>NC_058518.1:228283240-231139906 GCF_904849725.1 Hordeum vulgare subsp. vulgare | reverse complement strand
GGATGACAATAGTCCGACCTCTAACTCAGGACAAAATCACCCAATTTCATCAAAGATACCATCTCACATAGGTCAACTCCATACTACTCAGGCTAGTCAACTCCGGGGTTGAGGGGAGAACTAAACTCAAACACTACAAGTATGGTGTAGCTACAATGCACATGCATTTTTATGCAAGAACCTAGGGAAGACATACAAGCTCCTAAGCTTGAATTTAAGACACCAAAAATCCAAATGTCCACCTAGATCATTCAATGGACTGGGTACTGCATTCCTATATTAAGGAAACACATAGTATACCATTCCAATATCTTGTTTGCTTTCTATGAATCCGATCATTCATTACCGGACCCATCACTCCTACAAATCCAATATTGATGAGGTTCTATATAATCTCTTAGAGTCCTCATAACTCGTTTATTATTGCAAGGCTTATGTCACAGTATATCCACCAATTTCCAATATCATGGCCATCTAATCTCCAAGGCCAGTTCACATAGGTTTGTAAATCCATTTGACAACTCCAAGTATACGCACTCACTATCCATCGAGAACATGGTATCATGATCAATATTATTGGGCTAAATACAATTTACTCCGAACCATGTAGTCTCTGACATCATCGATACTCTATTAAGATTACCTATTTAAATCCAACACTCAAGTACAATAAGAACTCTTACTCGATACTTTAAGTCGTTATGGTAAATCGTCGGACCACGTCAATTACTTGCCAAAGTCATTTATACCACCTAGAATTATTTCTCGCGATCATATTCGTCCTACTGAATCCAAACATACTTCAGGAACATGTAGGTTATGCTACTATATCGACTTGTTCCACCAAATTCACCTACTCTATAAGGGTATTGCCATACACCAAGATAGTATGGCTATATCCTCAAGACACATATCATCATCACAAAAATATTAAGCCTAATACTCTTATATCAGAGAACGGTCCTTCTTATGGCATCAGGGTTATGGTGCTAGATTGAGAATGAGGGATACTCGTTCACCGTGATCACTTGTTCCATAAAGAACCCGGTGCTAAGCGGGGTTTATCGGGGATCTACAGGTGTTCTCGCAAATCCGTGTACTAGACACGTGACCAGAAAATTTGAGCCGGAAAGGCTTGTGGAGGTTAGTCTGGTATAGTGTGGTTTTCCAACTTGAGGGAAAGGGATAACTCCCACGAGTTGCGTGGTTAAACATGGCATAGTCAGTGTCTTCAGTGTCAGTCGTCTTCGAAGTGGATCCTTGGTGCATCTTGTCTTGCTGGTCTTCAGTTATCGAGAGGGGTGAAAGAGAGAGAGCACATAGGGGAGGGCCTAAAGGTGCCATAGTGCAAGTGCAATCAAATAAGTGTCAGAAAGACAATTCAAGCATGAAGATAAGACATGCGATATAACTGCATGCTTGTTGCTTAAGCAAAAGTGCGACATATATTATAGCACAAACAAAAAAAAAGAAACAACACACAATATGGTCCATCCGAACCATTTCACGGACTCGACTTTGCATAAGGGATTTACGGCTCATCCTTCCCTAGGGTTCTGGACTCTGACAGTTGTGCTTGATTCATGCCTCGGAGAGGAGTCCGCTAAGTCTTCTGTACCTTCCCATGGTGTTGCCACGTCTCTTGTTGTTGCTCGCCGAACATCTCGGGTTGAGTTGAAAGATTCACTGGTGACTTTTCGTTTGGGGAGTTGCTGATAAAGGAAGTTCTTATTGCTGTCATTCAAAGAGTCTTCTACTGTCTTCGTGATCTTGTCATTGTCTTCTTGTCTTCTGAGGCTTCAAGAGTTCCAAGTGGACAACTTCATGCAATGACATTTGGAAGCATGATAGAGTTCTGATCGGTCAATCATATTAATTGCGATATTGACACCTAGAGCGGGGGATGAAGAGAACCGGTTTCCTGCTCACTAAGGTGAGGCAGACCAAATGGCAAGGTTCTCATCCACCGGTGGTGGTCGACACAATCCTTATTATTGACACGGTCACTCTTTTAGTGATACAGATCATAGCTTGCATATATATTACGTCCAGATTATCGTAGGTGTAAGTGGCATCACTCTGAAATAGTGTCGAGGGTGTTGCCATCTTCTAAGCCTCGATGTCCCTATTCCTCTTGGGGTACTTCGGTTCGTGTCGTCTGGTCGTACAGTTGTCATCTTTGTTCTTCAGCACAAGGGTAGTTGCTTGGAATGATTGCTTCCTTCCAAGTTGCTCAAGAGGATTTTAAGTACCCACGGTCAGGAATAAGGGTGCTAGTGGCTATTTGCAAGTTTCGAAGATGCAGACCAGGGGTGTCAAGAAAATAAGAGTGGGAGTGCTAAGGAAAAACCTTGCTTCCTTTGAAAATTTAGGAGAGGTGACAAAGATACAGGTTTGTAAATACTTTTGAAAAGTCTGGAAATCAGTTTTATCCTAATTAAGTCCATGCTAACTAAGGGCTTCCTACGGTCAGGATGACTCTGATACCAGCTCTGTGGGGACCCCGACTTACGAGTCGAGATCGCCGAATGAACGTGCTCAGTGATCCCAGAGATCAGTGCTCACCGAACACACAAAACTGAATAATAAGAGTCTTACATCCATACATACCGTTTGATACAATAAATGACCATTGCGGTCGAGGCTTACATCCGTACATACCGTTTGATACAATAAATGACCATTGCGGTCGAGTCTTACATGTATAGGTCCTTGAAGGCCAACACACCAAACTGGACCAATAGCGTAATTATTGGTTAAAAGCGAGAACCCATGCCATCAGCCTTAACCTACAGGCATTCTGACTGGGACGCGTCCTAGCTCGCAAGAACGTCACCGAGTTACTCTTCACCAAATCCTCTTCTCTCATACCTGGTCAATGTAATAACCAGTGGCAAGCCAATGAGTACTTTTGATTGTACTCGCAAACAACCCATGATATGAACAATGAAAGTGAAGGATAACAATAACATGCATCTTTGATGGAATTCATCTTGGAGTAAAGATCATGAATATGCATCAAGTTAAAGAATTACTTTTGAAGAACAGGTTACAGATATCAATATATCTACCGAGGGCTGAACCATCCGGGTTCACCCTATATGCCAAGTCACCGACGTTGATCATATCACTACTTCCATAATAATTCCATGTAACTCATAAGCACACACACTTGGTTTATGCGGAAACAACTGGATGTAGTTTAAGCACCACCACCCAACTGTCCTTGACTATGGACATGGCTATTCAAATAGTTTTAAACTCTGTAGAGGTAGTACGCTGGACTTACGAGATCCGGGAAACTTCCATGTCATCCACGACTCGCGGTATATAACATACCTGAGGTAAGTACCCAATCAATGCCTTTCCCCTGACGATACTAGACAAAGAGGTCCACTCGATTGGTACCCAACCCACATGTTGTACGTCTTACGAGCACCAACTCTGGATAGTATCAACCATGCGGGGACCAACGGTGTGCCGGGATCTCATAAAAATGTCATAGTCGCCGTACCTGGGACTTCCCCATCACGAGAGTGACCACACATAACTCCCGCCACAAGTAATGTGGCTCTTTGCTAGCAACGGCCAGAGTAATCAACACAAACCCATCCCATAAAGGGGTAGCATGGTCGTACATGTAAGGTTGGGACGGTCGACACATCATAAATCTAATCCCATTTCTGAAACCATACTCACTCAAAATACCCGGTGCACCACTTCTCTGAAAGTGGCCACCTAACTCATCATCACCCTTGGGCATTAGTGGCACCCGACGGGGTTTCATAAGACTTTCATCAACACATGTTCATGCTATTGTTACTCTATCTTTACTTGTCAACATGATACTAGCATGACCCTCATAGGTGGTAGGATCAAGCTTAATGCATGTGCTCCGGAGGAGCCATCGGTAACATCACTTCAATGATTTACCGGCACTTATGATCATATGCAACGGAAATATTTTGCTACACTAGCATGCAATATAACATATGCTCAGTCATGGTCAAAGGGTTGCTTGCCTTTGCTCACATAAGCCCTCGGGGTCTTCGAAGTCTTCCGCTCCAACTTCGAGCACTTCGTCTACCCGTCAACTATCGCCGGAAACAACCACGGTAAGCCACATAGCAGGCAGATATAAAAGTGCTACATAAATAGAAGTTATATTTTTCTTGGACCTCTCTGGTCTTAAGAAAAATACCTGAAGCTTTTGATAGGAGGTTTGTATCATCAGGGATTTCTAAATGTAGGAAAGGAGGAGGAGTGGATTCTTTATGAACCTCACAGAAACTATTATGATAAAAATGAGTGGAGGCACTCATTTAACAAAGAACAACTTTAGAATTATTTAGGATGTTGTTTCACTGGATTTGGAGTTGAAATGAATATTCTAGGAATTTTCTAGTATGGAATAAATAGCAATAGGAAGCTATTTATTTAATGCAACAGAATAAAGCCTGACAAACATGTTGACCAAGGTTCTAAAAATAGGGCATGATATTAGAAGGCTCTAGAAATTGGAATCACTCCATTTGGAGTTGATTTGAACCCTATAGGGTTTTCCCAAAGTGGGACCAAATATATCCAGATTTGTATTTTAATTAATACACCATAGAAAGTTTCTCTGGAAAATGTGCAAAGCACATATTTGGATAGCCCAAAATTGTAGGAACCTGCAGGAGTTTGAATCAAACAGTTTGGAGTTAGAATGATTTCTGAATGGATTTTTCAAGTTAATCAAAATAGGAAAAATGAGAAAAGGAGCTCAGCCTCGGGTTATCTTGCGCCCAGGGTGTTAGATAGGCTTTCGGGCCGACCCACTAGCTCGGCTTGACCAGCCGTGGCCACGCAGGAGGCGCATTGCGCTTAGTGCGCCTTCCGCCCGAGGAGACGACTTCCTATGGAGGCGCGTCCACTTAAACCAGTGGCCCCGGGTCCTAGCCGCTGACCGAGGGGCCCACCCGTCAGCTCCTTCATCCTCCTCCCACTCGACACAGAGGAGGACAGGGGAGGCCGGGCCGCACGGGCACCGACACTGATCTGGATGCTCCGGCCTTCTCCCGCGGCGCTCCGGCCACCAGCATACTCGGGGCAACGAGTCGCGTCGACCTGGGGGTGCCGTTCCAGTAGGGGAACCGCGGGGAGAGCGGGTCTTGGACGCGGCTGAGGGCAGTAACGGTAGCCGTGGGGGGCGGCGCCCCGGCCACCTCGAAGGGAGCAAGGCAGGGAAAAAAGTCCTGAAGGTGCCTAGGAGGGCCATAGGGGTCCAGGAGCGAGGGAGAGCTCGACCTTTGCCCGAGTTGAAGCAAGGACCGGGGGAGGGCCTTGGCCATGGGGGCTTGCAGGCTGCGGGGGAAAGAGCTAGAAGGCTCCAGGGAGAGAGGAGGAGTTGGTGAGGAAGCCAGAGAGGGTTAGAGGAGCCGAGAGGGGCTCGGGAAGAAAGAATAAGAGGGGGAGAGGAAGGGAGAGCTCGGTAGCTCTTGGAGCTTCCTGGTGCATGGATGCCACACGTTCCTGAGGAGGCTTGGAACCTTGCTGATGATGGGGATTTGTTTGAACGGTCAAAAGAAGGCTCTGAGACATACTAAGACATCTTGGACTAGCTAGGAATGGACTGGAGGAAGGAGACAAAGTGCAGAGCACCATTTTTCCACTCCAGGGTGGTGGTCACCACCCCACTTGGTGTCCTAGGCCACTTTTTGGCCAGGCCAAGGTGTCAAACATGCAAGCCATCAGGCCACAGGGTACTGGCGAAGTTTGGCCCCAAGTGGAGCTGGTTTGAATTGGTTTGAACACTGATTAAGTTTGCATCAGCAAACTTGGGGCTGGCATAAGTGGTTTTCACATCAAGGGATGGGAGGTGAAACCATGTCCTGGAGCATCATGTACGGAAAGACTATAACTATGCCAAGTTTAAGATCAGGCGGAGGTGTGTCGCTAGTAATTGTTGTACAAAGCTACATTTCTGCCATAAATCAACTTGTAGATGTGCTGCTCATTTTTCCTATATGAGCATGCCATCTATTGGTTTTAAATGATGCCTTGGGATGCTAGGCGTCCTTTGGAAAGAGATGGAAGCTTTGGCTCAAGCACAAGTGGGGAAAGAGGGTAAATATCGTGATTCCGAGAGTAAAATGAGGAATAGTTACATGGAGCCTCTCTCCAATAATTGACCAATGGCCATGGAAATGTTACTGGAGGTAAAATGTAACTATATGAAGCTGTGGTAGAAAGTTGACCTCAAGGGTTAAAGTGGAAGGGGCCAAAGTAACCAATAAAGTGAATGCACACAAGGTGTTGGATGAGTGGTAGAGCAATCAGATGGACTTCAATGTATATGAAACTTAAGAGGATCATATAATAGATGAAAATAAGCTTGTCCACCAAATTTGGGATTTGGTGGAGAAGGTTTCCAATGTAGACTTGGAAAACCCTTGAAATGGGCAGACATAGCTTTCTGCTTACAATCTTATTCAAATCAATTCCCACAAATCAAATATTTGATGTGGGGGCAATATTTGAGCATTAAGGCATGCACACAAATTTTGGGGTCAACTGGAGAAACTTTATAATGTAAAATTTCCGAAAGTCAGAAACCAACATAGAGGGTTTTGATGGGCTTAGGACAAATTCTTCTATTCTTTTGATGCACCACTTGGTGTGGATGCATTATTGGGGTATTAGAACATGTCCACCAAATTTGAGCACAATTGGAGACACTTTACATTGTAGAGTTGCTCAAATTTGAATCTGGACAGATGGGGTTTTAGAATAATTAGGGGAGTCAAATAAACTTGGATTGAGATGAAACTTGGCAAGATCATGAAACATATCATAGGTGACATGCTGGCATTTTACTGGAATTTATTGATAATATTTCTTACATAAATATTCCAAAAGATTGAAATAGGCAGGGAGGGTTTTGAAGGGGTTTGCCCAATATTTTGAACATGACCATGTGTTGAAACTCGTATATATGGAATATATATGTCGAGTGAGTTTCCCTAAAGTTTCTTAAATATTTTTAAAGCAATAAAAATAACTTCCCTTCATAAGAGACCACTTTTGGCCTCACAGAAAGGCATTTAAATAAAATAATAAAATAACTTTTAAAATAATAATATTGTGGTCTTTGGAATACATTTGATAATAGGTTTTAAATAAAATAATGGGTGCAAAATAAATTCCTTAATTTGAGGACTTGTAGTACAAACCTCATCTGAGGGGTTTTGAAGGCTTAATTTATAGAAATGCATTTTGGTGAAAATAATATTTGTTAAAAATAGATGCTCGTCCTAAACACATGGCATGATCATTAGGCAGGAGTTTTGGGCTAAGGAGGTGAGTCTGGTGAGTAATAAGAATTGTTGAGAAGCAAACACAAGCAAGCAAAGAATAGTCACTTCAAGCATGAGAAGGATTCACAAAAGTTTTAATTGGTCCTAATTTTTGAAATAAGTCAATTAGTCAGGAAAGCTAAACACATGGTGTTACATACCTTACCCCCTTAAGAAAATCTCGTCCCCGAGATTTTTAGGCTAGGGGTTGGAGAGATACAAAATATTGAGTCGGAGGTAGTCTTCATGTCCCCATGTTGCTATTGTGGGTCTTGAGGTGCTTGATGATACAACTTTGAATGCTTCGCACGTCCTTTCCTGAGTGAGCGGTTTCTGGTAATAATTTAGGCTTGACCGAGGGTCGGGGCTTGGTGAACTAAGTCTGTGCAAGGTTTTGGATTGCAAGTGCATTCCAAGGTCGGAACACGTGGCAAGATAGTGCGTCTGGGTCTTGGTCCCGGGGCTTCGCATACCGGTTAGTGACATCTAAATGTCTCGTGTTAGAATGCACTGCCAAAGTCTTCGTGTAGCTTCCTACTTACGGGGAAATCCTTGACTCCCTTAGGGTAGGCAAGCTATGGTCGCAAATGGTTTTCGTCCTCGAGGGTGCTCGAGTGGTCTTCGAAGGCTCCTCTCGAAAGGGTCTGGGTTGGGTCTCACCCATGGGTCTAATCTTGGAGACTCAGAGTCCAGAACAGGTCCTGTCATCTCGGAGGGTTTGCGAGGGGTTCTGGATGAGCTGGCTACCCAAGAGTATCGACCAGCCGTCCACTCCCAAGGTCTGCGGCTCGGCAAGCGGGTGAATCACCTTTAACAGGCTTCCATCATAATCCAGTTGAGAATCTCGTCCTTGATTTTGACCGAGAAGAAGCCGTCTGATTCTCTCGCTTGTCCAAAGCCTTCATCATCTTGAATCATCAAGGCTTCTTGATGTCGTTGATGTAGTCGGTGCACGATCGGTAGTTGGCTTTTATTGCTTCTCCGTCATAGTCGTGGCTTCCCAACCATGGCGGTTCTTCGTATTGAGTTGATTAGGATAGACTTTTGCTATCTTGGGGTTGCTTCAAGAAGCCCACCTTCTTGAGATAACATTGTACCCACGAGAGGCATAGCGATCGGCGTTCCTGGGGCTCGTCCAAACAGGACTAAGGTGTTCTTCCTCTTACCGGGTGAATAAGTATGTTATCCGCGAGGACAACAACATAGTTTCCCCAAGCATCACATAAGCACAGTTCTCATGAGACACGTGAGGGAAACGGAATCTCGCTATGGGCGGAGTATTGGCCATATTCCAATGACTTAGAGTCGTTTTCTATGGTCGTAATCCGTCCATCTTGTGGCTTGGTGAAGCTTAGGGTCTCAAGGAACTTAGGATGTGGGTGAACAGTTATCATCCTATCTCTAAGCACATTTCCTTGCATGCCAATAGTCCGACCTCTAACTCCGGACAAAATCACCCTATTTCATCAAAGATACCATCTCGCATAGATCAACTCCATACTACTCAGGCTAGTCAACTCCGGGGTTGAGGGGAGAACTAAACTCAAACACTACAAGTATGGTGTAGCTACAATGCACATGCATTTTTATGCAAGAACCTCGGGAAGGAATACAAGCTCCTAAGCTTGAATTTAAGACACCACAAATCCAAATGTCCACCTAGATCATTTAATGGACTGGGTACTGCATTCCTATATTAAGGAAACACATAGTATACCAATCCAATATCTTGTTTGCTCTCTATGAATCCGATCATTCATTACCGGACCATCACTCCTACAAATCCAATATTGATGAGGTTCTATACAATCTCTTAGAGTCCTCATAACTCGTATATTATTGCAAGATTTATGTCACAGTATATCCACCAATTTCCAATATCATGGCCATCTAATCTCCAAGGCTAGTTCACATAGGTTTGTAAATCCATTTGACTACTCCAAGTATATGCACTCACTATCCACCGAGAACATGGTATCACGATCGAGATTATCGGGCTAAATCCAATTTACTCCGAACCATGTCGTCTCTCTCATCATTGATACTCTATTAAGATTACCTATTTAAATCCAAGACTCAAGTCCAATAAGAACTCTTACTCGATACTCTAAGTTGTTATGGTAAATCATCGAACCACGTCAATTACTTGCTAAAGTCATTTATACCACCAAGAATTATTTCTTGTGATCATAATCGTCGTACTGAATCCAAACATACTTCAGGAACATGTAGGATATGCCACTATATCAACTTGTTCCACCAAATTCACCTACTCTATAAGGGTATTGCGGTACACCAAGATAGTCTCGCTATATCCTCAAGACACATATCATCATCACAACAATCTTTAGCCTAATACTCTTATATTAGAGAACGGTGCTTCTTATGGCATCAGGGTTATGGTGCTAGATTGAGAATGAGGGATACTCGTTCACCGTGATCACTTGTTCCTTAAAGAACCCGGTGCTAAGCGGGGTTTATCGGGGATCTACACGTGTTCTGGCAAATCTGTGTACTAGACAGGTGACCAGAAAATTTGAGCCGGAAGGGCTTGTGGAGGGTAGTCTGGTCTAGTGTGGTTTTCCAAGCTTGAGGGAAAGGCATAAATCCCACGAATTGCGTGGTTAAACATGGCATAGTCAGTGTCTTCAGTGTTAGTCATCCTTCGAAGTGGATCCTTGGTGCATCTTGTCTTGCTGGTCTTCAGTTATCGAGAGGGGTGAAAGAGAGAGAGAGAGAGCACAGAGGGGAGGGCCTAAAGGTGCCATAGTGGAAGTGCAATCCAATAAGTGTTAGAAAGTCAATTCAAGCATCAAGATAGGACACGCGATATAACCGCATGCTTGTTGTTTAAGCAAAAGTGCGACTTATATTATAGCACAAACAACAAAAACAAACAACACACCATATGGTCCATCCGAACCATTTCACGGACTCGACTTCGCATAAGGGATTTACGGCTCATCCTACCCTAGGGTTCTTGGACTATGACATTCGTGCTTGATTCATGCCTCGGAGAGGAGTCCGCTAAGTCTTCTGGACCTTCTCATGGCGTTGCCACGTCTCTTGTTGTTGCTCGCCGAACGTCTCAGGTTGAATTGGAAGATTAACTGATGGCTTTTCGTCTGGGGAGTTGCTGACGAAGGTAGTTCTTCATTGTTCTCATTGAAAGGGTCTTCTACTGTCTTCGTGCTCTTGTCATTGTCTTCTTGTCTTCTAGGGTTTGAGAGTTCCAATTGGACAACTTCATGCAATTTCATTTGCAAGGCATGATAGAGTTCTGATTTGTCAATCATAATAATTGCGATATCGATACCTAGAGCGGGGGATGAAGAGAGCCGTTTTCCTGCTCACTAAGGTGAGGCGGACCAAATGGCAAGGTTATCATCCACTGGTGGTGGTCGACACAATCCTTATTATTGACAGGGTCGCTCTTTTATAGATACAGATCATGGCTTGCATATATATTACGTCCAGATTATCGTAGGTGTAAGTGGCATCACTCCGAAACAGTGTCGAGGGTGTCGCCATCTTCTAAGCCTCGATGTCCCTGTTCCTCTTGGGGTACTTCGGTTGGTGTCGTCTGGTCGTAGAGTTGTCATCTTTGTTCTTCAGCACAGGGGTGGTTGTTTGGAATGATTGGTTCCTTCCAAGTTTCTCAAGAGGATTTTAAGTAATCCCACGGTAGGAATAAGGGTGCTAGTGTCTATTTGCAAGTTTTGAAGATGCACACGAGGGGTGTCAAGAAAATAAGAGTTGGAGTGCTAAGGCAAAACCTTGCTTCCTTTGAAAATTTAGGAGAGGTGAGAAAGATACAAGTTTGTAAACACTTTTGAAAAGTCTGGAAAGCAGTTTTATCCGAATTAACGTTCGTGCTAACGAAGGGCTTCCTACAGTCAGGATGACTCTGATACCAGCTCTGTGGTGACCTCGACTTACGAGTCGAGATCGCCGAATGAACGTGCTCAGTGATCCCAGAGATCAATGCTCACCGAACACACAAAAACTGAATAATAAGAGTCTTACATCCATACATACCGTTTGATACAATAAATGACCATTGCGGTCGAGTCTTACATGTATAGGGCCTTGAAGGCCAACACATCAAACTGGACCAATAGAGGAATTATTGGTTGAAAGCGTGAACCCATGCCATCAGCCTTAACCTATAGGCATTCTGACTGGGACGCGTCCTAGCTCGCAAGAACGCCACCGAGTTAATCTTCACCAAATCCTATTCTCTCATACCTAGTCAATGAAATAACCAGTGGCAAGCCAATGAGTACTTTTGATTGTACTCGCAAACAGCACATGATATGAACAATGAAAGTGAAGGATAACAATAACATGCATCTTTGATGGAATTCATCTGGGAGGAAATATCATGAATATGCATCAAGTTAAAGAATTACTTTTGAAGAACAGGTTACCCATATCAATATATATGCCGAGGGCTGAACCATCCGGGTGCACCCTATATGCCAAGTCACCAAAGTTGGTCATATCACTACTTCCATAATAATTCCATGTAACTCATACGCACACACACTTGGTTTATGCGGAAACAACTAGACGTAGTTTAAGCAGCACCACCCAACCGTCCTTGACCGTGGACACGGCTATTCGAATAGTTTTACACTCTGTAGAGGTAGTACGCTGGACCCCCGAGATCCTGGAAACTTTCGTGTCATCCACGACTTGCGGTATATAACATACCCGAGGTAAGTACCTGATCAATGCCTTTCCCCTGACGATACTAGACAAAGAGGTCCACTCGATTGGTACCGAGCCCACATGTTGTACGTCTTACGAGCACCGACGCTGGACAGTATCAACCATGAGGGGACCAACGGTGTGCCTGGAACTCATAAAAATGGCATAGTTGCCCAACCTGGCACGACCCCATCACGAGAGTGACAACACATCACTCCCGCCACTAGTAATGTGGCTCTTTGCTAGCACCGACCAGTGTAATCAACACAGCCCCATCCCATAAAGGGGTAGTGTGGTCGTACATGTAAGGTTGGGACGGTCGACACATCATAAATCTAATCCCATTTCCAAAACCATACTCACTCAAAATACCCGGTGCACCACTGCTCTGAAAGTGGCCACCTAACTCATCACCACCCTCGGGATTAGTGGCACCCGACGGGGTTCATAAGGCTTTGATCAACACATGCTCATGCTACTGTTACTCTAGCTTTACTTGTCAACATGATACTAGCATGACCCTCATAGGTGGTAGGATCAAGCTTAATGCATGTGCTCCGGAGGAGCCATCGGTAACATCACTTCAATAATTTACCGGCACTTATGATCATATGCAACGGAAATATTTTGCTACACTAGCATGCAATATAACATACGCTCAGTCATGGTCAAAGGGCTGCTTGCCTTTGCTCACATAAGCCCTCGGGGTCTTCGAGGTCTTCCGCTCCAACTCTGAGCACTTCGTCTACCCGTCGACTATCGTCAGAAACAACCACGGTAAGCCACACAGCAGGCAGATATAAAAGTGCTACATAAATAGAAGTTATATTTTTCTTGGACCTCTCTGGTCTTAAGAAAAATACCTGAAACTTGCCATAGGAGGTTTGGACCATCAAGGATTTCTGAATGGAGGAAAGGAGGAGGAGGGGATCCTTTATGAAGCTCACATAAACTATTATGATAAAAATGAGTGGAGGCACTCATTTAACAAAGAACAACTTTAGAATTATTTAGGAAGTTGTTTCACTAGATTTGGAGTTCAAATGAATATTCTAGGAATTTTCTCGTATGGAATAAATAGCAATAGGAAGCTATTTATTTAATGCAATAGAATAAAGCCTGGCAAAAATGTTGACCAAGGTTCTAAATATAGTGCATGATATTAGAAGGCTCTAGAAATTGGAATCACTCCATTTGGAGTTGATTTGAACCCTATAGGATTTTCCCAAAGTGGGACCAAATATATCCAGATTTGTACTTTAATAAATACACCACAGAAAGTTGCTCTAGAAAAATGTACAAAGCACATATTTGGATAACCCTGAATTTTAGGAACCTGCAGAAGTTTGAATCAAACAATTTGGAGTTAGAATGATTTCTGAATGGATTTTTGAAGTTAATCAAAATAGGAAAATGAGAAAAGGAGCTCAGCCTCGGGTTATCTTGCGCCCAGGGCGTTAGATAGGCTTTCGGGCTGGCCCACTGGCTCGGCTTGGCCAGCCGTGGCCACGTAGGGGGCGCATTGCGCTTAGTGTGCCTTCGGCTTTAGGAGACGACTTCCTACGGAGGCGCGACCACTTAAACCTGTGGCCTCGGGTCCTAGCCGCTAACCAAGGGGCCCACCCGTCAGCTCCTTCGTCCTCCTCTCGCTCAACACAGAGGAGGGCAGGGGAGGCTGGGCCGTGCGGGCACCGGCACCGATCTGGCTGCTCCGTCCATCTCCCACGGTGCTCCGGCCACCAGCATGCTCGGGGCAACAAGCCACGTCGACCTGGGGGTCCCGTTCCTGCTGGGAACCGCGGGTAGAGCAGGTCTTGGCTGCGGCTGAGGGCGGCAACAGTAGCCGTGGGGGGCAGCCCCCCGACCACCTAGAAGGGAGCAAGGCAGGGGAAAAAGTCCCGAAGGTTCCTAGGAGGGCCACAGGGGTCCAGGAGCGAGGGAGAGCTCGACCTTTGCCCGAGTTGGAGCGAGGACCGGGGGAGGGCCTCGGCCATGGGGGCATGCAGGCTGCGGGGGAAAGAGCTAGCAGGCTCCAGGGAGAGAGGAGGAGTAGGGGAGGATGCCAGAGAGGGTTAGAGGAGCCTAGAGGGGCTCGGGAAGAAGGAATAAGAGGGGGGAGAGGAAGGGAGAGGTCAGAAGCTCTTGGAGCTTCCTGGTGCATGGATGCCACGCGTGCCTGAGGAGGCTTGGAAGCTTTCTGATGATGGGGAGTGGTTTGAACGGTTAAAATAAGGCTCTGAGACATACTGAGACATCTTGGACCAGCTAGGAATGAACTGGAGGAAGGAGACAACGAGCAGAGCACCGTTTCTGCACTCCAGGGTGGTGGTCACCACCCCACTTGGTGTCCTGGGCCACCTTTTGGCCAGGCCAAGGTGTCAAGCATGCAAGGTATGCAGACCATAGGGTACTGGTGAAGTTTGGCCCCAAGTGGAGCTGGTTTGAATTGGTTTGAACACTAATTAAGTTTGCAACAACAAACTTGGGGCTGGCAGAAGTGGTTTTCACAGCAAGGGATGGTAGGTGAAACCATGTCCTGGAGCATCAGGTACGGAAAGACTACAACCATGCCAAGTTTAAGATCAAGCAGAGGTGTGTAGCTAGTACTTGTTGTACAAAGCTACATTTCTGCCATAAATCAACTTGTAGATGTACTGCTCATTTTTCCTGTATGAGCATGCCATCTATTGGTTTTAAATGACGCCTTGGGATGCTAGGGTTCCTTTGGAAAGAGATGGAAGCTTTGGCTTAAGCAGAAGTGGGGCAAGAGGGTAAATATCGTGATTCCAAGAGTAAAACGAGGAATAGTTACATGGAGCCTCTCTCCAATAATTGACCAATGGCCATGGAAATGTTACTGGAGGTAAAATGTAACTATATGAAGCTGTGGTAGAAAGTTGAGCTCAAGGGTTAAAGTGGAAGGGGCCAAAGTAGCCAATAAAGTGAATGCATACAAGGTGTTTGATGAGTGGCAGAGCAATCAGATGGACTTCAATGGATATGAAACTTAACAGGATCAAATAATAGATGAAAATACGCTAGGACACCAAATTTGAGATTTGGTGGAGAAGGTTTCCAATGTAGACTTGGAAAACCCTTGAAATGGGCAGAACTAGCTTTCTACTTACAATCTTATTCTAATTAATTCCCACAAATCCAATATTTGATGTGGGGACATTATTTGAGCATTAAGGCATGCCCAAAAAGTTTGGAGTCAATTGGAGAATCTTTATAATGTAAAATTTCCCAAAGTTAGAAATCAACACAGAGGGTTTTGAGGGGCTTGGGGCAAGTTCTTCTATTCTCCTTGAGGCACCACTTGGTGTGGATGCATTATTGGGGTATTAGAACATGTCCACCAAACTTGAGCACAATTGGAGACACTTTACAATGTAGAGTTGCTCAAATTTGAATCTGGACAGATAGGGTTTTCGAATAATTAGGGGAGTCAAATCAACTTGGATTGAGATGAAACTTGCCAAGATCATCGAACATATCATATGTGACATGCTGGAATTTTACTGGAATTTATTGAGAATATTTCTTATATAAATATTCCGAAAGATTGAAATAGGCAGGGAGGGTTTTGAAGGGGTTTGCCCAATATTTTGAACATGACCATGTGTTGAAACTCATATATATGGAATATATATGTCCACTCAGTTTCCCTAAATTTTCTTAAATATTTTGAAAGCAATAAAATAATTTCCCTTCATAAGAGACCACTTCTGGCCTCATAGAAAGGCATTTAAATAAAATAATAAAATAATTTTAAAATAATAATATTGTGGTCTTTGGAAGACATTTGATAATAGGTTTTAAATAAAATAATTGGTGCAAAATAAATTCCTTAATTTGAGGACTTGTAGTACAAACCTGATGTGAGGGGTTTTGAAGGCTTAATTTATAGAAATGCATTTTGGTGAAAATAATATTTGTTAAAAATAGATGCTCGTCCTAAACACATGGCATGATCATTAGGCAGGAGTTTTGGGCTAAGGAGGTGAGTCTGGTGAGTAATAAGAATTGTTGAGAAGCAAACACAAGCAAGCAAAGAATAGTCACTTCAAGCATCAGAAGCATTCACAAAAGTTTTAATTGGTCCTAATTTTTGAAATAAGTCAATTAGTCAGGAAAGCTAAACACATGGTGTTACCGAATGTTGTTCGGAGTCCCGGATGAGATCACGGACGTCATGAGGGTTTCCGGAATGGTCCGGAAACGAAGATTGATATATAGGATGACCTCATTTGATTACGGAAGGTTTTCGGAGTTACCGGGAATGTACCGGGAATGACGAATGGGTTCCAGGAGTTTACCGGGGGGGGGGGGGCACCCACCCCGGGGAAGCCCATAGGTATTTGGGGTGCCGCACCAGCCCTTAGTGGGCTGGTGGGACAGTCCAAAAGGGGCCTATGCGCATTGGGAAGAAAATGAAAGAGAAAAAAAGAAGGAGGTGGGAAAGGGAAGAAGGACTCCACCTTCCAAACCAAGTGGAATTCGGTTTGGGAGGGGGAGACCTTCCCCCTTAGGTTCGGCCGACCCTTGGGAGTCCTTGGACCCCAAGTCAAGGCTCCCCCTCCTCCTCCTATATATAGTGGGGTTTTAGGGCTGATTTGAGACAACTTTTGCCACGGCAGCCCGACCACATATCTCCATGGTTTTACCTCTAGATCGCGTTTCTGCGGAGCTCGGGCGGAGCCCTGCCGAGACAAGATCATCACCAACCTCCGGAGTGCCGTCACGCTGCCGGAGAACTATTCTACCTCTCCGTCTCTCTTGCTGGATCAAGAAGGCCGAGATCATCGTCGAGCTGTACGTGTGCTGAACGCGGAGGTGCCGTCCGTTCGGCAGTAGATCGTGGGACTGATCGCGGGATAGTTCGCGGGGCGGATCGAGGTACGTGAGGACGTTCCACTACATCAACCGCGTTCACTAACGCTTCTGCTGTACGGTCTACAAGGGTACGTAGATCACACATCCCCTCTCGTAGATGGACATCACCATGATAGGTCTTCGTGCGCGTAGGAAATTTTTTGTTTCCCATGCGACGTTCCCCAACACCATCATCATTAGGTTTGACACTAGAAAACAAAGATTCAATGGGAGTCACACCAAGCAGTTTAAGATCTTCGTGATTCTTATCACGAGAACACGCCTTTTAAGGCATTCATGTCTAGCACGAATTTGGGCGGTTCTTTCTTTGCTCTCACTCATGGAAACACGCATAGCTTTTGAAAGTTTCATCCATGTTGATTTTGGGAGGAGCACATCTAACTTTCAAAGCATCAATATCACTAGACATTCTATCAACGCTCCTAGCCAAATCGTCAATTTTGAGTAGTTTTTCCTCTATGGACGCATTGAAAATCTTTTGCGAGTTGATAAACTCTTTGATATTACTCTCTAGATCAGAGGGTAATCTATTGTAATTTCCATGAGTATTGTTGTAGGAGTTGCCAAAGTTATTAGAGGGGTTACTAGGAAAAGGCCTAGGAACATAGTTTCCTCTAAAAGCATTGTTGTTGCCAAAATTATTCCTACGAACAAAATTAACGTCCAAGCTAGCGTTGCTACTCTTAATCAAGGAAGACAAGGGCATGTCATTAGGATCTAAAGGATCACTTCTACTAGCAACAAAATTCATTAACTCATCCATCTTAGCACTCAACGAGTTAATCTCTTCTATAGCGTGTACCTTCTTACTAGTAGGTGACCTTTCAGTGTGCCACTGAGAGTAGTTTGTCATGATATTGTCTAGTAGTTTTGTGGCTTCTCCTAACGTTATTTCCATGAATGTTCCACCTGAGGCGGAGTCCAAGATATTTCTAGAAGCGAAATTCAAGCCAGCGTAAAAGATTTGTATAATCATCCAAAGACTCAAGCCATGAGCGGGACAATTTCTAATCATCAATTTCATTCTCTCCCAATATTGTGCAACATGTTCATGATCAAGGTGCTTAAATGTCATGATATCATTACGGAGAGAGATAATCTTAGCCAGCGGAAAATAGTTGGATATGTAAGCATCTTTGCACTTGTTCCAAGAATCAATACTATTTTTGGGCAAAGACGAAAACCAAGTTTTTGTTCGATCTCACAACGAGAACGGAAAAAGCATCAATTTAATCACATCATTATCCACATCTTTTTTCTTTTGCATATCGCAAAGCTCAATGAAGGTATTAAGATGGGATGCAGCATTTTCACTAGGAAGGCCGGAGAATTGCTCTTTCATAATAAGATTCAGCAAAGCATCATTGATTTCGTATGATTCCGCACTAGTGGCGGGAGCAATCAGAGTACTAATAAAATCATTATTATTAGTATTCGAGAAGTCACAAAGTTTGGTGTTTTCAGTCATGGTGACTTCAGCAAGCAAACAAGCACACAAACAAACCGAAAGCAAGCGAGAGAAAAGGCCGAATGAAGAAGGCAAACGAAAAAGGAAAATATTTTTGTAAAATTTTGTTTTTCAGAAGTGGGGGAGAGGAAAACGAGAGGCAAAAAAGTAAATGCAAGAGATGAGTTTGCAACACTTACTTGGATGAGTTCTTGACTTGATCCTCCCCGACAACGGCGCCAGAAATCCTTCTGCTGCCTATTGAGCTTGCGTTGGTTTTTCACTTGAAGAGGAAAGGGTGATGCAGCACAGGAGCACTAAGTATTTCCCTCATTTTGAGAACCAAGGTATCAATCCAGTAGGAGAATCAAGGTCAAGTCCAAAGTACCTGTGCAAACAGAAAAGAGCTTGCACCCAACGCTATAAAGGGATTGTCAATCCCTTCAAGATTGATTGCAAAGTGAGATCTGAAGGCGGAAAGTGCAACGAAGTAAAAAGTGTAAGGCTGAAAATATGGTGTGAAGTAGACCCAGGGGCCATAGTGTTCACTAGAGGCTTTTCTCAACATAACAAGTAATACGATGGGTGAACAAATTACTGTCGAGAAATTGATAGAATCGCGCAAAGTCATGACGATATCTAAGGCAATGATCATACATATAGGCATCATGTCCGAGACAAGTAGACTGATACTTTCTACATCTACTACTATTACTCCACACATCGACCACTATCCAGCATGCATCTAGTGTATTGAGTTCATGACAAACAGCTGTGGAGGTACGCACGGGGCGGGCCCTGCCGACGCAGAGCCTAGTGCACTCAACAAGCCACTTAAAATCTCTCAGGGAGAACACTGGAGTCACTCATACGTCAAGGGAGACTCCTGAGCATCGCGACTCAGGAGCGTGAAATGCGCCCGTAGCCCCTTCCCCCTTTGGGCCGTCCTGGTTTCCGGTCGGTTCAATCGCGACGGAGGTACGCGCGGGGCGGGCCCTGCCGACGCAGAGTGCTAAAGGACTTCATGAGTGTTAAATTGTCAGTTTCTTAGGAGGGACATCGGAGTCGCTCACAAGTCAAGGGGGACTCCTGAGCATCGCGACTCAGGGGCCTGAACTGCGCCCGTATCCCCTTCCCCCTTTGGGCCGTCCTGGTCTTCGGTCGGTCCAATCGCGGTGGAGGTACGCATGGGGTGTGCCCTGCCGATGCAGAGTGTTGAAGGTGTTTTGAAGTTTCAAAATCCTCGTCGCGTTCCCCTCATTTGGGCTGCTCGCACGTCAAGGGGGACCCCTGAGCATCGTGACTCAGGGGCCTAACTGCGCTCGTAGCCCCTCCCCCCTTTGGGCCATCCTGGTTTCCGGTCGGTTCACTAGCAGCGAAGGTACGCGCGGGGCGGGCCCTGCCGACGCACAGTAGCACATAAAACATGAAAGAAACGATGCGAATAAACCATTCGAGCAGCCAGCCGGTTATTACAAGCCTCAACAAGTTCTTGAAAACGCAAATAAGTTTGACGCTCCATGAGGCACGATGTGCATTGCAGGGAAAAAAAGGAGACGAAACCAGGAGGAGCCGCCGCCGCCGATCGCTCCATCTTCAGGGGCTTGTCGTCGAGGTCAGAAGCATCATCTTCCCCATCGTCGACTTCAGCGGCATCCGAACATAACGGAGCTGCGACGCGGGCGAACCTCTTCACCAACGCCTCCACGGGGCCCTTTCGCCACCTACGCAGCGCTATGGCGGGCCTTAGTGGGGACTGACAGGATCATGGAGCCAAAGTCAAATCCCAGCTCGCGAAGATGAAGGTGACTGAAGTCGCATGTCGCGACCTCAAAGAAGAGGTCACAGTACTAGCTGTCCAAGATCTTGTCCACTTGGACGACGACGTCCTCCAATGCCACGACAAGCTCCACCACGAGCACGGCGAAGCCACTCTCAGGGGTGGCTAGTGGCTCGTCAAACCCGTCCCGGTAGAGGGTGCGGAGCGTCGTGCGAAGCCTGAGCTCTACATCAAGGAAGCCAACCAGCTCCGTGACTTTCTTCTTCTCGGTCGCGACGAAGGCTTCCCCCTTGGCATCGAGAAGGGTCTTCCTCGAGGCGATCTGCTTCTCCTGCTCATCCAAGCGTGCCTGCTTCGCGCCCTGGCGATTTTCCTCTTGGGACAGTTTTTCTTCCCGGGCGACGAGCTTGGCCATGCGGGCCACGTGTTCCTCCTCCCACAAGCGAAACTGCTCGCTTAGCTCGGCTTGTTCTACTTGGAAGGCCTTCAGGCGAGCCTCTGCCTCTTCGCAGCATTTGGCACCAGCCGCGGCTTCCTCCAGCGCCATCTTGGGCGCCGCGCGAGCGGCCTTGGCCTCCTTCTCACCCTTGGCCATCGCCACCGCGACCTTGCCCAGGGAGGTGAAGGCGATGTTCAGGACACCCTGGGTGAACACCAAAGTGTCCAGGATCTCCTCCTTAGGAGCCCCTAGTGCTGTCCCGGGCGGTGCCGTCACAGAGGCATCATCACGAAGGACAGGGGGCTCCGGAGGCTCCTCGGAGATTGCGAGCATAGGCGAATGAGTGGACTGGGGGGAGGAGGCTCAAGAGCTAGCCCCTCGGGTCACGACACCACCGCGACCGCCTTAGGACGCTTCGGGGGCTCGGGGGGCTCGGCGACCAAGGCCAGAGAGGCCGCCCCGCGAGCCTCCCCTTCTTGATGAGCGGGTTGCGACGCGTTGGGGAGAGCCGGCGGTGCGTTATGAGTCGCCTTTGGCTTGACGCCCACCTTCTTCTTCTTCGTCCCCGGCGAAGCAACGTCTCTGGACATCAGGCAAAAAGAGAATCAGCCATGCACACACGAGGAGCCCGCGGAGCGTGCCAAGGCGAGCCGCTTACTCTTCAACATCGCGCCACCTCTCTTCCTCTTAGTCTCGGCGATGGCAGGGCGACACGGCCCCCCATGGAGGGGGGTGAGCCCGGCGCCTCGGATCTCCCACCGGCAGAGGCGGGACGCGCTGAGGGCGGCTCAGCCCTGTGCCTTTGGGGGGCGAGCACGCACGTGAACTACGTGGCTCGCGGGGCCGACGCAGGTCCCGTGGAGGTCCTGGCCGGGCACGAGGAGATCACCACGGAGACCTTGCCAGTGGCATAATCATCTTTAAGCTCGCGCAAAAGGATGGCCTGCGACGGGGGAGGCGCGTTCGAGGGGCAAGATACGTCTCCAACGTATCTATAATTTTTGATGGTTTCATGCTATTACTTGTCAAACTTTGGATGTTTTGTATGTCTTTTATATCTTTTTTGGACTAACTTATTAACTCAATGCCAAGTGCCAGTTCCTGTTTTTCCATGTTTTTGACCCCTTTCAGATGAGGATTTTAAATGGAGTCCAAACGGAATGAAACTTCCAAAAATATTTTTTCCGAAACAGACGAAGATCGGGAAGCTTGAGAACCAAGGTAGAGGGCCACCAGGGACCCCACAAGCCCCCTAGCCGCGGCCAGGGGGCCCGCGCTTCCCAATCTTGTGGGCTCCCTGGGCCACCTCTGCCCTAGGTCTTCCGCCTATATATTCCCTAAAATCCTAGAAAAAATCAGGAGATCATTGACAGTACTTTTCCGCCGCCGCAAGCTTCTGCCTCCGCAAGATCCCATCTGGGGCACGTTCTGGTGCCCTGCCGGAGGGGGGATTCAGATACGGAGGGCTTCTTCGTCAACACCATGACCTCTCCGATGATGCGTGAGTAGTTCACCATAGACCTACGGGTCCATAGCTAGTAGCGAGATGGCTTCTTCTCTCTCTTGGATCTTTAATACAAAGTTCTCCATGATCTTCATGGAGATCTATCCGATGTAATCTTCTTTTGCGGTGTGTTTGTCGAGATCTGATGAATTGTGGATTTATGATCATATTATCTATGAATCTTATTTGAGTTTCTTCTGATCTCTTATATGCATGATTTCATATCCTTGTAATTCTCTTCGAGTTGTGGGTTTTGTTTGGCCAGCTTGATCTATGATTCTTGCAATGGGAGAAGTGCTTGGTTTTGGGCTCATACCGTGCGGTGACCTCACCCGGTGACAGAAGGGGTAGCGAGGCACGCATCGTGTTGTTTCCATCAAGGGTAAAAAGATGGGGTTTTCATCATTGGTTTGAGATTATCCCTCTACATCATGTCATCTTGCTTAAGGCGTTACTCTGTTTGTCTCGGACGTGATGCCTATATGTATGATCATTGCCTTAGATATCATGAGGACTTTGCGCGGTTCTATCAATTGCTCGACAATAATTTGTTCACCCACCGTAATATTTGCTACTTTGAGAGAAGCCTCTAGTGAACACTATGGCCCCCGGGTCTACTTCGCATCATATTTTCAGCCTTACACTTTTACTTCATTGCAGTTTCCGCCTTCAGATCTCACTTTGTAATCAATCTTGAAGGGATTGACAACCCCTTTATAGCGTTGGGTGCAAGCTTGTTTGTGTTTGCGCAGGTACTCTGGACTTGACGAGATTATCCTACTGGATTGATACCTTGGTTCTCAAACTGAGGGAAATACTTACTGCTCCTGTGCTACATCACCCTTTCCTCTTCAAGGGAAAAACCAACGCAAGCAAGTCTCCGTTAACGTGTCAATTTTTGGCGCTGTTGTTTGAGAAGTAGCAGAAGGATTTCTGGCGCCGTTGCCGGGGAGATTCAAGTCAAGAACTCATCCAAGTAAGTGTTGGAAACTCATCTCTTGCATTTACTTTTTTGCCTGTCGTTTTCCTCTCCCCCACTTCTGAAAAAAAATTACAAAAAATATTTGCCTTTTTCGTTTGCCTTTTTCGTTCACCCTTTTCTCTCGCTTGCTCTTTGTTTGCTTGTGTGCTTGGTTGCTTGCCAAAGTCACCATGACTGAAAACACCAAACTTTGTGACTTCTCGAATACTAATAATAATGATTTTATTAGTACTCCGATTGCTCCCGCCACTAGTGCGGAATCGTACGAAATCAATGCTGCTTTGCTGAATCTTGTTATGAAAGAGCAATTTTCCGGCCTTCGTAGTAAAGATGCCGCATGCCATCTTAATACCTTCATTGAGCTTTGTGATATGCAAAATAAGAAAGATGTGGATAATGATGTGATTAAATTGAAGCTTTTTTCCTTTCTTGTTGCGAGATCGAGCAAAAACTTGGTTTTCGTCTTTGCCCAAAAATAGTATTGATTCTTGGGATAAGTGCAAAGATGCTTATATATCCAAGTATTTTCCGTCGGCTAAGATTATCTCTCTCCATAATGATATCATGAATTTTAAGCAACTTGATCATGAACATGTTGCACAATCTTGGGAGAGAATGAAATTGATGATTAGAAATTGTCCCGCTTATGGCCTGAGTCTTAGGATGATTATACAAATCTTTTACGCTGGCTTGAATTTCGCTTCTAGAAATATCTTGGACTCCGCCTGAGGTGGAACGTTCATGGAAATCACGTTAGGAGAAGCCACAAAACTCCTATACAATATCATGACGAACTACTCTCGGTGGCACACTGAAAGGTCACCTAATAGTAAGAAGGTACACGCTATAGAAGAAATTAACTCGTTGAGTGCCAAGATGGATGAGTTAATGAATTTGGTTGCTAGTAGAAGTGCTCCTTTATATCCTAATGATATGCCCTTGTCTTCCTTGATTGAGAGTAGCAACGCTAGCTTGGACGTTAATTTTGTTGGTAGGAATAATTTTGGCAACAACAATGCTTTCAGAGGAAACTATGTTCCTAGGCCTTTTCCTAGTAACCCCTCTAATAACTTTGGCAACTCCTACAACAATACTCATGGAAATTACAATAGATTATCCTCTGACCTAGAGAGTAATATCAAAGAGTTTATGAACTCGCAAAAGATTTTCAATGCGTCCATAGAGGAAAAACTACTCAAAATTGACGATTTGGCTAAGAGCGTTGATAGAATGTCTAGTGATATTGATGCTTTGAAAGTTAGATGTGCTCCTCCCAAGATCAATATGGATGAAACTTTGAAAGCTATGCGTGTTTCCATGAGTGAGAGCAAAGAAAGAACCGCCCAAATTCGTGCTAGACATGAATGTCTTAAAAAGGCATGTTCTCGTGATAAGAATCACGAAGATCTTAAAGTGCTTGGTGTGACTCCCATTGAATCCTTGTTTTCTTGTGTCAAACCCAATGATGATGGGGCAGGATGTGAATCCACTTTGGTTAGAAAACGCCCCAATGATTCGGAGTCCACCTATCTTGATGCTAAAATCATTGGAAGTGGAGTAGAAGATATTAAAACTTCGAGTAGTAATGAAATTACTACTTTGGAATTCAAGGAATTCAATTATGATAGTTGCTACTTGCTTTAATGCATTTCCTTGATGCAATCCATGCTAAACTCTCCACACGCTTATAGCCAAAACAAGGCCTTTACCGATCATATCGTCGAAGCTATGATAAAATCCCTTGAAAAGAAACTTGAATTGGAAGTCTCTATCCCTAGAAAGCTTCATGATAAGTGGGAACCTACTATCAAAATCAAAATCAAAAACTATGAATGCAATGCTTTGTGTGATTTGGGTGCTAGTGTTTCCGCCATTCCAAAGTCTTTATGTGATGTTCTAGGTTTTAATGAGATTGAAGAGTGTTGTCTTAATTTGCATCTTGCGGATTCTACTATCAAGAAATCCATTGGAAGGATCAATGATGTTCTTATTATTGCAAATAGGAACCATGTACCCGTGGATTTCATTGTGCTTGACATTGATTGCAATCCTACATGCCCTATTATTCTTGGTAGACCTTTCCTAAGGACTATCGGTGCTATCATCGATATGAAGGAAGGGAATATTAGATTTCAATTTCCTTTAAAGCAGGGCATGGAGCACTTTCCTAGAAAGAAAATAAGATTGCCTTATGAATCCATGATGAGGGCTACTTATGGTTTGAGCACCAAAGACGATGATATGTGATTCTATCACCTTATGCCTAGCTAAGGGCATTAAACAATAGCGCTTGTTGGGAGGCAACCCAATGAATTTATTTCTTTTTCTTTCTATTTTGTTGCGTCCACACCATCATAATTCTGTTATGATTGTGTCTTTTGTGTTTCTTTTGGTGTTTGAGCCAAGCAAAACCTTTATGACTAGTCTTGGTGATGGTAGTTTGATCCTGCTGGAAAAAGACAGAAACTTCTCGCTCACGAGATTATTTTTCATTTTTATTTAGAAAGAGCTTTTGAGTTCATTCTTTTTGCTTCTCGTTGTATGCCTTTTTCCCACGCAGTCGTAATTTTTCAGAATTTGTGAGGTACCAGAAGTATACGAAGTATACAGATTGCTACAGAGTGGTCTGTTTTTGACATATTCTATTTTTGTTGAGTTGGTTGCTTGTTTTGATGAAACTATGGATAGTATCGGGGGGGGGGGTACTAGCCATGGAAAAGTGAGAATATTGTAATCTAACACCAATATAAATAGAAATCAAGATTGCTATAGTACCTAAAGAGGTGGTAGTTTGTTTTCTTGTGCTAATGTTCTCACGATTTTCTGTTTGAGTTTTGTGTTGTGAAGTTTTCAAGTTTTGGGTGATGTTTTCATGGACAAAGAGATGAGGAGTGGAAATAGCTCAAGCTTGGGGATGCCCAAGGCATCCCAAGCCAAATTCAAGGACACCAAAAAGCCTAAGCTTGGGGATGCCCCGGGAAGGCATCCCCTCTTTCGTCTTCAATCCATCGGTAGCATTACTTGGAGCTATATTTTTATTCACCACATGATATGTGTTTTGCTTGGAGCGTCTTGTATCGTAGGAGTCTTTTATTTTTGTTGTGTCACAATCATCCTTGCTGCACACCTTTTGAGAGCGACATGCACTCATCGTGATTTTGCTAGAATGCTCATCGTGCTTCACTTATATCTTTTGAGCTAGATAATTTTGCTCTATGTGCTTCAGTTAGATCTTTTAGAGCACGGCGGTGCGTGACTTGGTAGTTGGCTTATGCTATGAAAGTTGTCCCAAAGGTGATAGGTACCCAAAGAGGATACAAAAACCTCCATCTGGTAGAAAGAGAAGTTTTGATTCCTCTCAATTAGTTTTGAGTCGTGGATTTGGTAATATTAAGAGTTATGTTAGTAGGGTGTTGTGAACCTAGAAATACTTGTGTTGAAGTTAGTGATTCCCGTAGCATGCACATATGGTGAACCTCTATGTTAGGAAGTCGGAGCATAATTGATCTATTGATTGTCATCCTTTGTGTTGAGGTCGGGATTGCGCGATGGTTAACACCTACCAACCCTTCCCCTAGGAGTATGCGTTTAGCACTTTGTTTCAATTACTAATAAAAACTTTCGCAACAAGTATGTGAGTTCTTCATGACTAATGTGAGTCCATGGTATAGATGCACTTTCACCTTCCACCATTGCTAGCCTCTCTAGTGCCGCGCAGATTTTACCGTTACACAAACCCACCATATGCCTTCCTCAAAACAGCCACCATACCTACCTATTATGGCATTTTCATAGCCATTCCGACATATATTGCCATGCAACTCCCACCGTTCCGTCTCATGACTTGTGCCATCACTCTCATATTGCCATTGCATGATCGTAAAATAGCTAGTGAGATGTTTCAACATCATACGCCAAGCTAGATCGTTGCACATCCCGGTACACTGTCGGAGGCATTTCCTATAGAGTCATCATCGTTCTAAGCTTTGAGCTGTGAGTAAATAAAAGTGTGATGATCATCATTATTAGAGCATTGTCCCATGTGAGGAAAAAAGAGAGGCCAAAGAGCCCAAATAAAAAAAGAGAAAAAAGAGGCCTAAGAGCCCAAAAAAAAAGAAAGAGAGAAAAAGAGAGAAGGGACAATGGTACTATCTTTTCCACACTTGTGCTTCATAATAGCACCATGTTCTTCATGATTGTGAGCCTCTCGTTTTGTCACCACCATATTATAGTGGGAATCTTCATTATATAACTTGGCTTGTATATTCCAATGATTGGCTTCCTCAAAATTTCCCTAGGTCTTCGTGAGCAAGCAAGTTGGATGCACACCCATTTGTTCTCCTTTTTGAGCTTTCACATACTTATAGCTCTACTGCATCCTTTGTATGGCAATCCCTACTCATTGACATTGATATCTATTAATGGGCATCTCCATAGCCCTTTGATACGCCGAGTCAATGCGACCATCTCCTCCCTTTTTGTCTCACAACCACCACCACACTCTATTCCACCTATAGTGCTATATCCATGGCTCATGCTCATGTATTGCGTGATAGTTATAAAAAGTTTGAGAAAGTAAGAGTGTGAAAACAATTACTTGGCCAATACCGGGGTTCTGCATGATTTAAATTAGTTGTGTGAGGATGATAGAACATAGCCAGACTATATGATTTTGTAGGGATAACTTTCTTTGGCCTTGTTATTTTGAAAGTTCATGATTACCTTGCTAGTTTGCTTGAAGTATTATTGTTTTCATGTCAATAGCAAACTATTGTTTTGAATCTTATGGATGCGAACATTCATGTCACACAAAATAAGTTACGAAGGACAATTATGCTAGGTAGCATTCCACATCAAAAATTCAGTCTTTATCACTTCCCTACTCGAGGACGAGCAGGAGTTAAGCTTGGGGATGCTTGATACGTCTCCAACGTATATATAATTTTTGATGGTTTCATGCTATTATCTTGTCAAACTTTGGATGTTTTGTATGCCTTTTATATATTTTTTGGGACTAACTTATTAACTCAGTGCCAAGTGCCAGTTCCTGTTTTTTTCGTGTTTTTGACCCCTTTCAGAGGAGGATTTTAAACGGAGTCCAAACGGAACGAAACTTCAAAAAAGATTTTTTCCGAAACAGAAGAAGATCGGGAAGCTTGAGAACGAAGGCAGGGGGCCACGAGGGACCCCACAAGCCCCCCAGCCATGGCGAGGGGGGCCCGCGCCTCCCAGGCTTGTGGGCTCCCTGGGCCACCTCTGCCCTATGTCTTCCGCCTATATATTCCCTAAAATCCCAGAAAAAATCAGGAGATCATCGAAAGTACTTTTCCCGCCGCCGCAAGCTTTTGTCTCCGCAAGATCCCATCTGGGGCACGTTCTGGTGCCCTGCCGGAGGGGGATTCGGATACGAAGGGCTTCTTCATCAACACCACTACCTCTCCGATGATGCGTGAGTAGTTCACCATAGACCTACGGGTCCATAGGTAGTATCTAGATGGCTTCTTCTCTCTCTTGGATCTTCAATACAAAGTTCTCCATGATCTTCATGGAGATCTATCCACTGTAATCTTCTTTTGCGGTGTGTTTGTCGAGATCCGATGAATTGTGGATTTATGATGAGATTATCTATGAGTCTTATTTGAGTTTCTTCTGATCTCTTATATGCATGATTTCATATCCTTGTAATTCTCTTCGAGTTGTGGATTTTGTTTGGCCAGCTTGATCTATGATTCTTGCAATGGGAGAAGTGCTTGGTTTTGGGTTCATACCGTGCAGTAACCTCACCCAGTGACAGAAGGGGTAGCGAGGCACGCATCATGTTGTTGCCATCAAGGGTAAAAAGATGTGGTTTTCATCATTGGTTTGAGATTATCCCTCTACATCATGTCATCTTGCTTAAGGCGTTACTCTGTTTGTCATGAAATCAATACACTAGATGCATGCTGGATAGCGGTCGATGTGTGGAGTAATAGTAGTAGATGCAGAAAGTATCGGTCTACTTGTCTCGGACGTGATGCCTATATGTATGATCATTGCCTTAGATATCGTCATGACTTTGCGCGGTTCTATCAATTGCTCGACAGTAATTTGTTCACCCACCGTAATATTTG
Source organism: Hordeum vulgare subsp. vulgare (assembly GCF_904849725.1). Lineage (NCBI taxonomy): Eukaryota > Viridiplantae > Streptophyta > Magnoliopsida > Poales > Poaceae > Hordeum > Hordeum vulgare. Next base: position 231,110,698 of record NC_058518.1, on the reverse strand, counting down.
CTATTTTGAGAGAAGCCTCTAGTGAACACTATGGCCCCCTGGTCTAGTGAACACTATGACCTTGTTCAGCTCCTCAGTGGGAAGGTCCTGGGACAGGAGCCTGAGCTTGTCGTCACCAGCCCCGTAGTCCCACAGGGGCCTAGAGTGGGCCTGAAGGGGTGCTAGACGCTTCGCCAGGAATTCCTTTACTGTCATTCCTCTAGTCAGCCTCGTGGTGCTGATGTCACGGGAGAAGTGCTCCAGGATGGGCACGTCCCGAGGGTCGAAGAGCTTCGCTGAGCTCCACGCAAAAGTCTTGTCCGGCAGCCCCTTCGGCTCCTCCAGCCGAGGGTTGGCATCATTGAGGCTCATGAGAACCCAGCAGTGCCTGAAGATTTCCACCTTCTTCCCAGCCTTCAGGAGCAAGTTGCCGCTCTGGGCCGCTATGAATGAGACGCACACCGACAAATGGGTGCCGTCGTGCAGGCGCAGGCTGAAGAAATGGCAGAATAGGGCTAATAAAGGTTGCACGCCTACGAAGGCCTCGCAGTAGAAAGCGAAGACGGACATAAGCAAGATAGAGTTGGGCTGGAGGTGAATGGCCTGGATTCCATAGTGGTTCAAGATGGCGGTGAAGAATGAGGAGAAAGGCGACACCATCCCAGCGAAGACGCTATGGAGAAAGAAGGGGTATACCACCTTCGACGCGGGCCGCTTCTCTATGGCGCGAGGCTAGATCAGGGTCCGGCCGTGCTCGTTGGACTTGGCCGCAGTCCATGGAAGCATGGGAGCAAGATCCACATCCTTGGAGAGGGCGCACTCCAGGAGCGGAGGAGCCGAGGCGAGACTTTGCGCCTCTAGGTTCTGCTTGCCGGCGGGCACCATCGCTGAACTGGCAAGGGAGCGGCGCGATGCTGGCTCTGGGAGATGCCGGTTGCAGTTGGAGACCAAGAAGTAGGAGCGAGTACAGGAGAAGGGAAAGCAATAATGGACCAACTCAGCGAGTCAGGTCCCTAATAACTCGAGTGAAGACAGAAGGCAAGGGAACCCGACATCAGCCATGTGACGCACACCAGACCTTGCCCAGAGACCTTGCCCAGAGGCGCTTCAAGCCTCCCACAAGGATTCACTGGTAAGCCAACCCGAGCACGCCTTTGGTCCGAGGGCTACTGTCGGTGTCCTGGGAATGGGGGTACCCAGACCTGCCTCTTGTGGCCCAGGCCTGGCCCACTTCATCAAGCAAGTACGATTGGGCGCGGTATCGCTCAAGGCAAGGCCCTCGCGAGGGGCCAAGCCTCGCTAGGAGGAACAACATCAAGACCCGTAGGGGGCCCAGCCTCAGGAATCAAGGATGACGTGTAGGAAGGACAGGCGAGTAGCAGAGAGCAGGGCGGGGCTGTTTCTCCTTTAGTGCAAAGGGGGCAAGGACGTACCGGGGTTCCCATGGAATCTTCCAACGGTTTTCCTTCTGGTGCAACAAGGCCATTGCCGCCCGCCAGCAAGATGGACGTCATCCCTGTACCCGAGCCTGCTACACTGACTGCCACTTTGCAGGCGAAGACCACCTTTGGGCAGGGCGAGCATGTTCCCCCGTTCCCCATCAAAATTGGTCATTGTGGGATCCCTTCTCGCCAAAACGATAAGGGAAGAGGACCGGGGCCGCCATTACATATAGAGGGTAGGTTACTTCGTAGAGGGGGATCCGATCCCATCCGAGTGATCCAACCCATTCATTTGCACACTGGCACTGCACAAAGGCTATCCAGCCTCCAGAGGCCCTCTAATACTATACTAGTTCATCCACCAACCTCCACAAGAGGCAATCCACCAAAGAGGGAGTAGGGTATATGCTTCCAAGCGGCCCGAACCTGGGTAAACTGCCGTGTTCTGTGTCTTTGTCACCATAGAGTGAGTTCTTTGCCATCCCCGACGAGTAGCGAGTTAGGGGAGGCGAGCCCACGAGAGATCTTCGTACATGCCCTGAGTTCGTATCTTAAGGGTTTTGCGGAGCCCGAAATCCGACACCTCCCATTTGCCCTGAGAGCGAGAGTTGGCCATTGCAGAGCCTGAGGCGGAGGTTGACTCGAAGGGTAGGAGATGGAATAGATATGGGTGCTTGAGCTTGGAAGGAGAAGGATCAAGGGTTTGCAATGCGTGTGGTGGGCTTTGGATCTTTCTTCCCCTTTGAAAAGTTGGTCGGAAAACCAAGGGTTTCCGCTTACTGCTCCACCAACTCCGCCACTTCCTGAAACAACCACACCGTTGGAACGTGCGAAGGTTGGCTCGGGTCACAAATTTGAAATCCCCTTAAATACGGGACACGATCTCTGTTGTTGATAGAACTTGCCCCTGGGAAGTGGCCTCGAGCCGCGACTCGAGTTTTACTCATTATTTGTTGTCGTGACTTTTTGTCAGAAGAGTTGTCAGATGGGTTAATATTCACCTTCGGGCCTTTAAAAGCCTGTGGATTTAATGAAGCTTGTTTTCGAGAATACTACATCATTGGAGCGACTAAACCGATACTGACCGAATATAAAGGGAACTCGCCATGTGAGCCGATTTGTCTATGTGCTTGGTAGCCGAAGAAATACACATCGGGGTTGAAGGCCAGTTCGGGGGCAACTAATGGACTTCCGAATTAAGGGTCCTCGGGCAGTCAGGTCGTACCTTTCGGGCCGATCATATGGGCTGCGTCATTGAAGGCCGAATTATCTAACGAGTGCATAATCAAGATGGAAAGCTCCGAAGACTAGGCGTGCACTCCAAGGCAGGAGGACCAGTTCGGCCCTTCTATCCCCGATCTATGCCGGTAACATGTAACCTTAGGGGCCCTCGTGTCTATATAAACAAGGGGCTCTTATCTAGGGTTTAGCTCATACGATCTCGAGGTAGATCAACTCTGTAACCATCATTCCCCATCAGTATAATCAAGTAGGGCGTAGGGTTTTACCTCCTCAAGAGGGCCTGAACCTGGGTAAACATCGTCTCCCCATCTCTCCTGCAACCCATTGATCTAAGCTCCACAGTTCGGGACCCCCTACCCGAGCTCTACTGGTATTGAAGCCGACACCGAGTGCATGCTGTGGACCTCGGGGTGCTCCCCGTTAAGGCCTAGTGGTTCGGCCCTCATGAGGGCCCCTCCTCACGAGGGGCCAATCGTGGAGTTCTCCCCAGGCCATTTTCAGCGAGGCTCGACGAAAGGAGGCGCCTCCTGATGCTGCTCCCCCGAGGGGTGGACTTACAGAGGGCAGCCTGCCGAGGTCGCACGGTCCAACCTCCTCACGTGGATGACGTGTGCAACGTTGCAGGACACCAGGGTCGGTGCCAGCTGGCACGTAGAGAGAAGCTTTCCCTTTGGTGCTAAGGGATCCAAGCTAGCTGCGGGTTCCCAAAGAAACCCCCCAAAGGTTTCCCGATCGATGCAAGAGGACTAAGGCTGGGGGCTCGGCAAGACGGAGGTCACCCCGAGCCCACTAGCGCGTCAAGGATAAGGGATTTTTGGGCGAAAACCACCTTTGTTAGGGCGGGCCGCAGTCATGTCCCCTTCCAAAATTGCCGTTGTGGCAACCCTTCCCGCCAAAATGTGTTTTCGGGGAAGAGGACCAAGGCCAGTATAAAAAAGAGGCATGGCCTCCGTAGCACGGGAGGATCATTGTTTTCAACTAGGGCAAGAAACGACCTTTACTCGTCTTCCACCTCAAGCAATCTATACAAGCAGGAGTAGGGTTTTGCAATACAAGGTGGATCGAACCTCGGTAAACTTCTCACATGTTCTAGTTCGCTTCCCTTAGCTCGAGCCACTTGAGAGTTGTTGTGAAGTCGAGAGGTAGAACAGGGTACAAGGGCGAGCGCACCCAAGAGTCCCGATTACATCATTTGGCACGCCACGTAGGTGTGCATGGTCGTTCTCCGATTGCGACTTCACCGACTTCATGGCGGATGCCCACCACCCACACGTCATGCAGGCGGCCGCTTGGTGTACCGGCGCCACCGCCTTCACCGAACCCGTCGCCAGGGGACGGCGGCTTCCTTCGCGTATTCCCTACTAGTGGGATGATTGCTGCACCGTGTCCCACCTCCATCGCGCCGCTGCGGATAGGCAAATGCCCGCACCTTGCTACGCCGGGTGCGTAGACCCCTCCATCCTCAACTAGAGGACGCAGGGACCATCACCGGACAGGGCCGGTGCGTCAGGCTCACCGCCATTACCGAAGGGGCCAGGGATCCTCCTCCATCACCTTGACCCTCGCTGCCGCACGCAGGAGGTATGAAGCACGGCTCATGAGGCATTGGCCCGGGCGTGTATTAGTACGACGCACAACTGGCTGACGGGAAGAGGAACAAGGCCAGTATAAAAGAGGGGGCTAGCCTCCATAGCCCCGGAAAGGTTCGAACTCATATGATGCTACGCGGAGGTTCGAACTCTGGGACGCGCTCGCTCTCCAACCCTTTTCTACCCCTCAACTTCACTTCGACTCTCCGGTGGCTCGATCTAAGGGAAGCAAACAAGAACACGTGAGCAATTTTCCCAGGTTTGGACACCTTGCGGTGTAAAACCCTACTCCTTCTTGTTTGGATTGCTTGGGGTGGAAGATGAGTACCAAGGCGAGTTCTTGCCTTGGTGGAGATAATGGGGATCCGGTCCCTGCTATGGAGGCTGGGCCCCGCTTTTATACTGGACTTGGTCCTGTTCCCTCGAAAACAGTTCGTGGGAAGGATTGCCACAACGACCATTTATAAAAGGGACAAGACTGCAGCTTGCCCTGAAAAAGGTGGTCTTCGCTTGCAAAAAGTCATTCTTCATGATGCGCTGGTCGTCTTGGGAGTGACCTCCGTCCTGCCGAGGCCCCAGCCTTGGTCCCCTTACACCGATCAGGAAACTTTGGGAGGTGTTGTTGGGCCCGCCAGCTCGCCCCGCTACCTTAGCACGAAAGTGGAAATCCCCCTGTCCATGCTCGCTAGCACCGCTCTTGCGCAACCTGCATCACCCAGGCGGGCCACACGGATGCGGGGCCCACCGGGATCCCCTTGGCGAATCCTCCCCGAGAGGGCCTCGGGGGTAGCCTCAGGGCACGCCCTTGCAGCGAGCGCCCTCTCATGGTCTTGGACGATGATCCATAGATGCTCGCCTCGCGAGGGTCTTCCTTGCTTGGCCCACCGATGGGCCAGGCCAGGCTTGTGCGACTGCGTCATGGCTAGGGTGATAGGTCGACGGACCTAGGCACCCCCGGTCCTAGGGGCCCGACAGTAGCCCCCAGGCCCATGTTGTGCATGACTACTCCTGATGGAGGGGCGAAGCTACGCGGGCTCCAAACGCCTGCGGGCTAGGCGCAACATGTGGCGCCAAGCCAGTAGAGGGCGCCCCTGCTGCTCCCCACGACACCTCGATAACTGCCCCGAGGCATCATAAAGCCTACGCACGGAGTCAGTCCATCAGTGCTCTCCCTTGCCTTGTCCCGCCTCCCTATGTCTTCCTTCCAACCTAAGAGTGTTCCCATCTGCCAAGCGACCGTCGCGCCTTCTCTCACAGCACCACCACAGCTGCCCCGAGCAGGGAGGGCGAGAATGGCTATGGCGGAAGGGTGCCAGGCACCAGAGCCTGCCCTGGGTAGGTCCATAGTGCTGAATGGCGAAGGGCTCGATAAGATCCTCCCCATGGCCGCGCCTGGCTCAAGCGAATTGGGGCCAACCAAGATATTGTCGGCTTCAGCCCCCCTGCCCGAGTTGTCAGCAACCTAAATCGCCCTTCAGCTTCTGACGCTCTTCTGCGACCTGCTTCCCCCATTCTTGGAGTTCTTCAATGCAGTTCTTGCACATTACAAAATTCATGCGCTACATATCGACTCGAGGTTCGTTCTCCTTCACTCGTCCTTCTCCTTCTTCTGCGAGGCCTTCCTAGGTGTTCCTCCCTCGGTGGAGTTGCTCTTGCACTTTTTCTATCTCCAGGTGACCGCTCCTGACTAGCGCTCCAGGTGTGTATCTTTCGAGGCCGTGGACGTGACGGCGGGCGAGTTTACCAATATGAAGATCGATCACTTCGCCGAAGGTTTCAGGCGGCAGTGGGTGTTCGTGGATGCAGGGTAGTGCATCCCCCTGCTGCTGTCCCCATCCTCTCCAGTGGAGCCGAGCTCCAGGTGGGAGCACGTGCAGCTTGATGCGTCAACGTTGTCACCGGTGCGCGGGAGATTGGAGACCTTGAGGGGAGCGGGGGTGACCGCCTCGCTGGTCGTGAGGGAGTTCCTCAGATGGCAGATTCCCACGTTCAACATCACTCTCTCCTGATGTGCACTTTCTTCACGCCGAATGATCCCATGCGGCTCCATCCGAAGCGCTTGCCGGTCGACAAGAACGACGGGGTGCTCCGGTTCATGCTTGTCAAAACTATCAACGATCTTCCTAGTGGGGGCGCCCCTATACAAGTACAAGAATGGGGGGGGGGGACCTTGCGCGGACGATGCCCCGCTTCGATCGGTGGGGCTGCTTCCCACGAGCCACGAGGGGCCTCAGGACACACCTGTCCTGGTGGCTTCTGAGCCGGGGGCTTTGACATGGCCGAAGCCCCCTGCCGCGGTAGCGGGGGGCGGCGGGCCTTCACCTCAGGCTCGACCCGAGGGAAGCACTCGGGCCGTGCTGAGGACCCTGGAAAGGAGGAGATGGGCCGCCAAGGATGAGTGAGCGCCAACCCTCCATTTTTCTTGCTTCTACGCTTCAGGTGTGATTGATCCCTTCTTCATGCATGCTTTTGACGAGCAAAAGGGCCAGCAAGCCCCTGGCCCGGCGCGTGGCCTCCCGCCGTCGGGCGGGGTTGGGGGAGTGGCCTAGGCATGTCGGACTATCGTGCGAGTGATGCGCCTAGTCACGACGCAACTCCGCCCTCGCGTGTCGAGGCCACGAGGCGAAGGGCGGCGACCCCCCAGCATCCCCCACGGGAAGCCCTGCGGGCAAGGATGCGTCAAAAGGGCTAGAGCCGCCAGTCATGTCCGGTGCCCCGCTGGACACCGCACACGATTCCAAAGAGCCAACCACCCCGAAGGGGGCATCGAACCCCTGCACATGACGCCCAACCTTGGCAGGGAAGGGCAAGCATTAACCAGCTCCCAGCCCCCGGCAGGTGGAGCTGGAGCCTCCAGAGCCCCGTCCGGGATCGAAACTGTTGGGCTCGAGCTGGACTTGGCCCTGGAGCTCGTGGCCTCTCGGACCTGGGTCCTCCACGACCTCCCGAGGAACGCCTTGAGCATGGAGGGGCAGCTTGGGGTAGAGCTTCGGGACGCAAACATGCGCTTCGCCGAGGAACGCTTGCGCTTGGCTCGCGGGTGGCATCAGCTTGACGTGCCGGTCAAGCTGAGGCGCCGACAACATGAAGCGGTGTGTTCGAAGGCCGAAGCATCCGCTGCCGTGCCGAGGAAGGTGTGCGAGCGCGCTCTCCGCGAAGCCAAAGAAGCAGTCGAGCACTGCGACACCGCTGAGGCCCGCGAGTGGGAACTTCAGGCGTCCAATTTCGCTTTAGAGCAGGAGCTCCGAGGGGCGAGGGTCGAGGTGGAAGAATCACACGATCTCGCCCTTAGCGAGGTAGACTTCCAGGTCCTCGAACAACTGTCTGCCTTGGCATCGTTGGAACTGGGCTTGGAGCGCGAGCGGCTGGAGGCGCTGGATCGAGACGTTGCCGACACCGAGGTCACCTACAACCAACTAGTAGAAAATATTCAAGGGGACACCGACGCTCTGGTCGAGCGGGCCCACAAGGAATACAAAAGCAAACTCCAACTAAAGGAGAGCCACTTCATGGCTCGGCGCACAAAGATGCAGCGAGATAGACAGCCTGAAGGAGGCCCTTTCCCTTGCGGAACGCCGGGAGGAAGGTGTTGGCCTTCTGGGAATGGGGGTACCCAGACCTGTCTGCGTGCGGCCCAGGGTTGGCCCACTTCATCGACCAAAAACCAATAGGCCCAGCAACACTCAAGGCAAGGCCCTCCGAGGGGCAAAGCCTCGCAAGGACGAACAACTTCAAGACCTGCAGGGGGCCTCCTCAGGACCCCTCCGGAGCGGCGGATATTCCGAGGCAAGAACCAACCTCAGGAGTCAAGGGTGACGTGGGAAAGGACAGGCGAGCAGCGGACAGCAGGACAGAGAAGTTTCCCCTTTAGTGCAAAAGGGGCAAGGACGTACGCGGGTGCCGAAGGCATCTCCCAAAGGTTTCCATTCTGGTGCAACAAGGCCATCGCCGCCCGCCGATAGGACGAACATCACCCCTCGACCTGTCCCTCCTGCGCGAACAACCACTTTTGCACGCGAAGACCACCTTTGGGGCAGAGGAGCATGTTCCCGTATTCCCCTTCAAAGATTGTCCATTATGGGATCCCTTCCCGCCCTTGCGATAAGGGAAGAGGACCTGGGTCGCCGCTATATATAGAAGATAGGTCACTTCGTGAAGAGGGATCTGATCTCATCCACTTCGATCTGATTCATTCATTTGCCCATCGGCACCACACATAGGCCACCTAGCCTCCGGAGGCCCTCGAACACTGTACTAGTTCATCCGCCAACCTCCACGAGAGATAATCCACCAAAGAAGGAGTAGGGTATTATGCTTCCCAGCGTCCCGAACCTGGGTAAACTGCCGTGTTCCGTGTCTTCCTCACTATCGAGTGAGTTGTTTGTCAGCCCCAACGAGTAGTGAGTTAGGTGAGGCGAGCCCACGAGAGATATTCGTACATGCCCCTGAGTTCGAATCTTTAGGGTGTTGCGGAGCCCGAAAACTGACAGAGGCCGCACTCCGGGCTCAGGCCATCACCGAGGCCAAACTGGCGTCGCTCCAGGGGCGAGTGAGCTGTGGCACATCCCTCGTGGAGCAGGCGACTGACGAGGCAAGAGAGGCCCGGGGGATTCAGCTCCTCCGCTCGAAGATGTTCCAAGGCCTCGAGCGGCAGGCTCGCCGAGCCCTAGGTTTCATATGCAGGGGATGCATCCCTAGTCCTCTCGTACCCAATGATGCACGTTACCTTGACTTCTTCACCAAGGTCATGGAACGGCTTGAGGCATCCGCCCAACAAGTGGGGTCCTGATCGAGGAAGAAAGTCCCGATCTCTTGTCCCACGCGCTAACACGCGTCTTCAGCAACCTCTTCCACACTGATCCGCACTTTGATTTTGAGGCCTCGATGGCTCCCGTTCCCGAAGCAAGCCGCGATGCCCTGAGGAAGGCGGTGAGGGTCACGTGTCGATGCGCTAAGTGCACAGTTCGCCCCGTATGCTTCGAGGCTCACGTGTGCCGAAGGGCACACGATTGATGAAGATGACAGCGAAGCCGGAGTGCACAGGGATGACGAATATGGCGATGAGAGTGGTGAGTACCTCTAGGCCTCTCCAACCACATGGCCCTGCCAGCTTGTAGTCCCGCCTACGCGCAAAGCGAGTAGCATTTATCTTGGGTGTGGGCACCGTACCCCAGACCCCTCTCGTGTGACACTCAAGAGGGGGTGGCAAGTGTGCGTGCTGAGAAAAGAGAAAACCAACAAAAACTCTGTGAAAGCAAGAAGACCAAGATATTTATGAAAAACATAGACAGACTCGTTTACATGCCCAAAGGGGGAGGTGTGTCTGCCGTACCTAGCATGGGTTAGCCTGGTGAGCTTGTTTACAAGTCAAAAAAGGAAGAAGGAAAAGCAGCTCCGTATCCAACATGATCAACCTAGAGAGAAAATGTGGCTGTCGTATCCACCACGGGTCAACCTAAAAGAAGTGTTTGTTGCGGCTCGCGAGACGTCTTCTTCGTTCGATCCCTGGCGCGATGCAAGGGCTTCCAGTATGGCATGGGCATAGTCGCGATTCGATATTCATTCCGCCAACGCTGGGCATAGAGACTTCCACTTGGGCGTGTGAGGGGTGTCAGTGTCAAAACCGACAGATCGCGAGTAGGGCAACCCGAACTGTGGACCTAGAACCGATGGTTGCTGGAAGAGGGGGGAGACAACGATTGAGCCAGGTTCAGGCCCTCCTATGGAGGTAATACCCTACGTCCTTCTTGATTGTATTGATTAAGATGATTACAGAGTCGATCTACCTTGAGATCATCTATGATAAACCCTAGATGATTCAGCCTCCTCTATACGAATAGGGGTCCCTGGTTTATATACACACTAGGGTCCCTAGGGTATAAAAGATATCGACTATAATCGGGAATTGATGAGCCGACCTAGGCCTTCTAAGCTTGGAGTAGACGCCAATCTTCGGGATATTCCTTCCAGAGTAGAGGTCATCATCAATCCCGGTCTTCTCCAGCGCGGCCCAATCGGCTCATCCAATATTGACTAACAGGCCACCCGAGGACCCTAGAATCCCGGACTCCCTCGGTAGCCCCCGAACATGCCTTCAACACCGGTGTGTTCAATCTTCGGCTTCCCCTCACATCGATAATGATCGGCTTGCAAGGTGAGTTCCACCCATACTTGTCTGCCTCTGATTTGATCGCTCTAGTAACCTGCAAATCATTAAAAATAGTATCTTTTTTAACGAAGGCATTTGAACGTCCATGTGTGAATAGCCCCCCGATTGGCAGGCTTTCCTGACGAAAGGACAACTCGAACCACGGCTTGGGGCCATGTTTCAAGGGTCACATCCTCTCGAGGAGAATGTGCCTCCGCATGTACTAGGATACAAATAACTGCACAGGCTCACCCACACGTGCAATGGCTCGATAATTTTTTGGAAGTAGGTGGTAGAGAAATGGGCGCAGTAAAAGGGACCCTTGGTATTACAGTCCCTTATAAAAAGGAACAAAGATCCAAAGGTTTCCACCACCTGCACCCTCGGCTTCTCTCTTGCCTCCCCCAAGCTCGAGCGCCCAGATCCGATCCTTTTTTCGCTCTCTTTTCCCGTTGCCATCTTTGAGCCCACACCATGGCCGGCTCTCACGGCAAGTGGGAGGTGTCGACCGTCTCCGACGCGGACATTCGGGAGCTGAAGTGCTTAACGTACCTCTCATCCGACATTGCACACTGAGCGGCGGAGGATGGCCAGGTGATCCCAACTGCCAGGTCGGGTGGGCGGGTAGTGTTCATTCCCCATTTTCTCTGGGGCCTAGGCTTTCCCCTTCACCCCTTTGTCAGGTGTCTCATGTTGTATTATTGGTTAGGTTTCCATGATCTCCCTCCCAACTCCATTATGCATATTACCTCCTTCATCATCATGTGTGAAGCATTCTTGCGACTTCACCCGCATTTCGGGCTCTGGCTTAGCACGTTCAACGTCAAGCCAAAGTTCGTGAGCAACCCGCACGCTGATTGCGGCTGGGGGGTAATAAGCAAGCTCTGCAAGGTGATATGGACGGAGGGCACCTTGATAGATACTATCAAGGGCTGGCAGAATGGAGTTGTTCTATATCACCGAACCACGGGAAGCGAACTGGGCGGCCCCTGCCGATTTCAAGTTCGGCCCTCCAAAGAGGCTAACCTCCTAGGTCAAGATAAATATGGACTGGGGGTTTGCGAGGGATGTGAATATGATGCACAAACGCATCAAGAAGATAGTCGATGCGAACATCCAATTGACCGATGTGATCCAAGTCGCTTTGCATCGGTGCATCCTATCATGTCCGTGTCGGGCGAATCCGATGTGGGTCTACAAACACGATGACCCTAAGGTCATCAAGGAGTTATTCCGCACAACCCACGAGGATTTATGTTAGATTTTCTTCAAGGCCCAACCGGCGTGGCCAACCAAGGACGAAGACAGAGGCTTGGATGACAAGACTCTTATAGTCAAGGTATGTCTGATTATAATTCCCATTCCGAAGTTCCGATCTCCTTTACAAAGATCTCACCTCTCCCAAAATGGTTTTGACAGGAGTGGTTGGCCATGGCCAAGAACATTGATGAACCCGATCCTGTACCTAAGGAGCCAAGATCAAAACTGCTCGCCGCGATGTTGCTCTAAAGCCGTACGAGGCACCGGAGCCGAAGAAGAAGGAGAGCCATGAAGGTCTCTGTTCCAGGAGTCCCCCGGACACTAAGTATTAGGTCAAGCATGTTTCCTATACCCCTGATGCGGAGGAGGCAGAAGAGGAGGAGGACATGTGCTCCTCCTAGTCCAAGAACAGAGCGCTGCAAGAGGCGGAGAAAGAAGCCTTGCCTCGTAGGGCCATGAAGAGGCCTTGCAAAGGCAAGGCCACTCATCTTGGCATCTATCTGAATTTTGACGACGAGATCGGGGAGTTTGAGATGGTTCCCTGCCGAGCCCCCAGTGCAAACCCTGACCCGAAGGTACGAGCTGTGACGAGTTTATTGAGTGAACTTATACCGAATCCTATACTAATTGGTTGGTATATATATTGTTTGTTCAGTACAACCCCATCTAGATCTGCCAAGAGATCATGTTGCGGAGGGAGACTCGCTGCCAGCCGAGCTAGCGGGGAGTGGGAATGCATCCCGCACCTCCCTTCCCCAAGCCTGTGAGGAGACCATGGAGGTGGCCTCCCACCCGACCTCGCTTAATGCGGGGGGCGAAGAGGTGATGGCCGAGATGAATACCTTGGAAGCCGAGGACCGCAAGGTCCTGGTCACAGAAGATGCGCCTACGAGCGTGAGCCAGGAGGCTCTGATTTGGGCCAATTCCCTGGTAAAAACTACCTCGGAGACCACCCCTTCAGAGGGTGGAAAGGAGGGTCAGAATTTAACTCATATCCCTCCAACACTTTCGAAGCCACCCTTGGTGCCCCCCGTGCCAGAATGGGCCACGGTCGAGGGGTCGGCAGTGATGGAGGAGATCCTAGTAGATTCCTCCGTTGCTGAAGAACACCACACCTTAATGGGTGTGGTTTTGGAGAGCATTCAGTCTGTTAACAAAGGACTGAATGAAGCCTTTACAGGCTTATTGACGGGCTTTAAGGTAAGCCACCCACTTTGCTAGTGTTCTTTTATATCTGAAATATACTTTTACTCGTATGACAGCCCTCGAGCTAGGGGGAGTTTAAAAAGCTAACCCATGGCACAGAGGAATGCACAAAAAATGTCCGAAAATGATGCTTGGAATGCTTATTTTTAGAAACTTGACCAAGCAGGGTAGGTTAAATAGGTTGAAATCACGCTGACAGATTGTGCATCTTGCAGGCCTCGTCATGGGTTCCCAATGCTAACATATTAGAAATAGTGAAACTAAATTGGAAACTGCAAGTGTCCGATAAAGAGCTTGACCGCCTCAATGGTCGGTTTGACGAGAAGCGGGGTGAGTTTGTATAAGAGTACCCCATTTTAATTATATCTGACGGGATACCCTGGCCCTGTCATCTGACTTTTGCCGTTTTCTCGTTGATCAAAATCTCAAGATAAAGAGCTTGAAAGGCTCTGGGCCGAGTTGGAGAGGGCCAAACAAAAGATCGTTTATCTCAAGGCAGCGACCGAACACGCGGCTGCCGAGCTCGACGCCCTGAAGGCCGTTAGAAAATAACACGAGGCTAGGGTGACTGAGGTCGAACAAGAGCTAGAGGAGGCGGGCTTCAAGTGCGAGGCCTTTGAGCAAAAGGTCAAAGATCAAGCCGTCGAGTAGAACAAACTATCTTCCGACCTCCAATCAGAGCGGGTAGAGCGGCGATTCTTTGAACAAGAAGTGCGCTAGGTCAAGATAATGGCAACCGGTAAGCCGTACTTACTGCATTGTGCCTTTGGCGGGAATCGATTTGCCTTTCTTACATGGATATGACGTTCTGCAGGCGCCTTCACCAACCTACCGCAGAATGCAGCAGATGTCGCCAAGTACTTTGCAGCTCATGAAGGGGAAGCCGAGCAGCAGTTGTTCTGGGCGCAATTTGACGCCCGTGAGGCCAACCGTAGTCTGAGTTATCAGATGAAGCAACTCCTTGAGCTACAGAGGGTGACCGAGCCGGCTGTGAAAGAACTCTGTGTTCGACTTTGGCCTGTCGAGATCTTGCCGAGTATCTACTTTGCGTTGGTGCGGAAGCTAATCGAAGTCGCACCTCGGATTGAAGCCCTGCAGCGCTCAGCTTGTATGCCGGGGGCTCGGATGGCCTTTGCACTTCCCAGGGATGAGGCTGCTAACGCTGGCCACTAATCTGACGCCTGCTGGAAAGGAGCACAGGCGCCCCGAGTTGTACTTTACTTCGGCCAAGGAGGGTGCTCGGGCGACCAAATTGCAATGCTCCAAGGATGTACTATTGGAATAGATTTATGTTTGATGTAACCGAGTATATGTCCTAATTTTTATGTATGTTTTATATTATTTTGATTCCTGTTGTGGCCGTTTTCATCCTGAAAGTTTCCAGTCGTCGGCTTCAACCCCCATGCGGATACTACTAGAGGTGTTTCATCGTCCGTACACGTCCCTTACCCAATTTAATCGATGCTCGAAGGTGGTAGTGTAGAATGGAAATGAGGCAACCAGACTATGAGGCTTTATCGCTTTCACTTAGCCTTAGGGATGTTATAATGCGGGGGCTAATGACAAGCCCCTAGCCTTTGTTTTGGTAGTCAGAAAAACAGAATATCGGGATGACTACCGCAGGGTTTGTTGAATAGCAAAAACTCGTTTGTATAATACGGAATAGCCACTATCGACTATGGAAATGATCTCGGATTGCAGAACAGTTCACGCTTACTATGATGGTAAGTTTTCGGCTTTCTCCACTGAGGTATTTCAAGACCAGGGAAGCTGGGAATACAATCGTAGTAGTTCTCCCCTTAGGCGAACTAGCGGAATGTAAGGGGGTAAGCACATGAGTGGGGCAATCCAACTGTCGACCCAAGACTTAATTCGAAACCGATGCATATAATGCAAAATCCCGAGAGACCGGACACATTTATAAGAGTGACGGTGAGGTGCTCGGGGCGGTGAATGTATACTTGCCCCGATTAGTAGCTGCGCACACCTTTTCTTTTAGCAATCATAAAATGAGTTTGTCCTGTGAGCGCCTATAGAGGAAAAACATGAGTAAGAATAAGTACATAAATAGAAAATCATCTGTGACAGATATTGGCAAAGAATTTATACAATTCTCGGCCCCAAGGCCGCTATGTACAGGAAACTATCAAAATTAAGCAACACCTCTCCTACAACCATTTTACGAGTGACTTGACATACATCTCGCTTTTGGCTGCGTTGAATTGAAATAGTAGGGGGAGGGAGTCTTTTCATTAAAAGGTTGTTGCAGATGGCAGACAGGATTTCAACCAAGGAGCCATGAGAAGCTGTTGATGAAATATAGCTTGACGCTTGGGTGGGTCTTTACGGCATCCCCTATGTATCAGGGAGGAATTTGGCACCATAGTTTGGTCTAGCCGAGCATATGGTGCTTGTTCGGGTCTCCCATAGTATCCCATATTATTCGGAGGATGAAAATTGTGTAGACAAGAGACATACCTTGAAGGTGCTCCGGAGATGCTGTGGGAGGGGTGCCCTTATGTGTTTGGGGATTTGGAGCTCTCCGTGGGACCTGATTGAGCTCAGAATCGCTTACCTGGTTGTTGTGGCTTGTCCGGCTTGTGACTTTATAGTTTATCATTGAGCTGGCCTTTCGTTGCCAAGGATGCGGTGTGTTCTTCGGTCCAGAGAGATTGTTCTGTGTTGCCGTTGACGATGATGACTCCTCGGGGTCCTAGCATCTTCAGCTTGAGATAAGCGTAGTGGGGTACCATGGTAAATCGGGCGAAGGAAGTGCGGCTGAGCAGTGCGTGGTAACCTCTACGAAAGGGGACAATGTCGAAGATTAAATCTTTGTTGTGGAACTTATCAGGTGAGCAGAACACGACTTACAACGTTACTATCCTAGAGCAGCCGGGCTCAACGCCTGGAAGTACTCCTTTGAAGGTAGTATTGTTTGGTTTTATTCTTGATGGGCCAATGCCCATCTTTTTCACCATATCTGCGTAGATCATATTAAGGCTACTTCCACCGTCCATAGGACTCTCGTGAGGTGGTACCCATCTATAATGGGGTCGAGGTCTAGGGCGGCAACCCTCCGTGGCGGATGCTGGTCGGATGGTTGATCTCCCACAAGCTATGGGATCGCAACAGTTTTTGAGGGTACATTATTCAACCCAAATTTATTGGTTCGCACGACGGGAAGCGAAAGAATATTCTCAACTATTAGTAGTTGAATGTGTCAGATTCAGCCACACCTGAAAGATTAGTGTTTGCAAGCAAAGTATCAATAGCAAGGTAGTATGATAGCAACGGTGCGAGAAACGATCTGTTGACACGGCAGACTATTCATAACTGTTGTATCAATGGCACCAGCAAAAAGCACGTTGACGGGGGATTATTCTTGAGAAGAATGCTTCCCCGGCTACGGCTCCAGAAAAGTCTTGGAACAAGTAACAGCGAAGTAGCAAGGAACAATAGTAGTGATAGCAGCAACAAAGTGGCAGCAGTAGCAGCAAAGTGGACCAATCCCTTTTGTAGCAAGGGACAAGCCTAGACAACGTAACGTAGCAAGGACCAGTAGTAAAAGACTCGTAGGCAGTGGATCGGCGATGGGTGAGTTTGACGGATGTGATTCATCATGTAACAGCTATAACACGGAGAGATAAGTAACTAGCTCCCGTTCGTCAATCTAATGTAGGCATGTATTCCGTATGTAGTCATACGTGCTTAGGGAAAAGAACTTGCATGACATCTATTGTCCATCCCTCCCGTGGTCCTAATGGAAAATACGGGATATTAAGGTTCTCCTTTTAATAAAGAACTGGACCAACTCATTAACACGCGGTGAATACATGAACTCGTCATACTATGGTCATCTCCGGGAGTGGTTCCGATTATTGTCGCTCCGGGGTTGCCGTGTCATAACACATAGAGGTGACTACAACTTGCAAGCTAGGATCTAAAACACACATATATTGGCAACAACATAATAGGTTCATATCTGAAATCATGGCACTCAGGCCCTAGTGACAAGCATTAATCATAGCCAAGTAGTAGCAACATAAATCTAGAACATAGTGGATACTAGGGATCAATCCCCGTCAAAAACTAACTCGATTACATGATAGATCTCATCCAACTCATAACCGTCCAGCAAGCCTATGATGAGATTACTCACGAACGATGAAGAGCATCATGGAATTGTCGATGGGGAAAGGTTGATGATGACGATGGCGACGACTTCCCCTCTCCAGAGCCCGAAACGGACTCCAGATCTGCCCTCCAGATGAAGAACAGGATGTGGCGGCGCCTCCGTATCGCAAAACGCGATGAAACCTTCTCTCTGATTTTTTCCGGGCTGGACAGAAGATACAGAGCTGAGTTTGGGGGCGGTGGTACCACGTGGGCCCCACAAGCCTGCACAGCGCGACCATAGGGGGTGGCCGCGGCCTGTGGGCTTGTGGCCCAGTGCCACGCCCCCTCCGGTGGATCTTTGCACATGTATTTTTCTTTTATTCCAGAAAAAATCTCCGTAAATTTTCAGGACATTCCGAGAACTTTTATTTCCGCACAAAAACAACACCATGGCAATTCTGTTGAAAACAACGTCAGTCCGGGTTAGTTCCATTCAAATCATGCAAATTAGAGTCCAAAACAAGGGAAAAAGAGTTGGGAAGAGTAGATACGACGGAGACGTATCAACTCCCCCAAGCTTAAAGCCTTGCTTGTCCTCAAGCAACTCAGTTGACAAACTGAGAGAGACAAAAGAAAAACTTTGACGAACTCTGTTTGATCTTGTTGTTGCAATTATGTCTAACTCATAACCAGAATTTCAGTAAGGTCACAAGCAAACCACATAAGCAAATGACATCTAGGTCTCACGGTAAACTCACATCAATGGCCTAATCAACTAGCGAGCAAATAATAATAAGCCTCAAATGTCAACACTTCAATCAAAACAACATGAAGCAGTACGAATAGATGGTATTTCACTAGCTCTTTCTGAGACCGCAAAACATAAATGCAGAGCACCTTCAAAGACCAAGGGCTGACTAAACATTGTAATTCAAGGCAATGAAGATCCAGTCATACTCATACCCAACACAGTTAAAAGAAAAGCATAAAAATGACAGAGGTGCTCTCTAATTGGTGCTTTTGTAAGAGGAGGATGACTCAACAAGAACATAAATAGACAGGCCCTTCGCAGAGGGAAGCATTGATTTGTAGAGGTGCCAGAGCTCAAGCTTTGAAAACAGAGATAATAATTTTGGGTGGTATGCTTTCATTGTCAACGCAATGACTAAGAGTTCTCAACATCTTCCACGCTACACATGCTATAGGCGGTTCCCAAACAGAAAAGTAAAGTTTTGACTCCCCCACCACCAATCAATCACACTCTACGGCTAGCCGAATCCTTGGGTTCCGTCCATACCAACATCAATCCTGGGGGAGTTTTGTTTGCAATTATCTTTTCGATTTGAGCATGGAACTGGGAATTCCAATTACCGGCCCCTTTCTTGTGAATGATAGTGAATAAACACATATCGAGGATAACACGCCTTGCATGGAAGATACCAATAGCCCCCTATCACCACATGAGCAGTTCGGGCATGCAAAATAGATTATTTCTTGAAGGTTTAGAGAGTGGCACATGCAAATTTACTTGGAACGGCAGGTAGATACCGCAAATAGGTAGGTATGGTGGACTCATATGGCACAACTTTGGGGTTATGGAAGTGGATGCACAAGCAGTATTCCCGCTTAGTACAAGTGAAGGCTAGCAAAAGACTGGGAAGCGACCAACTAGAGAGCGACAATAGTCATCAAAATGCATTGAGATTAACTAACATTGAGTGCAAGCATGAGTAGGACATAAATCACCATGAACATGAACATCATAGAGGCTATGTTGATTTTGTTTCAACTACATGCGTGAACATGCGCCAAGTCAAGCCATTTGAAACATTCAAAGGAGGATACCATCCTATCATACTACATCATAGTCATCTCAACATTCATGTGGGCATCCAAGACAAACCATTATAAGCTCCTAGCTAAATAAGCATGGCATAAGCAACTATGATCTCTAAGTTGTCATTTCAAACATTTTTCTCTCACAACAAAGCTGAATCAGACATGATGAGCTAGTCATATTTACAAAAACAAAATAGATTGAGTTCATACCAGCTTTTCCAGGCCCAGTCACTTCATCATATATCGTCATTATTGCCTTTCACTTGCACGACCGAACGATGTGAACAATAATAAAAGTGCTCGTGCATTGGACTAAAGCTAGAATCTGCAGGCAAACACAAAGGAGAAGACAAAGTAATATGGCTCTTTGAAAGCTAAACATGTATGCATGCAAGAGCCACTAAACATTGTAACCAATATGTTCTACCTTGACCCAAAGAAAAAGAAAACTATCTACAAGGGAAAGCTCCCAACAAGCAAAAGAAGAAAAGGAAAATCTTTTTGGGTTTTCTCAAACTAGACAGACACACGAAAAGAAAACGAGAAAAAGAAAATAAACTAGCATGGATGATACAGTGGAAAAGTGTGAACACCAGATAACAAAGTGAAAGCATAAGAAAGAATGTAAAGTCGGTGAGAACACGTACTCCTCCAAGCTTAGGATTTTGGCCTAAGTTGGTCTACTCCCAAGGATGGTCCTGGCGAAACCCAAAATCATAATGGGGGTTATACCGGAGCGCTGCAGCCACTGCCTGAATAGCCGCCTCACGGAGACGAGCAGCCCGTGCCTCCCTCTCATGCTCCTCTACCTCTCCTCTGGTTATGTAATATCTCTATTTTACCTGAAAGTCAAAGAGAGCAGGAGCAGGAAGGGTAATATGGAAAACACGCTGCCGATTAAATATCAATCGGTATAGGAGGGATTCATCATCCCTCTCAAGGAACTGGTAGCGTGTCAAAGCGACGCATTCAAGGAAAGCTGTATGGAGCGGGGGATCTCCTTCACGGATGGGTACTCCAAGAAAATTTGCTATGTGAGTGGCATAGATCCCAGCAAAGAAATCCCCTTCAGTAGCATTCTTATTCATCCTCCTTGCTATAATAGCTCCCATGTTGAAGCTTTTGTCACCCGTCACTGCGCTCTTAAGGATACTAAGGTCGGGTGCACAGAGGTGACAATGCTCAATATTGCCATTAATGCATCTCCCTATGAAGAGGGCAAAGTAATGCAAGGCAGGAAAATGAATACTCCCCATGGTAGCTTGCGTAATGTCTCTAGTTTCTCCAACCGTAATACCAGCACAAAAATCTCTAACCGAAGATTTAGGAGGATCATTGAGGTTGCGCCAAATAGGTATTTTGCAAATTCTACTGAAATCCTCTAAATCCATGGTATACGATTTATCATAGAGATCAAACAGTACCGATGGCTCACGGCCAGCTAAGAATTCGAATCTACGAACAAAAGAAGCAGTGAGAGCAACATACTGTTCACATTTATCGGAGATGAATTCTTCGAGTCCGACGTTGTGAACAAGTGCATCAAACTCATCTTTGAAACCTGCCTCAATCATAAACTCATCAGAAGGCCATTCACATGGTTGTACCTGCGCGTCCCTAGGTTGGTAAGGATCAGGCTCCCGAATCGCAAGACGGGGACCTCTCTTGCTTGAGGAACCACCATGAAAGTTTCTCCTGAACATCTTCCTTTTTTGAAATTTTCAGTGACCCAAAGGAAAGGTGAACAAGGTTCAACTAAACTTGTAGCAACTACTCCCACAAGTGCCTAGAGAACATATTACACATCAAAACTACTTGGGACCAGCTAAAATCAGCATGCAAAGCTCAAGAACATGGTCACTAAGGTAGCAAAAATACTCATAGTATAAGGCACTAGAGCAAAAACTAATTGGACCAATGGAGGAGTCACTTACCAAGGAGTAATTTCCCCAAAACAGTTCGGAGAATGGTGATTTGAGCAAAGAGATCGAAAATCCCAGCAAGAGGAGCAAGAAAACGGGTTTGAGGTGCGAAACGATTTTTTCTGGAGGTAGGAGAAGCAGATGAGAGCAAGATGAGTGGAGGCGATGCCTGTGGCCCCACAATCCTGGGTGGCGCGGCCAGGGGAGGTGCCCGCGCCCCTAGGGCTTGTGGCCCACTGGTGTGGCTCCCAGACAGACTCTTTATCCCAATATTTTTCAAAAAATCCAGAAAAAATCATACTTGATTTTCACAGCGTTCGGAGAACTTTTATTTTCGGGGTACTTTTCCATCGGACGCTAAAGCAAAAAATAGGGAAAACTAAACTAAACCTATCATTTTTCTTCTAAGCAACCGAAGGTGAAAGATTGGAACACAGGTTTGTGACTCCTCCATTCATCTATCTCATGGTCATCGAAAGAAATCCGTCAATGGGGTTGATCAAATCCCCTCGACAAAACTTTCTCGAATCGCAAAAAGAACAGAGAATTTTCGAATAGTCACTAAGTCACCTCAATGGGGATGTGTATCTCCCCAACAAGCAAATCATACTTCATCTTGACACGAGGAATAGGGCATTCAAAGCTCCCGATAAGAATCGATGAAGTTTTTTCGATAGCATTGATGCAATGTACTCGATATTGTTTCTTCGGAAAGTGCACCGTATGCTCATTACCGTTGACATGGAAAGTGACATTGCCTTTGTTGCAATCTATAACAGCCCCGTGGTGTTCAAAAAGGGTCTTCCGAGGATGACCGCCATTGCATCGTCCTCGGGAATGTCCAAGATAACAAAGTCTGTTAAGATAGTGGTGTTAGCAACCACAACAGGCACATCCTCGCAAATGCCGATAGGGAAAGCACTTGATTTGTCGGCCATTTGCAGAGAGATTTTAGTGGGTGTCAACTTATCCAGTTCAAGTCTACGATAGAGAGAGAGATATGCATAACACTAACACCGGCTCCAAGATCGCATAACACAGTTCTAACGTAGTTGCCTTTAATGTAGCAAGGTATAGTTGGCACACTGGGATCACCTAGTTTCTTCGAAGTTCCACCCTTGAAGGTATAATTAGCAAGCATGGCGGAGATCTCAAGATCAGGTATCCTCCTCTTATTAGTCACAATATCTTTCATGTACTTTGCATACGGAGACATCTTGAGCATATCTGTCAAACACATTTGCAGAAAGACATGTCTGATCATTTCAACAAATCGCTCAAAATCCTCATCATCCTTTTTCTTGGATGGTTTGGGAGGAAAGGGCATAGGTTTCTGAACCCACGGTTCCCTTTCTTTACCATGCTTCCTAGCAGCAAAGTCATTCTTATTGTATCTTTTATTCTTAGGATGTGGGTTATCAAGATCAAAAGGTTCAATCTCCACATCCTTTTCATTGCAAGGTTGAGCATCAACATGAACATCACTATTGATATTATCATTAGGCTCATGTTCATCACCAGATTGTGTTTCAGCATCAGAGACAGAGGCATCGTTTGGTCTCTCAGGTGTAGCAGCAACAGGGTTGCTAGCGTGCACATCCCTATCATCTTTCTTCTTCTTTCTAGGATGACTAGGTGCATCAGTGCTAATTTCTTGAGAATCTTGTTCAACTCTCTTCGGATGACCCTCAGGATACAGAGGTCCCTGGGTCATTCTACCGCCTCTAGTGACGACTCTAACGGAATTGTCATTCAACTCAATGAGCAAGTCATTCTGAGCTTTAAGTACTTGTTCTACCTGAGTAGTAACCATGGAAGCATCTTTACTCAGAAGCTTAAGATCATTGACATTTCTGTCCACACAAGCACTTAAATGACTAAGCATACGAGCATTCTTTTCCAATTGTCTGCTAACATAATCATTGAAACTTTGTTGTTTGGCAAGGAAGTTATCAAATTCATCCATGCATAAGCTCGCAGGTTTATCAAAAGGAATATCACTCTCATCAAACCTACGCAGAGAATTTACTTCTACTACCTGTATCGGGTTATCGAGACCATGGATCTCTTTGATAGATGGTAGATTTTTGACATCTTCGGATTTAATGCCTTTCTCTCGCATAGATTTCTTGGCTTCTTGCATATCTTCAGGACCGAGGAATAGCATACCTCTTTTCTTCGGAGTTGGCTTAGGAGGTGCTTCGGGAATAGTCCAAGCATTCTCATTGCACAAGATGTTATTGAGTAAAATGCCAGCTTGTTCTACGGTTCGTTCCCTAAAAACACTACCGGCACAACTATCTAGATGATCTTTAGAAGCACCGGTAAGTCCATTATAGAAGATATCAAGTATCTCATTCTTCTCAAGAGGGTGATCAGGCAAAGCATTCAGTAGCTGGATGAGCCTCTCCCAAGCTTGTGGGAGACTCTCTTCTTCAGCTTGAGCAAAGTTGTATATTTCCTGCAAGGCAGCTTGCTTCTTATGGACAGGGAAATATTTTTCAGAGAAGTAGTAGACCATATCCTAGGGGCTACGCACACAACCAGGAGCAAGAAAAGTGAACCAGGTCTTAGCATCATCCTTTAGCGAGAAAGGAAATAGCTTGAGCATATAGTAGTGGTGGATCTTTTCCTCACTAGTGAATAGGGTGGCTATATCATGCAGTTTGGTAAGATGGGCTACAACCATTTAAGACTCATAACCGTGAAAAGGATCAGATTCAACCAGAGTGATTAACTCAGGTTCGATAGAGAATTCATAATCCTTATCGGTCACAAAGATAGGCAAAGTGGCAAACTTCGGGTCGTATTTCATCCTAGCGTTCAGAGATTTTTCTTTCCACTTGCGCAGAAGTTTCTCAACATCATAGCTATCCTTACATGCAAGAAAGTCCTCACCTATCTCTCCCTCCATAACATAGTGCGTATCAGGCATAAAAGGCAATTTAGGCATAGTAGCAGGTTCTACTTCAATAGTATCAGCAGTTTCAGAAGTATCATCACATCTAGAAGCAACTCTAGCAATTCATGCATCAAGGGCACCTAGTGGCAAAGCAGTATCAAGCATAGCATCATCAAGCATAGTATCAAGCATAGCATCATCAGGCATAGTATCAAGCATAGCATCATAAGCATCATGGGCAGCAGAAGTAGCATCATCAAGCACAGGCGACATATCAAGATTTCTAGCAGGAGGGGATGTCGCAAACTTACTCAAAACTGAAGGTGAATCAAGTGCAGAGCTAGATGGCAGTTCCTTACCTGTCCTCATAGTGGAATGTATGATTTTAGTTCTTGGATCTTTCGGGTTCCTCCTAGTGACCAACATACGTCAATCCCAAGTGACTCAGAGAATATAGCTGTGCCTCCCGGCAACGGCGCTAGAAAAGCCTTGATGTCCCACAAGCGTATGGGATCGCAGAAGTTTTCGAGGGTAGAGTATTCAACCCAAATTTGTTGGTTCGCACGACAGGAAGCGAAAGAATATTCTCAAGTATTAGCAGCTGAATGTGTCAGATTCAACCACACTTGAAAGATTAGTGTCTGCAAGCAAAGTATCAATAGCAGGGTAGTATGATAGCAACGGTGCCAGAAATGATCCGTTGACACGGCAGACTATTCCTAACTGTTGTATTAATGGTGCGAGTAAAAAGCACGTTGACGAGGGATTATTCTTGAGAAGAATGCTTCCCCGGCTACGACTCCAGAAAAGTCTTGCAACAAGTAACATCGAAGTAGCAAGGAACAACAATAGTGACAGCAGCAGCAGAAAAGTGGCCCAATCCCTTTTGTAGCAAGGGACAAGCCTAGACAAAGTAACGTAGAAAGGACCAGTAGTAAAAGACTCGTAGGAAGTGGATCGGTGATGGATGAGTTTGATGGATCTGATTCGTCATGTAACAACTATAACACGGAGAGATAAGTAACTAGCTCCCGTTCGTCAATCTAATGTAGGCATGTATTTCGTATGTAGTCATACGTGCTTAGGGAAAAGAACTTGCATGACATCGGTCCATCCCTCCCGTGGCAGGAGGGTCCTAATGGAAACTACAGGATATTAAGGTTCTCCTTTCAATAAAGAACCGGACCAACGCATTAACACGCGGTGAATACATGAACTCCTCATACTATGGTCATCTTCGGGAGTGGTTCTGGCTATTGTCACTCCGGGGTTGCCGGGTCATAACACGTAGTAGGTGAATACAACTTGCAAGATAGGATCTAAAACACACATATATTGGTGACAACATAATAGGTTCAGATCTGAAATCATGGCACTCGGGCCCTAGTGACAAGCACTAAGCATAGCCAAGTAGTAGCAACATCAATCTAGAACATAGTGGATACTAGGGATCAATCCCCGTCCAGCAAGCCTACGATGAGATTACTCACGAACGATGAAGAGCATCATGGAATTGTCGATGGAGAAAGGTTGATGATGATGATGGCGACGATTTCCCCTCTCCGGAGCCGGAAACGGACTCCAGATCTACCCTCCAGATGAAGAACAGGATGTGGCGGCGCCTCCGTATCAAAAAACGCGATGAAACCTTCTCTCTGATTTTTTTCCGGGCGAGACAGAAGATATAGAGCTGAGTTTGGGGGCGGTGTTGCCACGTGGGCCCCACAAGCCTGCACGGCGCGGCCATAGGGGGTGGCTGCGGCCTATGGGATTGTGGCCCACTAGCACGCCCCCTCCGGTAGATCTTTGCGCCCATAAATTTTTAGGACATTCCGAGAACTTTTATTTCTGCACAAAAACAACACCATGGCAGTTCTGCTGAAAACAGCGTCAGTCCGGGTTAATTCCATTCAAATCATGCAAATTAGAGTCCAAAACAAGGGCAAAAGAGTTCGGAAAAGTAGATACGACGGAGACGTATCAATGGTCCGTGTGGTCGAATGTGATTGGGAAAGCTGACCATGGATTGTACTTTGGTGATACAAACTCTACGGCGTAGACTTCTCGGAGGGCTTGCTTCAACTCCTTCTTGGGTATGTGAGTCACGTTAACCATGTTTACTGTTTTTACCAAGGGAGGGAACTACTTTTGGCCCCCATTGTTCGGGCCACGCGGCTCCTCGTCGTCTTTGCTTCAAGGGCTCCGGCCTTCTTCTTTGGCCGCTACTTTGCTGGCCTGCTTGAATATCCAACAATTACGGTTGGTGTGAGTGGCTGGCTTATGTTGGGCGTCGTGGATTTGACAAGGTCGTTCCATAATTTTTGTCCCATTGGGTTGGACTGTCTTTATTCCCTTTAAAGGGTTTCTTCCTTTGTCCTGGCTTGGATCTGCGGAACCCGGCATTAAGTGTTGTGTCATTGGTGTCGCATGTGTGGAGGCGACACTTGTTCTTGTTTTTCCTCGGCTTGTTGTTCCCATCCCGAACTTCAGAGGTTCTAGGGTCGTCCGAGTTGTGGTTGTGCCGAGCTAGCCTGTTGTCTTCGCTCACGCAAAAGTAGGTCATGCGTGAAGTGTGGGCGGATATTGTCCTTTGTCTATCCTGTCCGAGCTGGCGAGCCAACCACTCATATCGGACGTTCTAACTGAAATAGGCTATTGCCTTGGCGTTTGGGCAATCCATGATTTGTTTTTTCTTCGTTAAGAATTTGTTCCGGAACTCTTTGGCTGACTCGCCAGCCTTCTGAACGACATTACTTAGGTCGGAGAAATCCGGGGGCCGAACGGAGGTCCCCTGGAAGTTAGACAGGAATTCTTCTTCGAGCTCTTGCGAGCTTCTAATCGAGTCTTCAGGTAGGCTGTTTAACCAGTGTTGTGATTGCCCTTTCAGCTTGAGGGGCAAGTATTTTAAGGTGTGGAGATTGTCTCCTCTCGCCAAGTGAATGTGGAGAAGGAAATCTTCTATCCACACCGCATGATCTGTAGTTCCATCGTACTGTTCTATGTTAACGAGTTTGAATCCCTCCGGGAACTGGTGCTGCATTACTTCATCAGTGAAGCATAGTGGGTGTGCGACGAGTGTGGACTATCTTGTGCCGAAGATCGGCTTTGGGTTGAGTCCAGTATGAATCTAGATCGCTGGCGTAGTAGGGGACCCGAGGTAGCTTCTCATCCCATCTAGTGGGGGAGTACTTTCTTGACCCGTAAATGGATCTGCTGCGGCCTCTCTTGTTATCTAGGTTGTATCACAGGTCGTTTCTCCCACGAGGGTGTGTTTCTTCTTCACCTTTCCACGGTGTGGCCCGGGATAATATTCAGCGTTCGACGCCACCCTGTCATGCCCTTGAGGCTGGTGGTCAGGCTGTTCATAATCTGTTGGCTTGGTGGATGCGGGCCTTTGGGCCTCATCATCGAATTGTGACAATAGTCGGCGACATGGGTAACTTTTCTTCTAATCCAGCCATCCAGGGCCTTTCTCTTCTTCAGTGGATAGCACCTTGGTCCATCTTTTGTTTATAGTGTCTTGTTCGGCATGGAGTTGATGCTGCCTTGCCTTTAAGCTTCGAGCGGTAGTTAGGAGTAGCTGCTGAAATTCTTCCTGACCTCCAATGTAATCAGGTATTGCAAAGTCTTTATCCTCCATGTATTCGTCGGGAGAAAGATAATCATCGTCGTCCGACCTGTTGATGTCGTCGAGGCCGTCCTGCTGCTCGGGTTGGTTAGCATCCTCAAGCGGATATTCTGGCATACCGAGGTTGTCGTGGTCTTTTGGGTTTTTATTTTCTCCAATGCCTTGTGCAGAGACTTTTCCCTTGTCCGCCTTAACGCACTTATGCTGCTTTCGGTGCTTTGAATTCTCCTCCCTAGATTTGTCATTGTTCGGCTCAGAGGGAGGTCACCGTTGTTTCCGTGCGTGTCCACCATATAGATGTCTTAAGTGGACATTCGGTGCACTAAAGTTTGGGCCTTTAGTGCCCCTTACTTGTGCACGGGCAGTTGTAGCCACACCCGCGGCAAGGCTTGCCGGGAGACTACGGAAGGTAAACATGAAGACGCCCAAGTCTACAACCAGTAGATCGAAGAATCAAACACTGAGGCCCCAGCAAGATCCTTGTCGGGGGAAGCTAGCGAAACCCCGACAAGACGTGCTCCCGGCAAGGTCCCAGTCCGTCGTTGCTCTAGTGTAGCGACCAATTGTCCCTTTTTTCCTTTATACGTGTCGAACCTCCAGGATACGTGTCGAGCGACATCTTGGGGTGAACAACGCCGATGGAACGCGACCATGTCCCATGTCAGGGATGCCTGACGAAACATTTAATGCGTATGTCTTTAGACGCTAGTAACACTGTAGTAGCCATACACCCCGTGTGTGCGCTGTACTACTGTCCACCCCGTGGGTGCCCTATTCCTCCACTATTGGTGACCCCTTTGACCTATAAAAGGAGGCCCAAGGTGCAACATATAAGAGGATCTAGAATATCGAATCCCTTGGGTTTAGACACTCAGTAGGTAGTGGCTTTGCATGCATAGCGCTCCTGTAGCTTGAACCCTAGAACACATATAGTATACACAAAGCAGGAGTAGGATTTTACGCTTCCGAGCGGCCCCAACCTGGGTAAAACTCCCCTTGCGCTAGTTTGCTTGTTTTGCTCGTGTTGCAGCACTCTCCCCCCGCCGAACCATAAAGGTATCCTCACGATCCCATAGGTGTCGTGCTTCCTTGACTCGACATCTTTGGCGCGCTAGGTAGGGGGATCGAGGGAGCGTTGACCTGATCTAACATCAACACGTCAGTTTGTTCATCATCTTCATCGCCATGGCTCCCAAGAAAAGGGGTGCAACGATGGTTGATCCACCCATGTCCGATATGCATGCGACTGCGCAAGCATGCGAAGGTGCGAGCGCGGCGGAGGAAGCAGAGGTCACGAGCCTCCACGACACTCTGGTGATCAAACCCAACCAAGCGGCACTGTTCGCAGCCACAACAGCGACCCATGTGCCGGTGCGTCTAAGGATGGAGCCGCGCGGCCTACGTCCGGCGTGGAAAACTCCAAGGATCGGCGGGTGCTTTCTCAGGCACCCATGCCGACGCATACACCACGACCTTCCTAGGCCGCACGCGACGAGCGGCACCGCCAAGGAAAATCTCCTTAGTATCACTCTCGGGATGCCCAAGGCTGCCATGCACGTCGAGAGGTTGGTAGAAATGACATGCAGTCACGGGACCGTGATGGTGCTCCTTCTAACACGGTTAGAAGTAAAAGCATCTCACGTCCCTCACACCTCACGCCGATGCCTATGAGTGCGGAAGCACTGGCACGAGCACATATGCTCTTAGACTATCCTCAGGTAGCGGAGAAGCAGGAGGAATGGAGGGCTATGATTTAGAGCCTCATCGCCCATGCTAATGGCGATGGACCACCGCAAGCGGGGCCCTCGAAGCAGCCATCCGTCGGGCCACCGCTCGCCCACGGTGATAAGGCTAGGGGCGGTGCAACCACGGTTCACTCCCCTCCATGGCAGCAGCAACAGTCGCCGCCCCGACGGATAAACGTCTCCGATGATTCGACGGTGTCGTCCGACCCACGGACCCGCCGTGATCAGCGTCAGGTTCTTAAGGAATGACACCAAGAAGATGACCGGAACAAAATCGAACGGCGGTGGGAAGCATGTAATCAATCTAATAAGCACAGGGCCCATTGTCGACGCACCCGTGCCAGGGTATCCTGGCGGCCCGCCTTACAAGGTGGGTTGTCCAGCGTTTACTCGTGAGTTGGGGCGAGTCCGGTAGCCCAGTTCCCGCACGTTCAAGCCAGAGATCCCGGAGAAGTACGACGGGAAGACTCACCCGTCGGAGTTCCTGAGAATACACCATTGCGGTGAAGGCTACCGGGGCTCGCGACGACAAGATACTCACCAACTACTTCCTGCCGGTGCTTAAGCCAAACGTCACGTCGTGGTTGATGCATCTACCAAAGGATTCCATTTCTTCCTGGGCAGACTTGTGCCACAATTTCCTTGGTGCCTTTACCGGTGGCCACCGAGTTCTTGGCCAGGAAAGTGATCTCCATCACATCCCCCAGAAGGAGGGTGAGACCTTGCGCAAATACATCCAAAGATTCAGCCGCATACAGCACAACATCCCAGATGTTCATCCTACCGCTGTTATTAGCGCGTTCCATCAGAAGGTGCGTAATTGCAAGATGCGCGAAGAGCTGGCAATGAACAAGATCCGGGATGTCCCCGAGCTCTATGCTCTGGCTGAAAAGTGTGCTCGGGCCGTAGAAGGGCGAAGGCTCCCCGGCGAGGAGGCTGGCGCATAGACCAACTCTAAAGAAGAAGGCGCTGCCACCCCGGCAAAGAAAAGTTGACTCAAGAACCGCAAGAGCAAGGACGTGTTTGCTGTCGAGGGGTCCGGACGCCCCCGGAAAGGATGTTGCCGGGTGCGCCCCGTGTCAGGCCATGGCAGCTGTCGACAAGCCGGAGGGCTCTGGTAAATAATACTACAAGATCCACCGCACCAAGGGCCATGATCTCCAAAACTGTCGTTAAGTTGAGCAGCTTGCTGAGAAGCAGAAAGCTCAATACGAGCGGAGGGACAAGGAGAAGGCCCAGGAAGGTGCCGAGGGGTCCGGCAAGAAACGCAACTGTCGTTGAGGCAAGGCCAAGCAAAGTAAGGAGAAACCCGCCCGAGGCCGCGATAAGCAAGAGGGCGATGAGGACGATGGTAGCTAGGAGGAGCACGTGTCTAGCGACCAGGAGTTCTAGAAGGCTACAAACATGATGTGAGTTGATGGGGGTGCCTTGCTGCACTCTTCCCACAACCGGCTTAAAAAGTGGGCGCGTGAAGTGAATGCCGTAGAACCGTCTCTCGGCGCCTGCAAGCCATTGAAGTGGTCCCACATGCCTATCATCTTTGACCCTGTGGTTCACCCTGATCCCATAACTGCGGTCGGGTGTTTGCCGTTGTTGGTTTCACCGACAATCCGCAACCTCAAGGTGACAAAGATGTTAGTTAACGGTGGGGCTGACATGAACGTGATCTCGCCCAACGTGATCAAGTGGCTGCAAATCCCTGATGAGGATCTCGAAGAAACGGGCATGTTTCAAGGGATCGGTCCAGGGAAGATCCAGCCAAAAGGAAAGATTACGCTGTCGGTGACATTTGGTAGCGACCTGAACTATAGGACGGAGAAGGTCGTCTTTGACGTTGCCAAGATTCCATTGAGATATAATGGGATCCTTGGCCACCCAGCGCTGGCCAAGTTCATGGCGGCATCGAACTATGCATACAACACGTTGAAGTTGCTCGGGCCGATGAGCGTCATCACCATCCACTTCGACAAGAAGGATGCGCACATATGCACCAACCATCTCTACCGGGAAGCACTTGCAACGTCTGCCGCCAAGGCACCCGCTCCTGCCGCTGGAGCTCGGGGGAAGAAGACCGACAAGAAGGCCTCTTGCGCACCCTCCGGCAAACGCACCTCCTCGGAGTGTTGTGTAGCCAGTGACGATGTGCCGGAGAGCTCCAACGCCAGGACCAAGAAGTCCAAGGCATCTCCGCCAGAGACCAATAAGGTGCCCGCCAAGGAGGATGGTAAAGGGGGACTTTGACCATAAGTTCCACCCTCGACAGCAAATAGGAAAGCGCAATCGTGGCCTTCCAGCGGACGAATCTGGAAGTGTTTGCATGGCAACCATCTGATATCCCCGGCGTTCCCAGGTGTTGGAATTATGCCCTAGAGGCAATAATAAATGTATAGTTATTATTATAATTCCTGTATCAAGATAATAGTTTATTATCCATGCTATAATTGTATTGAATGAAGACTCATTTACATGTGTGGATACATAGACAAAACACCGTCCCTAGCATGCCTCTAGTTGGCTGGCCAGTTGATCGATGATAGTCATTGTCTTCTGATTATGAACAAGGTGTTGTTGCTTGATAACTGGATCACGTCATTGGGAGAATCACGTGATGGACTAGACCCAAACTAATAGACGTAGCATGTTGATCGTGTCATTTTGTTGCTACTGTTTTCTGCGTGTCAAGTATTTATTCCTATGACCATGAGATCATATAACTCACTGACACCGGAGGAATGCTTTGTGTGTATCAAACGTCGCAACGTAACTGGGTGACTATAAAGATGCTCTACAGGTATCTCCGAAGGTGTTAGTTGAGTTAGTATGGATCAAGACTGGGATTTGTCACTCCGTGTGACGGAGAGGTATCTCGGGGCCCACTCGGTAATACAACATCACACACAAGCCTTGCAAGCAATGTAACTTAGTGTAAGTTGCGGGATCTTGTATTACGGAACGAGTAAAGAGACTTGCCGGTAAACGAGGTGGAAATAGGTATACGGATACTGACGATCGAATCTCGGGCAAGTAACATACCGAAGGACAAAGGGAATGACATGCGGGATTATACGAATCCTTGGCACTGAGGTTCAAACGATAAGATCTTCGTAGAATATGTAGGATCCAATATGGGCATCCAGGTCCCGCTGTTGGATATTGACCGAGGAGTCTCTCGGGTCATGTCTACATAGTTCTCGAACCCGCAGGGTCTGCACACTTAAGGTTCGACGTTGTTTTATGCGTATTTGAGTTATATGGTTGGTTACCGAATGTTGTTCGGAGTCCCGGATGAGATCACGGACGTTACGAGGGTTTCCGGAATAGTCCGGAAACGAAGATTGATATACAGGATGACCTCATTTGATTACCGGAAGGTTTTCGGAGTTACCGGGAATGTACCGGGAATGACGAATGGGTTCCGGGAGTTCACCGGAGGGGGGCAACCCACTCCGGGGAAGCCCATAGGCATTTGGGGGGGTCACACCAGCCATTAGTGGGCTGGTGGGACAGCCCACCAATCCCCTATGCGCCAAGAGAGAAAAAATCAAAGGAAAGAAAAAAAAGGAAGAAGTGGGAAGGGGGAAGGACTCCCTCCCACCAAACCAAGTAGGACTCGGTTTGGGGGGGAGAGTCCTCCCCCCTGGCTCGGCCGACCCCTTGGGGATCCCTTGGACCCCAAGGCAAGGTCCCCCTTCCTCCACCTATATATATGGGGCTTTTAGGGCAGATTTGAGACGACTTTCTCACGGCTGCCCGACCACATACCTCCATAGTTTTTCCTCTAGATCGTGTTTCTGCGGAGCTCGGGCGGAGCCCTGCTGAGACAAGATCATCACCAACCTCCGGAGCGCCGTCACGCTGCCGGAGAACCCTTCTACCTTTCCGTCTCTCTTGCTGGATCAAGAAGGCCGAGATCATCGTCGAGCTGTACGTGTGCTGAACGCGGAGGTGCCGTCCGTTCGGTACTAGATCGTGGGACTGATCGCGGGATTGTTCGCGGGGCGGATCGAGGGACGTGAGGACGTTCCACTACATCAACCGCATTCTCTAACGCTTCTGCTGTACGATCTACAAGGGTACGTAGATCACTCATCCCCTCTCGTAGATGGACATCACCATGATAGGTCTTCGTGCGCGTAGGAAAGTTTTTGTTTCCCATGCGACGTTCCCCAACAGTGGCATCATGAGCTAGGTTCATGCGTAGATGTCTTCTCGAGTAGAACACAAAAGGTTTTGTGGGCGGTGATGTGCGTTTTGCTTCCCTCCTTAGTCTTTTCTTGATTCCGCGGTATTGTTGGATTGAAGCGGCTTGGACCGACATTACTCGTACGCTTACGAGAGACTGGTTTCATCGTTACGAGTAACCCCTTTGCTCAAAGATGACTGGCAAGTGACGGTTTCTCCAACTTTAGTTGAATCGGATTTGACCGAGGAGGTCCTTGGATGAGGTTAAATAGCAACTCATATATCTCCGTTGTGGTGTTTGCGTAAGTAAGATGCGATCCTACTAGATACCCTTGGTCACCACGTAAAACATGCAACAACAAAATTAGAGGACGTCTAACTTGTTTTTGCAGGGTATGATTGTGATGTGATATGGCCAACGATGTGATGTGATATATTGGCTGTATGAGATGATCATGTTGTAATAGAAATATCAACTTGCATGTCGATGGTACGACAACCGGCAGGAGCCATAGGGTTGTCTTTATACTAACGTTTGTGCTTGCAGATGCGTTTACTGTTTTGCTAGGATGTAGCTTCAGTAGTAATAGCATAAGTAGCACGACAACCCCGATGGCAACACGTTGATGGATGATCATGGTGTGGCACCGGTGACAAGAAGATCGTGCCGGTGCTTTGGTGATGGAGATCAAGAAGCACGTGATGATGGCCATATCATGTCACTTATGAATTGCATGTGATGTTAATCCTTTTTGCACCTTATTTTGCTTAGAACGACGGTAGCATTATGAGGTGATCTCTCACTAAAATATCAAGACGAAATTGTGTTCTCCCCGACTGTGCACCGTTGCTACAGTTCGTCGTTTCGAGACACCACGTGATGATCGGGTGTGATAGACTCAACGTTCACATACAACGGGTGCAAAACAGTTGCGCACGCGGAACACTCGGGTTAAGCTTGACGAGCCTAGCATGTGCAGACATGGCCTCGGAACACATGAGACCGAAAGGTCGATCATGAATCATATAGTTGATATGATTAGCATAGGGATGCTTACCACTGAAACTATACTCATCTCACGTGATGATCGGACTTGGGATAGTGTAAGTGGATCATGAACCACTCAAATGACTAGAGAGATGTACTTTTTGAGTGGGAGTTTAGCATATAATTTGATTAAGTTGAACTCTAATTATCTTGAACATAGTCTAAGTCCACTTTGAATATATTTGTGTTGTAGATCATGGCTCACGCAAGTGTCATCCTGAATTTTAAT
Organism: Hordeum vulgare subsp. vulgare; assembly: GCF_904849725.1. Taxonomy (NCBI): domain Eukaryota; kingdom Viridiplantae; phylum Streptophyta; class Magnoliopsida; order Poales; family Poaceae; genus Hordeum; species Hordeum vulgare. The sequence continues at coordinate 231,076,221 of NC_058518.1, read as the reverse complement.
ACGTTCCTAGAGAAAGCTAAGTTGAAAGATGATGGAAGCAACTTTGTAGACTGGGCTCGTAATCTTAAGCTAATCTTACAAGCTGGAAAGAAGGATTATGTCCTTAATGCTGCGCTAGGAGATGAACCACCCGCTACGGCTGATCAGGATGTTAAGAACGCTTGGTTAGCACGTAAGGAGGACTACTCAATAGTTCAATGTGCAGTCTTGTATGGCTTAGAACCGGGACTTCAACGTCGCTTTGAGCGTCATGGAGCATTTGAGATGTTCCAGGAGTTGAAGTTTATCTTTTAGAAGAACGCCCGGATCGAGAGGTATGAGACCTCCGATAAATTCTATGCTTGCAAGATGGAGGAAAACTCGTCTGTCAGTGAACATGTGCTCAAAATGTCTGGGTACTCAAACCGTCTAGCTGAACTGGGGATTGAACTCCCGCAAGAAGCTATCACTGACAGAATCCTTCAATCACTGCCGCCAAGCTATAAAAGCTTTGTGTTGAACTACAACATGCAAGGGATGAACAAGTCTCCCGGCGAGTTGTTTGCGATGCTGAAAGTCGCAGAGTCTGAACTCCGTAAAGATTATCAAGTGTTGATGGTGAGCAAGACCACTAGTTTCAAGAGAAACGGCAAAGGCAAGAAGGGCAATTCGAAGAAGAGCGGCAAGCCTGTTGCCAATCCACCGAAGAAACCCAAGGCTGGACCTAAGCTTGAAACAGAGTGCTTCTATTGCAAGGGTATGGGTCACTGGAAGCGCAATTGCCCCAAGTATCTGGCAGATAAGAAGGCGGGCAAAGAAAAATCAGGTATATTTGATATACATGTTATTGATGTGTACTTAATCGGCTCTCGTAGTAGTGCCTGGGTATTCGATACCGGTTCTGTTGCTCACATTTGCAACTCGAAGCAGGAACTGCGGAATAGACGAAGGCTGGCGAAAGACGAAGTGACGATGCGCGTAGGAAACGGTTCCAAGGTTGATGCAATCGCCGTCGGCACATTGTCACTTCAACTACCATCGGGATTAGTGATGAACTTAAATCATTGTTATTTAGTGCCTGCGTTGAGCATGAACATTATATCTGGATCTTGTTTATTGCGAGACGGTTACTCTTTTAAGTCTGAGAATAATGGTTGTTCTATTTCTATGAGTAACATCTTTTATGGTCATGCACCGAATGTGAGAGGATTGTTCATATTGAATCTTGATAGAGATACGCATATACATAACATTGAGACCAAAAGAGTTAGAGTAAACAATGATAGCGCCATATTTTTGTGGCACTGCCGCTTGAGTCATATTGGTGTAAAGCGCATGAAGAAACTCCATGCTGATGGACTTTTGGAGTCACTTGACTTTGATTCACTTGACACGTGCGAACCATGCCTCATGGGCAAGATGACTGAGACTCCGTTCTCCGGAACTATGGAGCGTGCAAGTGACTTGTTGGAAATCATACATACCGATGTGTGTGGTCCAATGAGCGTGGAGGCACGCGGCGGATATCGTTATTTTCTCACCTTCACTGACGATTTAAGTAGATATGGTTATGTCTACTTGATGAAGCACAAGTCTGAAACATTTGAAAAGTTCAAGCAATTTCAGAGTGAAGTGGAAAATCATCGTAACAAGAAGATCAAGTTCCTACGGTCTGATCGTGGGGGTGAATATCTGAGTTTCGAGTTTGGTACTCACTTAAGACAATGTGGAATTGTTTCGCAGTTAACACCGCCTAGAACACCACAGCGTAATGGTGTGTCCGAACGTCGTAATCGTACTTTGTTAGAAATGGTGCGATCTATGATGTCTCTTACTGATTTGCCGTTATCGTTTTGGGGTTATGCAATAGAAACAGCTACATTCACTTTAAATAGGGCACCATCAAAATCCGTTGAGACAACACCATACGAACTGTGGTATGGCAAAAGGCCAAAGTTGTCGTTTCTTAAAGTTTGGGGATGTGATGCTTATGTCAAAAAGCTTCAGCCTGAAAAGCTGGAACCCAAAGCGGAAAAGTGCGTCTTCATAGGTTACCCAAAAGAGACAGTTGGGTACACCTTCTATCTCAAATCCGAGGGCAAAGTGTTTGTTGCTAAGAACGGAACTTTTCTCGAGAAGGAGTTTCTCTCGAGAGAATTGAGTGGGAGGAAGATAGAACTTGACGAGGTTGTCGAACCTCTCATCCCTCTGGATGGTGGCGCAGGGCAAGGGGAAACCTCTGTCATTGCGACGCCGGTTGAGGAGGAAGTTGATGATGATGATCATGAAACTCCAGTTCAAGTTTCTATTGAACCACGCAGGTCGACGAGATCACGCGCTGCTCCAGAGTGGTACGGTAATCCCGTCTTATCAATCATGTTGTTAGACAACAATGAACCTGCAAATTATGAAGAAGCAATGGTGGGCCCAGATTCCAACAAATGGCTAGAAGCCATGAAATCCGAGATAGGATCCATGTATGAGAACAAAGTGTGGACTTTGGAGATACTGCCTGAGGGCCGCAAGGCTATTCAAAACAAATGGATCTTTAAGAAGAAGACGGACGCTGACGGTAATGTGACCGTTTATAAAGCTCGACTTGTGGCAAAGGGTTTTTCACAAGTTCCAGGAATTGACTACGATGAGACTTTCTCTCCCGTAGCGATGCTTAAGTCCGTCAGAATCATGTTAGCAATAACTGCATTTTTCGATTATGAAATCTGGCAGATGGATGTCAAAACGGCGTTCCTTAACGGTTTCCTTAAGGAAGAGTTGTATATGATGCAACCCGAAGGTTTTGTCGATCCTAAAAATGCTGACAAGGTGTGTAAGCTCCAGCGATCCATTTATGGACTGGTGCAAGCATCTTGGAGTTGGAACAAACGCTTTGATGAGGTGATCAAAGCATTTGGGTTTATACAAGTGGTTGGAGAATCTTGTATTTACAAGAAAGTGAGTGGGAGCTCTGTGGCGTTTCTAATATTATATGTGGATGACATATTACTAATTGGAAACAACGTAGAGATTTTGGAGAGCATAAAAGGTTGCTTGAATAAAAGTTTCTCTATGAAGGACCTAGGAGAAGCTGCTTACATTCTAGGCATTAAGATCTATAGGGATAGATCAGAACGCCTGATAGGACTTTCACAAAGCACATACCTTGATAAAGTTTTGAAGAGGTTCAAAATGGAACAGTCCAAGAAAGGGTTCTTGCCAGTGTTACAAGGTACGAGATTGAGTAAGACTCAATGCCCAGCAACTGATGAAGATAGAGAGCATATGCGCTCCGTCCCCTATGCTTCAGCCATAGGTTCTATCATGTATGCGATGCTGTGCACTAGACCGGATGTTAGCCTGGCCATAAGTATGGCAGGCAGGTTCCAGAGTAATCCAGGAGTGGATCACTGGACAGTGGTCAAGAATATCCTAAAGTACCTGAAAAGGACTAAGGAGATGTTTCTCATGTATGGAGGTGACGAAGAGCTCGCCGTAAAAGGTTACGTCGATGCAAGCTTTGACACAGATCCGGACGACTCTAAGTCGCAAACCGGATACGTATTTATTCTTAATGGGGGTGCAGTAAGCTGGTGCAGTTCCAAGCAAAGCGTCATAGCAGATTCTACATGTGAAGCGGAGTACATGGCTGCCTCGGAGGCGGCTAAGGAGGGTGTCTGGATGAAGCAGTTCATGATGGATCTTGGAGTGGTGCCAAGTGCACTGGATCCAATAACCTTGTTCTGTGACAACACTGGTGCCATTGCCTTAGCAAAGGAACCAAGGTTTCACAAGAAGACCAGACACATCAAACGACGCTTCAACCTCATCCGCGACTACGTCGAGGAGGAGGACGTAAATATATGCAAAGTGCACACGGCTCTGAATGTAGCAGACCCGCTGACTAAGCCTCTTCCACGGCCAAAACATGATCGACACCAGAACTGTATGGGTGTTAGATTTATTACAATGTAATTCACATGGTGATGTGAGGGCTAGATTATTGACTCTAGTGCAAGTGGGAGACTGTTGGAATTATGCCCTAGAGGCAATAATAAATGTATAGTTATTATTATAATTCCTGTATCAAGATAATAGTTTATTATCCATGCTATAATTGTATTGAATGAAGACTCATTTACATGTGTGGATACATAGACAAAACACCGTCCCTAGCATGCCTCTAGTTGGCTGGCCAGTTGATCGATGATAGTCATTGTCTTCTGATTATGAACAAGGTGTTGTTGCTTGATAACTGGATCACGTCATTGGGAGAATCACGTGATGGACTAGACCCAAACTAATAGACGTAGCATGTTGATCGTGTCATTTTGTTGCTACTGTTTTCTGCGTGTCAAGTATTTATTCCTATGACCATGAGATCATATAACTCACTGACACCGGAGGAATGCTTTGTGTGTATCAAACGTCGCAACGTAACTGGGTGACTATAAAGATGCTCTACAGGTATCTCCGAAGGTGTTAGTTGAGTTAGTATGGATCAAGACTGGGATTTGTCACTCCGTGTGACGGAGAGGTATCTCGGGGCCCACTCGGTAATACAAAATCACACACAAGCCTTGCAAGCAATGTAACTTAGTGTAAGTTGCGGGATCTTGTATTACGGAACGAGTAAAGAGACTTGCCGGTAAACGAGGTGGAAATAGGTATACGGATACTGACGATCGAAGCTCGGGCAAGTAACATACCGAAGGACAAAGGGAATGACATACGGGATTATACGAATCCTTGGCACTGAGGTTCAAATGATAAGATCTTCGTAGAATATGTAGGATCCAATATGGGCATCCAGGTCCCGCTGTTGGATATTGACCGAGGAGTCTCTCGGGTCATGTCTACATAGTTCTCGAACCCGCAGGGTCTGCACACTTAAGGTTCGACGTTGTTTTATGCGTATTTAAGTTATATGGTTGGTTACCGAATGTTGTTCGGAATGCCGGATGAGATCACGGACGTCACACCAGCCCATAGGCATTTGGGGGGGGTCACACCAGCCCTTAGTGGGCTGGTGGGACAGCCCACCAATCCCCTATGCGCCAAGAGAGAAAAAATCAAAGGAAAGAAAAAAAAAGGAAGAAGTGGGAAGGGGGAAGGACTCCCTCCCACCAAACCAAGTAGGACTCGGTTTGGGGGGGGGGAGAGTCCTCCCCCCTAGCTCGGCCGACCCCTTGGGGATCCCTTGGACCCCAAGGCAAGGTCCCCCTTCCTCCACCTATATATATGGGGCTTTTAGGGCAGATTTGAGACGACTTTCTCACGGCTGCCCGACCACATACCTCCATAGTTTTTCCTCTAGATCGTGTTTCTGCGGAGCTCGGGCGGAGCCCTGCTGAGACAAGATCATCACCAACCTCCGGAGCGCCGTCACGCTGCCAGAGAACTCTTCTACCTCTCTGTCTCTCTTGCTGGATCAAGAAGGCCGAGATCATCGTCGAGCTGTACGTGTGCTGAACGCGGAGGTGCCGTCCGTTTGGTACTAGATCGTGGGACTGATCGCGGGATTGTTCGCGGGGCGGATCGAGGGACGTGAGGACGTTCCACTACATCAACCGCGTTCTCTAACGCTTATGCTGTACGATCTACAAGGGTACGTAGATCACTCATCCCCTCTCGTAGATGGACATCACCATGATAGGTCTTCGTGCGCGTAGGAAAATTTTTGTTTCCCATGCGACGTTCCCCAACACCAGGAAGGTGATTGAGCACCACCTTGTTGTCTACCCTCGTGCACGGCCTTTCAAGCAAAAGGTCAGGGAGAAATCTTTGAAGCAACAAGAATTCATTGCCAAAGAGATCAAGAAGTTAGAGGTGGGAGGTTTGGTTAGAGGAGTCATCCATCCAACATGGTTGGCCAATCCAGTTGTAGTGCGCAAGGTGAATGGGAAGTGGAGGCTCTGTATAGACTTTACTGATGTCAATAAAGCCTGTCTAAAGGATCCTTTTCCCTTGTCGCGCATCGACCAGATTGTGGACTCCACTGCCAGTTGTGATCTGCTGTCGTTCCTTGAAGCCTATTCGGGGTATCATCACATCTTCATGGCTGAGGAAGACGAAGAAAAGACCGTGTTTATCACCCCCTGCAGCACGTACTGCCTTGTACGTATGCCTTTCGGGATGAAGAATGCTGGTTCAACATTTTCCAGAGCAATACAAATTGGTTTTGAGCCACAGCTACATAGAAATATGGAAGCTTACATGGATGACATAGTGGTCAAAACCAAGGACAAGGCAACACTCATACAATACCTCGAAGAGACGTTTGCCAATCTGCGCAAGATCAACTTGAAGCTCAATCCAGAGAAGTGCGTGTTTGGCGTCCCATCCGGCAAGCTTCTCGGGTTCTTTGTGTCTCAACATGGGATTGAAGCGAATCCCGACAAGATTAAGTCCATCGAGCACACTGATGCACCCAAGCGCGTCAAGGATATGCGTCGCCTTGCCGGATGCGTTGCTGCTCTGGGTAGGTTCATCACCAAGTCGGCTAAGCTTGCCCACCCCTTTTTCAAAATCTTGAAAAAGGCAGGTCCCATGAAGTGGACTCCAGAAGCGGAGGCAACACTCCAAGATTTGAAGAGGTACCTCTCCTCTACGCCAACACTAGTCAAACCTAAGCCACAAGAGTCGTTGCTGCTATACTTACCGACAATGAATCAAGTGGTTAGTGCTGCATTAGTTGCGCAGAGAGAGGATGGCGAAGAAGCAGCGGCAGGGGCAATGCAGTCAAGCGCAGGACCACCAAGCGGCAAGCAAGGATACTCCCCGGCAGAATCTGAAGCCGGCAAGTAAAACAATGCAGAAGAAAAAGGTGGTGCCGCGCCCAGTTTATTTTGTCATCTCCCTTCTGGAAGGGACTACGTCAAGATAATCTGGCATGCAAAAGTTGCTCTTCGGCCTCCTTATGGCCTCGAGGAAGCTGCACCATTACTTCCAAGCACATGAGATCACCGTCGTCACCCGCTTTCCACTGCAAGGGATTATACGGAATCTAGAAGCAACCGACAGGATTGTGGAGGGGGATATGGAACTATCAAGCTTTGATCTTAGATTTGAACTCACCCCAACTATTCAGAGCAGAGCCTTATCGTAGTTAATTGCACAATGGACCCCGACGGCAGACGAAGAAGTTCAAGAAACGACTCTGCCCGGCAAGGAAACGAGTCAGGAATGGGTCATGTATTTTGATGGAGCTTTCTCACTACAAGGTGCCGGTGCTGGAGTATTGCTTGTCACACGCACCGGAGAGCACCTCAAGTACGTAATCTAGATGTACTTTCCCCGGGAAAAATCAGCAAACAACACTGCCGAATACGAAGGGCTTCTTTCCGTTCTTAGGATCGCTGCAGACCTCGGAATCAAGAAGCTCATCGTGAGAGGCGATTCGAAGCTTGTTGTCTGACAATTCAACAAACATTACCAGAGCCCATTGATGTAAGCCTACTTAGATGAAGTGAGGAAGATGGGGGAGCGCTTTGATGGTCTACAAACAGAGCACGTCCCTTGTGTTGAAAACAACATTGCCGATGACCTGTCCAAGCGTGCTGCCCTCAAGTTACCTGTGGAACAAGGGACTTTTGTGCTCCGACTAACTCAACCATCCGTGGCACCACCAGCAAGGCCAGACAAGAGAAGGAAGTTGAACTCGGGTCAATACTTTCCTGCAGAGCTGCCAGAAGCTGCTGGCAACGACCTTGTCGGCAAGGAAGTTCTCTGGGGCAACGCCAAGCCTGCCCGGGAGCAAGAGGCTCCGGCGGGACATCGCGTCTTTGCCGTAGAGACAAATGCTCCCATGGTAGAAGACGTGCCTTTAGTCCTTGCCGCCGAGCCTTAGGCTCCAGCATGGGCACATCACATAGTTAAGTTTCTCCACATAGGAGAGCTCCTTGAAGAGAAGGAAGAAACGGAGAAAATAGCCTGTCAGTCTAGTATGTCTCAGTTCATGGACAACGTCCTGTACAGAATGCGACCGAACTGTGTGCAATTGAAGTGTATTCCTCGGGAAGATGGATTAGAGCTGTTGGCGGAGATAAATGGAGGCATATGTGGCTCCCACATAGGGTCGAGAGCTTTTGTTGGCAAGGCATTCCGACAAGGTTCCTTTTGGCCCATCGCCCTCCAGGATGCAGCTGCACTAGTAACCAAGTGTGAAGCATGCCAGTTTCAATTGAAGAAAGCACATCTACTAGCCCAAGCTCTTTAGAAAATCCCTCTCTCCTAGCTGTTTTCGGTCTGGGGGCTCGACATTCTCGGCCCCTTCCCCCACACTACCGGGGGCTTCGAGTACTTATGCGTTGCAATCGACATGTTCACAAAGTTGCCAGAAGTGGAACCAGTGAGTAAGGTCATAGCACAGTCAGCCGTCAAGTTCTTCAAGGGACTAGTTTGCCGCTTTGGTGTTCCAAACAGGATCATCACTGACAATGGCACGTAGTTCACGAGCTACACCTTCATGCAATACGTCCAAGACCTTGGTGGCAAGATCTTTTTTCCTTCTGTTGCCCATCCAAGGAGCAACGGCCAATAGGAAAGGGCAAATGCTGAAGTGATGCGAGGCCTCAAGCAAGAACTTTTGACAAGCTGCGCAAGTGAGGAAGACGCTGGATTGATGAGTTGCCGGAGGTTCTTTGGTCACTCCGAATGGCACCAAATCGACCCACAGGCCAGACACCCTTCTCCCTAGTCTATGGGGCAGAGGCAGTTCTCTCCACGGAACTCATATACGGATCACCTCGATGTCTCACCTACGATGAGCTTGAGCAAGAGCAGTTGCGGCAAGATGATCAATGCTTCTTGAGGAGGATCGTCTTCAGGCTGTTGTGCGGGCTGCATGCTACCAGCAAGCCTTGCATCGCTACCATAGCCGCATGGTCCAAGCCCGGAGTCTTGAGGAAGGAGACCTTGTTATTCGGCACGTTCAGTCGGCCAAGAATTCAAACAAGTTGACGCCAAAGTGGGAAGGCCCTTATTGGGTAGTTCGAGTCACCAGGCCTGGCACAGTCCGCCTGGAGATCGAGGATGGCATTCCGGTGAGCAACTCCTGGAACATTGAACATCTTCGTAAGATCTATCCATAAGGCACGGTTGCCGGTGCTCTCGGGAACCACCTTTTGTACAAGTCTTGCTGGCATGGCATGTGATCCTTTGTACAAAGCCAGGCGCAGACCCTGTGCGTAGTTGAATAAAATTTAGCGTTTAACAATTCTTGTCAATTTCCATGTTCATTTATATCCATGTTCGTATGAAGTTTTGTGTTACGCTTATTTCCCAGCAAGTGTTAACGGACCACCAAGGTTCCATATCCCCATTTCCCTTCTTTCTTTTTCTCAAAGGACAAAAGGTTCCCTCGCGTACAAGTTTGTCGGGGGAGTGATGGTATGGGCACCCACAGGCGATTGCAGAAAGGAGTACAACAATAGAAAGCTAAGTTGCAAATACTTTGAATAAATTTTGGATTGTAAAGTTATTTTACTTGAACGATTTCGACTTTTATGTGGAAAACTTGCACGGAAGCAACCTTGACAAAATCGATTGCGCCCTTACTTTGTTTCGAGCTCGCTCAGCAACCTATGTGGCCGCACTGATTGTGCCAAGATACCTTGCCAGTAGCTACACCTCCAGCAGGCTGCTAAGGATCCATTCCTCGAGGCGCTCGCGGCAAGGTTGTGCATTGACAAGTTTGATTGCGCCAATGTATCTTGCCGGTAGCAGCACAATTGGATTTCGGGTTCCGCAAAACCCTAAAGGTCCGAACTCAAGGGCGTGTACGAAGATCTCTCACTGGCTCGCCTCACCTAACTCGCCACTCGCTTAGAACGGCAAGAAACTCACTCGATGGTGATGAAGACACTGAACACGACAATTTACCCAGGCCCGGGCCGCTGAGAAGCGTAATACCCTACTCCTTATTTGGTGGATTGCCTCTCTTAGAGCTGGGTGGATGAACTAGTAAGTGTTCTTGAGGGTCTCCAGAGGCTTGGTGTCTTTGCGCGGAGCTAGTGGGTGAACGAATGAATCGGATCCTCCTTCTACGGAGCAACCTATCCTCTATAAATTGTGGCGGCCTGAGTCCTCTTCCCTTATCATTTTGGCGGGAAGGGATCCCACAGTGGCCAATTTTGAAGGGGAATAGGGAAACATGCTCCCCTGCCCAAAGGTGGTCTTCGCCTCCAAAGTCGTTGTGTGCGCTACCGAGCCGGGCCCGGGAATGACGTCTGCCCTGCTGGCGGGTGGCGACGGTCTTGTTACACTAGAAAGGAGGGGTCAAGCCTCGCTTCGAAATATCCACCGCTGAGGAGGGGTCCTGCGGAGGGCCCTCTACGGATCATGATGTTGTTCCTCCTCGCGAGCCTTGGTCCCTCGCAAGGGCCTTTCCTTGAGGGGCGCTGGGCCCATTGGTCGATGAATCGGGCCACCCCTGGGCCACATGCAAGCAGGTCTGGGTACCCCATTCCCAGAACATCGACAGTAGCCCCCGGGCCCAAGGCGCGCCTGGGCTGGCTTCCCGGCGAAGCCTTGCTGGAGGCCTGAAGCGCCACGGGCCCTTAACGCCTGTGGGCCAGGTCTGGCGCGCGTCACGTGGGTTATGTCGGGTTCCCCTTGCCTTTTGTCTTCACTCGAATTATTAAGGACCTGACTCACTGCGTTGGTCCATTATTGCTTTCTCTTCTCCCGCACTTTCTTTTCCTCCTTAGTCTCCAACTCTAACCGGCGTCCCCAACATCCAGCACCGCGCCACTGCCTTGTCAGTTCAGCGATGGCACCTGCCGGCAAGTAGAAGCCAGAGGCGCAAGGTCCTGCCCGGCTCCTCCGCTCCTCGAGAGCGCCCTCTCCAAGGATGTGGATCTCGCCTCCGAGCTTCCATGGACCGCAGCCGAGTCCAATGAGCACGGGAGGATCCTGATCTGGTCGGGCGCCATAGAGAAGCGACCCGCGCCGAAGGTGGAATACCCCTTCTTCCTCCATAGTGTCTTTGCCGGTCTGGTGCCACCTTTCTCCCAGTTCTTCACCGTCATCCTGAACCACTATGGGATCCAAGTTCTTCACCTCCAGCCCAACTCTGTCCTGCTCCCGTCCGTCTTCGCTTTATACTGTGAGGCCTTCGTGGGCATGCGGCCTTCAGTGGCCCTCTTCCGCCATTTCTTCAGGATGCGCCTGCATGACGGCGCCCATTCAACGGCATGCGTCTCATTCGTGGTGGCCCAGAGCGGCAATCTACTCCTAAAGGCCAGGAAAAAGGTGGAAAACTTTAGGCAACGTTGGGTTCTCATGAGCCTCAAGGACGCCAACCCTCGACTAGAGGACCCGAAGGGGATACCGGAGAAGACTTCCGTGTGGAGCTCAACGAAGCTCTCCGACCCTCGGGCCGTGCCCGTCCTAGAGCGCTTCTCCCGCGACATGAGCGCCAAGAGGCTGACCGTTGCGATGATAGTGAAGGATATTGGCGCAGTGCCTGGCACCCCTTCAGGCCCACTCCAGGCCCTGGTGGGACTGTCGCGCCGGTGACGACGAGCTCAGGCTCTCGCCCCAGGACCTCCCCACTGAGGAGTTGAGTAGGGTCATGGCGATCCTGTTGGGCGGTGACCCTAGCGACCTGCCTGAGGCTCTGGGTCCGCTGTACCGTCTTGACGACCAGGCCGACATGATCGTCGGGCTGCCTGTCCTTGATGAGCGGGGGCTCCTCCCAACCGAGGGCTCCGGTCCGGTAGAGGTGTCATCTAGCAACACCTCCGTGAGGGGGATTCAGAAAAGACTTTCGATGACTACCCGACGATTGCGCCTCTCCCATCACAGGTCATCGTTCTGCGTGGGATTGCATATGATGATGTTGCCAGTGAGGTCTCCGCGTGGGTCTCCTCGCGCCCGACCGGGACCTCCAAGGGACCCGCATAGACCCCGCGCGCCACGCGGTCCACGTGCGTGACCGCCCCCAAAAGTGCAAGGCTGGGTCATCATTGGTGCATCCCGCCTCCGTCGGTGGAAAGCCTGAGGCGCTGGGCTTGCCCCCCTCTGTGGGGGGCCCTATTGCTCCCTTCGGTGCAGCGGCGGTGAAGAGGAAGAAGTGGATTAACCTCAAAGAGTGAGTCACTTGTCTTCGCACGCCATGCGCGTCCGAAGTCCGTGCTTGGTTGACTCCCTATTTTGCCTGATGTCCAGGGGCGTCGTCTCGCTGAGGACGAAGAGGAAGAAGACATGCGTCAAGCCGAAGGCGACTCTTGACGCACCACTCGCCCTCTCCAACGCGTCACCGCCAGCCGATGGAGAGGGCGAGGCTCTCACGGCGACCTCCCAGGCCTTGATCATCGCGCCTTGATATGCAATCCCCGTCGTTAGCTAGACGAATGCTTATGACAACAAACCTTCTCCTGCAACGGCACCAGAAGAATGCTGATAGCACTCCCCAGCAATGAAACTAGAAGAATGTTGTTGACGGCCCACCAGCGCGTGGGTTCGCAACAGTTTTCGAGGGTAGAGTATTCAACCCAAATTTGTTGGTACGCCAGACACGGGGTGAGAGAATACTCTCGAGTATTAACAACTGAATTTGTCAGATTCAACCGGACCTGAAAGATTAGTATCTGCAAGCAAAGTAGTAACAACAAAGTAGTATGATAACAACGGTGTCAGAAACGATCTGTTTACGGCAGACTATTCCTAACGATTGTATCAATGGCGCCTCCGTTGCCGCTTTGACGGAAGTTGTCAGTTCCCGTCAACGACCAACGAATCAACATTGTAGCAGGTAGTAGGAGTGTAACGAGAAATAGCAGTGGCAAGGAACAGCAGTAGTGACAGCAGTAGCAAGTAGCAACAGTAGCAAGCGACAGTAATAGAAACAGTAGCATCAGAGCGAGACAAGTAACAACAATAGCAACAGTAGTAGAAGTAGCAGAGCAAGACAAGTAACAGCAGTAGCAACAGTAGTAGCAGTAGTAGTAGGACAAACTCGTAGGCAATGGGTCGGTGATTTGTTTGGATGATATTCATCATGCAACAACTATAACACGGAGAGATATGTGGCTAGCTCCCGTTCCTCAATGTGATGTAGGCATGCATTCCATGTGTCGTCATACGCGCTTAGGAAAAAGAACTTGCATGACATCTATTGTCCATCCCTCCCGTGGCAGCGGATTCCAATAGGAAACTAAGAGATATTAAGGTTCTCCTTTTCATAAAGAACCGGACCAACGCATTAGCACTAGGTGAAGACATGAACTCCTCAAACTATGGTCATCACCGGGAGTGGTTCCGGTTATTGTCACTCCGGGGTTGCCGGATCATAACACATAGTAGGTAACTACAACTTGCAAGATCGGATCTAAAACACACATATATTGGTGACAACATAATAATTTCAGATCTGAAATCATGGCACTCAGGCCCTAGTGACAAGCATTAAGCATGGCAAAGTAGTAGCAACATCAATCTCAGAACATAGTGGATACTAGGGAACAATCCCCATCAAAACTAACTCGATTACATGATAGATCTCATCCTACTCATCACCGCCCAGCGAGCCTACGAATAGATTACTCAGGAACGACGAAAGCTTCATGGAATTGGAGAGGGAAGAAGGTTGATGATGACAATGGCGACGATTTCCCTTCTCTGGAGCCCAAGGCGGACTCCAGATCTACCCTCCAGATGAAGAACAGGTGGTGGCGGCGCCTCCGTATCGAAAACACGACGATTTTTTTTCTGGGATGAAAGGCAACTTATAGAGCTGGAGTTGGGGGCGGTAGGGCCGTGTGGGCCCCACAAGCTTGCCCACCGCCACCAGGGGGTGGTGGCGGAGCAGGGGCTTGTGGCCCACTGGCCCACCCCCCGAGGTGGAGCTTTGCGCAGATATTTTTGATATTTTCCAAAACTGGTCCCCGTAAATTTTTAGGCCGTTTGGAGAACTTTGATTTCTGCACAAAAATAACACCAAGGCAATTCTGCTGAAAACAACGCCAGTCCAGGTTAGTTCCATTCAAATCATGCAAATTAGAGTCCAAAACAAGGGCAAAAGAGTTTGGAAAAGTAGATACGATGGAGACGTATCAACTCCCCAAGCTTAAAACCTTGCTTGTCCTCAAGCAACTCAGTTGACAAACTGAGAGAGAAAGAAAAACATTGACAAACTTTGTTTGATCTTGTTGTTGCAACTATGTCTAACTCATAACCAGAATTTCAGCAAGATCACAAGTTAACCACATAAGCAAATGACACAAAGGTCTCACAGTAAACTAATATCAATGGCATAATCAGCTAACGAGCAAATAATAATGAGTTTCAAATACCAACACTTAAATCAAAACAAGCATGAAGCAATAAGAATAGGTGGTATCTCGTTAGCTCTTTCTGAGACCGCAAAACATAAATGCAGAGCACTTTCAAAGATCAAGGCTGACTAAACATTGTAATTCATAGTAACGAAGATACAGTCATAGTCATACTCAATATCAATCAAAAGCAAAGCATAAAAATGACAGAGGTGCTCTCTAATTGGTGCTTCTATAAGAGGAGGATGACTCGATAGGAAAATAAATAGACATGCCCTTCGCAGAGGGAAGCATTGATTTGCAGAGGTGCCAGTGCTCAAGCTTTGAAAACAGAGATAATAATTTTGGGTGGCATGCTTTCATTCTCAACGCAATGACCAAGAGTTCTCAATATCTTCCATGCTACTCATGCAATAGGCGGTTCCCAAACAGAAAAGTGAAGTTTTAACTCCCCCACCACCAATCAATCACACTCCACGGCTAGCCGAATCCTCGGGTACCGTCCATACTAACATCAATCCGGGGGGAGTCTTGTTTTACAGTTATGTTTTCGATTTAAGCGTGGAACTGGGCATCCCAAATACCGGCCCCTTTCCCAAATACATGTTGAGGATAACACTCCTAGCATGGAAGATACCAATAGCCCTCTGTCACCACATGAGCGGTTCAGGCATGCAAAACAGATTATTTCTTGAAGGTTTAGAGAATGGCACATGCAAATTTACTTGGAACGGTAGGTAGATACCGCAAATAGGTAGGTATGGTGGACTCTCATGGAAAAACTTTTGGGTTTATGGAAGTGGATGCACAAGCAGTATTCCCGCTTAGTACAAGTGAAGGCTAGCACAAGAGTGGGAAGCGACCAACTAGAGAGCGACAACAGTCATCAAGATGCAATGAGTTTGACTAACATTGAATGCAAAAATGAACAGGATATAAATCACCATGAACACGAACATCATAGAGGCTATGTTTATTTTGTTTCAACTACATGCATGAACATGCGCCAAGTCAAGCCACTTGAAATATTCAAAGGAGAATACCATCCTATCATACTACATCATAGTCATCTCAAAATCTATGTTGGCATTCAAGACAAATCATTATAAGCTCTCAGCTAAATAAGCATGGCATAAGAAACTATGATCTCTAAGTTGTCATTGCAAACAGGTTCTCCCACAACAAAGCTGAATCTAGGTCGAAAAGCTAGTCATATTTAAAAAAACAAAATAGATAGAGTTCATACCAGCTTTTCAGTCTCAGTCACTTCATCATATATCATCATTGTTGCCTTTCATTTGCACGATCGGACGACAAGAACGATAATAAGCACATTGGACTAAGCTGAATCTGCAGGCAAACACAAAGGAGAAGACAAAATAAAATGGCTATTTGAAAGTTAAACAGGTAAGCATGTAAGAACCACTAAACATTGTAACAATTATCTTCTACCTTGACACAAAGAAAAAGAAGACTATTTACACGGGAAAGCTCCCAACAAGCCAAAGAAGAAAGAAAAATCTTTTTGGATTTTTTCAAAAGGACACAAAACAAGAAAACAAGAAAATGAAAAGAAACTAGCATGGATAATACAGTGGAAAAGTGTAAACACCGACTAACAAAGTGAAAGCATAAGCATGAATGTAAAGTCGGTGACAACACGTACTCCCCCAAGCTTAGGATTTTGGCCTAGCTTGGTCTACTCCCAAGGTGGGAAATAACCAGCTCCAGGATACTCCGGAGCAGACTGTGGATGCCACTGCTGTGTGAGCTCCTCTAGCTCCCACTGATAAACTGGCGTCTGGTACTCGACTAGCGGCTCGGGCACGGGCGCCTATGGTTGGGCCAAGCCCCAATATGCGTAGATGTCCGCGGGCATAATAGTGTACCTGCCTGCATGAAGATCGAACAAAGAAGGAGAAGGCAAAGTAATAGTCTCTCGAGTTCCCTGACTAAACACTAGGTTATAAATCATCCGTCTACTAGCATCTCTATCCAGAAAATCATGGAGAACTATGCTGTCATAATCCAGATATCTCTCAGGGAGAAGCATCTCTCCTTCCTCTCCCAGTCTAATGGGTATCTCAAAGTGTTTGGCAAGACGGGTAGCATAGATACCTCCATAGACAACTCCTTTAGAACGGTTCAGGTTCAACCGTTGAGCTACTATAGCGCCCAGGCTATAAGTCTTATCATTATAAAGGCCTTCGCGCAAAATAGCAAGGTGTGGAGAACTAAGTGATCCAACCTCCCCACGGCCAATCAAACATTTTCCCACAAATAGTGAGAAGTACCGAAGCAAAGGAAAATGTATGCTAGCAATTCTAGCGCGAGACACTCCTCTCTCCTCTCCAACAGCAATAGAACCAATGAAATCCTCCAAGTCCCGTGGACGAGGGTCACGGATATCCCCAACATAAGGTAATTTGCATACATTGCAAAAATCCTGAAGCGTCATGCACTAGGAACATCGTATATCATGAACTCAACCATGGGAGGATTCTTCCTCGGATAAAAGTTGAAACTTTGAATGAAAATATAGGTGAGGAGGAGATATTGTGGGCACTTATCTTCAACGTACGCAGTAAGACCTGTGTTCTCCACCAAGTAATAAAAGTCTTCATAAAATCCGGCGGCACGCAAAACTTCATCACTTGGCCACTTGCACGCTCGAACTTCTGTGACTCGAGGGACTGCGTACTTGGGGTGGTTCTTCTCATCCTTCTTGGGGTTACGACTTGAAGAGCCTCTCAAGAACCTCCTCATCTTTTCCTTTTTCTAGCTCTGAAAAATTCTAAATTTTTTAGACACTTCTAAAGAAAAGTGAATAAGGATTAACCCAACTTGTAGCAACTACTCCTACTAGTACCTAGAGACCGTACCAAGCGCTAAAACCTACTTGGGACCAACTAAAATCAACATTTATAGCTCAAGAACAGGGTCACCAAGGTAGCAAGAATACGCCAAGGATAAAGCACTAGAGCAAAAACTAATTGGACCAATGGAGGAGTCACTTACCAAGGAGTAATTTCCCCAAAACGGTTCGGAGAATGGTGCTTTGAGCAAAGTGATCAAAAATCACAGCCAAATGAGCAAGAACACGGGTTTGAGCTGCGAAACAATTTTTTCTGGAGGTGGAAGAAGAGGTTGGGAGCTGGAATGAGTGGAGGGGGGCCCCACAAGCTTGCACCACGCCACCAGGGGGAGTGGTGGCGAAGCAAGGGCTTGTGGCCCACCGGTCAGGCCCCTAGGCCAGCTCTCAGGCCTAGAAATTTTCAAAAATTCCAGAAACAATCATACTAAATTTTCAGGACCATCGGAGAACTTTTATTTTCGAGGTATTTTTCTCTGGGACGCTAAAACAGAAAACAGGAAAAACTAAACTAATTCTATCATTTTTCTTCTAAGCAACAGAAAAGGAAAACTCAAAACAGAGGTACGTGACTCTTTGATTCATCCGTTTCATGGTCATCGAAAGAAATCCGTCAATGGGATTGATCAAGTCCTTATGACAAAACCTTCTCGAATCAAAAGAGAGAACGGAGAATTTTCGAATAGCCACTAAGTCACCTCAATGGGGATATGTATCTCCCCAACAAGCAAATCATACTTCATCTTGACACAAGGAATAGGGCATTCAAAGCTCCCAATGAGAATCGATGAAGTCTTTTCGATAGCATTGATGCAATGTACTGGATATCGTTTCTTTGGAAAGTGCACTCTGTGCTCATTACCGTTGACATGGAAAGTGACATTTCCTTTATTGCAATCTATAACAGCCCCTGCAGTATTTAAAAAGGGTCTTCCGAGGATGATAGCCATGGCATCGTCCTCGGGAATATCCAAGATAACAAAGTGTGTTAAGATAGTGGTATTAGAAACCACAATAGGCACATCCTCGCAAATGCCGATAGGGAAAGCAGTTGATTTGTCGGCCATTTGCAGAGAAATTTCAGGGGGTGTCAACTTATCCAACTCAAGTCTACGATAAAGAGAGAGCGGCATAACACTAACACCTGCTCCAAGGTCACATAAGGCAGTTCTTACGTAGTTTCCTTTAATGGAGCAAGGTATAGTGGGCACTCCGGGATCACCAAGTTTCTTAGGAGTTCCACCTTTGAAAGTGTAATTGGCAAGTATGGTGGAGATCTCAAGATCTGGTATCTTCCGTTTATTAGTCACGATATCTTTAATGTACTTGGCATACGGAGACATCTTGAGCATATTAGTTAACCGCATCTGCAGAAAGACGGGTCTTATCATCTCAATGAAGCGCTCAAAATCCTCATCATCCTTTTTCTTGGATGGCTTAGGAGGGAAGGGCATAGGTCTCTGAACCCATGGCTCTCTTTCTTTACCATGCTTCCTAGGAGTGAAGTCATTCTTGTCGTATCTCTTAGTTTGTGGATTATCAGGATTAACCGTAGGTTCAATCTCCACATCCTCATCATGGCTAGGTTGAGCATTATTATGAACATCACTGTCCGTATTGTCACGAGGTTCATGTTCATAACCAGATTGTGTTTCCGCATCAGACGCAGAAATATCATTAGGTTCTTCAGGTGTGACAGTATTTGGTGAACTGGCGTGTAGGTTTCTATCATCCTTCTTCTTCTCCTTAGGATGACTAGGTGTATCAGCATTGATTCCTTGAGAATCTTGATCAGTTCTCCTAGGATGACCTTCAGGATACAAAGGTTCCTGAGTCATTTTGCCTTCTCTAGTAATCACTCTGACAGAGTTGTCATTTAGTTCATTGAGCAAGTCATTCTTAGCTTTAAGTACTTGTTCTACCTGAGTAGTAATCATAGAGGCATGTTAACTCCGAAGCTTCCGAGCATTGACATTTCTGTCTACACAAGCACTTAAATGGCTAAGCATACGAGTACTTTGTTCCAAATGTCTGCTAACATAATCATTGAAACTTGGTTGTTTGGCAACAAAGTTGTCAAATTCATCAAAGCATAGGCTAGCAGGTTTATCAAAAGAAATATCACTCTCATAAAACCTACGTAGAGAATTCACTTCTACTACCTGTGTCGGGTTATCGAGACCATGGATCTCTTCGATAGGTGGTAGATTTTTTACATCTTCAGATCTAATGCCTTTCTCTTGCATAGATTTCTTGGCTTCTTGCATATCTTCGGGACTGAGGAATAGAATACCTATTTTCTTAGGAGTTGGCTTAGGAGGTGGTTCTGGAATAGTCCAAGCATTATCGTTGATCAAGAGGTTATTCAGTAGGGTCTCAGATTGTTCTACAGTTCGTTCCCTAAAAACACAACCAACACAACTATCTATGTGGTCTCTAGAGGCATCGGTAAGTCCGTTATAGAGGATATGAAGTATCTCGTTCTTCTTAAGAGGGTGATCAGGCAAAGCATTCTGGAGCTGGACGAGCCTCCCCCAAGCTTGTGGAAGACTCTTTTCTTGGAGTTGAGCAAAGTTGTATATTTCCTGCAAGGCAGCTTGCTTCTTATGGGCAGGGAAATATTTCTCACAGAAGTAATAGACCATCTCCTGGGGACTACGCACACATCCAGGAGCAAGAGAGGTGAACCAGACTTTAGCATAATTCTTTAGAGAGAAAGGAAACAGCTTAAGGATATAGTAGTGGCGGATCTTCTCCTCATTAGTGAAGAGGTTGGCTATTTCGGATAGTTTGGCAAGATGGGCTATGACCGTCTCAGACTCATTACCGTGAAAAGGATTATATTCGACTAGAGAGATTATCTCAGGGTCGACAGAGAATTCATAATCCTTATCGGTGACAAAGATAGGCGCAGTGGCAAACTTCGTGTCATTTTTCATCCTAGCTTCCCGAGATTTTTCCTTCCACTTGAGAAGTAATTTCTGAGCGTCATAGGCATCCTTACACGCAAGGAAATCCTCAGCTATCTCTCCCTCCATAACGTAACCCTTAGGTATATGAGGCAATTCATATCTAGGAGAGCTAGATCTCACAGGAGGAAAAGCAGGTTCTATCTCAATAGTATCGACAGTTTCAGAAGCATCACGAGCATTGGCAGTAACTCTAGCAATATGAGCATCAAGGAACACTCCTAGTGGAACATCAGGCAAAGGAGTATCTCTAGCAATATCAAGCATAACATCATGAGGCAAAATAACATCTCTAGCATCATCAGGCAAAGCAGCCTCAAGCATAGCATCTCTAGCAGTATTAGGCATAGTATCAATCATAGTATCATTAGGCATAGTATCAAGCATAGCATCATCAGGCATAGTATCAAGCATAGCATCTCTAGCAGTAGTATCACAAGCATCATCAAGCACAGGCGACAAATCAAGATTTCTAGTAGGAGGTGATGTCGCAAACATACTCATAACTGAAGGTGAATCAAGTGCAGAGTTAGATGGCAATTCCTTACCTCCCCTCGTAGTTGAGGGCAAGACTTTGGTCTTCGGATCCTTCAGATTCTTCATAGTGATCAGCAGATATAAATCCCAAGTGACTCAGAGAATTTAGCAATACCTCCCCAGCAACGGCGCCAGAAAAATGCTGATCTCCAATCTCTGGCGTTAGCTAGACGAATGCTTATGACAACAAACCTTCTCCTGCAACGGCACCAGAAGAATGCTGATAGCACTCCCCAGCAATGAAACTAGAAGAATGTTGTTGACGGCCCACCAGCGCGTGGGTTCGCAGCAGTTTTCGAGGGTAGAGTATTCAACCCAAATTTGTTGGTACGCCAGACAGGAGGCGAGAGAATACTCTCGAGTATTAACAGCTGAATTTGTCAGATTCAACCGCAGCTGAAAGATTAGTATCTGCAAGCAAAGTAGTAACAGCAAAGTAGTATGATAACAACGGTGTCCGAAATGATCTGTTGACGGCAGACTATTCCTAACGATTGTATCAATGGCGCCTCCGTTGCCGCGTTGACGGAAATTATGAGTTCCCGTCAACGACCAACGAATCAACAGTGTAGCAGGTAGTAGCAGTGTAACGAGCAATACCACTGGCAAGGAACAGCAGTAGTGATAGCAGTAGCAAGTAGCAACAGTAGCAAATGACAGTAATAGCAACAGTAGCAGCAGAGCAAGACAAGTAACAGCAGTAGCAACAGTAGTAGCAGCAGCAGAGCAAGACAAGTAACAACAGTAGCAACAGTAGTAGCAGCAGTAGTAGGACAAACTCGTAGGAAATGGGTCGGTGATTTGTTTGGATGATATTCATCATGCAATAGCTATAACACGGAGAGATATGTGGCTAGCTCCCGTTCGTCTGAGTGATGTAGGCATGCATTCCGTGTGTCGTCATACATGCTTAGGGAAAAGAACTTGCATGACATCTATTGTCCATCCCTCCCGTGGCAGCGGGGTCCAAAAGGAAACTACGGGATATTAAGGTTCTCCTTTTAATAAAAAACCGGACCAACGCATTAGCACTTGGTGAACACATGAACTCCTCAAACTATGGTCATCACCGGGAGTGGTTCCGGTTATTGTCACTCCGGGGTTGCCGGATCATAACACATAGTAGGTAACTACAACTTGCAAGATCGGATCTAAAACACACATATATTAGTGACAACATAATAATTTCAGATCTGAAATCGTGGCACTCGGGCCCTAGTGACAAGCATTAAGCATGGCAAAGTAGTAGCAACATCAATCTCAGAACATAGTGGATACTAGGGAACAATCCCCATCAAAACTAACTCGATTACATGATAGATCTCATCCTACTCATCACCGCCCAGCGATCCTACAAATAGATTACTCACGAACGACGAAGAGCTTCATGGAATTGGAGAGGGAAGAAGGTTGATGATGACGATGGAGACGATTTCCCTTCTCTGGAGCCCAAGACGGACTCCAGATCTGCCCTCTAGATGAAGAACAGGTGGCGGCGGCGCCTCCATATGGAAAACGCGACGAAAACTTTTATTTTTATTTTTTCTGGGACGAAAGGCAACCTATAGAGCTGGAGTTGGGGGCGGCAGGGCCATGTGGGCCGCACAAGCCTGCCCACCGCCACCAGGGGGGCGGTGGCGGAGCAGGGGCTTGTGGCCCACTGGCCCACCCCCTGAGGTGGAGCTTGGCGCAGATATTTTTGATATTTTCCAAAACTGCTCCTCGTAAATTTTCAGGACGTTTGGAGAACTTTGATTTCTGCACAAAAATAACACCAAGGCAATTCTGCTAAACAGCAGCAGTCCAGGTTAGTTCCATTCAAATCATGCAAATTAGAGTCCAAAACAAGGGCAAAAGAGTTTGGAAAAGTAGATACGATGGAGACGTATCACGCCTCCCGAGCCCCCTAATCGTCCTGAGGCGGTCGTGGTGACGTCATCGCCCGAGGGGCAGGCTCTGGAGGGCCCTCAGCCTGCTGACGTGCAAGTACCTACAACCTCTGGGCAACCATCAGAGCCCCCTGCGCCTAGCGATGATGCCTTCCTGACGATACCGCTAAAGGCAGCTCTAGAGGCTCCTCAGGAGGAGATCCAGAGGACTTCGAAGTACACCCAGCGCGTCCTCAATAGGGCCTTCCGTGCTCTGGGCAAGGTCGCGGTCGTTATGGCGAACGGCGAGAAGGAGGTAAATGCCGCCTGTGCCGCGTGCAAGGAGGCGATGGAAGGAGCCGCTGCGGCCACCAAACGTTGCGAAGAGGCGGAGGCTCGCCTGAAGGCCCTCCAAGAAGAACATGCCTGGCTTGCCGAGAAGCGTCGCCTGCGGGAGGAAGGACTCACGGCCCGCGAGGACAAGCTCGCTTCCTGAGAAGAACAGCTTTCCGAGGAGGAGAATTGCCTGGGCGCCAAGCAGGTGTGCATGGACTAGTAGGAGAAGGAAGCCGCCTCGAGGAAGGCCCTCCTTGATGCCCAGGGGAAACCCTCGCCATGGCCAAGAGGAAGAGCTTCCCTGATGTTGAGCTCCGGCTTCGCACGACGCTCTGCTCCCTGTGCGAGGTCAGGTTCGACGAGCCTCTGGCAACCCTAGAGGCCGTCTTCACCGCTCATGTGGCGGAGCTCGCCGTGGCGTTGGAGAATGTCGTCGTCCAGGTGGACAAGATCTTGGACAGCGAGTGCCGCGACCTCTTTTTCGTGGCCGCGACACGCGTCTTCAGCCACCTTTATCTTCGTGAGCCGGGATTTGACCTGGGCTCCGTGATACTGCCGGTCCCCGCTGAGGCCCGCCACAATGCTGCGGAGGCGGTGAATGGCCCCATGGAGGCGTTGGTGTAGAGGTTCCCCTGCGTCGCAGCTGCTTCATCTCCAGATGTTGCCGAAGCCGGCAACGAGGAAGGTGATGCTTCTGACATCGATGACGAGCCCCCTGAAGACGGGGTGACCGGCGGCGACGGCTCCTCCTGATCCCCCTGTTCTTTTTTCCTGCAATGCACATCGTGCGTCGTGGAGGCATCAAACTCATTTGCATTTTCAAGGACTTAATAAGGCTTGTAATAACCGGCTGACTGCTTGAATGTTTCCTTCGTCTCGTTCCTTTCATGTTTACTGTGATACTCTGCGTCGACAGGGCCAGGCCCGCACGTACCTCCCGCGATTGAACCGACCGGAAACCAAGGATGTCCCAAAGGGGGAAGGGCTACGAGAATAGTTTGGCCCCTGGGTCGCGATGCTCAAGGGTCCCCCTTGACGCGCGAGCTGCCCTCATGAGGGAAACACAACGAGGATTTTGAAGCATCGGAACACTTTCGACACTCTACGTCGGCAAGGCCCGCCTCGCGTGTCCCTCGCTGTGATTGAACCGACTGGAAACCAAGGATGGCCTAAAGGGGGGAGGGGCTACGAGCACAGTTTAGGCTCCTGAGTCATGATGCTTAGGAGTCCCCCTTGACGTACGAGTGACTCCAGCATCGTTCCTGAGAGATTGGAAATGGCTTTTCGAGCGCACTAGGCTCTGCATCGACAGGGCCCGCCCCGCACGTACCTCCTCTCGGTTGAACCGACCGGAAACCAAGGATGACCCAAAGGGGGAAATGGCTATGGGCGCAATTAGTCCCCTGAGTCGCGATGCTCAGGGGACCCCCTTGATGTACGAGCGGCCTCGTACCTCCAGTTGTGTGTCCCCCACACTGGACGTGGGCGTAGTCGTAGGTGGACTGCATTGATTTCCTGGCCGGCTGCATGCCTAGTCATTGGTGGACTATGTTGATTTGCTGGCCAGTTGTGTGCTTAGTCATTGGTGGACTATGTTGATTGCCTCCGTCTTCTCCCCAGCACGGAGCGTAAGGCTACCACTAGGCATGGGGTGGACCCCTCCGCGTCCTTGGGGTGGCCCTGGGCGTATACAACATCGACTCGTTATTACGTGAGAGTGTCACGATGGGGGTGTATCTGGGAGGTCGCGATGACACTTTGGCCTCGCGAGTGTCCCTTACCCCGAGTCATTGGTGGACTGAGCTTCTCCCTAGCGCGGAGCATAGGGCTACCACTAGGCGTGGGATGGACCCCTCCGCGTCCTTGGGGGGGGGGGGGGCTGGGTGTATACAGCCTTAGCTCGTTATTCCCTGAGAGTGTCAGGGTGGGGGTGTATCTGGGAGGTCGCGAGGACGCCTTGGCCTCACGAGTGTCGCTACCCCCGAGTCATTGGTGGACTGAGCTTCTTTTGGGTCATTGGTAAATCCTATTGAATTCTTCTTCTTCGGGAGTGATAAAGGGTGTCTGCTACCTCAGGTGTCCTGCAAGGATAAGCTTCGATCGAAGCCCCCAAGCGGGGGGTCAACCGCCCAAAGTCGCAAGCAAAGTAGAGCATGAGGGTTCGAAGCTGGTGAGGTAGAAACAACTGAAAGGTGCTTAAATGAAAGGAGAGGCTGGGGAGTGCCCTGAGCTCCTGGAGGCCGCATGACCCTGTGGGCGACCTCGAACAGGGTGAGCCAAAGAGTTACCTCCCAGCAACCCACATAAAGTCACCTGGCGGCTATGCCGCTGAAGTGCTGAAGGCGCCATCGTCGCCCGATCTCCTTCTCCCACAGTCGCGACCCTCACAGGTTCACCGTCTCCCAAGGCTCAGGGCCTTCGCTCGGCCCGAGCATCTCCTCCTCTTCCTCGCCACACCCCAGCAGGCAAGGCATGAGCATGGTCCGCTAGAGCCCCCGATAGGTGGCAGCCGTGTTATCCAGCCCGAATTGCATGAGGGCGCCGGTGCCTGGGTATGCCCACCGATGGTCAGTCAGCGCGGGCTAGAGGGGGCCTCGAGCTGCGGTTCTATCGGTCACGAGCGCGTTGATGCAAATGTGAAGCCGGTCGACCGAGCCGATGACAGTGATTGCGATTGGTGGTGTAGGGCGGTCCCCGCCTCGCACTGCTCGGGCCTCTCGATGTTCTCGGATTAGTCTGATGACATACTCATGGGAGCTAGGTGGACGCGCGTCGGAACTCGCCCTCGGGTTGTGCTCGAGCGCCACCCTTGCCTCACTAGTCAGGCATGGAACCTCCCCGGTGGGAGCCCCCATCCAACTGAAGGGGGGCGCCGAGCGTGCCTCCCTATGCGATGGGAGGCATGGCCCCGTCCCTCCGCACGGAGCCCGAAGCCATAGGGCACTCCATGGGGAGGATCTCCTTCTTCTTCTTACGTGGGTCCTCATGAGGCAACTCATCTTCTTCATCGTCCGAGCGCTCTGCTGCCGCTGCATGGTAGGCACGCTCAAGTGTACAGACGAAATCCTTCTCGTCGAAGGCGATGGTGATGAAACCGTTGCTCCCTGGCATCTTGAGGACGTTCTAGCCATGGTGGGTCACTGTCATGAACTTGGCGAGAGCCGGGTTCCCAAGGATCACGTTGTACAGCAGGTGGATGAGTGCGACGTCGAAGACAATGATCTCAATGTGGTAGTTCTTGCGCTCGCAAAGGTGACTGACAGATGCACCTGCCCGATGGGCACAGTGGACCCCTTCGTGACTCCTTAGAAGGGCTTGGTCGGCAGGAGTTGTTCGTACGGCAGCTGGAGTTTCTCGAAGGTCTTGACCGGGAGGACGTTGAGCCCTGCTCCACTGTCGATAAGGGTCTTGGTGACAAGGACATTGCTGATGGTCGGAGTGCACATCAGGGGAGCTTGCCGGCCATGAACGAGCACCTAAGTTGATCACTTGGGTCGAAGGTGATGGTGGTATAGGACCAGATGAGGTGGTGCATCGCTTCAGGCTTCGGGAGGGCGTCATTCACGTCACGTGCGAACTCCTTGAAGGAGAGCTTGGAGACCTCGGACTGGGCGCCGCCCAAGATGGAGTCCACCGCCCTGACCTCCTGGAAGCCCCCAGCCTCATCGTCCTGCCTGTCTTCATACCTCCTTCTGGGTGGCGGAGGCAGAGGGGACAGTCCAGCCTCACGAGGGCGAACCTCACAAGGTTGACCGCGTCGTTGCCCCTCCTGAGGGTCGGCGCGCCAGCGGTCCTCCTGAGCGTGGCCGCGCCAACGGTCTTCATGAGGCTGCTCGTGCCACCCCTGACGCGGCTCTCTGTCATCCCAGCAGCCCCCGCCGCGACCTCCACCGCTTGCAGGGCTTCTGTCTACCCGTCCAGGGCACCTGCTGAAGTGCTCGACACAGGCGAGTGAGAGCTCTTGGCACTCGGAGGTATCATGGACGCTATTGCCATGGAAGATTCACATTGTCCTCCCTCCTAACGGACGTTGTCCTCCTCAGTCGTACTTCGCCTTAGGCTCGGCTGCGAGCACCGCAGGAGCCTTGCGCTTCACCTCCTTGGCCTTGGCCTTCTTCTATTCTGGTTCCGCCGCCTGAGGCCCGAGGAGAGACAAGCGACCTTCTTCAGCCCTGGCGCACTTGTTTGCGAGGTTGAACATCTCAAGTGCGGTGTTCATTTCATCACGCATGGCGAGCTCCTCGTTCATCTTGTGGTTGGTGACTCCATCGGAGAAGGACGAGATGACGGCCTCATCCGAATCCTTGGGGATCTTGAGGAGCATGACCGTGAAGCGTTGTATGAACTTGTGCAGGGTCTCCCCCTCCTGCTGCTTGGTGCGCTGCAAGTCGTTCATGGTGGGGGCACGGTTGCGAGTGCCCTAGAAGAAATTGGTCTTATGTTGAAGACTTTCATCATGAAGAAATTGCGATGAAGTTCATATTCCTCATGAAGATATTGAAGATGAGGAATTTGGTGTGTCGTGTAGAAAACAGTCTGAAGACTTCGAAGCATGAAGATTTACTCTTTATGTTTCGTTTTCTTTTCTCTTGAGTCATAGGAACACCATACTGTTAAAGGGGGCCGAGATAATACTACGGAATGTGTTTCCTCATGATGCTCAACCTAAGCCTAATCCTACAAAAGCCTCAAGTGAGGAATATAAGAGACATGAGGACTTTCACCATTGAAAGTTCGGACCGTTGTCGCGATACGCGCCACCTCACTGATCTTATCCACACCAACAGTTACAATATTTATGGGCATTTATGTCAAATCATGTAGGGATGCTCCTAGGCTATAAATAGCCACCCCCACAACAACTAGCTGGTTGGCTGCTCCACGAGAAACTGAGACTTGTCATTTAGAGCAACCCAGATTGCTCAGAGTCTTTGAGAGTAAATCATCAAGTGAGGAAATACCCCAAACACCAAACCACAAACCAAAACCAAGTGATTGACATCACTGAAGAATTTGTTCCTGTGTGGAACTGACTCCTTTTACCTTTGAGGACTGTGCATCCTCCAGACGGTTAGGCGTCATGGTCTAGAGCATCCAACAGTCAATTGTGGATCGCTGGGTGACTGAGTTTGTGAGGGTTTGGAAGTCTGCCCGGAAGACTTACCACGAGTGATGGGCGAGGACTGTGTGTCCTTAGCTCAAGGAGATTACTGTAGGGACTGTGTGTCCTTTGGTTTCAATACCAAGCTGCTCCAAACCAGACGTATGACTGTCACAGTAGTTGGAACTGGGTTATCGACAACTGTCTTCATCGTGATACATGTTCTATTTCTTCAACTCTTTCAATTCCTCAATATTGTATGCTGAAGACTTCCATTGTCACTGTTTGAAGAATTTGCTGAAGACTTTCTCTGAATTTCCTCAACCTCAAATTGTTCATACCAGTTAATCTTCACCTGCTTATTATATGCCTCCATACTGCGCAAACTGATTCTCATAATCTTCATCAAGTAAACCACTATTGTAATCTTTGCACCTCTCGTCCTGCGCTATTTTTGCTGCACGGTATTCATCAGTGCGGAATTTCCTCAAAAGGAATTTCATCAGCGATGAAGTTCTAAAAATCGCCTATTAACCCCCCTCTAGTCGATATAACACACTTTCAATTGGTATCAGAGCAAGGTACTCCCTTGTTCTGTGTGATTTCGGTTTAACCAAATGGAGTTTTAGTTATGTCGACTGCACGTATGATCAAGGTTTACTGCACGATGTCCTACCTTTGAAGGAAAGAACTTTCCCTATCGGAAGACCAAGATGCAGATGCATCTTCGGGCTATTGACAATTATCTCTCGTACATTGTGGAACATGGCATTCCCTCCATCGCTGCTACTGTCTGTGCAGCTGATGTGAAGAAATTCAAGCAATTTGATTCTCAAGCGAAGACTATCATCTATGGCCATCTGAGCAAAGGTCACTATGGCAGAGTGAGTGCTTTGGGCACATCAAATCTTATCTGGGATAAGCTGTCCAAAGTCAATGAAGGAATTTCCACTCAGCGTGACTCTCGTATTGATGTTCTTTGCAATCTCTTCAATCGCTTCAAGAGGCTTGACAATGAAAGCGTTCAAGATACGTTTGATCGCCTCACTGACATCTCAAATGAACTGCAATCACTGGGAGCTCGAGACATCACTGACCATGAAGTTGTGAAGAAACTGCTAAGATATCTGGATCCATCATTTGATACACTGGTTCTCATGATTCAAGAAAGAGCAGACTACAAGATTCTTGATCCTGCTGATATACTTGAAAGACTCAATACTCATGAATTCCAACAGGAAGAGAAGTGAGATCTGTATGGACCAAGCTCCTCTAGACCTCGTGCGCTGAAGGCCAAATCAATGTCCTCATCTGAAGAAGAAGACTCAGATTGCAGCATTGGTGATGCTGAAGAACTTGGACAGGAGCTTGCAATGCTCGTGAGGAAATTCCAAAAGTTTACAAGGCGTGGCCAATTTGGTAAATCTTCAAGAAGAGATATGAGGCAATTAGAATCTTCATCTAAGGACTACAAGAAAAGAACTTGCCACAAATGCAAGAAATCTGGTCACTATATTGCTAATTGTCCTCGATGGGTGAAGGAATCAAAGAAGAAGAAATACAAGGATGAAAGTTCTGATGACTCGAATAAAAATAAGAAATCTTCAAAATCCTCATCCTCAAAGTCCTCATCGCATAAGAAGACTAGTTTCAGAAAGGCTCGGGAAGTCATTGGCAAGGAAATGGATTCTGAGGAAGAATCCGAGGAATGTGATGAAGAGCAAGGTTCTGAAGAAGGCTTAGAGTATGGTGTGGCAAGTCTTGCACTGGCTACCACATTCGTCAGCAAGTCAATCTTCAACCTTGAAGTAAATGACAACACTATCTACAGTGATCAATATGCTGATGACTTTGCTCCAACCTATTGCTTCATGGCAAAAGGTTCCAAGGTACCGAATGTCACTTCCTACTACGATTCAAGTGACTGTGAACCTGATGATTATAAAAACCGAGTTACAGTAAACTTGCCAACATTGCAACTAAGCAATAAGGTGCCATTAAAAAGCTTAAAAAACCGCTAGACAGAAGCGATGATTTGTTTAATGATGAAATGAATCATACTTAAATCCTCACCGAAGATGGAAAAGTCTTCAGTCTAGATTTGATAGTCTTCAAGATCGTTATGGCACCCTCTTGGCTGATCATGAGAAACTTCCCTATGAATTTCTTTCAAGGAAATTTGATCTTGAGAAGTTGAAAATGTCTCATGATGATATTCGAATGGAAAACGATTCATTGCTTGCTCAACATATCAGAGTCGCTCCGGTTGAATTCACTCCACCAAGTCTCAAATGCATCGAGCGTGAAACTGCCAATTCTTCATCAGGATTATCAAATGCTTCTATTGCTACAAATTCTTCAACTGCTCCTATGGTTACAAAGTCCTCACTTGAGGAAACCACAAATGTTACTGACGAAAATGCAGGGCCAAAGGAATTGTATGTGACAGGCATGTACAAAAGTCTCAAAGGTCATCAAACCCTTTGTGATGTGCTCAAAAAGCAGATTTTGAACAGGAACCCAAGGAAAGAAGGAATTGCCTTTGAAAGGAAACTGAATGCTGATGGATCATACAGGAAACCTGAGCAGTATCCCAAAACCTCATGGCTTGCTGCTAAAGGACCACCTGTTGACCCATCCAATCTAACAGGCTTTGCATGTGAATTATCCTATTCCTCAGATGAGTCATTTGACTCCAACTATAACCTGTTCAAAAATTAATCCGGTGAAGTATTTGCTTGATATGTTGGAACTAACTGTAGGAATGGACCACCCGTGAGGAAAATCTGGGTCCCCAAAAGTTACTTGGAAAATCTTCAGGTGAATGTCCTCATGACACCACCTATGAAGAACCTGAACCCCAGATCAAATTCCTCGGGTGGACCAAAGTCTTCAAGAGTCTCAAAATCCTCAACTGGTCAAAACTATGCTCGTAGTCGTGCTAATGCTTCTGATGTGCAGGGAAATTACAAGGGATATGAATATGAGCATTACACCTGAAATCATTGTGTTCATAAATCCTCAAAGAACTTCTTTGCCTATTCATTTGAGTACTCTAACCCCCCTACTATGAAGAGAAGTGCATTAGCTTCAATGCCCCCTTTCCCATATGGTGCTCGCAGGATGATGAACTCTTTGCCACCGCTTCAGATATGGGTGGTGAAGAAATTGAACTAATCACTTCTGCACATGAGGTCTCCTAGATGAAAATGATCATCTGAAGAATTTGCTGGAGACCTGAGGAAAATGCTTGATTGGACGCAAGCTAAAATTGATGAAATGATAACATTTCACACGTCCTCAAATTTACTGCTTATGATGAAATTCCTATCTGATGAAATTGATATCATATTCTTCAAGTCTAAAGCGTATGAGATGGTAAGTTGTACTAATTCATCTGCAGGATGACAAACCCGAGAGTACTGAGTGGGTTCTTGATAGTGGTTGCACAAACCACATGACTTGTGATAAAAGCTTGCTGAGGAATATGCCACTCACTCCATCACCACTGAAGCAAATCACGTATGCTGACTAAGGTAAAAGCAAGGTATTGGGACTTGGCAAAGTGGCTATTTCCAAGGACACGCACATGGAAAAAGTGATGCTTCTCGAATCCCCTGGGTTTTACCTCATGTCAGTCTCAATGCTTTGTGATATTGATATGGTTGTTATCTTTGGAAAATATAGATGTGTAGTCATCATGGAATCTGACAGATCCAAAGTCTTCGAAGGCTTTAGGATAGGAGATTTGTACATTGTTGATTTTTCTAGAGGTCCTCAACCAGCCAGATGCTTACTAGTCAAAACCTCAGAAGGCTGGCTATGGCATCGAAGACTTGGTCATCCAGGCATGAGGATTTTGCACACGCGTGTGAAGAAAAAGCATGTCATTGGCATCGAATCCGTCAAATTCCTCAAGGACCACCTCTGTGGTGCTTGTGAGTCTGAAAAAATGATCAGATCCAAACACCCCTCGAAGACTATCATGACTACTACTCGTCCATTTGAATTGCTTCACATGGATCTGTTTGGACCTACTCATTATGCTACTCTAACCAATGCAGCATCCTTATATGGCTTTGTCATCCTTGATGACTATTCTCCATATACTTGGGTACACATCATTTTGTATAAAACTAAAGTACATGAAGTCTTCAAACGATTTTCCTCAAGGGCCTCGACGAACTTCGGCGTAAAGATCGAACACATCAGGAGTGATAATGGGACAAAATTTTAAAATACTAGTCTTGATGATTATCTTGATGAACTTGGTATTACTCACGAATTATATGCTCCCTATACTCCTCAACAAAATGACATCGTTTAACGCAAGAACATGACTCTGGTTTGAAATGGCGCAGACCATGCTTGAAGAATATCACACTCCTCGTCGTTTCTGGCCTGAAGCAATCAACACTGATGTCCACATCATCAACAGGGAATATCTTCATAAATTCCTCAAGAAAACCTCATATGAACTCCTCACTGATAAGAAACCCAATGTAAGTTATTTGAAAGTCTTCGGTGCACAATGCTGGATTAGAAATCCTCACCATAGTTCAAAATTTGCACCTAAAGCACATGAGGGTTTTATGCTTGGTTACGGAAAGAACTCGCACACCTACAAAGTCTTCAACACCTATCACAACAAGGTTTTTGAAACTGTAGATGTGTGGTTCGATGAAACTAATGGCTCGCAAAGATAGCAATTGCCTCCTGTGCCAGATAAATTATCTCGTGTGGAAGCAATCAAGTTCAAAGCTACTGAAGACATTATTCCTACACAGGAAATTGCAGAAGAAATCGTCCCCAGCACTGATCAAATTCAAGAAGGTGCTCCTGAGGAAATTGTTCTAGAGCAAATTCCTCAGCCCAGACAAAATCCTCAACCAGCTCATCCAAGGATTGCAAATGAAGTAGAACTTGACAAAATCCTCGATGACATCAACGCGCGAGGTCCTCTCACTCCCTCAAAAGCTTCACATTAAGTTCACTTATGTGGGCATTCCTCCATTGTGTCTATCATAAAATTGTCAAAAGTTGTTGAAGCTTTCATGGAACCTGAGTGGATTCAATCCATGCAAGACGAACTTCTTCAATTCAAGCTAAATGGCGTGTGGGAACTCGTCAAACGACCAGATCCTCGCAAGCACAATGTCAACGGCACCAAGTGGATTTTCCGAAACAAGCAATATGAGGATGGTCAAGTGGTGAGAAATAAGGCACGACTTGTAGCCCAAGGCTACACACAGGTTCACGGAATTGATTTCGATGAAACTTTTACATCTGTTGCTAGACTTGAAGCTATTCGAATTCTACTTGCTTATGCTAATCATCATAACATTACTCTATATCAAATGGATGTGAAAAGTGCATTCCTCAATGGTAAGCTTGAGGAAGAAGTATATGTTGCTCAACCCCTAGGATTTGAGGATCCGAAGCATCCAGACAAAGTCTTCAGACTTAAAAAGGCACTCTATGGCGTCAAGCAAGCCCCTCGGGCGTGGCATGATACATTGAAAGAATTCCTCATGAAGAAAGGCTTCAAACCTGGTTCACTCGATCCAAGTCTTTTCACTAAATCCTGTGATAATGAACTATTTTTGTGCCAAATTTATGTCGACGACATTATCTTTGGTTGTACTGACAAACGTTACAGCGATGAATTTGCTTACATGATGAGTGAAGAATATCAGATGTCTATGATGGGGGAGCTGAAATTCTTTTTAGGTCTTCAAATTCCTCAACAACACAATGCCATCTTCATATCACAGGATAAATACCTCAAGGATGTGCTGAGGAAATTCGACATGCATGAATGCAAAGGCGTCAAGACTCCCATGCCTACTAATGGCCACCTCTGCATTGACGAAAATGGTAAAGATTTTGATTAGCAGGTATATCTCTCAATGATTGGCTCTTTATTGTATCTATGTGCATCTAGGCCAGATATAATACTTCGTGTTTGCATGTATGCTCGTTTTCAAGAAAAACCAGAGGAATCACACCATAAGGCTGTGAAGCATATTCTTTGATACTTAGCTCACACACCAACACTAGGATTATGGTACCCCAATGGCTCAAATCTTCATCTCGTTGGATATTCAAATTCAGGTTATGCTGGTGACCGTGTGGATCGGAAGTCAACTTCTCGGATTTGCCATTTCCTCGGAAGATCATTAGTCTGCTGGTCCTCAAAGAAGCAAAACTGTGTTTCTCTCTCCACTGCCGAAGCCGAGTACATTGCTGCTGGATCCTGTTGTGCTCAACTACTATGGATGAAGCAAACCCTCAGAGACTACGGCATCAACATGAAGAATGTGCCTCTCTACTCCGACAATGAGAGTGCAATCAAAATCGCCTACAACCTAGTACAACACTCGAAGACTAAGCACATCCAGATTCGTCATCATTTTGTTCGTGACCATGTCCTCGAGAAAAATATCATCATTGAGCATGTGAAGACTGGTAATCAACTAGCGGATATTTTCACGAAGACCTTGGATGAGAGAAGGTTTTGCAAGTTGTGGTGTGAGCTAAATAACATAGAGTCTTCAAATGTTTCGTGAAAACATGCACACATCCTAACACTTATGCAAAATTGATGACTTAGATGTGCAACACACGAAAAATCAATTTTCTTATATCAATGAAGAATATAACTCTTAGTGTGAGGAAATTAATGAATAATTTGGTTCTCACGGCCCTACGACAATTGTGCGCGGCGCCTGAAATCATCATTCTTATACGGTGGGTCACGCCACCACCGAACTTTGAATTTCTTCAAGCTATTTTTCTTCAAACTTGAAATTCATCAATCTGACACTTTGTCACAAAAACCTCAAGTTTTTCAAAATCATCAAAATCTTCTAATTCTATCAAACATTTGATGATTTTCATTTGCATATATATATATATATATAGATATATATATATAGATATATATATATATATAGACTGAGATTTCAAAGTCCTCAACATCATTCATTTATAGCTCAGTCTTCAATTTGATATTTCATCTAAGTGAATGTGATCGGACCCGACTCCCCTCCATGCTAAACTCAACCCAGTCTATTCATTTCTTCATATGCGTTCTAGTTGAAACTTGTTCAAAATCCTAATTGTGTCCTTGTCAGCTGAGGACTTTGCAACGAAATCCTCAAAACTTCAAAAATCAATTTTTATAACATTACACACTAAATGGACCCACTTCCCACGATCGGATAACCACGAACTCTACCGCTTCAATCATGGGCTCCACGTGTCGTGCGGACATGAATGGGCATGGGCAGTTCGGTCCGAAAGTTTTGGCCGAACATTTTTTTACCTGAGCTATAAATAGGCCCTTACGCCCTCAGCCAAAACTCTTCGTCCTCTCGTCTTCTCTCCGCTCGAGCTCAACCCTAGCGCCACCGCTAGCAATCTCGTCGCCGGTGAGTAAAAGCTTCCCTGCCTCGCCCTCGCCATCGCCGAACTCATGCCGGAAGCGGAATCTCTCCCTCCGCCACCGCCGTAGTTGATTTTTGCCGCCAAGTTAGGGCGCAGAAGATCTGAACCGAAGAGCGTCACTCTTTTACTGCTCCTGTTCTTCGTGTTCTTTGCTCAGGGTAATCAAAATCTTATTTTACTGCCTCTCTTGATCTATTATTTCACTTTAGACTTGCGAAATCTATTTTTCCTCAGAGTGTCTGTCAGCCACACACACTCATTCCTCAAATACTTGATGAATTTCACTAAGCCACTCAAATGCTTCATGAGATTCCTCAATTGTGTAAATTCTCGAATCTGCACAACTCTGGAACCCAAGATCACAATGCTTAGTCAAATTCCACAACCCACTGGTCAAATTCCTCAACTTCTAATTTTTTTCAATTTCTTCAAATCTGAGAACGCATATGACCTCTCCAAATTCTTCGCACCCATACTTTGTTCACATGTACAAAAATGTCAGCTCATGAACCAATAGGTTCTCATCAACTTCACTCATTTGCAACGTTCCTCGAAGAAACTTTACCAGTGTCATCAGAATCTTCAAGAGTGCATATTCCCCAGCAAAAGCCTCAGTTGAAGAAAATAGAAGATGACAGGAAGCAAAAGGGAGGAAAGAAGCTTGAACAGAACACAACTTTGGATATTCCTGAAGAAATATACGCTGACTAATACACCCTTGATGAGGAAATATATGGCAAATAAACAATGACGAAGCGCAAGATAACGCTTCAGAAAATTGAACGCGGGTGGGTTAAGGAGTGGAAGGAATACATATATGTAACTCCTAAGTATGCGAAGAAATTTGCCCTCAAGCCACTATGCAAGAGGCCTCCTTAGGGTGATCAACAAGCTGCTCATCCTTCAAGCATTGAAACAATTGAGAATTACCCTGATGAGAAAGACAAATATCTGTCTAAGCTACATAAGAAAGAAGAAGCAGCCGTGAAGAAGTTCAACGATGACTCTGCTGCTGCTGCCACTACCGCCACCTCTTCAGCTGCTGAGGCCTCTGGTATAGCTATTCCTCAGAAGAAGACCGTGCGAAAGAAACCAAAGAACTCAATGCCAAAAGAGCAATTGCCTTAGAAGGCTGCACTAGTGCCAAAACCTTCAACAGCACCACAATCCTCACAACCTCAACATCAGCAGATGATTAAGCATCAACCTGCTCATTCAAGTTCCTGACTGCCATCTGCCATGAGTTCTACTACAAAGTCTTCACCACCTCTCTTGAAGACTAAAACGACTACTGGAAGAGGCATCAGGCCGAGTCCTAGCAAAGCCATCAACGTTCCTTCTGCATCCGAAGGGACTGAAGAATTTGATGATGAAACTCATCAAGCTATGATCAGAAACAAGCAGGAACGAGTTGCTCAAGCCTCAGGCAAATCTATTCCTCTTGCCATGGACCCGAAGGTTCTGCTGGACTTCATCAACCTCTGGTATGAAGATCCAAACACTCCTATTGATGACTTGAAGCTTCCCCCTCGTGTAAGCCACATGGTTGCAACTTTCATCAACGAAGCAAAATGGAAAGAACAGCAAGACAAGCAAGCAAAGGCTGCTAAACTCAAGAAGGTGAAATTCCTCAAGCAGAATCTCCTCAAGTTGATGCCTGAAGCTCTTGTATCAACTCAGGATGAACTGAAAACCTTAACAGATAAGTACACAAGCCCATGTGATCGTCAAAGTGTCAAGGTGAATGTCATCAAGGCTGCAACAGTTGTACTTGATGAACACAACAAGAAAGCTGCTCCTCATATGCAGCAAAACCTACCAGAGTCTAGCTACATGGTTTAGGTGATATAAGAAGATGAAGCTAATGAACCTGCTCCTGAGGAAATTCTCAAGATACTCCAGCTAAAGAATCTGCTCCATCTGAAGAAACTATTCCAACTGACGAAAATGCTTCAGCTGAGGAAACTGCGAGGACTGTGTCTACACCAGCTCCTGATGAAAATATTCCTTCACCTCCACCCTCAAAGGTGAAGAAGATGATTCCGTCTGCATCGGATGTAAAGAAGACTAAATCTGCCGAGAAAGAAGCAAAGAAGAGAAAAGCTTCAATGACCTCAGAATCCTCAGCGGCCAAGCACCCAAAGGTCACTCAGATAGAGTCTTCAACTGCCCCTGTGGATGCTACGCCTCTAAATATAGCTCCATCCTACTCACTGGTTCCCTTCGGAGTTGACTACGTCATTTCTGAAGATGATGAGGAAATGGAGGATGTTAAAGCTGAAAAAATCATGGATGAGGAAATACAAATTGATAATATTCCTAAACCTACCATTCCTCAAAAGACGTCTGATGAAATTGTGGGTGATGATGAAACTGGGTGCACCACTCCAGTTCTTCATGATGACTTCTGGGAAGAAACTCATCGCTCACCAAGGTCAACTCAAATCCCTCCTACTTCTGCTGCAACATAAATCCTCACAGGATCTGATGGGAAGACCTTCCGTGAGGAATCTGCTCAAGAATCACCTGCATCAGCTGAAGATAATGCAACGACTAATGCTACAACAGCCTCCTCCAATAACCAAATTCCTCAAGCCGAGGAAAATCATCAACCTGATGAACATGCTCAGAATGAAGAAAATACTCCTGCCCGAAATACTGAAACTGTTATTGTTGTGGTAAACACAGAAACTGCAACGATAGTAGCTCCTCCTCAAGAACAACAACATAATCTTCAACCGCAGTAAAACCAGCCTTTCTCCAAAATGCCAAAGTTTCAAAAGGAGGCATTTTATGAAGAACATATGTACTTCACTAGCACAAATCATTATGATAAGCTTTGCATCAGGCACCGGAAGTTTTGGACGAGGAACCAGCTCAACTAGTATGCTTTGGTGCTCTATGGGAGGAACAAGATATTTCAGCACAAGCATATTCCACACTGTGACATGGAAGAAATTCCTTACTTCACTCCAGTCCTCAACGTTCTTCACGAAGCTGGATTGCTGCCTCTCTACACTGACATTGGCGACTAGAACCGCGACATCATTCTTCAGTTCTACGCTACACTACACATCGCTGGAGACCCACAGTATGTCAAGACTTAGGTTATGGATTGGATGACTCAGCCCATGCACTACAAAGCGCCTGCCACTGAATTGCTTCGAGCTCTTCCGGTCTCAATTCCCTCAGAGAATGCGGTGCTGATGTATGATGAATGTGAGCTGCCAAACAAACTGATGGAAGTCCTCATGAAGTCTTTGGCTAAGGACCAATCTCCAAGGACTCGCTTTCTGGTTCAAGACTTGAAGTATGAACCACGAACAAGCTACAGAATCCTGGCCAATGTCACCGTTCCCATCAAAGGGCATGACGATCAAGAAGATGTTGTAGGCATCATGAAGAATATCCTTTTCAATGTCATCCATGGCTACCTATGAATCTTCATGACTTCTTCCTAAGGACTTTGGCTGATAATGCACTGTCGCCATTTGAAATGAAGATTTATGCACCGTGGATCATGAGATTCATCAGAAGCATGTCAGGCATCAACTACCATGTTGATTTTCCTAATCACATCGGATATCTGCCGCCAATTAGAGTCATCAAGAAAACATTTGAACCTGTTGAAGGCAAAGGAAAATATGTGATTGATGAAGGAAATCAGCCCCTTGATGGCCAGTTTCGCAAAGCAGAGTTATATTCTTCATATGATGACACTGCTACCCAAGATCCTCCAAGCCCAAGTGCCCCAAGAGTGGTGAATAACATAGAGCTACTCCCCAGTCTTCATCAGAAGGTCGATCGCAATTACAAATGGGTCAAACGTCAATTCAGTGCCATTATGAAAACCCTCAACGAGACTCCAAACGCAGTGAGGAAAAATCACTATTATTTTCATCAGGTGTTTGGTCATACCTGGGCCACCTTGGCTCATCTGAAGACTCAAGAGGAACTTGAGGAATTGGACTTTACTCAGGACTTCGACTAGTCGTGGCCTCCCAAGAAGAAATTGAAGCCAATTCCAGTTCCTGACCTTGAGGACAATTTGTTTTCTTCATTCCGCACAGCTGAGTGATACGTCTCCGTCGTATCTACTTTTCCGAACCCTTTTGCCCTTGTTTTGGACTCTAACTTGCATGATTTGAATGGAACTAACCTGGACTGACGCTAGTTTTAGCAGAATTGCCATGGTGTTGTTTTTGTGCAGAAATAAAAGTTCTCGGAATGTCCTGAAAATTTTCGGAGATTTTTTCTTGAATAAAAGAAAAATACCTGCGCAAAGATGCACCAGAGGGGGCCTGCCAGTGGGCCACAAGCCCACAGGCCGTGGCCACCCCCTACGGCCGCGTCGTGTAGGCTTGTGGGGCCCACGTGGCACCACCACCCCCAATCTCAGCTCTATATCTTCCGTTTCGCCTGGAAAAAAGTCGGAGAGAAGGTTTCATCGCGTTTTATGATACGGAGGCGCCGCCACATCCTGTTCTTCATCTGGAGGGCAGATCTGGAGTCCGTTTCGGGCTCCGGAGATGGGAAATCGTCGCCATCGTCATCATCAACCTTTCTCCATCGACAATTCCATGATGCTCTTCATCGTTCGTGAGTAATCTCATCGTAGGCTTGCTGGACGGTGATGAGTTGGATGAGATCTATCATGTAATCGAGTTAGTTCTTGACGGGGATTGATCCCTAGTATCCACTATGTTCTAGATTGATGTTGCTACTACTTGGCTATGCTTAATGCTTGTCACTATGGCCCGAGTGCCATGATTTCAGATCTGAACCTATTATATTGTCACCAATATATGTGTGTTTTAGATCCTATCTTGCAAGTTGTACTCACCTACTATGTGTTATGACCCGGCAACCCCGGAGTGACAATAGCCGGAACCACTCCCAGAGATGACCATAGTATGACAAGTTCATGTATTCACCGCGTGTTAATGCGTTGGTACGGTTCATTATTAAAAGGAGAACCTTAATATCCCGTAGTTTCCATTAGGACCCCGCTGCCACGGGAGGGATGAACAATAGATGTCATGCAAGTTCTTTTCCCTAAGCACGTATGACTACATATGGAATACATGCCTACATTAGATTGACGAATGTGAGCTAGTTACATATCTCTCCGTGTTATAGCTGTTACATGATGGATCACATCTGTCATACTCATCCATGACCTATCCACTACCTACGAGTCTTCTACTACTGGTTCTCGCTACTTTACTTTGTCTTGGCTTGTCCCTTGCCACAAAAGGGATTGGGCCACTTTGCTACTTCTGTTACTTGTTACTTTGCTGCTGCTGCTACTGCTGTTCCTTGCTGCTTCTCTGTTACTTGTTGCAAGACTTTGTTGGAGCCGTAGCCGGGGAAGCATTCTTCTCAAGAATAATCCCCCGTCAACGTGTTGGCGCCATTGATACAACAATTAGGAATAGTCTGCCGTCAACAGATCATTTGTGGCACCGTCGCTATCATAATACCTTGCTAATGATACTTTGCTTGCAGACACTAATCTTTCAGGTGTGGTTGAATCTAACACATTCAGCTGCTAATACTTGAGAATATTCTTTCGCTTATCGTCTTGGCGAATCAACAAATTTGGGTTGAATACTCTACCCTCGAAAACTGCTGCGATCCCATATGCTTGTGGCACATCAAGGCTTTTTTTGGCGCCGTTGCCGGGGAGGCACAACTATATTCTCTGAGTCACTTGGGATTGACGTCTGGTGATCACTATGAGGAATCCGAAAGATCCAAGAACTAAAATCCTACCTTCCACTACGAGGAGAGGTAAGGAATTGCCATCTAGCTCTGCACTTGATTCACCTTCAGTTTTGAGTAAATTTGCGACTTCGCCTCCTGCTAGAAATCTTGATATGTCGCCTGTGCTTGATGATGCTACTTCTGCTGTCCATCATACTTATGATGCTGCTATGCTAGATACTATGCCTGATGATGCTATGCTAGATACTATGCCTGATGATGCTATGATAGATACTATGCCTGATGATGCTATGCTAGATACTATGCCTGATGATGCTATGCTTGATACTATGCCTGCTATGCCTGATACTACTTTGCCAGTTGGTGCATTCCTTGATGCACATATTGCTAGAGTTGCTGCTAGATGTGATGATACTTCTGAAACTGCTGATACTATTGAAGTAGAACCTGCTACTATGCCTGAATTGCCTTTTATGCCTGATACGCGCTATGTTATGAAGGGAGAGATAGCTGAGGATTTTATTGCGTGTGAGGATTGCTATGATGTTGAGAAACTTCTGCGCAAGTGGAAAGAAAAATCTCTGAATGCTAGGATGAAATACGACCCGAAGTTTGCTACTTCGCCTATCTTTGTAACCGATAAGGATTATGAATTCTCTGTCGACCCTGAGTTAATCACTCTAGTCGAATGTGATCCTTTTCACGGTTATGAGTCTGAAATGGTTGTAGCCCATCTGACCAAACGACACGATATAGCCACCCTATTCACTAGTGAGGAAAAGATCCGCCACTACTATATGCTCAAGCTGTTTCCTTTCTCACTAAAGGATGATGCTAAGACCTGGTTCTTGTTCCTGGATGTGTGCGTAGCCCCCAGGATATGGTCTACTACTTCTCTGAAAAATATTTCCTTGCCCATAAGAAGCAAGCTGCCTTGCAGGAAATATACAACTTTGCTCAACCTGAAGAAGATAGTCTCCCACAAGCTTGGGGGAGGCTCATCCAGCTACTGAATGCTTTGCCTGATCACCCTCTTGAGAAGAATGAGATAGTGGATATCTTCTATAATGGACTTAATCGTGCTTCTAAATACCATCTAAATAGTTGTGCCAGTAGTGTTTTTAGGGAACGAACGGTAGAACAAACTAAGATTCTACTGAATAACATCTTGTGCAATGAGAATGCTTGGACTATTCCCGAACCACCTCCTAAGCCAACTCCGAAGAAAAGAGGTATTCTATTCCTCAATCCTGAAGATATGCAAGAAGCCAAGAAATCTATGCAAGAGAAAGGCATTAAATCTGAAGATGTCAAAAATCTTCCACCTATCAAAGAGATCCATGGTCTCGATAATCAGATACAGGTAGTAGAAGTAAATTCTCTGCGTAGGTTTGATGAGAGTGATATTCCTTTTGATAAACCTGCTAGCTTATGCATGGATGAATTTGATAACTTCGTTGCCAAACAACAAAGTTTTAATGATTATGTTAGCAGAAAATTGGAAAAGAATGCTCGTATGCTTAGTCATTTAAGTGCTTGTGTGGACAGAAATGTCAATGATCTTAAGCTTCTAAGTAAACATTCCTCTATGGTTACTACTCAAGTAGAACAAGTACTTAAAGCTCAGAATGACTTGCTCAACGAGTTGAATGACAATTCTGTCAGAGTCGTTACTAGAGGCGGTAGAATGACCCAGGAACCTTTGTATCCTGAGGGTCATCCAAAGAGAATTGAACAAGATTCTCAAGGAGTTAGCACTGATGCACTTAGTCATCCTAGAAAGAAGAAGAAAGATGATAGGAACCTGCACGCTAGCAACCCTGTTGCTGCTACACCTGAGAATCCAAAGATGTCTCTGTCTCTGATGCTGAAACACAATCTGGTGATGAACATGAGCCTCATGATAATATCAATAGTGATGTTCATGTAGATGCTCAACCTAGCAATGATAAGGATGTGGAGAATGAACTTGTTGATCTTGATAACCCACAACCTAAGAATAAGAGATACGA
Organism: Hordeum vulgare subsp. vulgare; assembly: GCF_904849725.1. Lineage (NCBI taxonomy): Eukaryota > Viridiplantae > Streptophyta > Magnoliopsida > Poales > Poaceae > Hordeum > Hordeum vulgare. The sequence continues at coordinate 231,033,098 of NC_058518.1, read as the reverse complement.
TAAGAATGACTTCACTGCTAGGAAGCACGGTAAAGAAAGGGAACCATGGGTTCAGAAACCCATGCCCTTTTCTCCCAAACCATCCAAGAAAAAGGATGATGAGGATTTTGAGCGCTTCGTTGAGATGATCAGATATGTCTTTCTGCAAATGCGCTTGACAGATATGCTCAAAATGTCTCCGTATGCTAAGTACATGAAAGATATTGTGACTAATAAGAGGAGAATACCTGAGGTTGAGATTTCGACCATGCTTGCTAATTACACTTTCAAGGGTGGAACTCCTAGGAAACTAGCTAGGTGATCCGGTGTGCCCACTATACCTTGCTCCATTAAAGGCAACTACGTTAGAACTGCGTTGTGCGACCTTGGAGCCGGTCTTAGTGTTATGCCTCTCTCTCTCTTTATCGTAGGCTTGAACTGGATAAGTTGACACCCACTGAAATCTCTCTGCAAATGGCCGACAAATCAACTACTTTCCCTATTGGCATTTGCGAGGATGTGCCTGTTGTGGTTGCTAACACCACTATCTTAACAGACTTTGTTATCTTGGATATTCCCGAGGATGATGCCATGGCTGTCATCCTCGGAGGACCCTTTTTAAACACTACAGGGGTTGTTATAGATTGCAACAAAGGCATTGTCACTTTCCATGTCAACGGTAATGAGCATACGGTGCACTTTCCGTAGAAACAATATCGAGTACATTGCATCAATGCTATCGAAAAGACTTCATCGATTCTTATTGGGAGCTTTGAATGCCCTATTCCTCGTGTTAAGATGAAGTATGATTTTCTTGTTGGGGATATACACATCCCCATTGAGGTAACCTAGTGACCATTCGAAAATTCTCCGTTCTCTTTTGTGATTCGAAAAGGTTTGTCAAGGAGACTTGATCAACCTCACTAATGGATTTCTTTCGATGACCATGAGATGGATGAATCAAGGAGTCACAAACCTCTGTTCCAAGCTTTCACTTTAGGTTGCTTAGAAGAAAATGACAGGTTTAGTTTAGTTTTCCCTGTTTTCTGTCTTAGCGTCCGGTGGAAAAGCACCCCGAAAATAAAAGTTCTCCGAACGCTGTGAAAATCAAGTATGATTTTTTCTAGACTTTTTGAAAAATACTGGGACAAAGAGTCCGTCTGGGGGCCACACTAGTGGGCCACAAGCCCTAGGGGCGCGGGCACCCCCTGGCCGCGCCACCCAGGCTTGTGGGGCCCACATGCACCCCCTCCACTCATTCTAGCTCTCATCCGCTTCTCCTACCTGCAGAAAAAAATCGTTTCACAGCTCAAACCCGTGTTCTTGCTCCTCTTGCTGGATTTTCGACCTCTTTGCTCAAATCACCGTTCTCCGAACTATTTTGGGGAAATTACTCCTTGGTAAGTGACTCCTCCATTGGTCCAATTAGTTTTTGCTCTAGTGCCTTATACTCCGCGTATTTTTGTTGCCTTGGTGACCATGTTCTTGAGCTTTGCATGCTGATTCTAGCTGGTCCCGAGTAGTTTTGATGCGTAATATGGTCTCTAGGTAGTTGTTGGAGTATTTGCTACGAGTTTCGTTGAGCCTTATTCACTTTTCCTTGGAATCACTAAAAATTTCAGAAATTTTCAGAGATAAGAAAGGGAAAAGATGAGGAGGTTCTTAAGAGGCTCGTCAAGCCGTGACCCCAAAGATGATGGGAGTGAGAAGAAGCCGAAGTATCCGGTCCCTCAATTCGTAGAAGTTCGCACGTGCAAATGGCCAAGCGACGCGTTCTTACGCGCCGTTGGAATTTATAAGGACTTTTATCACTTGGTGGAGAACGCTGGCCTTACCGTCTTCGTTGAAGATAAGTGTTCGCAATACGTCCTCCTCACTAATATCTTTGTACAAAGCTTTAACTTCTATACGAGGAAGAATCCTCCTATGGTTGAGTTTAAACTTTATGATGTCCCCCAGCGCATGTCACTCCAGGATTTTTGCATTGTTTGCAAATTACCTTATGTTGGGGATATTCATGAACCTCGTCCACGGGACTTGGAAGCTTTTATCAGTACAATTGTTGTAGGAGAGGAGAGAGGAGGGTCTTGTGCTAGAGCTGCTAGCATTCATTTACCCGTGCTACGGTACTTCTCACTATTTGTGGGAAAATGTTTGATTGGCCATGGGAAAGCTGGGTCACTTAGTTCCCCATATCTTGCGGTCTTGCGCGAAGCCCTTTATAACGATAAAACTTATAGCTTGGGCACTATTGTAGCTCAACGGTTGAACCTGAACCGTTCTAAAGGTGTTGTCTATGGAGGGATCTATGCTACCCGTCTTGCCAGACACTTTGAGATACCCATTAGACTGGAGGAAGAAGAAGATGTTCTTCTTCCCGAGAGATATCTAGATTACGATAGAATGGTTCTCCATGACTTTCTTGATAGAGATATAGGTGGAAGGATGATTTATAACCTGGTATTTAGTCAGGGTACTCGTGAGACTATTGCTTTGCCTTCTCCTTCTTGGTTCAATCTTCATGCGCGCAGGTATACTATTATGCCCTCGGACATCTACGCATATTGGGGCTTGGCCCAACCACAGGTGCCCGTGCCCGAGCCGCTACTCGAGTACCAGACACCAGTTTATCAGTGGGAGCCGGAGGAGCTCACACAGCAGTGGCATCCTCAGTCCACTCTGGAGTATCCCGGAGCTGGTTATTTCCCTCCTTGGGAGTAGACCAAGTTAGGCCAAAAGCCTAAGCTTGGGGGAGTACGTGTTCTCACCGAATTTACATTCTTGCTTATGCTTTCACTTTGTTAGCCGGTGTTCACACTTTGCCACTGTATCATCCATGCTAGTTTATTTTTTTTTCTTGTTTTCTTTTCGTGTGTCTGTCCAGTTTGAGAAAACCCAAAAAGAGTTTCTTTTTCTTCTTTTGCTTGTTGGGAGCTTTCCCGTGTAGATAGTTTTCTTTTTCTTTGGGTCAAGGTAGAAGATATTGGTTACAATGTTTAGTGGCTCTTGCATGCATACCTGTTTAGCTTTCAAAGAGCCATATTACTTTGTCTTCTCCTTTGTGTTTGCCTGCAGATTCCAGCGTAGTCCAATGCTTGAGCACGCTTATTATTGTTCACATCATTCGTTCGTGCAAGTGAAAGGCAATAATGACGATATATGATGAAGTGACTGAGCCTGGAAAAGCTGGTATGAACTCGATCTATTTTGTTTTTGTAAATATGACTAGCTCATCATGCCTGATTCAGCTTTGTTGTGAGAGAAACATGTTTGCAATGACAACATAGAGATCATAGTTTCTTATGCCATGCTTACTTAGCTGGTTGCTTATAATGGTTTGTCTTGGTTGCCCACATGAATATTGAGATGACTGTGTTGTAGTATGATAGGATGGTATCCTCCTTTGAATGATTCAAGTGGCTTGACTTGGCGCATGTTCATGCACGTAGTTGAAAGAAAATCAACATAGCCTCTATGATATTCATGTTCATGGTGATTTATGTCCTACTCATGCTTGCACTCTATATTAGTTAATCTCAATGCATTTTGATGATTGTTGTCGCTCTCTAGTCGGTCGCTTCCCATTCTTTTGCTAGCCTTCACTTGTACTAAGCGGGAATACTGCTTGTGCATCCACCTCCATAACCCCAAAGTTGTGCCATATGAGTCCACCATGCCTACCTATGTGCGGTATCTACCTGCCGTTCCAAGTAAATTTGCATGTGCCACTCTCTAAATCTTCAAGAAATAATCTGTTTTGCATGCCCGAACCGCTCATGTGGTGACAGGGGGCTATTGGTATCTTCCATGCTAGGCGTGTCATCCTTGATATGTGTTTATTCACTATCATTCATGAGAAAGGGGCCGGTAATTGGAATTCCCTGTTCCATGCTCAAATTGAAAAGATAATTGCAAACAAAACTCCCCCAGGATTGATGTTGGTTTGGACGGTACCCGAGGATTCGGCTAGCCGTGGAGTGTGATTGATTGGTGGTGGGGGAGTCAAAACTTTACTTTTCTGTTTGGGAACTACCTATAGCATGTGTAGCGTGGAAGATGTTGAGAACTCTAAGTCATTGCGTTGACAATGAAGGCATGCCACCCAAAATTATTATCTTTGTTTTCAAAGCTTGAGCTCTGGCACCTCTGCAAATCAATGCTTCCTCTGCGAAGGGCATGTCTATTTATGTTCCTGTTGAGTCATCCTCGTCTTACAAAAGCACCAATTAGAGAGCACCTCTGTCATTTTTATGCTTTTCTTTCAACTGTGTTGAGTATGACTATGGCTGGATCTTCATTGCCTTGAATTACAATGTTTAGTGAGCCCTTGGTATTTGAAGGTGCTCTGCATTTATGTTTTGCGGTCTGAGAAAGAGCTACCGAGATACCATCTATTCGTACTGCTTCATGTTGTTTTGATTGAAGTGTTGACATTTGAGGCTTGTTATTATTTGCTTGCTAGCTGATTATGCCATTGATATGAGTTTACAGTGAGACCTAGGTGTCATTTGCTTATGTGGTTTGATTGTGATCTTGCTGAAATTCTGGTTATGAGTTAGACATAGTTGCAACAATAAGATCAAACAAAGTTCGTCAAAGTTTTTCTTTTGTCTCTTTTAGTTTGTCAACTGAATTGCTTGAGGACAAGCAAGGCTTTAAGCTTGGGGGAGTTGATACGTCTCCGTCGTATCTACTTTTCTGAACTCTTTTGCCCTTGTTTTGGACTCTAACTTGCATGATTTCAATGGAACTAACCCGGACTGACGCTGTTTTCAGCAGAATTGCCATGGTGTTGTTTTTGTGCAGAAATAAAAGTTCTCGGAATGTCCTGAAAATTTTCGGAGATTTTTTCTGGAATAAAAGAAAAATACCTGTGCAAAGATCCACCGGAGGGGGCGTGCGAGTGGGCCACAAGCCCACAGGCTGCGGCCACCCCCTATGGTCGCGCCATGAAGGCTTGTGGGGCCCACGTTGCACCACCGCCCCCAATCTCAGCTCTATATCTTCTGTTTCGCCTGTAAAAAAAATCAGAGAGAAGGTTTCATCGCGTTTCGCGATACGGAGGTGCCGCCACATCCCGTTCTTCATCTGGAGGGCAGATCTCGAGTCCGTTTTGGGCTCCAGAGAGGGGAAATCGTCGCCATCGTCGTCATCAACCTTTCTCCATCGACAATTCCATGACGCTCTTCATCGTTCGTGAGTAATCTCATCGTAGGCTTGCTGGACGGTGATGAGTTGGATGAGATCTATCATGTAATCGAGTTAGTTCTTAACGGGGATTGATCCCTAGTATCCACTATGTTCTAGATTGATGTTGCTACTACTTGGCTAAGCTTAATGCTTGTCACTAGGGCCCCAGTGCCACGATTTCAGATCTGAACCTATTATGTTGTCGCCAATATATGTGTGTTTTAGATCCTATCTTGCAAGTTGTACTCACCTACTATGTGTTATGACCCGGCAACCACGAAGTGACAATAGCCGGAACCACTCCCGGAGATGACCATAGTATGAGGAGTTCATGTATTCACCCCATGTTACTGTGCTGGTCCGGTTCTTTATTAAAAGGAGAACCTTAATATCTCGTAGTTTCCATTAGGACCCCGCTGCCACGGGAGGGATGGACAATAGATGTCATGCAAGTTCTTTTCCCTAAGCACGTATGACTTCATACTGAATACATGCGTACATTAGATTGACGAACGGGAGCTAGTTACATATCTCTCCGTGTTATAGCTGTTACATGATGAATCACATCCGTCATACTCATCCATCACCGATCCACTGCCTACGAGTCTTTTACTACTGGTTCTCGCTACGTTACTTTGTCTTGGCTTGTCCCTTGCTACAAGAGGGATTGGGCCACTTTGCTACTGCTGTTACTTGTTACTTTGCTGCTTCCGCTACTGCTGTTCCTTGCTGCTTCTCTGTTACTTGTTGCAAGACTTTGTTGGAGCCGTAGCCGGGGAATCATTCTTCTCAAGAATAACCCCCCGTCAACGTGCTGGCGCCATTGATACAATAGTTAGGAATAGTCTACCGTCAACAGATCGTTTCTGGCACCGTTGTTATCATACTACCTTGCTACTGATACTTTGCTTGTAGACACTAATCTTTCAGGTGAGGTTGAATCTGACACATTCAGCTGCTAATACTTGAGAATATTCTTTCGCTTCCCGTCTTGGCGAAACAACAAATTGCATTGAATACTCTACCCTCGAAAGCTGCTCCGATCCCATACACTTGTGGGACATCACTGAGTCAGATGAAGAACCAGACGACACTGCAACTGGTCCCAGGAAGAAGCTTGTCGCCAAGAATCCCCATGCCTCTTCATCAGCCAAGAAGTGAATTTGTCTCTTTTCGTCACTTGATGGCAAAGGGGGAGAAAACTAAGTTAGTTTTCAAACGGGATCTAATTTGGGGCTTATAAACATTATTAAGTTACAAACTCTTGGTTCTTTTGGAGTGTTTTGATGTAATGAGTTGTAACTTAAGCCGATGGTGCTCTGACTCTTTTGAACGTTTTTCTTCGCATGCTTATCCTCAAAGTCTATTAATGCATGAATCTTGAAATTCGTCAGACACCATTTTTCATCAAGCATTTTCAATTCCTCATTTTATATGTCGAATATATGCATGATCTACAAGATACACGGGGAGATCTCCATGATATAAATCATCAATGTGCATCTACCGTGAAAAGCAAATTCCTCAAAATATGCACATCTTTAGGGGGAGTCTCTCAGTATCTTGATTTCAAATTCCTCAAACTCAGTATTTACACTTCATATTTTTATTCCCGCTGAAAACTTAACCTAATTGTCATGAACCACCAAAAAGGGGGAGATTGTAAGTGCATCTAGTGCTCTTAGTGATTTTGGTGGTTTGAAGACTTATAGGTTAAGTAACTAATGTGTTTATAAGTGTACGCAGGCTCTATAATTTACTGAGGAGTTTGAGTTATGAGATGAATATCAACCCCTAAAAACGCATGTTTTTGGCTGAAGAAATTGGTCTTATGTTGAAGACTTTGATCACGAAGAAATTGCGATAAAATTGATATTCCTCATGATAATATTGAAGATGAGGGATTCGGTGTGTCCTGTAGGAAACAGTCTCAAGACTTTGAAGCGTGAAGATTTACTCTTTCTGTTTCATTTTCTTTTCTCTTGAGTCATTGGAACATCGTACTGTTAAAGGGGGTTGAGATAATACTACAGAATGAATTTCCTCATGATGCTTAACCCTAGCCTAATCCTACAAAAGCCTCAAGTGAGGAATATGAGAGACATGAGGACTTTCACCATTGAAAGTTCCGACCATTGCCGCGATATGCGCCACCTCACCGAACTTATCCACACCAACGGTCATAGTATTTAAGTGCATTTATGTCAAATCATGTTGGGATCCTCCCAGGCTATAAATAGCCGCCCCCACAACCACTAGCTGGTTGGCTGCTCTATGAGAAACTGACACTTGTCATTTAGAGCAACCCAAATTCCTCAGAGTCTTTTAGTGTAAATCATCAAGTGAGGAAATACCCCAAACACCAAACCCCAAACCAAAACCAAGTGATTGAGCATCACCGAAGAATTTGTTCCTGTGTGAAACTGAAGCCTTTTACCTTTGAGGACTGTGCATCCTCCAGACAGTTAGGTGTCATGGTATAGAGCGTCCAACAGTCAACTGTGGATTGTCGGGTGACCGAGTTTGTGAGGGTTTGGAAGTCTGCCCTGAAGACTTACCACGAGTGTTGGGCGAGGGCTGTGTGTCCTTAGCTCAAGCAGAATACGGTAGGGACCGTGTGTCCCGGGATTGTGTGTCCTTAGCTCAATACCTAGCCGCTCCAAAAGAGACGTACGACTGTCACAGTGTCGGTGCACTAAAGACTGGGGTGTCTAGTGCCCCAGACTTTTGCACAGGCGCGAAGAGCCCCTAACGGTAGGGCGTGGCAGAATCCAGACAAGATGTACTCCCAAGATATCCAAGGCCCCGACAAGCCTACCTTGCGGGGAAGACGCCCAAGGCGACGTCCGTTTGATCGATGTGATGAACGCACCAAGCACAAGACCCAGGCGAGCCTCCCTCGCCGAGAAGATAGACGAAGCCCCCGTCAAGCATCCTTGCCGGGACGAAGCACCAGGCCCCGGCAAGCACCCTTGACGGATGACGTGGCAAGGCACTGAAGAGCTACCGCCCTTGCCACTATACCATGTGCCAGCGGGGCATCCAGGTGTCGAAACACCTGGACACATGTCTTCACCAGCACTTAGCTGACAAGGACAAGACGTGCATTTAATGCACCTGACAGCGGTAGATGGATAAGCGCCGGTCTAGGTTCACTGTAACATCTCGTGAACCTACCATCGAGCACTGTAGGTGACCCCTTTGCCTATAAAAGGAGGCCCTTAGCTCATTCACAAGGGGTTAGACATTTTGGAGATTGTCCAAGAAGACAGTTATCATCACTGTAACGAACAACAAAAGAACGCTTAATACGATCAGACGAGCATGACGTAGGGTTTTACGTGTAAGCGGCCCGAACAAGGGTAAAAAGGCTTGCTGGGTGTTGATCGTTAGGTCTGCTCTTGAAGTTGTCTTTCCCCGCCCTACGATCACAAGGGTATCACGTTGATACCCATAGGTGTCGACCTAGCATTGACGACATCTTTGGTGCACCAGGTAGGGGGCAGGGGAGAGACGCATGAATCAGTGCGAGATGAACATCGGCTCCATCGAAGTTTGGGCGCTATGTCGTGTTCCCCCGGAAAAGGGGTACCGCGGCAGGCGCCCTATTCTGCTACGGCTTTCCAAGGCATGTATGAGCGTGTTACTACACGCGCGCGCGGGGCAGGGAGGCGGAGGCTCCAAGAGCAGCATTGTCAGGCTGATGCGTCGCTCAGTGGCCAACGCGCAGCTGTCAAGGGCGTGCCTGGGTGCTTCAGAGAGGCCCTGGTGCATACTCCGGCGGACCCACCTCCGCGGAGCAATGCATAGTAGTTGAGGATGCGCCACACGGTCCCGAGGCCCCAGCGTGCACTCCAGTGCGAGTGTTCCGCCCCTGAGAGCGTCGCATCATCGCCGAAAGACGTGCTCGGGGGCTCTGCAAGCACGGCCTAGCAAGAGAAAAGCAAAGGGGTTACACCCTGGCTCTCTCTCTCTCCGAGTGACGGTCACGGATCGTCGGCAAGAAGTACTTGCGAGCCAAGAGACTACCAGGAGCGGTGATTTCCTGCTTGTCTAGGGCTCCAACGCCCCGGCAAAAGGTTCGAGCACCTCGCAACCACGGCGCAAACAGACAAGTTTTTGAGTTTGAGATTGAGATCCGAAGTAGATAGATCCCTTGCTTTTTCCCTTCGAAAGTTTTGAATCTTTGTGTGAGTAGTTTGCGTGTACTGGGACCTTCCCAAAGTTCGGTGCACCTTGTCTTTGTTCCGAACTCGTTCGAACGACCTGAATGGCCATAGAGCACCTTCAAATAGTTGCGTACCTCATCAACAGAGCAAGCGGCTACATAGCACCCGATTCCGTCTCAAGCTTCGCTTGGCGATTTCCATGGTTGTAGCGAACGCGACAAGAAGCCTTGCCAGTAGTCGCTGGCAAGCTCCCAGATTATGCAAAAATGAATCATACAGAGAACGGAATTGAAAAAGGGAAAACAGTCTTTTTCATTCATATGAATAGGTACATTTGGCTTCACTTACAAAGCGTGGTTGTCCAAACCTAAAGACCTTGTCTTTTGACGAGGACCGTCCAACGCGGACGAGTGAAGTTCAAAAAGACAAAAAAGTGGAGCCTGCGGCGCGGTCAGGACCGGCTTCCCAGGGCTGACACTAAGCCAGCAAGAACGAGACCGCTCCGACGGGCATTGCCTGACCCCCCTCCGGCCGAGGTGCGGAGGGCGGGGCACATGAAGGGGCGAAGGATCCGGAGCTGGTGGGCGCGCCTCCTCCCAGAGCCGGGGGACCAATACCCACTCCGGTGAGGTGGCCCAAGCAGAGGACGTGGAGAAGTCAGCGCTGGTGGAGGTGCCTCCTCCTCAAACACGAGGCACCAATGCCAGCTCTGGCAACACACCCCCGCCGGGCGGGGGCGAGCCGCGAGCTAGCCGCGTGGGTGCGGTCTACGTACGGTTGGGGCCCGGGGAGTCAACGTCCAGTTTGACACCCCGTGGCCCTAACCCAACACAGACCTCACCGCCACCACTATCCTCCTCAACGCTAGCGCTCGAGGCGGGACAACCGGCATCACTCGGGCTCCCTTCGCAACAGTCGAGAAGCACACATGGGGCCCCCTAAAGCAACATGGAGGGCTGCCACAGGAGCAAGCCCCGGGGAAGGCAGAGGCATTGGAGTAGCTCTCCGCCTCCACCGGCCTCGACCTCCACGGCAACCTCGGCCCCTCACCCTTCCTCCACCACGGACGTTCGGGTCGCCTTCCGCTGCGGCACCCTCAGAAGCTGTGGCATGATCTGAACGGGATCCCCTCTCCGTCCTCACAGCCGACGGTGGCAGACCCCGTCCCCTAACCATGGTTAGGGGCAAGCGCCACCAGCAGACAGAAGAAGATTCAGAAGGACATAATCGAGGAGTTGGGGGATTCAGAGGGAGTTGAGTGAGCAAAACCCCTCACAATCCCTCCCAATTTATAGGACGGGCGCGGGGGCTAGCCTCACTCACTCCAGAAGGCACCACACTCTACGACCCATCTCTCGAGCTCAGGGTGAACAGAGAGCCGCCCTGATGCGCTAATGCATGCACGGGCGGGCCCAGCCACTACTGCGCGTTTCAAGGCCTTGTCTACCACCTGTTCATCCATGACTGTGCATGCCACGCGCATGGCAGAGGTGTTTCAAGAGGCGGAGAGGCCACTCCACGCACGACCTCCCACTTCGAGCATCCGATGCACGTCGTGGGGAAAGGCAACCGCGAGCAGATACAACCACCAAGGCCCATGCACCTCTTTGGGCCTAGCCCAATAACGCTCCACGCACGTGTGTGGCCCAGGCCCGAGGGCTCCTGTCGGTGCACAAAAGACTGGGGTCTCTAGTGCCCCAGACTTGTGCATGGGTGCGAAGAGCCCCTGACGGCAGGGCGTGGCAGAATCCAGACAAAATGTACCCCCAAGATATCCAAGGCCCCGGCAAGCCTGCGATGCCGGGAAGACGCCCAAGGCCACATCCGTTTGATGGACGTGATGAACGCACAAAGCACAAGACCCCAGCGATCCTCCCTCGCCGGGAAGACAGCTGAAGGCCCCGACAAGTTTCCTTGCCGGAACGAAGCACCATGGCCCCGGCAAGCACCCTTGCCGGGATGACGTGGCAAGGCACTGAAGGGCGACCGCCCTTGCCACTGTGCCACCCCCCGAGTTCCAGCGCATTCTGCATGCGCTATCGGGGTATCCAGGTGTCGAAACACCTGGACACATGTCTTCACCAACACTTAGCTGACAAGGACAAGACGTGCATTTAATGCACCAATCAGCGGTAGATTGATAAGCGCCGCTCTAGGTTCACTATAACATCTCGTGAACCTACCATCGAGCACTGTAGGTGACACCTTTACCTAAAAACGGAGGCCCTTGCCTCATTCACAAGGGGTTAGACTTTTTGGAGATTGGCCAGGAAGACGGTTATCATCATTGTAACGAACAATAAAAAGAACGCTTAATAAGATCACACGAGCATGACGTAGGGTTTTACGTGTAAGCGGGGCTTGCCGGGTGTTGATCGTTAGGTCTACTCTTGATGTTGTATTTCCCCGCCCTACGATCACAAGGGTATGACGTTGATCCCCATAGGTGTCGACCTAGCATTGCCGACAACATCAGTTGGAACTGGGTCATCAACAACTGTCTTTATCGTGATACGGGTTCTATTTCTTCAACTCTTTCAATTACTCAATATTGTATGTTGAAGACTTTCATTGTCACTGTTTGAAGAATTTGATGAAGACTTTCTCTGAATTTACTCAACCTCAAATTCTTCATACCAGTTAATCTTCACCTGCTTATTCTGTGCCTGCATACTGTGCAAACCGATTCTCATAATCTTCATCAAGAAAACCGTTCTTGTAATCTTTACACCTCTCATCCCACGCTATTTCCGCTGCACGTTATTCAATAGTGAGGAATTTCCTCAAAAGGAATTTCCTCAAGAGGAATTTCCTCAGCGATGAAGTTCTAAAAATCCCCTATTCACCCCCCTCTAGTCGATATAACACTTTCAGTCTTTCCCTAGATGGCTCTCTCCATAAGGTTGTCGAAGAACTGTTGTGTCTGCTCTGCAGCCGGCTCAACCCAAGTCTGGTCGAGGTCGTGGGCATTGCACACCAGCATCCTGGCGATGATTGAGATCACGGCGGAGTTGTTGCGTAGAGGAACTATTCCTATCGGCAGCTTGAACTTCCCATCAGCCTTCAATAGCTTGTGGAAGAGGCCTGCGTGCTGCATGACCATCAGGTTGCCGTTCAATCCGGGACGTAGCCGCGTTTTTGAAATCCCGAGCCAGCCTCCTTTTTTCTATAGAGGGGAAATGCGTCTGTGAAGGAAATCCGTGCCCACCATCTCTATGGTGAGCCCGGCAGCCCTGAGGCGCATGATCCTGGTGATTGCGAGTGTGAGCTTCTCGTCCTCAGGATCGAGAGCGATCCAGTCCGATCCGCGCTTCATCTTGGCTGTCCGGGGCTGGCAGAAAGGCTTGGGGTCTTCCTCCACTATCCAGCCCCATTTCCCGCGCCACTCATCCGACTTCTCGTGGTAGGTTCCATCAAGGTAAATCTCCTTGCTCCCTGTCCTGGGGATCCAGGTGATTGAACCAGAGAGGGCATCCCCCTTTTGGACTCAGGGGATGAAGTAGTGGCACAAGAGAGCTACGTTGGGGGTGATTCCGATGAAGTTCTCGCAGAGGTGGTCAAAGAAGGACATACATGTAACTGCATTCGGCGTGAAATCCAAGAGTTGGAAGCGGTAGGTTTACATGAGGTCTATGAAGAAATCGGAGAAAGGAGGACAAACACCATAGTAAAAGTAATCTAAGAAGAAAGGGTATTTGTTTGGACTACCACCGTCACAACCTGGATGCACACGGGTGGCGGGGTGGGCCTTCATATTCCTCACACACATGAGCAAGTACTGATCCATCAGGGTTGCAGCATCAAGCCCTAGGGGGAAGAAAGTCAGCTTCTTCCGTAGATCGCTCTCAGTGACGACGCTTTTCCCCTTGCTTGGATTCGGTGCCATGGCGACAATGGGGCGGAGGCCGGAGGAGGTGCGGGATTGGAAGCGACGGAGAAGTGGAGGAGCTCTGCTTCGTGCTGAAGAGAATATGGAGACGGCCGTTCCAAGATTGGAAAGAATGAGAGGTAATGGGCAAGTGCCCTTGCGTTTTCTCCCTTTATGTGGAGGACGCAGGGCCCCTTCTTGGCAAGCCAGAAACTGCCCCTGCACGTACGCGGGCATTTTGGCCACTCCATCTACGCCCCCCAAGTCGCACATTCAACGCGCGTCGTGGGGGGCAGGGGCGCAGTAACGGTAAAATCTCCACCCGCAGATCCAGGCCACGCTTGCCCATGCACTGTTTGGGCCTAGACCAACAACGCCTTACACTTGTGTATGGCCTAGGCCCGAGGGCTCCTGTTGGTGTGCTAAAGTTTGGTCCTTTAGTGCCCCTTACTTGTGCACGGGAAGTTGTAGCCACACCCGTGGCAAGTCTTGCTGGCAGACTACGGAAGGTAAACACGAAGACGCCCAAGTCTACAACGAGAAGACTGAAGAATCAAAGGTTGAGACTCCGACAAAATCCTTGCCGGGGGAAGCTAGCATAATCCCGGCAAGACGTGCTCCCGGCAAGGTCCCAAACAGTCGTCGCTCCAGCGTAGCGACTAGCTATCCGTTTTTCCTTAATATGTGTCAATCCTCTAGGATATGTGTCGAGCGAAATCTGGGGGTGAACTGTGCCGATGGAACACGTCCCTGTCCCATGTCAGGGACGCGTGACGGAACATTTAACACTGTACTAGCCGTACACCCTGTGTGTGCACTCTACTACTGTGCACCCCATGGGTGCCCTATTCCGCTACTGTTGGTGACCCCTTTGACCTATAAAAGGAGGCCCAAGGCACAACGTATAAGAGGATCCAGAATATCGAATCCCTGGGGTTTAGACGCTGAGTACATAGCCACTTTGCATGCATAGTGCTCCTGTAGCTTGAACCCTAGAACACATACAATACACACAAAGGAGGAGTAGGGTTTTCCGCTTTTGAGCGGCCCGAACCTGGGTAAAACTCCCCCTTGCGCCTGATTGCTTGTTCTACTCTTGGTGTAGTCCTCTCTATCGGTGTTCTGGGAATGGGGGTACCCAGACCTGCCTGCTTGTGGCCCATGGCTGGCCCACTTCACCAAGCAAGCACGATTGGGCATGGGACCGCTCAAGTCAAGGCCCTTGTGAGGGGCCAAGCCTCGCGAGGAGCAACAACATCTACACCCGTAGGGGGCCTCATGAGGACCCCTCCGGAGCAGCGAATATTCCGAGGTGAGGCCTAGCCTCAAGAGTCAAGAATGATGTGTAGGAAGAAGAGGCGAGCAGCAGACAGCGGGGCGGAGCAGTTTCACCTTTAGTGCAAAGGGGGCAAGGACGTACCGGGGTTCCCAAGGTAGCTTCCAAAGGTCTCCCTTCTGGTGTAACCAAGCCATCACCGCCCGCCAGCAGGACATACGTCATCCCTGGACCCGTCCCTGCAGCGCTGGCAGCCACTTTGCAGGCGAAGACCACCTTTGGGCATGAGAGCATGTTGCCCTGTTCCCCTTCAAAATTGGCCATTCTGGGATCCCTTCCAGTCGATACGATACGGGAAGAGGACCCGGGCCGCCACTATATATAGAGGATAGGATACTTCATAGAGGGACAAGATCCATTCATTCGCACACCCACACCACGCGATGGCCACCCAGCCTCCGGGGGCTCCCGAACATTGTACTAGTTCACCCACCAACCTCCACGAGAGGCAATCCACCAAAGCAGGAGTAGGGTATTACGCATCCCAGCGGCCCGAACCTGGGTAAACTACCGTGTTCCGTGTCCTTCTCACCATCGAGTGAGTTCTTTGCCATCCTATGCGAGTAGCGAGCTAGGTGAGGCGAGCCACAAGATATCTTCGCACACGCCCCTGAGTTCGAATCTTAAGGGTTCTGCGGTGCCCGAAATCCGACATTTGGCGCACCAGGTAGGAGGCGTGTCAAGGTTTTTTCCAAGCTCCACCTTCACCAAGCTTTGCTGCTTCGATGGCTGACCCTTGTCGGGCTCGCGCCGAGCACTGCATCACCCGCGTTTCTCAGACAATGCCCCCAGGTCCCACCGGCGCACGCCGGTAACCATCGCCGGTGGTGAACGCCGCCACGGACCCTGACGCCCAGGAACAGCAAGGTTCCTCCTAGTCGGCTATCGAGTAGGCCGACGGCCGCACCGCCACTCTGTCGCTCGTTCGGGCTTCCGGGTCGGCCTCACACGCCTGACCGGAGATGCCGCATGGCCAGCACGCACTTGCCATGGCCACCGAGCTGCTACGTTAGCGGCCCGCCCCTGACCGCCACAACGACTGGCTCCAGCGCATCAAGGATCTCGTCGCCACTGCCGGTGACTCCACTGCGTTCTCCTGATCGCTTCGACCCTAATCATCCCTGACGAACGATGAGGATCAAGACGCGCCACCTCCACCTCCGCAGTGTGGCGCGAACCCCGAGCCCAGGCACGAAGCGCGTCCCCGCGACCGACCTTGCAAACCCAAGACAGGACCGAGAGATGAAGCAGGCTGTCAGGTGGTTCCTCGGCCGCGCGATGATGCGCGCGTGCTCCCGACGCTACAAGTCCCGTGCCGTTAGCGTGACCCGCTCGAAGCAGACCCAGTGGAGGACCAGGACCAGGTCGCCCCCTCGCCCGCCGCCCCTGTCAGGCCGGTGGGATGCCTTGCTATCACTCCTGAGCTCTACCCAACTGTGTGGCCCTGCAAGTTCAAGCCCGACTCACCCCGTGCTACAACGGCACCCAGACCCGACCGAGTTCCTGCAACTCTACACGCTGAGCATCAGGTCGGCAGGAGGAGGCGACAAGGTCATGGTGTGCTGGTTCCCCATGGCGCTCAAGGGCGGCACGCTCTCTTGGCTCCTCAACCTCCCAAAGGTGTCCATCACCTCCTGGGATGGTCTACACGGACGCTTCATCGCCAACTTCCAAGGCACCCACGACCTGCGGCGCATCAAGCAGCAGGAGGTGGAGATCGTGCACAAGTTCGTACAACGCTTCACGGTCATGCGCCTCAAGATTCCAAGGCGTCGGATGAGGCTGTCATCTCGGCCTTCTTTGATGGAGTCACTGACCTCAGTGTGAAGGAGGAGCTCGCCATGAGTGATGAAATGATCACTGCACTGGAGATGTTCAACCTGGCAAACAAGTGCGCGAGGGCTAAAGAAGGTCGCCTGTCACTCCTCGGGCCTCAGGCGGCGGAACCAGAGGAGAAGAAGGCAAGGCCAAGGAGGTGAAGCGCAAGGCTCCTACGGTACTCCTAGCCGATCCTGAGGTGAAGTACGGCCGAGGGGGAGAGCACCCGTCAGCAGGGGGGGGCAATGTGCGTCTTCCACGACACCAAATGCCACGATACCTCCGAGTGCCACGAGCTCCGACTGGTCCGTGACGAGCATTTCAGCAGGCGCCTTAGACGGGGAGACAGAGGCCCCACGCACGGTGATGGTCGCAGTAGAGGCTGCTCGGATGATCGGCAGCCACGTTAGGGGTGGCTGGAACAGCCTCGGGATGGCTGTTGGTGCGGCCAGCCTCAGGAGGACCCCTGGCGTGGGCAGGCTCAGGAGGATCGCTGGCGCGACAACCCTCAGGAGGGGCAATGACGCGGTCAGCCTCGTGAGGTTCGCCCTCGTGAGGCTGGACTGCCTCTGCTGCCTCCGCCACCCAGAAGGAGGGATGAAGACAGGCAGGACGATGGGGCTGGCGGCTTCCAGGAGGTCATGGTGGTGGCCTTCATCGTGGGCGGCACACAAACCCCGACCTCAAACCGCGCCTTCAAGCAGTTCACATGGGAGATGAACGCCGCTCTCCCTAAGCCTGAAGCGATGCGCCCCCACAACTGGTCCCAGATCACCCTCACCTTAGACCCAAGTGATCAGCTCAGGTGCTCGTTCATGGCCGGTAAACTCCCCATAATGTGCACCCCGACCATCAGCAACGTCCTCGTCACCAAGGCCCTTATCGACAGTGGAGCGGGGCTCAACGTCCTCTCGGTCAAGACCTTCGAGAAACTCCAGCTACCATACAAACATCTCATGCCGACCAAGCCTTTCTCAGGAGTTACGGAAGGGTCCACCGTGCCCATCAGGCAGGTGCATATGCTAGTCACCTTCGGTTAGTACAAGAACTACCACACTGAGATCATCGTATTTGACGTCGCGCACATCCACGTGTCGTACAATCCGATCCTTGGGTACCCGACTCTCGCCAAGTTCATGACAGTGACCCACCATATCTACAACATCCTCAAGATGCCAGGGAGCAGCAGCGTCATCACCATCACCTGCGACGAGAAAGATGCCGTCTGTACACTCGAGCGCGCTTACCACGCAGCAGCGGTGGAACACTCAAACGACTGTGGGGACCCCGACTTACGAGTCGAGATCGCCGAATGAACGTGCTCAGTGATCCTATAGATCAATGGTCACCGAACACACACATGCTGAATATTAAGAGTCCTACATCCATCATACCGAAATAATACACCACATGACGAGTAAGGTCAAGGTCACATAGGTAGGGCTTATATGGACAAAACACACTGATACATCTAATAGCGGAAATCTCGGGGCTAACCGGGTGGCCATGCCATCAGCCTAGACCAACAGGCATTCTGACTAGGAAGCGTCCTAGTTCGCAGGTCTGTCTATGATGACGTACTCTTCTCCAAACTCCGGTCCTTCCATGTCTTGTCAATAACATAACTAGTGTCAAGCCAGTGAGTACTTTGAATGTACTCGCAAACAGCCCATGATATGGATAATGCATTTGGTACGATAACAATTATATGCAATGTTGGTGGATAACAACTTAACATTAAACATGATCATAGATGGATATGCAACATAACCTAGATGGTATTTAGAAGAACAGGTTACAGATATCAACATATCTGTTATGGGCTGAACACTCTGGGTTCACCCAATCTGCCAAGTCACCAAACTTGGTCATATCAACTTTTTCTCAGATAACACATTACACACATACACATGGTTTATGCGGAAACGACTAGACGTAGTTTAAGCAGCACCACCAACCGTCCTTGACCGTGGACACGACTATTTGAATAGTTTTACACTCTACAGAGGTTGTACACTGTACCCACGAGATCCGGGAAACTTCCGTGTCATCCACAACTCATGGTATAAAACATACCCAAGGTAAGTACCCGATCAATGCCTTTCCCCTGATGATACTAGACAAAGAGGTCCACTCGATTGGTACCCAACCCACTTGATGTGCGTCTTACGAGCACCGACTCTAGATAGTATCATCCATGTGGGGACCAACGGTGTGCCCGAAACACGTAAAATGGCATAGTCGCCCTACCTGGCACGACCCCGTCATGAGAGTGACCACACATCACTCCCGCTACTAGTAATGTGGTTCTTTGCTAGCACCTGCCAGAGTAATCAACAAAGCCCCATCTCATAAAGGGGTAACATGGTCGCACATGTAAGGTTGGGACGGTCGACACATCCTAAATCTAATCCCATTTCCGAAACCGCTCACACCAAAATATACCCGGTGCACCACTTCTCCAAAATTGGCCACCATCTCATCACCACCCTCGCCTATTAGTGGCACCCGATCGATAGGGTTTTCATAAACCTTTGATTTATACCATCATCATGCTCATGATTCTACTATGCTTAGCTCTACTTGTCAACATGATATCAGCATGATCCTCATAGGTGGTAGGATCATGCTCAAAATGCAAGTGCTCCGGAGGAGCTATCGGTAACATCATATCGATGATTTACCGAATACTTATGATGATATGCAATGGGAATAATTGCTCTACTAGCATGCAAAACAATATTTTCTCAAACATGGTCAAAGGGCTGCTTGCCTTGATCAGCTAAGTATCTGGGGTCTTCGGGGTCTTCAAGTCCAACTCCTTCATCAAACGTGGTTTCTAGCGTCGTAATAAATAAAGAAGTAATAAGTAGCTCACTCAAAAATAGATCACAAACTCACTTGAAAAATCTGGACCTATTTTGATAAATCCATATTATCATTTTAAAATATTTGTCTCTAGTTTTGGGGAAAGGATTATTTTAAAAATCATTTTAATAGAAGCTAAAATATTCAGAATAGCCCTTTTTATTTATTTTAATACACAAAACTTGTTCCAAAAAATTGTTCAAGGGCTCTATTAAATTCTACCCACTTTTAGAAGAATTATGGTGGAAAAATAATAAAAATATATTGGATAACAAATTTTATAAAAATCCTTTAAAACTGGATTAAACAGAAAAAGAAAAGAGGCTAAGGCTCAGGCCTGGCTCGGCCTGTGGCTTGGGCCGGTCGAGCTAGCCAGCCAGCCAGCGAGCCCATGCATGCACGCGGCGAGGTTCAAACCTGACGCGTGGGCCCCTGTAGACAGGGACAGAGAGGAGAGATGGGGGAGAGAGAAGAGCCACCTACAGGTGTGCCCCACCTGTCGGGGTCATCTTCCACCTCTAGACATAGAGGAGGGGAGGCACGCCGGCGACGCTATCGACGCCCTCGAGTGCAACTGATGGCATAAATGGAACCAGCTCACCGTTGCCTACCTGTTGGTGGTCGAGGGGTCGACTAGGAGGCCCTGGTTCACAGGCAACAAGGTGGCTGCAGCGGACCCGATTTGGGAGGTCGATGAACTAGGTGCTACGGGCGTGGATTAGCTCGGGGAGGTGATAGGGGAAGCTCCCTGAGGCTGCTAGGGTCACGGACAATGTGAGAGGAGTGTCGGAGCTGACCCATAGCCCGAGATCGACGGAGCTCCGAAGCAGCGGGGCCTCGGTCGATCTCGAGCATAGGAGCTAGCTGTGCTCAAATGGAATTGCTAGGGGGTGGAATTTAGGCTCTCGAGGAGCGGGATGGGGTGCTGGAGCGAGGGGAAGGCCTATTTATAGGCCCCCGATGGTGCACCAAGCCGGTGGCACCGGTGGTTTCACCGCAGCTCACAGGAGGGGTAGTGAGTGCTCGGGGTCGAAACCACGGTATGCGGATGTGATTTAGGACCGCAGTGACCCACTGAGAAGGAGAGAGAGCGAGGAGGAACGTGCATGCGTGGCTGTGGTCTTCTGGCTGGACCTGGCGCGCGCGGGCATGCGTCACTTCGGTCAATAGAACGAGGGAGGTCCTTGGGGCTGCCCTGATACAAAGATGTTGTCGGGGAGATGAATGGGCAACGGGGGAGGCTCGAACCGGCCGGGGCTGGCCAACTTTGCTTCGGGGCGCCCAACAACGTGCCTAGAACAAAGTTTTGCATGCCACAGCCTGCTGGCGTGCTCTGGGGCGCCTTGGCCGTGTCTGGGGTGTCCTGGGCTGGGTTTGGAGATGCCTAGCTGTTTGAGAGCCGAGGTACTCTCTGTTGGCCATGGGGTGTGATTAAAGGAGGGATGCCAGCTTTGAACCAGAACTTAGAATGAGGTTTTTGTCTCTACTGCTCAGATTTAAGGAGGGGCCACTCTCCTGCAGTTGGGAAGTGGTGTTGGCTGCTTGGTCAAAGAGTTTGGAGGAAAGAATGTGGGTGTGGAGTGTGGTAGGAACTGATTTACTAATATGGCAGAAGGTGTTTGACACGTGTTTGGGATAGCAACACCTCACCACTGGTGATGAGAGTTAAGAGGATTAAGTTCGATGCAAAAATAGGATACTCCACCAAATGTAAGCTTCATTAGACAGGTTTGGCAATGCAAACTTGAAATCACCCCAAATGAATAGATTTGTCTCTTCCAAAGGGAATGTGGGTAGATTACCTCCTGCAAATCCATTTTTGGCAGAGACTCCTCATTTGGGGTGTTGAACACTCCTGCAAAGTTTCAATCTATTTGGATAATCTCTGCAATGTAGAGATGTTTCAACTTGGTTTTGGACACAGAGGGTTTAGGATTATTTAGTGAACCAAACCACCTTGGAATGAGGTGAAACTTTGTGTGTCCGACAAATATACCTAGGGAAGGTTGCTAGAATTTTCTAGTATTTTATTAAAAATATTTCCTTTGGAAATAATCCAAAAGATCAAAACAAACAGAATTGGCTTTCAAGGTTTTGCTCGAATATTTGGAATATAAATTGGGCTGGAAAATATTATGTATGGAAAATATGTCCTTTGAGTATCTCCAAATTTTCTGAGATTTTTCTAAGGGAGAAAAGTAGTTTTCCATATAGAAATATCCTTCCTGGTTTCAGAAATGGACATGCATATAAATTAGGAAAATAATTATTTTTTGATTTGAAGAGTTAAAATAGTTCGAAAACCAGATCACCATCTTTGGGTAAGAGCACTCCCTTGTCATCAAGGACTTGTAGTGCAACCCAAGGCAAGGTTTTGAAGTAGTCAAAAATAAGAAAGCAAATTTTTGGGAATAATCATGTTATGAAAATATGGTTTTTGAATCCACTCATTCAAGCATACAAACATTTTTTTAAAACTCAGATTTTGAAACTTAAGTGGAAGTGAGGTAAAAAACAGGGTGTGACAACGTCGAGGAAGATGAGCTACCTCGCGAGGACCCACCAAGAAGAAGAACCGACTCCTCCCCACGGAGCGCCCCGGGGCTTCAGGCTCCGTGCCCGGGGACGGGATCATGCCTCCCATCGCATAGGAAGGCACGGGCGGCGCCCCCCTTGGGTCAGGTCTGGGGGCTCCCACCGAGGAGGCTCCGGGCCTAACCAGTGAGGCGAGGGTGGCGCTCGAGCACAAACCGAGGGCAAGTTCCGGCACGCGTCCGACCAGCTCCCGCGAGTCCGTTATCAGCGTAATTAAAGAACTTCGGGATGGCCAGGCTGTGCGAGGCTGGGACTGCCCTGCATCACCAATCGTAGTCGCCGTCGTCGGCATGGTCGATCGGCCCCGCATCTGCATCAATGCTCTCGCAATCGACAGAGCCGCGGCTCAAGGCCCATTTTGGCCCGCGCGAGCTCACCATCGGTGGGTGTGTCGAGGCGCCAGCGCCCTCATGCCTTTCGGGTTGGGGAACGCGGCTCCTACCTACCGAAGGCTCCAGCAGGCCATGCTCATGCCTTGCCTGCTGGGGCGTGGTGAGGAAGAGGAGGACATGCTCGGGCCAAGGGAAGGTCCCGAGCCTCGGAGGACGGGAGACCTGTGAGGGTCGCGATCTTGGAAGCAAGAGATCGGGCAAAGCCGGTGCTCTCGGCACTTCAGTGGCATTGACGCCAGGTGACTTTTGGTTGGTTGCTGCCTGGTAAGTTTTTGGCTCACTCCATCCGAGGACACCCATAGGGCCGCGTGGCCTCTAGGAGTTCATGGCATTCCCCAGCAGCCACCTTCATTTAAGTTGTTTCTGTCGCACACACTTCGAACCCTAATATTCTACCTTGCTTGCGTCTTTGTGCGGTCGACCCCCGCTTGAGGGCTCTGGTCAAGGCTTATCCTTCCAGGCCTCCTGAGGCAGCAGACACCCTATCTCACTCCCGAAGAAGAAGAAGTCAGCAGGGTTTACCAATGACCCAAAGGGAATCAGGCCCCAAGGCCTCATGGGTAGGGACACTCGCGAGTGTAAAGCATACTCGCAACCTCCCAGGTACACCCCCACCGTGACACTCTCATGTAATAACGAGTCAAGGCTGTATACGCCCAGGGCACCCCGAGGATGCGGAGGGGTCCATCCCACGCCTAGTGGAAGCCCTATGCTCCACACTGGGAGAAGACTCAAAGGAATCAGGCCCCAATGCCTCGGGGGTAGGGACACTCGTGAGGCCAAAGTGTCCTCGCAAACTCCCAGATACACCCTCACCGTGACACACTCACATAATAACGAGCCGAGGCTCTATATGTCCAGTGCCCTCGAAGACGCGGAGGGGTCCATCCCATTCCTAGTGGAAGCCCTACGCTCCATGCTGGTGAGAAGACAGATGACTATGCCCAGAGCTGGCAAGGAAATCAACATAGTCCACCAATGACTATGCCCGTAGTTGGCCAGGAAATCAACACAGTCTACCAATGACTATGCCCGCATCTGGCTAGGAAGTCAACCCAATCCACCTGCGACCACACCCACGCCCAGTGCTGGGAACAGACAATTGGAGGTACGGAGCTGCTCATACATCAAGGGGGATCCCTGAGAATCGCGACTCAGGGGCCTAACTGCTCCCGTAGATCCTTCCCTCTTGGGTCATCCTGGTTTCCGGTCAGTTCAACGATGGTGAAGGTACGCGCGGGGCAGGCCATGCCGACGCAGATCCTAGTGCACTCAACAAACCACTAAAATCTCTGATGGAGAACGCTGGAGGCACTCGTATGTCAAGGGGGACTACTGAGCATTGCGACTCAGGAGCCAGAACGGTGCTCGTAGACCATTCCCCCTTTGGGCCGTCCTAGTTTCCGGTCGGTTCAGTCGCGACGGAGGTATGCAAGGGGAGGGCCCTGCCAGCGCAGAGTGCTGAAGGAGTTCAAGAATCTAAAATTGTCATTTTCTTAGGAGGGAGATTGGAGTCACTCGTACGTCAAGGGGGACTCCTAAGCATCGTAGCTCAGGCGCCTAAACAGCGCCCGTAGCCCCACCCCCCTTTGGGCCGTCCTGGTTTCCGGTCAGTCCAATCGCGTCGGAGGTACGCACGGGGCGGGCCCTGCCGACGCAGAGTGCTGAATGTTCTGAAGTTTCAAAATCCTCGCCGCGTTCCCCTCATGAGTGATGCTCGCACGTCAAGTGGGACCCCTAAGCGTCGCCACTCAGGCGCCTAACTGCGCTCATAGCCCGTCACCCCTTTGGGTCGTCCTGGTTTCCTGTCGGCTCACTGGCAGCGGAGGTACGCGCGGGGCAGGCCCTGTCGATGCTGAGCATCATAGTAAACATGAAAGAAATGAGGCAAAGAAACTAATTATTACAAGCCTCAACAAGTTATTGAAAACATAAATAAGTTTGATGCGTCCACGAGGCACGATGTGCATTGCAGGGAAAAAACAGGAAAAAACAGGAGGATCCACCTTCGCCGGTCGCTCCATCTTCACGGGGCTTGTCGTCGGCGTCAGAAGCGTCGTCTGCCCTGTCGTCGGCTTCGGCGGCATCAGGAGATGAAGGAGCTGTGATGCGGGCGAATCTCTTCACCAACGCCTCCACGAGGCCCTTCGCCGCCTCCGCAACGCTGTGGCGGGCCTCGGTGGAGATCGGCAGGATCCCGGAGCCGAAGTAAAATCCAGGCTCGCTAAGATGAATTGACTAAATATGTGTGTCACGGCCTCAAAGAAGAGGCACTCGCTGTCCAAGATCTTTTCCACCTGGACGACGGCGTCCTCCAACGCCACGGTGAGCTCCGCCACGAGCGCGGCGAAGCCGCTCTCTGGGGTGGCTAGAGGCTCGTCGAACCTATCCGGTCAGAGGGTGCGGAGTGCCGTGCGAAGCCTGAGCTCAACCTCAGGGAAGCCGACCAGCTCCGCGACCTTCTTCTTCTCGGCCGCGGCGAGGGCTTCCCCCTTGGCATTGAGAAGGGTCTTCCTCGAGGTGATCTCCTTCTACTGCTCGTCCAAGCGCGCCTGCTTCGCGCCCAGACGAGTCTCCTCCTGGGGCAACTCTTCCTCCCACACGCGGAACTTGGCCTGTTCCCCTAGGACAGCCTTCAGCCTAGCCTCCGCCTCCTCGCAACATGTGGCACCCGTCGCGGCTTTCTTCATCGCCTCCTCACGCGCGGCTCGAGCGGACTCGGCTTCCTCCAGCGCCACCTCGCGTGTAGCGCGAGCAGCCTTGTCCTCCTTCTCGCCCTTCGCCATCGCGATTGCGGCCTTGCTTAGGGTGGTGAAGGCATTGTTCAGGACGTCCTGGGTGAAAACCGAAGTCTTCAGGATATCCTCCTCAGGAGCCCCTAGTGCTGTTGCGGGCGGTGCCGTGCGAAAGGCATCTCATGAAGGACAGGGGGCTCCGGAGGCTGATCGGAGATTGTGAGCATTGGCGCATCAGTAGATCGATGGGCCTCAAGAGCTTGCCCCTCGGGCAACAACGCCGCCGCGATCGCCTCAGGACGCTTCGGGGGCTCGGGGGGCTCGGCGACCAAGGCCAGGGATGCCGCCCCCGCGAGCCTCCGCTTCTTCATTAGGAGGCTGCGATGCGTTGGAGAGAGCTGGTGATGCATCAGCACTTGCCTTCGGCTTGACGCCCGCCTTGTTCTTCTTTGCCCCCGGCGAATCAACGTCCCTGGACAATAAGCTAAAAGAGAATTAGCCATGCACGAACGACGAGTGCGTAGAGCGTGCTAAGACAAGCCACTAAATCTTCGACACCGCGCCATCTCTTCCTCCTCTCCGCCCTGGTGACTGCAGGGGCGGCAGGGCCCCCCACGTGGGGGGGAGGTGAGGGGGCGATCCAGACACCTCAGATTCCCCCAGGCGGAGGTAGGACGCGTCGAAGGTGGCTTAGCCGTGTACCTCTAGAGAGCGATCACGCATGCAGACCGCGTGGCGCGGGGGGCCGACACTGGTCCCCTGGAAGTCCTGGTCGGGCGTGAGGAGATCACCATGGATACCTCGCCAGTGGCATCATCATCTTCAAGCGTGCACATAAGGATGGCCTACAATGGGGGAGGCGCGTTCTCGGGGCTTTCTTTGACAGTCTTCTCCGAGTTCTCCCCGCCGGAGTCGTCACCCGATGATACCTCCACCGGACTAGAGCCCCCACTCATCGAAGACAGGCAGTGCAGCCATCACATCGGCCCGGTCGTTGAGATGGTACAATGGACCAAGAGCCACGGGCATGTCACCAGGGTCACTTCCCAGCAAGATCGCCACGGCCGTGTTCCCCTCCTAAGTGGGAAGGTCCTCGGACCGGAGCCATAGCTCATCTTCACCAGCCCGGTAGTCCTACAGGGGCCTGGAGTGGGCCTGAAGGGGTGCCAGGCGCTGCGCCAAGAATTCCTTCACTGTCATTCCTCTAGTCAACCTCCTGGCGCTGATGTCGCGAGAAAAGCACTCCAGGATGGGCACGACCCGAGGGTTTGAGAGCTTCGCCATGCTCCATGCAGAAATCTTCTCTAGTATCCCCTTTGGCTCCTCCAGCCAAGGGTTGGCATCCCTGAGACTCATGAGAACCCAACGGTGCGTGAAGTTTTCCACCTTCTTCCTGGCCTTCAAGAGCAAATTGCCGCTCTGGGCCGCAACGAAGGAGACGCACGCCGACAAATGGGCACCGTCGTTCAAGCGTAGACTGAAGAAATGACGAAAGAGGGCTACTGAAGGCCGCACGCCTTAGAAGGCCTCGCAGTAGAAAGCAAAGACGGACAAAAGCAAGATGGAGTTGCGATGGAGATGAAGGGCATGGATCCCATTGTGATTCAGGGTGGCGGTGAAGAATGAGGAGAAAGGCGGCACCAGCCCGACGAAGACGCTATGAAGGAAGAAGGGGTATACCACCTTCGATGCAGGCTGCTTCTCTATGGTGCCAGGCCAGATCAGGGTCCGCCCGTGCTCGTTGGACTCGGCGCAGTCCATGGAAGCACGGGGGCGAGATCCACATCCTTCGAAAGGGTGCACTCCAGGAGCGAAGGAGTAGGGGAAGGACCTTGCGCCTATGGCTTCAGCTTGCCGATAGGTGCCGTCGCTGAACTAGCAAGGAAGTGGCACGACACTGGATCTGGGAGACACCGGTTGGAGTCGGAGACCAAGGACGAAGAGCGAGTGTGGGAGAAGGGAAAGCAATAATGGACTAGCACAACAAGTTAGACTCATGATAACTCAAGTGGAGACAAAAGGCAAGGGGAACCCGACATCAGCCGCGTGGCGCGCGCCAGACCTGGCCCACAGTCGTTAAGGTCTTGCGGCGCTTTGGGCCACCCTCAAGGCTTCCTCGGGAAGCCAGCCCAGGCGTGCCTTGGGCCCGGGGGTTACTGTCGGTGTTCTGGGAATGGGGGTACCCAAACCTGCCTACCTATGGCCCAGGGCTGTCCCACTTCACCAAGCAAGCACAATTGGGCGCGGGACCGCTCAAGGCAAGGCCCTCGCTAGGGGCCAAGCCTCGTGAGGAGGAACATCATCAAGACCCACACGGATGACGTGTAGCAATGGCATGCGAGCAGCACACAGCAGGGCGGAGCAGTTTCCCCTTTAGTGTGAAGGGGGCCAGTATGTACCGGGGTTCCAAAGGCATCTTCCAAAGGTTTCCCTTCTTGTGTAACAAAGCCATTAACGCCAGCTAGTAGGACATACGTCATCCGTGGACCCATTCCTGCAGCGGTGGCAGCCTCTTTGCAGGCGAAGACCACCTTTGGGCAGGAGAGCATGTTCCCCTGTTCCCCTTAAAAATTGGTTGTTGTGGGATCCCTTCCCCCCGAAACGATAAGGGAAGAGGACCCGGGACGTTACTATATATAGAGGATAGGATACTTCGTCGAGAGCGATGTGGTCCATTCATTCGCACACCCACACCACACGAAGGCCACCCAGCCTCCAGAGGCTCCTGAACACTATACTAGTTCATCGACCGACCTCCACAAGAGGCAATCCACCAAAGCAGGAGTAGGATATTACGCTTACCAGCGGGCCGAACCTGGGTAAACTGCCGTGTTCTGTGTCCTTCTCACCATCGAGTGAGTTCTTTGCCATCCCCTCCGAGTAGCAATCTTGGTGAGGCAAGCCACGAGAGATCTTCGCACACGCCCCTTAGTTAGAATCTTAAGGGTTTTGCGGAGCCCAAAATCCGACACTCCCCCCCCCCGCCGAACCGTAAAGGGATCCTCACGATCCTATAGGTGTCGTGCTTCGTTACCCCGACATGGACGTTGTGGTCCATCGCCCTGTGTTTGTGGGAGTGGGTTCCTCGGCCTCCTCTTCCATGCCCTCAAGTGTCGTGGAGCCGTAGTCTAAGGCGTCGGTTAAATATTTGACGGGTGCTACCAAGTGGGTGGTGGTTGGGCCGTACAAGTCCCCGTATTTCGAGTCATACTGTGAGCGGTTTGGGCTGGTTGATATGTGCAACTATTGGATCCAACCGAGCATCTCGCTTAATGCCGAGAGATCGTCCTGATGCATCATCGAATGGTTTTCAGAGTTAGCCTCCATGGCTGCCGTGAGGGAGGCGTGTTAGGTGAAAGTCTTTTGTTGCAATCCCATCGTCCGAGTTAGTTCCGATCTAGGGACCGACCCTTTGAAAGAGAGGGATCCAAGGACATGGCCAGACGTGGGACCCGAAGTTAAAGCTTCGGGGTTTCTGATCTCCTCACCCGAGGCCAGGATTCTTCTAAGGACTAGATTGGTCTGCGGACGGGTTGGGATTCGCAACTCCCTGACCTCGCTTGGTGATCAGGGATGAAGCTTCTGATCTGGCCAAGACGGTCGGTTGGATCTGCGTGCAGTGTTATGCTGCCGAACGAGAGAACTTGTCCGAGCACAAAGACTTCATCGTTCCTGATTCTATCACCAACGATTAAGGGAGCCATTGAAACTTTTGGCTATCCTGAAGTGGAACTCTCGATGGAAGCACCAATGTCGGTGTCAAAACAGCCAGACCTCGGGTAGGGGTCCCGAACTGTGGACCTTGGATCGATGGGTTGCAGGAAGAGGGGGGAGACAACGGTATACCCCGGTTCGGGCCATCCTATGGAGGTAATACCATACGTCCTGCCTTATTGTATTGATGAAGTTGATTACAGAGTCGATCTACCTCGACATCATATAGGCTAAACCCTAGATGATTCAGGGTCCTCATTATGGATAGGGGTCCCTGGATTATATAGACACCAGGGTCCCTAGAGTTTACAAGATACCGACTACAATCTGGAATAGATGAGCCGACCTAGTCCTTCTAAGCTTGGAGTACACACCAATCTTCTGTCCCTAGAGGTCGTCATCAAGCCTGGTCTTCTCTAGCACGGCCCAATGGGCTCAACCAATATTGACTAACCGGCCACCCGAGGACCCCAGAATACCAGACTCCCTCCAAGGTCCCTCCACCAAGGCCATGACACGACTCGTCATGGGGTTAGACTTAGGAGGCCCTGGGCGTATACAACCCACTCATTCTTATGTGAGAGTGTCACGGGAAGACCCTCCGGAGATGCATGTTACATGCCTTGCACACCGTGCTCCCAGCCTCCATCTCCAGGTGCGCAGCACGAGGCCTAGAGACATGGGCAATCCTGAAGGGGCCTTCCCGCATAGGGGAGAGCTTGTGAAGGACCTCCCCACAGAGGACCCGCCTCAAGACAAGATCTACGAGTTCAAGGGTGCGGGGGCGGACGTGACGACTGTGGTAGCTCCGTAGGGCCTGCTAGTATCTTGCAAAGCAAAGGGCGGCCCGACGGGAGGCCTCCCCGAGGAGCCGGAAATTAGCTTCCCGCGAGTCGGTTTGATGCGTCTCATAAAATGCCAACACCCGTGGGGAACCATTCTTAAGCTTCGCCAGGAGGACCGCCTTAGCCCTGTAGACGAGGAAGAAGGGGGTCTCACAGGCGGGCTTGGTCTTGGTGGTGCAGATGGACCACAACACGGAGTGTAGCTCGTCGAGCTAGCGCTTTCCGTAAGCTTCGAGCTTCTTCTTGAAGCTCTTGGTCTTGATGCCCTTGAGGATCTCGGCATTGGCACGCTAAGACTGGCCATTGCTGCGTGGTTGTGCCCGGGAGGCTAGCATATATGTGTATCAAGGTTAGCGCAATATGATTTGAAAAGACCGCTTGTGGATTGGGACCCATTGTTGGTAGTGATGCGGTTGGGGACACCGAAGCGACACATGCGGCCCTTGATGAACTTAACGACCGAGCTAGTCGGGATGGTGCGGATGGCTTCGACCTCTGTCCACTTGGTGAACTTGTCGATGGAAATGTAGAGGTAGCGGTATCCACCGGCCATGTGGGGGAAGGGGCCCGAAATGTCCAGCCCCCACACCGTGAAGGGCTAGGAGAGCGGAATGGTGTGTATCCCCTGTGCGGGTTCGTGGATCTGCTTGGCGTGGAACAGGCATATCTCGCAACTCCAGACCAGCTAGTCAAAGTCACAAAGTGTCGTGGGCCAGTAGAAGTTGTTGCGGAACGCCTTAGCAATGACGACACCTGACGAGGAGTGCTGCCCCGTGGATGTCGGTGAGCAGCTCACACCCTTGCTTCTACG
The DNA here is from genome assembly GCF_904849725.1 of Hordeum vulgare subsp. vulgare. Classification (NCBI taxonomy): domain Eukaryota; kingdom Viridiplantae; phylum Streptophyta; class Magnoliopsida; order Poales; family Poaceae; genus Hordeum; species Hordeum vulgare. Next base: position 231,002,778 of record NC_058518.1, on the reverse strand, counting down.
AGATGCACTGCAGCGAGACGTTGTTGAGCCGCCTGCGGTATAGCTCCCCATCCTGCAGGCAGTAGGCGGCGGCCTGTCGGACGATGCGCTCCGCCCCCTTGTCTTACATGGGGAAGCCACCGCGGAGCAGGTATGCCTTGAGCTCGGCAGTCCAGTCGCCTTCTTGGAGCTCCAGTGCCAGCAGCCACCATCAATGGCGCGGGCGGCAGCTCCTCAGCCAACTGTGCGGTGCTGGCGACAGGCGGCCCGACCGACTTCTTGAGGAACTGTTCCTCAAAGACGCTAGGCCGCTGGGACTCCCGACACGATGCCATCTTGGCGATGTCATCAACCTCCTGAGTCGCGAGGAATGTGTTGCAATTCTAAACCAAGGAACCATTTCTCAAGCTTACATACCTCCTCTGGGTAGGACGCCATGTGCTCGTCTTTGGCTTTGTACTTCTGAATGGAGAAGTTGGTGAGGAGCTGGGAGTCGCCCTACAAAATGAGGCGCTTGACACCGAGAGCTAAGGCGGCCTTGAGATTGGCAATCAGGCCTTGTACTTAGCACTGTAGTAAAGCTTGTCTCCTTTTGAAGAAGTGAGCACCACACCAGCCCCCGTGCCCTGCACAGAGAGGGCGTCGTCAAAGTGTATGACCCATCCGCAAGGAGCTTCGTGCACAGGTAGGGTGGATTGGCCGTCGCAAGGATCCTCTTCGATTGGGTATGTCCACTCCGTGACAAAGTCCGCCAAGGATTCAACGTTGATGACCCAAGTGGTGCAGAACTCCAGCTCAAAGGCTTGCAACTCGATGTCCCACTCGGCGACCCTTCCAACAACGTTAGGGATGCACTAGGTCTGCTCCAAGGGTAGGCAGATATAACCTTGATCGGGTGCCCCTGGAAGTAGTGGAGCTCCTTCCTAGAGGCGACAAGGATCTCAAGGAGGAGCTTCTGCTGCATGGGATAAAGCTCGCGTGCATCCCTTAGTACCGTATAGACATAGTACACGGTGTGCTCCACGTGCCTTGCGACATTGGTGTCATCATCACACCCATCGAGGGGCTCGTGGGGCGAAGCCGCAGGGACTTCCAAAGGTGTGGCGTCATAGGTCTCGGGACTTCCAAAGCCCCATGCATTGCGCTAGGGAGGATCGTTGGAGCTCCACGCCCGCTAGCTTCCCCTTGTACCTCACATGGGCGGGGGCTAGGAAACAGTGCATGTGCTCGGGTTCGTCCCTGCAGCGCTGAAAAATACAAGCGATTGAGCTCTGACTCGCGGACTCACCCCCGTGCACATAACATCCTCAGGTACTTGGTGTCTAGTTCCCGCACAACACCCAATCGTAAGCAGGAGGGCGCATGGTGCTCTGACCAATTCGCCCGTATGAGAGCCGCTTGTGCATCAAGGGGGGGGGGTGCGTGAGCATCACGACTCAGGACCTTCACTATCCTTATAGCCTGTCAGCTCCAGGTAATCCAGTGGCGGTTGAGATATGCGTAGGCTTGGGCCCTGCCGATGTAGACTTCAAGGTCTTCATCACGGAGTGCGAGTTTCTTCCTGTCAAGGGGGTGCGTGAGCATCGTGATTCAAGACCTTGACTAGCCCTATAGCCTCTCACCTCCTAGTAATCTAGTGGCGGTTGAGATACACACAGGGATAGGCCGCGCTGACACTGAGCGCAAAGGCTCCTAACGGTAGGGTTGTAATGGAATCTCTTGATCTCAACACATGAGTAGGTGCTTCTCTCGCAGAAAAATGGATCTGGCAATAAAGGTGTGTCATGAGTGCTTCCTCTTTGAATAACAGGTAGTTGTAGGGGTATATATTGGCAACCTCCAAAATCCAACCGTTACATCGTAATTGACCAACTCAGTGACACCGAAGTTACAAACTCGATGGTACCGACTTTCTCAAATGGTAGCAACTTTGAATCTCGGTGGAACCGATATACACAACTCGGTAGAACCAAAAAGGTGACTAACGGTTAGATGACACAATTCGGTGACACCGATACAAAAAGTCAGAAATTCCGATTTTGTGTACCGAGGAAACAGAAGGTTGGTCACATAAACTCGGTAGCACCGATGCAGATTCATTCGCACCAAAAAGGTAGCGTTTCAGTGGGATCTGTCTAAGTCTAAAATCGGTATGGCCGAGTGATAAATGTTGGTGGCGCCGATTTTGGATATTTGGCTTGGATCAAATATATTTTGTCGAAGATTGGTTGAATATTTTTCATGGCTATCTTTAAGCAGTTGAGCAACCAATTCATCATAACACCTCATCCCCTTTTAATAGTATTATCTTTCCTATGGACTCAAATGTGATTTCTCACAAAGTGTAAAATGAAGAGTCTTCTTGCTTGAAGCTTTAGCCAATCCTATTCCTTCCTTCATCAAGGAGCGCAGGAGGGTTCACATTCATAACCTAATTTGGTGATGAACCCGCTAGCTGACAACGGTGGAGAGGATTCCGTCGGTGACGGCGATTCCCAATGGAGGAGGCGCTCGGGGATGCAAAGTCGATGACCAAGGGATCCTTGTGCGGTAGCTTGGGGTTGGGGACAAAACATTTGAGAACTAAATTTCAAAATGTCGGGTCTGCCAGGTTATATACCCATCACTGTCGGTGTCACCAATACTAAGATTTCGGTGCCACCGAGATTCTCTGCTGTCAGTTGACATGGAAACTCAGTGAAGCCGAGATGGTTGTATCGATGGTACCGAGATTGAAATCCTAGAGCAGCTTTGGGAATTCGGTGGAACCGATATGGTGGGGTTGGTTTCACCAAGATACACAAAGTGGTTTTGGAAATCAGCCTTTGTCAATACAGAACTCCGATTGCTCCTTCACACAGAGGGATTGAGAAGTGCTTGTTCATGTTTTTTGATGAAGCATGAATAGAACTTGAGATGAGAAAGCATAGATAGCTAGAGAAGGGTCCTAGGCATTCTTGTCTATCCAATTGGCAAAAGATAAATCAAAAGCCCAATAGCAACAATTGGATATCCTCGAATGAGAAAATATATGTAGACCAACATGCTCACATAATAAGATTTCAAATGAAATCATGATGAACATGCACAAACATCCTAGCATCTATCAACCACTTTGGCGATGATGAAGTCATCTATATATGAGTATATTGACTTAGGAGTGAAGTAAGAATACTTGATCATAGGTCATACTCATCATTTAAGCACAAGTGGAGTTACCACTTTTACATATAGCATTAATGTGTTCATATCTTTAGGATATGCGTATACTCAAGATTTAGAGTGAAGTCCCCCTTGATATGACACCCCGCTAAGAAGGGCAAACTAACCTTGGGTTTTGTCGTAGAAGACTTCAAGTAGGTGAAGTAGTGGTGGATGCTCAATGCTGATGAAGATCATCTTGAGTTTGTAGCAATCCTTGTTGTTTCTTACTCTTCTCACCTACATGGGTTAGTCCCAAAGCAAAAAGGAACAAACACAAAGATATCTATGGACATGGAGTGAAGTACATGGGAGGTGATGTCCAAAGATGTTCTAATTACCTTGTCCCTTGCTCACCTTTGAGAGAATGTGTGACTCCTTGAACCAATGCATATGGTTGAGGTTGATTGCATATAGTTGTTGCCAAAATGAATGGGAGTGAAATTCATTGGCGGAGTCACCCCTCAAGAAATTTCTAGTTCTTCATCTTGGGGGCCCACATCACTCTCATGGGAATCCTTGGAGTTGTGGTAGCACTAGATGAGATAGTACTAGAAGTGTCCTTGGGAACCCACTCAACCCTGGCTTGGGGCTCTTCCTCAAATGGGTGAATGGACTCTTGAAGCTTTCCCTTGCCTTTGTGGTCTTGTGGTAGAAGGCCTTCTTGTGAGCTTGTTCCCTTGCGAGGAGTAGGACCATACTTCTCCTCTTCAGGAACAAACTTGGGAATTGGATATGGACCTTCTTCCCAAACATCTCTGTTGACGTTGAAGTAGGAAACACCTTTCTTCTTCCGATGTCCTCCTTGATTGCGCAAAATTTCCTCAAATTTGTTACTTCTGACAAGACTCTTGAAGTTACCTCTCTCTATAATTGTTTTGTTGCTCAAGTGTAACTTGGATAAGAGAACCATTAGTGGAATCGCCAGAGCTAATAGAAACAATTTCATTTGATTTAGCTCTAACATTGTTGTTACTAGATGAAGAAACTTTCTTGCCTTTGTTAGTAGTGTTCTTAGGTCTAATTTGTGGAATAAAAGTAGACAAGAGTAAGCGTTTGGCTAGATTAGAGGAACTCTTCTTTCGAAGATTATCATTGATTGCTTTTATGAATTCATGCTCTTGATCTAAATTTAGCTTCTCGAAGCGTATCTTCTCATGAGTTCTTGCTAGCTCTCTATGATCTCGTAGAGTAGTTTCACGAGCTAACTTAAGAGTGTTTAATTCTTTAGTTAATCGTTCAATCTCTCCCTTATCATCATTATTCAATTTCTCTTTACTAGCCTGAAAATTAGCAAGCTCATTTTCAATATTATCACTAGTCTTACCAAGAAACAAGTCATCGTCTCCTAACAAGTCATCCTCGTCACTATCAAAGTCAAAATACTCGGGGTGTGATACCTTGGGGCCTTTTTGCCATGAAGCAGTTTCTGATCCCTTCATTTGGTGAATGAAATATGTCATAGGAGTTGGAGGAAACAATTAAAATGCCGGAAACACCTTCATCTTGAATATTGTTAGAGTTGGAGTGATAGCTTCTCTGGGTTTGGTTCTCAGACTTGGAGCTAGAAACCAATTCACCAACATGAGCTTGATGTCTTCTTCGAGAGCTGCTCTTAGTGTATTTGTCCTTCTTCTCCGGTTCCTTGCCTCTCTAGGAGGGTCTTCATTCATAATGATCTTCTCTACTCCTTCTCTCTCTGCGAGGTGACACATCTCTTGAGCTTTGTTTTCAAGGTGACTCTTGTCTTTCTTCTACGGAGCCGAGCACTCATTGGAGTAGTGTCTCGGCTTCCCACGGTTGTAGTAGTTTCTGTCACGACAGGATGAATGCTTCTCATCATGATTTGAGCTTGTGCTTCTATCTATGCCTCTACTCTTGTAGAACTTGTTGAATTTTCTAACCATGAGGCTTATCTCTTCATTGGTAACAATATTTTCACTTGAAGTAGCGGGAGCATCGACTAAAGCTTTGTAAGCACCACTTGACTTGTTGTGCAACTCATCTTTTTTATTTTAGATACATTTCATGAGCAACAATCCTTCCAAGGAGTTCAGTAGGCTTGAGATCTTTGTAGTTGGGCATCATTAGGATTAATGTGCACACGGTGTCATATGTTCCATCCAAAGCCCTAAGTATCTTCTTGATGATGAATTTTTTCGTCATCTCTTCGCTTCCAAAGCCGGCAATCTCATTTGTGATGAGAACTAGCCTAGAGTAAATTTCAGCGACTTCTTCACCATACTTCATCATGAAGTTGTCAAGCTAACTTTGAAGCATATCCAACTTAGATACGGTGACAAAATAGGTACTTTCGTGCATATCAATCAAAGTATCGCAAATTTTCTTTGCATTCACAAGGCGATGATGTCTGCTATGGAACCTTCTTCTTGTAGACTTGTGTTGGGCCTCCAAGCGCAGAGTTTTGTAGAACAGTAGCAAATTTCCATCAAGTGGATGACCTAAGGTTTATCAATCCGTGGTAGGTGTAGGATGAAGATGGTCTCTCTCTAACAGCCCTGCAATCAAATACAAGAAATCTCTTGTGTCCCCAACACACCCAATACAATGCAAATTGTATAGGTGCACTAGTTCAGCGAAGAGATGGTGATACAAGTGTAATATGGATGGTAGATCTAGGTTTTTGTAATATGAAAATATAAAAAACAGCAAGGTATAAAATAGTAAGCAGCGATCAAAACGTTGTATAAATGCTTGGAAACAAGGCATTGGGTCCATAATTTGACTAGTGCAAGTTCTCCCAATAATACTAACATAGTTGTATCATATATAAATCCCTCACGTGCAACAAAGAGTTCACTCCAAAGTCACAAATAGTGCAGAACAAACAAAGGAATTAATGTAGGGTACGAAACCACCTCAAAGTTATCTTTTCCGATCAATCTTATGAGCTATCCCCATAAGTGTCACGAACAACCCTAGAGTTCATACTGAAATAACACCTTAAGATACACATCAACCAAAAGCCTTATGTCACCTAGATACTCCAATGTCACCACAAGTACCCACGGGCTTGATTACACGATATGCATCACACAATTTCAGATTCATCATGTTCAATCCAACACAAAGAACTTCAAAGAGTGCCCCAAAGTTTCTACCGGAGAGTCAACACGACAACATGTGGCAAGCCCTAAGAATATATTCCAAAGGTCACGGAACCAGCAAGTTGACCACCAAAACATACATCAAGTGGATCAATAGAACACTCCATTGTCACCGTGGACATCCCATTGCAACACATACATCAAGTGTTCTAAAATCCTTAAAGACTCAGTCCGATAAGAAAACTTCAAAGGGAAAACTCAATTCATCACAAGAAGATATAGAGGGGAAAACTCCATAGGATTAATCTATATCAATAAAGATCACGATACATCAAGATCGTGCCATATCAAGAACACGAGAGAGAGAGAGATCAAACACATAGCTACTGGTACATACCCTCACCCCCAAGAGTGAACCACTCCCTCCTCATCATGGAGACCGCCGGGATGATGAAGATGGCCTCCGGTGATGGTTTTCCCCTCCGGCAAGGTGCCGAAACGGTCTCCCGATTGGTTTTTTGTGGCTTTGTTGGATTACAGTGGCGGAACTCCCGATCTAGGTTTATTTTCAGAGGTTTGGGTATTTATAGGAGTACTTAGAGTCGGAATCACGTCAGGAAGGTTCGAGAGGAGGTCACAAGCCACATGGTCACGACGAGGGTGGGGGGGGGGTGGCCACGCATGGTAGGCTTATAACCTCTTGGCCCAGCTCTTCGCTCGAGTATTTTTTATATTTTCCAAAAATATTCTCCATAAATTTTCATCCCATTCCGACAACTTCTATTTCTTCACAAAAACGACATCATGGTAGTTCTACTGAAAACAGCGTCAGTCCGGGTTAGTTCTAATAAAATCATACCAAAATCATATAAAATTGTTGTAAACATGGCATGAATACATCATAAATTATAGATACGTTGGAGACGTATCAGCATCCCCAATCTTAATTCCCGCTAGTCCTCGAGTAGGTAAATGAAAAAAGAAATAATTTATGAAGTGTGAATGCTAGCAAGTGCACAAGTTTGATGAATGATACTTCCAACCACTTTTTATAACATCAATATAAACCATAAGCAGTAGCTCATCTCATAAAACTTCTCATGAAAAAGTAACAAGTTATTCACATGTTAAAGTATAGACCAAAAAGTTTCTTGAAAACTAACAAACCATAATCCTAGTCATCGAACTATTGCAATTCATCTTATTTTCAGGAAGGGTCTATGTAAGAGATTTTATTTAGAAAATTCCACATATTCAACTATCATATAGTCTTCCATGATTATTAACACTCAAAGCATATTTTAAGAACAAATAGCATCCATCGAACAAAAAAAAGATAGGGGCTTAATGTTTCGCCTCCCAACTTATTTATCATGTAGATAATTGTCAACAATAATAATTCATGATCAAATATATTTGTGTGGATATATATGTCTAGATCATTCCCCAACACATGACGCTTGCCAAGAGAAAAATGTGAAATATAGGAAGTGGTGAAGATCACCATGACTCTTGCATAAAGGTAAGTACTAGAAAGTAAAAGATAGGCCCTTCGTAGAGGGAAACAGAGGTTGTCATGCACTTTTCGTTTTTGGATATGCAAACCCTTAATGCCGAGGAACGTCACGTTGTACTACCCTTTGTGATAGAAACCTTTATTATGCAGTCTGTCGCTTTAGTTTCTTTACCAACACAAGTCCGTACAATGCTTATTTTCCCTTACAACAAAAGATCATACATATTTAGGGCCAATGTTTATTGCTTTTTGCACCTATGACAACTTACTTGAAGGATCTTACTCAATCCATAGGTAGGTATAGTGGACTCTTATGGCAAAACTGGTTTAAGGGTGTTTAGATGCACAAGTAGTATTTCTACTTGATGCGGAAGTTTTGTCTAGTATGAGGTGGAAGCAAGCACCACATGTTTGAGGATCCATAACAATATAACTTCTATACAAATATACCCAAACATAATTCATTAAGTTGTCTTCCTTGTCTAATTTTAACCTATTTAATCGAGTTCGAAAATAATTAATGAGCTCACAATCATAGTAGATGTCCAAGATAGTATATTTATATGTGGAATCTATCTTCCTTCAATATTCTTTTATGATTTGTTCAAGTGACCAATGTGGTGTTTGCTAACTTTCAATAAATTTTACCACCTATACTTATTATGTGTCAAGTCATTACTCCCCATGGGATAAGTATATGACGCATATTTAATTTCATATTTATGATATTCAATTCATTCAACCATTTACTCATAAGATATAAGTGAAGCACGAAACTAAATGACAAAACTGATATTATGTGACGAATAAAAATATAGCTCCAAGTATGATATACCGATAATGTTGAAGACGAAAGAGAGGATGCCTTCCGGGGAATCCCCAAGCTTAGCCGCTTGAATCTTCCTTGGATATTACCTTGGGGGTGCCTTGGGTATCCCCAAGTTTAGGTTCTTGTCACTCCTTATTCTCCTCATATCGGTGTCTCGCCCAAAACTTGAAAACTTCAATCACACAAAACTTAATGGAACTTCGTGAGATGGGTTAGTATAATAAATAATGATTATTCACTTAGGTACTGTCAGAACAAGATTCATAATTGTTCCCACATGATACCTACTGTATTATACTATTCCCTTAATTTATATCACTGAATATAAGCTATGGGAATAATAAAACAAGCAAACTATGCATGCAAAACAGAATTTGTCAAAAAGAGAACAATCTATGAAGATATGTAGTGTAACCATACTTCCCTGTCTCTAAAAATTCTGAAAAATTAGGAAAATCAAGGAAATTTCTATATCAATCATGTGTAATAAATTTAGATCAAACTCATGTTCCAGTGAATTTAAAAAATTCCTGGACTGAGAGCAAATGTTTCTGTTTTTGCACAGAATCAAGTCAACTATCATCCACACTATCCCAAAGGTTTTACTTGGCACTTTATTGAAATAAAAGGCATAAAACATGATTACTACGGTATCTTAATCATTTGAACACAAAAAACAGAAAGTATAAGTGTTGGGTTGTCTCCCAACAACCGCTTTTCTTTAAAGCCTTTTAGCTGGGCATGATGATTTCAATGATGCTCACATAGGAATAATAATTATAACATGCAAAAGAACATCACGAATATCATGACAAGCACATTTAAGTCTAACCCACTTCCTATGCATAGGGATTTTGTGAACAAACAATTTATGGGATCAAGAATCAACTAGCATAGGAAGGCAAAACAAGGTTAACTTCAAAACTTTGAACACATAGAGAGGAAACTCGATATATTGCAATTCCTACAAACATATGTTCCTCCCTCATAATAATTTTCAGTACCATCATGAAGTAATTTCACAATATAACCAGAACATAAAGCATTATTTTCATGATCTACAAGCACAGAAACTTTACTCTTCTCCACACAAGAAAAATTCTTCTCATCACCAATAGTGGAGTATCATAAAAGGATTGAATACTAGAAATTGGTTCCACATTAAAAGAGTAATATTCAGTAAAAGGATATTCATAATTAGGACAAGTATCACAATATTAATCATCACTCTTTTTAATCACATAAGTATCATCACAATAGTCATCATAAGTAGGAGGCATGCAATCATCATAATAGTTTTGCTCATCAAAACTTGGGGGACTAAAAATATCATATTCATCAAGCATAGCATCCCCAGGATTGTGGCTTTGCATATCATTAGCATCATGAATATTCTGAGAATTCATACTAACAATATTGTTATCATGCTCAGCACTCAAAGATTTAGTGCCAACCATTTTAATAACTTCTTCTTCTAACACCTGAGCACAATTTTCCCTTCCATCATTTTCACGAAAGACATTGAAAAGATGAAGCATATGAGGCAAACTCATTTCCATTTTTTTTGTAATTTTCTTTTATAAAACCAAACTAGTGAAAACAAGAAACTAAAAGATTTAATTGGAATATCTAAAGATATACCTTCAAGCACTCACCTCCCCGACAATGGCGCCAGAAAAGAGTTTGATGTCTACTACGCAACCTTTTTCTTGTAGACTCGTGTTGGGCCTCCAAGCGCAGAGTTTTGTAGGAAAGTAGGAAATTTACCTCAAGTAGATGACCTAAGGTTTTTAATATATGGGAGGTGTAGGATGAAGATGGTCTATCTCAAACAACCCTGCAATCAAATACAAGAAATCTCTTGTGTCCCCAACACACCCAATACAATGGCAAATTGTATAGGTGCACCAGTTCGGAGAAGAGATGGTGATACAAGTATAATATGGATGGTATATATAGGTTTTTGTAATCTGAAAAAAATAAAAACAGCAAGATAACAAATAGTAAACATCGAGCAAAACATTGAATAAATGCTTGGAAACAAGGCCTAGGGTCCATACTTTCAGTAGTGCCAGTTCTCCCAACAAAAATAACATAGTTGAATCATATATAAATCCCTCACGTGCGACAAAGACTTCACTCCAAAGTCAAAAATAGCGTTGTCACACCCTTTTTTCCTCACTTCAGATGTAGGCTTTCCAAAATCTGAGTTTATTAAAACTTTTTAGCAAGTGCTATGAGTGCCATGATTTCCATTGTTTGTGTGTATGTTTGAATGAGTGGATTAAAAAACAGCTTACTATAACATGACGTTTTCATAAAAACCTTTTTCTCATTTTTGACTATTTCAAACCTTACTTTGGGTTTGCACTAGAAGTCCCTAATGTCAAGGGAGTGCCTTCACCCAAGGATGGTAATCCAGTTTTAGAACTATTTCAACTCTCCAATATCACAAAATAATTATTTTATAAAGTATTTTACAATTTTATTTGCATGTCCTTTTTTGAGGCCACAAATGATATTTCTGTATGAAAATTTACTTTTCTGCCTTAGAAAAATCTGAGGAAATTTGGAGATACTGAGAGGACATATATTTTCCATACATAAGATTTTGAACCCCTATTTATGTTCAAAATATTTGAGCAAATCCTTGAAAACATATTTTATCTATTTTGACTTTTTGAAATACTTACAAAGGAAATATTTGTCGGATTTCGGGCTCCGCAAAACCCTAAGGATTCGAACACAGGGTTGTGTACGGTGATCTCTGCGAGCGCTCCTGAGTCATGATGCTTAGGAGCCCCCTTTGATGCGCGAGATACCCTCATGAGGAGAACGTGGCAAAGATTTTGAAACTAGGAACATCTTTAGCGGTCCGCGTCGGCAGGGCCGCCCCACGTGTACCTCCCCGTGATTGAACCGATCGGAAACCAAGCACGACCCAAAGGGGGAAGGTGCTACGAGCACAGTTAGGACCCTGAGTCGCGATGGTCAGGGGTCCCCCTTGACGTATGAGTGACTCTAAGGCTCCTCCTAAGAAGTAAATAATTTGAAACTCTCGAACTCCTTCAGCACTCTGCGTCGGCAGGTCCTACCCCGCACGTACCTCCCCACGGTTGAACCATCCGGAAAGGACGACTCATAAGGGAAAGGGGCTACGGGCGCAGTCCAGGCTCCTGAGTCGCGGTGCTGAGGAGTCCCACTTGACGTACGAGTGACTCCAGTGTTCTTCCTAAGGGGTCCGAAGTGATTTGTCGAGCGCACTAGGCTCAGTGTTGGCAGGTACCTTCCCGCGCGAACCTTCCCGCGATTGAGCTGACCGGAAACTGAGGACGGCCCAAAGGGGGAAGGGGCTGCGGGCACAGTTAGGCCCCTGAGTCGCGATACTTAGGGGTCCCCCTTTGACGTGCGAGCGGCTCTGTACCTTCAGCTGTTTTCCCCACGCACTCAGCATGGGCGAAGTTGCTGGTGGACTGTGCTGATCTCCTTGCTGGCCGAGGGCGTAGCCACTGACGGGCTGTGTTGGTGCCACCTGTGGGCATAGTCGTTGGCAGATTGCATTGGTGCCAGCTGAGGGCGTAGTTATTGGTGGACTATGTTGATTGCCCTATTTGTACCCACCGAGGATCATAGGCCTTCCACTAGGCGTGGGGTGGACCCCTCCGTGTCCAAGAGGGGGCCTGGGCGTATACAACCTCGTCTCATTATTATGTGAGAGTGTTACGGTGGGGTTGTATATGGGAGGTCGCGAAGATGCTTTGGCCTCGCGAGTGTCCCTACCCCCAAGTCATTGGTGGACTAACCTTCTCCCGAGCACGAAGCATAGGGCTTCCACTATGCGTGGGATGGACCCCTCCGCATCCTTGGGGGGCCCTGGGCGTATACAACCTCGGCTCGTTATTACGTGAGAGTGTTACGGTGGGGGTGTATATGGGAGGTCGCGAGGACGCTATGGCCTCACGAGTTTCCCTACCCTCGAGTCATTGTTGAACTGAGTTGATTTTGTGTGGGACATTGGCAAACCCTGCTCACTTCTTCTTTGGGAGCGAGGCTGTGTATCTGCATCGACAAACTTTGACAGGAGCCCCCAAACGGGGGCCGACCGCCCCACAATATAAGCAAGGTAGAACGTTAGGATTCTGAATGGGTGAAATTGGACAACAAAAAGATGCATAAACGAAAGTAGTTGCGACGGGACTATCCTGAGCTCGGGGAGGCCGCATGGCTCCGAGGGCACCCTCAGACGGGTTGAGACAAAAAGTTACCAAGCAGCAGCCAACAAAAAGTCACCTGGCGGCCATGCCGCTGAAGTACCGAAGGCGTCGTCGTTGCTTGATCTCATGTCTCCACAGTCGCGACCCTCTCTGTTCGTCGCCTCCCGAGGCTCGGGGCCCTCGCCTGGCCCGAGAATCGCCTCCTCTTCCTCGTGGCGCCATAGCAGACGATGTAGAGCTCAGGGGCTATAGCAAGGCACCTCACTGGTCCAACGGGTACGGTATGCGCGGGAGCCGCCGGGTCTTGTTGCTCCATGGGGTCTGCTTCTAACGGGGCGCGCTCACGACGCAGAATTTGCGGCGCATGGGGCGCGCATACATCGGCGTGGGGCCGGGGGACTACCTGGCAGCTTGCTTCATCTCCGGGCCATGTCCTCGATTCACGAGGCCGGTCGCAGGGTCGTGCTTCCTGCCTAGGCTCGGGGTCCGCGATGCGCCAGAGGGGTGGGGGTGGTGCGTCTTGCTCCTCGTCATTTGCCAGGGACGGCTAGGGTCAGAGCAAGGAGGAGAGCGCCGCTGAGTCACCGGCGGCAGCGATGAGCTCCTCGATGCACCGGAACCAGGCGTCATGGCAGTCAGGAGCATGCCGGTAGCGAAGCAGCTCGGTGGCCATGGTAAGTGCGCGCCAGCGTGGGGCATCTCTGGCCGGGCGTGCGACACCAATCCTGAAGGCCTGGCGAGTGACGGAGTGGCGGTGCGGCCATCACCTGCTCGGTCACCGGCTGGGAGGAACCTTGTTGCTCTTGAACTTCGGGGCCGGTGGCAGTGTTCACCATGGGTGACGGCCACCGGCGGGATCGACGGGCATGGTCTGGGCAACGCGGGTGGCACGGCGCTCTGCGCAAACCAAACGAGCGTCAGCCATCAGAGTGGCGGAGCTTGGTTAAGACGAAGCATTGAGAAAACGTCGACACACCCCTACCTAGCGCACCAAATGTCGGATTTCGGGCTCCGCAAAACCCTAAGCATTCAAACACAGGGGCGTGTATGGCGATCTCTCCCAGCTCAGCCTCACCTAGCCCGCTACTCGATGGAAACAACGAAGGATTCACTCGATGGTGAGGGAAAATAAAACACAACAGTTTACCCAAGTCCGGGCCGCTCCGAAGCGTAAAACCCTACTACTCCTTTTGGTGGATTGCCTCTCGCAGAGGTTGGTGGATGAACTAATGCCCTGCTCTCGAGCCTCCGGAGGCCAAGTGGCTTGGTGTGTTTCCCTTCGGTTGGAGTGAACTCCCCCTACTCAAGTATCCTACCCTCTCTATTTATAATGGACGCCCGGGTCCTCTTCCCTCAGTGTTCCGTGGGAAGGGATCCCACAGCGGCCAATTTTGAAGGGGAACAGGGGAACATGTTCCCTGCCCAAAGATGGTCTTCGCCTGCAAAGTAACTGCCCCCGCTGCAGAGACGGGCCCGAGGATGATGTTTGCCCTACTGGTGGGCGTCGACGGCTTCGTTGCACCAGAAGGGAAACCTTTGGAACATGCCTTTGGAACTCATGTACGCTCCCGCCTCCTTGGCACGAAAGGGGAAACTTCCCCGTCCTGCCATCTGCTGCTCGCCTGTCCTTTCCTGGCGTCATCCTTGACTCGTGAGGCCCGGCCTTGCCTCGGAATATCCGCCGCTCCGTAGGTGTCCTAAGGACGCCCCCCTGCGGGTCTTGACGCTCCTCCTCCTCGTGACGCTTGGCCCCTCGCGAGGGCCTTACTCTGAACGGTGTCGGGCCCGTCGGTTTATTTTTGTGAGGTGAGCCTGGCCTGGGCCACAAACAGGCAGGTCTGGGTACCCCCTGTTCCCCGAATGGCGACAGTAGCCCTCGGGCCCGCGGAGTGCTCGGGTTGGCTTTGGGGCGGACCCTCGGGGGCAGCATGAGGCGCCGTGGGCCCAGAAATGCCTGTGGGCCAGGCTGGCACGCGTCACGGGGCTGGTGTCGGTTCCTCCTTGTCCTCTATCTTTGCCCACATTATTAGGTTTCCTGCTTATAGCTTTGGTGCCTTATTGCTTTCCTTCTTCCCTACTCGCCCTTCCTCTTTGGTCTCCAACTCCAACCGGCGTCCCCCAGTTCCAGCGCTGCATTGTTCCTTGCCAGTTCAGCAATGGCTCCTGCCGGCAAGCAGAAGCCAGAGGTGCATGGTCCAGCCTCGGCTTCTCCGCTCCTGGAGTGCACCCTCTCCAATGATACGGATCTCGTCCCCGTGCTTGCATGGACCGCGGCCTAGTCTAGCGAGCACGGGCGAACTTTGATCTGGCCTAGCGTTCTAGAGTAGCGGCCCGCGCCGGGGGCGGTATACCCGTTCTTCCTTCATAGTATTTATGCCGGGCTGGTGCCACCTTTCTCCTAGTTTTTTGCCGCCGTCTTGGACCACTATGGGATCCAAGCCCTTCATCTCCAGCTGAACTCCATCTTGCTTATGTCTGTCTTTGTTTTCTACTGCGAGGCTTTCGTGGGCATGCAACCTTTGGTTGCCCTCTTTCGACATTTCTTCAGCCTGCGCCTACACGACGGCGCTCATTTGTCGGCGTGTGTCTCCTTTGTGGCGGCCCAGAGCGGTAATGTGCCCCTGAAAGCTGGGAAGAAGGTGGAGAATTTCAGGCACCGCTGGCTCCTCCTGAGCCTCAAGAACGCCAACCCTTAGCTGGAGGAGCCGAAGGAGTTGTCGGAGAAGACTTCTGCGTGGAGCTCGGCAAAGCTCTCCGATTCCGGGGCTGCACCCATGTTGGAGTGCTTTTCCCGCAACATTGGCACCAAGAGGTTGACCAGGGGATGATAGTGAAGGAATTCTTAGCACAGCGCCTAGCGCCTCTTCAGGCCCATTCCATGCCCCTGTGGGAATACCGGGCTCGTGACGACGGGCTTCGGCTCCAGTCCCGGTACCTCCCCACTGTGGACTTTAGCGGGCCGTGGCGATCTTGCCAGGCGGCGACCCCGGTGACCTTCCCGAGGCCCTGGGTCTGCTATACCGTCGCGACGACCGGGCCGACCTGGTTGCTGCGGTGCCTAGCTTCAATGATCTGGGGCTTCTCCCAGCTTAGGGCTCCGGTACGGTTGAGGTGTCATCCGACGACACTTCCGGTGAAGGGGACTCAGAGAGGGCTGTCGACAACCGTCCGGCGAGCGTGCCTCTCCAGTCATAATCCATCCTTCTGTGCGAGCTTGAAGATGATGGTGCCACCGACGTCCCCCCCCCCCACTGCTACTTCCTCGCGCCCGACCAGGCCCTTGAGGGGGTCCTCGTCGACTCCGCACTCCACACAGTCTGCGTGCGTGCTCACCTCCCAGAAGCTCAGGGCCGAGCCGTCTCCAACGCAGCCCGCTTCTGCCGGCAGGGGGCCTAAGGCTGCAAGCTCGCTGCTTCCATGGGGGGCCCTGTCACCTCTATTGTCGACGGGGCGGAGAGCAGGAAGAGATGGCACGATGTCGAGGAGTAAGCTACTTGCTAGGGCATGCCTCGTGCGTCTATTATCCGTGCTTAGCTGATCCCCTCTTTTACTTGATGTCCAGGGACGTTGTCTTGTCGGGGGAGAAAAGAAAGAAGACGGTCGCCAAGAGAAGGCGACTCCAGACGCCCCGCCTGCCCTTATCGGCACGTCGTCGCCTACCGGTGGGGATGTGCAGGCTCATGGGGCTGCCTCCCTACCAGTGGTCAGTCGAGCCCCCCGAGCCCCCGAAGCATCCTGAGGCGACCATGGAGATGCCATTGCCTAGGGGCAGGACTGCGAGGGCCCTTAGGCTCGTGAGGTGTCGATGCCCGCATTTGTTGAACAGTCTTCGGGGCCCCCTATTCTTCATGGCGCTGCCCCTCCGGCGACACCACCCACGTCTGCGCTGAAGGCTCTCCAGGAGGAGGTCCAGAAGACCTCGGCGTTCACCCAAAGCGTCTTGAATGTAGCCGCCCTGGGTGATGTCGCAACCGAGATGACGAAGTTCGAGTGGGAGGCCGAAGCCGGCCGTTCCGCGAGCGAAGAGGCGCTGAAGGCGGCCAAGGCGGCTGTCGAACGCAGTGAGGAGGCGGAAGCCCGCCTGAACATCCTCCAAGGGGAACAAGCCAAGCTTGTCGAGCAGCATTGCCTGCAGGGGGAGGAACTTAAGGTCGGCGAGGCCAAGCTCGCCGACCAGGAGGGAGAGCTGTCCCAGGAGGCGAGCCGCCTGGGCATGGAGCAGGCGCGCTTGGAAGAGCAGGAGAAGGATGTCACCACGAGGAAAGCCCTCCTTGAGGGCCAGGAGGAAGCCCTTGCAGCAACCGAGGGGAAGAAGATCGCGGAGTTGGCCTGCTTCCCTGAAGTTGAGTGCGAGCTTCGCATAGCGCTCCGCTCTCTTTGGCAGGATGGGTTCGACGAGCCTCTGGCCACCCCATACGACGGCTTTACCGTGCTCACGAAGAGTCTCGTCGTAGTGCTGGAGGGTGCCGTCGTGCAGCTGGACAAGATCTTGGAAAGCGAGTGTCGCGACCTCTTCTTTGCGGCTCCGACTCGCGTCTTCAGCCACCTTCATCTTCGTGAGCCGGGATTCAATATCAGCTCCCTGGTCCTGTCGGACCTTGTCGAGGCCCGCGGCCGTGCCGTGGAGGCGGTAATGGGCCCCGTGGAGGTGCTAGTGAGGAGGTTCGCCCGTGTCGCAGCTCCTTTGCCCCCAGATGCCGCTGAAGCTGGGGTTGGGGAAGACAATGCTTCAGACATGAACGACCAGCCCCCTATGGAGGGTACGTCCGGCGGTGGCTCCGCCTGATTCCTTATCCCTGTTTTCTTCGTGCAATGCACATCGTCCCTCATGGAGGCGTTAAACGTATTTGCGTTTTCACGAACTTGGTCATGATTTGTAATAAATGAACGCGTGGATGTTTTCTTTGCCTTGTTCCTGTCATGTTTGTTGTGTTACTCTATGTCGGCAGGGCCCACCCCACTCATACCTTCCCGCGATTGAACCAACCGGAAACCAAGGAAGGCCCAAGAGGGAAAGGGGCTTCGAGCGCAATTAGGCTCCTATGTCGCGATGCTCAGGAGTCCCCTTTGACGCGCGAGCTGCCCTCATGAGGAGAACGTGGTGAAGATTTCGAAACTAGGAACACCTTCAGCACTCCGCGTTGGCATGGCCCGCCCTGCGCGTGCCTCCCCGCGATTGAACCGACCAGAAACCAAGGATGGCCCAAAGGGGGAAGGGGCTACGGGCACAGTTAGGCCCCTGACTCGTGATGCTCAGGGGTCCCCCTTGACGTATGAGTGGCTCCAATGCTCCTCCTACGAAGCCGATAATTTGAGACTCTCGAACTCTTTCAGCACTCTGCTCAGTCCTACGGTTGTACCGACCGGAAAGGACGGCTCATAAGGGAAAGGGGCTACGGGCACAGTCCAGGCTCCTGAGTCGCGATGCTCAAGACTCCCCCTTGACGTACAAGTGACTCTAGTGTTCTTCCTAAGGGATTCGAAGTGATTTGTCGAACGCACTAGTCTCTGGGTTGGCAGGGCCTGCCCCGCACGTACCTTCCCTCGATTGAGCTGACCGGAAACCGAGGACGGCCCAAAGGGGGAAGGGGCTACGGGCACAGTTAGGCCCCTGAGTCGTGATGCTCAAGGGTCCCCCTTGACGTGTGAGAGGCTCCGTACCTTCAGTTGTTTGCCCCATGCACTAGGCATGGGCGAAGCAGCGGGTGGACTATGTTGATGTCCTTGCCGGCCAAGGGTGTAGCCACATATGGGCTGTGTTGGTGCCAGCTATGGGCACAATCGTTGGCGGACTGCATTGGTGTCAGCTGAGGGCGTAGACATTGGTAGACTATGTTGATTTCCCCTATCTATACCCAGCGCGGGGCATAGGTCTTCCACTAGGCGTGGGGTGGACCCCTCCACGTCCTCGGGGGGCCCTGGGCATATATCCCTCGTCTCGTTATTACATGAGACTGTCATGGTGGGGGTGTATATGGGAGGTCGCGAGGGCGCTTTGGCCTCGCGAGTGCCCCTACCCCCGAGTCATTGGTGGACCGAGCTTCTCCCCAGCACAGAGCAAAGGGCTTCCACTAGGCGTGAGATGGACCCCTCCACGTCCTCCGAGGGCCCTAGGCGTATACAGCCTCGGCTCGTTATTACGTGAGAGTTTCACAGTGGTATGTATATGGGAGGTCGTGAGGACGCTATGGCCTTGCGAGTGTCCCTATCCCCGAGGCATTGGTGGATCACTGGCAAACCCTATTGACTTCTTCTTCTTTGGGAGCGAGCTAGCGTATCTGCATGGACAAACTTCGACCGGAGCCCCAAACGGGGGGGGGGGGGGACCGCCTGACAATATAAGCAAGGTAGAACGTTAGGATTCTGAACGTGTGAAATTGAACAACCAAAAGTTGCATAAACGAAAGTAGCAGAGGGGGGAGTGTCTTGAGCTCGTGGAGGCCGCATGGCCATGGGGGCGCCTCAGATGGGGTGAGCCAAAAAGTTACCTGACAGCAACCAACAAAAAATCACTTAGCGGTCGTGCCGCTGAAGTACCGAATTCGCCGTCGTTGCTTGATCTCCTATCTCCACGGTCGTGACCCTCACTGGTTCGTCGCCTCCCGTGGATCGGGGCCCTCGCCTGGCCCAACCATCGCCTCCTTTTCCTTGCAGCTCCACAAGATGTGGGCTAGAGCTCGGGGGCGATAGCGAGGCACCCCACCGGTCCAACAGGTACGGTACGCGTGGGAGCCGTCGGGTCTTATTCGTCCATGGGGTCTACTTCGAGCGGGTGATATGTCCCAAACGTATCTATAATTTCTGCTTGTTCCATGATCTTTTGGGTGACAATGTTATATGTTTTGCTACACTTTTATATCATTTTACACATATTTGGACATAGTTTCTGTCTGTTGATACCTATTTTGCAGGGCCTTTTACACAATTTTTCGAAGCACGAAAAAATTCCAGGAAAAATATATAAAAAATCAGGCGAAATGGGGCCAAATGGGCCAAATGGGCCAAATGGGGGCCATGGGCCGTCCAGGCGCCCTGCAGTCGCGGCCTACTCCTTGGCCGCGCCAAGAGGCCGCCTAGGTGGGCCCCACCTCTTCCGGTGCCCTCCTTTGGCCTATATTTAGTCCTCCGTGAGGAAACCCTTCGACAACTTCCAGAATCGCGAATTTCTCCACCGCACTGCTTCCGAGATAGGCAGCGTCAGGAGACCTCTTCCTGGCACCCTGCCGGAGGATGGATTGACCTCCGGGAGCTTGTCCAAAGTAATGGGTGCTTCCTGAACGTGCCGTGAGTAGTCTTCCTTGGACCATGGGTCCATGACCAGTAGTTATGTGATGTCTTCTCGCCAATCTTGTGCTTCAATGGTTAGTCCTTGTGAGCTGCCCTACATGATCAATGCATCTATGTAATTCTCTTGTTATTGCTATGCTCGGTTTGTTGGGATCCGATGGATTATGAGATTATATTCAGATTGTTATGATTTATATGTTTCATTATCCTTTTATATTATGTTCCTTAGTGATTCATGCATGTTCTTCGTTGTTATTTATTGCTTTGGTCGAGTAGTAGATTGTAACTCCAAGAGGGAGCGTTATGCATGATTGTGGGTTCATGCCCCTCCATGTCTAGCTTGAGTGACAGAAACATGAGACTAGGGGATGTGATGTTGCCACCAGGGAGAAAACAACGGTGCTTGTGACTACGGTTGCAAGGATTGTTTACCTTACACATAGTTTGTTAAAGTAGTTATCCGTTGCTTTGAGTTTATTCTTTAGGTGGGGCTCTTAACTTAATACCAGCGAGTTGTTCTGGATAGATATCTGAGGGTGGATGATTAGTAAGTAGATGCTGATGAATAAACGGTCTACTTGTCTTGGAGTACTGCCCATTACTATTGAACCTCTAACTATCAAGTAGCATAACTAGCATTGCGGTGCGTTCATAATTCTGTCAATTGCCCAACTGTGATTTGTTTACCCAAGCATATTTGTTTATCGTCTTTTGGGAGAGAGACATCACTAGTGAACATCATGTGACTCCGGTCCATATCGTCATCATTGTTACACCTCCATCATTTTCCGCTTTCATTTACTTTTCCGCTGCAATCACTATTACCTTTCCTGCTTGTGTTTAGATCCTTTGCAAACTACAAGGTCAGAGCGACTGACAACCTCTCTATACTCGTTGGGAGCAAAGTTATTTGTTGTGTGTGTGTACGTCCACGTCTTCTGCTAGCACCAGGGTGGAAGACACCTACTTGTTGAGCCTAGGAGTCCTCCTGGTTCGATAAACCTTACAGTTCTCGTGTGAGGGAAAACTTGTTGCTGACTACTTCTCAACCTTCCACTTAAGGTAAGCAACGAGGTGCGTGAAGTATATACACCATCTCATCATCAAGCAAAGTTTTCTGGCGCTGTTGCCGGGGAGTCCAGTCTTCAAGATAGGGGAGTTGCACACAATCCTTTACCTTTGATTTTTAGTATTGTTAGTTTACTTTTTAGTTTTTGCTTTAGAGTCTCATACCAAAAACCACAAAATATTAGTTGCTTTGTTCTTGCTTGTTGCCGCTGCTATGGGTTTCACTAAAAACATCAAGTTGTGTGACTTCACTAGTGACAACAACATTGACTTTATCTGCACTTCGATTGCTTCTCCCGCCACTGGGGCGACCTCCTATGAGATTAAACCTGTTTTTACTGAACCTTGTTATGAAAGATCAATTCTCCGGTGCTGGAGATGCTGCTGCTTTGCACTAGAATAATTTTGTTGAGATTTGTGATATGCAAAAATATAAAGAAGTAGATGGTGATATTGTTAAACTTAACCTTTTTCCTTTCTCCTTGAGAGGAGGAGCTAAAGTGTGGCTTCAATCTTTGCCTAGGAATAGCATAGATTCTTGGGATAAGTGCAAAGATGCTTTTATTGGGAAGTATTACCCGCCTGCTAAGATTATCCAGTTAAGAAGTAACATTATGAGTTTTAGGCAACTGGATAATGAACATGTTGCCCAAGCTTGGGAATGTACGAAATCTGTTGTTAAGAATTGACAAACACATGGTTTGACTACTTGGATGGTTATCCAAACTTTCTATGCAGGATTGAACTTTACCTTGCGGAATCTGTTGGACTCGGCTGCGGGAGGAATCTTTATGTCAACTACACTTGGTGCTGCCATGAAACTATTGGACAAGATGATGACAAATTATTCTCAATGGCACACCGAGAGAGCTCGAACAGGTAGGAAGGTGAACTCTGTTGAGGAGATGTCCTCCCTTAATGATAAGGTTGACATGATCATTACTTTACTCACTATGCAAGATCCTATTGATCCTCATGATGTTCCTTTAAATTCTTTGGTTGCTTAAGAAAGAGAGCAAGTTGATGTTAATTTTATCTCTAGGAACAACTTTAATAACAATGCTTATAGGAGTAATTTTGGTAGCAACCCTAGACCATTCCCATCCAACAACTATGGGAACAACAACAATTATCCTAGCACCAAAAACTCCACTTCTGAATTAGAGAGCATTCTTAAAGATTTTATCACTTCTCGAAAAGCCTTCAACAAGAATGTAGAACAGAAACTACAAAAAATAGATAGTCTCTCTTTGAAGGAGGACACCATTTCTCATGATGTAGAGATTCTTAAAATCAGAACTTCCCCACTTGAGGAAAGGAAAACTACACCCATGAATGCTATCCAAGACGAAATTAATGAGAACATAAGAATGCTGGCCAAACTTAAGGATAGATGGGCTAGAGAAAAGGAAGTGGAAGCCAGAATTAAGTGCCATCCTACACACACTACCATTGGTACTATATGAGTTTTTGAGGATCTCAAATTTTTTAGCACCCATCGCACTCCTAGTCCCAATGGACCTATTAATGGTGATGCTAATACCTCAACTATAGGACAAGAATATCCTTTGAATTTAGAGACTAACCAAATAATGAGCTTAAATGACATCACTACCACTTTAATTAATGGTATAACCTTTACTTTGACAATTGTAGACTTTCCGAAGTTATCACCTTTTTTGCAAAGAATGGCTCAAGACCCCCACACTAGTACACTCAATATTGCTTTCACCAAGAATATTACCAATGCTCTTATCAAAACTAGGGAGGAGAAGATCAAGCTAGAGACTTCTATTCCTAGGAAACTACAAGATGGTTGGGATCCTATGGTCAAAATAAAATTGAATAATATCTCTTGCTTTGCATTGTGTGATGTTGGAGCTACTGCTTCCGTTATGCCCAAAAGGATGTATGATATGGTTGATTGGAAACCTTATGATCCATGTTCTTTTGGTGTTCGTCTTGTTGATTATTCCATAAAGAAACCTTTAGGGAGAATTGATGATTTACTTATTATTGTCAATGATAATTATGTGTCCATTGATTTTCTTATTATGGACATTGAATGTGATCCTTCATGTCCAATTATTATGGGACGTCCTTTTCTCCTCACCGTTGGTGCTATCATTGACATGAAAGAGGGAATCATTAAATTCCAATTCCCCCTTAAAAAGGGAATGGAACACTTCCCTAGAAAGAATATGAAGTTACCTTATGAGTCCGTTACTCGGGCAAGTTATTCATTTGGAGTTGATAACACGTGATCTTCTTGCATTATGCCTAGCTCAAAGGCATAAAAGAAAGCGGTTGTTGGGACGCAGCCCAATTTGTTTTTTCTTTCTGCTTTCGTTGTCTTGATGCTTGTTACTACTGTATAAACATCATTGTATCTTTATTTTTAAGCTTTGTGCCAAGTTATAGACTCCGATTGCAAGAAAGTTCAAAAGTTGTGACATGCTGTCCAGAAATAGATTATGTCTGCTTGACGGAAAAATTCGCCAAAAATCACCAGATCATCTTTTTGATCTTAATTCTTTTGATAGCATGGTCTATATAATTTCCTTTCTGGCATCTGTATTGAGTTTTTTGATTTAAGTTGCAGAAGTGCCCCGAATAAATTATTTACTACCTGCTGTTTTGGATTTCACAGATTCTGTCATGTTTCGCGTTTTCATTGTTTTGCAAATCCTAAGCTTACTTTTTATTTGCAAAAACCTTTTGGGAATCATGAGAATAAGTATCGTTTCATGAAAATCTTCATTTCCAGTAGGTAATGAATTATTTTATTAAGGGTACTAACCACTCTAATCAGCTTATGATGAGTTTCATATGAAGGGAGTTTTCAAGTATGCGATGAGATATGATGCAAGAAGATACAGGAGTGTCAAGCGCTCAAGCTTGGGGATGCCCCCATACACCCCAAAAAATATTCAAGGAGACTCAAGCGTCTAAGCTTGGGGATGCCCTCGTGCATCCCCTTCTCTATCAACAATCATCAGTTCATCCATCTCCATGGTATATTTTTCTCACTTCATATGCTATGTGCTATGATTGGAGCGTCCCGCTATTTACTTTTTTGTTTGTTTTAATTTTTCTTGTTGTTCATAACAAGTCGGAACCTAGCCTACCTTGATTGGGAGAGAAACACGCTCCATTCTACTCTAGAACACAACATAGGTTTTTATGCTTATCTTTTTTGTGTGTTCTTCATCTTTCCATACCTATTGTCATGCTTAGCTCTTAGTTTTCATGCTTATCTTTTTAAGAGCTTTTATTTAATTTGCTTTTGTAACTGTCTTGACTTATCATGCTTATCTTGTTTACAGAGTTGGCTTGTTGCACTGAGTTGTGTGTCTTACATGAGTAGGAAATTGAGGTTGCTATTTAAGTATAGTAGTAACTTGTAATAGTTTTGAGGTATTGATTTGAGTAATGTTTAGACTATTGATGCCTAGAGCTTGAGCCTATTAGTGATAGGTGTCGTATTTTTGGAAATCTGTGTGTTTTTCAAAAACTAAAAATTAATTGAGAACTCTAGCTACTAAATTTATCGAGTATATAGAGTAACCTCATGTTACCATGAGTCGAGGATGCGCAGGGATAACCAAACCCCCAGACACTCCACCTCGGGGTACTTGTCTCTTTGTGAATTTCCTAACTAGATAGAATGTTACCGATAATAAGTGTATGAGTTCTTCGGACTAATGTGAGTATTCGATTGTTGGGACTTCCACCATCCATATTTTGCTAGCCTCTTCGGTATCGTGCATTGCCCTTTCGCACATTGAGAGTTGGTGCAAACTCCGCCGGTGCATCCAAACCCATGACATGATACGCTCTGTCATACATAAACCTCATTATATCTTTCCTCAAAACAGCCACCATACCTACCTATTAAGGCATTTTCGTAGCCTTTCCGAGATACATTAGCATGCAACATCCACCATCTCATGACTTGATCTTCATGTCATACATGCTTTTGCTTGATCGTAGAGCCGCATGATAGTTGTGCATTGCTCCAATTATTGCTACATGACACGTTAGTATCACTGCATATCCTGCTACGCCGGCAAAGGCATACATTTGCATACATCATGATAGTTTTCACTTGTCTTTACGTTGAGTACTTCTTGTAAAGTGTGATGATCTTCTGTTTATTCATGTAAAACATAGAGTGTTGCCCTTAAGTGAGGGAAAGATCCCAAAGAGGACAAATGAGAGATAAATAGAAAGAGCCAAAGAGGCCACAAAAAAATAGAGAAAAAAGAGAAATAAAAAGATACAAGGGTGCAACACTACTATTCCTTTTGAAAGATCCACACTCGTACTCCATTGCTATATTTGTACTACAAAGAGATTATCAATCATGCATAACTATGTGTGGACCCTTACACTATAGAACTTGGTTTGCATACTCCAATGATGAGCCTCCTCAAATGAGGTGTAGGTCTTCATGAGCAAACAAGTTGGATGCACCCCCACTAGTTCCATTGTTGAGCTTACCTTAGCTCATATGTGCATCCGTTACATGGCAATCCCTACTCGTCACATCATATCTATCATTTGGCTTTCTCTCGCCTATGGTTGTCATCATTGATGTGAGCCTTTCACACCTTTTTGTCTTCCTTCCCCATCATTATTCTATTTGCCATCCTAAGTACCAACATATCTTGCTTACGCTCATCCATTGCATGAGTGCTCAAAGTTGAAAGGGAGACAATCATTTTGACTTGTGCCTGACTAGTGGTCTAGGGATGAGTCAAAATAAGATTCTGAAGGAGAGCAAGTGTGAAATTTTAGTAGATAGAGTTCTCAATTAAAAAAATATCTTTATGATATCAACCCATCTCCCACTTCTTGCACGCAAACACATCATTCAAGTCACGGACAGCGAGAGCTCTTGCACCTTTATGTTCTTACTTTGCTAAACTCAATACTAGATATAGACTCTTGCTTGTTATTATATTGTCTTGAATTGCATATCTTACTTGCTTTACTTTGAAGTTCTTATATGTGTGTTAGCATGTCACAACAGAAATTATGGTGTTATCATTTGTCTACTCGAGGACAAGCAAAAATTAAGCTTGGGGATGTTGATACGTCCCAAACATATCTATATTTTCTACTTGTTCCATGCTCTTTTGGGTAACAATGTTATATGTTTTTCTACACTTTTATATTATTTAACACATATTTGGACTAACCTACTAAATCAGTGCACCTAGTGCCAGTTTCTGTCTGCCGATGTCTATTTTGCACGGGCTTTTACCCAGTTTTCTGAAGCCCACAAATACCAGGAAAAATATATAAAAAATCAGCAAAACGAAAGCTTTCAGATAACCGAAGATGGGCCAGAGTGGGGCTAGGGGCCGTCCAAGCGACCTGCTGGCGCGGCCTACCCCCTAGCCGCGCCAGGAGGCCACCTCTGTGGGCCCCACCTCCTCTGGTGCCCTACTTTGGCCTATATTTAGTCCTCCGTGAGGAAACCCTTCCACAACTTCCAGAATCATGAATTTCTCCATCGTTCCGCCGCCACCGCGCTTCCGAGATCGGGAGCGTCGGGAGACCTCTTCCCGGCACCCTGTCGGAGGGAGGATTGACCTCCGGGAGCTTCTCCACCACCATGGACGCTTCTCGGACATGTCGTGAGTAGTCTTCCTTGGACCATGGGTTCATGACTAGTAGCTATGTGATGTCTTCTCTCCAATCTTGTGATTCAATGGTTAGTCCTTGTGAGTTGCCCTACATGATGAAGGAATCTCTGTAATTCTCTTGCTATTGCTATGCTCGGTTTGTTGGGACCCGATGGATTATGATATTATGTTCAGATTGTTATGAGTTATATATTTGATTATCCGTTTATATTATGTTCCTTAGTTATTCATGCATGTTCTCTGTTGCTATTTATTGCTTTGGCCGAGTAGTAGATTGTAACTCCAAGAGGGAGCATTATGCATGATTGTGGGTTCATGCCCCTTGATATCTAGCTTGAGTCATAGAAACATGAGACTAGGGGATGTGATGTTTCCACTAGGGAGAAAACAACGGTGCTTGTGACCACGGTTGCGAGGATTGTTTACCTTACGCATAGTTAGTTAATGCAGTTGTCCATTGTGTTGAGTTTACACTTTGGGCGGGGCTCGCAACTTAATACTGGCGAGATGTTCTGGATAGATATCTCAAGGTGGATTATTAGTAAGTAGATGCTGATGAATAAACGGTCTACTTGTCTTGGCGTACTGCCCATTATTATTGAACCTCTAACTATCAAGTAGCATAATTAGCATTGCGGTGTGTTCATAATTCTGTCAATTGCCCAACTATGATTTGTTTACCCAAGCATAGTTGTTTATCGTCTTTTGGAAGAGAGACATCACTAGTGAACATCATGTGACTCCGGTCCATATCATCATCATTGTTACACCTCCATCATTTATCGCTTTCATTTACTTTTCTGTGGCAATCACTATCACCTTTCCCGCTTGTGTTTTGATCCTTTGAAAACTACAAGGCCAGAAAGATTGACAACCTCTCTGTACTCGTTGGGAGAAAAGTTATTTGTTGTGTGTGTAGGTCCACGTCTTCTGCTAGCGCCAGGGTGGAAGACACCTACTTGTTGAGCCTAGGACTCATCCTTGTTCGATAAACCTTACAGTTCCCGTGTGAGGGAAAACTTGCTGCTGACTACATCTCAACCTTCCACTTGGGCTAACCAACAACGTGTGAGAAGTATATACATAATCTCGTCATCACCGGGGCGCTCTCACGACGCGGAATTTGCAGCACCGGCGGTGCACATACATCAGCGCGGGACAGAGGGACCACCTGGCAGCTTGCTTCATCTCCGGGTCCCGCCCTGGGTTCACGAGGCCGGTCCCGGGGTCGCGCTTCCTACCTGGGTTCGGTGTCCGCGACGCGCCATGGGGGTGTGGTGGCGTGTCTTGCTCCTCGTCGTTTTCCAATTATGGCTGGGGCCAGAGCGACCAGGAGATTGCAGCTCAGTCACCGGCGGCGGCGATGAGCTCCTCGATGCGCTTTAGGCAGTTGTCGTGGAGGTCAGGAGTAGGCCGGTAGCGGAGCAGCTCGGTGGCCATGGCAAGCGCGCGCCGGTCGTGGGGCATCTCTAGTCAGGCGCGCGACACTGATCCTGAAGGCCTGGCGAGTGACAGAGTGGCGGTCCGGCCATCGTCCTGCTCGGTCACCGACTGGGAGGAACCTTGTTGCTCTTGAACTTCGGGGCCGGTGGCAGCATTCACCACAGGTGACAGCGACTGACGCGCACCGGCGGGACCGACGGTCACGGTCTGGGCAACACGGGTGGCGCGACACTCTGCGCGAACCCAGCGAGCATCAGCCATCGAAGCGGCGGAGCTTCATGAAGACGGAGCTTGGAGGGAACCTCGACACGCCCCTACCTGGCGCACCAAATGTCGGATTTCGGGCTCCGCGGAGCCCTAAGGATTCGAACAAAGGGGCGTGTACGGCGATCTCTCTCCGCCCAGCCTCACCTAGCCCGCTACTCGATGGAAATGACGAAGGACTCACTCGATAGTGAGGGGGACACAGAACACAACAGTTTACGCAGGTTCGGGCCGCTGCGAAGCGCCAAACCCTACTACTTCTTTTGGTGGATTGCCTCTCGCGGAGGTTGGTGGATGAACTAATGTAGGGCTCTCGAGCCTCCGGAGGCCAAGTGGCTTGGTGTGTTGCCCTTCGGTTGGAATGAACTCCCCTACTCAAGTATCCTACCCTCTCTATTTATAATGGAGGCCCGACTCCTCTTCCCTCAGTGATCCGCAGGAAGGGATCCCACATCGGCCAATTTTGAAGGTGAATAGGGGAACATGGTCCCTTGCCCAAAGGTGGTCTTCGCCTACAAAATAACTGCCTGCGCTGCAGAGACGAACCCGAGGATGACGTTTGCCCTACTGGCGGTCGGCGACGGCTTCATTGCGCTAGAAGGGAAACCTTTGGAAGATGCCTTTGGAACCCCTCTACGCTCCCGCCTCCTTTGCATCAAAGGGGAAACTGCCCCGTCCTACCATCTGCTGCTCGCCTGTCCTTTCCTGGCGTCATCCTTGACTCCTGAGGCCCGGCCTTGCCTCGGAATATCTGCTGCTCCATAGGGGTCCTGAGGAGGCCCCCTGTGGGTCTTGACGCTGCTCTTCCTCGTGAGGATTGGCCCCTCATGAAGGCCTTACTCTGAACGGTGCCGGGCCCGTCGGTTTATTTCGGTGAGGTGAGCCTTCCCTGGGCCACACGCACACAGGTCTGGGTACCTCCATTCCCAGAACGGCGACAATATTTCCAATAAATTCCCAGAAAATTCTAGCATGCTTCTCATACTATATTTGGTGGCCATTGTTAGAATAAGTCCGAGGCACTCCATCGATCATCCGAGGACCAAGCAATCACACGAGGACGACACCGAGATTTGTTAACGAGGTTCACCGATATGGCTACATCCCCGGGGCATGACTACGAGCGCTCCTCCCCATGACACCGTCACAATACCGCACCCTGGCTGCCTTGGGCACCGGCACACGCCGCCGGCTCCCCTTGCACGCCGGTGCTATTATGTTGTCATAGGTTACATCGTGTGTCTAGCCCCGCTATATATGAGAGGCCTAGGATATAAGTGTCTTGTTTGGAAACGACTCCATATCCTATCTAAACACAATACAACTCAGAGTCCAACTGTAACCTACCGTGTACACAATATTCGACACAACTCTAACAAACTCCACCTTGGCGAATATGCTCCACCACCTTGAATTTGTCCACGCGTCAAACTTCCATGTACATTGGACTTGAGATTATCACATGAGCACCGCTGCTACTCCAAAAAACTCCATGTGACTCCAGCTGCAACTTGTAGTTCCTTCTTTTCCTGACCATAGTCAACGCTCGAACGAAATTAGGCTCCACATTACTCTAGTTGAGCTCCCAACTTCCAGAGTATCCAACACCATCACACACCGATCACTGACCTGCGTGAAAGTGAACAACTCATATTGGGTGTCGCACATAACAGTTACCTGAACTCAACATCATCGCTCTTCCTTGACTGCCCGTCTGAAACTTGAAGGAATTTCATCATTGCTTGTAGCCATCCCGAGTCAAATTCGCAGTTGTCTCACCACATGTATGACCACCAGAGCCTTGGCCCGTCTCCATGCCCCGTGCGTACCGCACGCCTCTCCGCTATTACCGCGTCGAGCCTCTGCTGTCCCGGTTGAGTCTCAAGGGTCGCGAACCCACACCACTCAAACCACACTGCAGAGTACCACCGATCATCACCGACCGATGACGAGTATCACGTTTCCATCAGACCACCGAGCTCCAGTCCAAACCACGTGTCACTCGCTTTTCCCCGCTGAATAGGCTTCGATTCTCTGGATCCTTACACCGTAGCCCCTCAATCCAACTCCACCTTCAACTTGACTCCATGGTAGATGATCATTCCACCCTCGCCCCGTTGACTTCTAGCTCACATGTGCACCGTCTTGAATCAACCCCACGTCATAGTCTTGTCGAACTCATACAAGCCCTAGAGCCTGCGCCGCGTGTTTCCACACCCAGAAGTCGGTCACCATCAGCATCACACTCCTATGTCGTCGTCGCCGATCTTACCACCGTATTCTGTACCAACCGTCTCGTGTCGATCTGTCAGACTAACTAGTCTGACCAAGCCGACCTTGTCCGGCTAAAACGACCCGCTCCAGGCTTCCAGATCATATTCCACGAATTTTCACCCATCACATGATAATTCCATCTTAGCTGACATGACTTTCCGCATCACCTTCAAGCATCCCTATTGTACCAAGTGAACTTCTCACTATGCAATAGTACATGAAGCAAACCACGTCATCACCTTCCAGTACTAGTAGCAATTTAACCAAATAATTTTGGCTTTCACGTGGTGCAACTCCTAGGCTCAACTCCCGATGCTTGTTAGTATTTGCTTTGTCCGTCTCTGCCTTCCAACGGATGCACATCAATTAATGGATTTTTTCTTCCGCTGAATTGATCTGCTGCCTCTTTTGGAGTTGCACACGAGGACCTGATCCTCTTTATTTTTTAACAAAACTCACCTGGACACAGCTCACACACGTCGCCCTTCCCGGCGCTTCTGCGCGGCAGCCCACCATGGGCCTTGCAGTCGTCCTCCGTGCGCCCTCAGATGGGCCTCCTTCCATGTGCCACCAGACGATAGGATGACAACACGACACATACGTTCGCCGGCGCCTCACGCTCACACGATCGATCGGGTGATCGACCGCCGCACGTCTCTGCACCTGCACCGCACGTGTACTCCTACCATTGTCCGACACCTGCTGCAACTCGCGGATTCCGTTGTTCTCATCGTCGATTGCATCTGCGGACGAAATCGCCTGAACATCTGATTAGTTTCCTACCGATCGGTCATCGCTTCAGCTACACCAACGCCTTCGATCATAACCTCCAGATGAACAATCGTCGCCTCCAAATAACCTAGCGATTCTTGTTACGCAATCCCGGGTCCGCTAACACCAGCGTTTCCGACCCACATGCGTAAACAGGCCCAACCGAAGAGCAACACCGACTTATGACAGTCCTTGGGCCCTCTCCCCCCAAAAGACTAGCCTGTTAGGAGGGGACACCCTCACCCTTATAAGTCGTGTTATGTCTCCTCCCACAACCGATGTGGGACTAAACCCAACAATCTCCCCCTCACACATCGGTCACCCATGGGCCCGCTAACACCAGCGTTCCAGCCCACCTACCATGACCGACGACCCGTGAGTCCACCGAGATTTATTCCGGGCGCCTGGGCTCAGATACCACTTGTTAGAATAAGTCTGAGGCACTCCGTCGATCATCCGAGGACCAAGCAATCACACGAGCACGACACCGAGATTTGTTAACGAGGTTCACCGATATGGCTACATCCCCGGGGCATGACTACGTGCGCTCCTCCCCGTGACACCGTCACAATACCGCACCCTGGCCGCCTTGGGTGCCGGCACACGCCGCCGACTCCCCTTGCACGCCGGTGCTATTATGTTGTCGTAGGTTACATCGTGTGTCTAGTCCCGCTATATATGAGAGGCCTAGGATATAAGTGTCCTGTTTGGACACGACTCCATATCCTATCTAAACACAATACAACTCAGAGTCCAACTGTAACCTACCGTGTACACAATATTCGACACAACTCTAACAGCCATCCCAAGTTTCACCTCATTCCAAGGTGGTTTGGTTCACCAAATAATCCTGAAACCCTCTCTATCCAGTATCAAGTTGAAGCAATTCTACAATGCAAAGTTTGTCCAAATGTCTTGAAACTTTGCACGAGTGCTCAACATCCAAAATTAGGAGTCTGTGCCAAAAATGGGATTTCTGGGGATTAATTCACCCACATTCCCATTGGATTGGACATAACTGTCCATTTGGGGGTGATTTCAAGTTTGCATTGCCAAACTTGTCCAATGAAGCTCAAATTTGGTGGAGCGTCATATTTTTGCATCAAACCTAATCCTGTTAACTTGCATCACCATTGGTAAAGTCTATCTACCCCAAACACATGTTGAACACCTTCTGCCAGCTTAGTAAAACAACACTTACCTCACTCTACACCCATACACTTTCCTCCCAACTCATAGCCCAAGCAGCCAGCACCACTCCTCGACTGCAGATGAGTGGTCCGTCTCTGGTTCCTAGCAGAAGAGGCAAAATCTCCATTTTAGTTTCTGGCTCAAGTCTGGCATCATCTCTGTGATCACTCCCTTTGACCAACAGTGAGTCTCTCGGCTCTCAAATGGCTAGGGATCATCTAACCCAACCCCAGGACACACCAGACACAACCAAAGCACCCCAGAGCACAACAGCATGCCGTGGCATGCCAAAACTGCGCTATGGGTGCGCTACAGGTCACAACCGGGACAAAAGGTGCCTAGCCCTGGCTGGTTCAAGCCTCCCTCGATGCCTCTCCTCGTACCCGACAACCCTCTTGCATTAGGGCAGCCTCCGGGCCCCTCCTCCCCCGCTCTGTTGACCGGAGCGACACGTGCCAGCACGCGCCAGATTCGGCCAGAAGAATGCAGCCACACATGCACACACGCTCCTCGCTCTCTCTCCCTCTAAGTGAGTCACAGGGGTCCTAAACCACGTTTGCAATACCGTGGTTTTGACCCCGAGCTCTCTCTGCCTCTCCTACATGCCACGTTGAAACCACGGGCACTTCCCGCTCGATGCACCGTCGAGGGCCTATAAATAGGGCTTCCCCCTCGCTCCAGCACCCTCACTCTACTCCTCTAGAGCCTAAATCGAGCCCCTAGCCACCCCATTCGAGCATAGCGAGCTTCGGTACTCGAGGTCGACCGAGGCCCCGCCTCTTCCGAGCTTCGTCGATCACGGGTTACAAGCCAGCTCTCGCGCTCCTCTCACCTCCTCCGTGATTGTATTGACCTCTTGGAGCTTCCCCATCTCCGAAGCTAACCCCTGCCCATAGCACCCACTTCATCCACATCCCGAATTGGCTCCGCCGCTTCCACCTCGTCGCCAGTGACCGAGGGTCTCCCCGTCGTCCCTTCGACCATCAGCATGTAGGCGGCGACGTGCTGGTTCCATTTCTGCCATCGTTGGGGGTATGAGGGCGTTAGTGTCGTGGCCGGCGTGCCCCCCCTTTGTCCAGAGGAGGAAAACGACCCCGACATGTGTGCCGCACCTGTCGGTGTCTCATCACTCCCCCTCTCTCCTCTCTCAGCCACTGACCGCACGGGACCGAGCGTCAGGTTTGAACCTGACGGTGTGCGCGCCTAGGCTGGCTGGCCAGTTGGGCTGTCCCAGCCACAGACACAGCCAGGCCAGGGCTGAGCCCATTTTCATTTTTGATTTTATTCTGTTTTAAAAGATTTTTGTAGGATTTTTTATTGAACTAAATTTAATTATTCTTCCACCACAATTATTCCAAGAATGAGTAGAATTTAATAGAGCTATTGAATAAAAAATTTATGCCAACTTTTGTGTATAGTAATAATTAAAAGGCTTACTTTGAATACTTTAGCTCTTGTTAAATTGACTTTAAAAATAATCTTTTCACCAAAACCAGAGACAAATATTTTTAAAACTATAAAACAGGTTTATCAGAATAAGATAAAAAATTTTAAGTGAATTTTTGTTCTGTTTTTGAGTGAGCTACTTATTTTATTATTATTATAACGATGATAGATTCCACGTTTGACGAAGGAGTTGGACTCGAAGATCCGAATTCCCCGGATACTTAGCTGATCAAGGCAAGCAACCCTTTGACCATGTTTGAGCAAATATTATACTGCATGCTAGTAGAACAATTATTCCTGTTGCATATGATCATGAGTATTCGGTAAATCATCGATATGATGTTACCGATGGCTCCTCCGGAGCACTTGCATTTGAGCATGATTCTACCACCTATGAGGGTCACGCTAATATTTTGTTGACAAGTAGACAGTGGTGCTACGCATAGTAGAAGCATGAGCATGATGATGGTAAATATCAAAGGTTTCATGAAAACTCCGTCGGGTGCCACTAATGCCCGAAGCTGATGATGAGTTAGGTGACCACTTGTGGCGAAGTGGTGCACTAGGAAATATTTTTGTGTGAGTGGTTTCAAAAACAGGATTAGATTTATGATGTGTCGACCGTCCCACCCTTACATGTGCGACCATGTTACCCCTTTAAGGGACGGGGCCTTGTTGATTACTTTGGTCAGTGTTAGCAAAGAGCCACATTACTAGTGGTGGGAGTGATATGTGGTCACTCTCGTGACGGGGTCGTACCAGGTAGGTCGACTATGTCTTTTTTACGTGTTCTGGGCACACTGTTGGTCCCCGCATGGATGATACTGTCCAGAGTCGGTGCTCGTAAGATATACGTAATGTGAGCAGTCGAGTGGAACTCTTTGTCTAGTATCGTCAGGGAAAGGCATTGATTGGGTGCTTAGATCGGGTATGTTATATACCACGAGTCGTGTCCCGAATCTAGTGGGTACAACGTACAACCTCTTCGGAGTGTAAAACTATTTGTCCACGGTCACAAACAATTGGGTGGTGCTGCTAAAACTATGTCCAGTCGTTTCCACAAAAACCAAGTGTTTGTTTGTGTTAATGGTGTTATCTGAAAGAGTTGATATGACCAAATTTGGTGACTTGGCATGGGTTCAGCCCACAACAGATATGTTGATATATGTAACCTGTTCTTCTAAGTACCATCTATCTTATGTTGCACATCCATCTATGATCATTTTACAATCAAGTTGCTTTCCCACCAAAACTGCATATTACTTCTTACCATACCAACTGCATTATCCATATCATGGGATGTTTGCGAATACATTCAACGTACTCACTGGCTTGCCACTAGTTTTGTTGTTGACTAGAGATGGAAGGACCGTAGTTTGGAGAAGAATTCGTCAACGGAGATGGACTTGTGAACTAGGACGCTTCCTAGTCAGAATGCATGTTGGTGTCGGCTGATGGCATGGGCTCCTGTTTAGCCGCAAGATTTCCGCTAGTAGATGTATCGGTGTGATTGGCCTTATAGGCCCTACCTATGTGAACTTGACATTGACGGTCATTTGTTGCAATAATCGGTATGTTGGATGTGAGACTCTTTATATTCGGTATATGTGTGTTTGGTGAGCATTGTTCTCTGGGATCACTGAGCATGTTCATTCGACGATCTTGACTTGTAAGTCGGGTTCCCCATAGAGCTGGTATCAGAGCCATCCTGACTGTAGGAAGCCTTAGTGAAAGTGCGTTATATCGACTAGAGGGGGGGGTGAATAGGAGATTTTTATAATTTCATCACTGAGTAAATTCCTTTTGAGGAAATTCCTCACTAATGACTAACTTACAACGGAAACAGTTAAGGATCAGTCATGCAATTGTTCACAACAGCAGTATTACAGAGTGAAGATTATGAAAACAGATTGCACAGTAAGCAGGCACGCAGAATACATATGATGATCAACTCAAGTGAAGAATTTGGGGTGGAGGAAATTCAGGGAAAGTCTTTAGCAAATTCTTCAAACAGTCACAGTGAATGTCATCAACACATAATACAGAGAATGTAAAGAGTTGAGGAATTAGAACCCGATTCTTGGTGAAGACTGTTGTTGATGACCCAGTTCCAACTGCTGTGACAGTTGTACATCTGGTTTGGAGCGGCTTGGTATTTAAACCAAAGGACACCCAGTCCCGGGACACACAGTCCCTACAGTAATCTCCTTGAGCTAAGGACACACAGTCCTCGCCCAACACTCGTGGTAAGTCTTCAGGGAAGACTTCCATACCCTCACAAACTCGGTCACCAGGCGATCCACAGTTGACTGCTGAATTGCTCTAGACCATGACGCCTAACCGTCTGGAGGATGCACAGTCCTCAAAGGTAAAAGGCTTCAATCCCACACAGGAACAACTTCTTCAGTGATGCTCAATCACTAGGTTTGGTTTGTGGTTTCGGTGGGTGGTGTATTTCCTCACTGATGATTTACTCTCGTAGGCTCTGGGGAATTTGGGTTGCTCTTATGACAAGTGTCAGTTTCTAACGGAGCAGCCAACCAGCTAGTGGTTGTGGGGGGCGGCTATTTATATCCTGGGAGCATCCCGACATGATTTGACATTAATGCCCTTAAATAATATGACCGTTGGAGTGGATAAGATCAGTGACTTGGCGTGGCTTATCGAAACGGTCGGGACCCTCAACTGTGAGAGTCCTCATGTCACTCATATTCCTCACTTGAGGATTTTGGTAGGATTTGGCTTGGGTTGAGCATCATGAGGAAATCCATTCCATAGTGTTACTTGGAACCCCTTTAGCAGTACGGTGTTCCTATTCATCAAATGCGAGGAAAGTAAAACAGAAAACGTAAATCTTCACGCTTCAATTTCTTCAAAATGATTTTCTTCAGGAACCACCGATCTTCTCAATATCAATATCTTCATGAGGAATATCAATTTCATCGCAGATTCCTCGTGATTCATTTCTTCAGCTTCAGACCAATTTCTTCAACTGAAGACATATATTTTTCGGGGTCGATATTCATCAAATATCTCAAACTCCTCAATGACTTATAGATCCTGTGTACACTTATAAACACATTAGATACTTAACCTATAAGTCTTCAAACCACCAAAATCACTAAGGGGCACTGGATGCACTTACAATCTCCCCCTTTTTGGTGGTTGATGACAATCAGGTTAAGTCTTCAACAGGGAATAAAAATGTGAAGTGTAAATACTCAATTGAGGAATTTGAAGACAAGATTCACAGAGACTCCCCCTCAAGATGTGCATACCTTGAGGATTTTGCTTTTATAGCATATGCACATTGATGATTTATATCATGGAGATCTCCCCCTGAATCTTGTAAATCATGCATACATATAACATATTATATGAACAAAATGAAGATGCATGATGGCAAATGGTATCTAACAAATTCCAGCATGCGTGCATTAAAACTTGAGGAATAAGCATGCGAAGAAAAACGTTCAAAAAGCGTCAGAGTACCATCGGGCTTAAGTTACAACTCATTACATAAAAACTTCAGAAGATCCAAGAGTTTGTAACTTAAATATAGTTCATAAGCCCCAAAAATAACTCCCGTTTGAAGACTAACTCTCAAATTTCCCCCCCATTGTCATCAAGTGACAAAAAGGGACAAACTGAGGACTAACGCCCGTGAAGACTTCATTTCTTGGCGGTGGATGAAGATCCTTGGCGCTTCTTGGGTGTAGTCTTCTTCCTTGGGCCTGTTGCGGTGTCGATTTGTTCCTCATCAGATTCGGCGGTGCAGAAGGACGAGAAGGAGCTGTCTTCAAGATCTGGCACTGGAATGGGCCTGAACTTCTTCTTGGGAGGCCACGACCAGTCAAAGTCCTGCTCAAAGTTCAATTCTTCAAGCTCAGTCTGGGTCTTCAGATGTGCAAGGGTAGCCCAGGTGCGATCAAAAACCTCATGCAGATAGTGATGATTAAGTTTCACAGAGTTCTGTGTCTCAGTGAGGGTTTTCACAATGGCACCAAACTGGCGTTTGACCCATTTGTGGTTGTGATCCACCTTCTGATGAAGACTGAGGAGAAGCTCTCTGGTGTTTAGCACGCGAGGAGGAACAGGGCTTGGTGGACGAGTTTCAGTATCGTCCCATGAGGAATATGCATCTGGCTCTTTGAATTGACCATCAAGAGGCCTGCTGCCTTCATCAATCACAGACTTTCCTTTTCCCTCAATGGGCTCGAAAGTCTTCTTGTTTACTCGGATAGGAGGCATATAACCAACATGGTTCTGGAAATCTGCGTGGAAGTTGATGCCTGTCCTAGTCCTGAGGAATCTCATGATCCATGGTGCATAAATTTTGTGATCATAGGGGCACATGGCATTGTCAGGCAAAGTCCTCAAGAAGAAATCATGGATATTCATGGGGATACCGTGAATGATGTTGAAGAGGATATTCTTCATGAGGCCGACGACATCTTCTTCATCGTCATGGCCTTTGATGGGCGCGAGCACACTGCAGAGAATGCGGTAGACAGACCGGGGTGTGTATTTGAGCGCATGGACGAGGAATGTGGTTCTTGAGGGTTTTCCTGCAGCCAAAGGCTTCATGAGGACTTCCATCATTCCATTTGGTAGCTCACGCTCACCACAAAGCTTCTCTGCCCCTTCTGAAGGAATTGGTTCGGGCAGTTCTCTGAGGAGTTCAGACGCTGGAGCCTTGTAGTGAGTGTTTTGGGTCATCCAGTCGAACACCCAAGTGTTGATGTCATCAGCATTGCCCGAGATGTACAGAGTTGCATAGAACTGAAGAATAAGCTCACTATTCCAATCTGATATGTCGGAGCACATAGGGAGCAAACCTGCATCATGGAGTACACTGAGGACTGGTTCCATGCAGGGAATTTCTTCAAGTTCATCATGAGGAATGTGCCTGTGCTGGAATATCTTGTTGCGTCCACAGAGCACAGAAGCATAGTAGTTCATCTGAGTCCTTGTCCAAAACTTCAGATGCCTCATTTGAGGCTTGTCATAGGGATTTTCTCCGATGAAATACATGCGTTCCTCAAACAAATTTTCTTTCTGAAACTTTGGCCGCTTCGAGAATGGCTGGTGCTGCACTGGCTGGATAGTGTGCTGAGGAATGGGTGGGGAAACAACCATGGCAGTCTCTGGGTTGAGAACAATGAATTCATTGTCAGGGGCGGGAACATTTCCTTCAGCAGTTTCCTCAGGTTGAGGAATTTCATCAGCTGGTATTTCTTGCTCTGGCTGAGCTTTAGGCTGAGGAATTTCTTCTTCCTCCTCAGCGTGAGGAGTTTGGTTAGCCTGTTCAGTGGGAGGAGCCTGCTCAGACTGGACATATTCTTCAGCTTGTTTTTCATCAGCTGACTTTGTGGCAGAAGCAGATTCATCAGCTGCTGCAGCTGAAGCTTGAGTAGTATCTTTCTGAGGAATATGAGGTTGAGGACTGTCATCAATCTGTATTTCCTCATCAGTATGCTCTTCAGAGGCAGCATCCTTCATTTCCTCATCTGCCCTTGTAGTTTGGTCACCAATGACGACCATTTCATATGAAGGTGCAACATTTAGAGGCACCGGGTCCAGAGGGGCAGATTCTTCAGTTTCCTTGAGGCGTTTTGCCTCAATCTTTTCTTCTGCTGAGGAAGCTTTTCTCTTCTTCGCTTCCTTCTCAGCAGCTCTTGTCTTTTTCGCGTCTGATGCAGACGGGATTAACTTCTTCACCTTTGAAGCTTTTGGTGAAGGTGTTTTCGCGACAGATTCTTCAGCTGGCAGTGAGGAACCAGCTGGAACAGAGTCATCAGTCTGCTTTGGTGAAGCAGCTGGATCAGTAGCAGTTGCATCAGGGGTTGCAGTTTCATCAGTGGTGGTTTTGGTGATGATCTCTTCAATCGCCGGCTCATCAGCTCGGCGCTCTTGGTGTTGTTCCTCACTTTGAGGAATTTCCTCCTCATCAGGAGATACATGTTCTGGATGTTCAACCAGGGGCTGAGGAGTTGGTGCTGGTTGTGGATGTCGCTTGTTGTAGTCATTAACAGCACTAGTGGCTAGCTTGATGAAATTGCGTTTGATTCTTGTGCGGTCTGACAGTTTCTCACACTTGTCAGTCAAGACTTGCAGCTCTGCCTGGGTTGACACCAATGCTGCAGGCGTCACCTTGAGGACATTTTGCCTGAGGAATTTCTCCTTTCTGGCCTTTGCAATCTTTGCCTGCTTGGCCTTCTGTTCCTTCCACTTGGCTTCGTTTATGAAGGTAGCCACGATGTGGCTGACGCCAGGAGGAAGTTTCAAATCATCAATGGGTGTGTTTGGGTCTTCATACCACACATCGATGAAGTCGAGGAGGACCTTGGGGTCCATGGCCAGAGGAATAGCACTGCCTGATGCTTGTGC
This sequence comes from Hordeum vulgare subsp. vulgare, assembly GCF_904849725.1. NCBI lineage: Eukaryota > Viridiplantae > Streptophyta > Magnoliopsida > Poales > Poaceae > Hordeum > Hordeum vulgare. The sequence continues at coordinate 230,962,183 of NC_058518.1, read as the reverse complement.
TACCCGTTCTTGCTTGTTCCTGATGATGGCTTGCAAAGTTTCATCATCATACTCATCACTTCCCTCTGATGCAGACGGGACTGCGATGATTTTGCTGGGGCTGGGCAGAGGTGCAGGTTCAGTAGTTGTCGAAGTCTTCACAAGGGGAGTTGAAGACTTTGTCTCCGAGCTAGTTGCAGCTGGGAGTGAGGAGCTGGAGCTGGCAGTCGTAGTCTTCACGACTTTCTTCTGTACTGGCTTTGGAGGTGGAGCTGAGGACTTTCGTGTAGATGAGATGGGTGCCGAGGGTTTTGGCGCTGATGGTTTTGGAGTTGATGGTTTTGTGACAGAAGCCTGTCCAGACTTCTCTTGAGGCTTTGGAGCCTTTGGCTTTGATGGTGCAGACTGCTTTTGAGGAATCTCTGAGCCGGAAGTTTCTGCTGCTGAGGAATGAGCAGCACCGGAGGCAGCAGCTGAGGATTCATGAAATTTCTTCACTCCTGTTTCGGCTTGCTTCTTGAGCTTGGCCAGATGCCTTTCTTTTTCATCTGGGTAGTCATCAAGTGTCATAAGACTTGAGGGATGAGCTACTTGATGATCCTCAAGTGGAGCCCTTCTGCGAGGAGGCTTCAAAGTGAATTTCTTCGCATATTTTGGGGTCACAAACCTGTACTCCTTCCACTCCTTTGCCCATCTGCGTTCAATTTTCTGCAGCCTAATCTTTCTTTTAGGCATTATCTCAGGTTCATCATCAGGCGTGCAATAGTCCATGTATATGTCATCAGGAATATCAACAGTTGTGTTCTGCTCCAGTTTCTTTCCTCCCTTCTGTTTCCTTTCTTCCTCCATTTTCTACAGACGAGGAATTTGCTGATGATTTTGAACTCTTGAAGATTTTGATGAGCCTTGAAGAGTTTCTTCCAGAAATGCTGCAAATGATTTAAGGTGATGAGAACCGAGAGATTCATCAGCTGACATGTGTGTACCTGTGAACAGAGTATAGTTGCGAGGAATTTGGAGAGGTCATATGCGTTCTCAGATTTGAAGAAAATGAAAAAGTTTGACAGTTTGAGGAATATAACCAGTGGTTGAGGAATTTGCTTAAGAATACTGTTCTTGGGTTCCAGAGTTGTACAGATCCGAAAATTCGCACAATTGAGGAATCTCGTGAAAATCTTAGTTGCTTAGCTAGTTCATCAATGATTCTGGTGATGGATAGTGTTTGAGGAATCATGTGCACATCGTATCTTGAGGAAAAACAGATTTCACATGGGAGAGGTAAAATTTCAGATCTAATCTGCTGTAAAAATGGGATATATTTACCCTGGAAGGTGCGAACGAAGAACACAAAAAGGTGGCGTTGGAGAGGCTCTTCGGTCAAGTGTCCAATGCACCCTAACTTGGCAGCAGAGGACGTCTATGGCGGCGGCGGACGTAGATGTTCCGACTCCGGCGTGATCCTGGCGGCGAGAAGGTTGAGGCAGTGAAGCTCTTCCTTGCCGGCGACAAGACTACCAGCGGTGGCGCTAGGGTTCGGTGTGCTGTAGCAGGAGAGCGATGAGGCGAAGAAGATGATACCGAGGGGGATAAGGACATATTTATAGCCCGAAAGTTACTGTTTTGCGCGAAAGTTTCGGACCAAATAGCCCTTGCCTCTACGTCTCCGCAAGACACGTGTAGCTCCCATACGATGCGGTGGAGATAGTGGAGACCGCGGTTATCCGATCGTGGGAAGTGGGGGTTCAGTTACTGTTCCCTTGAAGAAAAACAATTTTTGAAGATTTGAGGATTTTTGTTACCAAATCATCAGCTGACAAGGATGCAGTGAGGATTTTGATGAAAGTTTCAAGTAGAACGCATATGAAGAATTGAATAGACTGGATAAGTATAGCATAGAGGGAAAGTAGGGTCCGATCACATTCACTTAGCAGAAACATCAACTTGAAGAAATAGCAATAAGTGAATGCTGTTGAGGACTAGAAATCACAGTCTACCTAGTCAAATGAAAGTCATCAAGTGTTTTTGAAGATTTTGCAATAGATCATCACAATGAAGAACAGCTGTTTTGAAGAAAAATGCATTGTGAGGAAATTGATCATTTGAAGAAAATCAACTTGAGGAATTTCACATTGGGCGGTGGCGTTACCCACCATATAAGAATGTTGATTACAGACGCCGCGTACAATTGTCGTAGGGCCCTGAGAATCAATTTCTTCGTTAATTTCTTCACATTCAGAGTGACTTTCTTCATTGGTTGAAGAAAATCGTTTCATCATGTGTTGCACATCTAAGTCATCAACTTTGCGTAAGTGTTAGGATGTGTGCATGTTTTTACAAAACATTTGAAGACTCTAAGATATTTAGCTCACACAGCAACTTGCAAAACCTTTTCTCATCCAAGGGCTTAGTGAAGATATCAGCCAGTTGATCAGCAGTCTTCACATGATCGATGAGGATATTGCCCTTGAAGACATGGTCCGGAAGAAAATGATGACGAATCTGGATGTGCTTGGTCTTCGAGTGCTGCACTGGGTTGTAGGCAATCTTGATAGCACTCTCATTGTCATAGTAGAGAGGCACATTCTTCATGTTGATGTCGTAGTCCTTGAGGGTTTGCTTCATCCATAGCAATTGAGCACAGCAAGAACCAGCAGCAATGTACTCAGCTTCGGCAGTGGAGAGTGATACGCAGTTCTGCTTCGTTGAGGACCAGCAAACTAGTGATCTTCCGAGGAAATGGCATGTGCCAGATGTTGACTTGCGATCCACACGGTCACCAGCATAGTCTGAATCAGAATACCCTACCAGATGAAGATTGGAGCCCTTGGGATACCATAATCCTAGTGTTGGTGTGTGAGCTAAGTATCGAAGAATATGTTTCACAGCCTTATGGTGTGATTCCTTCGGTTTTGCTTGAAAACGTGCACACATGGAAACACTAAGCATTATGTCTGGCCTAGATGCACATAGATACAATAAAGAACCAATCATAGAACGGTATACCTGCTGATCGAAATCTTTACCATTTTCATCAGTGCCGAGGTGACTGTTGGTAGGCATTGGAGTCTTGGCACCTTTGCATTCATGCATGTCGAATTTCCTCAGAACATCCTTGAGGTATTTCTCCTGTGATATGAAGATTCTATTGTTTTGTTGGCGAATTTGAAGACCTAAGAAGAATTTCAGCTCCCCCATCATGGACATCTGATATTCTTCACTCATCATATAGGCAAATTCATCACTATATCTTTTGTCAGTACAACCAAATATGATGTCATCAACATATATTTGACATACAAACAGCTCATTATCATAAGATTTTGTGAAAAGAGTTGGATCGAGTGAACCAGGTTTGAAGCCTTTCTTCATGAGGAATTCCTTCAATGTATCATACCATGCCCGAGGGGCTTGCTTGAGGCCATACAGAGCCTTTTTGAGTCAGAAGACTTTGTGTGGATTCTTTGGATCCTCGAAACCTGGGGGCTGAGCAACATATACTTCTTCCTCAAGCTTACCATTGAGGAATGCACTTTTCACATCCATTTGATATAAGATGATGTTATGATGATTAGCATAAGCAAGTAGAATTCGAATAGCTTCAAGTCTAGCAACAGGTGCAAAAGTTTCATCGAAATCTATTCCTTCAACCTGGGTGTAGCCTTGGGCTACAAGTCGTGCCTTGTTCCTCACCACTTGACCGTCCTCCTCTTGCTTGTTTCGGAAAATCCACTTGGTGCCGATGATGTTATGCTTGCGAGGATCTGGTCGTTTGACGAGCTCCCATACGTCATTCAGCTTGAATTGAAGAAGTTTGTCTTGCATGGCTTGGATACACTCCGGTTCCAGAAAAGCCTCAGCTACTTTTGAGGGTTCTGTGATTGATACAAAGGAAAAATGCCCACAAAAGTTAACTAAGTGTGAAGCTTTTGAACGAGTGAGAGGACCTGGCGTGTTGATGTCGTAGAGGATTTTGTCAAGTTCTACTTCATTTGCAATCCTCGAATGAGTTGGTTGAGGATTTTGTCTGGGCTGAGGAAGTGGTGCTGTTGCAATTTCCTCAGGAGCATCTTCTTGGTTTTCAACAACGATGGGGATCGTTTCTTCACCAATTTCCTCAGTGGGGACAATGTCTTCAGTAGGCTTAAGCTTAATTGCTTCCTCAGGAGACAGCTTATCTGGATCAGAAGGCAATTGCTCTCTTTGTGAGCCATTAGTTTCATCGAACCGCACATCTACAGTCTCAACAACTTTGTTGTGATAGTTGTTGAAGACTCTGTAGGTGTGCGAGTCCTTTCCATAACCGAGCATAAAACCTTCATGTGCCTTAGGTGCAAATTTCGAGCTATGATGAGGATCTCTAATCCAGCATTTTGCACCGAAGACTTTGAAATAACTTACATTGGTTTCTTGTCAGCGAGGAGTTCATATGAGGTTTTCTTGAGGAATTTGTGAAGATATACCCTGTTGATGATATGACATGCAGTGTTGATTGCTTCAGGCCAGAAGCGACGAGGAGTGTGATATTCTTCAAGCATAGTTCTTGCCATTTCAACCAGAGTCCTGTTCTTTCTTTCGACGACACCATTCTGCTGAGGAGTATCAGGAGCAGACAATTCGTGAGTAATACCAAGTTCATCAAGATAATCATCAAGACCAGTGTTTTTGAACTCGGTTCCATTATCACTCCTGATATGTTTGATCTTGATGCCGAAGTTCGTCGAGGCCCTTGAAGAAAATTGTTTGAAGATTTCCCGCACTTCAGTTTTATATACTATAATATGCACCCAAGTGTATCTGGAATAATCATCAACTATGACAAAGCCATATAGAGATGCTGCATTGGTTAGTGTTGCATAGTGAGTAGGTCCAAATAAATCCATATGAAGTAATTCAAATGGACGTGTAGTGGTCATGATGGTTTTGGAGGGATGCTTGGATCTGGTCATTTTCCCAGATTCACAGGCACCACAGAGATGATCCTTGAGGAATTTGACTGATTCGATGCCAATGACATGCTTCTTCTTTGCAAGTGTGTGCAAATTCCTCATGCCTGCATGACCTAGTCTTCGATGCCACAACCATCCTTCTAAGGTTTTTGCTAGTAAGCAAGTGGCTGGTTGAGGACCTGTAGAGAAGTCAACAATGTACAAATCCCCTCTTCTTACACCTTCGAAGACTTTGGATCTGTTAGATTCCATGATGACTACACATCTATATCTACCAAAGATAACAATCATATCAAGATCACAAAGCATAGAGACTGACATGAGGTTAAAACCAAGGGATTCAACAAGCATCACTTTGTCCATATGCCTATCCTTGGAAATAGCTACTTTGCCAAGTCCCAATACCTTGCTTTTACCTTTGTCAGCATATGTGATTTGCTTCAGAGGTGATGGAGTTAGTGGCATATTCATCAGTAAGCTTTTATCACCAGTCATGTGATGTGTGCAGCCACTATCGAGAACCCACTTAGTATTTTTGGGTTTGTCATCCTGTAGATGAATTAGTACAGCTTAACATCTCATATGCTTCAGATTTGAAGAATATGATACTAATTTCATCAGTTCAGTAGTTTCATCATAACAGAAATGTAAGGACGTTTGAAATATTTCTATTTCATCAATCATTAGCTTGCGTCCTATCAAGCATTTCCTCAGGTCTCCAGCAAATTCTTCAGATGATGATTTTCATCTGGAGACCTGACCTACAGAAGTGATTAGTTTGATTTCTTCACCACCCACATCTGAAGGGGTGGCAAAGCGTTCATCATCCTGTGAGCACCATATGAGAAAGGTGGCATTGAAGCTAATGCACTTTTCTTCACAGTAGGGCAGTTAAAGTACTCATATGAGTATGCAGAGAACTGGTTTGATGATTTATGAACATAATGATTTGAGGAGTAGCGCTCATAATCATATTCCTTGTAGTTTCCCTGTATGTTAGACGCATAAGCACGGGTACGAGCATAGTTTTGGCCAGTTGAGGATTTTGAACCTCTTGAAGACTTTGGTCCTCCTGAGGAATTTGATCTGGGGTTCAGATTCTTCAGAGGTGATGTCATGAGGACATTCACTTGAAGATTTTCAAGACAGCTTTTGGGAACCCAGATTTTCCTCAGAGGAGGGTCATTCCTGCAGTTAGTTCCAACATATCGAGAAAATACTTCACCAGATTGATTTTTGAATAGTTTATAGTTGGAATCAAATGACTCATCCGAGGAATAGGATAATTCACATGAGAAGCCAGTTAGATTAGATGGATCAAAAGGAGGCCCAGTAGCAGCAACCCATGAGGTTTTGGGATACTGCTCAGGTTTCCAATAAGATCCATCAGCATTCAATTTCCTCTCAAAGGCAATTCCTTCTTTCCTCGGGTTCCTGTTCGAGATCTGCTTTCTGAGCACATCATAAAGGATTTGATGTCCTTTGAGGCTTTTGTACATGCCTGTCACATACAATTCCTTCAACCCTGCATTTTCATGAGTGACATTTGTGTTTTCCTCAAGTGAGGAAATAGACACAACAGGTGCAGTTGAAGAATCTGTAGCAGTGGTAGCATTTGAAGATTCTGGTGAAGAATTAGCAGTTTCACGATCAATGCATTTAAGACATGGAGGAATAAATTCAACTTGACTAGCGCTGATCTGTTGAGCTAGTAATGAATCATTTTCCATACGAAGATCATGATAAGACATCCTCAGCTTCTCAAGATCAAGCTTCCTTTGAAGAAATTCGTAGGAAAGCTTCTCATGATCAGTGAGGAGTGTATCATAACGATCCTGAAGAATATCAAATCTAGACTGAAGATTTGTCATGTCATCAGGGAGGATTTGATTAAGATTCATTTCATCATTCGATAGATCTTCACTTTTGTCTAGCAGTTTTTGAAGCTTTTCCAGAGCAGTTTGTTGTTTAGTGGCAATGATGGCAAGTTTACTGTAACTGGGTTTTTTGTAATCATCATGTTCACAGTCACTTGAATCAGAGGAGGAGGCATTATGTGATACCTTTGAACCTTTTGCCATGAAGCAATAAGTTGTAGCGAAGTCATCAGCATAGTCATCAGTATGGATGGTGCACTCATTTTCTTCAAGATTGAAGATTGACTTGCTGACGAAATTGGTTGCTAGTGCAAGACTAGCCTGTCCGGATTCTGAATCTTCTCCACAGCCTTCTTCATCATCACATTCTTCCAATTCTGCCTCGGAATCCATTTCCTTGCCAATAAGTGCCCGAGCCTTTCTGAAGCTAGTCTTCTTGTGTGAAGAGGACTTTGAAGATGAGGATTTTGAAGATTTCTTCTTTTTCCTTGAGTCATCAGAACTGTCATCCTTGTATTTCTTCTTCTTTGATTCCTTTCCCCAGCGAGGACAATCAACAATGTAATGACCTGATTTCTTGCACTTGTGACTGGTCCGTTTCTTGTAGTCCTGAGATGCAGATTCTGATTTCTTCATGTCTCTTCTTGATGATTTACCGAACTGTCCTCAGCGAGTAAATCTCTGGAATTTCCTCACAAGCATTGCGAGCTCCTGTCCAAATTCTTCAGGGTCACAACTGCTGTCATCTGTTTCTTCTTCAGATGAGGAAATTGCTCTAGCCTTCAGTGCTCGTGGTCTGGAATAGCTTGGTCCATACAGATCTCTCTTTTCTTCTTGCTGGAATTCATGAGTATTTAGCCTTTCAAGAATGTCAGCTGGATCTAGCATCTTGTAGTCTGGTCTTTCTTGAATCATCAAAACTAGAGTGTCAAATGAAGGATCCAAGGATCTCAGCAGTTTCTTCACAACTTCGTGATCAGTGATATCTCGAGCTCCCAGTGCTTGCAGTTCATTTGATATATCAGTGAGGCGATCAAAGGTGTCTTGGCAGCATTCATTGTCATGTCTCTTGAAGCGATTGAAGAGATTGCGAAGAATATCAACACGAGAGTCACGCTGGGTTGATACTCCTTCATTTACCTTGCACAGTATCTCCCAGATCAGTGTTGCAGATCCCAAATCACTTACTCTTCCAAACTGACCCGGGCTCAGATAGCCACAGATGATGTTCTTCGCTTGAGAATCGAGTTGCTTGAATCTCTTCACATCAGCTGCAGTGACACTGGCAGAAACGAGGGGGACGCCATTTTCCACAATATACCAGAGATCATTGTCAATAGCTTGTAGATGCAATTGCATTTTGTTCTTCCAGAAAGGAAAGTTCTTCCCTTCGTAGGTGGGACATGGTGCAGTCACCTTGAACATGCCTGCAGTCGACATAACTAAAACTCCAGGTGGTTAAACCAAAAAACACACAGAACAAGGGAGTACCTTGCTCTGATACCAATTGAAAGTGCGTTATATCGACTAGAGGGGGGGTGAATAGGAGATTTTTAGAATTTCATCACTGAGGAAATTCCTTTTGAGGAAATTCCTCACTGATGACTAACTTACAGTGGAAACAGTTAAGGATCAGTCGTGCAATTGTTCACAACAGCAGTATTACAGAGTGAAGATTATGAAAACAGATTGCACAGTAAGCAGGCACGCAGAATACAGATGATGATCAACTCAAGTGAAGAATTTGGGGTGGAGGAAATTCAGAGAAATTCTTCAGCAAATTCTTCAAACAGTCACAGTGAATGTCATCAACACATAATACAGAGAATGTAAAGAGTTGAGGAATTAGAACCCGATTCTTGGTGAAGACTGTTGTTGATGACTCAGTTCCAACTGCTGTGACAGTTGTACATCTGGTTTGGAGCGGCTTGGTACTTAAACCAAAGGACACCCAGTCCCGGGACACACAGTCCCTACCGTATTCTCTTTGAGCTAAGGACACACAGTCCTCGCCCAACACTCGTGGTAAGTCTTGAGGGCAGACTTCCAAACCCTCACAAACTCGGTCACCCGGCGATCCACAATTGACTGCTGGATTGCTCTAGACCATGACGCCTAACCGTCTGGAGGATGCACAGTCCTCAAAGTTAAAAGGCTTCAGTCCCACACAGGAACAACTTCTTCAGTGATGCTCAATCACTAGGTTTGGTTTGTGGTTTCGGTGGGTGGTGTATTTCCTCACTGATGATTTACTCTCGTAGGCTCTGAGGAATTTGGGTTGCTCTTATGACAAGTGTCAGTTTCTAATGGAGCAGCCAACCAGCTAGTGGTTGTGGGGGGCGGCTATTTATAGCCTGGGAGCATCCCGACATGATTTGACATTAATGCCCTTAAATAATATGACCGTTGGAGTGGATAAGATCAGTGACTTGGCATGGCTTATCGAAACGGTCGGGACCCTCAACTGTGAGAGTCCTCATGTCACTCATATTCCTCACTTGAGGCTTTTGGTAGGATTTGGCTTGGGTTCAGCATCATGAGGAAATCCATTCCATAGTGTTACTTTGACCCCCTTTAACAGTAGGGTGTTCCTATTCATCAAATGCGAGGAAAGTAAAACAGAAAACGTAAACCTTCACGCTTCAATTTCTTCAAAATGATTTTCTTCAGGAACCACCGATCTTCTCAATATCAATATCTTCATGAGGAATATCAATTTCATTGCAGATTCCTCGTGATTCATTTCTTCAGCTTCAGACCAATTTCTTCACCTGAAGACATATATTTTTAGGGGTCGATATTCATCAAATATCTCAAACTCCTCAATGACATATAGATCCTGTGTACACTTATAAACACATTAGATACTTAACCTATAAGTCTTCAAACCACCAAAATCACTAAGGGGCACTAGATGCACTTACACTTAGGTAGCATGGACGATAACCGAGAGGAGTAGTACACTCAGCCCTTAGAATTGAGATTTTCTACACCCCACTACCATTTCATACCACCCACTGAAATTATAACCCGCCATACCCGAGATGCTTCCGGAGATGGGCTTTCCCCTACTCTTGGGAGAGAGCTTGGAGAAGTGTCGAGTACGCCGCACGCCCACTTTTCTCTACCACGAGCACTGGGTCAACACCTACACAAAGGAATATCACGTGGACGTGATAGAGAATTTGTTGTTGGCAATGGAGACAGCCGCATGAGAGGCGCTCGTGCGTCTCCGCAACATCATTCCCGAGATGGCCAATGAGCCGGCCACTCGTCACCTACCTTTTATTAAGGATGGGATTGACGGAGCTGGACACTTAACCCATCCTCAAAGGACGGGACACCACTCAGGTTTCAGACCTACTTCAGCCTCTCCGCTAACACCTTGACTCACCTTCTGATCAAGGAGTCTGTGACGCTTCGCCAAGAACTGCACCAAGTCAAGAACCTACTTCACCTAGAAAAGATGAAGACCCGCAAGGTCAAGACGGAAGGAGCATCTGGAGGGAGTTAGCCTATCGCACCCTGTTTTTACCTCTCTCGAATTGTAGTTTCAAAATCTGAGCTTATTAAATTTTTGCAATAATCAATGCTATGAGTGTCATGATTGTCATTGTGTGTTTGTATGCTTGAGTGAGTGGATTCAAAAAAACCATATTTTTATAACATGATTATTCTCAAAAGATTCTTTTCTTATTTTGACTATTTTTAAAACCTTGCTTTGGATTGCACTACAAGTCCTTGATGGTAAGGGAGTGCCTTTACCCAAAGATGGTATTCTGGTTTTAGAACTATCTTAACTCTCCAACATGCAAAATAATTAATTTTCAAATTACTTTTCTGCCTTAGAAAAATCTGAGAAAATGTGGAGATACTCACAGGACATATATTTTCCATACATAAGATTTTCAACCCCTATTTATATTCAAAATATTTGAGCAAACCCTTGAAAACCAACTATGTTTGTTTTAACCTTTTGAAATATTTCCAAAGGAAATATTCTCAATAAATTCCTAGAAATTTTCAACAACCTTTTGAAGCTATATTTGGTGGCCACACCAGGTTTCACCTCATTCCAAGGTGGTTTGGTTCACTAAATAATCTTAAAACCCTCTCTGTCTGGAATCAAGTTGAAACATCTCTACATTGTAAAGTTTATCCAAATGGATTGAAACTTTGCAGGAGTGTTCAACACCCCAAATGAGGAGTCTCTGCTAAAAATTGGATTTGGAGGGGGTAATCTACCCACATTCTCTTTGGAAGGGACATATCTGCCCATTTGGGGGTGATTTCAAGTTGGCGTTGCTAAACTTGTCCAATGAAGCTCAAATTTGGTTGAGCATCCTATTTTTGCATCAAAGTCAATCATGTTAACTTTCATCATGAGTGGAAAAGTGTAGCTACCGCAAACACCTATCGAACACCTTCTGCCAGATTAGTAAATCAGCTCCTACCTCACTCCACACCCACACACTTTCCTTCAAACTCTTTGACCAGACATCCAGCACCACTCCCCAACAGCAGGAGATTGGCCCCTCCTTGAATCCAAACAGACGAGCCAAAAAACCCCCATTATAATTCTAGTCCAAAGCTGGCATCACTCCTTTAATCACTTCCCACGACCTGTAGAGAGTCTATCGGCTCTCAAACGACTAAGTATCTTCAGACCCAACCCCAGGACACACCAGACACGGCCAAGTCGCACCAGAGCAGGCCAGCATGCCGTGGCATGCCAAAACTGCGCTCCGGGCACAATACAGGGCGCACCCGAAGCGAAGATGATTAGCCCGAGGCGGTTCAAGCCTCCCAATTGCCCATTCATGAACCCGACAACCCCTATGTATCGGGACAGCCTCAGGGCCCCTCCTCCCTCACTCTGTTGACAGGAGTGGCGCGTGCCAGCGCGTGCGAGATTCGGCCAGAAGACCATGGCCACGCATGCACGCTCCTCCTCGCTCTCTCTCCCTCTTAGTGAGTCTCAGGGGTTCCAAACCACGTCTGCAATACCGTCATTTCGACCCCGAGCCCGCACTGCCCCTCCTACGAGCTGTGGTGAAACCACCGGTGCCTCCGGCTCGATGCACCATCAGGGGCCTATAAATAGGCCTTCCCCCTCGCTCCAGCATCTCATCCCACTCCTCCAGAGCCTAAACTTCACCCCTAGACACTCCATTTGAGCACAGCAAGCTCCTTTGCTCGAGATCCATCGAGGCCCCGCCGCTTAGGAGCTCCGTCAATCTCGGGCTATGGGCCAGTTCTGACAATCCTCTCTCCTTCTCTGTGACCCTAGCAACCTCACGGAGCTTCTCCATCACCTCCCCGAGCTAATCCATGTCCATAGCACCTTGTTCCTCAACCTCCCAAATCGGCTCCGCCGCGGCCACCTCATCAGCGGTGAACCAGGGCCTCCCCGTCGACCCATCGACTACCAGCAGGTAGGCAACGGTGAGATGGTTCCATTTCTGCCATCAGCGGGGCTCGAGGGCGTCGGTAGCGTCGCCGGCGTGCCACCCCTCCCCTTTGTCCACAGGTGGAAGACGACCCCGACAGGTGGGGCACATCTGTCGGTGGCTCTTCTCTCTCCCCCTCTCTCCGCTCTACCGCTGACCGCACGGGCCCGCGCATCAGGTTTGAACCTGGCTGCACGAGCTCCTGGGCTAGCTGGCTGGCCAGCTGGGCCATCCTAAGCCACACGATGAGCCAGGCCTGAGCCATAGCCCTTTTCTTTTTCTGTTTAATCCAGTTTTAAAGGATTTTATAAAATTTGTTATCCAATATAATTTAATTACTTATCCACCACAATTATTCTAAAAATAAGTAGAATTTAATAGATCCTTTGCGCAAATTTTTGAGATAACTTTTCTGTATGGCAATAAATAAAAATGCTATTTTGAATAGTTTTCCTTGTGTTAAAATGATTTTTAAAATAATCCTTTCACCAAAACTAGAGATAAATATGTTCAAAATGATAATATATATTTATCAGAATAAAGCAACATTTTTAAAGTGAGTTTGTGCTCTGTTTTTGAGTGAGCTACTTATTATTTTATTATTTACTATGATGATAGATACCACGTTATGCGAAGGAGTTGGACTCGAAGACCCTGAAGACCCCGGATACTTAGCTGATCAAGGCTAGAAGCCCTTTGACCATGTTGAGCTATATAAATATTTGCATGCTAGTAGAGCAGTTATCTCCCGTTGCATATGATCATGAATAGTCGGTAAATCATCGATATGATGTTAACGATGGCTCCTCCGGAGCACTTGCATTTTGAGCATGACCCTAGCACCTATGAGGGTGACGCTAATATCATGTTGACAAGTAAAGCTAAGCATAGTAGAAGCATGAGAAAGATGATGGTTAAAATCAAGGTTTACGAGAACCCCGTCGGGTGCCACTATTGCCCGAGGGTGATGATGAGTGAGATGGCCACTTCTGAAGAAGTGGTGCACTAGGTATTTTTGGAGTGAGTGGTTTCGGAAACAGGATTAGATTTATGATGTTTTGACCATCTGAAACCTTACATGTACGACCACGATACCCCTTTATGGGATGGGGCTTTGTTGATTACCTTGGTTAGTGCGAGCAAAGAGCCACATTACTAGTAGCGGGAGTGATGTGTGGTCACTCTCGTGACGGGGTCGTACCAGGTAGGTCGACTATGCTGTTTTGACGTGTTCCGGGCACACCTTTGGTCCCCGCATGGATGATACTGTCCAGAGCCGGTGCTCGTAAGACGTACATCATGTGGGTTGGGTACCAATCGAGTGGATCTCTTTGTCGAGTATCATCAAGGGAAAGGCATTGATCGGGTACTTACCTCGGGTATGTTATATACTGCGAGTCGTGGATGACATGGAAGTTTCCCAGATCGGTTGGGTACAACGTACAACCTCTGCAGATTGTAAAACTATTCGAATAGTCGTGTCCACGGTCAAGGACAGTGTGTTTGTTCAAAGATATATCTGAGAAAGAGTTTATATGACCAAGTTTGGTGACATGGCATATTGGGTGAAGCCGGAGTGTTCATCCCACAACATATATGTTGATATCTGTAACCTGTTCTTCTAAATACTATCTAGCTTATATTGCACATCCATCCATGAACATGTTTATTTACAGTAAAGCCGCTATCAACCAATACTACATGTTACTTGTTATCATTCACACTCCATTATCCATATCATGGGCAGTTTGTGAGTACATTCAAACTACTCACTGGCTTGCCATTGGTTATGTTATTGACCAGACATGGAAGGACCGGAGCTTGTATAAGAGTACGTCATCAGAGACAGACTTGCGAACTAGGACATTTCCGAGTCAGAATTCTTCTCGATGTAGGTTGATGGCATGGGCACCCGCTTAGCCCCAAGATTTTTGCTAGCAGATGTATCAGCATGTTTAGGCCTTATAGGCCCTACCTGTGAGAACTTGACCTTGATGGTAATTTGTTGTAACCTTTGGAATGTTGGATGTAAGACTCTTCAAATTAAGTATCTTTGCGTTCGGTGAGCATTGATCTCTGGGATCACTGAGCACGTTCATTCGGCGATCTCGACTCATAAGTCGGGGTCCCCACAAAGCTGCTATCAGAGCAATCCTGACTGTAGGAAGCCTTAGGTAGCATGGACGATAGCCGAGATTAGTAGTGTACTCATTGTAGCGACCCGACTCAAAACGAGTCAAGCCTCTGTGTATCTCTGCCATCCCTGGATCAGTATGCTGGCACACACAGTACATCAGTGTATATATCAAAGTGCAATCACATGTAGATAGCGTAAAACTGATATATACCTTAAATATCTCAGCGGAAACAGTCAAGGGAGTGGAGTCCCAATAAACACCAATAGAAAGTTGAGTGCGGATCGTAACCCTGAATAGTACTCTGACTCGTCGAGGAAAAATATCTGCAACATAAGATATTGCTGCCGTGTAGGTCAGCATATTGAATATGTCGGCAAGTCACATATGAGAGGGGGTAAAATATCATCTATACTATATGCATATATGGCAGGTGGGGCTGTAAGTTTTAGCGTAAAGCAAATTTTCTCCTACAACAAGAGGGGCTAAAAGCAAAATATTACTACAAGGTTGGTTGTTAACGAGATGGTTCCGCCAACCAGTTCTCATACCCAAGTTGTAAATATTACCCTCATCAAATATATATAATGGTGTTGAGAATTCCAGATAAGTTCAGTTCCTTTGGCTCAAGATGTCCATGACCGTGGACACGGCTAATCGATTAAGTTTGAGTACTCTGCAGAGTTTTGCACACGTTCCCCACAAGATTTGGTCGCCTCCGTGTATGTCCTTGCACTTCAGGGTGTTTGAAGACCGGATGATCAAAACATGGTCTTTCAACGGGTCCCTCTGAATCCCTGTCAATGCCCATCCAAATCCTACCGTTCTTCTACATCTGCTGGCACCGCCTATGCAGAGTCGCCGCGTTGTCCAACCAAGCGAGAGCCCATAATGACTTGTGGCTGTGCAGGTAAGCCTTGGGTCTTGAAAATATCCGTCCGTCTCTTTGAGCCTGGGTGAAGCTTTCCGCAAGATGTCATGGCACGTCTCCAGCATCCCGGGTCATCCACTGGTTTCTCCAGGGAGCCGATCAACCGTCCTTCACCCAGAGTTGCATTGCATCACGAGGTCTTGAAAAGTCTTGACTTAACCGGTCTTGGTTATTACATTATTCTCGCATCACTCGTGATAAACTCTCAACCAGAATCCCGTCTACTCAAGCATAGCAATATGAAATTTGTCGTCCCGGACCAAGTAACGGGGTTGTTGGGTGCCTACCACATGATACTACAATATGTAACCATAATTTCCAAGTACCTACTCAGCATGCAATTGGGCATAGGATGGTACAACTACGATGCATAAAACATAGGTGATACAAGATCAAATGACTTGCCTGGTGATGTTGACGAAGAAGAATTTTCGTTCTCGAGAAATAACTTGATAAAAATATTCGTCACTCTCCGGTGAAATCTATATAACAAATATAGTATTCACATAAGCACTCACACTAGCAATCATTCTAGCAATCAATTAACAAACAACAATACAAGTTTATGCAATCAAAAATCAATAAGAGAGAGTGGATAAAATCCAAAGGAAACTTCGAAGAAGCTAGGGAGCCTTCTACTACAACATTCACAAAAATAGTTTTTGTCTAATAGAAAATAAAACACTAAAATATTCAGAGAATAAAATGTAAATTGAACTAAGATAAAATAAAGTATTTTTCATAAAACTATTTGAAAGTATTTTCAAATGGGAGTTGAACTAGTAGAGAAATCAATTGCAAGTTATTAGAGAACTTGAATTGATTTCATGATAACAAATAAAAATAAAAATAAAAATTTGTTGAAAACCTACTGTTAACTAACAAAAACAAAATATAAACTTTCTGAAATATAAAAGAAAATAATTTAAAAACAATTATAGAAAAAGAAATAGCCATAATCCTAAAAGAGCTAAAATAGAATCTGTTTTGGTAAAAACCCCAAGTAAATTTTTTAACAAAAATTGAAACATAAACTACTGAAAGGTATGATCAATAGGAAACAGTAGGAAAAAAGAATTAATTTAAAAGCTATTTTTAAACTCCCGGTATAAGCAAAACAAGCTTTAAATGAAATCTTATCTAATGCAAATTTTATATATCCAAACATAGACAAATTATATGTCTATGGAAACTACATAAAATTGGTGATCCAACGCAAAAAGAATCACCTAATTCGGTGTTATAGACTAATAGATATGAATTTTCTGAGAATGCAATTTTCTAAAAAAACTGCAATAAGGGATTTCGTGAATCTCACCGGAGTTAGTCGCCGGAGTTGGAGAAGACGACGGGAAGGTGGCTCCGGTGGCCGGCCGAGGCAGCGGAGGGGTCCAGGCGGGGGAGGATGGCTCTGGCCGAAGGTTGGTGGTGCCGACGGGGCGTGGGGCGACGGGAGGAGGCAGCAGGACCTCCGGCGAGTTCGTGTTGAAGATGAACTCCGGCGAGGCGGGGCTGCGGCTAGAGGCGAGGAGAGGTATGGTTCTTGGGGAAAATGGATAGAGGAGGGGGTGGGGGTTCTTATAGGGGGCTCGGGAGGCGCCAGGATGGAAGGACGAGGGAGATCGGGAAGGGAAATTATTCTCTCTGTCACCATGGCCATGGATGGAAGGTCCTCGCAAGGTTATGTGAGGAAGGAGAAGAAGTTGTCGGGCCAACTTTTGGAAAGGTCTTAATGGGCGAGAGCAAAGTTTCCAAATAAATGATATTTCTTTCCTATTTTCAAAAACCGGCAAGTAAACGATTAAAAAGGAAACGAAATAAATTCGTAATAAATAGTTTCTATATACTAAAATTATCAGAAAAATAAAATCTAAATGATAGACATTTTTCCACGACCAAAATAAAAACTTAAAAAAACGTTTTCCCAAAAAATCCCTAAAAGCATTATTTCTTTTTGCAATTATTTTCTCAAATTAAATTTTGGTTTTTTCTTGGCTCAAAATATTTCAATGAATGCCCCTGGTTTTTGGAGGGTCATGTTCCTCCTCTCTTTCTTGCTTGGCAAGAATTTATTCCTCGCATTTCTTGAGTGGAGAAAAAAATAGAATTGCAAAACAAAAATCGAATGAAATTCAAATGCCACCTTCATTCAAATTCTTTATAGTTGAAGAAGTCATGCTATCTCCTCTCATTGATTTTAAATGGATGAATTTGAATTCACCGGAAAAAGGGGAAAGTCATTTTATTCCCTCTCATTCAACAGTTTTTGAAAAGTTTCAAATTTCACTCAAGTTTCAATCACTCAAGCAAACAAACAATCAATCTAATAATTTTATTAAAATTCCAAAATTTAGGATGTTACACTCATCCCATACACTCAAGATTTACTACACCCACAAAAATTTCTAACCCTCTGCTACGACCTTGTAGATGGCCGCCGTACCTGAGATGCTTCAGGAAACGAGATTTCCCCTACTATTGGGAGATAGCCTCAAGACGTGTGAAGTACGTCGCACGCCCATTTCTATCTACCACGAGCACTGGGTCAACACAAATACCAAAGAATATCATGTGGACGTGATAGTGAAGGCTAACGACTCCCCAACTAGTTGGTTATTTGGAGGACCACAAATGGAGAATCTGATGTTGGCAGTGGAGACAGTCGCACGAGAGGGCCAATGAGCCAGCCATTCGTCACCTACCTTTTATCAAGGATGGGATTGACGGGAGCTGGACGCTTAACCCATCCTCAAAGGATGGAACGCCACTCAGGTTTCAAACCTACTTCAGCCTCTCCGCTGACACCTTGACTCATCTTCTGTTCAAGGAGTCCGTGACGCTTCGCCATGAGCTACACCAAGTAAAGGACCTATTCCTCCTGGAAAAGATGAAGACCCGCAAGATCAAGAAGGAAGGAGCACCCGGAGGGCAATCAGCCATTGCCTTCCGAGGAGGAATACCACCGCTTCAGGCCACTCCTCTTCAGAGTCGCCGTCTAACCGCGGAAGAGTACACTGAGCTCCTCGCCGCTTCACCAACAAAGAAACGCCGTGATGGACCACTCCCCTCTCCCACACCTCTTAAGGAGGAAGGTATCGATGAGGATGAAGACAAAGACCCTGCAGAGCCTTCATAGGAGACCGAGCAGTCCGCCGCTTAGAGGAATGTCTTAGGCAAATTAGGAGTCTCCCCATGCGTAGTTGAGTCCGTGTATCAGTTCATGAGAACCATGAGTGTTGTGCGATCATGTTTGATGCAAGCCGCATTTCTGCCCCAGGTAGCTTGTAAGCGACTACATCACTTTTTCAATTCAATGCAATAGATTTCCCAAAAACCTTTGTTTAACTCGCCCACTAGCACAATACTAAACCCCCTTATCTAGAAACAACATACCTTATGATTCCCGACCATTTCGGCATATTGATCTGTCTGCTCCCCTGACAGGATGGTGATTTCAACCCACAACAGCACCTTCGGCAACCCCATCTCTGCCACCTCTGGCCAGCAGCAGGGAACTAGTGGAAACACACCAGCTGGAGATCACCTCGAGGAGTAGCAAGGCGATATTGCTCCGCCATTGCCTCCTCCGGAGAGCATGACTGTGGCTCAGTTCCTCCAAGAACTCCGAGAGGAACATCAAGCCAATAATGCCGCCATCCAGCAGCTGGCTCAAGTCTTGGTGAAAAATCCGCCGCAAAATGGAAACGGCAACGGCCGCTCTACTCTGTCTGAGTTTATGCGGACTATGCCTCCTATATTCATGGAGATAAGTGAACAATTGGATACCGATGACTAGATCTACAATATCGAAGACCTTCTCGCACTGGTCAAGTGCACCGATGACTGCGAGAAAATCCCTTATGCTTCTCACTGTCTTGGAGGCACGGCCAGAGCTTGGTGGGACGGGTTCCAAATCATGCGAGAAGGGCAAGCTATCACTTGGGCAGTATTCAAGGAAGGATTCCGCGTTGCTCACATTCCCCCTGGAATGATGACCATTAAGAAGGGGAATTCCGAGCCTTGAGAAAAGGCAGTGGAACCATCAAAGAGTATCTGCAAAAGTTTAACCTCCTCTCAGGATATGCACTGGAAGACGTCAACACTAAAGCTGCAAAGGTGGAACGCTTTATGGAAGGACTGCTTCAGTCACTCTGGTATCAACTGGTTGTCTGTGAATGCCGGACCTTCTGCAATCTGTTAAACAAGGCCCTCGTGTTGGAGGATAAGCGTCATGCGATGGACGACACCCGTAGGCACAAGTTCATGGGTCGTGGAGGACCCAGTAACCCGAAACCACGCCCATGGCAGTCAGCCCCAGCAAGACCCAACTATCAACAACAACAGTACAAGGCACCAACGTTCCGCGAGAACTACCAGTCCTAGCAGGAAGTCAACACCAAACCTGCAACCAACCCACCAAACAACAGTGGAGTCAAGCCCAACATTCCAGGGAAGGTTACATGCTTTGGATGTGGACAGACTGGGCACTACTCCAGGCACTGCCCCAACAAGAAGCTCGATGCACCGCACCCCAATACGCCAAATCAAGGGCAAGGTCAAGGAGCGCCAGGCAGGAACCAAGCTCCCCGCAACCAGCAGTACCACAGTAGAGGACAAATTAATCACATCTCCACAGAAGAAGCACGGGAAGACCCGGACTGCATTCCGGGTACCTTCCTCGTCAACTCCACCCGGACAACAGTATTGTTTAATTGTGGTGCTTCACATTCTTTTGTTACTCAGAAGTTTGCGGAAAAATGTGGTTTGAAGCCTGATACGTCTCCGTCGTATCTATAATTTTTGATTGTTTCATGCCAATATTCTACAACTTTCACATACTTTTGGCAACTTTTTATCCTATTTTTGGGACAAACATATTGATCCAGTGACCAGTGCCAGTTCCTGTTTGTTGCATGTTTTTTGTTTCGTAGATTATCCATACCAAATGAAGTCCAAACGCAATAAAAAACCTATAGGGATTTTTTTGGAATATTTATGATTTTTGGGAAGAAGATTCTACGCGAAACGATGCCCGAGGAGGTCACAAGCCCAGGAGGCGCGCCCCCCCCTAGGGCGCGGCTGGTAGGCTTGTGACCAATCCCTAAGGCGGCTGGGGCCCTTCTTTCTCCGCAAGAAAGCTAATATTAGTAAGGAAATCGTGTTAAAATTTCAGCCCAATCGGAGTTACGGATCTTCGGGAATTTAAGAAACGGTGAAAGCCAGAACCTGGGAGCGCAGAAACAGAAGGACACACACAGAGAAATGCAATCTCGGAGGGGCTCTCGCCCCTCCGCCACCATGGAGACCATAGACAAGAGAGGAAACCCTTCTCCCATCTAGGGAGGAGGTCAAGGAAGAAGAAGAAGAAGAAGAAGGGGGGCTCTCTCCCCCTCTCTCCCGGCGGCGCCGGAACGCCGCCCGGGATGTCATTGTGTGACGACGATCTACACCAACACCTCCGTCATCTTCACCAACACCTCCATCACCTTCCCCCATCTATATTCAGCGGTCCACTCTCCCGCAACCCGTTGTACTCTCTACTTGAAAATGGTGCTTTATGCTTCATATTATTATCCAATGATGTGTTGCCATCCTATGATGTCTGAGTAGATTTTCGTTGTCCTATCGGTGATTGATGAATTGCTATGATTGTTGTAATTCGCTTGTGGTTATGTTGATGTCCTTTGGTGCCCATCATATGAGCGCGCCCGTGGATCACACCATAGGGTTAGTAGTATGTTGATAGGACTATGTATTGGAGGGCAAGGGTGACAGAAGCTTCAGCCTAGCATAGAAATTGATGCGTACGGGATTTAAGGGGGACCAGTATATCTTATATCTATGGTTGGGTTTTACCTTAATGAACATTAGTAGTTGCAGATACTTGCTAATAGTTCCAATCATAAGTGCATAGAATTCAAACTAATGGATGACATGCTAGCAGTGGCCTCTCCCACATAGAACTTGCTATCGGTCTAGTAACATAGTCAATTGCTTAGGGACAATTCCGCAACTCCTACCACCACTTTTCCACACTCGTTAAACTAACATAATTGTTTCTTCATCGATACAGCCCCTAGTTTGTACTTACGTGTTCTTTACTTTTCTTGCAGCCCTATCCTATCACACCTACAAAAGTACTTCTAGTTTCATACTTGTTCTAGGTAAAGCGAACTTAAAGTGTGCATAGAGTGGTATCGGTGGTCGATAGAACTTGAGGGAATATTTGTCCTACCTTTAGCTCCTCGTTGGGTTCAACACTCTTACTTATCGAGAAAGGCTACAATTGATCCCCTATACTTGTAGGTTATCAAGACCTTTTTCTGGCACCGTTGCCGGGAGCAATAGCGTGGGGTGAATATTCTCGTGTGTGCTTGTTTTCTTTATCACTAAGTAGATTTATTTGTTGTTCTAAATTGTTCTCTATCTTTAGTTATGGATATGGAACACGAAATACCAAAAAAATTAGGTGTACTTGCTACTCATGGAGATGGGGAACCTCCTAAATCCCTCGATGCTCGTTATGTGGAAAATAGTATGCACTTCTTTAATAATCCTGAGAAAACCCCATTAAATTATATATTGGGATACACGTTGGATCAA
The DNA here is from genome assembly GCF_904849725.1 of Hordeum vulgare subsp. vulgare. Classification (NCBI taxonomy): domain Eukaryota; kingdom Viridiplantae; phylum Streptophyta; class Magnoliopsida; order Poales; family Poaceae; genus Hordeum; species Hordeum vulgare. Next base: position 230,940,262 of record NC_058518.1, on the reverse strand, counting down.
CGTGAATACTTTAGGGATTATCACTTGACTCAAAAAGGGAAACTATTATGGGATCAAATTCATATGTTGAAAAGGTATGCTTTGGAGCTATGCTCGAGATATGATATTACTTGTTGCTCTAGGATGAAGGCTAAACACCTTCCCCTTTCTTGTAAATTTAATGCTAATGAAACCTTGGCTTCTTATGCTAATGGTATATATGATTACTATGATGTGGAACAAATAGAAGAGTTTGTTGCTTTTATGGGTGCTTATGAAATTGAAGGTCTATTTAAAAGGTGTGATGATAATGATGACGGTGCTTACCGATCTGAAAATTTGGTTATGCTTCGTTATTGTTATACTAATTATGAATATAATGACCATATTGATCGATTTATGGAGAAATTCTACGCTGCCCAAGAAGAGAATAATATTTTGCAGGAAACTATGGAAGAAGAAAATGCTGAAACTGTGAGCTCATTAGATGAAAAAGATGACGAGGAGAGTGAATAATAAAAGGAGGAAGATCGGACTAGATACCCGTGCCCACCTTCTAATGAGAGTAATTCTCCAACTCATACATTGTTTAATTCCCCTTTGTTCTTACCGAAGGATGAAATGCTATGTTGATTGCTATGATCCCTTGGATTCGTTTGAAATATCCCTTTTTGATGAACTTGATGCTTGCTATGCTTGTGGCCATGAGCCAATATGAATGATGATTATGAAGATGAACTTGCTATAGTTCCTTATGTTAAACATGAAATTCTTGCTATCGCACCCACTTATGATAGTCCTATTATCTTTTTGAACTCTCCCAACTACACTATATCGAAGAAGTTTGCTCTTATTAGGGATTACATAGATGGGTTGCCTTCTACTATTACACATGATGATTTTGATGAATATAATATGCATGTGCTTGCTTATCCTACTTGCAATTATTATGAGAGAGGAACTACATCACCTCTCTATGTTTCCAATACGATAAAATTGCAAGAAACTGCTTATGCTATGTATTGGCCTTTACTTGATGTGCATGAATTGTTGTTTTATGACAGTCCAATGCATAGGAAGATAGTTAGACTTATTCATTGCATGATATATGTTACCTTGTGCTCACTACTAAATTACAAATCATTGTTAATTAAAATTGGCTTTGATATACCTTGCGATGTGGGTGGATCCATTACTTGAGCACTTTATGCCTAGCTTAATGGCTTTAAAGAAAGCGCTGCCTGGGAGACAACCCGAAAGTTTTAGAGAGTAATTTATTTCTGTTGAGTGCTTTTATATAGTTTAAAAACCAAAAAAATATAGAGGGGAACTTAAAACTTTTTCAAAAAGAGAAGCGATTGAAAGGTGATGCATTGCGCAAGTGAGGGTCGACCTTGAACACTTGTGTTCATGCTCATGGAAACAATGTATAATTTTTCATGGAAGTTTCTCGCAAAAATAATTATCCCCTTTTAGAATTCCATTTTATTATAGAAATAATGTGCCAAGTAAAGCCTTATGATTAGTTTGGGTGATAGTTGTTTGATCACGCTAAAAAAGACAGAAACTTTGTGCTCACGAAATTATTTTTAATTACTATCCAGAAAGAGATTTTGAGTTGATTCTTTTTTATGATGATTTATATACAAATTTCCCTAATTATAAGAATTTTTTAATAATTGTTGGAGTATCATAAGTATGGTATAAGTTCAGATTACTACGGACTGTTATGTTTTTGACCAATTCTGTTTTCTTTGCATTGTTCTCTTATTTTGATGAATCTATGTGTAGTATCGGGGGGTATGAACCATGGTGAAGTTGGATTATAGTAGATATAATGCTAATTTGAATTTGGAATGAGTTCACAACAGTACTTAAAGTGGTGATTTACTTTATTATACTAACGGATCTAACGAAGGTTTTGTTGAGTTTTGTGTGATTGAAGTTTTCAAGTTTTGGGTGAGACCATGATGGATGAAGGAATAAGGAGAGGCAAGAGCCTAAGCTTGGGGATTACCAAGGCACCCCAAGGTAATATTCAAGGAAGACTCAAGCGTTTCAGCTTGGGGATGCCCCGGAAGGCATCCCCTCTTTCGTCTACAATCTATCGGTAATTTTACTCGGAGCTATATTTTTATTCGTCACATGATATGTGCAAATGCTTGGAGCGTCTTTTGTGTTTATTTTTACTTTTTATTTTATGCACCATTCTGATATGAGATAATCCTTGGTTGATTTATAGAATGCTCTTTGCCCTTCACTTATATCTTTTGAGTATGGCTTTATAGAATGCTTCATGTGCTTCACTTATATCATTTGAAGTTTGGATTGCCTGTTTCCCTACACATAGAAAACCTCCATTTGTAGAATGCTCTTTTGCTTCACTTATATTTGTTAGAGTGGGGCATATCTTTTGTTGAAATAATTAAACTCTCATGCTTCACTTATACCTATTTAGAGAGTTAACAGGAGTTGGTCATTCACATGGTTAGTCGTAAAATCCTACATAAAACTTGTAGATCGCTGAATATGATATGTTCGATTCCTTGCAATAGTTTTGCGAGATGTGATATTAGAGTCATACTAGTGACTAATTGTGTATTCGTAGAAATACTTGTGTTAAAGTTTGTGATTCCTGTTGCATGCACGTATGGTGAACCGTTATGTGACGAAGTCGGAGCATCATTTATTTAATGATTGTCATCCTTTTTGTGGAGGTCGGGATCGCGCGATGGTTAACTCCTACCAACCCTTCCCCTAGGAGCATGCACGTAGTACCTTGTTTCGATGACTAATAGACTTTTGCAATAAGTATGTGAGTTCTTTATGACTAATGTTGAGTCCATTGATTATACGCACTGTCACCCTTCCACCATTGCTAGCCTCTCTAGTACCGCGCAACTTTCGTCGATGCATTACACCCACCATATACCCTTCCTCAAAACAGCCACCATACCTATCTATTATGGCATTTCCACAGCCATTCCGAGATATATTGCCATGCAACTTCCATGATTCCGTTTATTATGACACACACCATCATTGTCATATTGCTTTGCATGACCGTAAGATAGCTATCATGATGTTTTCATGGCTTGTCTGTGTTTTGATGTCATTGCTACGCTAGATCATTGCACACCCCGGTACACCGCCGTAGGCATTCATATAGAGTCATATTTTGTTCAAAATATCGAGTTGTAAGTAAATAAAAGTGTGATGATCATCATTATTAGAGCATTGTCCCATGTGAGGAAGTAATAAAAGAGGCCAATGAAGCCCAAATAAAAAAAGAGGCCAAAGAAGCCCACCAAAAAAAAGGAAAATAATAATAATAATAATAAAATGAGAGAAAAGAGAGAAGGGACAATGCTACTATCCTTTACCATACTTGTGCTTCAAAGTAGCACCATGATCTTCATGATAGAGAGTCTCTTATGTTGTCACTTTCATATACTAGTGGGAAATTTTCATTATAGAACTTGGCTTGTATATTCCAATGATGGGCTTCCTCAAATTTCCCTAGGTCTTCGTGAGCAAGCAAGTTGGATGCACACCCACTAGTTTCTTTTTGAACTCTCATACACTTATAGCTCTTGTGCATCTGTTGCATGGCAATCCCTACTCACTCACATTGATATCTATTGATGGGCATCTTCATATCCCGTTGATACGCCTAGTTGATGTGAGACTACCTCCTCCTTTTTATCTTATCCACAACCACCATATTCTATTCCACCTATAGTGTTATGTCCATGGCTCACGCTCATGTATTGCGTGATAGTTGAAAATGTTTGAGAACACTAAAGTATGAAAAAATTGTTTAGCTAAAACCGGGGTTGTGCATGATTTAAATACGTTGTATGGGGAAGATGGAGCATAGCCAGACTATATGATTTTGTAGGGATAACTTTCTTTGGCCATGATATTTTGAGAAGACGTGATTGCTTTGTTAGTATGCTTGAAATATTATAGTCTTTAAGTCAAATGATAGACTATTGCTTTGAATCACTCGTGTTTTAGTATTCATGCCATGATTAGATTATATGATCAAGATTATGCTAGGTAGCATTCCACATCAAAAATTATCTTTTTTATCATTTACCTACTCGAGGACGATCATTAATTAAGCTTGGGGATGCTGATACGTCTCCATCGTATCTAAATTTTTTGATTTTTTCATGCCAATATTCTACAACTTTCATATACTTTTGGCAACTTTTTATACTATTTTTGGGACTAACATATTGATCCAGTGCCAAGTGTGAGTTCCTGTTTGTTGCATGTTTTTTGTTTTGAAGATTATCCATTCCAAACGAAGTCCAAACGCAATAAAAAACCTACGGGGATTTTTTTTTTGAATATTTATGATTTTTGGGAAGAAGAATCTATGAGAAACGATGCCCGAGGAGGTCACAAGCCCAGGAGGCGCCTCCCATAGGGCGCGGCTGGCAGGTTTGTGAGCAGTCTCTAAGACGGTTGGGGATCTTCTTTCGCCACAAGAAAGCTAATATCCGGAATAAAATCGTGTTAAACTTTCAGCCCAATCGCAGTTACTGATCTCCGGGAATTTAAGAAACGGTGAAAGCCAGAATCTGGGAGCTCAGAAACAGAAGGACACAGAGAGAGATCCAATCTCGGAGGGGCTCTCGCCCCTCCGCCGCCATGGAGACCATGGACCAGAGGGGAAACACTTCTCCCATCTAGGGAGGATGTCAAGGAAGAAGAAGAAGAAGGGGTGCTCTCTCCCCCTCTCTTCCGGCGGTGCCGGTACGCTGCCCGGGACATCATCGTGTGACGACGATCTACACCAACACCTCCGTCACCTTCCCCCATCTATATTCAGCGGTCCACTCTCCCGCAACCCGATGTACCCTCTACTTGAACATGGTGCTTTATGCTTCATATTTTTATCCAATGATGTGTTGCCATCCTATGATGTCTGAGTAGATTTTCACTGTGCTATCGGTGATTGATGAATTGCTATGATTGGTTTAATTTGCTTGTGGTTATGTTGTTGTCCTTTGGTGCCCATCATATGAGCGTGCGCGTGGATCACACCATAGGGTTAGTAGTATGTTGATAGGACTATGTATTGGAGGGCAAAGGTGACAGAAGCTTCAGCCTAGCATAGAAATAGATGCATACGGGATTGAAGGGGGACCAATATATCTTATTGCTATAGTTGGGTTTTACCTTAATGAACGTTAGTAGTTGCGGATGCTTGCTAATAGTTCTAATCATAAGTGCATAGAATTCCAAGTAAGGGATGACATGCTACAGTGACCTTTCCCACATAAAACTTTCTATCGGTCTAGTAACATAGTCAATTCCTTAGGGACAATTCCGCAACTCCTACCACCACTTTTCCACACTCGTTAAACTAACGTAATTGTTTATTCATCGAAACAGCCCCTAGTTTTTATTTACGTGTTCTTTACTTTTCTTGCAGCCCTATGCTATTAGACCTACAAAGTACTTCTAGTTTCATACTTATTCTAGGTAAAGTGAACGTAGAGTGTGCGTAGAGTTGTATCGGTGGTCGATAGAACTTGAGGGAATATTTTTCCTACCTTTAGCTCCTCGTTGGGTTCGACACTCTTACTTATCGAGAAAGGCTGCAATTGATCCCCTATACTTGTGGGTTATCAAAGCCTACCCTACTTAATGAGCAAATGGCAGTACATACCCCGGGAACGGTGCTAAGAACCAACCTAGGATGTAGAGGAGTCCGGATAAATATTAATGGGTTAAGCTTCTCAACACATCTCATCGTCATTAAGTCGCAAGGCTTAGAAGTGATCCTTGGGACGGATTTGTTGGCCAAGCACCAGAGCATCTTGGACTGTGCCAACAGGACTATTACCATGACAAGCGACCAAGGGGTCAAAGTCAAGTATGTCCCCGAGCCTGTATCCACTCAAGTCCCATAGGTAAATTGCCTATCGGGAGATGAGCTGGATCGAGTGTCGATAGTCTATGAGTACCCGGACGTCTTTCCTAATGAGCTGCCAGGGATGCCTCCTGATCGAGAAATCAAGTTCATTATTGAGCTCATGCCCGGGTCAAGGCCATCTATAAGAAGCCTTATAGGCTGGGATCCGAAGATCTTGCAGAGTTGAAGAAGCAGCTGCATGAGCAACTCAGGAAAGGATTCATCCGTCCGAGTGCATCACCTTGGGGATGACCTGTTCTGATCATGTCTAAGAAGGATGGGACTATGAGACTCGGCATCGATTATCGTATTCTCAATGAAGTGACGATCAAGAACAAGTACCGACTCCCCAAGATTGAAAACTTATTTGGCCACCTAAATGGAGCCAAGGTATTTTCCAAGATCGATCTCCTTCTGGATATTACCAACTGATGGTCCGCCCCGAAGACATACCAAAGACTGCATTCATGACCCGGTACGGTCAATACAAGTGCACAGTCATGTCATTTGGGTTGACCAATGCCCCAGCATACTTCATGTACGTCATGAACAAGGTCTTCATGGAATACCTGGATAAGTTTTTCAGCATTTTCATCGATGACATACTAATATTCTCCAAATCCGAAGAAGAGCATGAGCAACACTTGAGGTTGGTGTTGGAAAAGCTTCAAGAGCACCAGATTTATGCCAAGTTTAGCAAATGCCAATTCTGGCTGCACGAAGTTGGATTCTTGGGTCATACGATGACGGCAAACTGATTCGCGATCGATCCTTCCAAGATTACCATGGTAACCCACTGGGATTTGCCAATCGATGTGAAGGAAGTCAGAAGTTTCCTCGGACTTGCGGGATACTACCGCAAGTTCGTGGATGGATTCTCCCGCATCGCCCGACCAATGACTCAACTCTTGAAGAAAGGCAAGAAGTTCGAATGGACGCCGGAGTGTGAAGCAAGCTTCTAGGAGTTGAATAAGAGATTGACCACCACCCCGGTATTGGATACTCTAGATATCAGCAAGGAGTTTGTGATATATTGTGATGCCTAAAGAACCGGGCTCGATGGAGTCCTAATGCAAGAAGGTAGGGTCGTGGCTTACCTGTCACGGCAACTGCACCCACATGAGGAAAACTACACCACACATGATCTCGAGTTGCCAGCCGTAGTACATGCCCTAAAGACAAGGCGACATTACCTTCTAGGGCAACGGTGTGAAATACACGTCAACCACAACAATATAAATTATATCTTTACTCAGACGGAATTGAATATGAGGCAGCAAATATGGTTGGACCTAATCAAAGACAATGACCTCAACATTCAATACCACCCCAGTAAGGCCAATGTGGTGGCCGATGCTTTAAGCCGGAAGGCCAGCACCTTGAACGTCATGCTTAAGGAAAGGCTACCCGCCTTATATGAAGAGATGGAAAGTTTCGGGTTGGAGTTAGTTGAACTAGAATTCCTAGCTAACCTCGAAATCAGACCCACTCTAGCAGACGACATCAAGGAAGCCCAGAAGGGGCATAGGAGCATTCAAGGCATCAAGAAGAAGATCCAGGAAGGCAAGGCCCCAAAATTATCATTGGATGAACAAGGAGTAGCGTGGTTTGGGAAACGCTTATGCGTACCAACAAGACGGAACTCAAGGACTTGATCCTGCAAGAAGCTCATGACACACCCTACTCTATCCACCCTAGTGGCACCAAGATGTATCAGGACCTCCGGGAAAAATTCTGGTGCATGGCATGAAGAGGGAGATAGCGTCCTATATCGCCAAGTGCGACGTGTGCCAGCGAGTCAAGGCCGAGCACCAACTGACTGTCGGATTGCTACAACCTCTCCAAGTGCCGGAATGTATGTGGGACAAAATTGGCATGGACTTTATCACGTGTCTACCCCAATCAAACAAAGGGCACAATTCCATATGGGTCATTGTCGACCACCTAACCAAGGTGGCCCATTTCATTCCAGTCAGCACCACTTATGATGGTAGCCAATTGGCTAACCTGTATATCCATCGTATTGTGAGCCTCCATGGAGTCCCCAAGGAGATTGTGTATGACCAAGGCATGCAATTCACCTCAAGATTCTGGAAGAAGTTCCAAGAAGCTCTAGGAACTAAGCTCTCCTTCAGCACCGCCTTCCACCCGCAGACATGCGAACAGGCGGAGCGAGTAAACCAGCTACTTGAAGATATGCTCCGCGCTTGTGTCTTGGCACATGGGACCAAATGGGAAGATTGTCTCGAGATGGCCCCATTAGAAGTGCTATACGGACGGAAGTGTCGCACCCCGCTGAACTGGTCCGAAACCGATGAAGGGTTGATTTTCGGGACGGAAGTTCTGCGAGAAGCCGAGGACAAGTTGCAACTTGTACGAGAGAACTTGAAAGCGGACAAGTTTTAACAGAAGAGCTATGCGTACTCTCACCACAGAGAAGTGGAGTTCATTCCCGGAGACCAAATGTACCTCCGCGTCACACCTCTCAAGGGAACAAACCGTTTCCGCGTCAAGGGGAAACTTTCTCCAAGGTTCATTGGACCTTTTAAGATCACGACAAGGCATGGAGAAGTATCTTACCAATTGGAGCTACCTCAGGAACTTTTGGGTATGCACAACGTCTTCCACGTGTCACAACTTCGAAAGTGTGTGCAAGCGCCAAACCATCCAGATCTTTATAAGGACATTGACCATCAAGCCATCAAGCTTCAACTAGACCTCACCTATCGTGAGAGGCCGATCCACATCCTAGATGAAGGAGAGGCTTGCACCAGAAGCCGTAACATCAAGTAGTTCAAGGTTCAGTGGAGCAACCATACCGAAGCCAAAGCAACATGGGAATGTGAAGACTATCTCCGATCCGAATTTCCATAACTTTTGAGCACCTAGCTTAGGAATCTCGGGGATGAGATTCTTGTAAGGGGGATATGTTTGTCACACCCTTTTTTCACCTCTCTTCAACTTTAGATTCAAAATCTGAGCTTATTAACAAAATTCAAAAATCAATGTTGTGAGTGCCATGGTTGTCATTGTGTGTTTGTATGCTTGAGTGAGTGGATTAAAAATACCATATTTTTATAACATGATTATTCTCAAAAGATTCTTTTCTTATTTTGACTATTTTTAAAGCCTTGCTTTGGATTGCACTACAAGTCCTTGATGGCAAGGGAGTGCCTTTACCCAAAGATGGTAATATCGATTTAGAACTATGTTAACTCACGAACATCACAAAATAATTATTTTTCAAATTATTTTCCTATTTTATATGCAAGTCCATTTTTGAGGCGAGAAATGATATTTCTATATGAAAAATTACTTTTGTGCCTTAGAAAAATTTGAGAAAATTTGGAGATACTTAGAGGACATATATTTTTTCATACATAAGATTTTCAACCCCTATTTATATTCAAAAAATTTGAGAAAACCCTTGAAAACCAACTATGTCTGTTTTGACCTTTTGAAATATTTCCAAAAGAAATATTCCTAATAAATTCCTAGAAAGTTTCAGCAACCTTCCCAAGCTATATTTGGTGGCCACACCAAGTTTCACCTCATTCCAAGGTGGTTTGGTTCACTAAATAATCCTAAACCCCTCTTTGTCCAGAATCAATTTGAAACATCTCTACATTTTAAAGTTTATCCCAATGGATTGAAACTTTGCACGAGTGTTCAACACCCCAAATGAGGAGTCTGTGCAAAAAATGGGATTTACAAGAGCAAATGAACCCACATTCTTTTTCGAAGGGACAAATCAGCCCATTTGGGGTGATTTCAAGTTTGCATTGCCAAATTTGTCCAATGAAGCTTAAATTTGGTGGAGCATCCTATTTTTGCATCAAACTCAATCCTGTTAACTTTCATCGCTAGTGGAAAAGTGTAGCTACCCCAAACACCTGTCGAACACCATATGCCCGATTAGTAAATCAGCTCCTATCTCACTCCACACCCATACATTTTCCTCCAAACTCTTTGACCAAACAGGCAGCACCACTCTCCAACAGCAGGAGAGTGTACCCTCCTTGAATCCAAGAAGAAGAGACAAAAACCTAATTCTAATTTCTGGTCCAAAGGTGACATCACTCCTTTAATCACTTCCCACGACCAGCAGAGAGTCTCTCGCCTCTCAAACGTCTAAGTATGTTTAGACCCAGCCCCAGGACACAACAGACACGGCCAAGGCACCCCATAGCGCGCCAACATGTCGTGGCATGCCAAAACTACGCTCCGGGCACGCTACAGGGTGCACTCGAAGCAAAGGTGGCCAACCCCAGCCGGTTCAAGCCTCCCCCCGTTGCCCATTCATGTCCCCGACAACCCCTCTGTATCGGGAAAGCCTTAGGGCCCCTCCTCCCTCGCTTCGTTGACAGGAATGACGCGTAGCGGCGCGTCTAGATTCGGCCAGAAGACCGCGGCCACGCATGCACGCTCCTCCTCACTCTCTTTCCCTCTCAGTCAGTCTCAGGGGTCTCAAACCACGTCCGCAATACCGTGGTTTCGACCCCGAGCCCTCACTGCCCTTCCTGCGAGCTGCGGTGATACCACCGGCGCCTCCGGCTCGGTGCACCATAGGGGGGCTATAAATAGGCCTTCCACCTCACTACAGCACCCTCATCCCACTCCTCCAAAGCCTAAATTTGACCCCTAGCCACTCATTTGTGCACAGCGAGCCCCTGTGCTCGAGATCGACCGGGGCCCCGCCGCTTCAGACCATCGTCGATCTCGGACTACGAGCCAGCTCCGACGATCCTCTCTACTTCTCCGTGACACTAGCAGCCTCCGGGAGCTTCTTCATCACCTCCCCGAGCTAATTTATGCCCGTAGCACCTAGTTCTTCAACCTCCCGAATCGGCTCCGCAGCCATCTCGTCGCTGGTGAACCAGGGCCTCCTCGTCGACCCCTCGACCACTAGCAGGTAGGCGACGGTGAGTTGGTTCCATTTCTGCCATCAGCGAGCCTCGAGGGTGTCGGTAGCATCGTCGGCGTGCCACCCCTCCCCTTTGTCTAGAAGTGGAAGACGACCCTGACAGGTGGGGCACACCTATCGGTGGCTCTTCTCTCTCCCCCTCTCTCCTCTCTGCCGCTGACCGCAGAGGCTCGTGCGTCAGGTTTGAACTTGGCCGCATGCGCGCCTGGGCTAGCTGGCTGGCTGGCCCGCTAGGCCGGCCCAAGCCACAGGCTGAGCCAAGCCTAAGCCATAGCCCTTTTGTTTTTATGTTCAATCCAGTTTTAAAGGATTTTTGTAAAATTTGTTATGCAATATAATTTAATTATTGTTCCACCACAATTCTTCTAAAAATGAGTAGAATTTAATAGAGCCTTTGCACAAATTTTTTAGATAACTTTTCTGTATAACAATAAATAAAAAGGCTATTTTGAATAGTTTTGCTTTTGTTAAAATGATTTTTAAAATAATCCTTTCACCAAAACCAGAGAGAAATATTTTCAAAATGATCATATAGATTTATCAGAATAAAGCAACATTTTAAAAGTGAGTTTGTGCTCTGCTTTTGAGGGAGCTACTTATTATTTTATTATTTACTATGCCAATAGATACCACGTTAGACGAAGGAGTTGGATTCGAAGACCTCGAAGACCCTGGATACTTATTTGATCAAGGCAAGCAGCCTTTGATCATGTTGAGCTATATAAATATTTGCATGCTAGTAGATAAGTTATCTCCCGTTGCATATGATCATGAATACTCGGTAAATCATCAATATGGTGTTACGGATGGCTCCTCCGGAGCACTTGCATTTTGAGCATGATCCTACCACCTATGAGGGTCACGCTAATATCATGTTGACAAGTAAAGCAAAGCATAGTAGAAGCATGAGCATGATGATGGTTAATATCAAGGTTTCGAAAACCTCGTCGGGTGGCCACTTGTGAAGAAGTGGTGCACCCGGTATATTTTGGTGTGATTGGTTTCGGAAACAGGATTAGATTTATGATGTGTTGATCCTCCCAACCTTACATGTACGACCATGATACCCCTTTGTGGGATGGGGCTTTGTTGATTACCTTGGTTGGTGCTAGCAAATAGCCACATTACTAGTGGCGGGAGTGATGTGTGGTCACTCTCATCATGGGGTCATACCAGGTAGGTCGACTATGCCGTTGTTACGTGTTTCGGGCACACCATTGGTCCCCGCATGGATGATATAGTCTAGCGTCGGTGCTCGTAAGACGTACATCATGTGGGCTGGGTACCAATCGAGTGGATCTCTTTGTCTAGTATCGTCAGGGGAAAGGCATTGATCGGGTACTTACCTAGGGTATGTTATATACCGTGAGTCGTGGATGACATAGAAGTTTCCCGGATCTCATGGGTACAACGTACAACCTGTGAAGAGTGTAAAACTATGCGAATAGCCGTGTCCACGGTCAATGACAGTTGTGTGGTGCTGCTTAAACTACGTCCAATCGTTTCCGCATAATCCAAGTGTGAGTGTGTGTATTCAAAGTGATATCTGAGAAAGAGTTGATACGACCAAGTTTGTTGACATGGCATATTGGGTGAACCCAGAGTGTTCAGCCCACAAGAGATATATCGTTATCTGTAACCTGTTCTTCTAAATACCATCTAGCTTATGTTTCACATCCATCCATGATCATGTTTATTTATAGTAAAGCCGCTATCCACCAATACTGCATGTTTCTTGTTATCATTCACACTGCATTATCCATATCATGGGCTGTTTGCGAGTACATTCAAAGTACTCACTAGCTTGCCACTCGTTATGTTATTGACCAGACATGGTAGGACCGGAGTTTGGAGAAGAGTACGTCATCGGAGACGGACATGAGAACTAGGATACTTCCCAGTCAGAATGCATGTCGGTGTAGCATGATGGCATGGGCACCTGCTTAGCCCTAAGATTCCCGTTAGCAGATGTATCGGCGTATTTAGGCCTTATAAGCCCTACATGTGAGAACTTGACCTTGATGGTCATTTGTTGTAACCTGCAGAATGTTGGATGTAAGAGTCTTAACATTCTGTATCTGTGTGTTCGGTGAGCACTGATCTCTGGGATCACTGAGCAGGTTCATTCGGCGATCTCGACTCGTAAGTCGGAGTCCCCACCCATCCATTGCCTTCCGAGGAGGGATACCTCCGCTCCAGGTAACTCCTATTCAGAGTCGCCATTTGACCGCGGAAGAATACACTGAGCTCCTCACTACTTCGCCAACTAAGAGACGCCGTGATGGACCGCTCCCATCTCCCACACCTCTGAAGGAATAAGGTACAAACTAGGATGAAGACGAAGAACCTGCATATGAGACCGAGTAGACCGCCGCTTAGAGGAACGTTTTAGGCAGATAAGGAGTATCCCCAGCGTAGTTGAGTCCATGTATCGGTTCATGAGAACCATGAGTGTTGTCTGTTCCTGTTTGATGCAAGCCGCATTACTGCCTTAGGCAGCTTGTAAGCGACTACATGACTTGTTTTAATTTAATGCATTAGTTTTCTCAAAACCTTTTTGTTAGGCTCACACACTAGCACAGTACCAAATCTCCTTATCTAGGAGCGTCATCCCTTATCATTCCCCGACCACTTCGGTATATTGACATGTCTGCTCCCCAAATAGGATGGTGATTTCAACCCACACCAGCATCTTCGACAACCCTAGCACTTCCACTTCTCGCTAGTAGCAGGGAACCGCTGGGTCCGCTCAATCTGGAGGTCACCTCGAGCAGTAGCAAGGCGACATTCCCCCGCCACCGCTTCCTCCAGAGAGCCTGACAGTGGCTCAGTTCCTCCAAGCTCTCCGAGAGGAACGTCAAGACAACAATGCCGCGATCCAACAACTAGCTCAAGTCTTAGTGAACAATCCGCCGCAGAACGGTTATGGCAACAACCACTCCACTCCGTCTGAGTTTATGAGGACTATGCCTTCCATATTCACGTAGACAACTGAACCATTTGATGCCGATGACTGGATCCGCACCATCGAAGACCTCCTCGTCTTGGTCAAATTCACCGATGACCATGAGAAAGTCCTTTATGCTTCTCACTGTCTCGGAGGCATGGACAGAACCTGGTGGGATGGGTTCCAGATCATGCGAGAAGGGCAAGATATCACTTGGGTTGTGTTCAAGGAAGGATTCTGTGCCGCTCACGTTCCTCCTGGAATGATGACCATTAAGAAGTGGGAATTCCGAGCCATGAGGCAAGGCAGTGGAACCGTCAAGGAGTATCTGAAAAAGTTTAACCTTTTATCAAGATAGGCACCGGAAGATGTCAACAGTGATGCTGCGAAGGTGGAATGCTCCATGGAAGGTCTGCAGCAGTCGCTTCAGTATTAATTGGTTGTCTGTGAATGTCGGACCTTCCGTGATCTGCTAAAAAAGGCCCTCATGCGATGGATGACACCTGTAAGCGCAAGCTGATGGGCAATGGAGGACCGAGTAACCAGAAGTCACGCCCGTGGTAGTCAGCCCCGGCAATACCCAACTACCAGCAACAACAATATAAGTCACCAACATTCTGCCAGAACTACGAGCCCCAACAACAAGTCAACCCCAAGCCAGCAAGCAATCCTCCCAACAACAGTGGAGTCAAGCCCAACATCCGAGGGAGGTTACCTGCTTTGGATGTGGATAGACTGGGCACTACTCCAGGCAGTGCCCCAACAAGAAACCCAGCGCACCGCGCCCCAATGCGCCTAATCAAGGACAAGGTCAAGGAGCGTCGGGAAGGAACCAAGCTTCCCGCAACCAGTAGTACCACAACAGGGGATGCATTAATCACATCTTTGCAGAAGAAGCACAGGAAGACCCAAACTGCATTCTGGGTACGTCCCTCGTCAACTCTGCCCCAGCAAGAGTATTGTTTGATTGTGGTGCTTCACATTCTTTTGTCACTCAGAAGTTCGTGGAAAAATGTGGTTTGAGGCCTACCCTCATTAATGGGCAAATGGCAGTACATACCCCAGTGTAGTGCTAAGGACCAAGCTAGGATGTAGAGGAGTCGGGATCAACATTAATGCAATAAGCTTCACAGCAGATTTCATCGTCATTAAGTCCCAAGGCTTGGACGTGATCCTTGGAATGGATTTGTTGGCCAAGCACCAAAGCATATTGGATTGCGCCAAAAGGACTATTACCATGACGAGCAACCAAGGGGTCAAAGTCAAGTATATCCCTGAGCCTACATCCACTCAATTTCCTCAGGTTAATTGCCTATCTGAAGAAGAGTTGGACCGAGTGCCAATAGTCAGTGAGTACCTCGACGTCTTTCCTAATGAGCTGCCCGGGATGCCTCCTGGCCGAGACATCAAGTTCATCATTGAGCTCATGCCCGTATCAAGGCCTATCGATAAGAAGCCTTATAGGATGGGATCCGAAGAACTAGCAGAGTTGAAGAACTAGTTGGATGAGCAACTCAGGAAGGGATTCATTCATCCAAGTGCATCATCTTGGGGATCACCTGTTCTATTCGTGTCTAAGAAGGATGAGACTATCAGACTCTGTGTCGATTACCGTTCTATCAAGGAAGTCACGATCAAGAACAAGTACCCAGTCCCCAAGATTGAGGACCTATTTGACCAGTTGAATGGTGCCAAGGTATTTTCCAAGATCGACCTCTGATCTGGATATTACCAACTGAAGATTCGACCCGAAGACATACCTAAGACGACATTCGTGACCCAGTATGGTCTATACGAGTGCACAGTAATGTCATTTGGGTTGACCAATGCCCCAACCTACTTCATGTACCTCATGAACAAAGTCTTCATGGAATACTTGGATAAATTTGTCGTCGCCTTGATTGATGACATATTAATCTTCTCCAAGTCCGAAGAAGATCATGAGCAACACTTGACGCTAGTGTTGGAAAAGCTTAGAGAGCAACAACTTTATGCGAAGTTTAGAAAATGCAAATTCTGGCTGCATGAAGTTGGATTCTTTGGTCATACCATGACGGCAATTGGATTGGCGGTCGATCATTCCAAGATTACCACGGTAACCAACTGGGAGTCGCCAATCGATGTGAAGGAAGTCAGAAGCTTCGTCGGGCTCATGGGATACTACCGCAAGATCGTGGAAGGATTCTCCCGCATCGCTAGACCAACGACTCAGCTCTTGAAGAAGGGCAAGAAGTTCGAATGGACGCTAGAGTGCGAAGAAAGCTTCCAGGAACTGAAGAAGAGGCTGTTTACTGTCCCCGTATTGGCTACTCCAGATATCAGCAAGGATTTTATGATATACTGTGATGCCTCAAGAACTGGGCTCGATGGTGTCCTAATTCAAGATGACAGGGTCGTGGCTTACCTGTCACAGAAACTGCACTCGCATGAGGAGAACTACGCCATGCATGACCTCCAGTTGGCAGTCGTAGTACGTGCCCTGAACACATGGCGACATTACCTTCTGGGAAGCGATGTGAAATATACACCGACCACAAGAGTCTGAAGTATATCTTTACTCAAAGGGAATTGAATATGAGGCAGCGAAGATGGTTGGAGCTGATCAAGGACTATGATCTCAACATTCAATGCCACCCCGATAAGGCCAATGTGGTGGCTGATGCCTTAAGCCGAAAGACCAGCACCTTGAATCCTATGCTCAAGGAAAGGCCACCCACCTTATATGATGAGCTGGAGAGCTTTGGGTTGGAGCTAGTTGAACTAGGATTCCTAGCTAACCTCGAAGTCAAACCCACTCTGACAGACGACATAAAAGAGGCCCAGAAGGGGCGCAAGAGCATTGAAGGCATCAAGAAGAAGATCTAGGAAGGCAAGGCCCCATAATTCACAATGGATGAGCAAGGAGTTGTGTGGTTTGGGAAACGTCTATGCGTACACAACAAGGCTGAACTCAAGGATTTAATCCTGCAAGAAGCTCATGACACACCCTACTCAATTCACCCCGGAGGCACCAAGATGTATCAAGACCTCCAGGAAAGGTTCTGGTGGCATGGCATGAAGAGGGAAATAGCTTCCTATATCGCCAAGTGCGACCTGTGCCAGCGAGTCAAGGCTGAGCACCAATAACCTGCTGGATTTCTACAACCCCTCCAAGTACCCGAATGGAAGTGGGACAAAGTCGGCATGGACATCGTCACCAGTCTGCCCAAGTCAAGCAAAGGGCACAACTCCATATGGGTCATGGTCGTCCAGCTAACCAAGGTGGCCCATTTTAATCCGATCAACACCACTTACGATGGTAGCCAATTGGCCAGCCTGTATATCCATGGTATTGTGAGTCTCCATGGAATACCAAAGGAAATTATGTCTAACCGAGGCATGAAGTTCACCTCAAGATTCTGGAAGAAGTTCCAAGAAGCTCTCGGAACCAAGCTCTACTTCAGCACCGCTATCCACCTGCAGTTAGGCGGACAAACAGAGTGAGTGAATCAGATAATTGAGGATATGTTTCGCGTTTGTGTCTTGGCACATGGGACCAAATGGAAAGACTGTCTGTGGTTCGCTGAGTTCTCATATAACAACAGCTGCCAATCGAGTCTCCAAATGGCCCAATTTGCAGTGCTATACAGACGGAAATGCTGCACCCCGCTTAACTGGTCCGAAACTGGTGTATGATTGATTTTCGGACGAGAAGTTCTTCGTGAAGCAGAGGAAAAGGTGCAACTTGTCACGGAAAATCTGAAAGCAGCCAAGTCGCGATAAAAGAGCTATGCAGATTCTCGCCGCAGATAAGTGGAGTTCAATCCCGGAGACCAGGTGTACCTCTCCGTCACACCTCTCAAGGGAACCAAGCGTTTCCACATCAAGGGGAAACTTTATTCAATGTTCATTGGACCTTTTAAGATCAGGACAAGGCGTGGAGAAGTTGCTTACCACTTGGAGCTACCTCCGGAACTTTCGGGTTTGCACAACGTCTTCCACGTGTCACAATTTCGGAAGTGTCTGCAAGCGACGAACCGTACAGATCTTTATAAGGACATTGTCCATCAACCCATCGACCTCCAACCATCACTCACTTATCGTGAGAGGCCGATCCGCATCCTGGACAAAGAAGAGCATTGTACCAAAAGCCGCACCATCAAGTACTTCAAGGATCAGTGGAACAACCACACCGAAGCAGAAGCAACATGGGAATGTGAAAATTATATCCGATCCGAATTTCCACACCTTTTTAGCACCTAGCTTAGGACTCTCGGGGACGAGATTCTAGTAAGGGGGATAGGTGTGTCACACGCTGTTTTTACCTCACTTCAATTGTAGCCTTTTCAAAATCTGAGTTTATTAAAACTTTTTAAGAAAGTGCTATGAGTGCCATGATTTCCATTGTTTGTGTGTATGTTTGAATGAGTGGATCCAAAAACAGCTTATTATAACATGACATTTTTATAAAAACCTTTTTCTCATTTTTGACTATTTCAAAACCTTGCTTTGGGTTTGCACTACAAGTCCCTAATATCAAGGGAGTGCCTTCACCCAAGGATGGTAATATGGTTACAGAACTATTTCAACTCTCCAATATCACAAAATAACTATTTTATAAAGTATTTTCCTATTTTATTTGCATGTCCTTTTCTGAGGCGAGAAATGATATTTCTGTGTGAAAAATTACTTTTCTGCCTTAGAAAAATCTGAGAAACTTTGGAGATACTCAAAGGACATATATTTTCCATACATAAGATTTTCAACCCCTATTTATGTTCCAAATATTTGAGCAAATCCTTGAAAACCTATTCTGTCTATTTTGACTTTTTGAAATATTTCTAATAAATTCCCAGCAAATTCTAGCATGCTTCTCATACTGTATTTGGTGGCCATGCGAAGTTTCACCTCATTCCAAGGTGGTTTGGTTCACCAAATAATCCTAAAACCCTCTCTGTCCAGAATCAAGTTGAAGCAACTCTATAAAGCATTTTTTTGAAATGGCTTGAAACTTTGCAGGAGTGCTCAACACCCGAAATGAGGATTCCCTGCCAAAAATGGGATTTGTAGGATTAATTTACCGACAATCCCTTTGGAATGGACAGAACTACCCATTTGGGGGTGATTTCAAGTTTGCATTGCCAAACTTGTCCAATGAAGGTCAAATTTTGTGGAGCATCATATTTTCTGCATCAAACCTAATCCTGTTAACTTGCATCACGAGTGGTAAAGTGTAGCTACCCCAAATACCTGTCGAACACCTTTTGCCACCTTAGTAAAGCAGCACTAACCTCACTCTACACCCATACACTTGCCTCCAAACTCATAGCCCAAGCAGCCAACACCACTCCTCAACTGCTGATGAGTGGCCCCTCTCTAGTTCCAAGAAGAAGAGCCAAAATCTCCATTTTAGTTTCTGGGTCAAGTCTTGCATCATCTGTTTGATCACTCCCTTTGACCAACAGCGAGTCTCTCGGCTCTCGAACGGCTAAGGATCATCTAACCCAACCACAGGACACACCAGACACGGCCAAAGCACCCTAGAGCGCGCCAGCATGCCGTTGCATGCCAAAACTGCGCTCTGGGCACGCTACAGGGCGCACCCGAGACAAAGGTGGCTAGCCCCGGCTGGTTCAAACCTCCCCTCGATGCTTCTCCTCGACCCCGACAACCCTCCTGCATCATAGAAGCCTCAGGGCCCCTCCTCCCCCGCTCTGTTGACCGGAGCGATGCGTGCCCGCACGCGCCAGATTCGGCCAGAAGAACGCGGCCATGCATGCACACATACTCCTTGCTCTCTCTCCCTCTCGGCTATTCACAGGTGTCCTAAACCACGTCCGCAATACCATGGTTTTGACCCCAAGCTCTCTCTGATTCTCCTGCGAGCCATGGTGAAACCACTGGCACTTCCCGCTCGGTGCATCATCGAGGGCCTATAAATAGGCCTTCCCGCTCGCTCCAGCCCCTCACTCCACTCCTCTAGAGCCTAAATTGAGGCCCTAGCCACCCCATTTGAGCACAACGAGCTCCGGTGCTCGAGATTGACCGAGGCCCCGCCGCTTCGGAGCTCCGTCGATCTTGGGTTACAGGAAAGCTCTCGCGCTCCTCTCACCTCCTCCGTACCGTAGTGAGCTCAGGGAGCTTCCCCACCTCTTCCCCGAGCTAGTCATTGCCTGTAGCACCCACTGCATCCACCTCCGGAATCGGCTCTGCCGCTGCCACCTCGTCGCCGGTGACCCAGGGCCTCCCAGTCCTCCCTTCGACCATTAGCACGTAGGCGGCGACGTGATGGTTCCATTCATGCCGTCGTTAGGGCATGAGGGCGTCGGTGTCACCGCTGGCGTGCCTCCCCTCCCTTCTGTCCAGAGGAGGAAGACGACCCCGACAAGTGTGCCCCACCTGTTGGTGTCTCATCTCCCCCCTCTCTCCTCTCTCAGCCACTGACCGCAGGGGCCCGCACGTCAGGTTTGAACCTCATGGCTCGCGCGCCTGTGCTGGCTGGACAGTTGGCCAGTTGGGCCGGCCCAGCCACAGGCCGAGCCAGGCCAGGGCTAAGCCCTTTTTCATTTTATTCTATTTTAAAAGATTTTTGTAGGATTTGTTATTTAATTAAATTTAATTATTTTTCCACCACAATTCTTCTAAAAATGAGTAGAATTTAATTGATCTATTAAACAAAAAATTTATGAAATTTTTTCTATATAGTTATAATTAAAAGGCTTACTTTGAATATTCTAGGTCCTGTTGAAGTGATTTTAAAAATAATCTTTTCACCAAAACCAGAGACAAATATTTTTTAAATATATAAAACAAATTTATGAGAATAGGATAACATTTTAAAGTGAGTTGTGTTTTGTTTTTCAGTGAGCTACTTATTTTATTATTATTATTATGATCATAGATTCCATGTTTGACGAAGGATATGGACTCAAAAACCCCGAGGACCCCGGATACTTAGCTGATCAAGGCAAGCAACCCTTTGACCATGTTTGAGCAAATGGTATATTGCATGCTAGTAGAGCAATTATTCTCGTTGCATATGATCATGAGTATTTGGTAAATAATCGATATGATGTTACTGATGGCTCCTCCGGAGCACTTGCATCTGAGTATGATCCTATCACCTATGAGGTTCACGCTAATATTATGTTGACAAGTACATAGTAGTTCTACGCATAGTAGAAGCATGAGCATGATGATGGTAAATATCAAAGGTTTTAAGAAAACCCCGTCGGGTGCCACTAATGCCCGAGGGTGATGATGAGTTAGGTGACCACTTATGGAGAAGTGGTGCACCAGGAAATTGTAACTGCACCTAGTGCCCCTTAGTGATTTTGGTGGTTTGAAGACTTATAGGTTAAGTATCTAATGTGTTTATGAGTGTACACAGGATCTATAAGTCATGAGGAGTTTGAGATATTTGAAGAATATCGACCCCTAAATATATATATCTTCGGTTGAAGAAATTGGTCTGAAGCTGAAGAAATGAATCGTGAGGAATCTGCGATGAAATTGATATTCCTCATGAAGATACTGAAATTGAGGAATTCGGTGTATCCTGAAGAAAATCACTTTGAAGAATTTGAAGCATGAAGACTTACTGTTTCTGTTTTATTTTCTTCGCATTTGAGTAATAGGAACACCGTTCTGTTAAAGGGGTTCGAAGTTACACTTTGGAATGAATTTCCTCATGATGCTCAACCCAGGCCTAATCCTATCAAAAGCCTCAAGTGAGGAATACGAGTGACATGAGGACTCTCACAGTTGAGGGTTCCGACCGTTTTGATAGCCACGCCAAGTCATTGGTCTTATCCACTCCAACGGTCATATTATTTAAGGGCATTAGTGTCAAATCATGTCGGGATGCTCCCAGGCTATAAATAGCCACCCCCACAACCATTAGCTGGTTGGCTGCTCCATTAGAAACTGACACTTGTCATAAGAGAAACCCAATTCCTCAGAGTCTTCGAGAGTAATTCATCAGTGAGGAAATACCCCATACACCGAAACCACAAACCAAACCTAGTGATTGAGCATCACTGAAGAAGTTGTTCCTGTGTGGGACTGAAGCCTTTTACCTTTGAGGACTATGCATCCTCCAGACGGTTAGGCGTCATGGTCTAGAGCTTTCCAGCAGTCAATTGTGGATCGCCGGGTGACCAAGTTTGTGAGGGTTTGGAAGTCTGCCCTGAAGACTTACCACGAGTGTTGGGCGAGGACTGTGTGTTCTTAGCCCAAGGAGAACACGGTAGGGACTGTGTGTCCTGGGACTGTGTGTCCCGGGACTGTGTGTCCTTTGGTTTCAATACCAAGCCGCTCTAAACCAGATGAACGACTGTCGCATCAGTTGGAACTGGGTCATCAACGACTGTCTTCACTGAGAAACGGGTTCTAATTCCTCAACTCCTTACTTTCCTCGTATTATGTGTTGATGACTTTCACTGCTACTGTTTGAAGAATTTGCTGAAGACTTTCTCTGAATTTCCTCAACCCCAAATTCTTCACGTCATTCAATTCTCATCTGTATTCTGCGTGCCTGCTCACTGTGCAATCTGTTTTCACATTCCTCACTCTGAAAAACTGCTGTTGTGAAACTTTTCACTTCTGATCCTTTACTGTTTCCGCAGTGAGTTAGTCATCAGTGAGGAACTTCCTCAAAAGGAATTTCCTCAGTGATGAAATTATAAAAATCTCCTATTCACCCCCCCCCCCTCTAGTCGAAATAACGCACTTTCAATTGGTATCAGAGCAAGGTACTCCCTTGTTCTGTGTGATTTTGGTTTAACCACCTAGAGTTTTATTTATGTCGACTGCAGTCATGTTTAAGGTGACTGCAGCATGTCCTACCTTCGAAGGAAAGAACTTTCCCTTCTAGAAGAACAAAATGCAAATATTGATAATGATCTGTGGTATATTGTGGAACATGGCGTCCCCATCATCTCTGCTAGTGTCTCTGCTGCTGATGTGAAGAAATTCAAGCAACTCGATTCTCAAGCGAAGAATATTATCTGTGGCCATCTGAGCCCAGGCCAGTTTCGAAGAGTAAGTGCTTTGGGCTCTGCGACACTGATCTGGGAGAGACTGTGCAAGGTAAATGAAGGAGTATCAACCCAGCGTGACTCTCGTGTTGATATTCTTCTCAATCTCTTCAATCGTTTCAAGAGACATGACAATGAAAGCTGCGAAGACACCTTTGATCGCCTCACTGACATATCGAATGAACTGCAAGCACTGGGAGCTTGAGACATCACTGATCACGAAGTTGTGAAGAAACTGTTGAGATCTTTGGATTCTTCATTTGATACTTTAGTTCTGTTGATTCAAGAAAGACAAGACTACAAGATGCTTGATCCATCCGATATACTCGAAAGGCTAAATACTCATGAATTCCAGCTAGAAGAAAAGAAAGATGTATATGGACCAAGCTATTCCAGACCACGTGCACTGAAGGCTAGAGCAATTTCCTCATCCGAAGATGAATACATATATGACAACATTGGTGACCCTGAATAATTTGGACAGGAGCTTGCAATGCTCGTGAGGAAATTCCAGAGAATTACACGACGTGGCCAGTTCGGTAAATCTTCAAGAAGAGACATGAGGAAATCAGAATCAGAATCTGAGGACTACAAGAAACGAACCTGCCACAAGTGCAAGAAATCAGGTCATTACATTGCTGATTGTCCCCGTTGGGGAAAGGAATCAAAGAAGAAGAAATACAAGTATGACAATTCTGATGGCTCAAAGAAGAAGAAGAAATCTTCAAAATCCTCATCTTCAAAGCCCTCATCGCACAAGAAGACTAGTTTCAGAAAGGCTCGGGCACTTATTGGCAAGGAAATGGACTCAGAGGCAGAATCAGAGGAAGTTGATAAAGAAGAGGGTTCTGATGAAGACTCGGAATCCGGACAGGCTAGTCTTGCACTTGCAACCACTTTCTTCAGCAAGTCAATCTTCAATCTTGAAGAAAATGATTGCACCATCCACACTGCTGACTATGCTGATGACTTCGCTCCAACCTATTGCTTCATGGCAAAAGGTTTAAAGGTACCAAATAATGCATCCTCCTCTGATTCAAGTGACTGTGAACCTGATGATTATAAGAAACCCAGTTACAGTAAACTTGCTATCATTGCCACTAAACAACAAACTGCCCTGGAAAAGCTTCAGAAACTGCTAGATAAAAGTGATGATCTGTTGAATGATGAAATGAACCTTACCCAAATCCTCACTGAAGATGTGACAAGTCTTTAGTCTAGATTTGATCATCTTCAGGATCGTTATGATACACTCCTCACTGATCATGAGAAGCTTTCCTATGAATTTCTTCAAAGGAAGCTTGATCTTCAGAAGCTGAGGATGTCTCATGATGATCTTCGTATGGAAAATGATTCATTACTAGCTCAACAGAATCATCAAATGCTACTACTGCTACAAATTCTTCAACTGCACCTGTTGTGTCTATTTCCTCACTTGAGGAAAACACAAATGTTACTGATGAAAATGCAGGGTCGAAGGAATTGTACATGACAAGCATATACAAAAGCCTCAAAGGACATCAAACCCTTTGTGATATGCTCAAAAAGAAGATCTTGAACAGGAACCCGAGGAAAGAAGGAATTTCCTTTGAGAGGAAATTAAATGCTGAAGGATCTTATTGGAAACCTGAGCAGTATCCCAAAACCTCATGGGTTGCTGCTACTGGGCCTCCTTTTGATCCATCTAATCTAACTGACTTTTCATGTGAATTATCCTATTCCTCAGATGAGTCATTTGACTCCAACTATAAACTTTTCAAAAATCAATCTGGTGAAGTATTTGCTCGATATGTTGGAACTAACTGCAGGAATGGTCCTCCCCTGAGGAAAATCTGGGTTTCCAAAAGATGTCTTGAAAATCTTGAGGTGAATGTCCTCATGACACCACCACTGAAGAATCTGAACCCCAGATCAAATTCCTCAGGAGGACCAAAGTCTTCAAGAGGATCAAAATCCTCAACTAGTCAAAACTATGCTCGTACCCGTGCTAATGCGTCTAACATGCAGGGAAACTACAAGGAATATGAATATGAGCGTTACTCCTCAAATCATTATGTTCATAAATCCTCAAACCAGTTCTCTGCATATTCATATGAGTACTTTAACCCCCCTACTGTTAAGAGAAGTGCATTGGCTTCAATGCCACCTTTCTCATATGGTGCTTGCAGGATGAGGAATGCGTTGCCACCCCTTCAGATGTGGGTGGTGAAGAAATCGAACTAATCACTTCTGCAGGTCAGGTCTCCAGATGAAAATCATCATGTGAAGAATTTGCTGGAGACCTGAGGAAATGCTTGATAGGACGCAAGCTAATCATTGATGAAATAGAAATATTTCACACGTCCTTATATCTCTGTTATGATGAAATTCTTATCTGATGAAAGTAATATCATATTCTTCAAATCTGAAGCATATGAGATGGTAAGCTGTACTAATTTATCTGCAGGATGACAAACCCAAGAATACTGAGTGGGTTCTTGATAGTGGCTGCACACATCACATGACTGGTGATAAAAGCTTACTGATGAATATACCATTAACTCCATCAACTCTGAAGAAAATCACATATGCTGACAAAGGTAAAAGTAAGGTATTGGGACCATGCAAAGTGGCTATTTCCAAGGATAGGCATATGGACAAAGTGATGCTTGTTGAATCCCTTGGTTTTAACCTCATGCATGTCTCGATGCTTTGTGATCTTGATATGATTGTTATCTTTGGTAGATATAGATGCGTAGTCATCATGGAATCTGACAGATCCAAAGTCTTCGAAGGTGTAAGAAGAGGGGATTTGTACATTGTTGATTTCTCTACAGGTCCTCAACCAACCACTTGCTTACTAGCAAAAACCTCAGAAGGATGGTTGTGGCACCGAAGACTAGGTCATGCAGGCATGAGGAATTTGCACACGCTCGCGGAGAAGAAGCATGTCATCGGCATAGAATCAGTCAAATTCCTCAAGAATCATCTCTACGGTGCTTGTGAATCTGGGAAGATGACGAGATCCAAGCATCCCTCGAAGACTATCATGACTACTACACGTCCATTTGAATTGCTTCATATGGATCTGTTTGGACCTACTCACTATGCCACACTAACCAATGCAACATCTTTATATGGCTTCGTCATAGTTCATGATTATTCTAGATATACTTGGGTGCATATCATAGTGTATAAAACTGAAGTGCAGGAAATCTTCAAACGATTTTCTTCAAGGGCCTCGACGAACTTTGGCATCAAGATCAAACATATTAGGAGTGATAATGGAACCGAGTTCGAAAACTCTGGTCTTGATGATTATCTTGATGAACTTGGTATTACTCACGAATTATCTGCTCCCTATACTCCTCAGCAGAATGGTGTCGTCGAAAGGAAGAACAGGACCCTGGTTGAAATGGCAAGAACTATGCTTGAAGAATATCAGACTCCTCGTCGCTTTTGGCCTGAAGCAATCAACACTTCATGCCATATCATGAACAGGGTATATCTTCACATATTCCTCAAGAAAACCTCATATGAACTCCTCATTGACAAGAAACCCATTGTAAGTTATTTCAAAGTCTTCGGTGCAAAATGCTGGATTAGAGATCCTCACCATAGCTCAAAATTTGCACCTAAGGCACATGAATGTTTTATGCTCGGTTATGGAAAGGACTCGCACACTTACAGAGTCTTCAACAACTATCACAACAAAGTTGTTGAGACTGTAGATGTGTGGTTCGATGAAATTAATGGATCACAAAGAGAGCAATTGCCTTCTGATCCAGATAAGTTGTCTCCTGAGGAAGCAATAAAGCTCAAAACTACTAAAGACATTGTCCCCACTGAGGAAATTGGTGAAGAAACGATCCCCGTCACTGATGAAAATCAAGAAGATGCTCCTGAGGAAATTGCACCAGAACCACTTCCTCAGCCCAGACGAAATCCTCAACCAGCTCATCCGAGGATTGCAAATGAAGTAGAACTTGACAGAATCCTCAACGACATCAACGCGCCAGGTCCTCTCACTCGCTCCAAATCTTCACACTTAGTTAACTTTGTGGGCATTTTTCCTTTGTATCCATCACAGAACCCTCAAAAGTTGCTGAGGCTTTTCTGGAACCGGAGTGGATCCAAGCTATGCAAGACGAACTTCTTCAATTCAAGCTGAATGACGTATGGGAGCTCGTCAAACGACCAGATCCTCGCAAGCACAACATCATCGGCACCAAGTGGATTTTCCGAAACAAGCAAGACGAGGATGGTCAAGTGGTGAGGAACAAGGCACGACTTGTAGCCCAAGGCTACACCCAGGTTGAAGGAATAGATTTCGATGAAACTTTTGCACCTGTTGCTAGAATTGAAGCTATTCGAATACTACTTGCTTATGCTAATCATCATAACATCATCTTATATCATATGGATGTGAAAAGTGCATTCCTCAATGGTAAGCTTGAGGAAGAAGTATATGTTGCTCAGCCCCCGGGTTTTGAGGATCCAAAGAATCCAGACAAAGTCTTCAGACTCAAAAAGGCTCTTTATGGTCTCAAGCAAGCCCCTCACGCATGGTATGATACATTGAAGGAATTCCTCATGAAGAAAGGCTTCAAACCTGGTTCACTCGATCCAACTCTTTTCACTAAATCCTATGATAATGAGCTATTTGTGTGTCAAATATATGTTGATGACGTCATATTTGGCTGTACTGACAAACGATACAGTGATGAATTTGCTTACATGATGAGTGAAGAATTTCAGATGTCCATGATGGGGGAGCTAGAATTCTTCTTAGGTCTTCAAATTCGTCAACAAAGCAATGGAATCTTCATATCACAGGAGAAATACCTCAAGGATGTTCTGAGGAAATTCGACATGCATGAATGCAAAGGTGCCAAGACTCCAATGCCTACCAACGGCACCTCGGCACTGATGAAAATGGTAAAGATTTCGATCAACAGGTATACCGTTCTATGATAGGTTCTTTATTGTATCTATGTGCATCTAGGCCAGACATAATGCTTAGTGTTTGCATGTGTGCACGTTTTCAAGCAAAACCGAAGGAATCACACCATAAGGCTGTGAAACATATTCGTCGATACTTAGCTCACACACCAACACTAGGATTATGGTATCCCAAGCGCTCCAATCTTCATCTGGTAGGGTATTCTGATTCAGACTATGCTGGTGACCGTGTGGATCGCAAGTCAACATCTGGCACATGCCATTTCCTCGGAAGATCACTAGTTTGCTGGTCCTCAAAGAAGCAGAACTGCGTATCACTCTCCACTGCCGAAGCTGAGTACATTGCTGCTGGTTCTTGCTGTGCTCAATTGCTATGGATGAAGCAAACCCTCAAGGACTACGGCATCAACATGAAGAATGTGCCTCTCTACTTCAACAATGAGAGTGCAATCAAGATTGCATACAACCCAGTACAACACTCGAAGACCAAGCACATCCAGATTCGTCATCATTTTCTTCGGGACCATGTCCTCAAGGTCAATATTCTCATCGATCATGTGAAGACTGATGATCAACTGGCTGATATCTTCACTAAGCCCTTGGATGAGAAAAGGTTTTGCAAGTTGTGGTGTGAGCTAAATATCTTAGAATCTTCAAATGTTTTGTAAAAACATGCACACATCCTAACACTTCTGCAAAATTGATGACTTAGATGTGCAACACATGATGAATCGATTTTCTTCAACTGATGAAGAATATCACTCTGAATGTGAAGAAATCAACGAATAAATTGATTCTCACGGCCCAATGACAATTGTACGCGGCGTCTGTAATCAACATTCTTATATGGTGGGTCACGCCACCGCCCAATGTGAAATTCCTCAAGTTGATTTTCTTCAAATGTTCCATTTCCTAAAAATGTGTTTTTCTTCAAAACAGTGTTCTTCATTGTGACAATTTATCACAAAATCTTCAAAAACACTTGATGACTTTCATTTGACTAGATAGACTGTGATTTCAAGTCCTCAACAGCATTCACTTATAGCTATTTCTTCGAGTTCATGTTTCTGCTAAGTGAATGTGATCAGGACCTACTTTCCCTCTATGCTATACTCATCCAGTCTATTCAATTCTTCATATGCGTTCTACTTGAAACTTTCTTCAAAATCCTCATTGCGTACTTGTCAGCTGAAGATTTAGTAACGAAAATCCTCAAATCTTCAAAAATTGTTTCTTTAATGCACAGTAACTGAACCCTACTTCCCACAATCGGATAACCACGATCTCCACTATCTCCACCGCCTTGTTCGGGAACTATACATGTCCTGCGGAGACTTAGAGGCAGGGGCTGTTTCGTCCGAAATCTTCGCGCCAACAGTAACTGTCTGGCTATAAATATGTCCCTATCCCCCTCGGCAAACTCTTCTTCGCTCCGTCGCTCTCCTGCTACAACAAACACCACCGAACCCTAGTGCCATCGCTGGTAGTCTCGTCGACGGTGAGGAAGAGCTTCACTGCCTCGACTTCTCCCTCACCGGAACCACGCCGGAGTTGGACCATCTTTGTCCGCCGCCGCCGTAGACGTCCTCTGTCGCCGGGTTAGGGTGCATTGGACACTCGACCGAAGAGCCTCTCTACACAACTTCTCTGTGTTCTTCGTGTGCTCCTTCAAGGGTAAATAAAATCCCACTTTTGCCGCAAGTTAGATCTACAATTTTACATCTTCTATGTGAAATCTGTTTTCCCTCAAGAATCGATAAGCACTTGATTCCTCAAACACTGCCTATCACCACATCATTGATGAACTATACTAAGCATCTAAGATTTCCACGAGATTCCTCAATTGTGCGAATTTTCGGATCTGTACAACTCTGGAACCCAAGAACAGTATGCTTAGGCAAATTCCTCAACCACTAGTTAAATTCCTCAACTTTCAAACATTTTCATTGTCTTCAAATCTGAGAACGCATATGACCTCTCCAAATTCCTCGCAACTATACTCTGTTCATAGGTACACACATGTCAGCTGATGAATATCTCGGTTCTCATCACATTAACTCATTTGCAGAGTTTCTGGAAGAAAATCTTCAAGTCTCATCAGAATCCTCAAGAGTTCAATCTCATCAGCAAAATCCTCAACTGAAGAAAATGGAGGATGACAGAAAACAGAAGGGAGGAAAGAAACTTGAGCAAAACACAGTTGTTTATATCCCTGAGGATATTTACTTGGACTATTGCACACCTGATGAAAATGAGATAATGGCCAAGAGAAAGATATGGCTGCAGAAGAGAGAACGCCGATGGGCGAAGGAATGGAAAGAATACAGGTTTGTGACTGCCAAGTATGCGAAGAAATTCGCCCTAAAGCCCCCTGGCAAACGGGCCCCACTTGAGGCTCATCAAGTAGCACATCCCTCAAGCCTCAAGACCATTGATGACTATCCAGATGAGAAGGAAAAGCATCTGGCTAAGCTCAACAAGCAGGCAGAAGCTGCAGTGAGGAAATTCAATGAATCCTCAGTTGCTGCCTCAGCTACAGCTACTTCCTCTGCCGCTGAGACCTTTGGTTCAGCAATTCCTCAAATGCAGTCTATGCCGTCAAAGCCAAGGGCTCCAAAGTCTCAATAGAAGTCTGCTCAGGCATCAGTAACAAAACCCTCAGCACCAAAACCTTCAGCGCCAAAACCCTCAACACCAATCTCCTCAGCTCCAAAATCCTCAGCACCATCACCAAAGCCTCAAGAGACACCCGTACAGAAGCAAGTCATGAATCCTATGACCGCCAGCTCCAGCTCCTCACTCCCAGCTGCAACCAGCTCGGAGACAAAGTCTTCACCACCTCCTGTGAAGACTCAGGTGTCTGCTGAAAGAGAAACTCTGCCGAGCCCCAGCAAAGTCATCACCGTCCCGTCTACATCAGAGGGAAGTGATGAATATGATGATCAAACCCTGCAAGCCATCATCAGAAACAAACAAGAAAGAGTAGCTCAAGCATCAGGCAGTGCCATTCCTCTGGCCATGGACCCCAAGGTCCTCCTTGACTACATCAACATCTGGTATGAGGACCCAAACACTTCGCTTGATGATTTGAAACTTCCCCCTGGCATCAGCCACATGGTGGCCACTTTCATAAATGAAGCCAAGTGGAAAGAACAGCAGGCCAAGAAGGCCAAGGTAGCAAAGCTTAAAAAGGAGAAATTCCTCAAGCAGAATCTCCTCAGCTTGACGCCTGATGCACTGGTATCAACACACGCAGAGCTAAAGAATTTGACTGACAAGTACTCCAAGCTGTCGAATCGCAAGAGCCTCAAGAGCAATTTCATCAAGCTAGCCACTAAAGCTGTTGATGATTACAACAAGAAGGTTGCACCTCCAGCACCAACTTCTCAGCCCTTGATTGAGGAGCCAGCAGACGAATCTCCTCATGATGAGGAAACTCCTCAAGCTGAGGAAATACACCAAGAGAGCCGTGCAGATCTACCGGCTATTGAAGAAAACTACAGCTGATGAATCTGCTGCAACTGATGAGACTGCCCCTGACCCAGCTGCTTCATCATAGCAAGCTGATGACTCTGTTCCAGCTGGTTCCTCAAAACCAGCTGAAGAATCTGTCGAGAGAACCCCTTCACCAAAAGCTTCAAAAGTGAAGAAGATGACTCCGTCTGCATCAGACGTGGAGAAAACCAGGGCTGTTGAGAAGGAAGCCAAAAAGAGAAAGGCCTCCTCAGCAGAAGAAGAAACAGAGGCCAAGCGCCTCAAAGCACTTGAAGACACTGCCCCTCTAGACCCTGTGCCCTAAATGTCGCTCCTTCTTATGAAATAGTCATCCTTGATGAAAAGCGAAAGGGGCAGATGAGGAAATGAAGGATGCTGCCGCTGAGGAACGCACCAACGAAGAAATTCGTATTGACGACAGTCCTCAGCCCTTCATTCCTCAGAAAGACACTGCTCAAGGATCAGCTGCACCAGCTGAAGAAACTACCTCTACCAACAAGCCAGCTGAGGAAGAACAAACTGACAATCCTCAAGCTGATCAAATTCAAAGCTCTGAGCAAAATCTTCACGATGAGGAACAGGCTGACCCAACTCTTCCAATTGAGCAAGATGAAACTATTCCTCAGCCTGATGCACAGCCAGAGCAAGCTCCTCAGCCTGATGCACAGCCAGAGCAAGCCCCTCAGCCTGACGCCCAGCGAGAACCATCTCCTCAGCCTGAAGTACCAGCTGCTGAAATTCCTCCCCCTAAGGAAAATGATGAGCAAAATGCACCTGACCAAGACAATGCATTCGTCGTGCTCAACCCCGAGACTGCAATTGTTGTCTCCCCTCCTGTTCCTCAGCAAAATCTTCAGTCAGTTCAACGTCAGCCATTCTCCAAGCGTCCAAAGTTTCAAAGGGAGAATTTCTTTGAAGAACGCATGTACTTCATTGGCGAGAACCCCTATGACAAGCCTCAAATGAGGCATCTGAAGTTTTGGACTAGGACACAGATGGATTACTATGCCTCTATGCTATGTGGACGAAACAAGATATTCCAGCACAGGCATATTCCTCACGTTGAACTTGAACCTATACCGTGCCTAGAGCCAGTCCTCACTGTACTCCATGATGCTGGTTTACTGCCAATGTGCTCCGACATCTCTTACTGGAACAGCGAGCTAATTCTTCAGTTCTATGCCATTCTTCACATCTCTGGCAACCCTGAAGACATTAACACTTGGGTGTTTGACTGGATGACACAAAACACTCACTACAAGGCTCCTGCTACTGAGCTCCTCCGTGAACTGCCTGTACCAATTCCCTCAAAGGAGGCTGTGAAGCTTTATGGTGAGCGTGAGCTGCCCAATGGGATGATGGAAGTCCTCATGAAGCCTTTGGCTGAAGGAAAACCACCAAGAAAAACCTTCCTCGTCCACGAGCTCAAGTATACACCCAGGTCTGTCTACAGAATCCTCTGCAGTGTGCTCGCGTTGATCAAAGGCCATGATGATGAAGAAGATGTCGTAGGCCTCATGAAGAATATCCTCTTCAACATCATTCATGGTATTCCTATCAACATCCATGATTTCTTCTTGAGGACTTTGGCTGACAATGCTATATGTCCTTTTGACCACAAGATATATGCCCCATGGATCATGAGATTCATCAGGACAAGGACAGGCATCAACTTTCTCACTGAATGCCAAAACCATATTGGTTATATGCCTCCTATCCGGGTCAACAAGAAGACTTTCGAGCCCATTGAAGGAAAAGGCAAATCAGTGATTGAAGAAGGCAGTAGGCCCCTTGATGGCCAGTTCAGAGAGCCAGAAGCTTATTCTTCATGGGATGATACTGAGACTCGTCCGGGAAGCCCCGTTCCTCCTCGAGTGATGAATACAAGAGAGCTCCTCCTTAGTCTTCACCAGAAGGTGGATCGCAATCACAAGTGTGTCAAACGCCAGTTTGGCGCCATTGTGAAAACCCTCACTGAAACACAGAACTCTGTGAAGCTCAACCATCACTATCTGCATGAGGTTTTTGATCGCACCTGGGCTACACTTGCACATCTGAAGACTCAGACTGAGCTTGAAGAAATAGACTTTGAGCGAGACTTTGACTGGTCGTGGCCTCCCAAGAAGAAGTTCAGGCCCATTCCACTTCTAGACCTTGAAGATAGCTCCTTTTCTTCATTCCGCACTACTGAAACTGATGAAGAACATCTCGACACTGGTACCGGTCCAAGGAAGAAGACTACTCCCAAGAAGCATCACGGCTCTTCCTCAACCACCAAGAAGTGAAGTCTTCACGGGCGTTAGTCCTCAGTTTGTCCCTTTTTGTCACTTGATGACAAAGGGGGAGAAACTTGAGAGTTAGTCTTCAAACGGGATATTTTTGGGGCTTATGAACTATATTTAAGTTACAAACTCTTGGCCCTTCTGAAGTTTTTATGTAATGAGTTGTAACTTAAGCCCGATGGTACTCTGCCGCTTTTGAACTTTTTTCTTCGCATGCTTATTCCTCAAGTTTTAATGCACGCATGCTGGAATTCGTCAGATACCATTTGTCATCATGCATTTTCATATTCTTCATATGATATGTTACATATATGCATGATTTACAAGACTCAGGGGGAGATCTCCATGATATAAATCATCAATGTGCATTTGCTGTGAAAAGAAAAATCCTCACGATATGCACATCTTCAGGGGGAGTCTCTCTGAATCTTGATTTCAAATTCCTCAAATGAGTATTTACACTTCATATTTTTGATCCCTGTTGAAGACTTAACCTAATTGCCATCAACCACCAAAAAGGGGGAGATTGTAAGTGCATCTAGTGCCCCTTAGTGATTTTGGTGGTTTGAAGAATTATAGGTTAAGTATATAATGTGTTTATGAGTGTACACAGGATCTATAAGTCATGAGGAGTTTTAGATATTTGAAGAATATCGACCCCTAAAAATATATATCTTCGATTGAAAAATTGGTCTGAAGCTGAAGAAATGAATCGCGAGGAATCTGCGATGAAATTGATATTCCTCATGAAGATACTGAAATTGAGGAATTTGGTGTATCCTGAAGAAAATCACTTTGAAGAATTTGAAGCATGGAGACTTACTCTTTCTGTTTTATTTTCTTCGCATTTGAGTAATATGAACATTGTACTGTTAAAGGGGGTCGAAGTTACACTTTGGAATGAATTTCTTCATGATGCTCAACCCAAGCCTAATCCTATCAAAAGCCTCAAGTGAGGAATACGAGTGACATGAGGACTCTCACAGTTGAGGGTTCCGACCGTTTCGATAGCCACGCCAAGTCATTGGTCTTATCCACTCAAACGGTCATATTATTTAAGGGCATTAGTGTCAAATCATGTCGGGATGCTCCCAATCTATAAATAGCCACCCCCACAACCATTAGCTGGTTGGCTGCTCCGTTAGAAATTGACACTTGTCATAAGAGCAACCCAATTCCTTAGAGTCTTCGAGAGTAATTCATCAGTGAGGAAATACCCCATACACCGAAACCACAAACCAAACCTAGTGATTGAGCATCACTGAAGAAGTTGTTCCTGTGTGGGACTGAAGCCTTTTACCTTTGAGGACTGTGCATCCTCCAGACGGTTAGGCGTCATGGTCTAGAGCTTTCCAGCAGTCAATTGTGGATCGCCGGGTGACCAAGTTTGTGAGGGTTTGGAAGTCTGCCCTGAAGACTTACCACGAGTGTTGGGCGAGGACTGTGTGTTCTTAGCCCAAGGAGAACACGGTAGGGACTGTGTGTCCCGGGACTGTGTGTCCTTTGGTTTCAATACCAAGCCGCTCCAAACCAGATGTACGACTGTCACAGCAGTTGGAACTGGGTCATCAACGACTGTCCTCACTGAGAAACGGGTTCTAATTCCTCAACTCCTTACTTTCCTCGTATTATGTGTTGATGACTTTCACTGCTACTGTTTGAAGAATTTGCTGAAGACTTTCTCTGAATTTCCTCAACCCCAAATTCTTCACGTCAGTTAATCCTCATCTGTATTCTGCGTGCCTGCTCACTGTGCAATCTGTTTTCACATTCCTCACTCTGAAAAACTGCTGTTGTGAAACATTGCACTTCTGATCCTTTACTGTTTCTGTTGTGAGTTAGTCATCACTGAGGAATTTCCTGAAAAGGAATTTCCTCAGTGATGAAATTCGAAAAATCTCCTATTCACCCCCCTCTAGTCGATATAACGCACTTTCAGAAATATTTTGGTGTGAGTGGTTCCGAAAACAGTATTAGATTTATGATGTGTCGACTGTCCCAACCTTAAATGTGCGACCACATTACCCCTTTATTGGATGGGGCGTTGTTGATTACTTTGGTCGGTGCTAGAAAAGAGCCACATTACTAGTGGCAGGAGAGAATGTGGTCACTCTCGTGACGGGGTCGTACCAGGTAGGTCGACTATGCCGTTTTTACGTGTTTCGGGAATTCCGTTGTTCCCCGCATGGATGATATTGTCCAGAGTCGGTGCTTGTAAGACGTACATCATGTGGGCTGGGTACCAATCGAGTGGAACTCTTTGTCTAGTATCGTCAGGAGAAAGGCATTGATCGGGTACTTACCTCGGGTATGTTATATACCGCGAGTCGTGGATGACACAGAAGTTTCTCGGATCTCGTGGGTACAGTGTACAACCTCTACAGAGTGTAAAACTATTCGAATAGTCGTGTCCATGGTCAATGACAGTTGGGTGGTGCTGTTTAAACTATGTCAAGTCGTTTCCGCATAAACCAAGTGTGTGTGTGTTTAATGGTGTTATTTGAAAGAGTTGATATGACCAAGTTTCGTGACTTGGCATATTGGGTGAACCCGAAGTGTTCAGCCCACAGCAGATATGTTGATATCTGTAACATGTTCTTCTAAGTACCATCTAGCTTATGTTGCACATCCATCTATGATCATTTTACAATCAAGTTGCTTTCCCACCAATACTACATATTACTTGTTACCATACCAACTACTTTATCCATATCATGGGCTGTTTGCGAGTACATTCAAAGTACTAACTGACTTGCCACTGGTTATGTTATTGACCAGACATGGAAGGACCGGAGTTTGGAGAAGAATTCGTCATCGGAGATGGACTTGCGAACTAGGACGCTTCCCAGTCAGAATGTGTGTTGGTCTAGGCTGATGGCATGGGCTCCCGTTTAGCCCCAAGATTTCCTCTAGTAGATATATCAGTGTGATTGGCCTTATAGGCCCTACCTATGTGAACTTGATCTTGACGGTCATTTGTTGTAATAATCGGTATGTTGGATGTAAGACTCTTTATATTCAGTATCCTTGTGTTCGGTGAGCATTGATCTCTGGGATCACTGAGCACGTTCATTCGGCGATCTCGACTCGTAAGTCGGGGTCCCCACAATCGGAGAACAAACGAAGAAATTATTGTAGGGTACGGAACCACCTCAAAGTTATATTTTCCGGTCAATATTATGAGCTATCCCTATAAGTGTCACGAACAACCCTAGAGTTCATACTAAAATAACACCTTAAGATACACATCTACCAAAACCCTAATGTCACCTAGATACTCCAATCTCACCACAAGTACCCATGGGCTTGATTGACGATATGCATAACACAATTTCAGATTCATCATGTTCAATCCAAGACAAAGAACATCAAAGAGTGCCCCAAAGTTTCTACTTGAGAGTCAACACGACAACATGTGCCAACCCCTAAGAATAGATTCCCAAGGTCACAGAACCCGCAAGTTGACCACCAAAACATACATCAAGTGGCTCAATAGAACACCCCATTGTCACCATGGATATCCCATCGCAACACATACATCAAGTGTTCTCAAATCCTTAAAGACTCAATCCAATAAGAAAACTTCAAAGGTAAAACTAAATTATTCACAAGAAGATAGAGAGGGGAAAACTCCACATGATTCATCTATATTAATAAAGATCGCGATACATCAAGATCGTGCCATCTCAAGAACATGAGAGAGAGAGAGAGAACAAGCACATAGCTACTGGTACATACCCTCAGCTCCGAGGGTGAACTACTCCCTCCTCGTCATGGAGACCGCCAAGATGATGAAGATGACCTCCGGTGATGGTTTCCCCCTCCGACAAGGTGCCAGAATAGGCTGCCGATTGGTTTTTCGTTGCTCTGGAGGCTTGCAGCGCTGGAACTTTCGATCTAGTTTTCTTTTTGGAGGTTTGAGTATTTATAGGTGTCATGAAGGTTCCCAAGGAGGTCGCAAGCCATAAGGCCGTGGGTAGGGAGGTGGTCGCGCCTAGCAGGCTTGTGACCTACTGGTCCACTTCCTGGCCCAACTCTTCGCTCCAGTATTTTTTATATTTTCCGAAAATATTCTTCGTAAATTTTCAGCCCATTCCAAGAACTTTTATTTCTGCACAAAAACGACACCATGGTATTTTTGCT
The DNA here is from genome assembly GCF_904849725.1 of Hordeum vulgare subsp. vulgare. Classification (NCBI taxonomy): domain Eukaryota; kingdom Viridiplantae; phylum Streptophyta; class Magnoliopsida; order Poales; family Poaceae; genus Hordeum; species Hordeum vulgare. Next base: position 230,902,602 of record NC_058518.1, on the reverse strand, counting down.
CAAAACAGCGCTAGTCCGAGTGAGTTCTAACAAAACCATACCAAAATCATATAGAAGTGTTGTAAACAAGGCACGAATACTTCATAAATTATAGATATGTTGGAGACATATGAGGCGACTGATTTTGTTGAATTCTTCGTGGCATGGGTAGTTGAATATGATGTCATGGGCTTGTGCATTGAATTGCAACATCTTAAACTCTTCCGATGTCGCATCACAATCTGGTTCTCTCCCTTATCTAAAGTAGTCAGCTCGCACACCAACATGAATAATACCCCAAACGGCAGGATTATAACCAAGAATATGCATTTTTATTTTATCCTTCCAACTAGGAAAATTAGTGCCATCAAAGTATGGAACTCTACAAAGATAACTTCCCTTACTGGACACCATACTCTCCTAGGTTGTGAAACCAATGCATTGGAGACCAAAGCTCTGACACAACTTGTAGGATCGAAAGTATGTCTAGAGGGGGGTGATTAGACTACTTGACAAGATAAAAACTTATCCTTTTCCCAATTTTTAGTGTGGGTTAGTTTTAGCAACTATGACTAGTCAAGTACACCATACACATGCACATCTAAGAGTATAGCAGCGGAAAGTAAAACATGCAAGTGTTAAGTAAGCTAGGGTAGGGAGATCAAACACAATAGGTTGACACTGTGATTTTTGGCATGGTTCCGATAGGTGGCGCTATCATACATCCATGTTAGTGGAGACTTCAACCCGTAGAGGCTAACGACTATGATAGTCCACGGAAGGCTCCACCCACGAGGGGTCCGAAGAAGCGGCCTTGTCTATTCCACCACGGCTTCCTTCCTAACAAGATTACCATAACTCACGATACATCTTCACAAAGTAGGTGATCTCCTTTCCCATACAAACATCTTCGTTCAACTCCACAACACGAAGTAGGAGGCTCCCAAGCGACACCTAACCAATCTAGGAGGCACACCCTCCAAAACGTAATATATGTGGTAGAATGATGAACTCCTTGCTATTGTGCTTCTAAAGATAGTCTCCTGAACACTCAATCACTCTATCTTAGATTTGGCAGGGGTAGGAGAGATTGATCTTGTGAAAAGTAACTTGGGGAGGCTAAAAATCAAGGTTCAAATGGTTGGAACGGAATCTCTTGATCTCAACAGATGATTAGGTGGTTCTCTCTACGAAAAATGGATGTGGGAATGAAGTGTGTGTTATGAGTGCTTCCTCTTTGAATGAGAGGTAGGTGGAGGGATATATATAGGCAACCTCCAAAATACAAACATTACACCATAATTGACCAACTCGGTGACACTGAAGTTACAAACTCGGTGGTACCGACTTGCTCAAACGGTAGCAACTTTGAATCTCGATGGAACCGATACACACAACCCGGTAGAACTGAATAGGTGACCAATGGTCACTTGTCACAACTCGGTGATACCGATTCAAAAACTTGGAAATTCTGATTTTGTGTATCGAGGGAACAGAAGGTTGGTCACCTAAACTCGGTAGTATCGATGCAGATTCGGTTGCATCAAAAAGGTAGTGTTTGGTTGGGATCTGTCTAAGTCTAAAATCAGTATCGCCGAGTGATAAATGTTGGTGGCACCGATTTTGGATATTTGGCTATGATGGTTATCCAGTAGTAGAAGACATGAAGATGAGAAGGGATCAAGGACTAAGGAAATGGAAAGCAGAAGATACGTATTCCATTAGGAGAAGGTTCGTTTTAGATGCTTGCTTCCACTCCAAGTAGCACGAAAATTTCTATGATACAGTCTTATTACACAAGAGTCCAACAGTTAGTGACATGAGATATGTCGACTCAAAGTTTATCAAGGATAATGAAGATGAATTCCATCATGTGTTAGAGAACTTCAAGGCCATCGCTCTTGATGCATTTGTTGGCTCAAAGTTCACTACATGGAATGATGAGATGATCATGCAATTCTATTCCACAACACATTTCTACTCACATGGAAGAATTGTATGGATGATTGAGGGCACTAGATATCAGTCTTCGGTTGATGAGTGGGCTGCCATCTTAGGAGCCCAAAAGGTTGAATAAGGACAACTCTACATGTATGTTGAAGCCAAGATGAAACACAATTCTATAAGCAACATGTATAATCACATCCTCACTTCATATGTGAAGTCTCATAAGTTTTGCTCTGTCTACTACCTAAAAGATGACTACCTACCACCAACACTATCATGAGGCATACTTTGATGCCAAAGTCAGGAGAGGAGAAGATGATCTAGGGGTACCCCATCAATATGCTGCACCATGTAGACACCCACAGTATGCCTCATGATAGATTCAGAGTGATGGATTTGATTGTAGAGACAATCAAGAGGACTTTTGCAGTTCAGAAGCTATATTATGGATATGCTCCATATATTCAGATGCTCATCAATTCCAAAGTTGGAAAGAGCCAATATGCACTTGATCATCAACTCTCAATCTCTAGGAAAGGGGGTACCCAGGCCCGTCGGCCTACGACCCCTTGCATGACATGGCTGGGCGAGCCTAGTTTGACCCACCGGAAAGCTCGGCGAGGAAGACCCTCAGGAGGGCCCCTGCCTCGCGAGTTATGCGACAAGGGATCACCACCAAGGATCACTAGGGGACGCCCGCAGCGACGGCACATCCCGAGGCCAGCCCTGAGGCTCTCGGGAGGTGGGCTCGCCAAGGATGATGTAGGAGGGCCTCATGGTCCTACACCTCCGTGTGGGTGACACAGGTTGCGTAAGCGACGCAGGAGTGATGCCAGCAGGCACGACAAGGAGGGTTTTCCCTTCCGTGCTAACAAATCTAGGCCAACTGGCGTGCTTCTGAAGCGATTCCCAAGGGTTTCTCGATCAGTGCAAGAAGACTAAAGCTGGGGGCTCGGAAGGACGGAGGTCACCCCCATGCCCAATAGCGCGTTATGAAGAGAAGCTTTTGCAGGTGAAGACTACCTTTGTCATGGAGGACTGTAGTCCTCTACCCTTTCGAAATGGACAAGGTGGCATCCCTTCCCGCCAATGTTTTCGGGGGGAAGAGGACCAAAGCCAGTATAAAAGAGAGGCCCATCCTCCGTACGAAGGAACGACACCCCATCGTCTCCATTAGGGCAAGAACTCACCTTTGTACTCATTCTTCCACCTTAAGCAATCCAAAAACAAGCAGGAGTAGGGTTTTATACCATGAGGTGGCCCGAACCTGGGAAAACTGCCGCACGTCCTGGTTCACTTCCCTTATGCTCGTGCCACCACAGAGTCGTCGTGTAGTCGTGAGGTAGAACAGGGTGGGAGAGCGAGGGCCCCGAGTGTTCGAACATTTTCTTAGGTCCGCGGAGCCCAGAATCCAACATTTGGCGTGCCAGGTACAGGTGCCCAGATGCTCCGCGGCTCCAGTTTCGCCCTGGCTCCACCGACCACATGGCCGATGCTTACAACATGCGCCCCGAGAGCTCGGCGCCAGACGACTGCTACTGGCTTGCCAGTGTCGTGGCCACCGTCGTCTTCGCCCCCGCCACGCATGGGTAACAGGGCTTTCAGTGGCCACCTGCGCAGCAAGGAGGACTCCCCGCTGCGCCGCCGCGGCGTCTGCATCGACATGAGTTCATGTGGAAGACCTAAGCGCGCAGGACGCACTACTCACAGCGAGCGAGCTGCTTCGCCACCGCCCGACTAATGGAAGGCATGACGCCTGGGTGGACCACATCGCCGAAGTTGTCACCGTTGCCACGAAGGCCTAGGCGTTGTACGCTCCCGCATGGTGGCTCACTTGTCTTGTGGCCCGAGGGGCCCGAGGAGGCCCCATCTCATGTCGTGCACCTGATCCTCAGGGTCCCGGTGACCGGCTTCGGAACTCCACCGGCCAACCACGGAGACGCACCTGGAGAGGCTGCCGAGATGTTCTAAGCCCATCACAACATGCACACCCACAACAATTATGATTGACTGGCGGCTAGGGTACCCTACAAAAATTGCGCTGCTCGGCACCAAGACCGTGCCATCGCCACCGACCGCGGAGGTGACCGTGGCGGCGGAGGAAGGTGTGACCTCAATGACCTCCTCCGCCGACCCCGTGGCGGTGGTGGAAGCGATCGTCCCCAAGACTATGCTTGGCACGGATGCTCTCGGGACATGCGCCACCCGGGCTATGCCACCTCGCCACCGCACCCACGGCCCCGGGGCAAGAGGAGTGTCGTGTCGGTGCTGGTGCCACGGGCCGCATGCCCCAGGCCAAAGCTCGCCCCCCGGGGGGTGGGGGTGCTTAAGGGGTACGTTGAGCGCCCCTATTGGATCGGGCTTTAGGGCTCGGGCATGGGGCCCCCAGTTAAGCCCGGTGCGATGGGAAGGCACCCTGGTGGCCCACGAAGGCGCCCCCAACGGCTAGGGGAGTGGCGTCAAGCGCCAAGATCATGGAAGTTCGCCATTCAGGAGGCCGAGAGGCCGCAAGGGCGTAGGTGAAATCACAATTGCTCCCTAAGGTGGTTTTGATAATTAATCACAACATATGCATCAGTGGACTAATGAATTTATCCAAGTATATTCTAGAAAAGTTCAAAGATGCTTTGGCTATAGGATTGTGTGGAGACACCCCTTTGATGAAGGAAGGAATAGGATTGGCTAAAGCTTCAAGCAAGAAGACTCTTCATTTTAGACTTTGTGAGAAACCACATATGAGTCCATAGGAAAGCCAATACTATTAAAAGGGGATGAGGTATTATGATGAATTGGTTGCTCAAGTGCTTAGAGATAGCCACCAAAAATATTCACCCACTCTTCCACAAAATATATGTGTCCCAAGCCAAATATTGAAAATCCGTGCAACCAACATTTCTCACTCGGCCATACCAATTTTACACTTAGACAGATCCTATGCCGAACCCACCATCTCGGTACAACAAACATTCCTATCGGTGCCACCGACTTTGGTTGACCAACTTTTGGTTAAGATAATTTCAACTTTTAGAAATTCTGAGTTTGAAGTCAGTCTCATCGAGTTCAGAAATCCAGTTTAGGTCATCGTATTGGTACCACCGAGATTCGTATATCTGTTCCACCGATATTGAAAATTTGCTACCTTTTGAGCAAGTCGTTACCACCGAGTTTGTAACTTTGGTGTCACCGAGTTTGTAACTTTGGTGTCACCGGTTTGTCAATTATGCTGTAACGGTTGGATTTTGGCGGTTGCCTATATATACCCCTCCACCTACCTCTCATTCATAGAGGAAGCACTCACAACAGACTTACACTTGTCAGATCCATTTTTCTGAGAAAGAGTAACCTACTCATTATTGAGATCAAGATATTCCATTCCTACCGTTTGAACCTTGATTTCTAGCCTCCCCAAGTGACTTTCCACAAGATCAATGTCTCCTACCCATGCCAAATATGAGAGAGAGAGAGTGATTGAGTGTTGAGGAGACTATGTTTAGAAGCACAAGAGCGAGGAGTTCATTGTTCTAGCACATCTATTACATTTTGGAGGGTGGTGCCTCCTAGATTGGTTAGGTGTTGCTTGGGAGCTTCCTACTTCGTGTTGTGGTGTTGAACTAAGATGTTTGTAAGGGCAAGGAGATCGCCTACTTCGTGAAGATCTACCATGAGTGAGGCTAGTCCTGTGTGGACGGAAGCCATGGTGGTATAGACAAGGCTTCTTCTTTGTGGACCCCTTGTGGGTGGAGCCCTCCGTGGACTCTCGCGGTTGTTACCCTCCGTGGGTTCAAGTCTCTACTCACATGGACATACGATAGACCACCTATCGAAACAATGCCAAAAATCGTTGTGCCAACCTTTGCATTTATTCTCGCTATCTTACCCTCTATTTACACTTGCATGATTTACTTTCTGCTACAATACTCTTGGATATGCATTTGTAGGGTGTACTTGACTAGTCATAGTTGCTAAAACTGTCCCACACAAAAAATTTGGAAAAGGCTAAGTTTTTATCTTGTCATGTAGTCTAATCACCCCTGTCTAGACATACTTTCGATCCTACAAGTGGTATCAGAGCTTTGGTCTCCATTACATCGGTTTCACAACCTAGGAGAGTATGTCGTCTTGTGATGAAAATTATCACCGTAGAGGTTCATGTTTTGATGGCACTAATTTTGCTAGTTGGAAGCATAAAATGAAAATGCATATTCTTGGTCATAATCCTGTCGGTTGGGCTGTTGTTTGTGTTGGTGTGCAAGGTGATTTCTTTGGAGAAGGGAAAGAACTGGATAGTGATGTCACAGTGGAAGAATTTAAGATGATGCAATTCAATGCTCAAGCCTCTGGCATCTTGTTCAACTACTTGTGTCCCAAAGAATTCAACAAAATTAGTGGCCTTGAGAATGCAAAGGAAATTTGGGATACTTTGGTTGATATGCACGAAGATACCGATTCTGTCAGGGAATCAAAGTTGGATGTGCTTCAAAGTCAGCTTGACAAGTTCAAGATGAAGGATGGTGAAGGAGACGCTGAGATGTACTCAAGCCTATTCAAGTCACAAATGAGATTGCTGGCTTAGGAAGCGAAGAGATGACCGACAAATTCATCATCTAGAAGATACTTAGAGCTTTGGATGGAATATATGGCACCATGTGCACATTAATCCAAATGCTACCCAACTACAAAGATCTCAAGCCTATTCAAGTCATTGGAAACATTGTTGCTCATGAAATGTCTCTCAAAGACAAAGATGAGTTTCACAACAAGTCAAGCAGTGCTTACAAAGCTTCACTCGATGCTCCCGCTACTTCAAGTTACAACCTTGTTACCAATGAAGAGATCAGCCTCATGGTCAGAAAGTTCAACAACTTCTACAAGAGTAGATGCAAAGAGAAAATCTCAAGCTCAATATATGATGATAAGCGTTCGTCTAGTCGTGAACAAAACTGCTACAACTATGGAAAGCCTAGACACTTTCCATATGAGTCCTCGGCTCCCCACAAACAAAGAGAAGTGTCACCCAGAAGACGAAGCTCAAGAGATGATTATTACCCAGAGAGGCAGTGTCGGTGCACTCGAGACTGGGGTCTCCTGTGCCCCATACTTGTGCATGGGCACCAGCAACACCCTTGACGGCAATACCCTAAGAGAGCCGACGGGAAGATAAACCCCAGGCTCACCAAGACCACACACCACCAAAGGTGTCAAGAACCAACCCTGGATACAAGGCCCCGGCAAGCCCTCGTTGCGGGGAAGACCCACAAGGCCCCGGAAAACCGTCCTTGCTGGGAAGACTTGCAAGGCCCCAGCAAGCCCTGCTTGCCAGGAAGACGTCCAACGCCCCTGCAAGCCCTCCTTGCCGGGAAGACGGGCTAGGCCGCATGAAAGGACGCTAGGTGTCCCTCTTGTCATAGTGCATCGACCGCCACCGCTCCCTTCGCCCGCCGGGTGTCCCTCCTGTCACAATGCCACCAACCGCCACCGCTCCAGCACATCCCCCATGCGCCAGCACAAAGCCCAGGTGTCAATACACTTTGTACGTGTCGAAGCCACCTTGATGATGGTCACAGGGCCAAACAAGGCATTTACTGCCCCTGACACCGCAGTAGGTAGATAAGCGGTGAACTCTGTTCACTATGCAACCCGTGAGCACACTGTTGGTGACCCCTTTGCCTATAAAAGGATGCCCAAAGCTCATTTATAGGGGTTGTACCTTTTGGGGTTTAGACTCTTTGATCACCAGCTAATTACTGTAGCAAATAACCCTATAGTAAGCACCCAATACAAACAAACAAGGAGTAGAGTTTTACGCGCCAAGCGGCCCAAACCTGGTTAAACGACCTTGCCGGTGCTGATCGCTAGTTCCACTCTTGGCGCCACCTCTCTCCCTCTGCCGAACTATCAAGAGATACTTAGAGTTTCCCATACGTGTCGTTTTCCCGACAGGCAGAGAATCGGAGAAGAAGGAAAAGTACACAAAGAGCGGTTCAAGAAGAAGACATCAATCTCATGTTGGTGAATGGTCTAATGGCTCCGAGTCTGATAACCAATCCGAGAGAAGCTATCACTCGACCTCTAACTACAGTCAAGATGAAGGTGTTGTCGGCATTGCACTTGTTTCCTCCAACTCCTATGACTTATTTGATTCACCAAATGAAGGGATTGGAAACTGCTTCGTGGCAGAAGGCTCCAAGGTATCACACCCTGAGTATTTTGAGTTTGATAGTAATGAGGATGACCTGTTAGGAGAAGATGACTTGCTCCTTGATAAGACTAGTGATAATATAGAAAGTGAACTTGCTATTTTTCATGCTAGTAAAGAGAAATTGAATGATGATGATAAGAGAGAGATTGAATGACTAACTAGAGAATTAAACACTCTTAATTTAGCTCATGAAACTACTCTAGAAGATCACAAAGAGCGTGCGATAACTCATGAGAACCTATGCTTCTAGAAGCTAAATTTAGAGAAAGAGCTTGAGTTCCTAAAAGAATGAATGATGATCTTCGAAAGAAGAGTTCCTCTTATCTAGCAAAAATGATTACTCATGTCTGCTTTTGTTCCGCAAGTTAAACCTAAGAACACTAGTAACAAAGGCAAGAAAGTTTCTTCATCTAGTAAAAACATTGCAAAAGCTAAATCAAATGATATTGTTGATAGTAGCTCTCTTGATTCCACTAATGATTATCTTAGCCAAGTTACACTTGAGCAAGAAAACGATTTATTGAAAGGGGTTATAGAGAGAGATGCCTTCAACAGTGAAGTATGCAACTTGAGGAAATAGTGCGCAAGCAAGGAGGACATCGGAAGAAGCAAGGTGTTGGCTACTTAAACATCAACGGAGATTTTTGGGAAGAAGGTCCATATCCCATTCTCAAGTTTGTTCCTGAAGAGGACAAGTATGATCCTACTCCTCCCAAGGGAACAAGCTCGCACGATGGCCTTCTACCACAAGACCACAAGGTGAAGGAAATCTTCAAGAGGAAATTGATGCATTTCAAGAACCCCAAGCCAAGGTTGAATGGTTCCCAAGGTCACTTCCAGTACTACCTCATCTCGTGCTACCACAACTCCAAGGATCCCCACCAAGGTGATGTGGGTCCCCAAGAGGAAGAACTAGAAAGTTCCCGTGGGGTGACTCGGCCAATGAAATTCACTCCCATTCATTTTGACAGGAACTATACGAAATCAACCTCAACCATATGCAATAGTTCAAGGAGTCACACATTCCCTCAAAGGTGAACAAGGGACAAGGTAATTAAAGAATCTTTGGACATCACCAACCATTTATTTCACTCCATGTCCATAGATATCTTTGTATTGGTTCCTTTTGCTTTGGGTCTAACGCATATAGGTGAGAAGAGTAAGAAACAACAAGGATTGCTCAGAACTCAAGATAAACTTCCTTAACAATGAGCATCCACCACTACTTCACCTACTTGAATTCTTCTATGACAAAACCCGAGGTTAGTTAATCTCTCTTAGGGGGCATGTCACATCTTGGAGACTTGCGTACAAGCGTCTCCTATATGATGTGAACCAATTAATGCATTATGTAAAAGTGGTAACCCCACCTGTGACCAATGATCAAGTATTCTTACTTGACTCCTAAGTAAATATACTCATATATAGATGACTTCATCATCGCCAAAGTGCTTGATATATGCTAGTGCATGTTCATCATCATTTCATTTGACATCTTATTGTGTGGTCATGTTGGTCTGCATATCATTTCTCATTCGAGGATATCCAATTGTTGTTATTTGGATTTCGATTTATCTTTTGCCAAACAGATATACAAGAATACCTAGGACCCTTCTCTAGATATCTATGCTTTCTCATGTCAATTTCTATTCATGCTAATCACAAAACTTGAACAAGCACTTCTCGATCCCTTTGTGTGAGGAGCACTCCGAGTTCCGAGTCGATAAAGCTACCTTCCCAAACCTCTTTGTAAATCTCGGTGTAACCAACCCAAAATTCTTGGTTCCATCGATTCTCAAAGTTGATCTAGGTTTTCATCTCGGTACCAGTGATACCATAATCTCGGCTTCATTGAGTTTCCTATTAACACAAAGTAGTGGAACTCGGTGGCACCGACAGTGATGGGTATATATACCTGAGGAGCCGACGCTTTGAATTTCTATCTTCAGACATCGAGTTCCCAACCCCAAATTGCCGCACCAGGACAGCTTGGTTGTCGCCCTTGCATCCCCGTGCACCTTCGCCATTGGGATTCGCCACCCCTGACCGAATCTCCGCCGCCGTCGTCACCTAGCGGATTCATCACCGAGCTAGGGTATGAATCCGACCCCTTATGCGCTCCTCTATCTCTTTCATGCACATTAGGTCTGTCGGTGTTCTGGGAATGGGGTACCCAGACCTGCCTGCCTGTGGCCCAGGGCTGGCCCACTTCATCGACCTAAGATCAACTAGCATGACACCACCCATGACAAGGCCCTCGCGAGGGGCCAAGACTCGCGAGGAGGAACGACATCAAGAACCGGAGTGGCCTCCTCAGGACCCCTCCGGAGCGGCGGATATTCCAAGGCGAGGCCCAACCTCAGGAGTCAAGGCTGACGTAGAGGGATGGCATGCGAGCAGCAGGCGGTGCAGTTTCCCCTTTGGTGGAAAGATTGCAAAGGCGAACGCTGTTTCCCAAGGTGTCCTCTAAAGGTTTCCCTTGTGGTGCAACAAGACCATGGCCGCCCACCGATACGACGGACGTCATCGCTGTGCCCACCCCTGCGGCGCACGCAGCTACTTTTCACGCGAAGACAACTTTTGACAGGGGAAGCATGTTCCCTTGTCCTCCTTTGATATTAGACGTTGTGAGATCCCATCCCGCCGAAACGATGAGGGAATAGGACCAGGGCTTCCACTATAAATAGAGAGGGTACAATACTTTGTAGAGGGATTTGGTTCATTCTCAGCCTTGAGCAACACACAAAGCCACCCAGCCTCCGGAGGCTCGAGAGCAATATCCTAGTTCATCCACTAACCTCCGCGAGAGGCAATCCACCAAAGCAGGAGTAGGGTTTTACACTTCCTAGCGGCCCGAACCTGGGTAAACTAATGTGTTCTGTGTTCCCCTCACCATCTAGTGAGTCCTTCGTCGTTCCCATCGAGTAGCGAGCTTGGCGAGGTTAAGCAGAGAGAGTTCTTCGTTCACGCCCGTGAGTTCGAATCTTTAGGGTTTTGCGGACCCGAAATCCGACATTTGGCGCGCCTCGTAGGGGGTGTGTTAAGGTCATCTCCGAGCTTTACCTTCCCAGGCCCGCTGCTCCGATGGCCGGTGCCCAACCGGCTTCTTCGAGCCTCATCGAGCTGGCGCTAACCACTACATCACGGCGGCTAGAAGCGCACACCCCGGTGTTATGGTACCGGGTAGCTCGTACCAGATCGTCAACGTCGTCTCCACCATCTCAACCACCCGCGCCACCCAGGCCCCCGACGGCTGGGTGGTGCCCCCGGCACTCACGACGCATCACATCAACTTGGGGGACTTCAGCGCACACAACGCGTTGTAGATGGCCAGCGAGATGCACCGTCACCGACCGATGCAGGGGGCTTTGACGCCGTGGTAGACTGCATCATGGAGCTGATCGCCATTTCCCAGAAGGCCCTCCAAACCCTCTCTTCTTCAAGGCCGCCAGCGTCGGGAACCGGGGGCTCACACCTCATGCCGGCCCCTAGGGCTGCCAGTAATAGGGCCCCTCCTATGCTGGGCGGGGCCGAGAGAGATGCGTCCCGTGCAGCCCGCTTCCTCCTCCATGTTCCGGCGGCCGGCCCCGAGGCGCATCAAGCTGACAAGCACCACGGGTGTGAAGAGAGCGGCGGTACGACCGACGCTCACGCCGGCGTGCATCACCAAGACCAGGTCGGCACCCGACAACCCTGGGCGACCAGACAGGAGCGCTCCGTCCGGCGAAGCCAGCAAAGGGCGGAGGCGTCGGCACGGGCAAACTACGACAATGGAGACATGCTGGGCACCAAGGAGGGAATCAGCACCGGGCGGCGCCTGGACCAGCCAACGGTAGCAACAGGAACAAGCGACTTCGCGCGGAGGCTTATCGCAGGAAGGTCTGTGAGGAGTACGGTTGGGGAGATCCCCCTCCACCACAGAGAGGGAGCGCCACCATCGCAGTGCTGAGCGGCCACGAAGGGCGATAAACCGCCTACATGGAGTCGTACGCGCCGGAGTATGCGGCGTCGCCTGACCCTCCAGGCGAGGAAGAGCTTCAGGCGTCCCCCCGGGCGCCTATCCTCTTTAGGAGTGAGGAGCGCTGTGGGGGCCGTCCTTGAGCCGGGCCCAAGAGGCGCGGGCAGGGAGGCGTCTTCGAGCCGCGGGACGTGGCGCCAGCCGCCTTCCCCGCGAAAGAACTATGTAGGGCCAAACCCCAGGTCTCAAGAGGACTAGTCGAGTGCAGCGACGAGACACAAGTGGCATGGGTCACCCGCGGCAACCACGATGCAGGCGTGGGCGTTGAGGGTCAGGCCTCGCTAGACGCTCCTCAGGCACAAGGGAACTATTCGAGGTAATTTTTTGGATTTACTACCTTAGGAAGGGTCTGCTGACCGCAGGGACTTCAAATATTCATGGCATGCTTTTGCCCATTGTATCGTTTAAGCAATCTTTTAAGATTTCTGTTGCATCTTTGGGCTACCTGACACACTGCCTTGCTTGCTTCTTTAAGTGATTTACCTCCCTCGCTCGGGGGATCCAACTGGTGCGCGTCGCTCTAACGCGGGGGCTGGGAAGCCCCGCGGCTCCCCACGACCACAATCGACAGGATAAAATCAGAGTCGCTTGAGCGTCAAAAGGGGGCTCTTGAGCATCGTGTCCAGGGACCTTACCGATCACAAAGCCACATGCCGCCCTTGACAGCGTCCTCGGTTATCCGGTCGTTATCAGGGGTCGCAGGGCGTGACCCCATAGCTACATCCATTCACTCGGTCACACGCGGCGGCGGTTGGGAAATGTGCGGGACTGGATCCTGGCGACGCAGAGTCGCTTGAACGTCAAAATGGGGCTCCTGAGCATCATGCCTCACAGGCCTTACCGGTCACAAGGCCACCTGCTGCCCTTGACACCGTCCTCGGTTATCCGGTCGTTATCAGGTGTGGCTGGGCCTGGCCCCGTGGCTACATCCGGTCACACGCGATGGCATTTGGGAAATGTGTGGGACTGGATCCTAGCGACGTAGAGCCACTCGAATGTTAAGGGGGGATCCTAAGCACCGCCCCTCAGGAGCCATACCGGTCACGAAGCAACTTGACCACCTTGGTGTTGTCCAGGCTTGGTCAGTATCGTGGGATGTCGGGGCCTTGCCTCGTGAGGCGCCTCACAACGGCAGGGAAATGTGCGGGACTGGGACCTATCAACGTAGAGCCATAAAATCCCTTAAGTGGCCTCTTGGGAAGGAGCACGCAGGACCTATATCAACCCATCGTACCTCTGCATCGTCCTTCAATCCTTCCGGAACCCACCTCATCTCGTGACACTCTCACGTAATAACGAGCCGAGGCTGTATACACCCAGGGCCCCCCGAGGATGCGGAAGGTGTCCTCCCCACGCCTAGTGGAAGACCTATGCTCCGCGCTGGGTACAGATGGAGGAGATCAACACAGTTCACCAATGACTTCCGGAATCAGGCGCCTATGCCTCGGGGGTAGGGACACTCGGGAGGCCAAAGCGTCCTCGCGACCTCCCATATACACCCCCTCTGTGACACTCTCATGTAATAACCAGCCGAGGTTGTATACGTCAGGGCCCCCCCGAGGACGCCGAGGGGTCCATCCCACGCCTAGTGGCAGCCCTACGCTCCGCGCTGGGGAGAAGACGACGACAATCAACATAGTCCACCAATAATCGTGCCTGCAGCTGGCAAGGAAACCCATATAGTCCGCCAATGACTATGCCAGCCTAAGTGCGGGACGCGCCGTTTGCTTGATTTTCTTGGATTTTGAACTATTTTCTGCTGAACTTAAACTTGTCAGTTCCAAAAGTTGTTTTATAATTCTGAGTGCCTGACGTTCGAAAAAAAGGGGGGAAACTTTCTCTAGCGCTTTTCTATTTCTTCACTTGGTTAAAAACCTCCTGTCCGGAGGACGTGTTTGAAGATAACCGCGCCTCACTGCCCCTAAGAGCCAAGGAGCATGAAAGCAAGGACTTGCCACCCCAGGGGCAACTATTTTTCAGTAGTCAACCCCCGCTCGGGGGTCTGGACCGAAACTTGATACCATCACGAAGAGTCTCATGAGGCCTCAGGGCCACCTGGGGCGATGAACAAAGGAATGGAGTGCGGAATCGCTCGGGTGCAAGAAAGGGGGCTCCTGGGCACGCCTCAGGAGCCTTACCAGCCATAATGCCACTCGCCACTGTTGGCGCCGTTCGGGAGCCCTGGTCGGCGTCAGGAATAGTGGGGTAAATGTGCGAGCCTAGCGGGGTGGGTAAATGTGCGGGGCCGGGGCCCTACGACGCAGAGCGGCTTGTGTGTCGAAGGGGGCTCCTGAGCAGCACGCCTCACGAGCCTTACAGGTCACAAGGCCACCTAGCCTTCGGGTTAGGGCCTTGCCCTGTGGGGGACAACCTTGATCGGGTTCCGCCTTACGGAGGCAGGGAAATGCGCGGGACCCGGACCTGCAGACATGGAGTGCCGAAATGGTCTTCACCCCGTCCCACCTATGAAACATGAGCTACATAGGAGGGACTACGCAAGGGATCGACACAAACCCATGAGCTAAGTACCCCGCATGCCCGGACTAGAACCTTCTCGCCTCATGTCAAACTAACAATGAATTAAAAACATGCACACTAACGAAGGGATGCATAGCCTAAGGATTCGGCTACACCGAAGAACGAGGTCGTCGAACAAGCGCGCGGTGATGCTAGCGGTTCCTCGGGAGGACATGACCTCCTGAGGGTCCCGGACCCTCATCACCCTGAGCAACAGTTGGAGCGGCGATGGGCCCTAAGCTTCGAAGCCTAGCAGCATCGACCCCCAACGAGCAAGCCATCAATTCAGGAGCAAAGGGAAAAAGGAGAACGACAAAGGTAATAACAGTGAAAGCTTAACGCCTGGCAGGGTAGAGTTCTTCATGCACTGTTACAGGAGCAGGTAAACAAATGCTAGGGACACCTAAGGGGAGGGGCTGCCGACCTCACCCATGGCGCCTGCCGGCTCGGTGTTGGGACCCCCCTCCTTGATCGAGGCGGGTACCTGGACGACCGCTCCACCAGGGCGTCCACATGCGGGCGTACTTCGTCCCGTTGAAGACGGCAGGAATCAGCAGGCGTAGGCTCGACGACATGCCGAAGGTCGAGCTCCAGAGCGAGGCAGCGCAGGTTGGAGAAGACGAGCATCAGGGCAAGGACCAGAAGCTCGCGCGTGCTGGACACGCTGTCCTCCTCCATGCGGGAGACGCCAGCCCCTAGTGCCTCCACGAACCTCTTGAAGAAGGCGAGGTAGCCCCCGTCGCTCCTCACGTTTGGCAGCGATAGGGACTCCCCCGCAAATAGGCGCATCATGGCGGCCGCTTGACAATCAATGTCCGCGAATTGCTCGGCGTACTAGGATGCCATTAGCCGGGCGTATGACGCCTCATCCTGAGCGGCCGGCACGGTGTCGGTCGCCTCCTTGACCTGCTGCTGCAGCAATGCTAGCTCTGACTTGGCCTCCGCCTCGCCTTGGCGGGCGGCGTGGAGGGCGGCCTCGACGCTCGCAAGATGGACCGGCAACCCCTCCACCTCCTCTTGGAGCTTGCCAAGCTTGGGCTTCTTGGAGGAGGGCGTGCTGGAGGAGAGGCGGTCGACCACCAAGCAGCAGATGAAGAAACAAGTAAAGGAGACGCAATGAGAGACTTACTCGTTGACCATAGCCCAGCGGTGACGGATGCATGGAGGCCCTGAGGGCCTCCGCCTCTGCCTCCGGAGGCGGCAGAAGGCGCAGGATGCGTCGCGTGCTTCCCCCGGCTCAAACCATCTTCGGGCGACGCCATGGAGACGAAGAGCGAAGGGGAGAAGAGGTTTTCTTGCGGCAAGCAGAGGAAGCAGAGAAGAAGCTCGAGGTTGCGGTGCCTCCCCCCAAAGGGGCTGGGCGAATTTAAAGGCGGGCCAACAACGCATCGTCATGATCATCAACTGTCGTGGGAGCGTGAGCGTCGTGCGCCCCGCGAGCATCGTGAGGTGGGCCGGCGAGAGCACTGCCGCCCACGTCGCCTCACCTGTCCATCGACCGGTCACATCCGCGAAGGCCGTTGGGTGTGGTCAGGCCACAGCCATTCCATTCAATGAGCAATGATGTCCTACGCGATTCTTGGGGATTGTACCGTAGTGGCCTGGCACAACCCGGGCGCCTCGAGGAGCTAGAGTGTCACTGTGCGGCTGCAGGATGCGTGTGCCACCTGGATCGCTTGCAAAAGGGGCCCGCGATGCTTTAGGCCGTCCTCAAGGATCATCGAGAAGCCAACCCAGGCGCGCCTTGGGCCCGGGGGCTACTGTCGGCGTTCTGGGAATGGGGGTACCGAAACCTGCCTGCCTGAAGCCAAGGACTGGCCCAATTCATCGACCTAAGATTAACTGGAACGACACCACCCATGACATGGCCCTCGCGAGGGGCCAAGCCTCACGAGGAGGAACGACGTCAATACCCGAAGGGGGCCTCCTCAGGACCCCTCCAAGGCGGCAGATATTCCGAGGCGAGGCCCACCTCAGGAGTCAAGGCTGACGTAGAGGGAGGAAAGGCGAGCAACATGTGGTGCAGTTTCCCCTTTGGTGCAAAGAGGGCAAAGGCGAATGTTGTTTCCCAAGGCATCTTCTAAAGGTTTCCCTTTTGGTGCAACAAGACCATGGCTGCCCGTCAGGAGGACAGACGTCATCGGTGGCAGCTACTTTGCACGCGAAGACCAGTTTTGGCAGGGGAAGCATGTTCCCTTGTCCCCCTTCGAGATTGGCTATTGTGGGATCCCTTCCCGCTGAAACGATGAGGGAAGAGGACCCGGGCCTCCACTATAAATAGAGAGGGTAGGATACTTCATAGAGGGATCGGTTGATTATCACCGTTGAGCAACACACAAAGCCAGCCAACCTCCAAAGGTTCGAGAGCATTGTATAGTTCATCTGCCAACCTCTGCGAGAGGCAATCCACCAAAGCAGGAGTAGGGTATTACCCTTCCCAACGGCCCGAACCAAGGTAAACTGTCATGTTCTGTGTTCCTCTCACCATCAAGTAATTCCTTCATGGTTCTCATCGAGTAGCGAGCTTGGCGAGGTTAAGCAGAGAGAGATATTCATTCACGCCCCTGAGTTTGAATCTTTAGGGTTTTGCGGAGCCCGAAATCCGGCAAGGTCACTCCCATCTACAATCCATAGTGTGAAACTCTTCTTCGCCACTAGAAAATTCCATAGAATAGAGAAAAAAGAATTTTTTGGATCTGATCTCCCGCTACATGCATCCCAGTGATATCGAGTTGATAAAATCGGTTTTGCCGATTTCGTTTTTAGGGTTACCGAGAACCGCTTCGAGGAGACCAAGTAGTTCTCTTCTCTTACACCCAAAGGGCTACCAAAGGCTCTGTTAATGCAAGTGGTTAGTCTCGGTGACTCTGACAAATTCAACCCAGTGCTACCAAAATACATTTTGCACTAGATCATAACCAAAGTTTCTACGTTCAAATTTTGAAAAATTCTGCAATTTCGTGATGCCTATATTTTCAGGGTCTTCTATATCTTTTCGTAGGGTCATCCAGTCTATGTGTTAGCTTGTGTGCTTTGTCTGCAAGATGTCAGGCTCTGATGACAGTCATAACAATTTCAGTGAGCCCCACGTTGAGTCTGATTCAGGCACTAGTCCTGAGAGGACTCCTTTTGATCCAGCCACCCCCCAGCTCCCATAGCTTGCCTATGGCTTCCACAAGGACGAGGAGAAAGCTAAATTCTCATGAGGAAGATTCAAATTTTGTTCTTGGAGATTCTGCTCCCCAGAAGTAGAAAGATATGCATGTTGTCAAGAAAACTGTCAGGAAGGAGATCTCTAGAGTCGGCAAGGCAAGGTATGACACTTACCCTTGAAAGACCTCCTAAGAAGCCAGGTGTGAAGAGAGCCAGAAAGAGAACTATTCATATCATTGGTAGACAAACTTCTATGTATGATGATCCAGCAGAAACTGCTGCTGCTGAGGAAGAGGAAGAGGAAGTACTAGCTATGGCCCGTTCTCCAAAGAAGAAGAAGAAGCTTATAGCAGATGTTATGAAGCCTTCTGCTCGAAAGCCTTCAGCTCCAAAGAAGCTTGCAGCTCCCAAGAGGACTACAAAGAACATACCTGCAGCTGCTAAAGAGAAAGGCAATGCTTCTATCGGCATTCTGGGAATGGGGGTACCCAGACCTGCCTTCCTGTGGCCCGGGGGCCCCTCGCGAGGTGGAGCAACATCAAGACCCATAGGGGGGTATCCTCAGGACCCCTCCAGAGCAGCGGGTATTCTGAGACGAGGCTCGGCCTCGGGAGTCAATGATGACACAGAGGAAGGACGGGTGAGGAGCAGACAACAGGGCGGTGCAGTTTCCCCTTTAGTGCAAATGAGGTAAGGACGTACCAGGGTTCCCAAGGCATCTTCCAAAGGTTTCCCTTCTGGTGTAACAAAGCCGTAGCCACCCACCAGCAGGACGGGCGTCATCCGTGGACACGACCCTGCTGCGCTGACAGTCACATTGTAGGCGAAGATCACCTTTGGGCAGGGGGGAGCTTGTTCCCGTGTTCCCCTTCAAAATTGGACACTGTGGTATCCCTTCCCGCCAAAAGGATAAGGGAAGAGGATCGGGGCCTCCCCTATATATAGAGGAAAGGTTGCTTCATAGAGGGAACAATTCATTCACTCTCTAGTACCACACAAAGCCACCCATCCTCCGGAGGCTCTTGAGTACTGTCCTAGTTCGTCCACCAACCTCCACGAGAGGCAATCCACCAAAGCAGGAGTAGGGTATTACGCTTCTTAGCGGCCCGAACCTAGGTAAACTGTCGTGTTCCGTGTCTTCCTCACCATTGAGTGAGTTCCTTGCAATTCTCAGTGAGTAGCGAGCTAGGTGAGGTGAGCCAGTGAGAGATCTTCGCACACGCCACTGAGTTTGAATCTTTAGGGTTTTGCGGAGCCCGAAATCTGACATTTGGCGCGCCAGGTAGGGGGCGTGTCAAGGTTTTCTCCAAGTTCCGCCTTCACTAAACTTCTCCGCTCCGATGGCTGACTCTCGCCACTCTCGCGCCGAATGCTACGCCACCCGCGTCGCTCAGATGGCGCCCGCAGGCCCTGCCGGCGCGCGATGGTCATCGTCGACCGTGGTGAATGCCGTCACGGGCCCCGATGCTCGAGAAAAGCACGGTTCCTCCCAGACCGTTACCAAGCACCCCGACGGCCGCACCGCCACTCCGTCGCTCGCCCGGGCTTCCAAGGCGGCCTCACAAGCCCGACCGGAGATACCACACAACCGGCACACACTTGCTATGGCCACCGAGCTGCTCCGCTACCAGCCCACCCCTGACCACCACGACGACTGGCTCTAGCACATCGAGGAGCCCATTGCTGCCGCCGGCGACTCTGCAGCGCTCTCCTGTTCGTTTCGGCGCCAACCGTCCCAAGCAAACAACAAGGAGCAAGATGCACCACCCCCACCACCGCGGCATGACGTGTGTCCCGAGCCCAGGCAGGAAGCGCGTCCCCGGGACCAGCCATGCGAGCCTATGGTGAGGCCAGGAGGCGAAGCAAGATGTCAGGTGGTTCCTCGACCATGCGCCGACGCACGCACACTCCCGGCGGTGCAAGTCCCGGATCATGAACGAGTGCCGCCCGATGCAGACCCGTTGGAGAAATAGGACCAGGTCGCCCCCGCACGTGCTACACCCGTCGGACAGGTGGGATGCCTCGCCATCTCCCCCGAGCTCTACCCAACTACATGGCCCTGCAAGTTCAAACCCGACCTGCCCCCGCGCTATGACGGCACCCTAGACCCGGTAGAGTTCCTACAACTTTACACGCTGAGCATCAGGGCGGCAGGAGGAGGCGACAAGGTCATGCGTGTTGGTTCCCCATGGCGCTCAAGCGCGACACGCTTTCTTGGCTTCTCAACCTCCCAAAAGCGTGCATCACCTCTTGGGATAGCTTGCGCGAGCGCTTCGTCACCAATTTCCAGGGCACTCGCGACCGCGTCGCCACTGTGAACGACCTCCAGCACATCAAGCAGCAGGAGGGTGAGACCCTGCACAAGTTCATACACCGCTTCACGGTCATGCGCCTCAAGATCCCCAAGGCGTCGGACGAGGCCGTCATCTTGGCCTTCTCCGACGGAGTCACCAACCTCAAGATGAAGGAGGAGCTCGCGATGAACGATGAAATGAGCACCACACTGGAGATGTTCAACCTCGCAAACAAGTGTGCTAGGGCTGAAAAAGGTCGCATGTAACTCCTCGGGCCTCAGGCGATGGAACCAGAAGAGAAAAAGGCCAAGGCCAAGGAGGTGAAGCGCAAGGCTCCCGTGGTGCTCGTAGTGGAGCCTGAGGCGAAGTACGGCCGAGGGGGAGAGCGTCCGTCGGGAGGGGGCCAACGTGCATCTTCCATGGCACCAGCGGCCATGGACCCAAGTGACCAGCTCAAGTGCTCGTTCATGGCCGGCAAACTCCCCTTGATGTGCACCTCGACCATTAGCAACGTCCTCGTCACAAGACCCTTATCAACAGCGGAGCAGGGCTCAACGCCTTCTCGGTCGAGACCTTCGAGAAACTCCAGCTGCCGTACGAACTGTTGGAAATATGCCCTAGAGGCAATAATAAATTAGTTATTATTATATTTCTTAGTTCATGATAATCGTTTATTATCCATGCTATAATTGTATTGATTGGAAACACAATACTTGTGTGGATACATAGACAAAACACTGTCCCTAGTAAGCCTCTAGTTGACTAGCTCGTTGATCAAAGATGGTCAAGGTTTCCTGGACATAGGCAAGTGTTGTCACTTGATAACGGGATCACATCATTAGGAGAATCATGTGATGGACTAGACCCAAACTAATAGACGTAGCATGTCGATCGTGTCATTTTGTTGCTACTGTTTTCTGCGTGTCAAGTATTTGTTCCTATGACCATGAGATCATATAACTCATGGACACCGGAGGAATGCTTTGTGTGTATCAAACATCGCAACGTAACTGGGTGACTATAAAGATGCTCTACAGGTATCTCTGAAGGTGTTCGTTGAGTTAGTATGGATCGAGACTGGGATTTCTCACTCCGTGTGACGGAGAGGTATCTCGGGGCCCACTCAGTAATACAACATCACACACAAGCCTTGCAAGCAATGTGACTTAGTATAAGTTGCGGGATCTTGTATTACGGAACGAGTAAAGAGACTTGCCAGTAAACGAGATTGAAATAGGTATGCGGATACTGACGATCGAATCTCGGGCAAGTAACATACCGAAGGACAAAGGGAATGACATACGGGATTATATGAATCCTTGGCACTGAGGTTCAAACGATAAGATCTTCGTAGAATATGTAGGATCCAATATGGGCATCCAGGTCCCGCTATTGGATATTGAACGAGGAGTCTCTCGGGTCATGTCTACATAGTTCTCGAACCCGCAGGGTCTGCACACTTAAGGTTCGACGTTGTTTTATGCGTATTTGAGTTATATGGTTGGTTACCGAATGTTGTTCGGAGTCCCGGATGAGATCACGGACGTCACGAGGGTTTCTGGAATGGTCCGGAAACGAAGATTGATATATAGGATGACCTCATTTGATTACCAGAAGGTTTTCGGTGTTACCGGGAATGTACCGGGAATGACGAATGGGTTCCGGGAGTTCACCGGGGGGGGGGGGCAACCCACCCCGGGGAAGCCCATAGGCCTTGAGGGTGGCACACCAGCCCTTAGTGGGCTGGTGGGACAGCCCAAAAGGGCCCTATGCGCCTAGGAAAGAAAATAAAAGAGAAAAAAAAGAGAAGGTGGGAAGGGAAGGAAGGACTCCCACCCACCAAACCAAGTCCAACTCGGTTTGGGGGGGGAGCCTTCCCCCTTGGACTCGACCGACCCCCTTGGGGCTCCTTGAGCCCCAAGGCAAGGTCCCCTCCCTCCCACCTATATATACGGAGGTTTTAGGGCTGAGTTGAGACGACTTTTTGACGGCAGCCCGACCACATACCTCCACGGTTTTTCCTCTAGATCGCGTTTCTGCGGAGCTCGGGCGGAGCCCTGCTGAGACAAGGTCATAACGAACCTCCGGAGCGCCGTCACGCTGCCGGAGAACTATTCTACCTCTCCGTCTCTCTTGCTGGATCAAGGAGACCGAGATCATCATTGAGCTGTACGTGTGCTGAACGCGGAGGTGTCGTCCGTTCGGTACTAGATCGTGTGACTGATCGTGGGATTGTTCGCGGGGCGGATCGAGGGACGTGAGGACGTTCCACTACATCAACCACGTTCACTAACGCTTCTGCTGTACGGTCTACAAGGGTACGTAGATCACTCATCCCCTCTCGTAGATGGACATCACCATGATAGGTCTTCGTGCCCGTAGGAAAATTTTTGTTTCCCATGCGACGTTCCCCAACAGTGGCATCATGAGCTAGGTTCATGCCTAGATGTCTTCTCGAGTAGAACACAAAAGTTTTTGTGGGTGGTGATGTGCGTTTTGCTGCCCTCCTTAGTCTTTTCTTGATTCCGCGGTATTGTTGGATCGAAGTGGCTCGGACCGACATTACTCGTACGCTTACGAGAGACTGGTTTCATCGCTATGAGTAACTCCGTTGCTCAAAGATGACTGGTGGGTGTCAGTTTCTCCAACTTTAGTTGAATCGGAATTGACCGAGGAGGTCCTTGGATGAGGTTAAATAGCAATTCATATATCTCCGTTGTGGTGTTTGCGTAAGTAAGATGCGATCCTACAAGATACCCATGGTCACCACGTAAAACATGCAACAACAAAATTAGAGGACGTCTAACTTGTTTTTGCAGGGTATGCTTGTGATGTGATATGGCCAACGATGTGATGTGATATATTGGATGTATGAGATGATCATGTTGTAATAGTTAATATCGACTTGCACGTCGATGGTACGGCAACCGGCAGGAGCTATAGGGTTGTCTTTATAACTAACGTTTGTGCTTGGAGATGCGTTTACTATTTTGCTAGGACGTAGCTTTAGTAGTAATAGCATGAGTAGCACGACAACCCCGATGGCAACACGTTGATGGAGATCATGATGATGGAGATCATGGTGTGACGCCGGTGACAAGAAGATCGTGCCGGTGCTTTGGTGATGGAGATCAAGAAGCACATGATGATGGCCATATCATGTCACTTATGAATTGCATGTGATGTTAATCCTTTTATGCACCTTATTTTGCTTAGAATGACGGTAGCATTATGAGGTGATCTCTCACTAAAATTTCAAGACAAATTGTGTTCTCCCCAACTGTGCACCGTTGCTACAGTTCGTCATTTCGAGACACCACGTGATGATCGGGTGTGATAGACTCAACGTTCACATACAACGGGTGCAAAACAGTTGCGCACGCGGAACACTCGGGTTAAGCTTGACGAGCCTAGCATGTGCAGACATGGCCTCGGAACACATGAGACCGAAAGGTCGAGCATGAATCATATAGTTGATATGATTAGCATAGAGATGCTTACCACTGAAACTATTCTCAACTCACGTGATGATCGGACTTGAGATAGTGGATTTGGATCATGTACCACTCAAATGACTAGAGAGATGTACTTTTTGAGTGGGAGTTCTTAAGTAATATGATTAATTGAACTAATTGTCATGAACATAGTATAATGGTCTTTTTGAATTACGATGTAGTTTGCGCTATAGCTCTACTGTTTTTATATGCTCCTAGAGAAAATTTAGTTTAAAGTTGATAGTAGCAAACTTTGCAGACTAAGTCTGTAAAACCGAGGATTGTCCTCGTTGCTGCGTAGAAGGCTTATGTCCTTAATGCACCACTTTGTGTGCTGCACCTCGAGCGTCGTCTGTGGATGCTGTGAACATCCGACATACACATTTCCGATGACTACACGATAGTTCAGTGCAAAATATTTAATGGCTTAGAAGCAAGGCGCCGAAGACGTTTTGAAACGTCACGGAACATTAGTGATGTTCTAAAGAGATGAAATTGTGATTTCATGCTTGTGCCCTTGTTAAGAGGTACGAGACCTCCGACAAGATTCTTTGTCCACAAAGTAAAGGAGAAAGGCTCAATCGTTGAGCGTGTGCTCAGATTGTCTGAGTACGATAATCACTTGAATCAAGTGGGAGTTAATCTTCCAGATGAGATAGTGATGGTTCTCCAAAGTCACTGCCACCAAGCTGTGAGAGCTTCGTGATGAACTATAACATATCAAGGATAGATACAATGATCCTTGAGCGATTCGTGATGTTTGACACTGCGAAAGTAGAAATCAAGAAGGAGCATCAATAGTTGATGGTTTGTAAAACCACTAAGTTTCAAGAAAGGCAAGGGCTAGAAGGGATACTTCGTGAAACGGCAAAACAGTTGCTGCACTAATGAAGAGACCCAAGATTAAACCCAAACCCGAGACTAAGTGCTTCTGTAATGAGGGGAACAGTCACTGAGGCAGAGAAACTCTAGATACTTGGTAGATAAGAAGGCTGGCAAAAGTCGAAAGAAGTATATTTGATATACATGATGTTGATGTGTACTTTACTAGAACTCCTAGTAACATGAGGGTATTGGATACCGGTTCGGTTTCTAAGTGATTAGTAACACGAAATGAAAGCTACGGCATAAACGGAGACTAGCTAAAGGCGAGGTGACGATACGTGTTGGAAGTGTTTCCAAGGTTGATATGATCAAACGTCGCACGCTCCGTCTACCATCGGGATTGGTGTTAAACCTAAATAATTGTTATTTTGTGCTTGCGTTGAGCATGAACATGATTGGATCGTGTTTATTGCAATACGATTATTCATTTAAAGAGAATAATGGTTACTCTAATTTCTTGAATAATCACCTTCAATGGTTTATTGAATCTCGATCGTAGTGTTACACATGTTCATGATATTGGTGCCAAAAGATACGAGGTAATGATGATAGTACCACTTACTTGTGGCACTGCCGCTTGAGTCATGTTGGTATAAATTGCATGAAGAGGCTCCATGCTGATGGATCTTTATACTCACTTGATTTTGAATCACTAGTGACATGCAAATTACACCACATGAGCAAGGCCTTGTTTTCATTGAGATGAAATAAGATAGTAACTTGTTGGAAGTGATACATTTTTGATGTATGCAGTCCAATGGGTGCTGAGGCACGCAGTGGATATCATTATGTTCTTACTTCAATGACGATTTGAGTAGATACTAGAGTATTTACTTAATGAATCACAAGTCTGAAATATTGAAAAGTTCAATTCTGTTTCGGAGTGAAGTTCGTCGTAACAAGAGGATAAACTGTCTACGATATGATCATAGAAATGAATATCTGAGTTACGAGTTTTGGTACGCAGTTAAGACAATGTGGAAATTGTTTCGCAGTTCATGCCACCTGGAACATCATAGTGTGATGATGTGTCTGAACGTCATAGCCACGCACTATTTGGTATGGTGCATACTATGATGTCTCTTATCGAATTACCACTATCGTTTATGGGTTATGCATTAGAGACAACCGCATTCACTTTAAATAGGGCACCGCGTATTTCCGTTGATATGACAAAGTATAGATTGAGGTTTAGAGAAATCTAAACTGTCCTTTCTTGAAAGTTAGGGGCTTCGACACTTATGTGAAAAAGTTTCAGTCTGATAAGCTCGAACCCAAAGTGGACAAATGCATCTTCATAGGATATCCAAAACAGTTGGGTACATCTCCTATCTCAGATCCGAATGCAAAGTGTTTGTTTCTAGAAACGGATCCTTTCTCGAGGAAAAGTTTCTCTCGAAAGAATTGAGTGGGAGGGTGGTAGAACTTGATGAGGTTATCAAACCATCACTTCAACCATTGTGTAGCAGGGCGCAGGAAGTTGTTCCTGTGGCGCCTACACCAATTGAAGTGGAAGCTGATGATGGTGATCATCGAGCATCGGATCAAGTTACTACAAGCCTCGTAGGTTGACAAGGTCGCGTACTACGGCAGATTGGTACGGTAACCCTGTCTTGGAGGTCATGTTGTTAAGCAACAATGAACTTACGAGTTATGGAGAAAGCGATGGTGGGCCCAGATTCCGACAAATGGCTGGAAGCCATGAAATCCGAGAGAGGATCCATGTATAAAAACAAATTGTAGACTTTGGAATAATTACTTGATGGTCATAGGACTATTGAGTAAAAATGGATCTTTAAAAGAAGACAGACGATGATGGTGATAAGTCACTATTAAGAAAAGCTCGAATTGTCGCAAAGATGTTTTCGACAAGATCAAACAGTTGACTATGATGAGACTTTCTCACTCGTAGCGATGCTAAAGGTCTGTTAGAATTATGTTAGTTGTTGATGCATTATTTATGAAATATTGCACGTAGGATGTCAAAACATTGTTTTCTCGACGGTTTCATTGAGCAAACATTGTATGTGATACAACCAGAAGGTTTTGTCGATCCTAAAGATACTAGCAAGTATGCAAGCTCCAGTGATCCTTCAATGGACTGGTGCAAGCATCTCGGAGTTGGAATATACACTTTGATGAGATGATCAAAGATTTTGGGTTTGTACAAAGTTTATGAGAAACTTGTATTTCCAAAGAAGTGAGTGGGAGCACTATAGAATGTCTGATAAGTATATGTGGGTGACATATTGTGGATCAGAAGTAATGTAGCATTTCTGTAAAGCATACAAGGTTGTTTGAAAGGAGTTTTCAAAGGAATACCTGGATTGCGCTACTGGAACGTTGAGCATCAAACATCTATGGAGATAGATCAAAAGCGCTTAATGAAAGTTTCAATAAGATGCATGCCTTGACAAGTTTTTGAAGGAGTTCAAAATAGATCAGCAAAGAAGGAGTTCTTGGTTGCGTTGTAAGGTGTGAATTTGAGTAAGACTGAAAACCCGACCACGGCAGAATAAAGAGAATAGACGAACGTCGTCTTCTATGCCCTAGCCGTAGAATCTAAAGTATGCCATGCTGTGTACCGCACCTGATGTGTGCCTTGACTCAAAGTCTGTTGAGAGGTACAGAGAGTGATCCATGATTGAATCACTAGCAGCGGTCAAAATTTATCCTTAGTAACTAATGGACTAAGGAATTTTTCTCGATTATGGAGGTGGTTAAAGAGTTCGTCGTAAAGGGTTACGTTGATGCAAGCTTTAACACTAATCCGAATAACTATGAGTAGTGAAACGGATTCGTATAGTAGAGTAGATATTTGGAGCATTTCCGAATAGCACATAGTAGCAGCATCTATAAAATGACATAAAGATTTGTAAAGAACACACGGATCTGAAAGTTTCAGAACCGTTGACTAAAACCTCTCTCACGAGCAAGACGTGATCAGACCCCAGAACTATATGGGTGTTGGATTCGTTGGAATCACATGGTGATGTGAACTAGATTATTGACTCTAGTGCAAGTGGGAGACTGTTGGAAATATGCCCTAGAGGCAATAATAAATTAGTTATTATTATATTTATTAGTTCATGATAATCGTTTATTATCCATGCTATAATTGTATTGATTGGAAACACAATACTTGTGTGGATACATAGACAAAACACTGTCCCTAGTAAGCCTCTCGTTGACTAGCTCGTTGATCAAAGATGGTCAGGGTTTCCTGGCCATAGGCAAGTGTTGTCACTTGATAATGGGATCACATCATTAGGAGAATCATGTGATGGACTAGACCCAAACTAATAGACGTAGCATGTTGATCGTGTCATTTTGTTGCTACTGTTTTCTGCGTGTCAAGTATTTGTTCCTATGACCATGAGATCATATAACTCACGGACACCGGAGAAATGCTTTATGTGTATCAAACGTCGCAACGTAACTGGGTGACTATAAAGATGCTCTACAGGTATCTCCGAAGGTGTTCGTTGAGTCCGTAACTGGGTGACTATAAAGATTTGTCACTCCGTGTGACGGAGAGGTATCTCGGGGGCCACGCGGTAATACAACATCACACACAAGCCTTGCAAGCAATGTGACTTAGTGTAAGTTGCGGGATCTTGTATTACGGAACGAGTAAAGAGACTTGCCAGTAAACGAGATTGAAATAGATATGCGGATACTGACGATCGAATCTCGGGCAAGTAACATACCGAAGGACAAAGGGAATGACATACGGGATTATATGAATCCTTGGCACTGAGGTTCAAACGATAAGATCTTCGTAGAATATGTAAGATCCAATATGGGCAACCAGGTCCCGCTATTGGATATTGACCGAGGAGTCTCTCGGGTCATGTCTACATAGTTCTCGAACCCGCAGGGTCTGCACACTTAAGGTTCGACGTTGTTTTATGTGTATTTGAGTTATATGGTTGGTTACCGAATGTTGTTCGGAGTCCCGGATGAGATCACGGACGTCATGAGGGTTTCCGGAATGGTCCGGAAATGAAGATTGATATATAGGATGACCTCATTTGATTACCGGAAGGTTTTCGGAGTTACCGGGAATGTACCGGGAATGACGAATGGGTTCCAGGAATTCACCGGGGGGGGGGGGGGGGGGCAACCCACCCCGGGGAAGCCCATAGGCCTTGAGGGTGGCACACCAGCCCTTAGTGGGCTGGTGGGACAGCCCAAAAGGGCCCTATGCGCCTAGGAAAGAAAATCAAAGAGAAAAAAAAAGAGGAGGTGGGAAGGGAAGGAAGGACTCCCACCCACCAAACCAAGTCCAACTTGGTTTGGGGGGGAGCCTTCCCCCTTGGACTCGGCCGACCCCCTTGGGGCTCCTTGAGCCCCAAGGCAAGGTCCCCTCCCTCCCACCTATATATACGGATGTTTTAGGGATGATTTGAGACGACTTTTCCACGGCAGCCCGACCACATACCTCCACGGTTTTTCCTCTAGATTGCGTTTCTGCGGAGCTCCGGCGGAGCCCTGCTGAGACAAGGTCATCACCAACCTCCGGAGCGCCGTCACGCTGCCGGAGAACTCTTCTACCTCTCCGTCTCTCTTGCTGGATCAAGAAGGCCGAGATCATCGTCGAGCTGTACCTGTGCTGAACGCGGAGGTGCCGTCCGTTCGGTACTAGATCGTGGGACTGATCGCGGGATTGTTCGCGGGGCGAATCGAGGGACGTGAGGACGTTCCACTACATCAACAGCGTTCACTAACGCTTCTGCTGTACGGTCTACAAGGGTACGTAGATCACTCATCCCCTCTCGTAGATGGACATCACCATGATAGGTCTTCGTGCGCGTAGGAAATTTATTGTTTCCCATGCGACGTTCCCCAACACGAACAGCTCATGCCGACCAAGCCCTTCTCAAGAATCATGGAGGGGTCCACCATTCCTATCGGTCAGGTGCATCTGCCAGTCACCTTCGGCGAGCGCAAGAACTATCATACTAAGATCATCGTCTTCGACGTCACGCACATACACCTGCCATACAACGCGATCCTTCGGTACCCGGCTCTCGCCAAGTTCATGGCAGTGACCCACCATGGCTACAACGTCCTCAAGATGCCGGGGAGCAGCAGC
Source organism: Hordeum vulgare subsp. vulgare (assembly GCF_904849725.1). Lineage (NCBI taxonomy): Eukaryota > Viridiplantae > Streptophyta > Magnoliopsida > Poales > Poaceae > Hordeum > Hordeum vulgare. Next base: position 230,873,018 of record NC_058518.1, on the reverse strand, counting down.
ATCATCACCATCGCCTGCGATGAGAAGTACGTCCTCTGTACACTCGAGCGCGTCTACCGTGTAGCGGCGACAGAGGTGTCGGATGACAAAGAAGACGAGCCGGTTCGCGAGGACCCACGCAAGAAGAAGAAGGAGCTCCTCCCCACAAAGCGCCGTGGGGCTTCGGGCTCCATGCCGGGAGACAGGGCCATTGCTCCCATCGCATAGGAAGGCGCGCTCGGCGCCACCCTTGGGTCAGGGCTAGGGGCTCCCACCAGGGAGGTCCCGGGCCTGACCAGTGAGGCAAGGGTGGCGCTCGAGCACAACCCGAGGGCGAGGTCCAACGCGCGTCCGACCAGGTCCCGTGAGTCTGTCATCAGAGCAATCGAAAAACTACAAGAGGCCAAGGCCGTGCGAGGTGGGGACTGCCCTACACCACCAATTGCAGTCGCCGTCTTCGGCACGGTCGACCGGCCCCGCATCTACGTTAACACGCTCGCAACCGACAGAGCCGCGGCTTGAGGCCCCCTCCGTCCCGCGCTGACTGACCATCGGCGGGTCTACCCGAGCACCGGTGCCCTCATGCCCTTCGGGATGGGGTACGCGGCTGCCACCTACTGGAGGCTCCAGCGGGACATGCTCATGCCTTGCCTGCTGGGGCGTGGCGAGGAAGAGGAGGAGATGCTCGGGCCGAGGGAAGGCCTTGAGCCTTGGGAGGTGGCGGACCCGTGAGGGTCGCGACCGTGGAAGCAGGAGATCGGGTGACGACGATGCCTTCGACGCTCCAGCGACATGGCCGCCAGGTGACTTTTTGTTGGCCGCTGCTAGGTAACTTTTTGGCTCACCCTGTCCGAGGGCGCCCACAGGGCCATGCAGCCTCCAGGAGCTCAGGGCACTCCCCAACCGCTACTTTCATTTAAGCATCCTTCAGTTCTTTCTATCTCACCCATTTCGAACCCTAACGTTTTACTTTGCTTACATCTTTGGGCGGTCGACCCCCCGCTTGGGGGCTCCGGTCGAAGCTTATCCTTGCAAGCCTCCTGAGGCAGCAGACACACTGTCTCACTCCTGAAGAAGAAGAAGTTAGTAGGGTCTACCAATGACCTTGTCGGATTTCGGGCTCCGCAAAACCCTAAGGATTCGAACACAGGGGCATGTGCGTAGGTTCCACCCTGCTTCACTCCGCCTAGCCTGCAACTCGATGGTAACGGCAAAGAACTCACTTGAAGGTGAGGAAAACACAGAACACAACAGCTTACACAGGTTCGGGCCACTGCGAACCCTACTCCTGCTTTGGTGGATTGCCTCTCACGGAGGTTGAAGGCGAGATAGTACAGTGCTTTCGTGCCTCCGGAGGCCAAGTGGCTAAGTGAGTTGTTGTAGGGTTCCGATGGTCCGATGATCCGATTCCCTCTCAAATATCCTCTCCTCTCTATTTATAGTGGTAGCCAGGGTCCTCTTCCTTTATCGTGGGCGGGAAGGGATCCCACAATGGCCAGTTTCGGTGGGAAACAAGGGAACATGCTTATCCTGTCAAAAGTGTTCTTCGCCTGCAAAGCCTCTGCCAGCGCCGCAGAGGTGAGCATAGGGGTGACGTCCGTCCTGCCGGCTGGTGACCTTGGTAGTCCTGATTCGCTCCCAAAGGGAAACCTTTAGGAGATGCCTTTGTAGTCCTGATTCGCTCCCACCTTCTTTGCTCTAAAGGGGGAACTGTGTTGTCCTGCCATCTTCCGATCGCCTGCCCTTCCATGGCGTCATCCTTGACTCTTGAGGCCCGATCTTTCCTTGAAATATCCACCGCTCCAGAGGAGTCCTGAGGAGGGCTCGTGCGGATCTTGATGTCGTTCTTCCTTGTGAGGCTTGGCCCCTCGCGAGGGCCTTGTTCAGGGTGGTGCTGCTTGTTGTCGGCCCTATGTTGATGAAGTAGGCCCGCCCTGGGCCGCAGGTAGGCAGGTCTGGGTACCCCCATTCCCAGAACGCCGACAGTAGCCACTGGGCCCAAGGCTTGCCTGGGTTGGCTTCTCGGCGAAGCCTTGAAGGAGGCCCGAAGCGTCACGGGCCCCATTTGCCTACTAGTCAGGCAACCCACGTGTCTTGCAGCTGCGCGGTGACGCTCTCGCTCCAGAGCTCGATCCCCAATGCACCACCAAGTCGGTGCCTACTGAGTCCCGTCGTCTCCTCCGAGATGAGGTCAGCCCGCACGTGGACGCCCTTGTGGGGCGGTATGTCCGGGTGCCCGTCTCCAGGGAAGAAGAGGGCTCCGATGCCGAGCCTACATGCGCCAAGGGCAGCGTCGGCGGCCACTCCCCATAGGCACTCCCAGCTTCTGTTTTCCTTCGTCGCTCTCCTCTTTCCTTTTCCTCCTGGATTGATGGCTTGCTCGTCGGTGGTCGTCGTGGCTTGGCTTCAAGGTTTAGGGTCCTTCATTGCCCCTGCCATCGGTCGGGGATGACAGGGGCCAGGGCCCTCAGGAGGTCCTGTCAAAGTTGTCAGAATCATGAATCAAGTCTTAGAATCTTACGATCTTACGATTTTTCTCATAGAATCTAAGTTTCTACGATCCCAATAGTTAAGATTCTATGATTCACGATCCTAGCAACGGAGCTCCGATCCGAATCAGAATCGCGATTCTGACAACTTTGGGTCCTGCCCTCCCGAGGCACTGCCCATGTCGCCGCACGCTCGGTCGATGGCTTCCTTCCTTGCCGCAGCTGAATCCTTAGGATCTACATACCTTCGTTAGTATGCATGTTTTTAATTCACGGTTAGTTTGTCATAAAGCGAGAGGGTCCTGGTTAGGGCCTGTGAGGCACTTATCTTGTGGGTTTGTGCCGGTCCCTTGCGTAGTCCCTCCTGAGGAGCTCCTGTTTCATAGGTGGGATGGGGTGAAGACCCTTTGGGCAGTCTATGTCTGCAGGTCCCGGTCCCGCACATTTCCCTGCCCCCGTAAGGTGCAACCCGTTACCAAGGTTATTCCTCGCGGGGCAAAGCCCTGACCCGGAGGCCAGGTGGCCTTGCGACCGGTAAGGCTCTTGAGGCGCACTGCTCAGGAGCCCCCCTTAACACTCAAGCCGCTCTACATCGTCAGGCTCCGGCCCCGTAGGTCTGGTAAGTCTCCTGAGGTATGCCCAGGAACACCCTTTCTGGCGCCCGAGCGATTCTGCACTCCGTTCCTTGGTCATTGCCACGGAGGAGCCCTGAGGCCTCCCGAGACTCTTTGTGATGGTATCAAGTTTTGGTCCGGACCCCGAACGGGGGTTGACTACTGAAAAAGCTTGCCCCTGAGGTGGCAAGTGCTTGCATTCATGCTCCTTGACTCCTTGGGGCGGCGCGGAGCGGTTGTCTCCAAACACGTCCTCCAGGCGGGAGGTTTCAAAGCCAATGAAATAAGAATTGCTAGAGAAAGTTATTCCGCCCTTTTTATTTTTCAAACGTAGTGCATTAAGACCGGAAGAAACCAACTTAAGAAATTAGCCAGTTCAATTTAAGCGGAAAATAGTTCGAATCCAAGAAAAAGCCAGCAAGTGCCACGTCCGGCGGACTATATGGGTTTCCTTGACAACTGCGAGCATGGTCATTGGGAGGACATGTTGATTGCCTTCGTCTTTGTACCCAGCGCGGAGATAAGGTCTTCCACTAGACGTGGGGTGGACCCCTTCCACGTCCTCGGGGGGCACTGTGCATATACATCATCGGCTTGTTATTACGTGAGAGTGTCACGGTGGGGGTGTATATGGGAGGTCGCGATGACGCTTTGGCTTCGCGAGTGTCCCTACCCCTGAGGCATTGGGGCCTGAGCTTCTAGAGTCATCGGGGACTGTGTTGTACCCATCGCGGAGCTAAGGTTTTCCACTAGGCGTGGGGTGGACCCCTTTCGCTTCCTCGGGGGGGGGGGGGCTAGGCGTATACAGCCTTGGCTCGTTATTACGTGAGAGTGTCACGGGATGAAGTAGGTTCCGGAAGGATTGAAGGATGATGCAGAGGTGTGACGGGTCGATGCGGTTCTTGCGTGCTTGCGCTCCTTCCCGGGAGGCCTATTATAGGGCTTTTTATGACTCTACATTGACACGTCCCAGTCCCGCACATATCCCTGCCGTCGCAAGGTGCCTCACGAGGCAAGGCCCCAACACCCCCCGATGCCGACCGAGACTGGGCGACACCAGGGTGGTCGAGTGGCTTTGTGACCGGTAAGGCTCCTGAGGCGCGATGCTCAGGACCCCCCTTTATCGTTCTAGCGGCTCTACGTTGCTGAGACCTATCCCCGCACATTCCCAACTGCCGTTGCGTGTGACTGATTGAACGGATGTAGCTATAAGGTCAAGGCCTGCTACCCTTGTTACGAAATTAAACCGAGGACGATATCAAGAGTGGCAGGTGGCCTTGTAACCGGTAAGGCCCCTCAGGTGCGATTCTCAGGAGCGCCCTTTTGATGTTCAAGTGGCTCTGCGTCGCTAGGACCCGGTCCCGCACATTTCCTGACCGCCGTTACTTGCGACCAAATGAACGATCTCATCTACAGGGTCAGGCCATGCCTCCCCTGATAACGACTAAAAACCAAGGACAATATCAAGAGTGGCAGGTGGTCTTATGACCGGTAAGGCTCCTGAAGCCCATGCTCCGGAGCCCCCCTTGACGCTCAAGCGACTCTGATTTTGTCCTGTCGAAATCCCCGCGTTGGGGCGATGCACACCAGCTGGAGCCCCTGGTGTCCCTGCGGTCAGCAGACACCTATGAAGGTAGTAAGTCCAAAAAATTACCTCGAGTAGCCCCTTGCGCTTGAGCAGCGCCTCGCGAGGCTTGGCCCCCGACACCCATGCATGCATATTCCACGACGTTAGCGTCTTGTCACGGTGTTCGACTCGTCCTCCTGAGGTCCGTGAGTTTGGCCTTGCCTAATCCTTCTGCGGGGAAGGTGGCTGGTGCCACGCCTCGCGGCTTGAGGGTGCCCCCTTATCTGGGCCCCCTTTTGAGCCCGGCTCAAGGAGGAGCCCCCAAACGTCCTTCACTCCTAAGGTGGATAGGCGTCACGGGGGACGCCTTTAGTTCTTCCTCGTCGAGAGGATCAGGCAGTGTCGCGTACTCTGGCACGTGCGGCTCCATGTAGGTGCTCGCCCGTCCCCCTCGGCCGGTCATCAGTGCGACGGTATCGGTCCCTCTTGGTGGTGGAGGGGGACCCCCCTACCATGCTGTTCGGAGATCTTCCTGCGATAAGCCTCCGCGCGGAGTCGCTTGTTCCTATTGCCGCCGTGGGCTGGTCCTGGCGCCACCCGATGTTGATTCCCTCGTTGGTGTCCCAGCGTGTCTCTGTTGTCGTAATTCGTCTGTGCCATCGCCTCCACCTTCTGCAGGCTGCATCGAAGGAGCGTTCCTGTCTATCCATCCCGGGCTGTCAGGGGTCGACCTGGTCTTGGTGATGCGTGACAGCGTGCGCGTCAGTCATCCCGCCGTTGGCTTCTCGCCCCCGGTGGTTGTCGGTGTGGTGTCCTTCACGACCGGTCGCTGCGGTCTGGAGGAGGCGGAGGGCAGAGCAGAGCACGTCTCTCTCGGCCGTGCCCGGAGCGGGCATGGCCCCGAAGCTTGCGGGTTCGGTAGCCGGCACGCGGTGTGAACCCGTGGCGCTCGGCGCCTATGGCCTTGAAGATGTACCGGGATGGATGGTTTTCTGGGCGAAGGCGATCAGCTCCATGATGTGGTCCGCCCAAGCGTCAAAGCCCCCTGGAGTCAGTCATTGGCGCAACATCTCTCTCGCCATCTGCAACGCGTGATGTGCGTGGAGGTCCCCCAAGTCGATGCGGCGCACCGCGGGTGCCTGGGCTGCCGCCCAGCCCCCATGCCCCTAGGTGGCACGGGTGGCCGTCACAGCGGAGACGATGTTGACGGACTCGTATGAGCCGCCTGATCCCGCAACGCTGTTAGGCGAGCTTCCAGCCGCGGTGACGTGGTGGTCGGAGATCAGCTCGAGGAGGCTCGGAGGAGCCGGAAGATCTCCGGCCATCGGTGCAACGGTTTGGGACGACGAAAGCTGGAAGAAAACCTTCACACGCCCCTACCCGGCACGCCAAATGTCAGATTTCGGGCTCCGCAAAACCCTAAGGATTCGAACACATGGGCGTGTGCGGAGGTTCCTCCCTGCTTCACCCCGCCTAGCCTGCAACTCGATGGTAACGACAAAGAACTCACTCGAAGGTGAGAGAACACAGAACATAACAGTTTACCCAGGTCCGGGCCGTTGCGAAGCGTAAAACCCTACTACTGCTTTGGTGGATTGCCTCTCGCAGAGGTTGATGGCGAGATAGTACGGTGCTTTCATGCCTCCGGAGGCCAAGTGGCTAAGTGAGTTGTTCTCGGGTTCCGATGGTCTGATTATTTCACACCCTGTTTTCACTATCACTTTTTCTGTAATTTAAAAATCTGAGTTTATTAAAACTTTTCCAAAACTAATGTTGTGAGTGCCATGATTTTCATTGTATGCATGTATGCTTGATTATGTGATATCGAAAACCACATTTCTCATGACCCAATTATTTTCAAAACCATTTTTCTTATTTCTGGTTAACGCAAAACCCTACTTTGGGTTGCACTACAAGTCCTTGATGTCAAGAAGTGCTCTTACCCAAATTAGTGATTTGGTTCTAAAACCATTATAGCTCACCAAAACCTTAAAATAATTATTTTATGAACTATTTTCCTATTTTATTTGCATGTCCATTTCTCAGGCCGGAAATGATATTCCTATAAGGAAAAATAATTTTCTTCCTTAGAAAAATCTGAGAAAATTTGGAGATACTCACAAGAAAATATATTTCCCATACATAAGATTTTCAATCCCTATTTATATTATGATTATTTGAGTAAAACCCTGAAAACCTTTTCTATCTACTTTGACCTTTTGAAATATTTCCAAAGAAAATATTCTCAATAAATTCCTAGAAAATTCAAGTGGTATAATTCCCTAAGCCATGTTCGGTGCCCATATATAATTTCACCTTGATCCAAGGTGGTTAAGGTCACGAAATAATTGCAAAACCCCTTTTGTCCAGTATGAAGTTAGAGAAACTCTACATAGCAAAGTTTATCCAATGGAGCTGAAACCTTGCACGAGTGCCCACACTCCCTTTGGAAGGAGTAGATCTGGTCATTTAGGGATGGTTTCAGGTTTACGAAGCTAAACTTGTCCAATGGATCTCAAACTTGGTGAAGCCCCTCGTTTTAGCACCAAACACAATCCTGATAAGTTGCATAGCCAGTGGTGGGGTGCAACCACCCTAAACAACTGTCGAGCACCTTCTGACAGTTGGGTAAAACCCCTCCTAACCTTAGCTAAACCCAATCCCTTTCTCCCAAACTCATAGATTAGGTGGTTGAGATCAATACCTAACTCCAATCAAGTGGCCCCTCTCTGGTTCAAAGTAGATAAACCAAAATCTCCAATTTAAGGTTTGGCCCAAGGCTGACAGCACCTGTTTCCTTATCTTCCTTTGACCAGCCGAGGCTTCCATGGGACTCCAACGGCTAGCTAGGCATCTCCAAGCCAGTGCCCAGGACACGCTAGACGCGTCCAAGGCACCCCAGAGCGCGCCAGCATGCCGTGGCATGCCAAAGCTGCGCTCTGGGCACACTACAAAGAGAAACCGAGGTGAGGGCGACTCCCTCGGCCAGTTCCAGCCTCCCCACGGTGTCTCTCCTCTCCCCCAACAGCCCTCTGCATCAGGCAGTCCTCAAGGGCCCACCTTTCTCGCGCTAAGAGCCGGTGCGTGCCCACGTGCACCAAAAGGGCCACAGGAGCACGACCACGATAGCTCGCCTCTCCTCTCTCCCTCTCTCTCGCACTAAGTCCTGGAGGTCCAAAACCACATCCTGAGACCGTGGTTTCGACCCTAGCCTCTCTCTGCACCCCCATGCATGCCACGTGCATCACCGGCGCTCCCGAGTTGGTTCATCATCGCGGGCAGATAAATAGACCCTCCCATCGCTCCAGAACCCCTCACTCCACCTCACCGAGACCTCAATCACCTCCGTAGCCACCCCATTGAGAAAGCAGAGCCCCGGTGCTTGAGATTGACCGAGGCCCCTCCGCCTCGGAGCTCCGGTCGATCTCCTGCTACACGTCGGCTCTCGCGTCCCTCTCCCCACTAGAGCACTCCCCGTGACACCAGGAAGCTTTCCCCCCCTCTTCCCCTAGCGAATCTACGCCCGTAGCTGCCACCTCCACCTTCACCGAAACCCCTCCACCGTGGCTACCTCGTCGTCGGTGAACCAGAGCCCCTTCATCGTCGACTCGACCACCAACACGTAGGCAACGACGAGCCGGACCCATTCCTATCGTCGTTAGGGCCCGAGGAGGTCGGTAGCCACGTTGATGTGCTCCTCCTCTTCTCTAGCCAGAGGTACGAGACGACCCCGACAGGTGTGCCTCGCCTGTCGGTGACCCATGTCTCTCTCCCTTGCTGTCCGCAGCCACTGACCATAAGGGCCCGCGCGTCAGGTTCAATCCTGACGGCGCGCGCGCCTGGGGATGTTTTTTGGCTGGCCGGTGGGCCGGCCCAGTCCCAGGCCAAGCCAGGCCAGGGGCTATTGCCATTTTGCTTTTTATTTAAAGTTGATTTTAAATGATTTTTGTAAAAATATTTAACAAGTGAAATATTATGATTCTTCCACTCTTATTTTTCTAGAAATGTGTAGTATTTAACAAAACCATTGGATGAATTTTTCCAACAACTATTCTGTTTTATAATACTAAAAAGTGTTAAATTGGAATTGTTTTACTTCTGTTATATTGATTTTAAAAACTTTCTTTCACTAAAACCAGAGACTAATATTTTTAAAATAACAATATGGATTTATCAGAAATAAAACAACATTTTTAAAGTGAATTTGTGATCTATTTTGGAGTGAGCCACTTATTGCTTTTTATTTATTACGACGATAGAAAACCCGTGTGACGAAGGAGTTGGACTCGAAGACCTCGAAGACCCTGGATACCTAGCTGACAAAGGCAAGCATCCCTTTGACCATGACTAAGCATATGTCATATTGCATGATAGTGTAGCAAATATTTCTGTTGCATATGATCATAAGTATCGGTAAACCATTGAAGTGATGTTACCGATGGCTCCTCCGGAGCACTTGCATATTGAGCATGATCCTACAACCTATGAGGATCACGCTAATATCATGTTGACAAGTAAAGCTGGAATAGTAGTAGCATGAGCATGATGTTGGTATAAATCAAAGGTTTATGAAAACCCCGTCGGGTGCCACTAATGCGCGAGGCTGATGATGAGTTAGGTGGCCACTTTTGGTGAAGTGGTGCACCGGTTATTGTGTGTGTATGGTTTCGGAAATAGGATTCGATTTAGGATGTGTCGAGCATCCCAACCTTACATGTACGACCACGTTACCCCCTTATGGGATGGGGCTTTGTTGATTACTCTGGTCGGTGCTAGCAAAGAGCCACATTACTAGTGGCGGGAGTGATGTGTGGTCACTCTCGTGATGGGGTCGTGCCAGCTAGGGAGATTATACCGTTTCTACGTGTTCCAGGCACACCATTGGTCCCTGCATGGTTGATACTGTCCAGAGTCAATGCTCGTAAGACGTACAACATGTGGGCTGGGAACCAATCGAGTGGACCTCTTTGTCTAGTATCGTCAGGGGAAAGGCATTGATCCGGTACTTACCTCGGGTTTGTTATATACCGCGAGTCGTGGATGACACAGAAGTTCCCCGGATCTCGTGGGTCCAGCATACTACCCATGTAGAGTGTAAAACTATTAAAATACGCGTGTCCATGGTCAAGGAACGTTGGGTGGTATTGCTTATTACTTGTTATCCTTTCAATTGCATTGTTCATATCATGGGCTATTTGCGAGTACATTCAAAAGTACTCATTGGCTTGCCACTGGTTATATTATTGACCAGACATGGAAGGACCGGAGTGTGGCGAAGAGTACATCTTCGTAGACGGCCTTGCGAACTAGGACAATTCCCAGTCATAATGTAAGTTGGTGTAAGCTGATGGCATTGGCACCCGCTTAGCCCTAAGATTTTCGCTACTAGTTGTATCTGTATGATTTGGCCTTATAGGCCCTACCTTGTGAACTTGACTATTCGGTCACGTGATGTAATAACTCAGTACTTGGATGTAAGACTATCAATATTCAGTATCTGTGTGTTCGGTGAGCATTGATCTCTGGGATCACTGAGCATGTTCATTCGGCGAACTCGACCCGTAAGTCGGGGTCCCCACAGAGCTGGTATCAGAGCCATCCTGACTATAGGAAGCCTTAGGTAGCATGGACGATAGCCGAGAAGATTAGTGCACTTAGACCTTACCCTGAGATTTTCTGCACCCACTAAAACTTTCTAACCCTCTCCCCTACATCTTGGTAGATGGCCGTCGTACCTGAGATGCTTCTCGAGACGGGCTTTCCCCTACTTTTGGGAGATAGCCTCGAGAAGTATCAAGTACGCTGCACGCCCATCTTCCTCTACCACGAGCACTGGGTCAACACCGACACCAAGGAATATCACGTGGACGCGATAGTGAAGGCTAATGACTCCCTAACTAATTCGTTCTTTGAAGGATCACAGCTGGAGAATCTGATGTTGGCATTGGAGACAACCGCACGAGAGGCGTTCGTGCGTCTCCGTGACATCCTTCCCGAGATGGCTAACGAGCCAGCTACTCGTCACCTACCTTTTGTTAATGATGGGATAGACGGGAGTTGGACGCTCAACCCATCTTCAGAGGAAGGGACACCACTAAGGTTTCAAACCTACTTCAGTCTCTCCTCGGAAACTTTGACGCATCTTTCGATCAAGGATTCAATGAGGATCGCCAAGAACTACACCAAGTCAAGGACCTACTTCGCCTGGAGAAGATGAAGACCTGGAAGGTTAAGAAGGAAGGAGCAACCGGAGGGCGATCAACCATTGCCTTCCGAGGAGGAGTACCACCGCTTCAGGCCACTCCTATTCAGAGTCGCCGCCTGACCGCGAAAGAGTACACTGAGCTCCTCACCGCCTCGCCAACGAAGAGACGCCGTGATGGACCACTTCCTTTCCTACTCCATTGAAGGAGGAAAGCACCGATGAAGATGAAGGCGAAGACCCTGCAGAACACGCCTACGAGACCAAGCAGTCCGCCGCTTAGGATTATGTCTTAGGCAATTAGAAGTCTCCCCAAGTGTAGTGATTTCATGTATCGGTTCATGCGAACCATGAGTGTTGTGTCAGCATGTATGATGCAAGCCGCATTGCTGCCTTAGGCAGCTTGTAAGCGACTACATCACTTGTTTTAATCTAATGCATTAGCTTTTCCAAAAGTCTTTGGTTTAAAAAATCTCACACTAGCACGACACCAAGCCCCCCTTAATAGAGCATCATCCCTTATGATTCCGACCAGTTCGGCATATTTAACTGTCTACTCCCCTGACAGGATGGTGATTTCAACTCGCACTAGCACCTTCGGCAACCCCGGCTATGCCTCTTCAGGTCAGTAGCAGGGAACCGGAGGGGACGCTCAAGCTAGAGATCACCATGAGCAGCAGCAAGGCAATATTCCACCACCACCGCCTCCTCCAAAAACATTGACTATGGCTCAGTTCCATCAAGCTCTCCGCGAGGAACGTCAATCCAGTAATGTCGCTATCTAGCAGGTGGCTCAAGTCTTGGTGAACAACCCGCCGCAGAACGGGAATGGCAACGGTCGCTCTACTCTATCTGAGTTTATGCGTACTACGCCACCCATATTCATGGAGACAACTGAACCATTGGATGTCGATGACTGGATCCGTACTATCGAGGACCTCCTCGCGCTGGTCAAATCCACTGATGATCGTGAGAAAGTCCTTTATGCTTCTCACTGTCTCGGAGGCACGACCAGACCTTGGTGGGATGGATTCCAGATGATGTGAGCAGGACAAGTCATCACTTGGGCAATGTTCAAGGAAGGATTCTGCTCCGCTCACATTCCTCCCGGAATGATGACCATTAAGAAGTGGGAATTCCGAGCATTAAGACAAGACAGTGGAACCATCAAGGAGTATTTCCAGAAATTCAACCTCCTGTCAAGATATGCACCGGAGGACGTCAACACTCAGGCCGCAAAAGTGGAACACTTTATGGAAGGACTGCATCAGTCACTCCAGTATCAACTGGTTGTTTGTGAATGTCGGACCTTCTGCGATCTGATTAATAACGCCCTTATGTTGGAAGATAAGCGTCGTGCGATGGACGACACCCATAAGCGCAAGCTGATGGGTAGTGGAGGACCTAGTAATCCGAAGCCTCGACCATAGAAGCCATCTCGAGCAAGACCCAGTTATCAGCAGCAGCAGTATAAGGCGCCAACATTTCGCCAGAACTACCAGCCTCAGCAGCAAGTCAACACCAAGATAGTATTCAACCCACCGAACAACAGTGGAGTCAAGACCAACTTTCCAGGACAAGTTACCTGTTTTGGAGGTGGACAGACTGGCACTATTCCAGGCAGTGTCCCAACAAGAAGCCCGACGCACCGTGCCCCAATGCGCCAAATCAAGGTCAAGGAGCACGAGGCAGGAACCAAGCTCCCTCCAATCAGCAGTATCACAGCAGGGGACGTATTAATCACATCTTCGCAGAAGAGGCATAGGAAGACCCGGACTGCATTATGGGTACGTTCCTCGTCAACTCCACCCAAGCAACAATATTGTTTGATTGTGGTGCTTCACATTCTTTTGTTATTCAAAGGTTTGCGTAAAAGTCTGGTTTGAAGCCTACCCTGCTTAACGGGCAAATGGCAGTACATACCCCGGGAGAAGTGTTAAGGACCAACCTATGGTATAGAGGAGTCGGGATTGATATCAATGGGATAAGCTTCTCAGCAGATTTCATCGTTATTAAGTCGCAAGGCCTAGAAGTAATTCTTGGTATGGATTGGTTGGCCAAACACCAGATCATCTTGGACTGTGCCAACAGGGGTATTACCATGACAAGCGACCAAGGGGTCAATGTCAAGTATGTCTCTAAGCTAGTATCCACTTGAGTACCGTAGGTTAATAGCCTTTCGGGAGAAGAGATGGTCCAAGTGCCTATAGTCTGTGAGTACCCAGACGTCTTTCCTCATGAGCTACCAGGTATACCTCCCGACCGAGACATCGAGTTCACCATTGAGCTCATGCCCGGATTGAGGCCTATCTATAAGAAGCCTTATACGATGGGATCCGAAGAGCTAGCAGTGTTGAAGAAGCAGTTGGATGAGCAACTCAGGAAGGGATTTATTCGTCCAAGTGCATCACCTTGGGGATCACCTGTCCTATTCGTGTCCAAGTAGGATGGGACTATTAGATTTTGCATCGATTACTATTCTCTCAACGAGGTCACGATCAAGAACAAGTACGCACTCCCCAAGATAGAAGACTTGTTTGACCAGTTGAATGGAACCAAGGTATTTTCTAAGATCGATCTCTGATCTGAATATTGCCAGCTGAAGATCCGACCCGAAGACATACCCAAGACTGCGTTCGTGACCCGGTACGATCAATAAGAGTGCACTATCATGTCTTCCGGGTTGACAAATGCCACATCTTACTTCACGTATCTCAAGAACAAGGTCTTCATGGAATACCTGGATAAGTTTGTCGTCGTATTTATTGATGGCATATTAATCTTCTCCATGTCCGAAGAAGAGTATGAGCAGCACCTGAGGTTAGTGTTGGAAAAGCTTCGAGAGCACCAACTTTATGCCAAATTCAGCAAATGCCAAATTTTGGGTGAACGAAGTTGGATTCTTGGGTCATAACATGACGGCAAGTGGATTGGCGGTTGATCCTTCCAGGATTACCAGGGTAACCAACTGGGAGTCGCAATCGATGTGAAGGAAGTCAGGAGCTTCCTCGGACTCCCGGGATATTACCGCAAGTTCGTAGAAGGATTCTCCCGCATCGCTCGACCCATGACTCAGCTCTTGAAGAAAGGCAAGAAGTTCGATTGGATGCCGGTGTGTGAAGAAAGCTTCCAGGAGTTGAAGAAGAGATTGACTACTGCCCCGGTATTGGCTACTCTACATATCAGCAAGGAGTTTGTGATATATTGTGATGCCTCCAGAACCGGGCTCGGTGGAGTCCTCATGGAAGACGGCAGGGTCTTGGCGTATCTGTCACGGTAACTGCGCCCGCATGAGCAGAATTATGCCACCCATGATCTCGAGTTGGCAGCAGTAGTGCATGCCCTGAATACATGGCAACATTACCTTCTGAGGAAGCGATGTGAAATATACACTAACCACAAAAGTCTGAAGTATATCTTTACTCAAAGGGACTTGAATATGATGAAACGAAGATGGTTGGAGTTAATCAAAGACTACGACCTCAACATTCAATACCACCCCGGTAAGGCCAATGTAGTGGCTGATGTCTTAAGTAGGATGGCCAGCACCTTGAATGTTATGCTCAAGGAAAGGGTACCCGCCTTATATGAAGAAATGGAAAGCTTCGGGTTGGAGCTAGTGGAACCAGGATTCTTGGCTAACCTCGAAGTCAAACCAAAGCTAGCTAATGATATCAAGGAGGCCTAGAAGGGGACAAGAGCATTGAAGGCATCAAGAAGAAGCTCCAGGAAGGCAAGGCCCCAAAATTCTCGGTAGATGAGCAATCAATAGTTTGGTTTGGGAAACGTTTATGCGTACCCAACAAGGTAGAACTCAAGGACTTGATCCTGCAGGAAGCACATGATACAACCTACTCTATTCACCTCGGTAGTACCAAGATGTATCAAGACCTCCGAGAAATTTTTTTGTAGCATGACATGAAGAGGGAAATAGCGTCTTATGTTGCCAAGTGCGATGTGTGCCAGCGAGTCAAGGATGAGCATCAGCGACCTGCTGGACTGTTACAACCTCTCCAAGTGCCTGAATGGAAGTGGGACAAGGTCGGCATGGACTTTATCACTGGGTTGCCCAGGTCTAGCAAAGGGCATAACTCCATATGCGTTAGCGTCGACCATCTGACCAAGGTGGCCAATTTCATTCCAATCAACACCACTTATGATGGAAGCCAGTTGGATAGTTTGTACATCCATCGGATAGTGAGTCTCCATGGAATTCCCAAGGAGATTGTATCTGATCGAGGCACCCAGTTCACCTCAAGATTCTGGAAGAAGTTCCAAGAATCCCTCGGAACCAAGCTCTCTTTCAGCACCTCCTTCCACCCGCAGACGGGCGGACAGATGGAAAGAGTGAATTAGATACTCCTGGTGCCAAATGGTGCCAAATGGGAAGATAGTCTACCGTTCGCTGAGTTCTCATACAACAACAGCTACCAGTCCAGTTTCCAGATGGCACCATTTGATGTGATGTACGGACGAAAGTGCTGCACCCTGCTCAACTGGCCCGAAACCGGCGAAGGATTGATTTTCAGGACGAAAGTTCTGCAAGAGGCAGAAGATAAGGTGCAACTTGTCCGAGAAAACTTGAAGGCAGCCAAGTCCCGATAGAAGAGCGATGCGCATTTTCACCACAGAGAAGTGGACTTCATTCCCGGAGACCATGTGTACCTTCGTGTCACACCTCTCAAGGGAACCAAGCGTTTCCATCTCAAGGGGAAACTTTCTCCAAGGTTCATTGGACATGTTAAGATCACGACAAGGCGTGGAGAAGTTGCTTACCAGTTGGATCTACCTCCGGAACTTTCGAGTGTGCACAACGTCTTCCACGTGTCACAACTTCGGAAGTGTCTCCAAGCGCGAAACCATCCAGATCTTTATAAGGACATTGACCATCAGCCAGATCTCACCTATCCGAGAGGCCGAAACGCATCCTGGATGAAGCAGAGCGCTGCACCAGAAACCGCACCATCAAGTATTTCAAGGTTCAGTGGAGCAACCACACCGAAGCAGAAGAGACATGGGAGCGTGAAGACTATCTTCGATCTGAGTTTCCGTACCTTTTTAGCACCTAGCTTACGAATCTTGGGGACGAGATTCTTGTAAGGGGGATAGGTCTGTCACACCATGTTTTCACTATCACTTTTTCTGTAATTCAAAAATCTGAGTTTATTAAAACTTTTCAAAACTAATGTTGTGATTGCCATGATTGTCATTGTATGCTTGTGTGCTTGATTATGTGATATCAAAAACCACATTTCTCATGACCCAATTATTTTCAAAACCCTTTTTCTTATTTCTGATTAATGCAAAACCCTACTTTGGGTTGCACTACAAGTCCTTGATGGCAAGAAGTGCTGTTACCCAAAGTTGGTAATTTGGTACTAAAACCATCATAGCTCACAAAAACCATAAAATAATTTATTTTATGAATTATTTTCCTATTTTATTTGCATGTCCATTTCTGAGGCCAGAAATGATATTCCTATAAGGAAAAATACTTTTCTACGTTAGAAAAATGTGAGAAAATTTGGAGATACTCACAAGGACATATATTTTCCATACATAAGATTTTCAACCCCTATTTATATTATTATTATTTAAATAAAACCGTGAAAACCATTTCCGTCTGTATTGACCTTTTGAAATATTTCCAAAGGAAATATTCTCAATAAATTCCTAGAAATTCCAATGGTATCCCTAAGCCATATTTGGTGCATATATATAATTTCACCTTGATCCAAGGTGGTTAAGGTCACCAAATAATTGCAAAACTCCTTGTGTCTAGTATGAAGTTAGAGCAACTCTACATAGCAAAGTTTATCCAATGGAGGTGTAACTTTGCAGGAGTGCCTAATACCTCAAATGAGGAGTCCATGCCAACAATGTGATTTGTGGGACTTGATTTTCCCACACTCCCTTTGGAAGGAACGGATCTTGTCATTTAGGAATGTTTTCAAGTTTACAAAGCTAAACTTGTCCAATGGAGCTCAAACTTGTTGAAGCCCCTTGTTTTAGCACCAAACCCAATCCTGTTAAGTTGCATAGCCAGTGGTGGGGTGCAACCACCCCAAACCACTATCGAGCACCTTTTGATAGTTGGGTAAAACAGCTCCTAACCTTAGCTAAACCCAATCCCTTTCTCCCAAACTCATAGATTAGGTGGTTGACATCAATGCCTAACTCCAGTCAAGTGGCCCCTCTCCGGTTCAAAGTAGACAAACCAAAATCTCCAATTTCAGCTTCGGCCCAAGGCTGACAACACATGTTTCCTTGTCTTTCTTTGACCAGCCGAGGCTCCCACGGGACTCCAACGGCTAGGCATCTCCAAGCCGGTGCCCAGGACACGCTAGACACATCCAAAGGCACCCCAGAGCGTGCCAGCATGCCGTGGCATGCTGAAGCTGCGCTCTGGGCGCGCTACAGAGAGCAACCAAGGTGGGGGTGACTCCCTCGGCCAATTCCAGCCTCCCCACGGTGTCTCTCCTCTCCCCCGACAGTCCCTCTGCAACAGCAGCCCTCAGGGCCCCTCCTATCCTACGCTAACTGCGGGTGCGACACTGGCCCGTGTGTACTAGAAGCGCCAGAGGAGCGCAGACATGATAGCTCGCCTCTCCTCTCTCCCTCTCTCTCGAAGTGAGTCCTGGAGGTCCAAAACCACCTCCTGAGACAGTGGTTTTGACCCCAGCCTCTCTCTGCACCCCATGCATGCCACAGTGGATCACCGGCGCTCCTGAGTCGGTTCACCGTCGCGGGCCTATAAAGAGCCCCTCCCCTCGCTCCAGAACCCCTCACTCCACCTCATCGAGACCTCAATCACCTCCCTAGCCACCGCATTTAGCAAGCAGAGCCCCGGTGCTCAAGGTCGACCGAGGCCTCTCCAACTCGGAGCTCCGGTCGATCTCTAGATACACGTCGGCTCTTGCATCCCTCTACCCACTAGAGCACTCCCCATGACACCTGGAAGCTTTCCCCATCTTCCCCGAGCGAATCTGTGCCCATAGCTGTCACCTCCACCTTCACCGAAAATCCTCCGCCGCGGCTACCTCGTCGCAGGTGAACCAGAGCCCCTCCATCGTCGACTCGACCACCAGCTGGTAGGCGACGATGAGCCGGACATATTCCTATCATCTATAGGGCCTGAGGATGTCGGTAGCCACACCGGCGTGCTCCTCCTCCTATCTGGTCAGAGGTAGGAGACGACCCCGACAGGTGTGCCCCACCTATCGGTGGCCCATCTCTTACTCCCTCGCTACCCGCAGCCACTGACCGTAGGGGCCCGTGCGTCAGGTTCAAACCTGACGGCGCGCGCTGCTACTAGAACAAAAGACCTTCCAACGGCGCCAGAAATAGGTGAAACGACGGCACCAGGAATCCATCTGCTACGGCTACGCCTTACGGGACTTCCTAGGAAAATATGCAAAAGATTTCCCCCGTGGCCTTGGAGCCTTGCGTTGGTGTTCCCATGAAGTGGAAAGGGTGATGTAGCACAGTGGTGGTAAGTATTTCCCTCACTTTTCAGAACCAAGGTATCGATCCAGTGAAGGAGTATCACAAGAGCCTGCACAAACACAAAGAACCTGCTCCCAACGCTATGAAGGAGTTGTCAATCCCTTATAGATTGCTCGCCAAGTGAGAACTGAAAGCAACAAAGTAACAAAGCAAAGTAAAAGAGAAAGTGGAGAGGATAGATGTGAATAGACCCGGGGGCCGTAGTGTTTACTAGTGGCTTCTCTCATGAAAGCAAGTAGACGGTGGGTGAACAAATTACTGTCGAGCAATTGATAGAACGGCGCAAAGTCGTGACGTCATCTATGGCAATGATTATATCTATAGGCATCACGTCCAAAACAAATAGACCGATACTTTCTGCATCTACTACTATTACTCCACACGTCGACCGCTATCCAGCATGCATCTAGTGTATTAAGTCCAAAAGAACAGAGTACCGCCTTAAGCAAGATGACATGATGTAGATGGACAATCTCATATCAACGGCAGAGCCCACCTTGTTACCCTTGATGGAAACTACTCAATGTGTGCCTTGCTGCCCCTACTGTCACTGTGAAAGGTCACCACATGGTAAGAACCCAAAACCAAGCACTTCTCCCATTGCAAGAATCATAGATCTAGTTGGCCAAACAAAACCCCAGACTCGAAGAGACTTACAAGGATATCAAATCATGCATATAAGAAATCAGCAAATACTCAAATATATATCATAGATAATCTGATCATAAATCCACAATTCATCGGATCTCGACAAACACACCGCCAAAGAATATTACATCGGATAGATCTCCATGAAGATCATGGAGAACTTTGTATTGAAGATCCGAGAGAGAAGAAGCCATCTGGCTACTAACTACGGACCCGTAGGTCTGAAGTGAACTACTCAGGAGTCATTGGAGGGGCGATGATGATGACGAAGAAGCACTCCAACTCCAAAGTCCTTCCGGCAGGGCACCGGGATGGGTCTCCAGATGAGATCTCGCGGAAACGGAAGCTTGCGGCGGCGGAAAAGTATTGTCGTGGATCCCATGATTTGTTTCTGATTTTTAGGGAATATATAGGTGCAAGATCTAGGTCAGGGTGGCGCCAAGGAGGACACAAGCCTGCCCACCGCCGCCCCCTGGTGGTGGAGTGGGGGCTTGTGGGCTCCCTACAGCCCTCCTGGCTTGGCCCACAGGCCCCCTGATCTTCTTCCGTTCAGGAAAAATCATTTCGGGGATTTTATTCCGTCTAGACTCCGTTCCAAAATCAGATCTGAAAAGAGCTGAAAACACAGAAAAAACAGGAACTGACACTTGGCACTGAATTAATAAGTTAGTCCCAAAAAACATAAAAAAGGTACATAAAACATCCAAAGATGAGAAGATAAGAACATGAAACCATCAAAAATTATAGATACATTTGAGACGTATCACGCGCGCATGGGCAGGTTGGTTGGCTGGCCAGTGAGCCAACCCAGTCCCAGGCCAAGCCAAACCAGGGGTTGTAGCCATTTTTCTTTTTTATTTAAATTTGATTTTAAATGATATTTGTAAAAAGATTTAACAAGTGAAATATTATGATTCTTCCACTATTATTTTTTGAAAAATGTGTAGTATTTTACAGAACCTTTGGATGAATTTTTGCAACAACTATTCGGTTTTATAATAATAAAAAGGGTTAAACTCGAATAGTTTTGATTTTGTTATATTGATTTTAAAAATATTCTTTCACTGAAACTAGAGGAAAATATTTTTAGAATAACAATATGGATTTATCAGAAAAGTGACTTTGTGATCTGTTTTGGAGTGAGCCACTTATTGGTTTTTATTTATTACGACGATAGAAAACCCGTGTGACGAAGGAATTGGACTTGAAGACCTCGAAGACCCCGGATACCAAGCTGACCAAGGCAAGCAACCCTTTGACCATGACTGAGCATATGTCATATTAAATGCTAGTGTAGCAAATATTTCCGTTGGATATGACCATAAGTATCGGTAAATCATTGAAGTGATCTTACCGATGGATCCTCCGGAGCACTTGCATATTGAGCATGATCCTGCCACCTATGAGGATCACGCTAATATCATGTTGACAAGTAAAGCTAGAATAGTAGTAGCATGATCATGATGTTGGTATAAATCAAAGGTTTATGAAAACCCCGTCGGGTGGAGCCAGTAATGCCCGAGGGTGATGATGAGTTAGGTGGCCACTTTTGGTGAAGTGGTGCACCAGATATTTGTGTGTGTATGGTTTCGGAAATAGGATTATATTTACAATGTGTCGACCGTCCCAACATTACATGTATGACTACGTTACCCCTTTATGGGACGGGGCTTTGTTGATTACTCTGGTCGGTGCTAGCAAAGAGCCACATTACTAGTGGCGAGGTGTGGTCAGTCTCATGATGGGGTCATGCCAGGTAGGGTGACTATGCCGTTTTTATGTGTTCCAGGCACACCGTTGGACCCTGCATGGTTGATACTGTCCAGAGTCGATGCTCGTAAGACGTACAACATGTGGGCTGGGTACCAATTGAGTGGACCTCTTTGTCTAGTATCGTCAGGGGGAAAGGCATTGATTGGGTACTTACCTCGGGTATGTTATATACCGCGAGTCGTGGATGACACGGAAGTTTCTCAGATCTCATGGGTCCAGCGTACTCCCTTTGCAGAGTGTAAAACTATTTGAATAGCCGTGTCCACGGTCAAGGACAATTGGGTGGTGCTGCTTAAACTATGTCCAGTCGTTTCCGCATAAAACAAGTGTGTGTGAGTGTGTGGTAAATGTTGTTAATATGAAAGAGTTGATATGACAGAGTTTGGTGACTTGGCATATAGGGTGAACCAGAGTGTTCTGCCCTTGACAAATATATTTATATCTGTAACCTGTTCTTCAAATCAACATCTAATTATGATGCATATCCATGATCAAGTTTATTCATAGATAAGATGCTATCCACCAAAGATGCATATTACTTGTTATCCTTTCAATTGCATTGTACATATCATGGGTTGTTTGTGAGTACATTCAAAAGTACTCATTAGCTTTCCACTGGTTATATTATTGACCAAACATGGAAGGACCGGAGTTTGGAGAAGAGTATGTCTTCGGAGACGGCCCTGAGAACTAGGACGCTTCCCAGTCAGAATGGCTGTCCGTGTAGGCTGATGGCATGGGCACCCACTTAGCCCTAAGATTTCCGCTACTAGTTGTATCTGTATGATTTGGCCTTATAGGTCCTACCTTCTGAACTTGACCATTCGGTCACGTGATGTAATAACTCGGTACTTGGATGTAAGACTCTCAATATTCAGTATATGTGTGTTCGGTGAGCATTGATCTCTGGGATCACTGACCACGTTCATTCGACGACCTCGACTCGTAAGTCGGGGTCCCCATAGATTATCCGATCCCCTCTCAAATATCCTCTCCTCTCTCTTTATAGTGGTAGCCAGGGTCATCTTCCCTTATCGTAGACGGGAAGGAATCCCACAACGACCAATTTTGGTGGGAAACAAGGGACACATGCTTCTCCTGTCAAAAATGGTCTTGGCCTCCAAAGCCGGTGCCAACATCGCAGAGGTGAGCACAGGGGTGACGTTCGTCCTGCCGGCTGGGGACCTTGGTCTTGTTGTACCAAAATGGAAACCTTTAGGAGATGCCTTTGTAATCCTGATTCGCTCTCACCTTCTTTGCACTAAAGGGGGAACTGTCTTGTACTGCCATCTTCTGATCGCCTGCCCTTCCATTGTGTCATCCTTGACTCGTGAGGCCCGATCTTGCCTTGAAATATCCGCCGTTCCAGAGGGGTCCTGAGGAGGGCCCCTGCGGGTCTTGATGTCGTTCTTCCTCGCGAGACTTGGCCCCTCACGAGGGCCTTGTGCAGGGTTGTGTTGCTCATTCCGGCCTTATGTTGATGAAGTGGGCCCGCCCTAGGCCACAGGCACGCAGGTCTGGGTACCCCATTCCCAGAACACCGACAGACCCAACAGAAGCTCAGTCCACCAATGACTCGGGGGTAGGGACACTCGCGAGGCCAAAGCGTCCTCGCCACCTCCCAGATACACCCCCACCATGACACTCTCACGTAATAACGAGCCGAGGCTGTATACGCCCAGGGCCCACCTAGGACGTGGAGGGGTCCATTCCACGCCTAGTGGCAGCCCTATGCTCCGCGCTGGGGAGAAGCTTACTCCATCAATGACTCGGGGGTAGGGACACTCGCGAGACCAAAGCGTCCTCGCAACATCCCGGATACACCCCCACCATGACACTCTGACGGAATAATGAGCCAAGGCTGTATACGCCCAGGGCCCCGCGAGGACAGGAGGGATCCGCCCCACGCCTAGTGGAAACCTTATTCTCCGCACTGGGGAGAAGACGGACGCAATCAACACAGTCCACCAATGACGAAGCCCACAGCTGGCCATGAAATCAACACAGTCCACCAATGACTAGGCCTGCAACAGGCCAGGAAATCAACCCAGTCCACCTACAACTACGCCCACGCACAGTGCGGGGGACACAAAACTGGAGGTACGGAGCCTCTCGTACGTCAAGGGGGACCACTGGCGATCGCGACTCAGGGGCCTAACTGCGCCTGTAGCACCTTCCCCCTTTGGGCCGTCCTTGGCTTCCGGTCGGTTCAATCGCGGGGATGTATGCGCGGGGCGGGCCCTTTCGATGCAGAGCCTAGTGCACTCAACAAGCCACTTCAAATATCTCAGGGGGAACACTGTGTTGGGGAACGTTGCATGGGAAACAAAAAATTTCCTACGCACATGAAGACCTATCATGGTGATGTCCATCTACGAGAGGAGATTTGGATCTACATACCCATGTAGATCGCGCAACAGGAAGCGTTAAGAAACGCGGATGATGTAGTGGAACGTCCTCACGTCCCTCGATCCGCCCCGCGAACCGTCCCACGAACCGTCCCGCGATCCGTCCCACGATCCGCTCCGATCTAGTGCCAAACGGACGACACCTTCGCGTTCAGCACACGTACAGCTCGACGATAATCTCGGCCTTCTTGATCCAGCTAGCAAGAGGGAGAAGTAGACGAGTTCTCCGACAGCGTGACTGCGCTCCGGTGGTGGTGAAGGATCTACTCCTGCAGGTCTCTGCGCGAGCTCTGCAGAAATACGATCTAGAGGTAAAACTATGGTGTCTAGATCTGAGTTGCACGTGGCAAAAGTTGTCTCAAATTAGCTCTAAATCACCACTATATATAGGAGGGAGGGGAGGAGGCTTGCCTTGAGGGCAAAGCCCTCAAGGGTGCTCCGTCTAGGGAGGAGGAGGAGTCCTACTCCAATCCTAGTCCAACTAGGATTGGAAAGTGGAGTCCTTCTCTTCCTTCCCACCTTTTTTTTCTTTCTCTTTGGATTTTCTTTCCTTGGCGCATAGGCCCTCTTGGTCTGTCCCACCAGCCCACTAAGGGCTATTGCGCCACCCCGAGGGCCTTTGGAATTCCCCCGGGTGGGTTGCTCCCTCCCGGTGAACATCCGGAACCCATTCATCACTCCCGGTACAATCCCGGTAATGCCCGAAAACCTTCTGGTAACCAAATGAAGTCATCCTATATATCAATCTTCATCTCCGGACCATTCCAGAAACCCTAGTGATGTCTGTGATCTCATCCGGGACTCCGAACAACATTCGGTAACCACACATATAACTCAACTATACTAAAACATTGATGAACCTTAAGTGTGCAGACCCTGCGGGTTCGAGAACTATGTAGACATGCCCCGAGGCACTCCTCGGTCAATATCAAATAGCGGGACCTGGATGCCCATATTGGATCCTACATATTCTCCGAAGATCTTATCGGTTGAACGTCAGTGTCAAGGATTCATATAATCCCGTATGTCATTTCCTTTGTCCTTCGGTATGTTACTTGCCCGAGATTTGATCGTCGGTATCCGCATATCTATTTCAATCTCATTACCGGCAAGTCTCTTTACTCGTTCCGTAATACAAGATCCCGTGACTTACTCCTAGTCACATTGCTTGCAAGGCTTGTGTGTGATGTTGTATTACCGAGTGGGCCCCGAGATACCTCTCCGTCACACGGAGTGACAAATCCCAGTCTTGATCCATACTAACTCAATAGACACCTTCGGAGATACCTGTAGAACACCTTTATGGTCAACCAGTTACTTGTGACGTTTGATGCACACAAGGTATTCCTACGGTGCCAGTGAGTTACATGATCTCATGGTCATAGGAACAAATACTTGACATGCAGAAAACAATAGCAATAAAACGACATGATCATTATGCTACGTTCATAGTTTGGGTCTCGTCCATCACATGATTCTCCTAATGATGTGATCCAGTTATCAAGTGACAACCCTTGTACATAGTGAGAAGACCTTGACTATCATTGATCAACTGGCTAGCCAACTAGAGGCTTGATAGGGACATTGTTGTGTCTATGTATCCACACATGTATCTATGATTTCATTGAATACAATTATAGCATGGATAGTAAACGATTATCCTTAAATAGGAAATATAATAATAACTATTTATCATTGACGCTAGGGCATATTTCCAACACGCTGGAGTCACTCGTACATCAAGGGGGACTCCTGAGCATCGCGGCTCAGGAGCCTAAACTGCGCCCGTAGCCCCTTCCCCTTTTGGGTCGTCCTTGGTTTCTGGTTGGTCCAATTGCGGTGGAGGTACGTGCGGGGTGGGCCCTACCGACGCAGAGTGCCGAAGGAGTTCTGTAGCCTCAAATTTTCACATTCTTAGGAAGGATATTGGAGTCACTCATACGTCAAGGGGGACTCCTCAGAATCGCGACTCGGGGGCCAAACTATGCTCGTAGCCCCTTCCCCCTTTGGGCCGTCCTTGGTTTCCGATCGGTTCCATCATGGGGAGGTATGCGCAGGGCGGGCCCTGCCGACACAGAGTGCTGAAAGTGTTCTGAAGTTTCAAAATCCTCGTCGCGTTCCCCTCATGAGGGTAGCTCGCGCTTCAAGGGGGTCCCTGTGCATCGCGACTCAGGGACCTAACTGTGCTCGTAGCCCCTTTCCCTTTTGGGCCATCTTGGAATTCCGATCGTTCCAACCGAGGCGAAGGTATGCGCGGGGCGGGCCCTGCAGACGCAAAGTATCACAACAAACATGAAAGAAAAGAGGCGAAGAAACCATTCAAGTAGTCAGCCAGTTATTACAAGCCTTAGTAAGTCTTTCAAAACTCAAATGATTTTGACGCCTCCACGAGGCATGATGTACATTGCAGGGAAAAAGAATAGGGGGAGAAATCAGGAGGAGCCGCCACCGCCGTTCGCCCCATCTTCAGGGGGCTTGTCGTCGGTGTCAGAAGCATCGTCCTCCCCGGCATCGGCTTCAGCGGCATCCGGAAATGAAGGAGCTGTGATGCAGGCGAACCTCTTGACCAACGCCTCTACGGGCCCCTTCACCGCCTCCGCGGCACTCTGGCAGGCACCAGTGGGGACCAGCTGGATCACAGAACTGAAGTCGAACCCTGGCTCGCGAAGATGAAGGTGACTGAAGATGCGAGTCGCGGCCTCAAAGAAGAGGTCACAGCACTCGCCGTCGACGATCTTGTCCACATGGACGACGACGTTCTCCAATGCCATGGCGAGCTCCGCCGTGAGCACGGCAAAGCCGCTCTCTAGGGTGGCCATAGGCTCGTCGAACCTGTACTAGCAGAGGGAGCGAAGCCTGATCTCAACACCAGGGAAGCCGACCAGCTTTGCGGCTTTCTTCCTCTCGGTCGTGGCGAGGACTTCCCCTTGGCATCGAAGAGGGCCTCCCTCGAGGGGACCTCCTTCTCCTGCTCGTCCAAGCATGCCTGCTTGGCGCCCAGGCGATTCGCCCCCTGGGACAACTCTTCTTCCCGGGCGGAGAGCTTGGCTTCACGCGCTGTGAGTTCTTCCTCCCGTCGGGGAAGCAGCTCGGCTAGTCCGGCTTATTCTTCTTGGAGGGCCTTCAGGCGAGCCTCCACCTCTTCGCAACGTTTGTTGGCCGCAGCGGCTCCTTCCATCGCCTCCTCGCATGCAGCGCGAGCTGCATTGGCCTCCTTCTCGCCTTCCTCCATCGCGGCAACAACCTCGCTCAGGGGTGTGAAGGCGTTGTTTAGGACGCCCTGGGTGTATATTGAGGCCTTCAGGAGCTCCTCCGGAGGAGCCTCTAGGGCTGCCGCGGGCGGTGCAGTTAGGGAGGCATCGTAAAAAAGGTCAAGGCGCTCCAGAGGATGCCCGGAGGACGTGAGCATTGGCGCGTCAAAAGGCTGATGGCCCTCAAGAGCTGGCCCCTTGGGCGACGGAGTCACCGCGATCGCCTCATGACGCTTCAAGGGCTCAGGGGGTGCCAGGACAAAAGCCTGAGAGGTTGTCACACGAGCCTCACCCTCTCCAGCGGCTGGCGACGACGCGTTGGACGGGGCCAATGGTGCATTAGGAGTCGCCTTCGGCTTGACGACCGTCTTCTTTCTCTTTGCCCTCGGTGAGATGACGCCCCTCGACATTGGGCAAAACAGAAATCAGGCAAGCGCGGACGAGGGCGTGCAATGTGTGCCAAGACGAGTAACTTACTCTTTGAGATCGATCCATCTCTTGTTCTTCTCCTCCCCCTCGACGGCGGGAGCAACAGGCCCCCCCATGGAGGGGGCGAGCCAGGCACCTCAGGCTTTCTGTCGACGGAGGCGGGATGCTCCAAGGATGACCCAGCCGCGCACTTCTGGGGGCGGGCACGCATGCGGACCCTGTGGCACGTGGGGCCGATGCGGGTCCCTTGGAGGTCCTGGTCGGGCGCGAGGAGATCACTGCGGAGTCCTCGCCGGTGGCATCATCATCTTCAAGCTCGCGCAGAAGGATGGCCAGCGACGGGGGAGGCGCGTTCACGGGGCCGTCGTCGACGGTCTTCTCTCAGTCCCCCTCGTCGGATGTGTCGCTAGATGACACCTCCACCGAACCGAGGCCCTTGGTTGGGAGGAGCCCCCGCTCATCGAAGACAGGGAGCCCGGCGATCACGTCGGCCCGGTCGTCGAGACAGTACAACAGACCTTGGGCCTCGGGCAGGTCACTATGGTCACCGCCCAGCAAGATCACGACGACCCTCCTCAGCTCCTCAGTGGGAAGGTCCTAGGACCATAGCCTGAGCTCGTCGTCACCAGCGCGGTAGTCCCACATGTGCCTGGAGTGGTCCTGAAGGGGTGATAGGAGAAGCACCAAGAACTCCTTCAAAGTTCTCCCACCGGTCAGCCTCTTGGCGCTGATGTCACGGGAGAAGCGGTCCAAGACGGGCGCGGCCAGAGGGTCGGAGAGCTTAGCTGAGCTCCACGAGGAATTCTTCTTCGGCAGCCCCTTCGGCTCCTCCAGTCGAGGGTTTGTGTCCTTGAGGCTCATAAGAACCCAACGTTGTGGAAAGTTTTCCACCTTCTTCCCGGACTTCAGGGGCAGATTGCCGCTCTAGGTCGCCACAAAGGAGACACATGCCGAAAATGGGCGCTGTCGTGCAGGCGCGGGCTGAAGAAATGGCGGAAGAGGGCTACTGAAGGCCGTGCGCCTACGAAGGCCTCACAGTAGAAAGTGAAGACGGCACCAGCCCGGCATAGACGCTGTGGAGGAAGATGGGGTATGCCACCTTCGACGCGGGCTGCCTCTCTGTGGTGCCGGGCCATATCGGGGTCCACTCGTGCTCATTGGACTCGGCCGCAGTTCATGGAAGCACGGGGACGAGATCGACGTCCTTGGAAAGGGCGCACTTCAGGAGCGGAGGAGCAGGAGCATGACCTTGCGCCTTTGGCTTTTGTTTGCCAGCAGGCGCCATCGCTGGACTGGCAAGGGAGCGGCGCGACGCTGGATCTGGGAGACGCCGGTTGGAGTGGGAGACCAAGGAGGAAGAGCGTGTGTGGGCGAAGGAAAGCAATAACGCACCAAGGCAATGAGCCAGGCTCCTCATAAATCGGGCAGAAGACAAGGGAGATCCAACATCAGCCGCGTGATGCGCACTGGCCTGGCCCACATGCATTTAGGGCCTGCGGCGCCTCAGGTTGCCCCCCGAGGCTTCGCTCCGAAAACAACCCGAGTACGCCTGGACCCGGGGGCTATTGTCTGAGTTCTGGGAATTGGGTACCCAGACCTGCCTGCCTGTGGCCTAGGGGTTGCCCGCTTCATCGAGCAAACCAACGGGCCCGGCACCACCCAAGACAAGTCCCTCACGAGGAGCCAAGCCTCGCGAGGAGGAGAAGGATCGAGACCCGTAGGGGGGCCTCCTCGGGACCCCTCCGGGGCGGAGGATATTCTGAGGCGAGGCTCGGCCTCAGGAGTCAAGGATGACATAGACGAAGAAGGGGCGAGTAGCAGACAGCTGGGCGATGCAGTTTTCCATTTAGTGCAAAGGAGGTAAGGACGTACCAGGGTTCCCAAAGCATATTCCAAAGGTTTCCCTTCTGGTGTAACAAAGCCATCACCGCCCTCCAGCAGGACGGGCGTCATTCCTGGACCTGACCCTGCTGTGCTGACAGTCACTTTGTAGGCGAAGACCACCATTGGGCAGGGGGAGCATGTTCCCCTGTTCCCCTTCAAAATTGGCCGCCCCTATAAGGGAAGACGACCGGGGCCGCCCCTATATATAGAGGATAGGTTGCTTCGTAGAGGGCATGATTCATTCACTCTCTAGCACCACACAAAGCCACCCAGCTTCCGGAGGCTCTTGAGCACTGTACTAGTTCGTTCACCAACCTCCACGAGAGGCAATCAACCAAAGCGGGAGTAGGGTATTACGCTTCTTAGCGGCCTGAACCTAGGTAAACTGTCGTGTTCCGTGTCTTCCTCACCATCGAGTGAGTTCCTTGCCATTCTCAGCAAGTAGCGAGCTAGGTGAGGCGAGCTAGTGAGAGATCTTCGTACACGCCCGTGAGTTCAAATCTTTAGGGTTTTGCAGAGCCCGAAGTCTGACAGCTTCCACAGTCTTTGCTGCAGAGGAGGATGTTGAGAATGCACCTATTCTCATGAAGTAAAGGCCTCATTTGCCACTTCATAATGAGGCTCATCCAATAGCTGAAGACATGAAGAAAAGAAGAGATGCAGGGTTGAGGAAGTGGAGACCTATTGATCCCTATGCTGTGAGGAGAAGGACTGCAGTTGATCCCAGGTTTCATACAAGAGAACAACAACACTTCTAGGAGACAGTTCTGTATGACAAATGTCCAACAGTCACACTCGCTTCAAAGTCACCAATTTGATTGTTGATACTATCAGGAGACCTTCTGCGTATGAGAAGAGATCTTGCGAATATGCACCATAAATTCAGATGCTCATCAATGCCAAGATTGGCTAGCATGCATATTAGCTTGATTGTCCTCATTTGCCACTTCAGCCAGAGTTCGAGGATAATGACGTTGTGATGGATGACACTCATCCAAGCTCAACTACAGCAAGAGAGGTTGTAGAGGTAGCACCTGCAGAGGCCGATAAGAATGCTCCAACTCCACCACCCTAGCTAAAAACCAGAGATGAACATATTTCGTTCTTGATTAGCACCATCCAAGGGATGGAGAAGAATATTTCTGAGATTTTTCTAAACCAGAAGAGCCTAAAGAGGATCGTGGAAACAAAGTTCCATGACCTAGATGGGAAGGTTATGGAGTTGTCCACCATAGTTAAGCAGCTTCAGCATGAAGTTGACTTAGTGTAGATTCCACACTCAAATGATGAAGATGATGATGATAATGATTCACCTATTCGTACTACCACACGGTTCTCGACCCAGTCCAGGTCAGTAGTTGTGCTAGTACCATAAGATAGACCGTCTTCATCAGCTCAAGCTTCAGCTCCTACTCCTCCACCTCTAGTGTTTACACCTCCATCTCCTGCTCCAGCGACGTCAGCCGAAGCCTTCATCCATGCTCTCTTTTCTACTCCAACATATGCAACCGGAGGAGATCTTTCCCAGAGAGATGCTTAGATTAGACCTTTGAACTTTTTGGTACTTGTTGCCAAATGGGGAGAATTGTATAAATCAATAGGGCTTTCAAAGAGGGACGACTTTTTTACTTTACTTTCTCTTGTTTGGTTTTCAAAACTTGATTTGGTCTTTTGGACGACTTTATCTGTTTAGATGTGTGTTTGATCATACACTTTCATTGTTTGATGCTAGCACATTATTACCTTTGAGCTATCTGCATCATGATCATTCACTTGTTTTTGGTGCCATGTGCAATACTATTCATTCTTATCTTCGATGCGCACTACCAAGTTGTATGTGACATGGAAGAGTAAGCCATGATCCTAATCGATTGTGCATTGATCTATATGTTGTCATCAATTACCAAAAAGGGATAGATTGAAAGCACAATTTCTCCCTAAGGCAGTTTTGGTAATTAATAACAACATATTCGTCATTGGACCGATGAACTTGTCCAAGTACATTTTAGAAAAGTTCAAAGATGCTTTGGCTATATGATTGTGTGGAGATGCCCCTTTGATGAAGGAAGGAATAGGATTGGCTAAAGCTTCAAGAAAGAAGACTCTTCATTTTTGCACTTTGTGAGAAATCACATATGAGTCCGTAGGAAAGCCAACACTATTAAAAGGGGATGAGGTATTATGATGAATTGGTTGCCCAAGTGCTTAGAGATAGCCACCCAAAATACTTAGCCACTCTTCCACAAGATATATCTATTCCAAGTCAAATATTGAAAATCGGTGGCACCAACATTTCTCGCTCGGCCATACATTTTACACTTAGATAGATCGTATGCCACACCCACAAACTTGGTACCACCGAATTTATAACTTCGGTGTCATCGAGTTGGTCAATTATGGTGTAACTATAACAGTTCGGATTCAACACTCCACAACATTCCCCTTTTATTCCATTGTCGCCGTGTGATTTATCTCGTTGTCGCATTCATCACCGCATCATGCGCATCATATGCATTGCATCGGCACTCCGTTGCCGTCAGTTCCCAAAACTTGCATCCGTTATTAGTTGTCGGTTCTCTCTGTTTTCGTCGATGATCATTTTGAAACCAACTACACATGCACACGCCCACGACATCCTTTAAAATATTGTTTTGAAAGTTGTGTATAAAACTTTCCCAGATTGGGTTGAAAGTTGACGTGTGGTCTTATTTATTTGTAGGTAGACCGTCTACCAAGTTTCGTCGCATTCGGCGGTCGTTTGGTATCCGAATCGTTAAATATATAGCAGCAGGATAGCTGATTTAAGTATCGGATGTTTTGGTGTTTTAAAACGCGTATCACGGGTCACAAACTGGCCTCTCTTCTTGGCCCATCCCAGTATACACAGCTGTTAGAGCATATATCTCCATATGTGGTTTTGGTAATTAATGACAATTCCTATGGACTAATGGTTGCCTTAAGTTACATTTATAGGATTTGTCCATAGGCAGTTCTTGAAGTCCATCTGTTGGGTTCAAGGAGTTTATATGATGACCAAGATGGTATTCAAGGTATTATCCAAAGAATAGTCATAGAGACACATGGTTGATCAAGATCTCAGACAAAGAGTAAATCAAGATGATCAACACACAAAGCGTACAAGATGTACTGAGAGGGATCAAGTGATCCCATGGTATGGATTTGTCCATAGGCACTTCTTGAAGTCCATCTGTTGGGTTCAAGGAGTTTATATGATGACCAAGATGGTATTGAAGGTATTATCCAAAGAATGGTCATAGAGACACATGGTTGATCAAGATCATAGACAAAGAGTAAATCAAGGTGATCAACACACAAAGCGTACAAGATGTACCGAGAGGGATCAAGTGATCCCATGGTATGGTAAGCATTGTCCATTACGTGTTTGTGTACTAACCCATGGTCTTCATGAGAGTTCTATGTGGGGGTTAGGTGTGTTTCCATGGGCTTGCGTCAAAGGGAAGATCTCATACAACCCATGAAGTATGACGTCAAGTTGTGATCGTCATCAAGATTGCGATGTGCAAGTTCAAGTGGATCAACACGAAGATATCATGCTTGAAGCTAGCCGTCCATTGTGGTGGCAATGGACTTGTGAAGATATGCTGAAGAGTGGCTCACCCATAGTGAGTATGGGGGAGCTATCAACTAGTCTTCATCAAGCCAAGGCAATCAAGAAAGGTGTTCCATCTTGAGGAAGCCAAGATCATCATCATTTAGCTCAAGAGGACGAGGTGCAAGGTATAGGTTTGCCCTTGATAGGTTTTCTGTTTAGGATAGATTGTTGTACTATCAAGGGGGCTCTCAAGTGAGTAGCTTGATTGTATCATTCGTTGAGAGCTCAAACCATTTGCATCCTTGCATCATACTTCTTGGTTCTTGTTTGGTGTTTCTCTTTGTGAGTTTTAGAGCTTATGGTCATTTTCGTGACAAGCTCTAGTTCATCGAAAACGGAGTCCATATGCATCTACTATGATGTTTTCGATGTTGGAGTATTTGCCGGTTCTTCACTCATAGAGGACTCACATCTCTATATCATTGGCATTTTCACATCTCTATATTGCTGTTTGGATAGCTCCCGTCGTCCTG
This sequence comes from Hordeum vulgare subsp. vulgare, assembly GCF_904849725.1. NCBI lineage: Eukaryota > Viridiplantae > Streptophyta > Magnoliopsida > Poales > Poaceae > Hordeum > Hordeum vulgare. The sequence continues at coordinate 230,840,161 of NC_058518.1, read as the reverse complement.
AATCCAACAAGCTTGGGTTTGCTCGATTCGGAGCTCGTATGCGAAAGTTATGGCTGTTTCAGTGGAGAGCGCTAGTACCGCTGGACCTAGCGGTTGTACCGCTAGAGTTGGCGGTAGTACCGCTGGCCCTAGGGGTAGTACCGCTAGAGCTAGCGGTAGTACCGCTGTCCAGCGGTAGTACCGCCCCTGGCCAGCGGTAGTACCGCTCCAAGTTTTTAGTACCGTCATCTTTGCGGTTGTACTGCGTCGGACATTTTTGCGAAGACTTTCTTGGCGGTGGTAGTGCCTTTGCACTACTAGGGGCCCAGCGGTAGTACCGCTGGAGTGCCATCGGTAGTACCGCTAGCCGGCGGTAGTACCTCCCCTGGTCAGCGATAGTACCGCTGGAATGTCAGCGGTAGTACCGCTGCAGCTCGGGCTGTAAGTGGGGGTAATGGTCTGATTTCTTCCCCCACTATATAAAGGGGGTCTTCTTCCCCCTTGGTCTTATCTATCCGTTGAGCTCTTGTTCTACCTCCATTGTTGACATTCTTAGAGCTTGCTTACTCTTAATCCCTCCAATGATTCTTGCTCGTTCTTGAGGGAAAAGAGAGAGGAGATCTAGATCCACATCTCCACCAATCACTTTCTCCTCTATGTGAGGGGAACCCCTTGGATCTTGATCTTGGAGTTCTTTGTGAGCTCCTTGTTCTTCCTCTCATATTTCTCCATAGCTTTCGTTGTTGTGGAGGGATTTGAGTGTGAGGGACTTGACCACGTCGTGTGTTCTTGCCATTGCATTAGTTGCATAGGTTTGAGTTCTCCACGGTGATACGTGGAAGTGAAGTTTGAGAAGCTTATTACCTTTGGTACTTAGTACCCTAGATATTGTTCTTCGCGGATGCTTTGGCGCCCTAGAAGCTTGGTGGTGTCTCGGAGCTCAATCATTGTGGTGTGAAGCTCCGGGCAAGTGTCGGTGTCGTGGGTATAAGCCTGACAGTAGATGTGTAGGGTACGAATGAGATGGGCAGAGTCCTAGCTATGGCGAGGTTGTATGAGTTCAGGCCCCTCTGCGGTGGAGGTAACAGCCCTACGTCTCAGTGCTCTCGGAGCTTGTTACGGAGTGTAATATGGAATACAATGATTTGCTAACCCTTTTACTAGTGGGGGAGGGCGGCTTATATAGAGTGCGCTGCCCTCCACAACGGTTCTGATTCAGGGGTGGAGTAGTGGCGATTGAATGCGTACGTTACAGGTAACGTATGCTCTAAATGCTAATAAATGCACCCGGAAACGTACGACAGTATCCCTCCATAGAGGTTACGATGTACCGAGTGTATCCAATCGGTTGGCCTGGTGCCCTCGGAATGCTAGTCTCCGACTGGATGATTCTGGGCCTGTTACCGACTGGATGATGGGGACTCCTTAATTCAGTCGGGGCAGACTTAGGGTCCTGTCCATTGTGTGGGGTAGTCCTTGGGTAGGACATGTACGACACGCCTATTACCCTACCCTAGGACTATGACCCCATCATTAGTCCCCGAATGGATTGGGGTTGAAACGCCGAAGCGGTGCTTAAGGTTCAGATCCGACTGGACTAGGTTCGGCTTGGGTGTTGCTTGCCTCTATCCATTTTATCTTTCCTCACCAGCGATCCGAGTGGAAGTGTTTGCGAAACAGACTGTCGGGAACCGAGTGCTTCTGCGGCATCTTTTGACGTGACCGGTCAACTGACAGCAGCGGATTTTCCGGGATCTCAAATTTCGGATTCCGCGCGCTCAGCGGGGATGACGCCAGCGTGCTCGAGTAGCGCCTGACGCCTCGATTCTCGTGCCTTCAACTCCTCCACTAATATCGCCGCGGCCGGTCGGACGGATAAGATTTCGGGCCCATTCGCTAGTGACCCAGTCGGCGCTCTATTTAACTCTGGGCAACGAGACTCCTCGGTTACGCTCGCCGAATCTTTCGCTCTCGCCTGCTCCGTCTTCGTCGCCACCCCCTGCGCTCATACACACCTTCCTTCTCCTCCTTCTCGAGGGCTCGCCATCGCCTCCATGACCAAAGGTCAGACCAGCAAGATGGAGGGGAGGAAGAAGAAGAACAAGGCGGCGGCTGCTCAACGGCGGCAGCGGCCGTTGCCGGCGGGATGGATCCAAGGAGACTTCCTCCCCTCCACGGTGACGGAGGGAGATCTGCTGGAGCTGGTGGAGCATGGAATGCTCGTGCATAAGTCCTGGAGGCAGCCGACGGACGACGAGGTCAAGCCGACGCCTTGGGAGGGGGAGCGCGTCCTGCTCCTCACCCATGTTCACAGAGGTTTTTCTTTGCCCCCGCACCCCTTCTTTAAAGGCATCATGAATCACTTCGGAGCTCAACTCCATCACTTTCCTCCAAATGCCATCGCCCATCTTTCTGCCTTTATCGTTTTGTGCGAGTGCTTTATCGGTTGCCCCCCCCATTGGGGTTTGTTCAAACACATCTTCTCCGCTCGCTCCCAAACCATCAGACGTCTTAGTCAGTCGGACGATAAGACACACCTCCTCCAGCTCTGCGGGGGTTTAGGGTTCCAGAAGAAGAGTCGGAGCAGCTATCCTGCTTTCCAGTTGAGTGAGTCGGTTAGGAACTGGCAGTCGACGTGGTTCTACTGCCAGGACATCGCCTGTCCGAATGCATCGACTGGGCTGCCTCCGTTTAGTCTAGACCGTCCCGCTCCGCCTAAACAACTCGCGCTCTCGAAGGCCGAGAAGAACGACATCTAGTCTTTGGTTGAGGCACTCGTGGATGTTGTCAGGAGGGGGGTCACCGGTATAGACCTGCTGGAAGTCTTCCTTGGTCGGCGGATCCAGCCGCTGCAGGCCCGCGACCACGCTATGTGGCACTACACAGGGCCCGAGGATTCCACTCGGACCAACGTGGTGGGCATACCCGAGGAGAGGGTGACCTCGTGGGTGCTCCAAATCACGGGTCCCTGTGAGAACCCCGAAGGAGCCCGCCGAGTGACGCCTTACAGCGCGGACCACCCTCCACCGAATCAGGTGAGTAGCATTAGCCGAGTGCATTGAACCGTCTTGATTCCAATCGTTTACTTATATCTCCGTGTGATGCCTAATGTTTCCGACTGAACTTCATGCAGGCGTGGACCAACTGGTTCTCCCCCGTCTCGAATGGGAATCCGGAGGAGGAAGAGGAGGAAGGCAGCCAGGAGGGGAGCATGGAGAGCGCCGAATACGTCTTCAACAACGGGGAGTCGGAGGAGGAGGACAGCGAGGAAGAGGAAGAGGATGAAGAGCAAGACTCGCCACCTCCACGACCAGAGCATCGGACAAAGCGCCGACACGAGCCCGCCGTCCCTTCTGCTCCTCCTGCGTCGTCGAGTGCTCCGCCTGCTACTCCGGTGGTCCCGAGTGTTCGAGGCACCAAGAGGGCGAGGGACGCCGCCGCTGAACCCGCAGGTCAGTCTTCCAGGGCGCCCAAGCCGAGTGGGCCCAAGCCTCGGAAGGCTCTGCCGCAAATGAGGGTTGCTATCCCTGTCACCTCCACGTAAGTGAATCTAGCTTTCGGCTCTTTCTGTTATCCGAGTGAACCCCTGTTTACGAGTTGAATGGATTTCACTCGACAGGGTCGCTACCTCTGCAACCTCTCCGGCTCGCCAAGGGGACGACCCCATGGACACGGACAACGTCGTTTCGTCCCAGCCAGGTGTGTTGTAGGAGAGTCGGGTGTTTTGTCCCCACAGACTGCGCCATTCTTTCTTTTTCTGAGACGTCATGTCATTTGGCTTGTCAGGGGCGATTTGCCTCGATGAGGACGACCAGGGGAGAGCCGACCCCGCCGTGGAGCCTGTCCTGGAGCCTGTCCTTGAGGCTGCTCCTCCTGCTGCGACACCTGCTACCGACGCCCCGCCGACCGAAGCGCCGCCACTGACTGAACCGGTGCTGGTGGGGGAGGAACCGACTGGGGCGGACCTTGGGATGCCCCAGGAACCTCCGACGATTCCCTGTTCGTCGAATGCTGAATTCAGCATCCGGCGTCTTCCGGAGGAGCAGGTGGGAGCGGCCAAGGGGGCCATGGTTCAGGCGGAGCTGATGGCTGGAGAAGCCAAGAGGGCTTATGACTCCGTTGCGGCCTTGTACCAGCAGAGCTTGGAGCTGCGCGATGATATCCGAGTAAGTAGTCTAGTAAGTACTTACTTTTCTTCTGTAACCCACTAGGTGTTGTTGTTGTATGCAATGGGTTCACTCCGAGTGAACCCAGTGGGTGTAGTCCCCGAGACTTCTGTCGAGTGCTTGCACCGACAGTTGTCTTGATAAATTTTGCCTTTAGTTTGGTTGTGTCCGTAGATAGGATTTCCGAGTGCGAGTACTTGTTGCAGTCGGAGTGCACTTGCGGTAAGAGTTCCCGAGAGTAAGTTGCACTCAGGTCGGGTAGTATTGGCCTCTGAGGCGTATGTGAAAACATGCATCTCAATAGGGCAGGCCTGCTTGAGGTGCATGCCATTGGGGTCACTCTTAGTGAACCCACTGGGTGTAGTCGCCGAGACTGCTGTCGACTATTTGCGTCGGCAGGGGTCTGAAGAACTTAGACTGTGAACTGATAAACTTGCTGATTGTCCTTTGTTTCTTGGTGGCAGAAAACTTGTGAAATGGGAACGGCCTATGAAGCTCTGAGGGCGGAGAGGAACCAGTACGCTGGTGAACTTGAAGCTGCTATGCTCGCCATGGCCGGCATGAAGGAGGCTCTGGAGGGACGAGAGAAGTCCCTGGAGGAGGTTCGGGAGGCGAATAAGGTGTTGACGGAGGAGGTTGAGAGAATGCAGAAACAGAGGACTGATCTGCACAATCAGATGGCCGTTCGGAACAAACGATACATAGCTCAAGAGAAGTATGTCACCGACTGGGCTGCGCAGATGATGACTCGTCTGGCTGCTAAGCCTTATGTTTTGTCGAGTGCTTGTACCGTGTGTATTACACTCGGTTTTTATTGTATACTTGCCCTTTTGTTGCAGACTTTTGCGTTGACGCTGAGGCTGAAGCAGCGGCTGTGGAGCGGTCCATTAAGCACAACGTGCCACTCGGCGAGAACGCCAACCGGGATCTGCTCCGGGCGCATATCCGCGTAGGCAAAGTGAGTCCTTTCATCGGTCGATTGAGAGAAGTCGTTGACCGAATTGACAAGGAACTTTGGCCGGAAGATGAGTCGCGGCAAGAGATGGAATCCTTAATGGCGCGACTAGAGGACATTCCGAGCCGAGTGCAAGCATGGAAGAAATCAGCAGCGCGTTGCAGTGCTGATGTTGCGCTGTCCTTGGTCCGAGTCCATGGCAAGGAGGTGCGAGAAGACAAGCTGAACACATTGAAGGTCGCCAACACGAAGAAGCTTCGATTCGAAGACTTCATGGAGACGTTCCTTGAGACTGCTACCCGCATCGCCGATGGAATCGACTTGGACACTTTCGTGGAGGAAGTTACTACTTAGGCGATTCGGAGTTGTTTCGAGTTGGACGTTTAGTGCACACTCGGAGGAAGTTACTACTTAGGCGATGTGTGATCGCAGCTAAGTCCCCGAGTGTGACGTGTAGTGCACACTCGGAGGAAGTTATTACTTAGGTGATTCTTGATCACAGCTAAGTCCCCGAGTGCGACGTATAGTGCACACTCGGAGGAGGTTAGTACTTAGGTGATTCTTGATCACAGCTAAGTCCCCGAGTGCGACGTATAGTGCACACTCGGAGGAAGTTATTACTTAGGTGATTCTTGATCACAGCTAAGTCTCCGAGTGCGACGTGTGGTGCACACTCGGAGGAAGTGAGTACTTAGGTGATTCTTGATCACAGCTAAGTCCCCGAGTGCGACATATAGTGCACACTCGGAGGAAGTTATCACTTAGGTGATTCTTGATCACAGCTAAGTCCCCGAGTGCGACGTATAGTGCACACTCGGAGGAGGTTAGTACTTAGGTGATTCTTGATCACAGCTAAGTCCCCGAGTGCGACGTATAGTGCACACTCGGAGGAAGTTATTACTTAGGTGATTCTTGATCACAGCTAAGTCCCCGAGTGCGACGTATAGTGCACACTCGGAGGAAGTTATTACTTAGGTGATTCTTGATCACAGCTAAGTCCCCGAGTGCGATGTATAGTGCACGCTCGGAGGGGGTTAGTACTTAGACGATTCAGGATCGCAGCTAAGTCCCCGAGTGCGACGTATAGTGCATGCTCGGAGGGGGTTAGTACTTAGGCGATTCAGGATCGCAGCTAAGTCCCCGAGTGCGACGTGTAGTGCACACTCGGAGGGAGTGAGTACTTAGGCGAATCAGGACCGCAACTAAGTTTTTTTTTTGTGACTGGAGTCTGCGACCATGGGAGAACTCTGAATCTGCAAAAAACTGAATCTTCTGTATATATTATTTCGTCACAACTTGTTCGTTACACTGCTTCAGTCGACGATCACGTATAAAAGCGCTTGAGAAGATCTCCGTTCCATGCGCGCGGCTCGTCCGTCTCCCTCTGAATGTTGTAGAGTCTGTACGCTCCGTTGTTCAGCACCTTGGAGATGATGAAAGGTCCTTCCCAGGCCGGAGCCAACTTGTGGGGTCTTTGTTGATCCACTCGGAGCACTAAGTCGCCTGCTTGAAATGTGCGACTCCTGACGTGATGCGCATGAAAGTGTCGCAGATCTTGCTGGTAAATCGTTGAGCGAGTAAGTGCCATCTCGCGTTCCTCCTCCAGAAGATCGACTCCATCTTGCCTTGCTTGTTCTGCTTCAGCTTCGGAGAAGAGTTCGACTCGTGGGGCATTGTGAAGCAGGTCACTCGGAAGGACCCGTTCTGCTCCATAAACGAGGAAGAACGGCGATCGCCCCGTTGATCTGTTCGGAGTGGTGCGGAGGCCCCAAAGCACTAAAGGTAACTCGGTGACCCATGCACCAGCAGCGTGTCCTACCTCTCGCAGGAGTCGGGGCTTCAAACCTTGAAGAATAAGCCCATTCGCCCGCTCAGCTTGCCCGTTGGATTGAGGATGTGCTACGGAAGCAAAATCCACTCGGATACCCTGACTCGCACAGAGGCCTTTGAATCTGTCCGAGTCGAAGTTTGTCCCGTTATCCGTGATTATGCTGTGAGGTACCCCGAATCTGGAAATGATGTCCCTGACAAACTTGACAGCTGTTGAGGCATCGAGTTTCTTGATGGGCTTGGCTTCTATCCATTTCATAAACTTGTCGACTGCCACCAACAGATGTGTGTGGCCTCCCTAGCCTGTCTTGAATGGTCCGTCTGTATCTAATCCCCAAACTGCAAATGGCCACACAAGTGGGATTGTTTTTAATGCAGATGTTGGCTTGTGGGACTTGTTGGAGTAGAACTGATAGCCTTCACATCGGTCAACCAAATATTTAGCCATCTCGTTTGCTTGCAGCCAAAAGAAACCAGCTCTGAATGCCTTGGCGACAATTGCTCTCGAAGAAGCGTGATGACCGCAGGTTCCTGAGTGAATATCTTCTAGGATCAACTACCCTTCCTCCGGGGAAATGCAACGTTGAAGAACGCCTGAAACACTCTCCTTGTACAATTGACTATCAATGATAGTGAATGCCTTCGACCTGCGAACTATTTGCCTGGCTTGCACTTCATCTTCTGGAAGTTCTTGCCTTAGGATATATGCGATGATTGGCACAGTCCAATCGGGAATGACAGCCAGAATCTCTATGACCAGATCAACCACAACAGGTACATTGACTTCAGTCGGGTCTGTTACGCTCTTGGGTTGTACCGGTTCCTCTGTGAAGCGGTCTTCTTTGACTGAGGGAAGATGGAGGTGCTCGAGGCAGACATCACTCGGGACTGGTCTCCGAGTGGATCCGAGTTTCGCCAACTCGTCAGCTGCTTGGTTCTTCAGTCTCGGAACATGATGGAGTTCTAGACCTTCAAACTTCTTCTCCAGCTTCCTAACTACATTGCAGTATGTTGTCATGGTGGGGTTCCTTACGTCCCATTCTTTCATCACTTGGTTGACCACCAAATCCGAATCACCGTAGACCATCAGGCGACGGACGCCGAGTGAGATGGCCATGCGCAATCCGTAGAGGAGAGCTTCATACTCTGCCTCGTTGTTGGAGGAATCAAAGTGTATCTGAAGCACGTACTTGAGCTTGTCACCCTTTGGTGATATGATCACAACACCAGCGCCGGATCCATTCAACATCTTAGACCCATCGAAGAACATTGTCCAATGAGCCGAGTAGATGTGAGTCGGTTGCTGTTGTTCTACCCATTCTGCTATAAAGTCAGCCAGGGCTTGAGACCTAATAGCTTTCTTGGCCTCGAACTTGATGTCACAGTACAACATCTCCATTGCCCACTTCGCCACTCAGCTTGACGCGTCTCGATTGTGGATAATTTCCGAGAACGGAGCATCAGAAATGACAGATACCGAGTGGTCTCGGAAATAATGGGCCACCTTCTTCGCAGTCATATAGATCCCATAGATAAGTTTCTGATAATGGGGATACCTCTGCTTGGAAGGGGTCAGGACTTCGGAGACGTAGTACACTGGCCGCTGAACTTTGTATGCTTTGCCTTCTTCTTCTCGCTCGACTGTGAGAACAGTACTGACGACTTGATTTGTAGCCGCGATATATAGAAGAAGGGGCTCTTTACTGAGCGGAGCAGTAAGAACCGGCTGGGTGGAAAGTAGGACTTTGAGGTCGTCGAATGCGACTTGGGCTTCGTCTGTAGACTCGAAGGTATCTGACTTCTTCATGAGTCGGTACAGAGGAAGTGCATTTTCGCCGAGTCGACTGATGATCCTGCTCAAAGCCGCTAGGCAACCTGTGAGCCGTTGAACATCGTGTATTGTAACCGGCCTCTCCATTCGAACGATGGTCCCGATCTTTTCGGGGTTAACGTCGATCCCTCGTTCGGAAACGAAGAAACCGAGTAACTTTCCGCTGGGAACACCAAATGAACATTTGGCTGGGTTGAGCTTGATATCGTACCTACGAAGGTTGGCGAATGTTTCTGCCAAGTCAGTCAGCAGGTCGGAACCTTTGCGTGACTTGACTATGATATCATCCATGTATGCCTCCACATTGCGACCGATCTGGTCGAGGAGACATTTTTGGATCATGCGCATAAATGTAGCTCCTGCATTCTTCAGACCGAAAGGCATAGTGATGTAGCAGAAGCACCCAAACGGGGTGATGAAGGCTGTTTTTAACTCGTCGGGACCATACAGACGGATCTGATGATAGCCCGAATAGGCATCAAGAAATGACAACCGCTCGCATCCCGCAGTCGAATCGACAATTTTATCTATGCGGGGGAGCGGAAAATGGTCTTTCGGACAGACCTTATTGAGATGCTTGAAGTCAATGCACATTCGGAGTGACTTGTCCTTCTTGGGCACCATGACGACATTGGCGAGCCACTCGGAGTGGTGAACCTCGCGAATGAAGTTGGCAGCCAATAGCTTGGCCACCTCTTCTCCGATTGCCTTCCTCTTGTGCGCGGCGGACCGGCGCATGCGCTCTCGGACGGGCCGAGCGGCGGGATCCACATGCAGTCGGTGCTTAGCCAACTCCCTAGGTACACCTGGCATGTCAGATGGTTTCCATGCGAAGATGTCCCAGTTCTCACGGAGGAATTGGGTGAGCTCGACTTCCTATTTTGGATCGAGGGTGGTGGAGATGTTCGTCGGGGCGGCAGAGTCGTCCGTCGGGTGGATGCTGACCTTTTTCGTCTTCCCCGCCGACTGGAACGCGGACTCAGAAGCTGGTTTCTTTGAGCGCATCAGGTCGGCAGGGTCGACTGTCTTCTTGTACTCGTAGAGCTCGAGTACTGCCATCTGCTGGTCGGCGATTCTTGATCCCTGCTGCAGACACTCATCGGCTCGCTGGCGGTTGACCGTGATGGTAATAACGCCTTTTTGGCCTGGCATCTTCAACTTCAAGTACACATAGCATGGACGTGCCATGAAGCTCACGTATGCCGGGCGGCCCAGAATTGCGTGGTAAGCGCTCTCGAAATCCACCACCTCAAATGTAAGCTTTTCCTTGCGAAAGTTTTTGTCGGAGCCGAAGATGACGTCCAACGCGATCTGGCCGAGTGACTTGGCCTTCCGTCGAGGGACGACTCCGTGGAATTGCATACTGCTCTCGCTGAGTCTGGACATCGGAATGCCCATTCCCTTGAGAGTGTCAGCATACATGATGTTCAGTCCGCTGCCGCCGTCCATGAGCACTTTGCGCAGTCGGACTCCTTCTACCACCGGGTCGACGACCAGAGCCTGTCTTCCTGGGGTGGGGACATGCGCTGGATGATCCGACTGGTCAAAGGTGATCGCAGTCTGAGACCATTTAAGAAACTTGGGGGCAGTCGGAACGGCCATGTTGACTTCTCTGTTCACCAGCTTCAGTCGACTCTTGCTTTTGACGTCACCAAAGATCATGAGGGTTGCATGGACTTGGGGGAACGGATCCTCCTTATCCTCCTCATCTTGTTCAGGATTCTTCTCACTCGGTTGCTCTTCGCTGAACCCCTGGATCAGGAGACGACACTGCCGAGTGGTGTGCTTCGCGTATATGGGGTTGCCTTCTTCGTCCATCTTCGTGTGAACCGGGCAAGGCTGGTCCAGGATGGGATTGTTGAACGGCTTCTTCTTGGGGGTAAAGTGCGCTTTCCCTTTGCCCTTGAACTTGTCGCTGGTCACAGCTGCAGCTTCTGCTTGCGGTGTGGGCGGAACTTTTTGTTTCTGCTTCCGAGTGTTACCTCCGTCGACATAGCCGACTGTCTTGTGTTTGCCGCTCTGGATGCGGTCCTCTTCTTCGCCATTTGCATAGCGAGCCGCTATCTCCATCATCTTGCCATGGAGATGTCGCCCGTTCGACCGAACTTCAAGTACAACTCTCTGTACCGTACGCCTGCCTTGAATGCACAGACCGCTTGATGCTCGGTGACGTTCTCCACCGTGTGGTAGAGAGTTGTCCATCGCTGGATGAAGTCGCGCAAGGGCTCATTCGGCTTCTGGATACAGTGCTGAAGCTCCACGAGGCCTGCAGGGCGTTTGCACGTCCCTTCGAAGGTTCTGATGAACACTCAGGCCAGATCTGCCCAACTGTAAATGCTTGAGGGGGCCAACTGGTTCAGCCAAGCTCGAGCCGTGCCGTCGAGCATCAGAGGGAGGTGCTTCATAGCGACATGGTCGTCCCTCCTCCGATCTGGACTGCCACTCGGTAGTCGTCTAGCCATGTTTCAGGCTTGGACTCCCCCATAAATTTACTGATTCCCGCTGCCAATCGGAAGTTGGGCGGGATGTCAGCCGAGCGGATGGCTCAACTAAAACACTCGGGGCCGGACACGATGGTCCTGCTTCCACTCGAACGGTCCATATCGCGACCATCGCGGTGGGCTCGACCCCTGTCGACTCTTCACTGGGCGATTCGCCCTCTTGCGTCGGGTCTTGGGTCGTAAGTATCGTCGATCGAACGCCGATCATCATGATGTCGGGACCCATAGGGCCCACCCCGCAGAGGGGTGCGTGAGCGGTGGCGATCTTCACGGATCATGGAACGGCTGCCTCCCCTGTGATGCTGATGGGAACCAGGGCTGTGAACCGATCGATGCGTGTTTGCGTGGACGGAACTATTGTAAATCCGATTGTGTGACTGGGACACTGCCGAATTCTGCTACTGCGTCGTGCGCAACAGAGCTCAGATCTGCTCGATTCCCCTTCCTGCCTCTGAATCAGTCGGCTGGAGGGAATCAACAATCTGGGCAGCCGCAGGCAAGTTGAGGAGAGGTGTGCGGAACAACTCCACGTTGCTCCGCCAAGTGTGCCGACTGGCAGAACGACGAGGTGGACGGCGTGCACCGGATGCTTTGCCGATTTTGCGCTCGCTCCGGCCGGCTTGACGGGGATCTTCATGGGAGTTGGCCATGTGTACTTCTGCTGCAGGCCCACGACCCATGTACTCGGAAGGGAGCTCAGTCGGAACCGAGCCCGAGCACTGGGAATGCGGGGCAACCACAACAGACTCCAGAACTGCCACTTGAGAGGACGCGATCTGACGCGCTCGGGCATGCTGCACCCAACGTTGGAGACGCGGACTGCGGGATCGCTTGTTGCGGCACATGACGGAGGTGCAAGTCGACAATGGAGCCGATTGTTGGAGAACAAGAACGCCGCGAGCGCCGGCACGGAAGTGCGTGGCCCCGTCACGGGGAAGCGCCTCGACGTCGAGAGGCGCCTCCCGAAGCCACGCCGAATCGTCGACGGTGAAGGAGAGAGCGCCGAAGAGGATCTGGTGACCCATGCTCGAATCTCCACCAGACGACATGACAAAAGGAAGTAGTCGCAAACTCGTCGGAAGTCGCTTAGACGCCTGCCCCACGGTGGGCGCCAACTGTCGTGGGTATAAGCCTGACAGTAGATGTGTAGGGTACGAATGAGATGGGCAGAGTCCTAGCTATGGCGAGGTTGTACGAGTTCAGGCCCCTCTGCGGTGGAGGTAACAGCCCTACGTCTCAGTGCTCTCGGAGCTTGTTACCGAGTGTAATATGGAATACAATGATTTGCTAACCCTTTTACCAGTGGGGGAGGGCGGCTTATATAGAGTGCGCTGCCCTCCACAAAGGTTCTGATTCAGGGGTGGAGTAGTGGCGATTGAATGCGTACGTTACAGGTAACGTATGCTCTAAATGCTAATAAATGCACCCGGAAACGTACGGCAGTTTCCCTCTAGAGAGGTTACGATGTACCGAGTGTATCCAGTCGGTTGGCCCGGTGCCCTCTGAATGCTAGTTTCCGACTGGATGATTCTGGGCCTGTTACCGACTGGATGATGGGGACTCCTTAATTCAGTCGGGGCACACTTAGGGTCCTGTCCTTTGTGTGGGGTAGTGCTTGGGTAGGACATGTACGGCAGGCCTATGACCCTACCCTAGGACTATGACCCCATCAGTCGGGGTCTCCAATTAGGTTGTGGAGATTGCCCCGAGCAATTTGTATGGGTACCGGTAACCGCCCCCAAGGGTTGCCACGTGTACGGGTTCGGTGACCGCCCCCAAGGTTTGCCATTTGTACGGACTCGGTGACCGCTCTCAAGGGTCCCTTAGTGGAATCACGGCATCTTGCATTGTGCGAGGGCGTGAGAAGAATACGGTGGCCTTAGTGGCATCTTGGGGAGCATTGTGCCTCCACACCGCTCCAACGGAGATTAGCATCCGCAAGGGTGTGAACTTCGGGATACATCATCGTCTCCCCGTGCCTCGGTTATCTCTTACCCGAACCCTTTACTTATGCACTTTACTTTGTGATAGACATATTGTTTATTGTAATATATCTTGCTATCACTTAGTTGTTTATCTTGCTTAGCATAAGTTGTTGGTGCACATAGGTGAGCTTAGTTGTTTGTAGGTTTTGTGCTTGACATATTAAACGTTAGTTTTATTCCGCATTTGTTCAAGCCTAAACCTTAATTATTTTAAAGCGCCTATTCACCCCCCCTCTAGGCGACATCCACATCCTTTCAATTGGTATCAGAGCTAGGTCTCTCTTTATTAGGTTTAACCACCTAGAGAGTAAGGATGTCGACTAGGGGTTTAGGATTCACTGACACTCTTAGTTTTGATGGCACAAATTTTGATGTTTGGGTAATTCGCATGCTTAATCATTTTTGGGTCTTGGACCCAAATTTAGAGCGAATTGTAGATAGGGTTTTGCTCCTCCAAAGGATTCTCAAAATATATCTTTAGAGGATGGGAAAAACTCTTATCTCAATGCTCAAGCTTCTAATGTGCTTTTTGATGCTTTGAGCAATGTAGTTATATTTCAACTCATGCCATTCCGGGATGCTCATGAGTTGTGGACAAAGCTTCAAGATAAATATGGCGTGTCCAAGATTTGCAGGGATGATTGTTCTCCCTCCACCTCTGGTCGTGTGGTCTTCTCAACTTCATCTACTTCACCTACATGTAGATTGCCACAAGGTAATGATATGGTGAGTATTGGTGACCATTGCAATAATGAAAGTGGGTTTATTGTTGATGATCCTTCATCACTATATTATTACAATGCTTCATCTTTGGGCGTTAACACTTCGAGCACTCTAAATGTGTCACATGCTTGTGTTGCCAGTTCATGCATATCATGTAAAAACCGCGTGTCTAAATCTCATGATGATATGCCTCCTATATCTTGTTGCCATGATAAAATTGTATATATTTCCTCGAGTTGTTGTGCTAACAATGTAGAGGAAATTCATCACTCCATGGAACAAGATGTGGCCTTGAATGATGATTCAAGGGATCCTACATCATCATCTATTGTGACTCACTTTTGCCTTATGGCTAAGGCTTCAAAGGTATCTCCTACTTTGAATTCCAATATATCTCATGATGATGATGTTGATGATAATGGGGATGAGGATAATTATAAAGAGAGTGATAATATTGCATCCTTAAAAATTAAGGGTGAAATGATTTATAAATCTCTTTATAAGAATAAACTTGCTTGTTCCAACTTCTTGGAAATCATGTCTATTGCCACTGAGGGCAAGAAATACATTGAGGAGTTGGAAGCTCATCTTGAGGAGCATGAGGCCACCATTGAGACAATTGAAGGTCATGAGCGTGATTACGCTAATGAGATTGCAGAGCTATCTCAAGCTCTTGATAATGAACAAGCCACCAAGGAATCTCTTGAGGAAACCTTTCCTCTAGAATTATCTAGATTAAAGGGATCCTATGATAGAGCTCTCGAGGTGGCTAATGATTTTAGAACTAAAAATGACAAGCTTGAAGTTGCACATGAAAAACTCCTTGAGGACTATGAGCACCTCGATAATGGCTCAAGGGCTATTAAGAGCTCGCTCATCGAACTCACCGAGTCTCATGCTCAACTTGAAGCTTCATATGCTAAAGAGCTTGCCAAGGTGCCTTCTCCTCTTATTGCTAATGATGATGCTTGTGCTACTAACTCTACTTCTTGTGAAGCATCCATTTTAAAGGAGAATGTTGAGCTAAGGGCTCAACTTGAGTTGTTATCTAGCAATTATGGGAAATTGGAAGAAAGTCATGTAATGCTCACAAACTCTCATGATGATCTTCTAGCATCCCATAATGTGCTAAAATTATCTCATGAGGCTATTACTACCAAGGTAACATCGAGTGAGCCTCATGTGGACATTAGCACTACTTCTAGTCAAAAAGCTATATTGCCATGTGATACATCTTGTGATGAATTAAAATGTTGCTACATCTTGTGATGAATTACTTTCCATGCCTTGTTGCTCTAACAATGAAGCTTATACTTCCTCTAGTACTTGTGTTGATACTAACCATGTAGAGGAAATCAAAGAGCTCAAGGCCCAAGTCACTTCCTTGAAGAAAGACTTGGAAAAGAGGCATGAAGGGATGTCCACACTCAACAATGTCTTGTGCGGACAAAAATCCCCGAATGATAAGAATGGACTTGGATTCAACTCCAACAAGAATAAGAAGTCCAAAAGCTTCAAGAAGAAGGGCCAAGAACAAGTCGAGAATTTGGCCAAGATTATTTGCTTCAAGTGCAAAATTGAAGGGCACCATGTTAGATCTTGCCCACTAAAGAAGAAGCCCCAAAGTCACAAGCAACAAGGGAAGAGGCCACAAGTGCACTCACATACTCAACTACAAGTTGAAGAAAGTCCCCTTCCCAAGAAGACCCAAGCCAGCACTCCTCATGTTGAGAAATCAATAGGGAAGAAATTAAAGGGTAGATGTTGCTACTTATGTCGTGAGAAGGGTCACTTCGCTTCTTCTTGCACGAGAGGTAATTTATCCAACCCAATCATTATTGATGATATCTATTCTCTTGGGAATGATAAGGTTGGCAATGTGTTTGCCAAGTTTGTTGGTACTCAAAGTGGTGTCAAGAAAAGTACCATTTGGGTTGCCCAGCCTATTGTGACTAACCTCTTAAGACCCAACATAGTTGGGGACCAACAAGCTCAAACTTTATCAATAGGTGAATATGGAGGACATTAGAGACTTGGATACATAATGAAGAATTAAGGGGTCTTCATCATTCATATTTTCTCAAGCCAAGTCATTTGGATTATCGAGTTTCTATCTTGTATCCAATGTGCCTCCTTACGGTAACTTGTACTTAAACTGTTTACATTGTTAGTTGCTTGCCCCTTTGCATGTTGTGGTTTTGTACTTTGCATGTGTTTGTACATGTTATGCTTCCAACTTGCTTATGTTGAATAACCAAGTATGTGTATGTTGGTTTGCATATCATGTACATGTGAGTCTTGTATTGAGCCGTATTGCATCTTGTTTGTATCTTTGATTGGCTCTTGTGAGAGATTAATGGATTATTTCATTATGGGGGAGTGATGTGCTTTGCACACCTCACGATCCTATAAATGTGTATACATGGGGAATACCACTTAGTGTTGATATTTCAAGATTATCTAGTTTCTATGTGGTATGTCTTACTCATGAGAAATTCAAATTCTAAATGGTCCATTAATTATCTCTTGTTGGTTTTTCGTTTGCCACTTGTTAATATTGATGGGTTATCACATTATCGGGGAGTAATATGTTATGTGCATATTACAAGCCTACAGAATGTGTACATTTGAGGTATTGCCACTTAGTGTTGATATTGTAAATTATCTTGTTCCTAAGTGGCATGTTTGCTCTACAAGTGTCATTTGCTTGCGTTTTATGGGTAAAGATGATCTTGGATATATTTGCGATCTACCAATGAGTATCATTTCCAAAATACTTCTTGTCCTTGACAATTTTTATTCCCATCATGTGGTAGGAATTGCTAATCGTCTTTACATTGGATTTTGTGTTTCGTTTGTCTTCCTTGCCTCTTGTGGATCTATTTTAACTTGTCTAGTGTTTTTATAGATATAGAGAAAGTGATGATCCCATCTTGTGAATTTTGTATTTAAATGCAAATTCTATATAATGCACAACCCTTGGGGAGCTATCCTATTTTGTTTAGAACACTCTCTTTATTCGCCCATCATAAAATCTTTTGATCCCCATCAAGTGTATGTTGATGGGAGGCAAGTCTTGCTCTTTATGATGCTTTGTGCCATCAAGAAAATTTGTCGAGGGTTTGGTTTGTTGGAACCTAGCTCTCTTTTGGAAACTAGATACCTCGTGTATGTTTTCCTTCATTTGGTATCTTGTTTCCTTTTTATTTGGCATGTGTCAATGGATATCTCATTCCTTGTTGTATATTTTAATTGATATCCCTCAAGTGATAGTTTTTCATTTGCTATCTTATTATCAGTTGATACCTTGTCTTTTGGTATCTTATCAACTATATGTTGATTGGATTCTTGAAAGCCTTGAGCATGCATATTTACTATATGTATTTCCTTTGGCATGCTTTCTTTCTTTGACACAATATATAGGGGAAACTCCACCTTGTCATAAAACGGCTAACGTGTGCATGAAATTCAAATTCATATCTATATGCACATATGTATGTGGAGTTTGTCCTATGTATTGTTGGTTTTCTAACTATTTGGTCCCAATGAGTTTGGGCACCATTTTGTTTGTTTTGTTGTTCCAGGAACAATTGGAGATGCATTGGATGCACGGCTCACCTATAAGGAAGGTGTTGAGACCATGTGATTATTGGAGCCAAGTTAGGATGATAAAATAACAACTATCTACTACATCAATCCAATGTTGTCTCGGTAACAAGTATCTACTTCATGTATTCTTTTCTTGCAAAGGCCCTTGTCTTTTCTTTGCAGGTTGCATCATGGCATGAATCTCTTGATTCGTTCTTGTAGTACTTGTTTCCTTTCTCAAAGCATCCTAATGATGATGTATTATTACTAGTTGGGATGTCTTTGATGTTCGTATGTTGGAAGTTCATATTGTACAATAAGAAAATTTTAGACCATGTGCTATGCTTCCAAGCAAAAGATCTTATTGATATATTTATGACTTCCTTTTGGATATCTAGTTTGTTCCTTCTTGTAACCATTTCGTGTGTACATTCTTCTTTGTGGATATATATCATCATGATTGTCTTCTACTTAGAATCTTTTACACATGAGAGAAGTTACATTTCTAATTGATATCCACTTTTCTTTTACGTCCACCGTTGCATTTCCTTTTTAAGTTTTTGGTGGCTTTGTGAAAGGATTTGTCTTGAGTGCGTATCCTATTTTCCTACATCCTGATGCACTCTTTGGCCGTGAAGATTATTTTTCCTCATGCATGTCTTGATGAGGGTTTTGCCATTTCGATTGGTATCCCTCCTCTCTTTACAAGGTTCTTATTTCCTATCTTCACCATGGGCTGTCACAAGTGTTGGTTCTAATTTTGTTTATTAGTAAGCTTGTGAACCCATTTTTCTAGTATGTGTGTGTGGGAATGATATGTCTTGCACTTTGTGTCTCATTTCATCAAGACTATGTTGTTGAGTAATGTTCATCCTTATCTTAGTCTTCTCAAGTGCCTTGCCATGACTCACACACATTATTTTGATTGAGCCTAATCTTAAGTTGCTTCTTTTACATGTTGCTCAACCACTTGTTTTGTGCAAGAGATTTGCTTATTGTCTCATCTTTCTTCTTGCACCCGTTGTGTGTTTTTATTAATTTTGGGGGAGCAACGATCCTATTTTGTGCACTTGTATCATATACAAAAATATCTTATAAGTGCACAAATCATGGGGAGCTTCTCTAGTTTTGATAAAACACTCCGTTGCTTTTATCATAATATCTTTTATTCATGTGGTTCGAAGGACCATATGATTGTTTGTTCCATCCGGTATCTTTTGATTGCTTGCCTCTATTTTGGTATGTCCTTGTGGCATACGATTCTTTTATTTGCAATCTTTGGGTCCTCAATATAGTTTGTTTTCCTCCAACTACGTATCATTGTATTTGTGTATTTGTTTGCACTCATTTGCTGAGAAGTACACACTTTTTGGAGGACCACCAAATATATTGGCTTTCTAAACTTTTCGTCCATTTTGGCAATCGATGCTAATGGGGGAGAAGTTTAGAGAGTTTACTTTGGATATGTTTAGAGGGGTTTGCTTTTATTGTGTAAGCATTTACATCTTGCACGCATGCATTATTGTTTTGTATGTGTGCGGTTGGATATGCTTATTTCCTTATATAAACTCTCTTGATGTAGTTGTCATCAATTACCAAAATGGGGGAGATTGTTAGAGCATATATCTCCATATGTGGTTTTGGTAATTAATGACAATTCCTGTGGACTAATGGTTTCCTTAAGTTACATTTATAGGATTTGTCCATAGGCACTTCTTGAAGTCCATCTGTTGGGTTCAAGGAGTTTATATGATGAACAAGATGGTATTCAAGGTATTATCCAAAGAATGGTCATATAGACACATGGTTGATCAAGATCTCAGACAAAGAGTAAATCAAGATGATCAACACACAAAGCGTACAAGATGTACCGAGAGGGATCAAGTGATACCATGGTATGGATTTGTCCATAGGCACTTCTTCAAGTCCATCTGTTGGGTTCAACGAGTTTATATGATCACCAAGATGGTATTCAAGGTATTATCCAAAGAATGGTCATAGAGACACATGGTTGATCAAGATCTCAGACAAAGAGTAAATCAAGATGATCAACACACAAAGCCTACAAGATGTACCGAGAGGGATCAAGTGATCCCATGGTATGGTAAGCATTGTCCATTACGTGTTTGTGTGCTAACCCATGGTCTTCGTGAGAGTTCTATGTGGGGGTTAGGTGTGTTTCCATGGGCTTGCATCAAAGGGAAGATCTCATACAACCCATGAAGTACGATGTCAAGTTGTGATCGTCATCAAGATTGCGATGTGCAAGTTCAAGTGGATCAGCACGAAGATATCATGCTTGAAGCTAGCCGTCCATTGTGGTGGCAATGGACTTGTGAAGATATGCTGAAGAGTGGCTCACCCATAGTGAGTATGGGGGAGCTATCAACTAGTCTTCATCAAGCCAAGGCAATCAAGAAAGGTGTTCCATCTTGAGGAAGCCAAGATCATCATCATTTAGCTCAAGAGGACGAGGTGCAAGGTATAGGTTTGCCCTTGATAGGTTTTCTGTTTAGGATAGATTGCTGTACTATCAAGGGGGGCTCTCAAGTGAGTAGCTTGATTGTATCGTTCGTTGAGAGCTCAAACCATTTGCATCCTTGCATCATACTTCTTGGTTCTTGTTTGGTGTTTCTCTTTGTGAGTTTTAGAGCTTATGGTCATCTTCGTGACAAGCTCGAGTTCATCGAAAACGGAGTCCATATGCATCTACTATGACGTTTTCGATGTTGGAGTATTTGCTGGTTCTTCACTCATATAGGACTCACATCTCTATATCATTGGCATTTTCACATCTCTATATCGCTGTTTGGATAGCTCTTGTCGTCCTGAATCCAACAAGCTTGGGTTTGCTCGATTCGGAGCTCGTATGCGAAAGTTATGGTTGGTTCAGTGGTGAGCGGTAGTACCGCTAGACCTAGCGGTAGTACCGCTAGAGTTGGCGGTAGTACCACTGGCCCTCGCGGTAGTAACGCTAGAGCTGGCGGTAGTACCGCTCCAAGTTTTTAGTACCGTCATCTTTGCGGTTGTACTGCATCGGACATTTTTGCGAAGACTTTCTTGGCGGTGGTAGTGCCTTTGCACTACCAGGGGCCCAGCGGTAGTACCTCTGGAGTGCCAGCGGTATTACCTCTGGAGTGCCAGCGGTAGTACCGCTGCAACCAGCGGTAGTACCGCCCCTGGTCAGTCGTAGTACCGCTGTAGCTCGGGCTGTAAGTGGGGGTAACGGTCTGATTTCTTCCCCCACTATATAAAGGGGGTCTTCTTCCCCCTTGGTCTTATCTTTCCGTTGAGCTCTTGTTCTACCTCCATTGTTGACATTCTTAGAGCTTTCTTACTCTCAATCCCTCCAATGATTCTTGCTTGTTCTTGAGGGAAAAGAGAGAGGAGATCTAGATCCACATCTCCACCAATCACTTTCTCCTCTATGTGAGGGGAACCCCTTGGATCTTGATCTTGGAGTTCTTTGTGAGCTCCTTGTTCTTCCTCTCATATTTCTCCATAGCTTTCGTTGTTGTGGAGAGATTTGAGTGTGAGGGACTTGACCACTTCGTGTGTTCTTGCCATTGCATTAGTTGCATCGGTTTGAGTTCTCCACGGTGATACGTGGAAGTGAAGTTTGAGAAGCTTATTACCTTTGGTACTTAGTACCCTAGATATTGTTCTTCGCGGATGCTTTGGCGTCCTAGAAGCTTGGTGGTGTCTCAGAGCTCAATCATTGTGGAGTGAAGCTCCGGGCAAGTGTCGGGGTCTCCAATTAGGTTGTGGAGATTGCCCCGATCAATTTGTACGGGTACCGGTAACCGCCCCCAAGGGTTGCCACGTGTACGGGTTCGGTGACCGCCCCCAAGGTTTGCCATTTGTACGGGTTCGGTGACCGCCGTCAAGGGTCCCTTAGTGGAATCACGACATCTTGCATTGTGCGAGGGCGTGAGGAGATTACGGTGGCCTTAGTGGCATCTTGGGGAGCATTGTGCCTCCACACCGCTCTAACGGAGATTAGCATCCGCAAGGGTGTGAACTTCGGGATACATCATCGTCTCCCCGTGCCTCGGTTATCTCTTACCCGAACCCTTTACTTATGCACTTTACTTTGTGATAGACATATTGTCTATTGTAATATATCTTGCTATCACTTAGTTGTTTATCTTGCTTAGCATAGGTTGTTGGTGCACATAGGTGAGCCTAGTTGTTTGTAGGTTTTGTGCTTGACATATTAAACGTTAGTTTTATTCTGCATTTGTTCAAGCCTAAACCTTAATTATTTTAAAGCACCTATTCACCCCCCCTCTAGGCAACATCCACATCCCTTCAACAGCCCGCCAAACCTGCCTAACCCTAGCGTGCAACGGGAGCCATCCGATCGAGATCGGAGTGTCCGAAAACACCCAAAACTCCCAAACCCTAGCCCTCGTGTGTCCCAACCACCCATTCCCTTCGCCCACTGCCACTCTCTCCCTGGATCGCTCCCGATCCAAAATTCCCCTCTTCCCCGATCAATTCCCTCTATTTCGGCCTCCACCAATCCCTTGCCCCCGCCTACCCAAATTCTCGATCCAGGAGCTGACATGAGTTTGTACCCATTAGATAGACTAGGAGACTTGTGACTTGTGATCAAATCACCACCCTAACTTTTTTTCATTGGTTTGTTTCTATTTTTTTCCTCAGACATCTTTGGCATATTAACATGCATTGGATATGAACATATCTTTTAAACCATAGCTCCGTTTAGGATGATCAATATATGTAAATCGGCTAGAATGATGTGTAGAATCATATGCTCCACTTTGTTTTGGTGTTTAACACATATAAAATGTGTTTATGACAGATCCGGACAGATTTCCAAATTAACATATGGGGTCATTTCGGAGATGCTATATGTTGTTTCTGACCTCATTTAAAATGCCTAGATAGGTAGTTTATTTATGCTTCACCTCTTGCCATGTTTAACAACATTTAAGCTTGTCATGAAAATAAACGGGAGTGAACAAATTAATCGAATGTGGAGTTTCGTCAATATGCAACCCATTGCACATTGAGATTCACTTAATGTGTAGTGTGTGATTGCTGCGAATTGCCATGTCGTGCCTTGCATAATTAGACCAGACATGCATCATAGTTTTTGTGCATCATAGTGTGCATTTGTTGTGGTCTTATCATGTATTGATTGTTGTTCCAGATTGTTTCTTCTCGATAGAGTTCTGAACCACTTCGGAGTGTGATTGTTCATTCGACTATGTTGGTTCGCTGCTTCACGGAGACGTTCTTCTTCCAAGCGGGATCATAGGAAAGATGATCATTTCCCTACATACCATTACTATTATTGCAATCCCAGTTGTCCCATTTATTTTGCTTTGTCTCGCTGGCTACCATTTAAATGTCAGCCTCCCAACATTGCCATGAAAAGCCTCTAACCTTTTCCACAACCAAGCAAACCACTGTTTGGCTATGTTACCGATTGCTCAGCCTTCTTATAGCATTGCTAGTTGCAGGTGTAGTTGCTTCCATGTGAAAACATGGGTTCCTTGTTATATCACCATATTATTGCTATTTAATTTAATGCACCTATATACCTGGTAAAAGGTGGAAGGCCTGGCCTTCTACCCTGGTGTTTTGGTCCATCTTTGCCGCCTTAGTTTCGGCTACCAGTGTTTTATTCCATAAATGAGCGCTCCTAACACGCTCGAGGTTGTTATGGGGACCACCTTGAGAAATTGTTTAGTCCTAAGGTTTGTCAGGAAAGACCCAACTTTGGTACTATATTTGCAAACAACTTAATCATTAAAATTCATAGGGAATAGATACCCCGAGGAAACTTCATCAACAACTCGGGCCACTGCTCCTCATGAGTGTTAGTCCAAAGCGGACTGCCTGCAGGGCCACCGCAGGGAAACTCCACTATTGGGTTTCCTCGTAGCTAGTTCCATCCATCATGTCTTGAGAACGAGATACGCGGCTCTTATCGGGTTCGTCGACACGTCAGGAAGTCTTGCTGGACTTGTTTTTCCTAAACGATCATCGGGATTCCGGTGATGCTTTGGGCTAACTCATAGTTGAGGTTTTCGATTAAGGAATCCTAGGATATCACGAGTTTCAAGATCGAGGCTTTCAATGCAGCTTGTGGTAATTTGTGATGGATTAGTTGGAGCACCCATGTAGGATTAGATATTTCGGAAAGTCGTGCCCGCGGTTATGTGGCAAACTTGGAAACTTTGTTTAACATCCGGTTCTAGATTACTTGAAATAATCTTAATTAAATATGCCAACTGTGTGCGTAACCATGACTGTCTCTTCTCGGAGTTATACATCCGGAAGAGGACAAAGTGGGGTTATGTCTGACGTAAGTAGGTGTTGAGGATCATTCATTTGATCATCATTAGTCACGTCCGTTATGCGTAGATCATCCCCCTTTTATTCTTGTACTCATAATTAGCCACCTCAAATAAATGCTCAGTCGCTTGCCACAGCCTCACCACTTAACCATACCTCACCCATTAAGCCTTGCTAGTCATGATACCTTTGGAAATGAGATTTCTAGGTACATGTGGCTCATAGTTTACTACAACAGTAGTTGCAAGTACAGGTAAAGCGATACTTTGACGTGAGTGCGATGATTCTTTCATTTGGAGTTTCTTCTTATTCTTCATCGATCTAGGATGGGTTCCAGGCCGGCATCCTGGGATAGCAAGGATGGAGTGATGGGGAACGTTGCATGGGAAACAAAAAAATTCCTACGCACACATGAGATCTATCCATGGTAATGACAATCTATGAGAAGAGAGATCGGATCCACATACCCGTGTAGATAGCTAAGTGGTAAGCGTTAAGAAACGCGGTTGATGTAGTCAAACGTCTTCGCGATCCAAATCGCAAGCCGTCCCGCGATCGAATCACAATATAGCACAGAACGAACAACACCTCTGTGTTCAGCACACGTACGATGACGATCTCCGCCTTCTTGATCCAGCAAGAGGGGCGAAGAAGTAGACGAATTCTCCAACAACAAGATGTTGTGACGGATGATGTTTGAGGAGTTGATACGGCAGGGCTACACCGTGCACTACCAATTTAGCCTCCGGGGTGTCACGAAGTAGTGGACGGAGAGAGGCTGCGCCGTGGCTTGTGGTGCGACTAGCCTCTCTCCTCTCCACTATATATAGGTGGGAGGGAAGGGTGGTGCCCTAGGGAAAAGCCCCTAGGTTTGGCGGAAGCGCACAAGGGGGAGGAGTCCTCCTCCAGTTCGGTTAGGTGGAGGAGGAGTCCTACTCCCAGTGGGATTGCCCCACCTCCTCTCTATTCGGCCGAATAGACGCATTAGGCTGGCTGCCCAGCCCACAAGGGGCTGGTGCGCCACCTCTTGGGTCTATGTGGTCCCCTCCGAGTGGGTGGCCCCTCCAGCTGAACCCCCGGAACCCATTCGTCACTCCCGGTACTTTACTGGTAAAGCCCGAAAACTTTTCAGAACCCGAATACATCTTTCCTGTATATCAATCTTCGTCTCCGGACTATTCCAGAACTCCTCGTGACGTCTGGGATTTCATCCGAGACTCAGAACAACATTCGGTTACCAACATACATAATTCATCTATACCGAAACGTCACCGAACCTTAAGTGTGCAGACCCTGCAGGTTCGAGAACTATGTAGACATGACGTGAGACACTCTCCGGTCAATAACCAACAAGGGACCTGGATGTCCCTATTGGCTCCTACAGATTCTACGAAGATCTCTCTCAGTTGAACCTCTATGTCTAGGATTCAATTAATCCTGTATGTTATTCCCTTCCTTCGGTATGTTAGTTTAGTGAGATTCGATCATCGGTATATCTATACCTTGTTCAATCTCGTTACTAGCAAGTCCCTTTACTCGTCCCATAATACAAAATCCCGTGACTAACTCTTTGGTCACTTTGCTTGCAAGGCTTGTTGTGATACCGAGTGGGCCCTGAGATACCTCTCCGTCACACGGATTGACAAATCCTAGTCTTGATCCATGCTAACTCAAAGACACCTTCGGAGATACATGTAGAGTACCTTTATATTCACCCAGTTACGTTGCAACGTTTGATACACACAAGGTATTCTTCTAGTGTCACTAAGTTACATGATCTCATGGTCATAGGAACATATATTTGACATGCAGAAAATAGGTGTAATAAACTAACACGATCACATGCTATGTTCATAGTTTGGGTCTTGTCCATCACATCATTCTCCTAATGATGTGATACCGTTATCAAGTGACAACTCTTGTCTATAGTCAGGAAACCTTGACCATCTTTTGTCAACGAGCTAGTCCATTTGAGGCTTACTAGGGACAGTGTGTTGTCTACCTATCCACACATGTATTTGAGTTTCCAATCAATACAATTCTAGCATGGATAGTAAGAAATTATCTTGTACAAGGAAATATAATAATAACTATTTTGTTATTTCCTCTAGGGTATATTTCCAACAGTCTCCTACTTGACATAGAGTCAATAATCTAGCTCAGATCACTATGTGATTTACATTGTAATGAACCTAACACCCATACAGTTCTGGTGTTGATCATGTTTTTCTCGTGGAAGAGTCTTAGTCAACGGGTTTTCAACATTCATATTCGTGTGCACTTTGCAAAAATTCATGTCCTCCTCCTTGATGTAATCGCGGATGGAATTGAAATATCTCTTTATGTGTCTGGTCCTCTTGTGAAACCTTGGTTCCTTCGCTAGATCAATGGCACCAGTGTTGTGACAAAACAAAGTCATTGGATCCAGTGCCCTAGGCACAGCTGCAAGATCTGTCATGAACTCCTTCATCGAGACACCTTCTTTAGTCGCCTCCGAGGTAGCTATGTACTCCACTTCGCATGTAGAATCAGCTACCATGCTTTGCTTGGAACTGCACCCGCTTACCGCACCCCCATTGAGAATAAATACGTATCCGGTTTGTGATTTAGAGTCATCCGGATAAGTGTGAAAGCTTGCATCGACATAACCCTTTACGACGAGCTCTTTATCACCTCCATAAACGAGAAACGTTTCCTTAGTCATTTTCAGGTACTTCAGAATATTCTTGACCGATGTCCACTATTCCATTCCTGGATCACTTTGAAACCTTCTCGCTATATTTTTGGCAAGGATGACATCAGGTCTTGTGCACAACATTGCATACGTGATAGAGCCTATAGCTGAAGAATAGGGGAAGACACTCATCTTTTCTCTATCTTCTACGGTCACTCGGCATTGATTGTTACTCAACTTCATACCTTGTAACACAGGCAAGAACCCTTTCTTGGATTGTTCCATTTTGAACTTCTTCAAAACTTTATCAACATATGTGCTCTCTAAAAGTCCTATTAAGCGTCTTGATCTATCTCTATAGATCTTGATGCCTAATATGTAAGCCACTTCTCATTGAAAACTTTTATTCAAATAATCCTTTACGCTTCCCAAAAGTTCTATATCATTTCCAATCAGCAATATGTCATCCACATATAATATTAGAAACGCTATAGATCTCCCACTCACTTTCTTGTAAATACAACCTTATCCATAAACTTGTATAAACTCAAACGCCTTGATCTCCTCATCAGAGCGTTGATTCCAGCTTGCACCAGTCCATAAATGGATCACTGGAGTTTGCATACTTTGTTTGTATTCTCAGGATCAACAAAACCTTTTGGTTGCATCATATAGAACTCTTCCTTAAGGAAACCGTTAAGGGGCGTTATTTTGACATCCATTTGCCAAATTTCATAAACCAAAAATGCAGCTATTGCTAACATGATTCTGACATACTTAAGCATCGCTACGAGTGAGAAAGTCTCATCGTAGTCAACTCCTTGAACCTGTGAAAACCCCTTTTCCACAAGTCGAGATTTATAAATGGTAATATTACCATCCACGTTTGTATTCTTCTTAAATATCCATTTATTCTGAATGGCCTTTCGCCCTTTAAGTAATACTACCAAAGTCCACACTTTGTTTTCATACATGGATCCTATCTCGTATTTTATGGCCTCTAACCATTTGTTGGTATCCGGGCCCACCATCGCTTCTCCATAACTCATAGGTTCGTCGTTGTCCAACAACATGAATGATAAGATAGGGTTACCGTACCACTCACGAGAAATACGTGCCCTTGTCGACCTACAAGGTTCGATAGCAACTTTATCTAAAGCTACATAATCATCATCAACAACTTCCTTTTCAACTCATGCAGGCTCCACAGAAAACTATTTCTGCGCTACGCCACTTGCTGGTTGGAGTAGAGGTTCTATAACCTCATCAAGTTCTATCTTTCTCCCAGTCAATTCTTTCGAGTAAAACTCTTTCTCAAGAAATGCTCCGTTTTTAGCGACAAACACTTTGCTTTCGGATGTGAGATAGAAGGTGTACGCAACTATCTCTTCTGGGTATCCTATGAAGACGCATTTCTCCGCTTTGGGTTCTAGCTTTTTAGGCTGAAGATTTTTGATATAAGCATCACATCCCCAAACTTTAAGAAACGACAACTTTGGTTTCTTGCCAAACCATAGTTCATATGGCGTCATCTCAACGGATTTTGATGGTGCCCTATTTATAGTGAATGCAACTCTCTCTAATGCATAACCCCAAAATGATAATGGCAAATC
The DNA here is from genome assembly GCF_904849725.1 of Hordeum vulgare subsp. vulgare. Lineage (NCBI taxonomy): Eukaryota > Viridiplantae > Streptophyta > Magnoliopsida > Poales > Poaceae > Hordeum > Hordeum vulgare. Next base: position 230,811,986 of record NC_058518.1, on the reverse strand, counting down.
GGTAAGAGACATCATAGAACACAACATATCCAATAAAGTACGATTACGACGTTCAGACACACCATTATGCTATGGTGTTCCAGGCAGAGTCAACTATGAAACAATTCCACATTGTCTTAAGTGAGTGCCAAACTCATAACTCAGATATTCTCCCCCTCAATCAGATCTTAGGAATTTGATCATCTTGTTACGATTATTCTCTCCTTCACTCTAAAATTTCTTGAAGTTTTCAAACATTTCAGACTTTCGTTGTGTTTCAGTAAGTAAATATAACCATATCTACTGAAACCATCGGTGAAGGTGAGAAAATAAGGACAACCACCGCACGCCTCTATGCTTATTTGTCCACAGACATTAGTATGTACGATTTTCAATAAGTCACTTCCGCGCTCCATTGTTCCGGAGAACGGAGTCTTAGTCATCTTACCCATGAGGCATGGCTCACCTGTGTCAAGTGATTCAAAATCAAGTGATTCTAAAAGTCCATCAGCATGGAGTTTCTTCATGCGTTTTATACCAATATGACCGAAGCGTTAGTGCCACAAGAAACTGGTACTATCATTCTCAACTCTACATCTTTTGGCACCAATGTTTTGAATGTGTGTGTCATCACTATCGAGATTCAATAAGAACAAACCCTTCACATTGGGTGCATGATCATGAAAGATATTACTCATATAAATAGAACAACTATTATTCTCTGATTTAAATGACTAATCGTCACGCAATAAACAGGATCCAGATATAATGTTCATGCTTAACATTGGCACTAAATAACAATTATTTAGGTTCATCACTAATCCTGCTCGTAATTGAAGTGAGATCATGCCGACGGCGATCGCATCAACCTTGGAACCATTTCCCACGCGCATGGTCACTTCGTCCTTTGCCAACCTTCGTCTTTTCCGTAGTTCCTGCTTTGAGTTGCAAATGTGAGAAACAAAACCGGTATCAAATACCCACGCACTACTACGAGAGTTGCTTAAGTACACAACAATAACATGTATATCATATATACCTTGTTTGGCGTTGGCCACCTTCTTGTCTCCCACGTACTTGGGCCGTTTCTGCTTCTAGTGGCCAGTCCCCTTGCAATGATAGCACTCAGTTTCTATCTTGGGTCCAGCCTTGGGTTTATTCACGCGAGGGGCAACTGATTTTCCACTCTTCTTGGAGTTACCCTTCTTGTCGTTGCCATTTTTCTTGAAACTGGTGGTCTTATTGGGCATCAACCCTTGATGTTCTTTCTGGATTTCTAACTCAGCGACTTTCAGCGTTGCAAACAGCTCGGCGACAAATATATTCATCCCTTGCATTTTGTAGTTCAGCACAAAGCTTTGTTAGCTCGGTGGTAGTGATTGAAGAAGTCTGTCAGTGATTGCCTCTGGTGGGAGAACAATTCCCAACTCAGCCAGATGGTTAGAGTACCCACACATTCTGAGCACATGCTCACTGACACAACCGTTCCCCTCCATTTTGCAAGCATAGAACTTTTTGGAGGTTTTATACCTCTCGATCCGGGAATTCATTTCAAAGATAAACTTCAACTCCTGGAACATCTCATATGCTCCATGAAGTTCAAAATGTCTTTGAAGTCCCGGATCTAAGCCATACAAAGTTGCACATTGGACTAGTGAGTAGGCATCCACACGCGATTGCCAGATATTCATAACATCTTAGGTCACTGCTTGGGGTGGCATCTCACCTAGCAGTGCATCAAGGACATAAGCGTTTTGGGAAACCATGAGAAGAATTCTCAGATTTCGAGCTCAGTCTACAAAGTTACTTCCATCATCTTTCAACTTGGCTTTCTCTAGGAACGCATTAAAATTCAAGGGTGCTACTACACGAGCCATTGATCTACAACATAAATTTGCAAAGGTGAGTTAGACCGCAGTTCAAGATAATGAGTTTAGCTACTCATATTACCAAAAACTCTCACTCAGATTGACATCCCTCTAGTCATTCGAGTGACACATGATCCAAATTCACCAACCGAAGTCCGATCATCACGTTGGATGAGTTGGATTCAATGGTGAACAACTCTATGTTGATCATATCTACTATATGACTCATGTTCGACCTCTTGTGTTCCGAGGCCATGTTTGTACACGCTAGGCTCTTCAAGTTTAACCCGAGTGTTACGCGTGTGCAAAAATGTCTTACACCCGTTGTATGCAAACGTAGAGTCTATCACAACCGATCATGACGTGGTGTCTCGAAACGACGAACTTTCACAACGGTGCACACTAGGGGAGAACACAATTCTATCTTGAAATTTTAGTGAGGGGTCACCTTATAATGCTACCGTCGTTCTAAGCAAAATAAGGTGCGTAAAAGGATTAACATCACGTGCAAATCCTAAGTGACATGATATGGCCATGATCTTGTGCTTTTTATCTGCATCTCCAAAGCACCGTCGTAATCTTCATCGTCACCGGCACCACACCATGATCTCCATCATTGTGCTTCCATCGAGGTTGTAACGCCAACTATGCTATTGGTACTGAAGCTACTGAACTAGCAATAAAGGAAAGCATCACCGAGCGCCAAAATAAATTAAAGACAACCCTACGGCTCCTGCCGGTTGCCGTAGCATCGACATGCAAGTCGGTATTTAACTATTACAACATGATCATCTCATACATCAAATATATATTGCCATGTACTTGGCCATATCATATGTCATCATACCTTGCAAAAACAAGTTAGACGTCCTCTAATTTGTTGTTGCATGTTTTACTTGGCTGCCATGGGTATCTAGCAAGAATTATTCTTACCTACACAAAACCACAACGGAGATATACAAGTTTGTATTTAACCTTCTCCCGCCAGCCATATTTATGCAACAAGTTGCATGTCAGTCAATGGAACCGGTCTCTCATAAGCGTACAAGTAAGGTTGGTCCGGGCCGCTTCATCCTACAAAACCGCCGAATCAAGAAAAGACTAAGGAGGAAAGCAATCTCAATATCAATGCCCACAAACTAAGTTGTGTTCTACTCGAGATGTTATCTACGCATAGACCTAGCACATGGTGCCACTGATGGGCAACGTTGCATGGGAAACAAAACTTTTCCTATGCACAGGTAAGATCTATCCATGATGATGATCATCTACGAGAGGAGAGATCAGATCAACATACTCTTGTAGATTGCTAAGCGGGAAGTGTTAAGAAATGCGGTTGATGTAGTTGAACGTATTCGCGATCCAAATCGCAAGTCATCCCACGATCCAATCATGATCTAGCACCGAACGGATGGCACCTCCATGTTCAGCACACGTACAACTCGATGACGATCTCCGCCTTCTTGGTTTAGAAATAGGGGCGAAAAAGTAGATGAATTCTCTAACAGCAAGATGACATAACGGATAATGTTGGAGGAGCTGATCCGGCAGGGCTATGCCATGCACTACCAAACCAGCCTACGGGGTGTCAGGAAGTAGTGGAAGGAGAAGAGTTGCGCCATGGCTTCTGGTGCGGCTAGCCTCTCTCCATTCCACCGTATATAGGTGGGAGGGAGGGGTGGTGCCCTAGTGGAAAACCCCTAGGGTTGGCCGGCGACGTACAAGGGGGCGGAGTCCTCCAATTCGGTTTGGTGGAGGAGGAGTCCTCCTACTCGTGGGATTGCCCCACCTCCTCTCTATTCGGCCGAATAGGCCCATGAAACTGGCCGCCCAGCCCACCAGGGGCTGGTGGGCCACCTCTTGGGTCTTTGTGGTCCCCTCTGGGTGGGTGGACCCTCCTTGTGAACCCCCGGAACGCATTTGTCACTCCCGATACTTTACCGGTAATGCCTAAAAAATTTCTGGAACCCGAATACATCTTTGCTATATGTAAATCTTTGTCTCCGGACCATTCCGAAACTCCTCATGACGTCCGGGATCTCATCCCGGACTCTGAACAACATTAGGTTATCAACATACATAATTCATCTATACTGAAATGTCACCGAACCTTAAGTGTGCACACCCTATGGGTTCGAGAAATATGTAGCCATGACCTGAGACAATCTCCGGTCAATAACCAATAGCGGGACCTGGATGTCCATATTGGCTCCTACATATTATATGAACATCTCTATCGGTTGAACCTGTATGTCAAGGATTCAGTTAATCCCGTATATTATTCGCTTTGTCCTTTTGTATGTTAATTGCCCGAGATTTGATCATCGGTATCTCTATACCATGTTCAATCTCGGTACTAGGAAGTCTCTTTACTCATTCTGTAATACAAAATCGGGTGACAAACTCTTTGGTCACATTGCTTGAAAGGCTTGTTGTGATGTTGTATTACCTAGTGGGCCCTGAGATACCTCTCCATCACACGGAGTGACAAATTCCAGTCTTGATCCATGATAACTCAATAGACACCTTCGAAGATACCTGTAAAGTAGCTTTGTATTCACCCAGTTACGTTGCAACGCTTCATACGCACAAGGTATTCTTATGGTGTTAGTGAGTTACATGATCTCATGCTCATTGGAACATATACTTGACATGCAGAAAACAGTAGCAATAAACTGACACGATCACATGCTACATTCATAGTTTGGGTCTTGTCCATCACATCATTCTCCTAATGATGTGATCCCGTTATCAATGACAACTCTTGTCTATGGTCATGAAACCATGACCATCTTTGATGAACGAGCTAGTCCACTTGAGGCTGACTAGGGACAATGTGTTGTCTATGTATCCACACATTTATTTGAGTTTCCAATCAATACAATTCTAGCATGGATAATAAACGATTATCTTGAACAAGGAAATATAATAATAATTTTTTTATTATTGCCTCTATGGCATATTTCCAACATGGACGTCGTTCTTTTATCGTTTGATTTCGTCCGTAGTCGGACCCTGCTCTTCTACATGGTGATTGAATATGTTATTGTATTGATGTTATCCCGATATAGCTTGTGGCGAGTCTAAGCCAATTTCATATACTCATCTCTTCTGTACATGTACTTGTAACGATATCCATTCTTGCAAAACCCACAGATGCGCTTCTATCCCTATCGAGGCCCTCGTACCAAAATAAGGATAAGATTGCATCTTGGACGTTACAGTAACACTTTGATTTTGGGGGATTGCCAATATATACCCCTCCACCTACCTGTCATTCATAGAGGAGGCACTCAGAACACACATACACTTGCCAGATCCATTTTCTAAGAGAGACACACCTACTCATGTGTTGAGATCAAAAGATTCCATTCCTACCATTTGAACCTTGATTTCTAGCCTCCCCAAATTGCTTTCCACAAGATCAATCTCTCCTACCCATGCCAAATATGAGAGAGAGTAATTAAGTGTTGAGGAGACTATGTTTATAAGCATAAGAGCAAGGAGTTCATCATTCTACCACGTCTATTACCTTTTGGAGGGTGGTGCCTCCTAGATTGGTTAGGTGTCACTTGGAGCCTCTACGGTTGCAGATGTTTGTAAGCGCAAGGAGATTGCCTACTTCGTAAAGATCTACCATGAGTGAGGCTAGTCATGTGTGGACGGAAGTCGTGGTGGAATAGACAAGGCCGCTCCTTTGTGGATCCCTTGTTGGTGGAACCCTCCGTGGAGTCTTGCAGTCGTTACCCTTTGTGGGTTGAAGTCTCCACTAACATGGACGTATGATAACGCCAATATTTTACTCCTTTGCGTTTGATCTCCCTACCTTACCCTCTATTTACACTTGCATGTTTTACTTCCCGCTGCAATAATCCTAGTTATGCATGTGTAGGGTGGACTTGACTAGTCATAGTTGCTAAAACTGGCCCACACTAGAAATTAGGAAAATGCTAAGTTTTTATCTTGTCAAGTAGTCTAATCACCCCCCTCAAGACATACTTATGATTCTACAGTAGGGCGTGTGCATCTTGCGCGGCGTCATCAAGCTTCGAGGGCCAGCAGACTTAGGGCCCATCTGTCCCTCGCCAGCAGGGTGGGACCCCATGGAACGCGACATCATGTAGCATACCGAGCCCATAACGATCGGGCCGTCAGGTAGTTTTTGGACCGTCCGAGTTGAACGATTCATGGTATTTTGTACTGCCCTATGGAGATGTTTTTTGAATATGTAACTAACTTGATTAAATTTCACTTGAGATGGTGTTGTTTGCTTTAATTCTAGGGTTTAGTGTCAAGCTGCTGTCTTGCGACGAGGCTCTTCGAGCCATGTGGGGTGTGATGGCCCTCGTGCTTAGACCATGGGAGCGATGAGCCGACCTATGTGTTTCCTCACCGAGGGGAAGGAAGTGTCAGAGAAGAACATTCAGGGGAAGGATCCCTGAGAGGCGCCCATGTCTCAAGGTTGGATGTCACATGCCTGGAGACGGAGGGTGGGGAGCCCCTTCATGATTGCCAATATCCCCAGGCTGGATGTCACACACATGGGGAGTGAGAGTGGGGGGCCCTCAACAACGTACGTATCTCCAGGCATCACACCACCTTCCTGGAGACAAAGGATGGGAGCTCGGAATCGAGCGCCCAGAAGAAGATCGTGATACGCTCACGTAATAACGAGTTTTGGGGTTGTAAGCGCTCAGGGGCCCCCGAAGTGGAAGCCCACGATGAGAGTGTCATGGCCGATGAGGAGGGTCCCCTACCATGCTAGTGGCAGTCCTCATGCTCCGTGCTAGGGAAAAGACCGTGAAACTCTCATGTAATAACGAGTTTTGGGGCTGTAAACGCTCTGGGCCACCCGAAGTGGAAGTCTTCAATGAGTCGCTCGTGGCCGCGGAGGAGGGTCCCCTACCAAGCCTAGTGGCAGTCTTCATGCTACGTGCTAGGGATGAAGATGAAGGAGACACCCTGGGGTCCGCAGTACTTTTTTGGTTAGCTCGAGCTAGGCACGGCGGCTTCTTTTAATCATTCCTATTTTCGACTTGCGAATGAGCTCCCCGGGTAGGCCCTTGTTGTGTGCGGCAGCCGCAGCTCTCCATTTTTGGGCTCGTGAACAAGTTAGCTTTGGATTTTCTAGCGGAAGTCTTGGTTTTTCTGGTTTTCATGGAGCTCCCTTGGTTTTCTATCCTTTTACCATGCCCAAATGCAAGCGTGGATGCCCAAATGCAAGCGGGCAAGTACGCACCATAGAAGACTAGATGTTCTTTCTTTCTGCGGGACTTCCCCGAGGGGCATCACGAGGAGGGTCTCGCAGGAGGGCGCCGCACGCACAGCCACCTAAGCTTCCCGCTTCACGGGCCCTCGCGCCCACGCTCGGGGCTGGGACCTAGTGCCAGGAGACACGAAGCTGATGCGAAGGAGGGGAAGCCGAGCTCCGGTAGCACCATTAGCAGGCAGCTCGGATGGAACCCCCGCGAAGGTACTGGCCTCGTGAGGTTCACCTGAATAGCCGTTGCACGGGATTCTATGCGAGTTGAAGGCCAAGGGAACGTGAATCTCGGCAGTGCTCGGAGGCTTCCAAACCACGACCTGAACGCACGCCAGGAATGGGGCCTCAAGAGATGTGCACGACGGGCTCTCATCGTCTGGGACGCAGGGAACACGTGAACGAACACGAAAAACATTGCACAAGAAACGAAGACACCCAAAACAAAGGCAACCTTCACCCAAAACAAAAGTAAGTTACAACTGTGTGGCGCCCCCACAGATCCAAGGATTCTTTGTTGCAGCAGGTGCAGGCTGAGGAAGCTCAAGTGGAGGAGGTGCCGTCCTCGCCCTAGTCCTCGGAGGCTGCAGCGTTGAGGTCACCCCTTGCTCGAGAGGCACCGCCTAGGCAAACATCCGAACCAGGGACTCCATGTTCCCCGCCCACCTCATCCATGAGGGGGCCTCGGAGCTCCGCGGGCACTGGATCCATCGCGCGGGAGAGGTCGAACACGGGGTTATGGTGTTGCAGGTTAGAGAAGACGCGCGTTAGCGTGTTTCCATGGAGGTCCCACACACCACACTTGATGTGTTCCTCCACCTTGGAAGCGCTTGACTCTAGCGCCTACACCACCATGAGGAGGAAGTCGGGGTGGCCTCTATCGCCATAAGCTCGAGGAAGCATGTGCCGTCCTGATGAAGCGATGGAGCGTGGCGCCCGTGCGTAGGGCCAACTCACGGGACTGCTCGGTGCACCGCTTCTCCATGCGGCGCGCATGCACTGCCGTGCGCCGCGCGTGCGCCAGGTCATCCTTGGCCGCCTAAGCATCGTCAGCAATTCAACAACCTCCTTGGCCTCCCCCTCGCTTCTGGAGGCGGCTTCTAGGGCGGCTTGAGCCCCCTGCAGGTGGGCCTTGAGCGTGCTTACCTCCTCTTGGAGTCCGTCGTACTGGAGCTGGAGGAAGGTCTCCCATCGGGCGAGCTCGCCGTGGTACTCCTCTAGGGCAGCTGCCCGCTTTCGAACTGCCCTCGCGTTTGCGCCGGCCAAGGCATCCTCGCATGCTGCCACAAGGGTGGCCTTGCCGGCAAGGACACGCCTCTCCAAGGCCTCGAGGCGATCATGCTCCGCCTCTTGGTTGCACGCGATCTGGGTGGCCTCCCACTCGCGGGGGACATGATCGCCTCTTGTTAGATGATGACGGTTTCCCCGAGGGTGAGGTCCGCCCCGCGCCCGAGACCCTAGAGGGCGAGCTGGCATCCTCGGCCATGCACTCCTGGGGCTCCGCCAGTTCCCCGGTTGGGATTGCAGGCCCCTCGGGCTGTGCTGGGCCAAGCACCGAGGAAGAAGCTCCACACACCGGTGGCGCGCAAAGGGGCGCCTTCGATGAGGCGTCTCTGGGCCTCTTGGATGCGGACGCCCTGAAGAGGTCAGTGGTCCGGTTCATCAGATCACGCAGGGTATGCAAGGGGTAGTTGACAACGACGACACACTTACTCATCACTGGCGACCCAACGTGCTGGGGCTGAAGTCGGGGTTGGAACTCGCCGCCCACGGGGGACAAAGGCGGTGCTCAAGGCCCTGCCCGTGCTTCAGCGCCCACGGTATTTCTGTTGGGCGCCATGGAAGGAGTGAAGGTGGAGTTAACACGAGGACGACATAGGAGCAAAGGAAGAAGGAAGACGAAGGAGCAGTGTGGTGGCAGTTCCACCCCTTGGGCGTGGTAGTTTTTGATGTAACAACCACGGTTCCCGAGGCACTGCGGGGGGTGGAGGTGACGTATGCCTAGTCGGGAGTGATACATCTCCAACGTATCTATAATTGTTGATGGTTTCATGCTATTATCTTGTCAAACTTTGGATGTCTTGCATGCCTTTTATATATTTTTTGGGACTAACTTATTAACTCAGTGCCAAGAGCTAGTTCCTGTTTTTTCCATGTTTTTAACCCCTTTTACAGGACGATTTTGAACGGAGTCCAAACGGAATGAAACTGCCAAAAAGATTTTTCCCGAAACAGAAAAAGATTGGGAAGCCGGAGAATCAGGGCAGGGCCCACCAGGGACCCCACAAGCCCTCATGGCGTGGCCAGGGGGGCCCGTGCCCCCCTGTCTAGTGGGCTCCCTGAGGCTCCTTTTCCCTAGATTTTGCGCCTAAATATTCCCTAAAATCCCATAAAAAATTAGGAGATCATCGAAAGTACTTTTCTGCCGCCGCAAGCTTCTGTCTCCGCAAGATCCCATCTGGGGCACGTTCTGGTGCCGTGCGGGAGGGGGCATTCGGATACGGACGGCTTCTTCGTCAACACCATGACCTCTCCGATGATGCGTGAGTAGTTCACCATAGACCCATGGGTCCATAGCTAGTAACTACATGGCTTCTTCTCTCTCTTAGATCTTCAATACAAAGTTCTCCATGATCTTCATGGAGTTCTATTTGATGTAATCTTCTTTTGCGGTGTGTTTGTCGAGATCCGATGAATTCTGGTTTTATGATCAGATTATCTATGAATCTTATTTGAGTTTCTTCTGATCTCTCTTATGCATGTTTCATATCCTTGTAATTCTCTTCGAGTTGTGGGTTTTGTTTGGCCAACTAGATCTATGATTCTTGCGATGGGAGAAGTGCTTGGTTTTGGGTTCATACCGTGCGGTGACCGCACTGAGTGATAGAATGGGTAGCGAGGGACACATCATGTTGTTGCCACCAAGGATAAAAAGATGGGGTTTTCATCATTGGTTTGAGATTATCCCTCTATAACATGTCATCTTGCTTAAGGCGTTACTCTGTTCGTCATGAACTCAATACACTAGATGCATGCTGGATAGCGGTCGATGTCTCACTACTGAAATTCAGAAATTTGTCGTCTGCCATGGCGGACGGCAAAGGGGGGAACCACTGACGGCAAAGGCTTTGCCGTCGGTCAGCAGACGGCAAATTAGACGGCAAAAAAAATCCGGTGAAGAGGTTCTTTGCCGTCTGCTTTTGTAAGGAGACGGCAAAGAATCTTTGCCATGTGGGGGCAGACGGCAAATTAAATGGGACGACACATACACCAACGGCCCCGTTAAGTGTTAACGGCAGGCCTCCTCTCTTTGTCGTCTACTATCCCCACTTTGCAATGTGGGGGCAGACGGCAAAGGGGGGAACCAGCCCCCTCTCTCTCCCCTCTTTGCCGTCTGCCATCCCCCCTTTGCCATGTGGGGGCAGACGGCAAAGGGCGGAACCAACCCCTTTTTAATTTATTTCTTATTATATCCAGCATTTTTCACAATAATCAGGATATATATATATATTTTACATAAATAAATTTCTTTCCGTACTCATAACCGTATTAAAATTAATTTCATCCATAGTACATACATATTAATCAAGTTCTATCCGTACCTAACTATATATTACACCAGTTTCATCCACACGCATACAAAGTTTTGTATATATCTATATACTACAATAGTTTCAATACAATCTTCCGTGAAGCCATCGTATAATAAATCATCTTCAAGCATTCCATCAATATAATCCAAGCTTCCCGTGAAGTGAATGTAATCTGCAAAATGACAAATAAGAAAGTTAGAAGAATAATACTAGATGAAGAAGTAAATAGGTTATTTCGGAGAGAAATTAGCAAATATAGGCCATTTAATAGCTAAGTTAGGTGGAATAGGTCATCTTGGAGCTATATAGCCTTATTATGTCATTTAGGAGAGAACTTAGCTAAGTATAGGTCATTCTAGAGCTAACTTGGATAAAATATGTCATTTTGTAGCCAACTATGATTATTAATCCATTTTGACCTTATTATTTCATTTTGGAGCTAAATTAGTCATTTTAATGAGCTAACCAAGGTTCTTATGATGTTTTTACCTAACTATGCTAATTATGTCATTTTGGAGGATAATTAGCTAAGTATGTCTTTGTTAGGGAAAATAACCTACGTAGAAGAAGAAAGAGAAGAAGCAAGAAGAGAAGAAGAAGGAGAATAAAAAGAAGAAGAAGAAGGAGGAGGAGGATAAGGAGGAGGAGAAGGAGAAGGAGGAGGAGAAGGAGAAGAAGAAGAAAAGAAGAAGGACAAGAAGAAGGAGAAGAAGGAGGAGAAGAAGGAGAAGGAGCTTCTCTCCTCCTTGTCCTTCTCCTTCTTCTTCCTCCTTCTCCTTCTTCTTCTCTTCTTCTTCTTCTTCCTTCCTTTCATATTTCCTATTTCTTCTCCTCTTGTCCCCTTCTTCGGTCTAAATTAGCTAAGAATGCCTTTTTGGAGCTAATTATGTCATTTCGAGGATAATTAGCTAAGTATAGGTCATGTTTTATTAAATAGACCATTTTGGAGCTAACTAAGCTAATTATGTCATTTAGGTGGAAGCCAGCCTAACTATAGGTCGTTTCAAAGCTAACTTGGGTAAAATAGGTCATTCCGGAGCAAACTATGCTTATTAAGCCATTTTGGATATAGATAGGCTAATTATATGACTTTTAATACCTAAGTTAGGGGGAATAGGTCATCTTGCAGCTACATAAGCCTTATTATGTCATTTAGGAGAGAACTTAGCTAAATATAGGTCATTTTTATTAAATAGGTCATTTTGGAGCTAACTAAGCTAATTATGTCATTTTGTAGGATAACTAGCCAATTTAGCATTTCCTGAATGAGTCTAAGCTACGTAGAAGAAGAGAAAGAGAAGAAGCAAGAAGGGAAGAAGAAGTAAAAGAAGAAGGAGGAGGAGGAGGAGAAGGAGAAGGAAGAGGAGAAGAAGAAGAAAAGAAGAAGGAGAAGGAGAAGGAGGAAGAAGAAGGAGAAGGAGGAGCTCGTTCTCCTTCTTCTCCTCCTTCTTCTCCTTCTTCCTATCCTCCTCCTTCTCTTCTTCTTCTTCTCTTCTTCTTATTCTTCCTTCCTTTCATTTTTCCTCTTTCTTCTCCTCTTGTCCCCTTCTTCGGGCTAAATTAGCTAAGAATGCCTTTTTGGAGCTAATTATATCATTTCGAGGATAATTAGATAAGTATAGGTCATGTTTTATTAAATAGACCATTTTGGAGCTAACTAAGCTAATTACGTCATTTAGGTGGAAGCCTAGCCAACTATAGGTCGTTTCGGAGCTAACTTGGGTAAAATAGGTCATTCCGGAGCAAACTATGCTTATTAAGCCATTTTGGATCTAGCTAGGCTAATTATAGGTCATTTAATACCTAAGTTAGGGGGAATAGGTCATCTTGCAGCTACGTAAGCCTTATTATGTCATTTAGGAGAGAACTTAGCTAACTATAGGTCATTTTGGAGCTAACTAAGCTAATTATGTCATTTTGTAGGATAGTTAGCCAATTTAGTCTTTCTTGGATGAGTCTAAGCTATGTAGAAGAAGAGAAAGAGAAGAAGCAAGAAGAGAAGAAGAAGTAAAAGAAGAAGGAGGAGGAGGAGGAGAAGAAGGAGAAGGAAGAGGAGAAGAAGAAGAAAAGAAGAAGGAGAAGGAGAAGGAGGAAGAAGGAGGAAGAAGAAGGAGAAGGAGGAGCTCCTTCTCCTTCTTCTCCTCCTTCTTCTCCTTCTTCTTATCCTCCTCCTTCTCTTCTTATTCTTCTTCCTTCCTGTCATTTTTCCTCTTTCTTCTCCTCTTGTCCCCTTCTTCGGGCTAAATTAGCTAAGAATGTCTTTTTGGAGCTAATTATGTCATTTCGAGGATAATTAGCTAAGTATAGGTCATGTTTTATTAAATACACCATTTTGGAGCTAACTAAGCTAACTATGTCATTTAGGTGGAAGCCTAGCTCACTATAGGTCGTTCCGGAGCTAACTTTGGTAAAATAGGTCATTCTGGAGCAAACTATGCTTATTAAGCCATTTTGGAGCTACCTAGGCAAATTATAGGCCATTTAATACCTAAGTTAGGGGGAAGAGGTCATCTTGCAGTTACGTAAGCATTATTATGTCATTTAGGAGAGAACTTAGCTAACTATAGGTCATTTTTTATTAAATAGGTCATTTTGGAGCTAACTAACCTAATTATGTCATTTTGTAGGATAATTAGCCAATTTTGTCTTTCTTGGATAATCTAAGCTACATTGAAGAAGAGAAAGAGAAAAAGCAAGAAGATAAGAAGAAGTAAAAGAAAAGGAGGAGGAGGAGGAGAAGGAGAAGAAAGAGGAGAAGAAGAAGAAAAGAAGAAGGAGAAGGAGAAGGAGGAAGAATGAGAAAGAAGAAGGAGAAGGAGGAGCTCATTCTCCTTCTCCTCCTCCTTCTTCTCCTCCTTCTTATCCTCCTCCTTCTCTTCTTCTTCTCTTCTTCTTCTTCTTCTTCCTTCCTTTCATTTTCCATCTTTCTTCTCCTCTTGTCCCCTTCTTCGGGCTAAATTAGCTAAGAATGCCTTTTTGGAGCTAATTATGTCATTTCGAGGATAATTAGCTAAGTATAGGTCATGTTTTTTTAAATAGACCATTTTGGAGCTAACTAAGCTAATTATGTCATTTAGGTGGAACCGTAGCTAACTATAGGTCGTTTTGGAGCTAACTTGGGAAAAATAGGTCATTCCGGAGCAAACTATGCTTATTAAGCCATTTTGGAGCTAGCTAGGCTAATTATAGGCCATTTAATACCTAAGTTAGGGGGAATAGGTCATCTTGCAGATACGGAAGCCTTATTATGTCATTTAGGAGAGAACTTAGCTAACTATAGTTCATTTTTTATTAAATAGGTCATTTTGGAACTAACTAAGCTAATTATGTCATTTTGTAGGATAATTAGCCAATTTAGTCTTTGTTGAATGAGTCTAAGCTACGTAGAAGAAGAGAAAGAGAAGAAGCAAGAAGAGAAGAAGAAGTAAAAGAAGAAGAAGGAGGAGGAGGAGAAGGAGAAGGAAGAGGAGAAGAAGAAGAAAATAAGAAGAAAGGAAGAAGGAGAAGGAGAAGGAGGAAGAAGGAGGAAGAAGAAGGAGAAGGAGCAGCTCCTTCTCCTTCTTCTCCTCGTTCTTCTCCTTTTTCTTATCCTCCTCCTTCTCTTCTTCTTCCCTTCTTCTTCTTCTTCCTTCCTTTCATTTTTCCTCTCTATTCTCCTCTTGTCCCCTTCTTCGGGCTAAATTAGCTAAGAATGCCTTTTTGGAGCTAATTATGTCATTTCAGGATAATTTGCTAAGTATAGGTCATGTTTGATTAAATAGACCATTTTGGAGCTAACTAAGCTAATTATGTCATTTAGGTGGAACCCTAGCTAACTATAGGTCGTTTCGGAGCTAACTTGGGTAAAATAGGTCATTCCGGAGCAAACTTTGCTTATTAAGCCATTTTGGACCTAGCTATGGTAATTATACGCCATTTAATACCTAAGTTAGGGGGAATAGGTCATCTTGCAGCTACGGAAGCCTTATTATGTCATTTAGGAGAGAACTTAGCTAACTATAGTTCATTTTTAATTAAATAGGTCATTTTGGAGCTAACTAAGCTAATTATGTCATTTTGTAGGATAATTAGCCAATTTAGTCTTTCTTGGATGAGTCTAAGCTACGTAGAAGAAGAGAGAGAGAAGAAGCAAGAAGAGAAGAAGAAGTAAAAGAAGGAGGAGGAGGAGGAGGAGGAGAAGGAGAAGGAAGAGGAGGAGAAGAAGAAAAGAAGAAGGAGAAGGAGAAGGAGGAAGAAGGAGGAATTAGGAGAAGGAGCAGCTCCTTCTCCTTCTCCTCGTTCTTCTCCTTCTTCTTATCCTCCTCCTTCTCTTCTTCTTCTCCTCTTCTTCTTCTTCTTCCTTCCTTTCATTTTCTCTCTCTCTTCTCCTCTTGTCCCCTTCTTCGGGTTAAATTAGCTAAGAATGCATTTTTGGAGCTAATTATGTCATTTCTAGGATAATTAGCTAAGTATAGGTCATGTTTTATTAAATAGACCATTTTGGAGCTAACTAAGCTGATTATGTCATTTAGGTGGAACCCTAGCTAACTATAGGTCGTTTCGGAGCTAACTTGGGTAAAATAGGTCATTCCGGAGCAAACTTTGCTTATTAAGCCATTTTGGACCTAGCTATTGTAATTATAGGCCATTTAATACCTAAGTTAGGGGGAATAGGTCATCTTGGAGCTACGTAAGACTTATTCTGTCATTTAGGAGAGAACTTAGCTAACTATAGGTCATTCTTTATTAAATGGGTCATTTTGGAGCTAACTAAGCTAATTATGTCATTTTGTAGGATAATTAGCCAATTTAGTCTTTCTTGGATGAGTCTAAGCTACGTAGAAGAAGAGAAAGAGAAGAAGCAAGAAGAGAAGAAGAAGTAAAAGAAGGAGGAGGAGGAGGAGGAGGAGGAGGAGGAGAACGAGAAGGAAGAGGAGAAGAAGAAGAAACGAAGAAGGAGAAGGAGAAGGAGGAAGAAGGAGGAAGAAGAAGGAGAAGGAGGAGCTCCTTCTCGTTCTTCTCCTCCTTCTGCTCCTTCTTCTTATCGTCCTCCTTCTCTTCTTCTTCTTCTCTTCTTCATCTTCCTTCCTCTCATTTTTCCTCTTTCTTCTCCTCTTGTCCCCTTCTTCGGGCTAAATTTTCTAAGAATGCCTTTTTGGAGCTAATTATGTCATTTCGAGGATAATTAGCTAAGTATATGTCAGGTTTTATTAAATAGACCATTTTGGAGCTAACTAAGCTAATTATGTCATTTAGGTGGAAGCCTAGCTAATTTTTATTAAAACACTAGAAATAACATACCATTATCGTCATCACGGCGGTGAACCACGGTAGCTCTGGCTTGTTTCACCTGGAGAAGGCTGCCTTGGAGAAGGCTCCACTGTAGAAGGGTCGTGCGATGCGTTTCGGGAGATATTCTGCACCAAACATTGTTTGCAATGTGTCGTTAGCATGAGGACACTCTTAAGATCACTGCACTGAAATGAAACTCACTGTCCCCGCCACGTTAATGACTCGCATTACCGGAGGGACTTGGCCGCTCTTCTCGCACATAGACTGTACATTTGGTTTCGACAAGTCAAACTTTTTATTTATTAATGAAACGGACATTAAAATGCAAGATTTGAAATAACATGAAGAAGAAACTGTCACGCCCAAGATGCGACCCTATCCTCAATTTGGCACGAGGGCCTCGTCAGGGATAGAAGCGCATCTCTCGGTGTCGCAAGAATGGATATCGTTACAAGTACATGTACTCAAAAGAAGAGTTGTATAAAGAGTTGGCTTACACTCGCCACAAGCTACATTAGAGTCACATCAGTACATTACATAATAATCAAGAGTAAGAGCAGGGTCCGACTACAAACGAAAACAAACGAGAAAAATAAGAACGACGTCCATCCTTGCTATCCCAGGCTGCCGGCCTGGAACCCATCCTAGATCGAAGAAGAAGAAGAAGAAGAAGAAGCAACTCCAAATGAACAATCAACGCGCTCGCGTCAAGTAACCTTTACCTGTACCTGCAACTGGTGTTGTAGTAATCTTTGAGCCACAGGGGACTCAGCAATCTCATTTCCAAAGGTATCAAGACTAGCAAAGCTTAATCGGTGAGGTATGGTTAAGTGGTGAGGTTGCAGCAGCGGCTAAGCACATATTTGGTGTCTAAACTTACGAGTACAAGAAATAAGAGGGGGGGAAGATCTACACATAGCGGACGGGAACTATGGATGATCAAATGAATGATCCTGAACACCTACCTACGTCAGACATAACCCCACCGTGTTCACGATCGGAGAAGGAACTCACGAAGGAGACAGTCACGGTTACGCACACAGTTGGCATATTTTAGTTAAGTTAACTTCAGGTTATCTAGAACCAGTGTTAAACAAAGTTTCCACGTTGCCACATAACCGCGAGCACGGATTTCTGAAATGATTTAACCCTGCAGGGGTGCTCCAACTAGTCCATCACGAATTACCACAAGCCGCATTGAAATCCGCAATCACGAAGCTCGCGATCTCGTCGGATTCCCTAGTGGAAAACCTCAACTCTGAGATTACCCAAAGCATCACCCGAATCCCGATGCACAAGATATCTCGTCAAAGGTAAAACTAATCCAGCAAGGCCACCCAACGTGTCGACGATCCCGATAGGAGTCTCGTACCTCGTTCTCAGGACACGACGGATAAGCGATGCGTACAAGTGCCAAACCTCGAATTTCCTCGCGGTGGCCCCGCACAGTGCTCTGTTTTGGACCAACACTCATGAGGAGCACTGGCTCGGGAGTTGATTGAATTATCCTCGGGGTCCGGAAAGTTCCTATGCAAGTTTATTAGGTGATTAGGCAAATGTAGTACCAAAGATGGGCCTTGCCAGACTAGCTTTAATCTAAAACGAATTATCAAGGGGGTCCCCATAACAACCCCGATCGTGTTAGGAGCGCTCAATTATGGAACATAACACCGGTAGCCGGAACTAAGGGGGGCAAAGGTGGAACAAAACACCAAGCTAGAAAGGCCGTGCCTTCCACCTTTTACCAGGTATATAGGTGCATTAAATTAAATAACATTTAATATGGTGATATAACAAGGAACCCATGTTTTCACATGGAAGCAACTGCACCTTCAACCAACAACGCTAACAACAGTATTAAGCAAGCGGTAACATAGCCAATCAGTGGTTTGCTAGGTCGAACAGGTTGATGGTAATCATGGCATTGTTGAGAGGCTGATATTTAACAGGTGGTAGGCAACGAGACATAAACGATAGAAGCGATAAACTAGCATGGCAATGATAGTAATGGTATCTGGGGAAATGATCATCTTGCCTCAGATCCCGCTTGGAAGAAGAACGACTACGTGAAGCAGACGAACCGACGTAGTCGAACGGGTCCTCACAATCCGGCACGCTGCAGAACTCTATCGAGACGAAGCAAACCGGAAACACAAATCAACACACGGAATTCACCACACGATGCACAACACAAATGATGCATGAACAACTGAATACATGGAAGTCACGGCATGACAAATCACACAATCAAACACTACACATTAAGTGAAGTTCAATATGCACGAGTTGCATATTGACGAAACTCCACGTTAATTATTTAGTTCACTCCCGGTTATCTACACGGCAATATTAATGTTGTCAAACATGCAAGAGGTGAAGCGGAAATTAAACTACCTATCTAGGCATTTTAAGTGAGGTCGGAAATGACATATAGCACCTCCGAAACGAGCTCACATGTTGATTTACAATTCTGTCCAGATCTGAACTAATGCATTTAATTGGTTGTTAAACAGCAAAACAAATAGGTTCACGTGATTCTACACGTCATGGCAAGCAATCTACACATAAAGAACATCTCCAACGGAGCTACGGTTCAAAAGATACAAGCACCGCAAGATATGATGGCATGAATGCAATATGTGTGCAACGACGGTCACGAGCACTTCAAAACATTCAAACAGCAAGAGAAAATGAAACTACACGATATTCTAAGCAAGTTTCATGTAGGACACGATCAAATCGGAGCTACGGTTCAACAAGTACGAGCAAAACAAGAAATGACTACAATCTGCCAAAATCAGCCACATAGCATATTCTACGCCCCACAACTACGAGCTACATAACTCCGAAATGCACAAGCAAGGCATGGCACGGAAGAGGGAAAGAAGCACTACTATGAACAACTGACAACAACTAGCATGGCAGCAAGGAGCTCTAGGAAAAGAAGACACAAAATGGCATCTCACACAGTATTTCAAACTTAGTGAAAATTACACCTCATGAAAGTGCAGTTTTCGATCTGAAGCAATATTGACAGCAGCAAAACCTATAGCTACAGGACCCCAAATGGCATGAAAATTTACAGCATGCTAGAGAAATACAAGGGGTACAACTAACTCCATTGGACCAACCTCAAAAGATCTACAGATCACAAGATACAAGCAAGACAAGACAACAATAAAATAATAACAGATTCCAGACTTAGAAATATTTCTGCTCCTCTAAAACAGCACTATTTCTAGCAACTTGAGGGCAAGCAAAACACACCTAAACATGCATTTATATTGAAACCAAAAATACCAGGGGCTAAACAAAACATCCAAGACCATCTCACTAGTTGACAACTAATTCAAACGAGGCACGAAATAAATCCTACGAATTAATCAAAAGGGCAACATAGCAAAATATCTCATGAACTAACTTACTCGAAAGCTAAAACTAATTGCACAGAAAAATCCATGGGATTTTTCTACCCCGAAAACATATAAAATATGTGGGGTTGCGCAACAAAATAAAGACTCACATAAATGCGGGAAAATAACCTATACACGAGAAAATAAACTACCGGCAAATCCCTACACGTAAAAATACAATCGACAGCTCTAAATTACATGCAAAAATGAGTCCTAAAACATGGTCGTTTAATCTACGGTATACGGGCAGTCCGGTCTTGTACGAAAAAATAAATATGGGTCGAATTCTACGCGAAAATCTACGCCAAAACCATATAAAGATCACCTCGATCCGACTTACGGAATAAAAGATACGCGCGTTTTAAAAACCCTATATCTCCTGAAAAGGTTTAAATCCTAGAACCTAAAAAAACACTAACGGGCCGAATTCCCAACTTGGCTAACAGGGGGCGCAAGATATACAAACAAAATGCAGGGCGGGGGATAGACTCGGGCTGCTCACCTTGCGGTCACGCGACGAGCACGAGAGCTGGCTTCGTCGACCTCCTGCTCCCTGCCGTGCTCGAGCCATGGCAGCGAGGATGGCCACAACGCGGAGGGGGCCGGGAGGCGGCGTGGACGAGGGACTCGCGGGGCTCGCCGAGCGGGGCTAGATCTGGATGGGAGGAGGAGCGGGATGCTGCTCCGGCGAGCTCGCGGCCGGCGGGACCGAGGCCTCGGCCGGCTCCTAGAAGGAGGGCTCGGGAGGAGCTGCGGACAACCGGATCTGGCCGGCCGGCATGCTCCGGCGAGGGGCACGGGCTGCTGCTCCGCGGGAGGTCGCTGGCGGCTCGATTCCCGGAGGAGGTCGGCGGGCACGGGAGCTGCTGGCGCTGTTGCTGCGGGAGAGGGAGCCCCGGGCGCAGGGAGCTCGGGCCACGGTGGCGGCGGCGCGATGGGCTCGGCCGGGCCCGATCTGGGCCTGGCGGGCCCGCGGGAGGAGGGGAGGAGAGAGGCTGGAGGTGGGTGGCTGCGCGGTTAGGGTTAGGAGGGGCACCAAAAACGAGGTGGAGAGGGAGAGGGGGCTGTCTAAAATAAACCCGGGGGTCTATATATAGGCAAAGGGGGGCTAGGTTAGCCGGAATCGCGTTCCGGATCCAACCGCGGGTTCGGATTTGGACGATTCCGAACGCAGGTATGGGTACGCGGCCGTGTAGAGGGGATATTCGGAGACTAGAGGGAGAACAGGCGGCGCGGAAATGAATTTTAAAACACCGACAAACGTCCGACGGTAGACCGAATACGGTGCCGCTATGGTCGACCGTTCGGGTACCTGACAGTCTCCGATCGCGACGAAATTCGACAGGCGGCCTAGCTATAACTAATCACGACCGCACGTCAAATCTCAACCCAATCAGAGAAACTTTTAAACAGGGTTTCGACGGTGCCGCGGGCTTGTGCGTGTGCGGTCAGGCTCGGAACAAACAACGACGAACGCGAAGAGAAGCGGCAACTAATAACGGATGCAAGTTTTGAAAACTGGCGGCAACGGAGATGCCGATGCAATGCAGATGATGCGCATGATGCGATGATGATGTGACAAATAGAATAAATCACACGATGAAAATGAAAGAAGGGGGAATCTTCTGGAACGTCGGCATCGGGCTGTCACAACTCAACTACACTACAAGAGGATCTCTCCCCGAGATCCAAGAATGAAAGGGGGAAGAGGATGAGAAAGAACAAGAGGTAAAAACTTAGTCGCTTCTTTGACAAACAAGTGAAACAATGATCTTTGAAGGTTGCAAAGCAATGAGGAATGACATGAGAAAGAAGCTAGAATTCACGGAAAATTTCGGCAGCACTTCGGTAGGAAAATGGGATAAAAAAATCGATAAGATGGAAGAATTAGACAATATTCATAACAAACAACTAAATAGAACAAGGGAACACCATGATCTTGATAGAACAACATAATAGACCCAAAAGACCAACATCACAATGCCTCCGGAACAAGAGAATATGAACTAGCTCATATGGAAGAAGAGAATGAAGAAAAGAATGACAACTATCATCACAATAGAATTGAAGAGCCTCCGAACGGAGAATTGACGTAGCAATTGGAAAAACCAACAACGAAAAGAACAAGATAGTAGTGGGCTTATGAAAATCATCTCAACAAATATGAGGTGACAACCAACCACTAAGAGAAACAAGGATAGCTTGGGAGCAACAAGAAATGAACACTCTTACACCAAGTGGGTACATTGAGAACTAGGATAAATGACAAGCACCATGATAGCAACAATCCATAGGAAAAGCTTTAGGTGAAATCCAAACCAAGATAGCTCAAAGAAGAAATCATGGGTTGAAATATCTCATGATCATAGAATTGGTGGTTTAAATTATCTCATTCTTGAAAGGAAAACTCTTCGAGGCTCCTACACTAACAAGAATGCTATAATACCACCTCAAAGGATAAAGGAAGAACAATTGCACCTAGACATGCAAGAGGAAGGATACTTGAGGTTCTCGGACAAGAATCTTGAAGAACACTTCAGAATGAATTGAAACCTTGATGAACCACCATGAAGGACCTCCGTATAACAATGAATGATGCAACGACATCAAGGAAGAAAAGAATAAGATTATGACCTTGCCAAGATTTAAATGAAGCTTCACAAAGAGATTCTTGAGAAAACTTGGAACTCCGGAAAAGAAAAGATAATAACAGTTGAGAAAAAGGAATTGATATCATGAGCCACTCCGGAAGAAGAATTGAAAACTCTTGGAAGAAGGAAGAACAAGAATAAGAATTATGTTATGCTCATCCTTCATCAAGTTAAATTGATGACAAGCAACGGATTAAGCATACAACTTGTTCCTCTACAAATGAATCTTGGAGAAACATGGAGAAAAACACCACTTGAGGCAGAAGTTGAAGGAAGCACCGGTAAGAATTCACAATTGAATGGGAACACCACGAATTAACGGAGATACATGAAAATGAAGAGATCATGATCCACCTAACAGAAAACTTGAACAAGGCACCGGATAACGAGAGACGACGAAGAGACAGCAATGGAGAAGAATTGAGGATGAAAGCTGAAAGCTGAGAACGAAGAATCTTCTAAAATGATGGCATTCGGAGGAACGAGAAATAAACACAACTCAGAGAAGCACCGGATAGCACGAAAGGGATTACCCACGATTGGGAATAATTCAAGATGATGCCAGAAGGCTGAAACGATGAATCATGAAGATAATGGGCCAAGATTGAGAGAAACACTCCTTCGAATGCAAGCTGAGAATGATGACGATAACAACACCAAGAATTACTAAGACCTCCGGAATAAAGAAGAATGAAAGGTTGAGCCAAAGAATGAATTAATTCAAATAGATCTTGAAGAAGGGATATGACTGATGAAAATCATACTTACGTCATAGTGGAAAAGAATTAATGGACTCCAGGAAAAATTACAGAGCCATATAAGATCCTGGGAAAAACCTCTGGGTTATGGGCCCACTCAAAGAAACCACCGTTAGAAAAGATTGCTAGATAGAGAGATATTGCACCGGTATAATGACAACTAGATGAGGTTAGCACACCGAAATAATTAACGAATTGGGAACAAGAATTCTGAGATAACTTCAACGCTCCGGGTAGAATAGAGAGAAATGACAACAAGAAGATAGACTGATAAAAATTTCCAACATAGGAAAGAATTACAAGGACGAAAAGGATATGATGACCCTGGATAACTGAATTAAATTGACCGGTAAGGATGACAAGAATGAACAAAGGTGAACACGAAGCTCCTCAGAATCTTCACGATGAATCACCGGGTAAGAGAGAAAAGAACAGACAGCGGAAGCACAATGAAATGAATGCACTTGGATGAAAACCAATCCCCGAAGAAAAAGGGCGGGAGGGTGGGGAAAAACAAAGACAACTTGGGCTAGATGAGATGAACTCCGGATGAAATGAGAGAACGATCTTGCAAAAATTGGAGAGGATTGAATTCACTGAAGAGCAGCACACCGGTTGAATGGAATTGATATGCCGATCTGATTGAGCAAAGAATTTGCATTCCCATAAAAAATATGATAACACAGATTAGGCAAGATCTGAAATCACCACTTGACATCGAAGCAACTTGAATTACCATAGTTCAACAAAACAAAGGGTGTGGCTTACGAAACAAGCCAGAACAAACTCATGAGAAAGATTTCGTCCGATATTTTCGTGGACGGGATCGCACGGGCTCGATTTTACAATAGCCATCAAGTGCAAGGCAGTGCACCCGACATACGAAGCGTCCCCGATTCGTAGCAAGCTACAAGGATTCTTTAAGACACAACGTGTACTGCTGTAAGTCGACCGTGAACAAACGAATCCACTAGATGTCGAACCCCAACCTAACATCATGCATTTGTTGGAAGATTGTCCTATAAGCAACTACTTGAATTCCCACCTAAGAATTCCCGAAATATCTGGTCATGCAATCTGGTACACGGATACAAGGAGTAATAATCACACAACTCCTATACTAACCCGTCACCTGTATCACATCCATCAACACACGGCCAGAATCTCGGACCTTCATCTACTACAGACCCTCGTGATCACAACGATACAAAGTATGACAGTACTCCCGAACAATCTGCACCAGTACTGGGGACATCGGGGTTATCTCGCCACTACTAGTATTGAAGCAATTACGAACATCCTTCGTACTGAGATACTAAGAAATCTGAATGATAACGATGTGCTTGAGAATCCCCTAGAGCTCAACTCCCCGGAAGAAAATCAAGTCAGACAGGAGGCACGAAGACAGAACTCCGTCACATCGGCATCATATAGATTCCAAAAATATCTGCGTGATCCTAAAATTTTTTTGAGTGAGAAGAGGAGTAGAATAAATTATCACGTCAAGATTCCTCACCGGAGCATAGAAGAGGAGAAAAAAAGTATCCTACTCTCCGATATATAACTAAGACTCAAATAGTTTTACACTAGACTCGACTCGGCCAAGTTCGATCAATCAAGGGGGCTCCTAGGTCGGTACTGGCCTGATACCAACTTGTCACGCCCAAGATGCGACCCTATCCTCAATTTGGCACGAGGGCCTCGTCAGGGATAGAAGCGCATCTCGCCGTGTCGCAAGAATGGATATCGTTACAAGTACATGTACTCAAAAGAAGAGTTATATAAAGAGTTGGCTTCACTCGCCACAAGCTACATCAGAGTCACATCAGTACATTACATAATAATCAAGAGTAAGAGCAGGGTCCGACTACGGACGAAAACACACGAGAAAAATAAGAACGACGTCCATCCTTGCTATCCCAGGCTGCCGGCCTGGAACCCATCCTAGATCGAAGAAGAAGAAGAAGAAGAAGCAACTCCATATGAACAATCAACGCGCTCACGTCAAGTAACCTTTACCTGTACCTGCAACTGGTGTTGTAGTAATCTGTGAGCCACAGGGGACTTAGCAATCTCATTTCCAAAGGTATCAAGACTAGCAAAGCTTAATGGGTGAGGTATGGTTAAGTGGTGAGGTTGCAGCAGCGGCTAAGCACATATTTGGTGGCTAAACTTACGAGTACAAGAAATAAGGGGGGGGGAAGATCTACGCGTAGCGGACGGGAACTACAGATGATCAAATGAATGATCCTGAACACCTACCTACGTCAGACATAACCCCACCGTGTTCTCGATCGGAGAAGGAACTCACGAAGGAGACAGTCACGGTTACGCACACAGTTGGCATATTTTAGTTAAGTTAACTTCAAGTTATCTAGAACCAGTGTTAAACAAAGTTTCCACGTGGCCACATAACCGCGGGCACGGATTTCCGAAAAGATTTAACCCTGCAGGGGTGCTCCAACTAGTCCATCACAAATTACCACAAGCCGCATTGAAATCCTCAATCACGAAGCTCGCGATCTCGTCGGATTCCCTAGTGGAAAACCTCAACTCTGAGATTACCCAAAGCATCACCGGAATCCCGATGCACAAGATATCTCGTCAAAGGTAAAACTAATCCAGCAAGGCCACCCGACGTGTCAACGATCCCGATAGAAGTCGCGTACCTCGTTCTCAGGACACGACGGAAAAGCGACGCGTACAAGTGCCAAACCTCGAGTTTCCTCGCGGTGGCCCCACACAGTGCTCTGTTTTGGACCAACACTCATGAGGAGCACTGGCCCGGGGGTTGATTAAATTATCCTCGGGGTCCAGAAAGTCCCTATGCAAGTTTATTAGGTGATTAGGCTAATGTAGTACCAAAGTTGGGCCTTGCAAGACCAGCTTTAATCTAAAACGAATTATCAAGGGGGTCCCCATAACAACCCCGATCGTGTTAGGAGCGCTCAATTATGGAACATAACACCGGTAGCCGGAACTAAGGGGGGCAAAGGTGGAACAAAACACCAGGCTAGAAAGGCCGAGCCTTCCACCTTTTACCAGGTATATAGGTGCATTAAATTAAATAACATTTAATATGGTGATATAACAAGGAACCCATGTTTTCACATGGAAGCAACTGCACCTGCAACTAACAACGCTAACAACAGGATTAAGCAAGCGGTAACATAGCCAATCAGTGGTTTGCTAGGTCGAACAGGTTGATGGTAATCATGGCATTGTTGAGAGGCTGATATTTAACAGGTGGTAGGCAACGAGACATAAACGATAGAAGCAATAAACTAGCATGGCAATGATAGTAATGGTATCTGGGGAAATGATCATCTTTCCTGAGATCCCGCTTGGAAGAAGAACGACTCCGTGAAGCAGACGAACCGACGTAGTCGAACGGGTCCTCACAATCCGGCACGCTGCGGAACTCTATCGAGACGAAGCAAACCGGAAACACAAATCAACACACGGAATTCACCACACGATGCACAACACAAATGATGCATGAACAACTGAATACATGGAAGTCACGGCATGACAAATCACACAATCAAACACTACACATTAAGTGAAGTTCAATATGCACGAGTTGCATATTGACGAAACTCCACGTTAATTATTTAGTTCACTCCCGGTTATCTACACGGCAATATTAATGTTGTCAAACATGCAAGAGGTGAAGCGGAAATTAAACTACCTATCTAGGCATTTTAAGTGAGGTCGGACATGACATATAGCACCTCCGAAACGACCTCACATGTTAATTTACAATTCTGTCCAGATCTGAACTAATGCATTTAATTGGTTGTTAAACAGCAAAACAAATAGGTTCACGTGATTCTACGTGTCACGGCAAGCAATCTACACATAAAGAACATCTCCAACGGAGCTACGGTTCAAAAGATACAAGCACCGCAAGATATGATGGCATGAATGCAATATGTGTGCAACGACGGTCACGAGCACTTCAAAACATTCTAATAGCAAGAGAAAATGAAACTACACGAGATTCTAAGCAAGTTTCATGTAGGACATGATCAAATCGGAGCTACGGTTCAACAACTACGAGCAAAACAAGAAATGACTACAATCTGCCAAAATCAGCCACAAAGCATATTCTACGCCCCATAACTAGGAGCTACATAACTCCGAAATGTACAAGCAAGGCATGGCACGGAATAGGGCAAGAAGCACTACTACGAACAACTAACAACAACTAGCATGGCAGCAAGGAGCACTAGGAAAAGAAGACACAAAATGGCATCTCACACACTATTTCAGACATTGTGAAAATTACACCTCATGAAAGTGCAGTTTTCGATCTGAAGCAATATTGACAGCAGCAAAACCTATAGCTACAGGACTCCAAATGCCATGAAAATTTACAGCATGCTAGAGAAATACAAGGGGTACAACTAACTCCATTGGACCAACCTCAAAAGAGCTACAGATCACAAGATACAAGCAAGACAAGACAGCAACAAAATAATAACAGATTCCAGACTTAGAAATATTTCAGCTCCTCTGAAACAGCACTATTTCTAGCAACTTGAGGGCAAGCAAAACACACCTAAACATGCATTTATATTGCAACCAAAAATACCAGGGGCTAAACAAAACATCCAAGACCAACTCAATAGTTGACAACTAATTCAAACGAGGCACGAAATAAATCCTACGAATTAATCAAAAGGGCAACATAGCAAAATATCTCGCGAACTAACTTACTCGAAAGCTAAAACTAATTGCACAGAAAAATCCATGGGATTTTTCTACCCCGAAAACATATAAAATATGTGGGGTTGCGCAACAAAATAAAGACTCACATAAATGCGGGAAAATAACCTATACACGAGAAAATAAACTACCGGCAAATCCCTACACGTAAAAATACAATCGACAGCTCTAAAATACATGCAAAATGTGTCCTAAAACAAGGACATTTAATCTACGGTATACGTGCAGTCCGGTCTTGCACGAAAAAATAAATACGGGTCGAAATCTATTAGGACAACCCGCTTATCTAGGCAAACAGCACGCTAAACGACGTCAAACAAATGTGCAAGTTGGATAATCGGATTCTACGCGAAAATCTACGCCAAAACCATATAAAGATCACCTCGATCCGACTTACGGAATAAAAGATACGCGCGTTTTAAACAGCCTATATCTCGTGAAAAGGTTTAAATCCTAGAACCTAAAAAAACACAAACGGGCTGAATTCCTAACCGGGCTAACAGGGTGCGCAAGATATACAAAAAAAATGCAGGGCGGGGGATAGACTCGGGCTGCTCACCTTGCGGTCATGGGCCGAATCTGGAGGAGAGGAGAGGTGGGCCTTGGGAACCGATCTGGGCGGCGGCCCATCTGGGGTTGGCCCACGCGACGAGCATGGGAGCTGGCTTCGTCGACCTCCTGCTCCCTGCCGTGCTCGAGCCATGGCAGCGAGGATGGCCACAGCGCGGAGGGGGCCAGGAGGCGGCATGGACGAGGGACTGGCGGGGCTAGATCTGGACGGGAGGAGGAGCGGGACGCTGCTCCGGCGAGCTCGCGGCCGACGGGACCGAGGCCTCGGCCG
Organism: Hordeum vulgare subsp. vulgare; assembly: GCF_904849725.1. NCBI lineage: Eukaryota > Viridiplantae > Streptophyta > Magnoliopsida > Poales > Poaceae > Hordeum > Hordeum vulgare. Next base: position 230,783,621 of record NC_058518.1, on the reverse strand, counting down.
GCTCCTGGAAGGAGGGCTCGGGAGGAGCTGCGGACAACCGGATCTGGCCGGCCGGCGTGCTCCGGCGAGGCGCACGGGCTGCTGCTGTGCGGGAGGTCGCCGGCGGCTCGATTCCCGGAGGAGGTCGGCGGGCACGGGAGCTCCTGGCGCTGTTGCTGCGGGAGAGGGAGCCCCTGGCGCAGGGAGCTTGGGCCACGGCGACGGCGGCACGATGGGCTCGGCCAGGCCCTATCTGGGCCTGGCGGGCCCACGGGACAAGGGGAGGAGAGAGGCTGGAGGTGGGTGGCTACGCGGTTTGGGTTAGGAGGGGCATGGAAAACGAGGTAGAGAGGGAGAGGGGGGCTATCTAAAATAAACCCGGGGGTCTATATATAGGCAAAGGGGGGCTAGGTTAGCCGGAATCGCGTTCCGGATCCAACCGCGGGGTCGGATTCGGACGATTCCAAACGCAGGTATGGGTACGCGGCCGTGTAGATGGGATATCCGGAGACGAGAGGGAGAACGGGCGGCGCGGCAATGAATTTTAAAACATCGACAAATGTCCGACGGTAGACCGAATACGGTGCCGCTACGGTCGACCGTTCGGGTACCAGACGGTCTCCGATCGCGACGAAATTCGACACGCGGCCTAGCTATAACTAATCATGACCGCACTTTAAAAACAGGGTTTCGACGGTGTCGCGGGCGCGTGCGTGTGCGGTCAGGCTCGGAACGAACAACGACGAAGGCGAAGAGAAGCGGCAACTAATAACGGATGCAAGTTTTGAAAACTGGCGGCAACGGAGATGCCGATGCAATGCAGATGATGCGCATGATGCGATGTTGATGTGACAAATAGAATAAATCACACGATGAAAATGAAAGAAGGGGGAATCTTCTGGAACGTCGGCATCGGGCTGTCACAGAAACTTACCACGAAGAGCTTGTATATGGCCCTGTTAGACGCATCATTATGTGCCCTCTCCGCCTCCACCAATGCAGTCGTCCTCTCCTCTAGCTCCCTAACCTCCTTATCCTTCTCCGCCATAGCCGCCTGCATTGCCTCTCTCTCTTTCTGAATAGCAGCCTGCAACACAACTCATTGTTAGCAACGTAATCATATTGGTTCCAACGCACAACATAATGCGGAAAGATAGTTGAGTCCATTAAACTAACCTCGATGGCGAGCTCGACTCACCGTGGTCAACGTGTTATCTCCGGACAGGAGTTCGGTTGTGTGCCTTTATTTGCCGGAGAGTGCTAGGACAACGTATAAGGCCGTCTCCAATGGCGATCGAGCCATGGGGCCTCCCGTTGCCAACTATCATCACCAGCTCTGGATCAATAGGCCCCTCGCTCGGGTTAAAGTCCTCCCCTTTCCTCGCCTTCCCGTGATCTCTGTACTTCATGAGCTTGTGGTGGGAGGAGATGTTGGTGAAGTTTTCTGGATGTTTGACGTCAGACTTGGAGAATGCCTTGACCTTCTTGTACGAGGCAGTATGGGCCATCACATACAGGTCGTACATCTGTGGCACCTCCATCTTATTGTGACGCGCCTAAAAGAGAGAGAAAGGAAAATTGTATTAGTAAAAGGCTCAAGATAGCATTAAGAATGAATTGAATGAGGCATGAAGCAGACCACATACCCAGTTCTCGCCAAATTGGATTAAGTTGACGCTCCCTTGATGGTGTGGCACACCAACCATTTTGCCACGCCTCTCCTTGGCGTTGTTGTGGCTGGCCTCCCACGTTTCGGAGCACCACTGATCCACCAAGGCCTCCCAACAATCCATCTTATCCACACACCATCTGGGGGCACCTAGGTTAATAAAGAGAAATTTGAGCGCGTAAGAACCAAATCAAGGAAACTAACTACAAAGCCTTAGTAATATGTAATTACCTTCATGTAATGCTCCTTCTCCATCTTAGCATCATGAGACTTCGCCTTGTCAATCCTAATACGCCGCATGGCATAGTAGTCTCGAACAGCCTGCACCCGAGCCTCATGCCGATAGTTTTGAAGTAGGCGGCGACATTCGGTTTCGATAACCTTTGTAGCGTCCTCCTCGTATGCCTCCTCACACCACTAGTAGGTCTGCAAAGGAGACAACACCGATTAGTACAATAACTAGCTATGGTTGATTTATAATTGTGTGAAGGAGAAATTACCCAGAACTATCGGGTCACCATGTCGGCCCTCGTGTGGCACAAAACACCGTCGATCTCCACCTCCGGCAGGGCCGGGGCACCCAAGTAGTGCTCCCGGGTCATTCCTACCTCTCGCTCCCGACCGAGCAATGTAACAAACCCTGGGAAGTTTTTACGGCAAAGCAGACCAAGGACGTTGTTGGGCTTGCCGACACCCTTGGCAACAATCCAACCCCTATGGTATGACAAATTAAAGCCAAAACATTAGATATTTGAGAAAACGCGAAGGCAAAAGGTTAAATAAGATTAAACTAACTTACTTGTCCCCATTTGGCCTAATCGACCACCTCTGCTCGACGGTCGCCGGCACGAGCGGGAGCCCCGAACTACCACGCTGGTAGACGGTAGCCCCCTCACCTAGCTCCTCGTTGCTACCAGCATGGCCACTTGGCTCAGCCAAGGTATCCCACTAGGTCTCTGGGACGTACCCTCATCCCTGCTTTGCTCCGGAGTCGCCTGGAACGAAGCCTCTGGGACACGAGTCTCGTGGGTCGAAGACTCGTCGACCTGAGGCTCGTCGACCCGAGGCTCGTGAACGGGAGACCATGTAGCCTCCACATCAGACGAATCCACCCTAGAAGTCCTGTGCGCAGGTGAATTATCTTGGGGTGGTGGCGGAGACCGTGTAGCCTCCACCTCAGAAGGCATGGCAGCCACCGCCCTAACTCTCCCGCGGCCACGTGTACCTTTAGTACAACATAAATACCAACATGATTAATAAAATGTATATAAATACCAATATGCATGCAACATGAGTACAACATAAATACCAACATGAATACAACGTGTACCTTTAGTACCTGTCGGCTTCGCGGGGGGTTGACCTCCTCTCACGGGGGGTGCTCCTTGCAGAGTAGAGAGCAACGCTCTTCGAAGAGGCGAGGCAGGAATGGAAGTACCCATCCCATCACCCACCGACGAAGAAGGAGCCGCGGAGTGCTTTTGAACCTTTCCCACCATCTTTCAACACCTGTCATGACAAAGAGTAAATGAAATTAGTACAACATAAATACCAACATGAGTAATAAAATATATATAATTTAAGTGTATCATCGTCATAAATACCAACATGACTAATAAAAATTGAATACCTAACATGAACTCAAAATTTATATATAGTATAGTAGTTGAATACCTGACATGAACTAATAACAATCGTGCTTGTCTATATATGCTTCGGGGTCAATAAATGCATCATGATCATAACTATCATCAATAAATGCATCATCATCATCTCTATCATGAAGAACATGTGGAAGGCCACCATTATGTAATCGGTCAAGAAATGACAGGTCATCCGCAACAGTAACCTCTTCTTCTTCTAGGGCTTCCTGTTCGGGCGCAGGGGTTAAGACGGATTCACTGTCGCTGTCTACTTCAATGTTCTGGGGTGAAGTAGAGCGGTTCTTGAAACATTTCTTGGACATACGTGTTTCTTGGAAGAACTCCCCTTCATATGTGTCTGGGTTAATGTGAGGTTCGTAATCCTCTTCATTGAGGGTAGGTGGTCTAAAATGTGGTGTTACTTCATAAACGACATCCCAACCTTTGAGATTGGGATTAGTTTGGGAGGCCCATGGTTGATAGAAAACTAGTGTCGCGTGTTGAGACGTAATATAGACATCGGGAACATCTAAGTGGGTGTTTTGGTTGATTTCGACTAGTCCTATATGTTCATGAGTCCTTCTAGTCTCCCTCGGCTCAAACCAATAACATTTGAAAACTACGACGGTCGGTGGGTTTTCACCATAGAATAGAATTTCATAAATTGCTTCAACTCTTCCATAATACTCGGTGTCTCCTTCGCCGATAGTAGAGACACAACAATTTGTCGTCTTTAGGTCGGGCATAGATAGCTCTTTGCCAAAGGTACGAAAGTGATACCCGTTGCTGTTGTATTTGTTAAATGAACGGACCTTATAGTCAAAACCATTAGCAACTTGTCTCAACTCGACGTCCATAGACTGTGCATCAGCCTACAAGTTTAATACGAAAGAATGGATGCATTAGCCGCAAATTAGACCAAGAAATCAAATGGTCCCTTAATGGTAATTAATTACCCTTTGTTTGAACCAAGAGATGAAACTGGGATAGTCGCCTCCATGCTTTGCGAGAAGCTCATACTCTTCGACGGAATCCTTTTCGACGACCGCTCCATCCGACAATTCGGCTACGTATCGGCTAAGAGTAGTTCAAAGCAATTAGAAGTTGCAGAATAATAAATTACCGAGAACTTACTCGATGTACGGCCGCACTTCTGTTAGGTTGGTGAAGATATACAATGAAATGATCCGCCATTCTACGACATCCAACGATTTCCCTTTCGAAGTAACGGATGGTGCGAGCTTACCTTTGAATAGGCTGAGGTTGGATCGAACTTTTTTTGGATCGCCATCATTGTATCGAGGCTTCGGGTTATGCAAATGAGGATTTTTGGCTTCGTAGTGTGCTGTCACGAAGTTTGTCGCCTCCTCAGTAATGAATGCCTCGGCCATCGATGCTTCAATTCTACGTTTATTTTTACACTTAAGTCGAAGCGTCTTCTGCATCCTCCCAGTTGAGTAGCACCATCAATTTTGAACGGGACCCCCCATTCTTGCATCGGTTGGGAGATGCAAAATCAAATGTTGCATTGGATTAAAGAAGCCCGGTGGAAAGATCTTTTCTAATTTGCAGATCATCTCCGGCGCCAACTCTTCCATTTCATCTAGCACGCCAGGCGATAGTGCTTTCGCACAAAGAGAACGGAAGAAATAGCTCAGCTCTGCCAGTACTAGCCATTCATCCTCAGGTATAAAGCCACGCAACATCACCAGCATTACCCGCTCAATCCATATGAGCCAATCATGACTCTTGAGACCAAATATTTTCAATTTCTCAAGACTCGCCCCCCTCTTTAGATTCGCACCATACCCATCGGGGAACATCAACCGCAGTTTTACCCACAATAGCATTTCCCTCATAGCTGGCCTTTCAAGATTGAACCATGCCTTTGGCTTCGCTATGCTTTGCTTTCCTTTCCATTGTCGCAAGTTTCGCAACGATCTATCACATAGAGCCTCCAGGTCGATTCTAGCCTTAGGATTATCTTTTGACAATGTACCAAAAATGGCCTCTGCAATATTTCTTCCAGTGTGCATCACGTCAATGTTGTGTGGGCAAAGGAGGTCTTTCAAATAAGGCAGATCCCATAAGCATGACTTGTGAGTCCAGGCGTGTTCCGTATTATACCCTTTGAAGTATCCTGGACGCAAAGGATCACGCTCGAGAGTGTTTAGCTGATCAAGGGTCTGTTGGCCTGTCAACGCAGCTGGTGCAGTGTTTTTGACAACTCTACCTTTGATGAAATTCTTCTTGTCTTTTGTGAACTTATGGTCAGGATCCAGGAATTGTCTATGCAGCCAACGGAACTGAAGAGTTGCCTTGCATGTGGTGCACGGGAACCTTCCATGCACACACCAGCCAGCGAATAGCGCAAACGCCGGATAATCATGCGTCGAGTACATGTACCACACATGCATTTTGAAATTTTTTTTGGTAGTGGCGTCATAGGTCTTGATCCCATTATCCCAGGCTTCTTGCAACTCATCCTTAAGCGGTTGCATGTACAAATTCATATTCTTCCCCGGATAATTGGGCCCTGGAATTATCAACGTCAGGAAAATGTTCTTCCATTTCATAATCTCTCCGGATGGCAAATTTAGTGGAATGACAAATAAAGGCCAACAACTGTATTGTGCAGCCGTTATACCATATACATTGAACCCATCCGTGTTGATGGCAACTCTAGGTTGCCTTGGATCTTCCGATTTATCCTTATGCAATGCATCGAAGTGCCTCCATGCAAAACCATCTGAAGTGTGTACTAGCATCTTGTTCCCATCCGCATCTAGTTCGGTTCTTTTGCCCAATTTGTGCCATGTCATATGTCTAGCCGTCTCTTCGACCATGAAAAGACGTTGAAGTCTGGGTACGATTGGCAGATACCGAAGAACACTAATGGGGATTTTGGTCTGATTCTTCTCACCCATACCATTGTCTACCACAATATACCTGGAAGAATTGCAAATGGGGTAATAGTTCAAGGCCGCATACTCAAGCCTAAATAAGGCACATCCATTCTCACAAGCATGTATCTTCTCATATGGCATCTTAAGTACACGGAGGATTTTCTCTGACTGGTACATGTTTGCAGGCAGTACATGGCCTTTGGGTAGAAAGCGTCCAAATATCATCATCATTGCATCGTAGCATCTCTGCCTAGGTTGAATTGAGCCTTCAGAGCCATTACTTGCGCGGTGGCATCCAGCTGACAAAGCTCAGTCTGCTCGTGGAGAGGACGTTTTGAAGACTCCAACATTTCATAGAAGGCCTTTGCAGATTCCTCCATCTCATCTTCCGAATCCCGAGCATCATCAAAGTCTTGCACCATGTCTTCAATCCCGGTACCATGCTCGTCGGTGTGACGACGAATCACCTCAGCTCTAGCACGTTGGTCAGACTCACGAGGAAATGTCCACACCGTATAATTAGGTGTAAAACCCCACTTCTGCAGGTGTTTACCCATTCAAACTCTGTCTGCTTTTTCTAGTTGTCGCAGTTGGGATAGGGGCACCATGTTTTTTGCTGGCCATTTGCAAATGCGGCTCTCACAAACCCCCTGGTTTTTGTTAACCATTCATGGGTCATGTCTTTCTGACTAGGGTGACCAGTGTACATCCAAGCACGATCACTCATGTTGCCTAGCTACCTATGGGGGCACAAGAAATAAATATATAATTCATCATCTACATTCATACGCTAATCAAGTTTGTCAGTTTTATTACGTCCATGCAACCTACACGCTAATAGGTAAAGAGAGGTCCTAATCCCACCCGAGTATGTGTAGTTTGGGTTCGTTTTCCCATGCTCTGCTCCAGATGCGACGCAAAATTTCGGCAGCACCTCCCCTCTATTCTCCTGATACACGTCTCGGCAATAAGCAGAGATGATGTGTACCCGGAGAACAACAGGGAGGCACTGACAAAATTCTGCATCGGATCCACACCACATCATATGGGAAAACGAACCCAATCTACACATACTCGGGTTGTCCATGGATAATGTTGGACAATTCGAAAGGATGGCGATTATAAATATGCAAAGAAATGCATATTTATAGATGTCGCCCTTTCGAGCGGGAGACGCATACTGGTCACGCATACTCATGATTGAAGGAACCTATAGCTAGCAAGCTTCATCAGCACGAAGACCGGGACAGAGGAAATTAAGGGGGTAGTAGGAGAAGTCATTTGTGCTCACCAACAAACACAAGGGCGCAGCTCGTCCAACGCACGTGGAGGTCGTCGAACAACTGCACATTGAAATTCACACGATCAACACAAATATGATGTTTTTATAATTAACATAATCAGAAAATATGTTGCCTAACTCATAATTTACAAACATATGACCCCCGTCGGCCTCTTGAAGGCCGAAATGCACCTTCTCATTCAACAGTAGGCAGAAGAGGTGTCGGGGGTCAAGGCTTAGTGGCGTCGAGGTTCGATGGTGTCGGGTGTCGGTGGCGTCGGGGGTCGGGGTTAGTTGCGTTGGTGGTCGGGGGTCAGTGTCGTCGGGGGTCGAGGTTTACTAGCGTCGGGGGTTGGGGTCTTTTCGGTCAACAAGAGGCCGAACAGGTGTCGGGGGTCGGGGGTTGAGGGTCAGTGGCGTCGGGCGTCGGGGATCGAGGGTCGGGGGTCAATGGTCAGTGGCGTTGGGGGTCGAGGGTCGAGGGTCAGTGGCGTCGGGCGTCAGGGGTCGAGGGTCGAGGGTCAGTGCCGGTGTGCCAGGGTTCCTTTTTCCTCTCCTTTCTTCTTTTCCTCTCTCTTCTTTTTGTTCTTCTTCTTCTTCTTCTTCTTCTTGATCATCTTCTTATTATTATTCTACTTGTTCTTTTTTCTCCTCCTCCTCCTCCTCTTCTTCTTTTTCTTCTTTCTTTTCTCTTTCTCCTCCTCTCCTCTTTCTTCTTCTTCTTCTTCTTCTTCTTCTTCTTCTTCTTCTTCTTCTTCTTCTTCTTCTTCTTTTTTCTTCTATTTTTTTCTTCTATTATTTTCTTCTAACTTTTTTCTTTTCTATCTATTTTTTCTATATATTTTATTCTACCTAAAATAACTATCCTCTAAGTTATTTTTTCTATCTAGTACCTAATAATCTAACTATCTAATTTAACAGAAAAAATAGAAAAAGATAACTATCAAAATTTTTAAAAATATATTCTTACCGGAGTTGGGGACGGCTGGTGAGGGGAGGGGGCGCAGGGAGCAGGCCGGTGAGGGGAAGGGGCGCAGGGTGGCGTTGGCGAGTGAGGAGAGGGGGCGGCGCAAGGGGGCAACGATGAGTGAGGAGAGGGGGCGCAGGGAGCCGGCGGTGAGTGAGGTGATGGGAGGGATGTCGGGTCGGCGCGGGAGGGACATCGGGCGCGGGGTGGATTCGAGCAGGGGCCTGGGCTACGTGGGAGGAGGGGGTTGGCCTGATGGTGGTTGGTGGGCCGCCCCTTTGTCGTTTGCCGTGCCCCCAGTCAGACGGCAAAGGACCCCCAGACAGACGGCAAAGGGGCGGGGTGGGGAAGCATCGGGTGGGGGCAACTGCCGTCCCCTTTGCCGTCCGCCGTGCCCCTAGGCAGACGGCAAAGGACCCCCCCAGGCAGACGGCAAAGGGGAGGGGTGGGTGGGGTGGGGGTGGGGGCTTTGTCGTCCGCCCACCCTTTGTCGTCTGCCAAACCTTTGTCGTCTGCATAGATATTCTTTGTCGTCCACTGGCGGTCGGCAAAGTGGTGGCCGACGGAAAAATAAACCTTTGCCATCAGCCACCTCTTTGCCATCAGCAGTGTGACAGGTGAAGGCAAAGAGTGCCTTTGCCATGCGTCAGCAGACGGCAAATGCCAGGCTGATGGCAAATTTATGAATACCAGTAGTGTGTGGAGTAATAGTAGTAGATGCAGAAAGTATCAGTCTACTTCTCTCGGACGTGATGCCTATAAGTATGATCATTGCCTTAGATATCGTCATGACTTTGCGCGGTTATATCAATTGCTCGACTGTAATTTGTTCACCCACCGTGATATTTGCTATTTTGAGAGAAGCCTCTAGTGAACACTATGGCCCACGGGTCTACTCCACACCATATTTTCAGCTTTATACTTTTTCTTCACTGCACTTTCCGCGTTCAGATCTCACTTTGCAAACAATCTTGAAGGGATTGACAACCCCTTTAAAGCCTTGGGTGCAAGCACTTTTGTGTTTGGGCAGGTACTCTGGACTTGACGAGATTCTCCTACTGGATTGCTACCTTGGTTCTCAAATTGAGGGAAATACTTACTGCTCCTGTGCTGCATCACCCTTTCCTCTTCAAGGGAAAACCAATGCAAGCTCAAGAGACGACATAAGGATCTCTCGCACCATTGCCGGGGAAGGACTTTTGTTGCCGTAGCACAAGAATTTCTGGCGCCATTGCCGGGGAGGATCAAGTCAAGAACTCATCCAAGTAGGTGTCGCAAACTCATCTATTGCATTTACTTTGTTTGCCAGTTGCCTCTCGTTTTCCTCTCTCCCACTTCACAATTTGCCTTTTTCGTTCGCCTTTTTCATTTGCCTTTTCCGTTTGCCTTTTTGTTCGCCCTTTTTCTCTCTTGCTCTTTGTTCGCTTGTGTGCTTGCTTGCTTGCTGAAGTCACCATGCATGAAAAACCAAACTCTGTGACTTCTCGAATACTAATAATAATGATTTTGTTAGTACTCCGATTGCTCCCGCCACTAGTGCGGGGTCATACGAAATCAATGCCGCTTTGCTGAATCTTGTTATGAAAGAGCAATTCTCCGGCCTTCCTAGTGAAGATGTTGCATCCCATCTCAATACCTTCATTGAGCTTTGTGATATGCAAAATAAGAAATATGTGGATAATGATGTGATTAAATTGAATATTTTTCCTTTCTCGTTGTGAGATCGCGCAAAAACTTGGTTTTCTTCTTTGCGCAAAAATAGTATCGTTTCTTGGGATAAGTGCAAAGATGCTTATATATCCAAGTATTTTCTGCCTGCTACGATCATCTCTCTCCATAATGATATCATGAATTTCAAGCAACTTGATCATGAACATGTTGCACAATCTTGGGAGAGAATGAAATTGATGATTAGAAATTGTCCCGCTCATGGCTTGAGTCTTTGGATGATTATCCAAATCTTTTACGCTGGCTTGAATTTTTCTTCTAGAAATATCTTGGACTCCGCCTCAGGTGGAACGTTCATGGAAATCATGTTAGGAACTCTCCTGGACAACATCAAGACGAACTACTCTCAGTGGCACACTGAAAGGTCACCTACTAGTAAGAAGGTACACGCTATAGAAGAAATTAACTCGTTGGATGAGTTAATGAATTTGGTTGCAAGTAGAAGTGCTCCTTTAGATCCTATTGATATGCCCTTGTCTTCCTTGATTGAGAGTAGCAACGCTAGCTTGGACGTTAATTTTGTTGGTAGGAATAATTTTGGCAAAAACAATGCTTTCTGAGGAAACTATGTTCCTAGGCCTTTTCCAAGTAATTCCTCTAATAACTTTGGCAACTCCTACAAAAATACTCATGGAAATTACAAGAGATTACCCTCTGATCTAGAGAGTAATATCAAATAGTTCATCAACTCTCAAAAGATTTTCAACGCATCCATAGAGGAAAAACTACTCAAAATTGACGATTTGGCTAAGAGCGTTGATAGAATGTCTAGTGATGTTGATGCTTTGAATGTTAGATGTGGTCCTCCCAAGATCAATAAGGATGAAACTTTGAAAGCTATGCGAGTTTCCATGATTGAGAGCAAAGAAAGAACCGCCCAAATTCGTGCTAGACATGAATGGCTTAAAAAGGAGCGTTCCATGATTGAAGTGCTTGGTGTGACTCCCATTGAATCCTTGTTTTCTTGTGACAAACCTAATGATTATGGTGCTGGATATGAATCCACTTTGGTTGAAAAGTGCCCCAATGATTCGGAGTCCATCTATCTTCATGCTAAAAGCATTGAAAGTGGAGTAGAAGATAGTAAAACTTTGAGTAGTAATGAAATTACTACTATGGATTTCAAGGAATTCAATTATGATAGTTGCTCCTTGATTGAATGCATTTCCTTGATGCAATCCATGTTAAACTCTCCACACGCTTATTGCCAAAACAAGGCCTTTACCGATCATATCGTCGAAGCTATGATAAAATCTCTTGAAGAGAAACTTGAATTGGAAGCCTCTATCCCTAGAAAGCTTCATGATGAGTGGGAACCTACCATCAAAATCAAAATCAGAAACTATGAGTGCAATGCTTTGTGTGATTTGGGTGCTAGTGTTTCCACGATTTCAAAGTCTTTGTGTGATGTTCTCGGTTCTAATAAGATTGAAGAGTGTTCTCTTAATTTGAATCTTGCAGATTCTACTATCAAGAAACCCATGGGAAGGATCAATGATGTTCTTATTATTGCAAATAGGAACTATGTAACCGTGGATTTCATTGTGCTTGACATTGATTGCAATCCTACATGCCCTATTATTCTTGGTAGACCTTTCCTAAGGACTATCAGTGCTATCATCGATATAAAGGAAGGGAATATTAGATTTCAATTTCCTTTAAAGAAGGGCATGGAACACTTTCCTTGAAAGAAAATAAGATTGCCTTATAAATCCATGATGAGGGCCACTTATGGTTTGAGCACCAAAGACGACGATACGTGATTCTATCTCTTTTATGCCTAGCTAAGGGCGTTAAACAATACCGCTTGTTGGGAGGCAACCCAATGAATTTATCTTTTTCTTTCTGTTTGGTTGCGTCCACACCGTCATAATTCTTTTGTGATTGTGTTTTTTGTGTTTGTTTTTGTGTTTGAGCCAAGCAAAACCTTTATGACTAGTCTTGGTGATGGTTGTTTGATCCTACTGGAAAAAGACAGAAACTTTTTGCTCACGAGATGATTTTTCATTTTTATTCAGAAAGAGATTTTGAGTTGATTCTTTTTTCTTCTGGTTTATATGCCTTTTTCCGAGGCAGTCGTAAGTTTTCAGAATTTTTAATGTACCAGAAGTATACGAAGTATACAGATTGCTACAGACTGGTGTGTTTTTGACAGATTCTGTTTTTGTTGAGTTGGTTGCTTGTTTTGATGAAACTATGGTTAGTATTGGGGGTACTAGCCCTGGAAAAGTGAGAATACAGTAGCCCAACACCAATATAGATAGAATTCAAGTTTGCTACAGTACCAAAAGAGGTGGTATTTTGTTTTCTTGTGCTAATGTCATCACGAGTTTCTGTTTAAGTTTTGTGTTGTGAAGTTTTCATGTTTTGGGTGATTTTCTCATGGACAAAGATATAAGGAGTGGAAAGAGCTCATGCTTGGGTATTCCCAAGGCATCCCAAGACAAATTCAAGGACACCAAAAAGCCTAAGCTTGGGGATGCCCCGAGAAGGCATCCCATCTTTCGTCTTCAATCCATCGGTAACATTACTTGGAGCTATATTTTTATTCACCACATGATATGTGTTTTTCTTGGAGCGTCTTGTATCATAGGAGTCTTTTATTTTTGTTGTGTCACAATCATCCTTTCTGCACACCTTTTTGATAGAGAGAGACATGCACTCATCGTGATTTTGCTAGAATGCGCATAGTGCTTCACTTATATCTTTTGAGCTAGATACTTTTGCTCTATGTGCTTCACTTATATCTTTTAGAGCACGGCGGTGCGTGATTTGGTAGTTGGCTTATGCTATGAAAGTAGTCCCAAAGGTGATAGGTACCCAAAGAGGATACAAAACCTCCATCTTCATGTGCATTGAGTAGAAAGGGAAGTCTTGAATCCTTTCAATTAGTTTTGAGACGTGGATTCTGTAATATTAAGAGTTATGTTAGTTGGGTGTTGTGAATCTAGAGATACTTGTGTTGAAGTTAGTGATTCCCGTAGCATGCACGTATGGTGAACCGCTATGTTAGGAAGTCAGAGCATAATTGATCTATTGATTGTCATCCTTTGTGTTGAGGTCGGGATCGCGCGATGGTTAACACCTACCAACCCTTCCCCTAGGAGTATGCGTTTAGCACTTTGTTTTGATTACTAATAAAAACTTTCGCAACAAGTATGTGAGTTCTTCATGACTAATGTGAGTCCATGGTATAGATGCACTTTCACCTTTCACCTTTGCTAGCCTCTCTAGTGCCGCGCAATTCTCGCCAGTGCACAAACCCACCATGTGCCTTCCTCAAAACAGCCACCATACCTACCCACTATGGCATTTTCATAGCCATTCCAAGACATATTGCCATGCAACTCCCACCGTTCCGTCTCATGACTTGTGTCGTCATTCTCATAATTTCCTTTGCATGATCGTAAGATAGCTAGAGAGATGTTTTCAACGTCATACGCCAAGCTAGATCGTTGCACATCCCGGTACACTGCCGGAGGCATTTCCTATAGAGTCATCATCATTTTGAGCTTTGAGCTGTGAGTAAATAAAAGTGTGATGATCACCATTACTAGCGCATTGTCCCATGTGAGGAAATAAAAGGAGAGAAAGAGAGAGAAGGGACAATACTACCATATTTTTCCACACTTGTGCTTCATAATAGCACCATGTTCTTCATGATTGAGAGCTTCTTGCTTTGTGAGTACCATAGGCTAGTGGGAATCTTCATTATATAACTTGGCTTGTATATTCCAATGATGGGCTTCCTATTGCCCTAGGTCTTCATAAGCAAGCAAGTTGGATGCACACCCACTAGTTCTCCTTTTGAGATTTCACATACTTATAGCTCTAGTCCATCCCTTGTATGGCAATTCCTACTCATTCACATTGATATCTATTAATGGGCATCTATATAGCACTTTGATACGCCGAGTCAATGTGACAATCTCCTCCTTTTTGTCTCACAACCACCACCACACTCTATTCCACCTATAGTGTTATATCCATGGCTTACGCTCATGTATTGCATGATAGTTATAAAAGGTTTGAGAAATTAAGAGTGCGAAAACAATTACTTGGCCATACCGGGGTTGTGCATGATTTACATTAGTTGTGTGAGGATGATGGAGCATAGCCAGACTATATGATTTTGTAGGGATAACTTTCCTTGGCCTTGTTATTTTGAAAGTTCATGATTACCTTGCTAGTTTGCTTGAAGTATTATTGTTTTCATGTCAATAGCAAACTATTGTTTCGAATCTTACGGATCTGAACATTCATGTCACGTGAAAGAAGTTGCAAAGGACAACTATGCTAGGTAGCATTCGACATCAAAAATTCATTCTTTATCACTTCCCTACTCGAGGACGAGCAGGAGTTAAGCTTGGGGATGCTTGATACGTCTCCAACGTATCTATAATTTGTGATGATTTCATGCTATTATCTTGTCAAAGTTTGGATATTTTGCATGCCTTTTATATATTTTTTGGGACTAACTTCTTAACTTAGTGCCAAGAGCCAGTTCCTGTTTTTTCCATGTTTTTGACCACTTTCAGAGGAGGATTTTGAACGGAGTCCAAACGGAATGAAACTGCCAAAAATGTTCTTTCCGGAACAGAAAAAGATAGGGAAGTCGGAGAATCAGGGTAGGGGGCCACCAGGGACCCCACAAGCCCTCATGGCGCGGCCACGGGGGCCCGCGCCCCCTAGCTTTTTGGCTCCCTGAGGCTCCTTTGCCCTAGGTTTTGCGTCGATATATTCCCTAAAATCCCATAAAAAATCAAGAGATTATCAAAAGTACTTTTCCGTCGCCGCAAGCTTCTGTCTCCGCAAGATCCCGTTTGGGGCACGTTCTGGTGCCCTACCGGAGGGGGCATTCGGATACATAGGGCTTCTTCATCAAAATCCTTGTAATCTTATTTGAGTTTCTTCTGATCTCTCTTATGCATGATTTCATATCCTTGTAATTCTCTTCGAGTTGTGGTTTTGTTTGGCCAACTAGATCTATCATTCTTGCAATGGGAGTAGTTCTTGGTTTTGGGTTCATACCGTGCGGTGACTGATACGTCTCACACACATCTATAATTTTTGATGATTTCATGCTGTTATCTTGTCAACTTTGGATGTTTTATATACCTTTTATATCTTTTTTGGGACTAACTTATTAATTCAGTGCCAAGTGCCAGTTCCTATTTTTTATGTGTTTTTCACTCTTATCAGATCTGATTTTGGAACGGAGTACAGACGGAATAAAATCCCCGAAATGAATTTTTCCAGAACATAAGAAGATTGGGGGACTTGAGGGCCAAGGCAGGAGGCCCACAGGGGGCCCACAAGCCCTCTAGCCGCGGCCAGGGGGGCCGCGGCTACCAGGCTTGTGGCCCCCGTGGAGCTCCCCTGCCCTAGCTCTTTGGCCAATTTATTCCCTAAAATCCCATAAAAAATCAGGGCGTCCACGAAACCACTTTTCCGCCGCCGCAAGCTTCCTCCACGAGATCTCATCTGGAGACCCTTCCCGGTGCCCTGCCGGAGGGGACTTTGGAGCTGGAGGGCTTCTACATCAACATCATTGCCTCTCCAATGAGTCGTGAGTAGTCCACTTCGAACCTACAGGTCTGTAGTTAGTAGCTAGATGGCTTCTTCTCTTTCTTGGATCTTCAATACAAAGTTCTCCATGATCTTCATGGAGATCTATCCGATGTAATCCTCTTTGGCGGTGTGTTTGTCGAGATCCAATGAATTGTGGATTTGTGATCAGATTATTTATGAATTATATTTGAGTCTTTGCTGATTTCTTATATGCATGATTTGATATCCTTGTAAGTCTCTCCGAGTCTTGGGTTTTGTTTGGCCAACTAGATCTATGATTCTTGCAATGGGAGAAGTGCTTAGTTTTGGGTTCATACCGTGCGGTGACCTTTCCCAGTGATAGAAGGGGCAGCAAGGCACGCATCGTGTTGTTGCCATAAAGGGTAACAAGATGGGCTTTCATCATAGATTTGAGATTGTCCATCTACATCATGTCATCTTTCTTAAGGCGTTACTCTGTTCTTATGAACTCAATACACTAGATGCATGTTGGATAGCAGTCGACATGTGGAGTAATAGTAGTAGATGCAGAAAGTATCGGTCTACTTGTTTTGGACGTGATGCCTATATGTATGATCATTGCCATAGATAACGTCATGACTTTGCGCGGTTCTATCAATTGCTCGAGAGTAATTCGTTCACCCACCATCTACTTGCTTTCATGAGAGAAGCCACTAGTGAACACTACGGCCCCCTGGTCTATTCACAACTATCATCTCTGCTTTTACTTTTACTTTGCTTTGTTTACTTTTTTGCTTTGAGTTCTCACTTTGCAAACAATCTATAAGGGATTGACAACCCCTTCATAGCGTTGGGTGCAAGCTCTTTGTGTTTGTGCAGGTACTTGTGACTTGACGCGATCCTCCTACTGGATTGATACCTTGGTTATCAAACTGAGGGAAATACTTGCCGCCGCTGTGCTACATCACCATTTCCTCTTCAAGGGAACACCAACGCAAGGCTCCAAGGCCGCAGGGGAATCCTTTGCATATTTGCCAAGGAAATGCCTATAGGCATAGCCAGCAGCAGAAGGATTTCTGGAGCCATTGCCGGGGATAGATCAAGTCAAGATCTATCCAAGTAAGTGTCACAAACTCATCTCTTGCATTTACCATTTTTGCAAGTGGCCTCTCGTTTTTCTCTCCCCCACTTCACATTTGCCGTTTTCATTTTCCTTTCTCCTTTGCCGTTTTCATTTGCCTTTTGCCGTTTTCTTTTGCCAGTTTTCTTGCTTTCTTGTGTTCTTGTTTGTTTGTTGAAGTCATCATGGCTGAAAACACCAAACTTTGCGACTTCTCGAATACTAATAATAATGATTTTATTAGTACTCCGATTGCTCCCGCCACTAGTGCGGAATCATATGAAATCAACGCTGCCTTGCTGAATCTTGTTATGAAAGAGCAATTTTCTGGCCTTCCTAGTGAAGATGCTGCATCCCATCTTAATACTTTCATTGAACTTTGCGTTATGCAAAAGAAGAAAGATATGAATAATGATGTTGTTAAATTGAAGCTTTTTCTGTTCTCTTTGCGAGATCGTGCAAAAACTTGGTTTTCTTCTTTGCCTAAAAATAGTATCGATTCTTGGAATAAGTACAAAGATGCTTACATATCCAAGTATTTTCCGCCGGCTAGGATTATCTCTCTCCGTAACGATATCATGAATTTCAAGCAACTTGATCATGAACACGTTGGACAATCTTGGGAGAGGATGAAGTTAATGATTAGAAATTGTCCCGCTCATGGCTTGAGTTTGTGGATGATTATACAAATCTTTTACGCTGGTTTGAATTTTGATTATCGCAATATCTTGGACTCCGCCTCAGGTGGAACGTTCATGGAAATCACGTTAGGAGAAGCTACAAAACTCCTAGACAACATCATGACCAACTACTCTCAGTGGCACACTGAAAGGTTACCTGCTAGCAAAAAGGTACACGCTATAGAAGAAATTAACTCGCTTAGTTCTAAGATGGACGAATTGATGAATTTGGTTGCTAGTATAAATGCTCCTTTAGATCCTAATGACATGCCACTATCTTCCTTGATTGAGAGTAGCAACGCTAGTTTGGACGTTAATTTTGTTGGTAGGAACAATTTTGCCAACAACAATGCTTTTAGAGGAAACTATGTTCCTAGGCCTTTTCCTAGTAACTCCTCTAACAACTATGGCAATTATTACAACAACACTTATGGAAATCATAACAAATTACCCTCTGATTTAGAGAGTAACATCAAAGAGTTCATCAACTCTCAAAAGATTTTCAATGCGTCCATGGAGGAAAAACTACTCAAAATAGACGATTTGGCTAAGAGCGTTGATAGGATGTCTTGTGATATTGATGCTTTGAAAGTTAGATGTGCTCCTCCCAAGGTCAACTTGGATGAAACTATAAAAGCTATGTGTGTCTCCATGAATGAGAGCAAAGAAAGAACCGCCCAAATTCGTGCTAAGCATGAATGGTTTAAAAGGGTGCGTTCTAGTGATGCAAATCACGAAGATCTTAAAGTGCTTGGTGTGACTCCTCTTGAATCTTTGTTTTCGCATGTCAAACCTATTGATGAAGGGGCTGGATATGAATCCACTTTGGTTGAAAAATGCCCCAATGTTATGGAGTCCACCTATCTTGATGATAAAGGTGTGGAGAGTGGAGTAGAAGAAATCAAGATATTGGGTAGTAATGAAAATCCCACTTTGGATTTCAAGGAATTCAATTATGATAGTTTCTCCTTGTTTGAATGCATTTCCTTGATGCAATCCATTGCAAACTCTCCACATTCTTATAGCCAAAGCAAAGCCTTTACCGCACATATCGTAGATGCTATGATGAAATCTCTTGAAGAGAAACTCGAATTAGAAGTCTCTATACCTAGAAAACTTCATGATGAGTGGGAACCTACTATCAAGATCAAAATCAAAAACTATGAATGCAATGCTTTGTGTGATTTGGGTGCTAGTGTTTCCGCGATTCCAAAGTCTTTATGTGATATTCTTGGTTTTCATGAGATTGAAGGGTGTTCTCTTAATTTGCATCTTGCGGATTCTACTGTCAAGAAACCCATGGGAAGGATCAATGATGTTCTTATTGTTTCAAATAAGAACTATGTGCCCGTGGATTTCATTGTACTTGACATAGATTGCAATCCTTCATGTCTGATTATTCTTGGTAAACCTTTCCTAAGGACTATTGGTGCTATCATCGATATGAAGGAAGGGAATATTAGATTTCAATTTCCTCTAAAGAAGGGCATGGAGCATTTTCCTAGAAAGAAAATAAGATTGCCTTATGAATCTATGATTAGGGCTACTTATGGTTTGAGCACCAAAGATGACTATACGTGATTCCATCACCTTATGCCTAGCTAAGGGCGTTAAACAATAGCGCTTGTTGGGAGGCAACCCAACGAATCTATCCTTTTTCTTTCTGTTTTGTGTTTTCCACACTTTCATAATTCTGTTATGACTGTGTTTTTTGTGTTTCATTTGCATTTGTGCCAATTAAAATCGTTATGATTAGTCTTGGGGATGATCGTTTGATCATGCTGGAAAAGAAAGAAACTTTCTGCTCACGAAAAGAATTTTAATTTTTTCTATGTAAGAGATTTTGAGTTGATTCTTATTGATGCTGATTTCGACACAAATGCTTCAGACTTTCGTAATTTAAGAATTTTTG
Source organism: Hordeum vulgare subsp. vulgare (assembly GCF_904849725.1). Lineage (NCBI taxonomy): Eukaryota > Viridiplantae > Streptophyta > Magnoliopsida > Poales > Poaceae > Hordeum > Hordeum vulgare. Next base: position 230,764,203 of record NC_058518.1, on the reverse strand, counting down.
AAGTACCAGAAATATACAAAGTATACAGATTGCTACAGACTGGTGTGCTGTTAACAGATTCTGTTTTTGTTTAGTTGGTTGCTTATTTTGATGAAAGTATGGATAGTATCGGGGGGTATTAGCCATGGAAGATTGAAAATACAGTAACCCAACATCAACATAAGTAGAATTTAAGTTTGCTACAGTACCTAAGGAAGTGGTGATTTGCTTTCTTATACTAATGATATCACGAGTTTCTATTTAAGTTTCGGGTTGTGAAGTTTCCAAGTTTTGGGTTAAGTTCTTATGGACAAAGAGATAAAGAGTGGCAAGAGCTCAAGCTTGGGGATGACCAAGGCACCCCAAGTTGATTCAAGGATGCTAAAAAAGCCTAAGCTTGGGGATGCCCCCGGAAGGCATCCCCTCTTTCGTCTTCAATCCATCGGTAACGTTACTTGGGGCAATATTTTTATTGACCACATGTTATGTGTTTTGCTTGGAGCGTGTTGTATCGTAGGAGTCTTTTATTTTTGTTGTGTCACAATCTTCCTTGCTGCACACCTAGAGAGAGAGACATGCACTCATCGTGATTTTGTCGAGCTTCACTTATATCCTTTGGTTAGGCAATTCAGCTCACATGTGTTTCACTTATATCTTTTGAGCTAGTTGATTTTGCTCTATGTGCTTCACTTCTATCTTTTGGAGCACGGTAGTGCGTGGCGTGGTTGTTGATCTATGCTATGAAAGTAGTCTCAAAAGGGGTAGTTATCCAAAGGGATATGAAAACTTCCACCTTCATGTGCATTGAGTAGTTAGAGAAGTTTGATTCATCTCAATTAGTTTTGAGTTGTGGTTGTGGTAATATTGAAGTTATACTAGTAAGGTGTTGTGGATTTATAAATACTTCTTCTGAAGTTAGTGATTCCCGTAGCATGCACGTATGGTGAACCGCTATGTGATGAAGTCTGAGCATGATTAGTTTATTGATTTTCATCCTTTGTGTAGCGGTCGGGATCGCGTGATGGTTTATACCTACCAACCCTTCCCCTAGGAGTATACGTTGAATGCTTTGTTTCGATTACTACTAAAACTTTTGCAACAAGTATATGAGTTCTTCATGACTAATGTTGAGTGCATGGTTTAGATGCACTTTCACCTTCCACCATCACTATCTTCTTTAGTGTCGTGCAAATTTTGTCGGTGCATAAAACCCACCATTAGCCTCCCTCAAAACAGCCACCATACCTACCTACTATGGCTTTTTCAAAGCCATTCCGAGATATATTGCCATGCAACTACCACCATGACATGTTCCACAGCTTCTACATTGCCATTGCATGATCATAAGATAGCTAGCATGATGTTTCCATTGATGTCTATGCCATGCTAGATCGTTGTCACGGTACACTACCAAAGGCATTCCATATAGAGTCATCATTGCTCTAAGTTTTGAGTTGTAAGTGTGATGACCATCATTGATGGAGCATTGTCCCATGTGAGGAAATAAAAGAGGCCAGCGAAGCCCATTTACAAAAAGAGGCCAAAGATTCCCACCAAAAAAAAGAGGCCAAAGAGCCCACCAAAAAAATGAGAGAAAAACAGAGAAGGGACAATGCTACTATCTTTCCACACTTGTGCGTATTAAGCACCATGATCTTCATGATTGAGAGTCTCTCGTTTTGTCACCACCATATAGCTAGTGGGAAATTTTCATTATATAACTTGGCTTGTATATTCCAATGATGGGCTTCCTCAAAATTGCCTTAGGTCTTCGTGAGCAAGCAAGTTGGATGCACACCCACTAGTTTTCTTTAAGAGCTTTCACATACTCTTAGCTCTAGTGAATCATTTGTATGGCAATCCCTACTCATTCACATTGATATTTATTGATGAGCATCTCCATAGTTCATTGATATGCCTAGTCAATGTGACCATCTTCTCCTTGTTTGCCTTGCAACCTCCACCACACTCCATTCCACTTATAGTGCTAAAACCATGGCTCACGCTCATGTATTGCGTGAGTGTTGAAAAGGTTTGAGAAAGTAAAGGTGTGAAAACAATTACTTGGCCAATACCAAGGTTGTGCATGATTTAAATTCGTTGTGCAAGGATGATAGAGCATAGCCAGAATATATGATTATGTAGGGATAACTTTGTTTTGGCCTTGTTATTTTGAAAGTTCATGATTACCTTGCTAGTTTTCTTGAAGTATTATTGTCTCCACGTCAAATGCAAACTATTGTTTTGAATCTAACTGATCTGAACATTCATGTCACATAAGAGGAGTTACAAAGGACATCTATGCTAGGTAGCATGAAAGCATCAAAAATTCATTCTTTATGACTTCCCTACTCGAGGACGAGCAGGAGTTAAGCTTGGGGATGCTCGATACGTCTCAAACGTATCTATAATTTTTGATGTTTTCATGTTGTTATCTTGTCAACTTTGGATGTTTATATACCTTTTATATCTTTTTTGGGACTAACTTATTAATTCAATGCCAAGTCCCAGTTCCTGTTTTTGTGTGTGTTTTTGACTCATTTCAGATCTGATTTTGGAACAGAGTCCAAACGGAATAAAATCCCCGAAATGAATTTTTCCAGAACAGAAGAAGATCGGGGGACTTGAGGGCCAAGGCAGGAGGCCCACAGGGGGCCCACAAGCCGTGCAGCCGCGACCAGGGGGGCCGCGGCTACCAGGCTTGTGGCCCCCCTGGAGCTCCCCTGCCCTATCTCTTTGGCCTATTTATTCCCTAAAATCCCAGAAAAAATCAGGGAGTCCACGAAACCACTTTTCCACCGCCGCAAGCTTCCGTTTCCGCGAGATCTCATCTGGAGACCCTTCCCGGTGCCCTGCCGGAGGTGACTTTGGAGCTGGAGGGCTTCTACATGAACATCATTGCCTCTCCAATGACTCGTGAGTAGTCCACTTCAGACCAACGGGTCCGTAGTTAGTAGCTAGATGGCTTCTTCTCTGTCTTGGATCTTCAATACAAAATTCTCCATGATCTTCATGGAGATCTATCCGATGTAATCCTCTTTGGCGGTGTGTTTGTCGTGATCCGATGAATTGAGGATTTGTGATCAGATTATCTATGAATTATATTTCTATCTTTGCTGATTCCTTGTATGCATGATTTGATATCCTTGTAAGTCTCTTCGAGTCTTGGGTTTTGTTTGGTCAACTAGATCTATGATTCTTGCAATGCGAGAAGTGCTTGGTTTTGGTTTCATACCGTGCGGTGACCTTTCTCAGTGACAGAAGGGGCAGCAAGGCACACATCATGTTGTTGCCATCAAGGGTAACAAGATAGGCTTTCATCATAGATTTGAGATTGTCCATCTACATCATGTCATCTTTCTTAAGGCGTTCATCTGTTCTTATGAACTCAATACACTAGATGCATGCTGGATAGTGGTCGACGTGTGGAGTAATAGTAGTAGATGCAGGAAGTATCGGTCGACTTCTTTTGGACGTGATGCCTATATGTATGATCATTGCCATAGATAACGTCATGACTTTGCGCGGTTCTATCAATTGCTCGACAGTAATTTGTTGACCCACCGTGGTATTTGCTATTTTGAGAGAAGCCTCTAGTGAACACTATGGCCCCCGAGTCTACTCCACACCATATTTTCAGCCTTACACTTTTTCTTCGTTGCACTTTTCGCCTTCAGATCTCACTTTTCAAACAATCTTGAAGGGATTGACAACCCCTTTAAAGCATTGGGTGCAAGCTCTTTTTTGTTTGCGAGGTAGTCTGGACTTGACGAGATTCTCCTACTGGATTGATACCTTGGTTCTCAAACTGAGGGAAATACTTACTGCTCCTGTGCTGCATCACCCTTTCCTCTTCAAGGGAAAAACCAACGCAAGCTCAAGAGACGATAGAAGGATCACTGGCACCATTGCCAGGGAAGGACTTTTGTTGCCGTAGCAGGGCGCCACGTGCCAGGTCTGGCCCATAGACAACGGGGCCTCGCGCTTCCCCGTTCCTCCAATGGACTCCCCCGTGCGTGCCGCAGACCCAGGGACAATCTTTCACAAGGGGGTGGCACCGGTCAAGGGAGCAATAAAGGTGGGCCTTGTGCGTTGGCTTTGCCCAGTCCACTCGGAGCAGTTCCTGAAGCGTTGCAAGAAGGGAGAGTCCCGCATCACGTCGGATGCCACGCGTCACGCCGGGCCAGCAGGCGACGAGGGCCTGCATCGTTTCGCTCTCCACCATGCGGAGCCCTGCAGAACGCGGGACCAAGGGCCACTGTCGGGCCTCTCGGACTGGGGATACCCAGGCGCACATCCTACGACCCCGTGCGCGATGTGGCGGGGTGAGCCTGGTTCGTCCCACTGGCAAGTTCAATGAGGAAGACCCTCCCTAGGTCCCCTGCCTCGTGATGCAGGCGTCAAGGGACCACCACTGAGTATCACGAGGGGATGTGCGTCGCGAGGGCGCGTCCTGAGGCCATCACTGAGGCTCTCGCCAGGCGCGCTCGCCGAGGACGATGTAGCAGGTCCCCGCGGACCTACACCTCCGCACGGGTGACACAGGTTGCACACACAGCGCAGTAGCGATTCCAGCTGGCACGGATAGAGAGGGTTTCTTCTTCCGTGCTAAGAAAGCTAAGTGTTACGTCAACAAAAGTCGTTCCCCGGCAGTGGTGCCAGAGATCCTTATGTCGTCTCTTGAGCTTGCGTTGGTTTTTCCCTTGAAGAGGAAAGGGTGATGCACACAGGAGCAGTAAGTATTTCCCTCAGTTTGAGAACCAAGGTATCGATCCAGTAGGAGGGTCTCGTCAAGTCCAGAGTACCTGCGCAAACACAAACGAGCTTGCACCCAACGCTTCAAAGGGGTTGTCATTCCCTTCAAGATTGTTTGCAAAGTGAGATCTAAAGGCGGAAAGTGCAACGAAGTAAAAAGTGTAAGGCTGAAAATATGGTGTGGAGAAGACCCGGGGGCCATAGTGTTCACTAGAGGTTTCTCTCAAAAGACCAAATATCACGGTGGTGAACAAATTACTGTCGAGCAATTGATAGAACCGCGCAAAGTCATGACGATATATAAGGCAATGATCATACATATAGGCATCACGTCCGAGACAAGTAGACTGATACTTTCTGCATCTACTACTATTACTCCACACATCGACCGCTATCCAGCATGCATCTAGTGTATTGAGTTCATGACGAACAGAGTAACACCTTAAGCAAGATGACATGATGTAGAGGGATAATCTCAAACCAATGATGAAAACCCCATCTTTTTACCCTTGATGACAACAACATGATGCGTGCCTCGCTACCCCTTCTGTCACTGGGTGAGGTCACCGCACGGTATGAACCCAAAACCAAGCACTTCTCCCATTGCAATAATCATAGATCTAGTTGGCCAAACAAAACCCACAACCCGAAGAGAATTACAAGGATATGAAATCATGCATAAGAGAGATCAGAAGAAACTCAAATAAGATTCATAGATAATCTGATTATAAATCCACAATTCATCAGATCTTGACAAACACACCGCAAAAGAAGATTACATCGGATAGATCTCCATGAAGATCATGGAGAACTTTGTATTGAAGATCCAAGAGAGAGAAGAAGCCATCTAGTTACTAGCTCTGGACCCGTAGGTCTATGGTGAACTACTCACGCACCATCGGAGAGGTCATGGTTTTGATGAAGAAGCCCTCCGTATCCGAATCCCCCTTCGGTAGGGCACCAGAACGTGCCCTAGATGGGATCTTGTGGAGACAGAAGCTTGTGGCGGCGGAAAAGTACTTTCGATGATCTCCTATTTTTTGGAGAATTTTTGGGGATATATAAGCGCAAAACCTAGGGCAGAGGGCGTCGAGGGGGGCCACAAGCCTGAGGGCCGCGGACTCCCCCCTGGCCGCGGGGTGGGGGCTTTTGGGGCCCTTGGGGCCCCCCTTCCTTGGCTCTCAAGTCTCCTGATCTTCTTCCGGCACAGAAAAATCTTTTCAGGGATTTTCTTCCGTTTGTACTCCGTTTCAAAATCTCCTCAGAAAGTGGTCATAAACATGGAAAAAACAGGAACTGGCACTTGGAACTGAGTTAATAAGTTAGTCCCAAAAAATATATAAAAGGCATGCAAAACATCCAAAGTTTGATAAGATAATAGCATGAAACCATCAAACATTATAGATACGTTGGAGACGTATCACTAGGCTAGCTGGCGTGCTTCCATAGATACTCCCAAGGGTTTCCCGATCGGTGCAAGAAGACTAAAGCTGGGGGCTCGGCAAGACGGAGGTCACCACCGATCCCATCAGCGCATCATGAAGAGAAGCTTTTGCAGGCGAAGACAGCCTTTTCAGGGCGGACTGCAGTCTTGTCCCATTTCGAAATGGCCATCGTGGCAACCCTTCCCACCAATGTTTTTGGGGGAAGAGGACCCAAGCCAGTATAAAAGAGAGGCCGAGCCTCTGTAGAAAGGGGCGGCAGCCCCGTCGTCTCTATTAGGGCAAGAACTCACCTTTGTACTCGTTCTTCCACCTCAAGCAATCAAAAAGCAAGCAGGAGTAGGGATTTACACCGTGAGGTGGCCCAAACCTTGGTAAACTGTCGCGCGTCTTGGTTAACTTCCCTTAAGCTTGTGGCACCAGAGAGTCTCCATGAAGTCGATAAGTAGCACATGGTAGGGGAGGGAGTGCACCCCAATGTTGGAACCTTTTATTGGGTCTGTGGAGCCCACAATCCGACATCCACACCTGCCACTCCAGCCAGAATTCGAGAACAACGTTGTGCTAATGGATCCTAGCTACCCATCCCACTTCAACTATAACACAGGCTGAGGCATAGGCAGCAAGAGCCACTAGTCCTCAGATACCAAAAACGATTAGCGATAAAATGACCTATATCATCAACAACAATCAAAAGATGGAGAAGGATATCAAGAATATTCTACTAAATCATGGATGCTCAGAGATATGGTGGAGACGAAGTTTCATTACTTGGATGTGAAGGTGACTGAGTTAACCACCACGGTCAACGAGTTGAAGCATGAAGTGGATGTTGTGCCTAGTCCATGCTCGAGTGATGATGATGTTGATCATTCTCTCCAGGCGCATACTCAGGTTGCTACTAAGGCCAGATTGTCTGTCGTTCAAATTTCAGAGTTAACACCATCAGCATCTGCTTCAGCATAGCTCCATCAGCTTCTTAATCTCCATCAACACCTCCATTGTCTACACCTCCACCTTCACGAACATCAGTTGAAGCCTTCGTAGGTGTCGTACTCTCAACTCCTTGATCACCTACTAGAGGAGGCCATGCCCAGAGTGACGTTTAGCTCTATAGCTTTGAACTTTTTGGTAACTTGTCGCCAAAGGGGGGGAAGTTTATAGATCATAGGGATTCAAGAGGGAGTGTCTTGATTTTGATTTCTCTCTTCATTTCAAAAACAATTGGTTTATCGTTTGTTTATCTTAAAATCTACCGTGTTTGATCAAACACTTTGATTGATGATGCTATTATTTACTATCTTTAATGTATTTATATCAGGATCATTCGCTTATGATTGGTGTTATGTGCATTTCCATTCATTCATATCATTTATGGGCACCACGAAGTTGTATGTGACATGGAAGAGTGACCCATGATCCTAGTCGATTGTGCATTTGCATTCAAACGCAAATTTAAAAATAGTGCACAAATTTAGGATGAGCTCTTGATTATCACATACTTCTCAAAGCAACGATGCTATTCATTGTTTTGTCCCTATCAATGTTTGATCTATATGTTGTCATCAATTAGCAAAAAGGGGGAGATTGAAAGCACAACTTCTTCCTAGGTGGTTTTGGTAATTAATAACAACATATATTTCATTGGACTATTGTTTCCACCAAGTATATTACATCATAAGTTCAATGATGGTTTGGCAAAGGATTGTAAGGGATTACCTAGAGGCAAGGACCACCCATTGGCAACAAGCTTGAAGACTCTACTTTTTGCATTTTGTGAGAAATCACTTTGAAGTCCATAGGAAAGCCAATACTCTTAAAAGGGGGTGTGGCAAATATGATGATCTGGTTGCTCAAGTTCTTACACATTAACCACCAAAAATACTCATGAAATTCTCATACAAAATTTTCTCCCCAAACCCCAAAGTACAAATTCAGTGCCACCAACTTTTATCCATTCGGTCCTACCTATTTTTGCCTCAAACATATCCCATGCCAAACCCAAGCATTTCGGTGAAACCAACATTCATTCTGGTGAAACCGAAATCAGTGACCAACTTTTTGTTGTCCCATTTCTAAAAAAAGAATTTCTGAGTTTTAGGAATTGGTGACACCAAGATTGGTAAGTGCCTATGTCAGCCAAATTTGGTCCCACCAAGATTTATATATCGGTCACTCCGAAACGCCAAAAGTTGCCACATTTTGCACTAGTCGGTGGAACCGAGTTTCTAGATATGTTTCACCGAGTTGGGAAATGATGTTGTAACAGTTGGATTTTTGGAGAAGCCTATATTTACCCCTCCACCAGCCTCTCACTCGCAGAGGAAGCACTCAGAATGGACCAACACTTGTCATATCAATTTTTTTGACAGAGAACCACCTACTCATGTGTTGAGATCAAGATCTTCCACTCCAAGCATATGCATCTTGATTTCAAGCCTCCCCTAGTTGTTTTCCACCGAATCAACCTCTTCTACGAAGCCAAATCTGCGAGAGAGTGATTGAGTGTTTAGGAGACTATATTTTGAAGCACAAGAGCAAGGAGTTCATCATACTAGCACATCTATTACCTTTTGAAGAGTGGTGTCTCCTAGATTGGTTAGGTGTCTCTTGGATGCCTTCTACTTCGTGTGGAGTTGAACCAAGAAGTTTGCAAGGGCAAGGAGATCGCCTACTTCATGAAGATCTACCCTGAGTAAGGCTAGTACATCGTGGACGTAAGCCTTGATGGAATAGACAAGGTTGCTTCTCCGTGGACCCATTGTGGGTGCAGCCCTCCATGGACTCTTGTGGCCGTTACCCTTCATGGGTTGAAAGCTCATCAACATGGACATACGATAGCACCACCTATTGGACCCACGCCAAACATATTCGTGCTATCTTTGTGTTTAATCTTCTTATGCCTACCCTCTACTTATACGTGCATGTCTTTTCTTTCCGCTGCTATACTCTTAGACTTGCATGTTTAGGGTGTTCTTGACTTGGTATAATAGCTAAAACTTGTCAACTATTAATATTGGAAAAAACTTAAGTTTTTATTTGGTCATGTATTCTAATGACCCTCCCCCTCTAGACGTACTTCGGATGCTACACACATGTATTGGACTAGACACACAGACGTATGTTGCAAGAGGGAACATTCGTGTGACTCAACGAGCACGTCGGTTTGTCTGAGTGGGGGTGTATGTGACATCATGGTTTAATAGAGATATTATAATACTTATATCTATTAGGAATTCCTTCTTTTGCGAGAGCCCATTTGCACCGAGCTCCCAAGTTAAGCATACTTGGTTTGGAGTAGTTCTAGGATGGGTGACCCATCGACAAGTTGGTCCCGGGTGCGCATGAGTGAGCACAAAGTGCGCAGAAAAGACTAGTATTGATTTGTGGGGCCAGTCTAGATCCTGGCAGGAGTAACGATCATCGGCACGTGTTTCTAGGGATTTACACTGTTATGTTCATAAAAATATTAATTTCCCTGCATATTCATATGAGTACTCTCACCCTCCAATAAAGCATGTTGCTAGGGATTCATTACCTAAATTATGTGATGTTGCACTAAGGCTCATTGCTTCGAAGCCACCCCTTCAGATGTGGCTGGTTAAGAAGAACAAATATCTTCATGCAGTATCGGGTCTCGAAATGGGATATGTAATAACTCAAAGATAATCTCTCGAGGCTCGAATAGTTTTTGTGTGGATGCAAGACAACTAATGCAAATGTTTTAACCATTTTATTGTCCATGAAACTATTGTCTAGGGTTAGAGTAGTTCTAGGATGGGTGATCGATTGGGAAGTTGGTGTTGGGTGCACACGAGTGAGGACATAGTGCGCAGAAAAGACTAGTATTGATCTATGGGGCCAGTCTAGATCATGCCACGAGTAATGAGCACCGGTGGGTGTGTCCGGGGCATTACACAGTTATGTTCATAAAAACAAGTCTATTTTTGTATATTCCTTTGAGTACTCTAACCCGCGTGTAAAGCGTATTGATAGGGCTTCATTACCTAAATTCTCGGATGCTACACTAAGGCGCATTGCTTGTAAGCCACCCCTTCAGATGTGGTTGGTCAAGAAGAACTAATATTTGTGGAGGCCCAAATAACTCAAAGATTATCTGTGGAGGCCCAAAAAGTTCTTGTGCGGTTGCAAGAAAACTAATGCAAATGGTTTAACCATTTTATCATCCATGAAACTATTGTCTACACTACTCCAATATCTTCATCAATGCATGATACTAGTACATGGCTTGGTGAACTAGATTAATTCTCAATGCAATAAGACAAATCAAATCCAACTGAATGGATTTTGGACAGTGGGTGCACTGATCATATGAATGGTGACTGAAGCTTACTGATGGACTCCACTTTTCATTCTCCTACCAAAGATCACATAACTTTCGTCAATAAAAGTTACATAAGAGTATTGGGATTAGGTAGAGTTGCCATTTCAAGGGATCGACACATGGATAAAGTGATGCTCATCGAATCCTTTCGTTACAAGTTAATGTCAGTCTCAATGCTTTGTGATATAGGCATGTTGTCATCTTTGGCAGATTTTGATGTTTGTTGCTAAGATCTTCTGACAAGACCAAATTCTTTGAAGGGTTATGAAGAGGTGATCTATATATGGTAGATTTCTTTGCAGGACCACAGGCTGCCACATGTGTTGTAGAAAAAGCTTAAGAATCATGGATATGGCATCAATGGCTAGGACATGCTAGTAAGAGGAACTTGCACACTCCCGCTAAGAATAAACATATCATTGGAATCGAGGGAGTTAAGTTCAAGAAGGACCACCTATGTGGCGCCTGTGAAGCCGAAAAGGTGACTAGGGCCAAACACCCCTCAAAGAGAATCATGATGACCTTTCATCCCTTTGTGCTGGTTCATATGGACTTATTCGACCCTACTCACTATTCCACTTTTACTACCACTAAAATCTATATGGCTTCATAATTGATGATGATTACTATCGCTATACCTGGGTAGACATCTTATTGTACAAAAGTGAGGTGCAAGATGTCTTTAGGCGCTTTGCTAATAGGTTCATGACCAACTATGACGTCAAGTTCAAGCTCATCAGGAGCGATAATGACACTGAGTTCATGAAAACTGGACTTCATACCAATCTGCATGCGCTTGGTGTCACTAATGAGCTCTCTGCTCCATATACACTGATACATCTCCAACATATCGATAATTTATGAAGTATTCATGCCATATTTTCCTATGTTTACAATACTTTTATATGGTTTTGATGCATTATATATGATTTATCTAAAACTAACCCAGGTTGACGCTATTTTCAGCAGAACTACCGTGGTGATGTTTTTTGTGCAGAAAATAGAAGATCACATAATCACATGAAACTTTTTTACGATTTTTTTGGAAAAGGTAAGAAATACCGGAGTGAAGAACCACTAGAGGGGAGCCACCTCTGGGCCACAAGCCAACAGGGTGCCCCCTAGGCATGCCCTGTTATCTTGTGGGGCCCACATGGCTCCGCCTGATATGATTCCAATGCTGAAAAATCTAATAAATCAAGAAATCCCGAAAGTTAGGCCATAACTTCCGCTCCGCCACCGTAAGCCTATGTACCAAAAAAAACTCACATGGAGCCCTGTTCCGGAACCCTGTTGTTGGTGCACTGAACACTAGGGTCTCCTGTGCCCTAGACTTGTGCTCGGGCGCCGGCAACACCCTTGGCGGCAGTGCACGAAGAGGGCTGACGGGAAGATAAACCCAAGCTCACCAAGGCCACACCCCTCCAAGGGTGTGAAGAACAAGTCCAAGCTACAAGGCACCGACAAGCTCTCCTTGCCGAGAAGACACGCAAGGCCCACGCAAGCCTTCCTTGCTGGGAAGATAAACAAGTCCCTGACAAGTCCTCCTTGCCGGGAAGACGTCCATCACCCCAACAAACTCTCCTTACCGGGAAGACAGATTAGGCATCCGGCAAGGAGACTAGGCCGGTAAGCCCCATTCGCCGCCAGATGTTGCCTCTTGCCACAGTGCCACCGACTGCCACCGCTCCAGCGCATCCCTCATGCGCCAGCACAACACCCAGGTGTGAGTACACCTGGATATGTGTCGATACCACATTGATGCAGGTCAGGGGCATGACAAGGCATTTACTACCCCTGACCCGGCTGTTGATAGATAGCGGTGAACCATGATCACTATGCGACTCGTGAACCCACTACAGAGCAACATTGGTGACCCTTTGCCTATAAAAGGAGGCCCAAAGCTCAGTTCTAGAGGTTGGACCTTTTGGGGTTTAGACTCTTTGACCACTAGCCAAAAGACAATCACTGTAGCAAGTAACCTTACAATAAGAACCTAATACAACAAGCAAAGTAGGAGCAGGGTTTGACGCACTAAGTGGCCCGAACCTGGGTAAAAACGTTCTCGGTGCTGATCGCTAGCTCTCCTCTTGGCTCAACCTCACTCCCCGCCGAACGATCAAGGGATCCTTGGAGGTTCCCATAGGTGTCATTTTCCCAACATCTTTGGCACACCAGGTAGGGGGCAGAGAGCTTTTTCGCGAATCCGAGCACGCTCTCTACCAGATCTTTGGAAGTTGAGCATGCTGTCGTGGTTCCCCAAGGCGTTACGCAGTGTTGGTCGCTCCGCTCTGCTATGGCCTCCTTGCGCCTGTGCGGGCGCGCTGTTGCGCAAGCGCATGCCTATAGGGTGGAGACCCCAAGTGCTATGCTATCAGGCTGATGCACCACTCCGGGAAAGTACGTTGTTGTCGAGTGCATGCGTGGGAGCTTCGGCGAGGCCTCCAGCGCATACTCCAGCGGACGCAACTCTGTGGAGTGATGCATAGCCGTCGAGGATGCGCCAACAAGTCCCAAAGCCCCGTCGCGCACTCCAGCAAAAATGTCTTCCCCCTTGGAAGTGTCGCGTCGCCACCAAGGATGTGCTCGGGGGCTCCACCAGCACGGCCTTGCAAAAGTGAAAAAGGAATTACACCCCCGCAAACTCCTTTCCTACGCGATAGTCAAAGACTATCGGCAAGAGCCTTGCCGGTGGGGAGGTTGCCGGGAGGGTTTAACATCCGGCTTGCCGGGGATCTGAAGCCCCGGCAAAAGATCGAGAAGTCACGCGAAGAAGTGTGACGACACAACAAATAAGTGATAAAAATTCTGGATGAAATTTTCGAGTAGATAGATTGTTTCCCTTCCAGAGATCCCGATCCTTGTATGAGAAACCTGCGCGCAGAGGAACCTTGCTAGGATCAGTGCACCTTGGTTCTGTTTTGAACTCGTTCAACGACCTGAATGGCCACAGAGCGCCTTCACACTGTTTCGAACTTGCTCAATAGACCAAGCGGCTACGCAACACCTTATTTCGAGCCGCGCTTGATGATTTAAAAGGTTGCATTGAGTGCGGCAAGGAGTCTTGCCGGTAAGTAATGACCCCTCCGATGAACTGCTAAGGATTCATTCCTTAAAGCACTAGCGGCAGGACCACCCAAGCCGGCAAGCTTCCTGTAAACGCAAAAGGTGTATCATACAAAGGGGGGGATCAGACAAAAGGAAAACGATATTTCATTCATTTGTTTGAGGCAAGCTTAGAGATATTACATGGATGTTTTTACTACTCTAACCTATGATACTGTCTTTGGCGAGGGACAATGCTTGCCGGACAGAAGTTCAAGAAGACAAAAAGTGGCAAGGCCCCCGGCGCAACCCAGGCTGTCTCCTCCTGGACCAGCACTGCGCGGAGGAGAACGGGGCCTGAAGGGATGGCAGAGCTGGGAACCAGGCGCTGGCAGTAATATGTGGCAGCGTCAGTTCTTCTGGCTCGTCGGTCCCAACTCGGGAGGAGGAGAGACGCAAACTGACGATGATGGTGCCGCCGCCGGTCAGTTCGAGGTCAGGTCCTCGTACCCAGGCTTCGCCTGCTGAGGAACTGACCCGTACCCGCTATCGCTCCCGTCTAACCTGTCCTCGTCGCCCTCGCGCGAGGAAGGGATTCTAGTACCCTTCCAGCTCTCTTAGCAGAAGCTGAGGTGTACACCTCAGCTCCCGTATATCTTGATGAAGAGCAGGTTGTCTGCCATCATCATGAACCGAAGAATGTGCCCGCCCCATAGATTGTGGGCACGAGCGAAGCTCTTCCACCCACGAACAAGAAATAGGAGCTGAGGCCCCGGTTGCTCCACGTCCACCGGTACGACGCTGTTGCCGCAACCATGCACCCGGAGCCACAACATCGGGAGCTTCTCTTCGCTCATCACCATGGCGAAGTAGATGGGGAGTTGAAGTCGGGTCCTGATGCGGCCTTGCAGTTTGACAAGGAACTCTAATGAATTCCTTTCAACATGAGTCCCCGCGGGAACAAGCCCCTCCGCCACCTCAGGCACTCGGGCCAGCCTCCACAGCTGCGGCTCATAAACCTGTGGCATGATATGAGTGGGATCCTCTCACCGCTCTGGCGGCTGATGGTGGTCGTCCTCGTCCCCTAGCCATTGTTAGGGGCAAGCGCCACCTGAAGCGAAGGAAGATGCTGCAGAAACAAACTGGGAGTGCTAAGCGGTTTAGGAGTTGTATGGATGAGCGAAACCCCCTCGCAAACCACTTGATTTATAGGGCAAGGCGCGGGGGCTAGCCCTCCTCACTCCAGAAATCGCCGCCCCTCTTGCCGAATCACCCATGGTCACGGGCGAACAGGGGGCCGCCCTGCTGCACCAATGCATGCGAGGGGCGGGCCCTGCCATGACTGCGACTTTTGAGGCCACGATCTCCACTTGCATGTCCGTTACTCCGCATGCCTCGCGCGTGGCAGAAGTGTTTCGGGAGGTGGGAGCGGCCACTGTGCGCACGTATCTCCACCTCACACACTCGATGCGCGACATGGGGAAGACCACTACCAACGGCTCCAAACTGCGAGATACCCTGTCACAGAAGCCCGCGCACCACTTTGGGCCTGGCCCAACGACGCCTCGCACACGTGTGTGGCCCAGGAACGGGGGCTCCTGTTGGTGCACAGAAGATTGGGGTCTCTTGTGCCCCAGACTTGTGCACAGGCACGGGAAACACCCTTGGTGATAGTGCACGAAGAGGGCTGACGGGAAGATAAACCCAAGGTCACCAAGGCCACACCCCTCCAAGGGAGTGAAGAACAAGTCCAAGCTACAAGGCCCCGAAAAGCTCTCCTTGTCAGGAAGACACGCAGGGCCCCAGCAAGCATTCCTTGCGGGGAAGATAAACAAGGCCCCGACAAGCCCTCCTTGTCGGAAAGACGTCCAAGACATCGGCAAGCTCTCCTTGCCGGGAAGACAGATTAGGCCACCGGCAAGGACACCAGGCCGGCAAGCCCCATTCACCGCCACGTGTTCCCTCCTCCCAGAGTGCCACCGACTACCACCGCTCCAGCGCATCCCTCATGCGCCAGCACAACACCCATGTGTCAGTACACCTGGATATGTGTCGATACCACCTTGATGC
Organism: Hordeum vulgare subsp. vulgare; assembly: GCF_904849725.1. NCBI lineage: Eukaryota > Viridiplantae > Streptophyta > Magnoliopsida > Poales > Poaceae > Hordeum > Hordeum vulgare. The sequence goes on along the minus strand of NC_058518.1, from coordinate 230,748,567 downwards.
AGGTCAGGGGCCTGGCAAGGCATTTACTACCCCTGACACGACGGTAGATACATAGAGGTGAACCCTGTTCACTATGCGACTCGTGAACCCAGTAGAGAGCACTATTGGTGACCCCTTTGCCTATAAAAGGAGGCCCAAAGCTCAATTCTAGAGGTTGGACCTTTTGGGGTTTAGACTCTTTGACCACTAGTCGAAAGGCAATCACTGTAGCAAGTAACCCTACGGTAAGCACCCAATACAACAAGCAAAGCATGAGTACGGTTCTATGCGCTAAGAGGCCCGAACGTGGGTAAAAACGTTCCCGGTATTGATCGCTAGCTCTTCTCTTGGCGCCAGCTATCTCCTCACCGAACAATCAAGGGATCCTTCGAGGTTCCCATAGGTATCATTTTCCCGACACCAGTCGGAGGGGGCAATCATCACGGGAGGTCATCTTCATCATCCCGACGGTGTCCATGACGACGAGGGAGTAGTTCCCCCTCGGGGTTGAGGGTATGTACCAATAGCTATATATTTTATCTCTCCCTCTCACGTGTTCTCGAGATGTCATGATCTTAATGTATCACAGTCTTTGTTAATATAGCTGGATCATATGGTGTTTTACCCTTTGTATCTTCATGTGATGAATTGAATCGAGTTTTTGTTATGTCAGATTTAATATTGGATTTAAGATCACTTGATGTATGTCTTGCATGTGGATACCCGTGGTGACAATGGGGTGTTCTATTGACTTACTTGCTATATGTTTTGGTACTCAACTTGCGGATTCCCGAGGTGACATTGGGGTAATCGAAGCATAGGGGTTGAGACACATTCTTGTCCTACTTTCTTCGATAGAAATCTTGCGATACTCTTTGAATTTATTTGTGTTCATTTGAATATGACGAATCTTAAATTGTTTGATGTACCTCAAATAATTAAGCCACGGATACTTGAGGTGACATTGGCGTATCTAGGTGACATTAGTGTTGATTGATATGTATCATAGGTGTTATTTTAGTATGAAATTTACCGTTGTTTGTGACACTTATAGGATTAGCTCAAAGCATTGATAGGAAAGGATAACTTTGAGGTGGTTCGATGTCTACAACAATTTCATCGTATGTTCTCTGCCAGATATGATTTTTGGAGTGATTCTTTGTTGCACTTTGAGGGGTGATCATATAATTCTATTATGTTATCATTGTTGGTAGATTGCACTAGTGAAAGTATGAATCCTATGGATTATTTCCAATCATTTATACAACATTTTGATCTCTGTTTTCCACTTTATACCTTGTTGTTTTTATATTTTCATATCACAAAAACCTTTATCTACTATCCCTATTGCACTCGTATCACCATCTCTTCACCGAACTGGTGCACCTATACAATTTGCCGTTGTATTTGGGGTGTTGGGGACAAAAGAGATTTCATGTATTTGAATGCAGGGTTGTTTGAGGGAGACCATCTTCATCCTAAACCTCCCACGGATTGATAAACCTTAGATCATCCACTTGAGGGGAAATTACTACTATCCTACAAAACTCTACACTTGGAGGTCCAACAGATTCTACAATAATAAAGTTGTGTAGTAGTCATCAAGCTTTTTCTGGCACCGTTGCCGAGGAGGTGATTGCTTGAAGGCATATATTTAGATCCTGCAATTAAAAGTATTAGTTTATTGTTTTTCACTAGTTTGGTTTTATAAAAGGAAACTACAAAAAATAGAATTTAGGTTTCCACAATTGCTTCTATTTTTTAATGTCTTCTCTGAAAACGATGGTTTGAAAAATTGTGCTTAATTCTTAGAGGAAGAAATATAAAAATGCTTACTGTGAATTCCTTGAATGATGAGAATGATAACAATGCTTTTGGTATGAACTCATTGAATATCCATGATGCTAATTATATGCAAAGCCACAAGTTTGGGGATCTTGTGTTTGATGAAAATGATATTTTTTACTCCCCCAAGTGTTGATCAGAAAATTTATTATGATGAAAGCATGCCTCATAATTATGAATATTATTTTCGAGGGCGTTGAATCTTATTGTAATAATGATGAAAGTGGTTTTGGACAGGTCTTGACTTTATTTAGTGACGAGTACACTATTTTGGAAGAGGTTTCAATTGACTATGACAAGAAAGTTGATATATATGATGATTATTGTGATGATATGTATGACGTAAAGAATAATTATAAGCATGAAACTTGTCATCATGATTTCAATTTTCAATTGGATTATGCCAATCAAGTATCACATGATAGTTACTTTGTTGATTTTTCTCCCACCACTATTATGAATGATACAAATTTTGCTTGTGTGGGTAATCTTGAGTATGCTATGCTTGTGCATCCTCAAAATAATACTTTATGTGATAGTTATATTGTTGAATTCCTTCATGATTATACTAAAAAATTATAATGAGATAGGAAAATATGCTTGTAAGTATTGCAGTAATACTAACTTTCTCCCTATGTGTTCAAAGTTTTGAAATCATGCTTGTTTTTCCTTCCTATGCAAGTTCTTTCTACAATAAATTGTTTGCTTGAAAAATCCCTTTTCATAGGAAGTGTCTTCTACTTAAATGTGCTTGCCATGTGCTTCAGGATGCTCCCTTTCTTGTTTTGATTACTATTCCTATGTGAGCATCATTAAAATCATCCTGCCTAGCTAAAAGGCATTAAAGAAAAGCACTTGTTGGGAGACAACCCAATACTTTAAATTTCCTTTTTTTGGTGTTAGCACGATTAATATACTATAGTAATCATGTTTTGCGTCTTTTGTTTGATTCTGTGCGAAACTAGGAACTTTTACGTCTAGTGCACAATTTCTATGATTATAATGGGCGTTAAAAATTCCAAAAAATTTACATACTTTTTATATGAAAATTCTATCTTAGTGTTACAATAAATTCCTAATTTTTTTATAATTTTTAGATATATGGAAGTATGATTTTAGTACAGATCTTTACTGACTATTTTAGTTCGGTTGTCTTAGTGTTTCCATAGCTTATGTTGAGTGATATAAATTATGGAAATGATATAATACTGTATGTATTATATTATAACAATTATTAATCTTGTCATGGTAGTACCTAAGTGAATGATTTGTCTCTATTACACTAACCCATCTCACGAAGTTGAGTTAAGTTTTCGGTGATTGAAGTTTTCATGTTTTCGGTGAGATAACGATATGAGGAGAATAAGGAGAAGAAAGAACCTAAGCTTGTGTATGCCCAAGGAACTCCCACTACAATAACCAAGGAGGACTCAAGCTTCTAAGCTTGGAGATGTCCGGGAAGACATCCCCTCTTTTGTCTTCAATACTATCGGTATATCTTACTTGGAGCTATATTTTTATTTGTCACATGATATGTGTTTCGCCTGAAGTATATTTTTTATTTTTTTTCTATGTTATATTTTATTTATAATCATATTTTTCAATAAAAATTAACAAGAATTGGTTTTAGAATGCTTGAATTGCATGTGTGATGTGTGATGTACAAAAACAAAATTTTTGCTATAGTATTTGAATTATCAAATTTTACAGGATGTTGAAACTTTCTGAACTTTTTACACAGTATTGTCACATAAATTCTTTATCATTTCCTAAATTTTCATAATTTTCAGATGTATATAATTACAATTTTTAAATAGATTGCTACACACTTTTCTCTTTGGAAATTTTGTTGTCATAGTTTTGTTATCTACTTATCATAGAGTTTTCATGGCTTATATTGATGGATACCAATTGTGGAAATGATAGTATACATTATATAATGTTTGTAAATTATTATGAAACTTGTCTAGGAAGTACATGAAGTGTTGATTTATTCTTATGTGTACTAACCGATCTCACGAGTTCTTTTCTAGTTTTGTGTGGACGAAGTTTTTGAGACTTAGGTGAAAACAAGGTATGAGAGGATTGAACGAGATACAAAAGCTCAAGATTTGGGATGCACAAGGCATACCAGGTAAACATGTCAAGAAGTCTCAAGCATCTCAGCATGGGGATGCTACGCATCCCACCTCCCTTCATCAACAACTATCGGTTAGCCTATGTTGATCCTAAGTTTTTATTCGTTCACATGATATGTGCTATTATATGGATGTATTCCTATTTTATTTGTTTTTTGAAATGATTATAAGATCTGAAAATTATTTATTAAGAGAATGCTCACATATATACTTAATTGTTTGACTACTCATTGATCGTCACTTATATCTTTCGAGGGTAGTTTGATGTTTACTCTTGTGCTTCATTTATATCCTAAGTGTAAATTGTGACTGAATGAAATATCATAAATCTGAAATTACCAATGTGATTTATGCCTAGTATTAGTTTAACATTTGGTTTAGAAAGTAAAATCTATTGAAGTTTGACAATCACAATATTGGTCATACAAGCAATTCATGAATGATTAGTATAATAAAGAGAACTTTCATATACAAATATATTATCTTGGACATCTTTTATGATTGCGAATACACATTAATTATTTTCAACCTTGGTCAAATTGTAGGAGTTAGATAAGGAAGACAATGTAATGGTTATGTTTGGGCATATTTGCTAGAAGTTATATTGTTATGGATCCTCCAACATGTGGTTCTTGTTTAGAACCTTGTGCTAGCCTAAACTTCGTACTAAGTACAGATACTACTTGTGCATACAAATATTTGAGACAAGTTTCTTCCATGAGAGCCCATCATACCTACCTATATATGCTATTCCACTGCCATTCCATGTAAATTTGTATGTCCCACCTCTAAAACCTTCAAAGAAACATCCGTTTTGTGTGCTCGTACCACTAATGGGGCGATCGGGGCTGTTAGTATCTTCCATTCTAAGTGGGTTATTTTCATGATGAGTGTTTATTCACTTGTCACTGAACAAGAGAGGCTAGTAAATAGGATTCTTAGTCCTTCATAATACAAAAATAAATATACAAGAACTGGCCCCTAGAAAATTGATTGTTTGGAGGACAACCGTGGATACGGCTAGCCATGGAAAGTGTTGGAATAGTTGAGGGGAGTAAAATTTCAATTTTATTTGTGAACCGCCAATAATGGGATTAGCATGGAAGATATTGAAGTCCCTTGTCGTAATTTTGGAAGGAAAGGCACACCACCCAAACTATATTCATCTCCATTTTAAACATTGATCTTTGGCACCCGTGCAAATCCCTGGTTCCCTCTGCGAAGGGACAATCTATTTATTTTGTTGTTATTTACTTTCATGTTATTTACTGTTCATGTTGATTCAACTTCATATTCCAACCTTAGTCTTTTATTTGGATAACATCATGTGGTGTGGAAAGATCCAAACACATATATCCAGTCAAATACATTTGAACATGATTCATTCTTGTTGACAATTATCGTCATGATAAGTACGATGGGAGAAAAAACATAAAGCCCCTATCTTTGTCTGTGTTTGATGGATCTTGTTTGTTCTAAAAATATGATTTGAGTATGGGAAATAATAGAAGAGTATATGATAATTGAGTAAGTGGAGCTCTTTCTTAGACTTTGTTGGAAACAAGATGCATTGAAATTGTTTGATGACTAAGAACATAGGTTGCTAAGTTTCAAGTGAATGCATTCTTTGAACCATGACGTGTGAATTGATTGCTACTCTATCATGATGAGTCTTATGCGAAATAGTAGTTGGTCGGCAGCTCAGGCCGTGCTGATCTTGGAGAAAAACTGTCACTACGAGCCTTTGGTGTTGAACATTGGGGAATTGATGGACACTCTGACTAGGTATGCCGAGTCAGACGATACCCAAGTGTTGGGGAACGTCGCATGGGAAACAAAAAGTTTCCTACGCGCACGAAGACCTATCATGGTGATGTCCATCTACGAGAGGGGATGAGTGATCTACGTACCCTCGTAGACCGTACAACAGAAGCGTTAGAGAACGCGGTTGATGTAGTGGAACGTCCTCACGTCCCTCGATCCGCCCCGCGAACAATCTCGCGATCAGTCCCACGATCTAGTACCGAACGGACGGCACCTCCGTGTTCAGCACACGTACAGCTCGACGATGATCTCGGCCTTCTTGATCCAGCAAGAGAGAAGGAGAGGTAGAAGAGTTCTCCGGAAGCGTGACGGCACTCCGGAGGTTGGTGATGACCTTGTCTCAGCAGGGCTCCGCCCGAGCTCCGCAGAAACGCGATCTAGAGGAAAAACTGTGGAGGTATGTGGTCGGGCTGCCGTGGAAAAGTCGTCTCAAATCAGCCCTAAAACCTCCGTATATATAGGTGGGAGGGAGGGGACCTTGCCTTGGGGCTCAAGGAGCCCCAAGGGGTTCGGCCGAGTCCAAGGGGGAGGACTCTCCCCCCCCCCAAACCGAGTTGGACTAGGTTTGGTGGGAGGGAGTCCCCCTTCCTTCCCACCTCCTCCTTTTTTTTTCTTTCTCTCTTGATTTTCTTCTCCTTGGCGCATAGAGCCTTTTGGGCTGTTCCACCAGCCCACTAAGGGCTGGTGTGCCACCCTCAAGGCCTATGGGCTTCCCCGGGGTGGGTTTCGCCCCCCCCCCCCGGTGAACTCCCGGAACCCATTCGTCATTCCCGGTACATTCCCGGTAACTCCGAAAACCTTCCGGTAATCAAATGAGGTCATCCTATATATCAATCTTCGTTTCCGGACCATTCCGGAAATCCTCGTGACGTCCGTGATCTCATCCGGGACTCCGAACAACATTCGGTAACCAACCATATAACTCGAATACGCATAAAACAACGTCGAACCTTAAGTGTGCAGACCCTGCAGGTTCGAGAACTATGTAGACATGACCCGAGAGACTCCTCGGTCAATATCCAATAGCGGGACCTGGATGCCCATATTGGATCCTACATATTCTACGAAGATCTTATCGTTTGAACCTCAGTGTGAAGGATTCATATAATCCCGTATGTCATTCCCTTTGTCCTTCGGTATGTTACTTGCCCGAGATTCGATCGTCAGTATCCGTATACCTATTTCAATCTCGTTTACCGGCAAGTCTCTTTACTCGTTCCGAAATACAAGATCCCGCAACTTACACTAAGTTACATTGCTTGCAAGGCTTGTGTGTGATGTTGTATTACCGAGTGGGCCCCGAGATACCTCTCCGTCACACGGAGTGACAAATCCCAGTCTTGATCCATACTAACTCAACTAACACCTTCGGAGATACCTGTAGAGCACCTTTATAGTCACCCAGTTACGTTGCGACGTTTGATACACACAAAGCATTCCTACGGTGTCAGTGAGTTATATGATCTCATGGTCATAGGAACAAATACTTGACACGCAGAAAACAGTAGCAACAAAATGACACGATCAACATGCTACGTCTATTAGTTTGGGTCTAGTCCATCACGTGATTCTCCTAATGACGTGATCCAGTTATCAAGCAACAACACCTTGTTCATAATCAGAAGACACTGACTATCATCAATCAACTGGCTAGCCAACTAGAGGCATGTTAGGGACGGTGTTTTGTCTATGTATCCACACATGTAAATGAGTCTTCATTCAATACAATTATAGCATGGATAATAAACGATTATCTTGATACAGGAATTATAATAATAACTATATTTATTATTGCCTCTAGGGCATAATTCCAACAGTCTCCCACTTGCACTAGAGTCAATAATATAGCCCTCACATCACTATGTGAATTACATTGCAATAAATCTAACAACCATGCAGTTCTGGTGTTGATCATGCTTTGGCCGTGGAAGAGGTTTAGTCAGCGGGTCCGCTACATTCAGATCCGTGTGCACTTTGCATATATTCACGTCCTCTTCCTCGACGTAGTCGCGGATGAGGTTGAAGAGTCGTTTGATGTGTCTGGTCTTCTTGTGAAACCGTGGTTCCTTTGCTAAGGCAATGGCACCAGTGTTGTCACAGAACAAGGTTATTGGATTCAGTGCGCTTGGCACCACTCCAAGATCCGTCATGAACTGCTTCATCCAGACACCCTCCTTAGCCGCCTCCGAGGCAGCCATGTACTCTGCTTCACATGTAGAATCTGCTACGACGCTTTGCTTGGAACTGCACCAACTTACTGCACCCCCATTAAGAATAAATACGTATCCGGTTTGCGACTTAGAGTCGTCCGGATCTGTGTCAAAACTTGCATCGACGTAACCTTTTACGGCGAGCTCTTCATCACCTCCATATATGAGAAACATCTCCTTAGTCCTTTTCAGGTACTTCAGCATATTCCTGACCGCTGTCCAGTGATCCACTCCTGGATTACTCTGGAACCTACCTGCCATACTTATGGCCAGGCTAACATCCGGTCTAGTGCATAGCATCGCATACATGATAGAACCTATGGCTGAAGCATAGGGGACGGAGCGCATATGCTCTCTATCTCCATCAGTTGCTGGGCACTGAGTCTTACTCAATCTCGTACCTTGTAGAACTGGCAAGAACCCTTTCTTGGACTGTTCCATTTTGAACCTCTTCAAAACTTTATCAAGGTATGTGCTTTGTGAAAGTCCTATCACGCGTTTTGATCTATCCCTATAGATCTTAATGCCTAGAATGTAAGCAGCTTCTCCTAGGTCCTTCATAGAGAAACTTTTATTCAAGTAACCTTTTATGCTCTCCAAAAGCTCTATGTTGTTTCCAATCAGCAATATGTCATCCACATACAATATTAGAAACGCCACAGAGCTCCCACTCACTTTCTTGTAAATACAAGATTCTCCAACCACTTGTATAAACCCAAATGCTTTGATCACTTCATCAAAGCGTTTGTTCCAACTCCGAGATGCTTGCACCAGTCCATAAATGGATCGCTGGAGCTTGCACACCTTGTTAGCATTCTTAGGATCGACAAAACCTTCGGGTTGCATCATATACAACTCTTCCTTAAGGAAACCGTTAAGGAATGCCGTTTTGACATCCATCTGCCAGATTTCATAATCGAAAAATGCAGCTATTGCTAACATGATTCCGACGGACTTAAGCATCGCTACGGGTGAGAAAGTCTCATCGTAGTCAACTCCTGGAACTTGTGAAAAACCCTTTGCCACAAGTCGAGCTTTATAAACGGTCACATTGCCGTCAGCGTCCGTCTTCTTCTTAAAGATCCATTTGTTCTGAATAGCCTTGCGGCCCTCAGGTAGTATCTCCAAAGTCCACACTTTGTTCTCATACATGGATCCTATCTCGGACCTCATGGCTTCTAGCCATTTGTTGGAATCTGGCCCCACCATTGCTTCTTCATAATTTGCAGGTTCATTGTTGTCTAACAACAACATGATTGATAAGACGGGATTACCGTACCACTCTGGAGCAGCACGTGATCTCGTCGACCTGCGTGGTTCAATAGAAACTTGAACTGGAGTTTCATGATCATCATCATTAACTTCCTCCTCAACCGGCGTCGCAACGACAGAGGTTTCCCCTTGCCCTCAGCCACCATCCAGAGGGATGAGAGGTTGGACAACCTCGTCAAGTTCTATCTTCCTCCCACTCAATTCTCTCGAGAGAAACTCCTTCTCGAGAAAAGCTCCGTTCTTAGCAACAAACACTTTGCCCTCGGATTTGAGATAGAAGGTGTACCCAACTGTCTCTTTTGGGTAACCTATGAAGACGCACTTTTCCGCTTTGGGTTCCAGCTTTTCAGGCTGAAGCTTTTTGACATAAGCATCACATCCCCAAACTTTAAGAAACGACAACTTTGGCCTTTTGCCATACCACAGTTCGTATGGTGTCGTCTCAACGGATTTTGTTGGTGCCCTATTTAAAGTGAATGCAGCTGTTTCTAATGCATAACCCCAAAATGATAATGGCAAATCAGTAAGAGACATCATAGATCGCACCATCTCTAACAAAGTACGATTACGACGTTCGGACACACCATTACGCTGTGGTGTTCCAGGCGGTGTCAACTGTGAAACAATTCCACATTTTCTTAAGTGATCACCAAACTCGAAACTCAGATATTCACCCCCACGATCAGACCGTAGGAACTTGATCTTCTTGTTATGATGATTTTCCACTTCACTCTGAAATTGCTTGAACTTTTCAAATGTTTCAGACTTGTGCTTCATCAAGTAGACATAGCCATACCTACTCAAATCGTCAGTGAAGGTGAGAAAATAACGATATCCGCCGCGTGCCTCCACGCTCATCGGACCACACACATCGGTATGTATGATTTCCAATAAGTCACTTGCACGCTCCATTGTTCCGGAGAACGGAGTCTTAGTCATCTTGCCCATGAGGCATGGTTCGCACGTGTCAAGTGAATCGAAGTCAAGTGACTCCAAAAGTCCATCAGCATGGAGTTTCTTCATGCGCTTTACACCAATATGACCTAAGCGGCAGTGCCACAAAAATATGGAGCTATCATTGTTTATGCGTATCGCTATCAAGATTCAATATGAACAATCCTCTCACATTCGGTGCATGACCATAAAAGATGTTACTCATAGAAATAGAACAACCATGATTCTCTGACTTAAAAGAGTAACCGTCTCGCAATAAACAAGATCCAGATATAATGTTCATGCTCAACGCGGGCACTAAATAACAATGATTTAAGTTCATCACTAATCCCGACGATAGCTGAAGTGACACTGTGCCGACGGCGATTGCATCAACCTTGGAACCATTACCTACGCGCATCGTCACTTCATCTTTCGCCAGCCTTCGTCTATTCCGCAGTTCCTGTTTCGAGTTGCAAATATGAGCAACAGAACCGGTATCGAATACCCAGGCACTACTACGAGAGCCGGTTAAGTACACATCAATAACATGTATATCAAATATACCTGATTTTTCTTTGCCCGCCTTCTTATCTGCCAGATACTTGGGGCAATTGCGCTTCCTGTGACCCATACCCTTGCAATAGTAACACTCCGTTTCAGGCTTAGGTCCTGCTTTGGGTTTCTTCGGCGGATTGGCAACAGGCTTGCCGCTCTTCTTCGAATTTCCCTTCTTGCCTTTGCCGTTTCTCTTGAAACTAGTGGTCTTATTCACCATCAACACTTGATGCTCTTTACGGAGTTCAGACTCTGTGACTTTCAGCATCGCAAACAACTCGCCGGGAGACTTGTTCATCCCTTGCATGTTGTAGTTCAACACAAAGCCTTTATAGCTTGGCGGCAGTGATTGAAGGATTCTGTCAGTGATAGCCTCTTGCGGGAGTTCAATCCCCAGCTCAGCTAGACGGTTTGAGGACCCAGACATTTTGAGCACATGTTCACTGACAGACGAGTTTTGCTCCATCTTGCAAGCATAGAATTTATCGGAGGTCTCATACCTCTCGATCAGGGCATTCTTCTGAATGATAAACTTCAACTCCTGGAACATCTCAAATGCTCCATGACGCTCAAAGCGACGTTGAAGTCCCGGTTCTAAGCCATACAAGACTGCACATTGAACTATTGAGTAGTCCTCCTTACGTGCTAACCAAGCGTTCTTAACATCCTGATCAGCCGTAGCGGGTGGTTCATCTCCTAGCGCAGCATTAAGGACATAATCCTTCTTCCCAGCTTCCATCATCTTTCAACTTAGCTTTCTCTAGGAACGTATTAAAATTCAGGATGACTGTCGCGTGAGCCATGATCTACAACACAAATATATTCAAAGTGGACTTTAGACTATGTTCAAGATAATTAGAGTTTAACTTAATCAAATTATATGCTAAACTCCCACTCAAAAAGTACATCTCTGTAGTCATTTGAGTGGTTCATGATCCACTTACACTATCCCAAGTCCGATCATCACGTGAGTTGAGTATAGTTTCAGTGGTAAGCATCCCTATGCTAATCATATCATCTATATGATTCATGATCGACCTTTCGGTCTCATGTGTTCCGAGGCCATGTCTGCACATGCTAGGCTCGTCAAGCTTAACCCGAGTGTTCCGCGTGCGCAACTGTTTTGCACCCGTCGTATGTGAACGTTGAGTCTATCACACCCGATCATCACGTGGTGTCTCGAAACGACGAACTGTAGCAACGGTGCACAGTCGGGGAGAACACAATTTCGTCTTGAAATTTTAGTGAGAGATCACCTCATAATGCTACCGTCGTTCTAAGCAAAATAAGGTGCATTAAAGGATTAACATCACATGCAATTCATAAGTGACATGATATGGCCATCATCACGTGCTTCTTGATCTCCATCACCAAAGCACCTGGCACGATCTTCTTTTCACCGGCGCCACACCATGATCATCCATCAATGTGTTGCCATCGGGGTTGTCGTGCTACTCATGCTATTACTACTAAAGCTACATCCTAGCAAAATAGTAAACGCATCTGCAAGCACAAACATTAGTATAAAGACAACCCTATGGCTCCTGCTGGTTGCCGTACCACCGACGTGCAAGTCGATATTTCTATTACAACATGATCATCTCATACATCCAATATATCACATCACAGCGTTGGCCATATCACATCACAAGCATACCCTGCAAAAACAAGTTAGACGTCCTCTATTTTGTTGTTGCATGTTTTACGTGGTGACCAAGGGTATCTAGTAGGATTGCATCTTACTTACGCAAACACCACAACGGAGATATATGAGTTGCTATTTAACCTCATCCAAGGACCTCCTCGGTCAAATCCGATTCAACTAAAGTTGGAGAAACCAACACTTGCCAGTCATCTTTGAGAAAAGGGGGTTACTCGTAACGATGAAACCAGTCTCTCGTAAGCGTACGAGTAATGTCGGTCCAAGCCGCTTCAATCCAACAATACCGCGGAATCAAGAAAAGACTAAGGAGGGCAGAAAAGCGCACATCACCGCCCACAAAAACTTTTGTGTTCTACTCGAGAAGACATCTACGCATGAACCTAGCTCATGATGCCACTGTTGGGGAACGTCGCATGGGAAACAAAAAAATTTCTATGCGCACGAAGACCTATCATGGTGATGTCCATCTACGAGAGGGGATGAGTGATCTACGTACCCTCGTAGACCGTACAGCAGAAGCGTTAGAGAACGCGGTTGATGTAGTGGAACGTCCTCACATCCCTCGATCCGCCCCGCGAACAATCCCGCGATCAGTCCCACGATCTTGTACCGAACGGACGGCACCTCCGCGTTCAGCACACGTACAGCTCGACGATGATCTCGGCCTTCTTGATCCAGCAAGAGAGACGGAGAGGTAGAAGAGTTCTACGGCAGCGTGACGGCGCTCCGGAGGTTGGTGATGACCTTGTCTCAGCAGGGCTCCGCCCGAGCTCCGCAGAAACGCGATCTAGAGGAAAAACTGTGGAGGTATGTGGTCGGCCTGCCCTGGAAAAGTCGTCTCAAATCAGCCCTAAAACCTCCGTATATATAGGTGGGAGGGAGGGGACCGTGCCTCGGGGCTCAAGGAGCCCCAAGGGGGTCGGCCGAGTCCAAGGGGGAGGACTCTCCCCCCCCCAAACCGAGTTGGACTAGGTTTGGTGGGAGGGAGTCCCCCTTCCTTCCCACCTCCTCCTTTTTTTTTCTTTCTCTCTTGATTTTCTTCTCCTTGGCGCATAGAGCCTTTTGGGCTGTCCCACCAGCCCACTAAGGGCTGGTGTGCCACCCTCAAGGCCTATGGGCTTCCCCGGGGTGGGTTGCCCCCCCCCCCCCCCCCGGTGAACTCCCGGAACCCATTCGTCATTCCCGGTACATTCCCGGTAACTCCGAAAACCTTCCGGTAATCAAATGAGGTCATCCTATATATCAATCTTCGTTTCTGGACCATTCCGGAAACCCTCGTGACATCCGTGATCTCATCCAGGACTCCGAACAAGATTCGGTAACCAACCATATAACTCAAATACGCATAAAACAACGTCGAACCTTAAGTGTGCAGACCCTGCGGGTTCGAGAACTATGTAGACATGACCCGAGAGACTCCTCGGTCAATATCCAATAGCGGGACCTGGATGCCCATATTGGATCCTACATATTCTACGAAGATCTTATCGTTTGAACCTCAGTGTGAAGGATTCATATAATCCCGTATGTCATTCCCTTTGTCCTTCGGTATGTTACTTGCCCGAGATTCGATCGTCAGTATCCGTATACCTATTTCAATCTCGTTTACCGGCAAGTCTCTTTACTCGTTCCGTAATACAAGATCCCGCAACTTACACTAAGTTACATTTCTTGCAAGGCTTGTGTGTGATGTTGTATTACCGAGTGGGCCCCGAGATACCTCTCCGTCACACGGAGTGACAAATCCCAGTCTTGATCCATACTAACTCAACTAACACCTTCGGAGATACCTGTAGAGCACCTTTATAGTCACCCAGTTACGTTGCGACGTTTGATACACAAAAAGCATTCCTTCGGTGTCAGTGAGTTATATGATCTCATGGTCATAGGAACAAATACTTGACACGCAGAAAACAATAGCAACAAAATGACACGATCAACATGCTATTTCTATTAGTTTGGGTCTATTCCATCACGTGATTCCCCTAATGACGTGATCCAGTTATCAAGCAACAACACCTTGTTCATAATCAGAAGACACTGACTATCATCAATCAACTGGCTAGCCAACTAGAGGCATGCTAGGGACGGTGTTTTGTCTATGTATCCACACATGTAAATGAGTCTTCATTCAATACAATTATAGCATGGATAATAAACGATTATCTTGATACAGGAATTATAATAATAACTATATTTATTATTGCCTCTAGGGCATAATTCCAACACAAAGATCCCGGGGAGGATGATGAAACAGTCAGCACCACCAGGAGGGGCGAGTTATCCAAAGGCCACCCTCAGTTCTAGGGGCGAGCCAACTACAAGCCCGCGGGACAAGGGAAGAAAAGGCAGTAGGAAGGCGCCACAGATTTCGTTGCCAATACTAACACTGGGAACGGGAACCAGCGTCAGAAGAAAAGGGGCTTGAGTGGGAAAAAGCCACACAACTATCATGAGATGCTCAAGGGCCCCTGCCCACAACATACCACAGCAGAAGGTCCCTCCACCCATTCTTGGGAAGACTGTTATGTGATGCAGGAGTTTCGTGCTGAAACGCTCAAAAATGGGCAAGGAGGCAATCATGTCGGACACCCGAATCAGTTCGGTCCGGACGGCTCACATAGAAGACCGTTTTGTCGTTTTCTTAACCCGGGCCTACAGGCCGGGTTGCAGGCCAACGCTGGGAAGTATAAGGTCCAGAACGGTCAACAATATAATGCACATGGCGGTTTTCAGCAGCAACCTCTACAAGGCGGCTCCCACCAGCAGAATGACAACGACGGTTTCCAGAACAATCCTAAGTAGTTGAACGGTGGGCGGTATCACGTGTTCACCATCAGCACTTGCAAAAGAGACCACAAGGTCAGGCACATAACCTTCAGCGTTATTGAGCCAACGCTCCCCAGGTACCTCAACAGGTCTGAGCATCCCATTGTATGGAGTAGGGAGGATCACCCGCCCTGGGTTGACAACCCTAGCGACTTAGCTTTGGTTGTCGCGCCACATGTTGGGTGCTATACCCTCTCCAAGGTCCTCATTGACGGAGGCAGCAGCATCAATATCTTATACTACAATACTTATCGACGAATGAATTTCTCTGAAGGCAATTCGATGCCGTCCTCCACGGCCTTCCACGGCATCGTCCCGAGTAAGTCGGCATACCCTATTGGGCGGATCAAGCTTAATGTGGCCTTTGGCATAGAGTCTAATTACAGGAGCGAGTCCCTCATGTTTGAGGTGGTCAAGATCAAGAGTCCTTACCACGCGCTTTTTAGTCGGCCTTCTTACACCCGTTTTATGGCCCGCCCATGCTATGTCTACCTCAAACTCAAGATGTCGTGCCCTAAAGGAACTATCACGATCAGTGGAGATCGGAAGATAGCTCAAGAATGTGAAGAGGGAGACGCAACTTATGCTGAGTCGGCTTGCGTAACTGAGGAACTTAAGTTTCATCAGGCCAATGTTGAACCGGCGGATATGACTCCACTCAAGAAACCCACGATTAATTCTGACCCGCCCCTCAAATTCAAGCCGACCAATGACACTAAGTTGGTGGATTTCACGCCCGGCCACTCCTCCAAGCAATACACCATTGGGACGGGTCTGGCTCTCAAAGAGAAAAGCACGCTCATCGAATTCATCCATGAGAATCGGGACATCTTCGCATGGAAACCTTCTGACATGCCAGGTGTACCGAGAGAATTCACTAAGCACCACCTTAACATTGATCCTAAGATGAAGCCGGTTCGGCATTATCTTCACCGGTTTAACGAAAATATGCTGAAATAGTTATTGGAGTTTGGAAATATTCCAAATATATCTCCTCATTATTTCTAGGGTTTTGGTTTAGTTTCCGAGCCAAACGAAAATAAAAAACAAATGCCAGAAAATTGAAAACAGGAACAATACGGAAAATAGGAAAGAGAGAGAGAGAGAGAGGAGAAGATTACGTGACGCCGGCCCAGCCCACCAGGGTTGAAGAGGTCATCTTCAACCTATGGCAGTAGAAAGAGGCGATATGAACACGACGTCGAGCACTCCACCTCCTGCTTCGCACTGGAAGCTGCTCCGTTGTCCTTATCCAGCGCCTTGGAGAAGGACTGGTCGCCCTCTTCCCTTTTCCCTCGCATCTGGTTCTCTCCCTCCCCCTCTGGCTCTCTCCCTCGCGCACGGTCGAGCCTCCGAGAGTACCAACGAGCGCCACCACGGCCACCGTCCTCAAGAAGCCCCGTCGCCATTCCCAGAGGGCCCGCCATGCTCCTCCACATCTCCTTGCCGAAGGAATCGAGACCGGAGGCCTCGAGCAACGCTATCGCCACCATCTTCCTCACCTCCGGCCGCCGGATGCTGCCGCTAAATTCGTCGCCCTCGGAGCCTTCGTGAGCTCTCCGTCGCTTCTTCTGGAACCCCCGTGAGCCCCTCTTTCATTTCCCCTTTGCCCCGTCACCGTCTCCCTCTCGTAGCGCCGTTCGCCACCAACCCGAGCTGCGGCCGTCGTTGTAGCTCATCGATGGTGCCTCTCCATCCACCCCTCAGCCCCCAAGACCCCCCACTCGATGCGGCGCTTCGCTGGCATGCCATAGTTGTAATCCATGCATCGATCCGAGCCCTCCAGCGTCGTATCTGTGATCTCCGGCGACGCGCCGCCGCTGTTTTGATCGCCTCCGGCGAAGCTTTGGCGATGTCTGACGTGGCCAGCTTAATTAACCCACTAATAACTCCCTAGCCACTGACAATGGGCCCCAACGTCTCTAAATTAGGAATTAAAGTTAAATTAACCCTGTTAATTAAACTTTGACATTGACGTGTGGACCCCACATGCTAGGTTTGACTTTGACCAGGGAAGTTGATCTGCTGACCTCACCCTGATGTCATGCTGACGCATTAATGATTTTCTGGATTAATAAAAACTCAGGAAAATTTAGAAAATGTTATAAACTTCAAAAATTCATAGAAATTCAACCATAGCTCACATTGAAATAATTTATACATGAAAAATTATTAGAAAAATCCAAAGAATTTGTTTATGTAATTTTCGTGCATGTTAAAACAACATATGTCCTCTGTTTTGGAAAAATAAACTAAATGCCATTTAAATAACCACATATGAACTTTGATTTTGAACCTTGGTTCAAACCAATTTCATTTAATGTTGTTGCTAGATGCATTAGCTAAATCAACTGCATATTGCCATGTCATAATCATGCATCATAGTGTTGCATTTCTATGAAGTAAATATTATTCTTTTTCTGTTGCCGGTGCTGTTCCTCTCGGTAGACGATGGTTCCGACGATGTGATCATTGACACTGATGAAGACTCATTGCTATCTTCAGAACTGTCAGGCAAGCAGACCCCCCTTGAACATTCCGATAAAATCCTACTCTCTCAGTCGTGCTTACTTTTACTGCATTAGGACAACAACAATTCAACTGTTATTTATTCAAGGTAGTTGAACCATTCCTCTTCATGATTTGATTTTGCCACAATAAATAGTTCAAACCACTTAGAATGAGTAGCAACTTATTGAGCCTTGATGTGCTACTCATCCATGATTGCTTACTGTGCGTGCTATGCTTAGAGTTGCGTCGGGTCTGATCCATCTGGACGATGAATCAGAATGGTTGTGTTCATGTCCTATAGTGTGAGACTAAAGGTGTGAATCTGATTTGGTAAAGGTAGCGATGAGAGGCCATGTAGGAGTACATGGTGGTTTGTCTCATTGGGACCGTCCTTAAGAACTGAGTTCTGTGGATGTTATCCAAGACAAGATACTACCACGCATTGGAATGCTTAAGTGCCCCTCTCGGCTTATTAATCACGTAGATCTATGTCCAGGAGTTGCAACTAGTTTCTGGTGTTTGTAGGAAAAGTGTTGGCGGCCGTGTTTCGCTCTGCCCGACGGGGTAGGCTTTAGTGCTGTAGATACAAAGTGGCACGATGTACCAAGTGGCACCCGAATGGTGGGCTTGGGAACCCTGCGCACATTATTTGGGGCCGTTAAGGAAACTTCGGCCGGACTTCCTTACGGGATCAGTCTAAAATAGGCGATAAACCTGGACTAGAGTCTTGTGTGGTTAACGGTCGTGGCCGACACCCACGCTAGTGCTTCCGCTTGAAGGTTGCCGAGATGCATGACGTGCATATGGTGATAAGTGGTGATAGCATGTGTGAATAAGTACACCCGCGGAGGGTGAATGAATCTGTGAATAGCCGCGTCCTCGGATATGGACTGCTTGGAAACATTACGTGGTACATAGACAACTTCGAATGGATACTATGAAATATGCAAGATAAGTGTGAGTGCTATGGATGGCCTTCTCGTAGGGAGACGAGAGTGGATCCATAGTGGTGTATTGAATTGGTGAATATGTGGACTCGTGTGCGCTATCCCACCTCAAAGAAAGTACTTGTAGTCGTAGTACAAGTTAACCAAGAGTCAAAGCTGTCTTGCTGCAATTAAACTCCACAACTCCTTCATTGATACTAATGCATATGTAGATAGTTCTGATGTAAGTCTTGCTGAGTACCTTAGTACTCATGTTTGCTTAATTTATGTTTTTGCAGAGAAACCATTAGTTTTACTATTGGTTCTACACGATGTGATCGACATTCACACGAATAGCTTGGGAATCCCAAACAGAGGTCTGGCTCCTTTTGTAGGATCGATGTAACTTTTCAGGCTCCTCCAGCCATTTTAGTAGATTTTTGTACCCAAACATGTTAGGCTTCTGCTTGTTGTTTGTATGACTTGAGTGTTGGTTCATGTGACCCTTGTTTGTAATATCATACTATGTTGACTCTTATGAGTCTTTAATAAATGCTTTAGTCATAAAGTTATGTTGTGACGCCATGTTGTATCTACACATAAAGTGCATATTGTGTGTATGTTTGAAATGCATTGGTATGTGTGGGATTCGACACCTAGTTGTGTGCCTTTAGTAGTACTCTTTATGGGGAAATGCCTCTTTGTGCTTCCACCGAGCCTTGGTATCTTTCTACTGCTCCGGACACATTGATTGACCGACATGTATCCTTCTTTGCTGCTGTGTCTGTCCCCATCGGGAAATGTAACACAGTGTAATGGAGACCCTCTAGCTTGCTACGACTCGTCTACACACACTGTTGACCGACACCTTCTTAGCTGGGTTATGTATGCATGTCCCTGTACGGATGTGCCACTTATGTTTATAACTAGTCATGTCGAGCCAGGTTCTTTGTTGTTTGAATGCTAGCGACACATTCATATACTGAGCCAAAAGAGGCAAATGGTCCGGGACAAGGTAAGGTGGCAGCCGTGGAGTTTACCGTGCGTGAGGCCGCAAAGTGATGTGATGTGTTATAGGCTGGGTTCTTATAACTTAGGATCGGGGTCCCGATAGCTTTGGTATGAGAGCTTGACTGCGTGTAGGATAACCAAGCCAAACTGGTCGATGTTGTGTCGAGCAACTCTTTAGTTATATAAGGGAATTGTTTGTGGAAGGGAACATATGGCTGTTTTTTACTCCTATCCTTGTGTCATTCTTATTCTGAGTCACCCTCTTCTTGATTCTACGGGGTATAAGAATTAGGCTTTCTCATCTATCTATCAGGATGACGAGTTACTATGCTAGACACTTATAGGAAAGTTATTGTCTTCTTGGATCGATGTCTCCATAAGAATTCATTGATATGTTGTCAGTTTCATGCAGGTTGCCTCATATTTCATGCCCGTGCAGCCATTATGTTGTCCGATTTGTTTAAAGTTTCTAAATAATTTGATGCAATTGCAAATTGCTTCCTTTTGTTTCCGATGTATTTTAGGCACACAAAGCACACCAGTATTTGTGTTTAGGTACTATATTACCTCGACGTATTGTTGCAGTATTCGCAAACCATGTTATCTTAGAGAACCACCTAGTAGTCTAGTTGTGTTTTGGTTTCCAGTGTGATAATTCTAGCCTCATTATCAAAAACATCGGGTGATGTTATTTTGTCAATAGGTATTCTATTTCTGGGTTCTTGAACCCAAGGATCATTCTGCTCACTTATGTTGATAATAATTGCTCGTTCCTTTAGGATGATTAGTAACCTTCTTCTAGTCCTTGAGGTTCATGGTATATCGTTATTCCAATACCATGGACCATCTTTGGTAGAAGTTCTTCGTGAACTGAAGATCACAACAAGAGTGTTCATGATGAGTTCTCTACTCCATATTGTGACTCTTCGAACTCCAACCTTTCTGTATGGGTTATCTGGAAGAATTATGTTGAACTCGTTCGACATGCTAATCTATGCATCCACAACTCAGAAAATCATGTGCTCTTGAGTTGGCCCTATCCAGTTGTTTTCTGACCTTCATCTATGAGAGGATACTCAAGAGTAGTTGTGGATTCATGTCATCGATGCCTTTTATTCTCGTGGTCTGTCAAGTTGTTCTATTTCAAAATGACTGGGAGAAGCAAACTCCAGTACCTCATCCATTTCTTGGATTGGGTCAAAGTAGTTGTATTCCGCAGATCAAAATGCCAATCCAGCTATTGTTCTGTTCTATCTTGGAGTATTACCTTATTTTGTAAAGAATGTCGTGAGAATTGCACCATCTCTGATGCACCCCTGATGTATTGATACTTATCACTATCATGGTTCATCCCTCGGTTTCCGCGCTGGTTGTAACCGGAATATTGACAATGGAACCATGATGTGTGAAATCAATACTCCTAGCAATGCCATTGCTTGGTAGTTAATGGACAATAATTTCACTCTTTTGGTGATGGTGATTGAATCGTCATCCTAAAATTGACTGTGCTACCTAGTCCATCTTTCATGGTGCACTCTTTGATAAATGAGTTAGTATTGAGTCAACCCTTTGATCTTTGATCGTATCGTCTTGCCGTGAAAAGCGAGAAATTTTCTGAGCTTAATAACATATCGGTGGTTCGTTATTTTCCGAATATCTTCTCGGAAGTATTACCAGGTTGTTCCTTGGCTGTTATGTTGAGCTCGTGATCAAGTTGGTTTTCCTATAAACCACCCCTTCTCCAAGAATCCTTGTTGGATACCTGTGAAACTAGTTGGCTAAGCTAAACAACAACACGGAGAGTTATACGATAAAATCTTTGCCTAACTTAGTTCATTCCAAAGGGGTATATGTTGTGTTGTGTGAGTCTTGAAGAAAGATGACATTTCATTGCTTGATTCGTGTGATCAATTGTTTTATATAATATCTTGTCCAATCTTTGATTTGAGTATGGGCTATTGTCAAATCAAACACAGAACCAAAGATTTTTGTAACGGTGTCCTACTCGTGGATTTCCTTGAGCATGCACCATTATATTCTTTGATCTGACCAATGTTGTTATCTTTCTCACATAGTTGTGGAAATCCATTTATATGGGTATCTCGATGAATTGTTGTTGAGCCCATCAGCGACATTTTCATTTGTTCCATGATTTATGAGGGACATTAAGCTAGTGCTGGAAACTTTGTAGACATTGTCTTCGTGTATATTCATGGAGTATATGTTAGGTGTAAGAAGTGACTTCGTCTCCATTCACGTGTATTGGTGCAAGTTGTCGTCATGAATTCGAGAAAAGTTAATTTGTTTTCTTCGGAATCATCCCAAGTTAGTCATGCACGTGCGAAGTATTTTATGGTTTGATAGACTGATCATCTTCGCTCCATATGTAATTCCTAGCACACCAAGCCACTGATTGACTTGTTCAGGGAAAAGAAGTTAAGTGTTATTCCCGAAGGGCCCAGACGGACTTGCACATGGCTTCGTTATCCGCAATGATGGTTCCCACCCAGAACTCGGTAGTGTTTTGTTGTAAGACTTTTCATGTGGTCATCATGGTCTTGGGCAGTGTGTTCACATGTGTCCTGAATCCAGCTCATGTTTTGGAGTTGTCTTCCGTAGTTCATTTCCCGATAATCTCGCAACATTATCTCGTCGATTTGTGTTGCAAGACTTCCCTTTTCAAACCTGCTAAGACTAAAATATCTTATCACCAACCAGATCTGAATCTCAGGCAGACATGATGGTTGGAACATTTCCCAGGAATTATAATATCGGTCTCTGTGTAATTTGGTAAAGTGATGTCATGGCTTACACACCTAGCCGGAAGACCTATTGTTATAATATCTTATATCAGCAACCCTAGCCACCTCCCCATGAGGACTCTGGACGACTTATTTTGTAAGATGTTCCTCATGGACCCTTTGAGCCCCGAATTCTGACCTTTACTTGATGTTCTAGATACCAAGAAGTTGAGTTACCCTATTACATCAAGGAGAA
The DNA here is from genome assembly GCF_904849725.1 of Hordeum vulgare subsp. vulgare. NCBI lineage: Eukaryota > Viridiplantae > Streptophyta > Magnoliopsida > Poales > Poaceae > Hordeum > Hordeum vulgare. Next base: position 230,725,871 of record NC_058518.1, on the reverse strand, counting down.
CATTAGAAGTGGAATGCTAAATGTCTCTCGGTCGATCATCCAGATTTTGTTCCCTTGGCATCGCTAAGGTGAAATCTGAGAAAGTGTTGTCTTCCTTTGAATCTGCATCCTCCACCATTATTCATCATGTTAGTATGATGAGTCCCCAATGATCTTGGCACGGATGTTGGTAAAACCCCGATGAATAAGGAAATGCTCAAGTTCTTGAGAGCATGCTCAAACACTAGGTTATACCCTCGGTATTAATTGGAATGTGCCTTCCGTTTGCCGAGCTGCTCTATAACTCTAGTTTCTTTCCAAACTGAGTATGCCATTCTTTCAGGTTCTTTCAAACAATCATTTGACGATTACCTTAGGTTGGTATGAAGAGTTTCAATGATCTTTGTATCAAAAGTAATTCTTTTTGCCACTTAAGGGAATAACTCTATGAGTCACCTTCCTAAGGTACCCCGTTTTGGTATGGACGGCAATATAACTCCTCGCTACTTTCAAACCTTGTCACCATCTCTTTTAAGCGTGGAATTGTTGCCAACCAATTGAACATCTGTCATATGCATCATTTCCTCATTCATGTTATGTGTTTGGTGTCATAGCTCAACGGACGTTCCTACGTCTCATTCTATGAGTTGATCATGAGTTGCTCGATCTTCGAGGAGATCGAATCTTGTAGAGTCTTCTTGATCTTTTGTCGTCGTGTTAGATGAAGACTTCAAATACAAATACGTCAAGGTTATCATGCAGCGGCAAATCAGAATCTCCAAGAAGGGCAATTGGATCGTGAACATTACGATAGTTTAGTGTCCCCTCTTCCTCTTACCCTATGCCTGAATCTCAGGACGAGATTCTTGTTTAGTGGGGGTGAGTTGTCACAGCCCTACAATAATTGCTTGCAATTAGTTGCATCATCATCTTGCATCATGTTAAACCCAAATGTTTTTGAAATATGGATTAACAAAACCCTAGGAGTTCATTGATTAAAACAAATCCAAATTGTGGTGATTTTCAATGAACCCAAAATGGCTTTAAAATGTTCATATTTTGTGATAAATGTTGGAAAGAACACTTTTGACTTTTTAAATATTTCTCAAAAGCCACTGAAATGGTTAAAACAAATAACTATAAATATTTTAGATCACCAAAAAATGCTGAAATAGTTATTGGAGTTTGGAAATATTCCAAATATAATCCCTCGTTATTTCTAGGGTTTTGGTTTAGTTTTTGAGCCAAACAAAAATAAAAAATAAATGCCAGAAAATTGAAAACATATACAATGCGGAAAATAGAAAAGAGAGAGAGATAGGAGAAGATTACCTGACGCTGGCCCAGCCGACCATGGGTGAAGATGTCATGTTCAACCTATGGCAGTAGGCAGAGGCGAGATGAACACGGCGCCGAGCGCGCCACCCCGTGCTTCACGCTGGGGGCTGTTCCGCCGTCCTTATCCAGCGCCTTGGAGAAGGTCTGGTCGCCCTCTTCCCTTTTTCCTCACATCTGGTTCTCTCCCTACCCCTTTGTCTCTCTCCCTCGCGCACTTTCGAGCCGCCGAGAGCACCGACGAGCGCCACCGCAGCCACCGTTCTCAAGGAGCCCCGCCACCGTTCCCAGAGGCCCCGCCATGCTCCTCCACATCTCCTCGCCGAAGGAATCTAGGCCGGAGGCCTCGAGAAGTGCTATCACCACCTTCTTCCTCACCTCTGACCGCCGGATGCCGCCGCTAAATTCATCGCACTCAGAGCCACCCCGAGAACGTCGTCGCTTCTTCTGGAACCCCCGTGAGCCCCTCTTTATTTCCACTTTGCCCCGTGGCTGTCCCCCTCTCCTAGCGCCATTCACCACCAAGCCGAGCTGCAGTCACCGTCGTTGCTCGTCGCTGGTGCCTCTCCAGCAACCCCTCAGCCCCCCAAGACCCCCCCACTCGTCGGATGCCATAGCTGTAATCCGTGCGTCGATCTGAGCACTCCAACGTCGTACCTGTGATCTCCAGCGACGTGCCGCCGCTGTTTTGGTTACCGCCGTAAAAGCTCCGGCGATGTTTGACGTGGCCAGCTTAATTAACCCACTAATAACCTCCTAGCCACTGATAGTGGGCCCGAACGGCTCTAAATTAGGAATTAAAGTTAAATTAACCCTGTTAATTAAACTGTGACACTGACGTGTGGACCCCATATGCCAGATTTGACTTTGACCAGGACCTCACCCTCATGTCATGCTGATGCATTATTGATTTTCTGGATTAATAAAACCTCAGGAAATTTCAGAAAAAGTTATAAACTTCAAAAATTCATAGAAATTCAACCATAGCTCACATTGAAATAATTTATATATGAAAAATTATCAGAAAAATTCAACGAATCTGTTTATCGAATTTTCATGCATCTTAGAACAACATATGTTCTCAGTTTTGGACAAATCAACTAAATGCCATTTAAATAACCACATATGAAGTTTGATTTTGAACCTTGGTTCAAACCAACTTCATTTAATGTTGTTGCTAGATGCATTAGCTAAATCAACTGCGTATTGTCATGTCATGATCATGCATCATAGTCTTGCATTTATATGAAGTAAATAGTATTATTTTTATGTTCTCGGTGTTGTTCCTCTCGGTAGACAATGATTCCGACGATGTGATCGTTGACATTGATGAACACTCATTGCTATTTTCAGAACTATCACGCAAGCAAACCCCCTTGAACATTTCGATAAAATCCTACTCTCTCGCCCCTGCTCTCTTTTACTGCATTAGGACAACAGCGATTCAACTGTTAATTATTCTCGGTAGTTGAACCCATTCCTCTGCATGACCTGATTTTGCCACAGTAAATAGTTGAAACCACTCATCCATGATTGCTTACTGTGCCTGCTATGCTTAGAGTTGCATCTGGTCTGATCCATCTGGACGATGAATCGGAATGGTTGTGCTCATGTCCTACAGTGTGAGAGGAAATGTGTGAATCCGATTTGGTAAAGGTAGTGATGAGAGCCCATGTAGGAGTACATGGTGGGTTGTCTCATTGGGACTATCCTTAAGAACTGAGTTCTGTGTATGTTATCCAAGACAAGATACTACCATGCATTGGAATGCTGAAGTGCCCCTCTCAGCTTATTAATCGCCTAGATCTATGTCCACGAGTTGCAACTAGTTTTTGGTGTTTGTAGGAAAAGTATTGGCGACCGTGTTTAGCTCTGCCCGACAGGGTAGGCTTCAGTCCGGTAGATACATAGTGGCACAGTGTACCAAGTGGCACCCGGATGGTGAGCTTGGGAACCCTGCGCACATCGTTTGGGGCCGTTAAGGAAACTATGGCCGGACTTCCTTGCGGGTTTAGTCTCAAATAGGCGATAAACCTGGATTAGAGTCTTGTGTGGTTAACGGTCGCGGCCGACACCCATGCTAGTGCTTCCACTTGAAGGTTGCCGAGATGCATGACGTGTGTATGGTGATAAGTGGTGAGAGCGTGTGTGAAGAAGTATACCCCTGGAGGGCGAATTAATCTGTTCGAATAGCCACATCCTCGGATATGGACTGCTTGAAAACATTACGTGGTACATATACAACTTGGAATGGATACTCTAAAATATGCAAGATAAGTGTGAGTGCTATGGATGGCGTTCTCATAGGGAGATGAGAGTGGATCCATAGTGGTGTATTGAATTGGTGCATATGTGGACTCGTGTGCGCTATACCACCTCAAGGAAAGTACTTGTAGTCGTAGTACAGGTTAGCCAAGAGTCAAAGCTGGCTTGCTGCAATTAAACTCCACAGCCCCTCCATTGATACTGATGCATATCTAATAGTTCTAACGTAAGTCCTGTTGAGTAGTTTTCTCCTCACGTTTGATTAATTTATGTTTTTGCTGAGAAAACATCAGTTTCACTATTAGTTCCACACGATGTGATCGACGTTGACGGAATAGCTTCAGAATCCCAGACACAGGTCTAGCTCCTTTTGTAGGATAGTTGTAGCTTTTCAGTCTCCTCTAGCCATTTTAGTAGATGTCTATACCCAGACATGTTATGCTTCCGCTTGATGTTTGTATGACTTGAGTGTTGGGTCGTGTGACCCCTGTTTGTAATATCATACTATGTTGACTCTTATGAGTCTTTAATAAAAGCTTGAGTCATAAAGTTATGTTGTGATGCCACGTTGTATCTACACATATCGTACGTATTGTGTGTATGTTTGAAATGCATTGGTATGTGTGGGATTCTACACCTAGTTGTGTGCCTTTAGTAGTACTCTTTACGGGGAAATGCCTCGTTGTGCTTCCACCGAGCCTTGGTAGCTTGCTACTGCTCCAGACACATTGATTGACTGACATGTATCCTTCTTTGCTGCTGTGTCTGTCCCCATGGGAAAATTTCACGCGGTGTAATGGAGACCCTGTAGCTTGCTACTGCTCGTCTACACATGCTGTTGACCGACACCTGCATTGCTCGGATATGTATGCCTGTCCCTGTACGGATGTGCCACTTGGGTTTACAACTAGTCATGTCGACCCGGGTTCTTTGTTGTGTGAATGCTAGCGACACATTCATGTACGTGAGCCAAAAGACGCAAACGGTCCCGACCAAGGTAAGGTGGAAATCGTGGAGTTTACCTTGCGTGATACCACAAAGTGATGTGATGTGTTACAGGCAGGGTTCTTATAACTTAGGATCAGGGTCCCGACATATATGAACAAATATTGCATGACTATGTGTTTTTCTATCAATTTCCCAATAGTAATTTGTTTACCCACCGTATGTTTTCTCCGAGAGAGAAGCCGCTAGCGAAAACTACCGCCCTCCGGTCTCTACAAATTAAATTCCAAAAAAAATAAAAATATTTATGTTATTTATATTCTTAATTTTAACTTTATATACATTTTATAAGTATATTATCTATCCATCACTACTTACCGCTTGAAATGCCGAGTTCAAGGGGATTGACCACCCTCTTCCCGCGTTGGGTGCAAGTGCGCTCTCTTTTATGTGCAGGTGCTGAAGATGGAAAATTGATGTGGTCCTCCTATTGGTTCAATAACCTTGGTTCTCACTAAGGGAAATACTTATCTTTACTGTGATGTATCTCGCCTCCTCTTCGGGGGAAATCCCAACACAGTTTACAAGTAGCAAGAAGAATTTATGGCGTCGTTCCCGGGGAGCATGAAAAAATACCTATCGAATAACTTCACACAAATTATCATTCACTTGTTCTACTTTTTAGTTTATTTTGTTATCTTATTTTGCGTAAAAAAATTTAAAATAAAAAATATTTTTTTCCTAGTTTACTTGCTTTTCTTGTTACTTTGCTTGTTTCATCAGTATGTCTCAAGACAAATTCTTTAATATCCCTATTTATCAGAGGATGACCACACAATATGAGCAGAAGAAACTCTTTGCCGAGGAAATTAAGGAACACTCCTATTTACTAGATTATATTAGTAAACAACTTGATGAAGTTAATAGGGAAGTATCTAATCTCCAATCACAATTCTCTCAAACTTAAGAGTTGATAGGAAAGATTTCTCATAAGCAAACCAATCTAGTAAAAAAGGATGTTAGCTAAACCGGAATCTCAACCTATTAATGATAATGATGAAGATATTAAAATGATTGGTGTTTATCCTATTGAAACTTTATTTACTATTCCGCAAATTGATGCTTTAGGGACTGTAGATGAGTCAACTTTAGCTAGAAGGCATCCTGTTTGTTCAGATGGTGATGATCTTAATGCTAAAAATGAAAAAAATGGGTTTGGAGAGGTCAAAACATTAAGTAGTGATGCGCCCACTATCTTGGACTAAAAGGACATTAATTACGAGAGTTGTTCTTTGGTTGAATGTATTTCCATGTTCCAATCCATAATTAGCTCACCCGATGCCTATGAACAAAAAAATCTTCGACTAAGCCTATCGTAGAAGCGATGCCAAAAGCTTATGATGATAAACTTGAGCTAGAAGTCTTCATACCTAGGAAATTTCCTGACGAGTGGGAACTTACTATTAAAATCAAGCTTAAATAATATGAATGCGACGCTTTGTATGACCTTGGTGCTATTGTTTCAACATGCTAATTCTCTTTGCGATGTGCTTGGTCTCACCGATATACAAGATTGTTCCCTTAACTTGCATCTTGAGGATTCTACCATAAATAAACCCTTGGTTAGAATACATTATGTTCTTATTATTGCTAATAGAAATTATGTGCATGCATATTTCATTGTGCTTGATATTGAATGCAATCCTTCATGTCCAATTATACTTGCTAGACCCTTTTATGAACTATAGGTGTCATCGTTGATATGAACTAGGTATGGACCACTTCCCTGGGAAGAAAATTAAACCACATTATGAGTCTATTATGAGGACTACTAATGGACTGAATGTCAAGGATAATATCACTTGAAATTATGCATTATGGCTAGCTAGTGGCATAAAACAATAGTGCTTGTTGGGAGGCAACCCAATAGCTATCTTTTTTTGTGGGTTCTACTTTCCTTTATTGTGAGTTCACATGATTATTGCTACTGTAATGATTGTGTTTTTATTTTTAAATTAGTGTTTTGCCAAGTAAAGCCTTTGGGGTGATTTGGATGATAATTAGAATTGATACAGTGCAAAAATAGAAACTTTAACTTGTGGTGCACAATTTCTGTGATTTTACCGGAACGTCTTTTTGATCTGAATGTTTAACAAAATATTGGTATACACATTAGTTAAGTTGTCCTAGTGTTTTAGAATTTTCGGAGTTACAGAAGAATGGTTCAAGTGCTCGTCGCTACAAACTGTTTTGTTTAAGACTGATTCTATTTTTGCTTGCATAGTTTGCTTGTTTTGATGAGGCTATGGATTCTATCAGGGGTATAAGCAATGAAGAAGTTAGAATACAGTACCTTATGTAATAACTAAATATGAAACAATTTATGACATTACCTGAAGTTTATGATTTGCATATTGTACTAAGGGATCGCACGAGGTTTCTATTGAGTTTTGTGTGATGAAGTTTTCAAGTTTTGGGTGCGATCATGATGGTTGAAAGAATAAGCAGTAGAAAGAACGTAATCTTGGGGATGACTAAGGCACCCCAAGGTAATAATATAGTAAGACTAAAGTGTCTAAGCTTAGGGATGCCTCGGAAGGCATCCCCTCTTTTGTCTCCATTTCATCGGTATTTCACTTGGAGCTATATTTTAATCCATCACATGATATGTGTTTTGCTTGGAGCGTCGTGTATTATATTTTTCTTTTGTTTTAGTTTTCAACAACCATTGTTTGCTGGACACACCTACTTGATAGAGACACATATTCGTCACGATTTCTTAGAATACTCTATGTGCTTTATTATATCTTTTGAGCTAAGAAGTTGCCCTACTGCTTCACTTATATATTTTTGAGCACGGTGGCATGTAGATTTTATAGATATAAATGCACTGTTGTTCTTCACTTAAATTTGTTTCATACTTGATAAATAGCAACGGCAATTTACATGGGCTAAAATACTATTCCAAAAATGATAGGTATTCAGGGTTGCTATAATAAAAACATTCATGTAGCACACACAAGAGATATTGTGTGTTAATGATATTGATGTGGTAATATGAAAGGGTGTGAGTACATGGTTGTTGGTGAGTAGAAATATTGATAGTTAAAGGGTGTTAACTTGTCGTTAATCTAAATATTTCTTATGGCATGGTGATGATGTGTGCGCATTGTTATTACTCCTTTAAATCCTAGTGTTGTTTAGGTGAGGGGCACACAATGGTTAACTCCTACCAACGTCCTCCCTAGGGGCATGCGAGTAGTACTTTGTTTTGAGAAATATAATAAAGCTTTGGAATAAGTATGTGGGTGCTTTATGACTAATGTGAATCCATGGATGTAGACACCCTCACCTTTTCATATTTGCTATCCTCTTCGGTACCGTGCATTGCTCATTCTAACATCAAGGATCGGTGCAAACTTTGCCACTCCATCCAAACCTCGCGACATGATACACTCTTTCTCACATAAGCCACCTTATATCTTCCTCAGAACAGCCACCATACCTACCTATCATGGCATTTCCATAGCCATTCTAAGATATATTGCCATGCAACTTCCATCGTTATGTCTCATGACTTGTGTGTTGATTGTTATATTGCTTTAGATTATCATGTTGCTGACATAGTATTTGTGGCAAAGCCACCTTTCATCATTGCTTAAATATTATGCTAGAACATTTCACATCATGAGTAACAAAGTTGGATGCGCACTCACTTAGCTTCCGTTGAGCTTTCATACACTTATAGCTCTAGTTCATCTGTTGCATAGAAACCCCTACTCCTTGCATTGATATTGATTGATGGGCATATCTCTATACCTGTTGGTCTGCCTAGTTGATGTGAGACTTTGTTCTCCAATTTTATAACTTTGGAACCTATAACCATACTCTAGTCCACCTATATGTTATGTCCATGCTTCACGCTCATGTGTTAAGTGACGTATAAAATGTTGAAGCACGTTTAAAAGTATGATCCAATTTCTTGGCTTAATATCTTGGTGCTTGATATTTGTATTTATATGGTGAAGACGGAGCCATGCATTGCTAATATGATAAAATGAATGAGGAGTGAATAGTCTTTAGAGATCGTATATTTTGAAAGTTTATGATTATGTTTCTTATGTTTATGGATATTGCTATGTTAATGTTTATTGTTTCATCGTTTCTGAGTGCTTATATCTAAAACAGATTGCATGTATTGTAGCATGTCACATCAGAAATTATGTTTCTATCATTTACCTACACGAGGACGAGTAGGAGTTAAACTTGGGGATGCTGATATATTTGCAACATATCTATAATTTTTTGTTGTTCCATGCTATTATATTATCAATCGTGTATGTTTAATAAGCATTTATATGATTTTTTGTATAATTTTTTAGCACTGATGTATTAACCCAGTGCCCAGTGCCAATTTCTATTTTTGCATGTTTTTGGCCTTTCACGAATACTGTACCAAATGAAGTCCAAATAGCCCAAAATGTTATGTTGATTTTTCTCGACGAAAAAAGACCTAGAAGCTTCGGAGGTAGACCGGAGGCCACACGGGGTGGCGCCATGCCAATAGGGCGTGTCTAGGGATGTAGTCTCGCCCTGATGGCTTGGGGCCACCTACCACAACCTCTGTGCTTGATCTCTTCGCTATAAATTCACATATATTGGGAAACCCTAGAGAGCCTCCCAAAATAACCCTTTCGCTGCCGCAAGCTTCTGTTCTGCTGTGTGCCCCTCTGGAGCCCTGTTCTGGTGCCCTGCCAGAGGAGGATCGATGACGGCGGGCCACTACATCAACCTTGAGGATCTCGTGGTGATTTGTGAGTAGTTTACCACACATCTACGGGTCCGTATTTAGTACCTAGATGGCTATATATCTCTCTATGTTCTTCATCGCCAAGATCACCGCGATACCAACGGTGATCTATCTTATGTAATCACTTTTGTGCGGCGTGTTTGTTGAGATCCGATGAATTGCGGGTTTATGTTCAGATTATTCATGAAAGTATGTTGAGTCTTCTATCGTATTTTATTTATGCATAACTATTATAGCTTTTTATTTCTCCCTGATCTATCATTTTGGTCTGGCCAACTGAATTTATTTATCGTAAAGGGAGAGGTGTGTTGTAATGTGTTCATTCTTGCGGTGCTCAATCCTAGTGACTGAAAGGGACATGACACGTATTTTTATTGTTTTCATTAAGGATCATAATATAGGTTTATTCATATTAGTTAGCTTTACTTTGTCCACATCATGTCATCTTGCTTAAGGCGTTACTCTGTTTTACTTAATACTCTAGATGCATGTTGGATAATGGTCAATGAGTGGAGTACTAGTAGTAGATGGAGGCAGGATTCGTTGTAATTTCTTACGGACATGATGCCTATATGTATGATCATTACCATGAATAAATATTTCATGACTATCTTCTTTTTTATCAATTGCCCAACAGTAATTTGTTTACCCATTGTATGCTTTCTACGAGAAAGAAGCCTCTAGCAAAAACTATGGTTCCTAGGTCTGTACAAATCAAATTCAAAAAACGCTAAAAATATTTTTGTTATTTATATTCTATAAATTTAATTTATATTTTTATTATACATCTATCACTACTTATCTCTTGCAAGTAATGAGTTCAAGGGGATTGAGAACCCTCTTGTCTGCGCTGGGTGCAACTGTGTGCTCTTTTGTGTACAGGCGATGAAGACGGGCGTTCGTATCATCCTCGTATTGGTTCGATAACCTTGGTTCTCATTGAGGGGAATACTTATCTCTACTGTGCTACATCTCCCATTCCCTTCTGGGAAAATCCCAACACAGTTTACAACTAGCATTCCACTATGTCGTGGTTTTGTCACAACAAATGTCATAGTGTGAGGACTTAAACGTGAGGTCATCGCAACTAGGTGGTTAACTTGTCGGGTTTGATCAAAATATGGAGACACGGTTTACCTAGGTTCGGCCCCTCAAGATCTAGGTAATAGCCTACTCCTGCTTTTCTTCTTATTGTGTGGTGATCAATTACGAGGGAGCCAATTCACTAGACCTAGCTATTGATCGATTGTAACTTAAGCCTATTGGCCTCAAGGAATTGCCTTTATATACAAGTCGAAAACCTGGGTTTACAAGAGTCTGAGTCGTGTTACGATTCATGACCAAGTATATCGCTATCTTGCCTTGCCTCCTAAGTAAGGGAACTCTAGGAGAGTTTCCACCTATTGGGCCTTGAGTCTCCATCGTCGGGTTCTAGGCCGGAGATAAACTTACTTGGTAAGTTGCCTTGGCGGTCTTGTCTTTCGCGTCTCAGGCCACCTTGCGTGTTTATACTCGTGCTCTGTGTTGGGTTTTCCGTGAAGAGGAACGGGTAATCGCAGCAAAAAGTGGGTAAGTATTTCCTTGAGTTATGAAACCAAGGTTTATCAAACCAGTGGGAATATCAATCCACAACCATCTTCAGCGGCTGCACACAAAAGAACAAACAGCTTGCACCCAACATGGGTAAGAGGGTTATCAATCCCCTTGGTCTCATTATTTGCAAGCGAATGCGGTGTGTAGATAATTGTACAATGAAAAATAAAATAAAAATAAATAAATGGCAGCAAGGTGTTGGAGGTTTTAGCAATATGTTGTGAAAACACTAGGGGTCGATAGCTTTCCCTAGAGGCATCTCTCATGAAAATAAGCATACGGTGGGTAAAAAAATTACAGTTGGGAAACTGATAGAAGAGCGGATAGTTATGCGATTTTCACGGCAATGATCATGAAAATATAGCATCAAGTCCATAAACAAATAGGCTGACTCCTGCCTGCACCTATTACTATTACTTCACTTCAAGGGCGCTTCTATGCTTGCCTCTCTACGTACTAAGTTCATGACAAACAAAGTAATGATTGCAGTAAGATGACATGATGTAGACAAAGTAAACTCAACTAATATGAATAAAGCAATCGTTTACCCCTTAGTAGCAACAAACGAAAGGTGCAACTTGTCCCCTTCTGTCACTGGGATATAGAAACTTGCAGGTTGAACCTACTACACTCCACCTCTCTCACAGAAGAAATATCAATCTACTTGGCTAATCAATTTCAATAGATTGGAGAGAATTATGAAGCTATCACAATCATGCACATAAGAATCATATTATATATCAGAGGAGACTCATATATTTATCATGAATAATCCCACAATTCATCGAATCCCAAGAAACGCTCCATACAAAAGAGTTACATCATATGGATCAAACGAACATGCGATGATCATTGTATTGAATATAAATAGAGAGATAGAGAGATACCATCTAGGTACTGCTATGGACCCGTAGGTGTGTGGTGAACTACTCACACATCATCATGAGGGAAGCAAAGTTGATTAAGAAGCCCTCCATGATAAATCCCCCTCCGGTAGAGTGCCGGAACGGAGCTCTAGATGGCCTCCCATCGGACGGAGACTTGCGGCAGCGTAAATGTTTTGGGACCTCTTGTGATGGTTATAGGGTTAATAGGAATTTAGAAGTTAGAGAACGGGGTCGGGGGAGCCACGAGGCGGCCACAAGCCATCAAGTCATGCCCCCAGGCTGCAACCTGATGGCTTGTGGTGTCCTCGTGTGCCTCCTGGCCTTTTTCCGATGCTCCACGGTCTTGTTTTGGTCCAGAAAAAGTTCACGAAAAAGTTTCAGGTCAATTGGGCTTCGTTTGGTACTAGAACCCAAAAAGTGGGTAAACATGCAGAAAACAACAATTGGCACGGAGCACTGGGTCAATACATCAGCGCTCAAAACTAATATAAATTGGTAGATAAGTGTGTGCAAAGTGTTCTAAAATGATAACATAATATCATGGACAATCAAAATTTATAGATACGTTGGAGACGTATTAATCATCCCATACCTTAATTCCTTCTCGTCCTTGAGTAGGTAAATGATAAAAACAGATTTTTGGATGTGACATGCTATCCATGATGTATTCTTATACATGTATGCTCATTGAGAAACGATGAATTAACAAGTATAAACACAACAACATTTATAAGTACAAGTAAGAACCTTTTTCTTTTATAAAGAAGATAAGAATAAGAGGCTAACCACGGTGGTGCCGGAACCGAGATGGGCACGGGCGATCGACGGCGGTGAGGACGGGGACTAGACAGGACAGACCGCGAAACCTAGACAAATATTGAGGAAAATGGGGCTTCGACAAGGAGCTTTGAGAGGAGAAAGCTTAAGTGTGGTTCGAGCATTTCATCGAACACCTCATGTGCATAGGTGGTGAGCTAGAACACCACAAAGCTCTCCCACGACCGGCCTTAAAAACACAGCAGTGCATTGCTCTGCTTGCGGGCGGGGCTATATATAGGCCAACCATTGGTCCCGGTTTGTGGCTGGAACCGGGACTGAAGAACAACATTTCGTCCCGGTTCCAGCCACAAACCGGGATCAATTGTAGTGGGGCAGGAGCGAGGCCCATTTGTCCGAGTTCTTATCTGGAACCGGGACCAAAGGGATCAGATAAACCGGGACCATTAGCCCACGAGGTCCGGCCGGCACCCTGGCCTCACGAACTCGGACTTATGCCCCCATGGGTCCCGGTTCGTAAGTGAACCGGGATTAATGGGATTTCAGGAATGGATCGAAGCCCTGTTTTCTACTAATGATGGTGGAGAATATGAATGGAGAGATGGAAATCAATAGATGGAGATTAATTGCGACGTTAATAATCTAGCGAGGGAAAAAAGGCTTGTGCGGAGAGGGAAGACCGAGGCCAGCTAGCGATGCGATGGTAATTAACAAAGCGGTTCGATTAAAAATGGCGAGAAAAAGATGACATCAGTAAATGAAGTGGCATCACCACATCTCTGGAAAATTTGGTAGTGGGTGATAACTATTTAGTAATAGAGGATAAGCAGCAAAATAATTAATTTCCAAAGTGTACTATTCTCAAAGATTGTTTCAACCCTTTCCATCTTTATTAAATTAGCAAGGCATGGCTCCATCTTCATGACATAACTACAAATGTCAAGCACCACGATGCCCAAGTCGGGCAATTGGATCGTACTTTTTCGATATGCATCAACCTTTTTTTCTTCATGCAATAGATGACCGTGAACCATTGGACATAGAATATAAGTGGAATAGAGTAAGGTGGTAGGTTTCAATGGTGTTGAAAGGTGGAGAAGATAGCCTCATATCAACTAGGTGTAACATCGGGTTATGGAGATACCCATTGATAGATATTGATACAAGGAGTAGGGATTGCCATGCAAATGATGCACTAGAGCTATATGTGTATGAAAGCTCCATTAAAGGTAAGTGGGGTGTGCATCCAACTTGCTTTCTCATGAAGACCTCGGGAATTTGAGGATGCCCGTCATCGGAATATAAAATCCAAGTTTATAAAAACAATTGATTCCCACTAGCATATGAATGATATAACATGAGACTCTCTATAGGATGAACATGGTGCCACTTTGAGGCACAAGTAAGGTAAAGGATAGTAGCAAAGTCCCTTCTCTCTTTTTCTCTCATTTTATTATTATTATGGTAGACTCATTTGGCCTCCCCCATCTTTATTTCCTCACTTGGACAATGCTCTAATAATGATGATCATCACACTTTTATTTACTTACAACTCATGGATAACTCGATATGATGAATGAAGCAACATGACTCCAATATGAATGCCTCTCGCAGTGTACCAGGATGTGCAATGATCTAGCGTGACATGTATTCAGCATATGAAATTTTGTGGCTTTGCTGCAAATGCTATTATGATTGGTGGCTTAGCCACAAATACTATGTCAGCTCTATATGATCATGCAAAGCAATATGATAATGAACGACCTAGTCAAGTGAAGTGACGATGGAATTTGCATGGCAATATATCTCGGAATGGCTATGGAAATGCCATAATAGGTACGTAAGGTGGCTATTTTGAGGAGGATATAATAAGTCTGATGTGGAAAAGAGTGTATCGTATTACGGGGTTTGGATGCACTCGCGATAGTTGCACCAATCCTCGAGGTGAGAATGGGCTATGCGCAATACTAGAGAGGATAGCAAATATGAGGAGGTGAGATTGCGTAAGTCCATGGTGTCACATTGGCGGGGTACACAAACAGGGTTGTCTATTTCCCCTTGACTTGTGCACATACGATAAGCCTCCGACCCGACGGCCTAAGGCTGCCGGAGAATGCTACTGCTCCATCAAGACCTGGCCTAGGCCAGAGAATCCGCTCTACGAGAGATCAAGGAGCGCACCAAGAAGACCAAGACCCCGGCAGACACGGCCTCCGATGCCCAAAGACGCCAGCAAGACCAACACAGCAGCCCAGGGCGGACCCAAGACACACTAAAAAACCCTCACACCTATCGGGGAACAAGCCATAGGCATCCTCCAGAAGACCCGACATATGGTGGGATCAGCTTGTTGGCCAGCAGCTAGAGGGGGTCTTGGGCAAGGAGGATTGACACCAAATTTCTTCATGTACTTCGGAGTGACATATACGTATTCCTTCCACTCCTTAGCCCATCTCCTCTCAATTTTCTGAATGCGTTTTTTGTGCTTCTCTTTCGTCTCTTTGCCATATATTTCCTCATTAGGCATGAAGTATTCATCATAGATGTCCTCAGGGATTTCAAAAGGAGTATTTGCTGCACGTTTCTTCCCTCCTTTCTGATCTCTTTTCTCTTTAGCCATTTTCTTCACTTGAGGATATTCAACCCTTGAAGATTCTGACAATGTATGCAATTTTTCTTCAAGGAAAGCAACAAATGAGTTAAGTAGATGAGAACCTAGAGATTCATCAGCACACATTTGTACCTATGAACAGAGTATATGTGCAAATAATCTGAATAGGTCATATGGGTTCTCAGATATTTTCAAAAATATATCAAGTTGAGGAATTTGACCATAGATATCTTGAAGAATTTCATTGAGTGTTCTTGACTTAGGTTTGAGAGTTGCGAAGATTTGATAATACATATAATTAGGAATCTTTAAGAAAATCATAACTTAGAGTAATAAATCAAGGGAAAGAAGCTTTACGGTGTTTAGAGAATGGATTGTTGAAGTATAAACACCTATTATGGATTTTTTGGAAATATAAAGATTAAATAGGGCAATAAAATTAGATTTTAAGTACCCATTTTTGTAGAACGTGACGAACATGGAGCAAGAGTGAGGAAGTTCGTCTATCCGGATCTCCTGCACCCTAACTTAGCAGCGAAGGACAACTACGATAGCAGCAGGGTCAATATTTCCACAATCAGCACGAGTATGACGGCAAGGAGGTCGAGGCAGTGAAGCTCTTCCTCGCTGGTGGAGATTAATCTTAGAAGTGGTGCTAGGTCAGAGATTGAGCAAGGTGAAGATGAGATCGAGCGGAGTAAAAGTGACAGTGAAAGGAGAGGGTTTATATAATTGGGGTGAAAAAAGGAACCGCACGAGGAATTTGGACATATATACCCCTGACCCTTGCTCTCCACACAACATGTGTCACCCACCTAGTGAGTTGTTAAGATCGTGGGGGGTCGTGGGTAATTAGTTTAATCGAGTCGTGGGAAGTGGGATCAATTTGAGCGGGAACCACCAAAATTTAATAAGAATATTTTAATGTTTCATTCGCAAATTCTTTAGCTGAGAGGACATGGTGAATATTTTGAATGGGCTTCAAATAGAAAACATATGAAGAATCTAAGAACAGATTGGGTCTAGTTTAGCATAGAGGGGGAACGGATCATATCACATTCACTTATAAAAAAATCAACTTGAAGAAGTAGCAATAAGTTAATGTTGTTGAGGACACTCCAAAACATAAATATGTATATATGAATATATAGTCAATGAACAACACCTACTATAAAGTTGAATAAATTGGGCATTTTGAGGAATTTGCAAACTCCAGGAATTTAAAATTTTGAAGAATTTACAAAATGATGGAAAACACAATTTTGAAAAAAATTCAACTATGGTTTGTGGTGTGACCCACCGTATAAGAATGATGATTTCATACACCTCGAGGAATTTTCATACGGTTCTGAGAATCAAATTCTTCATTAATTTCTTTGCACTTAGACGGTTAGTCTTCATTGATTGGAGAAAAACATTACTTCGTGTGTTGCACATCTAAGTCGTCACTTTTGTATAAGGGTTAGGGTGTGTTTACTTTCAAAGAACATTCAAAGATTCAAAGATATTTAGCTCACACCGCAACTTGCAAAATCTATTTTCATCCAAGGGCTTAGTGAAGAGATCACCCCACTGTTCTTCAGTCTTCACGTAGTTGATGAAGATGTGGCCCTTTAACACATGATCGCAAAGAAAATGATGACGAATCTGGATGTCCTTGGTCTTCTAGTGCCAAATTGGGTTGTGACCAATCTTGATGGCACTCTCGTTGTCGTAGTAGAGAGGGACATTCTTCACCTTATGTCGTAGTCCTTGAGGGTTTGCTTCATCCAAAGGAACTGAGCACAATAGCAACGAGCAGCAATGTACTCAGCTTTAGGAGTAGATAATTATACACAGTTCTCCTTCTTTGAGGACCAGCAGACTAAAGATCTTGTGAGAACATGACATGTGCCTGATGTTGACATGTGATCCACTCGATCACCAGCATAGTTAGAGTTAGAATATCCAATGAGATTAAGATTTGAGCCCTTGGAGTATGATAATTCAAGCGTTAGTGTGTGAGCTAGATATCAAAGAATATGCTTCACACCCTTATGGTGTGATTCCTTCGGTGTTACTTGAAAACGGGAACACATGCAAACAGTAAGCATAATATCTGTACTAGATGCACATAGGTACAATAAATATCCAATCATGGAACCATATACCTTCGGATAGAAATCTTTACCATTTTTTGAGTGCAGAGATGGTCGTTAGTAGGCATAGGAATCTTGACGCCTTTGCAATATTGCATGCCAAATTTCTTTAGCACATCCTTTAGGTATTTCTCTTGAGAGATGAAGACGCCAGTGCGTTGTTGACGAATTTGAAGGCCTAAGAAGAATTTCAACTACCCTATCATGGACATATGATATTCTTCACTCATCATGTATTCATATTCTCCACTAACATTTGTGACTACAACCAAAGATAATATCATCCACATATATTTGGCACACGAATAATTCATTGATATAGGATTTTGTGAAAAAGAGTCAGGTCAAGTGAATTGGGTTTGAAGCTTTCCTCAATAGAAATTCCTTCAGAGTTCCATACTACGCTCGAGGGACCTGCTTGAGGCCATAGAGGGCCTTGTTGAGTCTGAAGACTTTGTTAGAATGCTTAGGATCTTCAAAACCTAGGGGTTTAGCAACATATACTTCTTCCTCAAGCTTACCATTGAAGAATGCGCTTTTCACATCCATTTGATATAATGTGATATTGTGATGGTTAGCATAAGCAAGCAATATGTGAATAGCTTCGAGTCTAGAAACAGGTGCAAAAGTTCCATCAAAGTCAATTCCATCAACCTGTGTGTATCCCTGAGCTACAAGATTGGCCTTATTCGTCACCGCTTGGCCATTTTCGCCTTTCTTGTTGTGGTACATCCACTTGGTTCCTGTGATGTTGTGCTTGCGAGGATCTGGCTGCTTGACATGTTCCCACGCATTGTTGACCTTGAATCGGTGCACTTCCTCTTGCATAGCTTGAATCTACTAAGGCTCCATAAATGCTTCATCAACTTTTGTGGGCTCTGTGATAGAGACAAAAGCAATGTGCTCTCAAATGTTAGACAAATCTGAACCTGTTGAGCGAGTGAGGGGACCAAGTGAAAATGTGTCATCGAGGATTTTATCAATCTGCACTTCATTTGCCACTCTTGGAAGAGTTCGTTTATGACTTTGCTAAGGTTAAGGATTTACTTCTGCGCCATTTTCCTCAGGTGCACCAACATGAATATCTTCGTTGTTTGGGATGAGTTTCTCATCTGGTAGTTGTTCCTCAGTGGGTATGATATCTTCAGTTGCCTCGAACCTAATGGATTACCTAGGAGGCATTTCATCTATCACAGGAGGCAGGTGCTCTCTTGGCGAGCCTTTAGTTTCATCAAACCACACATCTACAGTCTCAACAACCTTCTTGTGATATGTGTTGAAGACTCTGTAGGTGTGCGAGTGTTCTCTGTAACCAACCATAAAACCTTCATGTGCTTTCGGTGCAAATTTGGAACTGTGATGAGGATCTCTAATCCAGCATTTAGAACCGAATTCATTCAAATAACTCACATTGGGTTTCTTGTTAGTGAGGAGTTCACATGAAGTCTTCTTGAGGAACTTGTGAAGATATACCCTTTTGATGATGTGGGAGGCAGTATTGATTACCTCAAGCCACAAGCGGTGAGGTGTCTCGTATTCTATAACCATGGTGCGAGCCATATCAATTAGAGTCTTATTCTTGTACTCTATGACGCCATTCTGCTGAGGATTATTTTCCTAACCGGACTCTCATTGAGAACTTTTGGTATTTCGTCACAAGCATTGATAGATCCTGACTCATTTCTTTAGGATCACCAAGACTACAGATAGATTCTCCATCTTTGGATGAGGAAATTTCCTTGGCCTTCAGCACACAAGATCTTCCATAGCTTGTAAAATAGAGGTCTCTCTTCTCACCTTGTTGGAATTCATGAGTATTGAGTCTCTCAAGAATATCATCATGATCTAGAGACTTGTAGTATCCATGCTCGTGAATCATCAAAGTTAGTGTGTCAATTGAGGAATTACCAGATCTCAACAGTTTCTTATCCCCTCATGCTCGGTTATGTTAGTGGCACCACGTGCTTGGGGCTCATTGGAGATATCAGTGAGATGATTGATGGTTTTCTCAACATTTTCCTTGTTGACTCTTTTGAAGCGGTTGAGCAGATTGCGAATAACATCAAGTCGGGAGTCACGTTGAGTTCAAACCCCTTTGTTGAATTGGATAACATATCCCAGATAAGCTTCACAGATTCCAAAGTATTCACTCTACCATATTGTCCTTTGCTCACATGGCCACATATGATATTCTTCGCTTTAGAGTCAAGTTGCTTGAATCTCTTCACATTAACAACATTGATAGTGGTAGTGACAGATGGAACAACATTTTCCACAACATACCACATATTTTTGTTAATTTATTCAAGATGCATGTGCATCTTGTTCTTCCGGTAGGGGTAGTCCGTCCCATCAAAGGTAGGACACCCTACAGAAACCTTAATCATACCTGTATTCGACATACCTAAAACTCCACGTGGTTAAACCAAAATCACACACAACAAGGGAGTGCCTTGCTCTAATACCAATTGAAAGTGCATTATATCGACTAGAGGGTTTAATAGGCGTTTTTTTACAAATTCGTCACTGAGGAATTACTGGTTGAGGAATTGGCAAAGTGACGAAATACTAGTAGCAGAATAAGTACTCAATTGCATGCATGATAGAGCAGTACCATAGTCATCATGGTGAAATGAAACATACACATAGCACAAGTAGCGTGAAAACAAGATAAACACACGTAAGATAATGTGAATGAATAATTTGAGTTGAGGAAATTGCCAAAGTATTTAGTCAAAGTCTTAAAAGAGTAAAGTCAATTTATTCAACAAATTAACAAGCGAATGACATGGTTGAGGAAATAGAACCAGGGGCTCGATGAAGACAATGATTTTTTACCTAGTTTCAACTGTTATGACAGTTGTACGTCTGGATTGGAGAAGCTTGGTATTTAAACCAACGGACACACACTTCTTACTGTATTCTCCTTGAGCTAAGGTCACACAGACCTCACACAACACTTGTGGTAAGTTGTAAAGTTAGACTTCCAAGCCTTCACAAACTCTGTCACCCAACAATCCACAATTTCTTCTTGGATGTTGTAGACCACGATGCCTAACCGTGTGGAAGATACACAATCTTTAAAGGTAACAAGCATCAGTTCCTCACAGGAATAATGTCTTCAGTGATGCTCAATCACTTTGGATTTTAGCTATTTGGGTTTTGGATTTCTCCTCACTCATGATTTTCCCTCAAAGTCCTGGCAGTATAGGTTTCTCTCGAATAAAACTTTTCAATTTCTCTCTCGGATTAGCCAACCAACTAGTGGTTGTGGGGGTGGCTAGTTATAGCGAGGGTGCAACCTGACATGCTAAGACATAAATGCCCCTAATCATATGACCGTTATTGGGATAGTATATTTTGGACAGCTGGCGCAAAGCATATCAACGGTTGGAGGTTTGAATTCTCAAATTCCTTGGGGCTATCATCTTCCTCATAGTAGGCAATTCGCACTAGCAAAATCCTAACTCCTTAGTGAGATAAATTTTCTGAGAGACTAGAAGAACATCATCTGTGTCACTGAAGAGTTTGACTGAACTGTAAGAGATTTCCAAAGGCTTCACTCGAAGGGTTTGGTAGGTGTAGTATTTGATATGAGCATCACTTTCAAAAAATTCTTAGTATTGCCTCGACCCCATTTAACAGTACAATGTTTCCTATGATTCAAAAAGAGGAAATTAAACTATGAAAACAAAAGCCTTCACGCTTCATAGTCCTCGCATCCATATCTTCAAAGTCATACCATTTATTCATTATCAAAGTCTTAAAGCACAACATTAAAGTCTTCAGTTGAATACTTACATTTTTATTGTTCAACATTCGTGAGATATATCTAACTCCTAAGCAACTTATAGAACATGTGTTCCTTTCACTAACACATTAGTCCCTTAACCTATAAGCCTTTAATTTACCAAAATCACTAAGGATCGCTAGATGCACTTACAAATGCACATAACACCAAACATGACTGAATGATCATCATATGAATATCACAAATGTAGGAAATAGCAACATCAATCACAAAATGTATGATCAAACACAACCAAGTTTAAGACGAACAAAAGATAGGCCAAATAGTTTCAAAGTAAATAGAAGTAACAAAAGGCAACACTCACTCTCTCTCTCTCTTGAAGCCCTATGATCTATACAATTTCTCTCACTTTGGCAAGAAGTTACCGAAAAGTTCAAAAGCATAGAGCTAAGCATCACTTCGGGTATGATCTCCTCCATGGGGCAATGAAGTTGTTCTCGTACTTGTGGAAGGAGTAGATATGAGAGCATCAAGAAATGCTTCTGTAGAAGTCCTATGGGGTGGTGGAGTGGACACTAGATGTGTTGAAGGAGGCACGATAGAAGTCGCAGCAGGGGCTGACACTGAAGGTCTCATCTCTTGGGCAACCACAGCGGCACATATGGACTGAGTCTTGAACTGAGTCTAGACATGCAATGTGGGTGTGTCATCATCATCATCTGAGCTGGGCATAGGCACTACATCTACCTCTTACTTCAGGGTGTTGATAGTGATGGTCAACTCAGTCACCTTATTCTCAAGATCATTAAACTTCATCTCCACTATCCTCTCAAGACTCTTTGATTCAGAAGCAGCTCATTGATTTTCTTCTCCATTCCCTGAATGGTTCTGACTCGATAGGCCATTTGATCACTCTTCGGGTTTAACAATACAGCATTAGTGACTCTTTCTGCCTCTCTCTGGGCCTTTGCCTCAATCTCTGCGTGTGTAGTGGATGAAGTCGGATGAAGATTTACGTTTTCTGTTTTACTTTCTTCGCATTTGATGAATAGGAACACCGTACTATTAAAGGGGGTCAAAGTAACACTATGGAATGGATTTCCTCATGATGCTCAACCCAAGCCAAATCCTATCAAAAGCCTCAAGTGAGGAATATGAGTGACATGAGGACTCTCATAGTTGAGGGTCCCGACCGTTTCGATAGCCACGCCAAGTCACTGGTCTTATCCACTCCAACGGTCATATTATTTAAGGGCATTAATGTCAAATCATGTCGGGATGCTCCCAGGCTATAAATAGCCGCCCCCCACAACCACTAGCTGGTTGGCTGCTCCGTTAGAAACTGACACTTGTCATAAGAGCAACCCAAATTCCTCAGAGCTTTCGAGAGTAAATAATCAGTGAGGAAATACACCACCCACTGAAACCACAAACCAAACCTAGTGATTGAGCATCACTGAAGAAGTTGTTCCTGTGTGGGACTGAAGCCTTTTACCTTTGAGGACTGTGCATTCTCCAGACGGTTAGGCGTCATGGTCTAGAGCAATCCAGCAGTCAATTGTGGATCGTCGGGTGACCGAGTTTGTGAGGGTTTGGAAGTCTGCCCTGAAGACTTACCACGAGTGTTGGGCGAGGACTGTGTGTCCTTAGCTCAAGGAGAATAAGGTAGGGACTGTGTGTCCCGGGACTGGGTGTCCTTTGGTTTCAATACCAAGCCGCTCCAAACCAGATGTACAACTGTCAAAGCAGTTGGAACTGGGTCATCAACAACAGTCTTCACCAAGAATCGGGTTCTAATTCCTCAACTCTTTACTTTCTCTGTATTATGTGTTGATGACTTTCACTGTGACTGTTTGAAGAATTTGCTGAAGACTTTCTCTGAATTTCCTCAACCCCAAATTCTTCACTTGAGTTAATCATGATCTGTATTCTGCGTGCCTGCTTACTCTGCAATCTGTTTTCACATTCTTCACTCTGTAATACTGCTATTGTGAAAGTTTGCACGTTTGATCCGTAACCGTTTCCGCTGTAAGTTAGTCATCAGTGAGGAATTTCCTCAAAAGGAATTTCCTCAGTGATGAAATTCTAAAAATCTCCTATTCACCCCCCTCTAGTCGATATAACGCACTGTCACAGAGGCTCTTTCCAAACTTGGAGTTGATGATCATATGTATGTACGGAGCATATCCACATAATCTGTTCTTATCGGAAGCAGTCCTCTTGATGGCTCAATAATAAGATCCATCACCCTGATCCTGGTGTTGCCGTCCACTTGATGCAGCATATTGATTGAGCATCCATGAATCATCCTATCATCTCCAAATTTGGGCATCAAAGTGTGCCTCAAGATGGTGTTGGAGGTAGTCAGACCTTCCTGTAGAAAGTAGACTCACCCAAGCCTATGAGTCTCCAGATACTCCTTGGGAATTGGTTTGTACAAGTTGGCCATAGAATTGTGATTCATCTTGGACTCTGAGTATACGTCCAAATCCGTCTCTTGCACCTTTGTGACTCCTAAGATGGTAGCCCACTCATCAATTGTAGCTTGATACCTTGTGCCTTCAGTCATCCACATTATCGTGCCATCTGGACAGAAGTGAGCAGTGGAGTAGAATTACGTGATGAGCTCATCATTCCATGCAGTCATCTCCTTGCCTATGAACTCATCAAGGTCTATCATCTTGAAGTTCTCTTGGGCATGCGGGAGTTATTCTTAATTTGCCTTGATGTACTTCCAATCAACAAACCTCATATCACTCATAGTTGGGTTCTTGTCAAGCAAGACAGACTCATAGAAGTCTTGCTGCTCCTTGGTGTGGAAGTGAGCATCAACAACAGTTATTCTCCTAACACCATAGGGATCACTTGCTCTTGTACTCTTCAGCCCTTGGTCCTTCATTTCCTTCATGTGCTCAGCAACAGGATCATAATCATTGTGCTCTCGAAGGTGGGGCTTGAGCTTCGTTAACACACAAAAAGCCTCATCAACATAATCATCTCTAGTAGTAGAACCCTTGTTCTTCTGTGCAGCTGTAATGTCCCTTGTGGTCTTCTTGGGTTTGAGGGCAGCCTCCTTGGCCATGGCAGGTTGCTTACTTGGCATAGCATCAACCATAAGCTTCCTCTACATGGAAGGAGGAGGGTTAGCAGCTGGTTCCTCCTCTCCTGCCTCTACAACCTCATCAATCCTCATAGAGACTAGTCTTCTTATCACATATACTAACTTCGTCCTTTCCCTCTTCTTTGCTGGCTTCTTGCCCAATAACCTAGTTCTCACTGTTCCACTTTGTTGCTGTGAAGATAGAGACAAACCTATCTTGGTAGCGACTCATTTGGGAACCTTCCTTGCTACTGCTCTTTCCTTCTTATCAGGTTGTTTCTTGGATGTCGCCTCATCTGGAATGAAATACTCATCCTCCTACTTAGAATTATTCTTCTTGCTAGCCCTTGTGGCTGCGTTGGGCAAGTCATGACAGTTGGGAGTTCCTGAGTCATCAGAGCTCACCTCAGGACAAATCTGTGCATCAAGATCTAGAATTGGCCCTTTGTTCTGGTTCTGACTGTCATCTCACTCGGACATGGTCACTCACCCCTAACTTGGCGGATCTTTCGTACAACGGCAACAACAATGAAGATTCTCACTGACAGTGACGGATTCCTGCAGCGATGGCGCATGGGAGAATACTAAGAACATCCGTAGATGTGGGCAGCAACAGCTGTAGGGTGCGGGAGTCCTTGGTTTTAGGAAATTGTTGAAGCACGGACCAGCGGATATATATACCCACCTACTGTTAGTGACACCGAGAAAGAGATTTTGGTTCCACCGACATGCACAACTATGTGTTCATAAAACAACTCGGTGACGCTGAAATTTCTTGATCGGTGGTAGCGAGGTAGAAAACCAGCTCAACCCAAAGTGAATCGATGGAGCCGGGTTTGGAAGTTTTGATCACACCTAGAAACACTTGGGAGGTTTTGGAAGTCAACCCTTGTTGAATCGGTGGCTCCGAGTGCTCCTCACCCGGAGGGTCCGAAAACTGCTTGCTCAAAATTTGTGATGAAGCATGAATAGAATTTGAGACAGGAAAGCATAGATAGCTAGAGGGGGTACTTAAGCATTCTTATATATCCAATTAGCCAGAAAAATAGAAGATAAATATAACAAAAATTGGATATCCTTGAATGGAGAAAAAGATGCATACCAACATGTTCACACAATAAGATGTAAATTAAAATATGTCAAACATGCACAACCACTCTAGTATATACGAACACTTGGGCGATGATGAAGTCATTTATATATGAGTATATTGACTTAAGGAGCCAAGCAATAATGCTTAATCATACATCATACTCATCATTTAAGCACAAGTGGGTTTCCACTTTTACTTAAAGCTTTTAATGTGTTAACATTATTTGTGATGCTTATACTCAATTCTTAGATGAAAGCTCCCCCTTGATATGACATGCTCTTTTAGAGGGATAAACTAATCTTGGGTTTAGTCGCTGAAGACTTGATATAGGTGATGTAGTAATGGATGCTCTTAGTTGATGAATATCATCTTGAGTTGGGTGCAATCCTTGTTCTTTTGTACTCTTCTGACCTTCATGGGTTAGTCCCACACAAGGAACAAATACAAAGATATCTATAGACATGGAATGAAGCACATATATGATGATGCCCATTGATACAATAATTATCTTGTCCCTTGCTTACAAAAGAGGGGTATTGTGACTCCTTGAACTATTGCATAGTGTTGGAGATTATTGCATTACTTCTTGCCAATGATGAATATGAGTGAAGTTCATTGGCGGAGTCATCCCTCAAGAACTTATATAGTTCTTGTTCTTGGGGACTCACATCAACTTCATGGGGATCCTTGGAGTTGAATTAGCACTTCATGAAGTAGATCTATTAGTGGCCTTGGGAACCCACTTGACCATGGCATGAGGTGCTTCTTCAAATGAGTCAATCTCCTCTTGCACCTTGTCCTTGCCTTTGAGTTTGATTTGTTGTGGTGGAAGATCATCTTGAGATTTTGTTCCCTTAGAGAGACTATGATCATACTTCTCTTTTAGGGAACAAACTTCATCTTGGGGTATTGATCCTCTTACCATTCAACTGCACTGGCATTGAACTTTCGTTTAAAACCAATACCTTGGTTCTAACGTTGCCACCCTTTCTTGAGCCCAATCTCCTCCAATTCGTTACTTTTGGCAAGACTCTTGTAGACACCTTTCTCTATAATTCCTTTCAATAAATCATCTTTTTCTCACGTGTAATTTGGCTAAGAGTATCATTAGTGGAATCAATAGAACTACTTGAAGCAACATCATTAGATTTAGCATTTTTATTGTTGCTACTAGATGAAGAATCTTTATTGCCTTTGTTACTAGTTTGCTTAGATGTAACTTGCGGCACAATAGTAGACAAGAGAAATCATTTCGCAACATAAGAAGAACTCTTCTTTTGAAGACGGTCATGGGTAGCTTTAAGAAACTTACGTTCTTGCACTAAATTTAGCTTCTCGAAGTGTAATTTATCATGATTTTTAGAAGATCTATATGATCTTCTTGAGTACATTCATGAGCTACTTAAGAGTGTTTAGTTCTTTAATTAGGCACTCAATCTCGTTCTTATCATCATCACATGACTTATCTTGACTATCATGATAATTATCAACTTTATTTTGTCTAACATCACTAGTTTTATCTACGGGCAAGTCATCATATCCTAGTATGTCATCCTCATCACTATTAAAGTCCAAATATTAGGGGTGTGATACCTTTGGGCCTTTATCCATGAAGCAACTTCCAATTCCTTCATTTGGCGAATCAAATAAATCATATAGGAGTTGGAGGAATCGAGTCCTAGTCCGACAACACCTTCATCTTGACTATAGTTGGAGTTGGAGTGGTACCTTCTCTCAGATTGGTTGTCGGATTCGGAGCTGGAGACCCATTCACCAACATGATCTTGATGTATTCTTCTTGTGTAGCTCTTTTTGTACTTGTCCTTCTTCTTCGACTCCTTGCTTCTCTTTGAGGTTCCTCATTCATAACGATCTTCTCTACTCCTTCTCTCTCGTTGAGGTGACTCATCTCTTGAGCTTAATATTCTTCTAGGTGACTATTGCCTTCTCTTGGAGGGGGTCATGCACTCATTGGAAAAGTGTCCAGGTCTTCCACAATTATAACAATTTTGCTCACGACTAGAAGAATGATTCTCTTCATATCTTGAGTTGGATCTTCTTTGTTTTCCTCTATTCTTGTAGAACTTGTTGAATTTCTTGACCATGAGGCTTATCTCTTCATTTGTAACAAGGTTATCACTTGAGGTAGTGGGATGTCATTCGTGGCTTTGTAAGGACCACTTGACTTGTGGTGTAGCTCTTCTTTGTCCTTGAGTGACATTTCATGAGCAACAATCCTTCCAATGACTTCCATAGGCTTGGGATCTTTGTAGTTTGGCATTATTTGGATCAATGTGCACACAGTGTCGTACTTTCCATACAAGGATCTAAGGATCTTCTTGATGATGAATTTGTCGGTCATCTCTTCCCTTCCTCAGACGGCAATATCATTTGTGATGAGAACAAGCCTAGAACACATTTCCATGATTCCTTCACCATTCGTCATCTTGAACTTGTCAAGTTCACTTTGAAGCACATCCAACTTAAATTCCATGAAATGTTCAGTTCCTTCATCCATATCAACCAAAGTATCACAAATTTCCTTTTCATTCTCAAGACGGCTTATCTTGTTGAACTCTTCGGGGCAAAGGCAGATGAATAGAATGTCACATGCTTGAGCGTTGTATTGCAACATCTTGAATTCTTCCATTGTCGCTTCACGATCCAGTTCGTTTCCACCTTCCAAGATTTCACCTTGCAAACCAACACAATGGCAGTATTATGACCAAGAATACGCATTTTCGTATTATGCTTCCAACTAGCAAAGTTTTTACCATCAAAATATGGACCTCTATGGTGTAATTTTCCTGACTACACTCCATATTCTCCTTGTTGTGAAACCATTGCAATGGAGACCAAAGCTTTGATACCACTCGTAGGATCGAAATATGTCTAGAGGGGGGTGACTAGACTACTTGCCAATTGAAACTTTAACTTTTCTCAGTTTCATCGGTTGGCAAGTTTTAGCAACTTTATCAAGTCTGGCACACCCTACACATGTAGGTATACAAGTATATCAGCAGAAAGTAAAGACATGGAAATGTAAGTAGACGGTAGGGGTAGCAAGATCAAACGCAAGGAAGACACGAAAGTTTTTGGCGTGGTTTAGATAGGTGGTGCTATCGTACGTCCACATTGATGGAGACTTCAACCCATGGATGGTAACAGCTGTGCGGGTCCACGAAGGGCATCACCCATGAAGGGTTCACGAAGAAGCAATCTTGTCTATTCACCCATGGCTTATGTCCACGAAGGACTAGCGTCACTCGGGTAGATCTTCACAAAGTAGGCGATCTTCTTTCCCTTACAAACTTTTTCGTTCAACTCCATGCGATTTGGAGGCTCCCAAGCGACACCTAACCAATCTAGGAGACAACACTCTCCGAAAGGTAGTAGATGTGGTATGGATGATGAATTCCTTGCTCTAGTGCTTCAAAGTATAGTCTCCTCAACACTCAATAACTCTCTCACAAAAGTTGGCTTGGTAGAAGAGATTGAGTGGGTGGAAAGCAATTTGTGGGGGGGGGGGCTAGAAATCAAGATTCATATGGTTGGAGTGGAAGATCTTCATCTCAACAAATAAGCAGATGGTTCTCTCTCGGAAAATGAATGATGGAAGTGTTTGTTTATTCTGAGTGCTCCCTCTATGAATGAGAGGGGGTGGAGGGGTATATCTACCCATCTCCAAAAATCCAACTGTTACAACATTAATGCCCAATTCGGTGGAACCAGAGTAAAAACTCGGTTGCACCAACTAGTGCAAAATGCTCTAAATTTTGGCTTTTCGATGAGACCGATTCAGTTGGCCTATGCAGTTTTTGGAGTCGGTGAGATCGGTTTGCAAAACTCGGAAATTCTGATTTTATGCAAATGAGCAACAAGAAGTTGGTCACCGTTTTTGGATGTACCAAAGCAAATCTCTGTTGCACCAATTTTCTAGCATTTTTCTTTGGGTTACGTCTAAGGAAAGCTCGGTATGGCCGATTGTCGGAAGTTGGTGGTACAAAACTTGATTTTAGGGGTTTTGACAGAATATTTTGTGGGAGAAATGTTGAGGCTTTTGGTGGCTAATCTATAAGCACTTTGAGCTACCACATTATCATAGATACCTCATCCCCTTTTAATAGTATTGGCTTTCCTATGGACTCAGATGTGTTTTCACACATAAAAAGAAAATGTAGGGTATTGAAACTTTTGGCAATTGATGTTCCTTGCATCTGGGGATTCTCCTCACAATCCTAGTAAATCCATTCATTGAAATGTTCCTTAAATATACTTGATAGATTCATTAGTCCAATGAAATATATGTTGTTATTAATTACCAAAGCCACCTAAGTTGTGCTTTCATGAAGACAATGAAAGAAAATCTTTTACAGAGTTGGTTGAGTCAGCATTGCTAATAGCCCAAGTAATCTTGTCATCTATGTTTTAAATCTGAGTGTTGTGACATGTGTCGGTTGTCCATTGACGGAGGGTCATTTCGGTCATATCGGGTTGCCTCTTGGCTATAAACAGGCCACCCTCCACCATAAGTTGGTGGCTTCTTAGAGTTATTATATGGCTTCTGTCATTTTTGACAAACCCACCTCGAAGACATTGAGAGAGAGAGAAAGCGATCCTACGAGGATAAACACGAACACAAAGAGCTAGTGTGTTTTATCATCACTAAAGTCATTCTATTCTGAGAGAATCGAAAACTTATTTCACTTGAAGACGGTGATCTTCCATACGGTTATGCATCATGGTCTAGAGCATCTAAGAGTCATTGTGGATTGTCGGGTGACCAAGTTTTTGACTATTTAGGAAGTCTACTTTGAAGAATTAACAGAGTGATTGGGCGGGGTCTAAGTGAACCTGGCTCAAGGGCAATAAGGTGAACACGAGGCCTCCCAAACCAGATGTATAGTTCTCACAGCAAGTGGAACTGGTCCAACAAATCATGTGTCTTCGTCAAGCTGCTGGTTCTATCTTACGACTCCTTTACATGTTCTTTTTTGTGTGAAGTCATTGCTTATTCATCCTAGTGTGAAGATATTCACTGAAGACATTCATGTAATTACCATTTTTCTTCATACTCCCTATGTTTATCATCGATATATCTTTGTTTGCATGAAGATTGTGCCATACTATCTTGAATGTTTTCATCATATTGCACGCATTGCCTAGTCTCTTGAGTGTAATCCCTAACTTATCCTAAGTCGGTTCCACATGCTTCAAAGACATTTGTTGTTTCAAAGCTTTTCATAAAAAAATGCCTATTCACCCCCTCTAGTCGTTAACTAGCACTTTCATCAACCAATATCTATGTTTTCGGTTCTTGATTTTCAATAAGTGTATTTTAAACTCAAATCACTCAGAGTGGTGTGCTCAATCAATCTATTGAGAATCGCAAGCAAAACAACCAACGAACAATGTTGGTGCGGGTGGTTATTTATAGTCGCAGCCTTCTTGGATGGGAAATGACCATTTAGGACACAACGCCTTCCAGCAAATGGCCAACCAACATGTTTCCAACGGTTGGATTTTGAGCACAATAGTAACATTACTTGAGGAACAAGTACTTTTCACTCCGCGGTTTGAAATATATCTCTCACAGCCTAGAAGAACATCGTCTTTGTCTAGCAAGTAAACTTTGAGTTCACAAAGAGATTTCTCTCGGTCTTTCGTAGGTTTCGGCTAAGCATCAAAACAAACCTAAGCATTGAATACATATACCCTCTTAATTGTATGGTGGTCCTATGACTCAAATAAGAGAAAGAAGAACGATGAAACAAATACTACGTCTTCCCTTCGTCTTCAATACTCTTAACTACATTCATTCTTCTTCATACACACCAAAGGGAAATTGCTTCGCTTCAATCTTCTTGACAACAGTCAATCTTCTTCGTACAAACGGAATGAAAATTGCTTCACTTCAATCTTCTTGGTAACAGTCAGTCTTGTTCTTCTCTCAAGTGCACATAATTGTTGGAAATATGCCCTAGAGGCAATAATATTGTATTATTATATTTCCATATTCATAATTAAGATTTTATATTCTATAGTCTAACTGCCATGATCCTGGAATATGCGATTTAGTGGAAAAGTCATCTGCATGTGTGGAATAATAAACGGTTAAATATGGTTCATAATCTTGCCTCTAAGAGTTGCTCAAGTATTGTTGGCGATCATGTTTTCCGGATCTTAGGATACCGTTAAGTGTAACAATAGTCCTAAACCAACATTGAGACTATGATGTTAGATGAATGCTCATATTGAATCAACCCAAAAACTAGTTTGCTATACTTTGAGATAATATCATCTAAAATCAATTGTTATGACACAGAGTGTTAAATGTGTATTCTACTCCTTTGACCATGAGAGTATTGTAGTCATTTCTTACTGTAAGGTGAGCTTTGGGGTTTCTCATACTTCATTCGTGACTAGGTGATCATAACAACAATTTACAAATTCATCAAAAAGTTTGACAAGGGGCTAGATAGCTCGAGAGTGGTATTTTCTCCTCCAACAATGGAGAGATATTATTAGGGCCCACTCAGTGTGACGGCATCAATCGTCGTCTTTCTAGGCACAAGTGACTTAGAGCTTGTTTGGTTCATGAATAACTTTGCCACAACTAATCTTAGGAAGAGTGTGGCTGAAATAAAAAGGGTGGCAAACAAAATGGCCACCACAAGTGTGGCAAGATTTGGCAAAAAAAGTCTATGACATGTGGACGATATAACTACAAAAGTGTGGCAAGCCACAAGTTTTGCAATGAACCAAACACAGGCCTAAGATGTTGTGGAATGACTAATGTTAGGCATGGAAACCTTTTGTTGGGAACCAAATAGCCTCGCCAACCTTTTGTTGGGAACCAAACAACCCCTTAGTCAATGTGATACCGAAATACAAAAACGAGAAAGAAGAACAAAACATGTAACATCGTGATGTAGCATAGTTCGACAAGATCATAGTGGATGTAGTTTGACCTTACGTAGGATTGTTTCTGTGAAGTGATTTTTATGTTTGTGGATGAAATTTTTTGCTTAAATGGTGTGAAGTGTGAACTATTATTACGTATTTAGAAGACCCAACCCATTCTGATGGAAGTCAGAAGTACATCATTGAAGAGGTTAAGATGAGAATAGTTAAACGTAGGAACCTTCGAAAGAAATGTGGACATAGGACTAGATCATACGAACATACCTTAGGTATGAATGATATTTGTGTGTTATACTAAGAGACATATGAGGCTAAAACATATATATATAGTACTATTGGGATTACAACATGGGTATCTATCTCTCTTGTATCTTCTCTCGACCCTAACCTAGACCACCCAAACCCCGGAAACATGGACCCTGAGTGACTGATTTTGCCCAGACCAATGACTAGAGCAGAGATCATCAATTGGATCACAACTATTGATAAGGAAATGAGGAAGGAAAAAATTGTAGACACAAGCAAGATTCTTTGTGCCTAGCCGTACCTAGTAGGAAACACAGTCAACTGGTATAGGGAGCGTGAAGCAGCAATCAGGATCGGAGTATGATGTCCCACAAGTATACGGGATCTATCGTAGTCCTATAAGTAAGAGTTTTGAACCCAACAAGGAGCAGAAGGAAATGATAATTAGTTTCAGCAAGGGATTCTATGCAAGTGATGTAAGTGACAGTTATAAATAGTTTTGTAGCAAGATAATTTGTAACAAGTGACAAGTAACAATAGTAGCAAAGGTGCAGCTAGGTAGCCCAATCCTTTTTATATGAAAGGACATACATGCAAGTTCTCTTATAGAAAGGAAGCACTCCCGAGGACACATGAGAATTTCTATCTATTCATATTCACCATATTAAGTTGATTCATGTTTGCTACTTTGATGATTTTATATGTGGGTGGACCGGTGCTAAGGTGTTGTTCTTACTTGAACTAACAACCTACTTATGATTACTCCCTCTCGCAAGCTTCTGCAACTATGAAAGCAGAATTAAGAATAATCTAACGATAGCATGAAACATGTGGATCCAAATCTGTCCCTTATGAATCAATGCATAATCTGGGGTTTAAGCTTCGATAATTCTTCCAACCCATCATCTATTTGTTACTCCACAATTACTTCCCTTAGGCCCATAACATGGTGAAATGTCATGTAGTCGACGTTCAGATGACACCACTAAGAGAAGTAAAAACATCCATATCATCAAAATATTGAACGAATACCAACTTTACATGATTAGTTATAACATGACTTCTCCCATGTCCTCAGGAACAATAATTACTACTCACACATCATCAATATGTTGAAGACCAGAGATGTAATAATAATAATTGAGGATTTGAACATAATTTCGTCCACCAAGTAATCCAACAAGCATGAACTACAAGATGTAATCAACACTACTAGAAACCCACACGTAGCAATCTAAGGTTTGGGGACAAAGATTGAATACACATGATGAACTAAGGTTGGAGATGAGATGGTGCTGGTGAATGTGTTGATGAAGATTGGTCCTCCCACGAAGGAGGAAGCATTGGTGATGCCTATGGCTTCAATTTCCCCCTCCCACGGGGGGATTCCCCCGATAGAATCTCTCTGCCACAGAGCAAAAGGGCATCTACCGAGGTTGCGCCTCGAGACGGCGGCGCTTCGTCCCAAAATATAACTTATGATTTTTTTGGGTAAAACACACCATATATGTGAAGCTGGTCGCCAGAGTGCCAACTGGGGCCCGAGAAGCTATGAGGGGGCGGGTAGGGGGCTGCGCCTTGTTGGCTTGTGCCTAGGTGGTGGCCCCTCCCCACTATATTTTTGGCCCAAAAATTCTCAAATATTCCCGAAAACATTTGTGTGAAGTTTTAGGTCATTTGGAGCAAGTTGGTTTTTCTGCCTTTTTCTTGGTTTCCCGGTCGAGAATTCCACTTTCCAGATATTCCCCCCCTTACTGTGTACCTTGCATATTCAGAGAGAAAAACATTAGAATTATATGATAATAATGGATAATGTACACGATCAACATAAATTTCAATTGTAATTCATGATGCAAAATGAGCGTATCAACTTCCCCAAGCTTAGACCTTGCTTGTCCTCAAGCGAAAGCCAAAGTCAAAAATAATGTCCACGTGATTACAAAGAGGTTTCGATAAAAATAAAATACGAGCATGAGAACATCATGAGTATTAGCATAGAAACAGGTACTTTATAATATAAATTTTCATAAACAAGTAACAATTCATTCACAACTAGTGGGGTATGAAGCATAAAATTTGTGGAAGTCAACAAACCATATTCTCAGTTATTGGGGAACTCATTATTCATCATTATTCGGAGGAGAGTCTATGTAAGAGCTTTCTATTTAGAAAGTTCACATACTCAACTATCATTTAATATTCCAAGATTGATTGCGCTCAAGGCACATTTTTGGAGCTCGTGTTTCTGTAGTACACATAGGAAGATAGGGGCTTATTGGTTCGCCACCCAACTTATTTACATCTAGGATAATGTCAACAATAATGAATCATGATCATCTACATCCACTTGGATATATAAGTCTAAATCTTTCCTCGACACATGGTGCTTGCTACTATAGGATTAATAGCTTGGAAGTTGGGTAAACTTTATTGACTCAAGCACAGATTTAAACTCCTGATAGTAAAAGATAGGCCCTTCGCAGAGGGAAGCAAATGTTGTCCTGCACTTTAATTTGTTGAATGTGTGAACTCTTAATGCAAAGAAAGTCACTTTATATTGCCCCTTATGATAGCAAACTTTATTATGCATTTTTTCGCTTTTATTTATTTGCCATCACAAGATCGTACAAAGCTTATTTTCCCTTGAAATAAAATACCATACATATTTAGGCGCAAATTTTATTGCTTGATGCACCGATGAAACCTTACTTGAAGGATCTAACTCAATCTATGGGTAGTTATTATGGGCCCTCATGGCAAGAAACTGGGTTCCCGGGTTATGGATGCACAAGTAGTATCTCTACGTAGTGAGAAATATTTTTTTGGGGCTAACAAAGGATCTAAAGCAAGCATCACATGTTGAAGAATCCAAGACTATATACCTTCTTTGTGAAAATAAACTACCATGACCATTACGTTGTCTTCCATGTCCAACATCAACACTTGATCATTATATAATATTTTATGAAGGCTCACAATCATAAAAGATGTCAAGGATAGTGTATTTATATGTGAGTCTCCTCTACTCTATCATAATCTTGCTTAGATTGCGACAATGACTAAACGTATGTTTGTGTACTACCAACAACTTTTATCACTTATATCCTTTTTGTGTGAAGTCATTACTTCTCGTGAAATGAGCATATTTTTATTCCCATGCTATGATGATGGGTGCCAACAGGTACACCACAAAAACTCGACTAATCTTTATTATATATCTCGCATACTCGATTACAATGAGAGATGGAACTCAAAGCAAAAATTCTAAGCAGAGCAAATCTGAAATTTATTTCACTAAATCATGAAACAACTAAGTATTTGAACTAAGATAGATAGTAATGATGGAAGTCATGGTCATACGATACCGAGGCACCTCCCCCAAGCTTGGAACAAGCAAAGGGTTGTGCCCATAGCAATGTACTCAAGCATCCTCCTCAGGTGATGGTGATGGTGATGTAGCAACATTCTTCTTCTCCAGCTTACATCGAAGGATAAAATTCTCCTCCCTCAAGTCATCGTTCTCTTCCTCAAGCTTCAATATCTTCTTCCATAATCCCATCTTAATTTCCTGCAGAAAATGTGATGTGATAAATTTATCCTAACATTTCTTTACCTTGTTTGGGAGGCAATACTTCTTAAATTCCACATGCAAATCTTCTGGTGAGGTAGTGGAACTTCATCTTCATCTGAGTTGGCTTCCTTCATTTCCTCCAAATCATTGTCCTCCTCCCATCATTAGACCAAAGGTAGGGATATATATCACCAAACATATTTGGGTCTGAAATATAGTGGGAGACATAGATCTCTCCATACTAATCTTGAGACAACATATTCTCAGGCCTGTCAGAAAAACAGCTCGAAACAAGAACAGAGGAGAAACTCGTGATGTGGTGATCAAAACACTCGGGGGGTACATATAATGAATTTTTCGATGTAAGAACACATGCTCAGGAAGAATTAGGAGTCCGGGAGGTGCACGGGGGACCCACAAGCTATCGAGGTGCAGCCAGGGGGCGCGCCTTGTTAGATTGTGCCTCCCTCGTGGGACCCCTATGTTGGGGAACGTAGCATAAATTCAAAAAAAATTTACACCGTATTCAGATCTTCCTATGGAGAGACCAGCAAAGAGAGAGGGGAGAGTGCATATTCATACCTTTGAAGATCGCTAAGCGGAAGCATTGCTAGAACACGGTTGATGGAGTCATACTCGCGGCGATTCAGATCGCGGTGTGATTCCGATCTAGTGCCGAACCACGGCACCTCCGCGTTCAACACACGTGCATCACGGTGACGTCTCCGTACCTTGATCCAGCAAGGAGGAGCGAGAGGTTGGGGAATATCTCCGGCAGCACGATGGTGTGGTGTCGATGGAGAGACGAGGTCTCGCGGCAGGGCTTCGCCAAGCACCGTGGAGAGGAGGAAGAAGAGGGACAGGGCTGCGCCGAGGGAGAGATCAACTTGTGTCTCCAACAGCCCCAAACCCCTCCCTATTTATAGGAGGAGAGGGGAGGGGTGCTCCACCTCTAGGGTTACCACCCTAGGGGTGGCGGCAGCCTAGATGGGAGGGGGGCAGCGGCCAGGGCAGGAGAGGGGGTGGCGCACCCCCTGGTGGGCCTTAGGCCCTCCAATGCCCAGGGTTCCCCCTTCCTCTCTGGTGCGCCAGGGCTGGGTGTGGAGGGTGCACCAGCCCACCCAGGGGCTGGTTCCCTCCCACACTTGGCCCATATAGGCTTCCGGGGCTTGTGGCCCCTCCCGGTGGGCCTCCAGAACCCTTCCGGTGGTCCCGGCACTTTGCAGGTGGTGGCCGAAATATTTCCGGCGTCCAAACCCATCCATCCTGTGTATCAATCTGTACCTCGGGACCATTTCGGAGCTCCTTGTGACGTCCGGGATCTCATCCAGGACTTCGAACAACCTTCGGTAACCTCGTATAACAATTCCCTATAACCCTAGCGTCATAGAACCTTAAGTGTGTAGACCCTACGGGTTCGGGAGGATGCAGACATGACCGAGAAACTCTGTGGCCAATAACCATCAGCGGGATCTGGATACCCATGGTGGCTCCCACATGTTCTACGATGATCTCATCGGATGAACCACGAGCTCATTATGATGATGTTCTACCGAGTGGGCCCAAAGATACCTCTCTGTCACACGGAGTGACAGATGCCGATCTCGATTCGTACCAACCCTATAGACAATTTCGGAGGTACCCGTAGTGCACCTTTATAATCACCTAGTTATGTTGTGACGTTTGATACACCCAAAGCACTCCTACAGTAGCCGGGAGTTGCACAATCTCACGGTCGAAGGAAAAGACACTTGACATTAGAAAAGCTTTAGCATACGAACAACACGATCTAGTGCTATGCTTAGGATTGGGTCTTGTACATCATATCATTCTCCCGATGATGTGATCCCGTTATCAATGACATTTGATGTCCATGATCAGGAAACCATGATCATCTATTGATCAACGAGCTAGCTAACTAGAGGCTTGCTAGGGACACATTGTGATCTATTTATTCACACATGTATTATTGTTTCGTGTTAATACAATTATAGCATGAAC
This sequence comes from Hordeum vulgare subsp. vulgare, assembly GCF_904849725.1. NCBI lineage: Eukaryota > Viridiplantae > Streptophyta > Magnoliopsida > Poales > Poaceae > Hordeum > Hordeum vulgare. The sequence goes on along the minus strand of NC_058518.1, from coordinate 230,687,845 downwards.
AAGAGATGATTATCATGAACAAGGAAATATGATATTAACCATTTTATTATTGCCTCTAGGGCATATTTCCAACAGTCTCCCACTTGCACTAGAGTCAATAATCTAGTTACATTATGATGTATCGAATACCCATAGCATTGTGGTGTTGATCATGTTTTGCTCGAGGAAGAGGCTTAGTCAACGGGTCTGCAATATTCAGATCCGTGTGCACTTTACAAATACCTATTACTCCTCTCTAGACCTGGTCCTGGATGGAGTTGTAGCGGCGTTGGATGTGCTTGGTTTTTCAGTGAAATCTGGGCTCCTTGGCTATGGCAATGGCTCCAGTGTTATCACAGAAGAGTGTCATCAGACCCGACGCGCTTGGAACCACTCCAAGGTCGGTGATGAGCTCCTTCATCCAAATCCCTTCATGAGCCGCTTCTGAAGCAGCTATGTACTCCGCTACACATGTAGATGCTGCCACGACGTCTTGCTTGCTGCTGCACCAGCTCACTGCCCCGCCATTCAAAACATACACGTATCTGGTCTATGACTTAGAGTCATCCGGATCTGTGTCGAAGCTAGCATCGGCGTAACCCTTTACGACGAGCTCTTCGTCACCTCCATAAACGAAAAACATCTCCTTAGTCCTTTTCAGGTACTTAAGGATATTCTTGACCGCTGTCCATTGTTCCATATCTGGATCATTTTGGTACCTCCCTACCAAACTTATGGCAAGGTTTATATCAGGTCTGGTATACAGCATGGCATACATTAGAGAGCCTATGGCTGAAGCGTAGGGGACAGTACTCATCTTCTCTCTATCTGGTGTCATGGTCGGTGACTGAGTCTTACTCAATCTCATACCTTGCAAAACTGGCAAGAACCCCTTCTTTGAGTTTTCCATATTGAACTTCTTCAATATCTTGTCAAGGTATGTACTTTGCGAAAGACCTATGAGGCGTCTTGATCTATCTCTATAGATCTTGATGCCTAATATGTATGCAACTTCTCAAAGGTCCTTCATTGCAAAACTCTTGTTCAAGTAGGACTTTCTGCTCTCCAATAACTCTATATTATTCCCCATCAATAATATGTCATCCACATATAGTATGAGGAAAGCTACAGAGCTCCCACTCACTTTCTTGTACGGACAAGCTTCTCCATAAACCTGTATGAACCCAAATTCTTTAATAACCTCATTAAAGCGAATGTCCCAACTCCGAGATGCTTGCACCAGCCCATAGATGGAGCGCTGGAGCTTGCATACCTTGTTAGCACTCTTAGGATAGACAAAACCTTCTGGTTGCATCATATACAACTCTTCCTTAAGATACCCGTTAAGGAACGCTGTTTTGATGTCCATTTGCCAAATTTCATAATCATGAAAAGCGGCAATTGCTAACATGATTCAGACCGACTTCAGCTTCGCTATGGGAGAGAAAGTCTCATCGTAGTCAACTCCTTGAATTTGTCGAAAACCCTTTGCGACAAGTCGAGCTTTGTAAATGGTCACATTACCGTTTGAGTCAGTCTTCTTCTTGAAGATCCATTTGTTTTCTATGGCTCGCCGATCATCGGGCAAGTCCACCAAAGCCCATACTTTGTTCTCATACATGGATCCTATCTCGGATTTCATAGCCTCAAGCCATTTCTTAGAATCCGGGCCCGCCATTGCTACTTCATAGTTCGAAGGTTCACCGTTGTGTAACAACATGATTTCCATCACAGGGTTGCCGTACCACTCTGCTGCGGATCGTACCCTTGTGGACCTTCGTGGTTCAGTAGCAACTTGATCCGAAGCTTCATGATCATCATCATTAACTTCCTCTCTAGTTGGCGTAGGCGCCACATGAACAATTTCCCGCATTGCAATACTCTCCGGTTTGAGACGGGGTGTAATTACCTCATCAAGTTCTACTTTCCTCCTACTTACTTCTTTTGAGAGAAACTATTTCTCTAGAAAGGATCCGTTCTTGGCAACAAAGGTTTTACCTTCGGATCTAAGATAGAAGGTATACCCAATAGTTTCCTTAGGGTATCCTATGAATACGCATTTCTCTGCTTTGGGTTCGAGCTTTTCTGGTTGAAGTTTCTTCACATAAGCATCGCAGCCCCAAACTTTTAGAAACAACCACTTAGATTTCTTGCGGAACCATAGTTCATACGGTGTCGTCTCAGCGGATTTAGACGGTGCCCTATTTAAAGTGAATGTTGCAGCTTCCGATGCGTATCCCCAAAATGATAGCGGTAAGTCGATAAGAGACATCATAGATCGTACCATATCCAATGAAGTGTGATTACGACGTTCAGACACTCCGTTATGTTGCGGTGTGCCAGGCGGCATCAGTTGTGATACAATTCCACACTTCCTTAGGTGTGTGCCAAACACGTGACTCAAATATTCTCCTCCACGATCAGATCGTAGACACTTTATTTCTTTGTCACGTTGATTCTCAACCTCACTCTGAAATTCCTTGAACTTTTCAAACGTCTCAGATTTGTGCTTCATCAAGTAGATATACCCATACCTACTCAAATCATCAGTGAGAGTGAGAACATAACGATAGACACCGCGAGCTTCAACGTTCATTGGACCACACATATCAGTATGTATTATTTCTAATAAGTCGGTTGCTCTCTCCATTATTCCTAAGAATGGAGTCTTAGTCATCTTGCCCATGAGGCACGGTTCGCATGTGTCAAATGATTCAAAGTCAAGAGACTCTAATAGTCCATTAGTATGGAGCTTCTTCATGTGCTTAACACCGATATGACCAAGGCGGCATGTAACGACTAAGATGCGGCCCTTTCCTTATTTTGGGGCGAGGCGTCAAAAGGGGAAAGGGGCGCATCTACACGTTTTGCAAACGGGATAATCATCACAATACATAATTAAAGATTAACAAGTAGGGCATACACTTGCCATCTGTTAAGAATATATCATATAGCTTACAGGCACACATTATTCAGAGTAGCAGCAAGTCCAGCTACGGACTTAAACAGAAAAACAGATGATCTAACACATCCCGTATGCTAGCCCACGATCACGACCACGGCCTCAGTCTTCCGGATAGTTCACATGCAGACGGCCAGAGTCCTCATCGAACTCCCACTTCAGCTGGTTGTCATCAGGATCTCCCGCGTCGGGCGTACGTGTACCTGTTGGGGTTGTAGTAATCTGTGAGCCACGGGGACTCAGCAATCTAATGACCTTAGTAATGAATCTAGTCAAGTTATTAGGTGAGGAAGGTTTAGTGTATGGGTTTGCGGCAACCTAAGCATATATGGTAGCTAACTTACGATGATCAGAGTAATCATATGGTGGTCTATGCGAGCGATCGAAGACTAGATGATCACTAAGTGATCCTGAACACCTACTTACGTCAAACATAACCCCACCGTGTTCCCGATCGAAGAGTGGTCTTCGAAGGAGACAGTCACGGTTACGCGCTCAGTTGACAGTTTTATTAGAGTTACTTTAAGTTGTCTAGAACCGGATGTTAACAAAATATCCATGTTTGACACATAACCGCGGGCATGGCTTTCCGAAAGATTTAACCCTGCAAGGGTGCTCCAACTAGTCCATGACAAACTGCCACGGGCCGCAAAGTAATCCTCTATCACGAAACTCGTGATCTCGTCGGATTCCTTAGAGGAAAACCTCAACTTTGAGGAGACCCAAAGTTTCACCGAAATTCCTATACGCAAGATATATCGCTAAGGTAAGAAAAATCTGGCAAGACCTCCTGTCGTGTCGATGAACCCGATAGGAGCCGCGTATCTCGTTCTCGGGAGACGTCGGATTGTCCAAACTTCTGGTAGACCAATCACAGAGTTGCCCCTCGTAGCCACCGACGGTTGACAGGGTGGACCAACACTCATGAGGAGCACTGGCCTGGGTTGTTGATTAAGTCCACGGGGTAGCTATTCCCTATGAAAATTATTATTAGGTGATTAGTAGATTAAAACCAATGTTGGGTCCTGCCAGACGAGCCTTAACACTACATGATTTATCAAGGTGGTCCCCATAACAACCCCGACCGTGTTAGGAGCGATCAGTTACGGAATCAAACACCGGTAACCGAAACTAAGGCGGCAACAACGGAAAAAATCACCTGGCAGAAGGCTAGGCCTCCCGTCATTTACCAAGTATATAGGTGCATTAATTAAATAAAATTATAGACATAATGATATCAAAATACTCATGTTATCACATGAGACAACTGGCACCTGCCACTAGCAAAGCTACTCATTAGAGGTTGAGCAAGCCTACTTAGCCAAACAACATTACCTAGGAGCGGGAGGTGTTTGGGGTTCATGGCAAGGACAAGTGGCATTTATATCAAGTGGTAGGCAGCGAGCATGTATCAAAGGAAACGTGATTCTAAGCATAACAAAGCTAGATACGGTATCAAGGTCACGGTCATCTTGCCTGTGATGTCTTCTGCTTGGAACTGCTCTTGATCTTCCTGCACGTACTCTCCAGAATCCACGTACTCGCTCTCCGATCCCGATGCTACCCAAGATAAGATAACAGCCAATGAACACCAACACAACATAATGCAACAAGCAATATGATGCATGTGTGAAGAAGGAAGCATGCATCACTATTCTAGCACTTTCATATGCATTAGTTGAGTTAATTGAATTCTGGATAGAACCTCATATTAAGTTATCTTGACATGCACGAATATGGCATGAACATGTGCATCATGAGAAAATGATGCAAAAACATATAAAGAACGTAGAAAACGGAGTTACAGATCAACTGGAAACTACGAAACAAGTTATGGAGACCTACGGTTCAAATCAGCCACAAACACACTCTATGTTGGAATTATGCCCTAGAGGCAATAATAAATATGGTTATTATTATAATTCCTGTATCAAGATAATCGTTTATTATCCATGCTATAATTGTATTGAATGAAGACTCATTTACATGTGTGGATACATAGACAAAACACCGTCCCTAGCAAGCCTTTAGTTGGCTAGCCAGTTGATCGAAGATAGTCAGTGTCTTATGATTATGAACAAGGTGTTCTTGCTTGATAACTGGATCACGTCATTAGGAGAATCACGTGATGGACTAGACCCAAACTAATAGACGTAGCATGTTGATCGTGTCATTTTGTTGCTACTGTTTTCTGCGTTTCAAGTATTTATTCCTATGACCATGAGATCATACAACTCACTGACACCGGAGGAATGCTTTGTGTGTATCAAACGTTGCAACGTAACTGGGTGACTATAAAGATGCTCTACAGGTATCTCCGAAGGTGTTAGTTGAGTTAGTATGGATCAAGACTGGGATTTGTCACTCCGTGTGACGGAGAGGTATCTCGGGGCCCACTCGGTAATACAACATCACACACAAGCCTTGCAAGCAATGTAACTTATTGTAAGTTGCGGGATCTTGTATTACGGAACGAGTAAAGAGACTTACCGGTAAACGAGATTGAAATAGGTATACGGATACTGACGATCGAATCTCGGGCAAGTAACATACCGAAGGACAAAGGGAATGACATACGGGATTATATGAATCCTTGGCACTGAGGTTCAAACGATAAGATCTTTGTAGAATATGTAGGATCCAATATGGGCATCCAGGTCCCGCTATGGGATATTGACCGAGGAGTCTCTCGGGTCATGTCTACATAGTTCTCGAACCCGCAAGGTTTGCACACTTAAGGTTCGACGTTGTTTTATGCGTATTTGAGTTATATGGTTGGTTACCGAATGTTGTTTGGGGTCCCGGATGAGATCACGGACGTCACGAGGGTTTCCGGAATAGTCCGGAAACGAAGATTGATATATAGGATGACCTCATTTGATTACCAGAAGGTTTTCGGAGTTACCGGGAATGTACCGGGAATGATGAATGGGTTCCGGGAGTTCACCGGGGGGGCAACCCACCCCGGGGAAGCACATAGGCCATAAAGGTGGCGCACCAGCCCTTAGTGGGCTGGTGGGACAGCCCAAAAGGGCCCTATGCGCCATAGAGATAAAAATCAAAGAGAAAGAAAAAAAAGGGAGGTGGGAAGGAAGGGAAGGACTCCCACCCACCAAACCAAGTCCAACTCGGTTTGGGGGGGGAGTCTTCCCCCCTTGGCTCGGCCGACCCCCTTGGGGCTCCTTGAGCCCCAAGGCAAGGTCCCCTCCCTCCCACCTATATATACGGAGGTTTTAGGGCTGATTTGAGACGACTTTTCCACGGCAGCCCGACCACATACCTCCACGGTTTTTCCTCTAGATCGCGTTTCTGCGGAGCTCGGGCGGAGCCCTGCTGAGACGAGATCATCACCAACCTCCGTAGCGCCATCATGCTGCCGGAGAACTCTTCTACCTCTCCGTCTCTCTTGCTGGATCAAGAAGGCCGAGATCATCGTCGAGCTGTACGTGTGCTGAACGCGGAGGTGCCGTCCGTTCGGTACTAGATCGTGGGACTGATCGCGGGATTTTTCGCGGGGCGGATCGAGGGACGTGAGGACGTTCCACTACATCAACCGCGCTCACTAACGCTTCTTCTGTACGATCACAAGGGTACATAGATCACTCATCCCCTCTCGTAGATGGACATCACCATGATAGGTCTTCGTGCGCGTAGGAAATTTTTTGTTTCCCATGCGACGTTCCCCAACAGTGGCATCATGACCTAGGTTCATGCGTAGATGTCTTCTCGAGTAGAACACAAAAGTTTTTGTGGGCGGTGATGTGCGTTTTGCTGCCCTCCTTAGTCTTTTCTTGATTCCGCGGTATTGTTGGATTGAAGCGGCTTGGACCGACATTACTCGTACGCTTACGAGAGACTGGTTTCATCGTTACGAGTAACCCCGTTGATCAAAGATGACTGGCAAGTGTCGGTTTCTCCAACTTTAGTTGAATCAGATTTGACCGAGGAGGTCCTTGGATGAGGTTAAATAGCAACTCATATATCTCCGTTGTGGTGTTTGCGTAAGTAAGATGCGATCCTACTAGATACCCATGGTCACCACGTAAAACATGCAACAACAAAATTAGAGGACGTCTAACTTGTTTTTGCAGGGTATGCTTGTGATGTGATATGGCCAATGATGTGATGTGATATATTGGATGTATGAGATGATCATGTTGTAATAGAAATATCGACTTGCACGTCGATGGTACGGCAACCGGCAGGAGCCATAGGGTTGTCTTTATACTAACGTGTGTGCTTGCAGATGCGTTTACTTTTTTGCTAGGATGTAGCTTTAGTAGTAATAGCATGAGTAGCACGACAACCCCGATGGCAACACATTGATGGAGATCATGCCATGGCGCCGGTGACAAGAAGATCGTGCCGGTGCTTTGGTGATGGAGATTAAGAAGCACGTGATGATGGCCATATCATGTCACTTATGAATTGCATGTGATGTTAATCCTTTTATGCACCTTATTTTGCTTAGAACGACGGTAGCATTATGAGGTGATCTCTCACTAAAATTTCAAGACGAAATTGTGTTCTCCCCGACTATGCACCGTTGCTACAGTTCGTCGTTTCGAGACACCACGTGATGGTCGGGTGTGATAGACTCAACGTTCACATACAACGGGTGCAAAACAGTTGCGCACGCGGAACACTCGGGTTAAGCTTGACGAGCCTAGCATGTGCAGACATGGCCTCGGGACACATGAGACCGAAAGGTCGATCATAAATCATATAGATGATATGATTAGCATAGGGATGCTTACCACTGAAACTATACTCAACTCACGTGATGAGCGGACTTGAGCTAGTGTAAGTGGATCATGAACCACTCAAATGACTAGAGAGATGTACTTTTTGAGTTTGAGTTTAGCGAATAATTTGATTAAGTTAAACTCTAATTATCTTGAACATAGTCTAAGTCCACTTTGAATATATTTGTGTTGTAGATCATGGCTCACGCAACAGTCATCCTGAATTTTAATACGTTCCTAGAGAAAGCAAAGTTGAAAGATGATGGAAGCAACTTTGTAGACTGGGCTCGTAATCTTAAGCTAATCTTACAAGCTGGGAAGAAGGATTATGTCCTTAATGCTGCGCTAGGAGATGAACCACCCGCTACGGCTGATCAGGATGTTAAGAACGCTTGGTTAGCACGTAAGGAGGACTACTCAATAGTTCAATGTGCAGTCTTGTATGGCTTAGAACCGGGACTTCAACGTCGCTTTGAGCGTCATGGAGCATTTGAGATGTTCCAGGAGTTGAAGTTTATCTTTCAGAAGAACGCCCAGATCGAGAGGTATGAGACCTCTGATAAATTCTATGCTTGCAAGATGGAGGAAAACTCGTCTGTCAGTGAACATGTGCTCAAAATGTCTGGGTACTCAAACCGTCTAGCTGAGCTGGGGATTGAACTCCCGCGTGAGGCTATCACTGACAGAATCCTTCAATCACTGCCGCCAAGCTATAAAGTCTTTGTGTTGAACTACAACATGCAAGGGATGAACAAGTCTCCCGGCGAGTTGTTTGCGATGCTGAAAGTCGCAGAGTCTGAACTCCGTAAAGAGCATCAAGTGTTGATGGTGAATAAGACCACTAGTTTCAAGAGAAACGGCAAAGGCAAGAAGGGTAGTTCTAAGAAGAACGGCAAGCCTGTTGCCAATTCGCCGAAGAAACCCAAAACTGGACCTAAGCCAGAAACGGAGTGTTACTATTGCAAGGGTATGGGTCACTGGAAGTGCAATTGCCCCAAGTATCTGGCAGATAAGAAGGCGGCCAAAGAAAAATCAGGTATATTTGATATACATGTTATTAATGTGTACTTAACCGACTCTCGTAGTAGTGCCTGGGTATTCGATACCGGTTCTGTTGCTCATATTTGCAACTCGAAACAGGAACTGCGGAATAGACGAAGGCTGGCGAAAGATGAAGTGGCGATGCGCGTAGGAAATGGTTCCAAGGTTGATGCAATCGCCGTCGGCACAGTGTCACTTCAGTTACCGTCAGGATTAGTGATGAACTTAAATCATTGTTATTTAGTGCCTGCGTTGAGCATGAACATTATATCTGGATCTTGTTTATTGCGAGACGGTTACTCTTTTAAGTCAGAGAATAATGGTTGTTCTATTTCTATGAGTAACATCTTTTATGGTCATGCACCGAATGTGAGAGGATTGTTCATATTGAATCTTGATAGCGATACGCATATACATAACATTGAGACCAAAAGAGTTAGAGTTAGCAATGATAGCGCCATATTTTTGTGGCACTGCCGCTTAGGTCATATTGATGTAAAGCGCATGAAGAAACTCCATGCTGATGGACTTTTGGAGTCACTTGACTTTGATTCACTTGACACATGCGAACCATGCCTCATGGGCAAGATGACTAAGACTCCGTTCTCCGGAACAATGGAGCGTGCAAGTGACTTGTTGGAAATCATACATACCGATGTGTGTGGTCCGATGAGCGTGGAGGCACGCGGCGGATATCGTTATTTTCTCACCTTCACTAACGATTTAAGTAGATATGGTTATGTCTACTTGATGAAGCACAAGTCTGAAACATTTGAAAAGTTCAAAAATTTCAGAGTGAAGTGGAAAATCATCGTAACAAGAAGATCAAGTTCTTGTGGTCTGATCGCGGGGGTGAATATCTGAGTTTCGAGTTTGGTACTCACTTAAGACAATGTGGAATTGTTTCACAGTTAACACCGCCTGGAACACCACAGCGTAATGGTGTGTCCGAACATCGTAATCGTACTCTATTAGAGATGGTGCGATCTATTATGTCTCTTACTGATTTGCCGTTATCATTTTGGGGTTATGCATTAGAAACAGTTGCATTCACTTTAAATAGGGCACCATCAAAGTCCGTTGAGGCGACACCATACGAACTATGGTATGGAAAAAGGCCAAAGTTGTCGTTTCTTAAAGTTTGGGGATGTGATGCTTATGTCAAAAAGCTTCAGCCTGAAAAGCTGGAACCCAAAGCGGAAAAATGCGTCTTCATAGGTTACCCAAAAGAGACAGTTGGGTACACCTTCTATCTCAAATCCGAGGGCAAAGTGTTTGTTGCTAAAAACGGAGCTTTTCTCGAGAAGGAGTTTCTCTCGAGAGAATTGAGTGGGAGGAAGATAGAACTTGACGAGGTTGTCGAACCTCTCATCCCTCTGGATGGTGGCGCAGGGCAAGGGGAAACCTCTGTCATTGCAACGCCGGTTGAGGAGGAAGTTAATGATGATGATCATGAAACTCCGGTTCAAGTTTCTGTCGAACCACGCAGGTCGACGAGACTACGTGCTGCTCCAGAGTGGTACGGTAATCCCGTCTTATCTATCATGTTGTTAGACAACAATGAACCTGCAAATTATGAAGAAGCAATGGTGGGCCCAGATTCCAACAAATGGCTAGAAGCCATGAAATCCAAGATACAATCCATGTATGAGAACAAAGTATGGACTTTGGAGGTACTGCCTGAGGGCCGCAAGGCCATTGAGAACAAATGGATCTTTAAGAGGAAGACGGACGCTGACGGCAATGTGACCGTTTATAAAGCTCGACTTGTGGCAAAGGGTTTTTCACAAGTTCAAGGAGTTGACTACGATGAGACATTCTCACCCATAGCGATGCTTAAGTCCGTCAGAATCATGTTAGCAATAGTTGCATTTTTCGATTATGAAATCTGGCAAATGGATGTCAAAACGGCGTTCCTTAACGGTTTCCTTAAGGAAGAGTTGTATATGATACAACCCGAAGGTTTTTTCGATCCTAAGAATGCTAACAAGGTGTGCAAGCTCCAACGATCCATTTATGGACTGGTGCAAGCATCTCGGAGTTGGAACAAACGCTTTGATGAGGTGATCAAAGCATTTGGGTTTATACAAGTGGTTGGAGAATCTTGTATTTACAAGAAAGTGAGTGGGAGCTCTGTGGCATTTCTAATATTATATGTGGATGACATATTGCTGATTGGAAACAACGTGGAGTTTTTGGAGAGCATAAAGGATTACTTGAATAAAAGTTTCTCTATGAAGGACCTAGGAGAAGCTGCTTACATTCTAGGCATTAAGATCTATAGGGATAGATCAAAACGCCTGATAGGACTTTCACAAAGCACATACCTTGATAAAGTTTTGAAGAGGTTCAAAATGGAACAGTCCAAGAAAGGGTTCTTGCCAGTTCTACAAGGTACGAGATTGAGTAAGACTCAGTGCCCAGCAACTGATGAAGATAGAGAGCATACGCGCTCCGTCCCCTATGCTTCAGCCATAGGTTCTATCATGTATGCAATGCTGTGCACTAGACCGGATGTTAGCCTGGCCATAAGTATGGCAGGTAGGTTCCAGAGTAATCCAGGAGTGGATCACTGGACAGCGGTCAAGAATATCCTGAAGTACCTGAAAAGGACTAAGGAGATGTTTCTCGTGTATGGAGGTGACGAAGAGCTCGCCGTAAAAGGTTACGTCGATGCAAGCTTTGACACAGATCCGGACGACTCTAAGTCGCAAACCGGATACGTATTTATTCTTAATGGGGGTGCAGTAAGCTGGTGCAGTTCCAAGCAAAGCGTCATAGCAAATTCTACATGTGAAGCGGAGTACATGGCTGCCTCGGAGGCGGCTAAGGAGGGTGTCTGGATGAAGCAGTTCATGACGGATCTTGGAGTGGTGCCAAGCGCACTGAATCCAATAACCTTGTTCTGTGATAACACGGGTGCCATTGCCTTAGCAAAGGAACCACGGTTTCACAAGAAGACCAAAAACATCAAACGACGCTTCAACCTCATCCGCGACTACGTCGACGGAGAGGACGTAAATATATGCAAAGTGCACACGGATCTGAATGTAGCAGACCTGCTGACTAAACCTCTTCCACGGCCAAAGCATGATCAACACCAGAACTATATGGGTGTTAGATTTATTACAATGTAATTCACATGATGATGTGAGGGCTAGATTATTGACTCTAGTGCAAGTGGGCGACTGTTGGAATTATGCCCTAGAGGCAATAATAAATATGGTTATTATTATAATTCCTGTATCAAGATAATCGTTTATTATCCATGCTATAATTGTATTGAATGAAGACTCATTTACATGTGTGGATACATAGACAAAACACCGTCCCTAGCAAGCCTCTAGTTGGCTAGCCAGTTGATCAAAGATAGTCAGTGTCTTATGATTATGAACAAGGTGTTGTTGCTTGATAACTGGATCACGTCATTAGGAGAATCACGTGATGGACTAGACCCAAACTAATAGACGTAGCATGTTGATCGTGTCATTTTGTTGCTACTGTTTTCTGCGTGTCAAGTATTTATTCCTATGACCATGAGATCATATAACTCACTGACACCGGAGGAATGCTTTGTGTGTATCAAACATCGCAACGTAACTGGGTGACTATAAAGATGCTCTACAGGTATCTCCGAAGGTGTTAGTTGAGTTAGTATGGATCAAGACTGGGATTTGTCACTCCGTGTGACGGAGAGGTATCTCGGGGCCCACTCGGTAATACAACATCACACACAAGCCTTGCAAGCAATGTAACTTAGTGTAAGTTGCGGGATCTTGTATTAAGGAACGAGTAAAGAGACTTACCGGTAAACGAGATTGAAATAGGTATACGGATACTGACGATCGAATCTCGGGCAAGTAACATACCGAAGGACAAAGGGAATGACATACGGGATTATATGAATCCTTGGCACTGAGGTTCAAACGATAAGATCTTCGTAGAATATGTAGGATCCAATATGGGCATCCAGGTCCCGCTATTGGATATTGACCGAGGAGTCTCTCGGGTCATGTCTACATAGTTCTCGAACCCGCAGGGTCTGCCCACTTAAGGTTCGACGTTGTTTTATGCGTATTTGAGTTATATGGTTGGTTACCGACTGTTGTTCGGGGTCCCGAATGAAATCACGGACGTCATGAGGGTTTCCGGAATAGTCCGGAAACGAAGATTGATATATAGGATTACCTCATTTGATTACCGGAAGGTTTTCGGAGTTACCGGGAATGTACCAGGAATGACGAATGGGTTCCGGGAGTTCACCGGGGGGGGGGGGGGCAACCCACCCCGGGGAAGCACATAGGCCATAAAGGTGGCGCACCAGCCCTTAGTGGGCTGGTGGGACAGCCCAAAAGGGCCCTATGCGCCATAGAGATAAAAATCAAGGAGAAAGAAAAAAAAGGGAGGTGGGAAGGAAGGGAAGGACTCCCACCCACCAAACCAAGTCCAACTCGGTTTGGGGGGGGAGTCTTCCCCCCTTGGCTCGGCCGACCCCCTTGGGGCTCCTTGAGCCCCAAGGCAAGGTCCCCTCCCTCCCACCTATATATACGGAGGTTTTAGGGCTGATTTGAGACGACTTTTCCACGGCAGCCTGACCACATACCTCCACGGTTTTTCCTCTAGATCGCGTTTCTGCGGAGCTCGGGCGGAGCCCTGCTGAGACGAGATCATCACCAACCTCCAGAGCGCCGTCACGCCGCCGGAGAACTCTTCTACCTCTCTGTCTCTCTTGCTGGATCAAGAAGGCCGAGATCATCGTTGAGCTGTACGTGTGCTGAACGCGAAGGTGCCGTCCGTTCGGTACTAGATCGTGGGACTGATCGCGGGATTGTTCGCGGGGCGGATCGAGGGACGTGAGGACGTTCCACTACATCAACCGCATTCACTAACGCTTCTGCTGTACGATCTACAAGGGTACGTAGATCACTCATCCCCTCTCGTAGATGGACATCACCATGATAGGTCTTCATGCGCGTAGGAAATTTTTTGTTTCCCATGCGACGTTCCCCAACACTCTAATGGCACTCCCCTGGTGTTACGAGGTTGCTACATGATCAAGCAACAAAATATAAGTGGGGTGGTGCATGGGAACACACCACACCATCAACAATGTCCACACAAGATTCAAATCACCAAAAACATGCAATCTGTTTTCAACAGCATCATAGCAGTCTACAATATTTAAAGTAGCTACAGCCATCTAAATGAGCCAAACAAGATATGAGGCAGAAGCCATCCAAAAGCTCTACAACCCTGAACAAGAAGTTAATACAAAGGAGTCACCCATGAGCAGATCTATGGACACAAACTTGGACAAAATATCACATATTTTGGGACTTGGTGAAAATCACAGATTTTCACCAGCTGCTTATGCTCTGAAGCATTTTGGCAGCCTCCAAAATGATAACTACATGAAGTCAAAAATCATGAAATTTAACAGGGAGCTAGAAAAACACAAAAGCTTACAAACTTTAGTTTGTTGCATGGGCTGATTCCCAACACAGGAGCTAATTCAACCAAGACAACAGGGGAAGAAAATAACATCAGATTCCCAGACTTAGTGAAAATCACAAGGTTTCACAATCTGTCAGTTTCAGCCAAGCGTCAACTTTGACAAGGCACAATAGGTGCATACAAATCCCTAAGAATAAAACAAAGACCCCATGCTGTAGAGGGGTTCACCCACTACCACTACATCAAGAATTCATCCTCAAAGTGTCAAGGCACCATCTAATACAAAGCACTAAACATGGCATCATGACAGAAAATGACAGTTTTATAAAGTTTCTCTAAAGTGAAATCTGATTGTACCAATGGATTCCTGGGATGATTCTACCCCAAAATCATATATAATACATGGGTACTTGCATGTAACATCAATCCACAAAACTAGCTCGAAAATACCACCTAGAATCACATGAGCTACAATTGCCTATGAGACACATGGAAAAGTTGTCCTATGGATCACCTACACATGCACTTGCACTAGGACAAGATCAAACTAGCTAGGCATAGCATCACATACATAAATAACCTCAAGTGTGATGTGTTCATCCACACACACACTCATGTGCTCACACATACACATGCATTTGAGCACACACACTTATGAGCACATCAACCTACTCCTACAGACACACATGAGCACAAACACATAAATGAAACACCCACTATATGTGGAGATGCACACTCATGTGTTTGTGCATACTTCCACAAGTGTGTGTGTGTAACACATACACACATACACACACATCTCCAACCTACACACATAAACTCATGCACACATACACACATAAACACATACACACATCTCCAACCTACACACACAAACTCATGCACACATATACACATAAACACATACACACATGCACATGCATGGAACAAATCTCCTAAGCATCACTAAAATACTAAACAACACCCTTGCAGGATTTAAAAGCAAAAACAAAACAAATCAGCAAAAGGAAAAGAAAATAAAAAAGGGAAGATACAAATTAAAGCCACTTGAAATGATAACTCTATAACATTCAAAACATGGTGCTCCAAAATAGGAAAGGTTACAAATATGGCAAGGATTAAATCTGGGGCATTACACGGCAGTGCCACAACTATGTGGGACTATCACTATCAACTTTACATCTTTTGGTACTCACACTATGAATATGTGTAACATCACGATCTAGATTCATCAAGAATAAACCATTCACTAGCGGAGCATGACCATAAAACATATCTACTCATCTAAATAGAACAAACATTATTCTTTAACTTAAATGAGTAGTTGTCTCGCATTAAGCAAGACCCTGATACAATATTCATACTCAAAGCTGGTACTAAGTAACAATTATTAAGGTTTAAAACTAATCCCGAAGGTAGATGTCGAGGCAGCGCGCCGACGGCGATCACATCAACCTTGGAGCCATTCCCGAGGCGCATCGTCACCTCGTCCTTGGCCAGTCTCCGCTTATTCCGAAGTTCCTCCTTTGAGTTGCAAATGTGAGCAACAACACCGGTATCAAATACCCAGGAGATACTACGAGCGCTGGTAAGGTACACATCAATAACATGTATATCATATATACCTTTAATGTTGTCGACCTTCTTGTCCGCTAAGTACTTGGGGGAATTCCGCTTCCAGTGACCTTTTCCCTTGCAATAGTAGCACTCAGTCTCAGGCTTGGGTCCATTCTTTTTCTTCTTCCCAGTATGTGGCTTACCGGGCGCGGCAACGGCTTTGTTGTCTTTCTTGAAGTTCTTCTTACCCTTGCCCTTCTTGAAACTGGTGGTCTTATTGACCATCAACACTTGATGCTCTTTCTTGATTTCTACTTCTGCAGACTTCAGCATCGAGTACAACTCGGGAATGGTCTCCTCCATCCCTTGCATGTTGTAGTTGAGAAAAAAACCTTTGTAGCTTGGTGGGAGAGAATGGAGGATTCTGTGAATTACTGCGTTATCCGGAAGTTCAACTCCAAGCAAAGTCAGACGACCGTGTAACCCACACATTCTGAGTATATGCTCACTAAAAGAACTGTTCTCCTCCATCTTATAGGTAAAGAACTTGTCAGAGACTTCATATCTCTCGACACGGGCAGGAGGGTCACCTAGCAGCGCATTAAGGACATAAGCTTTTTTAGCTGCTTCGAGGATGAGCTTCAAGTGCGGACCCAGTCCGCGTAGTTGCTACCATCATCTTTCAGCTTGTTTTCTCTAGGAATGCGTTGAAATTGACGTTGACACGTGCGTTGGCCATTGGATCTACAATATTGTAAAGACAACTTTTAGACTAAGTTCATGACAATTAAGTTCATTTAATCAAATTAAGTATGAACTCCCACTTAAATCGACATCCCTCTAGTCATCTAAGTGATACATGATCCATGTCGACTAACCCATGTCCGCTCATCACGTGAGACGGACTAGTCGTCATGGTGAGAAACTTCATGCTGATCGTATTCAACCATACGACTCATGTTCGACCTTTCGGTATCTTGTATTCGAGGTCATGTCTGTACATGCTAAGATCGTCGAGTCAACCAAATTGTTTCGCATGTGTAAATCTGGCTTACAACCGTTGTATGCGAACGTTAGAATCTATCACACCCGATCATCACGTGGTCCTTCGAGACAACGATCCTTCGCAACGGTGCACACTTAGGGGAATACGTTCTCGAAATTTTTATGAGGAATCATCTTATAATGCTACCGTCGTTCTAAGCAATAAGATGAACAAACATGATAAACATCACATGCAATCATATAGTGACATGATATGGCCATTATCATCTTTGTTCTTTCGATCTCCATCTTCGGGCATCGCATGATCATCATTGTCACTGGCGTGACACCATGATCTCCATCATCGTGTCTCCATGAAGTCGTCACGCAAACTACTACTACTACTACTATAGCTAACCGTTAGCAATGAAGTAAAAGTAGTAAACACATGACTTTGCATCCCATACAATAAATTAAGATGACTCATATGGCTCCTGCAGGTTGTCATACTCAACGACATGCAAGTCGTGAATCCTATTACAATAACTTGATCATCTCATACATCACACATGTAACATCACAACTTTGGCCATATCACATCACATGTCAAACACTACAAAAACAAGTTAGACGTCCTCTAATTGTTGTTTCAAGTTTTACGTGGCTGATTTGGGTTTCTAGCAAGAACGCCTTCTTACCTACGTGACAGCCACAACGATGATATGCCAAAGATATTTACCCTCCATAAGGACCCTTTCATGAAATCCAATCCGACTAGAGTGGGAGAGATCGACACTCGCTAGCCACCTTTATGCACGGTGTGCATGTTGGCCGGTGAAACCTGTCTCACGTAAGCGTACATGTAAGGTCGGTCCGGGCTGCTTCATCCCAAAATACCGCCGGAAAAGAATAAGACTAGTAGCGACAAGCAAATGACAAATCAGCGCCCATAACCTTTTGTGTTCTACTCGTGCATGGAATCTACGCATAGAAAACCAGGCTCTGATACCACTCTTGGGTTATGGAATCGACCCTGTTTTATTTTTGTATTTTTTTCTAAAATACCATAACCAATATAAGTTAAATATTGGAATTTTTGGTGTCGATTTACTTATCGTACCACGTACCTACCCCTTTTTCAGGTTTTTGGAGTGTTCCGTAAGACTTCCTTATGTTCTCCTCTGGTGTTATGACTTGGATGACATTAGTTTCCTCATTAATGGGTGTACATAAAATATAATTCTTGATTCTTTGCGCAATCACCACTCTCGGGTTTTTACCTTCGAAGTTATTAATCTTTATAGCACCGAAGTCATAAACCTCATCGACAACATACGTCCTTCCCACTTGGAGAGGAGTTTCCCTTAAAGAAATATAAATAAAGAATTGTACAAAAGCACTAAGCCTCCTACATTTAATTAATGATCTTGAAATCTCTTGTCATGCCATATTTTAACCTTTTCGTTAAACAACTTAGCATTTTCATAAGCTTGTGTCCTCCATTCATCAAGTGAGCTAATAACAAATAACCTCTTCTCACCGTAAAGTTTAAAGTCATAATTAGGTTCTTTAATTGCGCAATAAGCCTTATGTTCTAACTCAAGAGGTAAATGACAAGATTTTTCATAGACCATTTTATATGAGGACATCCCCATGGGGTTCTTATAAGCAGTCCTATAAGCCCACAAAGCATCATCAAGTTTCTTAGACCAATTCATTCTAGACCTATTGACAATCTTCTGCATGATTAATTTTAATTCCCGATTGCTCAGTTCAACATGACCATTATATTGAGTATGATAAGGTGATGTCATTCTATGGTTAACATCATATTTAGCTAACAGTTTACAGGAAGAGCCATGAATAAAATGAGAACCACCATGGGTCATTAAAAATCTAGGAACACCAAACCTTAGAAAGATAATGTCTTTAAGCATTTTAATAGAAGTGTTATGATCAACACTACTAGCTGGAATAGCTTCTACCCACTTAATAATGTAATCAACAACAACTAGAATATGAGTATATCCATTCGAGAAAGGAAAAGGTCCCATAAAGACAAAACCCCACACATCAAACGGTTCAATAGCAAGTGAACAGTTGATAGCCATTTCCTGACATTTACCAATATTACTAGCTCTTTGGCATTCATCACAAGAAATATCAAACTTATGAGCATCATTAGAAAGAGTAGGCCAATAGAAACCGGATTGTAATACCTTGTGTGCAGTGCTGTCACCAGCATGATGTCCTCCGTACGCCTCGGAATGACACTTCCTTACAATTTCTTCCTCCTCATGCTCAGGTATACAACATCTAATAACACCATCTACTCCTTCTTTATAAAGTTGTGGGTCATCCCAAAAGTAATATCGTAAATAATAGATGATTTTTTTGTTTTGTTGATAGGTGAAGCTAGGCGGAATACATTTAATAACAATGTAATTAGCATAATCTGCATACCAAGGAGTACTATGTGAAGTTTTTATAACATCAAATTGCTCATCAGGAAAATTATCATCAATAGGTAGTGGGTCATCAAGAACATTTTCCTTCCTAGACAAGTTATCGGCTATAGGGTTATCAGCTCCCTTCCTATCAACAACATGCAAATAAAATTATTGGAGTAGTAAAACCGATCTAATGAGTCTAGGTTTAGCATCTTTCTTTTCCATAAGGTATTTAATAGCAACATGTTCAGTGCGAACATGTACTTTAGAGTCAACAATATATGGCCAAAACTTATCAAATGGAAACACAATTGCTAAAAAATTCCTTTTCAGTAGTAGCATAATTCCTTTAAGCGGTGCCTAGGGTGTTACTAGCATAATGAATAACATTCAATTTATTGTCTACTCTTTGCACTAGAACAACACTAACAGCATAATCACTAGCATCACACATAATTTCAAAGGGTAGGTTCCAATCAGGTGGTTGGACAATAGGTGCCGAAATTAAGGCTTTCTTAAGTATTTCACAGGCTTCTACACAATCATCATCAAAAACAAGGGGAACATCTTTTTGCAGAAGATTGGTTAATGGCCTAGAAATCTTGGAGAAATATTTAATGAAACACATATAGAAATCAACATGACCAAGGAAACTTCTTATACCTTTGATATCTCTTGGGCAAGGCATTTTCTCTATTGCATCAACTTTGGCATAATCCACCTCAATACCACGTTCAGAAATTTTATGCCGAAGCATTATACCTTCATTAACCATAAAGTGACACTTCTCTCAATTCAATACTAGATTATTTTCTTCACATGTCTGCAAAACTCGATCAAGGTTTCTCAAGCAATCATCATAGTAATTCTCATAAATAGAAAAATCATCCATGAAAAACTCAACAATATTTTCACAAAAGCCAAAGAATATATGAGTCATACATCTTTGAAATGTAGCAGGTGCATTGCATAGACCAAAATGCATACACCTATATGCATATTTTCCAAAGGGGCAAGTCAAGTTAGTTTTTTCTTGGTCCTCTTATGACACAGGTATTTGACATAATCCAGAGTAACCATCAAGAAAGAAAAAGTTTGTGCTTAGATCATCTTTCTAACGTTTGATCAATAAAAGTCAAGGGCAATGATCTTTTCTAGTAGCCTTATTCAATTTCCTAAAATCAATTACCATCCTATAACGAGTTACTATCCTTTGTGGAAATAAGTTCATTGTTATCATTAGGGACAACAATTATACCACCTTTCTTAAGAACACAATGAACAGGACTCACCCATCTACTATCAGCAATATCATAGAGTATACCTGCCTCCATAAGTTTTAGTATTTCAGTTCTTACCACCTCTTTCATCTTAGGGTTGAGACGGTATTGATGATCAACAATTGGTTTAGCATCAGGTTCCATATTAATCTTGTGGTGACATAGAGTGGGGCTTATGCCTTTAAGATCATGAAAAGTATATCGAATAGCAGCCATGTGCTTCCTTAAAGTTTTGAGTAATCTGTTTTCCTCATGCTCTGAAAGGTTAGCACTAATAATAACAGGATATATCTTCCTGTCATCAAGACAAGCATATTTCAAAGTATCAAGTAAAGCCTGAAGCTCAAATATGGGATCTCCCTTGGGTGGAGGTGGATCACCTAAAACTTCAACTGGTAAATTGTGCTTAGCGATAAGTTGTTGATCAAGGAGTAACCTACCAATTTCATTCATTTCGTTCCAATGCATATCATTCTCATGGTCTAGCAAATATTATTCTAGTGGATCGGTAGGAGGTACATAAATAGAAGCGAGACCAACTATTTCATCCTTACTAGGCAATTCTTTTTCATGTAGTTGTTTTCTAAGAAAAGTTAAACTCATGAGAAATATCACCAAAGTTCACTTTGACTTTCTCATTAGCACAATTAATTTCAGTATTAACCATATTCAAGAATGGTCTACCAAATATGATGGGACACACGGTCTCTTGTTCCAAACCAACTAATAAAAAATCAGTGCGGTACTTGACTTTTCCGCACTAGAATTCAACATCTCTAACAATTCCAAATGGCAAAATAGTATCATGGTTTGCAAGCTAAATAGTGGCATTGATATCTTGAATTTCAGAAGGTGATATATCATGCATAATTTCTTGATATAATGTAAACGGTATAGCACTAATACTAGCACCAATATCACACAGGCCATGACCACAATGTTCTCCAATTTTAACTGAGATGACTGGTGTGCCTACCATCGGTTTATTTTTATCTAGTTCATCTTGTTTGTTTCTAACAGGTTTTGCAATTCTAGAAACTTCATCTCACAGGTAAATAACATTCCCATAAATATTATCAACTAGGAGATCTTTAACTATAGCAACATTAGCCTCAACATTTATTTGTTCAGAAGGTGTATGTGTTGTAACATAACTCTTATAAACCACTGTTGTGTCCTTAGCATGTTCTCTAATCCTAACAGGGAAATAAGGTTTCTCAATGTAAGCACTAGGAAAAATTGGATCAAAATGGTTAAGAATTATTTCTTCCTTCTTAACTCTTATATGTTCCTCGGGTAATCTTTGAATGGGAGGACGATATTTGGACCACTTTTCCTTAGGCAGGTTAACATAGGTAGCAAAAGATTCATAGAAAGATGCTACTATCTCAGAGTCGAGGCCATATTTATTGTTGAACTCATGAAAAATAGACATTTCCATAAAGGATTTAACACAATCAAAATTAAGCTTTATACCTCACTCTTTACCTTCATCGAGTTCCCAATCTTCAACATTGTATTTAATCTTTTCCGGTAGATCCCATATGAATTCAATAGTCTGCTTCATATAGGAATCGACAATGCAAGCATCGAGTAAGTTTGATGGTCATGAGAAAGTCGAGCATAAAAATTCTGTATAATCAATTCCTTTGAGAGCTCATGGTTGGGGCGGGTGTGCACCATAGATTTAAGCCTCCCCAAGCTTGAGCGATGCTTTCTCCTTCACGAGGCTAGCATTGTAAATAAAATTAGGAAGTGAGCCTAGCTCACTTGGCTAGTGGAGTGGATGTAAAACCCAGCAACGCAGGTTCAAGTCCCCATCGGCGTGAATTTGGGTTCTTATTATTTCAAAAATACTCGCTATGGGTGGTTTCCCTCACAGTTTTCCTTCAGAAAAATTATAAATTAATTCTGATCATGATGAATTAAATGCATAGGATAAAACAGTTGATGAAATTCTAGCTTCAAGCGATTCCAATCTCATGATCCAGTATCATCCAATAGCATGTACCACATTAGTGCTTTTCCTTCCAAAGATAAAGGTAAAAATTTCTTCTTAGCTTTGTCTCCACGGTAGACCTGAAAGCTTAAACAATCCATAAATCTCATCGACATATACCAAATGGTAATCAGGATGAGTTGAACCGTTGTAAGGATTTGCCGACAGTTTCTCTACCATACTCGAAGGAATATCATATAAATATTTTCAGCAGGTTACAGGTTAAGGAACAATTTCCTAAACTTCCATTCGAGGCAAAGATGCCCCAAACAAGCCACTCCAAGGGTGACCGCTCGTAGTGATAAGCAACAGTAAATTTCAGCATGTACCAAAAGTGTTTCCTTACCAATTTCTACTTAACAAGGGCGCTTCACTCCCCGGCAACAACGCCATAATAGAGTCTTGATGAACCACAAGTATAGGGTATAAATCGTAGCCCTAGTAGGTAAGAGTAAGGAACCCAACGAGGCGCAGAAGGAAATGATAAGTAGTTTTCAGCAAGGGATTCTCTACAAGTGTTGTAGGTGACAGTCATAGATAGTTTTGTAGAAAGATAATTCATAACAAATGACAAGTAAAAATAGTAGAAAAGGTGCAGCATGGTATCCCAGTCCTTTTTATAGAAAAGGACAAGCTTGAAAGTTCTCTTATATAAAGCAAGTGCTCCCAAGGACACATGGGAATTTATGTCTAGTCATATTCATCATATTAAGTTGATTCATGTTTGCTACTTTGATGATTTGATATGTGGGTGAGCCAGTGCTAAGGTGTTGTTCTTAATTGAACTAACAACCTACTTATGATTACCCCCTCTCGCAAGAATCCGCAACTACGAAAGATGAATTAAGAATAATCTAAACATAGGATGAAACATGTGGATCCAAATAGGCCCCTTATGAAGCAACGCATAAAGTAGAGTTTAAGATTTTATCACTCTTACAACCCACCATCTTTATAATACTCCACATTGACTTCCCTTAGGCCCATAACTTGGTTAGGTCTCATGTAGTCGACGTTCACATGACACCACTGAGAGAAGTAACAACATGCATATCATCGAAATATCGAACGAATACCAACAATACATGACTACATATAACAAGACTTTGCGCATGACCCAAGGAACAGTCATTACCACTCACACATCATCAACTTGTTCAAGATCAGATATGTAATAATAACAATTAAGGATCTGAACATAATTTCATCCACCACGTAATAAAACAAGCGTCAAGAACAAGATGTAATCAACACTACTAGCAACCGACAGGTGCCCATCTAAGGTTTGGAGACCAAGATTGAATACACATTGTATGGGCATATTTCTACCCTAGTAGTTTTGGTAATTGATGACAATAAATTTGCGGACTAATTGTGTGTGATAAGCCTTTTAGGTGCTTCCTGGGTTTGCATAAAGACGATTCTTTCCCCTCGGTGTATTGATGTCAAGACGGTTTTCTCTCTTACTCTTCGTTTTTGGTGGACTTGAATCATAGGAAAAGTCGTACTATTAAGAGGGGATCCGCTTTGGAAAAGTCTGGGTGGAATCATCATGTACACTTTCTTCTCACCCTCTTTTCGTCTTCAATGGAGCTCTCTTCTCTGCCAAATCTCTGCCCTGATAATTCCAAGCGATATTACCTCTCCCACGAGTGGTACTACGTCTTATCACCGGTAGTACCGCCTAGGGCGATGGTAGTACCACTCAGAGCGGTAGTGCTCCTTCTGGTACCGCTGTCATGTACCGCTGCTCAGAAGTGTGAACCCTTTTGTGGTTGGACTTTGCGGTAGTGCTGGGCGGTAGTACCGCCCGCAGGGCGGTACTACCACTTGTTACTACCGCTCCGAGCAATACTATTGGCCCTGCCTCTTCTCTACTTCGGCCTCCCTCTGCGTGAGCGGTAGTACCGCTCCTCTCAGTGGTACTACCTCTTATCATCGCTAATACCACTCCCAGGACGGTAGTACCGCTCTGGCTTGTGCAGACGGGGTGGGTAACGGGCATATTCTTTCCCCCACTATATAAAGGGGTTCTTCTTCCCTCAGAACTTCACCTTTTGCCTCTAAAGCTCCATTGTTTCTCCAAGCTCCAGTTTAGCCCGATCTCTCTCCCTAGCCAACAAAACTTGTTGAAATTCTAGGATTTGGTTGAGAGGGCCTTGATCTACACTACGACCTAGAGAAATTTGATATCCGCCACTAATCCCTCGCGGATCTTGTTACTCTTGGTTGTTTGAGCACCCTAGATGGTTTAGGTCACCTGGAAGCCATATTCCATTGTGGTGAAGCTTCGTGGTCTTGTTGGGAGCCTGAAATTAAGTTGTGAAGATTCCCCCGACCTTGTTTGTAAAGGTTCGGTCGCCAACTTCAAGGGCACCACTTAGTGTAATCATGGCACCTCGCATTGTGTGACGGCGTGAGGAGAATACGGTGGCCTTAGTGGCATCTTGAGGAGCATTGTGCCTCCACACCGCTCCAACGGAGATGTACTTCCCCTCAAAGGGAAGGAACTTCGGTAACACATCCTCGTCTTCGTCATTTCCACTTGTGTTTGTTTCTTACCTTTACATGTATTTACTTCTTGCTGATTATTGTTGTTGTTGGCATCATATAGGTTACTCACTTAGTTTCATATCGAGACAACCTATTTGTTGCTAGACCTAATTTGTTTAAAGGAAAGTTTAAAATTTGTTAGTTGCCTATTAACCCCCCCCCTCTAGTCAACCATATCGATCCTTTCAATTGGTATCATAGCCTCGTCTCTTTATTAAGGGTTTTACCACCCAAAGAGTATGGCCAATAATGGGGGTAGTCCGAGGGAGTTGTCGGAGGCAGCTGTTGCGAACTCGGTCTCCCGAGAGGACCTAAATGAGGCCATGTCCACATTTAGATCCTTAATGATGATTAAGGTCAAGAACATGCTTAAATATTTCCTTGATAATTACAAACCATCTACCGACCCGTTGTTTGTGGCTAATCCCACAACTTCGGATACGGGGGCCAATTCTGAAAAAGAAAATGCTAGTAGTGAAAAAGATAAATTGCCTCAAGGAACGAGTTGGTCATATACCTTTCCCTTGGTTCCTTCTGCCATGGTCTATGGAGGACCATTCACCCACCCAATATTATTAATCTCGGTCCTCCACTTAAGCTTGTTAAGAATGATTTCGCTAACTGGGTTTTTCATATAAAGGCTCATTTGAATCACAGCTCAACAAAACTTTGAAGAATCATCGAGCAAGGCTACTACCCTCACGATCCAAGAAACTTCACTCCAAGAGAAGAGGTTAACAATCAGCTCAACCATTCAGCCATATTCATCCTTCAAGTGGTTGTTCCTATCGAATATCTTGCTCATTTGCGTCCCTTCACTCGTTCCAAAGATTGTTGCGAACACATCATTTCCATGTACAAGGGAAGTTCTAGTATTCAACGGTCAAACTATGAAGTGATATTTGATGAGGCTGATGAATTTGTTATGATTGAGGATGAAGATACTCCTGAGCTATACCGAAGGGTGACGAATCATGTTGTCTCTTTGCAAGATCATGGAAGCAAGGACGTGGATGATAACTGGATCAAGCTTAAGTTTCTCAAGGCTCTTATGCCCTTCAACAAATCCATGTCCTGCCACATCCATCGGAGGCCACACTTTCATTCTTTATCTTCAACCGATGTTTTGGATGAGTTTATTGCCATGAACATATTGAACAAGACTGCTGACAATGCTCTTGCTCGTGTTCAACGGTCATGAAAATACTCTTCAAACCTTGCCTTGAAGTCCAATTCTGAACTGGAAGAAGATGAGGAAGAAGAAGAGGAATTGTGTCCAGAAGACAACAAGTATATGCTTATGACAAGCATATGGCTCTTGCATCAAGACATTTTTGGGGCAATAAGAGAAACTCAAAGCCAAATTTCTCCAAGAGCAACTCAAATGGGCCAAAACGCAAGCAACGTGTGAGGATTGCTACAACTGTGGCAATGTGAGACACTTTGTTGCTGATTGTCCTTATGATAAGAGGAAGACAATGGTGGCAAACTTATTCGGCAAGACAAGGCCAAGCCCTTCCACAACAAGAACAACTTCTTCAAGAACAAGCCCCACAAGGTGTTGGTGGCTCAATAGGAGTACCTCTCTGATGATGAGATTAAGGTGTCCCTCTTCAATGCCCCCAACAAGAACCGTATTGCCAAGTGCCTTATGGCCAAGGCATTCAACAAGGTAACATCCAACATTAAAACTTCCAACCTCAATGCTACCATTTCCACTACATGTGTTAGTGGTGATGAAAAGGAAGAGGTAGAGGATGAGGAAGACTGCTTTGATAAATTTATGAGAAAAATCAAGGGTAAATCCAAGAAGCATTTTGTTGCTCTACTGGAACAACAAGGAGAGGATAATGACCTCAATGAATCTCATGAAGAAACTATCTCCACATTACAAGGACATAGTTGTGACTATGACGATGAGATTAAGGTTCTTGAAGAAGAGAAAGGACTTCTATTGCTCTTGAAGAAGAGAAACGACTTTGTTTGACTCTTGCTAAGTTAAAGAGATATTGATCATGCTCTTGTTCTTACTCGTGTGCTCCAATATGAAAAGGTTGCACTTGGGCTTGACCATGTTATACTCAAGGAAGATCTTGCAACACTTGACAAGGCTCACAAGGCCTTGAAGAGTGTTCATGCCACTTTAAAAGAGTCCCATGCTGAACTCCAAGTAAAACTCACTAGGGAAATAGCCAATTGCTCTCCATTTGTTTTAATTGATAAAGTCCTTGCTACTAACCACTGTTGTGAGCATTCACAAATTGTGGAGGGTTGAACACCAAATAAAGAGACCAGCTTGAGAAAGGCCTTGTGACATGCATCCAAGGTGAAAATAACCTTAATGGCCTTTTGAACAGTCAAAAGGAAGTTGTTGCAAAGGAAGGAGTTGAGTTTCACCCAAGTCCAAGAAGAACAAGAAGAGAAAGACCAATCAACCTCCCTAGCTTATGGAATTCTTTGTTAAAACTAGGCGGTACTCAGGAGTAGAAAAAGGACCAAGCTACGAGTGGTAATGCCAAGAAGGGAAAAAACCTTCGCAACAGAGCCGGCCACTTTAATTCGTCTTATGTCTTATGTCATGCCAGTGATGGGAATGAGTTTGCTAAGTTTCTTTGTTCTCATGATGAGTACATTGAATGGTTTATTTGGGTTCCTAAGACCCTTTTTACTAACCTTAAAGGACCCATTAAAGAATTGGTACCTAAGCTCAAGCATTGATCATACGCAGGAGTTTGCTTCTGGTGGGGTGTCATGGTTTCTTGATAGTGGACCAATAAATCATATGTCCAAAAGCACGGACTTGGTGGTGGACGTTCATCCGGACCCATCCATTGCCACCCAAGTCTTCTTTGGTGATGATGCAATTTCAAAGGTATTGGGTCTCGGCAAGGTGGTAATTTCTCCGGAACATACCATTGAAAATGTTATGCTTGTTGCGACCCTCGCATACAATTAACTTTCTGTTCATCAACTTGCACTTATGGGCTTTAGTACTTTCTTTGGAATTGACTATGTGTCCCTTTTGTGGAGCAATACTCTTAAAGTAACCTTTGTAGGGCATGTCGAGAATGGTCTCTATGTGGTTAACTTCTCGGAGCGACCCAATAAGACCGCGACTTGCCTAATATCTAAAGTTGATGTGGGGTGGCTTTTCCATCGCCGGCTAACCCATGTCAATATGAGATCTTTGCAAAGTCTCCTCCAAGGGGATCATGTTCTTGGACTAACAAATGTGAGTTTCTTGAGAGATCCTGCTTGCAATGCGTGTATTAAAGGGAAGATTCATGAGACAACTCATGGCCCCACAACTACCATCTACTCAAAAAGGAACTTGGAGCCCCTCCACATGGATGTCTTTGGTCCTCCATCCTATGATAGTCCTAGGGGAAGAAAGTATTGCTTGGTGATTGTGGATCATTACTCAAGATATTCGTGGGTACACTTTTTCAAGAGAAAGAGTGAGACTCAACAAACCATCATCGACTTTGCTAATGAAGCTCAACGACAACATAATGCAAAGATATTGATGACCAGACGTGACAATGGCACCGAGTTCAAGAATTCTTAAATTAATTTGTGAGTGATGAAGGAGTCAAGCATCAATACTCTACACCTTACACTCATCAACAAAATGGTTTGGCAGAAAGGAAGAATCGGACATTGATGGACGCGGCAAGAACCATGATGGCGGAGTTTAAATCTCCGTACAACTTTTGGGCTGAAGCCATCAAGGCGACATGCCATGCATCCAACCAGCTCTACCTTCGCAAAGGCTTGAACAAGACTCAATATGAATTTCTTACCGGTAACAAGCCCAACCTCAAGTACTTCCCGGTGTTTGGCTGTAAGTATTTCATTCTTAAGAAAGGTGCTTGATTTTCCTAATTTGGTTCTAGAGCTCAAGAGGGCATATTTTTTGGTTATGCTGCAAACTCTCAAGCCTACTGTGTCCTCAACAAGTCATCGAGACTCATTTAGGAGACGTTTAACATGCAGTTTGATGAGAATAATGGCTCCCAAGTGGAGCAAAGTGGTCTTTGTGATGTAGGTGATGAAATTCCTGCCCTTGCCATAAGAAGAATGGGTGTGGGACACTTCCTGCCCTGTTGAGGAACCCCTTGTGGCTGAAGCAGAAGGACAATGTTCCAGTCATGTGGAACCATAACTGACACAAGACCTACATGCTTCTAAAGAACAAACTGAAGGCCCTCAACCCTGTGATCTTGATTAAGGAGTAGATCAACCTCATGATGGTCCTGCACCAAGGGTTATCCTTGATCAATCTCATCCCACAAAGGATGCTCGAGAACAAGAGCAAGCTCAAGGTCAAGACCATGTTAAATATTAAGAGCAAGCGCAAGAACAATACCAAGCTCAAGATCAAGGGAAAACTCACAAAGGCGGTAAAATACTCAAACGGGCTCCTCAACTTACCCCTGAGGAGATTCAAGAAAGGTGTGCGGACAAGAATACCAAAAAGCTCATAAAGAGTTCTCATATTCTCGAGAATGTCTACGACAGCTTAAAGAGAGGGGTAACCACTCGTCGTCAATTAACAAACTTTAGTGACCATCATGCATTTGTTTCTTGCATTGAACCCCTGAAAGTACAAGAGGATCTCGAAGACATGGATTGGGTTGTAGCATGCATGAAGAACTCAACAACTTCAAGCGCAACAAAGTTTGGCGATTGGTGCCAAGGACAAAGGAGAACCACAATGTCATTGGGATAAAGTGGATCTTTAGGAACAAGCAAGATCCGAACGGTGTTGTCACTCGTAACAAGGCAAGATTGGTAGCACAAGGCTACTCCCAAGTCGAGCGCATCGACTATGGTGAAACATTTGCTCGTGTTGCTCGCCTTGAATCTATTCGCATGTTGCTTGCATTTGCTTCCCATCATAAGTTCGAATTATACGAAATGGATGTGAAGAGTGCATTTCTTAATGGTCCCCTTAAGGAGTTGGTTGTGTTGGGGAACGTTGCATGGTAAACAAAAAATTTCCTATGCACACGCAATACCTATCCATAGTGATGATCATCTACGAGAGGGGAGAGTGAATCTACATAACCTTGTAGATCACTAAGCAGAAGCGTATATAACGCGGTTGATGTAGTGGAACATCTTCGCGATTCAAATCGCAGCCTGTCCCGGGATCTCACCATGATCCGTCCCGTGATCCCATCACGATCCATCCTGATCTAGTGTCGAACGGACGACACCTTCGCTTTCAGCACACGTACAACTCGATGACGATCTTCGCCTTCTTGATACAGCAAGAGGGGGTAGAGAGGTATATGAGTTCTCCAACACGGAGACGTGGTGGTGGTCGTGGTGAACCAATCCAACAGGGCTTTGCCTAAGCACTGCCGAACTAGACTAGAGGAGAAACATATCTAGAGGGAGTGAGAGGCAGCCGTGGCTGATTTATGTGTGTTCAAAAACCCTCAATACCTATAGTATATATAGGAGGAGAAGAGGGAGGCCGGCGCCCTAGGGTTTGCCTCTTTGGGTCGGCCTAAGTGGAGAGGAGAGGAGGAGTCCTGCTCCAATCCTAGTAGGACTCCTTCCTTCCCACTTGGAAACTCTTTTCACCTTTTCCTTTTTTCCTTATTCCTCCACTCCAGCCGCATGGTCCTTTAGGTGAAGCTTTGGCCAGCCCACTAGGGGCTGGTCTAGCTCCTAACACAGCCCGTGAAGCCTTTGGGTCGTCACACCCCTCCTGGTGGTCCCCTGGTACCTTCCCGGCACTCCCTGTACACTACCGATGAGCCCGAAACTTTTCCGGTGACCAAAACAGGTCTTCCTATATATCAATCTTTACCTCCGGACCATTCCGGAGCTCCTCTTGATGTCCACGATCTCATCCGGGACTTCAAACAACCTTCGTAAACCAACACCTTGTGGGGACCCCGACTTACGAGTCAAGATCGCCAAATGAACGTGCTTAGTGATCCCAGACATTAATGCTCACGGAACACACATATACTGAATATTAAGAGTCTTACATCCAAATACAAAATTATTACATCACGTGACCAAATGGTAAAGTTCAAAAGGTAGGGCCTATAAGGAAAATCACAATGATACAACTAGTAGCGGAAATCTTAGGGCTAAGCGGGTGCACATGCCATCAGGCTACACCAATAGGCATTCTGACTGGGAAGCGTACTAGTTCGCAGGGACGTCCCCAAAGACGTACTCATCTCCAAACTCCGGTCCTTCCATGTCTGGACAATAATATAACCAGTGGCAAGCCAATGAGTACTTTTGAATGTACTCGCAAATAGCCCATGATATGAACAATGCAAGTGAAGGATAACAATAATATGCATCTTTGGTGGACAACAACTTGTTGTAATAAACGTGATCATGGGTATGCAACATACGCTAGACGTTGATTTGAAGAACAGGTTACAGATATCAATATATTCGTCGAGGGTTGAACACTCCATGCCAAGTCACCAAACTTGGTCATATCCACTGTTTCATAAAACACCATTTGCTTCTTACTCAAAGACACTTGGTTTATGCGGAAACGACTGGACGTAGTTTAAGCAGGATTACCCAACTATCCTTGACCATGGACACGACTATTCGAATAGTTTTACACTCTGCAGAGGTAGTATGCTCGACCCATGAGATCCGGGAAACTTCCATGTCATCCACGACTCGCGGTATATAACATACCCGAGGTAAGTACCCAATCAATGCCTTTCCCCTGACGATACTAGACAAAGAGATCCACTCGATTGGTACCCAGCCCACATGTTGTACATCTTACAGGCACCAACTCTAGACAGTATCAACCATGCGGGGACCAACGATGTGCCTGGAACACGTAAAAACGACATAGTCGCCCTACCTGGCAGGACCCCATCACGAGAGTGACCACATATCACTCCCGCCACTAGTAATGTGGCTCTTTGCTAGCACCGACCAGAGTAATCAACACAGACCCGTCCCATAAGGGGTAACGTGGTCGTACATGTAAGGTTGGCATGTCCGACACATAATAAATCTATTCCCATTTCTGAAACCATACTCACGCAAATATCCGGTGCACCACTTCACCAAAAGTGGCCACCTAACTCATCATCACCCTCGGGCATTAGTGGCACCCGACGGAGTTTTCATAACCTTGTTTTTATGCCAACATGATATTAGCATGACCCTCATACGTGGTAGGATCAAGCTCAATGCATGTGCTCCGGAGGAGCCATCGGTAACATCACTTCAATGATTTACCCGTACTTATGTTCATATGCAACGGAAATATTCGCTACACTAGCATGCATCATAATATATGCTCAAACATGGTCAAAGGGCTGCTTGCCTTGGTCACCTAGGTATCCGGGGTGTTCGAGCTCTTCCGCTCCGACTCCTTCGTCACACAGGTTTTTTATCGTCGTATAAAGATAATATAATAAGTAGCTCACTCTCAAACAAATCACAAAGTCATTTTAAAAATGTTGGTTATTTCTAATAAATCCAGGTTGTTATTTAAAAAAATATTTGCTTCTGTTTCTAGTGAAGCAATATTTTAAAAATCACGTTAACAGAAGCAAAACTATTCCAAATTAATACTTTATATTATTGCAAAATAGAATAGTTGTTGCAAAAAAATACTTTAAGTGTTCTGATAAATACTACATGTTTTTAGGAAAATAATAGTGGAAAAATCATATTATTTCACTTGTTAATTTTTTTATAAAAATCATTGAAAATCAAGTTTTAAAAATAACAGAAAAGGGCTACAGCCCCTGGCCTGGCTTGGCCTGGGACTGGGTCGGCCCAAAGGCCAGCCAGCTAGCCTGCCCACGCGCGCGCGCCTCAGGTTTGAACCTGACACGCGGACCCCTGCGGTCAGTAGGTGCGGGCAGCGAGGGAGAGAGAGATGGGCCACCGACAGGTGGGGAACACCTGTCGGGGTCGTCTCCTACCTCTGGCCAGAGAGGAGGAGGAGCACGCCGACGTGGCTACCGACATCCTCGGGCCCCAACGAAGACGGAAATGGGCCCGGCTCGTCGTCGCCTACCTGATGGTGATCAAGACAACGTAGGACGGGCTCAGGTTCACCGGCGACGAGGTAGCCGCGACGGAGGGGTTTCGGGCGGAGGAGGAGGTGGTAGCTAGGGGCACGGATTTTCTTGGGAAAGAAGGGGGAAAGATTCCTGGTGTCACGGGGAGTGGTTTGGGGGAAGGATTCCTGGTGTCACGGGGAGTGGCTTACTGGGGTGGCTAGGGAGGTGCTAGAGGTTGCTGCGATGAGGTTTGAGGGGTGATGGAGCGAGGGGGAAGGCTATATATAGGCCCACGACGGTGAGCCGACTCGGGAGCGCCGGTGATTCACCGTGGCGCGCATGGGGGTTCAGAGAGGATCTGGGGTCGAAACCACGGTCTCATGACATGGTTTTGGACTGCCAGGACTCACTACGAGGATGGAGAGAGGAGAGACGAGCATCTGTGGCCGCACATCTCTGGCTGGTTCTGGTGCGCGCGAGCACGCGTTGCACCAGCTCTTAGTGCGGGAGAGGAGGGGCCCTGATGGTCGCCTGATGCAGAGGGGCTGTCGGGAAAGAGGTTAGACACTTCGGGGGAGGTTGGAACTAGCCGAGAGCGTCGCCCCCACCTTTGTGGCTTCTTGTAGCACGCCCAAAGCGCAGCTTTGGCATGCCACGGCATGCTAGCGCTCCCTGGGTGCCTTGGACATGTCTAGCATGTCCTGGGCACTGGCTAGGATATGGCTAGCCGTTGAAGACCCATGAGAGCTTCGTCTCGTCAAGAGGAACAAGAAAAATAGGTGCTGGCAGCCTTGAGCTGAAGCTTAGATTGGGGATTTTGTCATTTCTACTTTGAACTAGAGAGGGGCCAATTGACTGGGGCTTGGCTTTGATGCTAGCCACCTAATCTGAGAGTTTGGGAGAAACGGTTGGGGTTTAGCTATGGTTAGGAGGGATTTTACCCATCTGTCAGAAGGTGCTCGACAGTGGTTTGGGGTGGTTGCACCCCACCACTAGCTCTGCAACTTAACAGGATTGGTTTTGGTGCTAAAACAAGGGGCTTCACTATGTTTGAGCTCCATTGGACAAGTTTACCTTTGTAAACTTGAAAACATCACTAAATTACCAGATCTGTTCCTTCCAAAGAGAGTGTGGGCAAATTAAGTCCCACAAATCCCATTTTTGGTATGGAACCGTCATTTGAGGTAATATAAACTCTTGCAAAGTTTCAACTCCAATGGAAAAACTTTGCTATGTAGAGTTGCTCTAACTTCAATCTGGACAGAAGGGGTTTTGAAGTTATTTGGGGTCCTTACTCACCTCGGATCAAGGTGAAACTTTATAAAGACACCAAATATGGCTTAGGGATACCACTTGAATTTTCTAGGAATTTATTGAGAATATTGCCTTTGGAAATATTTCAAAAGGTCAAAACAGACAGAAATGGTTTTCAGGGTTTTACTTAAATAATAATAATATAAATAGGGGTTAAAAATATTATGTATGGAAAATATATGTCTTTCTGATCTTTTCCAAATTTTATCAGATTTTTCTAAGGCAGAAAAGTATTTTTCCATATAGGAATACCATTTCTGGCCTCAGAAATGGACATGCAAATAAATTAAGAAAATAGTTCACAAAATAATTATTTTGTGGTTTTGGTGCACTAAAATCATGATAGAACCGAATCACAAACTTTGGGTAAGAACACTTCTTGCCATCAAGGACTTGTAGTGCAATCCCAAAGCAGGGTTTTACTTTAACCAAAAATAATAAAAAGAGTTTTGAAAATGTTTAAGTCATGTGAAATGTGGTTTGTGATATCACATGATCAAGCATATAAGCATACAATGATATTCACGGCACTCACAACATTAGTTTGAAAATGTTTTAATAAACTCAGATTTTTGAGTTACAGAGAAAGTGGTGGTAAAAACAGGGTGTGACACACCTATAACTCAACTATACTGAACCTTAAGTGTGCAGACACTGCGGGTTCGAGAACTATGCAGACATAACCCGAGACACTCTTCGATCAATAACCAATAGTGGGACATGGATGCCCATATTGGCTCCTACATATTCTACGAAGATCTTTATAGGTTGAACCTCTATGTCAAGGATTCAGTTTATCCCTTATGTTGTTCCCTTTGTCCTTCGGTATGTTACTTGCCCGAGATTGGATCGTCGGTATCTCTATGCCTAGTTCAATCTCGTTACCAGCAAGTCTCTTTACTTGTTCCGTAATACAAGATCCCGTGACTAACTCCTTAGTCACATTGCTTGCAAGGCTTGTTGTGATGTTGTATTACCGAGTGGGCCCCGAGATACCTCTCCATCATACAGAGTGACAAATCCCAGTCTTGATCCAAGCCAACCCAACATACACCTTCGGAGATACCTGTAGAGCACCTTTATAGTCACCCAGTTACATTGCGACATTTGATACACACAAGGTATTTGTCCGGTGTCCGGGAGTTGCATGATCTCATGGTCATAGGAACAGATACATTGACATGCAGAAAACAGTAGCAATAAACTGACACGATCACATGCTACATTAATAGTTTGGGTCTTGTCCATCACTCTGTCGGGACCCCGATCCTAAGCCATAGGAATCCAGCCTGTAACACATCGCATCCCTTTGCGGTCTCACGCACGGTTAACTCCACGGCTGCAGCCTTACCTTAGCCGGGACCGTTTGTGTCTTTTGACTCGCGTATGCAATAGTGTCGCTAGCATTCCAATGTCAAAGAACCCGGATCGACATGTCTAGTCATAAACCAAAGTGGCAGTACCGCACAAGGACAGGCATACATGACCCAACAAAGCAGGTGTCGGTCATCAGCGAGTGTAGACGAGTCGTAGCAAGCTACAAGGACTCCATTACATCGCGTGACATTTCCCCAAAGAGGACAGACACAGCAGCTAAGAAGGACACATGCCGGTCAACCAATGTGTCCGGAGCAGTAGCGAACTACCAAGGCTCGTTGGATCACAAAGGGGCATTTCCTTGTAAGGAATGCTACTAAAGCTCACGACTAGGTAATCGAACCCCATATATATCAAGTACGACACACGTACGCATGGCATACCGATATGTATAGATACATCGATGGCATCACAACATAACCATAAACATACAATCTTTATTTAAGAGGCTGAGAAGAGCCATACACATAATATTACACATTAAGGGTCTCACGACCCATAATAGCAGTCATTCAGTTACAAGCCAGCGGAAGAGCTTAAACTGTCTGAGTA
Organism: Hordeum vulgare subsp. vulgare; assembly: GCF_904849725.1. Classification (NCBI taxonomy): domain Eukaryota; kingdom Viridiplantae; phylum Streptophyta; class Magnoliopsida; order Poales; family Poaceae; genus Hordeum; species Hordeum vulgare. The sequence continues at coordinate 230,651,574 of NC_058518.1, read as the reverse complement.
CAGACAGGGCAACTAAAGGGCACATGGCCTGACTATACTACAGACCCAACGTAGGGCCAGATCGTAGCTGGGACACCAGCTACTCGTCGTCGTCGATGTCTACGAAGAACCCTCCATTAGGGTCATTAGCAACCTCTGCAACATTTATTAAGCAAACATGAGTACGAAGGTACTCAGCAAGACTTTAGGATAACTAACTACTCATGCAAGGTATCAAAAAGGTATTGTGGGGTTTCATGCGGAAAGCCAGCATTTGACTCGTGGCTAGACAGCTTGCATTTTTAAATAATTTTGACAACTTGATTTCTCGCACACGAGTCCACTAACACCACAACAATACACTATCATGGAATCATTCCGTCTCCATACGGAAATGCCGTCCACGACACTCACGCTTATCTTGGCAATTTTATGAGTAGGCATTGAAGTTATCTATGAACAACATATGTCTCCAAGTAGTCCATATCCGCAGACGCGGCTATTCGAATAGATCATAACCCTGCAGGGGTGTACTTCGTCACACACGCTCTCGCCACTTATCGCCATGTGCACATCATGCACCTCGGCAACCTTCAAGCGGAAGCCCAGCGAGGGAGTCGGCCACGACCGTTAACCACACTAGTACCTAGTCCAGGTTTATCGCCTATCTGAGAGTAACCCGTACGGAAGTCTGGCCGAGGTTTCCGCCACGGCCTCAAACGATGTGCCTAGGGTTCCCAAGCCCACCATCCGGGTGCCACTTGGTACACCGTGCCACTGCCTACCGCATCACGACCCACCTCTCAGGTCAGCACCATGCACGGCCTCCAGCATCACTATAAACACCAGAAACTACTTGCAACTCCTGGACCGAGTACTAAGCGATTAATAGGCCGAGCGGGGTCATATTTCAGGGCCCAGCATGTGGTAGTATCTAGTCTAGGATTACATACACAGAACTCAGTTCCTAAGGACGGTTCCAATGAAACAACCCGCCATGTACTCCTACACAGCCTTTCACCGGTACCTTTACCAAATCAAGTTCAACACACAACCTTTGCTCAACGAACACATTCTCACAATTCTGTTCATCTCCCAGATGACAGACCATACACAACTCTAAGCATAGCATGCATAGCAGGATAAGGCACATCATAGCTCAAGCAACAACCAGGTATGCTAGGTTGCAAGGTTCGGCTATTTACCGTGACAAGGTTAGGTCATGCAAAGGAAGTGGGTTCAACTAACGTGGCAAAAGCAGTTGAAGCATTTGATCCTAATGCAATAATAAGTGCAGGAGCAAGAACATGGGAATTATCGGGATGATCAAAAGGGTTGCTTGCCTTGTTGCTCAGAGGAGGGGCAATATCCGACAGACGGATATTCGGTGGAATACGGGGGTGCGGAGCCTACCGAAATGAATGGCAACAATCAATAACAATCATATGCAAGCAAGATGATGCATGAGCATGGCATGAGAATGCAAGGTGATAAACTATTATGATCAACATGTATTAGGTTTGAGATTGATTTGAATCATATTCGGATATCAATTCAAACCAGGTATTCTCGGATACCGATTTAATTGATTCGACCTGATGCTCAGATCAACTTGATGTTAACATGCATGAGATGTCATGTTAGGGTACTGGTTGGTTATTAGAACAATGTTTGATCATGTCATTCATAATGAAATTTGAATACTTTTCAAATTCCATTTATAAAGTAATTATAAGACTTGACTTATTCATTAATCTACATGTTTGGGTTTTGTAACTTTTTCAAACATGAATGAAAATAGCATATTCAGATTCCTTGAATTTTTCTGATACTTTTTCATATATAAATTATTTTCATTGGAGTTACAAATTAAGTTCTATGAATTTTTGAAGTTTCAAACATTTCTGGAATTATTTTTATACTGGAAAATACTTTTATTGCATCAGCATGACATCAGCAGGTCCAACTGGCCGTTGAAAGTCAAACCTGACCAGTGGGACCCACTGGTTAGTCTCTCAGGTCAATTTTAGATTAGGATTAATCTTATTTAGTTAATTAAACCCACTGGACCCACATGTCAGTGTCTTATTATTTTTACTGATTTATTTTTATTATTTCTAATCTTGCCAGAGGCTGACCCCACTAGTCAGTGGCTTAGGGCAGCCGAGATCCACCGTGGCGAGGTCGTCCTCGCCGGCGGGGAGCCTCCTGCGAGCACCAGAACGTCGGGAGGGCTCGGAAATGGCGCACAAAGGGACAAACGCACGACTGAGACCATGGGAGGAACGGCCACTCGATGGCGCGCACGATGGAACAAGCCCCAGGGGCTGGGGTGGCCGGGATCAGCGCCGGCGACGAGCTTGGCGGCGACCAAGTTCGGCCATCGTCGAAGCCATCGTATATGGGGTCAAAACGCTCGGGGCTGGGCACCTAACGCATCTACACGACGTCCTAAGGCTGTTGGTAGCCTCAGACGAACCAGCACTTCACCGGAGGGCTGCCGGCGACAGGTTGCAGCGGCGGTCCTCGTCGGGCTCCGATGAAACTAGGGCTAGAGGAGGGGATCGACGGGGAGATCTTAGGGGAAAAGACCTTATGCTCACGGGGAGTGCAGTGGTGGCGCTAGTATGCTCGGGGACGGCCTGGAGAGGGAGAATGTCGGCGGCGATCTTCGGTGACCCGAGGAAGAAGACGACGGCTGCGCGTTGATTCACTGCATCTGGGCGTCGGGCTCGTGGCTAGGAAGCTTCAGGGGGTTGCGGCGGAGCTAACGCGCAGCTCAGAAGGAAGGGAGGTCGGCTAGAACGACGACGAGCTCGAGCTCTGCTCGGGCTCCAAGGGCGGCAGAAGGGGGAGGAGAGATCCGAGAGGAGGGGGAGAACTGGCGCTGGGAATGGATAGGGGCGGCCTCGGGGAGCTTATCCCCGGCCTTGCCAGCGCGAGGTAGCGGCCAGGCAGGCGCACAGGTGCGTGGCCACGCCGGAGAACGCGGCGGCCACCTCCTGCTGCCCACTGGCGGGGAGGAAGACGACAGGAGCTGAGATGGGCCGGGCCAGGTGAGCGACACGTAACCTCTTTTCCTTTTTCTTTCTGTTTTTGTTTCTGTTTTGATATTTCACTGCTTTTCTATTTATTTCAACTCCCAAATAAAATGTAAAAGCTATGTTAAGCACTCTAGAATATTTGTTGGAATATTTCCAACTATTTCCAAAGTTTTCAACATTTTCGAAAATTTAAAGTTTCTGATTTCAAAATGAAAATTTGAAACCAGTAGCTTTTTGCATTAATTTAAAATCTTGAAGTGTCAAGAAAAATGTTTTCTTCATTGCTCATTTACTTTCATGATTTATCAGAAAGTTTGAACTTTTCTTGAGGCCAGTTTGGATTCATTGATTTTAACTAGTTTGAGATTTCCTTTATTTAAAGTAGTGGCTAGGGTTTTTTGAGTTTTTCTTCACCTCTTTCTTTGATCTTGTTGAAAATTCTTAGATGCAAATGCAAAGAAGACATGAGCACAAGACTAACTTGCTTAAGGTGTCAGGGATGTGACACACTCATTCTACTAATGATGTGATCACGTTATCGAGTGACAACACTTGTCTATGGCCAGGAAACCTTGACCATCTTTGTTCACTGAACTACTCAACTAGAGGCTCACTAGGGACATTTTGTTGTCTATGTATCCACACATGTATTTGAGTTTCCAATCAATACAATTATAGCATGGATAATAAATGATTATCATGAACAAAGAAATAAAATAATAACCAATTTATTATTACCTCGAGGGCCTATTTCCCACAGTTTCCCACTTGCACTAGAGTCAATAATGTAGTTCACATCACTATGAGATTGTAATGAATCTAACACCCATACTTTTATGGGTTTGATCATATCTTCCTTGTGAGAGAGGTTTTTAGTCGACGGGTCTGAAACTTTCAGACCCATATGTACTTTCGGACCCGTATGTACAAATCTCTATGTCATACTATAGATGTTGCTACTACGCCCCACTTCGAACAATTCCAACCGACTGCTCCACTATATGAATACGTTTTACTACTCAAAGTCATCCCGATTAGTGTCAAATCTTGCATCGACGTAACCCTTTACGACGAACTCTTTTATCACCTCCATAATCGAAAAAAATTCCTTAGTCCACTAGTTACTAAGGATATCTTTTGACCGCTGTCCAGTAATCCATTCCTGGATCACTTTTGTACCCCTTGACAGATTCAAGGCAAGGCACACATCAGGTGCAGTACATAGCATAGCAAACTATAGATCCTACGGCTAATGCATAGGGGCGACCTTTGTCCTTTGTCTTTCTTTTGTCGTAGTTGAGCTTTGAGTCTTACCCAAATTCACACCTTACAACACACCTAATAACTCCTTCACCGATCTATTTTGAACTCCTTCAAAAACTTGTCAAGGCATGTATTTTGTTGAAAGTTCCGTTAAGCGTTTTGATCTATCTTCATAGATCTTGATTCTCAATGTTCAAGTATCTCAATCCAGGTTTTCCTTTGAAAAACTCTATTCAAACAACTCTTTATGCTTTCTAGAAATTCTATATTATTTCCGATCAACAATATGTCAACCACATATACTTATCATAAATTCTATAGTGCTCCCACTCACTTCCTTGGAAATACAACTTTCTCATAAACTTTGTATAAATCCAAAAGCTTTGGTCACCTCATCAAAGCGCATATTCCAACTCCGAGATGCTTACTCCAGTCCTTAGAAGGATCACTGGAGCTTGCATACTAGTTAGCATCCTTAGGATCAACAAAACCTTCTGGTTGTATCACATGCAACCTTTCCTCAAGGAAACCATCGAGGAAACAATGTTTTGACATCCATCTGCAAGATTTCATGATTGAAAAATGCAGCAACTGCTAACATAATTCCGACAGACTTTTAGCATCTCTACGAGTGATAAAGTCTCATCATAGTCAACTCTTTGAACTTGTCGAAAACTTCTTTGTGACAAGTCGGGCTTTCTTAGTGGTGACAATTACCATGATCGTCTGTCTTCCTTATAAAGATCCATCTATACTTAACAGTCTTACGAACATCAGGTAGTCCTTCCAAAGTTCACACTTTGTTTTCATACATGGATCCTCTCTCGGATTTCATGGCCTCTAGCCATTTGTCAGAATCCCGATCCACCATCTCTTCTCCATAGCTCATAGGTTCATTGTTGTCCAACAACATGGCCTCCAAGATAGGGTTACCGTAGCACTCTGGAGTTGTACATTACCTTGTCGACCTATGAGGTTTGTAGTAACTTTATCCAAAGCTTCATGATCACTATCATCAGCTTCCACTTCAATTGGTGTACGCGCCACAGGAACAACTTCCTGCACCCTGCTACACACTGGTTGAAGTGACTATTCAATAACCTCATCAAGTTTCCACCATCCTCCCACTCAAATCTTTCGAGAGAAACTATTTCTCGAGAAAGGACTTGTTTCCTGAAACAAACACTTTGCTTTTGGATCTGAGATAGGAGGTATACCCAACAGTTTTGGGTATCCTATGATGATTCATTTGTCCGCTTTGGGTTCGAGCTTATCAGGCTGAAACTTTTTCACATAAGTGTCGCAACCCCAAACATGTAAGCAACAACAGCTTAGTTTTCTCGAAACCATATTTCATACGGTGTCATCTCAACGGAATTACATGGTGTCCGATTTAATGTTAATGTTGTAGTCTCCAATGCGTAATCCCAAAACGATAGTGGTAGTTCGATAAGAGACATCATAGTATGAAACATATCATAATAGTGTGCTGCTACGATGTTCGGACACACCATCACACTATGGTGTACCAGGTGGCATTAGTTCTAAAACAATTTTCACATTGTCTTAAATGTGTACCAAACTCGCAACTCGGATATTCATCTCTACGATCATATCGTAGACATTTTATCTTGTTGTCACGACTATCTTCAACTTCACTCTGAAATTATTTGTACCTTTCAATAATTCATACTTGTGTTTCATCAAGCAAATATACTAGTATCTACTCAAATCATCTACGAACTAAGAACATAACGATATCCACTGTGTGCCTGAGCACTCATTGGACTGCATACATCAAAATGTATTACTTCCAATAAGTTACTTTCTTGTTCCATCTCACTGAAAACGAGGACTTCAGTCATCTTGCCCATGTGGCATGATTTGCATGTCTCTAGTGATTAAAAATCAAGTGAGTCCAAACGATCCATCTGCATGGAGTTTCTTCATGCGTTTACACCAATAGGCATGGTTCGCATGTCTCAAATGTTTCAAAAACGAGTGAGTCCATAGATCCATCAGTATGGAGCTTCTTCATGTGTTTTATACCAATATGACTCAAGCGGCAGTGCCACAAGTAACTGCTACTATCATTACTACTTTGTATCTTTTGGCATCAATTTTATGAACATGTGTATGAGTATGATCGAGGTTCAATAAACCATTGAAGGTATTTATTCAAGCAAATAGAATAACCATTATTCTCTTTAGATGAATAATCGTATTGCAGTAAAGACGGTATAATCATGTTCATGCTCAACACAAACACCGAATAACATTTATTGAGGTTGAACACTAACCCCAATGGCAGAGGGAGTGTGTGATGTTTTGATCACATTAACCTTGAAATTTCTTCCAACACATCATCACCTCGCCCTTGTTAGTATTCGTTTATTCTGTAACTTTTATTTCAAGTTACTAACACTTAGCAACCAAACTAGTATATAATACCCTGGTGCTACTAGCACTAGTAGAAAAGAGGGCTTTGGTCCAGGGCCTGCAATCCCGTTAGTCCCGGTTCACCCACGAACCGGGACCTAGGGTGTCATTAGTCCCAGTTCATGAGACCAGGGTGCCGGCCGAGCATCATGGGCCATTGGTCCCGATTCGTGTCACCCCTTTGGTCCCGGTTCCAGACACGAACCGAGAGCAATAGGCCGGAACTGTTCGTATCGCCCTTTATTCCCGGTTGGTGGATCAAACTGGGACCAGGTGGAACGTTCGTATCCCCCTTTAGTCCTGGTTAGTGGAAGAAACCAGGACTAAGTGGTGGTAGCAACCGTTCATATCACCCTTTAGTCCGGATTGGTAGATCAACCCGGGACTAAAGGCCCAAACGGTTTGCCTCCCGCGTCGTTTCGAGTGATTAAAAGCACAACCGAAGTAGAGTCTCTCGCCATTCTTTTTTTTTCTACTCTCTCGCTCTCCTCTCTTCTTCCTCTCTTCTTGCTCTCTTCTTCCCTTCTCTTCTTCCACCATGCCAACTCGCTTCGGAGAGGGCCTTGCACATGGAAAGACCAAACTTGATGTCGTGTACACGAACGACGTCAGGGAGGTGCCGCATTTTTTCTTAGACATTTGAAGGGATGGCTTGACGCCGCGGTGGAGCATGAGCAATTCTTGGGGCTTGATCTGGAGAACACGGCCGATCAACAAGGTGTTACCATCATCCAACTAGGTATCAAACTCCATGTATTGATCTTCCAATGGGCGAGGTATGTTTTGAGGCTTTCTTTGATCCAAGGTTATGAAATTGCATATATATAGTGATCTCTCTAGGTTCCGTTGGATAGCAATATGCAGTTTCTATATATGTTCGATTGGATAGTTAATTGAGGGTTTGTTGATCAATTCATAGGATATGAAAATTGCATAGGATAGCAATATGTTCCATTGGAATCCTATAAAGATCAATTTCTCTTTAGTTGTAGTGAAACAATTTTCTGCAGCGTTCTTTGATCCAAGGTTATGAAAATTGCATATAATGATCTCTCTAGGTTCCATTGGATAGCAATATGCAGTTTCTATATATGTTCCATTGGATAGTGAATTGAGGGTTTCTCGATCAATTCATAGGATATGAAAATTGCATAGCATAGCAATATGTTCCATTGGAATGCTATAAAGATCAATTTCTGTTTAGTTGTAGTGAAACAATTTTCCGCGGCATTCTTTGATCCAAGATTACGAAAATTCCATATAGTGATATCTCTAGGTTCCATTGGATAGCAATATGCAGTTTCTATATATGTTCCAATGGATAGTTAATTGAGGGTTTCTTGCACAGGATAGCAATATCTTCCATTGGAATCCTATAAAGATCAATTTCTCTTTAGTTGTGGTGAAACAATTTTCCTTGTTGCATATTTGCAAAACCGTGGAAGAATATATATATATATATATATATATATATATATATATATATATATATATATCTGTGTGTGTGTATGTATGTATGTCATAGTTAATTTATGGTTTCTTGATCAATTCATAGGATATGAAAATTGCATAGGATAGCAATATGTTCCATTTGAATCTTAAAGATAATTTTCTCTTTAGTTGTAGTGAAACATTTTTCCTTGCTGTAGTAGTATGTAACATTTGTTCCATTTTAATTTGTTGTTGTTGCAGTAGTGACAAGCATTGTCCAAAACTCATGGATTCCTTCACAACAACATAAGTTTTGCTAGCGTTGACATAAGAAACGACATGCTGAAGATGACGCAGAGCTTCCGTATTGAGATACCAGCTGACAGGACTTCGATGGCACATATGGCAGTCGCCTTGATCGACGAGGAGTATCGTGATATGAAGACCAAATTCCTAAGGTCTCAGCACAGACATTGGGAGAGGACCCCACTTGACCCTATCAACATTGAGTATTGTCGGTGTTTACTCACAACATAAGACATGGGTAGGCTAAAGATGGTGGGAACCGAAGTGGCACCGGAGGGCGCTGGGAACGAGGTTGGTACAAGCATGGAACACACAATGTACCCAGGTTCAGGGCTCTCCGTAGAGATAACACCCCTAATCCTCGAGCTGTATTGCGGAGGAGGAAGAAGGAGCTGTATTGCGGAGGAGCAAGAAGGAGCTGCCGGCTCGCGTCTTCCTCGCCTATGTGGTTGGTGTGTGTGCTGAGTTGACTGACCCTCTACATGGAGGGGGGCTTGGGGTTTTATAGACGAACGAGCCGACCTACAATATGGATAAAAGGAACAAGAGTGGGACCCGACTCGCAGCCTCGCCAGCTGGCCAGGGGGCCCATGGGGTCTTGTCTTGTCGCTGAAGGGGCCCGCCGGCTGCGAGGTCCCGTCTCGCTATGGGACACGCCGGCTAGCCAATAAGGCTCTCGTATAAGGTTGATGCATGACACGTGTGGTACATCCCGCGTCGTCCAACGAGGATCGTCATGGGCAGGTAGTACAGCTGTCTCAACTGTTCCCACGCCGAGTGCAGTAATGGAATAGGAGTTTGACTGGCCGACACTCTGAAGGGTGATGGATCGGAGCCGGAGGAGGTCAGCGGCGTGGCTGCCGACGCTTGTACCTGCCGTGCACCCCGATCCAGTACCTTTGCTGACGCGTAGCCACCTTTAACCGTAGGGTCTCGTCATGACCTATGGCCTGATGTGACTTGTGATCCCCAGCCGGCTAGCCTGCTTGACTAGCCGGCCTGGGCACGGCCGCCTCGCCCCTAGCCGGCTGGCTTGGCCTAGATGGCCAGGGGGAGGTAGCCATCTGGCCTCTAGCCGGCAGGTGCTTCCTGGCTGGCCAGAGAGTTATTCATCTCGCCCCCAGCCGGCAGGTGCTTCCTAGCCGTCCAGGGGGACTTGGTCTTTACAGAATGGTTCTTGATGTTCCTTCTTGGCCGAAGGCAAAGGAGTAGGCTCGATGAGCCTACATCGGGGTTATCCCCCCGACAGTAGTCCCCGAAGCTGGGGAGGCCCGCCGCTTTGGAGTGGGCGGCCTCGTCGGCTTAAGTTGTTTGTCGAACTCCTGTCGCCGCCTGCGGCACGGGACGTTGGCTCGGAAGCCGGCTGGGTTCCAAGCGATGCCTCGGCTTCATCGTAGGTCACGCAAATCCAGCCACGTGCCAGGTCAGGCCTGATGTGATGATGGTTTGTTCAGTTTGACGGGATGGGGCCTGCGCCCTGGATCCCGCCACGACGCCCCCTCGGCCCCCGCGCGGAGGATCCTCTGCGGATTTACTCCGCGACAGTTGGGTTTCGGGAATCGTAAAAGCCTCCGTAATAATCGGAGGTAATGTGACTGGTGCGCACCTGATCCCCTCCCCACGATCCTTCGTGGGGTTTAAATGGGGTGCGGGGGTATCGAGGAAGCTATTCGCCCCCTTCTCGCCCCGCACTTGCGCTTCTTCCCTCCCTGAGCCCATAGAGAGAGACTTCGTCTTCTTCTTCGTCTTCGCTGCCGCGCAGACCGCCGCCGTCCCTTTGAGTTCTCGCCGCTCGCCGCCATGTCGAGCAGCTCTTCCAAGAAGGGGCAGCACAACGGTGCCTGGCTCGGCAGCGACATCTATGCCGAGCACATTGACGCGCTCCGCCATCGTCGAATTCTGCCTCCAGCCTCCCTTGTGACCGTGCGGATCCCCGGAGCTGAGAATGCTCCGAAGCCGCAGGAGGGAGAGGTAGTCGTGTTCGATGAACACTTCTACCGAGGCTTCGGGCTTCCGGCGAGTGCCTTCTTCAACAACTTCCTCACCTTCTTCGTCTTACAGCCACATCATCTGGCGCCGAACGCCATTCTCCAGCTCGCCTCGTTCGTCATCCTATGTGAGGGGTTCCTGGGGATCAAGCCCCGCCTCGACCTCTGGCAGAGCTTGTTCTTCTTCAAGCAGCAGTCCAAGAAGATGGACAAGGCCGAGTTGGAGAAACTCGACGGCCCTCTCTCGATGACCCCGTGCGGCACGACACTGGTGCATCATCGGACGAAGTGTGGCTTCCCCCAGATGCCGCTCCAGGACTCCATCAAGCAGTGGCAGAAGGGCTTCTTCTATGTGAAGAATGCCAGCCCCACCCGCGAAGCCCTCAACATGCCCCCCTTCACCATCGAGCCTCCGATGGCGAAGAAGAACTCGCAAGCCAAGTTCCCCAAGTCGGTTCCCAAGGTGGCGCCAATAGGTGCCTACCTCGTCAGCTTGAAGAACCGTGGCCTCGTGGTTCGCGACCTGCTTACCACCATGATGACGCGACGGATCCTACCTGTGCAGAGACGACCTCATCTGATATGTCAGATGAGTGGCCGGCACGATCCTTGCTGGCTCTCCACCAAGAATTTCCACCCTGGAGTGGTGGCGAAGAACGTGAATCAGATCTCCTCCGCCAACATGGATGAAGGAGGAGACTGGGGGTGGGGACTGGTCCCTTACGGTAGCAACCATCCTCCTCCAATGGTAAGTGCCCTCTCGATCTAGTATTTTCTTTTGTGTTTTGAAACTGCTGTTTCTTATTGTTTGAGCTGGCTGCCAACTGTTGTTGAACCAGCTGTTTGGGAATCTGCAAGAGCTCACCCCGCCAGCTCCAGACGTGGAGACGTCGGACCACTCGGAGATGGAAGACGAGGAGATTGAAGGCGCTGGAGTCGGAGGCTCCGAGCCGTCTGGTGAGCACCTGAGGCCTCCCATTGTTGATTGGACGGACGATGACGAGACGCCACCATCTTCGTATGATGTAGCCTTTGGGGAGGGTGCCGAAGATGTGGAGGAAGTCACCAGCCCTCCGATGACCCGAGGCCGCCGTCATGCCGGCGAGACGGCCGCGCCTGGCGAGGCGGCCAGGAACAAGGGCAAGGGTGCCACATATTCCAAGCCGTCCTCCAAACGCGCCGCGCCTGGGCCTCCAGCCGGAGGGCGAGGAGGCGGCGCCAAGAAGCGTAGAGCCGGCGCCCTCAGGAAGTAGGTGCCCGTCGTGGTGGGGTAAGGATCCTTTGCTGCCCTCTTTCAGTTTTGTTAAATGAGGATGGCCTCCTCAAATCATGGCTTGCAGGGAGGCAAAAGACGTGGAGGAAGAAACTGCCTCTGACACCAAATGGGCCGGCTGGGCAGCATCTGAGGCTTCCCAGAAGGCCCTTGACTATCAGTCCGCCCGTTGCTGGGAGGAGGCAGCGAAGAAGATGGCCGCACGCCCCAGGGAGAAGTGTACGAAGGCTAGACATGACCCCTCCACGCGTGCTCGTGTGGAGGAGCCAGCTAGCAAGGCAGCCAGGAGGCGTACCCAGAGGGCCGAGGCATCCAAGCCGTCCGAGCCGGACGCCTCCGCGCCTGTGGACCTCGAGGTGATCCCCGACATGCCAGAGGCCGAGGCAGTGGCTGACGCGCCGGAGCTGAACCTGGAGGCGCCAGAGATGGCCATGGACGCACCGAACGAGGCCGATCCACCACTGCTGCGGAGACGACGCCGGCTGGCGCGTTGATGGAGCCGGCCACCAACCAACCACCTAAAGCTGGCGCCATCATCGTGACCAATCGTGGTCCGTCTGCTCCAGGAGCCGGCTCCAGCTCTAGGAGTCGGCCCATGAAGACTTGGCGTGTGGACAATGCCGAGCGCCTGACGTTGACCCCAGGCGTCGTGCTCAGCGATGTCCCGGAGCTAGTGGCGATGTTTGCTAGCAGTCGGGACAAGGTGCAGCAAGCGGCCAGGGTGGCCTACAGCAATCTTGAGCGCCCGGAGGAGCGCACCAGGGTGAGTGTTGTATCCTTTGCATCTTCCTCGTCTTGGTTTTGATTTTTTCTTCTCTTGAATCAGTGGGGACGCGGCAGCGCACCTACTGCATGTAGACCCCGAGAATCGGGCTGGCCAAGCGTTTGGCCGGGCTGAATCTCTTCGTGCCATGTCTTTGCTTTTTAATGGGGGCGCGCTAGCGCACCCACTGGGTGTAGCCCCCAAGAATCGGGTCGGCTATGAATTTAGCCGAGCCGAATCTTATTCCCTTTTGCTTTTGCCCGTAGGATCTTCATGACGCCCAAGTGCAGGCGTACAACATGCTGCGAGCTCAAACCCAGGCGGTTGATGGCCAGGTTGGTGATCTTCAGGGCCGGTTGGGTATGGCCGTCTCGGAGCGAGACGTCTTGTGCGAGGCGGGCGAGCAGCAGCTAATTCTTCTCCAGATGGAGAAGAAGCATTGTGAGGGAGCCCGCCAGGCTGAGCAGGAGCAGCTACGTGCCACCCTGCAGGATAAGGACGCCTCCCATCCTGCCGACATGGAGCGCCTCAAGACGGCTCATCTCAAAGACATGAAGCTTAAGGATGCTTCCTTGAAGAAGAAGGAGGAAGCCGTGATCCAAAAGCAGGCGCAGTTGGCCAAGGCGCTGGAGACGGCCGCGGCCCTTCAGGAAGAGATCTCCCACGCAGCCCAAGCGAGCAAGGTGCGGGAGCTCGAGGCCCTGGAGGACGCCCACGAGACCGACACCCATTTAGACCGTAAGCCTTCTTTTACTTTGTCTTGATTTTTTCTTCTTTGCTGCTCTCTCCTCTTATTCTTCTTCACGCCCCTTCCCCTATCCGAGGACTCCTCCCTGGGACACGGGAAACGGCTATCGAGGTCAGCCGTGAGGAGCATCGCGTTGCCGGGTAGAAGGTGGATGCCACTTCCCGTTGGAGTGTGGAGGAGATTGGCCTAGGACTCAGAGCCTGCCTGCATGTCCTGGTCGAATCCATGGAACGGCTCTAGAGTGCAGGCTCGTCAATGATAAAGGCTCTATGGCCCGATGTCGTGGAGCCAGCGTCGATGAGTCGGCTCTCCCGCTGGCTTGCAGCTGGCAGCGACCGCTTGGACGCCTGGCGCGCCTCCGCCGCATGTGTTGGTGCCTACATGGCCCTGTGCTTGGCCAAGTCCTGGTACTAGAACCTGGACTTGGGAAAGCTCTTCGCGTAGTGCGACGACTCAGAGGGGGAGCTGCAGGCCGTGGAGGAGCAGCTGCATGTGAGGGCCAGCGACATCGCCTCGTACGCCGCCTGGGACGAGCTCAACTTGGAGCGGGATGATGACGGCAATGTGGTCCCTGAGGACCTACACCATCTTCAGCCCTATGACACAAATGGCAACTCCAACGAGGTGGCCCATGAGGTGGAAGACGCCGCATCCAGCAGCGAGGCGTATGCCGACTCGGCCAAGGACGGAGCCGGAAGCTCTCGTGGAAGAGACGGCGCCACCGCCTCTGGAGCAGCCGGCGATGGTGAAGCCACCACTTCAGGAGCAGCAGCCGGGGCAACAAACGAGGCCGTCGCCCCTTAGCTGGTCTTGTTTTTGTTTTAGTTGTCTGCAATGTATCGTCAGTCCAATAGTTCCTCCCACTGGGGGTGTGTAATGAACTTCGGTCGTGGGCCAATGCTTTTGAATGTAAGAATTATGCATTAAATTTGTAATGCCATGCGTGCTGCTTTATGTTTTCGTCTTTTGGTTCCTGCCTCACTTCGTTTTTCGCCAACCCCTTTACTTCCTCTAGCATCTACCCCACCAGCCCGACAGCCGGGATCCGGTCTGTGACTAGGTCGAGGCTTCTACCTTTGGGAATACTGGACTCAGATTTCTCGAAGCCATCAAGACTTAAAGACTCAAACACAAACCAGCAGAGGCCGGCTGGAATAAGATCGCACAAAAGGATCAAACCAACCCGAGCCAGTGACCTTTTTTGTAGTTGAACTTTTCACGCAGCCAGCCTTACCCGGCGCCGCCTCGCTAGCCGGACATTCGGGAGCCGGTCTGTAGCTGTTGCAAGATGGTCAGGGTTCGACCCGGTGTATATTATATGTTCTTCTACAACTAAGGTAATCGTTCGGGCGGCTGGCAAGCCCCCGAGCCCGTTGTAGCTGGACCAAGCGACTCACAAAATGAGTGAAAACTCTAGTTATGAATCCAAAAGAAGCATATGTGCATGCTCTTTTCATTGCATTCATTGGAAATCCCAAAGAGGGAGAAAGATACATATGTGCATGCTCTTTCCATTTTTGTTACTTGCCTTCCAGCAATAGAACGGGCGAAGTAACGCCGCGTTCCATGGACGTTCCGTCTCCTTGCCGGAGTCGTCCCTCTTGCACTTCCTTGGCTTCTGGGCATCGATCAAGTAGTATGCATTGTTATGCAGTGCCCTGCTAATGATGAAGGGTCCCTCCCATGGGGATGAGAGCTTGTGCTCGCCGGCTGTTCGCTGGATTCTTCTGAGCACCAAGTCTCCCTCTCTGAAAGAGAGACGCTTGATTTCTTCCTGTGGTAGTATCTCAACTTGTGTTGATAAATGGCCGTCCGGCTCAAGGCTAGTTCCCGTGCCTCCTCGAGCAGATCGACGTTGTCATCTCTTGCCTCCTTCGCTTCCGTTTCTGTGTGTAGGGTGACCAGAGGCGAGTTGAACTCAACATCCGTAGGGATGATAGCCTCGGACCCATATACCAGAAAGAATGGGGTGAAGCCGGTTGACCAGTTGGGCGTGGTGCAGAGGCTCCACAGTACTACCGACAGATCTTTGATCCAACAGCCGGCTGACCTGACGAGTGGTGCCACCAGTCTTGGCTTGATGCCGGCCAAGATTAGGCCGTTGGCCCTTTCCACCTAGCCGTTGGACTGGGGTGTGCCATCGATGCCAAGTCGAGCCGGATGCCTACATTGGAGCAGTAGAGCACCAAAGCACCCTTGGCGATGTTGGTGTCGTTGTCAGTGATGATGCTGTGGGGGCCGCCATATCAGACAATGAAGTCCTTGATGAACCTGACGGCCGTGGGGTCGTCAAGCTTCTTGATGGGTCTAGCCTGGATCAACTTGGTAAATTTATCGATGGCTACCAAGAGATGAGTCATGCTGCCTCGAGCAGTCTTGAATGGTCCCACCATGTCCAACCCCCAGACGGCGAAAGGCCAAGACAAGGGGATGGTTTTGAGGGCCGAAGGTGGCATGTGGCTCTGCGCGCCAAAGCGTTGGCAGCCCTCGCATTTGTTGACCATGTCCATGGCCTCATCGAGGACCGTGGGCCAGTAGAATCCATGGCAGAACGCCTTGGCCACCAGGGTTCTGGAGGTAGCATGATGCCCGCACTCCCCCTGGTGAATGTCTCTGAGGATCTCCTGTCCCTTTTCTGTTTCAACGCGGCGCTGGAACACGTCAGTCACGCTACGCCGAACCAGCTCGCGATTGATGATGGCGTAGGCCACAGATCGGCGCTGGATCTGCCTTGCCTCCGCCTCCTCTTGAGGGAGCTCGCCGCGAAGAAGGAAAGCCAGGATGGGTTGAGCCCACGGTGGAGCCAACACAAGGGATTGCTGCGTCTCGACTTGAGAGTCACGGGCTTCTGCAGCCCCCGCACTTGATGAAGCAGTCGCAGGCTCGAGACTCTTTGTCTCTGATGCCGTCGTGGCAGCCGGCTCGCCGTCTACCTCCATGACGTCCACCCACTGGGTGTCGAGATGACAGGATTCGAGCCTTGGCAGAGCCGGATTTGTTGTTGTAGACGACGAAGTGGTTGTAGCCGGTGCAGCAATTGGAGTCGGCAGAACCAGTGTAGCTGGCACACGAGTTGTAGCTGGCGCAGCTAGCGTAGCCGACGGCTCTTGTACCGAGGGATCAGCCGGCACAAAAATTGATGCCGGCTCTGGAGACGGTTTGATGGACTGCTTGTGCAGCTGTTCGAGGGAGACGCCTGCTGGAATTGCTTGTCTTGTAGTGCCAATCTTAGCCAATGTACCAGCCGCCTCGTTGTCCGCCCTGGGAACGTGGTGAAACTCGCAACCCTCTAAAGGGTCCCTGAGCTGCTAGATGAGGAAGCGGTAGCTCGCCATGTTGGCGTCCCTAGCGTCCCATTCGCTAGAGACTTGCTACACCACAAGGTCCGAGTCGCCGAAGCAAAGGAGCTGTCGGATAACAATCTCCTTTGCAAGCCGGAGGCTGTGAGCGAGCGCTTCGTACTCGGCGACGTTGTGGGAGGCGGCGAAGTGAATCTGGAGAGCATACTTGAGCTGGTCTCCTTTTGGAGACGTCAAGACAATGCCGGCTCCCAGACCAGTTCGCATCTTTGAGCCGTCGAAGTGCATCCGCCAATGAGTGGAATCTGGAGGTGGCGGCTCAAACTGGGTTTCAGCCTAGTCGACAAGGAAGTCAGCCACTACCTGAGACTTGATGGCAGTGCGAGGCTGGTAGCAGATGTCGTGGTCAGCCATGGAGATGGACCACTTGGCGATCCGGCCAGTCACGTCATGGTTGCCCATGATTTCTGAAAGTGGAGCAGTGCTCACCACAGTGATGGCATGCTCTTGGAAGTATTGCTTCAACATCGTTGCGACAAGGTAAACACCATAACACATTTTCTGGTAGTGGGGTAGTTTTTCTTGGAGGCGGACAAGATCTTGCTGAGGTAGTAAATAGGGCGTTGCACTAACAGTACCTTGCCCTCCTCCTTGCGCTCAACTACCAGCACTACACTAACCACGCGAGTGGTCGTTGCAATGTATATGAGAATTGGTTCGCTTTTAGCCGGGGCTGCCAAGATTGGCAGACTTGAGAAGACCCGCTTGACGTCGCGGAAGGCTTCGTCCGCCTGGTCATTCCACTCGAACATGGTCATCTTCTTCATGAGCTGGTAGAGTGAAGCCCCTTCTCGCCGAGCCGGCTAACGAACCGGCTATGGGACGCCACGCAGCCGGCGAACTTCTGGATGTCTAGGATTCGAGCCGGCCTCACCATCCCCTCGATGGTGCCGATTTTCTGAGGGTTCGCTTCAATGCTGCGAGCGGACACGAAGAACCACAAGAGCTTGCCGCCTGGAAACCCAAATACGTACTTCTCCGAGTTGAGCCGGATCTTGTATTCGCGCAGGTTGGCGAACGTCTCCCGCAAGTCGTCGAGGAGGCTGAACTGCTGCTTGGTCTTGACGATGATATCATCCACATAGACATGGATGTTTCTGCCAATCTATGGCAGTAGGCACTGCTGCATGCAGCGTTGGAATGTCGCACCAGTGTTCTTCAGACCGAACGTCATGGTGGTGTAGCAGTAGACCCTGAAGGGCGTGATGAAGGAGGTCTTCAGGCAATCAATTGGATCCAGCTTATTCGGGCAAAGAGATCAAACGGCAGCAGTTCGCAGCCGGCTGTGCAGTCAATCACTTGATCTATCCTAGGCAAAGCGAAAGGGTCTTTCGGGCATGCCTTATTCGGGCTCGTGTAGTCGATCCACATTCGCCAGGTCTTGTTCTTCTTCAGCACCAGGACTGGATTGGCCAACCAATACGATTGGAAAACCTCCATGATGAAGCCGGCTGCGCGGAGGCGGGCAATCTCTTCTCCAATTGTGCGCCGCTTCCCCTCGGCGAAGTGGCGCAAAGGTTGTTTCACCGGCTTTGCATCCGGTCGCACGTGAAGTTTTTGCTCGGCGTACTTCCTCGGAACACCAGGCATGTCTTTGGGAGACCATGCAA
Organism: Hordeum vulgare subsp. vulgare; assembly: GCF_904849725.1. NCBI lineage: Eukaryota > Viridiplantae > Streptophyta > Magnoliopsida > Poales > Poaceae > Hordeum > Hordeum vulgare. Next base: position 230,633,371 of record NC_058518.1, on the reverse strand, counting down.
AGATGTCCCGATTCTCACGGAGGAAATCGACGAGCTCGCCTTCCTATATGGGGCTAAGGTTAGCCCCGATGGTGACGCACCTGCTTGGTCTCTTTAGCCGGCTTGAAGGAGCCTTCGCCGGCCGACTGGGATGGAGGATTAGGGATCGCTAGCTACTCGGTATCCTGAGCCACGAGTCGGTCAATCCGCCTTTTCTCCTTAGCGATCACCACGGCGTCGGCCAGGCGGCTGCTGTCCTGTGCGCACTCAAGCGACTTCTTGTAGTCGCCAGCAATGGTGATGATACCCTTTGGACCCGACATCTTCATCTTTAGGTAGGCGTAGTGGGTGATACCTATGAATTTGGCCAGAGCCAGTCTGCCGAGCAGCGCGTGATACGGGCTGCTGAGATCCACCACCTCGAACCATATGGACTCATGGCGGAAGTGAGGCTTGTCACCGAAAAGGACGTCCAGCTAGATTTTGCCGATCGGAAAGCAGGACTGTCCCGGCACAATGCCGTGGAAGACAGTGCTGGTAGGCAAGACGTCGTTCTCCTTGAGCCCGAGCTTGAGGAGGGTGTCGAGGTAGAGGATTTTGATGCTGCTGCCGTTGTTGACCAACACCCGGGAGAACCGGCAGGTGAGCATCTGGGAGGCGAAAGTGGGGTCGAGGACGAGTGCGTATGAGCCAGGGTTTGGCATCACCGCAGGACGGTCAACCCGCCTCCATGTGATGGGATTTTCAGACCAATGCGTGTATTGGGGAACCGGGGGACCGTGGCATTCACCTCGCGTCGGCACTGGCGCTGGCTGTGCTTGTCGTCGCCTTCGCTGGTGAAGACGACAAATGCTCTGTCTTGATGAGGGTAATCATCGTGGCGATGGAGACGGAGCTGGACCGGGAGCCGAAGCATGAGGCATTGCAGGTGCGCCTGGGGCAGCCGGCATGCCCTCCCCTTGCGATAGTCGTCATGCAAAGTTGCACTGTTCAATGGTGTGGGTACAGGGCTTCGCCCCAGAGTGCATCTTGCAGGGTGCGTCAAGCATCTGCTCGAAGGACTGCTTGGGCTGCCAGTCATTCTTGCCGGTCCGCCCTCGTTGAGAACCGGCCTGAGTAGCCAGTGCCTCTCCCTCCATGTTGGCTACCAGCTTGTTGTTGGAACACGAATCAAGTTGATCCGCCTTGCGCTTGTTGTTGTTCTGGCTGCCTCGATTGTCACCAGCCGGCTTGGGAGTAGTCCGCGTGGGGACAGCCTTGTGCGAGGCGGCCACCTTGACCCGCATTGCGGACTCGACTGTGGCATACTTATCTGCCTTGGCCATGAGCACCGCTAGAGAGGTGGGCTCAGAGCACATGAGCTTGAGCTTGAGGAGAGTGCTGTCTCGGCAGCCGTCGATGAAGTACTGGATGGCTTGTACCTCATACACTCCCTCACAGGAGTTGCGAAGCTCCGTCCAGCGCGTGACGTAGTCACGAAGGGGTTCGTCGGGCCTCTAGACGCACATGGCCAGCTCGCGAGGCCGGCCAGTGCGGGTGTCAGTGAAGTTGTGGACGAACGCCTCCACGAAGTTGACACTGCCGGCTGGAAGGCTATTAAGCCAAGTCCGAGCCAAGCCAGCCAGCATGAGTGGCATGTAGCGGATGGCTACGTGCTTGTTGCCCCTGGCAATGCCAACGGCGGTGGTGTAGTCGATCAGCCAGTCTTCTGGCTTGGCGGTGTCGTTGTACTTGGGAGTGTCCCGAGGCAGAGTGAAGCTTCGGGGAAACTGTTCCTTCGGATCTGGGGGCCAAAGCATGCCGGACCGATGGGACCATCCTCCTCCAAAAGAGTTGACTGGGCCAGAGCGTTGAGACAGCGTGGAGGTGGCGATGGGCGTCCTCAAGCCGGTAAGTGCAGACTGAATGGTGTCGGCAGAGACAACAACAGGCTCACAGGCGTCTGTTGACGACTTTCCAGGAGCTGTGCTAGTGCCCGCACTGATGACCATCACCTCCACGACGTTCGAGATGGTGGCGACATGATACGGTGTAAAGAACCCCATAGACGACGGAGGTCCATCCAAGATGAAGACGTTGTTGGGGTACACGTCGAACGTAGGCGTCTCAGCAATAGAGAGCCTACTGAAGCTGGCGCATAATGCCTCGACATCGAAGTCCTCGCCAGGATAGCGAGGACCGTCACGGAGACGCAAATCGCTAAAGAGAACGCTTAGGTTCTCCATAGCAGCGACGACGATGCTGGGGAGTGACTCATCATCGGACTCCCCATCTGAATCCGCATGACAGACTGGGGCGTCGATCATCATCGGTGAAGCCTCATCGAAGGCAGGCTCAATGGGCATGCATATCAGGCCGGACGCGATGCATCCGACAGTGTAAGTGCAGGGCCCCGCCCAGCGCGTGAAGCCAGCCGATGCCGCGGACGGCCCCACGGTGGGCGCCAAATGTTGGTGTTTACTCACAACATAAGCCATGGGTAGGCTAAAGATGGTGGGAACCTAAGTGGCATCGAAGGGTGCTAGGAACGAGGTTGGTACACGCATGGGACGCACGATGTACCCAGGTTCAGGGCTCTCCATAGAGATAACACCCCTAATCCTGCCGGAGTGTATGATGTATGAATGGGACTACAAAGAGCTCCTCAAGATGTATTGCGGAGGAGGAAGAAGGAGCTGCCGGCTCGTGTCTGCCTCTCCTTTGTGGTTGGTGTGTGTGCTGAGTTGACCGACCCTGTGCATGGAGGGGGACCTGGGGGTTTTATAGACGAAACCACCGACCTACAATATGGATAAAAGGTACAAGAGTGGGACCCAACTGGCAGCCTCGCCGGCTGGCCAGGGGGCCCACGGGTCTTGTCTTGTCGCTGGAGGGGCCCACCGGCTGCGAGGTCCCATCTCGCTGTGGGACCCGCCGGCTAGCCAATAAGGCTCTCGCGTAAGGTTGGCGCAGGACACCTGTAGTACGTCCGACGTCGTCCAGCAATGATCATCATGGGCAGGCAGTCATGGAGTGGGAGTTTGACGGGCCGACATTGTGCAGGGTCATGGATCAAAGCCGGAGGAGGTCAGCGGCGTGGCCGCCGACGCTTGTACCTTTCGTGCACCCCGATCCAGTACCTTTGCTGACGCGTAGCCACCTTTAACCGTAGGATTTCCTCATGACCTACAGTCTAATGTGACTTGTGATCCCCAGCCGGCATGGGCACGGCCGCTTCGCCCCTAGACGGCTGGCTTGGCCTAGGCGGCCAGGGAGAAGTAGCCGTCTGGCCTCTAGCCGGCAGCTGCTTCCTGGCCGGCCAGAGAGTTCGCCGTCTCGCCCCCAGCCGGCAGGTGCTTCCAAGCCGGCCAGGGGGAGTTGGTCTTTACAGAATGGTTCTTGTTGTTCCTTCTTCGCCGAAGGCAAAGGAGTAGGCTTGATGAGCCTACCCCGGGGTTATCCCCCCTGACAAGTATGCAGCAAAACATGCATATGTTTCATACGAGTTGTATTGCAAGATTCGAATTATTAACTATGGCTAGCTTCACCTCACACCAGCTTGGGGACATTCTGATTCAGACGATTGACATGAGTAGTGTCCACAACAGCGAAAACTTGTATATATATCTATGCTAGCTATTATTATGTATGGTTTGGATGAGTATTATTATGTAATTCTTGCAAAACTTTATATATGTCTAGTTTCTGTTTGTGCCATTGTAGTTTCCAAATTTGAATGGTTTAGCCCTTTCTAACTTCATTTGCTACTTTTCATGGTATCATGCATTTCGACCACATATATATAAACGAAGTGCATCCAGTTTTTGCCGCAACCCTCTCAACTTTTCAGCACATGCTATTTGGGTGAAATGATGATACCATGCCATCTTTCAACCTATTCAGAGTTCATTTATAGTGCTTTTCAATTTGTGGGTCATTTAGCTAAAATAAGTAAATGCATGAAAAAAAACCAGATGAACTCAGAAAGTGTTAAAAATTGATGATGTGGCCTTGAATGGTGCATTTTAAACACACAAAAAGTCTTGAGTTCAAATAAGTTCACAAAAATGAAATCCCTTTTGTAAGAGATCAGTTTTCCTAAGAAACCCTGATACTTCAAAAGAGATTGTATGATTTGTACACGAAGTGCATCTAATTTTTGTCGCAACCCTGTCAACTTTTTAGTACATGCTATGTGGGTGAAATGATGATACCATGCCAACTTTCAACCTATTCAGAGTTCATTTGTAGTGCTTTTCAATTTTTGGGTCATTTAGCTCAAAAAATCAGTAATTGCATGAAAAATACCAAATGAACTCAGAAATTGCTGAAAATTGATGATGTGGCCTTGAATGGTGCATTTTGGACACACAAAAAGTCTTGAGTTCAAATAAGTTAAAAAAAATGAAATCCCTTTTGTAAGAGGTGAGTTTTCGTAAGAAACCGTGATGCTTCAAAAGGGATTGTCCAATTTTTACTCGAAGTGCTTTCAGTTTTTGCCGCAACCCTCTCAACTTTTTTAGCACATGCTATGTGGGTGAAATATTGATACCATGCCAACTTTCAACCTATTCAGAGTTCATTTGTAGTGATTTTCAATTTCTGGGTCAGTTAGCTCAAAAGAATCGGTAAATGCATGAAAAATACCAAATGAACTCAGAAACGTGTTGAACACTGATGATGTGGCCTTGAATGGTGCATTTTGAACACACAAATAGTCTTGAGTTCAAATAAGTTCAAAAAGATGAAATCCCTTTTTGTAACACATGAGTTTTCGTAAGAAACCCTCATACTTAGAAAGAGATTGTTTGATTTGTACACGAAATGCATCCAACTTTTGCCGCAACCCTCTCAACTTTTTAGCAGATGCTATGTGGGTCAAATGATGATACCATGCCAACTTTCAACCTATTCAGAGTTCATTTGTAGTGCTCTTCAATTTCTGGGTCATTTAGGTCAAAAAAATCAGTAAATGCATGAAAATTCCAAATGAACTCACAAAGTGTTGAAAATTTATGATGTGGCCTTGAATAGTACATTTTGAACACACAAAAAGTCTTGAGTTCAAATAAGTTCAAAAAATGAAATCCCTTTTGTAATAGATGAGTTTTTGTAAGAAACCCTCATACTTTGAAAGAGATTGTCCGATTTGTACACGAATTGCATCCAGTTTTTGCCGCAACCTTCTCAAATTTGTAGCACATGCTATGTGGGTGAAATGGTGATACCATGCCAACTTTCAACCTATTCAAAGTTCATTTGTAGTGCTTTTCAATTTCTGGGTCATTTAGTTCAAAAAAGTCAGTAAATGCGTGAAAAATACCAAATAAACCCAGAAAGTGTTGAAAAATTATGATGTGGCCTTGAATGGAGCATTTTGAACACACAAAAAGTCTTGAGTTCAAATACTTTAAAAACATGAAATCCCTTTTGTAAGAGATGAGTTTTCGTAAGAAACCCTCATACTTCGAAACGGATTGTCCGATTTGTGCACGAAGTGCATCGAGTTTTTGCCGCAACCCTCTCAGCTTTTTAGCACATGCTATGTGGGTGAAATGATGATACCATGCCAACTTTCAACCTATTCACAGTTAATTTGTAGTGAGTTTCAATTGTTGGGTCAGTTAGCTCAAAAATATCAGTAAATGCATGAAAAATACCAAATGAACTCAGAAAGTGTTGAAAATTGATGATGTGGTATTGAATGGTGCATTCCGGACACACAAAAGGTCTTGGGTTCAAAGAAGTTAAAAAATGAAATCCTTTTATAGCAGATTTATTTTCGTAAGAAACCCTCATACTTCGAAACAGATTGTCCGATTTGTACACAAAGTGCATCCAGTTTTTGCCGCAACCCTCTCAGCTTTTTAGCACATGCTATGTGGGTGAAATGATGATACCATGCCAACTTTCAACCTATTCAGATTTCATTTGTAGTTCTTTTCAATTTCTAGGTCATTTAAATGCATGAAAAATACCAAATGAACTCGGAAAGTGTTGAAAATTGATGATGTGGCCTTGAATGGTGCATTTGAAACACGCAAAAAGTCTTGAGTTCAAATAAGTTCAAAAAAATGAAATCCCTTTTGTAACAGATCTGTTTTTTATTAAAACAGTCATTTAAAATACCTTCAAACCTACCAAATTGAATATAATGATAAAAACACAGTAATATTAAATAACAGGAAAAAGAATCACTAAAAAATCTATTTCTTAGTAAAGTTATTCATAAAATAAATAAATAAAGTAAAAAACGAAACAAAAAAAAGTTTTTTAAAAATGCCACCTACGCGGCCACCACGGCGTGAATACGACTAGAAACCCAACTAGAGAGTTGGGCCAGGATTCAGGCCCGCAGAAGGCTAAGTAGTACCGCAATGATTGATAAATTAGTCCCGGAAGCCTGCAGTTGAGAGGGGCTCGACAGGGTATGCGCACCAGCGCTTATAAACCACTCCCGGGCTCTCTCGGCTAGCAAGGTGGGACTAAACATCCAACCGCACCGCGGCTGTGGCACGCACATGCCTTTAGTCCCGGTTTGTGCCACCAACCGACATGAAAGACGCCCTTTCGTGTCGGTCTGTGGCACCAATTAGTACTAAAGGCCTCTTCTTCCCACCCTTTGTGCAGCTAAAAGTCGACATTTTAGTCCCGGTTTGCGGCACCAACCGTGATGAAAGGGTGGCATTGGTCCCAGTTTGTGCCTCGAACAGGGACCACATGTTTTCGCATATAGGCGGGAGTTGTCAAAATTTCCCCCAAACTCTCCCATTTACTCCGAGCCCGTCCTCCTCGTTGTCGCCACCATCCCGAGCCCGTCGTCCTCGTCGTCGTCGTTGCCGCCCCGGTCCCGTCCTCCTCCTCGTCATCGTCGTCGCCCCCGAGCCGTCGTCGTCGCCGTCGTCCCCGAGGTCGTCGTCGTCGCCGCCCCCGAGCACGTCGCCATCTTCGCCCCGAGCCCGTCGTCGTCACCCCTGAGCCCGTCGCCGTTGCCCCGAGCACGTCCTCGTTCCCGCCCCAAGCCCGTCGTCGTCGCCCCGAGACCGTCGCCGTCGCCCCGAGCCCGTCGTCATCGTCGCCGCCACCCGAGACCGTCGTCGTTGCCGGCCCGAGCCCATCGGCCCCCATGAGCTCCTCCGCTACCTAATTAAATTGCTAGTTTTAGATTTCATATTAAATTGGACGAGTCAAAGATGAGTCAAAGCTTTTGCAAATTTAGTTTTAAATGTATTTTAGTTTTAGATGTATTTTAGGTTTAGTTTTAGATTTCTTTTTTTGCGGTAAGAGATGAGTCAAAGCTTTTGAAAATTTGTTTCTCTATTCCTGCCCATTGCTACCTAATTAAATTGGAATTTGCAAACAAATCATTCAAGACATATATTAATTCCATATTTATTCTTTAAATAGTAGGGATTTAAATAGTTGTAGAAATGGTTCTCGACGTCGATGATGCCCATCCCTCATCCTCGTCGTCGCATCGGTGGCGACCACCTGCTTGATAGGCTCCTGCATGGCAGGACTAGACTCCTCGAGGCTGGCACTGGGAGGTGCTACCTTTTGGGGCGTGCATCTTGGCGAGGAATCAGGCTCCCATCGTCGACCCGGAGCTTCTTCGGTGGCGGTCGCATGGGCGTGTGAGGGAGGAGGACGAGCACGTACGTCGCTACTTGGTTGCGTTGGACGCTAGGTTCTCCAATACCTGGCAAGTTCTTCAGGGATCTCACCCGAGCTATGATCCTGTTATGGTTCCTTCTCTATGGGTTTCCCTCGCTCGTGCCTCAGTACAACGGCAATTCTTTGGGTGATCACTTTGATGATGAACCGCGAGTGGAACAGGTTATACTAGAGATGTATTCGAGATTATATTCGATAAAATTTGAGATGTTCATTGTTGGTTGTAACTGAAAGAAAACCTTTTTGCCTCTTGAGTACTATTGCATTATATATCATAACGTACATCTATGAACTATTCAACATTTGGAAATGAAATATAAAAAAGTTTGAGCATGTTTAAAATATAGAAGTTCGTCTAATTTGGTTATTCATACAAGGAGCTGAAATATTTGCAGAAACTATGGATCAAAGAGACTTGGAACAAGACTAGTTGTTGGGGGAGATAATGCTTGGCGGAGGTCATTTCTTGTCGTATCTCAACAATGAAATATTTCTGGAAGGAGAGGATGACGACTCGTGTGATCGAACAATGGAGGAGGAAGGACATGATCATGATGGCTTCAGTTACCGAATGCCGAAGGACGAAGGAGACCATGATGACTGCTCCGGTGACCGAACAGAGGACAGAGCTGTTGCAAACTCTGGCGAGGTATATATATATTAATTAATCCCGAAGGTATATACATATATTAACTCTTCTTTCCTCTTTTATAGCCCTACAGATCGAGCCAAACATCGGTAAAGAGACGAGGCCCGAACAGAACGTTGCGCATGGATGAAAAGTTCACGATCACAGCACTAACGGATGATGGCCTACCGATTGAACCCAAGCGGACCAAGGACGCATTTTTTGCTCACTTTGGAGCTATTGTTAGGGACAACATCCTGATCAGCATCAAGCAACGGAATAATCCTAAGGGCGATGACGTCCCTGAAGGTGATTATGTCACCGATAGGCAGAAAGATGATCTTTAGATCATGCTGAAGGCAAATTTCACCCTACGCCACAGGAGGATCCGAATAAGCCAGTTATATAGCCACTGGTCAAGGCATGTGCTCTTAACAAGATGCACCTCTATTCAGGAGGTGGAAGAATGATTTGAAATCATTTTTTGTCGACAAAGGGAAGACTCCAAAATTAATCGGCCGATTTGAGACGATAAGAGATCACTGGCCCGCATTTGTGGCCTACAAGACATCGGACAAGAGTAAGAAAATGTCACAGACAAACAAGAACAATGCCGCAAAGGAGCAGTATCACCATCACATGGGGTCAGGTGGCTACATCAGCCCGACCGTTCTGGGACAAAGTTGAGAATTACTTGATTGCTAAAGGGGTCAAACCACACACATTGAACTGGCCAGACCTTTCAAGGACTTGGTTCTTCGGGGTTGGGGGAACTTTGGACCCTAAAACAGGGAAGTGCCGTTGGACGGACAAGCAACTTGAAATACCCATCAACAAGCTTCAGAAGTATATCACCGCAGCGCAGGAAGGGATGTTCATTCCCGACAGAGAGAAGAACGAGATGACTGAGGCCCTAGGGAATGTTGAGCACCCTAGACGAACACGAGGCACACCAGGGTTCGTTCCGTGGAAGGTTGGGTTTCTCGACGCAGACGGTTACAGAAGTTGGGAGAGAAATAGGAAAGCGGAGCTGAGCGACATGCAAAAGCTCCAAGCAAGACTACAAAAGCTTGAGGAACTTGATAGCCAGCAAGCTGCCGACGAACCATCTAAGCGGCACGAAGCTACCCGAGAAAGTACCCCACCATCTCAGGAGAGAAGCAACATGGCTTCCATGGAACCCGTTCAGCATGACTTCACGGCTCCTAGCTACCCCGTGGATACTAGCACAGAGGCTCAACATTGCGAGCTTATGATGAAATGTCGAAACCTCACTTTCAAGGCGGCTGTCGGCTCTGTTGCACCTCCTCAACCCAACAAAACTTTTCACTGCCTTCCCATTCCACATGGCTATACTGTTGTGATGGTGGATCAAGTAATCGAGGGATTTGAGGAACTCGAGCTTGACCACCCTACAAGTGAAGGGGAGAATCAGCTGGTTCGTGGTCTCACGAGTACATGTATATGGCAGAAGGAGTTCATCAAGCTTCCAAAATGGTAGCCTCCTCATCCTCCTCCTCCTCCGGTGACTGATCAGGGCACTCCGCCTCCTCCCCCTCCTCCTCCTCCTCCTCCGGCAGGTGATCAGGGCACTCTGCCTCCTTCTCCGGCTCCTCCGACGCGTGAGGGCACTTCGCCTCCTCCTTGGCCTACTCCGACGCGTTACAGCAGTCCGCCTCCTCCTTCACCTCATTGGCAACGTAGGAAGACAAACGCCGCCACTCCGGCTCCTCCGGCGCGTCAGAGCAGTCCGCCTCCTTTTCTCAAGTGGAAGGGATACGCCTCCTTCTATCCGGCGGCCAGCAGTACAAGCAGAGGCGGGAAATACGGTCCATCTCTCAAGACTCTGGAAAAGTTACAATATGAGAGGACTAAGCAGGAAAACGAGGACATATGTCGTGCTTAATTGAGGGCCCATTTTGCAAAGAAAACTCCACCTCAGAAGGAGAAGCTAGATCCGGTGAAAGTGGAGCGCACGATCAACCAACTGAAGCGACCAGCACCGCCTCCGGCGGATTCCAACTATGACCACATTCTTAAAAAGACATTTGCACAAGCGAGGCGGTCGGGAACTACTTCCAGTGATGCAATGAGAAGTGGGAAAACAATTCCCCAGTTCGGCCAACATGAGAAGCAATCATGCCCCCGCTCAAGATGTCTAGTGTTATCGTCGTTGCTAATCATTCGGGGATGGTGCCGGGTACCAATCTTGATGATTACTTGGGGGATGAGGTAACAAAAGAACAATGTAAATACGTGCGCGGGAAGCCTCTCGTCAAACCTGGTCACCCTCATCTAACAACGATGATGCACAAATTGCATGAGTGGTACATGAAAACCTACAGCGAGTCTAAGAAAGGCGCTATGTATGTGGCAGTGAAACCAGAGCACGAATTCATTAGACTTCCCGTGATTCCTATTCAATTTGAGGAGTTATTTCAGTTATACAATCAACTAGCCCTCGACAAACAACTCATGACTTCCTACTACCTGTATGTCTCAAGCTCAGCTTGTTCATTGGATGTATATATAATTATCCTCATTATATATATTATGCAGATTGTAGATCGTCGAATTAAAAAAAGAAGGAATCGTCGATGTTGAGTTCATTAGCCCAGATGCCGTAAATGAATTGACAATACGAAACTCAATCAAAGAGACCGAGGAGAAGTTGCTAAACTCGTTCCTTATACATCAAAACAAAAGGGAAATAATCTTTCCTTACATCTTCAAGTGAGTGTTCTTGTCTTCTATGTATACTCGGTTTCGCTTACTCGAGGTTAAGTAATGTAATTGTTGAGTTATATATGCATGCGCAGATACCACTTTATTCTGCTATCCATTGACATTGGCAGGGCATTAGTATCTGTCTTAGACTCGAGACATAAAGCCAAAGAGGATTATGCGGACATGACTGCAATGCTCAAGAAGTAAGTACAATCAATACCGGGACCATATCGGCATGCAACTTTCGTTCATTGACTGATATCAAGTAATCGTTTCCTTTGCCTCGTAGGGTTTGGAAGAAGTTCGCCAATAAGGTTCCCGGTCTAAACAAAGAGTTGCGATTTACACACCCCCACGTAAGTAGTACTAGCTAGTTCCACGCATCTCTAATTGATTCAAATATATCATTAACATGCTTGCTTATCAGGTTGATTGAACTCTATTCTCGTAAAGTATATGTACCAGAAAAAGGGACTATTTTATGTGGATACTACGTATGCGAGTTCATTCGCCACTCGACCTCTGAGCGGGGTATTCGCCACTCGACCTCTGAGAGGGGCTTCCTTAAGGAACTATTTGAAGTACGTAAATAATATTCACAATTTTATTTTATATATTACCATCAATTCTGTTGAGTTTTATTCATATATATGCCTGTATTGACCCCCTTCTTTAAATTAGATCTGCCAGATGCGGGATGAACTCCTACCATATGATCGCATACGAGCAATTCAAGAGGAATTGGCGGGATTCTTTCTTGACCCTGTCATACCTAAAGACGGAGAATACCATGTGGATTTGTGATTGGATCTTAATTAGATGATGTTAGGGATTGTAAAAGATATTATATTGTATATATATGTTAGGGATTGTAAATGGTTTCCTTCATTTTCTTATTAGCTAGCGTCAAGTTCTTTCTATATGTATAGTAGCTAGCATCGACCAAGCATGGAGAAAGAGAGGCCACTTCTCTCTATTAGCTAGCTAACACAATATGAAACCACTAAACTAACCCTCCAAAACCCGCCAACCCCCCCCCCATTCAAAAAAACAAAAACCTCGACTCCGGCCAAATGCTGACGCGTGGATGCCATTTGGTCCCGGTTGGTGTGACTAACCGGGACTAAAGGTCCTCCTGCATGGGCTCCCCGCAGCGGCCACGTGGAGCTCCTTTGGGCCCGGTCCATAATCCAACCGGGACTAAAGGTTTGGGCCTTTAGTCCCCACCCTTTAGTCATGGTTCAAGAACCGGGGCTAATGGGCCTCTAGAACCGGGACAAATGGGCCTTTTTCTACTAATGTAGGGGTAATAGTAAAGTGCATATCAATATTATGTATATCCAATATACTTTTGCCGACTTTGCCAACCATCGAATCTACCAAGTAACTAGGGTAGTTCCGCTCCAATGACCGTTCCCTCATAATAGAAGCACTTAGTCTTGGGTGTGGGTTTAACCTTGGGTTTCGTCACTAGAGCGGCAACTGGTTTTCCTTTCATGAAGTATCCCTTCTTACCCTTGCCCTTCTAGAAACTAGTGGTTTACTAACCATCAATACATGATGCTTCTACTTGATTTATACCTTCGCGGTGTCAAACATCGCGAATAACTCAGGGATCATCATATTCATCCCTAATATGCTATAGTTCATGACGAAGCTCTAGTAGCTTGGTGGCAATGACTTTGGAGAACCATCACTATCTCATCTGGAAGATTAACTCCCACTCGATACAAGCAATTGTAGTACTCAGACAATCTGAGTAGATGCTCAACGATTGAGCTTTTCTCCCTTAGTTTGTAGATAAAGAATCTTGTCAGAGGTATCATAGCTCTTAACACGGGCACGAGCCTGGAATACCAATTTCATCTCTTGGAACATCTTGTATCTCCCACGACGTTCGAAACATCTTCAGTGCCTCAATTCTAAGTCGTTTAAGCATTATGCACTGAACTATCATGTAGTCATCAAAAACGTGTATGTCAGCTATTCGCAACATCCACAGATGACGCTTGGGGTTCAGCACACCGAGCGGTGCATTATAAGGCTTGTGTGCAGCAATGAGGACAATCCTTAGTTTACAAACCCAGTACGCATAATTGCTACTATCATCTTTCAACTAAATTTTCTCTAGGAACATATCAAAAATAGTAGAGCTACAACGCAAGCTGCAACATAATTTGCCAAGACATTTTGACTATTTTCATGGCAAATGAGTTTAGCTAATCATATTACTAATAAACTCCCACTCAAATTGACATCCCTTTGGTCATTCGAGTGGCGCATGATCCAAATTCACAAACTCAAGTCCGATCATCACGTGAGTTTAGTATAATTTCAATGGTGAACATTTCCATGTTGATCATATCAACTATATGACTCATGCTCGACCTTTCAATCTCTTGTGTTCTGAGGCCATGTCTGTACATGCCAGGCTCGTCAAGTTTAACCCGAGTATTCCGCGTGTGCAACTGTTTTGCACCTGTTGTATGTGAACGTTGAGTCTATCACACCCGATAATCACGTGGTGTCTCGAAACGACGAACTATCGCAACGGTGCACAGTCGGGGAGAACACAATTTTATCTTCAAATTTTAGTGAGGGGTCACCTTATAATGCTACCATCGTCCTAACCAAAATAAGGTGCATAAAAGGATTAACATCACATGCAAACCATAACTAACATGATATGGCCATGAACTTGTGCTTCTTGATCTCCATCACCAAGGCACCGGCATGATCTCCATCGTCACCAGTGCCACATCATGATCTCCACCATTGTGCTGCCATCGAGGTTGTCGTGCTAACTATGTTGTTGCTACTAAAACTACTACTAGCGATAAAGCAAAGCATCACCAAGCGCGAAAATAATAAAAGACAACCCTATGGCTCCTGTCGGTTGTCGTAGCACCGACGTGCAAGCCGATATTTAACTATTACAACATGATCATCGCATACATCCAATATATCATATCATGTCTTTGGCCATATCACATCACATGCATACCCTGCAAAAACAAAGTTGGACCTCCTCTAATTTGTTGTTACATGTTTTACGTGGCTGTTATGGGTATCTAGCATGATCGCATCTTACTTACGCAAAACCACAACAGTGATATGCAAGTTGTTATTTAACCTTCTCCAAGAACAGCCTCGGTCAAATCCGATTCAAAAAAGTTGAAGAAACATACACCCACCAGTCATATTTATGCAACAAGTTGCATGTTAGTCGATGAAACTGGTCTATCGTAAGCGTATGAGTAATGTTGGTCCGAGCCGCTTCAATCCAACAATACCGTCGAATCAAGAAAAAACTAAGGAGGGCAGCAAATAAAACATCAACCCCAACAAACTCTTTTGTGTTCTACTAGAGATATCATCTACGCATGAACCTAGCTCATGATGCTACTGTTGGGGAACGTTGCATGGGAATCAAAAAATTCCTACGCATACACAATACCTATCCATGGTGATTATCATCTATGAGATAGGAGAGTGAATCTATGCTACGGCAACAAAAGTCCTTCCCCGGCAACGGCACCAGAAATTCTTCTTGCTACTTCTCAAACAAAAGCGCCAGAAATTGACACGTTGACGAAGACTTGCTTGCGTTGGTTTTTCCCTTGAAGAGGAAAGGGTGATGCAGCAAAGGAGAAGTAAGTATTTCCCTCGGTTTGAGAACCAAGGTATCGATCCAGTAGGAGGGTCTCGTCAAGTCCAGAGTACCTGCTCAAACACAAACGAGCTTGCACCCAACGCTTCAAAGGGGTTGTCAATCCCTTCAAGATTGTTTGCAAAGTGAGATCTGAAATCGGAAAGTGCAATGAAGTAAAAAGTGTAAGGCTGAAAATATGGTGTGGAGTAGACCCGGGGGCCATAGTGTTCACTAGAGGCTTCTGTGCAAATATCACGGTGGGTGAACAAATTACTGTCGAGCAATTGATAGAACCGCGCAAAGTCATGACGATATCTAAGGCAAAGATCATACATATAGGCATCACATCCGAGACAAATAGACCGATACTTTCTGCATCTACTACTATTACTCCACACATAGACTGCTATCCAGCATGCAACTAGTGTATTGAGTTCATGAAGAACAGAGTAACGCCTTAAGAAAGATGACATGATGTAGAGGGATAATATCAAACCAATGAAGAAAACCCCATCTATTTACCCTTGATGGCAACAACATGATGCGTGCCTCTACCCTTCCGTCACTGGGTGAGGTCACCACATGGTATGAACCCTAAACCAAGCACTTCTCCCATTGCAAGAATCATAGATCTAGTTGGCCAAACAAAACCCACAACTTGAAGAGAATTACAAGGATATGTAATCATGCATAAGAGAGATCAGAAGAAACTCAAATAAGATTCATAGATAATCTGATCATAAATCCAGAATTCATCGGACATCGACAAACACACCGCAAAAGAAGATTACATCGGATAGATCTCCATGAAGATCATGGAGAACTTCGTATTGAAGATCCAAGAAAGAGAAGAAGTCATCTAGTTACTAGCTATGGACCCGTAGGTCTATGGTGAACTACTCACGCATCATCGGACAGGTCATGGTGTTGATGAAGAATCCCTCCATATCTGAATCCCCCCTTTGGCAGGGCACCAGAACGTGCCCCGGATGGGATCTTGCGGAGACAGAAGCTTGCGGCGGCGGAAAAGTACATTCGATGATCTCTTGATTTTTTGTGGAATTTTTGGGGATATATAGGCGCAAAACCTAGGGCAAAGGGGCCTCAAGGAGTCCACAAGCCAGGGGGCCGCGGGCCCCCCTGGCTGCGCCATGAGGGCTTGTGGGTCCCTAGTGGCCCGTGCCCTGATTCTCCGGCTCTTCGATCTTTTTCTGTTCCGGAAAAAATCTTTTTGGCAGTTTCATTCCGTTTGGGCTCCGTTCAAAATCCTCCTCTGAAAGGGGTCAAAAACATGGAAAAAATAGGAACTGGCACTTGGCACTGAGTTAATAAGTTAGTCCCAAAAAATATATAAAAGGCATGCAAAACATCCAAAGTGGGACAAGATAATAGCATGAAACCATAAAAAATTAAAGATACGTTGGAGACGTATCAATCTACATACCCTTGTAGATCGCTAAGAGGAATTGTATATAACGTGGTTGATGTAGTGGAACATCCTCACGATTCAAATCACAGCCAATCCCACGATCTCATCATGATCCATCCCGCGATCCCATCACGATCCATCCCGATCTGGTGTCGAACGGACGACACCTCCGCGTTCAACACACGTACAACTCGATGACGATCTCCACCTTATTGATCCAGCAAGAGGGGTAGAGAGGTAGATAACTTCTCCAGCACGTTGGCGTGCTGGTGGTCATGGTGAACTAATCCAGTAGGGCTTCTACCGAACTAGACTAGAGGAGAAACAGATCTAGAGGGAGAGAGAGGCAGTGGTGGCTGATTTCTGTGTGTTCAAAAACCCTCAATACCTCTAGTATGTATAGGAGGAGAGGAGGGCGACTGGCACCCTAGGGTTTGCCCCTTTGGGTCGGTCGAAGTGGAGAGGAGAGGAGGAGTCCTCCTTCAATCCTAGTAGGATTAGGACTCCTTCATTACCACTTGGAAACACTTTCCACCATTGGCTTTTTGCCTTATTCCTCCACTCCAGTCGCATGGGTTTTATGGATGCTTCGGCCAGCCCACAATGGGCTGGTATACCTCCTTGCACAGCCCATGAAGCCTTTGGGTTGTCACACCCCTCCCGGTGGTCCCTTGGTACCCTCCCGACACTCCCAGTACAGTATCGATGAGCCCGAAACTTTTCCTGTGACCAAAAGAGGACTTCCTATGTATCAATCTTTACCTCCGGATCATTTTGGAGCTCCTGGTGACGTCCAGGATCTCATCCGAGACTCCGAACAATCTTCGGTCACCAACACTTGTAACTCAACTATACCAAAATGTCACTGAACCATAACTGTGCAGACCCTGCGGGTTTGAGAACTAGGCAGACATGTCCTGAGACACTCTCCGGTCAATAACCAATTGCGGGGCCTAGATTCCCATATTTGCTCCTACATATTCTACTAAGATGATTATCATTTGAACCTCTGTGTCAAGGATTCAGTTAATCCTGTATGTTGTTCCCTTTGTCCTTCGGTATGTTACTTGCCCGAGATTCGATCGTTGGTATCCCTATACGTAGTTCCTCGTTATCGGCAAGTCACTTTACTCATTCCGCAATAAAAGATCTCATAACTAACTCCTTAGTCACGTTGCTTGCAAGGCTTGTTGTGATGTTGTATTATCGAGTGGGCCCCGAGATACCTCTCTGTCATACGGAGTGAGAAATCCCAGTCTTGATCCATGCCAACCCAACAAACACCTTTGGAGATACCTATAGAGAACCTTTATAGTCGTCCAGATACGTCTTGACGTGTGATACACACAAGGTATTCATCCCATGGTCATAGGAACGAATACATTGACATGCAGAAAACAGTAGCAATAAACTGAGATAATCACATGCCACGTTCATAGTTTGGGTCTTGTCCATCACATCATTCTCCTAATGATGTGATCCCGTTATCAAGTGACAAAACTTGGCTCTGGCCAGGAAACCTTGACCATCTTTGATCAACGAGCTAGTCAACTAGAGGCTCACTAGGGACAGTGTGTTGTCTATGTATCCACACATGTTTTTGAGTTTCCGATCAATACAATTCTAGCATCGTTAATAAACGATTATCATGAACAAGGAAATATAATAATAACAAATTTATTATTGTCTCTAGGGAAAATTTCCCACATGTTGATGTCAAGCAACCCCCGGGGTTGGAGGATTCCAAGTTCCCTAATCATGTTTATGTTCTCGATAAGGCACTCTATGGCCTTAAACAAGCCCCACGTGTGTGGTATGAGCACCATACCGAGATGTTACATGACCATGGATATGAAGTTGGGAAAATTGGCCCCACTCATATTACTAAGAAGGTCAAGGGGAGTTTGTTCATATGCCAACTATATGTTGATGATATTATCTTTGTTTCCCTAAAAAGCTTTTAATGAAGAATTTACCGAACTAATGACTAAAGAGTTTGAGATGTCTATGATGGGAGAGTTGAAGCTTTTCCTTGTATTCGAAGTCAAGAAATGAAGTGAAGGAACCTGCATCATTCAAGCAAAATATACTCAAGACATGCTCAAAAGGTTCAAGATGGATAATCTCAAACCAGCCAAGGCCAACACTCCCATGCCTCTCAACTACTATCTTGACCTCGATCCCAATGGTCAAGTCGTGGATCAAAAGGTATATTGCTCCATGATCAGCTTCGTGCTTTACCTTTGTTCATCTAGACCAGATATTATATTGAGTGTGGGAATTTGTGCATGATTTCAATCTGCACCTAAGGAAAGCCACTATGTGGCGGTCAAGCGAATCTTTTGATACTTGGCTCATTCCCCAAACTTTGTCTTATGGTATTCCAAAGGTGCTTCATTTGATCTCATGCGATATTCGGACTCGGATTGGGAAGGAGACCGTGTTGAGAGGAAGTCAACTTTCGGAGGTTGCCAATTTCTTGGTCGCTCTGTGGTAAGTTAGTCTGTCAAGAAACAAAACTGTGTTTCTCTCTCGTCCACCGAAGTTGAATATGTAGATGCTACAAGTTTATGTGGTTAGTTGCTTTGGATAAGGCAAACTCTAAAGGATTATGGTTTCACGTGTGACAAAGTGACTCTTTATTGTGATAATATTAGTGCTATCTCAATATCCAACAACCCAGTTCAAGATTGCAATATGAAACACATCAGTATTCGTCACCACTTCATCCGGGAGCATATCAAGCGTGGGGAGATTGACCTCATTAATCTCAACACTAATGATCAGCTTGCGGCTATCTTCATGAAGCCTTTGAATGAAGCAAGATTTCATGAGTTAAGGCATGAGGTAAATATAACTAATTTGAGAAATGTGGATTGAAACTAGGCACACCCCACCACTCTCATAATTTTATCTTTTTTAGGTGTAGGCATGGATTTAGGCAGAGTGTTGTTCTCTCAATGAACTCTCCCTCCCCCTATTATGCATAAAACAATTCGGTCGTTCACGTTAGTCATCATCGATGACACTTGTGCTTCAACGACGAGTTACGGTCTTGGGCCCAAGGTTAAAATCTTCCCCGTGTCATACCTACTAACTCAAACATAGGTGGCCTCGTCAACCGCCCCCCTCCTTATGGTACTTGTCTCACGGGAACATCACATTTTTGTTCGTGTCACTCCAAGTCCACGTCTCTCTACTTATATTTTTTCCACAATTTGGAGTGATCTCATCCCCATGACTTGTCTTTATATGTTTTACCTCGTGGTGACTCAAATTTTTTGATTTTGCACATTTTTTGGTCATCTGGAGTGGTACTACCGCTGCCACGGTGGTACTATTTAATGATAAGAGGTAGTATCGGTTGTCGCAGTAGTACTACCACTTAGACTCTGTCGCAAGGGGGTTATGGGGCCGGGCAGGGGAAGTTTTCTCACCTCATACACATTCATCCCCACTCCTCCTCGTGGGTGTCTCTCTCCAGACGACCCGAAGGCTCCGGTGGCCGCCATCGTTCTCCATTTTCAGCCACCCGTTCGTTATTTCAACCGATGGAATCGTTGTCCACCCCTCCTCTTGCCATGGATACCGGTATTGTCCCTGTTCTTCTCCTCATTTGGTCACTTTTTCACATCTAGGTCTTGGACCATATGAGATGTATCTATGTCTTTTTGGTTCTGATTTGCAGCATGTGAGGGGTGTGGATGATGGCTAGAGTTTAGATATGATGATCTTTTAGGAATTTCTTAATCAAGGCATACCCGATAGTACCGGATCTGACCAGTGGTGGTTTTCACCCCATGGTCCCTGCCCTAAGCGGTACTACCGCTCGTCCGGGTGGTACTACCACTCATAAGAGGTAGTACCGCCCCTCGCAGCGGTACTACCGCTCTGGGCTGTCCTTTGCAGAATATTTCTCCTTGTTCATCATTATTGACACCAAATTTCGGCACGGTACTAAATACAATCAAGATAGCCTCTAATGAAAAGGTTTTACAATGCCGAATGGAACAATTTTGATGTCTAAGCCATCATTGTCCAATCTCATCTTAAGGGCCAAAAGGATATTCGAAATGCCAGAATTTAACTTCTCAGGTGATGATGGGCTAATTACACCTCCAAGATGACCTCTCATAAGGAATGTTTCTACATGGATTGTATTCGTCTCATCGAACCGATCGATTTTGATATATGTTTTGTCTCAATCCAAGTTCGTGTGCGACGTGGAGGGACAAAACAAGATCAAGCTCAAGTTTCGGTCGGGAATTCGAGTGAAAAGTTATATCTGAGTGAAGATTAGCGGCCGAGTGAAGATTGCTGGCCGAGTGAAGATTTCTGTCCGAGTGAAGATTGCCGGTCGAGTGAAGATTGTCGGCCGAGTGAAGATTGCCGGCCGAGTGAAGATTGTTGGTCGAGTGAAGATTGTCGGCCGAGTGAAGATTGTTGGCCGAGTGAAGATTTCCAGTCGAGTGAAAAGACGCCACGCAAATATAAAGCTTGTTGTGTGGGTGAAATCCTATTGTTAGGATGAAGAGATATAATCATGCGATCCGAGTGAAGAATCCTAATATCCGATTGAAAAGGTTTAAATCCGAGTGATGGTCGCCAATATCCAATTGGAAGCCGGAAATATAGGTGCAAAGAGTTATCTACATGTCTTTATATGTAAAAGTATTTAACACAAAAGTTGTGTGTATCATCAAGGAGGTTAACTTTGCTTTTGGAGTCATCATCATCTAAGATAGTATACATCCTACAGAAACGGTACAAGATTGGAAAGTACACGCACCGAGTGGCCGAATCCGACTGGGAGCTGAAGATGGCCTTGTGGAGTATTCAAGATTGCCTTAGTTGGAAAATTGATCAACAGAAAAATTGTTCATCTCGTTGAGACGATTGACTTAGATATATATAATCTCAATCGGAGATCGTATGCAGATTTTATGGCCCACGCAAAGAGTAAGACATGAGTTTGGGCCAGATTCGGGTTGAATCCGAGTTAGACTAGAATTGGGACTCTAGGACGTGATTTGGTGTAATTTTATTGTAAGGAAAGCCTAGATGAATCGTTTTCTTATGCAGGAAGTCCAGACGCCTCTTATATATATTGGAGGTGATGGCCAATTGAAACAACACACAATCGAAACATCAATATACTACTTTTTCATCTACGTTTTATCTGTCCATCGTTTTTATCTCTCATTCTTCGTTGTTCCTCGAGTTTGAGAGCTGCGAATCCCGAGTTTCTATTGCGAGCGAATCAACCTAGGGAATCCCATAGCCTTCGCACTCCCTGATGGGGTGTCTCCCGGACGTGTGGGGCTTCGGGTTAGCAAAAGCATCCGTCGACTGTCTTGGGTATCGCACTGTCGGTCGGATCTCCTTCGATGTGAGTTGCGGTGCATCATCCCCAGTGTCCAGGGTACACGTGACGTGTTCGTGTGTCAACACACTTTTTAGCGACTCCGCTGGGGACGAAGCTTAGATTGGTCTCCAGCTTGTTCTTGCTACGAGGAGGGCGTCATCAAGCGGGTGCAATCTACAAGATAATATGTCTCATCAATCCCCTTACATAGATGCAAACAACCATCATGTTGGTGTTGCTAGATCTTTCAATGGGCATATCATGTTGGCTAACCCTAATGAGAAAAGGCCGACTAGTTATTCCGTTGGAGAAGCTTGGAATTTACATAATCGCGACATGCAACTTTTGGATCGAAACTTCTCCGCATCGGCAACACCATTAAATATGTCGGTGAACAACACGATGGGTTCGAGTGATCAATATAGGACACCTCATGTACAGGAGTGTGTCCCACAGTTTTATCCATCGACAGCTGGCTCGCAATATGCGGGGTCATCCCCAAACATGTCGATGGATGGGAGAATCGGCCATGCTTCCCTTCTCTATTTGGTCGGTTATCCCCAATCATCATATACTATACCTCATGAGATTACTTATTCAGCGACATGTGCAACTAGAAATATTCATGACTCGGCCTACCTTCATGGTTATGGCCTAGTGAATGGATGTTCTACAAGAGCATCTGTGTGCGATATTGGAGGAGATGAGTTGGCTCTGGCCGCATTAAAATGTTTTGCCCAAAATAAGAAGATCGATGCTATTTGCCTTGAGCAACATCATAAGGGGTTGGTTCCTGATTATGAGGCAATAAAAGCTATGGTTTTGAAAGAAGACGAAGTATTACCAGTTGATCAAATTATCAAAAGAAAATATTGAACAACAGTGTATGTCTCCTCACCTATCGTCGCAGCTTGTTATACACCCCGTGTACAATTGCAAAATTGTTGGCAGATCAATTCAGTGCCGAAAGATCCTAAAAGCATTGGGGGGCAAGCCAATCCATTGAGGGACCAAATTGAAGAGAAACATGCGGCCCAAATGGACAAGATCAAGCCAATGCTCACAGGAGATTACATCAACAATTTTACTACACCGACTCTTGAGGAATCACCAGCAGAATATCGATATGGATACGAAGTACTCAAGAAGAAGCGTGAAGAGGAAGCTTTACAACAATATGTCAAGTGCCTTCCTCCATGCAGCAACCATGTTGGCCCTTCTTTGATGTTACGGCAAAATAAAAAAGAAGCTTTGCAAACATACCGGGAAAAAAGATTCACTCTGCTAATATGGTGGATCCAGTTGCAACGAAGTCAAATATTACTAAGTCGTTTATAGCTGGGTCCAACAATTCCTTCAAAGCCAAGACATTGGTGGGTTCAGATGAAATCGAATTGAGCACCGAGATGGTTAAGGCCGAGTGCATAGAGTCAAGACCGAGTGCATCAAGTCAGTTAAGGCCGAGTGCAACAAGTCAGCCGAGTGGAACGAGCGAGTTGACTACATCATGCCAGCCGAGTGCATGGGTTCATCCGAGTACATCGTCGGCTAATGCCGAGTGCATAGAGTCAAGACCGAATGCATTGAGCTAGTTAAGGCCGAGTGCAACAAGTTAGCCTAATACATCAAGCCACGTGAGTACATCATGCCTGCCAAGTGCATGGATCCATTTGAGTGCATCGCTGGCTAATGCCGAGTGTATCAAGCCAGTTATTGCCAGGTGTACCAAAATAGAAGATGCAAGCTTCATAGAGCTAAGGAACGACAAACAAACCAAATAAGCAGAGCTTGATTTTCTGGATGTAAGGGAGCTTACATCCTCCCCAACAAGTTCCATGCCAAAGACGATGAGCATCAATAACACGAGGATATGACCGAACAAAATTCGGTTGAAGATGAACATCAAGAGACAGAAAATAAAGCCGAAAAACGTTCGGTTAACAAGGAGCATCCAAGTGACGCGAGACGAGAGTCAGAATAGGAAGTCGAAACGTTGGAGATTTATCCATAGGCAGGTCAAAAGATTGTTTCTGTTGTACCGACATCACATTATCCCGACATCTTAGAAGAGGTTTGCCTAGTCGACAATTTACTTATCTTTCGATTCGGTCAAAATTATACCATTGGTGCATCTTCCAGTAGAATTCTAATTAATGTTGAAAGACCAGTCGAGATAAGTAATTTGTTTGCTGTGAATAATCTTGTCACTAATTATGTCGGTTAACATGTTGTACCATTCATAGGGGCTAATAGTGGCAATCTGTTCCAGCCAAAGTTGTCACCGTCATATCAGCAAAGCTTTATTTTCATATGGACAAATTTGATTGCTTCATGCCTGGATAACATTGGGTCTCACATAAGATATATAATTTTGATCTATTTTTGTTGCAGAAAAACAGAAAGTCTGGTTGAAAGTCATTCAAGGTTTCCAATTCAGGAAAATCGGAAAAGGAGGAAAAGACGATGCATAGGCGAGTTGGATGATGTTAAGCCAACACCACTCGGTTTCTTAATTCCAAATGCAGTATCCCAATATCTGACAATGGATAAACAATGTCCCATTAGTTTGGGCGTCGGTGATCACATTGTTAGTGCATCTTTGGCTAATCCAATTATCATAGAAGATCACCATATTCAGCCGTCAAGACAAGAGCGAATGTCCAATTTGTTCGAGTAGAAAATCAGAGACCAGACCTGCTTCATCAAGCCACACAATCGACCGACGAAGGACGATTGGAAAGTTATGGAACACAAGATGATGGCCATTCGGCTATCTGTAATCTTGACAAAGATCATGTGTTGACCCGGCTGTAAGCCGGATCCTCCCAAGACGAACGAGTGCACACTTAAGAAATGGGGCCAGTTTTTCGCATGGAGAAATTATACAAGGCGACAATCCTAAACATGAATGCTCCATCATGGCTAGAAAGAGAAGGATTAACATTGGGGGGCAACTAGAAAATCCAAAGAACGATGCACGCAAGACCAAACAAAGCAAGGACCATGGTAAGGACAAAGTTAAGGGCCAAAAGTTACCTTCGCTCAATTATTGGACAAATATCAAAAGATGAGTGAGGAAATGAGTGTTTATTAGCCAGCTCAGGAAAAAGGATCGACGTCACCCCCAAGGCATAAATATGATGATCCCGATTAGCGAAAGAAGAAGCTAAACACACCGACTTGGCAAACTTATTTTGGTCCGCCAATGCCAAAGTCATCCATGCCTTCCCATCTCGGCTCATGTTCATATGAATCACGGGACATGTATAATTCACATGCACTCTATTAGTCTTATGCTAATTCACCTCACCAAGTTTATGTAGCTCGAAGAGTATCAAGCTCGCAACCATATGTTAAAGACCGATTCAATCATGGATCGGCGAGGAGCTCATGGAGGAGGAAGGAGGTGGTCAAGGAGGTCTACCAAGTGAAAAAGATATGGCCGCAAGTATGATGTTTTAGACCCAACTCCAAGTAACCAAAAGCCAGCTGAGTTCATGTTGGCTACAAAGGGAAAGAAAGTGAAGCAGGTAACTTTCAAGGACCCGGTCATCGAGTATGGGCAGGTCAAGATGCAAGTGCCTAAAGTTATGAACGAGCTACTAGTGTATAAAATAAGATCACAGCCAGGATGGCCACTCGTCTTATCACATTATCAAGTGTGACAGCTGAAGCGGGTAAGCGTCGGAGAGTTGGAGAAGAGGAACATGGCGTGGATCCCCAAGCGAAACTCTCAAGCCAAGAAGGGTGCACCAGCTTCTCTTGCAAAACCAGTAGGAGTAAAGGAGGACAACCAGAAAGCCGGCACGAGAACCCAGCAATTTTCATCTCACTATAGGAGACTCCATGCGCTGCATGATCCATGTTCTTCAACCGTACCATCAAAGCAGATGTTGTGTAATTTATCTCGAGTCGAAACATCTAATTTATTTCGCCAATTCACACTTTGGTGGACGGGTTATCCAGGTCCTTTAAGATAAGGGCACAAGGCCGATATTTCCATATCGTCCTGAGAATGCATCGTGTTGGCGAAGCTGGCATCTGATTGATGGTGTTGTTCACGGTTTATTTCATACCTGAAAGCCCATGCTTAGATTTATGAATACTTGATTCGAGTTAAGACATCACGTAGGTTGCACCAAGGGATGCATCCATCGAGGCTCTTGTGTTATCAAGACAACAAATATCCGAAGAGGCCCTACCTAGAGAACAAACAGTCTGGGAAACTGGGCAATATAAGGTTAGGGCGCCCTAAGCATGTAAATGGATGATGGAGTGTTGACATCGTCCTGAGAACAAACGTGTGCAAGTTATTTTTCGGGACAAAAACTTCGCGGAACAACAGGGGGCATGTGTTGACACCAGATTTTGGCACGATGCGAAATACAATCAAGATAGCCTCGAATGAAAAGGTGTTAAAAATGAAAAGGTTTTACAATGCCAAATGGAACATTTTTTATGTCTAGGCCATGATTGTCCAATCTCATCTTAAGGGCCGAAAGAGTATTCGAAAAGCAAGAAATTAACTTCTCGAGTGATGTTTGTCTAATTACACCTCCAAGATGACCTCAGATGAGTAATGTTTCTACATGGATTGTCTTCGTCTCATCAAGACTATTGATTTTGGTACATATTTTGTCTCAATCCGAGTTCGTGTGCGATGTGGGGGGACAAAACAAGATCAGCCTGAAGTTTCGGTCGGGAATCCGAGTGAAAAGTTCTATCTGACTGAATATTACCGGCCGAGTGAAAATACGTCGAGTGAAGATTGCCAGTCGATTGAAGATTTCCGGTCAAGTGAAGATTGCCGGCCGAGTGAAGATTGTCGGTCGAGTAAAGATTGCCAGCCGAGTGAAGATTGTTGGCCGAGTGAAGATTTTCGGCCAAGTGAAAAGGCGTCGCGCAAATATAAAGCTTGCTTTTCTAGGTGAAATCCTATTATTAGGATGAAGAGATATAATCATACGATCCGATTCAAGAATCCTAATATCCAATTGAAAAGGTTTGAATTCGAGTGACGTTGGCCAATATCCAATCCGAAGCTGGAAAGATAGGTGAAAAGAGTTGTCTAGATGTCTTTATATGGAAAAGTGTTTAGCATGAAAGTTGTGCGTATCATCAAGGCGATTAGTTTTCATTTTGGATTCATCATCATATGAGATGGTAGACAGCCTGCAGAAACGATACAAGATTCGGACAGTACAGTCAGCCGAGTGGTCGAATTCTACTAGGAGTTGAAGATGACGTTGTGGAGTATTCAAGATGGCCTTATTTGGAAAAACGATCAACAGAAAAATTGTTCTCGAGGCGATTGATTTTTATATATAAATCTTCTCAATGAGAAATCCTGTGTAGATTTTATTGCTCGCACAAGGAGTAATACATGAGTTTGGGCCAGATTCAGGTTGAATCCGAGTTAGACTGAAATTGGGACTCTAGGACGTGACTTGGTGTAATTTTCTTGTAAGGAAAGCCTAGATGAATCCTTTGCTTGTATGGGAAGTCCAGCGCCTCTTATATATATTGGAGGTGATGGACGATTCAAACAACACATAATCGAAACATCTATACTAGTTTTTCATCTACGTTTATCTCTCCATCGTTTTTATCTCTCGTTCTTCACTGTTCCTCGAGTTTGAGAGCTGAAAATCCCAAGGCTCTAGAGGCGAGCGAATTGACCTAGGGCAGCCCATAGCCGCCGCACTCCCTAACGGGGTCTATCCCGAGCATGTGGGGCTTCGGGTTATCAAAAGCATCCGTCATCTGTCTTGCGTATCGCGCTGTCAAACGGATCTCCTTCGACGTGAGTTGCGGTGCATCACCCCCGGTGTCGAGGGTACACGTGTTGACACCTGATTTTGGCACGATGCAAGATAGCCTCGAATCAAAAGGTATTCAAAAATGAAAAGGTTTTACAATGCCAAATGGAACAGTTTTGATATCTAGGCCATCATTGTCCAATCTCATCCTAAGGGCCGGAAGTTTATTTGAAATGCTAGAATTTAACTTCCCGAGTGATGTTCGGCAAATTACACCTTCAACACGACCTCGGATGAGTAATGTCTATATATGGATTGTCTTCGTCTCGTCGAAGCGATCGATTTTGATATATTTTTTGTCTTCATCCGTGTTCGTGTGCGACGTGGAGGGACAAAACAAGATGAGGCTAAAGTTTTAGTCGGGAATCCGAGTGAAAAGTTTGCCATCCGAGTGAAAAGTTTTCCAGCTGATTGAAGATTGCCGACCGAGTGAAAAGATGTCGCACAAATATAAAGCTTGTTGACCAGATAAAATACTATTCTTAGGATGAAGAGATATAATCATGCCATCCGAGTGAAGAATCCTAACATCCGATTGAAAAGGTTTGAATTCGAGTGACGTTGGCCAATATCCAATCGGAAAGTGAAAGATAGGTCCAAAGAATTGTCTAGATTTCTTTATATGGAAAAGTGTTTAACATGAAAGTTGGGCATATAATTAAAATGGTTAACTTTTCTTTGGGAGTAATCACCATCCGAGATGGTATACAGCCTGCAGAAATGATACAAGATTCGGACAGTACAGTCACCCGAGTGGCCTATTCCGATTGAGAGTTCAAGATGACCTCATGGACTATTCAAGATGATCTTATTTGGAAAAGTGAACAACAGAAGATTTGTTCGTAACGTCGAGACGGTCGATTTTGTTGCATAAATCATCTCAATCGGAGGTCATATGCAGATTATGTGGCCCACGCAAGGAGCTAGAAAGGAGTTTGGTCAAGATTCGGGTAGAATCCGAGTTAGACTAGAATTAGGACTCTCGGACGTGATTTGCTGTAATTTTCTTGTAATAAAAGCCTAGATAAATCCTTTTCTTGTACGGGAAGTCCAGCCGCCTCTTATATATATTGGAGGTGATGGCTGTCGGGGGTATAAGTCTGACAGTAGATGTGTAGGGTACGAAAGGATGGGCAGAGCCTTAGCTACGGCAAGGTTGTATGAGTTCAGGCCCCTCTACGGTGGAGGTAAAAGCCCTACGTCTCAGTGCTCTTGGGAGCTTGATGTCGAGTGGAATATGGATTACAGTGAAAAGCTAAACCCTCCACCAGTGGGGAAGGGCGGCTTATATAGAGTGCGCTGCCCTTCACAACGGTTCGGTGCACAGGGGTGGAGTAGTGGCGAATAAATGCCTACGTTAGAGGTAACGTATGCCTTAAATGCTAATAATGGTACATGAAAACGTATGACCGTTGCCCTCCAGGGGGGTTATGATATATAGAGTGGAATCGAGTCGGTAAGTTTGATACGCTCCGAATGCTCGTCTCCGACTGGATGATGGAGGAGTCGTCACCGACTTGATGATGGGAAGTCCTTAATTCAGTAGGAACTGACTAACGGCCTTGTCCCTTATGAAGGGTAGTCCTTGGGTAGGACCCATAGGGCAGGCCTATGACCCTACCCTGGGACTATAACCCCATCATTAGTCCCCGAATGGATCGGGGTTGGAACGACAAAGCGATGCTTGGAGTACGGATCCGACTTGTATGGATGCGACTTTGGGGTTGTTTGCCTCGATCCATTTTATCCTCCTGACCAGTGATCCGAGTGGATATATCCGTGAAACGAACCATTAGAGACCGAGTGCTTCCGCGGAACCTTTTGACGTGACCGGTCAACTAACAGCGGCGGATTTTCTGGGATACTCAAATTTCGGTTGCCGCGCGCTCAGCGAGGATGACGACATCGTCATCGAGTAGTTTCTGCCGCCTCGATTACCGCGCCTTCATCTCCTCCACTAATATCGCAGCAGCCGGTCGGGGGATAAGATTTCGGGGCCACCTGCTAGTGACCCAGTCGGAAGCTTATTTAAACCTGCTAGTGGTCCAGCGAGGGTTTCTCGTTGCGCTCACCTGATTACTCGCACTCGCCCCGCTTCTTTCGTGGATCCCTACACACCCCAAGCTTCCTCCTTCCTCTCCTCCCCCGCGGATCTGCAGCCTCCACCATCACGAAGGGGCAGACGAGCAAGCTCGAGGCACAGAAGAAGAAGAAGAAGAAGAAGGCGGCTCCTGCTGAGTGGTGACAGCGGGTACTGCCGGCGTGTTGGATCCAGGGGGATTTCCACCCCTCCACGGTGACGACGAATGACATGCTGGAGCTGGTGGAACAAGGTATGATCGAAAACAAGTCGTGGAGGTTGCCGGCGGAGGGCGAGACGGAGCCGGCGCCCCAGGAGGGGGAGCGCGTCTTGCTGCTCAGTCACGTGTACCGAGGCTTCTCTTTGCCCCCTCATCCATTCTTCAGAGGTATCATGAACCACTTCGGGGCGCAGCTCCATCATTTTCCTCCCAACGCAATAGCTCATCTTTCTGCATTCGTCGTGCTTTGCGAGTGCTTTATCGGTTGTCCTCCCCATTGGGGGCTCTTTAAGTACATCTTCTCCGCTAGATCCCAAACCGTCAAAAGACATAGCCAGTCGGACGACAAAACTCATATCCTCCAGCTCTGCGGAGGCTTAGGCTTCCAGAAGAAAAACAAAAGTAGCTATCCCGCTCTTCAGTTGTCCGAGTCCGTTAGGAACTGGCAGTCGACTTGATTCTATTGCCAGGATGTCGCTTGCCCGAATGCCGCAACTGGGCTGCCACCTTTTAGCGTAGACCGACCGGCTCCGTCTAGGCAGCTTGCGCTTATGAAGATGGAAAAGATCCAGATTCAGCCTCTGGTTGAAGCGCTGATAAATGTCGTCCGCAAGGGAGTCACCGGCACGGATTTGCTGGAGATTTTTCTGGGTCGGCGCATCCAGCCTTTGCAAGCTCGATACCATGCCATGTGGCACTACACGGGGCCTGAGGACTCCACTCGGACTCACCCCGAATGCGTGACCGGGGAGGTTGTGACGGCATGGGTGCGCAGCATCACAGGCGCCTGCGATAACCCGAGAGGAGCCCGGCGAGTGAAGCCCTTCCGCGCTGACAACCCTCCTCCGAATGAGGTGAGTATATCTTGTCGAGTGCTTACAATTCTCTTAGATTTATCGCTTTTTCTTGTATCACTGTCTGACGTCTGATGTTGTCGACTGTATCTCGTGCAGGCGTGGACCAACCGGTTTTCTCCCGTCTCGATCGGGAATCCTGCTGAGGAAGAGGAAGGTAGCCAGGAGGGCAGCGTGGAGAGCGTCGAGTACGTCTCCGATAGTGGGGAGACGGAGGAGGAGACCGAAGAGGAGGAGGGGGAAGTTGGGGAGCAGAGCTCGCCACCCCCACGACCAGAGCCTCGAACTAAGCGCCGTCACGAACCCGTGACTCTGTCGGCTCCTCCAGCGGCCCCTAGTTCCCCGCCAGCACCTCCCGTGGTTCTGAGCGCCTTGCCAGCTACTCCCGTGGCTCCAAGTGCTCGGAGCACAAAGAGGACAAGAGACGCTGCTGCTGAGCCTGCGGGCCAACCTTCCAAGGTGGCCAAACCGAGTGGATCCAAGCCTCGGAAAGCTTTGCCTCGGATGAGAATCGTTGTTCCCGTTGCCTCAGCGTAAGTGTCTTGTTCTCCTATCTTCTTTCAGTATTTGATTGAACTCATGCGTATTGGTCGAGTGGATTTTACTCGATAGAGCTGCTACCTCCGCCATCTCTCTGCCACGCCAGGAAGACGACCCCATGGATACGGATAACGTTGCCACATCCCAGCAAGGTACGTTATGGCGACTCCGAGAGTTTGCATTATTGTTTCGTGAATTCTGTCTTTAATCTTTCCCTTTTTCCGTGGTCTCATGTCGTTCAGTCGGGCTTCCTTCAGAGTAGATTCATCTGGAGGAGGATGACCAGAAGGGGTCCGGGCAAGCTTTGGTGCCTGTCCTTGAGGTTGTTCCATCTGCTACTGCTCCCGCCATGGACGCGCCGCCGACCGAGACGATGCCATCGACTCAGACAGTGCTCCTCGTGGCTGAAACGACTGGATCGGGACTTGGGACGCCCAAGGAGTCTCCTGTCATGCCGTGTCCGTCGACTGTCCAGTACGACGCCCGACACCTCCCCTAAGATCAAGTGGGAGCCGCCAAGGAGGCTATGGTGCAGGTGGAGTTGATGGAGGGTGATGCGAAGGGGGCGTACGACTCCATCGCATCTTTGTACAAGAGAAGCTTGGAGCTCCGGGACAATATCCGAGTAAGTGCGCTAGTAAGTATTTGCTTTCCTCTTGTAACCCACTGGGGGTTTAAGCGATATACTCGGGTACAGTAGGATTATTTTGCAGTGGGTTCACTCTGAGTGAACCTAGTGGGTGTAGTCCCTGAGACTTCTGTCGAGTGCTTGCACCAGCAGTTGTCTTTATATACATTTTCTTTGACTTGATCGGATCAAAACTAATCTATCCGAATGGTATCAGTGGGGGCACTCCGAGTGCACCTACTGGAAGTAGTCCCCGAGAGTAATTTTACTCAGGTCGGGTAGTAGTAACCTCATAGGCTTGTTTTTTGTTATGTAGCTCAATAGGGCGGATCTGTTCGAGCTTCATGCCAGTGGGGTCACTCTTAGTGAACCCACTGGGTGTAGTCCTCGAGACCGATGTCGACTGCTTCCGTCAGCAGGAGTCTGAAGAACTTTGAGCTTTTATTGTTTTCCTTGTTGAATTTGTCTGATCTTGTCTTCGCGCTGATTTGCAGAAGACTTGCGAGATGGGATCAGCGTACAACGCTCTGAAGGCTGAAAAGATTCAGCTTGCTGTGGAACTAGAGGCAACTGTGCATGACTTAGTTGGCGTGAAGGGTGCTCTTGCTGAACGAGAGAAGTCCTTGGAGGAGTCCTGTGAGGCAAACAAGGCATTGGTGGCCGAAATTGAGAAAATGGGCAAACAAAGAACTGAGCTAATGGGTCAGATGAAATTGATGAACAGTCGGTGCATATCGCAGGAGAAGTACGTCAGTGACTGGGCAAGGAAGATGATTGTGCTGCTCGGTGGTAAGTTTTTTTTCTTCGAGTGATTCTTGACTTTGTATTTCATTCTGCGCTTACTTTCTGCTCGTCTTGTCTTTGCAGATTTTTGTATGGACGCTGAGGCTGAAGCAGCTGAAATTGAGCGATCGGTTATTCCGAACGTTCCACTCGACGACGATGCCAATCGAGACATGCTCTGAGCGCACATTTGCCTTGGCAGGATGGGACCTTTCATCAGCCGCCTGAGAGAAGTGGTCGGCCGAATCGACAAGGAGCTGTGGCCCGAAGACGAGTCCCGGCGGGAGATAGAAGGGTTGATGACTCGGCTGGAGGACGTCCCGAACCGAGTGCAGGCGGCGAAGATGTCTGCCGCTCGCTGTGGTGCGGACGTGGCGTTGTCGCTGGTCCGAGTGCACTGCAAGGAAGCTCGCGAAGAGAAGCTGAAGGCGTTGTAGGTCGCCAATACCAAGAAGCTTTGATTCGAAGATTTCATGGAGACCTTCCTTGAGACCGCCACTCGCATCGCAGACGGGATCAACCTTGACACTTTTGTGGAGCCTGCCAGTCCGAGCGCCAGTCCTGACGACGCTTGAAAAACTTTACCTCGGTATGCCGAGTGGTATTTGTATCAAACTTTGGCCACTCCTGTTGGGCGTCACATTCATGGTTCGGTGTGGATAAGCTTGATCTACACCGAGCTGACTATCGTTCAACCAACTTTGAATTCGAATCAAATATTTTGCTCTTCTTTCGCCAAAAAAATTTTGACACGATTTTCGCTCGTGGTTTCTTGGTGAAGCCAATGGCAAACATGCGGAGCATGTAGTTCTCAGTTGTCTTCACATCTGCATGAGCCTCAATGAGGGTCTACTACGCCTCCGAGTGGATCTCTAGGATACACTCGAAGGAAGCTTTTTACTTAGGCGATTCGTGATCGCTGCTAAGTCTTCGAGCGCGACTATAAGGTCACACTCGGAGCGAGTTGCTACTCATGTAATTGTTAGTTGTCTTCACATCTGCATGAGCCTCAGTGAGGGTCTGCTAAGCCTCCGAGTGGATCTCTAAGATACACTCGAAGGAAGCTTTTTACTTAGGCGATTCTTGATCGCGGCTAAGTCTTCGAGTGCGACTGTAAGGTCACACTCGGAGCGAGTTGCTACTCATTTAATTGTCAGTTGTCTTGACATCTACATGAGCCTTAATGAGGGTCTGCTAGGCCTCCGAGTGGATCTCTAGGATACACTCGAAGGAAGCTTTTTTACTTAGGCGATTCTTGATCGCAGCCAAGTCTCCGAGTTAGACGTTTAGTGCACACTTGGAGAAAGTTTGTACTTAGGCGATTCTTGATCGCAGCCAAGTCCTCGAGTGCGACGTTTAGTGCACACTCGGAGAAAGTTTGTACTTAGGCGATTCTGGATCGCAGCTAAGTCTCCGAGTGCGACGTTTAGTGCACACTCGGAGAAAGTTTGTACTTAGGCGATTCTGGATCGCGGCCAAGTCCCCGAGTGCGACATTTAGTGCACACTCGGAAAAAGTTTGTACTTAGGCGATTCTGGATCGCAGCTAAGTCCCCGAGAGCGACGTTTAGTGGACACTCGGAGAAAGTTAGTACTTAGGCGATTCTGGATCGCAACTAAGTCTCCGAGTGCGACGTTTAGTGCACACTTGGAGAAAGTTTGTACTTATGCGATTCTGGATCGCAGCTAAGTCCCCAAGTGCGACGTTTAGTGCACACTCGGAGAAAGTTTGTACTTAGGCGATTCTGGATCGCAGCTAAGTCCCCGAGTGCGACGTTTAGTGCACACTCGGAGAAAGTTTGTACTTAGGCGATTCTGGATCGCAGCTAAGTCCCCGAGTGCGATGTTTAGTGCACACTCGGAGAAAGTTTTTACTTAGGTGATTCTGGATCGCGGCTAAGTCCCCGAGTGCAACGTTTAGTGCACACTCGAAGAAAGTTTTTTTTTTGAGACCGGAGTCTGCCAACGCGGAAGAATTTTCAATCTGCAAAAACTCAATCTGCTTTGTATTACTTCAATGATACTTGTTCTTTACATTGCCCCAGTCGGCGGTCACGTGTAGAAGCGCTTCAGGAGATCTTCGTTCCATGCTCGCGGCCAGTACGTTTCCCTGTCGAGGTTGTAGAGTCGATATGCTCCGTTGTTCAGCACCTTGGAGATGATGAAGGGTCCTTCCGAGGAGGGAGCCAACTTGTGAGGTCTCTGCTGATCCACTCGGAGCACCAGGTCGCCTGCTTGGAATGTATGACTCCTGACGTGTCGCGCGTGAAATCGCCGCAGATCTTGTTGATAAATGGTTGAGCGAGTGAGTGCCATCTCGTGCTCTTCTTCAAGAAGATCCACTCCGTCTTGCCTGGCTTGCTCTGCTTCGGCTTCGGAGAAGAGTTCGACTCGTGGAGCATTGTGAAGCAAGTCACTTGGAAGGACTGCCTCTGCCCCGTAAACGAGGAAGAACGGGGATCGCCCTGTAGATCTATTTGGAGTTGTGCGGAGGCCCACAGCATCGAAGGCAGCTCGGTGACCCATGCGCCGGCAGCATGTCCAACTTCTCGTAGGAGTCGAGGCTTCAACCCTTGAAGAATAGGTCCATTCGCCTGTTCTGCTTGCACGTTTGTTTGGGGATGCGCCACAGATGCAAAATCCACTCGGATACCTTGGCTTGTACAGAAACCTTTGAATCTGTCCGAGTCAAAGTTTATGCCATTGTAAGTGATTATGTTGTGCGGTACCCCGAATCTGGAGATGATGTCCCTGACAAACTTGATGGCCGTAAGGGCGTCGAGCTTCTTGATGGGCTTGGCTTCAATCCACTTGGTGAACTTGTCGACTGCCACCAACAGATGTGTGAATCCTCCTTGTCCTGTCCTAAATGGACCGACTGTATCTAATCCCCACACTGCAAACTGCCAAACAAGAGGGATTGTCTTCAACGCGGATGTTGGCTTGTGCGATTTGTTCGAGTAGAACTGACAGCCTTCACATCGGTTGACCATTTCCTTCGCCATTTCATTCGCCTGCAACCAGAAGAAACCAGCTCTGAATGCTTTGGCTACGATTGCTCTTGAGGAGGCATGATGACCGCAGGTTCCCGAATGAATTTCTTCCAGGATTAACTGTCCCTCCTCACGGGAGATGCATCGTTGAAGGACGCCTGAAACACTTTCTTTGTACAACTGGCCATCAATGATGGTGAACGACTTCGACCTGTGGACGATCTGTCTGGCTTGGACCTCATCTTCTGGTAATTCTCGCCTTAGGATGTACGCAATGAATGGCACAGTGCAATCGGGGATGATATCAAGAACCTCCATGATCAGATCAACCACAGCGGGGACCTCGACATCAGTCGGATCTGTCGAGCTCTTTGGTTGTACTGGTTCATCTATGAAGGGATCTTCTTTAACTGAGGGAAGGTGTAGGTGCTCGAGGTAGACATCACTCGGGACTAGCCGCCGAGTGGATCCAAGTTTCGCCAACTCATCAGCTTCTTGATTTTTCAGTCGCGGAACATGGTGGAGTTCCAGACCTTCAAACTTTTTCTCGAGCTTCCTCACTGCGTTGCAGTATGTAGTCATGGTGGGGTTCCTTACGTCCCACTCCTTCATCACTTGATTAACCACCAAATCTGAATCGCCATAGACCATCAGGCGACCGACGCCGAGTGTGATGGCCATGCGCAATCCATAAAGGAGAGCTTCATACTCTGCCTCGTTGTTGGAGGAATCGAAATGTATCTGCAGCACATACTTGAGTTTGTCACCTTTTGGCGATATGATCACAACGCCAGCGCCAGAGCCATTCAACATCTTGGACCCATCGAAGAACATTGTCCAATGAACCGAGTAGATGTGGGTCGGTTGCTGTTGTTCTACCCATTCTGCTATGAAGTTAGCCAGAGCTTGAGACTTTATAGCTTTCTTGGCCTCGAACTTGATGTCGCAGTATAACATCTCCATTTCCCACTTCGCCACTCGGCCTGATGCGTCCCGATTGTGGAGGATTTCCGACAACGGAGCATCAGAAACGACGGTCACCGAGTGGTCTTGGAAATAATGAGCCACCTTCTTCGCAGTCATGTAAATCCCATAAATAAGCTTTTGATAATGGGGATACCTCTGCTTCGAAGGAGTCAGGACTTCGGAGACATAATACACTGGCCGCTGAACCTTGTATGCTTTGCCTTCTTCTTCGCGTTCGACTGTGAGAACAGTGCCGACGACTTGATTTGTAGCCGCGATGTACAGAAGAAGGGGTTCTTTACTGAGCAGAGCAGTAAGAACCGACTGGGTGGAAAGTAGGACTTTGAAGTCGTCGAAAGCGATTTGGGCTTCGTCTGTCCACCCGGAAGTATCTAATTTCTTCATGCGTCGGTACAGAGGTAGCGTCTTCTCGGCGAGTCGACTGATAAACCTGCTCAAAGCCGCTAGGCAACCTGTGACCCTTTCAACATCGTGTATTCTGACCGGCCGCTCCATTCGGGCGATGGTCCCGATCTTTTCGGGGTTGACATCAATACCTCGTTCGCGTGGTATGCACTCTGGAAGTCCACCACCTCGAATGTCATCTTTTCCTTGTGAAAGTTCTTGTCGGAGCCCTAAACGACGTCCAACGCGATGTGGCCGAGTGACTTGGCCTTTCGTCCAGAGACGACTCCATGGAACTGCATGCTGCTCTCGCTAAGTTTGGACATCGGAATGCCCATCCCCTTGAGAGTGTCGGCGTACATGATGTTCAAACAGTTGCCGCCGTCCATGAGGACTTTGCGTAGTCGTACTCCTTCTACCACCAGGTCGACGACCAGAGCCTGCCTCCCTGGGGTGGGCACGTGTGCTGGATGATCCGACTGGTCAAAGGTGATCGCAGTCTGAGACCATTTGAGAAACATGGGGTTGGTTGGGGTGGCCATGTTCACCTCCCTGTTCACCAGCTTCAGTCGACTCTGGCTTTCCACGTCAGCAAAAATCATCAGTGTTGCATGGACTTGGGGGAACGGATCCTCCTTGTCCTCCTCATCCTGTTCATTGTCCTTTTCACTCGGCTGCCTTTCGCCGATCCCTTGGATCTGGAGGTGACATTGTCGAGTGATATGCTTCGGAAATATGGCGTTTCCTTCCTCGTCCATCTTCCTGTGGATTGGACATGGCTGATCCAGGATGTGGTTTCCGAACTGCTTCTTCTTGGGGGTGAACTGAGCCTTCCCCTTGCCCTTGAACTTGGCATTGGTAATGGCTGCGGCCTCTGCCTGCGGAGTGGACGGAGCTTTCTGCTTCTGCTTCTAGTGTTGTTCCCATCTCCATCGGCGACTTCTTTATGCTTGCCGCTACGAATGCGGTCCTCTTCTTCGCCATTTGCATAGCGTGCCGCTATCTCCATCATCTTGCTCATGGAGATGTCGCCTGTCCGACCGAACTTCAGGTACAGATCTCTGTAGCGCACACCTGCCTTGAAAGCGCAGACTGCTTGGTGCTCTGTGACGTTCTCCACTGTGTGGTAGAGGGTTGTCCAACACTGGATGAAGTCGCGCAGGGGCTCATTCTGCTTCTGGACACAGTGCTGGAGCTCCACGAGACAAGCAGGGCGTTTGCACGTCCCCTCGAAGGTCGTGATGAAGACTCGGGCCAGATCTGCCCAGCTGTAAATGCTTGAAGGGACTAACTGGTTCAGCCATGCTTGTGCCGAGCCGTCGAGCATCAGGGGGAGATGTTTCATGGCGACCTGGTCATCTCGACCACCGATCTGGACTGCCACTCGGTAGTCGTCCAGCCACGTTTCTGGCTTGGATTCTCCTGTAAACTTGCTGATCCCCGTCGCCAATCAGAAGTTGGGAGGGATGTCAGCCGAACGAATGGCCCGACTGAAGCACTCGGGGCCAGAGACGATGGTCGTGCTTCCACTCGGACGGTCTCTATCGTGACCATCGCGGTGGGCTCGACTCGTGTCGACCTTCCTCTGGGAGATGTACCCTCTTGCGTCAGGCCTCGGATCATAAGTGTCACCGACCGAACGCCGATCATCATGATGTCGGGGCCCGTAGGGCCCACCCGGCGGAGTGGTGCGTGAACGGCGACGATCTTCGGGATTCATGGAACGGCTGCCTCCTTTGTGCCGCTAATGAGAATCGGGGCTGAAAACTGACCGATGCGTGTTCGCGTGAACAGAACTGTTGTGGATCCTGTTGTGCGACTGGGAGACCGCCGAATTCTGCTGCTGCGCCATCTGCAGCAGGGCATGGATCTGCTCGATCCCTCTGCCAGCATCTGAATCAGTCGGCTGGAGGGAATCGGCTATCTTGGCGGCGGCATCCAGGTTGAGGACGGGTGTGCGGAACACCTCCACATTGCTCTGACGAGTGCGCCGACTGGCAGAACGGCGGGGCTGACGGCGAGCGCCGGATGTCTCGCCGACCTCGTGCTCGTTCTGACCGGTTTGGGGGGGACTTTCATGAGAGTTGGCCATGTGCACTTCGGCTGCAGGCCCGCGAACCAAGTACTCGGAAGGCAACTCAGTCGGAACTGAGTCTGAGCGCTGGGATGGCGGCGCAACTACAACCGACTCGAGGACCGCCACTTGAGAAGACGCGTTCTGGCGCGCCTGGGCATGTTGCACCCAACGCTGGAGCCGAGGACGGCGAGACCGCTTGTTGCGGCGCGTGACGGGGGCGAAGATCGGCACCAGAGCCGACTGTTGGAGAAGAAGGATGCCGCGGGCGCCGGCACGGAAGTGCGTAGCCCCGCGACTGGGGAGCGCCTCCACGTGGAGAGGGGCATCCCGAAGCCATGTCGAATCGTCGATGATGAAGGAGAGTGCGCCGAAGAGGATCTCATGACCCATGCACAAATGTCCACCGGATGACATGATGAAAAAATGTAGCCGCAAACTCGCCGGAAGTCGCTTAGACGCCTGCCCCAAGGTGGGCGCCAACTGTCGTGGGTATAAGTCTGACAGTAGATGTGTAGGGTACGAAAGGATGGGCAGAGCCTTAGCTACGGCTAGGTTGTATGAGTTCAGGCCCCTCTACGGTGGAGGTAAAAGCCCTATGTCTCAGTGCTCTTGGGAGCTTGATGTCGAGTGGAATATGGATTACAGTGAAAAGCTAACCCCTGCACCAGTGGGGAAGGGCGGCTTATATAGAGTGCGCTGCCCTTCACAACGGTTCGGTGCACAGGGGTGAAGTAGTGGCGAATAAATGCCTACGTTACAGGTAACGTATGCCTTCAATGCTAATAATGGTACATGAAAACGTATGACCGCTGCCCTCCAAGGGGGTTATGATATACAGAGTGGAATCCAGTCGGTAAGTTCGATACGCTCTGAATGCTCGTCTCCGACTGGATGATGGAGGAGTCGTCACTGACTGGATGATGGGAAGTCCTTAATTCAGTCGGAACTAACTAAGGGCCTTGTCCCTTATGAAGGGTAGTCCTTGGGTAGGACCTATAGGGCAGGCCTATGACCCTACCCTGGGACTATAACCCCATCAATGGCCGATTGAAAAAAACACACTATCAAACAAATCAATCTACTACTTTTCAACTTTAACTTTATCTCTCTCCCTTGTTCTTCTTCTTTCCCGTTCTTCATTCGTTCTTACTTTGGAGGGCAGCAATCCACGAGGCCCTACGGGAAGTTAGGCCTACCTAGGGCTGTCCATAGCCGCCGCACGCCTAGATGGGGTTCCTCCCGGGTATGTGGGGTTTCGGGTCTTCAAAATCATCCGCCGACTGTCTTGCATATCGCGTTGTCGGTCGGATCTACTTCGATGTGAGCTGCAGTGCAGCACCCCCAGCATCCAGGGTACACGTGATGTGTTTGTGTGTCAATACACTTTTTCAAATTGTGGGACACAGTCCTGTACACAAGGTGTCCTATATTGATCACTTAAACTCATCGTGTTGTTCACCGGCATATCGAAAGGTGTTGCCGATGCACGAAAGTTTGGATCCAAAAGTTGCATCTCGCGATTATGTAAATTCCAAGATTCTTCAACGGAATAAGTAGTCGGCCTTTGATCGTTAGGGTTAGCCGACATGACATGCCCATTGAAAGATCTAGCAACACCGACATGATGGTTGTTTGCATCTATGTAAGGGGATTGATGATACCTGTTATCTCATAGATTGTAGCCGCTTGATGACGCTCCCTCGTAGCAAGAACAGGTTGGGGACCATTCGAAGTTTCGTCCCCCGCGGAGTCACCAAAAAGTGTGTGGATAGACGAACACGTGATGTGTACCCTCGACACCAGAGGTGTTGCACCGCAACTCACGTCGAAGGAGATCTGACCGATGGCGCGATACACAAGACAGTCGATGGATGCTTTTGAAAACCCGAAGCCCCACACGCCCCGGAGAGACCCCGTCATGGAGTCCGGCTGCTATGGCCTGCCCTAGGTCGATTTTCTCACTCCTACAGCCTTAGGATTCGCAGCTCTCAAACACGAGGAATAGCGAAGAACGAGAGATAAAAACGATGGACAGATAAAACATAGATGAAAAAGTAGTATATTGATGTTTTGATTGTGGGTTGTTTCAATCGGTCATCACCTCCAATATATATAAGAGGCGGCTGGACTTCCCGTACAAGCAAAGGATTTATCTAGGCTTTTCTTACAAGAAAATCTCACCAAATCACGTCCTAGAGTCCCAATTTTAGTCTAACTCGGATTAAACCCGAATCTGGCCCAAACTCATGACTTACTCATTCCACACGGCCATAAAATCTGCATATGGTTGGCCATTGATACGTCTCAAACGTATCTATAATTTTTGATGGTTTCATGTTGTTATCTTGTCATCTTTGGATGTTTTATGTACCTTTTATATCTTTTTTGGGACTAACTTATTAATTCAGTGCCAAGTGCCAGTTCCTGTTTTTTCTTTGTTTTTGGCTCTTTTCAGATCTGGTTTTGGAACGGAGTCCAAACGGAATAAAATCCCCGAAATGATTTTTTCCCGAACGGAAGAAGATCACGGGGGCTGTGGGCCAAGCCAGGAGGGCTCCAGGGAGCCCACAAGCCCCCACTCCGCCACCAGGGGGAGGCGGCGGTGGCAGGGCTTGTGGCCTCCCTCGCCGCCCCCTGACCTAGATCTTTGGCCTATATATTCTCTAAAATACAACAAAAAATCAGGAGAGCCTCGAAAATACTTTTCCGCCGCTGCAAGCTTCCGTTGCCGCGAGATCTCATCTGGAGACCCTTCCCGGCGCCCTGCCGGAGGGGACTTTGGAGTTGGAGGGCTTCTTCATCATCATCATCGCCCCTCCAATGACTCATGAGTAGTTCACTTCAGACCTACGGGTCCGTAGTTAGTAGCTAGATGGCTTCTTCTCTCTCTTGGATCTTCAATACAAAGTTCTCCATGATCTTCATGGAGGTCTATCCGATGTAATCTTCTTTGGCGGTGTGTTTCTAGAGATCCGATGAATTGTGGATTTGTGATCAGATTATCTATGATATATATTTGAGTCTTTGCTGATTTCTTATATGCATGATTTGATATCCTTGTAAGTCTCTCCGAGTCTTGGGTTTTGTTTGGCCAACTAGATCGATGATTCTTGCAATGGGAGAAGTGCTTGGTTTTGGGTTCTACCATGTGGTGACCTTTCCCAGTGACAGTAGGGGCAGCAAGGCACAGATTAAGTAGTTGCCATCAAGGGTAACAAGATGGACTCTATTGTTGATATGAGATTGTCCATCTACATCATGTCATCTTGCTTAAGGCATTACTCTGTTCTTTTGGACTTCAT
Organism: Hordeum vulgare subsp. vulgare; assembly: GCF_904849725.1. NCBI lineage: Eukaryota > Viridiplantae > Streptophyta > Magnoliopsida > Poales > Poaceae > Hordeum > Hordeum vulgare. Next base: position 230,591,272 of record NC_058518.1, on the reverse strand, counting down.
ACACTAGATGCATGCTGGATAGCGGTCGACGTGTGGAGTAATAGTAGTAGATGCAGACAGTATCGGTCTACCTTTTTTGGACGTGATGCCTATAGATATAATCATTGCCATAGATATCATCACGACTTTGCGCGGTTCTATCAATTGCTCGACAGTAATTTGTTCACCCACCGTCTACTTGCTTTCATGAGAGAAGCCACTAGTAAACACTACGCCCCCCCGGTCTATTCACATCCATCGTTTACACCTCCGCTTTTACTTTGCTTTGTTACTTTGTTGCTTTCAGTACTCACTTGGCAAACAATCTATAAGGGATTGACAACCCTTCATAGTGTTGGGAGCAAGCTTCTTGTGTTTTGCAGGATCTTGTGATACCCCTCCACTGGATTCATACCTTGGTTCTCAAACCGAGGGAAATACTTACCACCGCTGTGCTACATCACCCTTTCCGCTTCGAGGGAACACCAACGCAAGGCTCCGTAGCCGTAGCAGAAGGATTCCTGGTGCCGTCGACACGACAATTCCTGTCGCCGTTGCCGGGGAAGCATAGCTGCCATCACCGATTGAGACAATTTATGTATCAAAATCAATCGTCTCAATGAGATGAACAATTGTTCTGTTGATGATTTTTTCAAATAAGGCCATATTGAATACACCACAAGGTCATCTTAAGCTCCTATTCGGATTCGGCCACTCGGCTGATTGTACTGTCCGAATCTTGTATCGTTACTCCATGTTGTATACCAGCTGAGGTGATTATGACTCCAAAAGCAAAGTTATCTGCCTTGATGATACGCATAACTTTCGTGTTAAACACTTTTCCATATAAAGATATCTAGACAGCTCTTTGCACCTGTCTTTCCAGCTTTGGATTGGATATTGGCCAACGTCACTTGGATTCAAACATTTTCATTCGGATATTGGATTCTTCACTCTCCTAATAATAGGATTTCACTTGGCCAACAAGCTTTATATTTGCGCGACGTCTTTTCACTTGGCCAGAAATCTTCACTCAGCCGACAATCTTCACTCGGCCGGCAGTCTTCACTCGACCGGCAATCTTCACTCCACCAGAAATCTTCACTAGGCCGGAAATCTTCACTCCACGTCTTTTCACTCGGCCAACAATCTTCACTCGGACGGTAATCTTCACTCAGACAAAACTTTTCACTCGGATTCCGGACCGAAACTTCAGCCTGATCTTGTTTTGTCCCTCCACGTCGCACACGAACTTGAATTGACACAAAATATACATCAAAATTGATCGGCTCAATGAAACGAAGACAATCCATGTAGAAACATTACTCATCCGAGGTCATCTTGGATGTGTAATCAGCCGAACATCACTCGAGAAGTTAAATTCTGGCATTTCAAATATCCTTTTGGCCCTTAACATGAGATTGGACAATGATGGCCTAGACATCAAAATTGTTCCATTCGGCATTGGAAAACCTTTTCAATTTTTTAAAACCTTTTAATTTGAGGCTATCTTGATTGTATTTCACACCGTGCCAAAATCTGGTGTCAACAATCATCTCTTTCTCACCCATCTTGGTGTCTTGCTATCTTATACTCATTATTTTTCTCTCATGCTTTCGTCTGGTTGTGTTTTTGATCTCAAGAGGTGGCAGCTCGGGTTCTCATGAGCACAGGACAAATCCTAGCCGTGGTAGCAGGAAAAGGTACCATTCATTTGAGGCTGATAGCTCAGGCCAACCATAGGAGTATGTTCTTGCCGAGAAGGTCAGTCAGTCTGTATCCAAATCCAAGGGGAGGCGCCTTGCTGTCAGGCCCTTGAAGTCCCAATAAATGGCTTCTCTAAAGGCTAAGGACTTTTGTTTTCCCCTCAAGATCGATCCTTATGTGGAACCTCACAAGCCTTCAATGCACAACCGTCCCTTCTGGAACAGAAAGCAACTGCCCGTCTACAATGACATTGTGAAGCCAAGGGATAATGTGCATGTTCCTCATATCAAGTCTATTGATGTTGAATATTTGTAGTGCAATGAAAGGTATTTCGGGATTGCTCTCTCCCTCTGTGACAACCTGGGCATTCTCGACATTATGTAGTTCAACAAAGACTTTGATGATGAGCTTATTGATGTGTTCTTTGCCACGGTTCACATGTGAATTGATGAGGCCAGGGCTCTATCGAGGATGATGAATGGCAGGTTGCTTTCTGCTCCCTGGAAGTCTTTTATGCACCTTCTTCACATTGAGGAAAAGGGACTCGAGACCCCTCTGGGGTACCGTTCCACATTGTGTATGGTGCTACTCACAAGAAAGCCATGTACAAGTACAACACCGAGAACATCTCCTCTACTACAGGCAAGCCCACTTGGGTGCTGGAACCATTCCTTGATATCATGCACCGCATCTTCCACCACACCTTGTTCCCCTGTGTTGGCAATCTGGATCAGGTCCACCCTTACCTGGTAGACATGCTTCTGTTATGCGAGTTTCATAAATCCAAGGCTCAGGTGAAGCCTGTGGATGTTTCCATGTTATGTGGTCTGAGCTCCATTCAGTGGTGCCTGAGTCTAAGTGTTCCATGTATGGCCTCTTTCTAATGCTTTTGATTGAGAAGCCTTGGGAAGAAACCTTTCCTGGTGAGTTGTTTGTTTGAAGCTAGGGAACTGGTATCCCACAAGGTTGTGCTTCTCAAGCATAAGGAAAAATGGACTACTCACACTGCCACTGAACAAGATGTGCCTGAAGACATGGATGAGAATTCTGCTGATGAAGAGGTTGATGAGGATTTTGTGGCCGACGAGGACACTACTTCCCCTGCTGGGCCCCCCACTAGAGAACCTTCTTGGGCTAAGAAGATCAAGGAGAAGATGAAAATACTCTTTTGTATGCAGGCCAAGGGTCACTACCGATCTCACGCGGCTGAAAAGGCAGTTATCATTTGGCACAAGGCTCTTGGAAGGCACGTTGGATTAACGATTGAGAGCGGTTCTGAGGAAAAACTCACTGATGAGGACACCTCGATTGCTCGCCACTACCCATGGGATTGCGATGCTGAGTTAACTCGCTCTCCTGCTCCTCTTAGGACCGTTCACCATAGCCCTGAGTCTGGTGAATATTGATGTGTCAGCATTACCTTACCTCCTGGATCCTTGTTGTTTTCTCTGCCCTTTTTGGCGTCTTGCTGCCAACGGGGGGAGTGTTTGGATTTGCAAGTCGCGAGTGTTCTTTCATGCCTCATCTTTTCACTCGCCATCTCTTTTATCAATTGCTTTACTTAAAGACTACATTGTGTTGTGTGGAGCTTATGTTTCTTTGCGTTTTAAGTGTGTGAGTCTCCTGTGAGACTATGTCATATGGTGTGAGACATATGCTACTGTAGTTTTATCATATGTAGTCTTTAATTTCGTGAGATGCTTATATTGTTCCCTAATGATCATGCTCACTTCACTTCTTGCACTTATATTACTCTCAGTTGTGACATTTGTACAAGTAGTGTCTGTCTACAAGATATAGGGGGAGTTCTGATCCTAGTGTGTGCACTTTGCATTCCAAAAGCATACTTAAATAGTTCACACACTTAGGGGGAGCCTGTCTATATTTTTTAGAGTGTGGAGTTGCATTCTATCTCAATTTTATCATCTATGCAAATCCCGTGTTGTCATCAATCCACCAAAAAGGGGGAGATTGTAAGGGCATATTTCTACCCAAGTAGTTTTGGTGATTGATGACAATAGATTTACAGAATAATCTTGTGCGATAAGCCTTTCAGGTACTTCCTTGGTTTGCACAAAGATGATTATTGCCCCTCGGTGTATTGATGTCAAGACGGTTTTCCCTCTTTCGCTTCGTTTTCGGTGGACTTGAGTCATAGGAAAAGCCGTACTATTAAGAGAGGATCCACTTAGGAAAAGTCTGGGTGGAATCATCACGTAGATTTTCTTCTCACCCTCATTTCCTCTTCAATGGAGCTCTCTTCTCTGCCAAATCCCTACCCTAGTAATTCCAAGCGATAGTACCTCTCCCAGGAGTGTTACTACCTCTTATCATCGGTAGTAGCGACTGGGCCGATGGTAGTACCACTTAGAGCGGTAGTGCTCCTTCTGGTACCGCTGGCATGTACCACTTCTCAGAAGTACGGACCCTTTTGTGTTCGGACTTTGCAGTAGTGCTCGGCGGTAGTACCACCCGCAGGGCGGTACTACCACTTGTTACTACCGCTCCGAGCAATACTATCGGCCCTGCCTCTTCTCTACTTCGGCCTCCCTCTGCCTGAGTGGTAGTACCGCTCCTCTTAGTGGTAATACCTCTTATCATCGGTAATACCACTCCCAGGAGCGGTAGTACCGCTCTGGCTCGTGCATAGGGGGTGGGTAACGGGTAGACTCTTTCCCCCACTATATAAAGGGGTTATTCTTCCCTCAGAACTTCACCTTTTGCCCCCAAAGCTCCATTGTTTCTCCAAGCTCCATTTTAGCCTGATCTCTCTCCCTAGCCGACAAAACTTGTTGAAATTCTAGTGTTTGGTTGAGAGGGCCTTGATTTACACTTCCACCTAGAGAATTTTGATTCCCCCCACTAATCCCTCACAGATCTTGTTAGTCTTTGGTGTTTGAGCACCCTAGACGGTTGAGGTCACCTCGAAGCCATATTCCATTGTGGTGAAGCTTCGTGGTCTTGTTGGGAGCCTCAAATTAAGCTGTGGAGATTTCACTGTTGGAAATATGCCCTAGAGGCAATAATAAAGTAATTATTATATTTCCTTGTTCATGATAATTGTCTATTGTTCATGCTATAATTGTATTAACTGGAAACAGTAATACATGTGTGAATATATAGATCACAATTTGTCCCTAGTAAACCTCTAGTTGGCTAGCTCGTTGATCAACAAATGATCATGGTTTCCTGATCATGGACATTGGATGTCGTTGATAACGGGATCACATCATTACGAGAATGACGTGATGGGCAAGACCCAATCCTATAAGCACAACACTAGTTGTTCGTGTGCTAAAGCTTTTCTAATGTCAAGTATCATTTCCTTGGACCGTGAGATTGTGCAACTCCCGGATACCGTAGAAGTGCTTTTTCTATATCAAACGTCACAACGTAACTGGGTGACTATAAATATACACTACGGGTATCTCCGAAAGTGTCTGTTGGGTTGGCATGAATCGAGACCGGGATTTGTCACTCCGTGTGACAGAGAGGTATCTCTGGGACCACTCGGTAGAACATCATCATAATGAGCTCAATGTGACTAAGGAGTTAGACACGGGACGATGTGCTATGGAACGAGTAAAAAGACTTGCCGGTAACGATATTGAACAAGGTATAGGGATACCGACGATCAAATCTCGGGCAAGTATCATACCAATAGACAAAGCAAATTGCATACGGGATTGATTGAATCCTTGACATCCTGGTTCATCTGATGAGATCATCGCGGAGCGTGTGGGAGCCAACATGCATATCCAGACCCCACTATTGGTTATTGGCCGGAGAGATGTCTCAGTCATGTCTGCACGTCTCCCGAACCCGTAGGGTCTACACACTTAAGGTTCGATGATGCTAGGGTTATAGGGAAATAGTGTACGCGGTTACCGAAGGTTGTTCGGAGTCCCGGATAAGATCCTGGACGCCACGAGGAGCTCCGGAATGGTCCGTGGGTAAAGATTTATGTATAGGGAGTAAGATTTTGGACACCGGAAATGTTTCGGTCGTCACGGTAACGTACCGGGACCACCGGAAGGGTTCCGGGGGTCCACCGGGAGGGACCACCAGCCCCGGGAGAAACATGGGCCAAATGTGGGAGGGAACTAGCCCCTTGGGGGGCTGGTGCGCCTCCCACCCAGCCCCAGGCGTGGCAAAGGAGGGAAGGGGGGCAACCCTAGAGCAGGAGGGGGCCTAGGCCCACCTGGCGCGCCACCCCTCCCTCTCCCTTCCTTGGCTGCCACCTTGTGTCGCTAGATGGGCTTGCCGCAACTCCTACGGTGGGAACGTAGAGGTGGCGCCCCCCTCCTCCCTCTCCTCCTATATATACCCATGATTTGGGGCATTTTTGAGACGAACAAAACCTCTCTCTCTCGGTGCAGCCCTACCTCTCTTCTTCCTCGTCCTCCGCGATGCTTGGTGAAGCCCTGTCGGAGTTCCACGTAGATCCAACGCCACCACGCCGTCGTGCTGCCGGAGCTCTCCCTCAACCTCTCCTCCCTCATTGCAGGTTCAAGGTGTTGGAGACGTCACCGGGCTGCACGTGTGTTGAATGCGGAGGTGCCGTGATTCGGCATGTAGATCGGAATCACACCGCGATATGAATCGCTGCGAGTACGGCTCCATCAACCGCGTTCTAGTAACGCTTCTGCTTAGCGATCTTCAAAGGTATGAAGATGCTCTTCCCTCTTGCTCGTTACTGGTCTCTAAATAGATAGATCCTTGTATGGTGTAGGAATTTTTTTGAATTTATTACATTACCCAAAAGTGGCATCCGAGCCAATGTTCTATGCGGAGATTCAATGCACGAGTAGAACACAAAAGTTGTGGGCGCTAATTTTGTCAATTGCTTAACGTTACTAGTCTTATCTTTTCTGGCGGTATTGTGGGATGAAGGGGCCCGGACCGACTTTACACGTACGCTTATGTGAGACTAGTTCCACCGCCAAACATGCACATGGTGCATAAGGTGGCTAGCGGGTGTTTGTCTCTCCCACTCTAGTCGGATTGGATTCGATGAAAAGGGTCCTTATGAAGGGTAAATAGCTTTGGCATATCAACGTTGTGGCTGTCACGTAGGTAAGAAGGCGTTCTTGCTAGAAACCCAAATCAGCCACGTAAAACTTGCAACAACAATTAAAAGACGTCTAACTTGTTTAAAGGGTTTGCTTTGTGATGTGATATGTCCAAAGGATGAGATGTTACATGTGTGATGTATGAGATTGATCATGTTCTTGTAATAGAATTCACGAGTTGCATGTCTATGAGTACGACAACCAGCAGGAGCCATAAGAGTTGTCTTGATTTATTGTATGAGATGAAATGCCATGTGTTTATTACTTTACTTCATTGCTAATGGTTAGCTATAGTAGTAGAAGTAATAGTTGGCGTGAAAACTTCACGGAGACACAATGTTGGAGATCATGGTGTCATGCCAGTGATGATGATGATCATGTGATGCCCCGAAGATGGAAATCAAAGGAGAAAAGATGATAATGGCCATATCATGTCACTATACGATTGCATGTGATGTTTATCATGTTTTCATCTTATTGCTTAGAATGACGGTAGCTTAATAAGATGATCCCTCATAAAATTTCAAGAAAGTATTTCCCTCAGTGTGCACCATTGCGAAGGATTGTTGTCTCGAAGCACCACGTGATGATCGGGTGTGATAGATTCTAACGTCCGCATACAACGTGTGTAAGCCAGTTTACACACACAAAACATTTAGGTTGACTCGACGAGCCGAGCATGTACAGAATGGCCTCGAATACGGGAGACCAAAAGATCGAACATGAGTCGTATGGTTGATACGATCAGCATGGAGATGCTCACCATTGATGACTACTCCGTCTCATGTGATGATCGGACACGGGCCAGTCGACATGGATCATGTAACACTTAGATGACTAGAGGGATGTCAATTTAAGTGGGAGTTCATTACACAATTTGATTAGATGAACTTGATTATCATGAACTTAGTATGAAAGTTGTCTTTACAAATATTGTAGATCCAATTGCCAACGCACCTGTCAACCTGAATTTCAATGCGTTCCTAGAGAAAACAAAGCTGAAAGATGATGGCAGCAACTATGCAGACTGGGTCCGTAGCTTAAAGCTCATCCTTTTTGCGGCCAAGAAGGCTTATGTCCTTGATGCGGCGCTAGGTGATCCTCCCGCTGCCCCGGCAGCCCAGGACTTTTAGAACGCCTGGCAGTCGTGTAGTGATGACTACTCTCTGGTTCAGTGTGGCATGCTATACAGTTTAGAACCAGGGCTCCAAAGGTGTTTTGAGCAACACGGAGCATACGAGATGTTCCAGGAGCTGAAACTAGTTTTTCAGCACCATGCCCGGGTCGAGAGATATGAAGTCTCTGACAAGTTCTTTAGATGTAAGATGGAGGAGAACGGTTTTTCAGTGAGCATATACTCAGAATGTCTAGGTTGCACGGTCGTCTGACTCAACTTGGAGTCGAACTTCTGGATGATGCTGTCATTGATAGAATCCTCCACTCGCTTCCACCTAGCTATAAAAGCTTTGTGATGAACTACAACATGCAAGGGATGGATAAGACCATCCTCGAGTTGTACTCGATGCTGAAATCTGCAAAGGTAGAAATCAAGAAAGAGCATCAAGTGTTGATGGTCAATAAGACCACTAGTTTCAAGAAAGGCAAGGGTAAGAAGAACTTCAATAAAGACGGCAAAGCTGTTGCCGCGCCCGGTAAGCCAATTGCCGGGAAGAAGAAAAGAATGGACCCAAGCCTGAGACTGAGTGCTACTATTGCAAGGCAACCGGTCACTGGAAGGGCAACTACCCCAAATACTTAGCAGATAAGAAGGTCGGCAACGTCAAAGGTATATATGATATACATGTTATTGATGCATACCTTACCAGCGCTCGTACTAGCTCCTGGGTATTTGATACCAGTGTTGTTGCTCACATTTCCAACTCTAAGAAGGAACTGCGGAATAAACGAAGGCTGGCTAAGGACGAGGTGACGATGCGCGTCGGGAATGGTTCCAAGGTCGATGCGATCGCTGTCGGCACGCTACCTCTACATCTACCTTCGGGATTAGTTTTAAACCTTAATAATTTTTATTTAGTACCAGCTTTGAGCATGAACATTGTATCGGGATCTTGCTTAATGCGAGATGGCTACGCATTTAAGTCAGAGAATAATGGTTGTTCTATTTATATGAGTGATATGTTATATGGTCATGCCCCGGTGGTCAATGGTTTATTCTTGATGAATATCGATCGTGATGTTAAACATATTCATAGTGTGAGTACCAAAAGTTGTAAGGTTGATAATGATACTCCCACATACTTGTGGCGCTGCCGCCTTGGTCATATCAGTGTCAAGCGCATGAAGAAACTCCATACTGATGGACTTTTGGAGTCACTTGATTTTTAATCATTTGACACATGCGAACCGGGCCTCATGGGCAAGATGACCAAGACTACATTCTCTAGAATAATGGAGCGAGCAACCAACTTGTTGGAAATAAAACATACCGTTGTATGCGGTCCAATGAGCAGTGAAGCTCGCCGTGGCTATCATTATGTTCTCACCCTCACTGATGATTTAAGTAGATATGGATATGTTTACTTAATGAAGCAAAAGTCTGAAACCTTTGAAAAGTTCAAGGAATTTCAGAGTGTGGTGGAAAATCGTCACGACAAGAAAATAAAGTTTCTATGATCTGATCGTGGAGGAGAATATTTGAGTCATGAATTTAGCACACACATACGAGAATGTGAAATTGTTTCACAACTCACGCCGCGTGGCACACCGCAGCGAAACGGTGTGTCTGAACGTCGTAATCGCACTTTATTAGATATGGTGCGATCTATGATGTCTCTTACCGACTTAACGCTATCATTTTCGGGATATGCATTGGAAACCTCAGCATTCACTTTAAATAGGGCACTCTCTAAATCCGTTGAGACGACACCGTATGAATTGTGGTCTGGATAGAAACCTAAGCTGTCGTTTCTGAAAGTTTGGGGCTGCGATGCTTATGTGAAGAAACTTCAACCAGAAAAGCTCGAACCCAAAGTGGAGAAATGCGTCTTCATAGGATAGCCTAAGGAAACTATTGGGTATACCTTCTACCATAGATCCGAAGGCAAAGTCTTTGTTGCTAAGAACGGATCCTTTCTAGAGAAAGAGTTTCTCTCGAGAGAAGTAAGTGCGAGGAAAATAGAACTTGATGAGATAATCGTACCTCCTCTAGAATCGGAGAGTAGCGCAGCGCATGAAAATGTTTCTGAGGCGCGTGCACCGGCTAGAGATGAAGTTAATGATGATGATCATGACACTTCGGATCAAGTTGCTATTGAACCTCGAAGGTCAACAAGGGCACGCTCCACACCAGAGTGGTACGGCAACCCTATCGTGGAAATCATGTTGTTAGACAACAGTGAACCTTCGAACTATGAAGAAGCGATGCTGGGCCCGGATTCCAACAAATGGCTTGAGGCCATGAAATCCGAGATAGGAATCATGTATGAGAACAAAGTATGGACTTTGGTGGACTTGCCCATGATCGGCGAGCCATAGAAAATAAATGGATCTTTAAGAAGAAGACTGACGCGGCGGTAATGTGACTGACTATAAAGCTCGACTTGTCGCAAAGGGTTTTCGACAAATTCAAGGAATTGACTACGATGAGACTTTCTCTCCCGTAGCGAAGATGAAGTCAGTCCGAATCCTCTTAGCAATTGCCGCATTTCATGATTATGAAATTTGGCAAATGGATGTCAAAACGACATTCCTTAGTGGATATCTTAAGGAAGAGTTGTATACGATGCAACCAGAAGGTTTTGTCGATCCTAAGATTTCTAACAAAGTATGCAAGCTCCAACGCTCCATCTATGGCTGGTGCAAGCATCTCGGAGGTGGAACATTTTCTTTAATGATGTGATTAAAGCGTTTGGGTTTATACAGGTTTATGGAGAAGCCTGTATTTTCAAGAAAGTGAGTGGGAGCTCTGTAGCGTTTCTCATACTATATATGGATGACATATTGTTGATGGAAAATGATATAGAGTTATTGGAAAGCATAAAGGCCTACTTGAACAAAAGTTTTTCAATGAAGGACCTTGGAGAAGATGCATACATATTAGGCAACAAGATCTATAGAGATAGATCAAGACGCCTCATAGGTTTCTCACAAAGTACATACCTTGACAAGACTTTGAAGAAGTTCAATATGGATAAGTCCAAGAAGGGGTTCTTGCGTGTATTGCAAGGTATGAGATTGAGTAAGACTCAATGCCCGACCACGGTAGAAGAAAAAGAGAAGATGAGTACCATTCCCTACGCTTCAGCCATAGGTTCTCTTATGTATGCCATGTTGTGTACCAGACCTCATGTGCATCTTTCCATAAGTTTGGTAGGGAGGTACCAAAGTGATCCCGGTATGGAACACTGGACAACGGTTAAGAATGTCCTTAAGTACCTAAAAAGGACTAAGGAGATGTTTCTCGTTTATGGAGGTGACGAAGAGCTCGTCGTAAAGGGTTACGCCGATGCTAGCTTCGTCACAAATCCTGATGACTCCAAGTCATAAAACGGATACGTGTATGTTTTGAATGGTGAGGCAGTCAGCTGGTGCAGCTGCAAGCAAGACGTTGTTGCAGCATCTACATGTGAACCGGAGTACATAGCTGCTTCAGAAAGCAGCTCAAGAAGGGATCTGGATGAAGGAGTTCATCACCGACCTTGGAGTGATTCCAAGTGCATCAGGCCTAATGACACTCTGGTGTGACAACACTGGAGCTATTGCCATAGCCAAGGAGCCCAGATTTCACAGGAAGACCAAGCACATCAAATGCCTCTACAACTCCATCCAGGACTACATCCATAAAGGAGAAATAGATATTTGTAAAGTGCACATGGATAGGAATATTGCAGACCCGTTGACTAAACCTCTTCCACGAGCAAAACATGATCAACACCAGAATGTTAGGGGTGTTCGATTCATCAGAATGTAACTAGATCATTGACTCTAGTGCAAGTGGGAGACTGTTGGAAATATGCCCTAGAGGCAATAATAAAGTAATTATTATATTTCCTTGTTCGTAATAATTGTCTATTGTTCACGCTATAATTGTATTGACCAGAAATAGTAATACATGTGTGAATATATAGATCACAATATGTCCCTAGTAAGCCTCTAGTTGGCTAGCTCGTTGATCAATAGATGATCATGGTTTCCTGATCATGGACATTGGATGTCGTTGATAATGGGATCACATCATTAGGAAAATGATGTGATGGACAAGACCCAATCCTAAGCATAGCAATAGATCGTGTTGTTCGTGTGCTAAAGCTTTCCTAATGTCAAGTATCATTTCCTTGGACAGTGAGATTGTGAAACTCCCGGATACCATAGAAGTGCTTTGAGTGTATCAAACGTCACAAGGTAACTGGGTGACTATAAAGATGCACTACGGGTATCTCCGAAAGTGTCTGTTGAGTTGGTACGAATCGAGACCGGGATTTGTCACTCCGTCTGACGGAGAGGTATCTCTAGGCCCACTCGGTAGAACATCATCATAATGAGCTCAATGTTACTAAGGAGTTAGTCATGGGATGATGTGCTATGGAACGAGTAAAGATACTTGCCGGTAACGAGATTGAACAAGGTATAGCAATACCGACGATCGAATCTCAGGCAAGTATCATACAGATAGACAAAGGGAATTGCATACGGGATTGATTGAATCCTTGACATCGTGGTTCATCTGATGAGATCATCGTGGAACGTGTATGAACCAACATGGTTATTGGCTGGAGAGATGTCTCGGTCATGTTTGCTCGTCTCCCAAACCTATTGGGTCTACATACTTAAGGTTCTATGACGCTAGGGTTACAGGGAAAGAGTGTACATGGTTACCGAAGGTTGTTTGGAGTCCCGGATGAGATCCCGAATGTCACGAGGAGCTTCGGAATGGTTCGGAGGTAAATATTTATATATAGGGAGTAAGATTTTGGACACCGGAAATGTTTCGGGCGTCATCGGTAATGTACCGGGACTAGTGGAAGGGTTCTGGGGGTCCACTGGGAGGGACCACCTGCCCCGGGAGGCTACATGGGACAAATGTGAGCGGGAAGCATCCCCTTGGTGGGCTGGTGTGCTTCCCACCCAGCCTAAGGAGTGACAAAGGAGGGAAGGGGGGCAACCCTAGCGCAGGAGGGGCCACAGGCCCAGCGGGCGCGCCACCCCTCCCTCTCCGTGCCCTGGCCGCCACCTCCTCGCACTAGATGGGGCTGCCGCCACCCCTAGGGTGGGAACCCTAGAGGTGGCGCCCCCTCCTCCCTCTCCTCCTATATATACCCATGAGTTGGATCTGTTTTGAGACGAACAAAACCTCTCTCTCTCGACGCAGCCCTACATCTCTTCTCCCTCGTCCTCCGTGGTGCTTGGCGAAGCCCTGCTGGAGTTCCACGTAGCTGTACCGCCACCACGCCATCGTGTTGTCGGAGCTCTCCCTCAACCTCTCCTCCCTCCTTGGAGATGTGATCGACCTACACATGTGTTGAACACGGAGGTGTCCTGATTCGGCACGTAGATCCAAATCACACCGCGATCTAAATCGCTGCGAGTAAGACTCCATCAACCGCGTTCTAGTAACGCTTCCGCTTAGCGATCTTCAAAGGTATGAAGATGCTCTTTCCTCTTGCTCGTTGCTGGTCTCTCCATAGATAGATCCTTGTATGGCGTAGGAAAATATTTGAATTTACTACGTTATCCAACATTCCCCTACCTTGTTTATAAAGGTTCGGTCGCCGCCTTCAAGGGCACCACTTAGTGGAATCACGGCACCTCGCATTGTGTGAGGGCGTGAGGAGAATATGGTGTGGCATCTTGGGGAGCATTGTGCCTCCACACCGCTCCAACGAAGATGTACTTCCCCTCAAACGGAAGGAATTTCGGAAACACATCCTCATGTTCATCAGTTCCACTTGTGGTTATTTCTTTCCTTTATTGTATTTACTTCTTGCTTATTATTGTTGTTGTTAGCATCATATAGGTTGCTCACTTAGTTGCATATCAAGACAACCTATTTGTTGCTAAACCTAATTTGTTTATAGGAAAGTTTAATATTTGTTAGTTGCCTATTCACCCCCCCTCTAGTCAACCATATCGATCATTTCACATGTGATGAACTAGGGTGGGAGATGAGATGGTGCTGGTGAAGATGTTGATGAAGATTGATCCTCCTACGAAGGAGGAAGTGCTGATGATGATGATGGCTACGATTTTCGCCCGTGGAGGGCAATTCCCCCGACAGAATCTCTCTGTCGGAGAGCAAAATGTCTTCTGCCGAGGTTTTCGCCTCGAGACGGAGCGCTTCGTCCCGAAATATAACTTATGATTTTTTCTAGGGTAAAACACACCATATAGGCGAAGATGGTCGTTACAGGGCAAGCTGGGGCCCCGCAAGCTATCACAGCGCGACCGGGGGGCACCCTATTGGCTTGTGCCTAGATGATGTCCCCTCTCTAGTATGTTTTTGGCCTAGAAATTCTCTAATATGTGAGAAAATTCTCCATAAAGTTTCTGGTCATTTGGAGCAAGTTGAATTTTCTGCCTTTTTCTTGGTTTCCTAGTCCAAAATTCCAGTTTCCAAATATTTTCCCCCTCGGTGATGTACCTTGAATATTCAGAGAGAAAAACATAAGAATTGTACGGTAATAATGAATAATGGACAAGATCAACATAAATATCAATAGTAATTCATGATGCAAAATGAGCGTATCAAAGTGATATTTACATGGAGAAAGTTGAAGAAGGAGAACATAAGAGCAATATTACTTGTGAAGTTGGGAAGAGAAGCCAAAACCGGGAGGAGACTTTGAGAGCCATACATTTATTGGAAACATCACCCAAACAGAAGCGTAATATTGGATCTGGAAAATGAAAGAACATATGAGTAATGGTGCCATCAAAGAGAAGGATATGGAATGTTACGCAGTGATGCACTTAAGTAAAGAAATCGCAACTTGGTGGAAGATGTATAAGATGATCGATGAGAATCAGAAGGACCTTACCTGGAAGGAATTTGTAGCAGTTTTGCAGAGATCCCGTCTTGTCACGCCGACACCATGGATGCCAAAAGAAGAAGAAAGGAAGTTTGATGTATGTGTTATTTGTGGAGAACCTGGACATGCACATAAGGAACTACAGAACGGATGCCCTTGTTGTGGCCAGGATCATCTAGAAGGAGAATGCCCGATGGCGGGAGTTACATGTTTCTTGTGTGAAGGAACGGACCATGTTTCATCGCATTCTGAAATGTATGCGGGCGTAAAAGTGGAGGTACAATGCGAGCGGAAGAACATGGAAGCAATTTTGGATGCTAGAAGGATGTCAAAGGAGTCTGAATTGGAAGATAAGAAGCAACAAGAAGTACTCAAAGAAGCAGAAATAGCACCAACACCCAAAGAGCAAGCCCAAACAAAGGGAAATAACCCGTGCAACCTATAGAAGAAGAAGAGTCATATTGCGATTGTGCACTCTGTCGAGGAGAGACATCATTATTCAAGAGATGCAAGAGTAAAGGAAGAGACCGAAAAGAATGCGAGACCATAGAACTTGACCCAACGGAGATGAATAGGATGCTCGAAAGACGGGAGAGCAACAAGCAGAAGAAGGTCATACCATGAAGGGGGATGAGCTTTGTGGAATGTTTCATTTGTAAGGAGCGTAGGCATTTTGCAAAGATTATCTAGACAAACATAAGAACAATACCCAGAAAATGTACCGAAGGAGACCCAATGTCACAGGGAGAATACATAGAGAAATGAACATCCGGAATCATTTGCAAGGCAGGATCAGAAGTCAGCTAAACCTACGAGACCGACGTAGCACGGACCTAGTAAGGAGATCCGACTAGAGCCACACGCTCAGAAACAAAATCACATATAGTCAGAATTCCAGAGGAGGGAGAACCTGAACTATCAAAAAAGAACCTAGTACTAGAGAATACCTTAAATAGGTGGGTGTGTAGAAGTAGATACATCCTTAGTATCGTAATTAATAGTAGGAGTAGTCTTGATGTAATGGAAGATCAACCAGTTATGTATCAACACACTTATTTAGGAAAGAATATATTGTTGACCCCATATTTTCATTGCCACACACCTCGAACTCACAAGGAGAGATTGAATTGCAAAACTCGGTTAGTAGGAATTGAAAAAGTCTGACTGGATCAGATATGCCTCGGTTAACACAAAAGCAAAACCAATGGCTATTAAACCATAGGGAACGCCAGATGGATCATACATAACACAACCACCCAACGCTGAAGTAAACTGAAGGGAAGTTTACCGGAAATGACCGAGTAGATATTGATGTCCGAATATGTAAGGCACAAACCCAAGGGTACTAAAAAGGAGCAAATGAGAAACCCGTCATGGTTATTAAGTACTATACAAGGGGTAGTTGATTGGATTTTGCCTAAAATCATAGAAAGTTAGGTGGAACACGATTCAGAAAACCATAACACTTAATAAGTAAGGCGGAATGGAATAGGAAGGAAAAGATGGTATCAATGTACAACCCAATACCAGAACCCATGTGGAATGTCACAGATTGACAAGAAGCACGATGATGTTCGTATCAAATACATCAACCGATTGCAAGGATGACAACAGAGTTTGCTATGTCAAAAGCACGAGCCATTTTAGGGAGCAACTACCTAGTTGTTAGGAAATGCCTTAGGAAGATTTTGCCACTAAGAGTTGTAAGGTAACGCTAGACGTAGTTGTCAACGCAAGGCCGAAGGAACTGCAGAAGATGAGATTAGAGCATCTCGAGCAGACCCCACATAATGCCCCG
The DNA here is from genome assembly GCF_904849725.1 of Hordeum vulgare subsp. vulgare. Taxonomy (NCBI): domain Eukaryota; kingdom Viridiplantae; phylum Streptophyta; class Magnoliopsida; order Poales; family Poaceae; genus Hordeum; species Hordeum vulgare. The sequence goes on along the minus strand of NC_058518.1, from coordinate 230,574,731 downwards.
ACCCGCAAAATAACCGCCAAAATAAGGGTCTGCGTGGAAAATGCTTCCACACCAGACCCCGCAAACACGTCCGACCTGTAAACACTTTTGAGGGGCGTGGCAAAATCCCCTACCCGTCCCGCGAACAAATAGGTTTCCACCTCGCCTATACGGTGCCCTTTATCCCAGGGAAGCGGTTCGCGGGACGGACATTTCAGCCCGTGCCCTTTCCCCACCACCTTCTGCCTCCGTGCCGCCATTGGTTCCCTCAGTTCGCCGCCGATGATTTTCGCCGAATCTGCGGGGTGAATCGCGCCACTAGGGTTTCGTTGCTCTCTTTCGCCGAGCCACTGCACCGGCTCCCACGGATCCGCCAATCCACGGTGGCGGGAGAGCCACCGCCGGAGATGGACTTGAACGTGTGCGAGAAGTTTCTGCTCGATGATTCATTCGATTCAGATGACTCGGATATTGAGATGACGCATCTCACATTTCACCAGAAGAGTTTGGTGATGGCCCTTGCTATGAAGGAGCATGAAGATGAGCACCAAAAGAGGCAGCGTGGATCGATTCTCGACCGTCTTTGCATTTCTCAAAATTGCCATCTCGGCAAGGAGATGCTGATATGAGACTACTTCGCCTCCACTCCAACATACCCGCCGCACCTCTTCCGGAGAAGGTACCGAATGCGCCGATCCCTCTTTGTTGAAATTTTTGAAGCTTGTGAGCCAATTGTCGATATTTTACTCATAGAAGGAATGTCGCAAGCTTGAAGGGATTTAGGGCATATCAGAAAAATCTCGGCAGCTATGCGGGTAATTTCATACGGTGTTCCGGCTGACTATACCGATGAGTACCTTTGCATTGGGGAAGATAGTACAATTGAGGCAATCCCTAGGTTTGCGAAAGTGATTGTCCTTGTCTTTGGTCCTGAATATCTTCGGGCACCGAACGAGGAAGACACACAAAAATTGATGGCATTTAATGAAAGAAGAGGTTGGCCTGGGATGCTAGGAAGCAAATGTTGTGTCCATTGGACTTGGAAAAATTGCCCAAAAGCATGGCAGGGAATGTATTATGGCAAGTCTCGTGATGCAAGAATTGTGCTAGAGGTTGTAGCTTCATATGATCTATGGATTTGGCATTCTTTTTTGGTATGCCGGGTACTCTAATGATATCAATGTGTTGCAACGGTCTCATTTGCTTGCTAGGATTGCTAGTGGTGATGCTCCAGCTTGCAACTACACTATCAATGGGCATGAATACACAAAAGGATACTGTCTTGCAGTTGGTATATACCCTTCTTGGTGCACATGTGTGAAGAGCATCAAAGACCACCAAAGTAGGAAACAAGCTGAATTTGCAAGGGCACAAGAGGCAGCCCGAAAAGACATTGAGAGAGCATTTGGGGTTTTGCAATCTAGGTTTGCCATTGCTTGTGGTCCTTCTTAGTTTTGGGACAAGCGATCCTTAAAAACATCATGACATGTTGTGTTATTCTTCACAATATGATTCTCGAATATGAGAGAGGCATGAACTTGGAGTTCTTCTATGACAATGTGGGCAGCCGTGTCAAACTAGCTAGAGACCCTAACAAAATTAGAGATTTTCTTCAGACCTGCTGGGAGATGGAAAATACAAACACCCACTGTCAATTTCAAATGGATATCATTGAGCACCATTGGCAAAGGGCTGGGCAGTAACATATTCCATTTTCCCATTCATTTTCATTTCATTCTTGTGTGATTTGTATACTGGACAAGTTTTGTATTCATGTGTGACATTCATTTAGTTTGCTACTATGATATGAACAATTATTGTACTTTGGATGATTAATGCATTTGTAATATTAACATTTTACGTATATTGCACATGACGAGTAATTCTGATTTACGGGGTATACGGTTTGTGGGTCGACGCGGTGGCGCCCGAGCAAACCCCGCATTGACGACGTGTATAATAGTATCTTGTGCAGATATCCTTTTATACTGGTCTGTTTTGGGGAGTCTGCCTCTGCCCGTGCACGTGTCGGCCCGCAAAAACTGTTTTTTCGCGAACTGTAACGAATTTTGCGGGTCGGCATTATACGGGGTCTCCTAGAGATGCTCTTAGAGCATGGAATTAGAAGGACTTCAAGAAATGATTGTGAGGAAAACCGAGCGTTAGGACCGCAAACATTTTCCAAACCACATGGTTTGTAACGAATTTGGTACGCCACGAGTTGATCGTCACGACGCCTACTCTTATTATTAGCCTCACTGTGAGGATAGGATAGTCTTGACCGGGACACCGATAGATGAGAAAACGTGCGAGCCAAAGACTAAGATGGAATAGAACGTGACCTTGTAAAAGTCAATCATTGCCATACGTAGGACAGATAGTGAGAAAAGAACCGACCAAAAATCGGGAAGGATCCATACATTGGAAGACCACCACATGATATGTAATTTTGAGACTCGTGGGTGGAAAGAAGAAAGACCAAGGATCACCAAAATCATTGTTGGAATTTACCCACGAATCAGATGGAAGATGGTGCAGACTGTCTTAAACTGATAAACCCCGAGCAATTAATAGATGGTACAGTCCTAGAATGCTACACGAGGACCGACATGTGAATTTCTCGAAAATCCATAGGCAAGTGACATATGGTAGTGATAGATGAGCTTGAATCATAAGAGACCGAATGAAAAATGGCACAGTCACCGAACTTCCGCACCTAGGAGAACAGCATATTGTAGTAGATGGTATGAACATGGATGCATTAGCAAATACAAATATCTTGATAAACCAGTGGATGATATCCTGATTACCGAATTGGAAGGATGGATCAGACATAACAAAGGAGTAAGGAGCTACAGGAAAGCCCCAACCTTAAAATCTTTGAAGGGTGGAAGAAGCCTGGAACCTAGGAAACTGTGGAATTATGGATTGTTCCAGGAAGCATCAGCAAACCGATTGTGCACCACTCAAGGAAGCCATGAAAATAGAGCTACCAACCACATGATTATCTTGAGATGGTATAAGTAAACAAGGACTAATAATCCCAAGGACCTAAGATCACACACAATGTTGCTATAGCCCATACAACAGACCCCACACATGGAAATGGAATTTAAGAGGAACCCTGGAACATAACCTTTCTCTCGACATGATCTCTTTTAAGGGTGATAGTCCGTCAAATCCCACATTTTTACCGAATCAGGTCTGTTAAAAATTTCACATGGAATTAATAAATTCAAACAAAACCCTTTGATTGATTGATTGGTTGCTAGTTGAATTGCTTGTTTGTGTCGATAGGAACTTAAAATTCAAAAGAAACCTATGGAAAACTAGCTAGCCAATAGATGGAACCCAAGGCATTTGAAACATTATTAGGCAAGATTTTCAAATAACCCTCGAGAATATTTCAAGTCAAATTATTTCCTTAAATGACTTGGTTTTATTTTTGAATTGGAAATCAGTTCAAACTATGGGAAATGAGGTTACACTTGACTTGCATCGTTTTGGGAGGAATTAGAATTCCACAAGACCAAACACTGACCAAATTCAAGCAATTCCCTAAATGGGTTTGAAATAGAATTGGTTTGGAAACCAAATTCAAATTCATTTTCAAAATACAAGTGCATAAATTAGGTTCCCAAAATACCCAAAAGAAATGTTCAAACATTTCTAAGTATTACATTTGTAATTTAGGGGTCAGTCTCCCCAAAAAATATTTCAAATTCAAACTTATTTTGAATTTACAAAAAAAGAAAAAGAAAAAGAAAAACATAAAATGGAATAAAAAAGGGCACAGCCAACTGGACTCGACCAATAGCGAGCCATCCCAGCCAGCCCGCGCGCGTCCCACTCTCCCTCTCCCACTGACCATCAGGTTGTCCTCGTCAGCTCTCTCCCTAACCTCTTGTGCCCATGACTTCCTGCACGTGCGCATGAACTGGCCCCACATCACCCATGCCTTTGGGCCCATCGTGCATGCCAGTCCCGCAGACCCTGCCCTACTTAAAACCCTGTCACATGGTGCATTTTGCCCCGCCCCCTCATCGTGATGCTACCTCAGCATCAACCCCCGAGCTTCGCCTCTGACATAATCTTCTCTAGATGAATTCCAATGGGATTGGCCACCCTCGGTACCAACCGTCCAACCACTTGTCTTCGTATCGATCTCTCGAGGTCAAATAATCTTTTATGAGAACACTTACCTGTGATAACATTATTGTGATGCTTGTGGCTAACCTATTATAATGACTGATGCATTTAGTATATGTTAATGTGGAATATAATCCCGTTTCGCGGTGTCGCCCAGTCACCCGACTACGGTGTATGAAATGTTGACCTTTATGTGGTGTCGCCTAGATGCCCGACTATAGCCTATTGATTATTATATAAGCCCTTTATGTGATGTCACCTAGACGCCCGACTGTGGCCATATAATCCATTTACATGGTGTCGTCTAGAGCCCGACTTTGGCATGCATGTTTATTATTATATAAGCCCTTTACATGGTGTAGACCATAGGCCCGACTCAGGCAAGCAATGCTTTACTTTCTTATATGCCCTTTTTGAGGTGTCGCCCCAACGCCCGACTGTGGTAGTTTACTTATCCTATTGACCTTTCGAAGCATCACTTCACACACCCGATTGGTGTATTTTACTTTATTTGGATATTTAGGGAGGACTACCGCCCGAATTCTCCACTTCTTAATTTTTTTTAGCTTAAAGTTAAATTATTACTCTTGCTGAAAGTAACATTTTATTCAACTTGCGCACGTGCATTCTGTCTGCATTCATTATATATTATATACATACTGTCTTGCAAGTACATTCAAAGTACTCACATGGCTTGTTGATTTGGCCAGACTTTGACAAAGGCGGTCTGATGAATGAAGAGTACGATAGCGAGTCCGATGCCTAAAGGAGTCCCACTCAGTCTTGCGATCATGGAGTCCACCATTGTATTATCCTCCATCGCTTCTGCCACCAATAATATATTGTCTAGCCTCACCCTGATGCTTGGCATGATGTAGCATATTGAGTCATGTCACTCAATTCCTTGTGACAAATCCACCACCACCTATGTTGCGAGTCAGTAGTACTACCACCATGTCCACTTTTTTATATCCACCTCCATGATAAATATGGGCGTGCTTGTAATAATATGTTTAGAGACCTTAGTTCAACCCTGTATAATATTAAGTTCTACTTGTTTTTTATATCAAGAATTATCTACCAGCATGAATTATTTCCTATGATGGAATGACATCAAGGGATAATTTTTGATAATTCTATTATTAGGAAACTGATCCTGACACCCCCTCACTCTACAAGCTCGGTTGCACCTCCTAGACGCATTCGCCAAGCCTGATACCTCCGGACGCTCGTACCCATCGGAGACCGAAGCTCACCCACGCCCCGTGCTCGACTTCGACGAGGTGAGCACGTGTTTGACCCTGTGGCCTTGTCTGTTGTGTTCATCGCCTCTATGCACACCTATTACACCCACTCACTCTATTGCAAGCTCGAAATTTCGAGCAGCGAAACCATGCCCGAAGCCATCACCATCTGTAGCAGCTCCGACGAGCTTGGTACCACAGCCAGGCTGACTATAAGAAGGGACTAGGTGCGATCTCTAACTAGCATGTTAATTAATTAAATTAAGTATTCTGCATAATTGTAGAAAATTTTCTCTTAGTCAACATATATATATGATATGCCTATCCGGGATTTTTTGTCTACTATTGTAGATGGCTGACAGTAATTGTCTCTTGCAGGTATTCGCTAATGAGCCGGTGTAATTTTCATGAGTCCTCTCCCATATCGTCAGGGTCGCGTTGGACCGACGAATCACCCCGAGTACACGTTGTACCGCCAGAAGATCAGCGAGACTTTGATCACACACCAGGCCTCGATGCAGTTCAGGGGTGGGTGCATCGAGTTGTGTCGCCTTCGCTTCGTCGAAAGAACCATGCCTACGAAGAGGCAGGCTATGCAGATGGCTTCCAGGGAGGCTATTGCACGCCTGTGGGACACCCTTCCAGTGATGAAGACTCGTCCTTAGCACTATCTCACATATCATGTACACTACTCATTATGCATTTTCTTACATTGTAAGAGAGAGAGATGAAGCCATTGAGTTACTCATGCAGTACCTCATGGCGCTGGTGGGAGCTTTTGACTGATTGGTGGATGACTTTGTAGCCGCTTGTATGGATGCAACTCACGCGTGCACTCCTAATAGGACTAAACATATCCATCCAGCGCCACCTCTATCATACCCCTCATCCTCCGGTTCATATGCGTCGTCCGTTCAGTCCACAACCCGCAAATGCGTTCCATTGAGGAGTTTAACCAAGTTATTGCTCCTACCCCTATTAGAGCTTCACTTCCTACTAGCTCCATACTAGCCTCGCAGCCCCGCATGGCTCGTCTAGAATCTATTTCGGAGGAGGGAGAATCCTCGACACCTTGTCTGGGACTTACCCTTGGCAGGTCGATCAAGATTCGTCTGCCTCAAGCTAAACCATGGTCTAGCACCGCGCGAGGACAACTTGTATGTTACATGTGATATATCTGCTTGCATTTAGACTAGGAGAGAAGTAGACGTGTTTGCATCATGTAGGATTTGGAGAAGTGCACTAGCCTAAATAACATGTCAGGAACCTGTACACACATCCTGAGTGATATATTGTATAATTATGCTTGCTTGTAAAATATGTATCATGCGGTCCTTCTTCGTGCGCAATGACGTTTTATGAAAAAATATTTGGAGTATCTTATTTTGGCTTGCAAAATTATTTCTTCCATCGCTCGGGTTTTACTCATTTCATTTTTTCAGCAACACCCAGAGTAAAAAATGCATCGTCCATGTACTCGTTCCATGTCCAATCCGCTAGAGGAAAATCACTCCGAACGAAGAGGCAACATTTTTGCAAAAGGTCGCTCAAGTCAGCAAGACAGCGACTCATCTTTCTCACATGTTTGCCGCCTATACGAGCAAAGTCAGCATCAACACCAGGAAATGATAAATCAGCTTATGAACCTAGAAAATCATCGTGGACCTCATCAACCGTGCTCCAAATTATTTGAGTTGCAGATGACATTTTTCACTCACTCGGGTAAGTCGTTGGAAGCCGACGATTGGCTACGCGACATCGAGAGAAAAATGTTTGTTGCCCTATGGTGAGAAAACGAGAAGGTATTGTACGCGCCACATTATTTAACCAGAGCAGCCGCATCTTGGTGGGAATATTTCTTGCGCGTACACACAAATGAAAACAATATTACCTGGGAGGAATTCAAGGAAAGTTTTTGTGGGGCGCACATTCCTAACAGCATCATGAAAATCAAGAAGAGCGAATTTGAAGACCTTAAACAACAAAGTTCAAGTGTAATGGAATATCTGGATCAATTTAACCAGTTAGCACACTATGCTAACGACGAGTACATGATAGAAAAGAAGAAAATGGAGAAGTTCTTACATGGACTCGCACCAACATTAACATGTCAACTTATTGTCCACACATTTACTAATTTCAAGACACTCATTGACAAGGCGACCGTACTTGAAAGTGAACGCCGCAAGATGGATGACATGCACAAGCGTCATCACAATAATTCTCCGCAGATGTGCAACAATAGGCAGAACACTAATTTTCACAAAAATGCAGTGCTACGAGCTCCAACTTCAGCTCCTCGCCCGAATAATAATTCCCATGCAAGGAACAGGAGTTCACCTTCTGCCCAGGCGTTATGTGTTTTGATTGAGGAGAAGAAGGACACTATGCCAGGTAGTTCCCAAAGCAAGAAAATACGGCCCCAAAGCAGAACAACCACAGTAATAACTCAGCTCCGAAATGCAACAACTTTAACCCCAACGACAACCACCGGAAGGGCCACGTTAACCATGTGGCCAAGGAAGAGGCTCTAAATGTACGTGGCATTGTACTCGGTAAGTTCCATGTGAACACAATTACTGCCACGGTTTTGTTTTATTCTAGAGCTTCCCATTCGTTCATTTCGAAAAGGTTTGTCTTGAAGCACCATTTCTCGATTCACCCTTTGAAAATGCGATGACTATCAAGTCCCTGGGAGTATAGCAGATCACTCAGAGTTACTGCGAAGGTGTAACCATTGAAATCGAAGGGTTAAATTTTTGGGAAAATCTTATTGTGATAGAAAACAATGGTCTCGATATTATTCTGGGGATGGATTGGTTAAATACCAACAAAGGTTTTATGGACTACTTCAATCGGACAGTGACCCTCACCCATCACCACGGGAAGAAAGAAGAGGTTGCACACTTGGAGAGACCGTGCCACCTCAAGCAAGGCTAAATAAAGTGGACATTTCAGAACTGAGAGAAGTCTGAGTAGTCTATGAATTTCCAAACTTTTTCCAGAAGATTTTCCAGGTATGCCGCCCGATCGAGAAATAGAGTTCGTCATCGAACTAGCACCCGACACCACTCCAATTGAAAAGAAACCATATCGGATGGCACCAACCGAATTGGTAGAATTAAAGAAGCAAATCAAAGAATTACTGTACAAAGGATATATCAGGCCTAAGTCCTCACCATGGGGATCACCGGTATTATTTTCTAAAAAGAGGGACACGACACTGAGGCTATGCGTAGATTACCGAGCCCTCAACATGGCCACCATCAAACACAAATACCCGCTACCACAGATAAATGATTTGTTCGTTCAGATAGCTGAAGCCAAGGTATTTTACATGATTGATTTAAGGTCGGGTACCATCAACTAAAAATACAATCAGAAGATATACCCAAAACAACATTTTCCTCCACATACGGACTATATGAGTTTATAGTGATGTTGTTCGAACTGAAAAACGCCCCAACATATATTGTGCACCTTACGAACAAACTATTTATTAAATATATGGACAGGTTTGTTGTGGTATTCAATGATGAAATATTGGTTTATTCCAAGTCACCGGAGGAGCATGCACAACATGTGAGAATTGCACTAGGGGACCTATGGAAACATCGATCGTATGCCAAATTCAGCAATTGTGAATTTTGGTTGAAAGAAGTTGGCTTTCTTGGACACATATTGACCCAAGAAGGTATTTCCATAGGCCCAGATAAAGTCAAGGTCGTACTTAGATAGAAACAACTAGCCAACATAATAGACATCAGGAGTTTTCTAGGGATGGCTGGATACTACAGAAGATTTATTGAAGGCTTCTCCACTATAGCCAAATTGTTGATGCAATTAATCAAAAAGGATAAGAAATTTGAAAGGACCAACGTCTGCGAGAAAAGTTTCCAAGAGTTAAAGAAGAGATTAACCACATCACGAGTATTAATTGTACCTGATTTACACAAAGATTTTGATGTGTACTATGAGGCATCCAAAAAAGGACTCGGATGTGTACTAATGCAAGAAGAAAACATCGTAGCCTACTATTATGGTATATTTCTCCCTAAGTGGATTTAGTGATTGATGAAAATGCATGTGCGGATTAATCGTGTGCATTGAGAATTTTAGATAATTCATTACTAGGCACAAGCCGATTCGATGCCCCTCGGAGTCTTTCAAGATGGTTGCTTTCTACGTTTCACTTTGGTGGTTTTGAGTCGTAGGAAAGGGGTACTATTAATAGGGTCTCCGCTTTGGAAAGGTTTGGGTGGAATCAACACGTACACATTTCTATTGCACCGCCTTTCCTTCCTACAATTGGAGTTCCAACCTTGTTTTCATTGTATGTGCAAAAGGGCCAGCGATAGTACCGCTGGTGTGAGTGGTAGTACCGCTGGTACAGCGGTAGTACCACCCTACACTACTGGAATCAGAGAATTTACCTTCTGCTGCTTCTTTGCCGTCTGCTGCCTGATGGCAAAGACACTCTTTGCCATCAGCTACCCAAAACCTGACGGCAAAGAGCAGGCTGATGGCAAAGAGTGTCTTTGCCATCTGCTGCCTCTTTGCCGTCTGCCAGCTGACGGCAAAGCAACCCACCCCACACCACCCTCTAACCCATAACGGTCCACCTCTTTGCCGTCAGCCTGTTACCCCTTTGCCGTCGGGGGCAGACGGCAAAGAGCCCACTAGACCTAATGTCGTCAACCCCCACCCCACCCCCTCTCTCCCCCCCATAACGGCTCACCACAGCCCGTGACTCTCTCCCTGCGCCGCCGTCGGAGCTCGTCCTCCCTCCTCCCTCCTCCCCGCGACCCGCCGCCGGAGCTCGCCCCTCCTCCTCCCTGCGACCCCCTCCTCCACCATTGTGCCCCTGCTCCACCACCGCCCCCTCCTCTCCGTTCCCATACCCCACCAGCGCCCCCTCTTCCCTGCGACCCCCTGCTCCACCGCCGCCCCCTCCTCTCCGTGCCCCTGGTCCACCTTGCCGCCGCCATTTCCCCCGTGCTCCACCTCGTCGCTGACGTCTCCCCTAGCCACTTGTAAGTCCTCCGGCCCTCCTTTCCTCTGTTTGCCTCTATGCTAAGGGTAATTTAGTTAAGTTTAGTGACTTAGGTTAATTTAGTTAGGTTATTGTTATTAGGTTCTTACTTTAAGTTGTTTAGGTTAATTTAGTTAAGTTACTTAGGTTAATTTTTATTAGGTTCTTAGGTTAAGTTACTTAGGTTAATTCTTCTAAGGTTGCAAATTTTTCTTCATGTTTCATATAGGCCATTTAAAGAAAAAAAACAGAATTGATTACCACTAGTTCCAAATATTGCGAAGAAAAAAGACTCTTGCATTTTGCTTCAAGTTCTATATTGTTCTCCCTATTATATGAGAATTTGAAGTGGACATGTCATATGTGGACATGTGATTTGGACACGTGATATTTCGAATTGGGACATGTCATGCCGAAATTTCCCGTGAAAGAAGAAGAAGAGGAGAGGAGGAGGAGAAAAGGAGATGAGGAGGAGGAGAAGAGGAGAGGAGGAGGAGGAGGATGAGAAGAAGAAGAAGAGGAGAGGAGGAGGAGGAGGAGAAAAGGAGAGGAGGAGGAGGAGTAGAAGAGGAGAGGAGGAGGAGAAGGAGGAGGAGGAGGAGAAGGCCAAGGACCTTCTAGTCCTTCTCCTCCTCCTCCTTCTCCTTCTTCTCCTCCTTCTTCTTGATTTCTTCTTCTTCTCCTCCTCCTCCTCTTTCTTCTCCTCCTCCTTGTTTTAATTTCCCCAATAATGACATAATTAGCCCACTTAGCTCAAAAATACCATAATAAGCTCAAAATGGCATAAGAACTCTAGTTAGCTCATGAATATTATATACTTAGCTTGTTTTCCTCTAAAATAGGATAATTAGCCCATTTAGCTTCAAAAAGACATAATTAGGTAATTTAGCTCCAACAAGAGGAGAAGAGGAGAAGAAATAGGCAAAATGAAAAGAAAGAAGAAGAAGAACAAGAACAAGAGAAGAAGGAGACGGAGGAGGAGGAGGAGGAGGAGGAGAAGGCCAAGGACCTTCTAGTCCTTCTCCTCCTCCTCCTTCTCCTCCTTCTTCTTGATTTCTTCTTCTTCGCCTCTCCTCCTCTTTCTTCTCCTCTTTCATATTATCCTTGCTTTAATTAACCCAAGAATGACATCATTAGCCCATTTAGCTCCAAAATACCATAATAAACTCAAAATGGCATAAGAACCTTGGTTAGCTCATGAATATTATATACTTAGCTTGTTTTCCTCTAAAATGGGATAATTAGCCCATTTAGCTCCAAAAAGACATAATTAGGTAATTTAGCTCCAACAAGAGGAGAAGAGGAGAAGAAATAGGCAATATGAAAAGAAAGAAACAAGAAGAAGAAGAAGAAGAAGAAGAAAAGAAGAAGGAGAAGGAGGAGGAGGAGGAGGAGAAGGCCAAGGACCTTCTAGTCCTTCTCCTCCGCCTCCTTCTCCTCCTTCTCCTCCTTCTTCTTGTTTTCTTCTTCTTCTCCTCCTCCTCCTCTTTCTTCTCCTCTTTCATATTATCCTTGCTTTAATTAACCCAAGAATGACATAATTAGCCCATTTAGCTCCAAAATACCATAATAAGCTCAAAATGGCATAAGAACCTTGGTTAGCTCATGAATATTATATACTTAGCTTGTTTTCCTCTAAAATTGGATAATTAGCCCATTTAGCTCCAAAAAGACATAATTAGGTAATTTAGCTCCAACTAGAGGAGAAGAGGAGAAGAAATAGGGAAAATGAAAAGAAAGAAGAAGAAGAAGAAGAAGAAGAAGAGAAGAAGGAGAAGGAGGCGGAGGAGGAGGAGGAGAAGGCCAAGGACCTTCTAGTCCTTCTCCTCCTCCTCCTTCTCCTCCTTCTCCTCCTTCTTCTTTATTTCTTCTTCTTCTCCTCCTCCTCCTCTTTCTTCTCCTCTTTCATATTATCCTTGCTTTAATTTCCCCAACAATGACATAATTAGCCCATTTAGCTCCAAAATGCCATAATAACCTCAAAATGGCATAAGAACCTTGGTTAGCTCATGAATATTATATACTTAGCTTGTTTTCCTCTAAAATGACATAATTGGAATATTTGTGTTGATCGGGTGGATTTACATGTGATAGTTGTCTCGTCGCTGTGATGTCTGCTGTGCGAACACCTGCCCATGCGTTGTACGAGCTCCGCCCCTGCATTCGTGGGTCAGTCCAAATTTCATCTCCTCCCCGCCCCTTCATTTACTGTGGCTCGGTTTCCGGATTAAACTTTCTAGATTTAGGTAATTCAATTAATTTATCAGTATGCGTGACCAGTATGCGTCTCCCGTTCGAATGGGCGACATCTATAAATATGCATGTCTTTGCATATTTATAACCGCAATCCTTTCGAATTGTCCAACATTATCCATGGACAGCCGGAATATGTGTAGATTGGGTTCGTTTTCCCATATGATGTGCTCTGAGCGGAATTTCGTCAGTGCCTCCCCCGTTGTTCTCCGGATGCACATCCTCTCTGTTTATTGCGGAGACGTGTATCAGGAGAACAGCGGGGAGGTGCTGCCGAAATTTTGCGTTGGATCCGGAGCAGAGCATGGGAAAACGAACCCAATCTACACATACTCGGGTGGGATTAGGACCTATCTTTACCTATTAGCGTGTAGGTTGCCTGGACGTAATAAAAATGGCGAACCTGATTACCCGATGAATATAAATGCTAATTATATATAAATATAGTTCTTCTATCTTTAGTAGCTACGCAAGATGAGTGATTGTGCGTGGATGTATACCGGTCACCCTAGTCAGAAAGAGATGACGAAAGAATGGTTTGTAAAAACAAAGGAATTTGTGAAAGACGCATTCGCAAATGGCCAGGAAAGAAACTATTGCCCCTGTCCTGGATGCGACAACTATAAAAAGACGACAGAGGCTGTAATGATTAAAACCTGCAGAGGAGGGGTTTTAAGCCTAATTACACGATGTGGACATTTCATGGTGAGTCTATACAACGCTCAAGAGCTGAGGTGGTCCGTCGTCGCACGGACGAGCATGGTACCGGGATCGAAGACATGGTGCAAGACTTTGATGATGCTCGGGATTCAGAATATGAGATGGAGGAATCTGCAAAGGCCTTTTATGAAATGTTGGAGTCTTCAAAACGTCCTCTCCATGAGCACACCGAGCTCTGTCAGCTGGATGCAATTGCACAAGTAATGGCTCTGAAGGCTCAGTTCAACTTGGGAAGAGAATGCTACAACGCGATGATGACACTATTTGTACGTTTCCTACCCAAAGGCCATGTCATGCCTGCAAACCTGTACCAGTCAGACAAAATACTTCGTGTACTTAAGATGCCTATGAGAAGATAGATGCATGTGAGAAAGGATGTGTCTTATTTAGGAAGGAGTATGCACACTTGGACTATTGTCCCAATTGCGAGTCTTGCAGGTACCTTGTGGTAGACAACGGTATGGGTGAGAAGAGGCAGACCAAAATCGCAGTTAGTGTTCTTCGGTATATGCCAATCGTACCAAGACTTCAACGTCTTTTCATGGTCGAAGAGACAGCCAAACAGATGACATGGCACAGATTGGGCAAAAGAACCGAACTAGATGCGGATGGGAATAAGATGATGGTACACACATCGGATGGGGAAGCGTGGAAACATTTCGATGGATTGCATCAGGATAAAGCGGCAGATCCAAGGAATCCTTGAGTCTGCGCCGCCACGGATGGTTTTAATCCCTTCGGCATGACGGCAACCCAATACAGTTGTTGGCATGTATGTGTGATTCCACTCAATCTCCCCCCCCCCGGGCAGATTATGCAAAGAAAGAGCATATTTCTGACGTTGATAATTCCAGGGCCCAATTATTCGGGGAAGAATATGAATGTGTACCTGCAACCGCTTAAGGATGAATTGGAAGAAGCTTGGGAAAATGGGGTCAAGACATACGATGCCGCTAGAAAAGAAAACTTCAAAATGCATGTGTGGTACATGTACTCTATGCATGACTTGCCAGCGTATGCGCTATTCTCTGGATGGTGTGTGCATGGAAGGTTCTCGTGCCCCCAATGCAAAGCAGCTCTTCTGTTTCATTGGTTGCAGGAGGGTCAGAAGTATTCTTGCTTTGAATTGCATAGACAGTTCCTGGGTCCTGACCATCAGTTCAGAAAAGACAAGAAGAACTTTACCAAAGGTAAAGTTGTCAAAAACTTGGCACCACCTGTGTTCACAGGCCAACAGATCCTAGATCAGTTAAACGCCCTCGAGGCTGATCCAGAGCGTCCAGGGTATTTCAAGCGGTATAATTCAAAACACGCCTGGACTCACAAGCCATGCTTCTGGGATCTGTCTTACTTCAAAGACCTCCTTCTTCCACACAATATCGACATGATGCGCACTGAAAAGAATATGGGAGAGGCTATTTTTGGTACATTGTTCGACATAGATGGGAAGACAAAGGATAATATTAAGGATAGAGTCAATCAAGAGACACTATGTCATAGACCATTACAAAACATGCGAGAAGGCAAAGGAAAGCAGAAGTGGTCGAAGCCAAAGGTCTGGTTCAATCTTGCAAGGCCAGCTATGAGGGAAATTGTCTTGTGGGTCAAAATGCACTTGATGTTCCCCGATGGGTATGCAGAGAATCTAAAGAGGGGAGCGAGTCTTGAAAAATTAAAAATCTTCGGTCTCAAGAGTCATGATTGGCACATATGGCTAGAGCGGGTAATGCCAGTGATGTTACATGGCTTTATTCCTCAGGATGAATGGCTAGTACTGGCGGAGCTGAGCTATTTATTCCGTGTTCTTTGTGCGAAAGAATTGTCGCGTGGCGTGGTAGAAGACATGGAGGAGTTTGCACCGGAGTTGTTGTGCAAGTTAGAGAAGATCTTTCCACCGGGCTTCTTTAATTCAATGCAGCATTTGATTTTACATCTACCGACCGAGGCAAGATTGGGTGGGCCCGTGCAAGATCGTTGGTGCTATGCAACTGAGAGGATGCAGAAGACCCTTCGAGTTAAATGTAAAAATAAGCGTAGAATTGAAGCATCGATGGCCGAGGCATTCATTACTGAGGAGGTGGCAAACTTTGTGACAGCACACTACGAAGCCAAAAATCATCATTTGCATAATCCGAAGCCTCGACACAATGATGCAGACCCTAAAAAAGGTGGGTCCAACCTCAGCCTATTCAAAGGGAAGCCCGCACCAGTTGGTGCTTCGAAACCAATAACGTTGGATGTCGAAGAATGGCGGAACATTTCGTTGTATATCTTCAACAACCTAACAGAAGTGCGGCCGTACATCGAGTGAGTTCTCGGCACATTTCCCATAACTTCTAATTCATTTGAACTACTCTTATTCCCGGATATTTCAAACAGCCGTTACGTCGTCAAATTCTCGGATGGAGCGGTGATCGAAAATGATTCCGTCGAAGAGTATGAGCTTCTGTCAAAGACAGGAGGCGGCTATCCCGGTTTCATCTCTTGGTTCAAACAAACGGTAATTATCAATAATGGACCATTTCATTATTGGTCTAACTTGCGGCTAATGCAACAACCGTTTCGTATTAAACTTGTAGGCTAATTCAGAGTCTATGGACGCCGAATTGAGACAAGTCGCTAATGGTTTTGACTATAAGGTTCGTTCATTTGAGAAATACAACATCAACGGGTATCTCTTTCGTACCTTTGGCAAAAGCTATCTATGCCCGACCGGAAATCTACAAATTGTGGTGTCTCTGCTATCGGCGAAGGTGTTATCGAGTATTAAGGAAGAGTTGAAGCAATTTGTGAACTTCAATTCTATGGTGAAAACCCACCGAACGTCGTAGTCTTCAAATGTTATTGGTTCCAGCCGAAAAAAACTAGAAGGACTCATGAACATATAGGACTAGTCGAAATCAATCCAAACACCCATTTAGATGTTCCCGGTGTCTATATTACGGCTCAACAGGCGACCCAAGTTTTCTATCTACCGTGGGCATGCCAAACGGATAAGAATCTGGAAGGTTGGTATGTTGTTTATGAAGTGCCGCCACATGTCAGACCACCTCTCCCAAATGAACAGGATTATGAACCTCACATTAACCCAGACACATATGATGGAGAATTCTTCCAAGAAACACATCTTGCCAAGAAACGTTTCAAGAACCGCCGTGCTTCACCCAAGAACATGGAAGTAGACAGCGACAATGAATCCGACTCCAGCCCTGACCCGGAACTAGAAGACCTGGAACTCGTAGAGGTTACTGATGCGGATGACCTGTCAATGCTTCAATGATTAAAGGAAGGCCTTTCACAACTTCACACCGTTGAACCCGACGAGCACGTCATTCATGCAGACATGCGTGATAGTGACGATGATGATGCATTTATTGATGATGATTATTAGTTTGTAAGATTCACAACCTAAATTATATGTTTTTTAATCTTTATTATTCATGTCAGTTATTCAATTTTTTTATGTTGTACTAATTTATTTTAATCTTTATCATGGCAGGTCACCAGGTCTGGAAAGATGGTGGGCGCTGGTCCAGATCGCTCGACAGGTTCTTCCCAGGCGACCCGCACGAGGGGTGGTACTTCCCTTCCACCCTATCTCTCCATAGAGCCTTGGCAGACAGTCTGTCGACACCACCCGTGGGTTCTTCTTCGTCGGCGGCAGTGCCCACTGGGAGAGGTGCTGGTTAGGTAGGGAAGAAGGGGAAGGGTACAGGGAGAGGTGGTGACCGCGAAAGATCCAGGAGGACTGTTGAGCCGTCCTCGCCACCACCACCAGCTCATTCACCCGAGCATAGGACTAGTATGGTTGACCCGTTTGCGGAGGAGGCTACGGGGACTCCATTCCAGGAGCCTGTTGTTGACGGGCATTCGTCCCATGAGACTCCGGTCGAGGAGCAGCCTCGGGTCGAGGTGCATTCGGCCCAGGAGCAGCCGGAGGAGACTACGGTTCCGGAGGCTTCACCCGACGTGGAGAGGCCCGGATGTGAGACCTGGCCGGATCGTACCGAGTTGCCGGATTGGACCGAGGGTCCGGGTGGCTCAGGGGCGGGGATGGCGGGGATGAGCTTACGGATAGTGAGGGCGATGTGCAGGTGGACGGGGCCACCGTGTACAAGCGTGGTAGTACATGTCTCCCGCTCGCCCCGGCTACCCGCAAGCAGAGGCCGGTGATTAAACCTGAAGGAGATAGGTAAGTACATTTACCCTTTTTTAGCTTTTTCCTTCAAGTTTGTTCAAATATCTAACGCGTTTACCTTATCATACTGCAGGGGATGGGTACACCCTCTTGGAGTCCGCAGGCCGAACTCCATCCTTGGTGTGCTTTGCCGGACAAATTTCCCGGGGTTTGTCACGTTGCCTGGTGAGGGTCTGGTTGCTACACTAGGATTTACCTGGGAGCACTACCAGGCTGCGCAGGCCCCGCCGGAGGAGATTATAGATGGTGTCTTGTGCCACACGATGGCCGAGATGGTGATCAAGAGCTTTTGGGTAAATTATCCTTTTACAGAATCTAAAATTAACAATATAGCTAATTATTGTACTAATCGGTGTTTTCACGTTTGATTGCAGACCTTCTATAGGTGTGAGGATGGATATGAGGAGGAGGCGGCCAGGGTTCTCGAGGCCGAGTGTAGGCGGTTACTACAGAACTTGCGCCACGAGTCTCGACCGTAGGCTATTCGAGATTACTACGCCACGCGTGGTATTAAGAAGCAGAAGAAGGATTGCCGCGAAAGTTTCTGAAGAAGGAGCAATACATGAAGGTAATTACCTATTCTTAAGTCCTTCTACGTAGTTTTCTTGATTTCATTCATAGGCGTAGCGCTGAAAATTCTTTCTAATAACATACAGGTGCCCCCGAGATGGTGTGCGGATAAGATGGATTGTTGGGAGGCGTTGGTTGATGAGTGGTGCACAGGCAGCTGGCGAGCCGTCCACGAGAATGCGAAGGATCGGCGTAGCCAAATGGTTGGTGTGCCACACCATCAAGGCAGCGCCAACTTACTTCAGTTTGGACGAAACTGGGTATGTGATTTGCTTCATGATTCATGCAATTCATTCTTGATGCTAATATTTTGTTCCTCTCTTTTAGGCGCATCACAATAAGACTGAGATGCCACATTTGTACGACCTTTATGGCATGGCCCATACTGCCTGGTACAAGAAGGAGAAGGCATTCTCGGAGTCTAACCTGGATGATCCCAATAACTTCACCAACATATCATCCCACCATAAGTTCGTGGCATACAGGGACGCGGGGAAGGCTACGAAAGGTGATGACTTTAACCCTAGCCAGGAACCTTTGGATCGAGAGCTGGTGATGATATCTGGTGGCGGGAGGCCCCATGGCTCGATAGCCATTGGAGATGGGATAATACGTTGTCCACTCACTCTTCCGGAGATCAAGGCGCACTAGTCGAGCAGCTGTCCTGAGATAACATGTCGTCCACGGCCAGTCGAACTTGCCATTGAGGTTAGTTGTACAGACTAAGAACACTTTCATCCATTTCATTATGTGTGTCACCATAGATCATTACTGTGGTAACGAGGAATGGTGTTTCAAGCTGCTCTTCAGAAAGAGAGAGCGGCAAACCAGGCTACTCTTGAGAAAGAGAGATTGGCAACCCAGGCTGCTCTTCAGGCTGCTCTTGATGAGAGGGACCAGACCACGGCACAATTTCTTGAGGAGGAGAGGGCCCGGAATGAGGCGGGTCAACGGGCCCTGTACGAGCTTTTTCTGGTATGTTTTTTTTCACATTATCCAAATCATGTGTGTAATGTATGTTTCATTACTAACTAATACGACCCACTCTTCAGGGTCTGTGCGAGAAGAGCGGTCAAGTCCCTCCGCCGATGCCCGTATTCTCTTCGATTGGCACGGTGAGTTTCATTATAAACTAGTATTAATAATTGAGTGTCATCATGCTAACTGAGACATTGCAAAATATCTTTTCTGCAGAATAACTCCCGAGCGGCATCGCACGACCCTTCTCCAGGGAAACCGTCTCCAAACGAAGCTGCCGCGAGCAACCGTGGTGTTTCTCCTCCTTGATGACCAGTACGGTAAGTTTCTCCTCCAAACTTAGCTTGTTTTCCTCTAAAATGAGATAATTAGCCAATTTAGCTCCAAGAAGACATAATTAGGTAATTTAGCTCCAACAAGAGGAGAAGAAATAGGAAAAATGAAAAGAATGAAGAAGAAGAAGAAGATAAGAAAGAGAAGGAGGAGAAGGAGTAGGAGGAGGAGGAGGAGAAGGCCAAGGACCTTCTAGTCCTTCTCCTCCTCCTCCTCCTCCTCCTTCTCCTCCTTCTTCTTGATTTCTCCTTCTTCTACTCCTCCTCCTCTTTCTTCTCCTCTTTCATATTATCCTTGCTTTAATTTCCCCAACAATGACATAATTAGCCCATTTAGTTCTAAAATACCATAATAAGCTCAAAATGGCATAAGAACCTTGGTTAGCTCATGAATATTATATACTTAGCTTGTTTTCCTCTAAAATGGGATAATTAACCCATTTAGCTCCAAAAAGACATAATTAGGTAATTTAGCTCCAAGAAGAGGATAGGAGGAGAAGAAATAGGAAAAATGAAAAGAAAGAAGAAGAAGTAGAGAAGAAGGAGAAGGAGGAGGAGGAGGAGGAGGAGGAGGAGGAGAAGGCCAAGGACCTTCTAGTCCTTCTCCTCCTCCTCCTTCTCCTCCTTCTCGTCCTTCTTCTTGATTTCTTCTTCTTATACTCCTCCTCCTCTTTCTTCTCCTCGTTCATATTATCCTTGCTTTAATTTCCCCAACAATGACATAATTAGCCCATTTAGCTCCAAAATACCATAATAAGCTCAAAATGGCATAAGAACCTTGGTTAGCTCATGAATATTATATACTTAGCTTGTTTTCCTCTAAAATGGGTTAATTAACCCATTTAGCTCCAAAAATACATAATTAGGTAATTTAGCTCCAACAAGAGGAGAAGAGTAGAAGAAATAGGCAAAATGAAAAGAAAGAAGAAGAAGAAGAAGAAGAAGAGAAGAAGGAGAAGGAGGAGGAGGAGGAGGAGAAGGCCAAGGACCTTCTAGTCCTTCTCCTCCTCCTCCTTCTCCTCCTTCTTCTTGATTTCTTCTTCTTCTCCTCCCCCTCCTCTTTCTTCTCCTCTTTCATATTATCCTTGCTTTAATTTCCCCAAAAATGACATAATTAGCCCATTTAGCTCCAAAATACCATAATAAGCTCAAAATGGCATAAGAAACTTGGTTAGCTCATGAATATTATATACTTAGCTTGTTTTCCTCTAAAATGGGTTAATTAACCCATTTATCTCCAAAAAGACATAATTAGGTAATTTAGCTCCAACAAGAGGAGAAGAGTAGAAGAAATAGGCAAAATGAAAAGAAAGAAGAAGAAGAAGAAGAAGAGAAGAAGGAGAAGGCGGAGGAGGAGGAGGAGAAGGCCAAGGACCTTCTAGTCCTTCTCCTCCTCCTCCTTCTCCTCCTTCTCCTCCTTCTTCTTGATTTGTTCTTCTTCTCCTCCTCCTCCTCTTTCTTCTCCTCTTTCATACTATCCTTGCTTTAATTAACCCATTTAGCTCCAAGTGCCATAATAAGCTAAAAATGGCATAAGAACCTTGGTTAGCTCATGAATATTATATTCTTAGCTTGTTTTCCGCTAAAAATGACATAATTAGCTAAAAAACCTCATATTTTGTTCTTCTTCTGACTTTCTTATTCACATTTTTGCAGATTGGATATACTACATGCATGGAAGTTGGCATTCATGGAGTTGAACAATGTAGATGGATGAACTTTATAGGGATTTTTTTATTTATGCCCTTAGTTGTGTCCCCCTCGACTGATTTGCCCCTAATTTTTGAAAACACGCGGTCTTGCCCAGCTCACCTCCCTCTTCTTGCAGTTTTGCCCTTCCGACACGGCTCCGTCCAGTCAGCGCCGTTTGACCGCAAACGATGCGTTACTTTGGACATTTTTACCCCTGTCGGTGCTATACCTAATACCCCTTCGTCCTCAATGTTCTAGCGCAAGGAAACAGAGCAGAGGAGAACGAGGAAGCCGGCGAGGAAAAAGGAGTGGGAGGCAACGCGTGGGGCGGTAGAGCAAGGAGCGGCGGTGCATGGCGAGCTCGGGCTCTTCCATCTTCTCGCCGGTGGTCGCAAAGGTAAGTAAAACTCCAGCAATGCTTCTTCCTCCCCCCCAATGCGTTCTAGGGTTTGTGATAATTGGGGAATTTCTGATTCAGGTTGATGGGGTCGAGATTGTGGAGCATGTCTCTGAGTTTTATCTTCCAGATGAAAGTTATTGCGGATTGGAGCATTCATCAAAGCATCGCTGCCCTGGTCATGACCGTGTTCTGCCCGGCGTGTTGCATGGGGAGGAGCTAACACAGGCCGCCGTTTTTTAGGGTGTCCTCTAGATGTAAGATCTTGTGAATTATAGCATGTTTTGGATGGTGTTTATGCTCTAATGTTTTGATAATGTGATGTGCAGTTACCAGATGAGTGTCACTGGGTGGTTTGGGTTGATCCTCCTCCTCCATTGCATGCTGCCCTTGCTTTCGAAGACCTGCAGGCAGAGCTAGAACAAAGCTGGATCCGAAGCCACAAAATGCAGAAGCAAAATATGGAGCTGTCAAAGAAAAATCTTGCTTTGAAGAAGACACTGAGAGAGAGATGAGATGCTATTAGTTCTGGCATTGTTGTTTGTTGGAATGTGTGTTGTTGTGTTTTTAGTGTTGTAGTTTGCAGCAGTTTTTGAAGAGAGTGTGTGAGAGAGAGATGACCTGAATGTTGTTTGTGATGCACTATTGTATGAATTTGAAGATCATTATTCTCTGCTCATGCTTGTTGAAGAAAGTGTGTCTGAGAGAGCAATTATAGCACATATTGTACCAAATAGAGCAACCTGGTACAACACTTTATTCTACCAAATTCCACAAACTGACATTGTACCAAATTCATTAAAGAGGCATGCAGTATCCACTTGCATCTCTCGTAAGCACATTTGACAGTAAACCTTGTTGGATCACTTTTCAGAGTGAGGAACTCAGTTTCAGACTTGATTGAGAAGCTTGCAACTGCATTTCTGCAGTCAACAGCACTAGGAAAGACCACACCTTCAGCAATACATGGATTTTCCCTGTCATACATCTCTACAGGTATGTCCTCTGCTGCATCTTCAAAAACTCCCATCTCAACATCTTGTTGCTTCTCATCTTCATCTGCATCTGAAAATTCTGCTGGAATGTACTCTTTATCTGCTCCATCTTCTTCATCATTATTGTGCTGGACATATCCAGGATATAGAACCTCATCCTCCACAGTAGGTGCATCAGGCAATTCCTCCTCCACAACAGGATCAAGTGTCTTCTTTTGATGTTCTTGGCTTTCATTGACACTTGCAGTTGCATTAACACTTGGTGTTCTAGGAGCACTTGGTGTTCTACTGCTGACCCAAGTTCTAGATGCAGATAGCCTGGAACTAGATGGGTTAACACATCTCTGACCTCTAGTTCTTTGTATAACTGTGATTTCCAAATTGCATGACATTGTTGTGGTATTACTTGCAAACATCACACCTAACTCCGCATCACACTACACAGGGACCCAACAAAGTTTGGAACTATTCCAGTATCTAATCTCCACTGCATCAAACAATCCCCATGGATACTTGGCACAAATGGCAGCCCTAAAATTAGTATATGAACTAGTGCAGTCCACAACTAAAGGAAATGAGAATCCACAATGTTTTCCTTTTGTACCACCAGAAACTAGAACAGTGGTCTCCATTCTAATTGAAAGAAAGAAAGCTATAGCTGGACCCATCCTATCATATTAAACACAATCTGCAGTGAGAAAAGGCACAAACCCTAAATCCAAGCAAATCAGGTCCGTTACTGACCCTGAGGGAATTTGCTGACCATCTCCGCCAGAGCTTATAACTGTTTGTGCAGATCCTGAACCGCTCCTCGACGCTGCTATAGATCCGCCACAAGGGCTGCTCTTGTCGCAGTTGGTGCCGCCCTTGTCGCCGTTGGTGCCTTCTCCGCTCTCTCCACTCTCCTCCATCACCTTGCGCAATGGATCTTGCCGCCAAAATTTAGGGTTCGTGAGAGGGAAAGAGAGACAGCACGGGGAATGAGAGAGCGTGAGTGAGCAGGGGGGCAAGACAGAGTGGGGAATGAGAGAGCGTGAGTGAGCAGGGGGGCAAGACAGAGTGGGGAATGAGAGAGCGTGAGGGAGCACGGGGGCAAGCGGTGTCCAAAGTAACACGTCGTTTGCGGTCAAACGGCGCTGACTGGACGGAGACGTGCCGGAAGGGCAAAACCGCAAGAAGAGGGAGGTGAGCTGGGCAAGACCGCTTGTTTTCAAAAATTAGGGGCAAATCAGTCGAGGGGGACACAACTAAGGGCACATATACAAATATCCCAACTTTATACGTATATCATCTAGTTTTCATTTGAGTTGATGAACAACGTCGAACTATATGTATATGTATATAGGGATAAACAGTGCAATACTTTGTATGTTGGTTCTTTCGATATATGGGGATGTACATTGATTTATATGTATATCATATATGTGTGGTGAATTATATATATATGTGTTGGCAAGTATATGTGTGGTGAACTATATATCATATATGTGTGGTGAATTATAAAAATGTGTTGTCTAATATATATATATATATATATATATATGCTGTGAAATAATATAAAACAAAAAAAATCAGGTACTATATGGGTTCTTTGCCGTCTGCCAGCTGATGGCAAAGACCTGTGCCATCAGCTGGAAGATGGCAAAGGTGCTACATGGCATCCAGCTGTGCATCCTGGGGTGTCTATATAGGCTCTTTGCCGTCAGCCTCCAGGGTGGGCAGACGGCAAAGAAGAGGGCACACAGGAGGGGGGAGGAGGAGGCATACGGCAAAGAGTGGAGGGGGGAGAGGCAGACGGCAAAGAGTGGAGGGGGAGGGGAGGAGTAGGCAGACGGCAAAGATGGAGGGGGAGGCAGACGGCAAAGAGTGGAGGGGGGAGGAGGAGGAGGCAGACGGCAAAGATAAAGGGGGAGGCAGACGGCAAAGATAAAGGGAGAGGCAGACGGCAAAGCCTTCGTTAACCCCTAAGGGAGGCAACGCCTGTTGGCTGCCGTCTCGAGCACTTTGCCGACTGCTCCTAAGGAAAGCTAACGGCAAAGAGCTTTGCCGTCTGCTTTGGGGGGGCAGACGGCAAAGAAGGTCCTATGTCGTCGTAGGCTGACGCAGAAATTTTGCCGGCCGTGAGAATCTTTGCCGTCTGCTGTTTTGTCTTTGTCGTCCCGGATTTTGTCTTTGCCGTCTGTGATGGCACACGGCAAAGAAGGTGATTCCTGTAGTGCTAGGAGCGGTAGTCGTTTTTTACTACCGCTCTGTGGGCGGTAGTACTGCTCTGTGAGCGGTAGTAGTTTTTTACTACCACTCCATCGGACTTTTTGTGCATCCTTTTGCCTCAACGGTGGTAGGCACAGTAGTATTTTCTTACTACCGTGGTTGGTGAGTTGTTGGGCGGTAGTACCGCTCTTAGGAGCGGTAGTACCGCTGCAGGAGTGGTAGTACCGCTTGGCTAGTGCTGTTGGTGGGTGGGTAACGGTTGGATTGTACCCCCCCCACTATATAAAGGTGTCTTCTTCCCTAAGAAGCTCACCTCTTACCTCCCCAAGCTCCATTGTTGCTCCAAAGGTCATTCTTGCCCGATCTCTCTCCCTAGCCAATCAAACTTGTTGATTTCGTAGGGATTTCTTGCAAAGGCCTTTATCTACACTCCCACCAAGAGCTAGTCAGCCATATAGACCAGATACTATGCGGGAGTCAAACTAATATTTAGATATTTGGATCATACCCCAAACTTTGGCTTATGGTATCCGAAAGGAGCAAGCTTTAGTTTAGTAGGTTACTCTAACTTTGATTGGGCTGGAGACTGTGTTAGAAGGAAGTCAACCTCTGGAGGATGCTGATACGTCTCAAACGTATCTATAATTTAAGTTTGTTCCATGCTATTTTGGGTGACATTGTTATGTGTTTTGCTACACTTTCATACCTTTTTACACATATTCGTACTAACCTACTAACTTAGTGCACTCAGTGCCAGTTCGTGTCTGCTGATGTCTTTTAGTTGCAGGGACTTTACCCCAATTTTCAGAGCCCAAAAAATCTCAAGAAAAATATATAAAAATCAGCGTGACGGAAGCTTCAAGAAGCACCAAGGTGGGCCAGAGGGGAGCAAGGCCTTGCCTAGGCGGACACGTGGCACGTCCCTCTCCTGGCCGCGCCACCAGGTCGCCTGGGTGGCGGGTCCACCCCCTGGCGCCGTCCTTTGGCCTATATTTACTTCCCGAAGCGAAAACCCTAAAGATATATCCCGCATCGTGAATTTCAACACCGTTCTACCGCCGTAGCGCTTCCGAGATCGGGAGCACCAGGAGACCTCTTCATGGCACCCTGTCGGAGGGACGATTGACCTCCGGGTGCTTCTCCACCACCATGGACGCTTCCCGGCGTCCCGTGAGTAGTCCTCCTTGGACCATGGGTCCATGACCAGTAGATATGTGATATCTTATCTCCAATCTTGTGCTTCAATGCTTAGGCCTTGTGATTTGCCCTACATGATCAAGGCATCTATGTAATTTACCTGAGGTTGCTATGCTGAGTTTGCTGGCATCCGATGGATTATGAGATTATGTTCAGATTGTGATGAGTTATATATTTGGTTCTCCTTTTATATTTTGTTCTTGCGTAATTCATGCTTGTTCTTCGTTGCTTTATATTGCTTTGCCCAAGTAGTAGATTGTAACTCCAAGAGGGAGCGCTATGCATGATTGTGGGTTCATGCCCCCTGATGTCTAGCTTGAGTGAAAGAAACTTGAGACTAGGGGATGTGTTGTTGCCATCAGGGAGAAAAGAACGGTGCTTGTAACCACGGTTGCAAGGATTGTTTACCTTACGCAAAGTTCGTTAATGCAGTTGTCCGTTTCTTTGAGTTTACACTTTGGGTGGGACTCGCAACTTAATACCGGGGAGATGTTCTGGTTAGATATCTCAAGGTGGATGATTAGTGAGTAGATGTTGATGGATAAACGGTCTACTTGTCTTGGCGTACTACCCATACTCATGAGACTCTAACTTTCTTGTAGCATGATTAGCATTGTGTTGTGTTTATAATTCTGTCAATTGCCCAGTTGTAATTTGTTTACCCAACATAGTTGTTTATCATCTTTTGAGAGAGAGAGAGAGACATCACTAGTGAACATCATGGGACTTTGGTCCATATTTCCACCATTGTTTACACCTCCACCATTTACTGCTTTTATTTCCTTTTTTCCGTTGCAATCACCATCACCATTCCCGCTTGTGTTTGATCATTTGCAAATGACAAGGCCGGATAGATTGACAACCTCTCTGAACTCGTTGGGAGCAAAGTTATTTGTTGTGTTTGCAGGTCCACGTCTTCTGCTAGCGCTAGAGCAGCAGACACCTACTTGTTGATCCTTGGAGTCCTCCTGGTTCGATAAACCTTACCGTCCCCATGTAAGGGAAATCTGCTGCTGACTACATCTCAACCTTCCACTTGGGGTAACCAATGAGGGATGAGAAGAATAGTTCCATCAACTCATCATCAAGCAAATTTATGTCGCCGTTGCCGGGGACTCCAGTCTTCAAGATAGGGGAGTTGCACACTATCTTTTACCTTTGCTTTTTAGTCCTGTTAGTTTCTTTGTAGTTTTTGCTTTAGAGTCTTATACCAAAAACCACAAAAAAATTAGTTGATTTGCTTTTAGTTGTCCTTTCTGCTTAGCCAAGCATGTTAGGAGGGAATATGAGGTCCTAGATTTCCATAAAAGAAATGGAGAAAATATGAAGAAGGCTTGGGATAGTATTTCTGATGCACATAAAAGAATTATGCCTTGGATGCCTATCAAAATTGTGCTTAGAAATTTTTATCATGTTCTTTTTAGGTGGTTTAAACTCTCTGTTGATATTATAGCTGAAGGAGATTTTTTAGAGTGTGATGAGCCCAGAGCTCTTGGTATTATACATGGTCTATCTAATTACTTTGTTTATGATCATAGATTTGACACTATTATAGATATACTTGCTACCATTGAAATAAGAATAGATGCTCTAGACTTGAGAGAAAGAGATAAACCCATGGTTGATAAGAAAAAGATTTTGAAAATAGATGATGACTAGGAGCCTTTTGTTAGAATTAGCATCTCTAACCAAGATTTCCTTGCTTATTTTGATATTGGATCCATGGTTTCTACAATGCCAAAAGTGGTTTATGATTCTCTAAGCCTTTTAAACATGGATAATTTTTCATCTTATCAAGAACATGCTGTCAGTGCACTAAAGACTGGGTTCTCTAGTGCCACGGACTAATGTGTAGACACCGGCAGCCCCTCCGGAACAGGAAGTCGCGTCGCTGGAGCTTAGGGCAGAAGCAAGACTCAGAAGCCACAAATAAAGATTGCAAGCCCCCCGGCAAGCACTCGCTTGCTGGGACAGAAGAAGAGACCCCGGCAGGAGCTCCCTGCCGGGGGGGTAGACAAATCCACGGCGAAACCCTCCCGCCAAGGGAGAAGGACTGAGCCCCGGCAATCCATCCCTGCCGGGAAGATTGACAAGGCCTCACCAGGCCATCACCTCTCTGCCGAGAGGAAAAGGAAGACCCCCGGCAAGGCAACCCTGTAGGGAAGGAAGAGAAAGCCCAAGGAGAGATGCGGGCCCACCGACGAACACGCCATCGCCGATGCATGGACCACGCGTCCGCCCGACGCTAGCGCAACACCCCGAAGTTGCCACGTGTGGGTACGTGTCCCCCCTGATGAGGTCAGGGAAGTGTGTCGAAGCATTTAATGCACCGCGGTAACACTGTAACTGTCGGTCGGTGGTGTTTCACTCGTGAACCCACCGTCATCCACTGAGCCACTCTGGTGACCTCTTAGCCTATAAAAGGAGGCCCGAGGCTCAGTAATAAGGACTTTTGGCTTTTTGACCAATCGAAAGGCTATAAAGAGGGACAAATCTACAGTAACCCAAAGCAAATAACTAAATGCAAGCAAGAGTACGGTTTTACGCACCATGCGGCCCAAACCTGGGTAAAAAGATCTTGATGGGCCCTGACTGTTTGTTCTGCTCTTGCCGCAACCTCTATCCCTGGCAAACCAGCAAAAAGGGGACCGCTGAAGCCCCATATGTGTCGATCCCTTCACCGACATCTTTGGCGTACCAGGGGGATCGCCAGAAGCACGACGGCGTCAGCGCCGCCCCGATCCGGCGAGTCGCTCGTCGGCTCCATGGATCTCAGTTCGTCGCTGGATCTTCCCTTAGTTGGACGAGGTAGTGGTTACTCCGCCTGCGCAAGAGCTCGTAGCGCCTCCATAGGTGCTATGCGAGCGTGGGTGGAAGGAGCGGAAGCCCCGAGCTTCGCATCGCCCGGCTGACACACCTCCATGGACGCCGCGCTGCTGTCGAGGGCGTGGCAGGGGACTTTGGCTAGGCCTCCGATGCTTACTCTGACTGACACACATCTCCGGGGTGCTGCATGGTCGTCGAGGGCGCCTCCGTGTCCCCGAACCGCTCCTTTACGCACCCTCCGGCTTCCATTTCTCCTTGGAGTGCTGCGACACCCGAAAGATGCGTTCGGGGTCTCCGCCAGCATTTCTCTTGCAAAAGAGATGAGAAAGTGATACGCCCCAGTGTGCCTCTTTCCTTCAGAGTGGCCAAAGGCCACTGGCAAAAACCTCGTCGGCAAGAAGGCCTCTGGAGGCAACATCGGCTCGCCAGGGTTACGGATATTCCTCCCTGGCAGCACCTTCAGACACTGCAGCTAGGAAGGCCGCGACGCGCGAGATAAGTACAGAGGCAAACTTCTTGCCAGACTCTTGGTAGATTAGTTGTATCCTTTTGAAGCATCTACTTTTGTATGACAATCCCACGCGCAGATGGATCTTGCTAGGATCAGTGCACTCCAACTTCGTTTCGAGCTTGTTCAACGACTTGAGCGGCCACAGAGCGCCCTCATCTCGTTTCAAACTTGTTCAACATTTCGGACGGCTACGTAGCACCTTATTTCGCCTCGAGCCGCGCTTGAAGATTTACATGGTTGCACTGAGTGCGTAAAGGAGTCTTGCCGGTGACGATCTTCTCTGTTGAGTTTTCTGACGATCCGCTCCTCAAAGTACTCGCGGTAGGATAAGTCAAGCCGGCAAGCATCCAAAAAGTACAAAGGAATAATCATACAAAATGAGAGTCGAATAAAGGATGCATCTATTCATTCATTTGTCTGGATACATTTGATACCACTTACAAAGCATTGTTGTCCTAACCTAAAGACTCTGTCCTTTGACGAAGAATGACATATGCGGAGGAGGGAAGTTCAAGAAGACAAAAACACGGAGCGCGCGGCGTGGCCAAGGATGGCTCCCCAGGACCAGCACTGTGGCGATGAGAACGGGACCAGCCCCAACAAGCACCACCTGGCCCCCTCTGGCTTGACACCAGAGGGCAGGGCATAGGAAGGGGCGAAGGATCCGGAGTCCGCGAGCGCGCCACCTCCTGGAGCCGGGGGGGCAGCACCTGCTCCGCTGATGTGGCCCAAGCAGAGGGAATGGAGAACTTAGAACTTGCGGAGGTGCCTCCTCCTCGAACACGAGGCACCGACGTCAGCTCCGGCAAGATACCCTCATCGGGTGGGGGCGAGGCGTGAGCGGGTCTCGGCGGCAGGGCCGGCAGTCATTAGGAACCGGGGAATCGTACTCCGACTTGACCCCGCGAGACCCCGACCTGCCAAGAGAGCCACTACGGCCGATGTCCCCCTCGTCATTACCGCTCGAGGAGGGACACTCGGCGCCACTCGAGCCCTCTTCGCAGCAGCCGAGACGCACACATGTGCGCCCGTAAAACTTGACGGATAGCATATTTTTCTCCGCTAGCTTAAAGCGGAGGATATGCCCATCCTCGAGGTTGTGGGCGCGGGCGAAGGCTTTCCAGCCTCCCCCGAGCAACATGGAGTGGCGCTTCAGGTACTCCACGTGCATCTGCATAGCTTCGTGGGAGCAGCCGTGCGCCCGCAACCACAAGACAGGGGGCCTGGCAGCATCCATAGCCCTAGCGAAAGGGTGGGGGAGATTCAAATGGCCCCGCGGAATGTCGTGCAGCTCCACGACAAACTCCAGCACCGTCTCGTCCGAGTGCCCGCCAAACCCAAGAGAAGGCAAAGACGCTAGAGTAGCACTCCGCCTTCCCTCGGCCACGACCCCGGCGTCCTCGGCCCCTCGAACTCAAGATGGGAATGGGCCGGCCCGGACCTGGCCTTGGACCTGACCCCGTGGCCTCAAAGCCAATATCAGGGGCCATGGGTTGACCCATTCTAAGAAAATCGTGTGGCCTTGTTGGCCCATTCGGAACACCAGGGCCGACCCAAAAATCAATAATAGTTCAACAATTTTTTAGCTAGGTATACACAGAGAACATTTTCTAACTGATATTATAACAAGACAACAAATAATTACCTAAGGAGGCATGATAATACGAAATAAATACAAGTTACCAAGCAAGCATCAGTCCATTTCAACTCTTTTTACAGCCAGTACAAGACAATCACATTTGTTGACGATATTACAGGTTTTATTAGCATCTAGCTACATCTTTCAAGGAGCAGCCATTACATTTCGAAACTTTAGCAAATTATAGGGAAAGTTGACATCTTTTTGCTTCATCATCTACTGGAGGTTAACATCAATTGCGGCAAAAAGCTTCAGTCCTCATTGTCTGTATTTACAAGGAAATGTTACAAGAGTAATTATGTGCAAATTTATGAGCAGAAATTGAAAACAAAGACTGAAACCAAGCAAATTCATGTCAACTCCTGTAGGTTTTGCTTGTCAGGTATAGTACAATAGAACTTTGCATTATGGCTTCAGTTATTTGAAAGAAAAACACATTCATAATCTGCAACAGCAACAAGCCCAGTTATTACTAGCAGTTCCATATATCCAGCAACAGCAATAATCTGCCTAAGTTATTACTAGCAGTTCCATATATAACCTGCAACAACAACTACAGTTTAGAGTTTATGAGAGGCAGAGCAACTACACAATGTTTCGAGTCCATGGTCTTGACAATTTTTAGGATACTCTACCAAAACAACAAAACAATAATCCATGTACACAAAACAAAGCACATTGCAACACTAGGATGGAATAATACACCAAAACAATACACCACAATAATCTCAGTACAGATTGCAACACTAGGAATAAGAAGCAGAGCAACAAGCCCAGCGGTAGCAAGCAGAATAAGAAGCAGAGCAGCGAGCAGTGTCTCAGCTCTCTCGCTCGACCATCGCCTCCCCCACTTACAGTAAGAAGCATAATAAGACAAATACATGTCAAATACCTTGCAAGTCCAGTATAATGTCATGAACTGAAGCCAGGCTAAGCTAAATATAAAAGATTCATGAATTTGCATTAATAAGAAACAACGAAAAAAATTGTGTCGTATGGCTAAACCTGTGGATCTTATCCAATCTTGTAGGCAAACAAGAGCTTCAAGTCTCGTTGGGGTCATTCGACTTCGAAAATCTGAGAGGACTCTCTTCCCTGTGCTGAAGGCGGACTCAGATGCCACCGAAGAGGCAGGGGCCGCCAAGATATCTGCTGCCATGCAACTCAATGTTGGATATTCAGCTGAGTTCGTCTGCCACCATGCAAGGATATTGAATTGATCACTTCGACGGACGGGTACCTTTGACAAGTATGAATCTAGTTCAGTAGAATCCAAATTTGTTGATCTAGCAGTGAGGGTGACATGATGGTCCCAATCAGCCATAGGATCTTCACCATTTCCAGCCATGTCATGATCACCTCCTTGTGACATGGGATTTGAGAAACTGTCATTCAATTGGAGGTATTCCTTGAACAACCCTTGAAACACATTTTTTATTTTAGCAATCATTGTTGCAGCTTCAATCCCAAACTCTAGGCCAAATCGAAACTCAATATATTTCAACTTGAATTGTGGGTCCAAAATCACGGGAATACAGAGGCTCAACCATGTCATTTTCCAATACCTTCTGAATTTTCTCTTCATATATTTGACTATTGTGCCCATCTGAGAATCCTCTTCATAATGTTGCTGCTCTAGGGCCAGCTTCACTTTCCACATTTCATGGAAATACAAGTTAGAAGTTGGATATTTTGTGCCGGATATCACATTGGTGGCTTCATAAAATACCTTTAGCAGCATGCAAACATCTTCGGCATTTTCCCAATCCTCAAAAGATGGCTCGAAGGTATAATGTTTATCTTGAACAGTCAATGAGTCAAACACTCCATGATACTCTTTTGCTATATCAATCATCATGTAGGTTGAGTTCCATCGATTTGGAACATCAAGACTTGGAGTTTTCCTACATTGTACACCATGTTGCTGAATGATCTCTTGAAATTTTTCCTTTCGACTCGACGAGCTTCGAATATATTTCACACTTTCACGTATCAAATTGATCACTGGACCAAGGAAGTTCAATCCTGCTTGACATATCAGATTTATGACATGGGCGGCCAACCATTGGTGCAACAGCTTGCCACCACCAGCTAACATATTCTTAAGGAGCAGATGTTTCCTCAATAGCTTCATCATTGCACCATTGTTGGATGCATTGTCGAGCGTCACAGCAAACAAATTATCTTCAATGTTTCACTCTCTTACAAAATTCACCATGATATTGAACATTGCAGCACCTGTGTGTGGCGTCTCCATAGCTGCGAATTTAACTATCCTCTTCTGCGGCTTCCATTCCTCGTCAATGAAGTGAGCTGTGATGCAAATGTACCCAATTGTCTGATTTGATGTCCACAAGTCTGTAGTCAAAGAAATCTTGGATTTGGAGTTTTTGAACATCCCTTGCAGAATTCGCTTCTCTTCTTTAAATGCTTTCATGCAATCATCCTTCACTGTTTTTCTGCATATCACTTTGAAATTTGGATTTAGACCAGAAACAAATCTTCTGAATCCATCATACTCCACCAATGAGAATGCCAACTCATGCAACACGATCATCCTCATGAGCTCTCGACGTGCTAATGCCTGATTAAAGGTCCAAAGCCCCATTGCAACTCCATCCGAACTCACTATAGAAGCACTCAGCTGCCCAGAAACTCTAAGAACCTTCTTCCTTTCCTTGCATCTCTTCAAATGTTTGCGCAATGAACTTGTTCCATGTTTACGCTCAGCACAAATATTCCTTGCACAATGTTTGCACTCAGCAGCTACAAATATGCCATCAACACGAATAAGCTCATATTCTTTCCACACTTTAGACAAAAACTTTCTTCTAGGTTCAGAAAATGATCCCATGTCAATGATATCAACTCCCCCCTCTTCATCTTCTTCATCATCTTCTTCATCATCCTCATCTTCTTCTCCTTCCTCTTCTTCTTCATAGTCAATATCTTCTTCATCGGCCTCATCTTCCTCAAAATCAACCATAGGAGTGTCATGTGAACGTCCTGCTGAGTAAAGGACACAAGTGTAAACATTGCAGTTAGATAATAACTTACCAACTCTTAAGTTGCATCCTTAGAAAAAGAAAGGTTGAAAATGGTCACCATGATAAGCTTTGCAAATGTTTATCGAAGAAGGAGACAGCCCTGGAGGTGGTTGAGCCCTTCTCATTGTCGCACCGGATATCAACGATGAACTGCCACTTCTGTATGCCTCCTGGTCCCCTTCTTGCTCTTCCATGTTTCTGATCATAGAGAAATATAGGATCATTACAAGGATCAACACCCACAAAACTGGAAGAAACTGCAATGTACAAGAAGATTTTCTGCAATGTACAAGAAACTGCAATGTACAAGAAGATGATCATAGAGAAATATAGCATACATCAGCGTAAGCTTTGTGATTACACATGTTCTGTTATAATAGTCAATTAATATTTATCAGATATGCATAAATGTTTCAGGCAATCACAAACAAAAAGTGACTCTTGCTTTTACATAAATGTAGAAATTGTTTCTGAATGAAACTGCAGGTTACATTTACACAGCCAGACAGTTTCAATGAGCTGTTTCTTGATCTCCTAGAAAATTCATCAACTGCAGGTTACATTTTGCTGTAACATCAAATGCCTGAACTGTATCAGAGGAATTGCCTGAATAATGTCTGTATCAGGTTATTTGCCTGTAACATCAGATATGCATAATAACTTGTATCAGGTTACATTTTGCTGTAACATCAACTCTGCTACTCTGCTATCTACCAAATTGACTGCTAGAAAGCACAACAGCCTATCTACCAAATTGACTGCTAGAAAGTTTTACTCTGCCATCAGAGTAAAACTTTCTTGCTGTTGTGCTTTCTAGCAGTCAATCGAATCTCAGTCGCCCTTGTCCCGCCATCAGAGTGAAGCTTGACTGAATTTTGCTCTGTTGAAAACTGAAAACTTTCAGAAGCTTCATTTCTTATGAATGAGAAATACTCCTACAGAGAGCCTGAATATGGATCAATTCAACACATTTCAGTTTACTCAAGTATACTTATAGATTGAATTTACACAAGAACCTGAGGTTTACTATGGATCAAAATGGCTTCCTCAGCCTATTTTCTGTCAGTCCTGTTGGATGAGATTTATCAATTGGTTCAATGAAAGAAATGGAGAATCTGTGATGATATTAGTATACAAAGTTCTCTGATT
The DNA here is from genome assembly GCF_904849725.1 of Hordeum vulgare subsp. vulgare. Classification (NCBI taxonomy): domain Eukaryota; kingdom Viridiplantae; phylum Streptophyta; class Magnoliopsida; order Poales; family Poaceae; genus Hordeum; species Hordeum vulgare. Next base: position 230,539,612 of record NC_058518.1, on the reverse strand, counting down.
TCTGTCCTCAATTTAGTATACTGATCTCTCATCATACTAGTATCCTATCTGATCAATACGGTCCAAATTGACTGAAACAGATTGATACTCCATCTAGCTTCTCTATAAATCACATCCATCTAGCTTCTGTGATCAATATGGAGTACTTATGCCAGTTTCAATTACTTATGCTTCTATTTAAATTCAGAGAATGGTTGTCTATAATTAGGAGGAAATATACCAACGCCTGGAGATAGCGTTGATTTGGTGTCCATAATTGGTTGAGGAATCAAATTATGACTAGAACTGTCACCAAACTATCAAAAATGATGTCAATTTCTGCTAGAAAGCACAACAGCAAGAAAGTTTACCTCCGACAAGTTGGAGAGGACGGCGACCGGGATGGCGTGCTCGACGGCGTCCGGGACGACATACTCGAGGCGAAACGCCGGCGACAACAGAGATACTCGAGGGCGTCCGACGGCGACGACGACGGCGGCACAGGTGGTCGACTGGTCGGGGGCGTCCAGCGTCCGGCTGCGACACAGGTGGTCGAGGGCCTCCACCGACAGAGGGCGGCGACAGAGATGGTCGAGGGCGGCGGCGGAGATGGTCAGGGGCGGCGACAGCACAGGTGGTCGAGGGCGTCCATCGGCCTCGGGGGCAGCTCGACTGCTAGGGTTACCTGGCTGGGTCGACCCGTGTGACCCATTGGGTTGCACGATGCCGGCTTTACTGGACCATGTATGTTTTGAGGACGACCCACCTGGCCCATTGGTCTTGATTTTTTGGGTCGGGTCAGTGACCTAGTGGGCCGACTCGGCCCATTCCCATCCTGACCTCGAACCTCTCCTGCCACGGTCGATGAGGCTGCCGCTGGCTGTGGCATGATCCGAGCGGGATCCCCTTGCCGCCCTGGTGGCCTACGGAGGCCGTCCCCGTCCCCTAACCATGGTTGGGGGCAGGTGCCATCGCTAAAGCTGAAAGAAACAAGAGAAGACAGGGCGACATGCGCTGAATACTTCGAGAGTGAGATGGGTGGGCAAAACCTCTGCGCAAACACCCTAATTTATAGGGCAAAGCTCGGAGGCCACCCTCCTCGCTCCAGAAGCCACCGCCCCTCTCACCCAATCGCCCTCAAGTAATGAGCGGAACATGGAACCACCCTAATGCACCAATGCATGCACGGGCGGGTCCATCCACGCCCGCGGCTTTTGAGGCCACAATCGCCGCTTGCCCGACCGCCGCTGCGCATGTCCTACACGTGGCAGAGGCATTTTTAGGGAATAAAGAGACCATCACACGCACGCCGCACACCCTTCCACTTCGTGCGTTCAGTGCGCGATGTGGGGAAAGAAAGCCTGTAACGGCTCGATTCAGATAAGCCCGGCGCGTGCGAGTCCGCGCATAGCTTTGGGCCTGGCCCAACAATGCCTCGCATGCGTGTGTGGCCCAGGCCCGTGGGCACCTGTCGGTGCACTAAATTGAAGACTGGGGTCTCCAATGCCTCGGACTAGTGCGCAGACACTAGCAGCCACTCTGCAGTGGCAAGGTGCATCGCTAGAGCTTAGGGAGGAAGCAAGACTCAAAAGCCACCAAGTGCAGATTGCATGCCCCCTCGCAAGCACTCGCTTGCTGGGAAAGAAGAAGAGACCCCGGCAGGAGCTCCCTGTCGGGGGGATAGATAATGCCATGGCAAGACCCTCCCGCCGAGGGAGAAGGACCGAGCCCCGGCAAGCCACCCTTGCCGGGAAGATTGACAAGGCATCGGCAGGCCATCACCTCCCTGCCTGTCACACCCTGTTTTTACTACCACATTCTCTGTAATGCAAAAATTTGAGCTTGTTAAAAGTTTTTAAAAACTAATGATGTGAGTGCCATGATTGTCATTGTATGCTTGTGAGTATGATCATGTGATGATAAAAACCTCATTTCACAATATTGAATTATTTCTAAAAACCTTTACTTGATTCTAAGCAAGGTAAAACCCTACTTTGAGTTGCACTACTTGTCCCTGATGGCAAGGTTGGTTTCTACTCAAAGTTGTTGATCTGATTTTAACTTATATTTATATTCCAAAACCACAAAAATAATTATTTTTATAATTGTTTTCCTAATTTAGTTGCAGGTCCATTTGTGAGGCCAGAATTGGTATTCCTACATGGAAAAATACTTTTTCCCTTAGAAAAATCTGATTAAATTTGGTGATGATTAAAAGGACATATATTTTCCATACAAAAGATTTTTAAACCTATTTTATATTTTATTAATAGAATAAAACCCTGGAAACCATTTCTGTCTGTTTTGACCTTATAAAATACTTTCAAAGGAAATATTCTCAATAAAATCCTGGAAGATTCGAATGGTATTACTAAGCCATACTTGGTGTCCACAAAAAGTTTCACCTTGATCCAAGGTGATTAAGGACCCCAAATAATTCTAAAACCCCTTCTGTCCAGATTGAAGTTAGAGAAACTCTACATAGCAAAGTTTGTCCAATGATGCTCAAACTTTGCAGGAGTGCCTAATACCTCAAATGAGGGTTCGACACCAAAAATGGGATTTGTGGGACTTAGTTTGCCCACACTCTCTTTGGAAGGGAAAGATCTGGTCATATGGAGGTGTTTTCAAGTTTACATAGCTAAACTTGTCCAATGAATCTCAAACTTGGTGAAACCCCATGTTTTGGCACCAAACCCAAACCTGTAAAGTTATAGCAGCAGTGGTGGGGTGCAATCCCTCAAACCACTGTCGAGCACCTTCCGATAGATGGGAAAAAGCCATCTTAGCCACAGCTAAACCCAACCCCTTTGCTCCAAACTCACAGGTTAGGTGGCTAGTATCAATACCCAACCCCAGTCAACTGCCCCTCACTGGTTCAAAGTGGAGAGGAATAAAACCCAATTTAAGCTTCAATTCAAGGCTGACAGCACCAATATTTCTTGTCTCCCTTGACCAGCCGAAGCTCCCATGAGACCCAAATGGCTAGCCACACTCCCAGCCAGTGCCAGGACATGCTTGACACGTCCAAAGTGCGTCAGAGTGCACCAACATGCCATGGCATGCCAATACTGCGCTCTGGGCGCTACTGGAAGCCACCGAGGTGGGGGCGACACTCTCGGCCAGTTCCAGCCTCCCCCAAGGTGTCCAACCTCTTCCTCGACAACCCCTCTGCATTGAGAAACCATCAGGCCCCTCCTCTCCCGTGCTAGAGCTCGTGCGATGCGTGCCCGCGTGCACCAGAACTGGCCAAGGTTGTGCGGCCACGGATGCTCGACTCCCTCTCTCCCTCTGTAGCAGATGGTTCTCGCAGTCCAAAACCATGTCCTGAGACTGTGGTTTCGACCCCAGCCCCTCTTTACACTCCCATGCGCGCCACGATGAGTAACCGGCGCTCCTGAATCGGCCCACCGTCGTGGGCCTATTTATAGCCCTCCCCCTCGCTCCTGCACCCCTCAGACAGCTTCCCCACGACCACTAGGAACTCCCTTGCCACCCCAACAAACCAGCAGAGCCCCGGTGCTCGAGATCGACCAAGGCCCCTCCGCCTCGGATCTCCGGTCGATCTTCGGCTACACGACGTCTCCTGCATCCCTCGACCCACCAAACTGATCCCCCTAACCCCAGGAAGCTTTCCCCCAACTCACCCGAGCATTTTCATGCCCCTAGCAACCTCCTCGACCACCTCCCGAAACTCCGCCACGGCCTTCTCGTCGCCGGCAAACCCCTGCCTCTCCGTCGCTGCTCCGACCACCCGCAGGTAGGCGGAGTCATGCCGAACCCATTCCTATCCTTGTTGGGGCTTGAGAACGTCGGCAGCCTCGTCGGCGTGCTCCTCTTCCTCTCTGGCCAGAGGTAGGAGACGACCCCGACAGGTGTGCCCCACTTGTCGGTCGCCCAGCCTCCTCCCCCGTGCTACCCGCAACCGCTGATCGCAGGGCCCGCACGTGAGGTTCAAAAGGCCTGCACGTGAGGTTCAAACCTAACGGCGCGCGCGCTTGGGCAGGCGAACCCAGTTCCAGGCCGAGCCAGGCCAGGGACTTAGCCCATTTCTCTTTATTTTTAAAATTTTGATTTCAAATATTTTTATAAAAATATTTAACCAGTGTAAAAATATATTTTTCCACTATTATTCTTCTACACTTATGTATTATTTAATGAGATGATTGGATGAATTTTTTGAACAATTATTTTGTTTGCAATATTAAAAAGGACTAAATTGGAATAGTTTTGCTTCTGTTTGGTTAATTTTAAAAATGTTCCTTCATAAAAATTTGAGGCAAATATTTTTCAAAAAGATAACTTAGATTTATCAGTAATAAAAAACATTTTTCAAATAACTTTGTGATCTCTTTGTGAGTGAGCTATTTCTTATTTATTATTTTATCGAAGATAGAAAATCCGTTTGACAAGGGAATTAGAGCGAAAGACCTCAAAGACCCCGGATACCTAGCTGACCAAGGCAAGCGGCCCTTTGACCATGACTGAGCATGAGTTATATTGCATGATAAGATAGCAAGTATTCCATTGCATATGATCATAAGTGTCGGTACATCATTTGATGTGAGGTTCCTCCGGAGAACATGCATTGAGCTTGATCCTACCACCTACGGGGTCATGCTAATATCATGTTGAGAAGTAATGCTAGGGTAAATAGCATGAGCATGTTGTTGGTATAAATCAAAGAGTTTATGAAAACCCCGTCGGGTGCCACTAATGTCCGAGGGTGATGATGAGTTAGGTGGCCATTTTTGGTGAAGTGGTGCACCGGCTATTTTGAGTGAGTATGGTTTCGGAAATGTTATTTGATTTATGATGTGTCGACCGTCCCAACCTTACTAGTACGACCACGTTACTCCTTATGGGACGGGGCTATGTTGATTACTCTGGTCGGTGCTAGCAAAAGCCACATTACTAGTGGCGGGAGTGATGTGTGGTCACTCTCATGATGGGGTCGTGCCAGGTAGGACGACTATGCCATTTTTATGAGTTCCAGGCACACCGTTGGTCCCCGCATGGTCGATACTCTCCAGAGTTGGTGCTCGTAAGACGTACAACTTGTGGGCTGGGTACCAATCGAGTGGACCTCTTTGTCTAGTATCGTTAGGGGAAAGGCATTGATCGGGTACTTACCTTGGGTATGTTATATACCGCGAGTCGTGGATGACACGGAAGTTTCCCGGATCTCGTTGGTCCAGCGTACTACCTCTGTAGAGTGCAAAATTATTCGAATAGTCGTGTCCACGGTCAAGGACAGTTGGGTAATCCTGTTTATACTACGTCAAGTCCTTTTCGCATAAACCAAGTGTCTTTGAGTTGTGATGAAAAAGGAGTTATTATGAAAGTAATGATATGACCAAGTTCGGTGAGTTGGCATACAGGGTGAGCCCGGATGGCTCAGCCCTCGACAGATATATTGATATCTGTAACCTGTTCTTCAAAAGTAATTCTTTAACTTGATGCATATTCATGATCACCCCCCCCCCCCGATGATTTCCACCAAAGATGCATGATATTGTTATCCTTCACTTTCATTGTTCATATCATGGGTTGTTTGCGAGTACATTCAAAGTACTCATTGTCTTGCCACTGGTTATGTTATTGACCACACATGGAGGGACCGGAGTTTGGAGATGAGTACGTCTTCGGAGACGCCTCTGCGAACTAGGATGCTTCCGAGTGAGAATGCATGTCGGTGTAGGCTTGATGGCATGGGCACCCGCTTAGCCCCTACGATTTCCGCTACTAGTTGTATGAGAATGATTTGGCCTTAGTCCCTCCCTTGTGAACTTGACCATTCGGTCATGTGTTGTAATAATCGGTACTTGGATGTAAGACTCTTTTATTCGGTATCTGTGTTCGATGAGCATTGATCTCTGGGATCACTGAGCACGGCGATCTCGACTCATAAGTCGGGGTCCCCACACTACCGAGAGGAATAGGAAGACCCCCGGCAAGGTAACCCTGCCGGGAAGGAAAAGAAAGCCCTAGGAGAGACATGGGCCCAGGGCGCCCCCACGACCTGTGAATGCCTCCACCGACGAACACGCCACCGCAGATGCATGGACCATGCGTCCGCCCACACGCCAGCGCAACACCCTGAAGTTGCCACGTGTAGGTACGTTTCCGCCCCCCTAACAAGGTCAGGGAAGTCTGTCAATGCATTTAATGCACCGAAGTAACACCGTAATTGTCGGTCGATGCTATTTCACTCGTGAACCCACCATTCACCCACTGAGCAACTATGGTGACCCCTTCGCCTATAAATGGAGGCCCGAGGCTCAGTATTAAGGACTTTTGGCTTTTTGACCAATCGAAAGGCTGTAAAGAGGGATAGATCTAAAATAACCCAAAATGAATAACTAAACACATGCAAGAGTTCTGCTTTATGCACCACGCGGCCGGAACTTGGGTAAAAAGATATTGCCTGGCCCTTACTGTTGGTTCTACTCTTGCTGCAGCCCCTCTCCCCGCCAAACCAACAAAAAGGGGACCGTTGAGGCCCCCATAGGTGTCGATCCCTTCACCGACACATGCTAATGGGGATATTTCTGAGACCCCGGGAAAGGTAAAATATTTCCACGTTACATTCTTTAAAAAATTATGCAACGGTTGATTTCTTCGTCATGAAGCCAAACCAAGGAAACATAGGGCTTGGAAGGGACTTCCTCCGAGCCATGAACGGCTTCATTGATATATGTAAAGGAAACATATGCATACGTGGGAAAGTGAAAGGTACGTACCCGTTCCCTAGGAAAAATAAGGATGAACTTGTTGAGGATCCGTTTGAAGGTTTTGATGATTCTGATGACCTTGGTGAACTTTGATCCTTCTTTTTCCATCATGCCTAGCTCAAAGGCATAAAAGAAAGTGCTTGTTGAGAGGCAACCCAATTTGTTTTTACTTTCAGTTTTAGTGGTCTTGATACTTCTTACTACTGTAGCAACATCATTGTATCTTTATTTTCAAGCTTTGTGCCAAGTTTTAGCCTCCGATTGTAAGAAAGTTCAAAAGTTGTGACATGTTGTCCAAAAACAGATTCTTTCTGCTTGATAGAAAAATTAGCCAGAAATTACCAGATCGTCTTTTTAATCTGAATTGTGTAGACAATATGCTCTATATAATTGACTTTCTGGCGTCTGTTCTGAGTGTTTTGATTTGAGTAGCAGAAGTGCCCCGAAAAAATTATTTACTACCTGCTGGTCTATTTTTCCTAGATTCTGCCCCGTTTTGCGTTTTCATTGTTTTGCAAATCTTAATCTTGCTTTTTATTTGCAAAAACCTTTTATAAATCTTTATAAATAGTATCTCTTCCTAAAAATCTTTAGTTCCAGTAGATAAAAATATATTTTATTATGGGCACTAACCACTCTAATCAGCTTATGATGAGTTTCGTATGAAGGGAGTTTTCAAGTATGCATGGAAGATGATGAAAGAAGATCCAGGAGTGTCAAGCACTCAAGCTTGGGGATGCCCCCATGCACCCCCAAGAAATATTCAAGGAGACTCAAGCTTTTAAGCTTGGCGATGTCCCCATGCATCCCCTTCTCCATCAACAATCATCAGTTCGTCATTCTCCATGCTATACTTTTATCACTTCATATGTTATGTGCTATGCTTGGAGCGCCCCGCTCTTTACTTTTTAGTTTGTTTTTGTTTTGATTGCCGTTCCTAACAAGTTGGACCCTAGCCTTCTTTGTTTGGGAGAGAAACACGCTCCACTCCACCCTAGAACACAACATAGGTTTTCATGCTTATCTTTTTGTGTGTTATTTATCTTTTCATAGATGGTGTCATGCTTAGCTCTTAGTTTTCATGCTTTATCTTTTTAAGAGATTTTATTTAGGTTGCCTTTGGAACTCTCTTGAGTTATCATAATTATCTTGTTTATAGAGTTGGCTTGTTGCACTGAGTTGTGTGTCTTGCACGAGTAGCTAATTGAGGTTGCTATTTAAGTATAGTAGTGACTTGCAATAGTTTTGAGGTATTGATTTGAGTAATGTTTCAACTTTTGGTGTCAATAGATTGAGCAAATTAGTGATAGGTGTCGTATTTTGGGAAATCCGTGTGTATTTTCAAAACTAAAAAAATAGTTGAAAACTCTAGCTACTAGAGGGATCGCTAACCTTTGCAGTGGTTGGAATATATAGAGTACCCTCATGTTATCATGGGTCGAGGGTACACAAGGATAACCAAACCCCCAAATACTCCTGCTTGGGGTACTTGTGTCTTTGTGAATCTCCTGACTAGATAGAGAGTTACCGATAATAAGTGCATGAGTTGGCACTTCCACAATCCATATTTTTCTAGCCTCTTCGGTACCGTGCATTACCCTTTCTCATCTTGAGAGTTGGTGCATACTTCGCCGGTGCATCCAAACCCTTGGCATGATACGCTCTGTCATCATAAGCCTCATGATATCCTTCCTCAAAACAGCCACCATACCTACCTATTAAGGCATTTCCATAGCCTTTCCGAGATACATTGCCATGCAACATCCACCATCTCATGACTTGATCTTCATGTCATACATGCGTTTGCTTGATCAAGGAGACGCATGCTAGTTGGGCTTTGCCCTTATTATTGCTACATGACGCGCTAGTGTCATTGCATATCCTGCTACACTGGGAGAGGCATACATTTGCATACATCGTGATAGTTTTCACTTATCTTTATCTTGAGTACTTATAAAGTGTGAATATGTTCTTTTTATTTCTTTTGAAATATAGAGTGTTTCCCTTAAGTGAGGAAAATATCCCGAAGAGGAGAAATTAAAATATCCAAAAAGAGGACACATGAAAATATCCCAAAGAGGACAAATGAGAGATAAATAGAAAGAGCCAAAGAGGCCACAAAAAAATAAAACATAGAAATGAAAGAAAAAAAGGAAAAAAAGAGAGAAGGGGGCAACACTACTATTCCTTTTGAAAGATCCACACTCGTACTCCATTGATATATTTGTACTCCATAGAGATTATGATTCATGCATAACTATGTGGGGACCCTTACACTATAGAACTTGGCTTGTATATTCCCATGATGAGCCTCCTCAAAGAGCTCTAGGTCTTCAAGAGCAAGAAAGTTGGATGCACCCCCACTAGTTCCATTGGAGAGCTTACCTTAGCTCGTATGGACATCCGTTGCATGGCAATCCCTACTCCTCACATCATATCTATCATTTGGGTTTCTCTCGCCTATAATCGTCCTCATTGATGTGAGCCTTTCACACCTTTTTTGTATTCCTTCCCGTCATTATTCTATTTGCCATCCTAAGTGCCAATATATCTTGCTCACGCTCATCCATTGCATGAGTGCTTAAAGTCCAAAGGGAGAGGATCATTTTGACTTGTGCCTGACTAGTGGTCTGGGATGAGTCAAAATAAGATTCCAAAGGAGACCAAGTCTGAAGTTTTAGTAGATTGAGTTCTCAATTAAACTATATAGTATTTTTATGCTCTACATCCATCTCCCACTTCTTGCACGCAAACACCATTTGGAGACATTCGAGTCACGGACAGCGAGAGCTCTTGCACCTTTATGTTCTTACTTTGCTAATTTCAATACTAGATATAGACTCTTGCTTGTTAATGTCTTGACTTGAATAGCATATCTTACTTGCTTTACTTTGAAGTTCTTATATGTGTGTTAGCATGTCACCACGGAAATTATTTGTGTTATCATTTACCTACTTGAGGACGAGCAGGAATTAAGCTTGGGGATGTTGATATGTCCCGAACGTATCTATAACTTATGTTGGTTCCATGCTCTTCTGGGTGACATTGTTATCTGTTTTGCTACACTTTCGTACCTTTTTACACATGTTTGGACTAACCTACTAATTCAGTGCACCCAGTGCCAGTTTCTGTTTGCTGATGTCTTTTAATTGCACGGACTTTACCCCAATTTTCAGAGCCTGAAAAATCATAGGAAAACTATATAAAAATCAGCGTGACGGAAGCTTCAGGAAGCACGAAGGTGGCCAGAGGGGGGCCAGGCCTCGCCTAGGTGGCCACCAGGTGCGGGCCCCCTCCTGGCCGCGCCACGAGTTCGCCTGGGTGGTGAGTCCACCCCCTGGCGCCCACCTTTTGCCTATATTTACTTCCCTATGTGAAAACCCTAAAGTTATATCCCACATAGCGAATTTCACCTCCGTTCCGTCGCCGTAGCTCTTCCGAGATTGGGAGCGCCAGGAAACCTCTTCCCGGCACCGTGCCGGAGGGAGGATTGACCTCCGGGAGCTTCTCCACCACAATGGACACTTCCCGGACATGTCATGAGTTGTCCTCCTTGGACCATGAGTCCATGACCTGTAGCTATGTGATGTCTTGTCTCCAATCTTATGATTCAATACTTAGCCCTTGTGAGCTGCCCTACATGATCAAGGCATCTATGTAATTTACCTACTGTTGCTATGCTGAGTTTTCTCGGATCCGATGGATTATGAGATTATGTTCAGATTGTGATGAGGTATATATTTGGTTCTTCTTCTATATTTTGTTCTTCAGTAATTCATGCATGTTCTCCCTAGTTTATATTGCTTTGGTCAAGTAGTAGATTGTAACTCCAAGAGGGAGCGTTATGCATGATTCTGGGTTCATGCCCCGTGATGTCTAGCTTGAGTCATAGAAACATGAGACTAGGGGATGTCGTGTTGCCACAAGGGATAAAACAACGGTGCTTGTAACCACGGTTGTACGGATTGTTTACCTTACGCAAAGTTTGTTAATGCAGTTGTCCGTTGCTTTGAGTTTACACTTTGGGTGGGGCTCGCAACTTAATACCAGCGAGATGTTCTGGATAGTTATCTCAAGGTGGACGCTTAGTGAGTAGATGCTGATGGATAAACGGTCTACTTGTCTTCGCGTACTGCCCATACTTATGAGCCTCTAACTTTCTTGTTGCATGATTAGCATTGCGGTGCGTTTATAATTCTGTCAATTGCCCAGGTGTCATTTGTTTACCCAACATAGTTGTTTATCGTCTTTTGGAAGAGAGACATCACTAGTGAAAATCATGGGACTCTGGTCCATATTTCCACCATTGTCTACACATCCACCATTCACTGCTTTTATTTCCTTTTTCGTTGCAATCACCATCGCTATTTCCGCTTGTGTTTCATCCTTTGGAAATGACAAGGCCGGATAGATTGACGACCTCTCTGAACTTGTTGGGACCAAAGTTATTTGTTGTGTGTGTAGGTCCACGTCTTCTGCTAGCACCAGGGCTGCAGACACATACTTGTTGATCCTTAGAGTCCTCCTAGTTTGATAAACCTTACAGTCCCTATGTAAGGGAAATCTGTTGCTGACTACATCTCAACCTTCCACTTGGGGTAACCAACGAGGGACGAGAAGAATAGTTCCATGAACTCATTATCAGATGCCAATTCCTTGGTCGCTCTTTGGTAAGTTGGTCTTCGAAGAAACAAAACTGTGTGTCACTTTCTTCTACCGAGGATCAGTATGTAGCTGCCGCAAGTTGTTGTGCTCAATTCTTATGGATGAGGCAAACTTTAAAGGAGTATGGTGTCACTTGTGACAAACTGTCTCTTTTATGTGACAATGAGAGTGCCATCAAGATATTTTTCAATCCACTGCAACATAGCAAGACCAAGCATATTGATATTAGTCATTATTTCGTTCGAGATCATATTAAGCAAGGAGATATTGAGGTCCTCTTCATCAATACTCAAGAGCAACTTGCAGATATTTTCACCAAACCGCTAGACGAAGCAAGGTTTCGTGAGTTAAGGCGTGAGCTAAATATCATTGATTCAAGTAATGTGGATTGAAACTAGGCACACCACACCTCACTCATCATTACATTTGGCTCTAGGTGTAGGCATGGACATAGGGGAGTGTTGTTCTCTCAATGAACTTTCCCTCCCCAATTATACATAAATTAATCAAGTATTTCACATTATTGTTGATGCCACTTGTGCTTCGAAGACGAGCAGTGTTCATGAACCCAAGGATAATTCTTCGTGGTGTCATACCATTTGTCTCAAACATTGGTGGCTCCGGCCATCGCCCTCTCTTCGTCAGAAGATTCGTTTCTGTGTTCCACTGCGTGCGTGTCTATTCTTATCTTCATTTGCGATTTCTGTGTGTTTTTTATTTTTTACTGGCAAGATTCAAAGTTTTTATTAATCGAGGATTGTGGAGCAAAGTTTCCATGCATTTTTTACAACAGGTGCACGGCACTACCGCTCCCAGTACGAGAGTAAATTTTTACTGCCTCTGGACGAGCGGTACTACCGCTCACCTAGCGGTAGTAAAAATTTACTACTACTGGCCAAGCAGAACTACCACGATGACTGCGGTACTACTGCACCGCCAAGGCCGCACTAGGTTATTTTAGGGCAGTGGGGCTGTTCCTTCTCCCCCATACCCATTCATCTCGTGGCTCTCTCCTTTTCCTCTCTCTTCTCTCAAGAGCTGCTGTCGGAGGGACTCGCCGGATCTCCTTCTCCAGCCACCCTTCTCCGATTCCGTTTGGTGGGATCCTCTCCCTTGTGCCATGGACCTCGGTACTGCCCCTCGTTCCCTTCGTTTTTGCCTTGTTCTAGTTGAATCTAGGGTTAGGGGCATGTATGTTCCTTCGTTGTATCATGGCACCATATCTTCATGGTAGGAGGGTTGGGGAGTTCTTGTTTGGTAGATCTTTCGTGTGTTGGGTGAAATATGTGAGTTTGGGTCTCCGGTAGTATCGGATCTGCCAGTTCCATGGTCAGATCTGGCACTTAGTCTCCCGTGCGGTACTACCGCTCCTCCTGGAGCGGTACTACCATTGTGGAGAGGTAATACCGTTGTGGAATGGTACTACCGCTGTCAGAGCGGTAGTAAAATTTTATTATCGCTCGAGCAGCGGTACTACCAATGTCAAAGCGGTAGTAAAATTTTACTATCGCTCGAGCAGCTATACTACCGCCGTTCCCTGAGCACACATATCTTATCCTTCTAGCTCTCTTTTATCTGGGATTTTCTGCTGCGTGTTGAACTTTGCCTTGACTTCTTTTCTCTTTGTGTTGTGTTTGCATTTGCGTGTCATACGTGGTGGCTCCCAGCGCTCTAATCCATCTAGAGATGTCAGTTCCAAGCGACCTCGTTCGTCAGATATTCCCGAAGGATCACACGTGCCCAAGCGAAATTTCAAGAAGCCTGCTCATAATAACAAGAATCATGTTGATTGGGATGCTATGCCACTTGCAGAGTTTCAGCTTCGCTAAAAGGTCAACCCCTATGACAGTGATAAGGTTCAGTTCCCTGGAGGTGACATGTTCTGGTCTAAGCAGGAGTTTCTTATCTATGAGGATATCATCAAGACAAAGAAGAATATATATGTACTAGTCGAGTGGATTGATATTAACCATCTGAAGAAGGACCCTGCATACTTTCGTGAAACTCTGGCCATGGTGGAATAGCTTCAGATTGAGGAGCTATCACATTTCATCACGATTTTGATCTTGAGGTAGTGGCCCAATTATTTGTTACTATCCACTTTCACCCTCATGACGACCAGACTATGAACTAGATGACAAATGGGGAGCGACTGTCTGCTGCGTGGAAGGAGTTCATGGACCTTCTGCACGTTCAGAACGAGGGGCTTGAGAACCCAGTTGGCTTGCGCCCACACACTAAGCCTTCTGCTCTATCTAAGGAGAAGTTGTTGCCATTCTATATTGTGAAGGATTCCCCATCTGATGAGTTCTCCTACGTTATGACCCCATTCTTGGATGTCATGCACCATATATTTCGCAACACATTGTTTCCTCATGTTGGAAACAAGGAACAGGTGCATTCATACCTGGTGGACATGCTTATGATGTGTCAGAAAGGTAGGACTCTCTCTTCTGGACCACATGATGTATCTCACGTCATGTGTAGCGAGCTTCACCCAACAGTCTTCGACCGTAAGCTCCCAATCTACGGCCCTTATCTATTTTACCTGATCAAGAAGAAGTGGGCGCAGGCCTTCCCAGCTATTGAGTTACATGCTCCTATGTGGATTCAGAATGAGCCGATCAAGCTACGACAGAAGGACAAATGAGCCAACACCACCACTATACCTCCTGCTGCACTGAGGATGAGGCTGCAGCTGACGAGGAGGCAGTTCCCACTACAGGAATCAGCTTCTTTGCCGTCTGCCATCACAGACGGCAAAGACAAAATCCCGGACGGCAAAGACAAAACAACAGACGGCAAAGAATCTCACGGCTGGCAAAATTTCTGCGTCAGCCTACGACGGCATAGGACCTTCTTTGCCGTGTGTCCCTCCAAAGCGGACGACAAAGCTCTTTGCCGTCAGCTTTCCATAGGAGTTGTCGGCAAAGTGCTCGAGACGGCAGCCGACAGGCGTTGCCTCCGTTAGGGGTTAACGGAGGCTTTGCCGTCTGCCTCGCCCTTATTCTTTGTCGTCTGCCTCCCCCTTATTCTTTGCCATCTGCTCCCCTTACTCTTTGCCGTCTGCCTCCTCCTCCTCCCCCCACTCCACTCTTGGCCGTCTGCATCCTCCTCCCCCTCCTCTGTGCCCTCTTCTTTGCCGTCTGCCCATCCTGGAGGCAGACGGCAAAGAGCCTATATAGACACCCCAGGATGCACAGCTGGGTGCCATGTGGCACCTTTGCCATCTGCCAGCTGATGGCACAGGTCTTTGCCATCAGCTAGCAGACGGCAAAGAGCCCATATAGTACCTGTTTTTTTTGTTTTATATTATTTCACAGCACACACACACATATGTATATATATATTTGACAACACATTTATATAATTCACCACACATATAAGATATATAGTTAACCACACATATACTTGCCAACACATATATATAATTCACCACACATATAAGATATACAAATAAATCAATGTACATCCCATATATCGAAAGAACCAACATACAAAGTATTGCACTATTTATCCATATATACATATACATATAGTTCGACATTGTTCATCAACTCAAATGAAAACTAGATGATATACATATAAAGTTCATCCATCGACATTGTTCAACTCCATGAATCCCAGCTTCCATGCATGTAGTATATCCAATCTGCAAAAATGTGAATAAGAAAGTCAGAAGAAGAACAAAATATGATGTGTTTCAGCTAATTATGTCATTTTTAGTGGAAAACAAGCTAAGAATATAATATTCATGAGCTAACCAAGGTTCTTATGCCATTTTTAGCTTATTATGGCATTTTGGAGCTAAATGGGTTAATTAAAGCAAGGATAATATGAAAGAGGAGAAGAAAGAGGAGGAGGAGGAGAAGAAGAAGAAATCAAGAAGGAGGAGAAGGACTAGAAGGTCCTTGGCCTTCTCCTTCTCCTCCTCCTCCTCCTCATTCTCCTTCTTCTCTTCTTCTTCTTCTTCTTCTTCTTTCTTTTCATTTTGCCTATTTCTTCTCCTCTTCTCCTCTTCTTGGAGCTAAGTTACCTAATTATCTCTTTTTGGAGCTAAATGGGATAATTATCCCATTTTAGAGGAAAACAAGCAAAGTATATAATATTCATGAGCTAACCAAGGTTCTTATGCCATTTTGAGCTTATTATGGTATGTTGGAGCTAAATGGGCTAATTATGTCATTGTTGGGGAAATTAAATCAAGGATAATATGAAAGAGGAGAAGAAAGAGGAGGAGGAGGAGAATAAGAAGAAATCAAGAAGAAGGAGGAGAAGGAGGAGAAGGAGGAGGAGAAGGACTAGAAGGTCCTTGGCCTTCTCCTTCTCCTCCTCCTCCTCCTCCTTCTCCATCTCTTCTTCTTCTTCTTCTTCTTTCTTTTCATTTTGCCTATTTCTTATCCTCTTCTCCTCTTGTTGGAGCTAAATTACCTAATTAAGTCTTTTTGGAGCTAAATGGGTTAATTATCCCATTTTAGAGGAAAACAAGCTAAGTATATAATATTCATGAGCTAACCAAGGTTCTTATGCCATTTTGAGCTTATTATGGTATTTTGGAGCTAAATGGGCTAATTATGTCATTGTTGGGGAAATTAAAACAAGGATAATATGAAAGACGAGAAGAAATAGGAGGAGGAGGAGAAGAAGAAGAAATCAAGAAGAAGGAGGAGAAGGAGGAGAAGGACTAGAAGGTCCTTGGCCTTCTCCTTCTCCTCCTCCTCCACCTCCTTCTCCTTCTTCTCTTCTTCTTCTTCTTCTTCTTCTTCTTCTTTCTTTTCATTTTTCCTATTTATTCTCCTCTTCTCCTCTTGTTGGAGCTAAATTACATAATTATGTCTTTTTAGAGCTAAATGGGTTAATTATCCCATTTTAGAGGAAAACAAGCTAAGTATATAATATTCATGAGCTAACCAAGGTTCTTATGACATTTTAAGCTTATTATGGTATTTTGGAGCTAAATGGGCTAATTATGTCATTCTTTGGGAAATTAAAGCAAGGATAATATGAAAGAGGAGAAGAAAGAGGAGGAGGAGGAGAAGAAGAAGAAATCAAGAAGAAGGAGGAGAAGGAGGAGGAGGAGAAGGACTAGAAGGTCCTTGGCCTTCTCCTTCTCGTCCTCCTCCTCCTCATTCTCCTTCTTCTCTTCTTCTTTTTCTTTCTTTTCATTTTTCCTATTTCTTATCCTCTTCTCCTCTTGTTGGAGCTAAATTACCTAATTATGTCTTTTTGGAGCTAAATGGACTAATTATCCCATTATAGAGGAAAACAAGCTAAGTATATAATATTCATGAGCTAACCAAGGTTATTATGTCATTTTGATCTTATTATGGTATTTTGGAGCTAAATGGGCTAATTATGTCATTGTTGGGGAAATTAAAGAAGGATAATATGAAAGAGGAGAAGAAAGAGGAGGAGGAGGAGAAGAAGAAGAAATCGAGAAGAAGAAGGAGAAGGAGGAGGAGGAGAAGGACTAGAAGGTCCTTGGCCTTCTCCTTCTCCTCCTCCTCCTCCTACTTCTCCTTCTTCTCTTCTTCTTCTTCTTCTTCTTCTTCTTCTTTCTTTTCATTTTCCTATTTCTTCTCCTCTTCTCCTCTTGTTGGAGCTAAATTACCTAATTTTGTCTTTTTGGAGCTAAATGGGCTAATTATCCCATTTTAGAGGAGAACAAGCTAAGTATATAATATTCATGAGCTAACCAAGGTTCTTATGCCATTTTGAGCTTATTATGGCATTTTGGAGCTAAATGGGCTAATTATGTCATTCTTTGGGAAATTAAAGCAAGGATAATATTAAAGAGGAGAAGAAAGAGGAGGAGGAGGGGAACGAGAAGAAATCAAGAAGAAGGAGGAGAAGGAGGAGGAGGAGAAGGACTAGAAGGTCCTTGGCCTTCTCCTTCTCGTCCTCCTCCTCCTCATTCTCCTTCTTCTCTTCTTCTT
Organism: Hordeum vulgare subsp. vulgare; assembly: GCF_904849725.1. Lineage (NCBI taxonomy): Eukaryota > Viridiplantae > Streptophyta > Magnoliopsida > Poales > Poaceae > Hordeum > Hordeum vulgare. Next base: position 230,522,298 of record NC_058518.1, on the reverse strand, counting down.
CTTATTTCTTTTCATTTTTCCTATTTCTTATCCTCTTCTCCTCTTGTTGGAGCTAAATTACCTAATTATGTCTTTTTGGAGCTAAATGGACTAATTATCCCATTATAGAGGAAAACAAGCTAAGTATATAATATTCATGAGCTAACCAAGGTTCTTATGTCATTTTGATCTTATTATGGTATTTTGGAGCTAAATGGGCTAATTATGTCATTGTTGGGGAAATTAAAGAAGGATAATATGAAAGAGGAGAAGAAAGAGGAGGAGGAGGAGAAGAAGAAGAAATCGAGAAGAAGAAGGAGAAGGAGGAGGAGGAGAAGGACTAGAAGGTCCTTGGCCTTCTCCTTCTCCTCCTCCTCCTCCTACTTCTCCTTCTTCTCTTCTTCTTCTTCTTCTTCTTCTTCTTTCTTCTGATTTTCCTATTTCTTCTCCTCTTCTCCTCTTGTTGGAGCTAAATTACCTAATTTTGTCTTTTTGGAGCTAAATGGGCTAATTATCCCATTTTAGAGGAGAACAAGCTAAGTATATAATATTCATGAGCTAACCAAGGTTCTTATGCCATTTTGAGCTTATTATGGCATTTTGGAGCTAAATGGGCTAATTATGTCATTGTTGGGGAAATTAAAGCAAGGATAATATTAAAGAGGAGAAGAAAGAGGAGGAGGAGGGGAACGAGAAGAAATCAAGAAGAAGGAGGAGAAGGAGGAGGAGGAGAAGGACTAGAAGGTCCTTGGCCTTCTCATCCTTCTCCTCCTCCTCCTCCTCCTCCTCCTCCTCCTCCTTCTCCTCCTTCTCCTTCTTCTCTTCTTATTATTCTTCTTTCTTTTCATTTTTTCCTATTTATTCTCCTCTTCTTGGAGCTAAATTACCTAATTATGTCTTCTTGGAGCTAAATGGGCTAATTATCTCATTTTAGAGGAAAACAAGCTAAATATATAATATTCTTGAGCTAACCAAGGTTCTTATGCCATTTTGAGTTTATTATGGCATTTTGGAGCTAAATGGGCTAATTATGTCTTTTTGGGGAAATTAAAGCAAGGATAATATGAAAGAGGAGAAGAAAGAGGAGGAGGAGGAGAAGAAGAATAAATCAAGGAGAAGGAGGAGAAGGAGGAGAAGGAGGAGCAGGAGAAGGACTAGAAGGTCCTTGGCCTCACCTCCTTCTCCTCCTCCTCCTCCTCCTCCTCCTTCTCCTTCTTCTCTTCTTCTTCTTCTTCTTTCTTTTCATTTTTCCTATTTCTTCTCCTCTTCTCCTCTTCTCCTTTTCTTGGAGCTAAATTACCGAATTATGTCTTTTTGGAGCTCAATGGGCTAATTATCTCATTTCAGAGGAAACACAAGCTAAGTATAGAATATTCATGAGCTAACCAAGGTTCTTATGACATTTTGAGGTTATTATGGCATTTTGGAGCTAAATGGGCTAATTATGTCTTTGTGGGGAAATTAAAGCTAGGATAATATGAAAGAGGAGAAGAAAGAGGAGGAGGAGGATAAGAAGAAGAAATCAAGAAGAAGGAGGAGAAGGAGGAGAAGGAGGAGGAGAAGGACTAGAAGGTCCTTGGCCTTCTCCTCCTTCTCCTCCTCCTCCTCCTCCTCCTCCTTCTCGTTCTTCTCTTCTTCTTCTTCTTCTTTCTTTTCATTTTTTCTATTTCTGCTCCTCTTCTTCTCTTCTCCTCTCCTTGGAGCTAAATTACCTAATTATGGCATTTTGGAGCTAAATGGGCTAATTATGTCTTTTTGGGGAAATTAAAGCAAGGATAATATGAAAGAGTAGAAGAGAAACTTACCGTAGTGGTCATCAAGAAGGAGAAACACCATGGTTGCTTGCGGCGGCTTCGTTTGGAGACGGTTGCCATGGAGAAGGGTCGTGCGATGCCGCTCGGGAGTTATTCTGAAGAAAAGATATTTTGCAATGTCTTAGTTAGCATGATGACACTCAATTATTAATACTAGTTTATAATGAAACTCACCGTGCCAATCGAAGAGAAGACGGGCATCGGCGGAGGGACTTGACTGCTCTTCTCGCACAGACCCTGAAGAGTGGGTCGTATTAGTTAGTAATGAAACAGACATTACACACATGATTTGGATAATGTGAAAAATAACATACCACAAAAAGCTCGTACAGGGCCCGTTGACCCGCCTCATTCCGGGCCATCTCCTCCTCAAGCAATCGTGCCGTCGTCTGGTCCCTCTCATCAAGAGCAGCCTGAAGAGCAGCCTGGCTTGCCAATCTCTCTTTCTCAAGAGCAGCCTGGTTTGCCGCTCTCTCTTTCTGAAGAGCAGCCCAAAACACCATTCCTCGTTACCACAGTAATGATCTCTGGTGACACACATAATGAAATGGATGAAAGTGTTCTTAGTCCGTACAACTAACCTCGATGGCAAGTTCGACTGGCCGTGGACGACGCGTTATCTCAGGACAGCTGCTCGACTGGCGCGCCTTGATCTCCGGAAGAGTGAGTGCACAAAGTATTATCCCATCTCCAATGGCTATCGAGCCATGGGGCCTACCGCCACCAGATATCATCACCAGCTCTGGATCCAAAGGTTCCTGGCTAGGGTTAAAGTCATCACCTTTCGTAGCCTTCCCCGCGTCCCTGTATGCCACGAGCTTCTGGTGGGATGATATGTTGGTGAAGTTATTGGGATCATCCAGGTCAGACTCCGAGAATGCCTTCGCCTTCTTGTATGAGGCAGTATGGGCCAGGCCATAAAGGTCGTACAAGTGTGGCATCTCAGTCTTATTGTGATGCGCCTAAAAGAGAGGAACAAAATATTAGCATCAAGAATGAATTGCATGAATCATGAAGCAAATCACATACCCAGTTTCGTCCAAACTAAAGTAAGTTGGCGCTGCCTTGATGGTGTGGCACACCAACCATTTGGCTACGTCGATCCTTCGCATTCTCGTGGACGGCTCGCCAGCTGCCTGTGCACCACTCATCAACCAACGCCTCCCAACAATCCATCTTATCCGCACACCATCTCGGGGGCACGTGTAAGTTATTAGAAAGAATTTTCAGCGCTACGCCTATGAATGAAATCAAGAAAACTACATAGAAGGACTTAAGAATAGGTAATTACCTTCATGTATTGCTCCTTCTTCAGAAACTTTCCCTGGCAATCCTTCTTCTGCTTCTTAATACCACGCGTGGCGTAGTAATCTCGAATAGCCTGCGGCCGAGCCTCGTGGCGCAAGTTCTGTAGTAACCGCCTACACTCGGCCTCGAGAACCCTGGCCGCCTCCTCCTCATATCCATCCTCACACCTATAGAAGGTCTGCAATAAAATGTGAAAACACTGATTAGTTCAATAATTAGCTATATTGTTAATTTTAGATTTTGTAAAAGGATAATTTACCCAAAAGCTCTTGATCACCATCTCGGCCCTCGTGTGGCACAAGACACCATCTATAATCTCCTCCGGCGGGGCCTGCGCAGCCTGGTAGTGCTCCCAGGAAAATCCTAGTGTAGGAACCTGACCCTCACCATGCAACGTGACAAACGCCGGGAAATTTGTCCGGCAAAGCACACCAAGGACAGAGTTCGGCCTGCGGACTCCAAGAGGGTGTACCCATCCCCTGCAGTATGATAAGGTAAATGCATTAGATATTTGAACAAACTTGAAGGCAAAAGCTAAAAAAAGGGTAAATGTACTTACCTATCTCCTTCAGGTGTAATCACCTGAATGACGTGCTCGTCGGGTTCAACGGCGTGAAGTTGTGAAAGGCCTTCCTTTAATCATTGAAGCATTGAAAGGTCATCCGCATCAGTAACCTCTACGAGTTCCAGGTCTTCTGGTTCCGGCTCAGGGCTGGAGTCGGATTCATTGTCGCTGTCTACTTCCATGTTCTTGGGTGAAGCACGGTGGTTCTTGAAACGTTTCTTGGAAAGACGTGTCTCTTGGAAGAATTCTCCATCATATGTGTCTGGGTTAATGTGAGGTTCATAATCCTCTTCATTTGGGGAGGTGGTCTGACATGTGGCGGCACTTCATAAACAACATACCAACCTTCCAGATTCTTATCCGTTTGGCATGCCCACAGTAGATCGAAAACTTGGGTCGCCTGTTGAGCCGTAATATAGACATCGGGAACATCTAAATGGGTGTTTGGATTGATTTCGACTAGTCCCATATGTTCATGAGTCCTTCTAGTCTTTTTCGGCTGGAACCAATAACATTTGAAGACTACGACGTTCGGTGGGTTTTCACCATAGAATTGAAGTTCATAAATTGCTTCAACTCTTCCATAATATTCGATAACACATTCGCCGATAGCAGAGACACCACAATTTGTAGATTTCCGGTCGGTCATAAATATCTCTTTGCCAAAGGTACGAAAGAGATACCCGTTGATGTTGTATTTCTCAAATGAACGGACCATATAGTCAAAACCATTAGCGACTTGTCTCAGTTCGGCATCCATAGACTCTGAATTAGCCTACAAGTTTAATACGAAACGGTTGTTGCATTAGCCGCAAGTTAGACCAAGAATGAAATGGTCCGTTATTGATAATTACCGTTTGTTTGAACCAAGAGATGAAACCGGGATAGCCACCTCCTGTCTTTGACAGAAGCTCATACTCTTCGACGGAATCATTTTCGATCACCGCTCCATCCAAGAATTTGACGACGTAACGGCTGTTTGAAATATCCGGGAATAAGAGCAGTTCAAATGAATTAGAAGTTACGGGAAAATGTGCCGAGAACTCACTCGATGTACGGCCGCACTTCTGTTAGGTTGTTGAAGATATACAACGAAATGTTCCGCCATTCTTCGACATCCAACGTTATTGGTTTCGAAGCACCGGCTGGTGCGAGCTTCCCTTTGAATAGGCTGAGGTTGGACCCACCTTCTTTAGGGTCTGCATCATTGTGCCGAGGCTTCGGATTTTGCAAATGATGATTTTTGGTTTCGTAGTGTGCTGTCACAATGTTTGCCACCTCCTCAGTAATGAATGCCTCAGCCATCGATGCTTCAATTCTACGCTTATTTCCTCTCAGTTGCATAGCACCAACGATCTTGCACGGGCCCACCCAATCTTGCCTCGGTCGGTAGATGTAAAATCAAATGCTGCATTGGATTAAAGAATCCCGGTGGAAAGATCTTCTCTAACTTGCACAACAACTCTGGTGCAAACTCCTCCATGTCTTATACCACGCCAAGCGACAATTCTTTCGCACAAAGAACACGGAAGAAATAGCTCAGCTCCGCCAGTACTAGCCATTCATCCTCAGGAGTAAAGCCACGTAACATCACCGGCATTACCTGCTCTAGCCATATGTGCCAATCATGACTCTTGAGACCAAAGATTTTTAATTTTTCAAGACTGGCTCCCCTCTTTAGATTTGCTGCATACCCATCGGGGAACATCAAGTGCATTTTGACCCACAAGATAATTTCCCTCATAGCTGGCCTTCCAACATTGAACCAGGCCTTTGGCTTCGACCACTTCTGCTTTCCTTTGCCTTCTCGCATGTTTTGTAACGGTCTATGACATAGTGTCTCTTGATCGACTCTGTCCTTAATATTATCCTTTGTCTTCCCATCTATGTTGAAGAATGTACCAAAAATAGCCTCTCCGATATTCTTTTCAGTGTGCATCATGTTGATATTGTGTGGAAGAAGTAGGTCTTTGAAGTAAGGCAGATCCCAGAAGCATAGCTTGTGAGTCCAGGCGTGTTTTGAATTATACCCCTTGAAATACCCTGGACGCTCTCGATCAGGCTCGAGGGCGTGTAACTGATCCAGGATCTGTTGGCCTGTGAACACAGGTGGTGCCATGTTTTTGACAACTTTACCTTTGGTAAAGTTCTTGTCTTTTCTGAACTGATGGTCAGGATCCAGGAACTGTCTATGCAAGTCAAAGCAAGAATACTTCCGACCCTCCTGCAACCAATGAAACTGAAGAGCTGCCTTGCATTGGGGCACGAGAACCTTCCATGCACACACCATCCAGAGAATAGTGCATACGCTAGCAAGTCATTCATAGAGTACATGTACCACACATGCATTTTGAAGTTTTCTTTTCTAGCGGCATCGTATGTGTTGATCCCATTATCCCAAGCTTCTTCCAATTCATCCTTAAGCGGTTGCAGGTACACATTCATATTCTTCCCCGGATAATTGGGTCGTGGAATTATCAACGTCAGAAATATGTTCTTTCTTTGCGTGATCTTCCCGGGGGGGGGGGAGATTGAGTGGAATGACAAATACACGCCAACAACTCTATTGGGTTGCCGTCATGCCAAAGGGATTAAAAGCATCCGTGGCGGCGCAAACTCGAGGATTCCTTGGATCTGCCTCTTTATCCTGATGCAATCCATCGAAATGTTTCCACGCTTCCCCATCCGATGTGTGTACCATCATCTTATTCCCATCCGCATCTAGTTCGGTTCTTTTGCCCAATTTGTGCCATGTCATCTGTCTGGCTGTCTCTTCGACCATGAAAAGACGTTGAAGTCTTGATACGATTGGCATATACCGAAGAACACTAACTACGATTTTGGTCTGCCTCTTCTCACCCATACCGTTGTCTACCACAAGATACCTGCAAGACTCGCAATTGGGACAATAGTCCAAGTGTGCATACTCCTTCCTAAATAAGACACATCCTTCCTCACATGCATCTATCTTCTCATAGGGCATCTTAAGTACACGAAGTATTTTGTCCGACTGGCACAGGTTTGCAGGCATGACATGGCCTTTGGGTAGGAATCGTCCAAATAGTGTCATCATCGCGTCGTAGCATTCTCTTCCCAAGTTGAACTGAGCCTTCAGAGCCATTACTTGTGCAATTGCATCCCGCTGACAGAGCTCAGTGTGCTCATGGAGAGGACATTTTGAAGACTCCAACGTTTCATAAAAGGCCTTTACAGATTCCTCCATCTCATCTTCCGAATCCTGAGCATCATCAAAGTCTTGCACCATGTCTTCGATCCCGGTACCATGCTCGTCTGTGCGACGACGGACCACCTCAGCTCTTGTGCGTTGTATAGACTCACCATGAAATGTCCACACCGTAAAATTAGGCTTAAAACCCCTCCTCTGCAGGTGTTTAATCATTACAGCCTCTGTCGTCTTTTTATAGTTGTCGCATCCAGGACAGGGGCAATAGTTTCTTTCCTGGCCATTTGCTAATGCGGCTTTCACAAATTCCTTTGTTTTTACAAACCATTCTTTCGTCATCTCTTTCTGACTAGGGTGACCGGTATACAACCACGCACGATCACTCATCTTGCGTAGCTACTAAAGACAAATGAAATATATTTATATATAATTTAGCATTTATATTCATCGGTTAATCAGGTTTGCCATTTTTATTACGTCCAGGAAACATACACGCTAATAGGTAAAGATAGGTCCTAATACCACCCGAGTTTGTGTAGATTGGGTTCGTTTTCCCATGCTCTGCCCCGGATCCAACGCAAAATTTCAGCAGCACCTCCCCGCTGTTCTCCTGATACACGTCTCCGCAATAAACAGAGAGGATGTGCATCCGGAGGACAACGGGGGAGGCACTTACGAAATTCCGCGTCGGATCCAGAGCACACGATATGGGAAAATGAACCCAATCTACACATACTTGGGCTGTCCATGGATAATGTTGGACAATTCGAAAGGATGGCGGTTATAAATATGCAAAGACATGCATATTTATATATGTCGCCCTTTCGAAAGGGAGACGCATACTGGTCACGCATACTCATGATTGAAGAAACCTATATATATAGATAGCAAGTTTCATTGGCACGAAGCAAATTAAGGGGGTAGGAGGAGAAGTCATTTGTGCTCACCAACAAACATAGGGGCGGAGCTCGTCCAACGCACGTGGAGGTCGTCGAACAATTGCACATTGAAATTCTCCCGATCAACACAAATATGATGTTTTTATAAGATAATCAAAAAATATGTGACCTAACTATTATTTTCTTTTTTCTTTTTTCCTCTTCTTCTTCTTCTTCTTCTTCTTCTTATTTTCTTTTTTCTTTTTTCCTCTTATTCTTCTTCTCCTTCTTCTTCTTTTCCTCTCTTCTTCTTCTTCTTCTTCTTCTTCTTCTTATTCTTATTTTCTTTTTTCTTTTTTCCTCTTATTCTTCTTCTCCTTCTTCTTCTTTTCTTCTTGTCTTCTTCTTCTTCTTCTTATTCTTCTTCTTCTTCTTCTTCTTCTTCTTCTTATTCTTATTTTCTTATTTTCTTTTTTCCTCTTATTCTTCTTCTCCTTCTTCTTGTTTTCTTCTTCTTCTTATTCTTATTATTATTATTATTATTATCATTATTTTCTTTTTTCCTCGTATTCTTCTCTTCCTCTCCTATTTTTCTTCTTATTCTTATTCTTTCTTCTCCTTCCCTTCCTTTTCCTTCTTCTTCTTTTCCTTCTTCTTCTTATTTTTTTCTTCTCCTTTCTCCTTCTTCTACTTCTTCTTTCTCCTTCTTCTTCTTCTCCTTCTTATTTCTTCTCCTTCCCTTCCTTTTCCTTCTTCTTCTTCTTATTCTTCTTCTTCTCCTTCGCTTCCTTTTCCCTCTTCTTTTTCTTCTTCTTCTTTCTTCTCCTTCCCTTCCTTTTCCTTCTTCTTCTTTTCCTTCTTCTTCTTTTTTTATTCTCCTTTCTCCTTCTTCTTCTTCTCCTTTCTCCTTCTTCTTCTTCTCCTTTCTCCTTCTTCTTCTTCTCCTTTTGTCCTTTACTAAATAGGAAACTAACCTAACTAAACCTAAACTAAAACTGAACCTAAACTAAACTAATTTAACAACCTAACTAACTAGCCTAACTAACCTAATAAACTAAAAAACTAACCTAACTAATTTAACATAAATAAAAATAAGGAAAAACAAAAAAATGGAGGGACTCACCGGCGGGGGCGGCTGGGGCGTCGGGGGTGGCGAGGAGGACGGGTGCGACGGGGCAGTGGGGTGTCGCCGGGGGCAGTGCGGCGGCGGGGGGCAGTGGTGGCGGCGGTGGGGTGTTGTGCGGCGGCGGGGGGCAGTGGTGGCGGCGGTGGGGGGCAGGTGAGGGGGCACCGTAGGGGGTGGCGCAGGGGTCGGCGTAGGGGGCGGCGCAGGGGTGGCCGGCCGCCGGTGGTGCAGGAGGGAGGTGCGCACGACGGTTTGAGACAGAGATAGAGCGGGGAGTGGGGTAGTGGAGCGAGGGGCTAGGGGATAACGGCCGTCAGCTTTGCGGTCTGCCCCCGAACGGCAAAGGGCCCAACGGCGGATGGCAAAGGCCAGGCTGACGGCAAAGAGCCCGTGCGTTAGACCTGGCGAGGCCCAAGGTCTAGTGGGACCCATCTGCCCTCTTTGTCGTCTGCCCTAGGTCTCTTGGCCGTCCGCAGGCAGACGACAAAGCCATGGCCGATGGCAAATATTCTTTTTACCATCAGTGAGCCCTTTATCGTCCGTTTTAGGTCAGCTGACGGCAAAGATGGTCTTTTCCATCACCGAGCAGATGGCAAAGAACTGGCTGATGGCAAATTACTGTTTTCCAGTAGTGTCCAGAGTCACATATGCCTTCCTCTCCCAAGCCATCTCGGGCCAAGAAGCTTACAGAACGCATGATGACCTTGTTCTGCATGCAGGCGAAGGGGCGGTACATGACGCATGTTGCTCAGAAGGAGAGCCGTTAGTGCGACAAACTGATTATGAGGAAGCTCGACATGCACATCTCCAGCGGGTTTGAGCAAGACATCACTCCCGAGGGTGCGTGGATGCAAAAGAACAATCTAAAGTGGGCTGCGTCTCACGAGGAGTCTGAGGAGGAGACCAAAGACAAAACAGATGATTAGTATGTTCAGGAGTCTGATGGCTGAGTCCTCTTCAGTTCGAGCTACCACCTGTGTCGTCGGTGTCCTCTCTGCCTTTTTGGTGTTCCGATGCCAAAGTGGGAGAGAGTGTAGGATTTGCGAGTTTCCTCATTTTTAGTTGTTGCTTTGCTTGTTGAACTTTCGTTGCTTAGTTGGTTGTCTTTGCTTTGTATGTGAGAACTATGAGACGTCGTACGTACTTTATCATATGGTGTGAGACATATGCTATCTCTTCTCTATCTTTATTGTCTCATTATTATTATTCAGTTTATTCGTAGCTTGTGATTCTAAGTATTATGTGCCCTTACCTTCATGCTCACATGTTATACCTTGCTTCCATGCCTAGTGTTTATTTAGTTTGTTGCAAGGATTGCCTCGTCTATAAAATCTAGGGGGGGTGCTTGTCTCTGGTTGTGTGCTGGGAAGTCCATATCCTTTTTTCTAAAAAGTATGCACACATCCAGGGGGAGCCTGTCTCTAGTTTGTAAATTTTGGTTTTGCATATGCTTTTTCCATATTATTTAGTGCAAATCATGTATTGTCATCAACCCGCCAAAAAGGGGGAGATTGTTAGGGAATATTTCTCCCTAAGTGATTTTAGTGATTGATGACAATGCTTGTGCAGACTAATCGTGTGCATTGAGAATTTCAAATAATTCATCACTAGGCACAAGACGATTCGATGCCCCTCGGAGTCTTCCAAGACGGTTGCTTTCTATGTTTCACTTTTGTGCTTTTGAGTCATAGGAAAGCCGTACTATTAAGAGGGGGGCCGCTTCGAAAGGTTTGGGTGGAATCAACATGTACGCATTTCTATTGCACCACCTTTCCTTGCTACAATTGGAGCTCCAACCTTGTTTTCATTGTATGTGCAAAAGGGCCAGCGGTAGTACCGCTGGTGTCAGCGGTAGTACTGCTGGTACATCGGTAGTACCACCCTAGGAGCGGTAGTAGTTTTTTACTACCGCTCTCTAAGCGGTAGTAGTTTTTTACTACCGCTCTAAAGGACTTTTTGCGCATCCTTTTGCCTCCACAGTGGTAGGCACGGTAGTATTTTCTTACTACCGTGGTTGGTGAGATGTTGGGCGGTAGTACCGCTCTTAGGATTGGTAGTACCGCTCGTACCAGTGGTAGAACCGGTTGACTAGTGCAGTTGGTGGGTGGGTAATAGTTGGATTGTACCACTCAGTATATAAAGGTGTATTCTTCCCTGAGAAGCCCACATGTTACCTCCCAAAGCTCCATTGTTGCTCCAAACCTCATTCTTGCTCATTCCATGTAGTTGGCGGTGGATCTTTATATGGTGTCGCCCAGACGCCCGACTGAGGCATGCAATGCTTTACTTTCTTATGAGCCCTTTTTGAGGTGTCGCTCCGACACCGACTGTGGTAGTTTTCATGTTAACCTTTCGAGGCGTCACTTCACACCCCGATCGGTGTATTTTACATTGTTGGATATTTCGGGATGACTATCGCCCGACTACTCCACTTCTTCATTTTATTTCAGCTTATAGTTAACTTATTACTCTTGCTGAATGTGATATTTTATTCAACTTGCGCATGTGCATTCTGTTTGCATTCATTATAACGTATGTCCATACACTATCGTGTGAGTACATTCAAAGTACTCACCTGACTTGTTGATTTGGCCAGTTTTAGACGAAGGCGATCTCATGGATGAAGAGTACGATAGCGAGTCCGACGCGTAGAGGAGTCCCAGTTAGTCTTACAATCACGAAGTCCACCATTGTTTTATCACAAGCGCCTCCGCCACCAATAATAAATTGTCGAGCCTCACCGTGATGCTTGGCATGATGTAGCATATTGAGCCATGTCACCCACTCCGTTGTGACATATCCACCACCAACTATATTGTGAGTCAGTAGTACTACCACCATATCGACGGTTTAATATCCGCCTCTATGACAAATATGGGCGTGCTTGTAATAAATTGATGAACGACCTCAGCTCGACCCTATATAATATTAAGTGCTACTGGTTTTCTGTATCAAGAATTGTCTACGAGTGTGAATTATTTTCTATGTTGGAGTGACAACAAGGGATAATTTCCGATAATTATATTATTCAGAAACCAATCCTCACAGCACTTTACTCCACAAGCCCCATCGCACCTCCTAGACACATTCACCGAGCCCAAGACCAACGAACACTCGTACCCACCGAAGATCGAAGCTCACCCATGCTTCGTGCTTGATTTCGACAAGGTGAGCACTCGTTAGACGCCGTGGCCTTGTACGTTGCGTTCATCGCGTCTATGCACACCTCCCAGACCCACTCACTCGTTTGGAGGCTCGAAATTTCGAGGATCCAAACTATGCCCGAAGCCATCACCATCTGGAGCAGCTCCGGCGTGCTCGCCCCACTTGACCCCGTCATGCATGACTCTGTCCGAGGCCACTGTTGACCTTGTTGTGCCCATCCGCGTTGACGAGTACCCTCAACTTCACCCAGGACCTATCAGAGCACCATCCCCACCCTCCGTGAGGACATCGCCATCGCCTGCATGATCATCGTGGAGAACCCGGATGACCTAACCTCGGTGAGGCCGCCTAGATCTAATATTGGCCGTCCATTTTTAATCCAACGGCACTCACGCATCCACACAAAACCCTGAAGTGTTTTTGTTAAGCTCCAGTAATCCGATGCTTAAGCCCGCATCGGACACCCCGGTAGGAAACAAGAGAGTCCCATGCAACCCTCGTCTTCTAGATTTATTATACTAACTTAAATTGAGTTGTGACAGTTGCAAAAAATGAAACCTGATTTTAAAACCTTCATAAATAATTAACTATAAGTCCAAATGGAGTGATTCTTTTTGCAAAACGACCCCTATGAAATCTAGTTCCACTCTATCCTAAAACATTTCACTTTGGGTGTTTCAAATTTTAAATTGAAAAAGAATGAACGCAAATTTTAATAGCCCATAACTTGCATTTTATGAATCCAAATTAAATAAATATTTTTAAGAATTAATCTAGTAGAACATAGTATCATCTGAGAATTCTTTGGTTCAATTCTAAACACTTTTAAATATTTTAAATAAATAGAGTATAGGCCAGAATTCCAATGGAATTCAAACCTAACTAGGTTTAATTCAAATTAGAAGTTGTTGAATAGACCAATATTAAACAAATGATTTCAGAAATCTAAATAAACCTTTAGTAAATATTATCTGAATTCTTATTTGACTTAAGGTTATTCAAATGACCTTCGAATTTAAATTCAAACCTAGTTTGAATATAAATTGAAACCCTAGTTTTAATTTGAATAAAACTAATTCAAACAAGTTGTTAAAAAAATAAATCTAGTAGATCATGATGGAGTTAAGGCCTGATTAATAGGGAAAGATGAACAAAAATTAATTTATTTCAAACCCGAAATAGTTGAAGGCTATTTGAATATTAGTTGTTCAATTTGCGATTTATATTTTTCTTTCTAAAATGAAATAAATAAACTATAGTAGTTATATTGGTCTATAATTGGCTTTAATTAAAAATTTAATTAAAAAATGACTTTAGTTTGAAACTCAATTGATGGTTGACTTTAGTTTGAAGCTATTGAATATAATAGCTTAGTAATTATGTCCGATTAGTATTTGACGTTAGGATTAACATCTCGTATTAAATTAAGTCAAACCAACCTAAATAAATAATTCACGCTAATAACATCATGGAACCCGACGAGTATGCATAGCATTTTTTAAGGCATCCAAGGTAGTTGGGATATTATAATGACACAATCTATAAGTTGAGACCACCAAGCAGAAAAAAATGAGTGAATTCACAAAGAACAACAACAACATGTCTATCCTTAGAATATTGTAAGCATATAAAACATTGTTTAGTTTCTAACTACCAAGTAAGATATACATGAAGAATGTATCTATCCTCAAATGGTAGAATATTCAATCTCAGTTAGGGACATGGTCATTATCTCATACCTGGGTGGTGCAACCCTACCTTGCGATCGTAGGCGTGTCGATGACCTAGTGGTGTGGCTGGTAGTGGTTGCATGTAGTTTTGATTTGGAGCAACATCATCAAACTCGACCATGCTTCCATCTACCACCATAGAAAACTGAGCACGACAAACACGCCAATGGACTAATCCTAGCTGGTATAAAACCCAGTCTAGTCCGATCTCTAGAAAAGGCCAACACCAAGTGGGTTGAAAGGTCGACTCCATCTTATGGAGGCTCAAACCGTTCCACATGCTATACACCATTCTTTGTGGTATACTATGCCAACCAGGAGAGGATCCAGGTATCCACATGGTTTGGGTGCTGCCATACCTAAATTTCTGTGCAAATACTAGATACATGTAGTGTATATGGTTTAAAGTTATAGGTATACACTTTCCTGTCATCGATGGATGAAGAAATTAGAAACACTTGAAGGAAAGAGAAAACAAAACTAGCCAACCTGTAGGCCCGATTGCTACACTTAGTTATTGGGTTGTGTGTGAGAGTTTGTCTACAAGGAACAAGACATGAATACATAACTATACATCATCTGGTCACCAACCTGCATGGAAGTACGCGATTTACCACCTCCTCAGGGTTCCAAAATCCTGTAAAGCCTTATGATTTTGATCGTGCGAGGACTGTGGTCAATAGTCGTCAAGGAGATGGTGCGACTCGCTAGACGACAAGCGGGGAAGGGCAAGGCTACGAGGTTGATTATGGACGGATATGGTGTCGAAGAAGAAGTACGTAATGGAAGGTTTTGGAACAGAATTTGCAATTTAAGTTTTGAAAGAAATATTAATGTCATCAGCTACTAGGTTCTTTTTGCAGGGGTCGCCTGCTAAATGTACTCTATTGCTCTATCATTGTTCTGTTTTATCGGCTCTGCCACACCTTGATTTTTTCCTACCTTCCCCATTGGTGCCAAACCGCCCCCCAATGGTATCTTGCACAACACTCCTCGGATACATCAATATGAAGAGTAGGAGGTAGAGCTGGAACGACAGGACGATGTGAACAAAATGGACGAAGAACGAGACGTCGGGCTGTGGGGTGGACCTTGGCAAGGCCTGCGTGTGCCTTCCCGTGGTCCGGTTCACCTATCGCATGGTGGTTGTGCTTGCCGGTGAGGCGGCCGCTGCAGCTCGGGTGGCGGCAATGGGCGTTCGACGGCGGGGTGCGGGTGGTGGTGCTCCTCTCTTCTCTTAGGTCTGGGCTAATGGCGCGGGCATATCACGCAACAGAGATGGCCAGGACTTGGGGCTCGTGCTCGGGCAGACCAGCTTGGGGCTCGGGGTGGATCGGAGCTCCAGCTCCTCGTAAACGATGGTGAGCGTGGTCCGGATGGTTCACACGAGCAGTGGAATCTCTCTCATCATAGGTATGGTGGTCGATGGTGGTTGTCAGGAAAATGCTCCTCTGTCTGGCAGATCGTTGCCAGAGGCCACAGCCATGGCATCGTGTGAGTATGCTAGGCGACGGTCATCGGTAGCGACGTGGTTGTGTCTCCCCAGTCCGCTAGGACTAGGCGGGGACGCAGGTGTGGGCACCTCCTATGATGCAGGCAACAACCCAGACTATGTCGCTAATGTCGGGCTAGTAGTGAAAGGAGATCCCTTTTTCTCTTCCTACCATAGTGGGTGCTCCGTGATGTGTATGGGGATGGTGTCTGCAGTATGGATGACGGGGTGGCGACCTTGGATGGCATTCCACATGGTTAGGTCTCCGGTAGGCTTCATGGTGGTGGTGGTGGCTTTCCTCTTGGCTGTGTCCGCGGCAAGAGGTGTAGCGGCAGGTTGCTCGGGTGTACACTCTGCATTCAAATAGGGATGCCCTGATCCATAACCAAGGATCAGGCCTTGTCGCGCGTGTCCTGGAGGCCTCATGGTGAGACGGTGGAGCTACCGAGCGAAACCTTCGTGCTTTGTCTCCGACAACAGTGATGCCCCTGGGCGCCACTCTCTTCCTGAAGACTTTATCATGGTGCTCCTCTGTGTGTCAGGGTTCTAGGTGAAATCCCTTGTCCAAGGTGGACTCGGCAGTGTTGTCGCTTTGTGTCGTTTTCCCTCCTGAGGGTGTTGTCGTGGAGCTTAGGTGTTTTAGAGTGAGGCGTGGCACTGTACTAAAATCTTCATGTGATTTCTTTCGGTAGCGTGGTCGCATGCATCTTGCATGGTCGGGTGATCATGAGATTGGCAACCGAGGGCTACCCATCACCTTGTATCCTTCGTATTTGTAATATGTTGTGTTTTTGCTTTTTATATAAAGCGGAGTGAAAGCTTGCTTTGTGAAACGAACAACGAGACCTGGCTTTGGCAAGGTCAGCCATCTACCAACAACAACTTTGATGATACCAACAGCGCAAGGTGCGGTATCGGACATTCAACATCAGTGACCTTGTCTTGCACAACTATTTGGACAAAAACAAGCAGACAAAAGGTGTCTGCACCATGGGACAGACTATTCATCATCGACAAGGGCCTTGTTGGAGGAGCATATCGTATCCGAGAAGGTAAGACACGTCATGTGGAGCCTTACCTCTGGAATGTCGCCCTAATATGGCTTTGATGGCTATTTGTATCTATGTTTTCCCTTAGTTTAGTTTATTGATTTGCATGGTCATTAGACTCGTTTTAACTTTCAATAAGGATCGTTAGCCTGAATACAACTTTTTCATATTAACCTTCCATCTTTATTTTTGAATTGTTGATCTTGCCTAGAAAAACTTACTTGGAATCCGGTTGCGCGATGGAGAGTGTAATGATAGTTCTTCGGAACAAATTTGGGGCTATAACAACATTCCAAACAAATAGAACTATGCTACCTCGTCGGTCATGTTGTTCCCTCACATGATCGTGTTTGCCACTCTATGCATAGATTTTTTTTACTTGTGTCTTTGGTTAAGCCGGGTTGCCTCGATCATACTATTGCCCTTATGTCTCCCCACATTTGGATAAGGGTGTCTAGGGAGCACCTATGTTATTTGTTATTTCTTGGCCAACCGGTCAAGTACATCTGGTGGAGAAACCGAATGCTAATTGTCGTAGAACAGAAAACCAGTTCGTGCGCTGGAGGCTTAAAAGAGTCACCAACTATGTTGGTTGCAAAGAAACTTGATTCTAATCAAGCTTATAAACTTTGCTTGCACTTTTCGTTTTTTTCAAGTCGCAACAAATGATAAACTCGTCTAATCAGCCACACCTCAAAATGGACCACCACCGCATCTTCTAAACCAAAATGGGGGCTCACAAATACCCCTTTTCTCTCGCCCTCTTTTGGCTTGAGTTTAACCATTGGTTGGATTGACTAGGCCCCACGACCACTTCCGAAACAAAGGACCCCCAACTTTCCAAGCATGGTGATCTCAGGAACACTCCATAAACGTTGTTTGGCTATGGAGTCTAAAGCTGAAAGCTAATGTAGGATCCGAAGTATGTCTAGAGGCGGAGTGATTAGACTACTTGACCAAATAAAAAACTTAGCATTTTACTAATTTTAGTTGTGGGCAATTTTTAGCAATTGTTGCAAGTCAAGCACACCATACGCATGAAAGTCTAAGAGTATAGCAGAGGAAAGTAAAGACATGCACCTATAAATAGAGGGTTGGGATAAGAAGATCAAACGCAAAGATTGACACGACGATTTTTGACGTGGTCCACAGAGAAGCAACCTTGTCTATTCCATCATGGCTTACGTCCACGAAGGACTAGCCTCACTCGGGGTAGATATTCACGAAGTAGGCGATCTCCTTTCCCTTACAAACTTCTTTGTTCAACTCCACAACACGAAGTAGGAGGCTCTCAAGTGACAGCTAAACAATCTAGGAGACACCACTCTCCAAAAGATAATAGTTGCAGTAGTACGATGAACTCCTTGCTCTTGTGCTCCAGAAAATAGTCTCCTCAACACCTAGTCACTCTCTCGCATATTTGGCTTGGGTAGAAGAGATTGGTTGGGTGGAAAGAAACTTGGGGAGGCTAGAAAACAAGATTCAAATGGTAGGATTGGAATATCTTGATCTCAACACACGAGTAGGTGGCTCACTCTGAGAAAAATGGATATGGGAAGTGTATGTGTGTTATGAGTACTTTCTCTGTGAATGAGAGTTGGTGGATGGGTATATATAGGCATCCCCATAAATCCAATGGTTACAACATTATTGCCCAACTCGATGAAGCCGAAGTAAAACTCGGTGGCACCAACTAATGCAAAATGTGGGAACTTTTATCTTTTCGGTGAGACCGATATATAAATCTCGGTGGTACCAATGTGGTTGTCCTAGGCATTTTCAAATCTCGGTGAGACCGATTTCCAAAACTCAGAAATTCTGATTCTTGAAAATAGCTCACCATAAAGTTGGTCACTGATTTCCGTTGCACCGAATGGAAAGTTGGTGGCGCCGAGATGCTAGGGTTTGGCATGGAATCTGTCTGGTGGTAACCTCGGTAGGGCCGGATAGAAAGTTGGTGGCACTGAATTTTGGACTTTGTCGATTTTGACACAATATTTGTGGGAGAATTACATGAGTATTTTTGGTGGCTATCTCTAAGCACTTGAGCAACCAGATCATCATGGTCACCTCATCCCCTTTTAATAGTATTGGCTTTCCTATGGACTCAAATGTGATTTCTCACAAAATGTGAAATGTAGAGTGTTCAAGCTTACTGCCAATAGATGTGCCTTGCATCTAGGGGTTGTACTAACAATCCTTAGGCAGTGCATCTTTAAAATTTTCTCAAATATACTATATAAAGGCATTAGTTCAATGACAAGTATTTTGTTATTAATTACCAAAACCACCTTAGGGAGAAGTTGTGCTTTCAATCTCCCCCTTTTGGTAATTGATGACAATATATAGATCAAAGCTTCGCCATAAGATATAATAAATGAATAGCCTCATCGCTTTGAGAAGTATGTGATCAGCAAGAGCTCCCCCTAAATTTGTGAATTATTTTAAATTTGCGTTTGAATTCAAATGCGTAATCGATTAAGAGCAAGGGTCACTCTTCCATGTCACATACATTTTGGTGGTACGAATAAATGATATGAATGAATCGTAATGCAAATAACACCAAACAAATGAGTGAATGATCATCATGTAGATAGATCGAAGGTATGAAATAGTAACATCAACAATCAAAGTGTATGATCAAACACAAAGAAGTTTAAGACACCCAAAAGACCAAATGTTTTGAAAACCAAAGAGAGCAATAAAATAACACACTCTCTCTAAAAGCCCTATTGATCTATACACTTCAACTCCTTTGGCAACAAGTTACCAAAAAGTTCAAAGGTCTAGAACTAAGCGTCACTCTGGCTCGATCTCCTCTAGTAGCTGTTGATGGAGTCAACAGGAGAGCGTCGGCAAAGGCTTCAGCAGATGTCCTCTCAGGTGGTGGTGTAGACACTAGAGGTGGAGGAGCTGGTGGAGCTGATGGAGCTGATGGTGCTGATGTCTGGGCTAATGAAGACGGTCCAGACTCCGGAACTTTCATAGCTGCAGATGTGGTCCGGATCATGAACTGAGTGGTAGTTTGAAGAGACGTATCATCATCGTCACCACTTCTGGATCTAGGAGTTTGCATTGCATCAACTTCATGCTTCAACTGATTGATGATTGTCGGTGTTTACTCACAACATAAGCCATGGGTAGGCTAAAGATGGTGGGAATCTAAGTGGCACCGAAGGGCGCTGGGAACGAGGATGGTACAAGCATGGAACGCACGATGTACCCAGGTTTAGGGCTCTCCATAGAAATAACACCCCTAATCCTGCCGGAGTGTATGATGTATGAATGGGACTACAAAGTGCTCCTAGAGCTGTGTTGTGGAGGAGGAAGAAGGAGTTGCGGGCTCGCGTCTGCCTCTCCTATGTGGTTGGTGTGTGTGTTGAGTTGACCGACCCTCTGCATGGAGGGGGCCGGGGGGTTTATAGACGAACCCACCGACCTACAATATGGATAAAAGCTACAAGAGTGGGACCCGGCTGGCGGCCTCACCGGCTGGCCAGGGGCCCATGGGATCTTGTCTTGTCACTGATGGGGCCCGCCAGCTGCGAGGTCCCATCTAGCTGTGGGACCCGCCGGCTAGCCAATAAGGCTCTCGCGTAAGGTTGATGCAGGACACGTGTGGTACGGCTGGCGTCGTCCAGCGAGGATAGTCATGGGCAGGAACTACGGCGGTCTCCACTGTTCCCACACCGAGTGCAATAATGGAGTGGGAGTTTGACGGGCCGACACTCTGCACGGTGATGGATCGGAGCCGCAGGAGGTCAGCGGCGTGGCCGCCGACGCTTGTACCTGCCGTGCACCTCGATCAAGTACCTGTCGCAGACACGAAGAAAGCCAAGAGCTTGCCGTCTGGAACCCCAGAGACGCACTTCTCCGGGTTGAGCCGGATCTTGTATTCGCGCAGGTTGGCGAACGTCTCCCGCAAGTGGTCTAGGAGGCTGAAGTGCTGCTTGGTCTTGACGATGATGTTATCCACATAGACGTGGATGTTTCTGCCAATCTGTGGTAGTAGGCACTTCTGCATGCAGCGTTGGAATGTCACACCAGCGTTCTTTAGACCGAACGTCATGGTGGTGTAGCAGTAGGCCCCGAAGGGTGTGATGAAGGAGGTCTACGGGCGGACAGCTGGATCTAGCTTGATTTAATGGTAGCCTGAATAAGTATCCAAAAATGACAGTAGTTCGCAGCTGGTTGTGGAGTCGATCACTTGATCTATCCTCGGCAAGGCGAAAGGGTCTTTCGGGCATGCCTTATTCAGGCTCGTGTAGTCTATACACATGCGCCAGGTGTTCTTCTTCAGCACCAGGACTGGATTGTCCAACCAGTCCGGGTGGAAAACCTCCATGATGAAGCCGGCTAAGAGGAGCCGGGCAATCTCTTCTCCAAATGTGCGCTGCTTCCCCTTGGTGAAGCGGCGCAGAGGTTGTTTGACTGGCTTTGCGTCCGGTCGCACATGAAGTTTGTGCTCGGCGTACTTCCTTGGAACACAAGGCATGTCTTTGGGAGACCATGCAAAGATGTCCTGATTCTCACGTAGGAACTCGACAAGCTCTCCTTCCTATTTGGGCTAAGGTTAGCCCCGATGGTGACGCACTGCTTGGGGTTCGCAGGGTCGAGTGGCACCTGCTTGGTCTCTTTAGCCGGCTTGAAGGAGCCTTTGCCGGCTGACTGGGATGAAGGAGAAGGGATAGCCGGCTACTCGGTAGCCTGAGCCACGAGCCGGTCAATCTGCCTTTTCTCCTCAGCAATCACCATGGCGTCGGGCAAGCGGCTGCTGTCATGTGCACACTCGAGCGACTTCATGTAGTCGCCAGCGATGGTGATGATGCCCTTCGGACCCGACATCTTCATCTTAAGGTAGGCGTAATGGGGGATATCCATGAATTTGGCGAGAGCCAGCCTGCCCAGCAGCGCGTGATACGGGTGATACGTCCATTTTGCATCATGTTTTCATGTTGATATTTATCGCTTCTTGGGCTGTTATTTCACTTCCCACTACAACTCTTATGCCTTTTCTCTCTTATTTTGCAAGGTTTACATGAAGAGGGAGAGTGTCGGCAGCTGGAATTCTGGCCAAAAAGTAGAGCAAAGTTGAGATACCTATTCTGCGCAACTCCAAACGCTGTAAAAATCAACAAGGATTTTTTCCGGATTTATAAAAAATACAAGGCCGATGAAGTGACAGAGGGGCGCGTGCAGGTGGCCACAAGCCTGCACGACGCGGCCACCCCCCAGGCAGCCTACAGGCCCACTGGCCCCCCTCTTCTGCTATATGAAGGGTTTCGTCTAGAAAAAATCAGTGAGGAGCTTTTTCGTGGATTCACCGCCGCCACGAGGCGGAACTTGAGAAGAACCAATCTAGAGCTCCGGCACGACGATCCTGCCGGGGAAACTTCCCTCCAGGAGGAGGAATCATCGCCATCGTCATCACCAACACTCCTCTCATCGGATGGGACTCGTCACCATCAACATCTTCATCAGCACCATCTCATCTCAAAACCCTAGTTCATCACTTGAAACCAATCTCCGTCTCGCGACTCCGATTGGTACTTGTAAGGTTGCTAGTAGTGTTGATTACTCTTTGTAGTTGATGCTAGTTGGATTATTTGGTGGAAGAGTTTATGTTCAGATCCTTGATGCTACTCATTACCTCTCTGCACATGAATATGATTATGCTTTGTGAGTAGTTACTTTTGTTCCTAAGGACATGGGATAAGTCATGCTAATAGTAGTCATGTGAATTTGGTATTCGTTCGGTAATTTGATGTGTTGTATGTTGTTTTTCCTCTAGTGGTGTTATGTGAACGTCGACTACATAACACTTCACCATTATTTGGGCCTAGAGGAAGGCATTGGGAAGTAGTAAGTAGATGATGGGTTGATAGAGTGACAGAAGCTTAAACCCTAGTATACGTGTTACTTTGTAAGGGGCTGATTTGGATCCACTAGTTTAATGCTATGGTTAGACTTTGTCTTAATTCTTCTTTCGTAGTTGCGGATGCTTGCGAGAGGGGTTAATCATAAGTGGGATGCTTGTCCAAGTAAGGGCAGTACCCAAACGCCGGTCCACCCACATATCGAACTATCAAATTAACAAACGTGAATCATATGAACATGATGAAAACTAGCATGACAGAAATTCTCGTGTGTCCTCGGGAGCGTATTTCCTCCTATAAGACTTTGTCCAAGATTGTCCCTTGCTACAAAAGGGATTGGGACACTTTTATGCATCGTATCTACTTTTTTTACTTGTTGCTTGCTACGAATCATCTCACCACACAATCACTTGTTACCGACAATTTGAGTGCGTGCAGATTTTACCTTGCTGAAAACCACTTGTCAGATCCTTCTGCTCCTCGTTGGGTTCAACACTCTTACTTATCGAAAGGACTATGATTGATCCCCTATACTTGTGGGTCATCAAGACTATTTTCTGGCGCCGTTGCCGGGGAGTGAAGCGCCTTTGGTAAGTGGAACTTGCTAAGGAAACATTCATAAAGTGTGCTAAAATTTATTGTCACTTGTCACTATGGATACTAATCCTTTGAGGGGCTTGTTCGGGGTATCTTCACCTCAAACGGAAGCACGAAGAGTTTCTCCTCAACCTGCTGCACCTACTAAAAATATTTTCTTTGAATTTCCTTCGGGTATGCTTGAGAAATTGCTGGCTAATCCTTTTATAGGAGATGGAACATCACATCCAGACTTGCATCTGATCTATGTAGATGAAGTTTTTGGTTTATTTAAGCTTGCAGCTTTGCCCGAGGATGAGGTCAAGAAGAAGGTCTTTCCTTTATCTTTGAAGGATAAGGCGTTGACATGGTATAGGCTATGTGATGATACTGGATCATGGGACTACAATCAGATGAAATTGGAATTTCATCAAAAGTTGTATCCTATGCATTTAGTACATCGTTATGGGAATTATATTTATAATTTTTGGCCTCGTGACAGAGAAAGCATCGCTCATTCTTGGGGGAGGCTTAAATCAATGTTATATTCATGCCCCAATCATGAGCTCTCGAGAGAAATTATCATTCAAAAATTCTATGCTCGGCTTTCTCATGATGATCGCACCATGCTTGATACTTCTTGTACCGGTTCTTTTATGAAGAGAGATATTGACTTCAAATGGAATTTATTGGAGAGAATTAAACGCAACTCTGAAGATTGGGAGCTTGAAGAAGGTAAGGAGTCAGGTATGAATTTCACGTTTGATTGCGTTAAATCATTTGTTGAAACAAATATTTTTTGTGACTTAAGCACTAATTATGGACTTGACTCTAAGGTAGTAGCTTCACTTTGTGAATCCTTTGCTGCTCATATTGATCTCCCCTAAGAGAAGTGGTTTAAATATCATCCTCCTTTAGAAGTCAATGTAGTTAACCCCAGTACAGTTGAAGAGAAAGTCATTGCCTATAATTATCCTGTGGTTCCCAGTGCTTACATTGAGAAACCACCTTTCCATGTTAGGATAAAGGATCATTCTAAAGCTTCAACTGTGATACGTAGAGGCTATATTAGAACACCTACACCCCCTGAGCAAATGAGAGTTGAACCTAGCATTGCTATTATCAAAGATCTTCTGTCCGACGATGTTGAGGGACATGATATTCACTTCTGTGAAGATGCTGCTAGAATTGCTAAACCTCATGCTAGAGACAAACATAGGCCTGTTGTTGGCATGCCTGTGGTTTCTGTTAAGATAGGAGATCATTGTTATCATGGTTTATGTGACGTGGGTGCTAGTGTTAGTGCAATACCTCAATCCTTATATGATGAAATCAAAGACGATATTGCACCTGTTGAGATAGAGCCTATTGATGTCACTATTCAGCTTGCCAATAGAGATACTATCTGCCCCGTGGGAATTGTTAGGGATGTTGAAGTCTTGTGTGGTAAAACGAAGTATCCTGCGGATTTCCTCGTTCTTGCTACCGCTCAAGATAGCTTTTGTCCCATCATATTTGGCAGACCCTTCCGCAATACGTCAATGCTCATATTGACTGTGAGAAGCAAACTGTCACTGTTGGCTTTGAAGGTGTGTCACATGAGTTCAACTTCTCCAAGTTTGGTAGACAACCTCATGAAAAGGAGTTGCCTAGTAAGGATGAAACTATTGCCTTAGCTTCTATTGCCGTGCCTCCTACTGATCCCTTAGAGAAATACTTGCTTGAGCATGAAAATGATATGCATATGTATGAAAGGGATGAGATAGATAGAGTTGTCTTAGAACAATATCCCATCCTTAACAGTAATCTTCCTGTTGAACTACTTGGGGATCCACCCCCACCAAAGGGTGATCCTGTGTTCCAGCTTAAACAGTTGCCAGATACTCTTAAGTATGGTTATCTTGATGAAAAAGAGATATATCGTGTTATTATTCGTGCTAGCCTCTCAGAGCATGAAGAAAAGAAGTTACTAAAAACTCTGAGGAAGCACCGTGCTGCTATTGGATATACTCTTGATGATCTTAAGGGCATTAGTCCCACTCTATGCCAGCACAAGATTAAAACTGATCCTGATTTCAAACCAGTTGCTGATCATCAAAGGAGATTGAATCCTAAGATGAAAGAGGTAGTAAGAAAAAGAAATACTAAAGCTCCTGGAAGTGGGTATTATATATCATGTTGCTCATAGTTATTGGGTGAGTCCGGTGCATTGCGTCCCTAAGAAGGGAGGCATTACCGTTGTCCCTAATGATAAGGATGAATTGATCCCACAGAGGATTATTACTGGCTATAGGATGGTGATAGATTTTAGGAAATTGAATAAAGCCACTAGGAAAGATCATCACCATTTGCCTTTTATCGACCAAATGCTAGAAAGACTGTCTAAACACACACACTTCTACTTTCTAGACGGTTATTCTGGTTTCTCCCAAATACTAGTTGCACAATCTGATCAGGAGAAAACCACTTTCACTTGCCCTTTCGGTACCTTTGCTTATATACTTATGCCTTTTGGCTTATGTAATGCACCTGCCACCTTTCAAAGATGTATGATGGCTATATTCTCTGATTTTTGTGAAAAGATTGTCGACGTTTTCATGGATGACTTTTCCATTTACAGGTCTTCTTTTGATGATTGCCTCAGCAACCTTGATAGAGTCTTACAGAGATGTAAAGACACCAATCTTGTCTTGAACTGGGAGAAGTGCCACTTTATGGTTAATGAAGGCATTGTCTTAGGACATAAAATTTCTGAAAGAGGTATTGAAGTTGATAAAGCTAAGGTTGATGCAATCGACCACAGATATCAAAGGTATAAGAAGTTTCCTTGGTCATGCTGGTTTCTATAGAAGGTTCATTAAAGACTTCTCTAAGATCTCTAGGCCTCTTAGCAATCTCTTGCAAAAGGATATTCCTTTTGTTTTTGACGATGATTGTGAGGAAGCCTTCGAAATACTTAAGAGGGATTTGATAACTACACCTATTGTTCAACCACCTGATTGGAACTTACCTTTTGAGATCATGTGTAATGCTACTAATTATGCTGTTGGTGCTGTTCTAGGGCAAAGAGTTGATAAGAAGTTGAATGTTATTCACTACGCTAGTAAAACTCTAGACAGTGCCCAGAGAAACTATGCTACTATGGAGAAGGAATTTTTAGCAGTCGTGTTTGCATGTGAAAAGTTCAGGTCTTACATAGTTGACTCCAAAGTCACTATTCACACTAATCATGCTGCTATTAAGTACCTCATGGAGAAGAAGGACGCTAAACCTAGACTTATCAGATGGGTTCTCTTGCTACAAGAATTTGATTTGCACGTTGTCGACAGGAAGGGTGCTGATAACCTAGTAGCAGATAACTTGTCTAGGTTGGAGAACGTTCTTGATGACCCACAACCTATTGATGATAGCTTTGCCGATGAGCAATTGAATGTCATCAATGCTTCACGTAGTGCACCGTGGTATGGTGATTATGCAATCTATATCCTTGCCAAATACATACCACCTAGTTTCACTTACCAGCAAAAGAACAAATTCTTCTTTGACTTGAGACACTACTTTTGGGATGATCCTCACCTTTATAAGGAAGGAGTAGATGGTGTTATTAGACGTTGTGTACGTGAACATGAACAGGGACAGATCCTATAGAAGTGTCACTCCAAGGCCTATGGAGGACACCATGCGGGAGATAGAACTACACACAAGGTATTGCAATCAGGTTTCTATTGGCCCACTCTCTTCAAGGATGCCCGTAAGTTTGTCTTGTCTTGTGACGATTGTCAAAGAATAGGTAATATTAGCAAACGTCAGGAAATGCCTATGAACTATTCACTTGTCATTGAACCATTTGATGTCTGGGGCTTTGATTATATGGGACCTTTTCCAAAATCCAATGGGTATACTCATATCCTAGTTGCTGTTGATTACGTCACTAAGTGGGTAGAAGCTATCCCCACTAGTAGTGCTGATCACAACACCTCTATCAGGATGCTGAAAGAAGTTATCTTCCCTAGATTTGGAGTCCCTAGATATCTAATGACCGACGGTGGTTCACACTTCATTCATGGTGCTTTCCGTAAAACGCTTGCTAAGTACGATGTCAACCATAGAATTGTGTCACCCTACCACCCTCAGTCCAGTGGTCAAGTAGAGCTAAGTAATAGAGAGATTAAACTGATTCTGCAAAAGACTGTCAACAGGTCTAGAAAGAATTGGTCTAAGAAGCTCGATGATGCACTGTGGGCTTATAGAACTGCCTATAAGAATCCCATGGGCATGTCTCCGTACAAAATGGTGTGTGGTAAAGCATGCTATTTACCTCTCGAGCTAGAGCATAAAGCTTATTGGGAAATCAAAGAGCTCAACTTTGATTTCAAACTTGCCGGTGAGAAGAGGTTATTTGATATTAGCTCCCTTGATGAGTGGAGAACTCAGGCATATGAGAATGCCAAGCTATTCAAAGAGAAGGTTAAGAGGTGGCATGATAAGAGAATACAAAAGCGTGAGTTCAATGTAGGTGATTATGTCTTGCTATATAACTCTCGTCTAAGATTCTTTGCAGGAAAGCTTCTCTCTAAATGGGAAGGTCCCTATGTTGTTGAGGAAGTATATTGTTCCGGTGCTATCAAGATCAACAACACGGAAGGTAATTGTCCGAGAGTTGTAAATGGGCACAGAATCAAGCATTATATCTCAGGTACTCCCATAAATGTCGAAAGCAATATTATCAATACCATAAATCCGGAAGAATACCTAAGAGATATTTGTTAGCCTATTTCAGACTCCGAAAACGAAGAGGTACGTGATTCGGTAAGAAAACAGAGTCCAAAACTTTTCAGTAGGAAATTTTCTCCGTTTTGGAATATTTGAAAAAATACAAAATTGGAAGTAATCCGGAAAGTGCGCGAGGAGGTGACAAGCCTGCACGACGTGGGCCCACCCCCTGGTCGCGCCGTGAGGGCTTGTGGCCACCTCGTGCACCTTCCGGACTCCGTTTACATGTGGGTTACTCCTTATGGTCTGGAAAAAATCATTATATATACTCCCGTTTGGTCTGACCCGTGCATCACGCAGATTTCCTCTGTTTTTCGTTTCGAGACTATTTTCTGCCGCAGATTTAGAACAAGATGTCGTCCCAGGAATCTGTGGGGGAGAACAATCTCTATCAAGTCTATGGAGAAGTACATTCT
The DNA here is from genome assembly GCF_904849725.1 of Hordeum vulgare subsp. vulgare. Taxonomy (NCBI): domain Eukaryota; kingdom Viridiplantae; phylum Streptophyta; class Magnoliopsida; order Poales; family Poaceae; genus Hordeum; species Hordeum vulgare. Next base: position 230,494,367 of record NC_058518.1, on the reverse strand, counting down.
GATCTGAAAAGGATGGAGGTCAAGGATGCTAAGGAAAGGCTACCTAAAGAAACCAAGGGCAAGGCTGAGGAGAAGAATCACGCATGGGACGAGAGGCAATCTGTGCTCAACAAGGAAGAAGTTGAAGAAGTGGATTTCCTCCAACCCTACCTCCACCTACTATCTCCATCCTTGATTAAACTCTTCAGGTTTTGTGAAACAACTCATGCTCGCAATACTTGTCTCACTCGTGAAGTTGTTTTGCTGGAAAAACATATCGCAAATCTTCGAGGTATAAATCAAAGATTAATGGCCCTCTTGGAGTCAAAGATTGCAACAACTCCACCGTCACCACCAAAGGAAGACAACTGAGCATTGGTATGGGCAATCCCCTTGGCTTGTGCCAAGCTTGGGGGAGTTGCCCCGGTGTCGTATCACCATCACATCTTTTTCCTTTACCTTTGTTCTAGTTTTCCATTTCAGCTTTCTCTTTTTCTAGTAGATTAAAAGTCTTAGTGTTTTAGTCTGGTGTTTTGCTTTGTGTCACCCCCGATGTATTCGAGCCTGTGAGCCATATAATAAAGAGTGTCTTAGTTGAAGGACTCTACCTCTTGCCATGATCAAAAGAGTGAGAGTAGAACAAAAGCATGAAAGATCATGTAATGATCTTATGGGAAGTGATGGCTTCACATATAAAAAAAATGATGATTGAAACTTGTTGAGGGTAGGCAAACGTAGACCTTGGTCATGGTTGCAATTAATAGGAAGTGCTAAATAATGAGAGGTTCACGTATAAATATATCATCTCTCACACCATCTATGATTGTGAACACTCACTAAACTATTGCATTCCTAGAAGTAGATGTTGGATAAGGAAGACAACATAATGAATTGTGTTTGCTTGGTTACGAACAATGTTATATGATTAGAGATCCCTTAGCATGTGACGATTGCTTCCACCTCATATTAGCCAAAACTCCCACACCAAGTAGAGATACTACTTGTGCATCCATAAACCTTCAACCCAGTTTTGCCATGAGTGTCCACCATACCTACCTATGGATTTAATAGGATCCCTCAAGTAAGTTGCCATCGGTGCAAGCAATAAAAATTTCTCTCTAATATGTATGATCTATTATTGTGTGGAAAATAAGCTTTTTACGAACCTGTGATGACGAAGACATAAAAGCGACAGGCTGCATAATAAAGTTCTTTACCACAGGAGGTGATATAAAGTGACGTTCCTCCGCACTAAGAGGACACACATCCAAACCTCAAAAGTGCATGACAACCTCTGCTTCCCTCTATGAAGGGCCTATCTTGTACCTTTACTTTTTGCCCTTCAAAGAGTCAAGGTGATCTTCAGCAATTCCCTATTTAGCCTTTATCTAGGCTGACGTCATATGCTTGGGAAAGATCTATATTCATATGTCAACTTGGAGGTAAGTATTCATGAATTATTATTGTTAAAATTACCCTTGAGGTAAGAAGCTGGGAGGCAAAACTGTAAGCCCCTATCTTTCTCTGTCTCCAGCTGAAACTTTGATCTCATGAGTACCACGTGAGTTGTAGCAATTGTAGAGAACGAAAGAATGATTGAGTATGTGGATTTGCTTTACAGGCTCTTATTTGACTCTTTCTTATGCTGTGATAAATTGCAATTGCTTCAATGACTAAAGGCTATCGGTTGTTACTTCTCGGTAAGGTTCTTGATACATGCTTTACTTTGTAAGCAATTATCACTTTAGCATCAGAGATTATATGTTGGTATTGCTGTTCTCATCATGATCATGATGCATGCATGTTCGTATCTTGTTTTGTCGACACCTCTCTCCCTAAACATGTGGACATATTTATTGAGCTAGGCTTTCGCTTGAGGACAAGCGAGGTCTAAGCTTGGGGGAGTTGATACATCCATTTTGCATCATGTTTTCATGTTAATATTTATCGCTTCTTGGGCTCTTATTTCGCTTCACGGTACAATTCTTATGACTTTTCTTTCTTATTTTGCAAGGTTTACATGAAGAGGGAGAATGCCGGCAGCTGGAATTCTCGCCTGAAAGTGGAGCAAAGTTGAGATACCTATTCTACGCAACTCCAAACGCCATAAAAATTAACGAGGATTGTTTTCCGGATTTATAACAAATACTGGGCCAAAGAAGTACCAGAGGGGCGCGTGCAGGTGGCCACAAGTCTGCATGGCGTGGCCACCCCCCCCCCCCAGGCCGCGCCATGAGGGCTTGTGGGCAGCCTGCAGGCCCACTGGCCCCCTCCTCTTCTATATGAAGGGTTTCATCTGGGAAAAAAATCAGGGAGGAGCTTTTTCGTGGATTCGCCGCCGGCACGAGGTGGAACTTGAGCAGAACCAATCTAGAGCTCCGGCAGGACTATCTTGCCGGGGAAACTTCCCTCCCGAAGGGGGAAATCGTCGCCATCGTCATCACCAACACTCCTCTCATTGGAGGGGACTCATCACCATCAACATCTTCATCAGCACCATCTCATCTACAAACCCTAGTTCATCACTTGTAACCAATCTCCGTCTCGCGACTCCGATTGGTACTTGTAAGGTTGCTAGTATTGTTGATTACTATTTGTAGTTGATGCTAGTTCGATTATTTGGTGGAAGAGTTTATGTTCAGATCCTTGATTCTACTGATTACCTCTCTCGTCATGAATATGATTATGCTTTGTGAGTAGTTACTTTTGTTCCTGAGGACATGGGATAAATCATGCTAATAGTAGTCCTGTGAATTTGGTATTCGTTCGGTAATTTGATGTGTTGTATGTTGTTTTTCCTCTAGTGGTGTTATGTGAACGTCGACTACATAACACTTCACCATTATTTGGGCCTAGAGGAAGGCATTGGGAAGTAGTAAGTAGATGATGGGTTGCTAGAGTGACAGAAGCTTAAACCCTAGTTTATGCGTTACTTCGTAAGGGGCTGATTTGGATCCACTAGTTTAATATTATGGTTAGACTTTGTCTTAATTCTTCTTTCGTAGTTGCGGATGCTTGCAAGAGGGGTTAATCATAAGTGGGATGCTTGTCCAAGTAAGGGCAGTACCCAAGTGCCGGTCCACCCACATATCGAACTATCAAAGTAACGAACGTGAATCATATTAACATGATGAAAACTAGCATGAGAGAAATTCCCGTGTGTCCTCGGGAGCGTTTTTCCTCCTATAAGACATTGTCCAGGCTTGTCCCTTGCTACAAAAGGGATTGGGCCACTTTGCTGCACCGTAGATACTTTTGTTACTTGTTGCTTGCTACGAATCATCACACCACACAATCACTTGTTACCGACAATTTGAGTGCCTGCAGATTTTACCTTGCTGAAAACCACTTGTCAGATCCTTCTGCTCCTCGTTGGGTTCGACACTCTTACTTATCGAAAGGACTACGATTGATCCCCTATACTTGTGGGTCATCAACGGGTTGCTGAGATCCACCACCTCAAATCATATGGACTCACGGCGAAAGGAGCCTTGTCACCGAAAAGGGCGTCCAGCTGGATTTTGCCGATCGGCAAGCAGGACTGTCCCGGCACGATGCCGTGGAAGACAGTGCTGGTCGGCAGGACGTTCTTCTCCTTGAGCCCAAGCTTGAGGAGGGTGTCAAGGTAGAGGATGTTGATGTTGCTGCCTCCGTGGACCAACACCCGAGAGAACCGGCAGGTGAGCCTTTGAGAGGCGAAAGTGGGGTCGAGGACAAGCGCGTATGAGGCAAGGTTCGGCATCACCACAGGATGGTCAACCCGGCTCCATGTGATGGGCTTTTCAAACTAATGCATGTATTAGGGAACCGGGGGGACCACGACACTCACCTTGCGCCGACGTTGGCGCTGGTTGTGCTTGTTGTCACCTTCAATGGTGAAGACCACGAATGCTCCATCTTGATGGGGGTAGTCATCATGGAGACGACCGTCATTGTGAGGCGGCGGCAGTGGAGCCGGAGCTGGACGGGGAGCCGGAGCGTGAGGCGCTGCAGGTGCGCCTTGGCAGCCGACAGGACCTCCCCTTGCAACATTCGTCGCGCAAAGCTGCACTATCGAAGGGTATGGGTAGAGGGCTTCGCTCGAGAATGCATCTTGCAGGGCGCATCAAGCATGTGCTCGAAGCATAGCTTCGGTTGCCAGTCATTCTTGCCAGTTCGCCTCTGTTGAGAGCCGGCTTGACTAGCCGGCGCCTCTCCTTCCATGTTGGCTACGAGCTTGTTGTTGGAGCGCGAATCAAGTTGATCCGTGTTGCGCTTGTTGTTGTTCTGGCCGCCTCGGTTATCGCCAGCCGGCTTGGGAGTAGTCGTCATGGGGACAGCTTTGTCCGAGGCGGTCACCTCGACCCGCATCGCGTAGTCGGTCGTGGCGTACTTCTCCGCCTTGTCCATGAGTACCGCCAGAGAGGTGGACTCGGAGCACACGAGATTGTGCTTGAGGAGAGTGCCGTCTCTGCAGCCGTCGATGAAGTACTAGATGGCATGTACCTCATGCACTCCCTTGCAGGAGTTGCAAAGCTCCGTCCAGCGCGTGACATAGTCGCGAAGGGGTTCGTTGGGCCTCTGGACGCACATGGCCAGCTCACGAGGCCGGCCAGGGCGCTTGTAGGTGCCAGTGAAGTTGCGGACGAACACCTCCTCGAAATCAACCCATGAGTTGATGATGCCGGCTGGAAGGCTGTTAAGCCATGTCCGAGCCGAGCCGGCCAGCATGAGTGGTACATAGCGGACAACTACGCACTTGTTACCCCTGGCGATGCCAACGACAGTGGTGTAGTCAATCAGCCAGTCTTCTGGCTTGGCTATGCCGTTCTACTTGGGGGTGTCCCGAGGCAGAGTGAAGCCTCGGGGAAATGGCTCCCCTCGGATCCGGGGGCCAAAGCACGCCGGACTGATGGGACTGTCCTCCTACAGAAGAGCCGACTGTGCCAGGGCGTTGAGACACCTCCGGGCGTCGTGGTTGCCCTGTGCGACGCGAGCGCCGATCCGAGCCGCGGTCGGAAGGGCGCCTTGTGAGCCGGTAGCATGGGTCCTCCCCGGACGAGGAACCTCATATACCAAATCACTCTCATCATCCCCGCGACGCCGGCTCGAAGTATGCTCGCTCTGGTGCTGAGAACGTCTGTCATGATCCCTCGGCTTGATGATGACCGCTGGGGTTACGACGCGCTCCGGGATTGGGTCCCGGAGACTCCGACTAAGCTTGACCGGGGCCCAGCCGTGTCTGCTGCTCGTTGGCGGCGTCAAGGAGATCCTTGACCCGCTTCTCGTGGAGGGCGCGCTCCTCACCCTCCAAGCTTGGCATTTCTGCCATGGCCGCCTGGGCCGCCCGTAAGTTGGCAGCACGAGTCTCGTAGATGGGCTGCTTGCCGCCTAGAATCTCGGCAATGACCCGGCTGCGGCCACGGACCAAGCCAAGCCGGCTAGGGGCCTCGGAAACCGGAGTGAGGCCGTAGGCGGAGTTATACTCACGCTGCATGGCCTCCATCCGACGTTTAGCCCCGGAGATGGCAATGCCCTCCTCCAAGATCTGCCTGCTAGCCTCCTCCAGCAAGGCCCGTGCGTCAGTGGGGTTTGTGGAGGTGGCTATGGGCGTCCTCAAGCCGGTAAGCGCGTCCTGAAGAGTGTCGGCGGAGACAGCAGCAGGCTCACCATCGTCTGCTGACACCTTGCCATGAGCCGTGCTGGTGCCAGCGCCAACGACCATCACCTCCATGACGTTGGAGACGGTGGCGACATGATACGGGGTAAAGAACCCCGCAGACGACGGAGGACCGTCGAAGACAAGTACATTGGTGGGTACACATCGAATGTAGGCATCTCGGCGATAGAGAGCCTACTGAAGCTGGCGCATAACGCCTCGACATCGAAGTCCTCGCCAGGGTAGAGAGGGCCATCGCCGAGATGCAAATCGCTAAAGAGAACGCTGAGGTTCTCCATAGCAGCGACGACGACACTTGGGAGCGACTCGTCGTCGGACTCCCCATCAGAGTCCGCATGACGGACTGGGACGTCGATCATCATCGGTGAAGCCTCATCGAAGGCAGGCTCCACAGGCATGCAGATCGGTCCAGACGTGATGCATCCGACGGTGTAAATGCAGGGCCCCGCCGAGCGCGTGAAGCTAGGCGATGCGGCGGACGGCCCCATGTTGGGCGCCAAATGTCGGTGTTTACTCACAACATAAGCCATGGGTAGGCTAAAGATGGTTGGAACCGAAGTGGCACCGGAGGGCGCTGGTAATGAGGATGGTACAAGCATGGAACGCACGATGTACCCAGGTTCAGGGCTCTCCGTAGAGATAACACCCCTAATCCTGCCGGAGTGTATGATGTATGAATGGGACTACAAAGTGCTCCTGGAGCTGTGTTGTGGAGGAGGAAGAAGGAGCTGCGGGCTTGCGTTTGCCTCTCCTATGTGGTTGGTGTGTGTGCTGAGTTGACCGACCCTCTGCATGGAGGGGGGCGGGGGGTTTTATAGACGAACCCACCGACCTACAATATGGATAAAAGGTACAAGATTGGGACCCGTCTGGCGGCCTCCTCGGCTGGCCAGGGGGCCCACGGGGTCTTGTCTTGTCGCTGATGGGGCCCGTCGGGTGCAAGGTCCCGTCTGGCTGTGGGACCCGCCGGCTAGACAATAAGGCTCTCGCGTAAGGTTGACGCAGGACACGTGTGGTACGTCCGGCGTAGTCCAGCGAGGATCGTCATGGGCAGGCACTACGCCCATTTCCACTGTTCCCACGCCGAGTGTAGTAATGGAGTGGGAATTTGACATGCCGACACTGTGCATGGTGATGGATCGGTGCCGGAGGAGGTCAACGGCGTGGCAGCCGGCGCTTGTACCTGTCGTGCACCCCGATCCAGTACCTTTGCTGACGCGTGGCCACCTTCGATCGTAGGGTCTCGTCATGACCTATGGTCTGATGTGACTTGTGATCCCTAGCCGGCTATCCTGCTTGACTAGTCGGCGTAGGCACGGCCGCCTCGCCTCTAGCCGGCTGGCTTGGCCTAGGCAGCCAGGGGGAGGTAGCAGTCTGGCCACTAGCCAGCAGGTGCTTCTTGGCCGGCCAGAGAATTGGCCGTCTCGCCCCTAGCCGACAGGTAATTCCTAGCCGGCCAGGGGGACTTGGGCTTTGCAGAATGGTTTTTGTTGTTCCTTCTTGTTTGAAGGCAAAGGAGTAGGCTCGGTGAGCCTACCCCGGGGTTATCCCCCCGACAATCATGGTTGTCAACTCTTTCAGCTTAATATCCAGGTCATGGAATTTTGTCTACAGGATCCTCTCAAGACTCTTCTAATTCAGCAAAATTTTAGTAATGTTCTTCTCCATCCCTTGGATGGTGCTGATAAGAAATGCCATGTGGTCCTCTCTCCTCCTCAACTATGGAGTTGGACCTGCTCTAGGTGCCTCTGCCTCTGCACATGTTGTAGCTGAACTAGGATGGCTGGGGTCCACCACAACTTCATTATCTTCAAAGTCTAGCTGGAGTGGAAGGTGTTGACGATCAAGCAGATATACATTCTTTCCATTCATGGAATTGATCAACATCCACAGGATCTCTTCTGATTAGTAGTAGTCCTTCTTATTGTCTCAACAATCAGGTCCATCACCCTTATCCTGGTGTGGGTGTCTATGGGATGCAGCATATTGATAGAATACCCCTTGATCATCTTAACATCACCTGACTTAGGCATCAAGATGTATCTCATTATGGTGTTGGCGGTGGGTATTCCATCTTGGAGGAAATAAACAGATCCAAACTTTTGTGTCTTTAGGTATTTCTAGGGCACTGGCTTATACATGTTGGTCATAGAATTGTGGTTCGTCTTAGCCTTAGTATAAACATCCAAGTCACTCTCAAGTGCCTTTGGAGCACCTATGATGGTCGGTCACTCCTCCACTGGTTATTGATACATGTTGCTCATTCATCCATACAATCCTACCATCAGGATAAAAGTGTCATGTGGAGTAGAATTGCATGATCATCTCTTTTTTACATGCAGTCATCTTCCTCCCAACAAAATCTTCAATATCAATGGCCCTGAAGTTTTCTCTCACGTGAGGGAAGTAATCCTCATGTTCCTTGATGTAGTCCTAGTCAACATCTCTCATGTCATTGTTAGCTGGACTCTTGTCCAATAGCACCGACACATAGAAATCCTGCTGCTCTTTGGTGTGCAAGCGCATCGACAATTGTAGTCCTCTTTCTGAGACCATGATCCTTACTCTCTTTAATATTTGCTGCCAATGGGTGTTCATAGTTGTGCTTCGACAGGTGAGGTCTTAGCTTCCTCAACACAACAAGGTCTTCTCTCTTCTGCAGCAACATCTGTGGATGCGGAGCCCTTGCTCTTCTCTGCTGCAGGTATATCTCTTGTAGTCCTTTTGGGTTTAGGAGCTACATGCTTCTTAGCCTTGGGAGCAGTAATCTCAGCCCTAGTTGCAGGATTGCTAGGCATAGCATCTCCCAATAGCTTATTTTTCTTGGATGGGGGTGCATTAGCACGTACCTCTTCCTCTTCTTCTCAGCTTCTTCTATTGGATCTTCATACATGGAGGTTGGCCTTCCAACAACATGCACAACCCTCTTCTCGACTCTCTTATGTCCTAGATTCTTGGCTAGCTTGGAGGTTTTAGAACACACTAGACATGTAGAACCGCTAGTTGTCTCACGAGCTCTCACTGTATCAGGATATGCATACTCCTTTCTCACAGTTTTATTGATTGTGACCTTCTCCTTCTGCTTGTGAGAAGTGATTTCCTTGGGAATGCAATCAGCATCTTGTTCATCTGAGTTCAGCCTCTTCCTGGACCTAGTAGCTACCTTGGGCATATCATGAGAGTTGGGAGTGCCTGGATCAGAATTAGTCTTCTCAGGACTAGTGCGTGAGTCCATTTCCATGCTCTGCTCTTTATAAGCATTCTGACTATCTTCAGACCCTCAAATGATGACAAGCTATCAACCTATGAATAGTTATAGAAGAGTAGGAATGGATGAGCATCACAAAACACAGATATTTTGAAAAAAAAACAAACTCAAAATTTTAATATTAAGTATCAGCTATGTGTGTTTCGGTTCCACCGAGTAAGAAAAATCAAAGCCTCCAAGACTGACCATCTCATTAACAAGAACTTGGCCACACTTTTTAGTCGCACCGAAAATTGAAACCCGGTTCCACCAAGCAAGAGTGGCAAGATCTTTACCCTAACTTGGCAAAGATCTCCTATGGCGGCGACGACATGTGATATTGTTGTCGACGGCGAGGACTCGTGTGGCGAGGGCGCATGGGAGATGAACGGCGATGTCCTGGAGGCACGAGCACAACAGCAGGGATTTGCAGGAGGCGATGATTGAAGTGAAATTACAAAGGTCGGGTCCGCTTGGTATATATATACCCATGCAGTCGGTGCCACCGATTCACAAATTTTAATGTCACCAAGCTTGCTAACTACCTAGGCGAGAGAAACTCGGTGAGGCCAAGATTGCAAAATTGCTTGTACCGAGGTTCAAAAACCAGATCAACCCTAGTTCTTCGGTGAGACCAAGTTTGTGGAGTTTGTCACACCGAGTGGCACATGGGAGGTTTTGGAAGTTAGCTCTTTGTCGAGACGGATCTCCGAGTGCTCCTTACATAGAATTTCTGAAAAGTGCTTGCTCAAATTTTGTGATGAAGGATGAATACAATTTGAGACAAGAAAACATAGATAGCTAGAGAGGGGTACTTCGGCATTCTTGTATATCCAATTGGCCAAATAAAATGAAAAGCCAAATAACAACATCTGGATATCCTCGAATGAGCAAAAATATGCATACCAACATGCTCACACAATAAGATGTCAGATAAAACACGGAAAACATGCACAACCACTCTAGTATCTACCAAGCACTTTGGCGATGATGAAGTCATCTATATATGAGTATATTGACTTAGGAGACAAGCAAGAATACTTGATCATAGGTCATACTCATCGTTTAAGCACAAGTGGGGTTGCCACTTTTAAATAAAGCTTTCAATGTGTTCACATCTTAAGAGATGCTTTAACTCAAGTCTTAGAGTAAAGCTCCCCCTTGATGTGTCACCCCCCTAACAAGGACAAAATAACATTGGTATTTGTCGTAGAAGACTTCATGTAGGTATATTAGCGGTGGATGCTCATTGTTCATGAAGATCATCTTGAGTTGGGAGCAATCCTTGTTGTTTCATACTCTTCTTACCTACACGTGTTAGTCCCACACAAGGAACAGATACAAGGATATCTATGTACATGGAGTGAAGTACATATGAGTTGATGTACATTGATACATTAATTACCTTGTCCCTTGCTTACCTTTGAGGGAATGTGTGACTCCTTAAACTAATGCATATGGTTGGATTTGTTTGCAAATAGTTCTTGACAAAATGAATAATAGCAAATAGTTCTCTAGGAGGGTCTTCGTTCTTAACAATCTTATCTACTCCTTCTCTCTCTTCGAGGTGACTCATCTCTTGAGCTTATTCTTCTAGGCGACTCTTCTCTTCTTTTTTTTGGGGGGAGCGCTCATTGGAGTAGTGTACGGGCCTTCCACAATTGTAGCAGTTTTGGTCACAACTAGATGAACGCTTCTCTTCATATCTTGAATTGGAGCTTCTCTGTTTGCCTCTACTCTTGTAGAACTTGTTGAATTTCTTGACCATGAGGCTTATCTCTTCATTGGTGACCACCACTTGACTTGTTATGAAGCTCTTCTTTTTCCTTGAGTGACATTTCATGAGAAACAATCCTTCCAATGACTTCCCTTGGTTTGAGATCTTTGTAGTTTGGCATCATTTGGATCAATGTACACACGGTGTCGTACTTTACATCCAAGGCTCTAAGGATCTTCTTGATGATGAATTTCTTGGTCATCTCTTCGCTTCCTAAGCCGACAATCACATTTGTGATGAGAGCAAGCCTAGAGTATATCTCAGCGACTCCTTCACCATCCTTCATCTTGAACTTGTCAAGCTAACTTTGTAGCAAATCTGTCGGCATTTTGGGAATGGGGATACCTAGACCTGCCTGCATGTGGCCCAGGGCCGGCCCACTTGATCAAGCAAACCAACGGGCTCGGCACCACTCAAGGAAAGTCCCTCGTGAGGGGTCAAGGCTCACGAGGAGGAACGACATAAAGACCCAGACGGGGCCTCCTCAGGACCCCTTTGGAGCGGCGGATATTCCGAGGCGAGGCCCGGCCTTAGTAGTCAAGGGTGACGCAAGGGTAGGACAGGCGAGCAGCAGACAACAGAGCGGAGCAGTTTCCCCTTTAGTGCAAAGGGGGGGGCAAGGACGTACCACGGTTCCAAAGGCATCTTCCAAAGGTTTCCCTTCAGGTGCAACAAGGCCGTCGCCGCCCACCAGCAGGACAAACGTCATCCCCGGGCCCATCCCTCCGGCGTGGGCAGCCACTTTGCACGCGAAGACCACCTTTGGGCAGGGGAGCATGTTCCCCTGTTCCCCTTCGAAATTGCCCAATGTGGATCCCTTCACACCGAAAAGATAAGGGAAGATGACCCGGGCATTCACTATAAATAGACGATAGATTTTTTTGTAGAGGGGGATCGATCTCGAACCATTCATTCACCCACTAGCACCACGCAACGTCACAGGGCCTCCAGAGGCGCCCAAGCACTGTACTAGTTCATCCACCAACCTCCGCGAGAGGCAATCCACCAAATCAGGAGTAGGGTTTTATGCCTCACAGTGCCCGAACTTGGGTAAACCGTTGTGTCCTGCGTTTCCTTCACCATCGAGTGAGTTTCCTACCATCCGAAGCGAGTAGCGAGCTAGGTCAGGCGAACTAGTGTGAAATCTTCGTACACGCCCCTGAGTTTTGCGGAGCCCGAAATCTGACATTTGGCATGCCAGGTAGGGGGCGTGTCAAGGTCTTCTCCAGGTTCTGCCTTTACCAAGCTTCGTTGCTCCAATGGCTGATGCTCGCCCGCCTCGCGCGGAATGTCGCGCCGCCCGTGTCGCTCAAACGGCGCCCGCAGGACCCACCGGTGCACGCCGGTCACCATCACCCGTGGTGAACGTCGCCACGGGCCCCGATGCTCAAGAACGACAAGGCTCCTCCCAGTCGGCTACCGAGCACCGCGACGGCCGCACCGCCACTCTGTCACTCGTTCGGGCCTCCAAGGTGATCTCGCACGCCCGGCCGGAGATGCCACACGGCTGGCGCGCACTTGCCATGGCCATCGAGCTAATCCGCTACCGGCCCACCATTGACCGCCACCACGACTGGCTCCAGCGCATTGAGGAGCTCGTTGCTGTTGCCGGCGACTCCACAGCACTCTCCTGTTCGTTTCGGTCCCAATCGTCCCAAGCAAACGACAAGGAACAACATGTGCCGCCCCCACTACCGCGGCGAGATGTGCGTCTCGAGTAGAGACATGAAGCGCGTCCCTGCGACCAACCTCACGAGCCCAGGGCGGGGCCAAGAGATGAAGCCAGCTGTCAGGTGGTTCCTCGGCCCCGCGCTAAGGCGCGCGCGCCCCCGGCGCTGCAACTCACGCGTTGTGAGCATGCCCCGCTTGAAGCAGACCCAATGGAGCATCAAGACCCGGCGGCTCCCGCGCGCCGCACCCGTTGGGCCAGTGGGATGCCTCTCCATTGCCCCTGAACTCTATCCAACTACGTGGCCCTGCAAGTTCAAGCCCAACCTACCCCCGCGCTACGACGGTACCGTGGACCTGGCAGAGTTCCTGCAACTTTACATGCTGAGCATGTAGGCGGTAGGAGGGGGCGACAAGGTCATGGCATGCAGGTTCCCCATGGCGCTCAAGGGTGGAGTGCTCTCTTGGTTCCTCAACCTCCCAAAGGTGTCCATCACCTTGTGGGACAGCCTGCATGAGCACTTGCGACCGAGCCCCCACCATGAACGACCTGCAGCGCATCAAGCAGCAGGAGGGGGAGACCCTGCACAAGTTCATACAACGGTTCACGGTCATGCGCCTCAAGATCCCCAAGGCATCAGACGAGGCCGTCATCCCGGCCTTCTCCGATGGAGTAACCGACCTCAAGATGAAGGAGGAGCTCGCCATGAGTGACGAAATGAGCACCGGACTGGAGATGTTCAACCTGGCAAATAAGTGCGCCCAGGCTGAGGAAGGTCGCGTGTCCCTCCTTGGGCCTCAGGCGGCGGAACCAGAAGAGAAGAAGGCCAAGGCCAAGGTGATGAAGTGCAAGGCTCCTGCGGTGCTCGCAGCTGAGCCTAAGGCTAAGTACGGCCGAGGAGGAGAGCACCCGTCAGGAGGGGGGCCAATGTGCATCTTCCATGGCACAGCGGACGTGATACCTCCGAGTGCCAAGAGCTCTGACTGGCCCGTGCCGAGCATTTTAGTAGGCGCCCTGAACGGGGAGACAGAAGCCCCGCCTACGGCGGAGGCCGCTTGGACGACCGAGAGCCGCGTCACGTGTGGCGCGAGCAGCCTCATGAAGTCCGTTGGCGTGGCCAGCCTCAGGAGGAGCGATGGTGCGACGACCCTCGGGAGGGGCAACGATGCGGTCAGCCTCGTGAGGCTGGCCTGCCTCCTCTGCCTCCGCCACCCATGAGAAGGGATGAAGACAGGCAGGACGATGGGGTTTGGGGCTTCTAGGAGGTCAGGGCGGTGGCCTCCATCTTGGGCGGCGCCCAGACCCCAGCCTCCAACCGTGCCTTCTAGCAGTTCGCACGGGAGATGAATGCCGCTCTCCCGAAGCCTGAAGCGATGCGCCCCCACAGTTGGTCCCAGACCACCATCGCCTTTTGCCCAAGTGATGAGCTCGGGTGCTCGTTCATGGCCGGCAAGGTCCCCATGATGTGCATCCCAACCATCAGCAACGTCCTCGTCACCAAAGCCCTTATCGAAAGTGGAGCGGGGCTCCACGTCCTCTCGGTCGAGACCTTCAAGAAACTCCAGCTGTCGTAAGCACAGCTCGTGCCGACCAAGCCCTTATGAGGAGTCACGGAGGGGTCCACCGTGCCCATCAGGGAGGTGCATCTGCCAGTCACCTTCGGCGAGCGCAAGAACCACCACACTTAGATCATCGTCTACGACGTCACGCACATCCACCTACCATACAACGCGATCCTTGGGTACCCCGCTCTCGCCAAGATTATGGCAATGACCCACCATGGCTACAACGTCCTCAAGATGCCACGGAGCGGCGGCGTTATGACCGTCGCCTGCGATGAGAAGGATGCCATGTGCACCTTCGAGCTCGCCTACCGCAAAGCAGAGGCCGAACGTTCGGACGATGAAGGAGACGAGGCACCTCGCAAGGACCCACACAAGAAGAAGAAGAAGCTCCTCCTCACAAAGCGCCCTGGGACTTTAGGACCTGAGCCCGGGGACGAGGCCATGCCTCCCATCGCATAGGAAGGCACGCTCGGCGCCCCCCTTGGGTCAGGCGTGGGGGCTCCTACTAGGGAGATCCCTGACCTGATCAGTGAGGCAAGGGTGGCGCTCGAGAACAACACGTGGGCGAGATCCAGCCCGCGTCTGCTCAACTCTTGTGAGTGTGTCATCATAGAAATCCGAGACCTTCGAGAGGCCCAAGTCGTGTGAGACGGGGGCTACCCGGAACCACCAATCGCAGCCGCCGTCGTCGGCACAGTCCACCAACCCTGCATCTGCATCAACACGCTCGTAATCGACAGAGCCGTGGCCCAAGGCCCTTTCTATCCCGCACCAACTCAGCACCGGTGGGTGTACCCGGGCGCTGGTGCCCACATGCCCTTTGGGTTGGGGAACGCGGCTGCCACCTACCAGTGGCTCCAGCGGGCCATGCTCATGCCCTGCCTCCTGGGGTGTGGCAACGAAGAGGAGGAGATGCTCGGGCCGAGCGAAGGCCCTGAACCTCGGGAGACGGCGGACCTGTGAGGGTCGCGACCGCGGAGGTAGGAGATCAGACAACAATGGCGCTTTCGGCACTTCAGCGGCATGGCCGCCATGTGACTTTTTGTTTGGCTGCTGCCATGTAACTTTTTGGCGCACCTTGTCCGAGGGCGCCCGCAGGGCCATGCGGCCTCCAGGAGCTCAGGGCACTCCTAGACGCTACTTTAACTTAAGCATTTTCAGTTGTTTCTGCTTCACCCGTTTCAGATCGTAACATTCTACTTTGCTCGTGTTTTTGGGCGGTTGACCCCCGCTTGGGGGCTCCGGTCGAAGCTTATCCTTGCAGGCCGCTTGAGACATCAAACACCCAATCTTACTCCCGAAGAAAAGAAGTCAACAGGGTTTACCAGTGACCCAAAAGAAGCTCAGTCCACCAATGACTCGGGGGTAGGGACACTCGCGAGGCCAAAGCGTCCTAGCAACCTCCTAGATACACCGCGACCGTGACACTCTCACGTAATAAGCAGCCGAGGCTTTATACGCCCAGGGCCCCTCGAGGACATGGAGGGGTCCACCCCACGCCTAGTGGAAGACCTATGCTCCGCACTGGGTACGGATGGAGGCAATCAACACAGTCCGACAATGGCTACGCCCGCAGCTGGCAAGGAAATCAACACAGTCCATCTACGCTACACCCACGCCCAGTGCGTGGGACAGATAACTGGAGGTACGGGGCCGCTCATACGTCAAGGGGGACCCAGCTACTGCAACAAAAGACCTTCCAACGGCGCCAGAAACACGTGCTGACGGGAGACTATTCTGGTCTTGATACTCCTCGGCATCGGCACCAGGAATCCTTCTGCTACGGCTACGCCTTTAGGGACTTCCTAGGCAAATATGCAAAGGATTTCCACGTGGCCTTTGAGCCTTGCGTTGGTGTTCCCTCGAAGCGGAAAGGGTGCTGTAGCACAGCGGTGGTAAGTATTTCCCTCGGTTTTGAGAACCAAGGTATCGATCCAGTGAAGGAGTATCACAAGTACCTGCACAAACACAAAAAGCTTGCTCCCAACGCTATGAAGGGGTTGTCAATCCCTTATAGATTGTTTGCCAAGTGAGAACTGAAAGCAAAAGGTGGAAGTTTTCGTATCCCTTTGGATAACTACCCCTTTTGAGACTACTTTCATAGCATAGATCAACTACCAAGCCACGCACCACAGTGCTCTAAAAGATATAAGTGAAGCACATAGAGCAAAATCAACTAGCTCAAAAGATATAAGTGAAGCACATGTGAGCTGAATTGTCTACCAAAGGATATAAGTGAAGCTCGACAAAATCACGGTGAGTGCATGTCTCTCTCTCTAGGTGTGCAGCAAGGATGATTGTGACACAACAAAATAAAAAGAGTCCTACGAAACAATACGCTCCAAGCAAAACACATAACATGTGGTGAATAAAAATATAGCCCCAAGTAACGTTACCGATGGATTTGAAGACGAAAGAGGGGATGCCTTCCCGGGGCATCCCCAAGCTTAGGCTTTTATGGCATACTTGAATCTCTTGGGTGCCTTCGGCATCCCCAAGCTTGAGATCTTGCCACTCTTTATCTTTTTTTTCATAAGAACTTCACCCAAAACTTGAAAACTTCACAACACGAAACTTAAACAGAAACTCGTGATAACATTAGTATAAGAAAGCAAACCACCACTTCCTTAGGTATTGTGGAAATTTAAATTCTACTTATGCTGATGTTGGGTTACTGTATTTTCAATCATCCATCGCTAATACCCCCCGATACTATCCATAGTTTCATCAAAATAAGCAACCAACACAACAAAAACAGAATCTGTTAACAGCTGACCAGTCTGTAGAAATCTGTATACTTCGTATACTTCTTGTACTTCAAAATTTCTGAAAGATTTCGAAAGTCTGAATAATTTGCGTATGAATCAGCAGCAAAAAGAATCAACTCAAAATCTCTTATAGAAAAAAAATGAAAATTCTTTTCGTGAGCAGAAAGTTTCTGTCTTTTCCGGCATGACCAAACGATCATCCCCAAGACTAATCATAACGGTTTTACTTGGCACAAACGCAAAACAAACACAAAAAACACAATCATAACAGAATTATGATGGTGTGGATGTAACAAAACAGAAAGAAAAAGATAAATTCATTGGGTTGCCTCCCAACAAGCGCTATAGTTTAACGCGCTTAGCTAGGCATTGATAAATCAATGATGCTCACACAAAAGACAAGTATTGAAGCACAACGAGAGCATCATAAAGAATGTGAAAATCACATCTAAGTCTAACATACTTCCTATGCATAGGCATTTTATAGGAAAACAGATTGTCAAGACAACCAATAGTTGCCATATGCAAGGAAGAAGAACGAGGTAATTTGGTAACATGAAAGTTTCTACCAAAATATTTTCCTCTCTCATAGCAATTACATGTGGGATCATATTCGAATTCAACAATGTAACTATCACATAGGATATTCTTTTCATGATCCACATGCATGCAAAGTTGACGTTCTTCAAAAATAGTGGGATTATCATCAACTAAAATCATGACTTCTCCAAACCCACTTTCAATATTATTGCAAATATCATATTCATCATGAGGTTTAAACAAATTTTCAAGATCATAAGAAAGATCATCACCCCAATCATGATTATTCCAATACGTAGTGGTCATAGAAAAACTAGCATCCCCAAGCTTAGGGTTTTGCATGTTTTTAGCATGATTGTCACTAATAGAATTTATAGTGAAACCATTGCAATCATGCTTTTCATTCAAGGAGCCCTCGTGAATCAATTCATAAGTTTCTTCATCATGATTTTCAGATTCACGCATCTCAAGCAAAACTCCATAAAGATAGTCAGGTGCACTCAATTCACTAGCAATTTGTTCCACATAAGTGGATCTCTTAAAGAGATTAGCAAGTGGATGAGGATCCATATCACTAGATTTTCAGCAAGCGAAGATGCAACCATATTGAAGGCAAATAGCACACAAGCGAACGGAAAGCAAGCGAAAGAAAAGGGCAATCGGAAAAGCCAAACGAAGAAAAGGGCAAATGAAAAAGGCAAATGGAAAAGGCAAAAAGGCAAATGAAAACGGCAAATGTGAAGTGGGGGAGACGAAAACGAGAGGCAATTGGCAAAAAAAGTAAATGCAAGAGATGAGTTTGTGAGACCTACTTGGATAGATCTCCCCTTCCCCGGCAACGGCGCCAGAAATACTTCTGCTACTACAACAAAAGACCTTCCAAGGGTGCCAAAAACACGTGCTGACGGGAGACTGTTCTTGTCTTGATACTCCCCAGCAACGGCACCAGGAATCCTTCTGCTACGACTACGCCTTTAGGGACTTCCTAGGCAAATATGCAAAGGATTTACCCGTGGCCTTGGAGCCTTGCATTGGTGTTCCCTTGAAGCGGAAAGGGTGATGTAGCACAGCAGTGGTAAGTATTTCCCTCGGTTTTGAGAACCAAGGTATCGATCCAGTGAAGGAGTATCACAAGTACATGCACAAACACAAAAAGCTTGCTCCCAACGCTATGAAGGGGTTGTCAATCCCTTATAGATTGTTTGCCAAGTGAGAACTGAAAGCAACAAAGTAACAAAGAAAAGTAAAAGCGAAGTGGAAACGATAGGTGTGAATAGACCAAGGGGCCGTAGTGTTCACTAGTGGCTTCTCTCATGAACGCAAGTAGACGGTGGCTGAACAAATTACTGTCGAGCAATTGATAGAACCGCGCAAAGTCGTGACGTCATCTATGGCAATGATTATATCTATAGGCATCATGTCCAAAACAAGTAGACCGATACTTTCTGCATCTACTACTATTACGCCACACGTCGACCGCTATCCAGCATGCATCTAGTGTATTAAGTCCAAAAGAACAGAGTAACACCTTAAGCAAGATGACATGATGTAGATGGACAATCTCATATCTACGACAAAGCCCACCATGTTACCCTTCATGGCAACTACACAATGTGTGCCTTGCTGCCCCTACTGTCACTAGGAAAGGTCACCACACGGCAAGAACCCAAAACCAAGAACTTCTCCCATTGCAAGAATCATAGATCTAGTTGGCCAAACAAAACCCAAGACTCGGAGAGACTTACAAGGATATCAAATCATGCATATAAGAAATCAGAAAAGACTCAAATATATATCATAGATAATCTCATCACAAATCCACAATTCATCGGATCTCGACAAACACACCGCCAAAGAGGATTACATCGGATAGATCTCCATGACGATCATGGAGAACTTTGTATTGAAGATCCAAAAGAGAGAAGAAGCCATCTAGCTACTAACTACGGACCCGTAGGTCTGAAGTGAACTACTCATGAGTCATTGGAGGGGCGATGATGTTGATGTAGAAGACCTTCAACTCCAAAGTCCCCTCCGACAGGGCACCGGGAAGGGTCTCCAGATGAGATCTCGTGGAAACGGAAGCTTGCGGCGGCGGAAAAGTGTTTTCGTGAATTCCCTGATTTTTTGTTGTTTTTTAGGGAATATGTAGGCGAAGGAGCTAGGTAAGGGGGGCGCCAGGGAGGCCACAAGCGTGTTAGCCGCCGCCCCCCTGGTGGAGGCTACAGGGCTTGTGGGCCCCCTGTAGCTCTCCTGGCTTGGCCCTCAAGCCCCCTGATCTTCTTCTGTTCGGGAAAAATTTATTTCGGGGATTTTATTCCGTTTGGACTCCGTTCCAAAATCAGATCTGAAAAGAGCCAAAAACACAGAAAAAACAGGAACTGACACTTGGCACTGAATTAGTAAGTTAGTCCCAAAAAAGATATAAAAGGTACATAAAACACCCAAAGATGACAAGATAACAGCATGAAACCATCAAAAATTATAGATACGTTTGAGACGTATCAGACCCCTGAGCATCACGACTCAGGGGCCTAACTGCACCCGTAGCCCCTTCCCCCTTTGGGCCGTCCTTGGTTTCCAGTCGGTTCAATCATGGGGAGGTAAGCGCGGTGAGATCCCTGCCGACGCACAACCTAGTGCGCTCAACAAGCCACCTCAGATATCTTAGGGAGATCGCTAGAGTTACTCGTATGTCAAGAGGCACTCATGAGCACCACGACTCAGGAGCATGAACTGCGCACGTAGCACCTTCCCCCTTTGGGCTATCCTTGGTTTCCGGTCGGTCCAACCGCGGGGAGGTACGCGCGGGGCGGGTCCTGCCAACGCGGAGTGCTGAAGGTGTTCTGAAGTTTGCAATCCTCGTCGTTTTCTACTCATGAGGGAAGCTCGCGTGTCAAGGGGAACTCCTGAGCATCGCGACTCAGGGGCCTAACTGCGCTCGTAGCCCCTTCCCCTTTGGGTCGTCCTTGGTTTTCGGTCGGTCCAATCGTGGGGAGGTACATGCGGGGCGGGCCCTGCCGACACAGAGTAACACAACAAACATGACAGGAACGAGGCAAAGAAAACATTCAAGCATTCAGTTATTACAAGCCTTGACAAGTTCATGCAAACGCAAATAAGTTTAACGCCTCCACGAGGCACGATGTGCATTGTAGGAAAAAGACAAGGAGAAGAAATCAGGAAGAGCCGCCGCCAATCGCCCCCTCCGCAGGGGCTGGTCATCGACGTCAGAAGCATCGTCTTCCCCATCATCGGCCTCAGCGGCACCTAGAGACGAAGGAGATGCGACACGGGCGAACCTCCTCACCAACTCTTCAAGGAGGCCCTTCACTGCTTCCGCGGCATGATCGTGGCCCTCGGCAGGGACTGGCAGGATCACGGAGCCGCGGTCAAATCCCGGCTCGCAAAGATGAAGGTGGCTGAAGACGCATGTTGCAGCCGCGAAGAAGAGGTCGCGACACTCGCTGTTCAAGATCTTGTCCAACTGCACAACGGCGCACTCCAGCTCCACGACGAGCTCCTTCGCGAACTTGGCAAAGCCTTCCTCCAGGGTCGCTAGAGGCTCGTCGAACCCATCCCGGTAGAGGGAGCGAAGCGCCATGCGAAGCTCGAGCTCAACGTCAGGGAAGCAGGCCAGTTCCATGGCCTTCTTCTCCTCGGCCGCGGCGAGGGATTCCTCCTCGTCATCAAGGAGGGCCTTCCTCTAGACGGCCTCCTTCTCCTACTCTCCCAAGCGTGCCTGCTTCGTGCCCAGGCAATTCGCATCCTAGGAAAGCTCTCCCTCCCGGGCAGCGAGCTTGGCCTCGCGGGCCTTAAGTCCCTCCTCCTATAGGGGACGCTGCTCGGCTAGCTTGGATTGCTCCCCTTGGAGCACCTGCAGGCGGGCCTCCACCTCTTCACAACATTCGGCAGCCGACTTTGCTTCATTCAGCGCCTCCTCACACGTAGCGCGAGCGGCCTCGACCTCCCTCTCGTCCTTCCCCATCTTGACTACGACATTGCCTAGGCAGTGAAAGCTGCATTCAGGACACCCTCGGTGAATACCGAGGTCCTCTGGACCTCCTCATGAATAGCCTCCAATATTGTCGCAGGCGGTGACGTCGGGGAGGCAGTGTCACGAGGAGTAGGGGGTTCCGAAGGCTGCGTGGAGGTTACACGCATTGGTGCGTAAGCAGGCAGAGGGCCCTCCAGAGCCTGCCCGTCGGGCAATGGCGTCACCACGGCCGCCTCAGGGCGCTTAGGGGTCTCGAGGCGCGATCATCAAGCCCTGGGAGGTTGCCTTGCGAGCCTGCCCCTCTCCAACGGCAGGCGACGACGCGTTGGAGAGAGCTGGCGGTGCGTCAGGAGTCGCCTTCGGCTTGACGCCCAACTTCTTCCTCCTCGCCTTCGGCAAGACGGCGTCCCTGGATATCCGGCAAAATAGGGAATTAGCCAAGCGCGGACTTCGAACGCACAAAGCATGCCAAGACAAGTAACTTACCCTTTAGGGTCAATCCACCTCTCCCTCTTCGCCGCCCCCATGCCGGCGGGAGCAACAGGACCCCCCAGGGAGGGGGCGATCCTGGCGCCTCAGGTTTTCCACCGGCGGAAGCGGGAGGCGCCAAGGATGACCCAGCCTCACACTTCTGGGGGGCGGGCACGCACGCAAACCACGTAGCGTGCGGGGTCGACGCGGGTCCCGTGGAGGTACGGATCGGGCGCGAGGGAACCCCCCGCAAAGACCTCACCGGTGGCATCATCATCTGTGAGCTAGCACAAAAGGACAGCATGTGACGGGAGAGGCGCGCTCGTCGGGCAGTCCTCGACAGTCTTCTCCGAATCCTCCTCATTGGAGGTATCACCAGATGACACCTCTATCGGACCATAGCCCACGGCTGGGAGCAGCCCACGCTCATCAAAGACAGGCAGCCCGACGATCATGTCGGCCTAGTCGTCAAGACGGTACAACGGGCCCAGAGCCTCAGGCAGGTCACCAGGGTCGCCACCCAGCAAGATCGCCACGACCCTGCTTAGCTCATCAGTGGGGAGGTCATGGGACCAGATCCTGAGCTCGTCGTTGATGACGAGTTGATGGATATACTTCTCGCCCCTCATTGATTACCCCAAGTGGAAGGTGGAGATGTAGTCAGTAGCAGATTTCCCATACACGGGGACCGTAAGGTTTATCGAACCAGGAGGACACCGAGGATCAACAAGTATGTGTCCGCTGCTCTAGAGCTAGCAGAGGATATGGACCTGCACACGCAACAAATAACTTTGCTCCCAACGAGTTCAAAGAGGTTGTCAATCTCTCCGGCCTTGTAGTTTGCAAAGCATCAAAACACAAGCGGGAATAGCGATGGTGATTGCAACTGAAAAGTAAATGAAAGCAGTAAATGGTGGAGGTGTAAACAATGGTGGTAATATGGACCAGAGTCCCATGATGTTCACTAGTGATGTCTCTCTCCCAAAATACGATAAACAACTATGCTGGGTAAACAAACTACAGTTGGGCAATTGACAGAATTATAAATGCACTGCAATGCTAATCATGCTACTAGAAAGTTAGAGGCTCAAAAGTAATAGGCAGTACGCCAAGACAAGTAGACCATTTATCCATTAGCATCTACTCTCTAATCAAACACCTTGAAATATCTATCCAGAACATCTTGTTGTTATTATGTTGCGAGCCCCACCCAAAGTGTAAACTCAAAGCAACGGACAACTACATTAGTGAACTTTGCGTAAGGTAAACAATCCTTGCAACCGTGGTCACAAGCACCGTTGTTTTCTCCCTAGTGGCAACAGCACATCCCCTAGTCTCATGTTTCTATCACTCAAGCTAGACATCAGGGGGCATGAACCCACAATCATGCATAACGCTCCCTCTTGGAGTTCCAATCTACTACTCGGCCAAAGCAATAAAAAGCAACGGAGAACATGCATGAATTAGTCAAGAACATAATATAAAAGGAGAACCAAATATATAACTCATCACAATATGAACATAATCTCATAATCCATCGGATCCCAGCAAACCAAACATAGCAACAATAGGTAAATTACATAGATGCCTTGATCATGAGGGTAGCTCACAAGGGCTAAGCATTGAAGCACAATATTGGAGAGAAGACACCACATAGCTACTGGTCATGGACACATGGTCCAAGGAGTACTACTAGCGGCACATCCGGGAAGCGTCCATTGTGGTGGAGAAGCTCCCGGAGGTCAATCCTCCCCCCGGCAGGGTGCCGGGAAGAGGTCTTTTGGCTCTCCCAATCTTGGGAGTGCTACGGCGGCGGAACAATGCATCAATTCATGATTCTGGATCCTCTGATAGGGTTTTATCTCAGAGAGGTAAACATAAGTCGAAGGAGGGCACCAGAGGAGGTGGGCCCCACCCAGGCGGCCTGGTGGCACGGCCAGGGGGTGACCCGCGTAGGGAGGCCGCCTGGGCAAGCCCTCGCTTCGCTCTAGCACACATTTGGTGCTCGTGATGCTTCCGTCATGCTGAGTTCGGTATATTTTTCTCGGGATATTTGGGATTATCTAAATTGGGGTAAAAGTCCCTGCAAAAAAGACATCAGCAGATAGAAACTGGCACTGGGTGCACTGAGTTAGTAGGTTAGTCCAAATATGTGTAAAAAGGTATGGAAGTGTAGCAAAACATATAGCAATGTCACCCAAAAGAGCATGGAACAAACATAAATTATAGATACATTTGGGACGTATCAGTCCTCACCAGCACGGTAGTCCCACAAGGGCGTGGAGTGGGCCTGAAGGGGGGCCAGGCACTGCGCCAAGAACTCCTTCACTATCATCCCACCAGTCAGCCTCTTCGCGCTGATGTCACAGGAAAAGCGCTCCAGGACGGGCATGACCCGAGGGTCGGAAAGCTTCGCCGAGCTCCACACGGAGGTCTTCTCCGGCAACCCCTTCGGCTCCTCCAGCTATGGGTTGGTGTCCTTGAGGCTCATAAGAACCTAATGTTGCCTGAATTTTTCCACCTTCTTCCTGGCCTTCAGGAGCAGGTTGCCGCTCTGGGCCACCACGAAGGTGACACACACTGACAAATGGGCGTCGTCATGCAGGCGCAGGCTGAGGAAGTGGACGAAGAGGGCCACTGAAGGCTGCACACCTATGAAAGCCTCGCAGTAGAAAGCGAAGACGAACAGGAGCAAGACAGAGTTGGGCCGGAGGTGAAGAGCCTGGATCCCGTAGTGGTTCAAGATGGCAGTGAAGAACGAGGAGAAAGGCGGCACTAGCCCAATGTGGACGCTGTGGAGGAAGAAGGGGTACACCGCCTTAGACGTGGGCCTCTCCTCTATGGCGCCAGGCCAGATCGGGGTCCGCCCATACTTGTTGGACTCGACCGCAATCCGGGGAAGCACGGGGGCAAGATCCACATCCTTGGAATGGGCGCACTCCAAGAGCGGAGGAGCGGGGGATGGACCTTGCGCCTCTGGCTTCTGCTTGTCGACGGGCACCATCGCTGGACTGGCGAGGAAGCGGTGCGATGCTGGATCTGGGGATGCCGGTTGGAGTTGAAGACCAAGGAGGAAGAGATAGTGTGGGAGAAGGAAAGCAATAATGCACCGACACAACAAGCAAGGCTCCTAATAACTCGAGCAGAGACGGAAGACAATGAAGACTCAACGCCAGCCGCGTGACGTGCACCGGCGCCCATCGGCATCTAGGGCCCGCGGCGTCTCAAGTCGCCCCCGAGGCTTCGCCCAGAAGCCAACCCGAGCGCGTCGTGGGCCCGACGGCTACTGTCGGTGTTCTGGGAATGGGGATACCCAGACCTGCCTACATGTGGCCCAGGGTCATCCCACTTCATCAAGCAAACGAACGGGCGCAGCACTACTGAAGGCAAGGCCCTCGTGAGGGGCCAAGGCTCACGATGAGAAACGACATCAAGACCCACAGGGGGCCTCCTCAGGAGCCTCTAGAGCAGAGTATATTCTGAGGCGAGGCCCAGCCTCAAGAGTCAAGGGTGACGCAAGGGAAGGACAGGCGAGCAGCAGACAACAGAGCGGAGCAGTTTCCCTTTAGTGCAAAGGGCGGCAAGGACGTACCAGAGTTCCAAAGGCATCTTCCAAAGGTTCCCCTTCTTGTGCAACAAGTTCGTCGCCGCTCGCCTGCAGGACAGATGTCATCCCCGGGCCCGTCTCTTAGGCGCGGGCAGCCACTTTGCAGGCTAAGACCACCTTTGGGCAGGGGAGCATGTTCCCGTGTTCCCCTTCAAAATTGGCCAATGTGAGATCCCTTCCCGCCGAAACGATAAGGGAAGAGGATCGGGGCCGCCACTATAAATAGAGGATAGACTGCTTCGTAGAGGGGGGTCGATCCCGAACCATTCATTCACCCACAAGCACCACGCAAGGTCGCCCAGCCTCCGGAGGTGCCCAAGCACTGTACTAGTTCATCCACCAACCTCCGCGAGAGGCAATCCACCAAAGCAGGAGTAGGGTTTTACGCCTCACAGCGGCCCGAACCTGGGTAAACTGTTGTGTTCGAATCTTTTGGGTTTTGCGGAGCCCGAAATCGAGTGAGTTTCCTACCATCCGAAGTGAGTAGCAAGCTAGGTGAGGCGAACCAGTGAGAGAAATTCGTACACACCTCTGAGTTCGAATCTTTTGGGTTTTGTGGAGCCCGAAATCCGACAACATCCAACATAGATTCCCTGACGGATTCGGTACCTTCATGCATATCAACCAAAATGTCCCAAATCTTGTTTGCATTCTCAAGACGGCTAATCTTGTTGAAATCTTTGGGGCATAGGCAGTTGAATAGAATGTCGCATGCTTGAGCGTTGTATTGAAACATCTTCAATTCTTCCGTAGTCGCTTCACGATCCGGTTCCCTTCCATCACCAAAGAATTCACCTTAAAAACCAACACGAACAACAACCCAAATTGTAGGGATATGACCAAGAATATGCATTTTCATCTTATGCTTCCAACCAGCAAAATTTGTACCATCAAAATATGGATCTCTATGGTGGTAGTTTCCCTCATAGACGCCATACTCTCCTAGGTTGTGGAAGCAATGCAATGGAGATCAAATCTCTGATACAACTTGTAGGATCCGAATTATGTCTAGAGAGGGGTGATTATACTACTTGACAAAATAAAAAATTAGCCTTTTCCCAATTTTAGTTGTGGGCAAGTTTTAGTAATTGTTGCAAGTCAAGCACACTCTACACATGCAAGTCTAAGAGTATTGCAACGGAAAGTAAAGACATGCACATGTAAAAAGAGGGTTGGGATAGGAATATCAAACACAAAGATTGGCACGGTGATTTTTGTTGTGGTTCTGGAAGATGGTGCTATCGTACGTCCACGTTGATGGGGACTTCAACCCACGGAGGGTAACGGCGACGAGAGTCCACGGAAGGCTCAACCCACGGAGGGTCCATGGATAAGAAACCTTATCTATTCCATCATGGCTTACGTCCACAAAGGACTAGCCTCACTTGGGTTTGATCTTCACAAACTACGCGATCTCCTTGCCCTTACAAACTTCTTGGTTCAAATCCACAATACGAAGTAGGAGAATCCCAAGCGACACCTAACCAATCTAGGAGACACCACTCTCCAAAAGGTAATAGATGCGATAGTAAAATGAACTCCTTGCTCTTGTGCTCCAAAATATAGTCTCCTCAATACTCAATCACTCTCTCGTATATTTGGCATGGGTAGAAGAGATTTATTGGGTGAAAACAACTTGAGGAAGCTAGAAATCAAGATTTAAATGGTAAGATTGGAATAGCTTGATATCAACACATGAGTAGGTGGCTCTCTCTTAGAAAAATGGATATGGAAAGTGTATGTGTGTTCTGAGTGCTTCCTCTGCAAATGAGAGGTGGTTGGTGGGTATATATAGGCATCACCAAAAATCCAACCGTTACAACATTATTGCCTAACTCGGTGAAACTGAAGTAAACCTTGGTGGCACCGACTAGTGCAAAATGTGGCAACTTTTGTCTTTTCGGTGAGACTTGTATATAAATCTCGATGGCACCGATATGGTGTCCTATGAAGCTTCCAAATTTTGGTGAGACCGATTTCCAGAACTCAGAAATTCCGATTCTTGAAAATAGCAAACTAGAAAGTTGGTCACTGATTTTTGGTTGCACCGAATGGAAAGTTTGTGGCACCGAGATGCTAGGGTTTGGCATGGAAACTGTCCGCTGGAAAACTCAGTAGGGCCGAACGGAAAGTTGGTGGCACCGAATTTTGGACTTCATAGATTTTGACAGAATATTTGTGTGATAATTTCATGAGTATTTTTGTGGGCTATCTCTAAGCACTTGAGCAACGAGATCAACATAGTCACCTCATCCCCTTTTAATAGTATTATCTTTCCTATGGACTCAAATGTGATTTCTCACAAAATGTAAAATGTAGAGTCTTCAAGCTTGTTGACAATAGATGTTCCTTGCATCTAGGTGTTCTCCTCACAATCCTTATCCAATGCATATTTGAATTTTTCTTAAATATACTAGATGAAATCATTAGTTCAATGGCACATATGGTTTTATTAATTACCAAAACCACCTTAGGGAGAAGTTGTGCTTTCAGCCGGTTAACACATGTATTTGTTAAACAGATCGGAGCAAACCACCATGTCATTGGTACAATCTTAGCAGTAGTCATAAAAGATAAGATTTCATCAGTCTTCCTTGTAGGCACTCCGAGGGCAACTACTCCTACTCTATTCAATTATCTATTGGAAATATGCCCTAGAGGCAATAATAAATTGGTTATTATTATATTTCCTTGGTCATGATAATCGTTTATTATTCATGCTAGAATTTTGTTAATTGGAAACTCAAATACATGTGTGGATACATAGATAAAACAAACTGTCCCTAGTGAGCCTCTAAAGGACTAGCTCGTTGATCAAAGAAGGTCAAGGTTTCCTCGCCATAGACATGATATGTCGTTTGATAACGGGATCACATCATTAGGAGAATTATGTGATGGACAAGACCTGTCGAGGGGATAACCCCGGGGTAGGCTCATCAAGCCTATTCCTTCATTTCCGGCCCAATGGACATGAGCGTATACAGATTCCCAAGGCCCAAGTCTTCTAGCCGGCTAGGAAGCACCTACCGGCTAGAGGACGAGGCGGCCATCCCTCAGGCCAGCCAGGCAACCCCTGCCGGCTAGAGCCGAGGCGGCCTCCTCTTCTAAGCCGGCCTGGCCCGGCCAGCCGGACTAGGGAGGAGGCGCTGCACATAAGCCGGCTAGCCAAGCAGGCTTGCCGGCCGAAGAGCACAAGTCACATCAGATCATAGGTCAGGTTAAGACCTCATGATTAAAGGTAGCTACGCGTCAGCAAAGGTACTAGATCGGGGCAGGCGGCAGGTACGAGCATCGGCGGCCACGCCGCTGACCTATCCCGGCTCTGATCCATCACCTAGCATAGTGTCGGACCGTCACACTCCCACTCCATTACTGCACTCGGCGTGGGGAACAGTGGAGGCGGCCGTACTACCTGCCCATGACGAATCTCGCGGGGCGACGCTTGACGTACACCGCGTTCTCGGTGTCAACCTTACACGAGAGCCTCATTGGCCAGCCGGCGGGTCCCACGACCAATCGAGAGCATGCAACCGGTGGGCCCCTCAAGCGACAAGACAAGACTCTTGTGGGGCCCTGGCCAGCCGGCAAGGCTGCCATCCGGGTTCCACACTTGTACCCTTTATCCCTATTGTAGGCCGGCGGGTTCGTCTATAAAACCCCCCGGTCGCCCTCCATGCAAGGGGGCCGATCGTTCACCAGTCATACAGCACAACACACTCACCAACCACAGAGAGAGAGGTAGAGACGAGCCGACTGCTCCCCTCTTCCTCCTCCCACACAGCTCCAGGAGCAACATTTTACTCTGTTCATATACATCAAACACTCCGGCAGGATTAGGGTTATTATCTCTATGGAGAGCCCTGAACCTGGGTACATCGTGCGTCCCATGCATGTACCAACCTCGTTCCCAGCGTCCACATTTGTCCCTTCGGTTCTCACTGACTTTAGCCTACCTATGCCATATGTTGTGAGTATTCACCGACATTTGGCGCCCATCGTGGGGCCGATCGCGGCATCGGCTGGCTTTACGCGCTCGGCGGGGCCCCGCACTTACACCAACGGATGCAGCGCGTCCGGATCAGTTTGCATGCCCGTGGAGCGCGCTTTCGACGAGGCAACACCCATAATGATCGACGTCCCCGTTCGCCATGCGGATTCGGATGAACATTCTGATGACGAGGCGCTCCCTAGCGTCATCGTCGCGGCTATGGAGAACCTCAGCGACCTTCGTCTCAACAACGGCCCGCGCTACTTCCGCGAGGACTTCGACGTTGAGGCGCTCTGCGTCAGCTTCAGCATGCTCTCTATCGCTGAGATGCCTGCCCACGACGTATACCCCAGCAACATCCCCATCTTCGACGGCCCTCCGCCGTCGGTGGGGTTCTTCACCCCATACCATGTTGCTGTCGTCTCCAACACCATGGAGGTGATGGTTATCGACGCCGGCACCAGCTCGGCTCCCGGCAAGGCCTCAACACGCGCAGGCGAGCCCGCTGCTGCCGCCGCCGATACTCTTCGGGACGCCATCGCCAGCCTGAAGACACCCGTCACCGCTTCCGCAAACCATGCTGACGCTCGGGCCTCGCTGGAGGAGGCCCGCAAGCGTATCATGGAGGAGGGCATCACCGCAGCTTCGACGAAACGTCAGTTGGAGGCTACGCAGCGCGAGTATAAGTCCGCATACGGCCTCACCCCGATTTCCGAGGCCCCTAGTCGGCTTGGATCAGTCCGTAGCCGCGGCCGGTTCATCGCCGAAGTCCTAGGCGATGATCTGCCGACCTACAAGACTCCTGCGGCCAACATGCGAGCGGCGCAGGCAGCCATGGAGGAGATGGTAAGTCTGGAAGGCGAGGAGCGCGCTTTCCAGGAGAAGTGGGTCAAGGACCTCCCGGAACCCAACTCAGGGGCACGCCGCAACCCTGGCGGTCAGCATCATGCATAAGTATCTTCCTTGCATCGCCCTTCCGGCCAGAGAGGCGAGGGAAGCCAAGACTGGCGCTCACAGCGCCAGAGCGAGCACACTTCGGGCTTTCGTCGTGGAGGCGACGAGGGTGATTCGGAGTGTGATATTCTTCCCCCGCGAAGGACTCACGTCTCTGGCTGATGAGGCGCCTCCCCTCTTGCCCCCAGGGCTGGCGCATACACCACCGAGGATGAGCGGGATGCCCGCCGGCGTCTCAACGTCTTGGCCCAGTCAGCCCTCCTAGAGGAAGATGGACCCGTCGGTCCAGCATGCTTCGGCCCCCGAATCCGAGGGAAGACGTTCCCCCGAGGTTTCACCCTACCTCGGGACACGCCAAAATACAATGCCACGGCCAAGCCAGAGGACTGGCTGATTGACTATACCACGGCCGTCGGCATTGCCAGGGGCAACAAGCGCATAGGAGTCCGCTACGTGCCACTCATGTTGACCGGCTCGGCCCAGACTTGGCTTAACAGCCACCCGGCCGGCAGCGTCAACTCCTGGGTGGACTTCGAGGAGGCGTTCGTCCGCAACTTCACTGGTACCTACAAGCGCCCTGGCCGGCCCCGCGAGCTGGCCATGTGCGTCCAAAAGGCCGACGAACCCCTTCGTGACTATGCACCCGGTGGACTGAGCTCCGTAATTCCTGCGAGGGGGTGCATGAGGTACATGCCATCTAGTACTTCATCGACGGCTGCGGAGACGGCACCCTCCTCAAGCACAAGCTCATGTGCACCGAGCCCACCTCTCTGGTGGTGCTCATGGCCAAGGCGGACAAATACGCCACGGCCGACTCAGCGATGCGCGTCAAGGTGACCGCCTCGGACAAGGTTGTGCCTACGCCGGCTACTCCCAAGCCGGCTGGGGACAACCGAGGCGGCCAGAACAACTACAAGCGCAAGGCGGATCAGATGGATCCCCGCTCCTACAGCAAGTTGGTGGCCAGCATGGAGGGCGAAGCATCGGCTCCTCAAGCCGGACCTTCATGAACGCATCCCAACAGAAGCAACACCAACTGGCTGCCCAAGCAGTCCTTCGAGCAGCTGCTCGACGCCCCTTGCAAGATACATTCTGGGGCGTAGCCGTCTTCCCACACCCTTCGACAGTGCAGCTTTGCGCGCCGGCTGTCGCAAGGAGATGGTTTGCCGGCTCCTCCGGGAACGCAAGCGGCCCCTCGTTAACCGGTTCCCAACCACGCTCCGGCTCCGCTGCCGCCGCCTCGCGACGACAGCCACCACCAAGACGACTACCCTCATCAAGACGGAGCATTCGTCGTCTTCACCAGTGAAGGCGACGACAAGCACAGCCTACGCCAGAGGCGGGCGAGGTAAACGCCACTGTCCCCCCGGTTCCCCAGTACATGCATTGGTCTGACAAACCAATCACATGGAGCCGGGTGGACCATCCTGCGGTGATGTCCAACCCGGGATCATATACACTCGTCCTCGACCCCATCTTCGCCTCCAAGAGGCTCGCCTGCCAATTCTCCCGGGTGCTGGTCGACGGTGGCAGCATCATCAACATCCTCTACCTCGACACTCTCCTCAAGCTCGGACTCAAGGAGACGGACAACCTACCGACCAGTATTGTTTTCCATGGCATCGTGCATGGGCAGTCCTGCTCGCCCATCGGCAAGATTCAGCTAGACGTCCTCTTCGGCGACAAAGCCCACTTCCGCCGAGAGTCCATATGGTTCGAGGTAGTGGATCTCAGTAGCCCGTATCACGCGCTGCTGGGGAAGACCGGCTCTGACCTAGTTTATGACTATTCTGCATTACGCCTACCTGAAGATGAAGATGTCGGGTCCCAAGGGCATCATCACTATTGTTGGCGACTACAAGAAGTCGCTCGAGTGTGCCCAAGATAGCAGCCGCCTCGCTGACGCCTTGGTGATTGCTGAGGAGAAGCGGCAGATCGACCGGCTCGTGGCCAGGCTACTGAGCAACCAGCAATTCCTTCTCCTCCGTCCCAATCGGCCGGCGACGGCTCTTTCAAGCCGGCTAAAGAGACCAAGCAGGTCCCACTCGACCCTGCCAACCCGAAGCAATGCTTCACCATCGGGGCTGTCCTCAGCCCCAAATAGGAAGGCGAGCTCGTCGACTTCTTCCGTGAGAATCGGGACATCTTTGCATGGTCCCCCAAGGACATGTCGGGTGTTCCGAGGAAGTACGCCGAGCACAAACTTCACGTGCGACCCGATGCAAAGACGGTGAAACAACCCCTGCACCGCTTCGCTGAGGGGAAGCGGCGCACGATCGGAGAAGAAATCACTCGGCTCCTTGCAGCCGGCTTCATCATGGAGGTTTTCCACCCGGACTGGCTGGCTAACCCAGTCCTGGTGCTGAAGAAGAACAACACATGGAGAATGTGTATTGACTACACTAGCCTGAATAAGGCATGTCCGAAAGACCTTTTCGCGTTGCCTGGGATAGATGAAGTGATCGACTCCACTGCAGGCTGTGAACTGCTGTCGTTTCTGGATGCTTATTCAGGCTACCATCAAATCAAGCTGGATCCAGCTGATCGCCTGAAGACCTCCTTCATTATGCCTTTCGGGGCCTACTGCTACACCACCATGACGTTCGGTCCGAAGAACGCAGGTGCGACATTCCAACGTTGCATGTAGCAGTGCCTACTGCCACAGATTGGCAGAAACATCCACGTCTATGTGGATGACATCGTCGTCAAGACGAAGCAGCACTTCAGCCTCCTCGACAACCTGCGGGAGACGTTCGCCAATCTGCGCGAGTACAAGATCCGGCTCAACCCTGAGAAGTGCGTCTTCGGGGTTCCAGGCGGCAAACTCTTGGAGTTCTTCGTGTCTTCCCGAGGCATTGAGGCGAACACCGAGAAGATCGACACCATTGAGCGGATGGTGCGGTCGGCTCGAATACTCGACGTCCAGAAGTTCGCCGGCTGCTTGGTGTCCCTTAGCCGGTTCGTCAGCCGGCTTGGGGAGAAGGCTCTTCCACTCTACCAGCTCATGAAGAAGACAACGAAGTTTGAGTGGAACGACCAGGCGGACGAAGCCTTCCGCGACCTCAAGCGGGTAATCTTTAGCATGCCGATCTTGGCAGCACCGTCTGAAAGGGAACCCATACTCATATACATCGCGGCAACCACTCGCGTGGTTAGCGTAGTGTTGGTAGTTCACCGTAAAGAGGAAGGCAAGGCCCTGCCAGTGCAGCGCCCTGTCTATTACCTTAGCGAGCTCTTGTCCGCCTCTAAGCAGAACTATCCACATTATCAAAAAATGTGTTAGGGTGTTTACCTTGCTGCAAAGAAGTTGAAGCAATACTTCCAAGAGCATGCCATCCCTGTGGTGAGCACTACTCTACTTTCAGAGATCATGGGCAACCGTGATGCCACAGACAGGATTGCCAAATGGACCATCGCCATGGCGGACCATGATATTTGATACGAGCCCCACACGGCCATCAAATCTCAGGTGGTGGCCGACTTCTTAGTCGACTGGGCCGAGACCCAGTTTGAGCCACCGCCTCCAGACTCCACGCATTGGCGAATGCACTTCGATGGCTCAAAGATGCGGACAGGACTGGGAGCCGGCATCGTCCTGACGTCTCCGAAAGGGGACGAGCTCAAGTACGCTCTCCAGATCCATTTCGCCGCCTCCAACAACGTCACCGAATACGAAGCACTGGCTCACGGCCTCCGGCTTGCCAAGGAGATCGGCATCCGGCGGCTAATATGCTTCGGCGATTCAGACTTAGTGCTGCAGCAGGTCTCTGGCGAATGGGATGCCAGGGACGCCAACATGGCAAGTTACCGCTTCCTCATCCAATAGCTCAGCGGTCCTTTTGAGGGTTGTGAGTTTCACCACGTTCCCAGGGCAGAAAATGAGGCGGCCGATACACTGGCGAAGATTGGCTCCACGAGACAGGCCATTCCAACCGGCGTCTCTCTCGAGCAACTCCATAAGCCATCTATCAAGCCGTCTCCCGAGTCGGCATCGATCTTTGTGCCGGCCGACTCTACGGTGCAAGCGCCGTCGGCCCCGTCAGTTACCCGGCTGCGGACCCCATGCCGGGTGCGGTGACTGCGCCGACTCCAAAAGCGGCACCGGCTGAATCCACGATGCATGCACCGTCGGCTCCACCAACTACGCCGGCTGCGGTTCCTATGTCGGCTCTATTGGTCCCACCGACTCCAATGGCGGCACCGGCTACGACAACAACCTCGGCTCTGCCTGGACCCGAATCCTCCCAGTGGGTGGACGTCATGGAGATAGACGGTGAGTCGGCTGCCGTGGCAGCTCCAGAGACACCATCAAGCTCGAGGGCTCCTGAAGCCCCCAACAGTCAAGACGAAGCGGAGGCGACCCTTGTGTCGGCTCCATCATGGGCTCAAACTATTCTGGCCTTCCTTCTTCGCGGCGAACTTCCTCAGAACGAGGCGGACGCTAGACAATTCCAGCACAGATCTGTCGCCTACGCCATCATCAATCGCGAACTGGTACGACGCAGCGTGACCGGCGTGTTCCGACGCTGCGTCGAATCAGAAAAAGGGTAGGAGATCCTCAGAGACATCCACCAGGGGGAGTGTGGGCATCACGCCGCCTCAGAACCCTGGTGGCCAAAGCATTCCATCATGGATTCTACTAGCCCATGGCCCGTGGATCTGGTTGACAAGTGCGAAGGTTGCCAGCGCTTCACCACGCAGAGCCACATGCCGCCTTCGGCCCTCAAAACCATTCCCCAATCATGGCCATTCGTCGTCTGGGGACTGGACATGGTAGGGCCCTTCAAGACGGCTCGCGAAGGGATGACACATCTTTTGGTGGCCGTCGACAAGTTCACCAAGTGGGTAGAAGCCAGACCTATCAAAAAGCTTGACGGCCCCACTCCTGTCAGGTTCATCACAGACATCTCTGTCTGATATGGCGTTCCCCACAGCATCATCACCGACAATGGCACCAACTTCGCCAAGGGTGCTCTGGCACTCTACTGTTCCAAGGTAGGCATCCGACTCGACTTGGCTTCCGTGGCACATCCTCAGTCAAACGGCCAAGCAGAGAGGGCCAACGGCCTGATTCTGGACGGCATCAAGCCAAGGCTGGTGGCACCACTGGCCAGGTCAGCCGGCTGCTGGATTCAAGAACTGCAGGCTATGCTATGGAGCCTCCACACCACGCCCAACCGGTCGACCGGCTTCACTCCATTCTTTCTGGTATATGGGTCTGAGGCTATTATTCCCATGGATATCGAGTTCGACTCGCCTCAGGTCACGCTGTACACAGAAACGGAGGCGAAGCAGGCAAGAGATGACGGTGTGGATCTCCTCGAAGAAGCAAGGGACTTGCCCTTGAGCCGGACGACCATCTACCAACAAAAGCTGAGATACTACCACAGCAAAAAGATCAAGCCTCTCTCTTTGAGGGAGGGAGACTTGGTCCTCAGAAGAATCCAGCGCACTGCCAGCCAGCACAAGCTCTCAACCCCATGGGAGGGACCCTTCATCATCCGTAGGGCGTTGCACAACAATGCTTACTACATGATCGACGCCCAAAAGCCAAGGAAGCGCAAGAGGGACGACTCCGGCCAAGAAACGGAACGTCCATGGACCGCGGCGTTGCTTCGCCCGTTCTATTGCTAAAAGGAAAGAGCATGCCCATGTATCTTTCCCCCTCTTCAGGGAACAACAACAAATGCAATAAAAAGAGCATGCTTCATGTTTCTTTTTATTGAGAGTTTTCACTCAATGTACGCCCTCTGACTCGCTTCAATAAGCTCGGGGGCTACACCGCGTACACCTCTTGCTGGCTTTATCAAGCTCGGAGGCTACGCAGCGCACGCCCCTTGCTGGCTTTAATAAGCTTCGGGGCTCACTAGCCGCTAGGACGCCTTCCCTATTGAAAATGAACACATGGCGTAACTGGCAGATCCCTGGTCACCTCGTACGAGCCTGCGGGCTGGCTCCGACCGCCTGGTTTGCGAGGTGACGCTAGGTCAGGTCGGATACATGCCAAGTTCGGCTACAAAGGGTCGCCGGCTCGGGCTGGCTCGATCATATATACGATCTCATTCAAGTCGGCCTCTGATTGGCTTATGTCTTGTTCTTTAAGTCTTGATGGCTTCGAATAAGGGGTCAATGAGGAATCAAAAGACAAGATCATAAGACAACACCTTAGCATACGAATATAATGCTGAATACATACATTCACAAAAGCATTGGCCCACGGCCCATGTTCATTACATCCCTCCAGGGGTAGAACAAAACACAAAAGGACACCAGCTACGGGGCTGCGGCCTCATCGGTCGCCCCGGCCGCTGCTCCTGATGTGGTAGCATCACCATCTCCGGCAGCTCCCGAGGCGGTTGCGCCATCTTCCTCGCAAGGACTCCTGGCTCCGTCCGCACCGGAGTCGGCATAAGCCGCAGCGCTGGAGGCGGCAGCAGAGTCCGTAGCCCGGGCCGCCTCGTCGGAGCTGTCATCAGCGTCATAGGGCTGAAGGCCGTGCAGATCTTCAGTGATTACACCGCCATCTTCACCCCGCTCCAAAACGAAGTCGTCTGAGGCTGCGTACTCGGCGATGGCGTTGGCACTC
Source organism: Hordeum vulgare subsp. vulgare (assembly GCF_904849725.1). Taxonomy (NCBI): domain Eukaryota; kingdom Viridiplantae; phylum Streptophyta; class Magnoliopsida; order Poales; family Poaceae; genus Hordeum; species Hordeum vulgare. The sequence continues at coordinate 230,457,560 of NC_058518.1, read as the reverse complement.
ACAGGAAGCGCCTCCTCCATGCCTTGCAGCTCTGCCTCCGAGCCGTCGCGCTAGGTGGCAAGTTTGCCCAAGTTCAGGTTCCGATACCAGGACTTGGCCAAGCGTAGGGCCATGTCAGCCCCAGCCCGCGCAGCAGAGGCGCGCCAGGCATCCAGGCGTTCTCCGCCTGCTGCAAGCCAGTGGGCGAGCCGGCTCATGGACGCCGGCTCCACGCCGTTGGCCACAAGGCCGCCACCATCGAAGAGCCTGTGACCTGGAGCTGAGCCACAGACTCGCCCAGGGCGCGCAGGCGGGCCCGAAGGCCGACCCCGATCTCTTCCACGCTCCAGCCGGAGGTAGTATCTACCTCCTGCCCAGCCGTGCGGTGCTCCTCGCGGCTCACCTCGACGGCGGTGTCAGCCGCGATCTGGGTCTCAGGGAACATACCTAGAATGGCGGCAGCCAGGGCGTAAGAACACAGCAAAAAGAGGAGACGGCCAAAAAGACCAAAAACAAGACAAGGAAGGGAGACCCACGATGGAAAGCGCCATCGGTCTCCTGGGAGACCTCGAGGACCTCGCGCTCCCGTACCTTACTCGCATGAGTAAGGCGGGCAACCTCCTCCTGGAGAGTTGCCGCAGACTCCAAGGCCTTGGCCACCTGCGTCTGCTTCTGGACAAGGGCCTCCTCCTTCTTCCTCAAGGCGGCGTCCTTGAGGTCCATCTCCTTGAGATGAAGCGACGCGAGGCGATCCACGTCGGCAAAGTAGGATGCCACCTTCTCCTGCAATGTGGCACACAGCTGCTCCAGCTCACCCCGGCCGGCCGCCTCAAGCTCCTTCTTCTCCGTATGAAGAAGGTCCAGCTGCTCCTAGAGCCGGTTGCCTACGTTGCACAGGGCATCCCGCTCCGTGGCAGCCTCGCCCAGCCGGGCTTCGAGCTCGGCGATCCAGCTATCAGCCCCCAGGTGCTGGGTACGCAGCTCATTATAAGCCTGCGCCTGAGCATCATAGAGCTCGTGCTAGAAGAGAAAAAAACAAGATTAAGATTCGGCCTAGTTAAGAATTAACCAGCCCGATTCTCGGGGGATACACCCGGTGGGTGCGCTAACGCGCCCCCACTGAAGAAGTCATACAAGGGCCTCCAAGAGATTCGGACCGGTCGACGATCGACCGGCCCAATTCTCGGGGGCTACACCCAGTGGGTGCGCTGTCGCGCCCCAACTAACGCCAAAGGAAGAGAAAGAAAGTTCAAAAAGCCAAGAAGAAAACACCTACCTGGGTGCGGGTCTCCAGGCGCTCCATGTCACCGCACACCACGCGGGCCGAGTGCTCCACCTTGGACAGGCTGCTGGCAAACAACGTCACCAGCTCCGGTACGCCAGAAAGCACGGTGCGAGCGGGCAGTCGCAGGGGGGCCAGGTTTGCCACCCGCCACATCCTCATGGGCTGGCCCCCAGCCCGGCCCTCAGCTCCTAGCGCAACAGGGCCGTGCTGGGGGGTAACGATGGCACCGGCTCCTGGTGCCAGATCGGTACCCCGCTCGGGCGCCATCCCGGCTGGCGCTACCTCCTCCGCGGGAGGCGGATGGGCCGCGTCCGGCGCATCCATGGTCGCCCCTGGGGCGTAAGGGGCCGTGTCCGGCGCACCTAGGTCTAACTCCGGCGCGTCGGGTGCCGCCTCGGCCCTGGGAGAGTCAGGGACCGTTTCCAGGTCCACCTGCGCCGACGCTTCTGGCCCTGATGGCTGGGCCCCCTCAGCCCTTGGGGCCGGCCTGGAGGCGGCCTCGCTAGCTAGCTCCTCCGCACGAGCGTGTGCGGAGGGGTCATGTCTAGCCTTCGCACGCTTCTCCACCGGTCTCTTGCCCCGGCTGGGGCGAGGCTGGCCCACGGCGGCCTTCCCCGCAGTCGTGTCCCACGGGCGCTTGGACTCCGTCTCAAGCTCCCTCTGGGCAGCATCAGCTGCTTCCCAGCCAGCCCGCTCGGCTGTGGAGGCAGTGTCTTCATCCACATCCTCCGCCTCCCTGTCAAGCAAAACTCCTAAGAATGAGGCCCCTCACAAGATGGATGAAGGAAAAGAGGAGGAAATCTTACCCCGCTACCACAGGGACCTACCTCCGACCAGCACCGCAGCGTCTCTTGACGCCGCTTGCTCGCTGTCCGGCTGGAGGACCCGGCGCCGGCCGCTTAGAAACCGGCCGGGAAGCTGTGGCACCCTTGCCCTTCTTCCCGGCTGCCTCGTCAGCAGCGGTCACTCCGTCCCTTTGACGCCTGACTCGCCTCAGTGGCGGGCTGGTCACCTCCTCCACCTCATCAGAGTCCTCCTCGAAGGCTGCACCAGAATAGAATGAGGCTATCTCGTCGTTGTCCATCCAGTCTGCAACGGCGGGCCGTGCGTACTCACCAGACTGCTCTGTCCCTTCCGACTCCAGGGGATTCTCCGAGCCGGCGGAGGAGTCTGAGCGGGATTCCATCACGCCCTCGTCCTCAATCTCCGAGGCGTCGGCCACCTCCACATCGGGAGCAGGCGGACGGAGGGACCCCTGCAGGCTCTCGAACAGCTACGGAAAAGGATTCAACCAACGGCTCAGCAACACAACCGACTTCAAGGCAAACAACAGAGAAGAAAGAAGCCACCTACCATCGGAGGCGGATGAGCCCCGTTGAACGGGGACATCCCCCACGTCCCTTCCCCACTCTCATCCATGCGGACGATGGAGATCAGGTTCACCCTTCGCGCTACAGCGCCGGGGGTAAACCTCTTGGTGGATAGCCGGCATGGATCATGCCGTCCACCCATCTGACAGACCAGATGCGGCCGCCTGTGCAGGGGCAGGATCCGGCGGACCACCATGGTGGTGAGAAGGTCGCGGCCGAGGAGGCCGCTCTTCTCCAAAATGTCGAGGTGGGCACAGATAAGTGCCACCTCAGGAATTGGCTTGGGGGTCTTCGCATCCCAGTTCCGCCGCGTCGGCGGGGCGATGTCGAACGGGGGCATGTTGAGGGCGCCTTGGGCTGGGTCGGCGCTCTTCACGTAGAAGAAACCCTTCTGCCAATGCTTGGTGGATTCTTGCAGAGGCATCTGGGGGAAGCCAGACTTCGAGCGATGATGCACCAACGCGGCCCCGCACGGCGTCATTGGGCGCGGCCCCGTGAGCTTCTCCACCTCGGATTTCTCCATGGCGATGGATTGCTATTTAAAAAAGAAGAGGTTGCGCCACAGATCGACGCAGGGCTCGATCCCCATGAAGCCCTCGCACAGGACCACGAAGGCCGCTAGCTCCAGAATGGCGTTCGGCGCCAGGTGACGCGGCTGCAGGCCAAAGAATTGGAGCCATTCGGAGGAGAAAGAGCTAGCCGGGAGCCCAAAGCCTCGGTAGAAATGCTTAACGAAGACCACGACCTCTCCCGCGGCGGCTGCGGGAGCGGTCTCGGTGCCAGGGAGGTGCACCAACACTTGGGCAGCCGGGGGCAGCAGTCGGTGGTGACGAAGCGCCTCGATGTGCCCCTCATCGACGTCGCTGCCCAACCAGGCTCCCTGTGAGGATGCCTTGTGTGCCGAGGACTTCTTCAAAGAAGAACCGCCAGCCATGGCTGCGGGTGACGAGAACCCGAAGGGGTCGGCGATTTCGCGCGACGAAGACGAAGAAGATGAAGGGTGCAAGCTCTTTCTTTCTGAGTGCAGGGAGGAGGAGAGCGCGGATGCGGGGCAAGAAGGCGGGCGAGTGGCCTCCTCGGAACCCCCACATCCCATTTAAACCCCCATGAAGCATCGTGGGGAGGGGATCCGGTGCGTGCCGAGCCCCATTAATCCCGTGTATTACGGGCGGTAACGCTTCCCTAAGCCCAACCGTCGTTGGATAATCCGCAGAGGATCCCCCGTGCGGAGGCCGAGGGGGCGTCGTGGCGTGACCCAGGGCTCAGGCCCGGTCCCGTCATCAGTAATCACCATCATTACGCCAGGCGGGGCCTGGCACGTGGCATTCTCCGAGCAAGTTGCAACGAGACCGAAGCGTCGCTTTGAAGCCAACCGGTTTCGGAGCCGTCGTCCTTCATCGCGAGCAGCGGCCAAAATATCAAGAACAATCGACAAGCCGGTGAAGCCGCCCACCTGCAGGCGGCAGGCTTCCCCAGCTTCGGGGACTACTGTCGGGGGATAACCCCGGGGTAGGCTCATCAAGCCTGTTCCTTCATTTCCGGCCCAATGCACATGAGCGTATACATATTCCCAAGGCCCAAGTCTTCTGGCCGGCGAGGCAGCACCTACCGGCTAGAGGACGAGGCGGCCATCCCTCTGGCCGGCCAGGCAACCCCTGCCGGCTAGAGCCGAGGCGGCCTCCTCTTCTAAGCCGGCCTGCCCCGCCAACCGGGCTAGGGAGGAGGCGGCTGCACATAAGCAGGGTAGCCGGCCGAAGAGCACAAGTCACATCAGATCGTAGGTCAGGATAAGACCTCATGATTAAAGGTAGCTATGCGTCAGCAAAGGTACTGGATCGAGGCGCCCGACAGGTACGAGAGTCGGCGGCCACGCCGCTGACCTACCCCGGCTCTGATCCATCACCTAGCATAGTGTCGGACCATCACACTCCCACTCCATTACTGCACTTGGCGTGGGGAACAGTGGAGGCGGCCGTACTACGTGCCCATCACGAATCTCGCGGGGCGACGCTTGACGTACACCGCGTGCTCGGCGTCAACCTTATACGAGAGCCTCATTGGCCAGCCGGTGGGTCCCACGGCCAATCGAGACCATGCAGCCGGCGGGCCCCTCAAGCGACAAGACAAGACTCTTGTCGGCCCCTGGCCAGCCGGTGAGGCTCCCAGCCGGGTCCCAGACTTGTACCCTTTATTCCTATTGTAGGCCGGCGGGTTCGTCTATAAAACCCCCCGGTCGCGCTCCATGCAAGGTGGTCGATCGTTCACCAGTCATACAACACAGCACACTCACCAACCATAGAGAGAGAGGTAGAGACGAGCCGGCTGCTCCCCTCTTCCTCCTCCCTACACAGCTCCACGAGCAACATTGTACTCTATTCATATACATCAAACACTCCGGCAGGATTAGGGGTATTATCTCTACGGAGAGCCCTGAACCTGGGTACATCGTGCATCCCATGCGTGTACCAACCTCGTTCCCAGCGTCCCCCTTTGTACCTTCGGTTCTCACCGACTTTAGCCTACCAATGGCATATGTTGTGAGTATTCACCGACAAGACCCAAACTATGAACGTAGAAAATGATCGTGGTAGTTTATAGCTACTGTTTCCGCATGTGAATGTATCTGTTCCTATGACCATGAGATCACACAACTCCCAAACACCGGAGGAATCCCTTGTGTGTATCAAATGTCGCAATGTAACTGGGTGACTATAAAGTTGCTCTACAGGTATCTCTGAAGGCGTCTGTTCGGTTGGCATGGATCAAGAATGGGATTTGTTACTCCGTGTGACGGAGAGGTATCTCGGGGCCCATTTGGTAATACAAGATCACAACAAGCCTTGCAAGCAATGTGACTCAGGAGTTAGTTATGGGATTTTGTATTACGGAATGAGTAAAGATACTTGCGAGTAAGAAAATTGAACTAGGTATAGAGATACCGATGGACAAAGGGAACAACATACGGGATTAACTAAATCCTTGACATAGAGGTTCAACCGATAAAGATCTTTGTAGAATATGTAGGAGCCAATATGGGCATCGAGGTCCCACTATTGGTTATTGACCGGAGAGTGTCTGAGGTCATGTCTACATAGTTCTCGAACCCGCAGGGTCTGCACACTTAAGGTTTAGTAACGTTTCGATATAGTTAAGTTATGTATGTTGGTGACCGAAGGTTGTTCGGAGTCCCGGATGAGATCATGTCATGAGGAGCTCCGAAATGGTCCGGAGGTAAGGATTGATATATAGGAAAGTGCTCTTTGAACTCCGGAAAAGTTTCGGGCATTTCCGGAAGTGTACCAGGAGTGATGAATGGGTTCCGGGGGTCCACCAGGTGGGCCTACCCACCCCAAAGGATCTCATGGGCTGTGGGAGGACGTGAATCAGCCCCTGGTGGGCTGTCCAAACCCCCCACTAAAGCCCAATGCTGCTAGGAGGTGGGATGGAAAGAAACCCAAGTGGAGAAGGGTGGAATCCTACTAGGAGTAGGATTGGAGGTGGACTCGTCCACCTCCTCCCACTCCAGCCGAACCCTTTGAGGGTTTTGACGCTGCCTCCACCCCTCCCTCCCTCCTATATATACTAGAGGATTTGAGGACAGACCTAACCCTAATAAGCCACGTGTTGCCCTCTTTATCTCTAGATTGTTTTCTCCTCTAGATTAGTTCAGCACAGCTTGGAAAAGCCTTGTTGGATTAGTTCACCACCACCACCACCACGTTGTTGTGCTCGATAACTCATCTACCTCTCCACCCCTCTTGCTGGATCAAGACGGTAGAGATTGTCATCGAGTTGTACGTGTGCTGAACGTGGAGGTGCTGTCCATTCAGCACTAGATCGGGATGGATCGTGATGGGATCGCGGAACGGATCGTGATGGGATCAGAGGACGGTTCGTGATTGGATCGTGAAGACGTACAACTACATCAACCGCGTTATATACGCTTCCACTTAGCGATCTACAAGGGTATGTAGATGCACTCTCCCCCCCCTCATAGATGGTCATCACCATGGATAGATCTTGTGTGTGCGTAGAAATTTTTTGTTTCCCATGCGACGTCCCCCTACAATGGCATCATGAGCTAGGTCTATGCATAGATGACATCTTGAGTAGAACACAAAGGAGTTTGTGGGCGTTGATATTCAGATTGCTTCCCTCCTTAGTCTTTTCTTGATTCAGCGGTATTGTTGGATGAAGCGACCCGGACCAACATTACTAGTACGCTTACGAGAGACCTGTTCCATCGAATAACATGCAACTTGTTGCATAAAGATGGCTGGCGGGTGTCTGTTTCTCCTACATTAGTTGAATTGGATTTGACAGAGGTGGTCCTTGGAGAAGGTTAAATAGCAACTTGTGTATCACCACTGTGGTTTTACGTATGTAAGATGCGATCATGCTAGAGACCCATAGCAGCCACGTAAAACATGCAACAACAAATTAGAGGAGGTCTAACTTGTTTTTGCACGATATGTTGTGATATGATATGGACAAAGACATGATATGATATATTTGATGTATTAGATGATCATGTTGTAATAGTTAAATATATACTTGCACGTCGATGCTACGGCAACCGGCAGGAGCCATAGGGTTGTCTTTAATTATTTTGCGTCTAGTGATGCTTTGCTTTATCGCTAGTTCAGTATCTTTAGTAGTAACATCATAGTTGGCACGGCAACCTCAATGGCAGCACAATGATGGAGATCATGATGATGGAGATCCTGGTGTGGCATCGCTGACGATGGAGATCACGTCGGCGCTTTGGTGATGGAGATCAAAAGCACAAGATGAAGGCCATATCATTTCACTTATGATTTGCATGTGATTTTAATCCTTTTATGCGCCTTGTTTTCCTTAGTACGACGGTACCATTATAAGGTGATCCCTCACTAAACTTTCAAGATAAAGTTGTGTTCTCCCCGAGTGTGCACCGTTGTGATAGTTCGTCGTTTTGAGACACCACATGATGATTGGGTGTGATAGACTCTACGTTCACATACAACGGGTGCAAGACAGTTGTGCACACGCGGAACACTCGGGTTAAACTTGACGAGCCTAGCATGTACAGACATGGCCTCGGAACACAAGATACTGAAAGGTCGAACATGAGTCATATGGTAGATATGATCAACATAGAGATGTTCACCATTGAAACCAACTTAACTCAGCTGATGATCGGACTTGAGTTGGTGAATTTTCATCATGTCTCACTCTAATTACTAGAAGGATATCAATTTGAGTGGGAGTTCTTAACTAATACGATTAATTGAACTTATTTTCATGAACATAGTCAAAATGCCTTTGGAAATTATGTTGTACTTGCGCTATAGCTCCATAGTTTTTTATATGTTCCTAGAGAAAACTTAGTTGAAAGATGATAGTAGCAACTATGTGGACTAGGTCTGTAAACTGAGGATTGTCCTCATTGCTACACAGAAGGCTTATGTCCTTAATGCATCACTCGATGTGCTAACCCCACGAGTGTGGTTTCTGGATGTTGCGAACATCTGACATACACATTTTTGATGATTATGTGATAGTTTAGTGTGTCATGCTTTACATCTTAGAATTGAGGCACCCATGACGTTTTGAATGTCACGAAGCATATGAGATGTTCCAAGAGCCGAAATTAGGATTTCAGGCTCGTGCCCGTGTTGAAAGGTATGAGACCTTCGACAAGATTCCTGGCCTGCAAAGTAAGAGATAAAAGCTCAATCGTTCAGCATGTGCTCAGATTGTCTGGGTACTAAAATCGCTTGAATCGAGTGGGAGTTGATCTTCTAGATAAGATAACGATTGACATAGTTCTCCATAGTCACTGCCACCAAACTATAGCATATCAGGGATGCACAAGACGATTCCTGAGTTATTCGTGATGTGTGACACCGTGAAAGTAGAAATCAAGTAGGAGTATCAATTGTTGATGGTTAGTGAAACCACTAGTTTCGAGAAGGGCAAGGGAAAGAAGGGATACTTCATGAATGGCAAACCAGTTACCGCTCTAATAAAGAAACCCAAGGTTGAACCCAAACCCGAGACTAGGTGTCACACCCTGTTTTTACCTTATCTCAAGTGTAGTCTCTTCAAAACTTGAGTTTATTCAAACTTTTTAAGCAAGTTCTATGAGTGCCATGATTGCCATTGTTTGTGTGTGTGCTGGAATAAGTGGATCCAAAAAACAATATTTTTATAACCTGATATTTCCAAAAGGGAGTTTTTCTCATTTTATGACTATTTCAAAACCTTGCTTTGGGTTTCCACCGCAAGTCCCTGATTCCAAGGGAGTGCCTTCACCCAAAGATTGTATTTTGATTTTAGCACTATTTTAACTCTCCAAAATCATGAAATAATTATTTTATAAAATATGTTTCTATTTTATTTGCATGTCCTTTCGTGAGGCCAGAAATATGGAAAATTATTTTTCTGCCTTAGAAAAATCTGAGAAAAATTGGAGATACTCAAAGGAAAATATATTTTCCATACATAAGATTTTCAACCCCTAATTATGTCTGTTTTGACCTTTTGAAATATTTCTAAAGGAAATATTTTCAATAAATTCCCAAAAAAAATTAGCATGCTTCCCATGCTATATCTGGTAGTCATGCCAAGTTTCACCTCATTCCAACATGGTTTGGTTCACAAAATATTCCTAAAACCTTCCGTGTCCAGAATCAAGTTGTACCAACTCTACATAGCAAAGTTTGTCCAAATGGCGTGAAACTTTGTAGAGTGCTCAACTCCCCAAATAAGGAGACCCTGCCAAAAATTGGATTTGTGGGGATTAATTTACCCACATTCTCTTTTGAAAGGACATAACTGCCCATTTGGGGGTGATTTCAAGTTTGCACTGTGAAACTTGTCCAATGCGCACGCACCCGGGTTGCCGGGTGGCTAACTAGCCGACTGGCCAGTTGGGCCGGCCCAGCCACTAGCCGAGCCACTCCAGGGTTAAGCCCCTTTTTCTTTTTTCTTTTATATTTATTCTAAATGATTTTTGTAGAGTTAAATATTTAATCAAATTTCAATATTTCCCCCCCCACAAATCTTCTAAAAATATGTAGAATTTATTAGTGTTGTTGCACTATTTTTTGTAAAAACTTTTACTCATAGCTTTGATTAAAATGTTTAGTGTAAATAATTTAGCCACTGTTATTTAGGTTTTAAAAATACCTTTTTGCATAAAAATCACAGAAAAACATTTTTAAAACTATAATAAATATTTATCAGAAAATCGTAACATTTTTAAAGTGAGTTTGTTCTTTGGTTTTGAATGATCTTCTTATTTTATTACTACTATAACGATGATAGATTCCGCGTTTGACGAAGGAGTTGGACTCGAAGGCCCCGAAGACCCCGAATACCTAGCTGACCAAGGCAAGCAGCCCTTTTCCCATGTCTGAGAAAACATTTTCATGCATGCCAACTTGAATACTTTATTCCGATGAGGGTCACGTTGATAATATGTTGACAAGTAGACAGTAGAGCTACGCATAGAAAGAGCATGTGCATGATGATGGTAACACAAAGTTGATATCAAGGTTTTACAAAAACCCCGTCGGGTGCCACAAATGTCAAATTTTGGGCTCCGCAAAACCCTAAAGATTCGAACTCAGGGGCATGTACGAAGATCTCTCACGGCCTGACCTCACCTAGATCTCTACTCGATGGGAACGGCGAAGAGCTCACTCGATGGTGAGCGAAACACAGAACATAATAGTTTACCCAGGTTCAGGCCACTGCGAAGCGTAAAACCCTACTCCTGCTTTGGTGGATTGCCTCTCGTGGAGGTTGGTGGATGAACTAGTATAGTGTTCTTCGACCACAGAGGCTGGATGGCCTTAGTGGTGTGTGGGTTTGTGGATGAGAGTTGATCCCCCCATCTATGAAGCAACCTATGCTCTATTTATAGTGGCAGCCCTAGTCCTCTTCCCTTATTATTTCAGCGGGAAGGGGTCCTACAACGACCAATTTCGAAGGGGGACAGGGGAACATGCTTCCCCTGTCCGAAAGTGGTCTTCGTCTGCAAAGTAACTATGAGCGTTGCAGGGTCGGGCTCGGGGATGACGTGTGTCCTATCAGCGGGCGGCCAGGGTATTGTTGCACGAGAATGGAAACCTTTAGAAGATGCCTTGGGAACCTGCGTTCGTTCTTGCCCCCTTTGCACCAAAGGAGAAACTGCTCCGCTCTGATGTCTACTGCTCGCCTATCCTTCCCCTGCGTCACCCTTGACTCGTGTGGCCGGGCCTCGCCTCGAAATATCCGCTGCTCCGGAGGGGCCTGAGGTGGCCCCTACGGGTCTTGATGCTACTCCTCCTCGTGAGGCTTGGCCCCTCACGAGGGCCTTGTCCTGAGTGATGTCGGGCCCGTTGGTTCTAGGTCGATGAAGTGGGCCATCCGTGGAATGCATGCAGATAGGTCTGGGTACACCCATTCCCAGAACGCCGACAGTAGCCCCGGGGCCTAAGGCACACCGTGGTTGGCTTCTTGGCGAAGCCTGGAGGGCGGCCTAAACCATCGCGGGCCCTATTTGCCTGCGTGCTAGGCGGTACACGTGTCCAGCAGCCATGTGGCGACGCTCTCGCTCCTCAACACATCCGGGGTGCGCCAGGCCACGATGGCACGATCCCCAAGAATCGTGCATGCCTTCATTTCTCCCATTGAATGGCACAGGCGCGGCCTGACCACACCCAATGGCCCTCGCGGACATGACCGCTCGATGGACAGGTGAGGCACGTGCGCGGCAGCGATCCCATCGGTCCACCTCGCAACCCTCGTGGGGCGCGCGATGCTCGCGCTCCCACGACGGTTGGTGGTTGTGGCTCGCCTATAAATATGCCCCACCCCCGCCACGAGGGAGGCACTGCAATCTTGAGCTTCCTTTATGTTTCCTCTGCTCGCCGCGAAAAAACCTCTTCTACCCTTCGTCCCTCATCCTCATGGCGTCTCCTGGAGACGGTCTTAAGCGAGGGAAGCATGCGGCGCCTCCCGCGCCTTCGTCCGCCCCGGAGGCGGCGGAGGGCCCTCGAGGCTTCCGGTTCCTTCACCGCTGGGCTATGGCTGTCGATTAAGCCCCTTGCTTGTATCTCCTTTACTTGTCGCCTCATCAGCTGCTTGGTGGTTGATTTCCTCTCTTCTCCAGCGTGCCCTCCTCCAAGAAGCCCAAGCTTGGCGAATTTCAAGAGGAGGTGGAGGGGCTGCGGGCTCATCTTTATAGCGCCGAGGCCACCCGCCATGGTGAGGCGGAGGCCAAGTCGGAGCTGTCATCGTTGCAGCAGCAGGTCAAGGAGGCAACCGACTCTGTCCAGGCCATCTAGGACGAGGCGTTGTATGCCAGGCTGATGGCATCACAACGCGCCAAGCAGTTCATGGACATCGTCGGCCGGGCGACTGCCGCGATGCACCGATTTGTGGGAGAGGCCCCGATGCTGCCCAATGTGAGGAGAGATGGGGGTTACCTCGCCTTCTTCGAGAAGGTGGTCGAAGCACTGGTGGCCGGCGTCTCCCGGGTGCAGGAGGAGAGTGCGTCCACTGCGCACGAGCTTCTGGGCCTTGCCTTCATGCTCGTCTTCTCAAACCTATGTCGCCTCGTCCCGGAGCTCGATCTCCAGCACGTTGTCGAGCCAGTGCCTGCTGAGTCCCGTCATCTTCTTCGGGACGAGGTCCGCCCGCGTGTGGACGCCCTGGTGGAGCAGTACGTCCAGGTGCCCGCCTCGAGCGAGGAGGAGGGCCCCGACGTCGAGCCACCTGGCGCCATTGGTGACGCTGGCAGCCCCTCCCCTTAGGTGTCATCATCTTCCGTCTCCTTCCCCTATAATAGTGGACCAAGAACCTTGCCCTATCGAGCGTTAAACTTTTGTTTGTTGCCTTCGTCGTTCTTCTTTTCCCTTTTGCTCCTGAATCGATGGCTTGCTCATCGGTGGTCGTCACGGCTTGGCTTCGAGGTTTAGGGCCCGTCAATGTCCTATCCTCCCGAGGCACCGCTCGTGTCGCCACATGCTCAGTCAATGGCTGCTATTGCAACAAAAGACCTTCCAACGGTGCCAGAAACAAGCGTGCTAACGGGAGACTATTCTTGTCTTGATTCTCCTCAGCAACGGCACCAAGAATCCTTCTGCTAGGGCTACGCCTTTAGGGGCTTCCTTGGCAAATATGCAAAGGATCCCCCCCTGGCCTTGGAGCCTTGCGTTGGTGTTCCTTCGAAGCGGAAAGGGTGATGTAGCACATCGGCGGTAAGTATTTCCCTCAGTTGTGAGAACCAAGGTATCGATCATGTGAAGGAGTATCACAAGTACCCGCACAAACACTAAGAGTTTGCTCCCAACGCTATGAAGGGGTTGTCAATCCCTTATAGATTGTTTGCCATGTGAGAACTGAAAGCAGCAAGAAACAAAGCAAAGTTAAAGCAAAAGTGGAAACCATAGGTGTGAATAGACCCGGGGACCGTAGTGTTCACTAGTGGCTTCTCTCATGAAAGCAAGTAGACGGTGGGTGAACGAATTACTGTCGAGCAATTGATAGAACCGCCCAAAGTCGTGACGTTATCTATGGCAATGATTATATCTATAGGCATCACGTCCAAAACAAGTAGACCGATACTTTCTGCATCTACTACTTTTACTCCACACGTCGACCGCTATCCAGCATGCATCTAGTGTATTAAGTTCATGAGAACAGAGTAACGCCTTTAGCAAGATGACATGATGTAGATGGACAATCTCATATCTACGATAAAATACCATCTTGTTACACTTGATGGCAACAACATGATGCGTGCCTTGCTTCCCCTTCTGTCACTGGGAAAGGTCACCACACGGTATGAACCCAAAACCAAGCACTTCTCCCATTGCAAGAATCATAGATCTAGTTGGCCAAACAAAACCCAAGACTCGGAGAGACTTACAAGGATATCAAATCATGCATATAAGAAATCAGCAAAGACTCAAATATATATCATAGATAATCTGATCCCACAATTCATCGGATCTCGACAAACACGCCGCCAAAGAGGATTACATCGGATAGATCTCCATGAAGATCATGGAGAACTTCGTATTGAAGATCCAAGAGAGAGAAGAAGCCATCTAGCTACTAACTACGGACCCGTAGGTCTGAAGTGAACTACTCACGAGTCATTGGAGGGGCGATGATGTTGATGAAGAAGCCCTCCAACTCCAAATTCCCCTCCGGCAGGGCACCGGGAAGGGTCTCCAGATGAGATCTCGCGGAAACATAAGCTTGCGGCAGCGGAAAAGTGTTTTCGTGGATACCCTGATTTTTTCTGGATTTTTAGGGAATTTATAGGCCAAAGACGTAGGGCAGGAGAGCGCGAGGGGGGCCACAAGCTTGGTTGCGGTGGCCTCCCCCCTGTCCGCGGCAACAGGGCTTGTGGGCCCCCTGTGGGCCCACTTGCTTGGCCCTCAAGCCTCCCGATCTTCTTCCGTTCTGGAAAAATTCATTTCGGGGATTTTATTCCGTTTGGACTCCGTTCCAAAATCAGATCTGAAAAGAGTCAAAAACACAGAAAAAACAGGAACTGGCACTTGGCACTGAGTTAATAAGTTAGTCCCAAAAAAGATATAAACGGTAAACAAAACATCCAAAGTTGACAAGATAACAGCGTGAAACCATCAAAAATTACAGATACGTTTGAGACGTCTCAATGGCCTCCTTCCTTGTCGCAGCTGACTCCGTAGGCTCTGCATCCCTTCGTTAGTACGCATGTTTTTAATTCACTGTTAGTTTGACGTGAGACCAGAGGGTCCCGGTCTGGGCTTGAGGGGTACTTAGCTCATGGGTTTGCGTTGGTCCCTTGTGTAGTCCCTCCTGAGCAGCTCCTATTTCGTAAGTGGGACGGGGTGAAGACCCTTTCGGCACTCTATGTCTGCAGGTCCTGGTCCTGCACATTTTACTGCCTCTCTGAGGCGCAATCCGTCACCAAGGTTGTTCCTCACGAGGCAAGGCCCTGACCCGGAGGCCAGGCGGCCTTGTGACCAGTAAGGCTCCTGAGGCATCCTGCTCAGGAGCCCCCCTTGACACTCAAGCTGCTCTGCGTCATCAGGCCCCGGTCCCGCACATTTCCCCACCGCCATTAGGATCGCGCTTCACAGGGCGGGGCCCCGCCATTCCTAATGCCGACCGGGTCTCCCGGACGGTGCCAACAATGGCGAGTGGCATTATGACCAGTAAGGCTCCTGGGGCAGTGCCCAGGAGCCCCCCTTCTGGCGCTCAAGCGATTCCGCACTATGTTCCTTTGGTCATCGCCCAGGGGGCCCTCATGCCTCCCAAGACTCTTTGTGGTGTTATCAAGTTTCGGTCTCGACCTAGGAGCGGGGGTTGACTACTAAAAAATGTTTGCCCCTGGGGCGGCAAGTCCTTGCTTTCATGCTCCTTGACTCCTAGGGGCGGTGCTGAGGGTTCATCTCCAAAAATGTCCTCTGGGCGGGACGCTTTAAAGCCAGCGAAATGAGAAAGCGCAAGAGAAAGTTTTCCCCCCATTTTTGTTTTTCAAACATCAGGCACTGAGAATTAAAAACCAACTTTTGAAATCGACAAGTTTAAATTCAGCGGAGGATAGTTCAGAATCCAAGAAAAGCAAGCAAGCATCGCGTCCGGCACTTAGGATGACATTGTCATTGATGAACTATATGGGTTTCCTTGCTAGCCGCGGGCATAGTCATTGGTGGACTAAGTTGATTGCCTCCGTCTGCACCGAGTGCGGAGCATAGGTCTTCCACTAGGCGTGGGGTGGACCCCTTCCGCGTCCTCGGGGGGCCCTAGGCGTATACAGCCTCGGCTCGTTATTACGTGAGAGTGTCACGGTGGGGGTGTATATGGGAGGTCGCGAGGACCCTTTGGCCTCGCGAGTGTCCCTACCCCCGAGGCATAGGCGCCTAATTCCAGAAGTCATTGGTAGACTGTGTTGATTTTCTCCATCTGTACCTAGCACGGAGCATAGGTCTTCCACTAGGTGTGGGGTGTACCCCTTCCGCGTCCTCGGGGGGGCCTGGACGTATACAGCCTCGGCTCGTTACTACGTGACAGTGTCATGGGATGAAGTAGGTTCTGGAATGATTGAAGGACGATGCAGAGGTGCGACGGGTCGATGCAGGTCATGCGCGCTCGTTCTCCGAAGGCCAATTAAGGGCTTTTCCATGGCTCTATGTCGACAGGTCCCAATCCCGCACATTTCCCTGTCGTCGTGAGGCGCCTCATGAGGAAAGGCCCCGACACCCCGCCGATACCGAAAAACCTGGACGGCACCAGGGTGGTCAAGTGGCTTTGTGAACGGTAAGGATCCTCAGGCGCGATGCTCAGGAGCCCCCCTTAACATTTGAGCGGCTCTACGTCGCTAGGATCCAGTCCCGCACATTTCCCAACCGTCGTTGCATGTGACTGAGTGAACGGATGTAGCTACGAGGTCAAGCCCTGCCACCCCTGATAACGACCGGATATTCGAGGACGATACCAAGGGCGGCAGGTGGCCTTGTGATCGGTAAGGCCCCTGAGGTGCGATGCTCATGCAAGTGCATATAGTGCCCCTTAATGATTTTGGTGGTTTGAAGACTTATAGGTTAAGTATCTAATGTGTTCATGAGTGTACAAAGGATCTATAAGTCGTTGAGGAGTTTGAAATATTCGATGAATATCGACCCCCTAAATGTATATCTTCGGCTGAAGAAATTGGTCTTGTGCTGAGGACTTTGATCGCTGAGAAATCGCATGAAATTGATATTCCTGATGAAGATATTGAAGATGAGTAATTCGGTGTGTTGTGAAGAAAAACGATCCGAAGACTTTGAAGCGTGAAGATTTATTCTTTCTGTTTCATTTTCTTCACTCTTGAGTCATAGGAACAACGTACTGTTAAAGGGGGTCGAGGTAACACTTCGGAATGAATTTCCTCATGATGCTCAACCCAAGCCTAATCCTACAAAAAGCCTCAAGTGATGAATATGAGAGACATGAGGACTCTCACAGTTGAGGGTCCCGACCATTGCCGCAATTCGCGCCGCATCACCGATCTTATCCACACCAACGGTCATATTATTTAAGGGCATTAATATCAAATCATGTTGGGATGCTCTGAGGCTATAAATAGCCGCCCCCACAATCATTAGTTGGTTGGATGCTCTATGAGAAACTGACACTTGTCATTTAGAGCAACCCAAATTCCTCAGAATCTTCGAGACTAAATCATCAGTGAGGAAATACCCCAAACACCAAACCACAAACCAAAAACCAAGTGATTGAGCATCACTTAAGAATTTGTTCCTGTGTGGAACTGAAGCCTTTTACCTTTGAGGATTGTGCATCCTCCAGACGGTTAGGCGTCATGGTCTAGAGCAATCGAACAGTCAATTGTGCATCCTCCAGACGGTTAGGCGTCATGGTCTAGAGCAATCGAGTAGTCAATTGTGCACCGTCGGGTGACCAAGTTTGTGAGGGTTTGGAAGTATGCCCTAAAGACTTACCATGAGTGTTGGGTGAGGACTGTGTGTTCTTAGATCAAGGAGAATACGTTAGGGGCTGTGTGTCCCGGGACTGTGTGTCCTTTGGTTTCAATACCAAGCCGCTCCTAACGAGACGTACAACTGTCACAACAGTTAGAACTGGGTCATCAACCATTGTCTTCACTGTGATACAGGTTCTATTTCTTCAACTCTTCAAATTCCTCAATATTGTATGTTGAAGATTTTCATTGTCACTGTTTGAAGAATTTGTTGAAGACTTTCTCTGAAATTCCTCAATCTAAATTTCTTCACGTGAGTTAATCCTCACCTGTTTTCTCTGTGCGTGCGTACTGTGCAAACTGTTTTTCATATTCCTCATCTTGAAAACTGATGTAGTGATACTTTGCACCCCTGATCCTTTGTTGTTTCCACTGCAAGTTAGTCATCAGTGAGGAATTTCCTCAAAAGGAATTTCCTGAGTGATGAAATTCTAAAAATCTGCTATTCACCCCCCTCTAGTCGATATAACGCACTTTCAATTGGTATCAGAGCAAGGTACTCCCTTGTTCTGTGTGATTTTGGTTTAACCACGTGGAGTTTTAGTTATGTCGACTACACGCATGATCAAGGTTACTGCAGGATGTCCTACTTTCGAAGGAAAGGACTTTCCTTTCTCGAAGACCAAGATGCAGATGCATCTACAAGCTATTGCCAATTATCTCTGGTATATTGTGGAACATGGTGTTCCTCTTATCACTTCTACTGTCTCTGCCGCTGACGTGAAGAAATTCAAGCAACTTGATTCTCATGCAAAGAATATCATTTGCGGCCATCTGAGCAAAGTTCAGTATGGCAGAGTAAGTGCTTTGGGCTCAGCAAAACTAATCTGGGAAAGACTGTCCAAAGTAAATGAAGGAGTATCAACTCAGCGTGACTCTTGTGTTGATGTTCTTCGCAATCTCTTCAATCGTTTCAAGAGGCTTGACAATGAAAGCTACCAAGATACATTTGATCGCCTCACTAACATATCAAATGAACTGCAAGCACTGGGAGCTCGAGACATTACTGACCATGAAGTTGTGAAGAAACTCCTAAGATCTTTGGATTCATCATTTGATACTTAGTTTCTGATGATTCAAGAAAGACCAGACTACAAGATGCTTGATCCTGCTGAATTACTCGAAAGAATCAATACTCATGAATTCCAACAAGAAGAAAAGAGAGATCTATATGGACCAAGCTATTCTAGACCTCGTGCACTGAAGGCCAAAGCAATTTCCTTATCTGAAGAAGAAGACTCGGATTGCAGCATTGGTGATCCTGAAGAACTTGGACAGGAGCTTGCAATGCTCGTGAGGAAATTCCAGAAGTTTACAAGACGTGGCCAGTTTGGTAAATCTTCAAGAAGAGATATGAGGAAATCAGAATCTTCATCTGAGGACTACAAGAAAAGGACCTGCCACAAATGCAAGAAATCAGGTCACTATATTGTGACTGTCCTCGTTGGGTGAAGAAATCAAAGATCAAGAAATACAAGGATGAAAGTTCTGATGACATGAAGAAAAAGAACAAATCTTCAAAATCCTCATCCTCAAAGTCCTCATCGCACAATAAGACAAGTTTCAGAAAGGCTCGGGCACTTATTGGCAAGGAAATGGATTCTGAGGCAGAATCTGAGGAAAGTGATGAAGAGGAGGGTTCTGAAGAAGACATAGAATCTGGACATGCTAGTCTTGAACTAGCAACCACATTTGTCAGCAAGTCAATCTTCAACCTTGAACAAAATGACAACACCATCCACACTGATGACTATGATGATGACTTCGCTCCAACCTATTGCTTCATGGCAAAAGGTTCAAAGGTACCGAATGATGCTTCCTCCTCTGATTCAAGTGACTGTGAACCTGATGATTATAAAAACCCAGTTACAGTAAACTTGCTATCATTGCAACTAAACAAAAAACTGCCCACAAAAAGCTTCAGAAACTGCTAGATAGAAGCGATGACCTGTTGAATGATGAAATGAATCTTACCCAAATCCTCACTTAAGATATGAAAAGTCTTTAGTCCAGATTTGATAATCTTCAAGATCGTCATGGCACACTCCTCGCTGATCATGAGAAACTTTCCTATGAATTTCTTCAAAGGAAACTTGATCTTGAGAAGCTAAGGATCTCTCATGATGATCTTCGTATGGAAAATGATTCATTACTCGCTCAACCGATCAGTGTCGATCGGGTTGAATGCATTCCTCCATGTCTTAAATGCATCGAACGTGAAACTGCTAATTCTTCACCAGAATCATCAAATCTTTCTATTGCTACAAATTCTTCAACTACTCATGTGGTATCAAATTCCTCACTTGAGGAAACCACAAATGTCACTGATGAAAATGCAGGGCTGAAGGAATTGTATGTGACAGGCATGTACAAAAGTCTCAAAGGGCACCAAACCCTTTGCGATGTGCTCAAAAAGGAGATTTTGAACAAGAACCCAAGGAAAGAAGGAATTGCCATTGAGAGGAAATTGAATGCTGATGGATCATACTGGAAACATGAGCAGTACCCCAAAACCTCATGGGTTGCTGCTAAAGGGCCTCCTGTTGATCCATCCAATCTAACAGGCTTTGCATGTGAATTATCCTATTCCTCAGACGAGTCATTTGATTCCAACTATAAACTATTCAAAAACCAATCTCGTGAAGTATTTGCTCGATATGTTGGAACTAACCGCAGGAATGGACCACCCCTGAGGAAAATCTGGGTCCCCAAAAGTTGCCTTGAAAATCTTCACGTGAATGTCCTCATGACACCACCTATGAAGAATCTGAACCCCAGATCTAATTCCTCGAGTGGACCAAAGTCTTCAAGAGGATCAAAATCCTCAACTGGTCAAAACTATACTCGTACACGTCCCAATGCTTCTAATATGCAGGGAAATTACAAGGTACATGAATATGAGTATTACTCTTCAAATCATTATGTTCATAAATCCTCAAAGAATTTCTCTGTCTATTCATATGAGTACTCTAACCCCGTACTGTGAAGATAAGTGCATTAGCTTCAATGCCCCCTTTTTCATATGGTGCTCGTAGGATGATGAATCCTTTACCACCCCTTCAGATGTGGGTTGTGAAGAAATTGAACTAATCACTTCTGCAGGACAGGTCTCCAGATGAAAAGCATCATTTGAAGAATTTGCTAGAGACCTAAAGAAAATGCTTAATAGGATGCAAGCTAACATTGATGAAATGAAAAACATTTCACACGTCCTCAAAATTACTTTTTATGATGATATTCCTATGTGATGAAATTCATATCATATTCTTCAAGTCTAAAGAATATGAGATGGTAAGGTGTACTAATTCATCTGCAGGATGACAAACCCAAGAGTACTGAGTGGGTTCTTGCTAGTTGATGCACACACCGCATGATTGGTGACAAAAGCTTGCTGATGAATATGCTACTGACTCCATCACCCCTGAAGCAAATCTCTTATGCTGACAAAGGTAAAAGCAAGGTATTGGGACTTGGCAAAGTGGCTATTTCCAAGGACAGGCACATGGACAAAGTGATGCTTGTTGAATCCCTTGGGTTTAACCTCATGTCAGTCTCAATGCTTTGTAATCTTGATATGGTTGCTATCTTTGGAAAATAGAGATGTGTTGTCATCATGATCTGACAGATCCAAAGTCTTCGAACGTGTTAGAAAAGGGGATTTGTACATTGTTGATTTCTCTACAGGTCCTCAACCAGCCACATGCTTACTAGCAAAAACCTCAGAAGGGTGTCTATGGCATCGAAGACTTGGTCATGCAGGCATGAGGAATTTGCACACGCTGGCGAAGAAGAAGCATGTCATTGGCATCGAATTAGTCAAATTCCTCAAGGACCACCTCTGCGGTGCTTGTGAATCTGGAAAAATGACCAGATCCAAACACCCCTCTAAGACTATCATGACCACTACTCTTCCATTTGAATTGCTTCACATGGATCTATTTGGACCTACTCATTATGCCACTCTAACAAATGCAACATCTTTATACAGCTTTGTCATAGTTGATGATTATTCCAGATACACTTGGGTGCACATCATTCTGTATAAAACTGAAGTGGAGGAAGTCTTCAAAAGATTTTCCTCAAGGGCCTCGACGAACTTGGCGTCAAGATCAAACACATCAGGAGTGATAATGCAAGAGAGTTCAAAACCACTGTTCTTGATGATTATCTTGATGAACTTGGTATTACTAATGAATTGCCTGCCCCTTATACTCCCGAGCAGAATGGCATCGTCGGAAGAAAGAACATGACTCTAGTTGAAATGGCACGGACCATGATTGAAGAATATCAGACTCCTCGTCGTTTCTGGCCCGAAGCAATCAACACTGCTTGCCATATCATCAACACGGTATATCTTCACAAATTCCTCAAGAAAACCTCATATGAACTCCTCACTGACAAGAAACCCAATGTAAGTTATTTCAAAGTCTTCGGTGCAAATTGCTGGATTAGAGATCCTCACCATAGCTCAAAATTTGCACCTAAGGCACATAAGGGTTTTATGCTTGGTTACGGAAAGGACTCGCACACCTACAGAGTCTTCAACACCTTTCACAACAAGGTTGTTGAAACTGTAGATGTGCGGTTCGATGAATCCAATGGCTCACAAAGAGAGCAATTGCCTCCTGATCTAGATAAGCTGTCTCCTAAGGAAGCAATAAAGCTCAAAGCTGTTGAAGACGTTGTTCCTACTGAGGAAATTGCTGAAGAAATCACTCCCAGCACTGATGAAAATCAAGAAGGTGCTCCTGAGGAAATTGCTCCTGAACAAATTCCTCAACCCAGACGAAATCCTCAACCAGCTCATCCAAGGATTGCAAATGAAGTAGAACTTGACAAAATCATCAATGACATCAACACGCCAGGTCCTCACACTCGCTCAAAAGCTTCACACTTAGTTAACTTTTGTGGGCATTCTTCTTTTGTGTCTATCACAGAAGCTTCAAAATTTGATGAGGCTTTCAAGGAACATAAGTGGATTCAAGCCATGCAAGACGAACTTCTTCAATTCAAGATGAATGACGTATGGGAGCTCGTCAAACAACCAGATCCGTGCAAGCACAATATCATCGGCACCAAGTGGATTTTCCGAAAAAAGCAAGATGAGGATGGTCAAGTGGTGAGGAATAAGGAACGACTTGTAGCCCAAGGCTACACACAGGTTGAAGGAATTGAATTCGATGAAACTTTTGCACCTGTTGCTAGACTTGAAGCTATTCGAGTACTACTTGCTTATGCTAATCATCATAACATTACGTTATATCAAATGGATGTGAAAAGTGCATTCCTCAATGGTAAGCTTGAGGAAGAAGTATATGTTGCTCAGTCCCCAGGTTTTGAGGATCCAAAAAATCCAGACAAAGTCTTCAGACTCAAAAAGGCGGTTTATGGTCTCAAACAAGCCCCTTGGGCGTGGTACGATACATTGAAGGAATTCATCATGAAAAAGGCTTCAAACCTGGTTCACTCGATCCAATTGTTTTCACAAAATCCTATGACAATGAACTATTTGTGTGCCAATTATATGTTGATGACATCATATTTGGCTGTACTTACAAACGTTACAGTGATGATTTTGCTTACATGATGAGCGAAGAATATCATATGTCTACGATGCGGGAGCTGAAATTCTTCTTAGGTCCTCAAATTCGTCAACAGCGCAATGGCATCTTCATATCACAGGATAAATACCTCAAGGATGTGATGAGGAAATTCGACATGCATGAATGCCAAGGCGTCAAGACTCTCATGCCTACCAACGGCCACCTCTGCACTGACGAAAATTGTAAAGAATTCGATCAGCAGATATATTGCTCAATGATTGGCTCTTTACTGTATATTTGTTCATCTAGGCGAGATATAATGCTTAGTGTTTGCATGTGTGAACGTTTTCAAGCAAAACCGAAGGAATCACACCATAAGGCTGTGAAGCATATTCTTCGATACTTAGCTCACACACCAACACTACGATTATGGTACTCCAAGGGCTCAAATCTTTATCTTGTGGGATATTCTAATTCTGACTATGCTGGTGACCGTGTGGATCGCAAGTCAACTTCTGACACTTGTCATTTCCTCGGAAGATCATTAGTTTGCTGGTCCTCGAAGAAGCAGAACTGTGTTTCTCTCTCTACTGCCGAAGCTGAGTACATTGCTGCTGGATCATGTTGTGCTCAGTTGCTATGGATGAAGCAAACCCTCAAGGACTACGGCATCAACATGAAGAATGTGCCTCTCTACTGCGACAATGAGAGTGCAATCAAGATTGCATACAACCCAGTACAACACTCGAAGACTAAGCACATCCAGATTTGTCATCATTTTCTTCGGGACCATGTCCTCAAGGACAATACCATCATCGACCATGTGAAGACTAGCGATCAACTAGCTGATATCTTCACTAAGCCCTTGGATGAGAAAAGGTTTTGCAAGTTGCGGTGTGAGCTAAATATCTTAGAATCTTCAATTTTTTTGTAAAAACATGCACACATCCTAACACTTATGCAAAATTGATGACTCAGATGTGCAACACACGAAGAATCGATTTTCTTCAACCAATGAAGAATATCACTCTAAGTGTGAGGAAATTAATAAAGAATTTGGTTCTGAGGGCCCTACGACAATTGTATGCGGCGCGTGAAATCATCATTCTTATACGGTGGGTCACGCCACCACCCAACTTTGAAATTCCTCAAGTTGATTTTCTTCAAAGTTTTTTTTCCTCAAGTTGATTTTATTCAAAGTTTATTTTCTTCAAAGTTGTTTTTCTTCAAAGCTGAAATTCATCAACGTGACGCTTTGTCACAAAATCCTCAAGTTAGTCAAAATCTTCAAAACACTTGATGATTTACATTTGCCTAGATATATATATATAAAGAGAGACACTACTGGAATTCCTATATTTGCCATCTGCCAAATCTTTGCCATCAGCCAGGAGACGGCGAAGAACCTCTTTACCGTGTGTTGGCAAAAAACAGACGGTAAAGAGGAGGCTAATGGCAAAATACATATTTGCCATCAGCCACCTGTTTGCCGTCTGTCAACAGACGGCAAAGGTAGGGATGGCAGACGGCAAAGCTATCCCACCCCACCCCTCCTCTCTCCCCATCCCACCCCGGCCCCACCCACCCCTTTGCCGTCTGCCTGACTAGCTTTGCCGTCCGTGGCCGACGGCAAAGGGGATGGACCCCCCAAACGTTAACGGTCGCCGCGCGCCCCACCTCTCTCCTCTCTCCCACGCACTCTCTCTCACTTCTCTCCCCTCAGTGCCGCCGCAGCAGCCCCCGGCCCCCAGCGCCGCCAGCGCCCCACCGCCGCCGCCGCCCCACCGTCGCCGCCGCCGACGCCACCCCCACCCCACCTCCCCACCCCACCGCCGCCCTGCGCCCCCTCCTGCGGCTCTCCTCCTCCTCCCTGCGCCCCCGCCGCCGCCGCCGCCGACGCCACCCCCACCCCACCCCACCGCCGCCCTGCACCCTCCTCCACCGCCGCCCTCCTCCCCCTGCGGCCCTCCTCCCCCTGGTAAGTTTCTGTTTCTTCTTTTTTTAATAGTTTTTGTTTAATTAGTTCTTACTTTTAGTTTAGTTTTAGTTTCAGTTTTAGTTTAGGTTTAGTTAGGTTAGTTTCAGTTTTAGTTAGGTTAGTTTCAGTTTTAGTTAGGTTAGTTTCAGATTTAGTTAGGTTAGTTTCAGTTTTAGTTAGGTTAGTTTCAGTTTTAGTTTAGTTTTAGTTTTAGTTTCAGTTTTAGTTTAGGTTTAGTTAGTTTAGGTTTAGAAGAAGAAGAAGAAGGAGAAAGGAGATGAAGAAGAAGGAGAAAGGAGAAGAAAAAAATAAGAAGAAGAAGGAAAAGAAGAAGAAGGAAAAGGAAGGGAAGGAGAAGAACCAAGAAGAAGAAGAAAAATAGGAGAGGAAGAGAAGAATAAGAGGAAAAAATAAAATAAGAAGAAGAAGAAGAAGAAGAAGAAGAAGAAGAAGAGAAGAAGAAAACAAGAAGAGGGAGAAGAAGAATACGAGGAAAAAATAAAAAATAAAATAAGAAGAAGAAGAAGAAGAATAAATTAGTAGATTTAGTAGGTAGTTTCTGTTAGTTAATTAGTAGATTTAGTAGGTAGTTTAGTGGTAGATTAGTAGTTAATTAGTAGTTTTAGTGGTAGATTATGTTAGTTAATTAGTAGATTTAGTAGAAGAAAAGAAGAAGAAAAGAAGAAGAGAAGAAGAAGAGAAGAAGAGAAGAAATAGGCAAAATGGGCTAATTAACCCAACAATGACATAACCTGAAAAGTAGTATAGGTAACCTGGAAAGTCCTCTGGACCAAAAGGGCAACTTCTGGACCTGCTTAATAGAAAGAATAGGAAGAAGAAGAAGAGGAGGAGGAGGAGAAGAGGAGGAGGAGGAGAAGAGGAGGAGGAGGAGAAGAAGAAGAAGAAGAAGAAGAAGAAGAAGAGGAGGAGGAGGAGAAGACAAAAATAAGAAGGAGAAGAAGAAAAGAAGTAGTATAGGACAATGACATAACCCAGCTCATTAATATTATATACTTAGCTTGTTTTCCTCTAAAATGGGATAATTAGCCCATTTAGCTCAAAAAAGACATAATTAGGTAATTTAGCTCCAACATAATTAGGTAATTGTTGTACGAGCTCCGCCCCTGCATTCGTGGGTCAGTACAAATTTCATCTCCTCCCCGCCCCTTCATTTACTGTGGATCGGTTTCCGGATGCAACTTTCTAGATTTAGGTAATTCAATTAATTTATCAGTATGCGTGACCAGTATGCGTCTCCCGTTCGAAAGGGCGACATCTATAAATATGCATGTCTTTGCATATTTATAACCGCCTTCCTTTCGAATTGTCCAACATTATCCATGGACAGCCCGAGTATGTGTAGATTGGGTTCGTTTTCCCGTATGCTGTGCTCTGGATCCGATGCGGAATTTCGTCAGTGCCTCCCTGTTGTTCTCCGGATGCACATCCTCTCTGTTTATTGCGGAGACGTGTATCAGGAGAACAGCGGGGAGGTGCTGCCGAAATTTTGCGTTGGATCCGGAGCAGAGCATGGGAAAACGAACCCAATCTACACATACTCGGGTGGGATTAGGACCTATCTTTACCTATTAGCGTGTAGGTTGCCTGGACGTAATAAAAATGGCGAAAGATGAATATAAATGCTAAATTATATATAAATATATTTCTTCTGTCTTTAGTAGCTACGCAAGATGAGTGACCGTGCGTGGATGTATACCGGTCACCCTAGTCAGAAAGAGATGACGAAAGAATGGTTTTTAAAAACAACGGAATTTGAGAAAGCCGCATTCGCAAATGGCCAGGAAAGAAACTATTGCCCCTGTCCTGGATGCGACAACTATAAAAAGACGACAGAGGCTGTAATGATTAAACACCTGCAGAGGAGGGGTTTTAAGCCTAATTATACGGTGTGGACATTTCATGGTGAGTCTATACAATGCACAAGAGCTGAGGTGGTCCGTCATCGCACGGACGAGCATGGTACTGGGATCGAAGACATGGTGCAAGACTTTGATGATGCTCGGGATTCGGAAGATGAGATGGAGGAATCTGCAAAGGCCTTTTACGAAATGTTGGAGTCTTCAAAACGTCCTCTCCATGAGCACACCGAGCTCTGTCAGCTGGATGCAATTGCACAAGTAATGGCTCTGAAGGCTCAGTTCAACTTGGGAAGAGAATGCTACGACGCGATGATGACACTATTTGGACGTTTCCTACCCAAAGGCCATGTCATGCCTGCAAACCTGTACCAGTCGGACAAAATACTTCGTGTACTTAAGATGCCCTATGAGAAGATAGATGCATGTGAGAAAGGATGTGTCTTATTTAGGAAGGAGTATGCACACTTGGACTATTGTCCCAATTGCGAGTCTTGCAGGTATCTTGTGGTAGACAACGGTATGGGTGAGAAGAGGCAGACCAAAATTGCAGTTGGTGTTCTTCGGTATATGCCAATCGTACCAAGACTTCAACGTCTTTTCATGGTCGAAGAGACAGCCAGACAGATGACATGGCACAAATTGGGCAAAAGAACCGAACTAGATGCGGATAGCAATAAGATGATGGTACACACATCGGATGGGGAAGCGTGGAAACATTTCGATGGATTGCATCAGGATAAAGCGGCAGATCCAAGGAATCCTCGAGTCTGCGCCGCCACGGATGGTTTTAATCCCTTTGGCATGACGGCAACCCAATACAGTTGTTGGCATGTATTTGTCATTCCACTGAATCTCCCCCCCCCCCCCCCGGGCAGATTATGCAAAGAAAGAACATATTTCTGACGTTGATAATTCCAGGGCCCAATTATCCGGGGAAGAATATGAATGTGTACCTGCAACCGCTTAAGGATGAATTGGAAGAAGCTTGGGAAAATGGGGTCAAGACATACGATGCCGCTACAAAAGAAAACTTCAAAATGCATGTGTGGTACATGTACTCTATGCATGACTTGCCAGCGTATGCGCTATTCTCTGGATGGTGTGTGCATGGAAGGTTCCCGTGCCCCCAATGCAAGGCAGCTCTTCAGTTTCATTGGTTGAAGGAGGGTCGGAAGTATTCTTGCTTTGACTTGCATAGACAGTTCCTGGATCCTGACCATCAGTTCAGAAAAGACAAGAACTTTACCAAAGGTAAAGTTGTCAAAAACTTGGCACCACCTGCGTTCACAGGCCAACAGATCCTGGATCAGTTAAACGCCCTCGAGCCTGATCGAGAGCGTCCAGGGTATTTCCACCGGGCTTCTTTAATCCAATGCAGCATTTGATTTTACATCTACCGACCGAGGCAAGATTGGGTGGGCCCGTGCAAAATCGTTGGTGCTTTGCAACTAAGAGGATGCAGAAGACCCTTCGAGCTAAATGTAAAAATAAGCGTAGAATTGAAGCATCGATGGCTGAGGCATTCATTACTGAGGAGGTGGCAAACTTTGTGAGAGCACACTACGAAGCCAAAAATCATCATTTGCATAATCCGAAGCCTCGGCACAATGATGGAGACCCTAAAAAAGGTGGGTCCAACCTCAGCCTATTCAAAGAGAAGCTCGCACCAGCCGGTGCTTCGAAACCAATAATGTTGGATATCGAAGAATGGCGGAACATTTCGTTGTATATCTTCAACAACCTAACAGAAGTGCGGTCGTACATCGAGTGAGTTCTCGGCACATTTTCCCGTAACTTCTAATTCATTTGAACTGCTCTTATTCCCGGATATTTCAAACAGCCGTTATGTCGTCAAATTCTCGGATGGAGCGGTGATCGAAAATGATTCCGTCGAAGAGTATGAGCTTCTGTCAAAGGCAGGAGGCGGCTATCCCGATTTCATCTCTTGGTTCAAACAAACGGTAATTATGAATAATGGACCATTTCATTCTTGTTCTAACTTGCGGCTAATGCAACAACCGTTTCGTATTAAACTTGTAGGCTAATTCAGAGTCTATGGACGCCGAATTGAGACAAGTCGCTAATGGTTTTGACTATAAGGTCCGTTCATTTGAGAAATACAACATCAACGGGTATCTCTTTCGTACCTTTGGCAAAGAGCTATCTATGCCCGACCGGAAATCTACAAATTGTGGTGTCTCTTCTATCGGCGAAGGTGTTATCGAGTATTATGGAAGAGTTGAAGCAATTTATGAACTTCAATTCTATGGTGAAAACCCATCGAACGTCATAGTCTTCAAATGTTATTGGTTCCAGCCGAAGGAGACTAGAAGGACTCATGAACATATAGGACTAGTCGAAATCAATCCAAACACCCATTTAGATGTTCCCGATGTCTATATTACGGCTCAACAGGCGACCCAAGTTTTCTACCTACCGTGGGCATGCCAAACGGATAAGAATCTGGAAGGTTGGTATCTTGTTTATGAAGTGCCGCCACATGTCAGACCACCTCTCCCAAATGAACAGGATTATGAACCTCACATTAACCCAGACACATATGATGGAGAATTCTTCCAAGAAACACGTCTTTCCAAGAAACGTTTCAAGAACCGCCGTGCTTCATCCAAGAACATGGAAGTAGACAGCGACAATGAATCCGACTCCAGCCCTGAGCCGGAACCAGAAGACCTGGAACTCATAGAGGTTACTGATGCGGATGACCTGTCAATGCTTCAACGATTAAAGGAAGGCATTTCACAACTTCACGCCGTTGAACCCGATGAGCACGTCATTCATGAAGACATGCGTGATAGTGATGATGATGATGCATTTATTGATGATGATTATTAGTTTGTAAGATTCACAACTTAAATTATATATATTTTAATCTTTATTATTCATGTACATATTATTATTCATGTCAGTCATTCAATTTTTTATGTTGTACTAATTTCTTTTAATCTTTATCATGGCAGGTGTTGAAAGATGGTGGGCGCGGGTCCAGATCGCTCGACGGGTTCTTCCCAGGCACCCCGCGCGAGGGGTGGTACTTCCATTCCACCCCTATCTCTCCGTAGAGCCTTGGCAGACAGTCTTTCGACACCAGCCGTGGGTTCTTCTTCGTCGGCGGCATTGCCCGCTGGGAGAGGTGCTGGTTGGGTAGGGAAGAAGGGGAAGGGTACAGGGAGAGGTGGTGGCCGCGGAAGATCCAGGAGGACTGTTGAGCCGTCCTCGCCACCACCACCAGCTCATTCACCCGAGCATAGGACTAGTATGGTCGACCCGTTTGCGCAGGAGGCTACGGGGACTCCGGTCCAGGAGCCTGGTGTTCACGGGCATTCGTCCCATGAGACTCCGGTCCAGGAGCAGCCTCGGGTCGAGGTGCACTCGGCCCAGGAGCAGACAGAGGAGACTACGGTTCCGGAGGCTTCACCCGGCGTGGAGAGGTCCGGATTGGAGCCTTGGCCGGACCGTACCGAGTTGCCGGATTGGACCGAGGGTCCGGGTGGCTCAGGGGGCGGGGATGGCGGGGATGAGCTTACGGATAGCGAGGGCGATGTGCAGGTGGACGGGGCCCCGGCTACCGTGTACAAGCGTGGTAGTACACGTCTCCCGGTCGCCCCGGCTACCCGCGAGCAGAGGCCGGTGATTCAACCTGAAGGAGATAGGTAAGTACATTTACCCTTTTTTTAGCTTTTGCCTTCAAGTTTGTTCAAATATCTAATGCGCTGACCTTATCATACTGCAGGGAATGGGTACACCCTCTTGGAGTCCGTAGGCCGAACTCCGTCCTTGGTGTGCTTTGCCGGACAAATTTCCCGGGGTTTGTCACGTTGCCTGGTGAGGGTCAGGTTCCTACACTAGGATTTACCTGGGAGCACTACCAGGCTGCGCAGGCCCCGCCGGAGGAGATTATAGATGGTGTCTTGTGCCACACGAGGGCCGAGATGGTGATCAGGAGCTTTTGGGTAAATTATCCTTTTACATAATCTAAAATTAACAATATAGCTAATTATGGTACTAATCGGTGTTTTCACGTTTGATTGCAGACCTTCTATAGGTGTGAGGATGGATATGAGGAGG
Source organism: Hordeum vulgare subsp. vulgare (assembly GCF_904849725.1). Classification (NCBI taxonomy): domain Eukaryota; kingdom Viridiplantae; phylum Streptophyta; class Magnoliopsida; order Poales; family Poaceae; genus Hordeum; species Hordeum vulgare. The sequence continues at coordinate 230,426,927 of NC_058518.1, read as the reverse complement.
CGGCGGCCAGGGTTCTCGAGGTCGAGTGTAGGCGGTTACTACAGAACTTGCGCCACGAGGCTCGGCCGCAGGCTATTCGAGATTACTACGCCACGCATGGTATTAAGAAGGAGAAGAAGGATTGCCGCGGAAAGTTTCTGAAGAAGGAGCAATACATGAAGGTAATTACCTATTCTTAAGTCCTTCTACATAGTTTTCTTGATTTCATTCATAGGCGTAGCGCTGAAAATTCTTTCTAATAACTTACAGGTGCCCCCGAGATGGTGTGCGGATAAGATGGATTGTTGGGAGGCGTTGGTTGATGAGTGGTGCACAGGCAGCTAGCGAGCCGTCCACGATAATGCGAAGGATCAGCGTAGCCATATGGTTGGTGTGCCACACCATCAAGGCAGCGCCAACTTACTTCAGTTTGGACGAAACTGGGTATGTGATTTGCTTCATGATTCATGCAATTCATTCTTATGCTAATATTTTGTTCCTCTCTTTTAGGCTCATCACAATAAGACTGAGATGCCACACTTGTACGACCTTTATGGCATGGCCCATACTGCCTCGTACAAGAAGGCGAAGGCATTCTCTGAGTCTGACCTGGATGATCCCAGTAACTTCACCAACATATCATCCCACCAGAAGCTCGTGGCATACAGGGACGCGGGGAAGGCTACGAGAGGGGATGACTTTAACCCTAGCCAGGAACCTTTGGATCCAGAGTTGGTGATGATATCTGGTGGCGGGAGGCCCGATGTCTTGATAGCCATTGGAGATGGGATAATACGTTGTCCACTCACTCTTCCGGAGATCAAGGCGCGCCAGTCGAGCAACTGTCCTGAGATAACGCGTCGTCCACGGCCAGTCGAACTTGCCATCGAGGTTAGTTGTACGGACTAAGAACACTTTCATCCATTTCATTATGTGTGTCACCATAGATCATTACTGTGGTAACGAGGAATGGTTTTTCAGGCTGCTCTTCAGAAAGAGAGAGCGGCAAACCAGGCTGCTCTTGAGAAAGAGAGATTGGCAAGCCAGGCTGCTCTTCTGGCTGCTCTTGATGAGAGGGACCAGAGCACGGCACGATTGCTTGAGGAGGAGAGGGGCCGGAATGAGGCGGGTCAACGGGCCCTGTACGAGCTTTTTGTGGTATGTTTTTGTTCACATTAGCCAAATCATGTGTGTAATGTCTGTTTCAATACTAACTAATACGACCCACTCTTCAGGGTCTGTGCGAGAAGAGCGGTCAAGTCCCTCCATCGATGCCCGTCTTCTCTTCGATTGGCACGGTGAGTTTCATTATAAACTAGTATTAATAATTGAGTGTCATCATGCTAACTGAGACATTGCAAAATATCTTTTCTGCAGAATAACTCCCGAGCGGCATCGCACGACCCTTCTCCAGGGCAACCGTCTCCAAACGAAGCCGGCGCGAGCAACCGTGGTGTTTCTCCTCCTTGATGACCACTACGGTAAGTTTCTCCTCCAAACTTAGCTTGTTTTCCTCTAAAATGAGATAATTAGCCAATTTAGCTCCAAGAAGACATAATTAGGTAATTTAGCTCAAAAAAAGACATAATTAGGTAATTTAGCTCAAAAAAGACATAAAGAGGAGGAGGAGGAGGAGGCCAAGGCCAATTTGGCGTCCCAGCCGCCAGAATGTCATCGTGAGGGCGTCGAAGTCCCACACGATGGGCCCAAGGGTCCGGAGAAAGTCCACACCGAGGATGAAGTCGAAACAGCCGAGGTCGATGCCGGCACGGCTAATGGAAAAGTGTTCGCCCCCGATGGTGATGGGAACGTCACGGGCGAGTCCATGACACTGGAGGCGGTCACCGTTGGCCACCGTGATCCGAAGGCGCTCCCCGCCCGTGGTCGGAATAGCTAGACGACGCATGGTTGCCTCGGGCAGGAAGTTATGAGTGGAGCCCGTATCCAGCAGGGCGACCAGCTGCTCTCCATGGATCGTCACGGGCAGCAACATGGTCCGCTCATAGCGGATGCCGGCGAGGGCGTGGAGAGAGACGACGCAGGACGTCGCCGTAGAATCTGCGGCCGGTCCTGGTGCGTCGTTCGTCTCGTCCGCCTCGGTGTAGTCGACCGTCTCCAAGTAGAAGAGGCGGTGGCAGACATGTGTCGGCGTGTAGGGCTCATCGCAGTTAAAGCAGAGACCCTGACGTCGACGCTCCTGCTGCTCGGCCGGGGACAACCTGCGGAAGGTCCGCGTGGCGGCCGGAGGTGCGGCCGTTGCGGCTGGCGGAGGCCGGCCCGGTGCTGGAAGGGTCGGCACGGGTCGACTGAGCTGGCGGCCGCCCCGTCCGGGCGGTTGCTGCAGTGCCTGGGCCCGCTCCTCGAAGGCCCGGGCGTAGTACATGGCGGACTGAAGGTCGGGGGGTTCCCAGAGCTCGACATCCACGCGAATATGGTCCGGTAGGCCACCCACAAAGAGCTCAGCATGCTGAGACGCGGATATGCCTGGCGCGTGGCATGCCAGGGCTTGGAATCGGTCGGCGTAGTCCTGGACCGTTGAGGTAAACGGTAAGCGGCCGAGGGCTCCCAGTCGGCTGCCACGGATGGGGGGGCCAAACCGGAGAAGGCAGAGCTCGCGAAAGCGGTCCCACGGTGGCATGCCGCCCTCGTCCTGCTCGAGGGCGTAGTACCAAGTCTGGGCAGTACCACGGAGATGATAGGACGCGAGCCAGGTGCGATCCGACGCGAGCGTCCGCTGCCCCCGAAAGAACTGCTCGCACTGGTTGAGCCAGTTGAGGGGGTCTTCCGCGCCGTCGTAAGTGGTGAAGTTCAGCTTAGCGAACCGAGGAGATGTCGGCCCGCCGTGTCCGGGAGCCGCGGATGTCGGTGGCCTCGCGTATGCTGGGTCGGGAAACTCCGGGCCGTAGGGCGCCGAGCTGGAGAACCACTCGAACGGCAGAGAGGGCGCCGGGTGTTCCGGTGCCGGGGTATAGATCGGACCGGAAGATGATCCGGCTGCCCACGCGGGAATTGGCGATGGCGATGACGGGAACTGCACCTGGTGCAGGGGCCGACCGGTGGTTCGGGGCGCTGGAGGTGCTGCTGTCGATGGCGGCGGCGGCTGCTGGTGCTGCGCCGGAGCCTGCGCCATGGTGGCCGGTAGCGACTGGTGGGGCAGCCCCCCAAGCGGCGCGGTGGTGGCCGGCCACACCGGCCAGGGAGTGCCTGCGGCGTGGTAGTGCTGCAGCAGCAGCTGCGGCGGCGGCGACGGCGCCCCTCCGTGGAGTGGCTGGAAGGCCGGGGTGGCCCACGGCAGCGACGGCGGCCCGTAGGTAGTGAGGGCGACGCTCGGCGGCGGGGGTTGGGTCCCAGCGAGGTAGAGGCTCATGCCTCGGACCGCTTGGACAAGCTCCCGCAGGGTGCCCGATATCGCCTCGGGCGAGAGTATGGGGAGCGGCTCCTCCGCGGTGATGATCGGCACTGGCGAGGGAGCGGTCCCGGACGTGAGCGGCAGCGGCGGCGGGGCGGTGGTGGTGGTTTGCGGCAGTGTGGCGGTGGTGGTGTTGAGCGGCAGCGGTGGTGGAGGGAGCGACATGATCAGCCTAGAATCTCTCGATACCAAATTGGTAGGACTAGGGTTCCTACCGGGCCTCCGGCGTAGGTTTTAAGGGCAGGGAGGAGGGGAGCGACGCTGGAGCAGACGCGCCGGCGAGATGGCGCCGTCGCGGCTAGGGTTAGGTGCGGCGGAGGCTAGGGTTCCGGCTCCTTGGAGAGCCGGGCAACAGAAGATAATATCTTTATTGCTTGATCTCAATTGATGTCTTACAACTAGTATTTATAACTCGAGCCTAAGATAACTTTCCTAAAGTAATTTACCTAAGATAACTTGCGGGCCAAGCCGCTAATATTAACGCCCAATGGGCCTACGCCGGCCATAGGCCAAGCCGGTCATAACAGAGGAGGAGGAGGAGGAGGAGGAGGAGGAGAAGGCCAAGGACCTTCTATCCTTCTCCTCCTCCTCCTTCTCCTCCTTCTTCTTGATTTCTTCTTCTTCTCCTCCTCCTCCTCTTTCTTCTCCTCTTTCATATTATCCTTGCTTTAATTAACCCAACAATGACATAATTAGCCCATTTAGCTCCAAAATACCATAATAAGCTCAAAATGGCATAAGAACCTTGGTTAGCTCATGAATATTATATACTTAGCTTGTTTTCCTCTAAAATGACATAATTGGAATATTTAGCTCAAAAAAGACATAATTAGGTAATTTAGCTCCAACAAGAGGACAATAGGAGAAGAAATAGGCAAAATGAAAAGAAATAAGAAGAAGAGATGAAGAAGAAGACAAGAAGGAGGAGGAGGAGGAGGAGGAGGAGAAGGCCAAGGACCTTCTATCCTTCTCCTCCTCCTCCTTCTCCTCCTCCTCCTCCTTCTTTTTGATTTCTTCTTCTTCTCCTCCTCCTCCTCTTTCTTCTCCTTTTCATATTATCCTTGCTTTAATTAACCCAACAATGACATAATTAGCCCATTTAGCTCCAAAATACCATAATAAGCTCAAAATGGCATAAGAACCTTGGTTAGCTCATGAATATTATATACTTACCTTGTTTTCCTCTAAAATGACATAATTAGCCCATTTAGCTCAAAAAAGACATAATTAGGTAATTTAGCTCCAACAAGAGGAGAAGAGGAGAAGAAATAGGCAAAATGAAAAGAAAGAAGAAGAAGAAGAGATGAAGAAGAAGGAGGAGGAGGAGGAGGAGGAGAAGGCCAAGGACCTTCTATCCTTCTCCTCCTCCTCCTTCTCCTCCTCCTCCTCCTTCTTCTTGATTTCTTCTTCTTCTCCTCCTCCTCCTCTTTCTTCTCCTCTTTCATATTATCCTTGCTTTAATTAACCCAACAATGACATAATTAGCCCATTTGGCTCCAAAATACCATAATAAGCTCAAAATGGCATAAGAACCTTGGTTAGCTCATGAATATTATATACTTAGCTTGTTTTTCTCTAAAATGACATAATTAGCCCATTTAGCTCAAAAAAGACATAATTAGGTAATTTAGCTCCAACAAGAGGAGAAGAGGAGAAGAAATAGGCAAAATGAAAAGAAAGAAGAAGAAGAGATTAAGAAGAAGAGAAGAAGGAGGAGGAGGAGGAGGAGGAGGAGGAGCAGGAGAAGGCCACGGACCTTCTATCCTTCTCCTCCTCCTCCTTCTCCTCCTTCTTCTTGATTTCTTCTTCTTCTCCTCCTCCTCCTCTTTCTTCTCCTCTTTCATATTATCCTTGCTTTAATTAACCCAACAATGACATAATTAGCCCATTTAGCTCCAAAATACCATAATAAGCTCAAAATGGCATAAGAACCTTGGTTAGCTCATGAATATTATATACTTAGCTTGTTTTCCTCTAAAATGACATAATTGGAATATTTAGCTCAAAAAGAAGGAGAAGGAAGAAGAAGAAGAAGAAGAGAAGAAGAATAGAAGGAGAAGGAGAAGATTAAGGAGGAGGAGGAGAAGAAGAAGAAGGAGGAGGAGAAGAAGAGAAGAAGAATGAGAAGGAGGAGAAGGAGGAGAAGGAGAAGGAGAATGAGCCCTCCTTCTTCTCCTTCTTCTTCTCTCCTTCTTCTCCTCCTTCTTCTCCTTCTTCTTCTCTTCTTTTTTCTTCTTCTCCTCCTCCTTCTCCTTCTCCTTCTCCTTCCCCTTCCCCTCCTCCTCCTCCTCCTTCTTGTTTTTCTTCTCCTTGTTCTCTTATTGCTTCTTCTCTTTCTTCTTCAATTTAGCTTATTTGTCATATATATGTTGTTCTTCTTCTTCTACTTACTTTCTTATTCCCATTTTGCAGATTGGATGTACTACATGCATGGAAGCTGGCGTTGGAGTGCTTTAGTTTCCGTTTTTATTTGAGTTGATGAACAATGTGTTGGTTCTTTGTATGTGTTGATGAACAATGTGTTGATGAACAATATATGTGCAACTATATGTATGTATATATGGATGAAACTTCGTATGTGTTGGTTCTTTTGATATATGGGATGTACGTTGATGAACAAATGGCATTGATGAGCTTTATATGTATATCATATATGTGTTGTGATCTATTTATGATATATGTGCTCTGAATTATATGTATATGTGATGTGAAATAGAAAAAATAAATAAAAATGGGACAATATAGGATCTTTGCCGTCTGCCAGCTGATGGCAAAGGCCTTTGCCATCAGCCAGCAGACGGCAAAGGTGCCACGTGGCGCCCAGCTGTGCAACCTGGGCAGTAGCAGCTGGCCATATAGTCTCTTTGTCGTCTGCCTGCTGGGCGGGCAGACGGCAAAGAAGAGGGCACAGAGGAGGGGGCAGAAGACAAAAGTGGAGAGAGGGGGGAGGGGAGGACACGGCAGATGGCAAAGATAGTCAAGGGGGCAGACGACAAAGATGGAGGGGGAGGGGAGGGGAGGAGAAGGCGGACGGCAAAGCTTGACCGGGAGGCAGACGGCAAAGATTGCCGAGGAGGCAGACGGCAAAGGCTCCGTTAACCCCTAACGGAGGCAATGCCTCTCGGCTGCCGTCCCAAACTCTTTGCCGACTGCTCCTCAGGGAAGCTGACGGCAAAGAGCTTTGCCGTCCGCTTTAGGGGGGCAGACGGCAAAGAAGGTCCTACGCCGTCGTAGGCTGACGCGGAAAATTTGCCGGCCGTGACAATCTTTGCCGTCTGTGGTACTGTCTTTGTCGTCCGGGTATTTGTGTTTGCCGTCTGTGATGGCAGACGGCCTCGACCTCTCCGTCGCCGAGCTCACGCCGGAAGCGGAACATCTTCCTCCGCCGCCGTTGTAGCCGTCTTCTGCCGCCAAGTTAGGGCGCAGCGGACTCGAACCGAAGAGCAACTACTATTTCTCCCTCTGTTCTTCGTGCTTGCCAAATAGGGTAAGTAAAAAACCTATTTTCACTGTCCCTTTCGATCTACTATTTTACCTTAGATTCAAGAAATCTGTTTTTCCTCAGTGTCTATCAGCCTCGCACACTCTGTTCCTCAAACACTTGATGAATTTCACTAATCCACTAAAAATCTTCACGTGATTCCTCAATTGTGCAAATTTTCGAATCCGTACAACTCTGGAACCCAAGATCAGAGTGCTTAGACAAATTCCTCAACCCACTGGTCAAATTCCTCAACTTTTAAAATTTTCAATTTCTTCAAATCTGAGAACACATATGACCTCTCCAAATTCCTCGCATCTATACTCTGATCATGGGTACAGAATGTCAGCTGATGAATCTCTAGGTTCTCATCAACTTAACTCATTTGCAGCATTTCTCGAAGAAACTTTACCAGTGTCATCAGAATCCTCAAGAGTGCAAATTCCTGAGCAAAAGCCTGAGCTGAAGAAAATGGAAGATGACAGAAAGCAAAAGGGTGGCAAGAAACTCGAACAAAACACTGCAATTGATATCCCTGAGTATATATACCTTGACTATTGCACGCCAGATGAGCAAGAATCAATGCCTAAGAGGAAGATCAGGCTTCAAAAGATAGAACGCAGGTGGGCTAAGGACTGGAAGGAATACCGCTTCGTCACTCCATAGTATGCGAAGAAATTCGCCCTCAAGCCACCTGGCAAAAGGCCTCCTCTTGAGGATCATCAAGTTGAACATCCTTCAAGCATCAAAACTATTGATGATTATCCTAAGGAGAATGACAAACACTTGTCTAAGTTTCAGAAGAAAGGAGAAGTTGTAGTGAGGAAATTCAATGCGGAATTTGCTGTTGCCACTGCAGGCACCTCTTCTGCTGCTGAAGCTTCTGGCATAGCTATTCCTCAAGTGAAGCATGTGCCATAGAAACCAAAGGCTTCAATGCCTAAAGAGCAATTGCTTCAGAAGGTTGCGCCTACACCCAAACCCTCAACAACCACACATGCTTTAAAGCCTGAACACAAGCAGATTGTCAAGCAACAACCTGCTCACTCCAGCTCCTCTGTACCATCTGCCACGAGCTCAGAGACAAAGTCTTCACCAACACCTTTGAAGACTAAAATGATTGCTAGTAGAGGCATCAGACCCAGCCCAAGCAAAATCATGAAAGTACCTTCTGCATCAGAAGGAAGTGATGAATTTGATGATGAAAATCTTCAAGCCATCATCCTAAACAAGCAGGAATGCGTCGCACAAGCTTCAGGCAGCGCTATTCCTCTTGCCATGGACCCAAAGATCCTGTTGGACTACATCAATGTCTGGTATGATGACCCTAACACACCCATTGATCCTTGAAGCTTCCCCCTGGTATCAGCCATATGGTTGCCACATTCATCAATGAGGCCAAATGGAAGGAGACGCAAGCCAAGCAAGCAAAGGCTGCAAAGCTGAAGAAGGAGAAATTCCTCAAACAGAATCTCCTAAGCCTGACGCATGATGCTCTTGTGTCAACCCCAGGCGGAACTGAAGACTTTGACCGACAAGTATACCAAACTATGTGATCGTCAAAATCTCAAGTCCAATTTCATCAAGTTTGCAACCAATGTAGTTGATGAATACAACAAGAAAGTTGCTCCTCCAGCAAAACCAAAGCAGCCTGAGCAGTCTGAGCCTAGCTATTCTGTTCAGCTCACTGAGGAAGATGGTGAAGAAGAAACCCCTGCTGAGGAAATGCCTCAAGAAAGCCGTGTTGATACACCGGTTAGTGAGGAAATAGCTAAGGACATTCCACCTGATGAATCTGTGCCAGCTGATGAATCTACTCGAGCTGAAGAAAATGCATCAGCTGAGGAAACTGCCAGGACTGATACTGCACCTGCTCCTGAAGATAAAATTCCTTCACCTCAATCCTCAAAGGTGAAGAAAATGGTTCCGTCTGCATCAGATGTGAAGAAAACCAAGGCTGCCGAGAAAGAAGCAAAGAAAAGAAAAGCTTCTTTAACTCCAGAATCATCAGAGGCCAAGTGTCAAAAGACTCTTGATGAAACTGCTCCACTGGATGATGTGCGTGTGAAGATTGCTCCATCATACACTATGATCCCCTTCGGAATTGACTATGTCATTCCTGAAGAAGATGGGGAGATTCCAGTTGATGTGGAAATGAAAGACACTGATTCTGACGAAACCATGGATGAGGAAATTCAAATTGATGATATTCCTCAGTCCTCCATTCCTCACAAGACGCCTGATGAACCTGCACAAGGATCAGCTACAACAGCTGAAGATTTTACCTCCTCCAAGCAAATTCCTCATGATGAGGAAAACCCAGAAGAAAATCCTCAACCCGAGGAAAATCCTCAACCTGAGGAAAACCCTCAACCTGAAGCAAATCCTCAACCTGAGGAACATGCTGAAGAGAATGCTCCTGCACCCAATCCTGAAACTGGTATTGTTGTGGTCAACATTGAAACAACAATGATTGTATCTCCTCAACAAAAGCAGCATAACCTTCAGCCAGTGCAAAATCAGCCATTTTCAAAGAGGCCAAAGTTTCAGAAGGAAGCTTTCTATGAAGAACGGATGTATTTCATCGGTGACAACCCATATGACAAGCTTCGCATCAGGCACAGAAAGTTTTGGAGAAGGACTCAGCTCAACTACTATGCCTCTGTGCTCTATGGAAGAAACAAAATATTTCAGCACACGCATATTCCTCATGTTGAGTTGGAAGAAATTCCTTGCTTCGCCCCAGTCCTCAACGTTCTTCATGAAGCAGGGCCGCTGCCTCTTTGCACTCATATCTGTGATTGGAATAGTGATATCATTCTTCAATTCTATGCAACTTTGCACATCACTGGAGACCCGAAGGATATCAACACTTGGGTGTTCGACTGGATGACACAGCACACACATTACAAAGCCCCTGCTACTGAGCTGATGCGAGTGCTTCCGGTGTCAATTCCCTCAGAACATGATGTGATGATGTACGATGAACGGGAGTTGCCCAACAAACTGATGGAAGTCCTCATGAAGCCGTTGGCAAAGGATCAGGCTCCAAGAACGACTTTTCTGGTTCAAGACTTGAAGTATGAACCCAGGACTGTCTACAGGATTCTGTGCAGTGTCATTGCTCCATTCAAGGGCCATGATGATGAAGAAGATGTTGTAGGCATCATGACGAATTTCCTCTTCAACATCATCCATGGCATCCCAGTAAACCTTCATGACTTCTTCCTGAGGACTCTAGCTGACAATGCTATGTCACCCTTCGACCTGAAGATTTACCCTCCATGGATCATGAGATTCATCAGACGCAGGTCGCGCATAAACTATAATGCTGATTTCAACAACCACATTGGATATATGCCTCCTATTAGAGTCAACAAGAAGACTTTTCAGCCTGTTGAAGGAAAAGGAAAATTTGTCATCGATGAAGGTAGTCGGGCCCTTGATGGCCAGTTTCGTGAACCAGATGCGTATTCTTCATGAGATGATACATAAACTCAGGAGCCACCTAGCCCAGTTTCCCCAATGGTGATGACTAACCGATAACTACTCATCAGTCTTCATCAGAAGGTCGATCGCAATCACAAATGGGTCAAAAGTCAATTCAGTGCCATTCTGAAAACCCTCAATGAGACTCAGAATGCAGTGAAGAAAAATCACTATTATCTTCATGAGGTTTCTGATCGCACCTGGGACACTTTGGCTCATCTGAAGAATCATGAAGAACTTGATGAATTGGAATTTACTATGGACTTCGACTGGTCGTGGCCTCCCAAGAGGAAATTCAAGCCAATCCCAGTTCCAGACCTTGAGGATAGCTCCTTTTCTTCATTCCGCACTGCAGAATCTGATGAAGAAGAAGAAGAAACTGCCACTGGCCCAAGGAGGAAGCCCGTCGCCAAGAATCCTCACGCGTCTTCTTCATCAGCCAAGAAGTGAAAGTCTTCAAGGGGCGTTAGTCCTCAGTTTTGTCCCTTTTCATCACTTGATGACAAAGGGGGAGAAATCTGAGAGTTAGTCTTCACGCACGATATATTTTGGGGCTTATGAACTTTATTAAGTTACAAACTCTTGGCTCTTCTGAAGTGGTTTATGTAATGGGTTGTAACTTAAGCCCGATGGTACTCTGACGCTTTTGAACGTTTTTCTTCGCATGCTTATTCCTCAAAATATTAATGAACGCATGCTGAAATTCGTCAGATACCATTTCTCATCATGCATTCTCAAATTCTTCATATTATATGTCATATGTATGCATGATTTACAAGACTCAGGGGGAGATCTCCATGATATAAATCATCAATGTGCATTTTGTGTGAAAAGCAAAATCCTCAAGATATGCACATCTTCACGGGGAGTCTCTCTGTATCTTGATTTCAAATTCCTCAAATGAGTATTTACACCTCATATTCTTATCCCTATTGAAGACTTAACCTAATTGTCATCAACCACCAAAAAGGGGGAGATTGTAAGTGCATCTAGTGCCCCTTAGTGATTTTGGTGGTTTGAAGACTTATAGGTTAAGTATCTAATGTGTTCATGAGTGTACACAGGATCTATAAGTTGATGAGGAGTTTGAAATATTCGGCGAATATCGACCCCTAAAACTGTATATCTTCGGCTGAAGAAATTGGTCTTCTGCTGAAGACTTTGATCGCGAAGAAATCGCGATGAAATTGATATTCCTCATGAAGATATTGAAGATGAGGAATTCGGTGTGTCCTGAAGAAAAACGATTCAAAGACTTTGAAGCGTGAAGCTTTATTATTTTTGTTTCATTTTCTTGACTCTTGAGTCATAGGAACACCGTACTATTAAAGGGGGTCGAGGTAACACTTCGGAATGAATTTCCTCATGATGCTCAACACAAGCCTAATCCTACAAAAAGCCTCAAGTGAGGAATATGACAGACATGAGGACTCTCACAGTTGAGGGTCCCGACCGTTGGTGCAATTCGCGCCACATCACCGATCTTATCCACACCAATGATCATATTATTTAATGGCATTGATGTCAAATCATGTTGGGATGCTCCCAGGCTATAAATAGCCGCCCCCACAACCATTAGCTGGTTGGCTGCTCTGTGAGAAACTGACACTTGTCATTTAGAGCAACCCAAATTCCTCAGAATCTTCAAGAGGAAATCATCACTGGGGAAATACCCCAAACACCAAACCACAAACCAAAAACCAAGTGGTTAAGCATCACTGAAGAATTTGTTCATGTGTGGAACTGAAGCCTTTTACCTTTGAGGACTATGCATCCTCCAGACGGTTAGGCGTCATGGTCTAGAGCAATCCAACAGCCAATTCTGGATCGTCGGGTGACCAAGTTTGTGAGGGTTTGGAAGTCTGCCCTGAAAACTTACCACGAGCATTGGGCGAGGACTGTGTGTTCTTAGCTCAAAGAGAATACGGTAGGGACTGTGTGTCCCGGGATTGTGTGTCCTTTGGTTTCAATACCAAGCTGCTCTAAACCAGACGTACAACTGTCACAACAGTTGGAACTGGGTCATCAACCATTGTCTTCACTGTGATATGGGTTCTATTTCTTCAACTCTTTCAGTTCCTCAATATTGTATATTGAAGATTTTCATTGTCACTGTTTGAAGAATTTGCCGAAGTCTTTCTCTGAAATTCCTCAATCTCAAATTCTTCATGCGAGTTAATCCTCACCTGTTTTCTCTGTGCCCACGCACTGTGCAAACTGTTTTTCATATTCCTCATCTTGAAAAGTGGTGTAGTGATACTTTGCACCCCTGATCCTTTGTTATTTCCGCTGCAAGTTAGTCATCAGTGAGGAATTTCCTCAAAAGGAATTTGATCAGTGATGAAATTCTAAAAATCTCCTATTCACCCCCCCCTCTAGTCGTTATCACACACTTTCAGCTCATGAGACCCCTTTTGACGTTCAAGCGACTCTGCGTTGCCAGGACCTGGTCCCGCACATTTCCCAACCGCCGCTACTTGTGACCAAATGAACGATCACAGCTACGGGGTCAAGCCCTGCAACCCCCGATAATGACCGGATATGCTAGGATGATATCAAGGGCGGCAGGTGGCCTTGTGACCGGTAAGGCCCCTGAGGCGCGATGCTTAGGAGCCCCCTTTTGATGCTCAAGTGACTCTGATTTTATCCTGTCGATTGTGGCCCTGGGAATCGCGGGGCTTCCCCAGTCCCTGTGTCAGGGCGACGTGCGCCGGACGGAGCCCCCGAGCGAGGGGATAGATCGCCCGAAGAAGCAAGCAAGGCCATGTGTAAGGTCGCCAAGTGGATGCATCAGAAATTATAGAAGATTGCGCAAATGATATGACGGGTAGAAGCATGCCCTGAATATTTGAAGTCCCTGCGGTCAGCAAACACTTCCTAAGGTAGTAAATCCAAAAAAAATTACCTCGAATAGCTTCCTTGTGCCTGAGGAGCGCCTCGCGAGGCCTGGCCCTGTGCGCCCACGCCTGCATCATGGTTCCCGCGGGTGACCCGTGCCACTTGTGTCTCGTCGCTGCATTTGACTCGTCCTCCTGAGGCCTGGGGTTCGGCCCTACGTAGTTCTTCAGCGGGGAAGGCGGCTGACGTTGCATCCCGCGGCCCTCCCTGGCCGCGCCTCTTGGGCCCGGCTCAACGAGGGGCCCCAAAGCGTTCCTCACTCGTGAGGAAGATAGGCGCCCGGGGGGGACGCCTGAAGCTCTTCCTCGTTGGGAGGGTCAGGTGATGCCGCATACTCCGGCACGTATGGCTCCATGTAGGCGTTCGATCGTCCACCGTGGCCACTCAGTAGCGCGACTGTGGCGGTCCCTCTCGATGGTGGAGGGGGATACCCCCCGGCTGTACTGGTCGGAGATCTTCCTGCGATAAGCCTCTGCACGAACTCGCTTGTTCCTGTTGCTACCGTTTGTTGGTCCCGGCGCCGCTCGTTGCTGATTCTCCCCTTGGTGCCCCGGCATGTCTCCGTTGTCGTAGTTCGTTCGTGCTGACGCCTCCACCCTCTGTTGGCTGCGTTGGAGGGAGCGCTCCTATCTGGCCACCCCAGGCTATCGGCGGCCGACCTGGTCTTGGTGATGCACACCGATGTGTGCATCGATCGTATCGCCGTTCTCTCCGCGCCCCTGGTGGTTGTCAGCGTGATGCGCCTCGGGGCCGGCCGCCAGAATCTAGAGGAGGAAGAGAGATGCACGAGGTGCATCTCTCTCGGCCCCGCCCAGCATAGGAGGGGCCCCGTTGCTCGCAGCCCCGGGGGCCGGCACGTGGTGCGAGCCCCCGACGCCCGACACTTGCGGCCTTGAAGAAGAGCAGGGTTGGATGGCCTTCTGGGCAATGGCAATCAGCTCCAAGATGTTGTCCGCCCAGGCGTCGAAGCCCCCTTGCGTTGGTTGTTGATGGAGCATCTCGCTCGCCATCTACAATGCGTCGTGCGCGCCGAGGTCCCCCAAGTTGATGTGGCGCGTCGTGGGTGCCGGGGGCACCACCCGGCCGGAGTGCGCCTGGGTGGCGTGGGTGGTTGCGACGATGGAGACGATGTTGACGATGTGGTACGAGCCGCCCAGTACCACAACATCGGCGTGCGTGCTTCCGGCCACCGTGACGTAGTGGTCGGAGGCCGGCTCGATGAGGCTCGAAAAAGCTGGTTGGGCACCGGCTATCGGAGCAGCAGACCTAGGGAAGATGAAGCTCGGAGATGACCTTAACACGCCCCCTACCTTGCATGCCAAATGTCTGATTTCAGGCTTCGCAAAACCCTAAACATTCGAACTCAGGGGCGTGTACGAAGATCTCTCATGGCCTGACCTCGCCTAGCTCTCTACTCGATGGGAACGGTGAAGAGCTCACTCGATGGTGAGGGAAACACAAAACACGAGAGTTTACCTAGGTTCGCGCCGCTGCGAAGTGTAAAACTGTACCCCTACTTTGGTGGATTGCCTCTCTGGAGGTTGGTGGATGAACTAGTACAGTGTTCTTCGGCCTCCAGAGTCTGGATGGCCTTAGTGGTGTGTGGGTTTGTTGATGAGAGTCGATCCCCTCATCTACGAAGCAACATATGCTCTATTTATAGTGGCAGCCCTGGTCCTCTTCCCTTATAGTTTCGGCGGGAAGGGATCCTACAACGACCAATTTCGAAGGGGGCAGGGGAAGATGCTTCCCCTGTCCGAAAGTGTTCTTCGCGTGCAAAGTAACTGACAGCGTTGCAGGGACTGGCTCGGGGATGATGTTCGTCCTGCAGGTGGGCGGCTAGGGTCTTGTTGCACCAGAATGGAAACCTCTGGAAGATGCCTTGGGAACCTACGTTCGTCCTTGCCCCCTTTGAACCAAAGGGGAAACTGCTCCGCTCTGTTGTCTGCTGCTTGTCTGTCCTTCCCTTGCATCACCCTTGGCTCCTAAGGCCGGGCCACGCCTCGGAATATCCGCCGCTCCGGAGGGGTCCTGAGGAGGCCCCCTACGGGTCTTGATGCTCCTCCTCCTCGCAAGACTTGGTCCCTCGCAAGGGCCTTGTCGTGAGTGATGCCAGCCTCGTTAGTTTTAGGTCGATGACGTGGGCCAGCCCTGGGCCGTAGGCAGGCAGGTCTGGGTACCCCATTCCTAGAACGCTGACAACTAAGTCTTGAGGGTGATGATGAGTTAGGTGACCACTTGTGAACGAAGTGGTGCACCGGAAATGTTTTGTGTGAGTGGTTTCAGAAATGGGATTATATTTATGATGTGTCGACCGTCCCAACCTTGCATGCGCGACCATGATACCCCTTTATGGGACAAGGCTTTGTTGATTACTCTATTCAATGCTAGCAAAGAGGCCACATTACTAGTGGGGGGAGTGATATGTGGTCACTCTCATGACGAGGTCGTACCAGGTAGGTCGACTATGCCGTTTTTATGTGTTCCAAGCACACCGTTGGTCCCCGCATGGATGATATGGTCCACAATTAGTGCTCGTAAGACATACATCATGTGGTTTGGGTACCAATCGAGTGGACTCTTTGTATAGTGTCATCAGGGGGAAAGGCGTTGATCGGGTACTTACCTTGGGTATGTTATATACCGCGAGTCGTGGATAACATGGAAGTTTCCGGGTCTCGTGGGTACAACATACAACCTCTGGAGATGGTAAAACTATTCGAATAGTCATGTCCACGGTCAAGGACAGTTGGGTGGTGCTGCTTAAACTACGTCCAGTCATTTCCGCAGAAACGAAATGTGTGTGTGTGTGTGTGTATTTAAAGGTGTTATCTGAGAAAGTTGATATGGTCAAGTTTGGTGACTTGGCATATCGGGTGAACACGAAGTGTTCAACCCTCAATAGATATGCTGATATCTGTAACCTGTTCTTATGTTTCCCATCTAGCTTATGATGCATATCCATGCAAGTACTTGACCATGTTCATTTTCAATTAAAACTTGCTCTCCGCAAAATCTTCATATTACTTTATTATCGTACCAATTGCATTATCCACATCATTGGCTGTTTGCAAGTACATTCAAAGTACTCACTAGCTTGCCAATGGTTATGTTATTGACCAGACATGGAGAAACCGGAGCTTGGAGAAGAATTCGTCATCGGAGACGGACACGCGAACTAGGACGCTTCCCAGTCATAATGCTTGTTGGTGAAGGCTAATGGCATGGGCTCCTGTTTACTACCAAGAATTCCGCTAGTAGTTATATCGGTGTGATTGGCCTTATAGGCCCTACCTATGTGAGACTTGACCATGATGGTCATTTGTTGTATCAAACGGCATGTTTGGATGTAAGACTCTTAATATTCAGTATTTGTGTGTTCCGTAAGCATTGATCTCTGGGATCAGTGAACACGTTCATTCGGAGATCTCGACTCGTAAGTCGGGGTTCCCACAGAGCTGGTATGAGAGTCATCCTAACTGTAGGAAGCCTTAGGTAGCATGGACGATAGTCGAGACGATTAGCACACTCATCCCTTACACTTGAGATAGTTACACCCTACTACCCTTTCATACCACTTCAAAATTTCTAAACCTCTCCTAAAAATATGGTAGATGGCTGTCATACCTGAGATGCTTCTAGAAACTGGCTTTCCCCAAATTTTGGGAGATGGCCTGGAGAAGTGTCAAGTACGTTGCATGCCCATTTTCCTCTACCACAAGCACTAGGTCAACGCCGACACAAAGTAATGTCACGTGGACGTGATAGTGAAGGCAAACGACTCCCCAGCTAGTTGGTTCTTCGAAAGACCATAGATGAAGAATCTGATGTTGGCAGTGGAGCCAGCGGCACGAGAGGCGCTCGTGCATCTCCGCAATATCCTTCCTGAAATGGCCAACAAGCCGGCTACTTGTCACTTGCCTTTTGTTAAGGACAAATTTGACGGGAGCTGGACACTCAACCCATCCCCGGAAGACGAGACGCCACTCTGGTTTTAGACCTACTACAGCCTCTCCGCCGACACCTTGACTCACCTCTAATCAAGGAATCTGTGATGCTTCGTCAAGAACTACACCAAGTCAAGGACCAACTCCATCTGAAAAAGATGAAGACCCGCAAGGTCAAGAAGGAACGAGCACCCGGAGGGCAGCCTACTATTGCCTTCCGAGGAAGAATACCACCGCTCCAAGCCACTCCTATACAGAGTCGCCCCCTGACCGCGGAAGAATACACTAAGCTCCTCACCGCTTCGCCAACAAAGCGACTCCGTGATGGACCTCTTCCATCACACTTGTTAGAAACTAATTAATAGATTAATTAGAAAAGGGTGTGTCCAATCCCGAACAGTCATATCTCTTCTCTCTCTATTGCCAACACTCAGATGTTCTGGAGGAATGCCTCCAAACAAACAACTTTTCTTCCCACCTCTTCTAGATGTATATATACTTAGGAATCAATAGAAACATGACTAATCGTCCATTCGCCGTCATTCAATCTCGTTTTATTAAACACGTTATCACGCACGCCTCTTCCAAAGAGCAATTAGGCCAAGAAGAACAAGAACGACAACAAAAAAAAAGAAAGAAATCAATGGCACCAAAGTCCTTGGCCATCGGCCTAATACACGACCCTGGTGGCGGAGCTTTCCGGCGCGAAGGACGCGAACACGCCCGGCCTCGACACCGCTCCGATGGCACACCAATAGCGAGCGTTGCAGGCGCATAGAAGCGGCGCTCTTAAGCGCTTCAACCCGTCACATAACTGCCGACGGCAGCGGCGGCTCACAGATTCGGCGGCATCTTCTTGCGGAACGGCGATGCCACATCGAGAAGACGACGGCTTCCCATCGATCGGGTGGCTTCCAGCACGCGCAATGACTCCGACCATGCGAGGCTTCGCCCCCCCCCCCTCCTGCGCGCTTGTAGCGCTGCTACCGGCCGTTTGGCTGCAAGACGTGTCACCGAACGCTCAAATCAATTCCGAGTCTGGTAAGAAGGGAAATAAATCAAAAAATAAATTTACTCGTCTAATCATCCCGTAATCAATCAATTGATGATTTCTATGTACTTGCATACACTCACGCGACTTGCTTTTTACCATAAAAAGGCCAGGAGAAGGAGCCCTCTTCCGAGAGGCGATAACCACATTACTCCAAATAGAAAATCTCCAAACATGGAGATCAAGGCAAGATGAGCGGAAGTATCGACACATACATCACATGAACATAAGCATGAAGAATGGAGTACTATCCAGAATCGCATCTTTCTTTTCCAATCTCGCTTCTTGCGAATAGAGTACTAGCACTTACCAATGCTAGACATGATGATTCATGCACAACCAACGCAATCCAAACTTTGTCGCCCAATGCAGCCGGCGCTGCCTCCAGACGCAGCGCCCCAGGTCGTCGTCCTCAGATCTGGCACCACCCGGTGAAGCGCTCTTCCATGTGTGATGCGCGGCATAGCAACGCCCTCCGTCATGGTTGCCCTTGGATGCCCTACCGCACGCGCCCGCGGCCGCGATGCCCTCTAGCGGTGCGACTTCCATGGCCTTCGGCTCGGCGTCGGTGTCCGGCACGTCATGGCGTTCTTCTTAATGCGGCGCTAACGACAAATCCCTACAGCACGTGAGGAGAAATTGGGGAATCTTATCCCTTTCGGATAATTTTCAATTTAGTCCTCAAAACTTTATCCTAACTACTTACAAATTCCTGCAAATTATGATGCTTAAGTTTTGCATTTATATGTATTACCACGGTAATACTAATGCAAAAGAATGTTTTTTGCGTACATTTATTCCTTTGGAATTTAAGACATTATATATGTCTTTGCCACACATTTTTTTAAGACATACGTTTTAGCAGAATATTTTTTAAGACATATGATTTAGCAGAATTTAAGACATACATCTTGCAAATATAATTGTAATTCAAAACAAGGATTACAAAGTATCATACTCAATTAAACCTGGAAATGGTTATTGCTTAACTGGGTGAAATGGTTTGGTTTCTTATCGTGGGCTTGATTGGTTCGGGTTTTCATGGGTCTGCCATCTTAATAGTTGGGTATGGTTTAGGCTTAGAAAAGAATGAGTTGGGTACAGTTGGGTGTGGGTTTGTTCAGTTTTGTCTCAAATAGTTGCTACATGTAGTTTAGAACCGGATTTGCAAATAGGTTCTACAGAATGGCTCTAGTCTGCCATGTCGTCTGCTCCACTAGCGCTCTTCTCCTCCTCAGAATTGATGTACGCACTCTTCATCGATATGCATTTCTAGTACTCAGCTATGCTAAAGATCCATGTGCTGACAAAGGTCATGGCGTTCGCATTGGTGCCAAAAATAACGGAGGCCCTCATGAGATGGCACATCAAAGGAGCTGCCAACTATGTCGCCATCCCAAACGCCCTGCAGGTGAACCCATCATTACTAGCCGCAGGGACAACTCCATATGCGCGCTCTACTTCACCATGCTCTACGGGCTGGCCGTCGGGGACACACGGCGGGAGCATCACAAAGGGGAACATTGTTTTCGCCGCCGCTGGTGACATGATGCGTATCATGAAGAGCATGATGGTGATGGTCGTGTCATTCGCAATATGCATAGCACACAAATATACATGGCCCTTGCATCTCCACTTGTTGGGCATACAGATACAGGGCGTCAGACTCCCCTGCATCACCGACATCTCCGCCTCCGCTTGCCGTGAGTCGCATGGAGATCCAACCGGGACTCCACACCTCCAGTTGTCCGCCCCCACCTGGTCGACCCTGCAACCCCCCTGTCATCACGCACCTACAGCTCAACCTCGCCGACCCGGCCGCGACGCTCGCTCGCCAACTTGGTAATCTTGTACCCTGCATGGTCGAGCCACTAGATAGAGGACCAGAATCGGCAGGTCAACGCTGGCATGCTCAGCTGGTAACCAATCTCGGCCTGTAAGGAAAAACCACGGTTCCTATCAACAATTTAGTTCGGTTTAGGTGGAGATAACTTCTGGTTTAGTTTGGTTTGGGTCACAATAAGACTTTCAATGGATTAGTTTGTTTTGGTTTTCCTATATTTGTCACATGGGTTCAGTTTGGGTATAGTTGAGTTCTCCAACCATTGCCAGATTTATACTCAATATGAATACACCACATTTTATTTATGAATCACCACGTATTGAATGCATCTACTACATAATTTGCAGATTATTGATCACTATTGTGAGGTCTACGTCTTGTCATTTTGATAAGATGACTACCTTTGACGTGCTCTTCCAAATATTCACTAAAATATTTTACTCTCATAGTAAATATTGTTCTTGCACACTTTGCTTGTATATGTAATAGCAAACTACGGAAATATTTGCATATACGTATGATTAACTTCTATTACATTGGTAAAACACATGGTAATGATTGAGATGGTGCTTGGATACGTTTTAGTCCCATGACTAAAAGTAATGAGACTAAAACTTGCTAGCTTCACCCATGCTTGGATCCAAATACTAAAGAGACTAAAAACAAGTTAATGAGCATTTATTATCCTCCAAACCCTCCAATCCAGAACTTGCCTGAGGAGTTAAATGAGGAGAGAGAGGACTAATGCATATTTTAGTAGGGGTACCCCTGACTAAAAGATTTTAGCCTCAAGACTAGTTTTAGCCTCTCTTTAGTGAGGGGTGCTTGGAACTTTAGCCTCTTAAAGAGACTAGTTTTAGTCAGACTAGTTTTAGTCTCTTGAATCCAAGCACCCTCTGAGTGTCTCAACACTTTTGCAAGGTCCACACCACATCATAGTTATAGTTTCATAGTGATTAACCAATGTTAAGCATGCAAGTCTATACGTTTTGGCAGTGACTCCAAAGTCACACACTTCCTAAAGAATGAAGTCCAAAACATTAGCAATAATTTCATCACATGTGTTGTACTGAAGAATACACCCAGGTTCACCGAGGATCACCTTGGCCATGATTATTCTCAAAAAAATCATTTATTCATAGATGCCACTTACTCCTAGAAGTAAATTCAATAAATGCATTTGCATTTTCAAGTAAGCATGGTTGACATTTCCAAATACAGTAAGTACATGTTAGGTGAGATTATTTATTGTATGATGATTTACGACATCAGTCGTTGTATCCACACGTGGTATTATTGCCACTATAACTCCACCTTCAGGAACATATTTTATGGTTATTCTCTTAATAGCTATGTATGTACATATTGCATTTTATATGTAACCAACTTCACTTGATTCTCAAGCTAAGTACATAAATGGATGAATATTTATTCACCTTGAATATTTCCCTTAAGAGAAACATGCTGCCATGAGCACATTTGGAATGATCACCCAATATTTTTCCAAGGCCTCAAGTCTATCGCACCTTACAATTTTGGTAATTATAAAATCAACTTGAAGTTGATTTTGTGATCAGATATTTTTCATATTTGAATCCGATTGAATAGCCCATAATACATTTTACATCCTCTTATGATTGCATTACCATTTTCATGGTAAAGAAACATATTATTTCTTAAAATCATCGTATTCACCCAACAGGTGCTATACCATTATTTCAAAATATTTGCTAGTATTGAGAAGCAAGTCAATGGTCACAAAATAGAACCATGAGGAATTCAAAGTAAAGTGGAGGCTAAAGAAAACCAATGAGAGAAGTATCTTTTGATTCGGAATTGATCATGTCCAAATGATCACAAAGACAACTCTTAAGTTTGTAAAATGTGTGGTTACATAAATATCGTACATATGATTACCAAACCCTTAAACATATGGTCAAACCACACCATGAGTTTATTAAAAGGCAAATAAGTTCATTGGGGTATTTGAAAATTTGCAAACATACGACCAGAAACTATTATGTTAAATGATGTTCTCGAATCTTCATCAGGAGGAGAACCAAAAATATAGTGCAATAAAAGAATGATCAATTTGTTTGCACATATGATATGTTTGCATAATTCATTTTTCAGTAATATGGGAGACCTCATGTAATATCCCGATTATTCCCAAAATATTGTTTGCCTATAGTTGTACTACTATATGTAGTACAATGTCCAATATCCTATTTCTTGGACATTATATTTGATAAATTTTGAATGTATGAATCAATTCATACTTAGTTTTGTTGCGTACTAAATAATTTTCTAAATCTTACAAAATATTTGGTTATAAGCCTTACAATCCTGGTTTGGGGTTAATTAGAAAAATTATTGGCAATTCTATTGGTCATAACTTTTTAAGTTACAATATTTCCCAAATCATCATATTTTATGTGCATCGCATGTGCCATAGGGGAAACCAGTTTTAAGGCACTCTGACCTTAAGATTCTAAATGATCCACTCATTCTTCCTTGAACACATTCAGAAGATATATGTGGATTTGTTGGGGAACTTTGCATGCGAAACAAAAAAAATCCTACGCACACGAAGACCTATCATGGTGATGTTCATCTACAAGAGGGAGATCAGATCCACATACACTGGTAGACCGCTAAGCGAAATCGTTATTAAATGCGGTTGATGTAGTGGTACGTCTTCACGATCCATCCCACGAACCGTCCCACGAACCGTCACGCGATTCGTCCCACGATCCATCCCGATCAAGTGTCGAACGGACGACACCTCCGTGTTCAACACACGTACAGCTCGATGACGATCTCGGCCTTCTTGATCCAGCAAAAGAGACGGGGAAGTAGATGAGTTCTCCGGAAGCGTGACGGCGCGCCGGTGTTGGTGATGATCTATTCCTGCAGGGCTCCGTTCGAGCTCCGCAGAAATCTGATCTAGAGGTAAAACTATGTGGAATAGGCTTGAGTTGCACATGGCAAAGTTGTGTCTCAAAATGCCCTAAACCACCAATATATATAGGAGGAGGGGAGGGGCTAGACTTGGGGCTCAAGGCCCTCAAGGGTGCGTCGGCCAAGGGGGAGGAGTTGGACTCCAACCCCAATTCAGTTTGGTGGGCAAGGAGTCCACTCCTTCATTCCCACCTCCCTCTCTTTTTTTCTTCTTTCCTTTGGTATTTTTTTCTTGTGGCGCCATAGCCTTCATGGGCTGTAACGACTAAGAGGCGGTCCTTTCCGATTTGGGGAATGAGGCCCCGAATTGGAAAGAACCGCATCTAAGCGGTTCGCAACCACGGTAACATAGCACATACATAATAATAGAAGAATGACTATAAGGGATTCAACTGCCATCTCATTAATATATCAGAGTTACATCACGCATCCAAACAAGGTAGTTCCGCTACGGACTACAAAACATGAGAAATGACTATGCTACCCTGCATGCTTTCCCATAATCACGACCACGCCTCAGTCTTCTGGATAGTTCACGTACAGGCGGTCATTCTCCTCATCGTACTGCCACGCCAGCTGCGTGCCATCGGGATCACCTGTCTCGGGGGTACCTGAACCTGTTGGTGCTGTGAAGGAATTTGTGAGCCATGGGGACTCAGCAATCTATGACCTCGGTGCCAGAACTAGTCAAGTTATTAGGTCGGAAAGGTGAAGTATTTAGGTTGCAACATCCTAAGCTTAATATGGTGGCTAACTTACATAGAACATGTATTGAAGGTGGTCTATACTAGCGGTCGATGATAGATGATCACTAAGTGATCCTGAACACCTACTTACGTCAATCATAACCCCACCGTGTTCCCGATCAAAGAGAGGTCTTCGAAGGGGACAGTCATGGTTACGCACACCGTTGGCAATTTTATTAGCTTATGTTTAAGTGATCTATAACCGGATGTTAACAAATATTCCAAGTTGCCACATAACCGCGGGCACGGCTTTCCGAAAGATTAAACCCTGCAGGGGTGCTCCAACTAGTCCATCACAAACGTACACGGGCCACAAAGTAATCCTCTATCATGAATCTCGTGATCTCGTCGGATTCCTTAGAGGAAAACCTCAAGTCTGGGGAGAACCAAAGCTTCACCGGGATTCCTATACGCAAGATATATCGCTAAGGTAAGACAAGACTAGCAGGACCTCCCGGTGTGTCGACGACCCTGATAAGAGCCGCGTATCTCAGTCTCAGGACAACACCGTCTATGCATAGTGGACAATGACCAAACCTCAAGTTTCCTCAAGGTGGTATTGTCGACTGCTAGGTGGGTGGACCAACACTCATGAGGAGCACTGGCACGGATTGTTGATTAAATTCCTCGGGGTAGCTATTCCCTATGCAGATTATTATTAAGTGATTAGCAGATTAAAACCAATGTTGGGTCCTGCCGAACAAGTCTTAACACTGCGCGATTTATCGAGGGGGTCCCCATAACAACCCCGAACGTGTTAGGAGCGATCATTATGGAATCAACCACCGGTAGCCGGTAACTATGGTGGCAATAACGGAACAAAACACCCGGCAAAAGGCTAGGCCTTCCGTTATTTACCAAGTATATAGGTGTATTAATTAAATAACAGATTTAGCATAATGATATCAACTCATGTTATCACATGAGGCAAGGCACCTGCAACTAGCAACGCTAACATTAGAAGCTTAGCAAGCCTACTTAGCCATTCAAGATTTGCTAGGAAGGGATAATTGTTTGGGTTTCATGGCAATTCAGGAGGCAATTGTTTCAGTGGTAGGCACCAAGCATATGACAAGGAAACGTAATCTAGCACAACAAGTCTAGAGATGGAATCAAGGTCATATCATCTTGCATGTGATGTCCTCAGCTTGGAACTGCTCTTGTTCGTCCTGCACGTACTCTCCCAAATCCATGTACTCGTTCTCCGATCCCGGTGCTACCCAACATAAAAATAGCATCCAATGAACAACAACACCTCAAGATGCAACAAGCACATGATGCATGAGATGAAAATGAACATGCATGTCTATTTCTATCACTAGCACAAGCATGAGAAGTAAATACATGTTCCTGGACAGAACTGCACCCTAAGTTATCTGTACATGCATGATAATGACATGATCAAATGCGTCACGTGAAAACGAGGCAAAAGCATATAAAGAACATTACAAACGGAGCTACAGATCAACGGGAAACAACGAAACAAGAAATGAAGTGCTACGTGACAAATACATCACAACACACTTCAATGGCATAACTCTGGTGTTTCCTGGTTGCCAAGACATAAAACAAACCAACATGGATGGGGTGGTGCAAAGAATAACACCACACCATCATCTATGCACTCACAAGCATCAAAACATCAAAACTATACAATCTGCCATAAACAGCATCATAGCCTTTTGAGAGCTACATGCAAAGCACCTACAACCACCCAAATATGCCGAATAAGATATGTGGCAGAAGCTATCCAAAAGTACTACAAGCACAAGCAAAAGATAATGCAAAGGAGTTTCATACATAAAGTTACACAGCTGCTAACTTGGCCAAAAATATCAGATTTCAGGGAGTTAGTGAAAAATCCAGATTCTCACTAGTTGTTTATGCTCTCAAGCATTTTGACAGCACCCAAAACAATATCTACAGGACTCCAAATGGAATGAAAATTTATAGAGAGCTAGACAAACACAAAAGCTAGAACTTCCTAGTTGAAAGTTAAGGCTGAATCACACGACATGGACCTGCACAAGCTCATCAACAGGAGAAGAAAATATAAGCAGATTCTCACACTTAGTGAAAATCTGAACTGGAATTTCAGCCACAAGCCTACTTTGATTGGGCACAACTTGCACATATGAATTCCTAAGCATGAAATGAAACCAACATGTGGTAGAGGGGGTCACCCTTAACTACCACAACCAAGAATCAAACTCTTGGGCTCACCACATCTCATGGAACCAAGCTCCAAACATAGAACAAATCTGAAATATTTCATCTCCAGAAATTATTCCAAAGGCAAAACTGACTTCACCAATGGATTCCTGGGATGATTCTACCCTAAAAACATATATAAAACCTATGCACTTGCATAGAACAATTGGGCACAAACTAGAAAAGACTTCACCAATGGATTCCTGGGATGATTCTACCCTAAAAACATATATAAAACCTATGAACTTGCATAGAACTATTGGGCACAAACTAGAAAAGAAAAGCTACATAGAATCACATATAGTGAATAGTGCATCATCACATGTGCTATTCACTAGAACAACACCTACACTAGCATATGCACATGTCCACAACATCAATGGTGCACATGAGGGGGAGACCTCATGCCCATGTGCCTTGGCACACCACCACACACTCACATGTAACAAGCACAACATACTAAAACACCTTCACATACAACTCATGTGCTTATCATGGCACATCATGCCATGGCATGTGTGAGACACACACACATGGCACACACACACACTCACATACATCACATCTAACATGCTCATGGGAAAAACACCCACATTTGCTACTCACTTGCACCACATGGATGCCCCATCTACACACATGATCTAGCAACATATATCTTCATGCACCCAATCCTACACATGCACTCCTACACATGATATATCTACACATGCATTCCTAGTGCAAACACACACACATGCATATGACTTTGAACCACATACATATCCTCTTGCAAAGCAACCTACACATGCTCTTCTACCAAGGATATACCTACATACACACACAAGCCTACACCAACATATATTCACAAACTAGCAAAATCACTACGCACCACACTAGGCTAGTGCAAAACTCAGAAGTTAACACACTCACAAAGAATATAAGGAAGATGAATCACACATACTCTACACTACAAATGCCTACACATACAACACAACACATGCTACCATATATAGCAGCAAATACACTAGGGAACACATGATGTTTTCCCTTTGAGGGGTGACAAAATACTCTGATGGAGTAAAGCTCCCGACAGCAACAATTACAACAAGTCAAAAGAAAAATAGCACAAGAAAAATAAAACACAGCAAAAGAAAATAAAAGGAGGGGGAGAGGGATCGAACCCTGAACCTCCTGCTACACAACACTTCAACACTACAACTCTCCTAGAGGCCAAGTGCTCGAAAGAACAGAGAAGATAGCAGGATAACTGCTCTGTTGCTGCAAGCGCCATTGAGCCGAAATTAAAATGCAAAAAGGGGGGGTGCTATCTCTGGGACTCGAACCCAGCACCTGCAACTAGCACATACAACACGCACGCGCTGCAAACCACTAGGGCACTCATCGGGATCTTGACAGAACAGAGGAAAGTCTCAAGGTATACTACCACGAGCACCAGGTGCTCTGCTTTGCACGCAGGGACGCCGGCGACAACAGGGAGGCCGTCGGGGCTGGTCTCCTCTATTGCATCTGCTACGACGAGGGGGGATCCACTACGGCTACGACACTGCTACTACGAGGGAAAACCTCTACTCTGCACTACCGTGCACGCCACACACGACACATGCACTGCCTCTGTCAACCCTCTCGGGACAGAGGTACTCCGGTGAGGCCTAGGCCGATCTATACGAGGGGGAAGGGAGAGAAGAGGTTGCTCACCTAGGGAAGAAGGGGACCGATCGGGAAGAAAGGGCACCCTGGAGTCGATCTGAAGGGGAAGAAGATGACGCTGTGCAGAACCGAAGAAGAAGGACGGAGACCACCGGGTGCACAACGATGGCGAGCTCCTTCTCGTTGGTGAGGTTGCTCCTCGACCTAAACGACGGCGGGAATGGAGCGTGGGGTGCATCCCCGAGCCCCTGGACATGGCGGCGGCGCCGGACGACGACGGGAGCGGGGTAGACGACGGCGGGGCTCCTCTCTCCTCTGTGCAACCTAGCTACACAGGCTTACCTGAGGGGAAGGAAGAGGTGGCGGGAGATGGTGGCGGCGCAGATGGGGAAGGGGGAAACCCTAGGGAAAGAGAGGCCCGGACGCCGAGGCTTTAAGGGGCCTCCTGATGGGATGGACGGCGTCATGCCGCACCTCCCTCTCTCTGATCTTCAGACGGAAAGCGGCACGGGTTGCAGACGGCGTCAGGAGGATGAAGGAGGTCATGCGAGCTGGGCTACCGCGCGGGGAGAGGAGAGATGGGCCGCACAGGAGGGAGAGAGCCACCAGTGGCGCCACATACATAGAAATTAAAACCATGGGTGTTTTCCAATATAGAAAAGACAATAGAAAGAAAAGAAAGCACAGACAAAACTATTGAGGTTAAAAAAATGCCTCTGGTCATGAAAAATTATGACCTATTTGAATAAATTAGAAAGGAATTATTAGGAGCAAAAAAATATTTACAAAACAGGAATTGTTTGAACCGTTTTGTGAATATTTGCACCTTTAAGACTTGGATCAAAACAGCAAAAACACAACTACAAATCCACCACAAAATGTGCTAAACCTTGGGCATTTTAAAAACAGAAAAGGATCAAGTGAAACTTGACCTTGAGATGAAATAGAGAGGGGGGAAAGTTTTCCAAACCCTAGTGCAAAACAACATGGTTTCCTACTATCACATGCTTACTCCACACAAGCTAACACATCACATCACCACACCATGATGGATCACACCAACACATAAGATCATAAGGCATCACAAGGCATCACACATAACACAAGGACATGAGATGATATGGCATGCATGCATGCAATGGAAGAGTAAACAAAGTGACATCACATGAAATCATATGCATAGGATAGCTCTCATATCAATGACAAGATGGGCCCACATGAAGAAGGTTCCAAAAAGGGAAAGATACACTATTGGGGCATTACAAACTCTCCCACACTACAAAAAGATCTCGCCTCGAGATCTATGCGTGAAAGAACTCCAGAAATTCAGAACGGAGGTGATCCTCGCGTTCCCAAGTAGCCTCTTTATCAGAATGGTGTGACAACTGCACTTTGAGATATTTGGCAGTCTTGTTGCGGGTCTTGCGCTCAGTCGCCTCGAGAACCGCAACTGGATGCTCACGATAAGATAGGTCAGGCTGAAGATCGATGTCTTGAAGATGAACAGTGCGCTCGGGGGTCTTGAAGCACCTCCGGAGCTGAGAGACATGGAACACATCATTCACATTTGCTAAGTTTGACGGGAGCTCAAGCTGGTACGCAAGGTCGCCTCTCTTGCCAACAACTCTAAATGGGCCAACGAAACAAGGCGCAAGCTTCCCTTTGATGCCAAAGCATTGCATACCCTTCATAGGCGACACCTTGAGATAGACGAAGTCATCAAGCTCATAAGACATGTCACGATGCTTGCTATCATAATAGCTCTTCTGACAGGACTGAGCTGCTCTGAGGTTGTCGCGAATGACCCGACACATCTCCTTAGCTTCTTATATCAAGTTATTCCTAAGGATCAGACGCTCGCCGGTCTCGGACCAGTTGAGCGGGGTACGACACTTCCTGTCATAGAGAATTTCAAACGGAGCCTTGCCAGAACTAGCTTGATAACTGTTGTTATAAGAGAACTCAGCAAAATGCAGGCAATCCTCCCACTTCATGCCAAAAGAGATAACACAGGCTCTCAGCATATCCTCAAGAACTTGATTCACTCGCTCCACTTGACCACTTGTCTGAGGATGAAAAGCTGTGCTGAAGCGTATCTTCGTGCCAATCGCAGACTGAAAAGAGTCCCAGATCATGGAAGTGAAGATACTTCCGCGATCCGAAGAAATCACCATAGGCACGCCGTGCAAAGACACAATCCTGGAAGTGTACAACTCTGCAAGCTGAGCTGCCGAAATGGATTCCTTGACTCAGAGAAAATGAGCCACTTTACTCAACTTGTCAATGACGACGAAGATGGCATCATTACCCTTCTTGGACTTCGGAAACCCGATGACGAAATCCATCTCAATATGATCGAACTTCCACTCGGGAATTGGCAATGGATGCAAAAGACCTGTTGGACGTTGATGCTCTGCTTTCACCCTTCGACAACATCACATTCATTTATGAACTGAGCAATCTCACGCTTCATCCGAGTCCACCAGAAGGTCTGTTTCAAGTCCTGATACATCTTGGAGCTACCAGGATGAACAGAGAGCAGAGAGTTATGAGCTTCTTACATGATTACCTTTCTAAGATCACCTTTCGGAACGACAAGACGATCCTCAAAGAACAACGTGTCTCTGGCATCACCACTGAATCACTTATACTTGGGAAGACTCTTTGACACGCCAATCTTGACTTTCTTCACCATTGCATCAAGAAGTTGTGCTGCTCGGACCTTATCTTCCAAGGTAGGAGAGATCTGAAGGTTTGCAAGAAATCCCCGAGGTACTAACTGAAGGTTGAGATTCCTGAAAGACTCACAAAGATCAGGCTAGAGAGGTCTCAGAATAAGACTGTTGCAGTACGCCTTCCTGCTCAAGGCATCTCCCACGACATTAGCTTTGCCTGGCGTGTACTCAACACTCGGATTAAAATCTTGGAGCATTTCCACCCAACGAGTTTGTCGAAGATTCAGGTTAGGCTGAGTGAAGATGTACTTGAGACTCTTGTGATGGGTGAATACTTCAACCTTTCGTTCCAACAAGAGGTGTCTCCAAGTCATCAGAGCGTGTACCACAGCTGCTAGCTCAAGATCATGCACAGGATAATTCTTCTCCGCTCGCTTCAACTGCCTGGAGGTATAAGCAATAACTTTCTTCTCTTGCATCAGAACTGCACCAAGACCCTGGAGAGAAGCGTCGCAGAACACCTGGTAAGGCTTGGAATCATCCGGAGGAACCAAGACTGGAGTGGAGGTGAGCTTCTCTTTGAGTGTGTCGAAGGCCAATAGACACTCTGGAGACCAAGCATACTTCACACCCTTCTGAAGAAGACTTGAGAGCGGCTTAGTAATCTTGGAGAAGTTCTCGACGAACCTTCTGCAATAGCTTGCGAGCCCGAGAAAGCTTCGAAGCTGCTTCACATTCTGCGGAGGCTCCCATTCAACAATGGCATGCACCTTCTACGGATCTACCTTGATGCCCTCGGCAGAGATAATGTGACCAAGATAGACGACTTCTTTCAGCCAGAACTCACACTTGGAAAACTTGGCATACAATTTATACTCTCTCAGCTTATCAAGCACCAATCTGAGATGTTCTTCATGTTCTTCCTCAGTTTCACAAAAGACTAGAATGTCATCGAGATAGAGAAAGACAAAGTCATTCCTGAACGGAGAGAATATGTAGTTCATCAATCGACAGAATGTCAGAGGAGCATTTGCCAGACCAAAAGACATGACCGTATACTCATACGATCCAAAACTAGTCCTGAAGGCAGTCTTCAGAATATCTTCTTCGCGAATGCAAATTTGATGATAGCCCATTCTGAGATCGAGCTTGGAGAAGATCTTAGCCCCTTTCAACTGTTCGAACAACTCAGTTATGTTCGGAAGTGGATATTTGTTCCTGATTATCTTCTTGTTCAATGGACGGTAATCGACAAACAGCCGGTCTATGCCATCCTTCTTCTTGACAAATAGAACTCCACGGCCCCATGGAGATGAGCTCGGTCTGATCAGACCCAAACGCTCCTGCTCATCAAGTTGCCTCTTAAGTTCCTTCATCTCTTCTGGACCCAATTTATGTTGGGGAACGTCGCATGGGAAACAAAAAATTTCCTACGCGCATGAAGACCTATCATGGTGATGTCCATCTATGAGAGGAGATTTGGATCTACGTACCCTTATAGATCGCACGGCAGGAAGCATTAAGAAACGAGGTTGATGTAGTGGAACGTCTTCACGTCCCTCGAACCGCGCCACGAACCGTCCCACGAACCATCCCGCGATCCGTCCGACGATCCGTCCCGCGATCCATCCCACGAACCGTCTCGCGATCCGTTGCAAGAACCGTCCCGCGATCCGTCCCATGAAACGTCTAGCAATCCGTTGCACGAACCGTCTTGCGATCCGTCTCATGATCCATTCCGATCTAGTGCCGAACGGACGGCACCTCCGCGTTCAGCACACGTACAGCTCGATGAAGATCTCCACCTTCTTGATCCGGCAAGAGGGGGCGGAGAGGTAGAAGAGTTCTCCGGGAGCCGGACGGCACGCCGGTGGTAGTGATGATCTACTCCAGCACGGCTTCGCCTAAGCTCCGTAGAAATACGATCTAGAGGAAAAACTGCGTGGTATAGGGTCGAGCAGCATGTGGCAAAGTTGTGTCGCAAAAACCCTCAATAACTCTAGTATATATAGGAGGGAGGGAGGGGAGGAGGCAGCCTTAAACCCTCAAGGTTTGGCCCAAATTGGAGGTGGAGGAGTCCTACTCCAATCCTACTTGGAGTAGGATTCCACCTTCCCACTTGGAAACTCTTTCCACCTTGTGTTTTTTCCTTCTCAAACCTTACGGGCCTTAGTGGGAACTTATTCCAGCCCACTAGGGGCTGGTTTATCTCTTCCCATAGCCCATGAGACCCCTTGGGGCGTTACACCCCTTCCGATGGTCCCCGGCACCCCTCCCGGCACTCCCGGTACACTACCGATGAGCCCGAAACTTTTCCGGTGACCAAACCAGGACTTCCTATATATCAATCTTTACCACCGGACCCTTCCGAAGCTCCCCGTGATGTCCTGGATCTCATCTGGGACCCCGAACAACTTTCTGTTACCAACACCTATAACTCAACTATACCGAAACGTCATCGAACCTTAAGTGTGCAGACCCTGCGGGTTCGAGAACTATGTAGACATGACCCGAGACACTCCTCGGTCAATATCCAATAGCGGGACCTGGATGCCCATATTGGATCCTACATATTCTCCGAAGATCTTATCGGTTGAACCTCAGTGTCAAGGATTCATATAATCCCGTATGTCATTCCCTTTGTCCTTCGGTATGTTACTTGCCCGAGATTTGATCATCGGTATCCACATACCTATTTCAATCTCGTTACCAGCAAGTCTCTTTACTCGTTCTGTAATACAAGATCCCGTGACTTACACTATGTCACATTGCTTGCAAGGCTTGTGTGTGATGTTGTATTACCGAGTGGGCCCCGAGATACCTCTCCGTCACACGGAGTGACAAATCCCAGTCTTGATCCATACTAACTCAAGGGACACCTTCGGAGATACCTGTAGAGCACCTTTATAGTCACCCAGTTAGATTGTGATGTTTGGTACATACAAGGCATTCCTTCGGTGCCAGTGAGTTATATGATCTCATGGTCATAGGAATAAATACTTGACACACAGAAAAACAGTAGCAACAAAATGACACGATCAAGATGCTACGTTCATTAGTTTGGGCCTAGTCCATCACATGATTCTCCTAATGATGTCATCTCGTTATCAAGTAACAACACTAGCCTATGGTCAGGATACCTTGACCATCTTTAATCAACGAGCTAGTCAACTAGAGGCTTACTAGGGACAGTGTTTTGTCTATGTATCCACACAACTATTGTGTTTCCAATCAATACAATTATAGCATGGATAATAAATGATTATCATGAACAAAGAAATATAATAATAACTAATTTATTATTGCCTCTAGGGCATATTTCCAAGAGTCTCCCACTTGCACTAGAGTCAATAATCTAGTTCACATCACCATGTGATTTCAACGAATCCAACACCCATATAGTTCTGGGGTCTGATCACGTCTTGCTCGTGAGAGAGGTTTTAGTCAACAGTTCTGAAACTTTCAGATCCGTGTGTTCTTTACAAATCTTTATGTCATCTTATAGATGTTGCTACTATGTGCTATTCAGAAATACTCCAAATATCTACTCTACTATATGAATCCGTTTCACTACTCATAGTTATTCGGATTAGTGTCAAAGCTTGCATCGACGTAACTCTTTACGACGAACCCTTTAACCACCTCCATAATCAAGAAACTTTCCTTAGTCCATTTAGTTACTAAGGATAACTTTGATCGCTCATGAGTGATTCAATCCTGGATCACTCTATGTACCTCTTAACAGACTTGCTGCAAGGCACACATCAGGTGCGGTACTCAGCATGGCCTACTTTAGAATCTACAGCTAAGGCACAGAAGATGACCTTCGTCTATTCTCTTTATTCTGCCGTGGTTGGGTTTTGAGTCTTACTCAAATTCACACCTTACAACACAGTCAAGAACTCCTTCTTTGCTGGTCTATTTTGAACTCCTTCAAAAACTTGTCAAGGCATGCATCTTGTTGAAACTTCTATTAAGCGTTTCAATCTATCTCCATAGATCTTGATGTTCAATGTTCAAGTAGCTCAATCTAGGTATTCCTTTGAAAAACTCCTTTCAAACAACCTTTTATGCTTCACAGAAATTCTACATTACTTCTGATCAACAATATGTCAACCACATATACTTTATCAGAAATACTATTATGCTCCCACTCACTTCTTTGGAAATACAAGTTTCTCATAAACCTTGTACAAACCCAAAATCTTTGATCATCTCATCAAAGTGTATATTCCAACTCCGAGATGCTTGCACCAGTCCATTGAAGGATCGTTGGAGCTTGCATACTTGCTAGTATCCTTAGGATCGACAAAACCTTATGGTTGTATCACATACAATCTTTCCTCAAGGAAACCATCGAGGAAACAATGTTTTGACATCCTATGTGCAATATTTCATAAATATTGCAGCAACTACTAATATAATTCTAACATATTTTCAGCATCGCTACGAGTGAGAAAGTCTCACCATAGTCAACTATTTGATCTTGTCGGAAACATCTTTGCGACAAGTCGAGCTTTTCTTAATAGTGACTTATCACCATCATCATTTGTCTTTCTTTTAAAGATCCATCTTTACTCAATAGTCCTACGACCATCAAGTAGTTCTTCCAAAGTCTACACTTTGTTCTCACACATGGATTCTCTCTCGGATTTCATGGCCTCCAGCCATTTGTTGGAATCCGAGCCCACCATTGCTTCTCCATAGCTCGCAGGTTCATTGTTGTTCAATAACATGACCTCCAAGACAGGGTCACCGTACCACTCTGCAGCAGTACACGACCTTGTCGACCTACGAGGTTTGTAGTAACTTGATCCAAAGCTCAATGATCACCATCATCCGTTTTCTACTTCAATTGGTGTAGGCGCCACAGGAACAACTTCCTGCGCCCTCCTACACTCTGGTTGAAGTGATGGTTCAATAACCTCATCAAGTTCCACCACCCTCCCACTCAATTCTTTCGAGAGAAACTTTTCCTCAAGAAAGGATCCGTTTCTAGAAACAAACATTTTGCCTCCGGATCTGAGATAGGAGATGTGTCCAACTGTTTTGGATATCCTATGAAGACGCATTTGTTCGCTTTGGGTTCGAGCTTATCAGATTGAAACCTTTTCACATAAGCTTTGCAGCCCCAAACTTTCAAGAAACGACAACTTAGGTTTCTCCAAACCATAGTCTATACTATAACATCTCAACGGAAATACGTGGTGCCCTATTCAAAGTGAATGTGGTTGTCTCTAATGCATAACCCATAAATGATAGTGGTAATTCGATAAGAGACATCATAGTATGCACCATATCAAATAGGTCGCGACTATGACACCATGACACCATGGTGTTCTTGGAGGCATGAATTGCGAAACAACTTCCACATTGTCTTAACTGTGTACCAAAACTCGCAACTCAAATATTCATCTCTATCATCATATCGTAGACAATTTATCCTCTTGTTACGAGGAACTTCACTTTGAAACAGAATTGAACTTTTTCAATATTTCAGACTTGTGATTCATTAAGTAAATACTCTTGTATCTACTCAAATTGTCATTGAAGTAAGAACATAATGATGTCCACTACGTGCCTCAGCACCCATTGGACTGCATACATCAAAATGTATTACTTCCAATAAGTTACTATCTTGTTTCATCTCAATGAAAACAAGGCCTTGCTCATGTGGTATGATTTGCATGTCACAAGTGATTCAAAATCAAGTGAGTATAAAGATCCATCACCATGGAGCCTCTCTATGCAATTTATACCAACATGACTCAAGCGGCAGTGCCACAAGTAAGTGGTACTGTCATCATTACCTTGTATCTTTTGGCATCAATATCATGAACATTGTAACACTACGATCGAGATTCAATAAACCATTGAAGGTGATTATTCAAGCAAATAGAGTAACCATTATTCTCTTTAACTGAATAATCGTATTACAATAAACACGATCCAATCATGTTCATGCTTAATTCAAGCACCAAATTACAATTATTTAGGTTTAACACCAATCCCGATGGTAGAGGGAGCGTGCGACGTTTGATCATATCAACCTTAGAAACACTTCCAACACGTATCGTCACCTCGCCTTTAGCTAGTCTCCATTTATTCCGTAGCTTTCATTTCGTGTCACTAATCACTTAGCAACTGAACCAGTATCCAATACCCTCGCGCTACTAGGAGTACTAGTAAATTACACATCAACATCATGTATATCAAATATACTTCTTTCGACTTTGCCAGCCTTCTTATCTACCAAGCATCTAGGGTAGCTCCACCTCAGTGACCGTTCCCCTCATAAAATAAGCACTTAGTCTCGGGTTTGGGTTTAATCTTGGGTCTCTTCATTAGTGCAACAACTATTTTGCCGTTTCATGAAGTATCCCTTCTAGTCCTTGCCTTTCTTGAAACTTAGTGGTTTTACTAACCATCAACTATTGATGCTCCTTCTTGATTTCTACTTTCACAGTGTCAAACA
Source organism: Hordeum vulgare subsp. vulgare (assembly GCF_904849725.1). Lineage (NCBI taxonomy): Eukaryota > Viridiplantae > Streptophyta > Magnoliopsida > Poales > Poaceae > Hordeum > Hordeum vulgare. The sequence goes on along the minus strand of NC_058518.1, from coordinate 230,390,115 downwards.
TCGCAAATCGCTCAAGGATCAATGTATCTATCCTTCATATGTTATAGTTCATCACTAAGCTCTCACAGCTTGGTGGCAGTGACTTTGAAAAACCATCACTATCTCATCTGGAAGATTAACTCCCACTTGATTCAAGCGATTGTCGTACTCAGACAATGTGAGAACACGCTCAACGATTGAGCTTTTCTCCTTTACTTCATGGACAAAGAATCTTGTCGGAGGTCTCATACCTCTTAACAAGGGCACGAGTATGAAATCACAATTTCATCTCTTTAGAACATCTCTTATGTTCCGTGATGTTTCAAAACATCTTCGGCGCCTTGCTTCTAAGCCATTAAGTATTTTGCACTGAACTATCGCGTAGTCATTAGAAACATGTATGTCGGATGTTCACAACATCCACAGACGATGCTCGAGGTGCAGCACACCAAGTGGTGCATTAAGGGCATAAGCCTTCTACGCAGCAACGAGGACAATCCTCAGTTTTACAAACTCAGTGCGCAAAGTTGCTACTATCAACTTTCAACAAAATTTTCTCTAGGAACATATAAAAACAGTAGAGCTATAGCGCAAGATACATCGTAATTTGCAAAGACCATTCGACTATGTTCATGATCATTAGTTCAATTAATCATATTACTTAAGAACTCCCACTCAAAAAGTACATCTCTCTAGTCATTTGAGTGGTACATGATCCAAATCCACTATCTCAAGTCCGATCATCACGTGAGTCGAGAATAGTTTCAGTGGTAAGAATATCTATGCTAATCATATCAACTATACGATTCATGCTCGACCTTTCGGTCTCTTGTGTTCCGAGGCCATGTCTGCACATGCTAGGCTCGTCAAGTTTAACCAGAGTGTTCCGCGCGTGCAACTGTTTTGCACCCGTTGTATGTGAACGTTGAGTCTATCAAACCTGATCATCACGTGGTGTTTCGAAACGACGAACTGTCGCAACGGTGCACAATCGGGGAGACCACAATTTCGTCTTGAAATTTTAGTGAGAGATCACCTCATAATGCTACCATCGTTCTAAGCAAAATAAGGTGCATAAAAGGATTAACATCACATGCAATTCATAAGTGACATGATATGGCCATCATCATGTGCTTCTTGGTCTCCATCACCAAAGCATCGGCACGATCTTCTTGTCACCGGCGCCACACCATGGTCTCCATCATGACGATCTCCATCAACGTGTCGCCATCGGGGTTGTCGTGCTACTTATGCTATTACAACTAAAGCTATGTCCTAGCAATATAGTAAATGCATGTGCAAGCACACACGCTAGTTTAAAGACAACCCTATGGCTCCTACCGGTTGCCGTACCATCGACGTGCAAGTCGATATTAACTATTACAACATGATAATCTCATACATCCAATATATCACATCACGTCATTGGCCATATCATATCACAAGCATACCCTGCAAAAACAAGTTAGACGTCCTCTAATTGTTGTTGCACGTTTACGTGGCTGCTATGGGTATCTAGTAGATCGCATCTTACTTACGCAAAAACCACAACGGAGATGTGAAAATTGCTATTTAACCTCTCTAAGGACCACCTCGGTCAAAACCAATTCAACTAAAGTTGAAGAAACCGACACCTGCCAGTCATCTTTATGCAACGAGGTTGCATGTCAAGCAAATGAAACCAGTCTTTCGTAAGCGTATGAATAATGTCGGTCCGGGCCGCTTCAATCCAACAATACCGCTGAATTGAGAAAATACTAAGGACGGCAGCAAATCGAACATCACCGTCCACAAAACCCTTTGTGTTCCACTCGAGATAACATCTACGCATGAACCTAGGTCATGATGCCACTGTTGGGGAATGTCGCATGGGAAACACAAAATTTCCTACGCGCACGAAGACCTATCATGGTGATGTCCATCTATGAGAGGAGATTTGGATCTACGTACCCTTGTAGATCGCAAAGAAGGAAGCGTTAAGAAACACGGTTGATGTAGTGGAACGTCTTCACGTCCCTCAAACCGCCCCACGAACCGTCCCACGAACCGTCCCACGATCCGTCCCACGATCTGTCCCGCGATCCTTCCCATGAACCGTCTTGCGATCCGTTGCACGAACCGTCCCGCGATCCGTCTCACGAACCGTCTAGCGATTCGTTGCACGAACCGTCTTGCGATCCGTCTCATGATCCGTTCCGATCTAGTGCCGAATGGACGGCACCTCCACGTTCAGCACACGTACAGCTCGATGACGATCTCCACCTTCTTGATCCAGCAAGAGAGGGCGGAGAGGTAGAAGAGTTCTCCAGCAGCGTGACGGCGCGCCGGTAGTGGTGATGATCTACTCCGGCAGGGCTTCGCCTAAGCTCCGCAGAAATACGATCTAGAGGAAAATTTGTGTGGTATAGGGTCGAGCAACACGTGGAAAAGTTGTGTCGCAAAAACCCTTAATACATCTAGTATATATAGGAGGGAGGGAGGGGAGGAGGCAGCCTCAAACCCTCAAGGTTTGGCCCAAATTGGAGGTGGAGGAGTCCTACTCCAATCCTACTTGGAGTAGGATTCCACCTTCCCACTTGGAAACTCTTTCCACCTTGTGTTTTTTCCTTCTCAAACCTTATGGGCCTTAATGGGAACTTATTCCAGCCCACTAGGGGCTGGTTTATCTCTTCCCATAGCCCATGAGACCCCTTGGGACGTTACACCCCTCCCGATGGTCCCCGGCACCCCTCCCGGCACTCCCCGTACACTACCGATGAGCCCGAAACTTTCCCGGTGACCAAAACAGGACTTCCTATATATCAATCTTTACCTCCGGACCATTCTAGAGCTCCCCTTGACGTCCTGGATCTCATCTGGGACTCCGATCAACTTTCGGTTACCAACACCTATAACTCAACTATACCGAAACGTCATCGAACCTTAAGTGTGCAGACCCTGCAGGTTCGAGAACTATGTAAACATGACCCGAGACACTCCTCGGTCAATATCCAATAGCGGGACCTGGATGCCCATATTGGATCCCACATATTCTTCGAATATCTTATCGGTTTAACCTCAGTGTAAAGGATTCATATAATCCCGTATGTCATTCCCTTTGTCCTTCGGTATGTTACCTGCCCGAGATTTGATCGTCGGTATCCGCATACCTATTTCAATCTCGTTACTGGCAAGTCTCTTTACTCGTTCCGTAATACAAGATCCCGTGACTTACACTAAGTCACATTGCTTGCAAGGCTGGTGTGTGATGTTGTATTACCGAGTGAGCCCCGAGATACCTCTCCGTCGCACAGAGTGACAAATCCCAGTCTTGATCATTCTAACTCAACGGACACCTTCGGAGATACCTTTAGAGCACCTTTATGGTCACCTAGTTATGTTGTGACGTTTGGTACACACAAGGCATTCCTCCGGTGCCAGTGAGTTATATCATCGCATGGTCTTAGGAATAAATACTTGACACGTAGAAAAACAGTAGCAACAAAATGACACGATCAACATGCTACGTTCATTAGTTTGGGTCTAGTCCATCACATGATTCTCCTAATGATGTGATCCTGTTATCAAGTAACAACACTTGCCTATGGTCAGGAAACCTTGACCATCTTTGATCAACGAGCTAGTCAACTAGAGGCTTACTAGGGACAGTGTTTTGTCTATGTATCCACACAAGTATTGTGTTTCCACTCAATACAATTATAGCACGGATAATAAACAATTATCATGAACAAAGAAATATAATAATAACTAATTTATTATTGCCTCTAGGGCATATTTCCAACAGTTTGTACGGCCATTTGCACACCGGCTCAGTACCTGGCTCAAGCTCAATCACAAATTCAACTTCTCGGTGCGGAGGCTTGCCGAACAGCTCTTCTGGAAACACATCTTCATATTCGCACACCACTTGGACTTGTGAAATAGGATTAATCTTAGCCTTTTCATTCAAAGAGAACAGATGGATTGTATCATCGTGCGTCGCGAATATAATCACGTCCTCCGAAGAGTGGGTAAGCTTCACTTCTTTAGCTTCACAATCAATCGATGCCTTGTTCATGGCCAACCAGTCCATACCAAGGATCAAATCAATGTCGGAATTGCCCAAGACAATAGGAGATGCCAGAAAAGAATAGCTACCCATCTTGACAGAAACATTCGTAACCACCATGTGGGAATTCATGATCTTGCCAGGAGACAAAATTGATAGAGGCTTAGGCAAATCACGAGTAGAGAACCCATGCTTAAATGAGAATGTCCTTGAGATAAATGAATGCGATGCACCAGAATCAAATAACACTTTAGCAGGAATATATTTGACGAGGAGGTTACCCATGATCACATCTGACGAGTATTCTGCCTCAGCTGCATTCACCATGTTGACTCGAGCTGATCTAGGGTTGAACTTGACACGAGCATTGCTTGGAGGTTTGCCTAGAGGAGGAGGCGGCAGACGGAGCTGAGAAGTGCACTTGTTGGCATAATGACCCTTCTGCCCACACTTGTGACAAGTAACCTCTGCTGGCTACCGGTACTGAGTCTGAGGAGGCCCTTGCTTCTGATGCTGGAATCTCTGCTGAAAGACTGGGTTGGGTGTGTGGGAAGAACCACGGCGACCAGAATGCTTGAGCTGCTCCGAGTACCGAGGAGGAGGAGGAGACACCCAAAACTTCTGTTGCTTCTGAATCACCTGAGTAGGGGAAGAGCTAGAATCTCTGAAGCGCTTCTCAGAATTCTGCACCCTGAGCAAGGCTGCCTCTGCCCTGAGAGCGAAGTTGTAGAACTCGTCGAACTCCTCAGGATCGTGCAAAGCAAGAGCTAACTGCAAATCTTCTTTCAAGCCACCTCTGAACTGATAAATCTTGCTCTTCTGATCAGGGATATCCTGCAACGCGTACTGGGCTAGCTCGTGGAACTCGACGTTGTACTTGTACACGGAGTTACCACCCTGCTTCAAGCGCCTGAAATTCTCACGCATCTCCTCCACGAATCTGGAAGGAATGTAGTGGGACCTGAAGTCATGACAGAACTCATCCCAAGTAATCACTCTAGCGCCTCTGGAATCCTTCAACTGTTGCCACCAGATAGATGCTTTCCCCTTCAGCTGCAATGTAGCAAACCTAACGAAATCCTCAGGACGAACATTGTTGCACTCAAAATGCGTGTTCATGTCGCGGATCCAATCCTCAGCATCAAACGGCTGGTCACAGGAAGTGAAAGTCTTTAGTTGATTCGACAGGAACTGACTCAGATTAGCAAACTGATTGCCACCATGCTGGAAATTGCCTTGCTGCTGTTTACCCCTCTCTTGCAACAATTGTAGCAGCATCTGGGTGTTTGCATTTGTAGCAGCCATCACCACTTGCCAAGCCTCAGCAGGAGGAGGCGGCGGCGGCGGAGGATTCTCCGAAGAAGGAGGTGGTGGCGGCACATCCTCACGCCCCGTATTCTGACGAGTTGGTGGAGCCATCTTGAAGACGGACAACACATTAGCCCACAGAATATATTGAAGATATAGTTGAATCAAAATAAAAGGAATATCTGAACAGGAATATAACAATTGCACTCGAACAAAATAGTAAGAATGCTTCCTCAAAGTGACGGTCGACAAAATTCTGATTAAGACCACTAAAACAAGTATGAGCTAGAATTGCTCGGAACAAACATATGATCGAGATTTCATCCGATATCTTCGTGGATAAGATCGCACGGGCTCGAACTTATAGTAGCCATCCTGTGCAAGGTAGTGCACACGACTTACGAAGTATCCTCGAGTCGTAATGAGCTACAAGGACTCTTTAAGACACAACGAGAACCGCTGTAAGATGACGGTGAACAAACATACCCACTGAACATCGAATCCCAACCTCACATCATGCATATGTAGGAAGATTGTCTTATAAGTTACTACTTGATATCCCACCTATGAATTCCCGAAATGTCTGGTCATGCAATCTGGTACACGGATACAAGGAGTAATATCACACAACTCCTATACTAACACGTCACCTGTATCACATCCGTCAACACACAACCAGAATCTCGGACCTTCATCTACAACAGACCCTTGTGATCACAACGATACAAAGTATGGCAGTACTCCCGAACAATCTGCACCAGTACTGGGGACATCGGGGTTATCTCGCCACGACTAATATTGAAGCAATTACGAACATCCTACGTTCTTAGATACTCAGAAATCTGAATGATGGCGATGTGCACAAGAATCCCCTGTAGCTCAACTCCCCGAAAGAAATCAAGGCAGACACGAGGCACCAAGACAGAACTCCGTCACATCGAAATCATATAGATTTCACAAATACCCGCGTGATCCTAAAAAAAAATTGAGCGAGAAGAGGAGTAGAATTAAGATTTCCTAAGTCGGGAACCTCACTAGAGCAAGGAAGAGGAGAAAAAAGAATCCTACTCTCCGATATAACTAAGACTCAAAACATTTTACTAGACTCGACTCGGCCAAGTACGATCACACAAAGGCTCCTATGGTCGTAAGGCTCTGATTACCAACTTGCAACGACCAAGATGCGGTCCTTTCCGATTTGGGGAACGAGGCCCCGAATTGGAAAGAAGCGCATCTAAGCGTTTTGCAAGCACGGTAACATAGTACATACATAATAATAGAAGAATGACAATAAGGGATTCAACTGCCATCTCATAAATATATCAGAGTTACATCACGAATCCAAACAAGGTAGTTCCGCTGCGGACTACAAAACATGAGAAATGACTATGCTACCCCGCATGCTTGCACATGATCACGACCATGCCTCAGTCTTCTCGATAGTTCACGTACAGGCGGTCGTTCTCCTCATCGTACTGCCACGCCAGCTGCGTGCCGTCAGGATCACCTGTCTCGAGGGTACCTGAACCTGTTGGTGTTGTGAAGGAATCTGTGAGCCACGAGGACTCAGCAATCTATGACCTCGGTGCCAGAATTAGTCAAGTTATTAGGTTGGAAAGGTGAAGTATTTAGGTTGCAGCATCCTAAGCTTAATATGGTGGCTAACTTATGTAGAAAATGTATTGAAGGTGGTCTATACTAGCGGTTGATGATAGATGATAACTAAGTGATCCTGAACACCTACTTACATCAATCATAACCCCACCGTGTTCCCGATCGAAGAGAGGTCTTCGAAGGGGATAGTCACGGTTACGCACACCGTTGGCTATTTTTTAGCTTATGTTTAAGTTATCTATAACCGGATGTTAACAAATATTCCAAGTTGCCACATAACCGCGGGCACGGCTTTCCGAAAGATTAAACCCTGCAAGGGTGCTCCAACTAGTCCATCACAAACGTACACGGGCCGCAAAGTAATCCTGTATCACGAATCTCGTGATCTCGTCGGATTCCTTAGAGGAAAACCTCAACTCTGGGGAGAACCAAAGCTTCACCGGGATTCCTATATGCAAGATATATCACTAAGGTAAGACAAGACTAGCAAGACCTCCGAGTGTGTCGACGACCCTGATAAGAGACGCATATCTCAGTCTCAGGACAACACCGTCTATGCATAGTGGACAATGACCAAACCTCAAGTTTCCTCAAGGTGGTATTGCCGACTGCTAGGTGGGTGGACCAACACTCATGAGGAGCACTGGCCCGGGTTGTTGATTAAATTCCTCGGGGTAGCTATTCCCTATGCAGATTATTATTAAGTGATTAGCAGATTAAAACCAATGTTGGGTCCTGCCGGACAAGTCTTAACACTACACGATTTATCGAGGGGTCCCCATAACAACCCCGAACGTGTTAGGAGCGATCATTAAGGAATCAAATACCGGTAGCCGGTAACTATGGCGGCAATAATGGAACAAAACACCCGGCAAAATGCTAGGCCTTCCGTTATTTACCAAGTATATAGGTGCATTAATTAAATAACAGATTTAGCATAATGATATCAACTCATGTTATCACATGAGACAAGGCACCTGCAACTAGCAATGCTAACATTAGAAGCTTAGCAAGCCTACTTAGCCATTCAAGATTTGCTAGGAAGGGACAAGTGTTTGGGTGCATGGCAATTCAGGAGGCAATTGTTTCAGTGGTAGGCAGCGAGCCTATGACAAGGAAACGTAATCTAGCATCACAAGTCTAGAGATGGAATCAAGGTCATATCATCTTGCGTGTGATGTCCTCAGCTTGGAACTGCTCTTGTTCGTCCTGCACGTACTCTCCCGAATCCACATACTCGTTCTCCGATCCTGGTGCTACCCAACATAAAAATAGCATCCAATGAACAACAGCTCCTCAAGATGCAACAAGCACATGATGCATGAGATGAAAATGAACATGCATCTCTATTTCTATCACTAGCACAAGCATGAGAAGTAAATACATGTTCCTGGATAGAACTGCACCCTACGCTATCTTTACATGCATGAGAATGACATGATCAGATGTGTCACGTGAAAACAAGGCAAAAGCATATAAAGAACATTACAAACGGAGCTATGGATCAACGGGAAACAACGAAACAAGAAATGAAGTGCTACGTGACAAATACATCACAACACACTTCAATGACATAACTCTGGTGTTTCCAGGTTGCCAAGACATAAAACAAACCAACATGGATGGGGTGGTGCAAATAATAACACCACACCATCATCTATGCACTCACAAGCATCAAAACATCAAAACTATACAATCTGCCATAAATAGCATCATAGCCTTTTGAGAGCTACATGCAAAGCACCTACAGCCACCCAAACATGCCGAATAAGATATGTGGCAGAAGCTATCCAAGATTACTACAAGCACAAGCAAAATATAATGCAAAGGAGTTTCACACAGAAAGTTACACAGCTGCTAACATGGCCAAATATATCAGATTTCAGGGACTTAGTGAAAATTCCAGATTCTCACTAGTTGTTTATGCTCTGAAGCATTTTGACATCACCCAAAACAATATCTACGGGCTCCAAATGGAATGCAAATTTACACAGAGCTAGACAAACACAAAATCTACAACTTCCCAATTGAAAGCTAAACCTGAGTCACAACACATGGACCTGCACAAGCTAATCAACATGAGAAGAAAATATAAGCAGATTCTCAGACTTAGTGAAAATCACAGATTTTCACTAAACTGGAATTTCAGCCACAAGCCTACTTTAATTGGGCACAACTTGCACATATGAATTCCTAAGCATGAAATGAAACCAACGTGTGGTAGAGGGGGTCACCCTTAACTACCACAACCAAGAATCAAACTATTGGGCTCACCACATCTCATGGAACCAAGCTCCAAACATAGAACAAATCTGAAATATGTCGTCTCCAGAAAGTATTCCAAAGGCAAAACTGACTTCACCAATGGATTCCTGGGATGATTCTACCCTAAGAACATATATAAAACATATGCACTTGCATAGAACAATTGGGCTCAAACTAGAAAAGAAAAGCTACATAGAATCACATATAGTGAATAGTGCATCATCACATGTGTTATTCACTAGAACAACACCTACACTAGCATATGCATATGTCCACAACATCAATGGTGCACATGAGGGGGAGACCTCATGCCCATGTGCCTTGGCACACCACCACACACTCACATGTAACAAGCACAACATACTAAAACACCTTCACATACAACTCATGTGCTTATCATGGCACATCATGCCATGGCATGTGTGAGACACACACACATAGCACACACACAGACACTCACATACATCACATCTAACATGCTCATCGGAAAAACACCCACATTTGCTACTCACTTGCACCACATGGATGCCCCATCTACACACATGATCTAGCAACATATATCTTCATGCACCCAATCCTACACATGCACTCCTACACATGATATATCTACACATGCACTCCTAGTGCAAACACACACACATGCATATGACTTTGAACCACATACATATCCTCTTGCAAAGCAACCTACGCATGCTCTTCTACCAAGGATATACCTACATACACACACAAGCCTACACCAACATATATTCACAAACTAGCAAAATCACTATGCACCACACTAGGCTAGTGCAAAACTCACAAGTTAACACACTCACAAAGCATATAAGGAAGATGAATCACACATACTCTACACTACAAATGCCTACAAATACAACACAACACATGCTACCATATATAGCACCAAATACACTAGGGAACACATGTTGTTTTCCCTTTGAGGGGTGACAAAATACTCTCATGGAGTAAAGCTCCCCACAGCAACAATTTCAACAAGTCAAAAGAAAAACAGCACAATAAAAATAATACACATCAAAAGAAAATAAAATGAGGGGGAGAGGGATCGAACCCTGAACCTCTTGCTACACAACACTACAACACTACCACTCTGCTAGAGGCCAAGTGCTCGAGAGAAAAGAGAAGATAGCAGGATAACTGCTCTATTGCCGCAAGCGCCACTGAGCCGAAATTAAAATGCAAAAAGGGGGCTACTCTCTCTAGGATTCGAACCCAGCACCTGCAACTAGCACATAAAACACGCACGTGCTCCAAACCACTCGGACACTCATCGGGATCTTGACATAACAGAGGAAAGTCTCAAGGTATACTACCACGAGCACCAGGTGCTCTACTTTGGACACAGGGACGCATGCGACAACAGGGAGGCTGCCGGGGCTTGTCTCCTCTACTTCATCTGCTACGACGAGTGGGGATCCACTACGGCTACGGTGCTGCTACTATGAGGGAAAACATCTGCTCTGCACTACCGTGCACGCCACGCACGACACATGCACTGCCTCTATCAACCCTCTCGGGACAGAGGTACTCGGCGAGGCCTAGGCCGATCTATATGAGGGGGAAGGGAGAGAAGAGGTTGCTCACCTAGGGAAGAAGAAGGGGACCGATCGGGAAGAAGGGGCGCCCTGGAGTCGATCTGAAGGGGAAGAAGATGACGCTGTGCAGAACCGAAGAAGAAGGACGGAGACCACCGGGTGCACGACGATGGCGAGCTCCTGCCCGTCGGTGAGGTCGCTCCTCGACCGCAGCGACGGAGGGAATATAGCTCGGGGTGCATCCCCGAGACCCTGGACATGGCGGCGGCACCGGACGACGACGGGAGCGGGGTAGACGACGGCGGGGCTCCTCTCTCCTCTGTGCAACCTAGCTACAGAGGCTTACCTGAGGGGAAGGAAGAGGTGGAGGGAGATGGTGGCGGCGCAGATGGGGAAGGGGGAACCCTAGGGAAAGAGAGGCACGAATGTCGAGTCTTTAAGGGGCCTCCTGATTGGATGGACGGCGTCATACCGCACCTCCCTCTCTCTGATCTTCAGACGGAAAGCGGCACGGGTTGCAGACGGCGTCACGAGGAGGAAGGAGCTCGTGCGAGCTAGGCTACCGCGCGGGGAGAGGAGAGATGGGCCGAATAGGAGGGAGAGAGCCCACCAGTGGTGCTACATAGATAGAAATTAAAACCCTGGGGGTTTTCCAATATAGAGAAGACCAAAGAAAGAAAAGAAAGCACACACAAAACTGTTGAGGTTAAAAACAAAACAAAAATGCCCATGTTCATGAAACATTATGACCTATTTGAATAAATTAGAAAGGAATTATTTGGAGCAAAAAAATATTTACAAAACAAGAATTATTTGAATTGTTTTGTGAATATTTGCACCTTTAAGACTTGGATCAGAACAGCAAAAACACAACTACAAATCCACCACAAAATATGCTAAACCTTGGGCATTTTAAAAACAGAAAAGGATCAAGTGAAACTTGACCTTGAGATGAAATAGAGAGGGGGGGGGAGTTTTCCAAACCCTAGTGCAAACCAACTTGGTTTCCTACTATCACATGCTTACTCCACACAAGCTAACACATCACATCACCACACCATCATGGATCACACCAACACATAAGATCATAAGGCGTCACAAGGCATCACACATAACACAAGGACATGAAACGATATGGCATGCATGCATGCAAAGGAAGAGTAAACAAGGTGACATCACATAAAATCATATGCATTGGATAGCTCTCATATCAATGACAAGATGGGCCCACATGAAGAAGGTTCCAAAAAGGGAAAGATGCACTCTTGGGGCATTACATGGGCTGACTCCACCAGCCCACTAAGGACTTGGTCCGCCATCCTAGGGCTTTGAGCTCACTCCCGAGTGGGTGGGCCACTCCCGGTAAACACCCGGAACCCATTCGTCACTACCGGTACACTGCTGGTAATGCCCGAAACTTTCCGGTGACCAAATGAAACCATCTTATATATCAATCTTCATTTCCGGACCATTCCGAAAACCCTCCTGACGTCTGTGAGCTCATCTGGGACTCCGAACAACATTCGGTAACCACACATATAACTCAACTATACTAAAACATCATCGAACCTTAAGCGTGCAGACCCTGCGAGTTCGAGAACTATGTAGACATGACCCGAGACACTCTTCGGTCAATATCCAATAGCGTGAACTGGATGCCCATATTGGATCCTACATATTCTTCGAAGATCTTATCGGTTGAACCTCAGTGCCAAGAATTCATATAATCCCGTATAACATTCCCTTTGTCCTTCGGTATGTTACTTGCCCGAGATTTTATCGTCGGTATCCGTATACCTATTTCAATCTCGTTACCGACAAGTCTCTTTACTCATTCCGTAATACAAGATCCCGTGACTCACACTTGAGTCACATTGCTTGCAAGGCTTATATGTGATGTTGTATTACCGAGTGGGCCCTGAGATACCTCTCCGTCACACGGAGTGACAAATCCAAGTCTGGATCCATGCTAACTCAACGGACACCTTCGGAGATACCTGTAGAGCACCTTTATAGTCACCCAGTAACGTTGTGACGTTTGATACACACAAGGCATTCCTTCGGTGTCAGTGAGTTACATGATCTCATGGTCATAGGAATGAATACTTGACACGCAGAAAACAATAGCAACAAAATAACACGATCACATGCTACGTACATAATTTGGGTCTTGTCGATCACATGATTCTCCTAATGACGTGATCCCATTATCAAGTGACAGCACTTGCCTATGGCCAGGAAACCTTGACCATCTTTGATCAACGAACTAGTCAACTAGAGGCTCACTAGGGATAGTGTGTTGTCTAAGTATCCACACATGTATTTGAGTTTCCGATCAATACAATTCTAGCATGGATAAAACGATCATTATGGACAAGGAAATATAATAATAACTAATTTATTATTTCCTCTAGGGCATATTTCCAATAGTCTCCCACTTGCACTAGAGTCAATTATCTAGTTCACATCACCATGTGATTTTAACGAATCCAACACCCATATTGATCTGGGTTTTGATCACATGTTGCTCGTGAGAGAGGTTTCAGTCAACAGTTCTGAATCTTTCAGATCCGTATGTGCTTTACAAATCTTTATGTCATCTTATAGATGTTGCTACTACGTGCTATTCGGAATACTCCAAATATCTACTCTACTATACGAATCCGTTTTACTACTCAGAGTTATTCGGATTAGTGTCAAAGCTTGCATCAACGTAACCCTTTACGACAAACTCTTTAACCACCTCCATAATCGAGAAAAATTCCTTAGTCCAATAGTTACTAAGGATAACTTTGACCGCTATTTTAGTGATTCAGTCCTGGATCACCTTTTGTACCCCTTGACAGACTCATGGCAAGGTACACATCAGGTGCGGTACATAGCTTGGCATACTTTAGATTCTATGGCTAAGGCATAGGGGACGACCTTCGTTCTTTCTCTTTCATCTGTCATGGTCGGGCTTTGAATCTTACTCAAATTCACACTTTACAACACAGCCAAGAACTCCTTCTTTGCTGATCTATTTTGAACTCCTTCAAAATCTTGTCAAGCCATGCATTTCATTGAAAGTTCTATTAAGCGTTTTGATCTATCTCTATAGATCTTGATGCTCAATGTTCAAGTAGCTCTATCCAGGTTTTCCTTTGATAAACTCCTTTCAAACAATCCCTATGCTTTACAGAAATTCTACATTACTTCCGATCTACAATATGTCAACCACATATACTTATCAGAAATTCTATAGTGCTCCCACTCACTTCTTTGGAAATACAAGTTTCTCATAATCCTTGTACAAATCCAAAAGCTTTGATCATCTCACCAAAGAGTATATTCCAACTCCGAGATGCTTGCACCAGTCCATAGAAGGATCGCTGGAGCTTGCATACTTGTTAGCATCCTTAGGATCGACGAAACCTTCTGGTTGTATCACATACAACATTTCCTCAGGGAAACCATCGAGGAAACAATGTTTTGACATCCTGTGTGCAATATTTCATAAATAATGCAGCAACTACTAACATAATTTCAACAGACTTTTAGCATCGCTACGAGTGAGAAAGTCTCATCATAGTCAACTCTTTGAACTTGTCGGAAACATCCTTGCGACAAGTCGAGCTTTTCTTAATGGTGACTTTTCACCATCATCGTTTGTCTTCCCTTTAAAGATCCATCCTTACTTAATAGTCCTACGACCATCAAGTAGTTCTTCCAAATTCTACACTTTGTTTTCATACATGGATCCTCTCTCGGATTTCATGGCCTCCAGCCATTTGTCGGAATCCGGGCCCACCATCGCTTCTCCATAGCTCGTAGGTTCATTGTTGTTCAACAACATGACCTCCAAGACAAGGTTACTGTACCACTTTGTAATAGTACGCGACCTTGTCGATCTACGAGGTTTGTAGTAACTTGAACCGAAGCTCAATGATCACCATCATCAGTTTCCACTTCAATTGGTGTAGGTGCCACAGGAACAACTTCCTGCGCATTGCTACACGCTGGTTGAAGAGACGGTTCAATAACCTGATCAAGTTCCACCACCCTCCCACTCAATTCGTTCGAGAGAAACCTTTCCTCAAGAAAGGACCCGTTTTTAGAAAAACACTTTGCTTCCGGATCTGAGATAGGAGATGTACCCAACTATTTTGGATATTCTATGAAGATTCATTTATTCGCTTTGGGTTCGAGCTTATTAGACTGAAACTTTTTCACATAAGCGTCGCAGCCCCAAACTTTCAAGAAACGACAACTCAGGTTTCTCCAAACCATAGTTCATATTGTGTCATCTCAACGGAAATACGCGGTGCCCTATTTAAAGTGAATGTGGTTGTCTCTAATGCATAACCGATAAACGATAGTGGTAATTCGATAAGAGACATCATAGTATGCACCATATTACGTTCGGACACACCATCACACTATGGTGTTCTAGGTGGCATGAACTGCGAAAGAATTTACACATTGTCTTAACTGTGTACCAAAAATTGCAATGCAGATATTCATCTCTATGATCATATCGGAGACAGTTTATCCTCTTGTCACGACGATCTTCACTCTGAAATTGCCTTAAACTTTTCAATATTTCAGACTTGCGATTCATCAAGTAAATACTCCTGTATCTACTCAAGTCGTCAGTGAAGTAAGAACATAACGATATCCACTGCGTGCCTCAGCACTCATTGGACTGCACACATCAAAAATGTATTGCATCCAACAAGTTACTTTCTTGTTCCATGTGGTATGATTTTGCATGTATCAAGTGATTCAATATCAAGTGAGTCCAAACGATCCATCTGCATGGAGTTTCTTCATGCGTTTATACCAACAGGTATGGTTTTCATGTCTCAAACGTTTCAAAAATGAGTGAGTACAAAGATCCATCAGCATGGAGCTTCTTCATGCATTTAACACCAACATGACTTAAGCGGCAGTGCCACAAGTAAGTGGTACTATCATTATTACTTTCTATCTTTTGGCACCAATATTATGAACATGTGTAACACTACGATCGAGATTTAATAAACCATTGAAGGTAATTATTCAAGCAAATAGAATAACCATTATTCTGTTTAAATGAATAATCGTTTTGCAATAAACACGATCCAATCATGTTCATGCTGAACGTAAACACCAAATAACAATTATTTAGGTTTAACACCAATTCCAATGGTAGAGGGAGTGTGCGATGTTTGATCACATCAACCTTGACAACACTTCCAACACTTATCGTCACCTCGCCTTTAGCTAGTCTCCGTTTATTCCGTAGCTTTTATTTCGAATTACTAATCACTTAGAAATCGAACCGGTATGTAATACCCTCGTGCTACTAGGAGTACTAGTAAAGTACACTTCAATATCATGTATATCAAATATACTTACGTTGACTTCGCCGGCCTTCTCATCTACCAAGTATCTAGGGTAGCTCCGCATAAGTGACTGTTCCCCTCATAACAGAAGCACTTACTCTCAGCTTTTGGTTCAATCTTGGGTTTCTTCATTAGAGCAGCAACTGGTTTGCCGTTTCATGAAGTATCCCTTCTAGCCCTTGTCCTTCTTGAAACTAGTGGTTTTACTAACCATCACAATTGATGCTCCTTCTTGATTTCTACTTTCACAGTGTCAAACATTGCGAATCGCTCAAGGATCAACATATCTATCCTTGATACGTTATATTTCATCACGAAGCTCTAGGAGCTTAGTGGCAGTGACCTTGAAGAACCATCACTATCTCACTCGAAGATTAACTCCCACTTGATTCAAGCGATTGTTGTACTCAGACAATCTGAGAACATGCTCAACGATTAGGCTTTTCTCCTTTACTTTGTAGACAAAGAATCTTGTCAGAGGGCTCATACCTCTCAACAAGGGCAAGAGCATGAAATCTCAATTTCATCCCTTAGAACATCTCTTATGTTCCGTGACGTTTCAAAACGTCTTCGGTGCCTTCGTTCTAAGCCATTAAGTATTACGCACTGAACTATCACGTAGTCATCAATAATGTGTATGGCAGATGTTCGCATCATCCACAGACGATGCTCGAGGTGCAGCACTCCGAGTGGTGCATTAAGGACATATGCCTTCTACGCAGCAATGAGGACAATCCTCAGTTTTACGGACTCAATCCGCAAAGTTGCTACTATCATCTTTCAACTAAATTTTCTCTAGGAACATATAAAAAACAGTAGAGCTATAGCGCAAGCTACATCATAATTCGCAAAGACCTTTTGACTATGTTCATCATAATTAGAGTGTAACTAATCAAATTACTTAATAAACTCCCACTCAAAAAGTACATCTCTCTAACCATTTGAGTGGTACATGATCCAAATTCACTAACTCAAGTTCGATCATCACGTGACTTGGAATTGTTTTAGTGGTAAGCATCTCTATGCTAATCATATCAACTATACGATTCATGCTCGACCTTCCGGTCTCATGTGTTCCGAGGCCATGTGTGCACATGCTAGGCTCGTCAAGTTTAACCCGAGTGTTCCGCGTGTGCAACTGTTTTGCACCCATTGTATGTGAACGTTGAGTCGATCACACCCGATCATCACGTGGTGTCTCGAAATGACGAACTGTCGCAACGGTGCACAGTCGGGGAGAACACAATTTCATCTTGTAATTTTAGTGAGAGGTTACCTTATAATGCTACCGTCGTTCTAAGAAAAATAAGGTGCATAAAAGTATTAACATCACATGCAATTCATAAGTGACATGATATGGCCATCATCTTGTGCTTCTTGATCTCCATCACGAAAGCACCGACATGATCTTCTTGTCACCGGCGCCACACCATGATCTCCATCAATGTGTTTCCATTGAGGTTGTCGTGCTCTCTATGCTATTACTACTAAAGCTACGACCTAGCAATATAGTAAACGCATCTGCAAACACAAACGTTAGTTTAAAGATAACCCTATAGCTCATGTCGGTTGACGTAGCATCGACGTGCAAGCCGATATTAACTATTACAACATGATCATCTCATACATCCAATATATCACATCACGTCATTGGCCATATCATATCACAAGAATACCCTGCAAAAACAAGTTAGACATCCTCTAATTTGTTGTTGCATGTTTTACGTGGCTGCTATGGGCATCTAGTATGATCGCATCTTACTTACGCAAAAACCACAACGGAGATGTGCAAATTGCTATTTAACCTCCCTCCAAGGACAGCCTCGATCAAATCCAATTCAACTAAAGTTGAAGAAACACGCACCCACCAGTCATCTTTATGCAACAAGTTGCATGTTAGTCGATGAAACTGGTCTCTCATAAGCGTACGTGTAATGTTGTTCCGGGCCGCTTCAATCCAACAATACCACCGAAGCGAGAAAAGACTAAGGAGGGCAACAAATCGAACATCAACACCCACAAAACTTTTTGTGTTCTACTTGAGATAACATCTACGGATGAGCCTAGCTCATGATGCCACTGTTGGGGAACGTTGCATGGGAAACAAAAAATTTCCTACGCACACAAAGACCTATCATGGTGATTTTCATCCACGAGAGGGATATCGGATCCACATACCCTTGTAGATCTCTAAGAAGAAGCGTTATTAAACGTGGTTGATGTAGTTGTACGTTTTCACGATCCGTCCTATGAACCGTCCCACAAACCGTCTCGCGATCCGTCCCACGATTCGTCCCGATCAAGTGTCGAACGAACGGCACCTCCGTGTTCAGCACATGTACAGCTCGATGACGATATCGACCTTCTTGATACAGCAAGAGATACAGAGAAGTAGATGATTTCTCCGGCAGGGTGACGACGTGCCAGTGTTGGTGATGATCTATTCCTGTAGGGCTCCGCCCGAGCTCCGCAGAAATCTCATCTAGATGTAAAACTATGTGGAATAGGCTTGAGTTGCACGTGGCAAAGTTGTGTCTCAAAAAGCCCTAAACCACCAATATATATAGGAGGAGGGGAGGGGCTAGCCTTGGGGCTCAAGTCCCTCAAGGGTGCGCCGGCCAAGGGGGAGGAGTTGGACTCCAACCCCAATTCGGTTTGGTGGGGAAGGAGTCCACTCCTTCCTTCCCACCTACCTGTGTTTTTTTCTTCTTTCCTTTGGTATTTTTTGCTTATGGCATAATAGCCTTCATGGGCTGACTCCACCAGCCCACTAAGGACTTGGTGCACCACCCTAGGGCCTTGGGCTCACTCTCTGGTGGATAGGCCCCTCCCGGTAAACACCTGAAACCCATTCGTCACTCCCGGTACACTGCTGGTAATGCCCGAAATTTTCCGGTGACCAAATGAAACCATCCTATATATCAAATTTCATTTCCGGACCATTCCGGAAAACCTCGTGACGTCCGTGATCTCATCCGGGACTACGAACAACATTCGGTAACCACACATATAACTCAACTATACTAAAACATCATCGAACCTTAAGTGTAGACATGACCCGAGACACTCCTTGGTCAATATCCAATAGTGGGACCTGGATGCCCATATTAGATACTACATATTCTCTGAAGATCTTATAGGTTGAACCTCAGTGCCAAGGATTCATATAATCCCGTATAACATTCCCTTTGTCCTTCGGTATGTTACTTGCCCGAGATTTGATCGTTCGTATCCCTATACCTATTTCAATCTTGTTACCGGCAAGTCTCTTTACTCGTTCTGTAATACAAGATCCCGTGACTCACACTTGAGTCACATTGCTTGCAAGGCTTATATGTGATGTTGTATTACCAAGTGTGCCCCAATATACCTCTCCGTCACACGGAGTGACAAATCCCAGTCTTGATCCGTGCTAACTTAACGGACACCTTCGGAGATACCTGTAGAGCACCTTTCTAGTCACCCAGTAACGTTGTGACGTTTGATACACTCAAGGCATTCCTTCGGTGTCAGTGAGTTACATGATCTCATGGTCATTGGAATGAATACTTGACACGCAGAAAACAATAGCAACAAAATAACACGATCACTTGCTACGTTTATAATTTGATTCTTGTCCATCACATGATTCTCCTAATGATGTGATCCCGTTATCAAGTGACAGCACTTGCCTATGGCCAGGAAACCTTGACCATATTTGATCAACGAACTAGTCAACTAGAGGCTCACTAGGGACAGTGTGTTGTCTATGTATCCACACATGTATTTGACTTTCCAATCAATACAATTCTAGCATGGATAATAAAGGATGATTATGAACAAGGAAATATAATAATAACTAATTTATTATTGCCTCTAGGGCATATTACCAACAGGATTACTTAACCATTATGTGGTATTATTGAGATACTTCATGGTACTCATAGAAACATTTATAAAATGATTTCAAGTGTGTCTCTTGTTACACACAACCATGAATGATATTAATTAATTACTGGCTCAACTTATCAAAGTAAGAGAAAATTATCCTAAGCAAGGGATAAATCCATTTGAATGGATAACTTCGTTGAACTCATTTCACAAGAAATGTCTGATTATATATAATATTTTATGTACATACACATAATGGTTTAGTTCAACATCTTATCAAAGATAGTGAAATTAATAATATGAACAAACTTATAGAATCGTAATTTACTAGCCTCATGCTAGACAAATACGGCATTACACACCGTAAGTATGATATAAATCATACCAACTGCATAGCAAACTACTTTCCCCTTGTAGTAATTACGTGGAAATCAACAAAGTGTTTCCTATCTGCGATAATTTGGTTACATACCGATCTCACCACTCCAGCATACATCAATGGGCTCTCACAGAAAATTAGGGATCTATGTGAGGAATAACAATTTATTCGTCAAACAAAATTATTCATAGCCCGTATGTTGATTGTATCAGCAATAAGGACATTTCTGGCGTTAGGGGAGATAAGTACCACAAAGAATGCCAAGAAATAAATTAGAAATGGTATTCACATTCAGTACTTATATCCACGTACTCAAAGAATCTGAACAAGAAGTTTAGAATCAGATATTTGCAACACATTGCAAATCTGCCAAATACATTTACGGATGACAAAGGTGTCACTCAATTTTATATTCCTGCAGTAAAGTGTCAGAAAGAGTGGAGGTACCTGATAAACGACTCTTCTCCCCAAATGAGAGCAATAGGGGGAGAAATCTGACCACATGAGATATAAGCTCGCATATGCTTCCGTGGAAACGGAGGAAATTAGAACCTCAACCAGTAAATGTAATTCAACATCAAGTTGAAAGACACCTCACTGGATGCTCATCATCAAAATCCAGGCATAAATGTGCACAAATGTTTTGGTGTTGGGACATCGAAACACCTTGACTCCATTGTTGTAGGAAATCACAAGGAGTTAAAAGGAATAAATACTTTTCCACAAATTTCATCAATTCCACGAGAATCATTACAAATAAAGACTACATTTGTCGACATATATTTCTTCTGAAAATTGCTAAAACATTTTGGGCCCTGAACCAAAATCCATGGTAGAGTGCCTCTTGCATTCATATTGGTTCACATAAAAGGAAGCAAGTAATGAAGAATAGCACTCGCTCATCAAAGAGTGTTATTTACCACAGTAATATCTACTCCTCATAAGTATCTTCCATATGGAATACTAAAAACTTCTCATTCATAGACAAAGTCAATGAGGTGGTGAAAAAGCGAAGCTTGTAGCAAAAGGGTTCATGCAGAGACCCGATATAGATTATGATGTAACATACCCTCTTGGTATGAGTGGAACTATGTTTCTATACTAAATATCATTTGCAATAATAATAATAATATTCATGCAGTTCATGGATGAAGTGGCTACATACTCATATAAGTCACTCGTTTCGTAAATCTATATTAAAGTCCTTGAAGAGCTTACATTTCCGAATTCAAAAACAAATCGCAACACGTATTGCGTAAAACTTCACAAGCCACTCTATGACTAGAAATAGTCGTGAATCATATGGTACTACCGACTAGACGAGTTCCTTATTTATAGGATTACTCAAAGGATGATGATTGTTTTATGTGTTAATAAAGGAATCCCAAAATTTTATTTCCTTACATCACCTCAATGTATATCGATGATTTCATCTTCAATGTCTCTACAAGACCTAAACATACACAAAATCATCTCAAAACAGAAAATTTGGATTTAACCAAATTTAGCTTAAGTTTACAACTTGAGCATACTATCAAGAATACGTATCAGTCTATATATATCCAAAACATATACGAGAAGTTCAGTGTTGATATATCATAACAAAAAAGACATGTATGGTCATACTACCTTAGATAAGGTACAAATCCATTCATACCTAGGGGTGATAATGAAGTTATATCAGGACCTAAAGTTCTATATCTCACTAATGTCAAAGCACTCATATAATTGCAAAATATGTCAGGCCTGACACTATATTTGCTATCTTTATTCGGATCGCAACCCCAAATAAAAGGTATATGATTGATATAAGTAATATCATCTTATATCTGAAGATTACAGTAAATCTTGAATATTTCCATCGGGAAATAGAAGATATGGCCATGATATGATGTAATGATATTGGCTCTTTATTTGATCCCAACGACGCCATATCAATGACTGAAATTGCTGGAATAGCCTTCACATGGAAGTCATCTAAATGGATTTTAATGGTTATTTCCACTTATCATTTTGACATAATTGCTTTATCTAAAAGCATTGCAAAAATATGTATGGCTTGGCAGAATGATTAACCACACTCAAAATCATGTGGTTGAGATTCATGAGAATCACATAACTTGATTTATCAAGATACTTCCACTTGTGTTACTCAATACCTACAGGTTATATGGAGAGCCATATCATAAATCACATTGCTCGGAAATTACTTATCCTCGTGGATTAAAGAAAATTGAGGAAATAATTTGCAAACAAAATATTGTGATAATCCAATAGATTCTACACAATCTCATGTTCATGTCAATGGAATTGCTATGAGATATCCTCCATATTTGAAAAGTTTAGGCGGAGTAATCTCCCAAACTATAATCTATTAACAATCATTACATTGTATATGTTGTACTCTTTTTCCCTTGTTAAGTTTTCCCCTAATGGTTTCTCATAAAGGTTTTTAATGAGACAATATAAACACAAGTGTATTTATATGCCATATTATTTTCTCCTTGTATTTTTCCCATTGGGTTTTAAAGGAGTTTTCAATGGCATGGACGATTGCACTCTTTTCCCTTGTGAGTTTTCTCTCAAAGTTTCTCATATTGGTTTTTAGTGAGGCAATATCTTCTCAAAGATCATATGTAGTACTTTCTATTTTCCCTATCGGGGTTTTTAAAGGAAGTACTCAAGACATATTAATTGTTCTCTAAATTTATTGATGAGTTTTCTCCTTGTTCAAAGGTTTTTCTCATATGAGTTATTAAGAGACAATAATCATCATATGTTGCATCATTTTCTCCTTATTTTTCCCACTGGGTTTAAAGGAATTTTAGCAATATATCTACTCTATTCTCCTCATATTTTTCCGACAGGGTTTTTGGGGGAGACTCTCAAGATTATATGGAAGATTTTTTCAGGATGGAAGATCTATATACAAGAAGCTTTCAACAATGAAACATTCAAGGAGCGGTGTTGTACAAGGGGGGGTGTTAGAAACTAAATAGTAGATTAATTAGCAAAGGGGTGTGTCCAACCCCGAACAGTCATATCTCTTCTCTCTCTCTATTGCCAACACGCACCTGTTCTGGAAGGATGCCTCCGAACAGACACCTCTTCTTCCTACCTCTTCCAGATGTATATATACTTGAGAATCAATAGAAACATGACTAATTGTCCATTCACTTCCATTCAATCTCGTTTTACTCGAACAGCCCACGACTCTAAAGGAAGAAGACACCAATGAGGATGGAGACGAAGACCCTGTAGAACTTGCATACGAGACCGAGTAGTCCGCTGCTTAGAGGAACGTCTTAGGCAAGTTAGGAGTCTCCCCTGCGAAGTCAAGTCCGTGTATCGGCTCATGAGAACCATGAGTGTTGTGTGCTTCTTGTTCGTCTTTTGATGAAAGCCGCATTTCTACCTTGGGCAGCTTGTAAGCGACTGCATCACCTATTTTAATTGAATATTTGCATAAGGTTCGTCAAAACCTTTTTGTTTGTCTCGCACACTTGCACTTTACAAAACCCCCTTATCTAGGCGCGTCATCCCTTATGATTCCCCGACCACTTCGGAATATTGACATGTCTTCTCCCAAACAGGATGGTCATTTCTACTCGTAGCAGCACCTTCCGCAACCCCGGCACTGGCACTTCTAGAAAGCAGCCAGGAACCGGTGGATCTGCCCAAGCTGGAGATCACCCCGAGCAGCAGCAAGGCGACATTCCCCCGCCACCGCCTCCACCGGAGAGCATGACCGTGGCTCAGTTCCTCCAGGCTCTCCGAGAGGAACGTCAAGCCAACAATGCCGCCATACAGCAGTTGGCTCAAGTCTTAGTGAACAATCCGCCGCAAAACGGAAATGGCAACGGTCGCTCCACTCTGTCTGAGTTTATGAGGACTACGCCTCCCATATTCACGGAGACAACTGAACCCTTGGATGAAGATGACTGGATCCGCACCATTGAAGACCTCCTCGTGCTGGTTAAATGCATCGACGACCGCGAGAAAGTCCTTTATGCTTTTCACTGTCTCGGTGGCATGGCCAGGGCTTGGTGGGACAGGTTCCAAATCATGCGGGAAGGGCATGCAATCTCTTGGACTGTCTTCAAGGAAGGATTCCGCGCTCACATTCCCCCTGGAATGATGACCATTAAGAAGCGGGAATTCCGAGCTCTGAGGCAAGGCGGCGGGACGGTCAAGGAGTACCTGCAAAATTTTAACCTTTTGTCAAGGTATGCACTAGAAGACGTCAACACTGAAGTTGCAAAGGTGGAACGCTTCATGGAAGGACTTCAACAGTCGCTTCAGTATCAACTTTTTGACTGTGAATGCCTGACCTTCTGCGATCTGGTAAACAAGGCCCTCATGCTGGAGGATAAGCGTCGTGCAATGGATGATTCCCGCAAGCGTAAGCTGATGGGCAATGGAGGTTCCAGCAACCAGAAGGCATGTCTGTGGCAATCCGCCCGGCAAAACCTAGCTATCAGCAACAATAGTACAAGGCACCAACGTTCCGCCAAAACTACATGTCCCAGCATCATGCCAACCCCAAGCCAGCAATCAATCCACCCAACAGCAGTGGGGTCAAGCCCAACATTCCACAGCAGGTTACCTGCTTTGGATGTGGTCAGACTGGGCACTACTCCAGGCAGTGCCACAACAAGAAGCCCGATGCACCGCGCCCCAATGCACCTAATTCAGGACAAGGTCATGGAGAACCAAGCAGAAACCAGACTTCCCTCAACCAGCAATATCACAGCAGGGGACCCGTGAATCACATCTCCGCAGAAGAAGCCCAGAAGGACTCGGACTGCATTCTGGGTACGTTCCACGTCAACTCCACCCCAGCAATAGTATTGTTTGATTATGGTGGTTCGCATTTGTTTGTCACCCAAAAGTTTGCGGAAAAATGTGGTTTGAAGCCTACCCCCCTTAATGGACAAATGGCAGTACATACCCCGGGAGCAATGCTAAGGACCAACCTACGATGTAGAGGAGACGGGATCAACATTAATGGGATAAACTTCTTAGCAGATCTCATCATCCTTAAGTCGCAAGGCTTGGACGTGATCCTTGGTACGGATTGGTTGGCCAGGCACCAAAGTATACTGGACTGCACCAAAAGGGCTATTACCATGACAAGTTACCAAGGGGTCAAAGTCAAGTATGTCCCTAAACCTATCTCCACTCAAGTCCCTCATGTTAATTGCCTTTCGGAAGAAAAGTTGGACCGAGTACCAATAGTCTACAAATACCCAGACGTCTTTCCTGATGAGCTGCCTGGGATGCCTCCTAACCGGGACATCGAGTTCATCATTGAGCTCATGCCCGGATCAAGGCCTATCTATAAGAAGACTTATAGGATGGGATCCGAAGAGCTAGCAGAGTTGAAGAAGCATCTGGATGAGCAACTCAGGAAGGGATTCATCCGTCCGAGTGCATCACCTTGGGAATCACCTGTTCTATTCGTGTCCAAGAAGGATAGAACTATCAGGCTCTGTGTCGATTACCATTCCCTCAATGAAGTCACTATAAAGAACAAGTACCCACTCACCAAGTTGAAGATCTATTTGACCAGTTAAATGGTGCCAAGGTATTTTCCAAGATCGACCTCTCATCTGGATATTACCAACTGAAGATCCGACCTGTGGACATACCTAAGACGTCATTCGTAACCCGGTACGGTCTATACGAGTGCACCGTCATGTCGTTTGTGTTGCGGTACGTCGCATGGGCAACAAAATGTTTCCTACACACACGCAATACCTATCATGGTGATGTTCATACCCTTGTAGATCTACGTACCCTTGTAGATCGCACAACGGTAAGCGTTTAAGAAACGTGGACGATGTAGTGGAACAACTTGCGTGATTCAAATCACCGTAGTCGTACACTCCATCCCACGATCTTATCACGATCCGTCCCGCGAACTTCATCACGATCCGTCCCGCGATCTCATCATGATCCTTCCCGATCTAGTGCCGAATGGACGGCACCTCCGCGTTCAGCACACGTACAACGCGACGATGATCTCGACCTTCTTGATCCAGCAAGAGATACTGAGAGGTAGATGAGTTCTCCGGCAGCG
Source organism: Hordeum vulgare subsp. vulgare (assembly GCF_904849725.1). Taxonomy (NCBI): domain Eukaryota; kingdom Viridiplantae; phylum Streptophyta; class Magnoliopsida; order Poales; family Poaceae; genus Hordeum; species Hordeum vulgare. Next base: position 230,363,654 of record NC_058518.1, on the reverse strand, counting down.
TGACTACGCTCTGGAGGTTGGTAGTGATCTATCCCAGCAGGGCTCCGCCCGAGCTCCACAGAAATACAATCTAGAGGAAAAACCAGGGAGGTATGTGGTCGGGCTGCCGTGGCAAAGTTGTCTAAAATCAGCCCTAATACCCCAGTATATATAGGAGGGAGGGGGAGGGCCTTGACTTGAGGCTCAAGAGAGCCCCAAAGGGTCGGCCGAATCAAGGTGGAGGAGTCCACCTCCAATCCTAGACCAACTAGGATTGGAAGGTGGAGTCCTTCCCTTCCTTCCCATCTCCCTTATTTTTCTTTTCTTTTGATTTCCTTATCTCCTGCGCAAGGGCCCTCTTGGGCTTGCCGACCAGCCCACTAAGGGCAAGTGTGCCCCCACAAAGCCTTTGGGCTTCTTCTCGGGTGGGTGGGCCCCTGCCGGTAGAACTCCGGAACCCATTCGTCATTCCCGGTACGATGTCGGTAATGCCCGAAAAGCTTCCGGTAACCAAATGAGACAAACCTATATATCAATCTTCGTTTCCAGAACATTCTGGAAACCCTCGTGACTTCTGTGATCCCATATGGGACTCCGAACAACATTCGGTAACCAACCATATAACTCCAATACGCATAAAACATCGTCGAACCGTAAGTGTGCAGACCCTACGGGTTCGAGAACTATGTAGACATGACCCGAGAGACTCCTCGATCAATATCCAATAGCAGGACCTGGATGCTCATATTGGATCCTATATATTCTCCGAAGATCTTATTGGTTGAACCTCAGTGTCAAGGATTCATATAATCACGTATGTCATTCCTTTGTCCTTCGGTATGTTACTTGCCCGAGATTGGATCGTCGGTATCCGCATACCTATTTCAATTTTGTTTACCGGCAAGTCTCTTTACTCATTCCGTAATACAAGATCCCGTGACATACACTACGTCACATTGCTTGCAAGGCTTGTGTGTGATGTTGTATTACCGAGTGGGCCCCGAGATACCTCTCCGTTACATGGAGTGACAAATCCCAGTCTTGGTCCATACTAACTCAACGGACACCTTCGAAGATACCTATAGAGCATCTTTATAGTCACCCAGTTACGTTGTGACGTTTTATACACACAAGGCATTCCTCCGGTGCCAGTGAGTTATATGATCTCATGGTCATAGGAATAAATACATGACACGCAGAAAACAGTAGCAATAAAATGACACGATCAACATGCTACGTTCATTAGTTTGGGTCTAGTGCATCACATGATTCTTCCTAATGATGTGATCCTGTTGTCAAGTAACAACACTTGCCTATGGTCAGGAAACCTTGACCATCTTTGATCAATGAGCTAGTCAACTAGAGGCTTACTAGGGACAGTGTTTTGTCTATGTATCCACACAAGTATTGTGTTTGCAATCAATACAATTATAGCATGGATAATAAACGATTATCATGAACAAAGAAATATAATAATAACTAATTTATTATTGCCTCTAGGGCATATTTCCAACAGTCTCCCACTTGCACTAGATTCAATAATCTAGTCCACATCACTATGTGATTCTAACGAATCCAACACCCTTACAGTTCTGGGGTTTGATCACGTCTTGCTCATGAGAGAGGTTTTAGTCAACGGTTCTGAAACTTTCAGATCCGTGTGTTCTTTACAAATCTTTATGTCATCTTATAGATGCTGCTACTACGTGTTATTCGGAAATACTCCAAATATCTACTCTACTATACGAATCTGTTTCACTACTCATAGTTATTCGGATTAGGGTCAAAGCTTGCATCGACGTAACCCTTTACGACGAACTCTTTAACCACCTCCATAATCGAGAAAATTCCTTAGTCCATTAGTTACTAAGGATAACTTTGACCGCTGCCCAGTGATTCAATCCTGGATCACTCTCCGTACCTCTTAACAGACTTGTGGCAAGGCACATATCAGGTGCGGTACACAGCATGGCATACTGTAGAGTCTACTGCTTAGGCATAGGGGACAACCTTCGTCCTTTCTCTTTCTTCTGTCGTGGTCGGGTTTTTAGTCTTAGTCAAATTCACACCTTACAACACAACCAAGAACTCCTTCTTTGCTGATCTATTTTGAACTCCTTCAAAAACTTGTCAAGGCATGCATCTTGTTGAAACTTCTATTAAGAGTTTCGATCTATCTCCATAGATCTTGATGCTCAACGTTCAAGTAGCGCAATCCGGGTATTCCTTTGAAAAACTCCTTTCAAACAACCTTTTATGCTTGACAGAAATTCTACACTACTTGTGATCCACAATATGTCAACCACATATACTTATCAGAAATTCTATAGTGCTCCCACTCACTTCTTTGGAAATACAAGTTTCTCACAAATCTTGTATAAACCAAAAGCTTTGGTCAACTCATCAAAGCATATATTCCAACACTGAGATGCTTGCACCAGTCCATAGAAGGATCGCTGGAGCTTGCATACTTGTTAGCATCCTTAGGGTCGACAAAACTTTCCGGTTGTATCACATACAACCTTTCCGTTGAGGAAAACAATGTTTTGACATCCTATGTGCAATATTTCATAAATAATGCAGCAACTGCTAACATAATTCCAACAAACATTTAGCATCACTATGAGTGAGAAAGTCTCATCATACTCAACTCTTTGAACTTGTCGGAAAACATCCTTGCGACAAGTCCAGCTTTTCTTAATGGTGACGTTTCACCATCATCGTCTGTCTTCCTTATAAAGATCCATCTTTACTTAATACTCCTACGACCATCAAGTAGTTCTTCCAAAGTCTACACTTCGTTCTCACACATGGATTCTCTCTCGGATTTCATGGCCTCTAGCCGTTTGTCGGAATCCGGGCCCACCATTGCTTCTCCATAACTCGTAGGTTCATTGTTGTTTCAACAACATGACCTCCAAGACACGGTTACCGTACCAATCTGTAGTAGTATGCGACCTTGTCGACCTACGAGGTTTGTAGTAACTTGATCCAATGCTTAATGATCACCATCATCAGCTTCCACTTCAATTGGTGTAGGCGCCACAGGAACAACTTCCTGCGCCCTACTACACACTGGTTGAAGTGATGGTTCAATAACCTCATCAAGTTCTACCACGCTCCCACTCAATTCTTTCGACAAAAACCTTTCCTCGAGAAAGGACCCATTTTCTAGAAGCAAACACTTTGCTTCCGGATCTGAGATAGGAGATGCTCCCAACTGTTTTGGATATCCTATGAAGATGCATTCATCCGCTTTGGTTCGAGCTTATCAGACTGAAACTTTTTCATATAAGCGTCGCAACCCTAAACTTTCAAGAAACGACAGCTTAGATTTCTCTAAACCTCAATCTATATTGTGTCATCTCAACGGAATTACGTGGTGCCCTATTTAAAGTAAATGTGGTTGTCTCTAATGCATAACCCATAAATGATAGTGGTAATTTGATAAGAGACATCATAGTATGCACCATATCAAATAGGTCGCGGCTATGACACCATCACACCATGGTCTTCTAGGTGGCATGACTTGCGAAACAACTTCCACATTGTCTTAACTGTGTACCAAAACTCACAAATTAGATAGTCATCTCTATGATCATATCGTAGACAGTTTATCCTCTTGTTACGACAAACTTCACTCTGAAACAGAATTGAACTTTTTCAATATTTCAGACTTGCGATTCATTAAATAAATACTCATGTATGTACTCAAATCGTCATTGAAGTAAGAACATAATGATATCCACTGCGTGCCTCAGCACCCATTGGACTGCATACATCAAAATGTATTACTTCCAACAAGTTACTATCTTGTTTCATCTCAATGAAAACAAGGCCTTTCTCATGTGGTACAATTTGCATGTCAGAAGTGATTCAAAATCAAGTGAGTATAAAGATCCATCAGCATGGAGCCTCTTCATGCAATTTGTACCAACATGACTAAAGCGGCAGTGCCACAAGTAGGTGGTACTATCATCATTACCTTCTATCTTTTGGCACCAATATCATGTACATGTATAACACTACGATCGAGATTCAATAAACCATTGAAGGTGATTATTCAAGCAAATAAAGTAACCATTATTCTCTTTAAATGAATAATCGTATTGCAATAAACACGATCCAATCATGTTCATGCTTAATGCAAGCACCAAATAACAATTATTCAGGTTTAACAACAATCCCGATGGTAGAGGGAGCGTGCGACGTTTGATCATATCAACCTTGGAAACACTTCCAACACGTATCATCACCTCGCCTTTAGCTAGTCTTCGTTTATTCCGTAACTTTCGTTTCGTGTTACTAATCACTTAGCAACCGAACCGGTATCCAATACCCTCGCGCTACTAGGAGTACTAGTAAAGTACACATCAACATCATGTATATGAAATATACTTTTGTTGACTTTGCCAGCCTTCTTATCTACCAAGCATCTAGGGTAGCTCCGCCTCAGTGACCGTTCCCCTCATAACAGAAGCACTTAGTCTCGGGTTTGGGTTTAATCTTGGGTCTCTTCATTAGTGCAACAACTGTTTTTCCGTTTCACGAAGTATCCCTTCTAGCCCTTGCCTTTCTTGAAACTTAGTGGTTTTACTAACCATCAACTATTGATGCTCCTTCTTGATTTCTACTTTCGCGGTGTCAAACATCGCGAATCGCTCAAGGATCATTGTATCTATCCTTGATATGTTATAGTTCATCACGAAGCTCTCACATCTTGGTGGCAGTGACTTTGGAGAACCATCACTATCTCATCTGGAAGATTAACCCCCACTTGATTCAAGCGATTGTCGTACTCAGACAATCTGAGCACACGCTCAATGATTGAGCTTTTCTCCTTTACTTCGTGGACAAAGCATCTTGTCGGAGGTCTCATACCTCTTAACAAGGGCAGGACCATGAAATCACAATTTCATCTCTTTAGAACATCTCTTATGTTCTGTGACGTTTGAAAACATCTTCGGCGCCTTGCTTCTAAGCCATGTTTGCACTGAACTATCGCGTAGTCATCAGAAACGTGTATGTCAGATGTTCACAACATCCACAGACGATGCTCGAGGTGCAGCACACCGAGTGGTGCATTAAGGACATAAGCCTTCTATGCAGCAACAAGGACAATCCTCAGTTTTACAGACTCAGTCCGCAAAGTTCCTACTATCAACGTTCAACTAAATTTTCTCTAGGAACATACAAAAACTGTAGAGCTATAGTGCAAGCCACATCATAATTTGTAAAGACCTTTTGACTAAGTTCAAGATAATTAGAGTTTAACTAATCAAATTAATTTCAAACTCCCACTCAAAAAGTACATCTCTCTAGTCATTTGAGTGGTTCATGATCCAAATCCACTATCTCAAGTCCGATCATCACGTGAGTTGAGAGTAGCTTTAGTTGTAAGCATCTCAATGCTAACCATATCAACTATATGATTCATTCTCGACCTTTCGGTCTCATGTGTTCCGAGGCCATGTCTTTACATGCTAGGCTCGTCAAGTTTAACCCGAGTGTTCCGCGCGTGCAACTGTTTTGCACCCGTTGTATGTGAACGTTGAGTCTATCACACCCGATCATCACATGGTGTCTCAAAACGACGATTTGTCGCAACGGTGCACAGTCGAGGAGAACAAATTTGAGCTTGAAATTTTAGTGAGAGATCACCTCATAATGCTACCGTCGTTCTAAGCAAGATAAGGTGCATAAAGGATTAACATCACATGCAATTCATAAGTGACATGATATGGCCATCATCAAGTGCTCCTTGATCTCCATCACTAAAGCACAGGTATGATCTTCTTGTCACCGGCGCCACACCATGATCCCCATCATCATGATCTCCATCATCCTGCCGCCATCGAGGTTGTCGTGTATGCTATGTTGTTACTACTAAAGCTACATCCTAGCAATATAATAAACACATCTGCAAACACAAACATTAGTTTAAAGACAACCCTATGGCTCCTGCCGGTTGCCGTAGCATCGACGTGCAAGTCGATATTAACTATTACAACATGGTCATGTCATACATCTAATATATCACATCACGTCGTTGGCCATATCACATCACAAGCATACCCTGCAAAAACAAGTTAGACGTCCTCTAATTGTTGTTGCATGTTTTACGTGGTTGCCATGGGTATCTAGTAGGATCGCATCTTACTTACGCAAACACCATAACGGAGATGTATGAATTGATATTTAACCTCTCTCCAACGACCTCCTCGCTCAAATCCGATTCAACTAAAGTTGGAGAAACCGACACTCGCCAGTCATCTTTGAGCAACGGGGTTGCTCGTAGCGATGAAACCAGTCTCCCGTAAGCGTACGAGTAATGTCGGTCTGAGCCGCTTCGATCCAACAATACTGCGGAATCAAGAAAAGACTAAGGAGGGTAGCAAATCGCACATCACCACCCACAAAAACTTTTGTGTTCTACTCGAGACAACATCTACGCATGAACCTAGCTCATGATGCCACTGTTGGGGAACGTCGCATGGGAAACAAAAAAATTCCTACGCACACGCAATACCTATCATGGTGATGTTCATCTACGAGAGGAGATTTCCGATCTACGTACCCTTGTAGATTGCACAGCGGTAAGCATTTAAGAAACGCAGACGATGTAGTGGACAGCTTGCGTGATTCAAATCACCGTAGTCGTACACTCCATCCCACGATCTCATCACAATCTGTCCCGCGAACTTCATCACGATCCGTCCCGCGATCTCATCATGATCCTTCCCGATCTAGTGCCGAACGGACGACACCTCCACATTCAGCACACGTACAGCGCGACGATGATCTCAGCCTTCTTGATCCAGCAAGAGAGGCGGGGAAGTATTTGAGTTCTCCGGCAGCGTGACTGCGCTCCGGAGGTTGGTAGTGATCTATCCCAGCAAGGCTCCGCCCGAGCTCCGCAGAAATACGATCTAGAGGAAAAACCGTGGAGGTATGTGGTCGGCCGAATCAAGGTGGAGGAGTCCACATCCAATCCTAGTCCAACTAGGATTGGAAGGTGGAGTCCTTCCCTTCCTTCCCACCTCCCTTTTTTTCTTTTCTTCTGATTTCCTTATCTCCTACACGAGGGCCCTCTTGGGCTTGCCCACCGGCCCACTAAGGGCAGGTGTGCCCCCACAAAGCCTTTGGGCTTCTTCCCGTGTGGGTGGGACCCTCCCGGTAGAACTCCGGAACCCATTCGTCATTCCCGGTACGATGCCGGTAATGCCCAAAAACCTTCCGGTAACCAAATGAGACAAATGTATACATCAATCTTCGTTTTTGGACCATTTCGGAAACCCTCGTGACGTATGTGATCCCATTCGGGACTCCGAACAACATTCAGTAACCAACCATATAACTCAAATACGTATAAAACATCGTCGAACCTTAAGTGTGCAGACCCTGCGGGTTCGAGAATTATGTAGACATGACCCGAGAGACTCCTCGGTCAATATCCAATAGCGGGACCTGGATGCCCATATTGGATCCTACATATTCTCCGAAGATCTTATCGGTTGAACCTCAGTGTCAAGGATTCATATAATCACGTATCCCATTCCCTTTGTCCTTCGGTATGTTACTTGCCCGAGATTCGATCGTCCGTATCCGCATACCTATTTCAATCTCATTTACCGGCAAGTCTCTTTACTCATTCCGTAATACAAGATCCCATGACATACACTAAGTCACATTGCTTGCAAGGCTTGTGTGTGATGTTGTATTACCGAGTGGGCCCCGAGATACCTCTTGGTCACACGGAGTGACAAATCCCAGTCTTGATCCATACTAACTCAACGGACACCTTCGGAGATACCTATAGAGCATCTTTATAGTCACCCAGTTACGTTGTGACGTTTGATACACACAAGGCATTCCTCCGGTGCCAGTGAGCTATATGATCTCATGGTCATAGGAAGAAATACTTGACACGCAGAAAACAGTAGTAATAAAATGACACGATCAACATGCTACGTTCATTAGTTTGGGTCTAGTCCATCACATGATTTTTCCTAATGATGTGATCCCGTTATCAAGTAACAACACTTGCCTACGGTGAGGAAACCTTGACCATCTTTCATCAACGAGCTAGTCAACTAGAGGCTTACTAGGGACAGTGTTTTGTCTATGTATCCACACAAGTATTGTGTTTCCAATCAATACAATTATAGCATGGATAATAAACGATTATCATGAACAAAGAAATATAATAATAACTAATTTATTATTGCCTTTAGGGCATATTTCCAACAGTTTGGGTTGACCAATGCCCTAGCATACTTCATGTACGTCATGAACAAATTATTCATGGAATACCTGGATAAGTTTTTTGTCGTCTTCATTGATGACATATTAATCTTCTCCAAGTCCGAAGAAGAACATGAGTAGCACTTGAGGCTAGTACTCGAAAAGCTTCGAGAGCACCAACTCTATGCCAAGTTTAGAAAATCCAAATTCTGGTTGCATGAAGTTGGATTCTTGGGTCATACCATGACGGAAAACGGATTGGCAGTCGATCCTTCCAAGATTACCACCGTAACCAATTGGGAGTCGCCAATCGACGTGAAGGAAGTCAGAATCTTCCTCGGACTCGCACGATACTACCGCAAGCTCGTGGAAAGATTCTCCCGCATCGCCCGACCAATGACTCAGCTCTTGAAGAAGGGCTAAAAGTTAGAACGGACGCCGGAGTGCGAAGAAAGCTTCCAGGAACTGAAGAAGAGATTGACTACCACCCCGGTACTGGCTACTCCAGATATCAACAAGGAGTTCGTGATATACTATGATGCCTCAAGAATTGGGCTCGGTGGCGTCCTAATGCAAGACGGCAGTGTCGTGGCTTACCTGTCACGGCAGTGTCGTGGCTTACCTGTCACGGCAACTATGCCTGCATGAGGAGAACTACGCCACTCATGACCTCGAGTTGGCAGCAGTAGTGCATGCCCTGAAGACATGGCGACATTACCTTCTGGGGAAACGATGTGAAATATACACCTACCACAAGAGTCTGATGTATATTTTTACTCAAAGGGAGTTGAATATGAGGCAACGAAGATGGTTGGAACTGATCAAAGACTACGACCTCAGCATTCAATATCACCCCGGTAAGGCCAATGTGGTGGTTGATGCCTTGAGACGGAAGGCCTACACCTTGAATGCTATAATCAAGGAAAGGCTACCCACCCTATATGACGAGCTGGAAAGCTTCAGGTTAGAGCTGGTTGAACCAGGATTCCTAGCTAACCTCGAAGTCAAACCCACTCTCGCAGACAACATTAAACAGGCCCAGAAGGGGCACAAGAGCATTGAAGGCATCAAGAAGAAGATCCAGGAAGGCAAAGCCCCATAATTCTCAATGGATGAACAAGGAGTCGTGTGGTTTGGGAAGGGTTTATGCGTACCCAACAAGGTTGAACTCAAGAATTTAATCTTGCAAGAAGCCCACGACACGCCCTACTCGATTCACCTCGGTGGGACCAAGATGTATCAAGACCTCCGAGGAAGATTCTGGTGGCATGTCATGAAGAGGGAAATAGCTTCCTATATCACCAAGTGCGATGTCTGCCAGCGTGTCAAGACTGAGCACCAGCGACCTGCTGGGCTGCTACAACCTCTACAGGTGTCTGAATGGAAGTGGGACAGAGTCATCATGGACTTCATCACCGTTCTGCCCAAGTCAGGCAAAAATCATGACTCCATATGGGTCATTGTTGACCACCTAACCAAGGTGGCCCATTTTATTCCGGTCAACACCACTTACGATGGTGGCCAATTGACCAACCTATATATCCATCGTATTGTGAACCTCCATGGAGTTCCCAAGGAGATTGTATCCGACCGAGGCACGCAGTTCACCTCAAGATTCTGGAAGAAGTTCCAAGAAGCTCTGGGAGCCAAGCTCTTTTTCAGCACCGCCTTCCACCCGCAAATGGGCGGACAAACGGAGCGAGTGAATCAGATACTTGAGGATATGCTCTGCGCTTGTGTCTTATCACGTGGGACCAAATGGGAGGACTGTTTACCATTCACTGAGTTCTCATACAACAATAGGTATCAGTCTAGTCTCCAGATGGCCCCATTTGAAGTGCTATTTGGACGGAAATGCCGCACCCTGCTCAACTGGTCTGAAACTGGTGAAGGATTGATTTCTGGGCCAGACGTTCTTCGTGAAGCAGAAGACAAGGTGCAACTTGTCAGGGAACACCTGAAAGCAGCCAAGTCGCGACACAAGAACTATGCGGATTCTCACCGCAGAGAAGTGGAGTTCCACCCCGGAGAACAGGTGTACCTTTGCGTTACACCTCTAAAGGGAACCAAGCGTTTTCACATCAAGGGGAAACTTGCTCCAAGGTTCATTGGACCTTTTAAGATCACGGCAAGCCGTGTAGAAGTTGCTTACCAGTTGGAGCTACCTCCGAAACTTTCGGGTGTGCACAACGTCTTCCACGTGTCACAACTCCGGAAGTGCCTTCAAGCGCCAAACCGTCCAGATCTTTATAAGGGCATCAACCATCACGTCATTGACCTTCATCCCGAGCTCACTTATCTCGAGAGGCTGATGCGCATCCTGGACGAAGCCGAGCGTTGTACTAGAAGCCGCACCATCAAGTACTTCAAGGTTCAGTGGAGCAACCACACCGAAGCAGAAGCAACATGGGAGCATGAAGAATATCTCCGACCAGAGTTTCCGTACCTTTTTAGTACCTAGCTTAGGAATCTAGGGAACGATATTCTTGTAAGGGGGATAGGTCTCTCACACCCTGTTTTTACCTTATTTCAACTATAGTCTCTTCAAAACTTGAGTTTATTAAAACTTTTTAAGCAAGTGTTATGCGTGCCATGATTGCCATTGTTTGTGTCTATGCTGGAATGAGTGGATCCAAAAAAACATTATTTTTATAACCTCATATTTCCCAAAGTACCTTTTCTCATTTTTGACTATTTCAAAACTTTGCTTTGGGTTTGCATTGCAAGTCCCTCATTCCAAGGAATTGCCTTCACCCAAAGATTGTATTCTAATTTTAGCACTATTTTAACTCTCCAAAATCATAAAATATTTATTTTATAAAATATTTTCCTATTTAATTTGCATGTCCTTTCTTGATGCTAGAAATATTATTTTTCTACCTTAGAAAAATCTGAGAAAATTTAAATATACTCACAGGACATATATTTTCCATACATAAGATTTTCAACCCCTATTTATGTTCAAAATATTTGAGCAAATCCTTGAAAACCTATTATGTCAGTTTTGACCTTTTGAAATATTTCCAAAGGAAATATTTTCAATAAATTCCCAGAAAATTCTAGCATGCTTCCCAAGCTATATCTGGTAGTCATGCCAAGTTTCACCTCATTCCAAGATGGTTTGGTTCACCAAATATTCCAAAAACCTTGTCTGTCCGGAACCAAGTTGTAGCAACTCTACATAACAAAGTTTGTCCAAATGGCCTGAAACTTTGCAGGAGTGCTCAACACCCCAAATGAGGATACCATGGCAAAAATTGGATTTGTGGGGATTAATTTACCCACATTCTCTTTTGGAAGGACAGAACTACCCACTTGGGGGGTGATTTCAAGTTTGTACCATCAAACTTGTCCAATGGAGCTCAAATTTGGTGGAGCATCCTACTTTTGCATAAAACCCAATCCTGTTAACTTTCAGCATCAGTGGTGAAGGTTAACTACCCCAAACACCTATGGAACACCTTCTGCCAATTTGGTCAAACAACACTTAACACCCTCTACACCCACTCCCTTTCCACTAAACTCTTAGTGCAAGGTGCCAGCACCACTCCTCAACTACGGACGAGTGGCCCCTCTCTGGTTCCAAGCAGGTAAGCCAAAATCTCCATTTTAGTTTCTGAATCAAAGCTGACAACTCCTCTCCAACTTCTTCCTTTGACCAGCAGTGAGACCCTCAGCTCCAAAACGGCTAAGGGGGATCTAAGCCAACCCCTAGACACGCCAGACAGGGCCAAAGCGTCGCAGAGCGCACCAGCATGCCGTGGCATGCCAAACTTGCGCTCTGGGTGTGCTACAGGGCGCACCTGACACAAAGGAGGCTAGCCCGGCAGGCTCTCACCTCCCCTCGGTGTCTCTCCACGTCTCCGACAAACATCATAACTCAGGGCAGCCTCAAGGCCCCTTCTCCCCCTCTCTGCTGACCAGGGCGACGCGTGGCCGCGTCTGCCGGTTTTGACCAGAAGAATGCGGCCCCGCAGCACGCGCGCACTGAGCCTCCTCTCCCTCTCATTGAGTCTCTAGGGTCTCAAACCACGTCCGTGAAACCGTTGTATCGACCCACGAGCCCTCTCTCCCTCTCCAGCACCCACGGTGAAACCACCAACGCTCCCCGCTCGGTGCATCGTTGCTGGCCTATACATAGGCCCTCCCAATTCACTCCAGCACCTCACACCACTCCTCCAGACCCTTAATCGAGGCCCTAGCCACCCCATTCAAGCACAGAGAGCTCCGGTGCTCGAGATGGACCGAGGCCCCGTCGCTTCAGAGCTCCGTCGATCTCGGGCTACAGGCCAACTCTCGCGCTCCTCTCTCCTCCTCCGTGACCGTAGTGAGCTCAGGAAGCTTCCCCACCTCTTCCCCGGGCATTTCCCTGCCCGTAGTACCCAACTCCACCACCACCCGTAGCACCTCCACCGCGGCCACCTCGTCGCCGATGACTCAGGGCCTCGGCGCCGTTCATTCGACCACCAGCAGGTAGGCGCCGATGCCACGGTGTCGTTCCTCCCATCACCTAGTCTCGAGGGCGTCGGTATTGCCGCCGGCTTACCTCCCCTTCCTCTGTCTAGAAGAGGAAGACGACCCTGACAGGCATGCCCCACCTATCGATGGCCCGTCTCTCCCCCTCTCTCCTCTCTGTGTCACTGACCGCACGGGCCCGCACATCATGTTTACACCTGCCGGCACACGCGCACCTGGGCTGCTCGCTCGCTAACTGGACGGCTGGACAGTTGGGCCGGCCGAGCCACTAGCCGAGCCACGCCAGGGTTAAGCCCATTTTTCCTTTTTATTTTTATATTGATTCTAAATGTATTTTCTAGAGTTAAATAATTAATCAAATTTAAATATTTTTCCACCACAAATCTTCTAAAAATGTGTAGAATTTATTAGTGTTGTTGCACTATTTTTTGTAAAAACTTTTACACATAGCTTTGATTAAAATGTCTAGTTTAAATATTTTAGACACTCTTATTTATGTTTTAAAAATACCTTTTTGCATCAAAATCAGAGACAAACATTTTTAAAACTATAATAAAGATTTATCACAATAGGATAACATTTTTAAAGTGAGTTTGTGCTCTATTTTTGAATGAGCTTCTTATTTTATTATTGTTATTACGACGATAGATTCTGCATTCGACGAAGGAGTTGGACTCGAAGACCCCGAAGACCCCGGATACCTAGCTGACCAAGGCAAGCAGCCCGTTGACCATGTTTGAGAACACATTTTCATGCATACCAAGTTGAATACTTTATTCCGATGCATATAGTTAAGGTTATCCGGTGCACCCCGGCATGGTGTTACCGATGGCTCCTCCGGAGCACTTGCATAGAGCATGACCTTACCATCTATGAGGGTCACGCTGATAATATGTTGAAAAGTAGAAAGTAGAGCTATGCATAGAAAGAGCATGTGCACGAAGATGGTAACACAAAGTTGATGTCAACGTTTTACAAAAACCCCGTCGGGTGCCACTAATGCCCGAGGGTGATGATGAGTTAGGTGACCACTTGTGAAAGAAGTGGTGCACCGGGAATGTTTTGTGTGAGTGGTTTCGGAAATGGGATTAGATTTATGATGTGTCGACCGTCCCAACCTTACATATGCGACCATGATACCCCTTTATGGGATGGGGCTTTTTTGATTACTCTGGTCGATGCTAGCAAAGAGCCCACATTACTAGTGGCGGGAGTGATATGTGGTCACTCTCGTGACAGGGTCGTACCAGGTAGGTCTACTGTGCCGTTTTTACGTGTTTCGGGCACACTGTTGGTCCCCGCATGGATGATACGGTCGAGAGCTGGTTCTCGTAAGACATACATCATGTGGGCTGGGTACCAATCGAGTGGACTCTTTGTCTAGTGTTGTCAGGGGAAAGGCATTGATCGGGTACTTACCTCGGGTATGTTATATATCGCGAGTCGTGGATGACACGGAAGTTTCTCGGATCTCGTGGGTACAGCGTACAACCTCTGCAGAGTGTAAAACTATTCGAATAGCCGTGTCCACGGTCAAGGACAGTTGGGTGGTGCTGCTTAAACTACGTCCAGTCGTTTCCGCATAAACCAATTGTGTGTGTGTGTGTGTGTGTGTTTAAAGGTGTTATTTGAGAAAGTTAATATGATCAAGTTTGGTGACTTGGCATATCTGGTGAACCCAAAGTGTTCAGCCCTCAACAGATATGTTGATATCTGTAACATGTTCTTATGTTTACCATCTAGCTTATGATGCATATCCGTGCAAGTACTTGACCATGTTCATTTTCAATTAAAACTTTCTTTCCGCAAAATCAGCATATTACTTTATTATCATACCAATTGCATGATCCACATCATGGATTCTTTGCGAGTACATTCAAAGTACTCACTGGCTTGCCACTAGTTATGTTATTGATCAAACATGGAGGAACCGGAGTTTGGAGAAGAATATGTCATCGAAGACGGACACACGAACTAGGACGTTTCCTAGTCAGAATGCCTGTTGGTGAAGGTTGATGGAATAGGCTCCCGTTTACTACCAAGAATTACACTAGTAGTTGTATCATTGTGATTGGCCTTATAGGCCCTACCTGTGTGAGACTTGACCAACATGGCCATTTGTTGTATCAAACAGTATGTTCGGATGTAAGACTCTTAATATTCAGTATGTGTGTGTTCGGTGAGCATTGATTTCTGGCATCACTGAGCAAGTTCATTCAGTGATCTCGACTCGTAAGACGGGGTCCCCACACTAGCTGCTTCTATTATGAGGGGAAGGGCCACTGAAGCAGAACGACCCTAGATACTTGGTAGATGAGAAGGATCGCAAAGTCGACAAAAGTATATTGGACATACGTGATATTGATGTGTACCATACTAGTACTCCTAGTAGCACTCGGGTATTAGATACCGGCGCAGTTGCTAAGTGTTAGTAACTCGAAGTTATAGCTACGGAATAAACGAATACTAGCAAGGGTGAGGTGACGATGTGTGTTGGCAGTAATTCCAAAGTTGATATGATCAGACATCACACGTTCCATCTACCATCGGGATTAGTGTTGAACCTAAATAAATGTTATTTGGTATTTGCATTGAGCATGGACATGATTAGATCATGTATATTGCAGTATGATTATTCATTTAAATAGAATAATGGTTACTCGGTTTACTTGAATAATACCTTCAATGGTCATGCACCTATGTGAATGGTTTATTGAATCTCGGTCGTAGTGATACACATGTTCATAATATTGATGACAAAAGATACAAAGTAGTAATGATAGTACCACTTACGTGTGGCACTACCGCTTGACTCATATTGGTATAGAACGCATGAAGAAGCTCCATGCTGATGGATCTTTGGACTCATTCATTTTTTAATCGTTTGAGACATGTGAACCATGCCTATTGGTGTAAACGCATGAAAGAACTCCATGCAGATGGATCGTTTGGACTCACTTGATTTTGAATCACTTGAGACATGCAAATCATGACACATGGACAAGATGACTGAAGACCTCGTCTTTCTATGATGTAATGAGAAAGTGACTGGTTGGAAATAATATATTTTGATGTATGTTGTCCAATGAGTGCTGAGTCACACAGTGGATATCATTATGTTCTTACTTCACTGATGATCTGAGTAGATACATGTGTATTTACTCGATGAATCAAAAGTATGTAATATTGAAAAGTTTAAGAAATTTCAGAGTGAAGTTGAAGATCATCGTGACAAAAGGATAATATGCCTATGATGTGATCGTGGAGGTAAATATATATATGAGTTGTGAGTTTGGTATACATTTGAGACAATGTGAAAATTGTTTCACAAGTCATGGCACCTGGAACACCGTAGTGTGATGGTGTGTTCGAACGTCATAGTCACACCCTATTGGATATGGTGCATACTATGATGTCTCTTATTGAATTACCACTATTGTTTTGGGGTTAGGCATTAGAGACAACCACATTCACTTTAATAGGGCACCACGTAATTCTGTTGAGATGACACCATATGAACTATGGTTTGGAGAAACCTAAGTTGTCGTTTCTTAAAAGTTTTGGGCTACGACGCTTATGTGAAAAAGTTTCAGCCTGATAAGCTCAAACCTAAAGAGGATAAATGCATCTTCATAGGACATCAAAAACAGTTGGGTATACCTCCTATCACAGATCCAAAAGCAAAGTGTTTGTTTCTAGAAACGGGTCCTTTCTCGAGAAAGAGTTTCTCTCGAAAGAATTGAGTGGGAGGATGGTGGAAAATTGATGAGGTTATTGAACCATCACTTCAACCAATTAGTAGCAGGGCGCAGGAAGATATTCTGTGGTGCCTACACTAGTTGAAGTGGAAAGCTGATGATGGTGATCATGACGCTACGGATCAAGTTACTACCAAACCTCGTAGGCCGACAAGGAAACGTACTGCTCCAGAGCGGTACGGTAATCCTGTCATGGAGGTCATGTCGCTGGACAACAATGAACGTACGAGCTATGGAGAAGCAATGGTGTGCCTGGATTCCGATGAATCACTGGAGCCATGAAATCCGAGGTAGGATCCATGTATGAAGACTAAGTGTAGACTTTGGAAGAACTACTTGATGGTCGTAAGGTTGTAGGTACCGATGAATCTTTAAAAGGAAGACGGACGATCATGGTAAATGTCACCATTAAGAAAGCACGACTTGTCGCAAAGATGTTTCCCACAAGTTCAAAGAGTTGACTATGATGAGACTTTCTCATTCGTAAAGATGCTGAAAGTCTATTGGAATAATGTTAGCAGTTTCTGCATTTTTCAATTATGAATCTTGCAGATGGATGTCAAAACATTGTTTCCTCGATGGTTTCCTTGAGGAAAGGTTGTATGTGATACAACGAGAAGGTTTTGTCGATCCTAAGGATACTGACAAGTATGCAAGCTCAAGCGATCCTTCTATGGGCTGGAGCAAACATCTCAGAGTTGGAATATACGCTTTGATGAGATGATCAAAGCTTTTGGGTTTGTACAAAGTTTATGAAAAACTTGTATTTCCAAGAAAGTGAGTGGGAGCACTATAGAATTTCTGATGACTATATGTGGTTGACATATTGTTGAGCGGAAATGATGTAGAATTTCTGGAAAGCATAAAGGGTTGTTTGAAAGGAGTTTTTCAAATGAAACCCTAGCCTACTTGAACATTGAGCATCAAGATCTATAGAGATAGATCAAAACGCTTGATAATACTTTCGATGAATACATACCGTGACAAGATTTTGAAGCAGTTCAAAATGGATCAGTCGAAGAAGGAGTTCTTGACTGTGTTGTAAGGTGTGAATTTGAGTAAGACTCAAAACCCGACCACGACAGAATAAAGAGAAAGGATGAAGGTCATCCCTTATGCCTTAGCCGTAGGCTCTACAGTATGCCATGTTGTGTACCGCACCTAATGTGTGCCTTGCCATGAGTTTCTCAAGGGGTACAAAGAGTGATCCAGGAATGAATCACTGAATAGCGGTCAAAGTTATCCTTAGTAACTAGTGGAGTAAGGAATTTTTCTACATTATGGAGGTGACAAAAGAGTTCATCGTAAAGGGTTACATCGACGCAAGCTTCGACAATAATCCAGATAACTCTGAGTAGTAAACCGGATTCATATAGTGGAGTAGTCATTTGGAATAGTTCCAAATGGCGCGCGGTAGCAGCATATACAGGATGACATAGAGATTTGTAAAGCACACACGGATCTCAAAGGTTCAGACCCGTTGACTAAAAACCTCTCTCACAAGCAAGACATGATCAAATCCCAGAACTGTATGGGTGTTAAATTCATTACAATCACATAGTGATGTGAACTAGATTATTGACTCTAGTGCAAGTGGGAGACTGTTGAAAATATTCCCTAGAGGCAATAATAAATTGGTTATTATTATATTTCCTTGTTCAAGATAATCATTTATTATCCATGCTATAATTGTATTGATTGGAAACTCAAATACATGTGTGGATACATAGACAACACACTATCCCTAGTGAGCCTCTGAAGGACTAGCTCATTGATCAAAGATGGTCAAGGTTTCGTGGCCATAGACATGATATGTTGTTTTATAACGGGATCACATCATTAGGAGAATGATGTGATGGAAAAGACCCAAACTATGAACATAGCATATGATCATGTCAGTTTATTGCTACTGCTTCCGCATGACAATGTATCTGTTCCTATGACCATGAGATCATGCAACTCCCGGACACCGGAGGAATACCTTGTGTGTATCAAACGTCGCAACGTAACTAGGTGACTATAAAGGTGCTCTACAGGTATCTCTGAAGGTGTCTATTGCGTTGGCATGGATCAAGAATGGGATTTGTCACTCCGTGTGACGGAGAGGTATCTCGGGGCCCACTTGGTAATACAACATCTCAACAAGCCTTGCAAGCAATGTGACTAAGGAGTTAGTTACGGGATTTTGTATTACAGAACGAGTAAAGAGACTTGCCAATAACAAGATCGAACTAGATATAGAGATACCGACGATCGAATCTCGGGCAAGTAACATACCGATGGACAAAAGGAACAACATACGTGATTGACTGAATCCTTGACATAGAGGTTCAACCGATAAAGATATTTGTAGAATATGTAGGAGCCAATATGGGCTTCAAGGTCCCGCTATTGGTTATTGACCAGAGAGTGTCTCAGGTCATGCCTACATAGTTCTTGAACCCGCAGGGTCTGCACACTTAAGGTTCGCTGACGTTTCAGTATAGTTGAGTTATGTATGTTGGTGACCAAAGGTTGTTCGGAGTCCCGTATGAGATCACGAATATCACGAGGAGCTCCGGAATGGTCCGGAGGTAAAGATTGATATATAGGAAAGTGGTTTCTAAACTCCAGAAAAGTTTTGGGCGTTTCCGGCAGTGTACCACGAGTGACGAATGGGTTCAGGGGGTCCACGTGATGGAGATATGTACCTAGGGTAGGGTCACAGGCTAACCGACATGTCCTACCCAAGGGCACAACATTAATGTCGGGACCCCGATCCTAAGTCATAGGAATCCAGCCTGTAACACATCGCATCTCTTTGCGGTCTCACGCACGGTTAACTCCACGGCTGCATCCTTACCTTAGCCGGGACCGTTTGCGTCTTTTGACTCACGTATGCAATAGAGTCGCTAGCATTCCAATGTCAAAGAACCCGGATCGACAATTGTAGTCACAAACCAAAGTGGCAGTACCGCACAAGGACAGGCATACATGACCCAACAAAGCAGGTGTCGGTTACCGGCGAGTGTAGACGAGTCGTAGCAAGCTACAAGGACTCCATTACATGACGTGACATTTCCCCAAAGGGGACAGACACAGCAGCTAAGAAGGACACATGCCGGTCAACCAATGTGTCCCGAGCAGTAGCGAACTACCAAGGCTCGTTGGATCACAAAGGGGCATTTCCTTGTAAGGAGTGCTACTAAAGTTCACGACTAGGTAATCGAAACCCATACATATCAAGTACGACACACGTACGCATGGCATACCGATATGTATAGATACATCGATGGCATCACAACATAACCTTAAACATACAAGCTTTATATAAGAGGCTCGGAAGAGCCACACACATAATATTACACATTAAGGGTCTCACGACCCATAATAGCAGTCATTCAGTTACAAGCCAACGGAAGAGTTTTAAAACTGTCTGAGTACAGACAGGGCAACTAGAAGGCACATGGCCTGACTATACTACAGACCCAACGTAGGGCCAGATCGTAGCTGGGACACCAGCTACTCGTCGTCGTCGATGTCTACGAAGAACCCTCCATTAGGGTCATTAGCAACCTCTGCAACATTTATTAAGCAAACATGAGTACTAAGGTACTCAGCAAGACTTTAGGATAACTAACTACTCATGCAAAGTATCAATAAGGTATTGTGGGGTTTCATGCGGAAAGCCAGCATTTGACTCGTGGCTAGACAACTTGCATTTTTAAATAATTTTGACAACTTGATTTCTTGCACACGATTCCACTAACACCACAACAATACACCATCGGGGAATCATTCCGTCTCCATACGGAAATGTTGTCCACGACACTCACGCTTATCTTGACAATTTTATGAGTAGCCATTGAAGTTATCTATGAACAACATATGTCTCCAAGTAGTCCATATCCGCGGACGCGGCTATTCGAATAGATCATAACCCTGCAGGGGTGTACTTCGTCACACACGCTCTCGCCACTTATCGCCATGTGCACGTCATGCACCTCGGCAACCTTCAAGCGGAAGCCCAGCGAGGGAGTCGGCCACGACCGTTAACCACACTAGTACCTAGTCCAGGTTTATCGCCTATCTGAGAGTAACCCGTACGGAAGTCCGGCCGAGGTTTCCGCCAAGGCCTCAAACAATGTGCGCAGGGTTCCCAAGCCCACCATCCGGGTGCCACTTGGTACACTGTGCCACTGCCTACCGCATCACGGTCCACCTCTCAGGTCAGCACCATGCACGGCCTCCAGCATTACTATAAACACCAGAAACTACTTGCAACTCCTGGAACGAGTACTAAACGATTAATAGGCCGAGCGGGGTCATATTTTAGGGCCCAGCATGTGGTAGTATCTAGTCTTGGATTACATACACGGAACTCAGTTCCTAAGGACGGTTCCAATGAAACAACCCGCCATGTACTCCTACACAGCCTTTCACCGGTACCTTTACCAAATCAGGTTCAACACACAACCTTTGCTTACCGAACACATTATCATAATTCTGTTCATCTCCCAGATGACAGACCATACACAACTCTAAGCATAGCATGCATAGCAGGATAAGACACATCATGGCTCAAGCAACTACCAGGTATGCTAGGTTGCAAGGTTCGACTATTTACTGTGACAAGGATAGGTCATGCAAAGGAAGTGGGTTCAACTAACGTGGCAAAAGCAGTTGAAGCATTTGATCCTAATGTAATAAATAAGTGCACGAGCAAGAGCATGGGATTTATCGGGATGATCAAAAATGGTTGCTTGCCTTGTTGCTCAGAGGAGTGACAATATCCGTCAGACGGATATTCGGTGGAATCCTGGGGAGCGGAGCCTACCGAAGGAAATGACAACAATCAATATCAAGCATATGCAATCAAGATGATGCATGAGCATCGCATGAGAATGCAAGGTGATATACTAATATAGCTAGCATGTTTTACGTTTGAAGTTGATTTGAATCAAATTCAAATATCACTTCAAACGAGGTATTCTCGGATACCGTTTTAATTGATTTGACCTGATGCTCAGATCACTTGATGTTAACATGCATGAGATGTCATGTTAAGTTGCTGGTTTGTTATTAGATCAGTGTGTGATCATGTCAATCATAAAGAAAATTAAACATTTTCCATATTCCATTTATAAAGTGTTTATAAGGATTGACTTATTCATTAATTTACATGTTTGGGTTCTGTAACATTTTCAAACATGTTTGAAAATAGCATATTCAGATTCCTTGAATTTTTCTGATAATTTTTCATATATAAATTATTTTCATTGGAGTTACAGATTAATTTCTATGAATTTTTGAAGTTTTAAACATTTCCGGAATTATTCTTATACTGGAAAATACTTTTACTGCATCAGCATGACATCAGCAGGTCCAACTAGCCGTTGAAAGTCAAACCTGACCAGTGGGACCCACTGGTCAGTGTCTCTGGTCAGTTTTAGATTAAGTTTAATCTTAATTAGTTAATTAAATTCACTAGACCCACATGTCAGTGTCTTATTAAATTAATTAATTTTATTTTCTTTAATCCTAAACTCCGAGAGGCTGGCCCCACTCGTCAGTGGCTCAGGCCAGCTGAGATCCACCGGCGACGAGGTCGTCCTCGCCGGCGGGGAGCTTCCGGCGAGCACCAGAACGCCGGGGGGGCTCGGAAACGGCGCATAGTGGGCACTTCTCCCGCGGTTCCATTTCTGCACTCAGCCGGGGCTGATCTGGCCGGAGATGACGCCGGCGACGAGCTTGGCGGCGGCCAAGGTTCGGGCGTCATCGGGGTCTTTCATACAGAGGGAACTACGCACGGTTCTCAGCTCCTACAGCACCTACGCGATAGCCTGAAGCTACTAGTGGCCTCAGATGGACGAGCTCATCACCGGAGGGCTACCGGCGACGAGCTGCAGCGGCGGATCTTGTCGGGCTCCGGTGGAACTAGGCCTAGAGGAGGGGATCGACGGGGAGAGCTTAGGGGAAATGACCGCATGCTCACGGGGAGTGCAGAGCAGGGCTTAGACGGCTCGGGGAAAGGCTGAGGGCGACGAATCGAGCAGAGCTCGCCGGCGGCCGAAGGTTGAAGACGACGGTGCCGTGGGCGTAGCAGCGCTCGGGGAGGCTTCGGCTTCTGCAGAGAGGATCAGATCGATGAGGCGGAGCTAACAGCGCGCTCGGAATGAGGATCCTATGGCTAGGGGCACGGGCAGCTCGAGCTCGAGCTCCTGTCCATGGCGGCAGAGGGGGTCGAGGGAACCGAGAGGAGAGGGGGAAGAATGAGCTGGGGAATGGATAGCCACGGGCTCGGGAAGCTTATCCCCGTGCTTGCCAGCGCGAAGCGGCGGCCAGGCAAGCGCACAGGTGTGTGGAGGCGCGCGGCGACGCGGCGGCCACCTCCTGCTGCCCACTGGCGGGGGAGGAAGACGACAGGGGGGAGCTGGGCTGGGCTGAGGTGAGCGTGAGGTAACTTCTTTTCTCTTTTTTCTGTTTTGTTTCTGTTTTGCTATTTCATTGATTTTCTATTTCTTTCACCTCCCAAATAGTTTGTAAAAACAATTTTAAACACACCAGAATATTTGTTGGAATATTTCCAACCATTCCGAAAGTTTTCAGTATTTTTGAAAGTTTAAAGTTTCTGATTTCAAATTTAAAACTTGAAACGAGTAGCTTTTTGCATTTATTTAAAATTTAAAATTTCTTAGATGCAATGCAAAGAATACATGAGCACAAGACTAACTTCCTTAAGGTGTCAGGGATGTGACAATTAAGGAATTAAATATTTCAAGGAAGATTCCAACTGACTCGCCATGGGTCACTCGGTAGAGCATCCAATCATAGACTTTCTCCTTCCACTCGACGGAAGACTTCCACTCAGAACAATATGAAGCCAGTCGACTGCAGAAGTTCAGAAGTCGCTCTAGGGAGGCCAAAGACCACGCATTCAACTGGTCATCATAAGTAACATTTATTAAGTACATTATCAGTAACACACGCCTTTGTCTTGATTACTCAAACCCTTGGTTGCCTGGGCCTTGATGAGGGGCAGCGCACTCTATATAAGCCACCCCTCACCTCTAGCACAAGGGTTAGCACCCCCTGTAACAGACACTCCACACAACAAGAGCTCCTGAGCACTGAGATGTAGGGCCTCCACGAGAGGGGCCTGAACTCATGCATCGTGTGTACAAGCTTGTCGTAGCTAGAACTCTGCCCTCTATTTTCGTACCCCCCCCCACCTCTACTGTCGGGTTTATTCCAACGATAGTTGGCGCCCACTGTGGGGCAGATGTCTAAGCGACTCCCGACAAGTTTGCGATTTTCTTCCTTCGTCATGTCTTCCGTTGGCGATTTGTTCTTAGGCCGCGAGATCCGTCTCGGCGCGCTCGTCTTCGTTGCCGATGACTCGGCACGGCTTCAAGAGGCGCCTCTCAACGTTGAGGCGCTCCCGATCCACGGGGCAACACACTTCGTGCAAATACCCGCGGTGTTCTCCTTCGGCAGCCATCGACCTTGGTGTCGACTGTTCTCCCCGCTGCTCGTCGCCACAAGCGATCCGATCGCTCGCGACTCCAGCGATGGGTGAAGCACGTGGTGGCTCGTGAGGCATCGTCTCCATAGATTGCAGCAATCGAGCCTACCGAATCACTTTGTGGCGCGTTTGACTCAGTGACAGATCAGTCCGATGTCACTTTCGAGTGCGAGAACTGCGATCCTGCAGCTGAGGTCATTATGGCGGGTTTTATGGAGAGCTGGCATGGGTTCGGTCGCGTCGGGCACGAGTCTGGAGAACCGTCAAGTGGACACGCCCGCCAACGTCCTCCAGTTTCCGGTCGACATCAACAACACCTGGTTCCGAGTGGACCATAGAACAACGTCGAGGTATTACGCACTCCGGTTCTAAATGTTGCAACTGCCGCTAAGATAGCAGATTCTATTCAGCGGTCAAACTCAGAGGCTGGCAGAGGCTTAGAGAAGATTCGTACATTGCTTCAAGCAGCGCAGTAGCAAAACTTGGTTGTATCACAGTCACTCAATACATTGCACACTAATTCACCCAGGGCAGATACAGTTCGTTCAATTTATAGTCCAGGGTCACCTCAGCATCGCAGAGGCGGAAGTTACCAAGAGGATCAGCACACAGATCAGGGCTGAAGTCAATTTGCTCCCCGTTACCACAGTGATGACCGTCGACGGGTGCATTCTCCCCCACGGAGTGGTTCATATGTGTCCCGACACTACGACGATAGACGCTTGTTCGGTGATGAGCGGATTCATGGGTTTGATGCAAGGAATGTACTCGTGCAGAGGCGAATTGATAGGGGCAGAGCTCACAGAGATGGTTTTGACAGAGATCGTCCAAGTGGAAGCGGCACCGTGGTCTCCGGCCCCGAGTGTTTCAGTAGAGAAATTCGATCTGCCGATATTCCTCCCAACTTCAGGTTGGCGGCTGGAATAAGTAAATTTGCACGAGAATCAAAGCCTGAAACATGTCTTGATGATTACCGACTGGCAGTGCAGATTGGCGGAGGAAACGACAATGTTGCCATAAATCATTTGTCTCTGATGTTTGATGGTCCGGCCAGGGCATGGCTGAATCAGTTGGCTCCTTCTAGCATTTATTGTTTGGAGGATCTCGCCCGAGTGTTCATCAAAACGTTCAAGGGCACGTGCAAACGCCCTGCTGGTTTGTTCGAGTTACAACATTGTGTGCAAAAGCCGAATGAATCCTTGAGAGATTATATCCAGCGTTGGACCACCCTTCATCACACGGTGGAAAACGTTTCTGAGCACAAGGCAGTCTGCGCTTTCAAGGATGGTGTCAAGCATAGGGAATTATATCTAAACTTTGGTCGGATAGGTGACATGTCCATGAGCAAGATGATGGAGATTGCCACCCGATACGCCAATGGTGAAGAAGAGGACCGCTTCCGCAGTGGTAAGGGAAAAGCAGTCGACAATGATGTTGGCGGCAATTCCAATCGGAAGCAGAAGCGCAAGGTTGATGGTTCGCTCCGGCAGAAGCGGCCGCCCTGGCGGTACAAGGGAAGAATAAGTGAAAGCCCAAAGGGCAATTTCCTCCCAAAAAGACAAAGAATCAGTCAGATGTCCTGGATTTACCGTGTGCAATCCACACAAAGAAAGATGAAGACGGCAATTTGATATTGCCCAAACACACTACTCGTTAGTGCAGGTTGTTGATCCAACAATTCAAAGAAGATCGGTACAGTGAGAAAACTCCTGAGAAGGAGGATGTAGAAGATAAAGATGATTTCCCAGAAGTCAATGCTACTCTGATGATTTTTGCTGACGTAGAAAGCAAAAGTCGGTTGAAGGTCATAAACAGAGTGGTCAACATGGCGGATCCTGCCACCCCATCATACCTCAAGTGGTCTGAGACCCCCATAATGTTTGACCAGTCGGATCACCCTACTCACGTCGCTACTCCTGGTCGACAAGCTTTGGTGGTAGACCTAGTTGTGCTAGGCGTTCGTCTTCGCAAGGTTTTGATGGATGGAGGGAGTGGTTTGAACATTTTGTATGTAGATACCCTTAAGGGAATGGGCATTCCGATGTCCCAACTCAACGAAAGCAATATGGAGTTCCATGGAGTCATCCGTGGGGAAAAAAAGCCAGGTCACTCGGCCAGATTGCGTTGGATGTGGTATGCGACACAGACACAACTTTCGCAAGGAGAAGCTAACGTTTGAAGTTGTGGACTATCATAGTGCGTATCATGCTATCCTTAGTCGCCCAACTTATACCCATTTTATGGCACGCCCATGTTATGTTTATCTCAAGATGAAGATGCCAAGGCCCAAGGGCGTCATTACAGTCACAGGCAACCAACAGAGGGCCGAGGAGTGCTTACAACAAGGCTCCAAGATCACTGATCAGCAGATGGTTGTGGTTGAGCTCGAGGAATACCGGAAGAACACTAATCATGTCGATCTGATGCACTCCAAGAAGCCCGCTTCTGAGTCGGCTTTTCAATCGGCAGGTGAAGTCAAAAAAGTGAACATCCACCCGACGAATCCTCATGCTGCCCCGACCAACATCTCGACGACACTTGACAGAAAATAGGAAGCCGAGCTCATCCAGTTCCTCCGTGAGAACTGGGACATCTTTGCATGGAAGCCTCCTGACATGCCGGGTGTGCCTAGGGAACTGGTAAGCATCGACTAAGAGTGGATCCAAAGGCATGGCATGTAAAAGAGCATTTGTGTCGGCCCGGGACAGAGAAGCGGAAAGCAATCGGCGAGGAGGTGGCTCGACTCTTGAGGCGAAGTTCATACATGAAGTTTACCACTCTGAGTGGCTCGCAAACGTCGTCATGGTCCCCAAGAAGGACAAGTCTCTTCGTATGTGTGTCTATTTCAAGCATATCAATAAGGTATGTCCGAAAGATCACTTTCCGCTCCCCCGCATCTATCAAATTGTCGACTCGACTGCGGGGTGTGATCATTTATCTTTTCTTGATGCATACTCTGGCTACCATCAGATCCCTCTGTTTGGTCCATATAAAATAAAAACGGCCTTCATCACCCCTTTCGGGTGTTTCTGCTATATCATCATGCCTTTTGGTTTCATAAATGCTGGTGCTACTTCCATGCGTGTTGTCCAGAAGTGTCTGCTTGATCAAATCAGTCGGAATGTCGAAGCCTATATGGATGATATCGTAGTCAAGTCTCGCAAAGGTTCCGACGTGCTGACTGACTTGGCGGAAACATTTGCCAATCTGAGAAAGTATGATATCAAGTTGAATCCAGCTAAGTCCACTTTCGGAGTTCCTGGCGGCAAGTTACTCGGTTTCCTCGTTTCCGGACGTGGGATCGATGTCAACCCCGAGAAGATCGGCCCCATCGTCCGAATGAAAAGCCATGTGCGGCGTTGAGTAGGTTTATTTCTTGCCTTGGTGAGAAGGCATTGCCTTTATACCGACTCATAAAAAAGTTTGATGTGTTCGAGTGGACTAACGAGGCAGAAACAGTGTTTGTCGAGCTAAAAGCCCTGCTTTCCACCCAGTCAGTGCTTGCTGCTCTGCACAACAAAGAACCCTTGCTCTTATATATTTTAGCTACAAATCAAGTCGTTAGCACAGTTCTAACTGTCGAGCGTGAACAAGAAGGCAAGACTTACAAAGTCGAACGTCTAGTATACTATATTTCTTAAGTGTTGACTCCTTCGAAGCAAAGGTACCCCCATTATCAGAAGCTCCTCTATGGAATATATGTATCAGTGAAGAAGGTGGCACACTACTTTCAAGATCACTCAGTCTCAGTCGTCAGCGATGCTCAGTTGTGTGAGATCCTCAACAACCGAAACACGGCTAGTCAAGTGGCCAAATGGGTCATTGAGCTCTTATATTTCGATATAAAATTTCAATCAAAGAAGGGAATCAAGCCTCAAGCGCTTTCTGATTTCATGGCCGAGTGGGTGGAACAGCAACAGCCGACTCAAATTCACTCGACATACTGGACCATGTTCTTTGATGGTTCTAAAATGTTGAACGGGTCTGGTGCCAGCGTGGTCTTGGTATCTCCAAAAAGTGACAAGCTCACCTATGTTCTCTTGATTCAATTTGATTCCTCCAATAATGAAGCTGAATACGAGGCACTCCTCTACGGGCTACGTATGGTCATCTCACTCGGCGCCCGGCGCCTGATGGTATACGGTGACTCGGATTTAGTGGTCAATCAAGTGATGAAAGAATGGGATGTCAGGAACCCTGCCAAGATCGGGTATTGCAATGCAGTGAGAAAGCTTGAGAAGAAGTTTGAAGGTTTGGAACTCCATCATATTCCCCGAGTGAAGAATCAAGCAGCTAACAACCTAGCCAAGATTGGATCCACTCGGAAACCTGTACCCAGCAACGTGTTTCACAAACACTTACATTTTCCTTCAGTACAAGAAGATCCCTTCACTGAAGAGCCCCTACGAGCGATAAGCACTTCCAACCCGACTAAGGTTGATGTTCCAGCAGTTATTAACCTGGTCAAGGAGATTTTAGTCTTTAGGCCCGATTGGACAGTATCATACATTGCGTATATATTAAGGCAAGAACTCCCAGAAGATGAGATCGAAGCTCGACAGATTGTCCGCAGATCCAAAGCGTTTACAGTAATAGTCGGACAGCTTTTCAGGGTAAGTGTGACAGGCGTAGCTCAATGGTGCATCTCTGCTGAAGAAGTACGGTTGATTCTAGATGAAATCCACTAAGGGACTTGTGGTCATCATGCATCCTCTCGGACAATTGTTGCCAAAGCATACCGAGCTGGATTTTTCTGGCCACGCGCTAATGAAATGGCCAAGGAAATAGTGGATCGTTGAGAAGGATGCCAGTTTTACCCAAATTGGTCACATAAACCCGCGTCTGCTCTGAAGACTATTCCACTCGTCTGGTCGTTTGCTGTGTTGGGTATATGGTCAGTCCTCTCCGAACGAGCCAGAGTGGGTTCACTCATTTTCTTGTAGCAGTCGACAAGTTCACCAAGTGGATTGAAGCCAAACCCGTAAAAAAGCTGGATTCACGCACTAGTATCAAGTTCATAAAGGAAATAACATTCCAATATGGAGTGCCCCACAGTATTATCACACACAATGGTTCTAACTTCTATTAAGAAGAATTCACATACTTTTGCTCCGCCCAAGGCACTCGACTTGATTGTCGCGCACCCCCAAACTAATGGTCAAGATGAGAGAGAAAATAGCCTTATCCTTCAAGGGTTGAAGCCTCGACACATGCGAGATTTGGAACATGCAGTGGAGCTTCGGTTACTAAACTACCATCATTTCTGTGGGGCTTAAGGACGACACCTAATCGGTCAACTGGATGCACTCCTCTCTTCTTGGTTTACGGAGCCGAAGTTGTTTTACCGATTGAACTTCTTCACAATTCTCCCCAAGTAGAGCTTAATTCTGAGGTTGAACCTGAACAGGCGCGACAGGACGACATAGACCTTCTCGAAGAAGAGCGCGAACTGGCCCTGATTAGGTCGACACTTTACCAACAGAATTTGTGTCGTTTTCATGCAAGACATGTTAGGAGCTGGTCGTTTCACGAAGGTGATCTGGTGTTGAGACTGGATCAGCAACGGCCGCACAAGCTCGCCCCCGCATGGGAAGGACCTTTCATCATTACCAAGGTGATGAACAATGGATCTTACCACCTCTTCAATCTCGAGAAGAGAATCGACAAACCACATGCGTGGAACGCAAAATTGCTGAGGCGATTTTACCCTTGAAGACCGTGTGATTCCATGTAATAAGAGTGTACTAGACAATGTTATTATCAAAGTTTTGACTCCCGTAGTCTTTGCTGATTCCGATTGTGCAATCTAAAATTCAAAACATACTCCGAGTGGTGAGCAATCCTCTCACTCTAGGGCTTAGCTGCAAATCAGTTGCCTAAGTTAAAACATATTCCGAGTGGTGAGCAATCCTCTCACTCGGGGGCTGAGCTGCGAACAAGATTTCGCCTAAGTGTCAAAACATACTTCGAGTGGTGAGCAATCCTCTCACTTGGGGGCTTAGTTGTGAATCAATCGCCTAAGTTAAAATGTGCTCCGAGTGGTGAGCAATCCTCTCACTTGGAGGTTTAGCTGTGAACAAGATTTCGCCTAAGTTTCTAAAAAC
Source organism: Hordeum vulgare subsp. vulgare (assembly GCF_904849725.1). Taxonomy (NCBI): domain Eukaryota; kingdom Viridiplantae; phylum Streptophyta; class Magnoliopsida; order Poales; family Poaceae; genus Hordeum; species Hordeum vulgare. Next base: position 230,333,589 of record NC_058518.1, on the reverse strand, counting down.
ACTTCGAGTGGCGAGCAATCCTCTCACTCGGGGGCTTAGCTGCAAATCAGTTGCCTAAGTTAAAAAATGCTCCGAGTTGTGAGCAATCCTCTCACTCAGAGGCTTAGCTGAAAACAAGATTTCGCCTAAGTTTCTAAAAACACTCCGAGTGGCGAGCAATCCTCTCACTCGGGGGCTTAGCTGTGAATCAGTCGCCTAAGTTAAAACATGCTCCGAGTGGTGAGCAATCCTCTCACTCAGAGGCTTAGCTGCGAACAAGATTTCACCTAAGTTTTTAAAAACACTTCGAGTGGCGAGCAATCCTCTCACTCGAGGGCTTAGCTGCAAACCAGTCACCTAAGTTAAAACATATTCCGAGTGGTATTTTTCCAAACTCTTTTGCCCTTGTTTTGGACTCTAATTTGCATGATTTGAATGGAACTAACACGGACTGGCGTTGTTTTCAGCAGAATTGTCTTGGTGTTATTTTTGTGCAGAAATAAAAGTTCTCGGATTGACCTCAAAATTTATGGAGAATATTTTTGGATTTAATAAAAAATTATGGCAAAAGAATCTATCGGAGAGGGGCCACCCCAGGGACACAAGACTGCAGGGCGCCCCCACCCCCCTAGGTCGCACCCCCTGGGATCGTGGGGCCCCTGGAGCTCCACCGACCTTGTTTTCACTCCTATATATTCCCATCTGCGGAGAAAAAAACAAGAATAAGACATCATCGTGTTCTATGATATGGAGTCATCGCCACCTCCTGTTCTTCCTCAGGAGGGCAGATGTGGAGCGTGATTTAGGCTCCGGAGAGGGGAAACTGACGCCGTCGTCATCACCAACCATCCTTCATCACCAATTTCATGATGCCCTCTATCATTCTTGAGTAATTCCATCATGGGCTTGCTGGACAGTGATGGGTTGGATGATATCTATCATGTAATCGAGTTAGTTTTGTTAGGTTTTGATCCCCAGTATCCATTATGTTCTGAGATTGATGTTGCTATGACTTTTCTATGCTTAATGCTTATCCGTAGGGCCCGGGTGCCATGATTTCATATCTGAACCTATTATGTTTTCACGAATATATATATGTGTATTCTTGATCCTATCTTGCAAGTTATAGACACCTATTACGAGTTATGACCCGCACCCCCCAGGGTGACAATAACTGGGATTCTTTCTGGTGATTACCGTAGTTTGAGGAGTTCATGTATTCACTAAGGGCTAATGCTTTGGTATGGTTCTCTATTAAAAGGAGGCCTTAATATCCCTTAGTTTCCATTAGGACCCCGCTGCCACGGGAGGGTAGGATAAAAGATGTCATGGAAGTTCTTTCCATAAGCATGTATGACTATATATGGAATACATGCCTACATTACACTGATGAATTGGAGCTAGTTCTGTATCACCCTATGTTATGACTGTTGCATGATGAATGCCATCCAACATAATTATCCATCACTAATCCAGTGCCTATGAGCTTTCCACATATTTGTCTTTGCTATGTTACTTTTCCATTGCTATTGTTACAATCACTACAAAACTGCTACTGTCACATTTGCGACCGTTACCGTTACTTCCATACTACTTTGCTACTAAATACTTTCCTACACATATTAAGTTTTTCAAGTGTGGTTGAATTGAAAAATCAGCTGCTAATACTCGAGAATATTCTTTGGCTCCCCTTGTGTCGAATCAATAAATTTGGGTTGAATACTCTACCCTCGAAAACTGTTGCAATCCCCTATACTTGTGGGTTCTCAAGACATGTTTCTGGCGCCGTTTCTGGGGAGCATAGCTTTATTCTCTGAGTCACTTGGAATTTATATATGTTTATCACAATGAAGAATCTTAAAGACGTTAAAACCATGATCTACCCCTCAACTACGAGGGCGTGTAAGGAACTGCCATCTAGCTCTGCACTTGATTCACCGTTTGTTATGAGTAAACTTACGACACCACCACGTACTACTGAATGTGATATGTCGCAACTAATTGATGATGCTACTTCTACTATGCATGATGCTTATGATGATATTCTACTTGATACTACTGTGCCACTTGGTTAATTTCTTGATGCACAAATTGCTAGAGTGAATGCTGAAACTGATAATATTGTTGAATCTCATGAAACTAAACACTATGATTCACCTGCTAGACCTAGCTCTCCTACATATGAATTGCCTAATATACCGAAGGGTTATTTTATGGAAGGAGAAGTGGCTAGGGACTTTCTTTCTTGTAAGGATAGAAATGATCTTAAGAAATTTCTATGCAAGTGGAAGGAAAAATCTTTGAACGCTAGAATGCAATATGATCCCAAGTTTGCTACCTCACCTATCTATATTACTGATAAGGATTATGAATTCTCTGTTGATCCTGAGTTAATTACTTTGGTAGAATCTGATCCTTTTCGTGGTTATGAATTTGAAACTATTGTTGCACACCTTACTAAATGGAATGATATAGCCACCCTATTTACTCATGAGGAAAAAATTCGTTACTATTATATTCTTAAGGTATTTTCGTCTTCATTAAAGGGTGATGCTAAGATATGGTTTGATTCTTTTTCTCCTGGTTGTGTGCATAGTCCCCAGGATATGATTTACTACTTCTCTAAAAAATATTTTCCTGCCCATAAGAAACAATCTGCCTTGCAGGAAATATTTGCATGGAGGTTTTGCCCACCAATCTCACTCTCGAAGCCTTCAGCGCCTGTCGCCTTGTCTTCTCTTGTTTCTTTTAGCTTTTCCGGTGGCATCCGCCCCTAACCATGGTTAGGGGACGGCGCCGGCCTCCGTCGGCCGCCAGGGCGGCAAGGGGATCCCGCTCGGATCATGCCACAGCTTTAGGGGCCGCAACCAGCGGCAGCCCCGTCGACCGTGGTGGGATAGGTTCGAAGGGCCGAGGACGCCGGGGTCATGGCCGAGGGAGGCGGAGCGCTACTCTAGCGTCCCCGTCCTCTCCTGGGCTAGTTCCGACGGGAACTCACGTCGAAAGGACCCCATTGGAGTTCCTTGTCTAATTGCAAGGACACATCAGGACTCGGCTATAGCTCCCCCGCGCCTTTGCCAAGGCGATGGAGGAGGAGAAGCCCCCGATGCTATGGCTATGGGTACACGGCTGCAACAATGGTGCCGTACCTGTGTCCATAGAGCATCCGGGGCCCCGGCTCCTGTTCCTTGGCCGTGAGTGGAAGAGCTTCGCTCGTCCCCACAATTTGTGGGATGGGCACGTTCTCCGCTTCAAGATGACGTCGGACAACCTGCTCTCCGTCAAGCTATATGGGAGCTCAGGTGCGCGTCTCGGCTGCTGCGAATAGAGCTCGAGCAGGACTGACAGCCCTTCCTCGTCTAGGGGTGACGAGGAAGGGTCGGACGGCAGCGACAGCGGGGACGGGTCAGATCCTCGGCGGGTTAAGCCTGCGTATGAGGATCTGACCTCAGACTGACCGTCGGTCGCACCATCATCGTTAGCCTGCGGCCCACCTCGTCCTGAGACGAGCCCTGCGAGCCGGAAGAACCGACGCTGCCTCGTCTTCTCGGCAGCTTCCAGAGTTCGTCACCATCTTCCCTCCTGGCCTCGTTCTCCTCTGTGCAATGTTGGTCCAGGAGGAACCATCCTGGGTTGCGCAGCGGGCCCTGCCACCTTTTTTTTTGTCCTCTCGAACTTCACTCCCTTCTCATAGGTCGTTCCTCGTCAAAAGACAGAGTCTTTAGGTTAGGACAACAATGCTTTCTAAGTGGTATCAAATGTATCTAGACAAATGAATGAATAGATGCATCCTTTATTCGACTCTCATTTTGTATGATTATTCCTTTGCACTTTCCGGATGCTTGCCGGCTTGACTTATCCTGTCGCGAGTACTTAGAGGAACGGAACCTCAGAAAACTCAACAAAGGAGGTTTTCACCGGCAAGACTCCTTGCCACACTCACTGCAACCGTGTAAATCGTCGAGCGCAGCTCGAGGCAAAATAAGGTGCTACCTAGCCGTCCGAAACGTTGAACGAGTTTGAAACGAGATGAGGGTGCTCTTTGGCCGCTCAAGTCGTTGAACAGGCTCGAAACAAAGTCGGAGTGCACTGATCTTAGCAAGGTCCATCTGCACGTGGGATTCTCATACAAAAGTCGATGCTTCAAGAGGATACAACTAATCTACAAAGAGTCTAGCAAGAAGTTTGCCTCTATACTTAACTCGCGCGTCGCGGCATTCCTAGCCACAACGTCTGAAGGTGCTGCCCGGGAGGAATATTCGTACCCCCGGCAAACTGATGTTGCCTCTAGCAACCTTCTTGCCGATGAGGTTTTCGCCGGTGGCCTTGGGCCACTCTGAAGGAAAAAAGGCACGCTCGGGCATATCACTTCCTCATCTCTTTTGCAAGAGATTTGCTGGCGGACCCCCCAGCGCATCTTTCGTGCATCACAACGCTCCAAGGAGAAATGCGAGCCGGAGGGCGCGTAAAGGGGCGGTTCGGGGCCTCGGATGCGTCCTCGACAGAAGATCCTTGAGAGCACTCTGGAGATGTGTGCCGGTCGGACTAAGCTTTAGAGGCCTAGCCGAAGATCCTTGTCACGCCCTCGACAGAAGCGCGGCGTTCCAAGGAGGTGTGTTGGTCGGGCGATGTGGAGCTCGGGGCTTCTGCTCCTTCCACCCGTGCTCGCATAGCACCTATGGAGGCACTATGAGCTCTCGCCGGGCAGAGCAGCCACTTCCTCCGCCCACTCAGGGAAGATGTAGCGGTGAACTGAGATCCGTGGGGCTGACTAGCGTCTCATTGGATCGGGATGGCGCTGACGTCGGCCTGCTTCCGGCGATCCCCCTACCTGGCGTGCCAAAGATGTTGGTGAAAAGATAGACACCTATGAGGGGCTCAATGGCCCCTTTTTGTTGGTTTGGGGGGGAGAGGGGTCGCGGCAAGAGCAGAACTAACGGTCAGGGCCCAGCAAGATCTTTACCCAGGTTCGGGCCGCGTGCTGCGTAAAACCCTACTCCTGCATGTGTTTAGTTATTCGTTTTGGGTTACTGTAGATCTGTCCCTCTTTACAGCCTTTCGATTGGTCAAAAATCCAAAAGTCATTACTACTGAGCCTCGGGCTTCCTTTTATAGGCGAAGGGGTCACCACACTGGCTCAGTGGGTGAACGGTGGGTTCACGAGTGGAACAACACCGACCAACAGTTATAGTGTTATTGTGGTGCATTAAATGCTTCGACAGACTTCACTGACCTCGTCAGGGGGGGTTGGATACGTACCCACACATGGCACCTTCAGGGTGTTGCACTGGCATGTGGGCGGACGCGTGGTCCATGCATCAGTGCCGGCGTGTTCGTCGGTGGAGGCGTTCACAAGTCGCGAGGGCGCCCTCGGCCCGCACCTCTCCTCGGGCCTTCTCTTCCTTCCCGGCAGGGTTACCTTGCCGGGGCTCTTCTTGTTCCTCTCGGTAGGGAGGCGATGGCCTGCCGAGGCCTTGTCAATCTTCTCGGCAAGGATGGCTTGCCGGTACTGAGTCCTTCCTCGGCGGGAGGGTCACGCCGTGGCATTGTTTATCTCCCTCACAGGAAGCTCCTACCAGGGTCTCTTCTTCTTTCCCAGCAAGCGAGTGCTTGTCGGGGGATTGCAATTTGTAATTGGTGGCTTCTGAGTCTTGCTTCCGCCCCAAGCTCCAGCGACGTGCCTTGCCGCTATAGAGGGGCTGCCGGTGTCCGCGCACTAGTCCGGGGCAATGGAGACCCCAGTCTTTAGTGCACCAACAGTCCAGATTTGGCTCGAGTTCTTCGGTCTCCTTGTCGAAGTCCTAGCAGAAGTGTGCGCAAAGGGAAAATGAAAAGTGGGCAACATTTTCATTCAGCGAAATTGGAGGAAATCCACTCGATGGAAGGAAATAACCTATGAGCATGCCGAACATCTTCTTTGCGAAGTTGCCCAAGTAGTTTTCCAAGTTGTTCCTTCTTTTGGTCATCTGTTCCAGCTTCTTGCTCCAGTCGGCCCATTTTGCTTTAGTTTGGTATTCTCCTCCTCCAATTTGCTGACATGCTCAATTAGCTTCAGCGAGTGCTTTGTCCTTGTCTTCAAGAGCCTGCTTCAGAGAATCCAGATCATTCATGGTCACCTCCAAGTCCAGCTGGAGTTGGTTCTTCTCCTTTTCCAAGTTTATGTACTTGGTTCCAAGCTCACAAGATTTCTGAAATCATCAAACAAGTAATTCAGTTGACACTAATAGTTCTCCACTCTCGAGTGAAGGATAACAGTTCAGTTGACACTAATAGTTCTCGACTCTCGAGTGAAGGATAACAGTTCAGTTGACTGGATAGCGGCCCACCGCCCCACCCCACACCCCTACAAAGCGTCATATCATGGTTGATGGAAAATATGTCCATGAAACCTGCACGATAAATCTTGATGGTTCGGACCTTTCCATTAACTCGAAAGACCAAGTGATGAAAGTGCTCAAATACAAAAGAGGACCCCGAGTCCAAGTTCTTAAGACTACTGCCCATCGTACACGATCGACAATAGTCTCGGGGACTACACCCGGTGGGTGCACTTAGCATGCCCCCATTGGATACGACACCACTCGACCAGGTCCGGCCTGTCCGAGTCAAAAAAAAGAAAAGGAGATAAAGCAAATATATGAAACTGTTTCAATTAGACCCCCACCGGTGCAAGCACTCGACGGCGGTCTCAAGGACTTCACCCAGTGGGTTCACTCAGCGTACCCCCACTCGACTTATTCTCGCTCGCACAGGTCTGCCCTGTCGAGCGTTATCGATCATCGAAAACCAGCCAAAGACCCCTGCCAATGTCACCGTCATTCGACAGCGGCCTCGGGGACTACAGCCAGTGGGTGCACTCAACGTGCCCTCACTGGATCAAAAACAAGCATGTATGCGGCAAAAGAAAACAGCGAGTGGGTGTAAAGTCAAGATGGACAAAATGCAATCAGAAATGAACTTACAATCCCACTTACTCGGACATTAGCATGAAGTGCTGAGCTGGCATCATACTCCAATTTGTTGTCCTCATACGCCTCCTTGGTTTGCATGATCATCTGCTCGGCTTATATCATGGCCTCCTTCCTGGCTCCAGCTTGGTCTTCTGGAACATGTTGTAGAGAGAACGCGGGCATTGGAGGAGTCGGCACAACGGCTGAGGTCACAAGAGTTGCCAGAGGTTGTTCAATTGACGCTGCAGTCACATCGGTCGAAGTCACTGGAGGAGCACTCGACAGCGGGATCTCGAGCCTAGTGTTGGCTCGGGACGGGTCCCCAAGTTCCAAAGGAAATTCAGTAGTCGACCGACGTAGTTCTTCATCGTCTTCTAGATGGATGACGTCGGTAGCTATCAACCGGTAACATGAGTCGGTCCAACCGACCGATTTTATCCAGAAAACAGAACAAAATGAAGATTTTCTATACCTCGTTGGGAGGTGACCACATATGCAACATCCAAGTCCATGGGATCCTCTTCATCTCTAGGAGGCGACATCATCGAGGTAGCAGCTCTGGAAAGCAAATTCCACTCATACACCAAGGGCATGAAATTTCACAACGAAAAAAGAAAGAAGTAAACACTGACGTTGAAGCGACTGGCACAACAATCGTCATTCAGGGCAGAGCCTTCCGAGGGTTGGGAGCGTCAGGTTTGGGTTGTTTTGCAGCTTTCTCTGCCGACTCAGTTGTTGCGGCTCGGTCACGCTTCATATCCTAGTGCTTGACACGAGGGTCTTGCTTGGGGTAGTTGCCGGATTGTGACAATGCTTGGATCGAGACTCGTTGCGCGGAGGAGACTGAATCTCTTCTTCACTCTCCTCTGAGTCGTCTTCGCTTCCCTTGTTGTCCTCAGCATAGTCATTGTCCGTGCTGCCACCTTCACTCTCTCTACCAACGTCAAATTGCTCCCCGTTTCGTATAGGTGAATACATGTTTGTCAACACCTACAAGATATAAAAACAGCAAAGTCAGTTGGCTGGAGATTCAATCACTCAACAAAGATATGAAAGTAATCGTCAAGGATATAACTCACCATGTTCGGCGGTTTATTCCCAGCAGAGAAGGGCAAGACCCATTTGGTTCCTAGCGGATTGTCGTAGGACCAATGATGCCTCTCAACCACTGAGCCACGGTTTCTTCGGAGACCTCCTCTAGGTGCGACCGAGTGGAATCCTCGGGGCCTGAATAATGCCACATGGGGTGGTCTCTCGCTTGAAGAGGTTGGATACGCCGACTGAGAAATGTCTCAAGCAGGTCCATTCCAGTCACCCCGCCACGGATCAGATCTACTAACGGATTCACCAGAACTCCTACATGGATCCTTTCCGCCTCTAACACAGTCAGCGTTCTGGGAGCAGCAAGTCGCTCCAAAGTGAAGGGGGAAAGACCAGTCGACATATTTGGGGTGCGACATCTTTGCAGTAAAACCAGGTCGATTGCGAGCCTCAGACGGTTTCGGGGAGGGTCATTTGTGGATACGCACTCTTACTCCTCTTCTAGATCCCCAAACCGCCACATAGTTGGATGACATTGGTTCTACTATCCTTGGGTTTGGTCCTCATAACCGACCGGGAACGAACATTGAAGATATGCTTCAATAGTCCCCAATGAGGAGAACAGCCCAAGAAATGCTCGCATAACGTTATGAATGCAACGAGGTGTGCAATAGCATTTGGAGGAAGGTGATGGAGTTGGGCACCAAAAAAATTCAAGAAGCCGCGGACGAACGAGTGGGGAGGCAAACAAAAAACTCGCTCTACGTGGGTGGTGAGGAGGACTCTCACCTTCGCGTGGCTCCGACTCGACTTCCCCCTCCGGTAACCTCCATGATTCGGTAGCTATCAATTCGTACTTGACGAGGTTCAGGACGTCCACCTCCTTGACGGTTGATGGGAGGAAATCTCCCTCGATCCATCCTGGCGGCTCCGTAGCTCGAGCGCCCGACAGCTTCTTGGCGCTTCCTCCATTCTTTGCCCGCTCAAGTTTCCCCGTCTTTAACTTCGTCATCTCGACGGTGGTGGCATAGACAGATCTAGGTGGAGCTCGAGAGGCAGAGGAGATGGCGAAAATGAGGAGATTGAGAAGGGGCACTGTTCCAACCCTAGCACCGGCTCGTTATATAACCGCCCGAGTGAGTTGCTAACCTATAGGCCCGCAGATCTTTGTATATCCCGATATCAGAGGGAATGTGTGTCGGCGTTCTAGGAATGGGGGTACCCAGACCTGCCTGCCTAGGGCCTAGGGCCGGCCCACCTCACCAACCCACGATCAACTGGAGCGACATCAACCGGGACGAGGCCCTCGCGAGAGGCCAAGCCTCGCGAGGAGGAGGAGCATCAGGACCCGTCAGAGACCTCCTCAGGACCCCTCCGGAGCGGCGGATATTCCGAGGCATGGACGGGCCTCACGAGTCAAGGATGATGCTAGGAAAGGACAGGCGAGCAGCAGATGGCAGGACGTGGTAGTTTCCTCTTTGGTGCAAAGGAGGCGGGAGCGTGCAGGAGTTCCAAAGGCATCTTCCAAAGGTTTCCCTTTTGGCGCAATGAAGCCGCCGCTGCCCACCAGTAGGGCAAACGTCATCCTTGGGCATGTCCTTGCAGCACGGGCAGTTACTTTGCAGGCGAAGACCACCTTTGGGCAGGGGAGCATGTTCCCCTATTCCCCTTCAAAATTGGCAGTTGTGGGATCACTTCCCGCAGAAGCTATGAGGGAAGACGACCCGGGCCTCCGCTATAAATAGATAGGGTAGAACACTTGGTAGGGGGATTCATTCTGACCCAAGGGAAGCACACCAAGACACTTGGCCTCCGGAGGCTCGAGAGCACTATATTAGTTCATCCACCAACCTCCATGAGAGGGAATCCACCAAAAGCAGCAGTAGGGTTTTACGCTTCGTAGTGGCCCAAACCTGGGTAAACTGTTGTGTTCTATGCTACCCTCACCTTCGAGTGAGTCCTTCGTCGTTACCATCGAATAGCGGGCTAGGTGAGGCTGAACCAGGAGATATCATCGTACACGCCCTTGTGTTCGAATCCTTAGGGTTTTGCGGAGCCCGAAATCCGACATTTGGCGCGCGAGGTAGGGGCTTGTCGAAGTCTCTCCCAAGGATTCGGCTCACCGAAACTGACCGCACCCATGGCGGGGAAACAACGAGTTCACACGGAGAAGCGGGCTGCCTACATGGCGCGGACGACGCGGGAGGGCCAGGATGCCCAGCTGCATCCCGCCACCTTGACGGCCGACGTCCATGCTGGAATGGCATCCGGCGGGCGCCGGGGGTTGCCATCTTCAGCAACCATACAGCTTCCCCGCGCTGCCTCGGCCCTACCGCGCATCCTGCTGGCCCCTTCCCTCGTCCGAGCTTGTCAACACCCGACGCACAGGCATGTCGCGCTGCTAGTGACGTACGAGCTCAGGCGCCAGCGCACCGCACGTCACCGCCACAGCGGAGGTCATGCGTGCCACCTCATGCTCTTCGTCGTCGGCGAAGCCCAACCTCGTTCCCGCGCGAGCCGTGTTTGTCAGCCCGCTTCGCCAGGACTTGCAATGGAAGGACCGCACGGGCGCACCTCAAACCTCCACCTAGGCTCACCCCTACTGGAGATCCGGCGGGAGCAAGTGGGGTGCAAGGCTCGACCCTGCTAGGAGGGCGTCCCCCAGCGTTCCCCGGCACACTTCATGGAGCGGGGAGGGAGTACCGGAGGCTCGACTACATCAACCCTCGAGGGCTCACGCGGTCTGACGAAAACCATATCGGCACACCTACGAGCCACGGAGGAGACCACGTTGACCGTCAATACAACAATAGGCACGAGCGCGACCCCACAGACAGCCCCACGCGAACAGGTATGAAGAACGCCGTGGGGGTGATCCGAGGGGGTGGCTCTGCGAGGACGCCCAACGCGGGTGCACTCGCGGGGCGCACCTGATGGTTGGGAGCTGCCCTAGGCAGACATCTGGGTCTGGGGACCAGGGACCTCTCGCCTTGGACATGGTGGACGCACCCTCGTGTCCAGGTCGAGGGACCCTAGCCTGGGGACTAAGGGTGGAACATACGCGCATGTTCCCGGGCCACATGATCCCAACCTGGGGGTCGGGGTGGTATACCCGCCCCCGCCCCCAGGGTGCGCGACGCTTACTTGGGGACGGAGGGTGCAACACACACATGTCACCGGTGCAGGCTTCGTTTGGTTACCAGCAGGTGTTCGGGTACCCGTCGCTGCCCTTAGGTTGGGCTAGCCCGGCCTGGGGCGCGACCCAGGGTACTAGTGAGGGAACCCAGGGGGCGGCGAGGCACGTTGGGGCATCGCCCTAGGGATTTAGCACCCACCACCTCGGCGAGCCTTCCGACCGATGGGCGCGGGCGCTCCCCCCTCACTCGAGGGCTCGCTCAGGGCGGGCTACGTCACTCCGCCACAAGCCCAGGGACCGCGAGCGGGGCGCACGCCCATGGGGCACGGAGCCCCCGAAGCGTCCCCGGGCCCCGCATGAACCCGTAACACCTCGGCGCCACCAATCGCGACACCCCGGGGCCACCTCTGCAACGACCCTGCATCGTCCTTCAATTCTTCTGGAACCTACTTCATCATGTGACACTCTCACGTAATAACGAGCCGAGGCTATATACGCCCAGGGCCCCCGAGGACGCGGAAGGGGTCCACACCACACCTAGTGGAGAAGATGGAGGAATCAACACAGTCCCCCAATGACTTCCGGAATCAGGCACCTAGTGCCTCGGGGGTAGGGACACTCGCGAGGTGCCTCGTGACCTCCCATATACACCCCCACCGTGACACTCTCACGTAATAACGAGCCAAGGTTGTATACGCCCACCCCCCCCCCCCCGAGGATGCGGAAGGAGTCCACCCCACGCCTACTGGAAGCCCTATGCTCGGCGCTGGGGGAGACGGAGGCGGTGAATAGCTAGGATGCCGGACGCGGCTTTTTCTCGTTTCTTCAATGCATTTTACGTTTAGGCCCGCTAGGGCCTTTAGTTCTATGTTGTATCATGAGTTGTCGAGGGCTCGCAGGTTTCTCTACTTGATGTTTCAAAAAAGAAAAGAAGGGTGGGGATTTCGTTTCTATGTTCTCTCCCTTTTCCGAACTCGTGTTCTCTTTCCCCCTTTGCTCTGATTGGTGTTTTGCGGGAACCTCGGGAGATCTCCTGTTCTCCCGAGGCAATCGCAAAAAGGGGCGGAGTGCGGAATCACTCGAGCGCCAGAAAGGGTGCTCCTGGGCTTCGCCTCAGGAGCCTTTCCGGTCATAATGCCACTCGCCACTGTTGGCGACGTCCGGGAGATCCGGTCGGTGTCGGGACTGGCGAGGCCCTGCCCTGTGAAGCGCGAGCTCCGCGGTGCCAGGGAAATGTGCTGGACTGGGGCCTGACGATGTAGAGCGGCTTGAGTGTAAAAGGGGGCTCCTGAGCAGCACGCCTCAGGGGCCTTACTGGTCACAAGGCTACTCGGCCCCCCAGGGCGTCGGGGCCTTGCCCCGTGAGGAGCAACCTTCGTAACGGGTTGCACCACACGGCCAGAGGGAAATGTGCAGGACCGGGACCTGTGGACACAGAGTGCCGAAAGGGTCCTCAAACCGCCCCAAAAGCAGGAAGGAGACACCATGAACGAGCCCACGCTCGCAGGACAAATCATTAGCATGGCAACATCACAGGTTGACAACAGCCGCGACCATTATGGAAGCGTCGTGCATACCTCGCCATCAGGGAAAACGTTAAAAGGGCGCGTCATCATCGGATCCCATGTCGCGAACCTCTCGAGTAAGCCTTGTCACCAAGTCTTCCACGTGAACCTCGATCCATTCGGCCAGGGCGGCGCAGATCGTCTCTGGCACCGGATCCAGCACCGAAGCAAAGTCAAAGTCGGGGTCGAGGCGAAGGAGGTGGTTGAAGACGTCCGAGGCGGCCTGACCCAAAAGCTTGTGGCTCTTATCCTCTGCAAGCGCAAGGGCCTTCTCGGCGCCCGCCTCGAGATGCTCCATAACGCGGTAGAAAAAGCCCAAGTACCCGGAGTCGTTGGGAATCAGGGAACTGGAGACGCCTTCTCCATAGATGTCGCTCAGAGCGCGGGAACCCTCCGCTCGAGGGACCGGAACATCCTGGAGCGCTCAAGTTAAAGGTTGCAAGCGCGGGCTGCCTCTTTTCGGAAGCCTCTCCGACCAGGGAAGCCACACCTTTCACTTGTTTGCAGATATTAGACAACTTACCCTCGGCAATGGCATGTGCGTCCAGCGCAGCCTGTCGGCTTTCCACTTCCTGATCCAGCCTTCTCCGGTGGGCACTGACCTCATTTTGCATGCAACCACGACGCTTGAGGAAGCGGGACTCCCGGAGCCTCAACTTTGCACGGTAATTCTTGATATCCCACAAGTGTAGGGGATCGCAACAGTTTTTGAGGGTAGAGTATTCGACCCAAATTTGTTGATTCGCCTCAAGGGGAAGCGAAAGAATATTCTCAAGCATTAGTAGCTGAGTTTGTCAGATTCAACCACACCTGAAAGATTAGTGTCTGCAAGCAAAGTATCAGTAGCAACGTAGTATGATAGCAATGGTGTTAGAAACAGATCTGTTGACGACAGACTATTCCTAACTGTTGTATCAATGGCGTTAGTTGGTTGCATGTGGACGGGGAACTATTCTTCTCCGGCAACGGTGTCGGAAAAGGTCTTGCAACAAGTAACAGCGAAGTAGCAAGGAACAACAGTAGCAATATCAGAAGAGTAACAGCAGCAGCAACAATAGAAGCAAAGTGGCCCAATCCCTTTTGTAGCAAGGGACAAGCCTAGACAAAGTAACGTAGCAAGGACCAGTAGTAAAAGACTCGTAGGTAGTGGATCGATGATGGATGAGTATGACGGATGTGATTCATCATGTAACAGCTATAACACGGAGAGATAAGTAACTAGCTCCCGTTCGTCAATCTATTGTAGGCATGTATTCCGTATGTAGTCATACGTGCTTAGGGAAAAGAACTTGCATGACATCTATTGTCCATCCCTCCCGTGGCAGCGGGGTCATAATGGAAACTGCAGGATATTAAGGTTCTCCTTTTAATAAAGAACTGGACCAACGCATTAACACGTGGTGAATACATGAACTCCTCATACTATGGTCATCTCCGGGAGTGGTTCTGGCTATTGTCACTCCGGGGTTGCCGGGTCATAACACATAGTAGGTGACTACAACTTGCAAGATAGGATCTAAAACACACATATATTGGCGACAACATAATAGGTTCAGATCTGAAATCATGGCACTCGGGCCCTAGTGACAAGCATTAAGCAAAGCCAAGTAGTAGCAACATCAATCTAGAACATAGTGGATACTAGGGATCAATCCCCGTCAAAACTAACTCGATTACATGATAGATCTCATCCAACTCATCATCGTCCAGCAAGCCTACGATGAGATTACTCACGAACGGTGAAGAGCATCATGGAATTGTCGATGGAGGAAGGTTGATGATGACGATGGCGACGATTTCCCCTCTCCGGAGCCCCGAACGGACTCCAGATCTGCCCTCCAGATGAAGAACAGGAGGTGACAGCGCCTCTGTATCATAAAACACGATGAAACCTTCTCCCTGATTTTTTCCGGGCGAAAAGGAATATATAGAGCTGAGTTTGGAGGCGGTGGAGCCTCGTGGGCCCCACAAGCGCTCACGGCGCGGCCAGGGGGGTGGTCGCGGCCCCTGGGCTTGTGGCCCACTAGTTCACCTCCTCTAGTGGATCTTTGCGCACGTATTTTTCTTTTATTCTAGAAAAATTCTCCGTAAATTTTCAGGACATTCCGAGAACTTTTATTTCTGCACAAAAACAACACCATGGCAATTCTGCTGAAAACAGCGTTAGTCCGGGTTAGTTCCATTCAAATCATGCAAGTTAGAGTCCAAAACAAGGGCAAAAGAGTTCGGAAAAGTAGATACGTTGGAGACGTATCAGTAATCGAGAAGAATGGAACGTCGAGCCTCCGTCACCCCCTTGTTTATCTCCTCGTGAAGCTTTGCTTCATGAGAGGCAAGGGATTCCTCAGCAAGCGACAACTGGCGCTCCTGCATGTCCAGATGCTTCTTTTCCAGGCACTGCTCCACCTCTACAAGCATCAGCGAGTCGGCGGATGCTCGAGGACCAGCGAGGAAGGACTCCGCCGACGGGCCCCCCACGGAGGCCCTCGGCGGAGCTTGTTCTTCAAGATGGGCGATGGAGGCGCAAAGCTTCGTGTGGCGGTCTTCGGAGGACCTGCACCGACAATCAGCCTCACGAGCCTCAGCGAGGGCGCGCTCGCGGACTTCTACCGCCATAGGAAGGGATGCCTCTGTCTCCGGGAGCGTGCTCCCGCTACAGACGACCGAGGTTCACGGCAACCTCAAGCTGGCGCCATCCTAACGCAAGGTACTGGCGCTCACCTTCCCGGTGGGCTTCATGATTGGCAAGCCCCGCCCCCAGACATTGAAGCGCGGCCACAGTGGTGTGAAGCAAGCCCCATGGTGCGGCCGGCGAACCCACGACAGGCTCCAGAGGCCAGCAGGGGTCCCCGCCTCTCGTACAGCGAACAGGAGAAGCATGCAAGGGATCACTCAGCCCGAGTCCATGCCCGGGGGCTCCCGTGCGGCCGTTTCGTCGAGATTGAGCGCCCCATGAGGCCCCTCATCACCATGCTGGAGGGGTCCAAGGGGAAGGCGCAGCATGGCCCCAGGAGGGGCCACAGGAGAGGGGAGAGGCATCCCTGAAGTACCGGAGGCCTCCAACGAAGAAGACTGGGGGAGGGGGTTCACGTGCATGAGGCTCAGGATACCGGGCCCCGCGGAGTGCGAGAGAAGAGGTTGCGGGACGCCCGGCGACCTCTGGAGCAGGCGGCATTGATCCGCCTCCCCCGCCGTCGAAGGGGAACCTGAAGAACAAGGGTTTAGAAGACATGCGCATAAAGGAGGACGAGGGGGAATACGGACGCTTACTCATCAATGGCCATCCACTTCTTCCTCGTCGGTGCCCCTCGCGCCGGGGGGGGCGGCGGCCCTTGAACAACCTCCTCTTCCGGCTGGCAAGGGCGCCCCAGCGGGGGGACTCGGCGGCCCTCGAGCGAGCCTTGAAAGTGGGGGCAGTGCTTTCCACTGTCGACCGATCTCCACCACCAACGCTGGCTTGACGCGGAGCTAGAGCCGGGAGCCTTGAAGCTGTACAGCGACAGGCCGTTCGGGGGGAGCTCGTCGGGATTGCCGCCGGTCAACCGGTGAAGCAGCTCACGCAGGACATTAGGGGAAAAGGGGATGACTTGGGTCCTCATCGAGTCGCTAGGCCCTGTGTAGGCCCACATGGGGCGGGAGTGGCGCAGAAGGGGAGCAATCCGCCGACACATGAACTCGCGCACCACCATCGCCATCGACACCCCCGCGCGCCTCAGCTTTTCCAGCCGGATCAAGACAACCGCGAGCCGAGGGTCCCTGAGCTCTTCGCGCTCCCACCCCTGGTTCGGTGTCGCGGGGGTCGGGGAGGTTGGAATAGAGCTCCGGCCTGGACAGCCTCAACCTGCAGCCACTGCCACCGGAACCCTTCCGCTTCGGGGAGGAGCTCAGCGTATAGGACCTCGGGGGCTGTTGCCTCGACAGTTCTAAGGTCGCGCACCTAGAGCACTGCACCTCGGAGATCAACTCAAGGGATAAGAAATGGAGGATCAATGCCATGGAAGGAGTAACACCAAGAAAAGCCTCGCACAAGAGCGTGAAGGCAGAGAGGAGGACCAAAGAACGGGGGTCAAGATGGAGCGCATGGATGTGGTAATGTGAAAGCACTGCATTGAGGAAGCCCGAGAATGGCGACAATACACCAGAAAGGAGGGTGTGGAAATGGAGAGGAACTGCGGGGACACCCTCTCCCTCCAAGGCCATGAGCCCGGTCAGATCTGGGTGGCCCCCCACTCATTGGAGTCAGCAGCAACTACCAGCGGAACCTTCTTCAACCCCTCGAGGTTCACCACCGTCGACCATTCCAGCACGGGCCAGGGCGTCGCCGAGACGGTTGGGCCCCACGAGCCGCCACATTTCCCCCATTTCCGGGGCATGATGGAGAGAAAAGGACAAAGACGACGTGATGCGCGTGGGTTAGAGGAAGAACCGGTGGCCGGATCGACAGAAGGAAAAGCTGGCGGCGGAATGGATAGGGGCGGAGACAGTCGGCAGACACAGGTCAAGAGATGCTGCGCGAAGAGGACAGGCTCGCCGTTTGGCCCGACCCGCAAGCATTTAGGGCCCGCAACACTTCGGGCCGCCCTCAAGGCTCCGCCAAGAAGCCAACCCAGGCGCGCCTTGGGCCCGGGGGCTACTGTCAGTGTTCTGGGAATGGGGGTACCCACACCTGCCTGCCTGCGGCCTAGGGTCGGCCCACCTCATCGACCCAAGATCAACTGGAGCGACATCACCCGGGATGAGGTCCTCTCGAGAGGCCAAGCCTCGCGAGGAGGAGCAGCATCAGGACCCGTCAGGGACCTACTCAGGACCCCTCCAGAGCAACGGATATTCCGAGGCAAGGCCGGGCCTCACGAGTCAAGGATGACGCCAGGAAAGGACAAGCAAGCAGCAGATGGAAGGACGGGGCAGTTTCCTCTTTGGTGCAAAGGAGGCGGGAGCGTGCAGGAGTTCCAAAGGCATCTTCCAAAGGTTTCCCTTTTGGCGCAATGAAGTCGCCGCTGCCCACCAGTAGGGCAAACGTCATCCTTGGGCATGTCCCTGCAGCACGGGCAGTTACTTTGCAGGTGAAGACCACCTTTGGGCAGGGGAGCATGTTCCCATGTTCCCCTTCAAAATTGGCCGATGTGGGATCCCTTCCCGCCAAAGCTATGAGGGAAGAGGACCCAGGCATCCGCTATAAATAGATAGGGCAGAACACTTGGTAGGGGGATTCATTCCGACCCAAAGGCATCACACCAAGCCACTTTGCCTCCGGAGGCTCGAGAGCACTCTATTAGTTCATCCACCAACCTCCGTGAGAAGCCATCCACGAAAAGCAGGAGTAGGGTTTTACGCTTCGCAGCGGCCCGAACCTGGGTAAACTGTTGTGTTCTGTGCTACCCTCACCTTCGAGTGAGTGCTTCATTGTTTCCATCGAATAACGGGCTAGGTGAGGCTGAACCAGGAGATATCGTCATACACACCCTGTGTTTGAATCCTTAGGGCTTTGCAGAACCCAAAATCCGACAGCACGATACGTGACGATAAGGGCGACGCGATAATCGAGGCATCACGCTCTCATTTACCCCGGTTGTTGTGTCATCGCCGTGCAGCACGCGCTTAGCAAATTTTTGAATCCCGTGAAATCCGGGCCTGACAAAGCGATCCTTCACATCAAAAGATCCTATTGATCACTCGAACAAGTTTTCACTTTCAAATTCACTCAGAAGTATTTCACTACAGAATCGATTAGGGTGAATGGCAAATATTTCAATCGACGCCCGTTTCTACCAAGCCTTGATATGCATTCAGAGTTTGGCATGTTTGACAGAATCTGCATCGACCCCTTTCCACTTGAACCCCGATCCATTCGGGGCTAATGATGGAGATATGTACCTAGGGTAGGATCATAGGCCTGACCCACATGTCCTACCCAAGGGCACAACATTAAGGACTTCAATATTTCAAGGAAGATTCCGACTGACTCGCCATGGGTCACTCGATAGAGCATCCACTTGGAGACTTTATCCTTCCACTCGACGGAAGACTGCCACTCGGAAGAATAGGAAGCCAGTCGACCGCAGAAGTTCAGAAGTCACTTTAGGGAGGCCAAAGAGCATGTATTCGACTGGTCGTCATAAGTAACATTTATTACGTACATTATCAGTAACGCGCGCCTTTGTCTTCATTACTCGAACCCTTGGTTGCATGGGCCTTGATGAGGGGTAGCGCCCTCTATATAAGCCACACATCCCCTCTGGCACTAGGGTTCGCACCCCCTGTAACACACACTCCACACAACAAGAGCTCCTTAGTACTGAGACGTAGGGCTGTTACCTCCACAAGAGGGGCTTGAACTCATACATCATGTGCACAAGCTTGCCGTAGCTAGGACTCTGCCCTCTCTTTTCATACCCCACCTCTATTGTCAGGTTCATTCCCACGACACCACCAGGTGGACCCACCCAACCCAAAGGGTCTCATGTGTTGTGGGGGGCGTGAATCATTCCCTAGTGGGCTGGCCGAACCCCCCACTAAAGCCCAATGCGGCTAGGAGGTGGGAAGGAAAGAAACCCAAGTGGGGAAGGATGGAATCCTACTGGGAGTAGGATTGGAGGTGGACTCTTCCACCTCCTCCCACTTCGGGCGAAACCTTTGAGGGTTTTTAGGCTGCCTCCTCCCCTCCCTCCTATATATACTAGAGGATTTGAGGGCAGCCCTAACCCTAATAAGCCACGTGTTGCCCTCTTTCTCGCTAGATCGTTTTCTCCTCTAGATTAGTTTAGCAGACCCTTGTGAAGCCCTGCTGGATTAGTTCACCACCACCACCACCATGCCATCATGTTGGAGAACTCATCTACCTCTCCGCCCCTCTTACTAGATCAAGAAGGCGGAGATCGTCATCGAGTTGTACGTGTGCTGAACGCGGAGGTGTCGCCCGTTCGACACTAGATCGAGATGGATCGGGATGGGATCGCGGGACGGATCGTGATGAGATCGCGGGACGGATCGTGATTGGATCGCGAAGACGTATGACTACATCAACCGTGTTATATACGCTTCCGCTTAGCGATCTACAAGGGTATGTGGATGCAGTGTCCCTCCTCGTAGATGGTCATCACCATGGATAGATCTTGTGTGCACGTAGGAATTTTTTTTGTTTCCCATGCGACGTTCCCCAACATTATCTTATCTAGGCGGCAGTCCTGCTCAAACATTTTGTCATATTTCATCACGACACAAATTGCCATCCATCATTATCTCCTTTCTGTCAGGTACTTCTCAACCGACTTTTGCAATGCCTCGGATGTCTAAAGCCGGGTACTGTCTCTAGAGCATGGGTGAGGTCAAACAAGTTCTCCGAGGCTTCCTCCTCGGGCCACACCACCTTGACGACCTCCCTCATCACCGACGTGCTAGCTTCTACCACTCTTCGAGTTGCTTCAACTTATCCTGAAGAATCAAGCTTCATGTATAGTCATGGAATTGAAGCTAGAATAGCCGATCCTGCCCATGTACAGGGTCGTGACTACCGATGTAAAATCGGTGCGCCCTAACAACACAAGAATGTAGGGTGAGGAAGGCGCCTGACAAAAACCACACACATATTAGCTCATGAAGGGACCATAGTATCGATGATATACTCGCTAAGGAGAGGACTTATCAGGTATAATCTCTCTGGTGTGCTTCACCGCATCCTCAACACTGGCAAGGTGCAACTTGACTCCCTCTAGCTCCCGGCGGCCTCTTGAGCTCGGATTGCCTAAATGCATCATGTTCTCGACTAAGAAGGTTGGTGACGACCTCCGCTTTGAAGTGTGATGCTTTAGCTCGAGCGTCCTGATGACCCACAAGTATAGGGGATCAATCGTAGTCCTTTCGATAACTAAGAGTGTCGAACCCAACGAGGAGCAGAAGGCTCTGATAAACGGATTTCAGCAAGGTAATAACTGCAAACACTGAAAGTAGCGGTAACAAGTGATTGTGTAGCGAGGTGAAACGTAGCAAGCAAAAAGTAACAAGTAGTAGCAATGGTGTAGCAAGTGGACCAATCCCTTTTGTAGCAAGGGACAAGCCTGAACAAAGTCTTATAGGAGGAAAAACGCTCCCGAGGACACACGGGAATTTCTATCATGCTAGTTTCATCATGTTCATATGATTCGCGTTCGTTACTTTGATAGTTTGATATGTGGGTGGACCGGCGCTTGGGTACTGCCCTTACTTGGACAAGCGTCCCACTTATGATTAACCTCTCTCGCAAGCATCCGCAACTACAAAAGAAGAATTAAGACAAAGTCTAATCATAGCATTAAACTAGTGGATCCAAATCAGCCCCTCACGAAGCAACGCATAGACTGGGGTTTAAGCTTCTGTCACTCCAGCAACCCATCATCTACTTACTACTTCCCAATGCTTTCTTCTAGGCCCAAATATGGTGAAGTGTTATGTAGTCAACATTCACATAACACCACTAGAGGAAAAGACAACATACAGCATATCAAAATACCGAACGAATATCAAATTCACATGACTATTATCACCATGACTAATCACATGCCCTCACAAACAAAAGTAACTACTCACAAAGCATAATCATAATCCTGATCAACGGTGTAATGAATAGCATCAAGGATCTGAACATAAACTCTTCCACCAAGTAATCCAACTAGCATCAACTACAAAGAGTAATCAACACTACTAGCAACCTTACAAGTACCAATCGGAGTCGCGAGATGAAGATTGGTTACAAGAGATGAACTAGGGATTGGAGAGGAGATGATGCTGATGAAGATGCCTCCCCTTCGATGAGAGGAGTGTTGGTGATGACGATGGCGACGATTGCCCCCTCCGGGAGGAAAGTGTCCCCGGCAGGATCGTCCTGTCGGAGCTCTAGATTGGATCTGCTCAAGTTCCGCCTCGTGGCAGAGGCGAAACCACGAAAAAGCTCCCGGTTGATTTTTTTCTGGACCAGGATGCTTCATATAGAAAAAGAGGGGGGCTAGTGGGCCGTCAGGGAGCCCACAAGCCCCCACTCCACCACCAGGGGGTGGCAGTGTCAGGGCTTGTGGTGCCTTGGCAGCCCCCTCCGGTAGTTCTTTCGCCCAGTATTTTTTATATAATCCAAAAAAAATCCACGTAACTTTTCAGGGCATTTGGAGATGTGCAGAATAGTGGACTAGGATTTGCCCCTTTTCCAGTCCAGAATTCCAGTTGCCTGAATTCTCCCTCTTCAAATAAACCTTGCAAAATAAGAGAGAAAAGGCATAAATATGATACCACAAGTGATATAACAGCCCAAGAAGCAACAAATATCAACATGAAAGCATGATGCAAAATGGACGTATCAACTCCCCCAAGCTTAGACCTTGCTTGTCCTCAAGCAAAAACCAAGTTCCATAAACATGTCCACATGTTGAGGGACCAAGGTGTCGATAAAACATAATACGGACATGAGGGCATCATGATCACACATAGAACAGCAATACATCATAAAGATTCTTATGGGAAAGTAACAATTCCTTCACAAAGCAAAGCATGAAGCAAAAACCTTACCGAGAAGTAACCAACAATAATCCATAGTCATTGAAGCAATTGCAATTTATCACGACATCAGAAGTTATCAAATAAGAGCTTGTAAGGCAAACCCACATACTCAATCATCTCTTTCGTTTTCCACAATTGTTACAACTCACGTCGTACTCATGTGTCAAAGTTTCAACTGGACATAGAGGAAGATAGGGGCTTGTAGTTTTGCCTCCCAACGGTTTACCTCAAGGATAATGTCAACAACAATAAAGCATGAGTACTCAACTCCAAGTTGATATATGAATATAGATCTTTCCCAAGCATGTGACGGTAGCCAAGACAAAGGCAAAAAGGGAATTGGTGAAGATCACCATGACTCTTACAAGGGTAAAAAGTAAAGGTACAAGATAGGCCCTTCACAGAGGGAAGCAGAGGTTGTCATGCGCTTTTGAGGTTTGAATGCGTGTCCTCTTAGTGCGGAGGAACGTCACTTTATATTGCCTCCTGTGATAAAGAACTATGCAGTTTGTTTCTTTTATGTCTTCCTCATCACAGGTTCGTACAAACCTTATTTTCCACACACTGATAGATCATACATATTAGAGAGCAATTTTTATTGCTTGCACCGATGACAACTTACTTGAAGGATCTTATTCAATCCATAGGTAGGTATGGTGGACTCTCATGGCAAAACTGGGTTGGAGGTTTAAGGATGCACAAGTAGTATCTCTACTTGGTGCGGGAGTTTTGGCTAATATGAGGTGGAAGCAATCGTCACATGCTAAGGGATCTCTAATCATATAACATTGTTTGGAACCAAGCAAACACAATTCATTATGTTGTCTTCCTTGTCCAACATCTACTCCTAGGCATGTAATAGTTTGGTGAGTGCTCACAATTGTAAAAAGTGTCTAAGATCATATATTTATATGTGAACCTCAATTTCCTTATTACTTCTTATGAATTGAGACAATGACTGAGGTCTATGTTGATTTATTCTCAACAAGTTTCAATCATCATACATGTCATAAGTGAAGTTATCACTTTCCATAAGATCGTCTCATGATCTTTCATGCTATCGTTCTTTTCATACTTTTTGATCATGGCACAAAGCAAAGCCCTTGACTAAGACACTCTTTATTATATAGCTTTTAAGCTCGAATACATCGGGGGAGAGACAAAAGCAAAAGACTCAAACTAAAAACTAAAGACTTATTCCTCTAAAAGAAGAAATAAAAACCAAAAAGGAAAGAACTAAAACAGAGGTAAAAGCAAAAGATATAAAGGTGATACGATACCAGGGAAACTCCCCCAAGCTTGGCAGAAGCCAAGGGGATTGCCCATACCAATGCTTAGTTGTCTTCCTTTGGTGGTGATGGCGGTGTTGTTGTCGCCTTTGATTCCAAGAGAGCTATCAATCTTTGATTTATACCTTTGAGATCTGTGACATGGTTTTCCAGCAAAACAACTTCACGAGAAAGAGAAATATTGCGAGCACGAGTTGTTTCGCAAAACCTCAAGAGTTCAATCAAGGATGGAGACATCACGTGGAGGAAGGGTTGGAGAAAATCTACTCCTTCAATGTCTTCAATGTTGAACATAGGTTGAACTTCCTCCCTAGCTTGGGTTTTCTCCTTAGCTTGGTCCCTGGCTTTCGTGACTTCTACTATTTTCAGATCAACATATACTTCCTAATGAACTTGGTGAAGATCATTCTCCCCAACAGATTCCTGAGACATCTTTGCTCTAAATCTGCGATAGACAACAAGCTCAAAACGAAAACAGAGGAAAAATGTGCGATACGAAGATCAAAACCTTTGGGCGACTATATATTGATATTTTTTCTGGGCCAGAAGGAGTCCTCCGCAAGAAAACGGAGTCCGGGAGGCACACGAGGTGCCCACAAGCTTGCCCTCGCCACCAGGGGTAGGGGGCGATGGCAGGGCTTGTGGCCGCCTCGTTCGCTCTCCGGACTGCTTTTTATTTTTCTAATTTTCCAAAAATTCCAAAACGGAAGAAATTTCCTATTAGAAAAGTATCGGAGTCCAATTTCTTACCGAAACAGATACATCTTCGTTTTCAAGGTCTAAAACAGGCTGATAAACATCCCTTATGTACTCCTCTGGAGTTATGACATTGATGGTATTGGTCTCAACATTTATGGGAGTACCAGAGATGTAATGCTTGATTATTTGCCCATTTACCACTCTAGGAAAATTTTCTTCCGTGTTACTGATTTTGATAGCACCGGAACGATATACTTCCTCGACAACATAGGGACCTTCCCATTTAGAGAGAAGCTTGCCTACAAAGAATCTCAAACGAGAATTGTACAGCAAGACATAATCACCTACATTGAACTCTCGTTTCTGTATTCGTTTGTCGTGCCATCTCTTAACCTTTTCCTTGAACAACCTGGCATTCTCGTATGCCTGGGCTATCCATTCATCTAACGAGCTGATATCAAACAACCGCTTCTCACCGGCAAGTTTGAAATCAAAGTTGAGCTCTTTGATTGCCCAATAAGATTTGTGTTCCAGCTCAAGAGGTAAATGACAGGCCTTACCATAAACCATTTTATACAGTGACATGCCCATGGGATTCTTATAAGTAGTTCTATAAGCCCATAGTGCATCGTCAAGTTTGCTAGACCAGTTCTTTCGAGATCTATTGACGGTCTTTTGTAAGTTCAACTTGATCTCCCTATTACTCAACTCAACTTGACCACTAGACGGAGGATGATAAGGAGATGCAACTCTATGGTTGACATCATACTTAGCTAGCATCTTGTGGAAAACACCATGAATGAAGTGTGAACCGCCATCAGTCATCAAGTATCTAGGGACTCCAAATCTTGGGAATATGACTTCTTTAAGCATCTTAATAGAGGTGTGGTGATCAGCATTTTTAGTGGGGATAGCCTCTACCCACTTAGTAACGTAATCCACAGCAACTAAGATGTGAGTGTACCCATTGGAACTCGGGAAGGGTCCCATATAATCAAAGCCCCAGACATCAAATGGTTCAATGACAAGTGAATAGTTCATAGGCATCTCCTGACGCTTACTAATGTTCCCTATTCTTTGGCATTCGTCACAAGACAAGACAAACTTACGAGCATCCTTGAAGAGAGTGGGCCAATAGAAACCTTATGGGCAGTTCTATCTCCAGCATGGTGTCCTCCGTAGGCTTCGGAATGACACTTCTGCAGGATCTGTCCCTGTTCATGTTCAGGCACACAATGTCTAATAACGCCATCTACTCCTTCCTTATAAAGGTGAGGATCATCCCAAAAGTAGTGTCTCAAATCAAAGAAGAATTTCTTCTTTTGCTGATAGGTGAAACTGGGTGGTATGTATTTGGCTACGATATAGTTTGCATAATCGGCATACCACAGTGCTCTAAGTGAAGTGCGGATGACACTTAGTTGCTCATCAGGAAAGCTGTCATCAATAGGTAGTGGGTCATCAAGGACATTCTCTAGCCTAGACAAGTTATCTGCTACAGGGTTATCAGCACCCTTTCGGTCAACGACGTGCAAATCAAATTCCTATAGCAGGAGAACCCATTTGATCAGCCTAGGTTTAGCGTCCTTCTTCTCCATGAGGTACTTAATAGCAGCATGATGAGAGTGAATAGTGACTTTGGAGTCAACTATGTAAGATCTGAACTTTTCACATGCAAACACGACTGCTAAAAATTCCTTCTCCGTAGTGGCATAGTTTCTTTGGGCACTGTCCAGAGTTTTACTAGCGTAATAAATGACATTCAACTTCTTGTCAACTCTTTGTCCTAGAACAGCACCAACAGCATAATCATTAGCGTCACACATGATTTCAAAGGGCAAGTTCCAGTCAGGTGGTTGGACAATAGGTGCGGTTATCAAAGCCTTCTTAAGTTTTCGAAAGCTTCCTCACAATCCTCATCAAAAACAAAAGGAACATCCTTCTGCAAGAGGTTGGTAAGAGGCCTAGAAATCTTAGAGAAGTCTTTAATGAACCTTCTATAGAAACCAGCATGACCTAGGAAACTTCGTATACCTCTGATATCTGTGGGGCAAGGCATTTTCCCAATTGCATCAACCTTAGCCTTATCAACTTCAATGCCTCTTTCAGAGATTTTGTGTCCTAAGACGATACCTTCATTAACCATAAAGTGGCACTTCTCCCAATTCAAAACGAGGTTGGTTTCTTTGCATCTCCGTAAGACTCGATCAAGGTTGCTGAGGCAATCATCAAAGGAAGACTCGTAAACGGAGAAGTCATCCATGAAAACCTCGACAATCTTTTCACAAAAGTCAAAGAATATAGCCATCATACATCTTTGGAAGGTGGCAGGTGCATTACATAAGCCAAAAGGCATATTTCTATAGGCAAAGTTACCGAAAGGGCACGTGAAAGTGGTTTTCTCTTGATCAGATTGTGCAACAGGTATCTGCAAGAAACCTGAATAACCATCTAGAAAGCAGAAGTGTGTGTGCTTTGATAGGCTTTCTAGCATTTGGTCGATAAACGGCAAAGGATAATGATCTTTCCTGGTTGCCTTGTTCAGTTTCCGGAAGTCTATCACCATTCTATAGCCGGTAATAATCCTTTGTGGGATTAGTTCATCCTTATCATTAGGAATGACGGTGATACCTCCCTTCTTAGGTACGCAATGTACTGGACTTACCCAATCACTATGAGCAACAGGATAAATGATTCCTGCTTCCAGAAGTTTAATATTTCTTTTCTAACGACCTCTTTCATCTTAGGATTTAATCTCCTTTGATGATCAGCAACTAGTTTAAAGTCAGGATCGGTTTTAATCTTGTGCCGACATAGAGTAGGACTAATACCCTTAAGATCATCAAGAGTATATCAAATAGCAGCGCACTGCTTCCTCGGAGTTTTTAGTAACTTCTTCTCTTTGCGCTCTGAGAGGAGAGCACTAATAATGACAGGATATATCTCCTTCTCATCAAGATAGGCATACTTAAGAGTATCAGGCAACTGTTTAAGCTCGAACAGAGGATCACCCTTTGGTGGGGGAGGATCCCCAAGCAGTTCAACAGGCAGATTATTTTTGAGAATAGGATATTGTTCTAAGACAATTTTATCTATCTCATCTCTCTCCTCCATATGCATATCATTTTCATGCTCAAGCAGATATTGCTCTAAAGGATCCGTAGGAGGTACGGCAATAGAGGCAAGAGCAATGATTTCATCTCTACCAGACGACTCTCTTTCATGGGTTTGTCTTCCAAACTTGGAGAAGTTAAATTCATGCAACACACCCTCGAAACTTACTGTGACAGTCTGCTTAATGCAATCAATGTGAGCATTGACAGTGTTGAGAAAGGGTCTACCAAATATGATGGGACAAAAGCTATCTTGTGCAGTACCAAGGACGAGGAAATCAGTAGGATACTTCGTCTTACCACACAAGACTTCTACGTCTCTCACAATTCCCAGAGGGCAGATAGTGTCTCTATTAGCTAGCGTAATAGTGACATCAATGGGTTCTAACTTAGCAGGTGCAATCTCATCTTTGATTTCATCATATAGAGAACGGGGTATTGCACTAACACTAGCTCCCATATCACATAAACCATGGTAACAGTGATCTCCTATCTTAACAGAAACAACGGGCAGGCCAACTACAGGTCTGTGTTTGTCTTTCGCGTGAGGTTTAGCAATTCTAGCGGAGTCCTCACAGAATTTGATAACATGCCCGTCTATGTCTTTGGCTAAGAGATCTTTGATAATAGCAACACTAGGTTCAACTCTAATCTCCTCAGGGGGGTGCAAGTGATCTAATGTAACCCCTACGTATCACAGTTGGAGCTTTAAAATAATCCTTTATCCTAGCAGGGTATGGTGGTTTCCCAGTGTAAGCACAAGGAACAATAGGATCACTAAAAGCAATGACTTTCTCCTCAACTAGATTGGTTTTGGCTATGTTGCTTTCTACAGGAGGATGATATTTAAACCACTTCTCTTTGGGAAGATCAACATGAGCAGCAAAAGATTCACATAGAGAAGCTACTATCTCAGAGGCAAGTCCATACTTAGCGCTAAAATCTCTAGAAGTGTTTGTCTCCACAAAAGATTTAACGCAATCAAACTGGAAATTCATACATGACTCCTTACCTTCCTCCATCTCCCAATCTTCAGAGTTGTGTTTGATTGTCTCCAATAAATTCCACTTGTGATCAATATCCTTCTTCATAAAAGAACCGGCACAAGAAGTGTCAAGCATGGTACGATCTTCATGAGAAAGCCGAGCATAAAAGTTTTGAGTGATGATTTCTCTCGAGAGCTCATGATTGGGGCACGAATATAGCATTGATTTAAGCCTCCCCCAAGCTTGAGCTATGCTTCCCCTGTCACGAGGCCAAAAGTTATAAATAAAGTTCCGATCATGATGTACTAAATGCATAGGATAGAACTTTTGATGAAATTCCAATTTCAACCGATTGTAGCCCCATGATCCAGTATCATCACATAGCCTATACCATGTCAACGCCTTATCCTTCAAAGATAAAGGAAATACTTTCTTATTTACCTCATCCTCAGGCAAACATGCAAGCTTAAATAAACCACAAACTTCATCTACATAGATTAGATGCAAGTCTGGATGTGAAGATCCATCTCCTGTGAAAGGATTAGCCAGCAGTTTCTCAAGCATACCTGAAGGAATTTCATAAAAGATACTTTCAGTAGGTACCTCAGGTTGAGGAGCAACTCCTTGTGCTTCCATTCGTGGTGAAGATACCCTGAACAAACTCCTCAAAGAAACAGTTTCCATAGTGACAAGTGACAATAAATTTCAGCACAGTATAAAAATGTTTCCTTACCAATTTCCACTTAGCAAAGGCGCTTCACTCCCCAGCAATGGTGCCAGAAAATAGTCTTGATGACCCACAAGTATAGGGTATCAATCATAGTCCTTTCGATAAGTAAGAGTGTCGAACCCAACGAGGAGCAGAAGGCTCTGATAAACGGATTTCAGCAAGGTAATAACTGCAAGCACTGAAAGTAGCAGTAACAAGTGATTGTGTAGCGAGGTGAAACGTAGCAAGCAAAAAGTAACAAGTAACAAGTAGTAGAAATGGTGCAGCAAGTGGCCGAATCCCTTTTGTAGCAAGGGACAAGCCTAAACAAAGTCTTATAGGAGGAAAAACGCTCCCGAGGACACACGGGAATTTCTGTCATGCTAGTTTCGTCATGTTCATATGATCGCGTTCATTACTTTGATAGTTTGATATGTGGGTGGACCGGCGCTTGGGTACTGCCCTTACTTGGACAAGCATCCCACTTATGATTAACCTCTCTTGCAAGCATCCGCAACTAAAAAAGAAGAATTAAGACAAAGTCTAACCATAGCATTAAACTAGTGGATCCAAATCAGCCCCTCACGAAGCAACACATAGACTCGGGTTTAAGCTTCTGTCACTCCAGCAACCCATCATCTACTCACTACTTCCCAATGATTTCCTCTAGGCCCAAATATGGTGAAGTGTTATGTAGTCGACGTTCACATAACACCACTAGAGGAAAAGACAACATACAGCATATCAAAATACCGAACGAATATCAAATTCACATGACTATTATTAGCATGACTTATCCCATGTCCTCAGGAACAAAAGTAACTACTCACAAAGCATAATCATAATCATGATCAGAGGTGTAATGAATAGCATCAAGGATCTAAACATAAACTCTTCCACCAAGTAATCCAACTAGCATCAACTACAAAGAGTAATCAACACTACTAGCAACCTTACAAGTACCAATCGGAGTCACGAGACGAAGATTGGTTACAAGAGATGAACTAGGGATTGGAGAGGAGATGGTGTTGATGAAGATGTTGATGAAGATGCCTCCCCTCCGAGGAGAGGAGTCTTGGTGATGACAATGGAGACGATTTCCCCCTCCAAGAGGGAAGTTTCCCCGGCAGGATCGTCCTGCCGGAGCTCTAGATTGGATCTGCTCAAGTTCCGCCTCGTGGCGGCGGCGAAACCACGAAAAACCTCCTGATTGATTTTTTTTCTGGACCAGGACGCTCCATATAGCAAAAGAGGGGGGCTAGTGGGCCGTCAGGGAGCCCACAAGCCCCCACTCCGCCACCAGCGAGTGGCGGTGTCACGGCTTGTGGCACCCTTGCAGCCCCCCTCCGGTAGTACTTTCGCCCAGTATTTTTTATATAATCCAGAAAAAATCCACGTAACTTTTCAGGGCATTTGGAGATGTGCATAATAGTGGACTAGGATTTTCTCCTTTTCCAGTCCAGAATTCCAGCTGCCTGAATTCTCCCTCTTCAAATAAACCTTGCAAAATAAGAGAGAAAAGGCATAAATATGGTACCACAAGGGATATAACAGCCCCAGAAGCAACAAATATCAACATGAAAGCATGATGCAAAATGGACGTATCACGTCCCTTAGTTCGACTTCTAGGGTAGCTACATGTTGCTCTACAGGACATATTCAAAGACGTTGGAAAAATGAAATAGTTGTGGAGACTAAGGTAGGTAGTAATAATATGACCATGTCACTAAACATATTTGCTCTGCTTCATTCCATGGACCTCGTGTTCAGATTGATCGACTTGACGCTTGGCTACCTCCAACTCCTCTGGCGGGCAAGTCTTCATTGTTGTTTATGGAAATACAATGTAAGTTCAACTAAGGAGATTCGATCCGCAGATCAGCCCCGAGCGTTCAACCCGAGCCTCGGGGGCTACTACATATCGTGTTTTCCTATAATAGCACTAAAGTTCGGATTCAGTCCTCAAGTTGGTTGCGAGCATCCAACCTGAGTCTTAGGGGCTCCTTCACTTCACGCTTTGTTCTAAGTATATACTTCGATCCTGAAAAATACAGTTTAAAAAATTATATGTATTTTCCTTTCGGTGCAACCAGATATTGAGGCGGCACACACCTTGGGGCTACTGTTTTTATTGTCGTACCTGCCTCGGATATGAAATTTCCTACCTCCATGTAACATGTGAAGAGATCAAGCATGCCCTTGATGTTGAGGTGTACAATGTCGAGGCGCGGCGGCCAAAAGAGCATCCCATTATACGGATGTGAACACTCAGTTGTTCCACGAGGCTTTGCTTGCACGACGACACATTATAGAACATCAGATGATGTCACTAACGTTTCGGGGCCTTTCTTTGGGGACATGTCCGGTGTGTTGGCTCGAGCGATAGAAGGTTGGGGGAAGATGGACTCGGCGGTCGGCCTCGGCAACACATCATGCATGTCCTCCTTAAATGCCCCCGGGGGCCTGCAGGTCATTCACATTTAGAGCCATAACATAGTAATCAATATACACGCCCCGCCAAAGACATGCATCTACTCACCGAGTAGGTGTAGGTTGGTCTGGTGGCGCTCTCTCCTCCGATACTCCTTGACCTCATGTGGCCAGAGAAGGAGCTTCCTCGAACCTATCCGAGACCGCGCCGTTTCACTCCACGTATTGTGCTCGGGCTTTTCACCCGCCTGGCATCCTCGGATGAGGCCTGAATGTTGTCCTCAAAACTCGGAGGGGCTGCACTTGGAGCATGATGTTATGACCCGTGATGCCTGGTCATCGTGACATCGGTATGGGACGGGGCTCCCTCTTGATGGTCATCATCTATGAGGACGTCCTTGCCATCTATATTCACATGATAAGTAGCACCGCCATGACTCACAATTCTCACAATAGGGTCCTTGGACCTAAGGAGTGTTAGCCCTTCTAGATTTACCTCACTTGGCTATGGGGATGGATAGTTGAGCTTAATCAACCACATCCTCCACTGCTATATTGAACAAAATAAACAATTGTTGCCCATCAGTAAGATGGAATACTTGTCGCTAGAAGACGGTAAAATTACAAGTGCTTATTGCTCGGATAAGGTCAAAGAGGCCAATGTCTTGAAGCTCCTCAAAATCCGACACCTAGCCTTTGAACATTGGAGGCGAGCGCGTCTTTAATGGACCAATCTTCATAAAGTCAGCATCGGTTGGCCCGCGTAGTCGTCCAAGCCGTTGTATTCCCACATCGGATGGACCCATTGTTAAACAAGCTAGATTCCACGGTGAAATCACAATTTCTCCCTAGGGTGGTTTTGATAATTGATCACAACATATGCATCATTGGACTAATATGTTTTCGAAGTATATTTCAGAAAAAATTCAAAATATGTTATGGCTTAAGGTTTATGTGGATATGCCCCTGGATGCAAGAAAGGAACAATATTGGCTCAAGTTTCAAGCTAGAAGGCTCTTCATTTTATATTTGTGAGAAATAACTATTGAGTCCATAGGAAAGCCAATACTATTAGAAGGGCGTGAGGTAGTAAAATGAATTGATTGCTCAAATGCTCAAAGTTAGCCACCAAAGCACTCAGTCATATTTCCCACATATCCACTTTGTCAAGATCCACATACACAATGTGGGGACCCCGACTTACGAGTCGAGATCGCCGAATGAACGTGCGCAGTGATCCCAGAGATCAATACTCACCGAACACACAGATACTGAATAATAAGAGTCTTACATCCGAGTACCAAATTATTACATCACATGACCGAATGGTCAAGTTCACAAGGTTGGGCCTAAGGCCAAATCATACTGATACAACTAACAGCGGAAATCATAGGGGCCAAGTGGGTGCCCATGCCATCAAGCCTACACCGACAAGCATTCTGACTCGAAAGCGTCCTAGTTCGCAGGGGCGTCTCCAAAGACGTACTCATCTCCAAACTCCAGTCCTTCCATGTCTGGTCAATAATATAACCAGTGGCAAGCCAATGAGTACTTTGAATGTACTCGCAAACAGCCCATGATATGAACATTGAAAGTGAAGGATAACAATAACATGCATCTTTGGTGGAATTCATCTTGGTGGAATGATCATGAATATGCATCAAGTTAAAGAATTACTTTTGAAGAACAGGTTACATATATCGATATATCTGTCGAGGGCTAAACCATCCCGGCTCACCCTATATGCCAAGTCACCAAACTTGGTCATATCATTACTTTCATAGCAATTTCCATGTAGCTCATACGCACACACACATGATTTATGCGGAAACGACTAGACGTAGTTTAAGAAGCACCACCCAACTGTCCTTGACCGTGGACACGGCTATTCGAATAGTTTTACACTCTGTAGAGGTAGTACGCTGGACTCACGAGATCCGAGAAACTTCCGTGTCATCCACGACTCGCGGTATATAACGTACCCGACGTAAGTACCCGATCAATGCCTTTCCCCTGACGATACTAGACAAAGAGGTCCACTCGATTGGTACCCAGCCCACATGTTGTACGTCTTACGAGCACCAACTCTGGACAGTATCAACTATGCGGCGACCAACGGTGTGCCTGGAACTCATAAAAATGGCATAGTCGTCCTAACTGGCACGACCCCATCACGAGAGTGACCAGACATCACTCCCGCCACTAGTAATATGGCTCTTTGCTAGCACCGACCAGAGTAATCAACATAGCCCCGTCACATAAGGGGTAACGTGGTCGTACTGGTAAGGTTGGGACGGTCGACACATCATAAATCTATTCCCATTTCCGAAACCATACTCACACAAATACCTGGTGCACCACTTCACCAAAAGTGGCCACCTAACTCATCATCACCCTCGGGCATTAGTGGCACCCGACGGGGTTTTCATAAATCTTTGGTTTATACCAACAACATGCTCATGCTAATTATTCTAGTATTACTTGTCAACATGATAATAGCATGATCCTCAAAAGGGGTAGGATCAAACTCAATGCATGTGCTCCGGAGGAGCCATCGGTAACATCATCTTAGTGATTTACCGACACTTATGATCATATGCTATCTTAACATGCAATATAACATATGCTCAGTCATGGTCAAAGGGTTGCTTGCCTTGGTCAGCTAGGTATCCGGGGTCTTCGAGGTCTTCCGCTCCGCCTCGTCACACGGATTTTCTATCGTCGTCAAAAGAATAAATAAGAAATAGCTCACTCCAAAACAGATCATAAATTCATTTTAAAAATGTTCCTTATTACTGATAAATCTAAGTTGTTATTTTGAAAAATATTTGCCTTTGTTTCCAATGAAGAAACATTTTTAAAACCAGCCAAACAAAAGCAAAACTATTCCAATTTAGTCCTTTTTATTATTGTAAAACGGAATAGTTGTAGAAAAATTCCTCTCGAGGTCTTATTAAATACTACATATTTTTAGAAGAATAACAGTGGAAAAATTATATTTTTACACTGGTTAAATATTTTTATAAAAATCTTAGAAATCAGGTTTTAAAAACAAAAGAAAAACGGGCTAAGTCCCTGGCCTGGCTCGGCCTGGAACTGGGTCGGCCCAAGGCCAGCCGACAGCCTGCCCAGGCACACGCGCCGTCAGGTTTGAACCTGACGTGCGGGGCCCTGCGGTCAGGTTCAAACCTGTCGGGGTCGGGCCACCGACAGGTGGGGCACACCTGTCGGGGTCGTCTCCTACCTCTGGCTAGAGAGGAGGAGGAGCACGCCGGTGAGGCTGCCGACGTTCTCAAGCTAGGGGCATGACGCCGCCTACCTGCTGGTGGTCGGAACAATGTTGGAGAGGCAAGGTTTTGCCAACGACGAGGAGGCCGTGGCGGAGGAGTTTCGGGAGGTGGTCGAGGAGGTAGCTAGGGGCGCGAAAATGCTCGGGGAAGTTGGGGAAAGCTTCCTGGGTCGAGGGGATCACTTTGGTGGGTCGGGGAACGCAGGAGTCGTCGTGTAGCCGGAGATCGACCAGAGCTCCGAGGCGGACGGGCCTCGGTCGATCTCGAGCACCGGGGCTCTGCTGGTTTGCTGGGGTGGCTAGGGAGGTGCTAGTGGTCGTGGTGAAGTTGTCTGAGGGGTGCTGGAGCGAGGGGGGCTATAAATAGGCCCGCGATGGTGAGCCGATTCGGGAGCGCCGATGACTCACCGTGGTGCGCATGGGGGTGCAGGGAGGAGCTGGGGTCAAAACCACGGTCTCGGGACGTAGTTTTGGACTACCAGAACCATCTGCAACAGAGGGAGAGAGAGGAGTCGAGCATCCGTGGCCGCGCAACCTTGGCCGATTCTGGTGCGTGCGGGCACGCTTCACACGAGCTCTAGCGCGGGAGAGTAGGGGCCTTGAGGGTTTCTCAATGCAGAGGGGTTGTCGGGAAAGAGGTTGTACACCTCAGGGGAGGCTGGAACTGGCCGAGAGTGTCACCCCCACCTCGGTGGCTTCCTGTAGCGCGCCTAGAGCGCAGTTTTGGCATGCCACGGCATGCTGGTGCGCTCTGAGGCACTTCGGACGTGTCTAGCATGTCCTGGCACTAGCTGGGAGTGAGGCTAGTCGTTTGGGTCTCGTGGGAGCTTCTGCTGGTCAAGGGAGACAAGGAAAACTGGTGTTGTCAGCCTTGAACTGAAGCTTAGATTGGGTCTTTCGGAATTTGTACTTTGAACCAGTGCGGGGCCAGTTGACTTGGGTTGGGCATTGATACTGGCCACCTAATCTATGAGTTTGGAGCAAAGGGTTTGGGTTTAGCTGTGACTAAGAGGGCTTTTACCCATCTGTCAGAAGGTGCTCGACAGTGGTTTCAGTGGTTTGCACCCCACCACTAGTGCTGCAACTTAACAGGTTTGGGTTTGGTGCTAAAACATGGGGTTTCACCAAGTTTGAGCTCCATTGGATAAGTTTAGCTTTGTAAACATGAAAACACCACTATTTGACCAGATATGTCCCTTCCAAAGAGAGTGTGGGTAAATTTAGTCCCACAAATCCCTTTTTTGGTGTGGAACCCTCATTTGAGGTATTAGGCACTCCTGAAAAGTTTCAGCATCATTGGACAAACTTTGCTATGTAGAGTTGCTCTAACTTCAATCTGGACAGAAGGGGTTTTTGGGTTATTTGGGGTCCTTAATCACCTTGGATCAAGGTGATACTTTATGTGGACACCAAATATGGCTTAGGGATACCACTGGAATTTTCTAGGATTTTATTGAGAATATTTCCTTTGGAAATATTTCAAAAGGTCAAAACAGACAGAAATGGATTTCGGGGTTTTACTCAAATAATTATAATACAAATAGGGGTTTAAAATCCTATGTATGGAAAATATATGTCCTTCTGATCATCTCCAAATTTAATCAGATTTTTCTAAGGCAGAAAAGTATTTTTCCATGTAGGAATACCATTTCTGGCCTCAGAAATGGACATGTAAATAAATTAAGAAAACAATTCTAAAAATAATTATTTTGTGGTTTTAGAATACTAAAATAAGTTAAAATCAGATCACCAACTTTGGGTAGATACCAACATTGCCATCAAGGGCAAGTAGTGCAACTCAAAGTAGGGTTTTACCATGATCAGAAACAAGAAGAAGGTTTTGAAAATAATCCAATATTGTGAAATGGAGTTTTATCATCACATGATCATCACACAAGTCATTCAATGACAAACATGGCACTCACATCATTAGTTTTGAAAAAGTTTTAACAAGCTCAGATTTTTGCATTACAAAGAAAGTGGTAGTAAAAACAGGGTGTGACACACAAATTATGGAGAGATCCACATTTCTGAGTTTTCTTGGTACGACAACTTATGGTGAGATATAGGGAGCAAAAGAAAGACCTGCATATGGTGTTCATTGACTTGGAGAAGGCCTACGACAAGATACCGCAGAATGTTATGTGGTGGGCCTTGGATAAACACAAAGTCCCAGCAAATTACATTACCCTCATCAAGGACATGTACGATAATGTTGTGACAAGTGTTCGAACAAGTGATGGCAACACGAATGACTTCCCGATTAAGATAGGACTGAATCAGGGGTCAGCGTTGAGCCCTTATCTTTTTGCCTTGGTGATGGATGAGGTCACAAGGGATATAAAAGGAGATATCCCATGGTGTATCCTTTTTGCGGATGATGTGGTGCTAGTCGATGATAGTCGGACGGTGGTCAACAGGAAGTTGGAGTTATGGAGGTAAACCTTGGAATTGAAAGGTTTTAGACTTAGTAGGACTAAAACCGAGTACATGAGGTGTACTTTCAGTACTACAATGCACGAGGACGAGGAGGATGTAAGCCTTGATGGTCAGCTGGTGCCTCAGAAGGATACCTTCCGATATTTGGGGTCAATGTTGCAGAAGGATGGGGATATCGATGAAGATGTGAACCATCGAATTAAAGCCGGACGGCTGAAATGGCGCCAAGCTTCTGGCATCCTTTGTGAGAGGAGGGTGCCACAAAAGCTAAAAAGCAAGTTCTATAGGACGGCGGTTCGACCCGCAATGTTGTATGGTGCTGAGTGTTGGCCGACTAAAAGGCGACATGTGCAACAGTTATGTGTGGCGGAGATGCGCATGTTGAGATGGATGTGTGGCCACACAAGGAAGGACCGAATCCGGAATGTATACAAGATAGAGTTAGGGTAGCGCCAATTGAAGAGAAGCTTGTCCAACATCGTCTGAGATGGTTTGGGCATATTCAGCGCAAGCCTCTAGAAGCCCGAGTGCATAGCGGACGGCTCAAGCATGCGGATAATGTCAAAAGAGGCTAGGGTAGACCGAACTTGACATGGGAAGAGTCTATAAAAAGAGATCTGAAGGATTGGCGCATCACCAAAGAACTAGCCATGTACAGGAGTGCGTGGAAGCTTGATATCCATGTGCCAGAACCATGAGTTGGTCGTGAGATCTTATGAGTTTCACCTCTAGCCTACCCCAACTTGTTTTGGACTAAAGGCTTTGTTATTGTCGTTGTTGTTGAGTATCGGTGCCACCGAGTTTGGCCATCTGACCTTTAGTCACCTTTTTGGTTCCACCGAGTTTCGTATAACGGTCTCACCGAGATTCAAAAGTTCACACTTTTAGTGCTAATCGGTACCAACGAGTTTTCAACTTTGGTGTCACCAAGTTTGCCCTTTCGTGTGTAATGGTTGGATTTTGGCTACTTCCTATATATACCCTTTCACCCACCTCTCATTCGTGGGCGAAGCACTCAGAACACACACTTCATTGCCGGATCCATTTTCTGAGAGAGAACCACCTACTCATGTGTTGAGACCAAGATAT
The DNA here is from genome assembly GCF_904849725.1 of Hordeum vulgare subsp. vulgare. Lineage (NCBI taxonomy): Eukaryota > Viridiplantae > Streptophyta > Magnoliopsida > Poales > Poaceae > Hordeum > Hordeum vulgare. The sequence continues at coordinate 230,295,353 of NC_058518.1, read as the reverse complement.
TCCAATCATATCATTTAAAACTTGATCTCTACCCCCCCCCCCAAACTGCTTTCCACCAAATCAACCTCTCGTACCCATGCATATTCTGTGAGAGAGAGATTTGTGTTGAGGAGACTATCTTTAGAAGCACAAGAGCACGGAGTTCATTGATGTACCACATCTATTACCTTTTGGAGGGTGGTGCCTCCGAGATTGCTTAGGTGTTGCTTGGGAGCCTCCTACTTCGTGTTGTGGAGTTGAACCAAGATGTTCGTAAGGGCAAGGAGATCGCCTACTTCGTGAAGATCTACCGTGAGTAAGGCTAGTCCTCCGTGGAGGGAAGCCGTGGTGGAATAGACAGGGGCGCTTCTTCGTGGACCGTCCGTGGGTGGAGCCCTCCGTGGACTCTCGCAGCCAATACCCTCTGTGGGTGGAAGTCTCCACTAACATGGACGTACGGTAGCGCCACCTATCGGAACCATGCCAAAAATCGCCGTGTCAACCTCATGTGTTTGATCTCCCTACCTTACTCCTCTACTTTACACTTGCATGTTTTACTTTTCGCTGCTATACTATTAGAATTGCATGTGTAGGGTGTACTTGACTTGTTATAACTGTCGTAGCTACCTCTCAAGTAAAATTGGGAAAAGGCAAAAAAATATCTTGTCAAGTAGTCTAATCACTCCCCCCCCCCCTCCTCTATACATACTTTCGATCCTACAAGTGTATCAGAGCTTTGGTCTCCATTCCATTGGCTTAAAAACCTATGAGGGTATGGCATCAAGTGAGGGAAACTATCATCATAGAGGTCCATATTTCAATGGCAATAATTTTGCCAGTTGGAAGCATAAAATGAAAATGCATATTCTTGGCTTTAATCCTCATGTTTGGGCTGTTATTCGTGTTGGTGTGCAAGGTAACTTCTTTGGAGAAGGGCATGAGCTAGATCGTGATGCGACAACTCATGAACTGAAGAAGTTGCAACTTAATGCTCAAGCCTGCGACATCATCTTCAACTGTCTATGCGCCAAAGAATTCAACAAAATAAGTCGTCTTGAGAATGCAAAAGAAATTTGGGATACTTTGGTTGATATGCACGAAGCTACTGATTCTGTCAGAGAATCTAAGTTGGATGTGCTTCAAAGTCAGCTTGACAAGTTCAAGATGAAGGATGATGAAGGTGTCGCTGAAATGTACTCTAGGCTAGCTCTCATCACCAATGAGATTGTCAGCTTAGGAAGTGAAGAGATGACCGACAAATTCATCATCAAGAAGATACTTAGAGCTCTAGATGGCAAGTATTACACAGTGTGCACATTGATCCAAATGATGCCAAATTACAAAGATCTCAAGCCAACTAAAGTCATTGGTAGGATTATTGCTCATGAGATGTCACTCAAGGACAAAGATGAGATGCACAACAAGTCAAGCGGTGCTTATAAAACTTCATTTGATGCTCCCGCTACTTCAAAGGACAATCTTGTCACTGATGAAGAGATAAGACTCATGGTCAGAAGATTGAACAAGTTCTATAAGAGTAGAGGCAAAGAGAGAAGCTCAAGCTCGAGACATTAAGAGAAGCGTTCGTCCAGTCATGACCGAAATTGCTACAATTGTGGGAAGCCCCGACACTACTCAAATGAGTGCTCGGCTCCCTACAAAAGAAGGGAAGAGTCACCTCAAAGACGAAGCTTAAGAGATGAGTCACCTCATAGAGAGAGACGAGTAGAGAAGATCACTATGAACAAAGACACTCACGGAGAGGATAGGAATCGGAGAAGAAGGACAAATACGCCAAGAGCAGCTCAAGAAGAAGACATCAAGCTCATGTTGGTGAATGGGTGTCTGGCTCCGAGTCTGATCGCCACTCCAAGAGAAGCTATCACTCCAACTCCGTCTACAGTCAAGATGAAGGTGTTTCCGGGATTGCACTTGTCTCCACCAACTCCTACGACTTATTTGATTCACCAAATGAGGGAGTCGGAAACTGCTTCATGGCTAAAGGCCTCAAGGTATCACATCCCGAGTATCTTGATTCTAATAGTGATGAGGATGACTTGTTAGGAGAAGATGACTTGCTTCTTGATAAAACTAGTGATTGCACTGAAAATGAACTTGCTAATTATTATGCTAGTCAAGAGAAATCGAATGATGATGATAAGAAAAAAATTGAATGACTAACTCAAGAATTAATAACTCTTAAGTTAGCTCATGAGACTACTCTAGAAGATCATAGAGAGCTTGCAAGAACCCATGAGAAGCTACGCTTTGAGAAGCTCAACTTGGAGCAAGAGCATGAGTTCTTAAAAGCGACCAATGATGATCTTCAAAAGAAGAGTTCTTCTTATCTAGCCAAACGATTACTCTTGTCCAACTTTGTTCCACAAGTTTAGCCTAGGAACACTAGCAACAAAGGCAAGAAGGTTTCTTGATCTAGTAACAACTATGCTAAAGCTAAAACCAATAATGTTGTTGCTAGTAGCTCTATTGATTCCACTAATGATTCTCTTAGCCAAGTTACACTTGAGCAAGAAAATGATCTATTGAAAGGGATTATAGAGAAAGGTATATTCAAGAGCCTTGTCGGAAGTAAACAATTCGAGGAAATTGTGCGCAAGCAAGGAGGACATCGGAAGAAACAAGGTGTTGGCTACTTCAACATCAACGGAGATGATTCGGAAGAAGGTCCATATCCCACTCCTAAGTTTGTTCCCAAGAGGAGAAGTGTGATCCCACTCCTCCCAAAGGAACAAGCTCACAATATGGCCTTCTACCACAAGACTACAAAGGCAAGAGAAAGCTTCAAGATGACATTGACCTATTAGAAGAAGAACCCCAAGCCAAGGTCAAGTGGGTTCCCAAGGACACTACTAGCTCTACCTCAATAAGTGCTACCACAACTCCAAGGATTCCCTTCAATTTGATGTGTATCCCCAAGAGGGAGAACAAGGTAAGTTCTTGAGGGATGACTCCACCAATGAAATTCACTCTTATTCATTTTGGGAAGAACTATTTGCAATCAACCTCAACCATATGCATTACTTCAAGGAGTCACGCATTCCCTCAAAGGTAAGCAAGGAACAAGGTAATTAATGCATATTTGGACATCATCCCATTTGTGTTTCACTCCATGTCCATAGATATTCTTGCATATGTTCCTCGTGCTTTGGGACTAAACCATATAGGTGAGAAGAGTATGAAAACAACAAGGATTGCTCCCAACTCAAGATGATCTTCATCAACATGGAGCACCCACCACTACTTCACCTACTTGAAGTCTTCTATGACAAAACACAAGGTTAGTTGATCCCTCTTAGTGGGGATGTCATATCAAGTGGGAGCTTTCCTCTAAAACTTGAGTATAAGCATATCCTAATGATATGAACACATTAATGCGTATGTAAAAGTGGTAACCCCACTTGTGCTTAACGATGAGTATGACCTATGATCAAGTATTCTTACTTGGCTCCTATGTCAATATACTCATATATAGATGACTTTGTCATCACCCAAGTGCTTGATAGCTGCTAGGATGTTTGTGCATGTTCACCATGTTTTTCTCTATCATTTTTATTGTGTCGGCATGTTGGTATGCATGTGTTTGATCATTCGAGGACATCCAATTGTTGTTATTTGGCTCTTGATTTATCTTTTGCCAATTGGATGGACAAGAATGCCTAGGGCCCTTCTCTAGCTATCTATGCTTTCCCATCTCAAGTTCTATTCATGCTTCATCACAAAACTTGAACAAGCACTTGTCGATCCCTCTGTGTGAAGGTGCACTCGGAGTTTTGTATCGTCAATAGCTGACCTCCAAAACCTCTCTCTTAATGAATCTGGTGAAACCAACTTCACAAACTCGGTTCCACTGAATTCTAGAGTTGATCTAGGTTTTACATCTCAGTACCACCGGAATCACAAACTCAGTTCCACCGAGTTCCTTGTCAACTGACAGTAGAGGAACTCGGTGACACCGATTTCGTAATCTCGGTGACACCGACAGCGAATGGGTATATATTCCAGCTGACCGAATCTTTGATTTCACTTCGTCAAAGTCGTTTCGTCCCAAAACCCTATGCTGCCTCTAGACCCCTAGTCGTCGCCCTTGAATCCCCGAGCATCTCCGCCGCTCGGAATCGCCACCGCCAACGGATTCCTCACCGTCGTCGCTCCCGTAGCCGGACCACCACCGAGTTAGGGTATGGTTTGGATCCCCTCTGTGTTTCTCCATCTAATTCTTACGCAATTGGAAGATTTATCCACAAGCCACCGTGTGCATCCTCTGCATCCACCAGATGAAGAGAACGAGGAAATTTTTAGGGTTAACTGTACACATACCCCATCTCGGTGCCTCCGAGTTGCAAAACTCGGTGCTACCGATTTTGGACCTAGGGTCACTGAGAATGAACTCGGTGAGACCGAGTTGTTGTTTTTGGTTCCACCAAAATGATGACCAAGTTTCTGTTAAGGAGTTCATATGTCTCGGTGACTCCAAAAGTTCAAACTCGGTTCAACCGATATGTGTTCTGTTCAAATTTTCAAAAACATCTGAATTTTGTGATGCTCATCCTTTCTATCTTTCCTATATCCACTTCACAGGTTTTGATGTTTGCTGCTCAATTTCTGCTTGCCTGTCAGATATGTCTGGTTCAGAAGATAGTCAAAATGACTTCAGAGAGCACAGCATAGAGATGGACTGAGGCACTAGTCCATAGAAGTCTGCCTATGACCCAAGTTCTCCGAGCTCCCATGGTTTGCCCAAGGCAGCCACCAGGCAAACGAAGAAACTGGATTCTGATGAAGAGGACTCAGACTTTGTGCCGGAGGAAACTTCAGCTCCTCCAAGGAAGGCTGTCAGGAAGGTAACTGCTACCCGTGCTGATCTGAGAGCATGTGAATATGCCAGGAAGAGCACAACACTTACCAGTGATGTACCTGCCAAGAAGGCTGGTGTGAAGAGGCCCAGGAAGAGAACTATTCATCTTGTTGGAAGAAAGACTGCAATGTATGAAGACCCGGAAGCTGTTGAGGAAGAAGCTCCTTAGGAGATCCCAGTTCCTCCCGAGAAGAAGAAGTTGATGGTTGATGCTATGAAATCTTCTCCTTAGCCTCCTGCCAAAGCAAAGAAGGTTGTAGCTCCCACAAGGACTACCAAGGACATACCTGCAGCTGCCAAGAGCAAAGGCCCAGCATCTAGTGCCCATGCTGCAGAGGAGGTAGAAGATGAGAATGCGCCAATTCTCTGGAAGCTCAGACCAACCCTGCCTATTCACAATGCTTCTCATCCAATAGCAGAAGATATGAAGAAGAGGAAGTATGTCGGACTAAGAAAGTGGAGAACTAATGATCCATATGTTGTCAGGAGAAGAACTGTTGTTGATGCAAGGTTTCACACCAAGGAACAACAAGATTTGTATGAGACTGTCCTGTTTGACAAGTGTCCTGCTGTTAGTGATATGAGGTATGTCGACTGGGCATATATCAAGGAAAATGAAAATTTCTTTCCCCATGTCCAAGAAAACTTCACGCTAGTGGACATTGAAAAGTTTGTTGGCAAAGAGATGACCCCATGGAATGACAAGTTGATCATGCAATTCTATGCAACTGTTCATTTCTATGGAGATGGTTATTTAGTCTGGATGACTGATGGTTACAAGTATGAAGCCACAATTGATGAATGGGCTACTATCATTGGTGCCCCCAAGCAGGAAGATCGAGATGTAAATGTGTACTCAGAAGCGAAGCAGAGTCACAACTCAATAGCCAATATGTACAAGACAATTCCACACAAGTACTTGGCTAGTCACAAGATGGGTTCTGTGTACTTTCTGCAAGCAGGCATTCCTACTACAAACACTATTCTGAGACACACCCTCATGCCTAAATCAGGAGATGAAAAGATGTTCAGAGGACATTCCATCAACCTGTTGCACCTGATAGACACCCATACCAGATTCAGAGTGATGGATTTGATAGTAGAGACTATCCGAAGGACTGCTGTGGATCAGAAGAGATCATGTGGATATGCTCCTTACATTCAAATGATTATCAATGCCAAGCTAGGAAAGCATGCATATCTACTTGATCGTCCCCATCTACCTCTTCAGCCAGAGTTTGAAGACAATGAAGTGGTAATGGACGACAATGATCCCAACTCAGCTGCAACAAGAATGGCAGCTGAGGCAGCAGAAGCTGAGGCTGGTAGAAATAGGCCACCACCAGTTCCACAGCTCAGAGCTGAAGCTGAGCAAATGGAATTTCTAGTTAGCTCTGTCCAAGGCATGGAGAAGAACATCCAGGAGATACCGCAAAGTCAGAAAAGCCTTGAGAGAGTCGTGGAAACTAAGTTCCATGACATAGATGTGAAGGTTTTTGAGTTGACAATTATAGTCAAACAACTTCAACATGAAGTTGACTCAATGGAGATCCCGCGCTTAGATGAGGAAGATGACGATGATCATGATGACGATGCGGAAGAGTCTCCTCCTCCCACTACTACTCAGTTCAGCACCAGGCCAAGGTCAGTTGTTGTACCTGCTCAGGAGACAAGGCACACATCTTCAGCACAAGCTTCAGCACCTTCAGCACCAACTCCAGCTCAAGCACCTTCAGTATCAACTCCTCCAGCTCCAGGACATTCAGCAGAAGCCTCCGCGGACGCTCTTCTGTCGACTCCGTCATCAGCTGCCCAGAGAGACGAGTAGTTCTATACTTTTGAACTTTTTGGTAACTTGTTGTCAAAGGGGGAGAAATGTATAGATCATACACTTGAGAGAGAGAGAGAGAGAGAGAGAGAGCTTTTGACCTTATTTGCTCTCATTTGCTTTTAAAAACTTTGGTCTTTTGGATGACTTTATATTATCTATGTGATTGATCATACGCTTTGCTTGTTTGATGCTACACTATTATCTCTTAGCTATCTTTGTGATGATCATTCACTTATCTTGTTGGTGCCATGTGCATTGCTATTCATTCCTATTTTGTATGCGCACCACCAAGATGTATGTGACATGGAAGAGTGACCCATGATCCTAATTGATTGTGCATTTGCATTCAAACGCAAATTTTAAATAATGCACAAATTTAGGGGGAGCTCTTGCTTTTTCACATACTTCTCAAAGCGTCGATGCTAATCATTGATTATATCTGTTATCGAAGCTTTGATCCACATGTTGTCATCAATTACCAAAAAGGGGGATATTAAAAGCACAATTGCTCCCTAGGGTTGTTTTTATAATTGATCACAACATATGCATCATTGGACTAATATGTTTTCCAAGTATGTTTCAGAAAAACTTCAAAACATGTTATGGCTTAAGGTTTATGTGGAGATGTCCCTGGATGCAAGAAAGGAACAATGCTGGCTCAAGCTTCAAGCTAGAAGACTCTTCAATTTATATTTGTCAGAAATAACTTTTGAGTCCATAAGAAAGCCAATACTATTAGAAGGGGGTGAGGTAGTAAAATGAACTGATTGCTCAAATGCTCAAAGTTAGCCACCAAAACACTCAGTCATTTTTCCCACATATCCACTCTGTCAAGATCCACATACACAAATTCGGTGTCACCAACATTTCCATATCGGACCTACCGAGTTTGACCTCAGACAGAAACCCTAGCCATTCTCACCAAATCGGTGCAAACGAAACCAAGTCGATGCTACCGAGTTCAGTGTGATCAACATTGTATTCCCAAGATACACAAAATCGGAATTTCCGAGTTTGAGTATCGGTGCCACCGAGTTTGGCCATCCGACCGTTGGTCACATTTTCGGTACCACCGAGTTTCGTATATCGGTCCCACCGAGATTCAAAAGTTCACACTTTTAGTGCTAATCGGTACGACCGAGTTTGCCCTTTTGTGTGTAACGGTTGGATTTTGGCTGCTGCCTATATATACCCTTTCACCCACCTCCCATTCGTGGGAGAAGAACTCAGAACACACACTTCATTACGAGATACATTTTCTAAGAGAGAACCACCTACTCATGTGTTGAGACCAAGATATTCCAATCCTATCATTTGAAACTTGATCTCTAGCCTCCCCAAACTGTTTTCCACCAAATCAACCTCTCCTACCCATGCATATCCCGTGACAGAGTGATTTGTGTTGAGGAGACTATCTTTAGAATCACAAGAGCAAGGAGTTCATTGATCTACCACATCTATTACCTTTTGGAGGGTGGTGCCTCCTAGATTGGTTAGGCGTCGCTTGAGAGCCTCCTACTTCGTGTTGTGGAGTTGAACCAAGTTGTTTGTAAGGGCAAGGAGATCACCTACTTCGTGAAGATATACCATGAGTAAGGCTAGTCCTCTGTGGACGGAAGCCGTGGTGGAATAGACAAGGCCGCTTCTTTGTGGATCCTCTGTGGGTGGAGCCCTCCGTGGACTCTCGGAGCCGTTACCCTTCGTGTGTTGAAGTCTCAACTAACATGGACGTACGATAGCGCCACCTATCGGAACCATGCCAAAAATCGTCGTGTCAACCTCATGTATTTGATCTCCCTACCTTACTCCTCTACTTTACACTTGCATGTCTTACTTTCCGATGTTATACTATTAGAATTGCATGTGTAGGTTGTACTTGACTTGTTATAACTTTCGTAGCTATCCCTCGAGTAAAATTGGGAAAAGGGTAAAAAAATTATCTTATCAAATAGTCTAATCACATTCCCCTTCCCCTCTAGACATATTTTCGATCGTACACTTGGCTAAGTGCCACCATCATCACGTCAGCCAATGTGACGCCATTCTGATGTAGCCGCATCACTAGCCCGGCTAGACGGGCTATCACCAGAGAATCTCCCTGAGGCCGGCTCTTCTACCGCTAGGAGTACCTCTCATTGGGTGGGATCGGTGTCAAGGGGGTAACTAGGCCAGCTCAAGAAGGATCCTCGATGGGCACGTCAAGAAGATAAACCATTCCTCATGCCAACTCTTGTTCATCTCCTCGGGAGAACCGTTGAGATGACCCGCTTCGGCCACCCTACCGACAACGACGCCACCACATTCTAACAATGTGTCACTTGTTGTGTGGCTGGACACAGAAATATGTGCGCCACAAGAAGAAGTGTGGTAAACATCCGAGTAAGGCTTCACATGGTGTAAGATAACACGCTATCTGGAGGACTGGATTGGCGGATAGATGATGCAGTTGAAGGCAGTGAAAATGAAGAAGGCCCGGCGGGAAGGGTGAGTTTGATGAGGACATGACTACCTTGAATATTATCACAATCATTGCATATACGTATTTATTTGAGGTGATTTCTGATAAAAGCCATGCAATAATTTATTTATATTATCCGGAACAAAAATACTTCACCTATTTTTATTTTATGCCTAAATGCAGAATGACCGAACACTTGTATAAACCACGTGTGATGACAAGGGAAGAGGAAATGGTTGGGTGCTATTCAAGAGGTCCTCTCATGTCAAAGGAAATAATTAGTTGTTGTTTAAAAAGTTCTCTCACATCACTTTTAGCCCCAGAGAAGATAGAATCCAAGTCTTTCACGTTCTGGACTCAGATTCGGACTTCACACACACACCTGTACCAAAACGCCTTCAACTTTTACATCCGGACTCCGAATTGGGCGATTCTTTTTGGGCTGCAAAATCCGAGTCAAACAACAAGTCCAAAGGTCTTGCATCACCTCCACTTGGGCCCATAGGCCTTGTACGACCTAGGGTTAGTTTTAGCTTGCCTTGCGACGTCCTCCCACCTTCTTGGCCGCCACCCCTTGCTCCTATATAAGTAGATCAACCTAGTAGCTTTTTGCTTGGGATTTGTTTAGTTAAAAGTTAGCCATTGCAACTTCGTGTACTTCGTTTGTGTCCAACGACTAGACCAAGACCGTTTTCGGATCCCCACCTTTATCAATACTTCATCTATATTCGCAATATTCAGATTGTAATATCATATTCTTGCTTGTTCTTCGATTTCTTGCAGGAATAGACCTTCGTGGTCAGGTTGATTGTGCTCCGGCATGGTCATAACCTCTTGGAGATTGGTTTAGTGATTGCCAAGGCGCAACGTCGTGCACGTTTGTAGTTGGATCATCAAAGTCGTCTCCACCAAATCAATATTTGTCATCTCATCGAAAGATCGGGACACCTTCGCTCCTATCAGAGTTGGAAAACCCAAGCCTCGGATAAGAAAAGGAACAAAGCTCATTCGCCTAACGATTCTGGCTTGATTCTTAGAAGGCGCCGTGGACGATAACGATTAGACATGAACACGCATATGCGGCCACCAGTGGCCGCAAGTACCCGACCTTAGAGAGCCGGTCCAGTTGGCCTTGCGATACAGTGTAGTGTTTCCACTCTCCCTTTAAGGCATCCATGACACGATAGGAGGCAGCAACGACACCCACGGCCGCAGATCGCCTTTGCTGACGACCACCGACCATATGCAGTGGCAGGAGCAGAGCTAGGGGAACGAAAAGGTACGGACGAAGAGTTAGGGCGGTAAAGCTCGAGGAAGAAGATGAAGGCAGGGGATGGAGCGAGACTCTAAAACTCTCGTCTTCGCGACCTCACACCCTTTATACAAGGGTAAAAATGCACGCGGCGGCACTACCAAGCCATATAGCATTAAATCCACGTTTTCCCATGCATTATGTGCGAGAATCGAGGAGGAAGTTGATTAATTGTCGTATGTATCGAGGTGCATGATCGCCTTTTTGATGGGACAGGACGACGTGGTGCCCTGACCCACATCTGCACGTTATGTTGCTCGTGCGAGATAGAGGCACCTTGCAACCACGTGTGCCCGTAGATGGGATCGATCTGTGTTGTTAGAGCCAAGCGATATGTCATCACAAACCAAGGGCGGGAATACATCGCGGCTAAGGAACAATTGCGCGGGAGGATTCATGCATATAGTGCAACACGGAGATAGTGAGGTGCTTATCAGAAACCTAGGTGATTTTCAGCACCTCGAATTTCATTCAACAATCTAGACTTGGATGTAAACGAAGGATTCATTCAACCAGTTTTCAAGACCAGCGACCGATGAAGAAGAAGAACTTGGAAAAACTAAGGTGTATCCAGACTTGAAGAGCGGTTCAGGGACTACTGATGGTGTCCCAGACTGGGGAGCCCTCAATCTGTCGTCTCTCAGCCTGGTTGGACGGGCTAAGGACCCCCCATGTTGGTTCACCAGTGGGCCACATTGAGTGGACCATGGCGTATGAAAGAAATGTTTTCAAAGACTTGTCATATACTCCAAGATGTTAGAAATCGTCTACAACTCGTTCTCCTTGTATGTAACCGACTATGATGTAACCCTAGACACCCCCCCCCATCCCTATATAAACCGAGGGGTAGGGCTCATAGGAGACACACAATATTCTCGGGGTAGATCATCTTTAGTCTATACTCCACCCAAAAGCAATGAAACACAAGAAAGGCGAGGTTTTATCTCTAAGGAAAGCCTCAACCTGGCTAAAAACTCATGTGCTTGTTGCCATCATCTCTAGACTCTTAGCTTAGTACCCCTACCCGAGATATGTCGGATTTACTTCATTCACCTTCGCGTGCCTGCTAGGATTCACTCAGGAAAGTCCCTTATATCCCTAATTGACCCCTCTCCCCCTAGGACCTATATATTTTATACGTACACCAATTTCTAGGTTTAGCAAAGTATTGAACTATTACTTGAGGGAGCTTTGCTCAACCACCCTCCCCTGGTGGGATCAAGACCTACGTCTTTGGGCAACAGTCCATTGGGATTATCAAGACATCATATTCTAAGAAGAATCGACTATCTGAAGAACTTCATCTTTGAAGAAGACATTTGTCAACACCTTCACTTCCTTTGGATAAGGGATGAAGTGCCTTTGATTTCTCAATGCTTTCACTTTCTTTGGATAAGGGACGAACTACCTTTGATTTCCTTTATTTCCCTTGTTGTGGCCAAGTATTCATCATGTATTAATCTTCGATTACGAGTGGATTTAGTTGTAGACCTTACCTTTGGTATGTTGTTCTTGCTCAATTTCCCTTGTGTTCTCATGTGATTTCGCTCCAATCCACCTCCAATTAGCAAAGGTCAGTCATCCTAGCGACTTGCCATGTATTAGTAGCATTGGTCATTTTTCAAGGCACCCTCACTCATATAAGGCCCCTGATGGGGTTATAGTCCTAGGGTAGGGTCATAGGCCTGCCCTGTAGGTCCTACCCAAGGACTACCCTTCATAAGGGACAAGGCCCTTAGTCAGTTCCGACTGAACTAAGAAGTTCCCATCATCCAGTCGGTAACAGATCTTCGACCATCCAGTCGGAGACGAGCATTCGGAGTATATCAAACTAACCGACTGGATTCCACTATGTGCATCGTAACCCCCCTGGGGGGAAACGGTCATACGTTTCCATACGCCTTTATTAGCATTTAAGACGTATGTTACCTATAACGTAGGCATTTATTCGCCACTACTCCACCCCTGTGCACCGAACCGTCGTGGAGGGCAGCGCACTCTATATAAGCCACCCTCCCCCACTGGTGCAGGGGTTAGCAACTCATTGTATTCCATATTCCACTCGACAACAAGCTCCCAGAGCACTGAGACGTAGGGCTATTACCTCCACCGCAGAGGGGCCTGAACTCATACAACCTCGCCGTAGCTAAGGCTCTGCCCATCCTTTTCGTACCCTACACATCTACTGTCAGACTTATACCCACGACAGTTGGCGCCCACCGTGGGGTAGGCGTCTAAGCGACTTCCGGCGAGTTTGCGACTACTTCCTTTCGTCATGTCGTCCGGTGGAGATTCGAGCATGGGTCACCAGATCTTCTTCGGCGCTCTCTCCTTCATCGTCGACGATTCGGCATGGCTTCGGGACGCCCCTCTCGACGTCGAGGCGCTTCCCCGTCGTGGGGCTACGCACTTTCGTGCCGGCGCCCGCGGCATTCTTCTTCTCCAGCAGTCGGCTCCGGTTTCGACCTACACCGCCGTCACGCGCCGCAGCAAGCGGTCCCACCATCCGCGGCTCCAGCGTTGGGTGCAACACGCCCAGGCGTGCCAGAACGCGTCTTCACAAGTGGCGGTTCTAGAGTCTGTTGTGGTTGCCCCGCTTTCCCAGCACTCGGCCTCGGTTCCGACTGAGTTTCCTTCCGAGTATGCGGGTCGCGGGCCTGCAGCAGAAGTACACATGGCCAACTCCCATGAAGATCCCCGTCAAGCTGGCCGGAACAAGCACGAGATCGACGAAACGTCCGGCGCGCGTCGTCCGCCTCGCCGTTCTGCCAGTCGGCACACTCGGAGGAGCAACATGGAGTTGTTCCGCACACCCCTCCTCAACTTGGCTGCGGTTGCCAAGATAGCCGATTCCCTTCAGCCGACTGATTCAGAGGCTGGTAGAGGGATCGAGCAAATCCGCGCCCTGTTGCACACGGCGCAGCAGCAGAATTCGGCAGTCTTCCAGTCGCACAACAGGATCCATAATAGTTCTGTTCATGCGAATACGCATCGATCGGTTCACAGCCCTGGTTCCCATCAGCGGCACAGGGGAGGCATCCGTTCCATAAATCACGAAGATCGCCGCTGTTCACGCACCCCTCCGCCGGGTGGGCCCTACGGGCCCCGACATCACGATGATCGGCGTTCAGTCAGCGACACTTACGACCCAAGGCCCGACGCAAGAGGGCGTATCGCCCAGCGAAGGGTCGACAGGGGCCGAGCCCACCGCGATGGTTACGATATGGACCGTCCGAGTGGAAGCAGGACCATCGTGTCTGGTCCCGAGTGTTTCAGTCGAGCCATCCGTTCGGCTGACATCCCGCCCAACTTCCGATTGGCGACGGGAATCAGCAAGTTTACAGGGGAGTCCAAGCCAGAAACATGGCTAGATGACTACCGAGTGGCAGTCCAGATCGGAGGAGGGGACGACCATGTCGCCATGAAGCACCTCCCTCTGATGCTCGACGGCTCGGTGCGAGCGTGGCTGAATCAGTTGGCCCCCTCAAGCATCTACAGTTGGGCAGATCTGGCCCGAGTGTTTATCAAGACCTTCGAAGGGACGTGCAAGCGCCCTGCGGGCCTCGTGGAGCTCCAGCATTGCGTCCAGAAGCAGAATGAGCCCCTGCATGATTTCATTCAGCGTTGGACGACTCTCTACCACACGGTGGAGAACGTCACAGAGCATCAAGCAGTCTGTGCCTTCAAGGCAGGCGTGCGGTACAGGGATCTGTACCTAAAGCTCGGCCGAACAGGTGACATCTCCATGAGCAAGATGATGGAGATAGCAGCACGCTATGCAAATGGCGAAGAAGAGGACCGCATCCGAAGTGGCAAGCACAAGACAGTCGGCGACAGAGACGGGAGTAACACTCGGAAGCAGAAGCAAAAAAGCTCCGTCCACTCCGCAGGCAGAAGCTGCAGCCGTGACCAATGCCAAGTTCAAGGGCAAAGGGAAGGCGCAGTTTACCCCCAAGAAGAAGCAGTTCAATAATCCCATCCCGGACCAGCCATGTCCGGTTCATACGAAGATGGATGAAGAGGGCAACCCCATATATCCAAAGCATACCACTCGACAGTGTCGCCTCCTGATCCAGGGGTTCGGCGAAGGACAACCGAGGGAAAAGGACAATGAACAGGATGAGGAGGATAAGGAGGATCTGTTCCCCCAAGTCCATGCAACACTCATGATTTTTGCTGACGTTGAGAGCAAGTGTCGACTGAAGCTGGTGAACAGGGAGGTGAACATGGCATCCCTAGCAACCCCAAGTTCCTCAAATGGTCTCAGACTGCGATCACCTTTGACCAGTCGGATCATCCAGCACACGTACCCACCCCAGGGAGACAGGCTCTGGTCGTTGACCCGGTGGTGGAAGGAGTCCGACTGCGCAAAGTCCTCATGGATGGCGGCAGCGGCTTGAACATCATGTACGCCGACACACTCAAGGGGATGGGCATTCCGATGTCCAAACTCAGCGAGAGCAGCATGCAGTTCCATGGAGTCGTCCCTGGACGGAAGGCCAAGTCACTCGGCCAGATCGCGTTGGACGTCGTTTTCGGCTCCGATAAGAACTTCCGCAAGGAAAAGCTGACGTTCGAAGTGGTGGACTTCCAAAGCGCTTACCACGCAATTCTGGGCCACCCAGCATATGCCCGTTTCATGGCCCGTCCATGTTACGTATACCTCAAGCTGAAGATGCCAGGCCCAAAAGGCGTGATCACCATCACGGGCAATCGACAGCGGGCCGAAGAGTGTGTGCAATAGGGATCAAGAATCGCCGACCAGCAGATGGTCGTCCTCGAGCTCGACGAGTACAAGAAAACAGTCGACCCGCCGACCTGATGCGCTCGAAGAAGCCAGCTTCAGAGTCTGCATTCCAGTCGGCGGGAGAGACGAAGAAGGTCAGCATCCACCAGACGGACGACACTGCTGCCCCGACAAACATCTCCACCACCCTCGATCCTAAATAGGAAGCCGAGCTCACCCAATTCCTCCGTGAGAACTAGGACATCTTCGCATGGAAACCCTCTAACATGCCAGGTGTACCCAGGGAGTTGGCTGAGCACCGACTGCATGTGGATCCCACCGCTCGGCCCGTCCGAGAGCGCCTGCGCCGGTCCGCCGCGCACAAGAGGAAGGCAATCAGGGAAGAGGTGGCCAAGCTGCTGGCAGCCAACTTCATTCGCGAGGTTCACCACTCCGAGTGGCTCGCCAATGTTGTCATGGTGCCCAAGAAGGACAAGTCGCTCCGAATGTGCATCGACTTCAAGCATCTCAATAAGGTCTGCCTGAAAGACCATTTTCCGCTCCCCCGCATAGATCAAATTGTCGATTCGACTGCAGGTTGCGAGCATTTGTCGTTTCTTGATGCCTACTCGGGCTATCATCAGATCCGTCTGTATGGCCCCCGATGAATTAAAGACAGCATTCATCACCCCGTTCGGGTGCTTCTGCTACATCACTATGCCATTCGGTTTGAAGAATGCAGGAGCTACCTTTATGCACATGATCCAAAAATGCCTTCTCGACCAGATCGGTCGGAATGTGGAGGCATATATGGATGATATCGTAGTCAAGTCACGCAAAGGTTCCGACCTGCTGACTGACTTGGCAGAAACATTCGCCAACCTTCGTAGGTACGATATCAAGCTCAACCCCGCCAAATGTTCATTCGGCATTCCCAGCGGAAAGTTACTCGGTTTCTTCGTTTCCGAACGAGGGATCGATGTCAACCCCGAAAAGATCGGGACCATCGTCCGAATGGAGAGGCCGGTCAGAATACACGATGTTCAACGACTCACAGGTTGCCTAGCAGCTTTGAGCAGGTTCATCGGTCGACTCGGGAGAAAGCACTTCCTCTGCACCGACTCATGAAGAAATCAGATACTTTCGAGTGGACAGACGAAGCCCAAGTCGCATTCGACGACCTCAAAGTCCTACTTTCCACCCAACCAGTTCTTACTGCTCCGCTCAGTAAAGGGCCCCTTCTTCTGTATATCGCGGCTACAAATCAAGTCGTCCGTACTGTTCTTACAGTCGAACGAGAAGAAGAAGGCAAAGCATACAAAGTTCAGCGGCCAGTGTACTACGTCTCTGAAGTCCTGACTCCTTCCAAGCAGAGGTATCCCCACTATCAAAAACTTATCTACGGGATTTACATGACTGCGAAGAAGGTGGCCCATTATTTCCAAGACCACTCGGTGTCTGTCGTTTCTGATGCTCCGTTGTCGGAAATCCTCCACAATCGGGACGCGTCAGGCCGAGTGGCGAAGTGGGCAATGGAGATGTTGTACTACGATATCAAGTTCGAGGCCAAGAAAGCTATTAAGTCTCAAGCTCTGGCTGACTTCATAGCAGAATGGGTAGAACAACAGCAACCGACCCACATCTACTCGGCTCATTGGACAATGTTCTTCGATGGGTCCAAGATGTTGAATGGCTCCGGCGCTGGCGTTGTGATCATATCACCAAAGGGCGACAAACTCAAGTACGTGCTGCAGATACACTTTGATTCCTCCAACAACGAGGCAGAGTATGAAGCTCTCCTCTACGGATTGCGCATGGCCATCTCACTCGGCGTCCGTCGCCTGATGGTCTACGGCGATTCGGATTTGGTGGTCAATCAAGTGACGAAAGAGTGGGACGTCAGGAACCCCACCATGACCACATACTGCAATGCACTGAGGAAGCTTGAGAAGAAGTTTGAAGGTCTAGAACTTCACCATGTTCTGAGACTGAAGAACCAAGCAGCTGATGAGTTCGCAAAACTCGGATCCACTCGGAGACCAGTCCCGAGTGACGTCTGCCTCGAGCACCTCCACCTTTCCTCAGTCAAAGAAGATCCTTTCATAGAGGAACCAGTACAACCAAAGAGTTCAACAGATCCGACTAAAGTCGATGTACCCGCTGTGGTTGATCTGGTCATGGAAATTCTTGCTGTCATCCCCGATTGGACTGTGCCGATCATTGCATATATCCTGAGGCAGGAATTACCAGAAGACGAAGTCCAGGCCAGGCAGATAGTCCGCAGGTCGAAGTCATTCACTGTCATTGATGGCCAATTGTACAAGGAAAGCGTTTCACGCGTTCTTCAACGATGCATCTCCCCAGAGGAGGGGCAGCTAATCCTGGAAGATATTCACTCGGGAACCTGCGGTCATCACGCCTCTTCAAGAGCAATCGTCGCCAAAGCATTCAGAGCTGGTTTCTTCTGGCTGCAGGCAAACGAGATGGCTAAAGATATGGTCGACCGATGTGAGGGCTGTCAGTTCTACTCCAACAAGTCCCACAAGCCGACATCTGTGTTGAAGACAATCCCTCTTGTGTGGCCGTTTGCAGTATGGGGATTAGATACAGTCGGTCCATTCAGGACAGGCCAAGGAGGATACACACATCTGTTGGTGGCAGTCGACAAGTTCACAAAATGGATTGAAGCCAAACCCATCAAGAAGCTCGATACCCTAACAGCCATCAAGTTTGTCAGGGACATCATCTCCAGATTTGGTGTGCCTCACAGCATAATCACGGACAACGGAACAAACTTCGACTCAGACAGATTCAAAGGTTTCTGTGCAAGCCAAGGTATCCGAGTGGATTTTGCTTTCGTGGCACATCCTCAATCCAATGGACAAGCGGAGCGGGCGAATGGACTTATTCTGCAAGGTTTGAAGCCCCGACTCCTGCGAGAGGTGGGACATGCCGCTGGCGCATGGGTCACCGAGTTACCTTCAGTGCTTTGGGGTATCCGCACAACCCCGAACAGATCTACAGGGGGATCACCATTCTTCCTCGTTTTCGGAGCAGAAGCGGTCCTTCCGAGTGACTTGCTTCACAATGCTCCACGAGTCGAACTCTTCTCCGAAGCTGAAGCAGAACAAGCAAGGCAAGATGGAGTGGACCTTCTAGAGGAGGAGCACGAGATGGCACTGACTCGCTCAACCATTTATCAACAAGATCTGCGGCGCTTTCATGCACGCCACGTCAGGAGTCGCACGTTCCAAGCACGCGACCTCGTGCTCCGAGTGGATCAGCAAAGACCTCACAAGCTGGCTCCTGCTTGGGAAGGACCCTTCATCGTCTCCAAGGTGCTGAACAACGGAGCATACAGACTCTACAACATCAACAGGGAGACAGACGAGCAGCGAGCATGGAACGGAGATCTCCTGAAGCGCTTCTACACGTGACCGTCGACTGAAGCAATGTAAAGAACAAGTATTGATGAAATAATATAAAGCAGATTGAGCTTTTGCAGATTCAGAATTCTTCTGCGATCACAGACTCCGGTCTCAAAAAAAAACTTAGCTGCGATCCAGAATCGCCTAAGTTCTAACTTTCTCCGAGTGTGCACTAAACGTCGCACTCGGGGACTTAGCTGCGATCCAGAATCGCCTAAGTTCTAACTTTCTCCGAGTGTGCACTAAACGTCGCACTCGGGGACTTAGCAGCGATCAAGAATCGCCTAAGTTCTAACTTTCTCCGAGTGTGCACTAAACGTCGCACTCGGGGACTTAGCTGCGATCAAGAATCGCCTAAGTATTAACTTTCTTCGAGTGTGCACTTAACGTCGCACTCAAGGACTTAGCTGCGATCGAGGATCGCTAAGTTCTAACTTTCTCCGAGTGTGCACTAAACTTCGCACTCGGGGACTTAGCTGCGATCAAGAATCGCCTAAGTTCTAACTTTCTCCGAGTGTGCACTAAACGTCGCACTCGGGGACTTAGCTACAATCAAGAATCGCCTAAGTATTAACTTTCTTCGAGTGTGCACTTAACGTCGCACTCGGGGACTTAGCTGCGATCAAGAATCGCCTAAGTATTAACTTTCTTCGAGTGTGCACTTAACGTCACACTCGGGGACTTAGCTGCGATCAAAAATCGCCTAAGTATTAAATTTCTTCGAGTGTGCACTTAACGTCACACTCGGGGACTTAGATGCGATCAAGAATCGCCTAAGTATTAACTTTCTTGGAGTGTGCACTTAACGTCACACTCGGGGACTTAGCTGCGATCAAAAATCGCCTAAGTATTGACCTTCTCCGAGTGTGCATTCAGGGGCTTAGCTGCGGTACAGAATCGCCTAAACACATGAGTAATAGACCCTCATTAAGGTCATGTGGATGTCAAAACAACTGACAACTACATGAGTAGCAGACCCTCACTGAGGCTCATGTGGATGTCAAAACAACTGACAACTACATGACTAACACATCACCCCGAGTGCGTCCTCATAGTCGCACTCGACAACCTAGCTGCGATCCCGTATCACCCAAGTATTTTTTGACCTTCGAGTGTGCCCTACAGATACACTCAGAGACTCACCAAACTCTCATTGAGGCTCATGTGGATGTCACGACCACTGACAATTACATGAGTAGCAGACCCTCATTGAGGCTCATGTGGATGTCAAGACCACTGACAATTACATGAGTAGCAGACCCTCATTGAGGCTCATGTGGATGTCAAGACCACTGACAATTACACGAGTACCAACTCGCTTCGAGTGAGGCCTGTCCGACGCACTCGACGACTTAGATGCGATCATGAATCGCCTAAGTTCTCTATTGCCTTCGAGTGTACCCTACAGATCCACTCGGAGACCCCGCAAGACCCTCACAGAGGCTCATGCAGATGTCAAGACAACTGACACTTACATGCTCCGCATGTTTGCCATTGGCTTCGCCAAGAAACGCCAAACAAAAACTCGAGGCAAAATTGCAACACAAGGGAAAACGATTTGATTCAGATTCAAAGTTCAAACAAAGATAGTTCACTCGGTGCGGATCAAGTTTACCCGCACCGATCCAAGAATGTGACGGCCAACAGAAGTGGCCAAAGTTCCTTACAAATCAACACTCGGCATACCGAGGATAAAGTTTTCTTAAGCGTCATCCGGATTAGCGCCAGGACTGGAGGGCTCTACGAATGTGTCCAGATCGATCCCGTCGGCGATGCGGGTGGCACTCTCAAGGAAGGTTTCCATGAAGTCTTCGAATCAAAGTTTCTTCGTGTTGGCGACCTTCAATGCTTTCAGCTTCTCCTCGCGCACCTCCTTACAATGGACTCGGGCCAGGGACAGAGCAACATCTGCACCACAGCGAGCCGCAGATTTCTTCCATGACTACACTCGGTTGGGGATCTCCTCCAGTCGAGTCATCAAGTTTTCCATCTCCTGCCGCGACTCATCTTCAGGCCAAAGCTCCTTGTCGATTCGGCCGACGACTTCTCTCAGTCGACCGATGAAAGGACCAACTTTGCCCACGCGAATGTGCGCTCGGAGCAGATCTCGATTGGCGTCCTCGCCGAGTGGAATGTTCTCGCGAATCGACCGCTCCACGTCAGCTGCTTCAGCTTCAGCGTCAATGCAAAAATCTGCAACAACAGGACAAGCAAACAATAAGCGCCGAGTGTGACGCACATACCACAAGCACTCGGAAAAAGCAGGACTTACCAGCCAGACGCGTCATCATCTGCCGAGCCCAGTCACTGACGTATTTCTCCTGGGCTATACACCGTTTGTTCAGCACGTCCATTTGTCCCATCAGAGCAGTCCTTTGTTTCCCCATCTTCTCAACTTCAGCAGTCAGCGCCTTGTTCTCTTCACGAGCCTGCTCCAACGACTTCTCTCGTTCTGCCAGAACGTCCTTCATACCAGCCATTGCAAGCAGTGTCGCATCCAGCTCACCAGCAAATTGAATCTTCTCAGCCCTGAGAGTCTCATATGATGTCCCCATTTCACAAGTTTTCTGCCAGCCAGCACCAAGAGACAATCAGACAATCCAACAATAAAAAGTCTAAGTTCTTCAGACCCCTGCCGACGCAAGCAATCGACAGCGGTCTCGGGGACTACACCCAGTGGGTTCACTGAGAGTGACCCCACCGGCATGAAACTCAAGCAGGTCCGCCCTATTGAGATACATGATAACTCCTACGCCTACGAGGCTAATACTACCCGACCTGAGTAAAATTACTCTTGGGGACTCTTACAGTAAGTGCACCCCAAGTGCCACAACTGTTCGCAGTCGACCATATTATTTATGGATCTGACCAAGTAAAAGACAATATGTATAAAGACAACTGCCGGTGCAAGCACTCGACAGAAGTCTCGGGGACTACACCCACTGGGTTCACTCAGAGTGAACCCATTGCAAAAATCATACGGTATCCGAGAACACCTAGTGGGTTACAAGAGAAAAGTAAATACTTACTAGCCCACTTACTCGGATATCGTCCCGCAGCTCCAAGCTCCGCTGGTACAGGGATGCGATGGAGTCGTATGCCTTCTTGGCTTCTCCCGCCATCAGCTCCGCCTGCACCATGGCCCCCTTGGCCGCTCCCACCTGCTCCTCCGGGAGGCGCTGGACGTTGAACTCGACATTCGACGAGCCTGGCATCGTTGGAAGCTCCTTGGGCATCCCAAGGCCCGCTCCAGTCGGTTCATCAGCCACCAGCGCCGTTTTAGTCGGCGGCATCGCCTCAGTCGGCAGCACGTCTGCGGCGAGAGCAGTAACTGGTGGAGCAGCCTCAAGAACAGGCTCCGCAGCTTGCTCAGGTTTCCCCTGGTCACCCTCGTCCACGCAAATCGCCCCTGACAGAGCGAACGGCGCGAGATCTCAGAAAAAGAAAGAGGCAAGACCGAAGATAGAATTCGCGATGCGATAATATAAAACTCTCGGAGTCACTACAACGCACCTGGCTGGGACGAGACGACGTTGTCCGTGTCCATGGGGTCATCCTCCTGGCGTGCCGGAGAGGTGGCGGAGGTAGCAACTCTGTCGAGTGAAATTCATTCGACCAATAAACAGGAGTCCAATCGGATATCAGAGGAAATTAAAAGATCAATGCACTTACGTGGAGGTGACGGGAACAGTAACCCTCATCCGCGGCAAAGCCTTCCGAGGTTTAGATCCACTCGGTTTGGCCGCCTTGGAAGGCTGACCCGCAGGCTCAGCAGCAACATCCCTGGCCCTCTTGGTGCTCCGAGCACTCGGGACCACGGGAGCAGTGGGCGGAGCACTCGAGGATGCCGGAGGGACCGAGGGAACTGCAGGTTCATGTCGGCGCTTGGTTTGATGCTCTAGCTGCGGGGATGGCGAGTCCTACTCTTCGTCTTCCTCCTCTTCCTCACTAGTCTCTTCCTCCATTTCCCCGCTGTCGGAGACATACTCGGCGCTCTCCATGCTGCCCTCCTGGCTGCCCTCCTCCTCCTCCTCGGTCGGGTTCCCGTTCGAGACGGGAGAAAACCAGTTGGTCCACTTCTGCATAAAATATAGTCGGCGACATCAGACGTCACACAGAGATTCAAGCAAGCAATAAAATTGAGACAGTTACGTGCACTCGACAAATGGTACTCACCTGGTTCGGAGGAGGATTGTCCGCGCAGAAAGGCTTCACTCGCCGGGATCCTCTGGGTTCTCGCAGGCGCCTGTGATTTGGAGCACCCACGACGCCACCTTTTCCTCGGTCACGCCCACGACGATGGTCCGAGTGGAATCTTCGGGCCCCGTATAATGCCAGATGGCGTGGTCGCGAGCCTCCAGGGGTTGGATGCGCTGACCGAGGAAAACTGTAAGTGCATCTAGTGCCCCTTAGTGATTTTGGTGGTTTGAAGACTTATAGGTTAAGTATCTAATGTGTTTTTAAGTGTACACAGGATCTATAAGTCATTGAGGAGTTTGAGATATTTGAAGAATATCGACCCCTAAAAATATATGTCTTCAGTTGAAGAAATTGGTCTGAAGCTGAAGAAATGAATCGCGAAGAATTTGCGATGAAATTGATATTCCTCATGAAGATATTGATATTGAGAAGATCGGTGGTTCCTGAAGAAAATCGTTCTGAAGAAATTGAAGCGTGAAGATTTACGTTTTCTGTTTTACTTTCTTCGCAATTTGATGAATAGGAACACCGTACTGTTAAAGGGGTCAAAGTAACACTATGGAATGGATTTCCTCATGATGCTCAACCCAAGCCAAATCCTACCAAAAGCCTCAAGTGAGGAATATGAGTGACATGAGGACTCTCACAGTTGAGAGTCCCGACCGTTTCGATAAGCCACGCCAAGTCACTGATCTTATCCACTCCAACGGTCATATTATTTAAGGGCATTAATGTCAAATCATGTCGGGATGCTCCCAGGCTATAAATAGCCGCCCCCCACAACCACTAGCTGGTTGGCTGCTCCGTTAGAAACTGACACTTGTCATAAGAGCAACCCAATTCCTCAGAGCTTTTGAGAGTAAATCATCAGTGAGGAAATACACCACCCACCGAAACCACAAACCAAATCTAGTGATTGAGCATCACTGAAGAAGTTGTTCCTGTGTGGGACTGAAGCCTTTTACCTTTGAGGACTGTGCATCCTCCAGACGGTTAGGCGTCATGGTCTAGAGCAATCCAGCAGTCAATTGTGGATCGCCGGGTGACCGAGTTTGTGAGGGTTTGGAAGTCTGCCCTGAAGACTTACCACGAGTGTTGGGCGAGGACTGTGTGTCCTTAGCTCAAGGAGAATACGGTAGGGACTGTGTGTCCCGGGACTGGGTGTCCTTTGGTTTCAATACCAAGCCACTCCAAACCAGATGTACAACTGTCACAGCAGTTGGAACTGGGTCATCAACAACAGTCTTCACCAAGAATCGGGTTCTAATTCCTCAACTCTTTACATTCTCTGTATTATGTGTTGATGACTTTCACTATGACTGTTTGAAGAATTTGCTGAAGACTTTCTCTGAATTTCCTCAACCCCAAATTCTTCACTTGAGTAAATCATCATCTGTATTTTGCGTGCCTGCTTGCTGTGCAATCTGTTTTCGTAATCTTCACTCTGTAATACTGCTATTGTGAACGATTGCACAACTGATCCTTAACTGTTTCCGCTGTAAGTTAGTCATCAGTGAGGAATTTCCTCAAAAGGAATTTCCTCAGTGATGAAATTCTAAAAATCTCCTATTCACCCCCCCCCCCTCTAGTCGATATAACGCACTTTCAAAAACCTCCAGCAAGTCTATGCCCGTGACCCTCCTTCTGACAACATCTACGAGTGCGTCGACCAGAGGCTGGATGTCGTTCTTCTCCGCCTTCGTGAGCGCAAGCTGCTTAGGCGGAGCGGGTCGATCTAAGCTAAAGGGAGGCAACCCTGTCGAGGCATTCGGGCAGGCAACGTCTTGGCAGTAGAACCACGTCGACTGCCAGTTCCTAACCGACTCACTCAGCTGAAGGGCAGGATAACTACTCCGACTCTTTTTCTGGAAACCTAAGCCTCCGCAGAGCTGGAGAAGATGTGTTTTATCATCCGACTGGCTGAGTCGTTTGATAGTTTGGGATCTAGTAGAGAATATATGCTTGAACAGCCCCCAATGGGGAGGACAGCCGATGAAGCACTCGCACAGAACTATGAAAGCAGAGAGATGGGCTATAGCATTCAGAGGAAAGTGGTGAAGCTGCACCCCGAAGTGGTTCATGATGCCTTCGAAGAAAGGATGCGGGGGCAGAGAGAAACCTCGATAGACATGGCTGAGCAGCAGGACGCGCTCCCCCTCCCGGGGCGCCGGCTCGACCTCATTCTACGTCGGCAGCCTCCACGACTTGTGCACGATCATCCCGTGCTCCACCAGCTGCAGCAGATCCCCCTCCATCACCGTGGAGGGGAGGAAGTCGCCTTGGATCCACCCCGCCGGCAGCGGTCGCTGCCGCCGCTGAGCAGGAGCCGCCGCCTTCCCCTTCTTCTTCCTCGCCTCCATCTTGCTGGTCTGACCCTTGGTCATGGCGGAAGCTGCGGATCCGCGGAGGGGAAGGAGGAGGAAGGAGTTTAGGTGCGCCGGAGGTGGCGAGAAGGACGGAGCAAGCGAAGGCAAAAGATTCGGCGAGCGTAACGAAAAACCCTCACCGCTGGGATTTAAGTAAGGTTCCGACTGGGTCGCTGGCAGGTGGCCCCGAAACCTTATCCCCCGACCAACCGCGGCGATATCAGTGGAGAGGATGAAGGCGCGAGAATCGAGGCGTCAGGCGCTACTCGAGCGCGATGGCGTCATCCCCGCTGAGCGCGCGGTGACCGAAATTTGAGGATCCCGGAAAATCCGCCGCTGTCAGTTGACTGGTCACGTCAGAAGATACCACGGAAGCACTCGGTTTCCGACAGTTTGTTTCACAAATACTTCCACTCGGATCGTTGGTCAGAAAAGATAAAATGGATCAAGGCAAGCAACGTCAAAGTCACATCCGTACCAGTCGGATTCAAACTTCAAGCATCGCTTCGTCGTTCCAACCCCAATCCATTCGGGGACTAATGATGGGGTTATAGTCCTAGGATAGGGTCATAGGCCTGCCCTGTAGGTCCTACCCAAGGACTATCCTTCATAAGGGACAAGGCACTTAGTCAGTTTCGACTGAACTAAGAAGTTCCCATCATCCAGTCGGTAACAGATATTCGACCATCCAGTCGAAGACGAGCATTCGGAGTATATCAAACTAACCGACTGGATTCCACTCTGTGCATCGTAACCCCCCTGGGGGGAAACGGTCATACGTTTCCACACGCCTTTATTAGCATTTAAGACGTACGTTACCTGTAACGTAGGCATTTATTCGCCACTACTCCATCCCTGTGCACCGAACCGTTGTGGAGGGCAGCGCACTCTATATAAGCCACCCTGCCCCACTGGTGCAGGGGTTAGCAACTCGTTGTATTCCATATTCCACTCGACAACAAGCTCCCGGAGCACTGAGACGTAGGGCTGTTACCTCCACCGCAGAGGGGTCTGAACTCATATAACCTTGCCGTAGCTAAGGTTCTATCCATCCTTTTCGTACCCTACACATCTACTGTGAGACTTATACCCACGACATCCCCCATGGGCATGTAGTCTCATAACACATTCATTTGAATAAACTCAACGGGAGGGCCCTAGAGCTCTTGGGCCTAGCCCCCAAGCCGCTACTAGACTCGAGGCTGAGGAGTCACGCACCACTTGATCGATCTCGGCCAGGAGTTCGAGAGACGATTCCATGAAGTTGTGCACTCGTGTGCAACCCCTCCCGAAACCTTCCAACCATAGAACTAGACTGCCTCCCTTGACCTTCCTACCATAGAACTAGGCCGCCACAATTCCATGGAGTTGCGCACGACTCAAAGCCAACGACTGTGCAACCCCCTCGTGAAACCTTCCAACCATAGAACTAGGCTGCCTCTCTTACCTTCCTACCATAGAACTAGCCTCTTCCCAGGACAATTTTACTGTTCTGACCTATAACTAAAACATAATCTAGAATTGACCTCATTTTAGAAAAATCTTAAACTGACCTTTTTTTGGTTACGTGTAACTAAAACATAATCTATAATTGACCTCTTCTAGAAAAAATCTCAAATCTGTCCTCTTTTGATCAAAATGTCACGTACCATGGATGATGTCGGTTGTACGTCCAGCTTGGCTATAGAGATGACGTACGCCTCACTCGCTTGATTACGATGGCGCTACTAAGGATACCGAAAGTTGTTTTCACTAGAACAATAGGTTATATCCAGTATTTTTGACATTAAAGCGATTATTTTGCCAATCAGCTCCTTTTGGCGACTCCGATAGAGTTGCTCTTAATTTGCAAGTGAATTTGATTTGAATTATATAATACTGCCACATAGTTTGTTTGTCCTGCGTTTCTAAACAGAAACTGGTCTGCGACTATTCTGCCTCAAAAGCTCAGACATCTTCACGCCTCTCTTTTACATCATGTATCCATCCAAATTAACCAAGCTGTCTAGTCTAGTCCTATAGCATAGCCTCTGTCACTCACGGATAACACACAGTTTAGATACAATTCTCATAACGAATCTCGGAAGGAAAAATAGGATCATCTCAGGACGAGTACCAAAACTTTTGGTGAATATACTCTCACGGAATTTCCTGTATCGGGAGTATGTGCAGAACTGAAACTGGGGAATTTTCAGTAAATCGTTTGGAGCTGCTGCTCTGCCACGCCACTTTCTTTCTCAATGTATGAAGTCCTTAGAATATCAGGTTGAGGAGATCTTGGTGCAGGCAAATATGGTGGAATGGAGTCAAACTTATGACCAGGGGAAGCAGCGGCAGCTTCAGCCATGAAGTTCTGGAAAGGAACACAGACGTCAAGGGAGCACAAGGGCAACAACGATGTTTGTAAGGTAAAATTTGATGCAAAAGCAACACATTTTCGAGTCCCAACATAACAGCAGTAGGACACTCGTGGCGAATCTTGAAAGAAAATGAAGGGGTCAAAACTAACGGTGTGTAGAAAAAGTCAAAAAATACCAATTCTTTAGTGCAAATAAGGTCAAAATTTTGACAGGGATACTAGTAATTTTTATTTTTCAATTTTTGGAGGGGGGCCTCGAGCCTGTCGAAGCCCCCTGGTAGATTTGCCACCGAGGACACTAGAGCGCAAAAGGCAAGATGTGATAGAAAAACAAGTACTACCTATGTTCCTAAATATAGGTCGTTTTGGCTTTATATTTAGGAATAGAGGGTGTAAATGGGAGCCAGCACCATTTTATTATAATGGTCACAATTGAAAAATGATGATCTGTTTCTAATGCCAAAGTTTTAATTTCAAACATTAACTATAGAATGGAGTACTTTAACTAGTGTATTTTTATGTACATGAGTAGTGGAAAAGTATAGCTGAAACTAACTATTAAGGAATATATTGTAGAGATAGCAAAAGAGGCGGAGAAGTTTGTTGATGTTATCTAAAACCGACACTGCATCTGAACCAATTTACCCAAAAGAAACCATTTAGTTGAAGAAATAGTCTACCAGAAGTATTCACCGGGCCTGTTTAGCCATGCATTCAGACCGGGTCAGTAAGGATTTGAAGAAAACTAGCATGGCTTCTATTCCCAGATGATCAAGAGGACTGACTGAGCTCTAGACAGTAGACACCAAACACAGGCATCTAATTAAGAGAAGTAATCTTCAGTTCTTCACCAAAGAAAGGATTGGAAGCAGCACCTTATGCTTTACATACAAAACCACAGAGTCAACCACAAGAATTTCCCTACCATAACAAGGTGAAGTCCTACCTAAAAGATAAAACTGTTACACAAAAGAAGTACAATTTCTTAGAGAAGACACTGTTACCTTTATCAGCTGCTCTGCAGTCTGAACATCTGTTGCAGAACTTCCATTGATTTCAATAGACATTACATCCTCCTCCAAATCGTTTATCAAGATGCTCGATCTGCTAGCGCGGCGAATGTAATCAATTCTTGCACCAGTCGGGCCGATCACAGCTTCAGCATAGATAATTGGAACTTGCATCTTTTCAGTAACCTGTCAAATGTCAAATAATCCACCATCACAAATATATACTAATTATTGTTGTGAAGAAAAACAAAACATGTAGGAAATCTCAGAAACTCTACAACAAAAATTATACAAACCTGTGCAGTGATTGCTGGTGATTTACTAGTTAATGGACGCACAAGCACATGTGAAGGTGCTTCTGGGCCACACGCAGACACACGATAATGCAGAAGGTTTTCCACAGTGGCTGGTGGATACATGCTCAATGATTGAGATGCTTGCAGTTCATATTCAGACATACCACGAGTTGTTGGTAGATCAGCAGCTGCGGATGGAGATACCCTGCTGGTATGAGATTCACTTCCATATAATGATATTCCCAGGTGTGGACGTTTTCCAATTGTAGCTGATTGACATGTCTTCCTCAGTGGGTGTGCTTGGTGACCATGCACAGATATAAGGGAGCGTATTCTTTCAACAGTAGCTGATGCACCGATTGGTGAAGTTGCTCGTATTTCATATGCTGTCAGGTTGTGGTGTGAACCTAATTCAATAGGAGCTGATAGGTATGTTTCCATGGGTGGTGAAGATGTTTCTTGTCTATACACACTTATACCATGACGTGGAGGTGTCACTGATCGATATCTTCCAAAAGAGGTAGGAGCTTCCACAGGATTCCTGCATCTCGTATAGTAAGTTTCAGTCCATTGGGGTTCATGCTGATGATCCTCAGAATGGCAGAGTGGACTAACTGCTTCCAGAGGGACTTCAGGATGGTCACTGTAGTAAAGTGGGGGCATTCCCTCAGGATGGTCACTGTAATGACATGGGGGCATTTCTGCGTGTAACTTCGACAAAGGCACCTGAAGATATAAAAGTTCCTCTGAATCAAATATTGGGTAGGGTAGAAAGCGGTGGAAACGGATCGGATAGTGCTCTTAACACTTCGGGTTTCATATTTTCAAAACAAATACGAATGCGAATAGAAATGTTATCAGATACGAATGCGGATCAGATTTTACTCGAGTACGGATACATATCGGATGTTTACACAATTCGGAACAAATACGAATAATAGCGAGTTAGCGACATATTAGTTAAATGAAATGAGTCAATAGCTATGTGACACAAAATAATCAACTTGAAACATATAACAAGTTAATGATAGACATGTTAATGAATAAATACTATTATAAACCCGGATATCTTCCATTTCCATTTCTAAGTTTAATAATAATTTCTAAGTTTAATCATACAAAAAAGTTTGACAACTTATTAGGCTTTTATATTGGATAATTGGCATATTAGGGCTAGAATTGCTTGAATTAGCTCATGGAATTTTATTCAGATACAGATATATGCACTTCCATATTCATATTTGTGTCGAAATCCTGTACCACATTTGTATTTGTATATGTAAAATAAACCCGGATATCTTCCATTTCCATTTCCATTTTAGTTTGGACGTGGATGTTTCAGATAAGAATATGCATTTTTTTCGAATACAAATGTCAGATATTTCGGATTATCCACTACCACTTTCCACCCTTAAAGAATCTACCATAGCTTTCGCATGGCTGTTACAAGAGTAATGTTCAAAACAGTGGCAACTACTTACATGAGGGTCAAACAATGGGATAACACTTCGATCAACCAGGTACTTCCTCAAATGAGAAGCAACAAGTTCCAAAGCCTTCCGCACTCGTGCAGCTTGTCCCCATATTTCAACAATCCTATCTTCTTCAAGTGCAACAGGCGGCAAGTCGCAATCTGCATGGTCAAAGCACGCAAGGAATGACATACTGGCTAAAGGACACTGGATGCTGAACAATAAACCAAAGAATAACCACCGAAATAAATGCTCCCTCTTTTCATAAATAACTAAATAAGTGACGGTGGTTTTAGTTCAGTTTGAACTAAAACCACATCACTTATTTATGAACGGAGGTAGTATATAATCCAAAAGACATCAACTGGAAGAATGTCATATTGAAACTGCTTATCATCGTATTGGAAAGATAGTAACTCGAGGTAATAGCAACTTTCTGTTCAAATAAGAGTGAGCTCGGCATAAGGGTGAAACCCACTTTTGCCTAAATGATGGATGCAGTGGAAAACGTAATTCATCTCATTTTTAATAGATATATTATTCTCTTATTTAGTGAACTCATTGTAGAACCGTAGCATTCACGGGCAATCTTTTGGTGACAGTACTAACACACAAGTCAAGCAAATCAGTTACACAAAAATCAAAGGATACATGATTGGATGGTTGGTAGGACTTAAAACTAGAAGTACATATTGTACTCTATAGAAACACTCTACATATAGATGACTACAGGTGCAAATTATACAAGTAGACTCTTGGTCTACATTGATTGAACTATCTTCTTCCGCCTTCACTAGCAACTTGACTGATTTCTCCATACAACAACAACAAAGCCTTTAGTCCCAAACACGTTGGGGTAGGCTAGAGGTGAAACTCATAAGATCTCGCGACCAACTCATGGTTCTGGCACATGGATAGCAAGCTTCCACGCACACCTGTCCATGGCTAGTTCTTTGGTGATGCTCCAATCCTTCAAATCTCTCTTTACGGACTCTTCCCATGTCAAGTTCGGTCTACCCCGACCTCTTTTCACATTATCCGCATGCTTTAGCCGTCCGCTATGCACTGGGGCTTCTGGAGGCCTGCGTTGAATATGCCCAAACCATCTCAGACGATGTTGGACAAACTTCTCTTCAATTGGCGCTACCCCAACTCTATCTCGTATATCATCATTCCGGATTCGGTCCTTCCTTGTGTGGCCACACATCCATCTCAACATGCGCATCTCTGCCACACCTAACTGTTGCACATGTCGCCTTTTAGTCGGCCAACACTCAGCGCCATACAACATTGTGGGTCGAACCACCGTCCTATAGAACTTGCATTTTAGCTTTTGTGGCACCCTCCTGTCACAATGAATGCCAGAAGCTTGGCATCACTTCAGCCATCCGGCTTTAATTCGATGGTTCACATCTTCATCGATATCCCCATCCTTCTGCAACATTGACCCCAAATATCGGAAGGTATCCTTCTGAAGCACCACCTGACCATCAAGGCTTACGTCCTCCTCCTCCTCGTGCATTGTAGTACAGAAAGCGCACCTCATGTACTCGGTTTTAGTCCTACTAAGTCTAAAACCTTTCAATTCCAAGGTTTGCCTCCATAACTCCAACTTCCTGTTGACCCCCGTCCGACTATCATCGACTAGCACCACATCGTCCGCAAAGAGCATACACCATGGGATATCTCCTTGAATATCCCTTCTGACCTCATCCATCACCAAGGCAAAAAGATAAGGGCTCAAAGCTCACCCTTGATGCAGTCCTATCTTAATCGGGAAGTCATCAGTGCCGCCATCACTTGTTCGAACATTTGTCACAACATTATCGTACATGTCCTTGATGAGGGTAGTGTACTTTGCTGGGACTTTGTGTTTCTCCAAGGCCCACCACATAACATTCTGCGGTATCTTGTCGTAGGCCTTCTCCAAGTCAATGAACACCATATGCAGGTCCTTCTTTTGCTCCCTATATCTCTTCATAAGTTGTCGTACCAAGAAAATGGCTTCCATGGTCGACCTTCCAGGCATGAAACCAAACTGATTTTGGTCACGCTTGTCATTCTTCTTAAGCGGTGCTCAATAACTCTCTCCCATAGCTTCATTGTATGGCTCATCAGTTTAATTCCACGGTAATTAGTACAACTCTGAATATCCCCCTTGTTCTTGAAGATTGGTACTAATATACTCCGTCTCCATTCTTCTGACATCTTGTTTGCCCGAAAAATGAGGTTGAAAAGTTTGGTTAGCCATACTATCGCTATGTCCCCGAGGCTTCTCCACACCTCAATGGGGATACAATCAGGGCCCATCGCCTTGCCTCCTTTCATCCTCTTTGAAGCCTCCTTGACCTTCGACTCCTGGATTCGCCGCACAAAACGCCTGCTAGTATCATCAAAGGAGTCGTCCTGATCAATGGTAGAGCTCTCACTCTCCCCATTGAACAGCTTGTCAAAGTAATCCCGCCATCTATGCTTAATCTCCTCGTTCTTCACCAAGAGTTGGTCTGCTCCGTCCTTGATGCACTTGATTTGGTCAACATCCCTCATCTTCCTCTCTTGGATCTTCGCCATCTTATAGATGTCCCTTTCGCCTTCCTTCGTGTCTAACCGTTGGTAGAGGTCCTCATACGCCCGACCCCTTGCTTCACTCACAGCTCGCTTTGCGGCCTTCTTTGCCATCTTGTACTTCTCTATGACTGATTTCTCCATAACCAAACTAATAGGGAAGCAAAACCAACATTTTCCAGTAGCACACATATATATCATTAAGGCACAAACCATTACTACAGCTAAAAAACATTTCAGAACTGCTTTTCAGTCTATGATTGACACATGCAACCTTGTTTGAGAAAATATACTAATGTAAAAGCAACAAAACATCATATGTTTACCGAATTTCAGCTTTGCCCCAACAGAGATGCCAAGCAAACTAATGACATCCGACCAAAATATAAGACGTTTTTGCAGTTTAAATTGAACCACAAAAACGTCTTATATTTTGGTACAGAGGTAGTATATGCTT
The DNA here is from genome assembly GCF_904849725.1 of Hordeum vulgare subsp. vulgare. Classification (NCBI taxonomy): domain Eukaryota; kingdom Viridiplantae; phylum Streptophyta; class Magnoliopsida; order Poales; family Poaceae; genus Hordeum; species Hordeum vulgare. Next base: position 230,262,018 of record NC_058518.1, on the reverse strand, counting down.
AAGTAAGCCACAATTCATGTTCCTTATTGACAAATTGGTAGAGGCTAGGGTTCTGCCAGGTCTCGGACGTAGGTTGTAGGGGTGGAAGTGCGGGCTGCGAGGTTGGGGACGCCGGTGCCGGCGGTTGGGCGCCGTCGCGGCGTGAGAGAGAGAGAGAGAGGCGACTAGGGTTTGGGGCTTCCGTCTCCCTGTTTATTGTCTGCTTAATATCGAAGGGGTACATGTGTTTATAAAGGAGGACAGCCTGCACTAAACCCTAGATAACTTGGACTCTACTATAACTTGGACTCTACTATAACTTGGACTCTAAGATAGCTAAGATAACTTGGGCTAAGCCCGTAACTAACCCTGCCCATTGGGCCTCCTCCGTTGGTACGTTGTACCGGTCATAACATCTCTCCCCACCTTCTCAAACAGCTCGTCCTTGAGCTGAACATCTGGAAACTGCTGGCGGAAATCGTCGAGCTTCTCCCAAGTCGCTTCCTCCTCTTGCAGGCTGGTCCACTGTACCAAGACATGCCAGACGCTGCGACGCTGTTGCGCCTGCAGCACCTTCACCACCTGTGCGGAAGCTGGAAGGAGGCGGCCATCCGAAGTAGGAGGAAGGGTCGGCGTCGCTGCAGGAGGGTCCCCGCGGTAGGCCTTCAGTAAGCCGACATGGAAGACGTGGTGGAGGCGAGAACCAGCTGGCAGCTCCAAGTGGTATGCGAGTGTGCCGACACGCTCCAGCACACGAAAGGGACCGGCGTAGCGAGGTCCCAATTTGCGCTTGGAGCACGGGTCCAGAGACTGCGTGGTCCTGTGGAGGAGGCGCAGCCACACCCAATCGCCCACCGCGAACTCCGCCTCACGATGATGAGCATCGTAGTACTTCCGGGCCAGATGTTGTGCTTGGAGAAGACGCTGGCGCGCCTTAGCCAGAATGTCGTCGCGGGTGCGGAGTAAGTTGCCCGCCGTCTCGGACCGAGCCGTCCCAGGCTCGTAATGGAGCATCGCCAGAGGTGGGCGCCCGTAGACCACCTCGAAAGGCGTGGTGCGCAAGGCGGAGTGATAGGAGGTGTTGTAGCAGTACTCCGCCCACGCCAACCAGTCCACCCAAGCTCGTGGACGATCACCAGTAACACAACGCAGGTACATGGTGATCACCTTGTTGACCACCTCGGATTGGCCGTCTGTCTGAGGGTGGAACGTCGTGCTCATGCGGAGCTTCACGCCCGCCAGTCGAAAGAGATCCCGCCAGACATGTCCCGTGAACACGGGATCACGATCGCTGACGATGGACGAAGAAAAACCGTGGAGGCGGACGATGCCGTCGAAGAAGGCACGCGCCACGGAGGCGGCTGTATATGGATGACCCAGGGCGATGAAGTGCGCGTACTTGGAGAAGCGGTCAACCACCGTGAGGATGACGGACTTGCCGCCTGTTAGACCTTTCAGCCTGAGCATTGATATTTGTGGATGACACTAGGAGAGTTGGGACAATTTTCGTTGGTTTATTTCTCACACAATGCCATGCCAACCTGAGGGGTTGGGGATACATATTTATAGGCTGCTAGCCAGCCAAGCATATGCTAAGATGCTAGTCTAAGATGCTAGTCTAAGATGCTGCTAAGATGCTAGTCCAAGATGCTATCCTAACTGCCAGTCCTTGATGGTCAAGGATTCTATCCTAACAGCCACAAGGACCATGTGCTGCAGCCCCAAAAGGACTATGTGCTGCAGCCCCACAAAGACCATAGTACATAGACTTATCCATCATTCTCCCCCTAAGTCTTGTACGTCGTCTTGTGGGAGAGTCGAATCATCCCAATCCTGGAGCAGAGTTCGAGGAACTTGATCCTCCCAAGAGGCTTGGTGAGCAGGTCTGCGAGCTGGTCCGTGGTGTTGATGTAGCTCGCCTCGATGCTCCCTTCTTCCAAGCAGCTGCGGATGAAGTGATACCTCAATCGGATGTGCTTGCTCCGCTCATGAAAAACGGGGTTCTTTGCCAGGGCCAGGGCGGACTTGCTGTCCACCAGGAGCTGCACCGTTCTAGTGTCTCGGACGAGGAGATCACCAAGCAATCGAGCAAGCCAGAGTGCCTGAGTGCAGGCGGTGGAGGCCGCTATGTACTCGGCCTCACAGCTGGACAGGGCCACCACCTGCTGCTTGACCGATTGCCAGCTCACGAGACACTTGCCGAGGAAGAAGAGGATCCCGCTCGTGCTCTTGCTGGTGTCGATGTCGCCGGCGTGGTCGCTGTCCCTGTACCCGACGAAGTGTGCCGCCCCCGGACACCTAGGGTAGTGGAGGCCGTGGTCGAGGGTCCCTGCCACGTAGCGGACGATTCTCTTCACTGCCTGCTGGTGCTCCGACGTCGGTCGCTCCATGAACCGACTGACATAGCCGACGGAGAATGCCAAGTCCGGCCGTGTGTGGGCGAGGTAGCGAAGGCTCCCCACAAGGCGTCGGTACTGCGTAGCGTCCACTTCCTCCGTCGTGCTGTCGCGGCTCAGTTTCAGCCTCTCCTCCATCGGAGTGAGAGCTGGGTGGCAGTCGGTGAGCCCAGCTAGCTCAACGATGCGCTTGGCGTAGGCGGACTGTCGAAGCGCGATCCTGGAGTGATCCTGGTGCACCTCGATCCCTAGATAGAAGGGGAGGAGCCCCAGATCACTCATCTGGAAGGTGGCCTTCATGTCTTCCTTGAACGCCGCCACCTCTGCATCTTTGATGCCGGTGATCACCAAGTCGTCAACATAGACGCCCACCAGCAGGGCATTACCTCCACTGCCCCGTCGGTAGACGGCCGCCTCATGCGGGCTTTGCTCGAAGCCCATCTTCTTTAGCGTGGAGTCCAGCTTGGCGTTCCACGCCCTAGGTGCCTGCCGTAGGCCGTAGAGAGCCTTACGCAGGCGGAGTACCTTGCCCTCCTGGCCAGGGATCGCAAATCCCGGTGGCTGATGCACATAGACTTCCTCCTTCAAGTCGCCGTTGAGGAATGCCGACTTGACATCCATGTGATGGACACGCCAGCCCTCCTGGGCAGCTAGCGCAAGGAGAAGTCGCACGGACTCCATCCGTGCCACGGGAGCGAAAGCGTCGTCGAAGTCGACTCCTTCCTGCTGCAAGAAGCCTCGAGCCACCAAGCGAGCCTTGTGCTTGATGATGGCGCCGGCTCCATCCCTCTTCAGCTTGAACACCCACTTAAGGGTGATTGCGCGGTGACCACGAGGGAGGTCAGCGAGCTCCCAGGTGCGGTTCTGCTCGACCGCATCCATCTCCAACTGCATCGTGGCGCGCCATGCCGCGTCTTTCTCGGCCTCTGCAAAAGACCGAGGTTCGCCGTCCTCACACGCGAGTTGTAGCTGCGCCTCCAGGTTGCGTGGCACCAGTCCCGGCACCGGCTGGTCGCCGAGTAGATTATCCATCGTACGATACCGTAGCGGTTCGCCGCTATGATACGCGTCGATGCGCTCCTCGTCGTGAGTGAGCGGGGAAGCGAACTTCATCGGGTTGTGCTCTGCGTGAGCTGGTGCTGATGAAGACGAGCCCGGAGTGGTGACTGTCGGGGCTGGAGTATGCGGCGTCGCCGGTTGTGGTGCCGTCGGCGTAGCAGGCACCGGAGTCGATGTAGTTTTGGGGGCTGGGGTAGACGTGCTCGGCGAAGAGGAGCTGCTTGCTCCCCTAGCTTCCTTGAAGTGGACGTACTCGACAATGAAGTCGTCATACGTCGGCGTCGAGCCGTCGTCCACCGCCTTGTCCCATTTCCACCCTCGCCCTTCATTGAACACGACGTCTCGCGCCGTGCGCACACGCTGTGTCTCTGGGTCGAGGATGCGGTAGGCCTTTGAGCCCTCCGCATAGCCGATGAAGACTCCCGGAGTACTCCTGTCGTCGAGCTTGCCGATGTGGCCGAGCTCTTTGGCGAACGCAAGGCAGCCAAAGACCCCCAAGTGAGAGACCGCCGGCTTCCGCCCATGCAAGGCCTCGTACGGCGTCCTGCCGTCGAGTGCCTTAGTAGGCGAGCGGTTGAGGATGTAGACGGCCGTTAGCACCGCCTCTCCCCAGAAAATAGCCGGCATCCCTCTCTGCTTGAGGAGAGCCCGAGCCATCCCCACAACCGTCTGGTTGCGCCGCTCGACGACGCCGTTTTGCTGCGGGCTGTACGGCGCGGAGTAGTGGCGCTGGATGCCCTCATCAGCGCAGTACGACGCGAATTCAGCCGCCGTGAATTCGCCACCGTTGTCAGTGCGCAACACGCGCAGTTTGCGGCCGCTCTCCGCCTCCACAGCAACCTGCGCACGCCTGATGGCGTCCGGCGCCTCTCCCTTACTGCCGAGGACCATCACCCACATGTAGCGAGAGAGGTCGTCGACGAGCAGCAGGAAGTAGCGTCGACCTCCTGGTGTGGCTGGCGTCACCGGGCCGCACAGATCTCCGTGCACGAGCTCCAGCCTCTCCTTGGCCCGAAAACTCGCCTGCTGGGGAAAGGGGAGTCGTCTCTGCTTCGTCAGCACACAGATGTTGCAGAACTGCTCCACATGGTCGAGGCATGGCAGGCCTCGCACCATCTCCTTGGCACTTAGACGCTTCAGGGCCTCAAAATGATGGTGCCCAAAGCGCTCACGCCATTGCCACGCCTCGTCGTCCCGACGGACAGCGAGACAGACCGGTTGTGCCACCTGCACATCAAGGACGTAGAGTCGATTTTCACCTCTGGGTACCTTGGCGAGAAGGCGACGCTGGCGATCCCAGATGCGTAGGACCCCATGCTCAATCAGCACGCGTGAGCCGTTCTCATCCAGCTGTCCCAAGCTGATGATGGAGTTCCTTAGCGCAGGGATGTAGTAGACACCGGTGAGCAGCCGGTGCTCTCCCGTCTTGGTGGTGAAGATGACGGAGCCGACGCCCTTAATTTCCATAGCTGAGGCATCCCCAAACTTGACGGAGCCTCGCGCGTCGGAGTCGAGCTCGGCGAAGAATTCCCTTCGACCGGTCATGTGGTGGGTGGCGCCGGTATCGAGGCACCACCCCGCAGTCTTGTCCTTCCCGGAGCCATCGCCGAGAAGAGCGTGTGCTTTCGGCTCGTCGAGGTGGAGGGGAGCCTTTGCGACTGGTGTCGCTGAAGGTAGCTCGATGCTTGCATGCGCCATGAACAGAGCCGTCTCCTCCTCCGCCGCCTGTGCGACGTGAGCCTGGCCTTGTCGTGGTTGTCGACACTCATTGGCCCAATGGCCAAGCCGGCCACAGTTGTGGCAGCTGTTGTCCTATGCCGGCTTGGGCTTGCCAGCGACGCCGTCCTTGGCGCCTCCGCGGGCGTCACCTTCGGCACGTCCTTGTGCCTTGCCGCCCCTTCGCGCCTTGCGCTGCTTGCCGCACTTGCGGCCGCCCGTCGTGGAAGAAGGCTCCCCCTTCTTCTTGTCACCAAGGCTGGCATCCCACTGCTCCCGAGTTAGGAGCAGCTTCCCGCCGGTGGTGATGGGCCCTGAGGGAGGCTGTGGCTCGTCGGTGTCGACGACCTTGAGGCGACCTATCGCCTCCTCGATCGTCATTGTGGAGAGGTCCAGCAAAGACTCGATCGAGCGAGCCATCTGCTTGTACTTCTCGGGAATGCACCAGAAAAGCTTCTCGACAGCTCTCTCCTCGGTGTAGGTGGCATCGCCGAACTTCACCATCTTCTGCAGTAGAGTGTTGAGACGGAGAGCAAAGTCAGCAACGTCCTCACCTGGCTTGAAAGCCAGGCTCTCCCACTCCTTACGAAGTGCCTGCAGTGTGGACTTGCGAGCACGGTCGCTGCCGATGCGTGCCGCGGCGATGGCGTCCCAAGCCTCCTTGGCAGTCCGCTTGTTGGAAAGCGAGAACTGCATCTCGGGCGGGACTGCGGCGATGAGGGCGTCCAGCGCCCGTCGATCTTCTTGATGGTCGACGTTGCTGTCCTGGACTGCCTCCCACAGCCGCCGCACCTAGAGCCTGATCTTCATGATCGCGGCCCACTCGACGTAGTTCGTTTTAGTGAGGGTAGGCCACCCAACAATGGGACCAACATCCCTGACCACAGTCCGGACCTCGTAGAGGCCGCGGTCCTGGTCGTTGCAGCCGCCGTCGCCGTGCGCACCTCCACCTGGAGCGCGGGCGTGCTCGGCTGCCCACTGCGCTGTCCGCTCTTGCGCCACTTTGGCGCGGTCTGCGTCGGCGCCGTCGTCCGCAGGCGCGGAGCCGTTGGAGCTGCCGGAACCAACGCGGAGTGCCTTGGCACCCGCTGTAGCCTCACGTGCTGCCTCCGCTGTTGCTGCTGCTTCTACCTCCGCCCTGGCTGCTTCTACCTCCGCTCTGGCTGCTGCCAGCTCCGCTGCAGCCAGCCTTGACACCCTTGCTGCCGGAGCAGCTGCTGCTACAGCTGCTCGCTCACGCTCCTCTGCCACGGCGCGCTCGGCCTCCTGCCAGCGCCGTATGCTCGAGGTAGCCGTGTGCTGAGAGCGACCTGCAGACATGGCTCGCTGCAGGGGGGCTGTTGCGTGAAGAGGAGGCTGTTGCTGACGAGCTGCTGCTCGACAGTCCTGAGGGAGGGAGGTAACTAGGGGCAGTCAGAGCAGCTGCTGCTACCGGCTTAGGCTGCTCAGCTCCCGGTGAGAGAGGTGAGCAGGAAATGCTCAGGGTACAAGATAACGAGGCTCTGATACCACTTGTTAGACCTTTCAGCCTGAGCATTGATAGTTGTGGATGACACTAGGAGAGTTGGGACAATTTTCGTTCGTTTATTTCTCACACAATGCCATGCCAACCTGAGGGGTTGGGGATACATATTTATAGGCTGCTAGCCAGCCAAGCATATGCTAAGATGCTAGTCTAAGATGCTGCTAAGATGCTAGTCCAAGATGCTATCCTAACTGCCAGTCCTTGATGGTCAAGGATTCTATCCTAACAGCCACAAGGACCATGTGCTGCAGCCCCAAAAGGACTATGTGCTGCAGCCCCACAAAGACCATAGTACATAGACTTATCCATCACCGCCCACCTTGGGAAGGCCCTCGATGAAGTCCATGGAAATATCCGCCCACACCTGGGAGGGTACGTCCAGCGGCTGCAGTAGACCTGCGGGTCGTAGTGTCTCCGTCTTGTTCCGCTGGCACGTCACGCACGACCGCACCCAGTCGCGGACCATCGCGACATCACCGGGGATGTAAAAATGAGCACGGAGACGATGGAGAGTCTTCTGCACGCCCTCGTGCCCTGCAGAGTGCGCCAAAGTCAGGACCTAGTGGCGCAGGTCGCCATGGTCGGGCACGAAGATGCGACGGCCATGTAGGAGCAGCCCCTCGTCCAAGCGCCAGGGCGCGTCCAGCTCGCCGGCGTCAAGGCGCTGGCGCAGGCCCTGCGCATCCGCGGCCGTCGAAGTTGCCCGGCGAATGTCGTCGATGAAGGCGAAAGATGGCCCGGAGTGGATGCACATGATAGTGCCAGCCATGGCGACGTCGTCCGCAACATCCTCAGTGTCGCGGCGGGACAAGGCGTCGGCGACCGTGTTGAGACGGCCGGGGCGGTACTCGACGGTGAAGTCCAAGCCGAAGAGCTTGCTGATCCACTGGTGTTGCGGAACTGTGGAGAGGCGCTAGTCCAACAAGAACTTGAGGTTGTAGTGGTCCGTGCGCACAGGGAATGACCGCCCCAAAAGATAAGGCCGCCAGTGGCGCACCGCCTGAACCAGCCCAATAAGCTCACGCTCGTACGCCGCGAGCTTGTGATGGCGAGCGGCGAAGGGGCGGCTGAAGAAGGCGAGCGGTCCCTCGCCCTGGTGGAGGACGGCGCCGAAGCCGATGCCAGAGGAGTCGCAGTCCACCACGAACGGCATATCAAAGTCCGGCATCTGGAGGACGGGTCCCGTCGTGAGCGCCCGCTGGAGAGCCTCGAATGCCGTAGTCGCCTCCTCGTCCCAGGAGAAGGCGTCGCGTCGAAGGAGACGCATCAGTGGCGCGGCGATGAGGCCGAAGTCCCGGATGTACTTCCGGTAGTAGCCGGCGAGGCCCAAGAAGCCGCCGAGCGCCCGCGGTGACCGCGGGGTCGGCCACGCGGCGACAGCGGCGACCTTGTCCGCGTCCATCGCTACCCCGTCCGCCGAGATGACGTGCCCCAGGTACGCGACGGAGGTCGTGCCGAACGAGCACTTCGAGCGCTTGAGGTGAAGACGATGCGCTCGAAGCTCGTTGAAGATGATGGCCACGTGTTGTAGGTACTCCACCCAAGATGCACTGTAGATAAGAATGTCATCAAAGAAAACAAGCACAAAGCGGCGCAAGTATGGGCTGAGCACGTCATTCATCAGGGCCTGGAAGGTCGCCGGCGCGTTGGAGAGGCCCAACGGCATCACCAGGAACTCGAAGTGGCCATGGTGAGTGTGGAACGCCGTCTTCTCGATGTCGTCAGGGTGCATGCGCACCTGATGGTAGCCCGAGCGAAGGTCGAGCTTGGTGAAGAAGCGCGCTCCGTGTAGCACGTCCAAGAGCTCATCCACGACGGGGATGGGGAACTTGTCTTTGGACGTCAAGGCGTTGAGGGCGCCGTAGTCGATGCAGAAGCGCCATGTGCCGTCGGGCTTGCGCACAAGGAGCACCGGGGCGGAGAACGGCGATGTCGAAATCCGGATGATGCCCTGCGCGAGCATGACCGCCACCTGACGTTCAAGCTCGTCTTTCTGCAACTGAGGGTACCGGTACGGGCGCACGGCGACAGGTGCCGTGTCCGGCAGCAGGTGGATGCGGTGGTCACAGGGCCGCACGGGAGGGAGGCCCTGTGGCTCGTCGAAGATGTCGCTTTGCTGCTGCAGGAGGTCGGCCAGGAGGGGATGCGCCTCGTCCAGTGCCGCCGCCATCAACTGAAGCTGCGGGGTCGCGGTGCCGGAGCCGCCGATGCCTGTCCACTGAACGCGACGGCCGCCCTCACGCCAGAAGATGAGGGACAGCACATCGAGGTCCCAAAGGATGGGGCCGAGAGTGGACAGGAAGTCGATGCCGAGGATGAAGTCGTAGCAGCCCAGGTTGATGTCGACGCAGTCGATGGAGAACGGCTCGTCGCCGATGAGGACGGGAACCTGCCGCGCCACCCCCTGGCAAGCAAGGCGGTCCCCGTTGGCGACGGTGACGCTGAACTTCTCCGAGCCCGCCGGTTGGAGTGCGAGGCGACGCATGGCGTCCCCGGACAGGAAGTTGTGCGTCGAACCCGTGTCCACGAGCGTGGTGAGACGCTCCCCGTTGATCGTCACCGGAAGCAGCATCGTCTTTGCCGTCTTGATGCCAGCCATGGCATGAAGGGAGACGACGAAGGCGGTCGCGTCGACCGGCCCGTAGGTCGTGACGCCGGCCTCGGAGAGTGTGCTGGCATCGAGCTCCGCGGTGAGGGCCTCCACCTCCGCGTCGTCGATGGTCTCCAAGTAGAACAGGCGGGCGCATGTATGACCCGGCGGATACGGCTCGTCGCAGTTGAAGCACAGGCCCTTGCGGCGCCGCTCGAGCTGCTCGGCCGACGTCAAGCGTCGGAAGGTGCGTGTCGCCGCGGGGGCAGCCGCAGTAGTGGCCGGCAGGGCGGGGCGTGTCGGGGTGGCGGCTGCCGGGGCGGGGCGGGGCGGGGGACGCGTGCCGCGCCCCGGGAACGCCTACTGCAGGGCGTTGGCGCGCTGCTCGTACGCGCGTGCGTAATTCATGGCCGTCTGCAGGTCCTGGGGGTCGCGCATCTCGACGTCGATGCGGATGTGGTCGGGAAGGCCGCCGACGAAGAGCTCGGCGCGTTGGCGAGCCGTGACGTTAGGCGCATGGCAGGCCAACGTCTGGAAGTGGTCGGCGAAGTCCTGCACCAAGGTGGTGAAGGGAAGGCGACCGAGCTCGGCCAGGCGGCTCGGCTCCCACGTATGGGGGGCCGAACCGGAGGAGACATAGGTCGCAAAAGCGCTCCCACGGAGGCATCCCGCCCTCGTCCTGCTCGAGGGCGTAGTACCACGTCTGGGCGGCGCCACGGAGGTGGTTGGAGGCGATCCACGTGCGGTCGGACGCCATGGTCCGCTGCCCCCTGAAAAACTGATCGCACTGATTGAGCCAGTTCAGGGGGTCGACGGTGCCGTCGTAGGTGGCGAACTCCAGCTTGGTGAAGCGGGGCGGCTGCTGCACGTGTGGCGAGGCTGCATAGGCGCCCTCGTGACGACCCAGCGCGGCGGAAGGAGTGTTGCAGCACCATGGAGCTCCCGGCGTACAGGTCGGTGTACCCGCCGAGCCCCCCGAAGGTGGGGGCGGGTGGCTGCAACACCGTCGGCTGTAGCGGCGCCGTCGTGTAGGTCGGCGTGTCGATCCACGTCGGTAGCGGGGACGACGACGGCGGCCACCGGACCTGGGTGATTGGCAGGCCCTGGGGCGCGAAGGGCGCCGCCGGCGGAGGCGGTGGTGGCGGGGTTGTGTACGGAGCCTGGAGGAAAGTCCGGAGGTTCGAGACCGCCAGGTTGAGGTCGCAGATCGCTGAGGACATCCCCGCCGGGGAGAGGACGGGGGCGGGTTCGGCCGCCAGGGCCGCGGTACCGGAGGCGGCCGGACCTGAGGTGGCCGGCGGCGGCGACTGGTGCGGCGGCGGCGGCTGCTGCAAGGTGGCGGGGAAGGCGGTGGTGGCGGCGGCGGTGGTGGTGGGAAGGTCCGACAAACTCATCGAACCCAAGCTACCTGATACCAAATTGGTAGAGGCTAGGATTCTACCAGGTCTCGGACGTAGGTTGTAGGGGTGGAAGTGCGGGCTGCGAGGTTGGGGACGCCGGCGCCGGCGGTTGGGCGCCGTCGCGGCGTGAGAGAGAGAGAGAGAGGCGGCTAGGGTTTGGGGCTCCCGTCTCCTGAGGGAGACAACAACAGAATATTGTTTATTGTCTGCTTAATATCGAAGGGGTACATGTGTTTATAAAGGAGGACAGCCTCCACTAAACCTTAGATAACTTGGACTCTAATATAACTTGGACTCTACTATAACTTGGACTCTAATATAACTTGGACCCTAAGATAGCTAAGATAACTTGGGCTAAGCCCGTAACTAACCCTGCCCATTGGGCCTCCTCCGTTGGTACGTTGTACCGGTCATAACACAAACATTAACAGTTTCACTCCATAAGTGCATATCATCAACAGAATCACATGCACAGATACTAGTACATTATGGCAAATCAATGGTATGGATACAAGGAAGCAGCGGATGTGGAAAAGTGTGTTTACAGGTAGACCAGAAAAAACAACATACCAAGGACATAAATGTTAGTTTTGGAAGCTTCCTCGATAGAATATATCATCACACCTTGCTCCCCAATAAGGCTCATTGCCTGTTCACTTGGTATAAGGATCCGTGCCACAACTGTACTATCAGATCCCATGTCTAAGCCATCATCATAAATTATGTGCTGATATACTCTCAACAGTGCATCCATAGCTGGAGGTATTAATTCATCCGGTTGCTCCGTTGCGAAAATGATAACCTTTCAATGAAAAAGGTGAAATAATTTTTAGGACAACTGAAAGACGAATCATGTCTCCTTTGCATGAACTGAAGTCCATCGGCTTTAGGACCACTGTATGGCAAAACATGCCTTCTTCCGTATGCTGATATACACTAAGAAAGGAAAATAAGTAAAGAATGTGTGGTATAAAACCCAAAAAAGGCAAGATGCAGCATTGATGGAATGCTAAGCATTAAGTTAAAGAATTAGTTGATCTGTAGCAGCCAGTTCCATGCTAGAGTGTTAAGTGTTAACAGAGCATGCTGAGAAAATAATGTCCACATCTCCATTATGAATTACTAGTTGATTGTTAAGCCATGACAGATGGGGCCAGAAATTTTAGTGTAAACATGAAACACTTTTGGTCTAAATATCCAAAAAAGGGCTTGGTTGCAACGGAAAATAATGCAAGGTATATGGACAACAAACACCTATGTTGGATTTTTATATACATGCTAACAATTAAGAAAATTCTACCATATATTAGACAAAAAAAGAATACAAAGGTGTGTTTTCCAATTAATTAGGTTAAATCCTTAGGTTGATCAAAAAGTACAGAGTAGAAATAAGATATCTGTTCAATCGGCAACTTACAGCTCTTTCTGCCCCCGCAAGATGACCACCTATTATACGGATACATGCTTTTGTTTCCTCGCACAGTCTTCTAACCCTCTCTCCTTTGTAACCAATTATTGAACCAAGCTTTGTCGCAGAAATTAGCATCCTGAAGACTGTAGTTCCAGGCCAATCAGGGTACCTATTTTCATCAGCAGAGCAAGTGGTATGGTCACCAGGGCCTACATCATCAGTAATGTCCTGTCCCCTAACAGTCCCAAGAGCTTCCTTCTGAGATTTCCTGACCATTTGAGTAACCCACCGCTCTGTTGAATTTCTCTGCATCTCAGCCATTCCCACCAAGCACTGAAGCATCACAAAAGATAGACAAATACAATAGTGAAAAACTGTATGCACTTTAGCTATTCCCAGTAGCACTGAAGCATCACAACATACAGTGGTGAGGGCATCCCTAGCTCTTTACCATCTTCTCATGTTGCTGATCAAGTCGCTATTCAAGATAAACCTAATGATCCATGTACTGGACCAATAACAAGAGCACGTGCCAACAGGAGTGGACCTAGCGAAAAAAGACCCGGTGTCCCACATGTAATTTTTCGGGGTGTCACACACTATACTATACATGACATATACTCCCTCCGTCCTAAAATAAGTGTCTTAAGCTTAGTATAATTTTATACTAGAGCTAGTACAAAGTTGAGACGGTTATTTTGGGACAGAGGGAGTAGCAAGGAAATTTCTTGGACCTGGTCTCCTGTGCACCCCTATGGTTGAACCTGGGTACGGCCCTGCGTGCCAAGTTACTATCACAACAGCTGAATTCTCTCTTAATTGAGTTTGACAATTTAAATGATGAGGACTTTATACTGCATAAATCCTTGTATCTTTGCATGATCATGTTCGAGGCACCGGAGAACATGAGCAAGGAGTGGAACATGTTGTCATCTAATAATAAGGTGTGCACGAGTAGACGTGGGGGCAAGTGGTGCCATCATCAAATGACGAGAACACAAGATGGGAACACGGTATTCCCTTTTGAGATTCGGTTTGACTGCCAGAAAGTCCAAAAACCGAAATAGGTGCAGAATGTTTATGCATGCTTCAAATAAGGCCAAAAAAATACAACTTGGAAAGCTGGATCTGTGTGCTTTCCAAACTGTATGCTGCTAGCCTTTGACTCGAAGAGATCATGTAGATATCTTCAAAACAATATGTCAGTGTTAATCTGAGTTTCCAAAACAGAGTCATATGAGTTAGGAAAGTTATAGGTCAGTTTGTTTTCGACTCCAACCTTATGTTGACCGTCCAGAAGTCTTTATATACCCTTGTAAATCGTGGCTTGGAGGTCAGACAACGTTTAAGACTATCGTGAAACTCCAGAGAACCGCGCAAGCATTCATCTGAATTCCTATACACCAAGTTTGTTTCAATAGGGAGCATTTACTACTGAAAATTGGGCGTCAGCTATTGTTCCGCTGGGAATTGGGAACTGCTTGTGCTCGGAGGATCCTTACGCAAGTGTGTGGTGTTGCGAATTTCGTCGGGTTGCAAATCATTGCGTCTGGGAACGGGTGAAAAGCCGAAGAAATTGCAGAATTACACAAGTTATCTACATCGATCTCAGAAGGTCGGGTCATCCCGTATGATAAAGACAAATACAATACTGAAAAGAAAACTTATGCATTTCACACATTCCCACTAGCATAGATAGAAAAGCGCAACAATATAAACGAACCTAGGAATAAATGGGTCACAGCTAGTAGGATTTTCCTGTTAAGCCAATCACATTTCTACCGATATAGAGACTGAAATCAAGAACTGAGGCATAATAAAGAATACAGGATCAAGTACATAACTTGATAAAGGTCTAACACCGCTCGATCTCAAGCAGCAGCGTGCGAACACTATGAGAACAAGCTTAAAACCCCACACTCTAAAGCCAGCGATTATACCAAACAAGGGGCCTCCTTCTAGCATCAGAATATCACAACTAAGCCGAGCTCCCGCAACTCGTCCCCAGAACGGAGCTCCGTGATTCCCGCGAGGAAACCGAGACCACACCGTAGCGCCATGTAGGCCTGCTGCGCTAGCCATGCCAATCAGAGGACGCGCCGCACAGAATCGGGAGGGGCGGGAGCGGGGAGAGGGGGGGGCGCATACCTTCAATCAGCGGCCGGCGGCGCGGTCGGCGCCCCGTCGGCGGAGGCGTGGAGCTCGTTGGTGGCGACGCCGGAGCAGGAGGGTGGAGAGGGTTTGGGGGGTTTAGAGTTGGTGGGGCCGGGAAGGTTTTTGGTAGGGACCCACATGTGCAAAGATCCCAATTTTTCTTTAATGATAATAATAACTCTAAGAGGTCTCCCCTTAAAAAAAACTTGAAGAGGTCCCACGAACGCCCTCACAGCCATTCGATCATCACGTCAATGGCTTTTTTCAAAAAAAAATAAAAATTGCGCTACTTCCATATTTTGAAAGGGCAATCGCATGCAAGACATTGCTTTGCTTTTCTTTACTGGCAATGCATGTTAATATTTTATAATATTTTTAAACAACATATTAATTGCTAACACATTAAGAGTATTTGGCAAGATCTAAATTGCATGTAATTTGCATATTGATATTAGATAATATATAATTATAAGGACACGGCTAGGCAGCAACTCAATGTTGGATAAAGATTTCTGGTAACCGGTTAGATTAGGTAAGTACTGGTTTCCCGTACAAAAAAGGAAGGAGAGCGAGTTGCGCTCGTGATCAACCCCCAAGCGCTTCTCGCCCGCGACTGAGAGGCTGAGATGATCCCTCCCCACAAATCACGTGCTCCCCTCCCCCCACCGCGTGACTCTACCTCCTCATCTCTTCACCTGCCCCTTCCCCCTCTCACATCTTCTTCTCTCTCAAGTTACGTGTGAGGACCAAATCGTCATGGATCTAAACCATTAGAGCATCGAAAACTGCTTCCAAAAGCAGTAGTAACACACATAAAAAAGATATGTTGTCGTCAACAAGAGGAAGGAGGTGCGACTTTTTACTCTTATCCCCGTTCTTTTTCATTGTGCTTCTCCTACCCTCCCATCTGTTAAACCTGAATCTTTAGGACAGTATGGATTGTTACACGTACCTTTTTTTAAAGAAAAAATTGATAATTAAGCAACTATAGTGCGATAGTTAAGCAAAAGTAGTGCGGCTGGTGAGCAACTGTATTGTTACAAACGGATGTTGTCAATTACGGATGTTTTATAGCAATTGTTGTCAGATTTGTAGGCAATTGTAGTGCAATGGTTAAGCAAAAATAGTGCACATGGAAGTTGTGATGTAAGAAAATAGACCTGGTACATGGATAGAAAACAGTAACAAATGCCAAGCAAAATAGATTGCTTCGTTTAAAGAAACATAGTTCGGATGGTAAGCAACTATTGGCTGATAATTTATGCTATAAACTCTAAAGGTTTGCCGCAATTGTTGATAAACTTGCAAGCAACCGACTATGTGATAGAAACCAACTTTTATAGATTAATTTCCTGATTTGTGTAACGGCAAGCGGATTTTTAGAGGTGAATGATTTCATACATAGTCATCGCAGCAACCAACTTAGTGCTTAAAAAAATGAGCAACTTGAGGTTGATTTTTTAGCAACAACATGTGTACCTACTATGAGGAAGCGTTGCATGCGAAATAAAAAAATTCCTACACACAAGCAAAACCTATCATGGTGATGGTCATCTACGAGAGGGGAGATCGGATCCACATACCCTTATAGATCACTAAACGGGAATCGTTAAGAAACTCGGTTGATGTAGTTGAACGTCTTCGCGATCCGAATCGCAAGCATCCCACGAACTTTGTCCCGGTCTAGTACCGAACGGACGACACCTCCATGTTCAGCACACGTACACCTCGATGACGATCTCTGCCTTCTTGATCCAGCAAGAGAGATGAAGAGGTATATGAATTCTCTGACAGCACGACGGCGTGGCGGTGATGATGGTGGAGCTACTCCGGCAGGGATTCGTCATGCCGTACCGAACTAGCTACGAGGTGTCAAGAACTTGTGGAGGGAGAGAGGGCTGCACTATGGCTTGGGGTGCCAAAAGCCTCTCTCACCTCCACTATATATAGGTGGAACTAGAGGAAGGGTTGCCTTCCTCCTACTCCAAGGAGAGGGGTCGGCCGAGCCAAGAGGTGGAGAGTCCTCCTCCAATTTAGTTTGGTGGAGGACTCCCTTCCTACTTGGCCACCTCCTTCCCTTTTTTTCCTTTTCTTTTTTTCCTTTTGCACTCTTGGCCGAAATAGGTTATTGGACTGGCCGCACCAGCCCACTAAGGTCCGGTGCGCCACCCATAGGCCTATTAGGTCCTCTCCCGGGCGAGTGGCCCCTCCCAGTAAAACACCAAAACCCATTCGTCACTCCCGATACTTTGCCGGTAATGTCTGAAATCTTCTCGGAAGCCAAATGCTACATTCCTATATATCAATCATCGTCTCCGGGCCATTCTGGAAACCCTCGTGATGTCCTGGATCTCATCTGGGACTCCGAACAACATTCGGTTACAACATCAATATTCAACTATACCCAAACGTCATTGAACCTTAAGTGTGCAGACCCCGCGGGTTCGAGAACTATGTAGACATGACCGAGACACTTTTCGGTCAATATTCAATAGCGGGACCTGGATGCCCATATTGGATCCTACATATTCTATGAATATCTTATCGGTTGAACCTCTATATCAAGGATTTCGTCAATCTCGTATATCATTCCCTTTGTCCTTCGGTATGTTACTTGCCTGAGATTCGATCGTCGCCATCTCCATACCTATTTCAATCTCGTTATCGGCAAGTCTCTTTACTCGTTCCATAATACAAGATCCTGTGGCTAACTCTTTAGTCACATTGCTTGCAAGGCTTGTTTGTGATGTTGTATTATCAAGTGGGCCCCGAGATACCTCTCCATCATATGGAGTGACAAATCCCAGTCTTGATCCATGCTAACTCAACAGACACCTTCGGAGATACCTGTAGAGCACCTGTATAGTCACCCAGTTACGTTGCAACGTTTGATACACACAAGGCATTCCTCTGGTGTCAGTGAGTTACATGATCTCATGGTCATAGGAATGTATACTTGACATGCAGAAAACAATAGCAACAAAATAACATGATCACATGCTACGTTTATAGTTTGGGTCTTGTCCATCACATCATTCCCCTAATGATGTGATCCCGTTATCAAGTGACAACACTTGTCTATGGCTAGGAAACCTTAACCATCTTTGATCAATGAGCTAGTCAACTAGAGGCTCACTAGGGACATTGTTTGTCTATATATCCACACATGTATTTTGTTTCCATTCTATACAATTATAGCATGGATAATAAACGATTATCTTGAAACAGGACATAATATAATAACTATTTTATTATTGCCTCTAGGGCATATTTCCAACAGTCTCCCACTTGCACTAGAGTCATCACATCTCACGTGATTTACAATGTAACGAATCTAACACCCATACAGTTCCGGTGTTGATCATGTTTTGCTCGTGGAAGAGGCTTAGTCAGCGGATCTGCAACATTGAAATCCATGTGCACTTTGCAGATATTTATGTCCTCCTCCTTGTTGTTATCGCGGATGGCATTGAAGCGTTGCTTTATGTGTCTGCTCCTCTTGTGAAACCTTGGTTCCTTGGCTAGAGCAATGGCACCAGTGTTGTCACAACACAGATTTATTGGATCCAGTGCACTCGGCACAACTCTAAGAACTGTCATGAACTGCTTCATCCAGACACCCTTAGCCGCCTCCTAGGCAGCTATGTACTCCGCTTTGCATGTAGAATCATCTACGACGCTTTGCTTGGAACTGCACCAGCTTACCGCACACCCGTTAAGAATAAATATGTATCCGGTTTGTGACTTAGAGTCATCCGGATCAGTGTTGAAGCTTGCGTCGACGTAACCCTGTATGACGAGCTCTTCGTCACCTCCATAAACGAGAAATATTTCCTTAGTCCTTTTCACGTACTTCAGAATATTCTTGACCGCTGTCGAGTGCTACATTCCTGGATTACTTTGAAACCTGCCTGCCATACTTATGGCAAGGCTGACATTCGGTCTAGTGCACAACATTGCATACATGATAAACCCTATGGCTGAAGCATAGGGGACGACACTCATCGTTTCTCTATCTTCTGCAGTTACTGGGCATTGAGTCTTACTCAAATGTATACGTTGTAACACAGGCAAGAACCCCTTCTTGGATTGTTCCATTTTGAACTTCTTCAAAATCTTATCAAGGTATATGCTTTGTGAAAGTCCTATTAGGCATCTTGATCTATCTCTATAGATCTTAATGCCTAATATGTAAGCAGCTTCTCCCAGGTCCTTCATTGAAAAACTTTTATGCAAGTAATCCTTTACGCTTTCCAAAAGTTCTACATTGTTTCCAATCAGCAATATGTCATCCACACATAATATTAGAAACGCTATAGAGCTCCCATTCACTTTCTTGTAAATACAAGCTTCTCCAAAAACTTGTATAAATCCGAACGCCTTGATCACCTCAACAAAGCACTGATTCCAACTCCGAGATGCTTGCACCAGTCCATAAAGGGATTGCTGGAGCTTGCAAACTTTGTCAGCATTCTATGGATCGACAAAACCTTCCGGTTGCATCATATACAACTCTTCCTTCAGAAACGCGTTAAGGAACGCTGTTTTGACATCCATCTGCCAGATTTCATAATCGAAAAATGTAGCTATTGCTAACATGATTCTGACGGACTTAAGCATCGCTAATGGTGAGAAAGTCTCGTCGTAGTCAACTCCTTGAACTCGTGAAAAAAAAACCTTTGCCACAAGTCAAGCTTTATAGACGGTCACATTACCGTTGGTGTCTGTCTTCTTCTTAAAGATCCATTTGTTCTGAATGGCCTTTCGGCCTTCAGGTAATACTTCCAAAGTCCATAGTTTGTTTTCATACATAGATCTTATATCGGACTTCATGGCCTCTAACCATTTGTTGGAATATGGGCTAACCATTGCTTCTCCATAGCTCGTAGCCTCATTGTTGTCTAACAATAAGATTTATAAGACAGGATTCACTCTCGAGCAGTATGTGCCCTTGTCGACCTACGAGGCCCGATAGCAACTTGATCTGAAGTTTCATGATCATCATCATTAGCTTCCTCCTCAACTGGTGTAGCTTCAACAAAAACTTATTTATGTCCTACGCCATCATCTGGTTGAAGTAAAGTTTCTACAACTTCATCAAGCTCTATCTTCCTCCCACTCAATTATTTCGAGAGAAACTCTTTCGCAAGAAAAGCTCCGTTCTTAGCAACAAACACTTTGCCCTCGGATCTGAGATAGAAGGTATACACAACTGTCTCTTTTGGGTAACCTATGAAGACACACTTATCCGCTTTGGGTTCCAGCTTTTCAGGCTCAAGCTTTTTGACATAAGCATCACATCCCCAAACTTTAAGAAACAACAAGTTTGGCTTCTTGCAATACCATAGTTCATATGGTGTCGTCTTAACGGATTTTTATGATGCCCTATTTAAAGTGAATGCAGTTGTCTCCAATTCATAGCCCCAAAACGATAACGGCAAATCGGTAAGAGACATGATAGAACGCACCATATCTAATAAAGTACGATTACGACGTTCGGACACACCATTACGCTATGGTGTTCCAGGCGGTGTCAAGTGTGAAACAATTCCACATTGTCTTAAATGAGCACAAAACTCGTAACTCAGATACTCACCTCCACGATCAGATCGTAGGAATTTGATCTTCTTGTTATGATGATTTTCAACTTCACTCTGAAATTGCTTGAACTTTTCAAACGTTTCAGACTTGTGCTTCATTAAGTAAATATAACCATATCTACTCAAATCATCAGTGAAGGTGAGAAAATAACGATATCCATCGCGCGCCTCTATGCTCATAGGTCCGCACACATCAGTATGTATGATCTCCAATAAGTCACTTGCACACTCCATTGTTCTAGATGACGGAGTCTTAGTCATCTTGCCCATAAGACATGGTTCACATGTGTCAAGTGATTCAAAATCAAGTGACTCCAAAATTCCTTCAGCATGGAGTTTCTTCATGCGTTTTACACCAATATGACCTAAGCGACAGTGCCATAAGAACTTGGCGTTATTGTTATCAACTCTACATCTTTTGGTCTCAGTGTTATGTATATGTGTATCATCACTATCGAGATTCAACATGAATAAACCCCTCACATTGGGTGCATGACCATAAAAGATATTACTCATATAAATAGAACAACCATTATTCTCCGACTTAAATGAGTAACCGTCTCGCAATAAACAAGATCCAGATATAATGTTCATGCTTAACGCACGCACTAAATAACATTTATTTAGATTCATCACTAATCCCGATGGTAACTGAAGTGAGATCGTGCCGACGGCGATCGCATCAACCTTGGAGCCATTTCCCACGCGCATCGTCACTTCATCCTTCGCCAGCCTTCGTTTATTCTGTAGTTCCTATTTCGAATTGCAAATGTGAGCAACAGAACCAGTATCAAATACCCATGCACTACTACGACAGCTGGTGAGGTACACATCAATAACATGTATATCAAATATACCTTGTTTAGCGTTGGCCGCGTTCTTATCGGCCAAATACTTGGGCAGTTTCGCTTCCAGTGACCAGTCCCCTTGCAATATAACACTCAGTTTCTAGCTTGGGTCCAGCCTTGGGTTTCTTCGTCAGAGGGGCAATAGCCTTGCCACTCTTCTTGGAGTTACCCTTCTTGCCCTTGCCATTTTTCTTGAAACTAGTGGTCTTCTTGACCATCAATACTTGATGTTCTTTCTGGATTACTAACTCAGCGACTTTCGGCATCGCAAACAGCTCGGCAAGTGACTTATTCATCCCTTGCATGTTATAGTTCAAAACGAAGCTCTTATAGCTAGGTGGTAGTAGTGACTGAAGAACTCTGTCAGTGATAGCCTCTTGAGGGATAGCAATCCCCAGCTCAGCTAGACGGTTAGAGTACCCAGACATTCTGAGTATGTGTTCACTGACAGACCCGTTCTCCTCCATTTTGTAAGCATAGAACTTATCAAAGGTTTCATACCTCTTGATCTGGGCATTCTTCTCAAAGATAAACTTCAATTCCTGCAACATCTCATATGCTCCATGACGTTCAAAACGTCTTTGATGTCCCGGTTCTAAGTCATACAAAACTGCACATTGCACTAATGAGTAGTCATCCTTACTCGACTGCCACACATTCTAAATGTCTTGGGTCACTGATTCGGGTGGTGCATCACCTAGCACAACATCAAGGACATATTGCTTTAGGGCAGCCATGAGGATAAACCTCAGATTACGGGCCCAGTCAACAAAGTTGTTTCCATCATCTTTCAGCTTAGCTTTCTCTAGGAACGCATTAAAATTCAGGGTTTTCTACTGTGCGAGCCATTGATCGACAACATAAAATTTTGCAAAGATTACTTAGACTATGTTCAAGATAATTGAGTTTAGCTAATAATATTACTAATAAACTCCCACTCAAATTGACATCCCTCTAGTCATTCGAGTGTCGCATGATCCAAATTCACTAACTCAAGTCCGATCAACACGTGAGTTGAGTTTAGTTTCAATGGTGAACATCTGCATGTTGATCATATCAACTATATGATTCATGCTAGATATTTTGGTCTCTTGTGCTCTGAGGCCATGTTTGTACATGCTAGGCTCATCAAGTTTAACCCGAGTGTTCCATGTGTGCAACTGTTTTGCACCCGTTGTATATGAACGTAGATTCTATCACACCCGATCATCATGTGGTGTATCAAAACGACGAACTGTCGCAATGGTGCACAGTCGAGGAGAACACAATTTTATCTTGAAATTTTAGTGAGGGTCACCTTATAATGCTACTGTCGTCCTAAGCAAAATAAGGTGCATAAAAGGATTAACATCACATGCAAATCATAAGTGACATGATATGGCCATGAACTTATGCTTCTTGATCTCCATCACCAAAGCACCGGCATGATCTCCATCGTCACCAGCGCCACACCATGATCTCCATCATCGTGTTGCCATCAAGGTTGCCGCACTAACTATGATGTTACTACTAAAGCTACTTCTAGCGATAAAGCAAAGCATCACCAAGCGCAAAATAATTAAAGACAACCCTATGGCTCCTGTCGGTTATCGTAGAATCGACGTGCAAGTCGATATTTTAACTATTACAACATGATCATCTCATACATCCAATATATCATATCATGTCTTTGTCCATATCACATCACATGCATACCCTGCAATAGTTAGACGTCCTCTAATTTGTTGTTGCGAATTTTATGTGGCTGCTATGGGTATGTACTATGATCGCATCTTACTTACGCAAATCCACAACGGTGATATGCAAATTGCTATTTAACCTTCTCCAAGGACCGCCTCGGTCAAATCTGATTCAACTAAAGTTGAAGAAACAAACACCCGCCAGTCATCTTTATGCAACAAGTTGCATGTTAGTCGATGAAACCGGTCTCTCGTCAGCCTACGAGTAATGTTGGTTCGGGCCGCTTCAATCCAACAATACCGCCGAATCAAGAAAAGACTAAGGGGGGAAGCAAATTGAACATCAACACGCACAAACTCTTTTGTGTTCTACTCGAGATATCATCTATGCATGAACCTAGCTCATGATGCCATGTGAAACAAAAAAATTCCTAGGCACATGCAAAACTTATCATGGTGATGATCATCTACAAGAGGGGAGATCGGATCCACATACCCTTGTAGATCGCTAAGCGAGAAGCATCAAGAAACACGGTTGATGTAGTCGAACGTCTTCGTGATCCGAATCGCAAACGTCCCATGAACTCCGTCCTGGTCTAGTATCGGACGGACGGCACCTCCGCATTCAGCACATGTACAGCTCGATGACGATCTCCGCCTTCTTGATCCAACAAGAGAGACGAAGAGGTAGCTCAATTCTCCGGTAGCACGATGGTGTGGCGGTGATGATGGTGGAGCTACTCCGGCAGGGCTTCGTCGTGCCATAGCGAACTAGCTACGAGGTGTCAAGAAGTTGTGGAGGGAGAGAGGGTTGCACTATGGCTTGGGGTGCCAAAAGCACCTCCACTATACATAGGTGGAATAAGAGGGAGAGCTGCCTTGCCTCCTACTCCAAGGAGAGGGGTCGGCATAGCCAAGAGGAGGAGAGTCCTCCTCCAATTCGGTTTGGTGGAGGACTCCCTTCCTACATGGCTACCTCCTTCCTTTTTTCCCTTTTGCACTCTTGGACGAAATAGGTTATTGGGTTGGACACACCAGCCCACTAAGGGCTGGTGCGCCACCCATGGGCCTATTAGGTCATCTTCCGGGTGAGTGGCCCCTCCCGGTAAAAGCCCGGAACCCATTCGTCACCCCGGTACTTTATCGGTAATGCCCGAAATCTTTCGAGAAGCCAAATGCAACATTCCTATATATCAATCTTTGTCTTTGAACCATTCCAGAAACCCTCGCGACGTTCGGGATCTCATCCGGGACTCAAAATTGCATTCGGTTACCAACATCAATAATTCAACTACACCGAAACGTCACCGAACCTTAAGTGTGCAGACCCTGCGGGTTCGAGAACTATGTATAGATGACCGAGACACTCTCCGGTCAATATCCAATAGCGGGACCTGGATGCCCATATTGGATCCTACATATTCTATGAATATCTTATCGGTTGAACCTCTATGTCAAAGATTTAGTTAATCCCGTATATCATTCCCTTTGTCCTTCGGCATGTTACTTGCCCGATATTCGATCATCGGTATCTCCATACCGATTTCAATCTCGTTACCGGCAAGTCTCTTTACTCGTTCCATAATACAAGATTACGTGGCTAACTCTTTAGTCATATTGCTTGCAAGGCTTGTTTGTGATGTTGTATTATCGAGTGGGCCCCAAGATACCTCTCCATCATACGGAGTGACAAATACCAGTCTTGATCCATGCTAACTCAACGGACACCTTCGGAGATACCTGTAGAGCACCTTTATATTCACCCAGTTATGCTGCGACGTTTGATACACACAAGGCATACCTCCGGTGCCAGTGAGTTACATGATCTCATGGTCATAGGAATGTATACTTGACATGCAGAAAACTATAGCAACAAAATAACACGATCACATGCTACGTTTATGGTTTGGGTCTTGTCCATCACATCATTCCCCTAATGATGTGGTCCCATTATCAAGTGACAACACTTGTCTATGGCTAGGAAGCCTTAACCATCTTTGATCAATGAGCTAGTCAACTAGAGGCTTACTAGGGACATTGTTTGTCTATATATCCACACAAGTATTTTGTTTCCATTCAATGCAATTGTAGCATGGATAATAAACGATTATCTTGAAACAGGAAATATAATAATAACTATTTTATTATTGCCTCTAGGGCATATTTCCAACACCTACCAGGCAACCGTGTGACTTCAGGAAAAATCATGTATGTGCACGACTGGTCAAAACTCTTAGTTGGAGTTCCTTGTTTATTGTAATCCTAAAGATAGTTCTCCATATATCTTTTTAGGCAACTCCATGTGTGGCAGTAAAAATGCCGACAAAACAAACTCTAATTACGCATGCATTAAAAAATATAGCAACTATAGACAACAAATAAAAAAAGGACTGGTGTGAAAAGGAGTGTTAAAACATTACCTTGAGTTGTAGATTTCTGCCAAGTTAATCTTAAAGGTTCCTTGGTTTAGTCCGCCACTAGAAATATACCGCGTAAATGAAAAAGGGTGAAAAATCATGAAAAAATGATACTAGATATTTGTGGTGATGACAAGTTATACAAGCAAAAATGGTTGAGATTTCTGACATCTTTTTTCATAGATGAGTCCATCCTTCTGACCTCATGAAAAAACATATGAAAAATGCAGGGAAACAACATTATGGATAATAGAGTACATGACGGAGTTGTCCATGGAGAAATCTTTCATTTAAACTTGAACAAAACATTCAAAATGCACAAAACATGTCTTTATCACTAAAACCTACTCAATCCTTCTCGTAATTCTTATCATGAGGGCAATTTTGCAAAAGCCCCTCTAGTTTCTCCCGACCAAACCCACGCTCCTCGTCGTCCTCTCTCGGCACAAGCCCCAGTTGCGCTGCTCCCCACAGTTGCAGCTTCCCTGCCCCTTGCCGCCGCAGCCGTCGTGCTCTACCCGCTACAGCTGCCCTGCTCCCCGGGTCCACCACCGCAGCTGCCTCCTGATCCACCGTCGCAGTTGCCGCTCGCCTGCCTCCCCAAGCTCCCCCGTCCTCATAAAAATCTTCAATTTCCCCAGTGTCATGCTCTCCTCTAGCTGCATCGGAGCTGGTGTTGGCGGGCCTGGATGCGCTGGATCCGGACCACCACCGACAATCTAAAGGCCGACGAGGTTGATGAGTCAGATTGAAAGGATCGATATGATTGGCTAGAGGGGGCTGAATAGGCAACTAACAAATTTTAGCTCTTCTTAACAAATTAGGGTTAGCAACAAAAGGTTCTCTAGATAAACAGCTAGGTGAGCAGCCTATATGATGCTAACAACAACAACAACTAATGCAAGCGAGGAATACACCACAACAATAATAAGGACAAAGTAAAGGTAAGAGATAACCACAAGTGGAACCGGTGGAGACGAGGATGTGTTGCCGAAGTTCCTTCCCTTTGACATGAAGTACGTCTCCATTGGAGCGGTGGGGAGGCACAATGCTCCCCAAGAAGCCACTAGGGCCACCGTATTCTCCTCACGCCCTCACACAATGCGAGATGCCTTGATTCCACTAGTGGTGCCCTTGAAGGCGGCGACCAGACCTTTACAAACAAGGTTGGGGCAATCTCCACACAAAGCTTGGAGGCTTCCAACAAGACCACGGATCTTCACCACAATGGAATGTGGCTCCGAGGTGACCTCAACCGTCTAGGGTGCTCAAACACCCAAGAGTAACAAGATCCACAAGGGATTACTCGGGGGAATCAAATATCTCTTGGTGGAAGTGTAGATCAGGGCCTTCTCAACCAATCCCTAGGAAATCAACAAGTTTGATTGGCTAGCAAGAGAGATCGAGCGAAAATGAGCTTTGGAGCAACAATGGAGCTTGGGGACGTAAGAGGTAGTCTTCTTGGAGAAGATTACCCCTTTATATAGTGGGGGAAAGAATCCAACCATTACCCCCACTCACAGCCCGAGCAAAGCGGTACTACCGCTACTAGGAGCGCTACTACCGCACGGTAGATCAACCAACCATGAAAGTAAAAAATTACTTTCGTGCCTACCACCGCTGAGGCTGCGGTTGTGCAAAAGTCCGATAGAGCGGTAGTAAAAAAACTACTACCGCCCACAGAGCGGTAGTACCACTGGCACCTGCGATACTACCGCAGACACCTGCGGTACTACCGCTGGCACTTTGCACAGACAGGGGGAAACAAGCTTGAGCTCCATTGAAGCGAGGTAAAGGCGGTGCAATAGAACATATGTGTACGTGTTGATTCCACCCAAACCTTTTCGAAGCGGACCCCCTCTTAATAGTACGACTTTCCTATGATTCAAATCCACCAAAGAGAAATTTAGAAAACAACCGTCTTTGATATACTCCGAGGGGCACCAAATCGTCTTGTGCCTAGTCATGAATTATCTGAAATGCTCAATGCACACGATTAGTCTGCACATGCATTGTCATCAATCACTAAAACCACTTAGGGAGAAATATGCCCTAACAATCTCCCCCTTTTTGGTGGAGTGATGACAATACATGATTTGCACAAAAGGATAAAAAATAACATATGCAAACTTAAAATCTATTAATTAGAGATAGTCTCCCCCTTGATGTCTGCATATTTAGAGAAAAGCCATGGACTGCAAAGCACACAATATGGGAAAACACTCCCCCTAGATTTTATAGACGAGGCATTCCTTGCAACAAACTGATTAATCACTAAGAATGGAAGCAAGGCATAGCATGTGAGAATGAAGATAAGGGCACAAAATAAATAGACTCACAAGCTACTAACATACTGGATAATAATGAGACAATAAGGAGAGAGGAGTGATATCATATGTCTCACACCATATGATAGGGTAAGTCTTCTGATCTCACACACAAAATAAAACTAACCAAAGCAACGACGAAGGTTCAACGAACAAAGAGACACGGAAAACAAAAGTACTCGCAAATCCTACACTCTCTCCCCCTTTGGCATCAGGACACCAAAAAGGCAAGGAGGACACCTACGACATAGGTGGTAGCACGAAATGCATAGATATCAGCCATCGAACTCCTCATCAGACTCATCCCACTAAAGATTCTTCCTTTCCATCCAAGCAGCTTCAGGAGTAATGTCTTGCTCAGACCCACTGGAGATGTGCACGTCGAGCTTTCTCAGAATCAGCTTGTCGTGCCGACGACTCTCCTTCTGAGCAACATGGGTCATATACTGCCCCTTTGCCAGCATGCAAAACAAAGTCTTCCTCCGGTCCTTGAGCTTCTTGGCCCAAGATGGCTCGGCAGATGAAGGCACATGTGTCTCTGGAATGCCCTCATCCTCATCCTCATCGGTATCCATGGTTGCAGCAGCTGGTGTAGTAGTAGTGTTGGCCTACTTGTTCTTCTGACACAGCTTAATAGGCTCATGGTGGATCCAGCCGGGAGCATGAAACACCATCTCTGGAAAGGTCACCGCCCACCTCTCCCGTATCAAGTAGAACAAATAAGGGCCATAGATGGGAACCTTATGATGAAAATTATAAAACATTATGTTTAGCTTACGTGACTAATTAACTTATTTCAAAAATTAGGACCAATTTTTTTTCTGAATGCTTATGATGCTTGAAGTGACTATTGTTTGCTTGCTTGCTCGTAAGCTTGTGTTTGATTCTCAATAATTCCTGTTACTCTCTAGAGTCAAAACTCCTGCCTAATGACCATGCCATGTGTTTAGGACCAGAAACTATTTTTACCAAATATTATTTTCACCAAAAAACATTTCTTTCAATTAAGCTTTCAAAACCCCTCACATGGGATTGGTACTACAAGTCCTCAAATTAGGGAATTTATTTTGAACCAATTATTTTATTTAAAACCCATTATCAAAATGACTTCCCAAAACCACAATAATATTATTTTAAAAAGTTATTTCACTATTTTATTTAAATGCCTCCCTGTGAGGAAAGAAATAGTCTCTTATGAAGGAAAGTTATTTTTATTGCTTTAAAAATATTTAAGAAAATTTAGGGGAACTCAGTGGATATATATATTTCATATATATGAGTTCCAACACATGGTCATGTTCAAAATATTGGGCAAACCCCCTTCAAAACCCTTCCTGCCTATTTCAAGCTTTTGGAATATTTCTATAAGAAATATTCTCAATAAATTCCAATAAAATTCCAGCATGTCACCTATGATAAGTTTGATAATATTGCCAAGTTTCATCTCAATCCAAGTTGATTTGACTCCCCTAATTATTATAAAACCCTATCTGTCCAGATCCAAATTTGAGCAACTCTACATTCTCAAGTATCTCCAATTGTGCTCAAATTTGGTAGACATGTTCTGATACTCCAATAATGCATCCACACCAAGTGGCGCATCAAGGAGAATAGAAGAACTTGTCCCAAGCCTCTCAAAACCCTCTCTGTTGATTTCTGACTTTGGGAAACTTTACATTATAAAGTTTCTCCAATTGACCCCAAACTTTTTGGGCATGCTTTAATGCTCAAATAATGCCCACACCAAATATTGGGTTTGTGGGAATTTATTTGAATATCTTTGTAAGAAGAAGTCCATTTCTGCCTATTTCATGGGTTTTCCATGTCCACATTGGAAACCTTGTCCACCAAATCCCAAATTTGGTGTCCAAGCCTATTTTCATCTATCGTTTGATCTTTTTAAGTTTCGTATCCATTGAAGTCCATACGGTTGCCCTGCCATTCATCAAACACCTTGTGTGCACTCACTTTAATGTCTACTTTGGCCCCCTTCCAATTGTACCCTTGAGACCAACTTTCTACCACAACTTCATATAGTTACATTTTACCTCCACTAACATTGCCATGGCCACTCGTCAATTATTGGAGAGATACTCTATGTAACTATTCCTCATTTTACCCTTGGAATCACCATTTCAACCCATCTTGCCCCACTTCTGGTTAAGCCAAAGCCCCCATCTATTTCCAAAGGTCCCCTAGCATCCCAAGGCATCATTTCAAGCCAAGAGATGGCATGCTCATGTGGAGAAAATGAGCAGCACATCTACAAGTTGATTTCTGGCAGAAATGTAGCTTTGTACAGCAAGTACTAGCTACACACCTGTGCCTGATCTCAAACTTGGCATTTTTGTAGTCCTTCCATGTATAAGACTGGTAGACATGGTTTCACCCCAAGTTTTCCCCCTCTGAAAACCACTTTTTCCAGCCCCTAGTTTCCTGCTGCAAATTTAATCAGTGTTCAAACTAGCTCCATATCTACCCAAACTCCACCAGTGCATTGTGGTACTCATGCCTTGCATGTTTGACACCTTGGCCTGGCCAAGGGGTGGCCCAGGACACCAAGTGGGGTGGTGACCACCTCTCTGGAGTGCAGAAACAGTGCTTTGCACCTTGTTTCTTTCCTCCAGACTGTTTCTAGCCAAACCAAGTTGTCTTAGTATGTCTCCGACCTTTATTTTGACCGTTCCAAGCGCTTCCACCCAGCAGCTAGCTTCCAAGCCCTTCCAGGGGTGTGTGGCGTCCATGCACACAGAGCTCCAGAGATCTCTCGAGCTCTCTCTTCCTCTCCCCCTCTTATTCCCTCTCTCCCGATCCTCTGATGCTCTTGCATCTCTTCCCCTCTCCCTAGGGCTCCCCCAGAGCTTCTACTTGAGCCCCCTTGTAAGTGCATCTAGTGCCCCTTAATGATTTTGGTGGTATGAAGACTTATAGGTTAAGTATCTAATGTGTTCATGAGTGTACACAGGATCTAGAAGTCGCCGAGGATTTTGAAATATTCGATGAATATCGACCCCTAAAAATGTATATCTTCGACTAAAGAAATTGGTTATCTGTTGAAGAATTGAATCGCGAAGAAATTGCGATGAAATTGGTATTCCTCATGAAGATATTGAAGACGAGGAATTCGGTGTGTCCCGAAGGAAATCAATCTGAAGACTTTGAAGCATGAAGATTTATTCTTTCTGTTTTATTTTCTTCACTCTTGAGTCATAGGAACACCGTACTGTTAAAGGGGGTCGAGGTAACACTTTGGAATGAATTTCCTCATGATGCTCAACCCAAGCCTAATCCTACCAAAAGCCTCTAGTGAGTAATATGAGTGACATGAGGGCTCTCATAGTTGAGGGCCCCGACCGTTGCCGCAATTCACGCCACATCACCGATCTTTTCCACACCAACGGTCATATTATTTAAGGGCATTAATGTCAAATCATGTTGGGATGCTCCGAGGCTATAAATAGCCGCCCCACAACCATTAGCTGGTTGGCTGCTCCGTTAGAAACTGACACTTGTCATAAGAGCAACCCAAATTCCTGAGAGTCTTCGAGAGTAAATCATCAGTGAGGAAATACCCCAAACACCAAACCACAAACCAAAAACCAAGTGATTGAGCATCACTGAAGAAGTTGTTCCTGTGTGGGACTGAAGCCTTTTACCTTTGAGGACTGTGCATCCTCTAGACGGTTAGGCGTCATGGTCTAGAGCAATGTAGCAGTCAATTGTGGATCGCCAGGTGACCAAGTTTGTGAGGATTTGGAAGTCTGCCCTGAAGACTTACCTCGAGTGTTGGGTGAGGAATGTGTGTTCTTAGCTCAAGGAGAATACGGTAGGGACTGTGTGTCTTTTGGTTTCAATACAAAGCCGCTCCAAACAAGATGTACAACTGTCACTGCAGTTGGAACTGGGTCATCAACCACTGTCTTCAGTGTGAAACGGGTTCTATTTCTTCAACTCTTTCATTTCCTCATATTGTATGTTGAAGATTTTCATTGTCACTGTTTGAAGAATTTTCTGAAGACTTTCTCTGAAATTCCTCAACCCCAAATTCTTCACGCGAGTTAATCCTCACCTGTTTTCTCTATGCGTGCATACTGTGCAAACTGCTTTTCATACTCTTCACCTTGAAAACTGATGTAGTGATACTTTGCACTCCTGATCCTTTGCTGTTTCCGCTGCAAGTTAGTCATCAGTGAGGAATTTCCTCAAAAGGAATTTCCTCAGTGATGAAATTCCCAAAATCTCCTATTCACCTCCTCTAGTCGATATAACGCACTTTCAATTGGTATCAGAGCAAGGTACTACCTTGTTCTGTGTGATTTTGGCTTAACCACCTTGAGTTTTAGTTATGTCAACTGCAGGCATGATCAAGGTTACTGCAGGATGTCCTACTTTCGAAGGAAAGGACTTTCCCTTCTGGAAGACCAAGATGCAGATGCATCTACAAGCTATTGACAATGATCTCTCATATATTGTGGAACATGGTGTCCCTATCATCAGTGCTACTGTCTCTTCCGCTGATGTGAAGAAATTCAAGCAACTTGATTCTCAAGCGAAGAATATCATTTCTGGCCATCTGAGCAAAGGTCAGTATGGCAGAGTGAGTGCTTTGGGCTCAGCAAAACTTATCTGGGAAAGGTTGTCCAAAGTAAATGAATGAGTATCAACCCAGCGTGATTCTTGTGTTGATGTTCTTCGCAATCTCTTCAATTGCTTCAAGAGGCTTGAAAATGAAAGCTGCCAAGATACCTTTGATCGCCTCACCGACATATCAAATGAACTGCAAGCACTGGGAGCTCGAGACATTACTGACCATGAAGTTGTGAAGAAACTGCTAAGATCTTTGGATTCTTCATTTCATATTTTAGTTCTGATGATTTGAGAAAGACCAGACTACAAGATGCTTGATCCTGCTGATATACTCAAAAGACTCAATACTCATGAATTCCAACAAGAAGAAAAGACAGATCTATATGGACCAAGCTATTCTAGACCTCGTGCACTGAAGGCCAGAGCAATTTCCTCATCCGAAGAAGAAGACTCGGATGGCAGCATTGGTGATCTTGAAGAATTTGGACAGGAGATTGCAATGCTCGTGAGGAAATTTCAGAAGTTTACAAGACGTGGCGAGTTTGGTAAATCTTCAAGAAGAGATATGAGGAAATCAGAATCTTCATCTGAGGACTACAAGAAAAGAACCTACCACAAATGCAAGAAATCAGGTCACTACATTGCTGATTGTCCTCATTGGGTGAAGGAATCAAAGAAGAAGAAATACAAGGATGAAAGTTCCGATGACTCGAAGAAAAAGAAGAAATCTTCAAAATCCTCATTGTCAAAGTCCTCATCGCACAAGAAGACTAGTTTCAGAAAGGCTCGGGCACTTATTGGCAAGGAAATGGATTCTGAGGCAGAATCCGAGGAATGTGATGAAGAGGAGGGTTCTGATGAAGAGTCAGAATCTGGACATGCTAGTCTTGCACTTGGAACGACATTCGTCAGCAAGTCAATCTTCAACCTTGAAGACAATGATAACATCATCCACACTGATGACTATGCTGATGACTCGCTCCAACCTATTGCTTCATGGCAAAAGGTTCAAAGGTACCGATTGATGCTTCCTCCTCTGATTCAAGTGACTGTGAATCTGATGATTATAAAAAAACCAGTTACAGTATACTTGCTATCATTGCGACTAAACAACAAACTGCCCTAGAAAAGCTTCACAAACTACTAGACAGAAGTGATGATCTATTGAACGATGAAATGAATCTTACCCAAATCCTCATTGAAGATATGAAAAGTCTTTAGTCCAGATTTGATAATCTTCAAGATCATCATGTCACACTCCTCACTGATCATGATAAACTTTCCTACGAATTTCTTCAAAGGAAACTTGATCTTGAGAAGCTGAGGATTTCTCATGATGATCTTCGTATGGAAAATGATTCATTACTCGCTCAACAGATTAGTGTTGCTCAGGCTGAATTCATTCCACCATGTCTTAAATGCATCGAATGTGAAACTGCTAACTCTTCACCAGAATCATCAAATGCTTCTATTGCTACAAATTCTTCAACTGCTCCTGTAGTATCAAACTCCTCACTTGAGGAAACCACAAATGTCACTGATGAAAATGCAGGGCTGAAGGAATTGTATGTGACGGGCATGTACAAAAGTCTCAAAGGGCACCAAACCCTTTACGATGTGCTCAAAAAGCAGATCTTGAACAGGAACCCGAGGAAAGAAGGAATTGCCTTTGAGAGGAAATTGAATGCTGATGGATCATACTGGAAACCTGAGCAGTATCCCAAAACCTCATGGGTTGCTGCTAAAGGGCCTCCTGTTGATCCATCCAATCTAAGAGGCTTTGCATGTGAATTATCCTATTCCTCAGATGAGTCATTTCAGTCCAACTATAAATTGTTCAAAAATCGATCTGGTGAAGTATTTGCTCGATATGTTGGAACTAACTGCACGAATGGACCACCCCTGAGGAAAATCTGGGTCCCCAAAAGTTGCCTTGAAAATCTTCAGGTGAATGTCCTCATGACACCACCTATGAAGAATCTGAACCCCAGTTCAAATTCCTCAGGAGAACCAAAGTCTTCAGGAGGATCAAAATCCTCAGCTGGTCAAAACTATGCTCGTACCCGTGCTAATGCTTCTAACATGCACGGAAATTACAAGGAATATGAATATGAGCGTTATTCTTCAAATCATTATGTTCATAAATCCTCAAAGAAATTCTCTGCATATTCATTTTAGTACTTTAACCCCCCTACTGTTAAGAGAAGTGCATTAGCTTCAATGCCCCCTTTATCATATGGTGCTCGTAGGATGATGAATGCTTTACCACCCCTTCAGATGTGGGTGGTGAAGAAATTGAACTAATCACATCTGCAGGTCAGGTCTCGAGATGAAAATCATCATCTGAAGAATTTGCTGGAGACCTGAGGAAAATGCTTGATAGAACGCAAGCTAATATTGATGAAATGAAAATATTTCACACGTCCTCATAATTATTGTTTATGATGAAATTCCTATCTGATGAAATTGATATCATATTCTTCAAGTCTGAAGCATATGAGATGGTAAGCTGTACTAATTCATCTGCAGGATGACAAACCCAAGAGTACTGAGTGGGTTCTTGATAGTGGCTGCACACATCACATGACTGGTGACAAAGGCTTGCTCATGAATATGCCACTAACTCAATCACCCCTGAAGCAAACCACTTATGCTGACAAAGGTAAAAGCAAGGTATTGGGACTTGGCAAAGTGGCTATTTCCAAGGACAGGCACATGGACGAAGTGATGCTTGTTGAATCCCTTGGGTTTAACCTCGTGTCAGTCTCAATGCTTTGTGATCTTGATATGGTTTTTATCTTTGGAAAATATAGATGTGCCGTCATCATGGAATCTGACAAATCCAAAGTCTTCGAAGGTGTTAGAAGAGGGGATTTGTACATTGTTGATTTCTCTACAGGTCCTCAACCAGCCACTTGCTTACTAGCAAAACCTCAGAAGGGTGGCTATGGCATCGAAGACTTGGTCATGCAGGCATGAGGAATTTTCACACACTTGCGAAGAAGAAGCATGTCATCGGCATCGAATCTGTCAAATTCCTCAATGACCACCTCTGCGGGGCTTGTGAGTCTAGGAAAATGACAAGATCCAAGCACCCCTCGAAGACTATCATGACCACTACTCGTCCATTTGAATTGCTTCACATGGATCTATTTGGACCTACTCGTTATGCCACTCTAACAAATGCTGCATCTTTATATGGCTTTGTCATAGTTGATGATTATTCCAGATACACTTGGGTGCATATCATTTTGTATAAAACTGAAGTGCACAAAGTCTTCAAACGATTTTCCTCAAGAGCCTCGACGAACTTCAGTCTTGATAATGGAACAGAATTCAAAAACACTAGTCTTGATAATTATCTTGAAGAACTTGGTATTACTCACGAATTGTCTGCTCCTTATACTCCTCAACAGAATGGTGTCGTCGAAAGGAAAAACAGGACTCTGGTTAAGATGGCACTAACCATGCTTGAAGAATATCAGACTCCTCGCCGTTTCTAGCCTGAAGCAATCAACACTGCTTGCCATATCATCAACAGGGTATATCTTCACAAATTCCTCAAAAAAACCTCATATGAACTCCTCACTTACAAGAAACCCAATGTAAGTTATTTCAAAGTCTTCGGTGCAAAATGCTGGATTAGCGATCCTCACCATAGCTCAAAGTTTGCACCTAAGGCACATGAGGGTTTTATGCTTGGTTACGGAAAGGACTCACACACCTACAGAGTCTTCAACACCTATCACAACAAGGTTGGTGAAACTGTAGATGTGCGGTTTGATGAAACTAATAGCTCGCAAAGAGAGAAATTACCTCCTGATCCAGATAAGCTGTCTCCTTAGGAAGCAATAAAGATCAAAGCTACTGAAGACATTGTTCCTACTGAGGAAATTGCTGAAGAAATCATTCCCAGCACTGATGAAAATCAAGAAGATGCTCCTGAGGAAATTGCTCCTGAACCAATTCCTCAGCCCAGACGAAATCCTCAACCAGCTCATCCGAGGATTGCAAATGAAGTAGAACTTGACAAAATCCTCGATGACATCAATGCGCGAGGTCCTCTCACTCGCTCAAAAGCTTCATACTTAGTTAACTTTTGTGGGCATTCTTCTTTTGTATCTATCATAGAACCTTCAAAAGTTGCTGAGGCTTTTATGGAACCGGAGTGGATTCAAGCCATGCAAGACCAACTTCTTCAATTCAAACTGAATGATGTACGTGAGCTCGTCAAATGACCAGATCCTCGCAAGCACAATATCATCGGCACCAAGTGGATTTTCCGAAACAAGCAAGATGAGGATGGTCAAGTGGTGAGGAATAAGGCACGACTTGTAGCCCAAGGCTACACATAGTGAAAGTGCGTTATATCGACTAGAGGGGGGTGAATAGGAGATTTTTAGAATTTCATCACTGAGGAAATTCCTTTTGAGGAAATTCCTCACTGATGACTAACTTACAGCGGAAACAGTTAAGGCTCAGTTGTGCAATCGTTCACAATAGCAGTATTACAGAGTGAAGATTACGAAAACAGATTGCACAGCAAGTAGGCACGCAAAATACAGATGATGATTTACTCAAGTGAAGAATTTGGGGTTGAGGAAATTCAGAGAAAGTCTTCAGCAAATTCTTCAAACAGTCACAGTGAAAGTCATCAACACATAATACAGAGAATGTAAAGAGTTGAGGAATTAGAACCCGATTCTTGGTGAAGACTGTTGTTGATGACCCAGTTCCAACTGCTGTGACAGTTGTACATCTGGTTTGGAGCGGCTTGGTATTTAAACCAAAGGACACCCAGTCCCGGGACACACAGTCCCTACCGTATTCTCCTTGAGCTAAGGACACACAGTCCTCGCCCAACACTCGTGGTAAGTCTTCAGGGCAGACTTCCAAACCCTCACAAACTCGGTCACCCGGCGATCCACAATTAACTGCTGGATTGCTCTAGACCATGACGCCTAACCGTCTGGAGGATGCACAGTCCTCAAAGGTAAAAGGCTTCAGTCCCACACAGGAACAACTTCTTCAGTGATGCTCAATCACTAGATTTGGTTTGTGGTTTCGGTGGGTGGTGTATTTCCTCACTGATGATTTACTCTCGAAAGCTCTGAGGAATTGGGTTGCTCTTATGACAAGTGTCAGTTTCTAGCGGAGCAGCCAACCAGCTAGTGGTTGTGGGGGGCGGCTATTTATAGCCTGGGAGCATCCCGACATGATTTGACATTAATGCCCTTAAATAATATGACCGTTGGAGTGGATAAGATCAGTGACTTGGCGTGGCTTATTGAAACGGTCGGGACTCTCAACTGTGAGAGTCCTCATGTCACTCATATTCCTCACTTGAGGCTTTTGGTAGGATTTGGCTTGGGTTGAGCATCATGAGGAAATCCATTCCATAGTGTTACTTTGACCCCCTTTAACAGTACGGTGTTCCTATTCATCAAATGCGAAGAAAGTAAAACAGAAAGCGTAAATCTTCACGCTTCAATTTCTTCAGAACGATTTTCTTCAGGAACCACCGATCTTCTCAATATCAATATCTTCATGAGGAATATCAATTTCATCGCAAATTCTTCGCGATTCATTTCTTCAGCTTCAGACCAATTTCTTCAACTGAAGACATATATTTTTAGGGGTCGATATTCTTCAAATATCTCAAACTCCTCAATGACTTATAGATCCTGTGTACACTTAAAAACACATTATATACTTAACCTATAAGTCTTCAAACCACCAAAATCACTAAGGGGCACTAGATGCACTTACAATCTCCCCCTTTTTGGTGGTTGATGACAATTAGGTTAAGTCTTCAACAGGGATCAAAAATATGAAGTGTAAATGCTCATTTGAGGAATTTGAAAACAAGATTCACAGAGACTTCCCCTGAAGATGTGCATACCTTGAGGATTTTGCTTTTATAGCATATGCACATTGATGATTTATATCATGGAGATCTCCCCCTGAATCTTGTAAATCATGCATACATATAACATGTCATATGAAGAATATGAAGATGCATGATGGCAAATGGTATCTGACGAATTCCAGCATGCGTGCATTAAAACTTGAGGAATAAGCATGCGAAGAAAAACGTTCAAAAAGCGTTAGAGTACCATCGGGCTTAACTTACAACTCATTACATAAAAACTTCAGAAGAGCCAAGAGTTTGTAACTTAAATATAGTTCATAAGCCCCAAAAATAATTCCCGTTTGAAGACTAACTCTCAAGTTTCTCCCCCTTTGTCATCAAGTGACAAAAAGGGACAAACTGAGGACTAACGCCCGTGAAGACTTCATTGCTTGGCAGTTGATGAAGATCCTTGGCGCTTCTTGGGTGTAGTCTTCTTCCTTGGGCCTGTGGCGGTGTCAAGTTGTTCCTCATCAGATTCGGCGGTGCGGAAGGACGAGAAGGAACTGTCTTCAAGATCTGGCACAGGAATGGGCTTGAACTTCTTCTTGGGAGGCCACGACCAGTCAAAGTCCTGCTCAAAGTTTAATTCTTCAAGCTCAGTCTGGGTCTTCAGATGTGCAAGGGTAGCCCAGGTGCGATCAAAAACCTCATGCAGATAGTGATGATTAAGCTTCACACTGTTCTGTGTCTCAGTGAGGGTTTTCACAATGGCACCAAACTGGCGTTTGACCCATTTGTGGTTGTGATCCACCTTCTAATGAAGACTGAGAAGAAGTTCTCTGGTGGTTAGCACGCGAGGAGGAACAGGGCTTGGCGGACGTGACTCAGTGTCGTCCCATGAGGAATATGCATCTGGTTCTTTGAACTGGCCATCAAGGGGCGTGCTTCCTTCATCAATCACAGACTTGCCTTTTCCCTCAATGGGCTCGAAAGTCTTCTTGTTGACCCGGATAGGAGGCATATAACCAACATGGTTCTGGAAATCGGCGTGAAAGTTGATGCCTGTCCTTGTCCTGAGGAATCTCATGATCCATGGTGCATAGATTTTGTGATCATAGGGGCACATTGCATTGTCAGCCAAAGTCCTCAAGAAGAAATCATGGATATTCATGGGGATACCGTGAATGATGTTGAAGAGGATGTTCTTCATGAGGCCGACGACATCTTCGTCATCATCATGGCCTTTGATTGGCGCTAGCACACTGCAGAGAATGCGGTAGACAGACCGTGGTGTGTACTTTAGCTCATGGACGAGGAATGTGGTTCTTGAGGGTTTTCCTGCAGCCAAAGGCTTCATGAGGACTTCCATCATTCCATTTGGCAGCTCACGCTCACCATAAAGCTTCACTGCCCCTTCTGAAGGAATTGGTACGGGCAGTTCTCTGAGGAGTTCAAACGCTAGAGCCTTGTAGTGAGTATTTTGGGTCATCCAGTCGAACACCCAAGTGTTGATGTCATCAGCATTGCCCGAGATGTGCAGAGTTGAATAGAACTGAAGAATTAGCTCACTATTCCAATCTGATATGTCGGAGCACATAGGGAGCAAACCTGCATCATGTAGTACACTGAGGACTGGTTCCATGCAGGGAATTTCTTCAAGGTCAACATGAGGAATGTGCCTGTGCTGGAATATCTTGTTGCGGCCACAGAGCACAGAAGCATAGTAGTTCATTTGCGTCCTTGTCCAAAACTTCAGATGCCTCATTTGAGGCTTGTCATAAGGATTCTCTCCGATGAAATACATACGTTCCTCAAAGAAATTCTCTTTCTGAAACTTGGGCCTCTTCGAGAATGGCAGGCGCTGAACTGGATTGAGATTGTGCTGAGGAATGGGAGGGGAAACAACCATGGCAGATTCTGGGTTGAGGACAATGAATTCATTGTCAGGGGCGGGAACATTTTCTTCAGCAGTTTCCTCAGGATGAGAAATTTCTTGTTCTAGCTGAGCATCAGGCTGAGGAATTTCTTCATTCTTCTCAGCTTGAGGAGTTTGATTAGCCTGTTCAGTGGGAGGAGCCTGCTCAGACTGGAATTTTCTTCAGCTTGATTTTCATCAGCTGGCTTTGTGGCAGAAGCAGATTCATCAGCTGCTGCAGCTGAGGCTTCAGTAGTCTCTTTCTGAGGAATATGAGGTTGAGGACTGTCATCAATCTGTATTTCCTCATCAGTATGCTCCTCAGAGGCAGCATCCTTCATTTCCTCATCTGCCCTCGTAGTGTGGTCACCAACGATGACCATTTCAAATGAGGGTGCAACATTAAGAGGCACCGGGTCCAGTGGGGCAGATTCTTCAATTTCCTTGAGGCGTTTTGCCTCAATCTTTTCTTCTGCTGAGGAAGCTTTTCTCTTCTTCGCTTCCTTCTCAGCAGCCCTTGTCTTTTTCGCGTCTGATGCAGACGGGATTAACTTCTTCACCTTTGATGTTTTTGGGGAAGGTGTATTCTTAACAGATTCTTCAGCTGGCAGTGAGGAACCAGCTGGAACATAGTCATCAGCCTGCTTTGGTGAAGCAGCTGGATCGGTAGCAGTTTCATCAGGAGCAGTCTCAGTGATGATTTCTTCAATGGCCGGCTCATCAGCACGGCGCTCTTGGTGTTGTTCCTCAGCTTGAGGAATTTCCTCCTCAACAGGAGATGCATCTTTTGGCTGTTCAACCAGGGGCTGAGGAGTTGGTGCTGGTGGGGGGTGACGTCTGTTGTAGTCATCAACAGCACTAGTGGCTAGCTTGATGAAATTGCTTTTGATGCTTGTGCGATCTGACAGTTTCTCACACTTGTCAGTCAAGACTTGCAGCTCTGCCTGGGTGGACACCAATGCTTCAGGCGTCAGCTTGAGAACATTTTGCCTGAGGAATTTCTCCTTTCTGGCCTTTGCAATTTTTGCCTACTTGGCCTTCTGTTCCTTCCACTTGGCTTCGTTTATGAAAGTAGACACCATGTGGCTGACACCAGGAGGAAGTTTCAAATCATCAATGGGTGTGTTTGGGTCTTCATACCACACATTGATGAAATCGAGGAGGACCTTGGGGTCCATCGCCAGAGGAATAGCACTGCCTGATGCTTGTGCTACCCTTTCTTGTTTGTTCCTGATGATGGCTTCCAGAGTTTCATCATCATATTCTTCACTTCCCTCTGATGCAGACGGGACTGTGATGATTTTGCTTGGGCTGGGCAGAGGTGCAGTTTCAGCAGTTGCCAAAGTCTTCACATGGGGAGTTGAAGACTTTGTCTCCGAGCTAGTTGCAGCTGGGAGTGAGGAGCTGGAGCTGGCAGTCGTAGTCTTCACGACTTTCTTCTGTACTGGCTTTGGAGGTGGAGCTGAGGACTTTGGTGTAGATGCGATTGGTGCTGAGGGTTTTGGCGCTGATGGTTTTGGTGTGGATGGTTTTGGAACCGAGGGTTTTGGAGCTGAGGGTTTGGTGACTGAAGCCTGTGCAAACTTTTCTTGGGGTTTTGAAGCTTTTGCCTTTGCTGGCACATACTTTGGTTGAGGAATCTCGGAGCCTGAGGTTTCTGCTGCTGAGGAATGAGCAGCACCAGAGGCAGCAGCTGAAGATTCATGAAATTTCTTCACTGCTGTTTCTGCTTGCTTCTTGAGCTTGGCCAGATGCCTTTCTTTTTCCTCTCGGTAGTCATCAAGTGTCATAAGACTTGAGGGATGAGCAACTTGATGATCCTCAAGCGGGGCCCTTCTGCCAGGAGGCTTCAAGGCGAATTTCTTCGCATACTTTGGAGTCACAAACCTGTACTCCTTCCACTCCTTTGCCCATCTGCGTTCAATTTTCTACAGCCTAATCTTCCTTTTAGGCATAGTCTCAGGTTCATCATCAGGCGTGCAGTAGTCCATATATATGTCATCAGGAATGTCCACAGCTGTGTTCTGCTCCAGTTTCTTTCCTCCCTTTTGTTTCCTTTCTTCCTCCATTTTCTTCAGACGAGGAACTTTCTGAGGATTTTGAACTCTTGAGGATTCTGATGAGCCTTGAAGAGTTTCTTCCAGAAACACTGCAAATGAGTTAATGTGATGAGAACCAAGAGATTCATCAGCTGACATGTGTGTACCTGTGAACAGAGTATAGTTGCGAGGAATTTGGAGAGGTCATATGCGTTCTCAAATTTGAAGAAAAAGGAAAGGTTTGACAGTTTGAGGAATATAACCAGTGGTTGAGGAATTTGCTTAAGCATTTTGTTCTTGGGTTCCAGAGTTGTACAGATCCGAAAATTCGCACAATTGAGGAATCTCGTGAAAATCTTAGATGCTTAGCTAGTTCATCAATGATTGTGGTGATGGATAGTGTGTGAGGAATCATGTGCGCATCGTATCTTGAAGAAAAACAGATTTCACAAGGGAGAGGTAAAATTTTAGATCTAATCTGTTGTAAAAATGGGATATATTTACCCTGGAAGGTGCGAACGAAGAACACAAAAAGGTGGCGTTGAAGAGGCTCTTCGGTCAAGTGTCCAATGTACCCTAACTTGGCAGCAGAGGACGTCTACGGCGGCGGCGGACGTAGATGTTCCGTCTCCGGCGTGATCCTGGCGGCGAGAAGGTTGAGGCAGTGAAGCTCTTCCTTGCCGGCGTCAAGACTTCCAGCGGTGGCGCTAGGGTTCGGTGTGCTGTGGCAGGAGAGCGATGAGGCGAAGAAGATGATACCGAGGGGGTTAAGGACATATTTATAGCCCGAAAGTTACTGTTTGGCGCGAAAGTTTTGGACCGAATAGCCCTTGCCTCTACGTCTCTGCAGGACACGTGTAGCTCCCGTACGATGCGGTGGAGATAGTGGAGATCGTGGCTATCCAATCGTGGAAAGTGGGGGTTCAGTTACTGTTCCTTTGAAGAAAACAATTTTTCGAATATTTGAGGATTTCCGTTACAAAATCATCAGCTGACAAGGATGCAGTGAGGATTTGGAACAAAGTTTCAAGTAGAACGCATATGAAGAATTGAATAGACTGGATAAGTATAGCATAGAGGGAAGATCGGGTCCGATCACATTCACTTAGCAGAAACATCAACTTGAAGAAATAGCAACAAGTGAATGCTGTTGAGGACTAGAAATCTCAGTCTACCTAGGCAAATGAAAGTCATCAAGTGTTTTTGAAGATTTTGCAATAGATCATCACAATGAAGAACAACTGTTTTGAAGAAAGATGCATTGTGAGGAATTTGATCATTTGAAGAAAATCAACTTGAGGAATTTCACATTGGGCGGTGGCGTTGCCCACCATATAAGAAAGTTGATTACAGACGCCGCGTACAATTGTCGTAGGGCCCTGAGAATCAATTTCTTCGTTAATTTCTTCACATTCAGAGTGACTTTCTTCATCGGTTGAAGAAAATCGTTTCATCATGTGTTGCACATCTAAGTCATCAATTTTGCATAAGTGTTAGGATGTGTGCATGTTTTTACAAAACATTTGAAGACTCTAAGATATTTAGCTCACACCGCAACTTGCAAAACCTTTTCTCATCCAAGGGCTTAGTGAAGATATCAGCCAGTTGATCATCAGTCTTCACATGGTCGATGAGAATATTGCCCTTGAGGACATGGTCCCGAAGAAAACGATGACGAATCTGGATGTGCTTGGTCTTCGAGTGCTGTACTGGGTTGTAGGCAATCTTGATAGCACTCTCATTGTCACAGTAGAGAGGCACATTCTTCATGTTGATGCCGTAGTCCTTGAGGGTTTGCTTCATCCATAGTAATTGAGCACAACAAGAACCAGCAGCAATGTACTCAGCTTCGGCAGTGGAGAGTGATACGCAGTTCTGCTTCTTTGAGGACCAGCAAACAAGTGATCTTCCGAGGAAATGGCATGTGCCAGATGTTGACTTGCGATCCACACGGTCACCAGCATAGTCTGAATCAGAATACCCTACCAGATGAAGATTGGAGCCCTTGGGATACCATAATCCTAATGTTGGTGTGTGAGCTAAGTATCGAAGAATATGTTTCACAGCCTTATGGTGTGATTCCTTCGGTTTTGCTTGAAAACGTGCACACATGCAAACACTAAGCATTATGTCTGGCCTAGATGCACATAGATACAATAAAGATCCAATCATAGAACGGTATACCTGCTGATCGAAATCTTTACCATTTTCATCAGTGCCGAGGTGACCGTTGGTAGGCATTGGAGTCTTGGCACCTTTGCATTCATGCATGTCGAATTTCCTCAGAACATCCTTGAGGTATTTCTCCTGTGATATGAAGATTCCATTGGTTTGTTGACGAATTTGAAGACCTAAGAAGAATTTCAGCTCCCCCATCATAGACATCTGATATTCTTCACTCATCATATAGGCAAATTCATCACTGTATCTTTTGTCAGTACAACCAAATATGATATCATCCACATAAATTTGACATACAAACAGTTCATTATCATTAGATTTTGTGAAAAGAGTTGGATCGAGTGAACCAGGTTTGAAGCCTTTTTTCATGAGGAATTCCTTCAATGTATCATACCATGCCCGAGGGGCTTTCTTGAGGCCATACAGAGCCTTCTTGAGTCTGAAGACTTTGTCTGGATTCTTTGGATCCTCAAAACCTAGGGGCTGAGCAACATATACTTCTTCCTCAAGCTTACCATTGAGGAATGCACTTTTCACATCCATTTGATATAAGATGATGTTATGATGATTAGCATAAGCAAGTAGAATTCGAATAGCTTCAAGTCTAGCAACAGGTGCAAAAGTTTCATCGAAATCTATTCCTTCAACCTGGGTGTAGCCTTGGGCTACAAGTCGTGCCTTGTTCCTCACCACTTGACCGTCCTCATCTTGCTTGTTTCGGAAAATCCACTTGGTGCCGATGATGTTATGCTTGCGAGGATCGGGTCGTTTGACGAGCTCCCATACGTCATTCAGCTTGAATTGAAGAAGTTCGTCTTGCATGGCTTGGATCCACTCCGGTTCCAGAAAAGCCTCAGCTACTTTTGAGGGTTCTGTGATAGATACAAAAGAGAAATGCCCACGAAAGTTAACTAAGTGTGAAGCTTTTGAGCGAGTGAGAGGACCTGGCGCGTTGATGTCGTTGAGGATTTTGTCAAGTTCTACTTCATTTGCAATCCTCGGATGAGCTGGTTGAGGATTTTGTTTGGGCTGAGGAAGTGGTGTTGTTGCAATTTCCTCAGGAACATCTTCTTGTCTTTCATCAGCGATGGGGATTGTTTCTTCACCAATTTCTTCAGTGGGAACAATGTCTTCAGTAGGTTT
The DNA here is from genome assembly GCF_904849725.1 of Hordeum vulgare subsp. vulgare. Classification (NCBI taxonomy): domain Eukaryota; kingdom Viridiplantae; phylum Streptophyta; class Magnoliopsida; order Poales; family Poaceae; genus Hordeum; species Hordeum vulgare. Next base: position 230,217,198 of record NC_058518.1, on the reverse strand, counting down.
AAGCTTTATTGCTTCCTCAGGAGACAACTTATCTGGATCAGAAGGCAATTGCTCTCTTTGCGAGCCATTAGTTTCATCGAACCGCACATCTACAGTCTCAAGAACTTTGTTGTGATAGTTGTTGAAGACTCTGTAGGTGTGCGAGTCCTTTCCGTAACCGAGCATAAAACCGTCATGTGCCTTAGGTGCAAATTTTGAGCTATGATGAGGATCTCTAATCCAGCATTTTGCACCGAAGACTTTGAAATAACTTACATTGGGTTTCTTGTTAGTGAGGAGTTCATATGAGGTTTTCTTGAGGAATTTGTGAAGATATACCCTGTTGATGATATGACAAGCAGTGTTGATTGCTTCAGGCCAGAAGCGACGAGGAGTCTGATATTCTTCAAGCATAGTTCTTGCCATTTCAACCAGAGTCCTGTTCTTTCTTTCGACGACACCATTCTGCTGAGGAGTATAAGGAGCAGACAATTCGTGAGTAATACCAAGTTCATCAAGATAATCATCAAGACCAGTGTTTTTGAACTCGGTTCCATTATCACTCCTAATATGTTTGATCTTGATGCCGAAGTTCGTCGAGGCCCTTGAAGAAAATCGTTTGAAGATTTCCTGCACTTCGGTTTTATACACTATGATATGCACCCAGGTGTATCTGGAATAATCATCAACTATGACAAAGCCATATAGAGATGCTGCATTGGTTAGTGTTGCATAGTGAGTAGGTCCAAACAAATCCATATGAAGCAATTCAAATGGACGGGTAGTGGTCATGATGGTTTTGGAGGGATGCTTGGATCTAGTCATTTTCCCAGATTCACAAGCACCGCAGAGATGATCCTTGAGGAATTTGACAGATTCGATGCCAATGACATGCTTCTTCTTCGCAAGTGTGTGCAAATTCCTCATGCCTGCATGACCTAGTCTTCGGTGCCACAGCCATCCTTTTGAGGTTTTTGCTAGTAAGCAAGTGGCCGATTGAGGACCTGTAGAGAAGTCAACAATGTACAAATCCCCTCTTCTTACACCTTCGAAGACTTTGGATCTGTCAGATTCCATGATGACTACACATCTATATCTTCCAAAGATAACAATCATATCAAGATCACAAAGCATCGAGACTGACATGAGGTTAAAACCAAGGGATTCAACAAGCATCACTTTGTCCATATGCCTATCCTTGGAAATAGCTACTTTGCCAAGTCCCAATACCGTGCTTTTACCTTTATCAGCATATGTGATTTGCTTCAGAGGTGATGGAGTTAGTGGCATATTCATCAGTAGGCTTTTATCACCAGTCATGTGATGTGTGCAGCCACTATCGAGAACGCACTCAGTATTTTTGGGTTTGTCATCCTGCAGATGAATTAGTACAGCTTACCATCTCATATGCTTCAAGTTTGAAGAATATGATACTAATTTCATCATAACAGAAATGTAAGGACGTGTGAAATATTTCTATTTCATCAATCATTAGCTTGCGTCCTATCAAGCATTTCCTCAGGTCTCCAGCAAATTCTTCAGATGATGATTTTCATCTGGAGACCTGACCTACAGAAGTGATTAGTTTGATTTCTTCACCACCCACATATGAAGGGGTGGCAAAGCGTTCATCATCCTGCGAGCACCATATGAGAAAGGTGGCATTGAAGCTAATGCACTTCTCTTAACACTAGGGGGGTTAAAGTACTCATATGAGTATGCAGAGAACTGGTTTGAAGATTTATGAACATAATGATTTGAAGAATAGCGCTCATAATCATATTCCTTGTAGTTTCCCTGCATGTTAGACGCATAAGCACGGGTATGAGCATAGTTTTGACCAGTTGAGGATTTTGATCCTCTTGAAGACTTTGGTCCTCCTGAGGAATTTGATCTAGGGTTCAGATTCTTCAGAGGTGATGTCATGAGGACATTCACTTGAAGAATTTCAAGACAACTTTTGGGAACCCAGATTTTCCTCAGAGGAGGGCCATTCCTGCAGTTAGTTCCAACATATCGAGCAAATACTTCACCAGATTGATTTTTGAACAGTTTATAGTTGGAATCAAATGACTCATCAGAGGAATAGGATAATTCACATGATAAGCCAGTTAGATTAGATGGATCAAAAGGAGGCCCAGTAGCAGTAACCCATGAGGTTTTGGGATACTGCTCAGGTTTCCAATAAGATCCATCAGCATTCAGTTTCCTCTCAAAGGCAATTCCTTCTTTCCTCGGGTTCCTGTTCAAGATCTGCTTTTTGAGCACATCACAAAGGATTTGATGTCCTTTAAGGCTTTTGTACATGCCTGTCAAGTACAATTCCTTCAACCCTGCATTTTCATCAGTGACATTTGTATTTTCCTCAAGTGAGGAAATAGACACAACAGGTGCAGTTGAAGAATTTGTAGCAGTGGTAGCATTTGAAGATTCTGATGAAGAATTAGCAGTTTCACGATCAATGCATTTAAGACATGGAGGAATAAATTCAACTTGACTAACGCTGATCTGTTGAGCTAGTAATGAATCATTTTCAGTACGAAGATCATCATAAGACATCCTCAGCTTCTCAAGATCAAGCTTCCTTTGAAGAAATTCATAGGAAAGCTTCTCATGATCAGTGAGGAGTGTATCATAACGATCCTGAAGAATATCAAATCTAGACTGAAGATTTTTCATGTCATCAGCGAGGATTTGATTAAGATTCATTTCATCATTCAACAGATCATCACTTTTGTCTAGCAGTTTTTGAAGCTTTTGCAGAGCAGTTTGTTGTTTAGTGGCAATGATGGCAAGTTTACTGTAACTGGGTTTTTTGTAATCATCATGTTCATAGTCACTTGAATCAGATGAGGAGGCATTATAAGATACCTTTGAACCTTTTGCCATGAAGCAATAGGTTGGGGCGAAGTCATCAGCATAGTCATCAGTATGGATGGTGCACTCATTTTCTTCATGATTGAAGATTGACTTGCTGACGAAATTGGTTGCTAGTGCAAGACTAGCCTGTCCGGATTCTGAATCTTCTCCAGAGCCTTCTTCATCATCACATTCTTCTGGTTCTGCCTCGGAATCCATTTCCTTGCTAATAAGTGCCCGAGCCTTTCTGAAGCTAGTCTTCTTGTGTGAGGAGGACTTTGAAGATGAGGATTTTGAAGATTTCTTTTTCTTCTTTGAGTCATCAGAATTGTCATCCTTGTATTTCTTCTTCTTTGATTCCTTTCCCCAGCGAGGACAATCAGCAATGTAATGACCTGTTTCTTGCACTTGTGACAGGTCCGTCTCTTGTAGTCCTCAGATGCAGATTCTGATTTCCTCATGTCTCTTCTTGATGATTTACCGAACTGGCCTCGTCGTGTAAATCTCTGGAATTTCCTCACAAGCATTGCAAGTTCCTGACCAAATTCTTCAGGGTCACAACTGCTGTCATCTGTGTCTTCTTCTTCAGATGAGGAAATTTCTTTTGCCTTCAGTGCATGTGGTCTGGAATAGCTTTGTCCATATAGATCTCTCTTTTCTTCTAGCTGGAATTCATGAGTATTTAGCCTTTCGAGGATATCAGCAGGATCTAGCATCTTGTAGTCTGGTCTTTCTTGAATCATCAGAACTAAAGTGTCAAATGAAGAATCCAAAGATCTCAGCAGTTTCTTCACAACTTCGTGATTAGTGATGTCTCGAGCTCCCAGTGCTTGCAGTTCATTTGATATGTCAGTGAGGCGATCAAAGGTGTCTTGACAGCTTTCATTGTCATGTCTCTTGAAGCGATTGAAGAGATTGCGAAGAATATCAACACGAGAGTCGCGTTGGGTTGATACTCCTTCATTTACCTTGCACAGTCTCTCCCAGATCAGTGTTGCAGAGCCTAAGAAACTTACTCTTCCAAACTGGCCAGGGCTCAGATGACCACAGATGATGTCCTTCGCTTGAGAATCGAGTTGCTTGAATTTCTTCACATTAGCTGCAGTGACACTAGCAGAAATGATGGGGACACCATTTTCCACAATATACCAGAGATCATTGTCTATAGCTTGTAGATGCATTTGCATTTTGTTCTTCCAGAAGGGAAAGTTCTTTCCCTCGTAGGTAGGACATGCTGCAGTCACCTTAAACATGCCTGCAGTCGACATAACTAAAACTCCAGGTGGTTAAACCAAAATCACACAGAACAAGGGAGTACCTTGCTCTGATACCAATTGAAAGTGCGTTATATCGACTAGAGGGGGGGTGAATAGGAGATTTTTAGAATTTCATCACTGAGGAAATTCCTTTTGAGGAAATTCCTCACTGATGACTAACTTACAGCGGAAACAGTTAAGGATCAGTTGTGCAATCGTTCACAATAGCAGTATTACAGAGTGAAGATTATGAAAACAGATTGCACAGCAAGCAGGCACGCAGAATACAGATGATGATTTACTCAAGTGAAGAATTTGGGGTTGACGAAATTCAGAGAAAGTCTTCAGCAAATTCTTCAAACAGTCACAGTGAAAGTCATCAACACATAATACAGAGAATGTAAAGAGTTGAGGAATTAGAACCCGATTCTTGGTGAAGACTGTTGTTCACGAAATCCTATGATAATGAACTATTTGTGTGCCAGATATATGTCGATGACATCATATTCGGCTGTACTAACAAACGTTACAGTGATGAATTTGCGTACATGATGAGTGAAGAATATCAGATGTCTATGATGGGGGAGTTGAAATTCTTCTTAGGTCTTCAAATTCATCAACAACACAATGGGATCTTCATATCACAGGAGAAATACCTCAAGGAGGTTCTGAGGAAATTCGACATGCATGAATGCAAAGGTGCCAAGACTCCCATGCCTACCAACGGCCACCTCTGCACTGACGAAAATAGTAAACAATTCGATCAACAGGTATATCGCTCCATGATTGGATCTTTACTGTATTTGTGTGCATCTAGGATAGATATAATGCTTAGTGTTTGCATGTGTGCATGTTTTCAAGCAAAACCGAAGGAATCACACCATAAGGCTGTGAAGCATATTCTTGGATACTTAGCTCACACACCAACACTAGGATTATGGTACCCCAAGGGCTCAAATCTTCATCTTGTGGGATATTCTGATTCTGACTATGTTGGTGACCGTGTGGATCGCAAGTCAACTTCTGGCACATGTCATTTCCTCGGAAGATCATTAGTCTGCTGGTCCTCAAAGAAGAAAAACTGTGTTTCTCTCTTGTTAGAGCATATATCTCCATATGTGGTTTTGGAAATTGATGACAATTCCTATGTACTAATGGTTGCCTTAAGTTATATTTATAGGATTTGTCCATAGGCACTTCTTGAAGTCCATCTGTTGGGTTCAAGGAGTTTATATGATGACTGAAAGTGCGTTATATCGACTAGAGGGAGGGTGAATAGGAGATTTTTAGAATTTCATCACTGAGAAAATTCCTTTTGAGGAAATTCCTCACTGATGACTAACTTACAGCGGAAACAGTAAAGGATCAGAAGTGCAACGTTTCACAACAACAGTTTTTTAGAGTGAAGAATGTGAAAACATATTGCACAGTGAGCAGGCACGCAGAATACAGATGAGGATTAACTAACGTGAGGAATTCGGGGGTTGAGGAAATTCAGAGAAAGTCTTCGACAAATTCTTCAAACACTCGCAGTGAAAGTCATCAACACATAATACGAGGAAAGTAAGGAGTTGAGGAATTAGAACCCGTTTCTCATAGAAGACAGTTGTTGATGACCCAGTTCCAACTACGGTGACAGTCGTACATCTGGTTTGGAGCGGCTTGGTATTGAAACCAAAGGACACCCAGTCCCGAGACACACATTCCCTACCGTATTCTCCTTGAGCTAAGGACACACAGTCCTCGGCCAACACTCGTGGTAAGTCTTCAGGGCAGACTTCCAAACCCTCACAAACTTGGTCACCCGACGATCCACAATTGACTGCTGGAAAGCTCTAGACCATGACGCCTAACCGTCTGGAGGATGCACAGTCCTCAAAGGTAAAAGGCTTCAGTCCCACACAGGAACAACTTCTTCAGTGATGCTCAATCACTAGGTTTGGTTTGTGGTTTCGGTGTATGGTGTATTTCCTCACTGATGAATTACTCTCGAAGGCTTTGAGGAATTTGGGTTGCTCTTATGACAAGTGTCAGTTTCTAACGGAGCAGCCAACCAGTTAGTGGTTGTGGGGGGTGGCTATTTATAGCCTGGGAGCATCCCGACATGATTTGACACTAATGCCCTTAAGTAATATGACCGTTGGAGTGGATAAGACCAGTGACTTGGCGTGGCTATCGAAACGGTCAGAACTCTCAACTGTGAGAGTCCTCATGTCACTCATATTCCTCACTTTGAGGCTTTTGGTAGGGTTAGGTTTGGGTTCAACATCATGAGGAAATTCATTCCATAGTGTAACTTCGACCCCCTTTAACAGTACGGGGTTCCTATTACTCGAATGCGAAGAAAGTAAAACAGAAAGTGTAAATCTTCATGCTTCAATTCTTCAGAGTGATTTTATTCAGGAACCGTCGGACTTCTCAATATCAGTATCTTCATGAAGAATATCAATTTCATCGCAGATTCCTCGCGATTCATTTCTTCAGCTTCAGACCAATTTCTTCAACTGAAGACATATATTTTAGGGGTCGATATTCTTCAAATATCTCAAACTCCTCAATGACTTATAGATCATGTGTACACTCATAAACACATTAGATACTTAACCTATAAGTCTTCAAACCACCAAAACCACTAAGGGGCACTAGATGCACTTACAATCTCCCCCTTTTTGGTGGTTGATGACAATTAGGTTAAGTCTTCAACAGGGATCAGAAATATGAAGTGTAAATACTCATTTGAGGAATTTGAAATCAAGATTCAGAGAGACTCCCCCTGAAGATGTGCATATCTTGAGGATTTTGCTTTTATAGCAAATGCACATTGATGATTTATATCATGGAGATCTCCCCCTGAGTCTTGTAAATCATGCATACATGTAACATATCATATGAGGAAAATGAAGATGCATGATGACAAATGGTATCTGACGAATTCCAGCATGCGTGCATTAAAACTTGAGGAATAAGCATGCGAAGAAAAATGTCCAAAAGTGTCAGAGTGCCATCGGGCTTAAGTTACAACTCATTACATAAAAACTTCAGAAGAGCCAAGAGTTTGTAACTTAAATATAGTTCATAAGCCCCAAAAATATACCGCTTGAAGACTAACTCTCAAATTTCTCCCCCTTTGTCATCAAGTGACAAAAAAGGGACAAACTGAGGACTAACGCCCGTGAAGACTTCATTTCTTGGCGGTTGAGGAAGAGTCGTGATGCTTATTGGGAGTAGTCTTCTTCCTTGGACCGGTGGCAGTGTCGAGTTGTTCTTCATCAGTCTCAGCAGTGCGGAATGAAGAAAAGGAGCTGTCTTCAAGGTCTGGTACTGGAATAGGCCTGAACTTCTTCTTGGGAGGCCACGACCAGTCAAAGTCTCGCTCAAAGTCCATTTCTTCAAGCTCAGCCCGAGTCTTCAGATGTGCAAGTGTAGCCCAGGTGCGATCGAAAACCTCATGCAGATAGTGATGGTTGAGCTTCACAGAGTTCTGTGTTTCAGTGAGGGTTTTCACAATGGCACCAAACTGGCGTTTGACCCATTTGTGGTTGCGATCCACCTTCTGGTGAAGACTGAGGAGGATCTCTCTGGTATTCAGCATGCGAGGAGGAACGGGGCTTGCTGGACGAGTCTCAGTATAATCCCATGAAGAATAAGCTTCTGGCTCTGTGAACTGGCCATCAAGGGGCCTACTGCCTTCTTCAATCACAGATTTTCCTTTTCCTTCAATGGACTCGAAAGTCTTCTTGTTGACCCGGATAGGAGGCATATAACCCATGTGGTTTTGGAAATCAGCGTGGAAGTTGATGCCTGTCCTTGTCCTGATGAATCTCATGATCCATGGAACATATATCTTGTGATCAAAAGGACACATAGCATTGTCGGCCAAAGTCCTCAAGAAGAAATCATGGATGTTGATAGGAATACCATGAATGATGTTGAAGAGGATATTCTTCATGAGGCCTACAACATCTTCTTCATCGTCATGGCCTTTGATCGGTGCGAGCACATTGCAGAGGATTCTGTAGACAGACCTGGGTGTGTACTTGAGCTCGTGGACGAGGAAGGTTGCTCTCGGAGATTTTCCTTCAGCCAAAGGCTTCATGAGGACTTCCATCATTCCATTTGGCAGTTCACGCTCACCATAAAGCTTCACAGCCTCATCTGAGGGAATTGGTACGACAGTTCTCTGAGGAGTTCAGTAGCAGGAGCCTTGTAGTGAGTGTTGTGTGACATCCAGTCAAACACCCAAGTGTTGATGTTTTCAGGGTTGCCAGATATGTGAAGAGTGGCATAGAACTGAAGAATTAACTCGTTGTTCCAGTCAGATATGTCTGAGCACATTGGGAGTAAACCTCCATCATGGAGTACATTGAGGACTGGCTCCAGGCACGGTATTGCTTCAAGCTCAACATGAGGAATATGCATGTGTTGGAATATCTTGTTTCGTCCACAGAGCACAGAGGCATAGTAGTTCATCTGAGTCCTAGTCCAAAACTTCAGATGCCTCATTTGAGGCTTGTCATAGGGGTTCTCTCCGATGAAGTACATGCATTCTTCAAAGAAATTTTCCTTTTGAAACTTTGGACGCTTGGAGAATGGCTGACGCTGAACTCGCTGAAGATTTTGCTGAGGAATAGGAGGGGAGACAACAATGGCAGTCTCTGGGTTGAGCACGACGAATGCATTTTCCTCAGCATTTTCCTCAGGGTGAGGAATTTCAGCAGCTGGTACTTCAGGCTGAGGAGATAGTGCTTGGTGGGCGTCAGGCTGAGGAGCTTGCTCTGGCTGTGCTTCAGGCTGAGGAATAGCGTCTTCTTGCTTAGTTGGAGGAGTTGGATCAGCCTGTTCCTCATCTTGAGGATTCTGCTCACAGTGTTGAATTTCATCAGCTTGAGGATTTTCAGTTTGTTCTTCATCAGCTGGCTTGGTGGCAGAGGCAGTTTCATCAGCTGGTGCAGCTGATGCTTGAACATTGTCTGTTTGAGGAATGAAAGGTTGAGGACTTTCGTCTATCTGAATTTCCTCGTCAGTGTGTTCCTCAGGGGCGACATCTTTCATTTCCTCATCTGCCTTTTTCGCTGGATCATCAATGATGACCATTTCATAGGAAGGAGCGACATTCAGGGGCACAGGGTCCAAAGGAGCAGATTCTTCAAGTGCTTTGAGGCGCTTTGCCTCTGTTTCTTCTTCTGCTGAGGAGGCCTTTCTCTTTTTGGCTTCCTTTTCAGCAGCCCTGGTTTTCTTCATGTCTGATGCAGACGGAATCATCTTCTTCACCCTTGAAACTTTTGGTAAAGGGGTTCTCTCTACAGATTCTTCAGCTGGTATTGAGGAACCAGCTGGAACAGAGTCATCAGCGTGCTTTGATGAAGCAGCTGGATCAGTGGCAGTTTCATTAGCTAGAGTTTCCATGATGATTTCTTCAATAGCCGGTTCATGAACACGGCGCTCTTGGTGTACTTCCTCAGCTTGAGGAGTTTCCTCGTCATGAGGAGATTCATCTGCTGGCTCCTCAATCAAGGGCTGAGGAGTTGGTGCTGGGGGTGCGGCCTTCTTGTTGTAGTCATCAACAACACTAGTGGCCAGCTTGATGAAATTGCTCTTGAGGCTTTTACGATCTGACAGCTTGGCGTACTTGTCAGTCAATTTCTTCAGCTCTGCTTGTGTTGTCACCAGTGCATCAGGAGTCAATTTGAGGAGATTCTGCCTGAGGAATTTCTCCTTTTTGATGTTTGCAACTTTGGCCTGCCTGGCCTGCTGTTCTTTCCACTTGGCTTCATTGATGAAAGTGGTCACCATGTGACTGATGCCAGGTGGAAGCTTCAAGTCATCAACTGGAGTGTTTGGGTCCTCATACCAGATGTTGATGTAGTCAAGGAGGACCTTGGGGTCCATGGCCAGAGGAATGGCACTGCCTGATGCTTGAGCTACTCTTTCCTTCTTGTTTCTGATGATGGCTTGCAGGGTTTCATCATCAAATTCATCACTTCCCTCTGATGCAGACGGGACGGTGATGATTTTGCTGGGGCTAGGCAGAGTTGCACGTTCAGGAGTTACCAAAGTCTTTGCAGGAGGTGTTGAAGACTTTGTCTCCGAGCTGGTTGCAGCTGGGAGTGAGGAGCTGGAGCTGGCAATCGTGGGCTTCATGACATGCTTTTGTACTGGTTTCTCTTGAGGTTTTGGAGGTGGAGCTGAGGATTTTGGTGCTGAGGAGATTGGTACTGAGGGCTTTGGCGCTGATGGTTTTGGTGTTGAAGGTTTTGGTACTGAGGGTTTTGGTGCTGATGGTTTTGTGAATGAGGCCTGAGCAGACTTCTCTTGAGGCTTTGGAGCCCTTGGCTTTGATGTCACAGACTGCATTTGAGGAATTTCTGAGTGTGAGGTTTCTGCGGCAGAGGAAGTAGCAGCACCTGAGGCAGCAGCTGAGGATTCATTGAATTTCCTCACTGCAGCTTTTGCCTGCTTTTTGAGCTTAGCCAGATGCTTTTCCTTCTCATCTGGATAGTCATCAATAGTCATGAGGCTTGAGGGATGCGCTACTTGATGATCCTCAAGTGGGGCCCTTCTGCGAGGAGGCTTCAGAGCGAATTTCTTCGCATATTTGGGAGTCACAAACCTGCATTCCTTCCATTCCTTCGCCCATCGGCGTTCAATCTTCTGCAGCCGTATCTTTCTCTTGGCCATTGTCTCATTTTCATCAGGCGTGCAATAGTCCAAGTAAATGTCCTGAGGGATATCAGCAGCTGTGTTTTGCTCAAGTTTCTTTCCTCCCTTCTGTTTTCTGCCTTCCTCCATTTTCTTCAGTTGAGGATTTTGCCGATGAGTTTGAACTCTTGAGGATTCTGATGAGCCTTGAAGAGTTTCTTCCAGAAACGCTGCAAATGAGTTAATGTGGTGAGAACCGAGAGATTCATCAGCTGACATGTGTGTACCTGTGAACAGAGTATAGTTGCGAGGAATTTGGAGAGGTCATATGCGTTCTCAGATTTGAAGAAAATGAAAAGTTTGACAGTTTGAGGAATATAACCAGTGGTCGAGGAATTTGCCTAAGCATATTGTTCTTGGGTTCCAGAGTTGTACAGATCCGAAAATTCGCACAATTGAGGAATCTCGTGAAAATCTTAGATGCTTAGCATAGTTCATCAATGATGTGGTGATAGGCAGTGTTTGAGTAATCAAGTGCGTATCGTATCTTGAGGAAAAACAGATTTCACATAGAAGATGTAAAATTTTAGATCTAACTTGCTGTAAAAATGGGATATATTTACCCTGGAAGGTGCGCACGAAGAACACAGAAAGGTGTGTGTGGAGAGGCTCTTCGGTCGTGTGTCCAATGCACCCTAACCCGGCGACAGAGGACGTCTACGGCAGCGGCGGACGAAGATGGTCCGACTCCGGCGTGGTTCCGGCGACGGAGAAGTCGAGGCAGTGAAGCTCTTCCTCACCGGCGACGAGACTACCAGCGATGGCGCTAGGGTTCGGTGGTGTATGCTATGGCAGGAGAGTGATGGGGCGAGGAAGAGGATGCCGAGGGGGATAAGGACATATTTATAGGAAAAAGTTACTGTTGACGCGAGAATGTCGGACCAAATAGCCCCTGCCTCTACGTCTCCGCAGGACACGTGTAGCTCCCGTACAATGCGGTGGAGATAGTGGAGATCGTGGTTATCTGATCGTGGGAAGTGGGGCTTCAGTTACTGTGTCTTAAAGAAACAATTTTTGAAGATTTGAGGATTTTCATTACAAAATCATCAGCTGACAAGGACGTAGTGAGGATTTTGAACAAAGTTTCAAGTAGAACGCATATGAAGAATTGAATAGATTGGATGAGTATAGCATAGAGGGAAAGTAGGGTCCGATCACATTCACTTAGCAGAAATATCAACTTGAAGAAATAGCAATAAGTGAATGCTGTTGAGGACTTGAAATCAAAGTCTATCTAGTCAAAATGAAAGTCATCAAGTGTTTTTGAAGATTTAGTGATAGATCATCACAATGAAGAACAACTGTTTTTGAAGAAAAACACATTTTGAGGAAATAGAACATTTGAAGAAAAACAACTTGAGGAATGTCACATTGGGCGGTGGCGTGACCCACCATATAAGAATGTTGATTACAGACGCCGCGTACAATTGTCGTAGGGCCCTGAGAATCAATTTCTTCGTTAATTTCTTCACATTCAGCGTGACATTCTTCATTAGTTGAAGAAAATCGATTCATCATGTGTTGCACATCTAAGTCATCAACTTTGCATAAGTGTTAGGATGTGTGCATGTTTTTACAAAACATTTGAAGTCCCTAAGATATTTAGCTCACACCGCAACTTGCAAAACCTTTTCTCATCCAAGGGCTTAGTGAAAATATCTGCCAGTTGATCATTAGTCTTCACATGGTCGATGAGGATATTGCCCTTGAGGACATGGTCCCAAAGAAAATGATGACGAATCTCGATGTGCTTGGTCTTCGAGTGCTGTACTGGGTTGTATGCAATCTTGATATCACTCTCATTGTCACAGTAGAGAGGCACATTCTTCATGTTGATGCCGTAGTCTTTGATGGTTTGCTTCATCCGTAGCAATTGAGCACAACAAGAACCAACAGCAATGTACTCACCTTCGGCAGTGGAGAATGATACGCAGTTCTGCTTCTTTGAGGACCAGCAAACTAGTGATCTTCCGAGGAAATGGCATGTGCCAGAAGTTGACTTGCGATCCACACGGTCACCAGCATAGTCAGAATCAGAATACCCTACCAGATGAAGATTGGAGCCCTTGGGATACCATAATCCTAGTGTTGGTGTGTGAGCTAAGTATCGAAGAATATGTTTCACAGCCTTATGGTGTGATTCCTTCGGTTTTGCTTGAAAACGTGCACACATGCAAACACTAAGCATTATATTTGTCCTAGATGCACATAGATACAATAAGGAGCCAATCATAGAACGCTATACCTGCTGATCGAAATCTTTACCATTTTCATCAGTGCCGAGGTGGTCGTTGGTAGGCATTGGAGTCTTGGCACCTTTGCATTCGTGCATGTCGAATTTCCTGAGAACTTCCTTGAGGTATTTCTCCTATGATATGAAGATTCCATTGCTTTGTTGACGAATTTGAAGACCTAAGAAGAATTTCAGCTCCTCCGTCATGGACATCTGATATTCTTCACTCATCATGTAGGCAAATTCATCACTGTATCTTTTGTCAGTACAGCCAAATATGATATCATCGACATATATTTGACATACAAATAGCTCATTATCATAGGATTTTGTGAAAAGAGTTGGATCGAGTGAACCAGGTTTGAAGCCTTTCTTCATGAGGAATTCCTTCAATGTATCATACCATGCCCGAGGGGCTTGCTTGAGGCCATAAAGAGCCTTTTTGAGTCTGAAGACTTTGTCTGGATTCTTTGGATCCTCAAAACCTGGGGGCTGAGCAACATATACTTCTTCCTCAAGCTTACCATTGAGGAATGCACTTTTCACATCCATTTGATATAAGGTGATGTTATGATGATTAGCATAAGCAAGTAGTATTCGAATAGCTTCAAGTCTAGCAACAGGTGCAAAAGTTTCATCGAAATCTATTCCTTCAACCTGGGTGTAGCCTTGGGCTACAAGTCGTGCCTTGTTCCTCACCACTTGACCATCCTCGTCTTGCTTGTTTCGGAAAATCCACTTGGTGCCGATGATGTTGTGCTTGCGAGGATCTGGTCGTTTGACGAGCTCCCATACGTCATTCAGCTTGAATTGAAGAAGTTTGTCTTGCATGGCTTGGATCCACTCCGGTTCCAGAAAAGCCTCAGCAACTTTTGAGGGTTCTGTGATGGATACAAAGAAAAAATGCCCACAAAAGTTAACTAAGTGTGAAGCTTTTGAGCGAGTGAGAGGACCTGGCGCGTTGATGTCGTTGAGGATTTTGTCAAGTTCTACGTCGTTGGCAATCCTTGGATGAGCTGGTTCAGGATTTTGTCTAGGCTGAGGAACTGGTGCTGGTGCAATTTCCTCAGGAGCATCTTCTTGATTTTTATCAGTGATGGGGATTGTTTCTTCACCAATTTCCACAGTGGGGACAATGTCTTCAGTAGGCTTGAGCTTTATTGCTTCCTCAGGAGAGAGCTTATCTGGGTCAGAAGGCAATTGCTCTCTTTGCGAGCCATTAGTTTCATCGAACTGCACATCTACAGTCTCAACAACTTTGTTGTGATAGTTGTTGAAGACTCTGTAAGTGTGCGAGTCCTTTCCATAACCGAGCATAAAACCTTCATGTGCCTTAGGTGCAAATTTTGAGCTATGGTGAGGATCTCTAATCCAACATTTTGCACCGAAGACTTTGAAATAACTTACATTGGGTTTCTTGTCACTGAGGAGTTCATATGAGGTTTTCTTGAGGAATTTGTGAAGATATACCCTGTTGATGATATGGCATGCAGTGTTGATTGCTTCAGGCCAAAAGCGACGAGGAGTCTGATATTCTTCAAGCATAGTTCTTGCCATTTCAACCAGAGTCCTGTTCTTCCTTTCGACGACACCATTCTGCTGAGGAGTATAAGGAGCAGACAATTCGTGAGTAATACCAAGTTCATCAAGATAATCATCAAGACCAGTGTTTTTGAACTCGGTTCCATTATCACTCCTGATATGTTTGATCTTCATGCCAAAGTTCGTTGAGGCCCTTGAAGAAAATCGTTTGAAGATTTCCTGCACTTCAGTTTTATACACTATGATATGCACCCAAGTATATCTGGAATAATCATCAACTATGACGAAGCCATATAAAGATGCTGCATTGGTTAGTGTGGCATAGTGAGTAGGTCCAAATAAATCCATATGAAGCAATTCGAATGGACGTGTAGTGGTCATGATATTCTTATAGGGATGCTTGGATCTGGTCATTTTCCCAGATTCACAAGCACCGCAGAGATGATCGTTGAGGAATTTGACTGATTCGATGCCGATGACATGCTTCTTCTTCGCGAGCGTGTGCAAATTCCTCATGCCTGCATGACCTAGTCTTCGGTGCCACAGCCATCCTTCTGAGGTTTTTGCTAGTAAGCAAGTGGCTGGTTGAGGACCTGTAGAGAAATCAACAATGTACAAATCCCCTCTTCTTACACCTTCGAAGACTTTGGATCTGTCAGATTCCATGATGACTACACATCTATATCTACCAAAGATAACAATCATATCAAGATCACAAAGCATCGAGACTGACATAAGGTTAAAACCAAGGGATTCAACAAGCATCACTTTGTCCATATGCCTATCCTTGGAAATAGCCAGTTTGCCAAGTCCCAATACCTTGCTTTTACCTTTGTCAGCATATGTGATTTGCTTCAGAGGTGATGGAGTTAGTGGCATATTCATGAGTAAGATTTTATCACCAGTCATGTGATGTGTGCAGCCACTATCAAGAACCCACTCAGTATTCTTGGGTTTGTCATCCTGCAGATGAATTAGTACAGCTTACGATCTCATATGCTTCAGATTTGAAGAATATGATACTAATTTCATCAGATCAGTAATTTCATCATAACAAAAATGTAAGGACGTGTGAAATATTTCTATTTCATCAATCATTAGCTTGCGTCCTATCATGCATTTCCTCAGGTCTCTAGCAAATTCTTCACATGATGATTTTCATCTCGAGACCTAACCTGCAGAAGTGATTAGTTTGATTTCTTCACCATCCACATCTGAAGGGGTGGCAAAGAATTCATCATCCTGCGAGCACCATATGAGAAAGGTGGCATTGAAGCCAATGCACTTCTCCTAACAGTAGGGGGATTAAAGTACTCATATGAATATGCAGAGAACTGGTTTGAGGATTTATGAACATAATGATTTGAGGAGTAACGCTGATATTCATATTCCTTGTAGTTTCCCTGCATGTTAGACGCATAAGCATGGGTACGGGCATAGTTTTGACCAGTTGAGGATTTTGATCCTCTTGAAGACTTTGGTCCTCCTGAGAAATTTGATCTGGGGTTCAAATTCTTCAAGACAGCTTTTGGGAACCCAGATTTTCCTGAGAGGAGGGCCATTCCTGCAGTTAGTTCCAACATATCGAGCAAATACTTCACCAGATTGATTTTTGAACAGTTTATAGTTGGAGTCAAATGACTCATCTTAGGAATAGGATAATTCACATGAAAAGCCAGTTAGATTAGATGGATCAAAAGGAGGCCCAGTAGCAGCAACCCATGAGGTTTTGGGATACTGCTCAGGTTTCCAATAACATCCATCAGCATTTAATTTCCTCTCAAAGGCAATTCCTTCTTTCCTCGGGTTCCTGTTCAAGATCTGCTTTTTGAGCACATCACAAAGGGTTTGATGTCCTTTGAGGCTTTTGTACATGCCTGTCACGTACAATTCCTTCAACCCTACATTTTCATCAGTAACATTTGTGTTTTCCTCAAGTGAGGAAATAGACACAACAGGTGCAGTTGAAGAATTTGTAGCAATGATAGCATTTGATGATTCTGGTGAGGAATTAGCAGTTTCGTGTTCAATGCATTTAAGACATGGAGGAATAAATTCAACTTGACCAGCGCTGATCTGTTGAGCTAGTAATGAATCATTTTCCATACGAAGATCATCATGAGACATCCTCAGCTTCTCGAGATCAAGCTTCCTTTGAAGAAATTCATAGGAAAGCTTCTCATGATCAGTGAGGAGTGTATCATAACGATCCTGAAGATTATCTAATCTAGACTGAAGACTTTTCATATCGTCAGTGAGGATTTGGGTAAGGTTCATTTCATCATTCAACAGATCATCACTTTTATCGATTAGTTTCTGAAGCTTTTCCAGAGCAGTTTGTTGTTTAGTGGCAATGATAGCAAGTTTACTGTAACTGGGTTTCTTATAATCATCAGGTTCACAGTCACTTGAATCATAGGAGGAGGCATTATTTGGTACCTTCGAACCCTTTGCCATGAAGCAATAGGTTGGAGCGAAGTCATCAGCATAGTCATCAGTATGGATTGTGCAATCATTTTCTTCAAGATTGAAGATTGACTTGCTGACGAAAGTGGTTGCTAGTGCAAGACTAGCCTATCCGGATTCTGAGTCTTCTTCAGAACCCTCTTCTTCATCACATTCCTCTGATTCTGCCTCGGAGTCCATTTCCTTGCCAATAAGTGCCCGAGCCTTTCTGAAACTAGTCTTCTTGTGTGATGAGGGCTTTGAACATGAGGATTTTGAAGATTTCTTCTTCTTCTTCGAGTCATCAGAACTGTCATCCTTGTATTTCTTCTTCTTTGATTCCTTTCCCCAACGGGGACAATCAGCAATGTAATGACCTGATTTCTTGCACTTGTGACAGGTTCGTTTCTTGTAGTCCTCAGATGAAGATTCTGATTTCCTCATGTCTCTTCTTGAAGATTTACGGAACTGGCCACGTCGTGTAAATCTCTGGAATTTCCTCACGAGCATTGCAAGCTCCTGTCCAAATTCTTCAGGGTCACAAATGCTGTCATCTGTGTCTTCTTCTTCAGATGAGGAAATTGCTCTAGCCTTCAGTGCACGTGGTCTGGAATAACTTTGTCCATATAGATCTCTCTTTTCTTCTAGCTGGAATTCATGAGTATTTAGCCTTTCAAGTATATCAGCTGGATCCAGCATCTTGTAGTCTGGTCTTTCTTGAATCATCAGAACTAAAGTATCAAATGAAGAATCCAAAGATCTCAGCAGTTTCTTCACAACTTCGTGATCAGTGATGTCTCGAGCTCCCAGTGCTTGCAGTTCATTTGATATGTCAGTGAGGCGATCAAAGGTGTCTTGGCAGCTTTCATTGTCATGTCTCTTGAAGCGATTGAAGAGATTGCGAAGAATATCAACACGAGAGTCACGCTGGGTTGACACTCCTTCATTTACCTTGCACAGTCTCTCCCAGATCAGTGTTGCAGAGCCCAAAGCACTTACTCTTCCAAACTGGCCTGGGCTCAGATGGCCACAGATGATGTTCTTCGCTTGAGAATCGAGTTGCTTGAATTTCTTCACATCAGCCACAGTGACACTGGTAGATATGATGGGGACGCCATTTTCCACAATATACCAGAGATCATTATCAATAGCTTGTAGATGCATTTGCATTTTGTTCTTCCAGAAGGGAAAGTTCTTTCCTTCGTAGGTAGGACATGCTGCAGTCACCTTAAACATGCCTGCAGTCGACATAACTAAAACTCCAGGTGGTTAAACCAAAATCACACAGAACAAGGGAGTACGTTGCTTTGATACCAATTGAAAGTGCGTTATATCGACTAGAGGGGGGGAGAATAGGAGATTTTTAGAATTTCATCACCGAGGAAATTCCTTTTGAGGAAATTCCTCACTGATGACTAACTTACAGCGGAAACAGTAAAGGATCAGAAGTGCAACGTTTCACAACAACAGTTTTTTAGAGTGAAGAATGTGAAAACAGATTGAAGAGTGAGCAGGCACGCAGAATACAGATGAGGATTAACTAACGTGAGGAATTTGGGGGTTGAGGAAATTCAGAGAAAGTCTACAACAAATTCTTCAAACAGTCGCAGTGAAAGTCATCAACACATAATACGAGGAAAGTAAGGAGTTGAGGAATTAGAACCCGTTTCTCACAGAAGACAATCGTTGATGACCCAGTTCCAACTGCTGTGACAGTCGTACATCTGGTTTGGAGCTGCTTGGTATTGAAACCAAAGGACACCCAGTCCCGAGACACACAGTCCCTACGGTATTCTCCTTGAGCTAAGGACACACAGTCCTCGCCCAACACTCGTGGTAAGTCTTCAGGGCAGACTTCCAAACCCTCACAAACTTGGTCACCCGGCGATCCACAATTGACTGCTGGAAAGCTCTAGACCATGACGCCTAACCGTCTGGAGGATGCACAATCCTCAAAGGTAAAAGGCTTCAGTCCCACACAGGAACAACTTCTTCAGTGATGCTCAATCACTAGGTTTGGTTTGTGGTTTCGGTGTATGGTGTATTTCCTCACTGATGAATTACTCTCGAAGGCTCTGAGGAATTTGGGTTGCTCTTATGACAAGTGTCAGTTTCTAACGGAGCAGCCAACCAGCTAGTGGTTGTGGGGGGTGGCTATTTATAGCCTGGGAGCATCCCGACATGATTTGACACTAATGCCCTTAAGTAATATGACCGTTGGAGTGGATAAGACCAGTGACTTGGCGTGGCTATCGAAACGGTCGGAACTCTCAACTGTGAGAGACCTCATGTCACTCATATTCCTCACTTTGAGGCTTTTGGTAGGGTTAGGCTTGGGTTCAGCATCATGAGGAAATTCATTCCATAGTGTAACTTCGACCCCCTTTAACAATACGGGGTTCCTATTACTCGAATGCGCAGAAAGTAAAACAGAAAGTGTAAATCTTCATGCTTCAATTCTTCAGAGTGATTTGCTTCAGGAACCGTCGGACTTCTCAATATCAGTATCCAAATGAAGAATATCAATTTCATCGCAGATTCCTCGCGATTCATTTCTTCAGCTTCAGACCAATTTCTTCAACTGAAGACATATATTTTAGGGGTCGATATTCTTCAAATATCTCAAACTCCTCAGTGACTTATAGATCCTGTGTACACTCATAAACACATTAGATACTTAACCTATAAGTCTTCAAACCACCAAAATCACTAAGGGGCACTAGATGCACTTACAATGACCAAGGTGGTATTCAAGGTATTATCCAAAGAATGGTCATGGAGACACAAGGTTGATCAAGATTTTCAGACAAAGAGTAAATCAAGATGGTCAACACACAAAGCGTACAAGATGTACCCACAGGGATCAAGTGATCCCATGGTATGGTAAGCATTGTCCATTACGTAATTGTGTACTAACCCATGGTCTTTGTGAGAGTTCTATGTGGGGTTAGGTGTATTTCCATGGGCTTGCGTCAAGAGGAAGATCTCATAAAACCCATGGAGGATGACGTCAAGTGGTCGAGGATGTTGGCAATGGAATTGTGAAGATATGCTGAAGAGAGCCTCACCCATAGTGTGTATGGGGGAGCAATCAACTAGTCTTCATCAAGCCAACACAATCAAGAAAGGCGGTCCATTTTGAGAAAGCCAAGATCATCGTCATCTAGCTCAAGAGGACGAGGTGCAAGGAATAGGTTTGCCCTTGATAGGTTTTATGTTTTAGGATAGATTGTCGTACTGTCAAGGGGGGCTCTCAAGTGAGTAGCTTGATCGTATCGTTCGTTGAGAGCTCAAACCATTTGCATCCTGGCATCATACTTCTTGGTTCTTGTTTGATATTTCTCTTTGTGAGTTTTAGATCTTATAGTCATCTTCATGACACGCTCGAGTTCATAAAAAACGGAGTCCATATGCATCTTCTATGATGTTTTTGATGTTGGGAGTTTTTATTGGTCTTATTCGAAGAAGGGTTCTCACCATTTTCTTATGGGACTTTTATCACTTGCTTCTTATTGATATTTCTATCAAGATTGTGTTATCCCATGTCATTAGCTTTCCAACAAACTTGGTTTCATTGAATTCGGAGTCCATATGCGAAAGTTACAGCAGTTTCAGTATCCAGCAGTAGTACCGCTCGTGTAGCGGTAGTACCTCCCCCGGAGAGGTAGTACCGCCCCCTGAATGGTAGTAATGTTTTACTACCGCTCCCTAGCGGTAGTACCGCTCGAGGAGCGGTAGTACCGCTCCGTCGGACTGCTTTTTTGCATCCATTTTGGCCTCAGCATGGTTGGTGAACCTACCGAGCGGTAGTACCGCTCCCATGAGCGGTACTACCGCTATGTGCGGGCTGTGAGGCTTAACGGTTGGATTTTTCCCCACCTATAAAAGGGGGTCTTCTTCCCCATTGAACCTTATCTCTTTAGCTCGTGTTCTTCCCCAATTGTTGACCTTCTCCGAGCTTGCTAACTCTCAATCCCTCCAATGATTCTTGCTAGTTCTTGAGGGAAAAGAGAGAGGAGATCTAGATCCACATTTCCACCAATCACTTTCTCCTTTAAGTGAGGGGAACCCATTGGGTCTAGATCTTGGAGTTCTTCGTGTTCTTCTTCATTCTTCCTCTCATTTTCCTCCCTAGCATTAGTTGCTTTGGTGGGATTTGGGAGAGAAGGATTTGGGCACTCCGTGTGCCCTTGTCATTGCATTTGGTGCATTGGTTTGAGTTCTCCACGGTGATACGTGGAAGTGAGAAGTTGAGAAGCTTATTACCTTTGGGTACTTGATACCCCTAGAAGCTTGGTGGTGTTTTGGAGCTCAATCATTGTGGTGTAAAGCTCTGGGCAAGCGTCGGGGTCTCCAATTAAGTTGTGGAGATTGCCCCGAGCATTTGTGGTCACCTAGAAGCCATATGCCATTGTGGTGAAGCTTTGTGGTGTTGTTGGGATCCTCCAATTAAGTTGTGGAGATTGCCCCAACCTTGTTTGTACGGGTTCGGTGACCGCCCTCAAGGGTCCCTTAGTGGAATCACGGCATCTTGCATTGTGCGAGGGCATGAGGAGATTATAGTGGCCTTAGTGGCATCTTGGGGAGCATTGTGCCTCCACACTGCTCCAACGGAGATTAGCATCCGCAAGGGTGTGAACTCCGGGATACATCATCGTCTCCGCGTGCCTCGGTTATCTCTTACCCGAACCCTTTACCTATGCACTTTACTTTGTGATAGCCATATTGTTTCTTGTCATATATTTTGCTATCACTTATTTGTTTATCTTAATTAGCATAAGTTATTGGTGCACATAGTTGAGCCTAGTTGTTTTAGGTTTTGTGCTTGACAAATTAAACGTTAGTTTTATTCCGCATTTGTCCAAGCCTAAACCGTAACTATTTTAAAGCGCCTATTCACCCCCCTCTAGGCGATTTCCATGTCCTTTCAATTGGTATCAGAGCTAGGTCTCTATTTGTTAGGTTTAACCACCTAGAGAGTAAGGATGTCGACTAGGGGTTTAGGATCCACTGACACTCTTAGTTTCGATGGCACAAATTTTGATGTTTGGGTTATTCGCATGCTTAATCACTTTCGGGTCTTGGACCCAAATTTAGAGCGAATTTTAGATATGGGTTTTTCTCCTCCAAAGGATTCTCAAAATATATCTTTAGAGGATTAGAAAAACTCTTATCTCAATGCTCAAGCTTCTAATGTGCTTTTTGATGCTTTGAGCAATGTAGTTATATTTCAACTGATGCCATTCCGGGATGCTCATGAGTTGTGGACAAAGCTTCAAGATAAATATGGTATGTCCAAGATTTGTGGGAATGATTGTTCTCCCTCCACCTCCGGTCGTGTGGTCTTCTCAACTTCATCTACTTCACCTACATGTGGATTGCCACAAGTTAATGGTATGGTGAGTAGTGGTGATCATTGCAACGATGATAGTGGGTTTATTGTTGATGATCCTTCATCACTATATTATTGCAATGCTTCATCTTTGTGCATTAACACTTCTAGCACTTTAAATGTTTTACATGCTTGTGTTGATAGTCCTTGCATATCATGTAAAAACTGCTTGACTAAATCTCATGATGATATGCTTCCTATATCTTGTTGCCATGATAAAAATGTATATATTTCCTCGAGTTGTTGTGCTAACAATGTAGAGGAAATTCATCACTCCATGGAACAAGATGTGGCCTTGAATGATGCTTCAAGGAATCCTACATCATCATCTATTGTGACTCACTTTTGCCTTATGGCTAAGGCTTCAAAGGTATCTCCTACTTTGAATCCCAATATATCTCATGATGATGATGTTGATGATAATGGGGATGAGAATAATGATGAAGAGAGTGATAATATTGCATCCTTAAAAATTAAGGGTGAAATGATTTTTAAATCTCCTTATAAGAATAAACTTGCTTGTTCCAACTTCTTGGAAATCATGTCTATTGCCACTGAGGGCAAGAAATACATTGAGGAGTTGGAAGCTCATCTTGAGGAGCATGAGGCCACCATTGAGACAATGGAAGGTCATGAGCGTGATTACGCTAATGAGATCGCAGAGCTATCTCAAGCTCTTGAAAATGAACAAACCACCAAGGAATCTCTTGAGGAAACCTTTGCTCTAGAATTATCTAGATTAAAGGAATCCCATGATAGAGCTCTCGAGGTGGCTAATGATTTTAGAACTAAAAATGATAAGCTTGAAGTTGCACATGCTAAACTCCTTGAGGACTATGAGCACCTCGAAAATGGCTCAAGGGCTATTAAGAGTTCGCTCATCGAACTCACCGAGTCTCATGCTCAACTTGAAGCTTCATATGCTAAAGAGCTTGCCAAGTTGCCTTCTACTCTTATTGCTAATGATGATGCTTGTGCTACTAACTCTACTTCTTCTAAATCATCCATTTTAAAGGAGAATGTTGAGCTCATGGCTCAACTTGAGTTGCTATCTAGCAATTATGGGAAATTGGAAGAAAGTCATGTAATGCTCACAAGCTCTCATGATGATCTTCTAGTATCCCATAATGTGCTAAAATTAGCTCATAAGGCTATTACTACCAAGGTAACATCGAGTGAGCCTCATGTGGACATTAGCACTACTTCTAGTGAAAAAGCTATATTACCATGTGCTAGTCCTCGTAATTCATCTACTTATAATGTTGCTACATCTTGTGATGTATTACTTTCCATGCCTTGTTGCCCTAACAATGAAGCTTATACTTCCTCTAGTACTTGTGTTGATACTAACCATGTAGAGGAAATCAAAGAGCTCAAGGCCCAAGTCACTTCCTTGAAGAAAGACTTGGAAAAGAGTCATGAAGGAATGTCCACACTCAACAATGTCTTGTGTGGGCAAAAATCCCCAAATGACAAAGATGGACTTGGATTCAACTCCAACAAGAAGAATAAGTCCAAAAGCTTCAAGAATAAGGGCCAAGAACAAGTCAAGAATTCGGCCAAGATTATTTGCTTCAAGTGCAAAATTGAAGGGCACCATGTTAGATCTTGCTCACTAAAGAAGAAGCCCCAAAGTCACAAGCAACAAGGGAAGCGGCCACAAGTTCAATCACATACTCAACTACAAGTTGAAGAAAGGCCCCTTCCCAAGAAGACCCAAGCCAACACTCCTCATGTTGAGAAATCACTAGGGAAGAAATTAAAGGGTAGATGTTGCTACTTATGTCGTGAGAAGGGTCACTTCGCTTCTTCTTGCACGAGAGGTAATTTGTCGAACCCAATCATTATTGATGATATCTATTCTCTTGGGAAGGATAAGGTTGGCAATGTGTTTGCCAAGTTTGTTGGTACTCAAAGTGGTGTCAAGAAAAGTACCATTTGGGTTGCCAAGCCTATTGTGACTAACCTCTTAGGACCCAACGTGGTTGGGGACCAACAAGCTCAAACTTGATCAATAGGTGTTTGTGGAGGACATTGGAGACTTCTATACATAATGAAGAATTAAGGGGTCTTCATCATTCATATTATTTCAAGCCAAGTCATTTGGATTATCGAGTTTCTATCTTATATCCAATGTTCCTCCTTACGGTAACTTGTACTTAAACTGTTTACATTGTTAGTTACTTGCCCCTTTGCATGTTGTGGTTTTTTTACCTTGCATGTGTTTGTATGTTGTGCTTCCAACTTGCTTATCTTGAGTAATCGAGTATGTGTATGTTGGTTTGCACAACATGTACATGTGAGTCTTGTATTGAGCCTTTTTGCATCTTGTTTGTATCTTTGTTGGCTCTTGCGAGAGATTAATCGATTATCCCATTGTGGGGGAGTGATGTGCTTTGCACACCTCACAATACTATAAATGTCTATACATGGGGAATGCCACTTAGTATTGATATTTCAATATTATCTAGTTTCTATGTGGTATGTATTACTCATGAGAAATTCAAATTCTATATGGTCCATTAATTATCTCTTGTTGGTTTTAATTTTTCCAGTTCTTAATATTGTTGGGTTATCACATTATGGGGGTAGTAATATGCTATGTGCATATTACAAGCCTAGAAAATGTGTACATTTGAGGTATTGCCACTTAGTGTTGATATTGTGAATTATCTTGTTCCTAGGTGCCATGTTAGCTCTACAAGTGTCATTTGCTTGCGTTTTAAGGGTAAAGATGATGTTGGGTATATTTGTGATCTACCAATGAGTATTATTTCCAAAATACTTCTTGTCCTTGACAGTTGGTATTCCCATCATGTGGTAGAAATTGCTAATCGTCTTTACATTCGATTTTGTGTTTCGTTTGTCTTACTTGCCTCTTGTGGATCTATTTTAACATGTCTAGTGTTTTTATAGATATAGAGAAAGTGATGATCCCATCTTGTGCATTTTGTATTTAAATGCAAATTCTATATAATGCACATCCCTTGGGGGAGTTATCCTATTTGCTTTAGAACACTCTCTTTATTCGCCCATCATAAAATACTTTGATCCCCATCAAGTGCGTGTTGATGGGAGGCAAGTCTTGCTCTTTATGATGCTTTGTGCCATCATGAAAATTTGTCAAGGCTTTGGTTTTTTGGAACCTAGCTCTCGTTTGAAAACTAGATACCTCATGTTTGCTTTCCTTCAATTGGTATCTTGTTTTCTTTTATTTGGCATGTGTTAATGGATATCTCATTCCTTGACGTATCTTTTCATTGATATCCTTCAAGTGATAGTTTTTCGTTTGGTATCTTATTATCACTTGATACCTTCTCTTTTTGTGTATTATCAACTTTGTGTTGAGTTGATTCTTGAAAGCCTTGAGCATGCATATTTACTATATATAGCTTCTTTTGCTTGCTTTCTTTCTTTGACCCAATATATAGGGGAAACTCCACCTTGTCATAAATTGGCTAAAGTGTGCATGGAATTCAAATTCATATCTTTGTGCACATATGTATGTGGAGTTTGTCGTATGTATTGTTGGTTATCTAACTCTTTGGGCCCAATGAGTTTGGGCACCATTTTGTTTCTTTTGTTGTTCCAGGAACAATTGGAGATGCGTCCGATTCTCGACTCACCTACAAGGAAGGTGTTCAGACCATGTGATTATTGGAGCCAAGTTAGGATGAACAAGGAACAACTATATACTACATAAATCCAATGTTGTCTCGGTAACAAGTATCTATTTCATGCATTCATTTCTTGCAAAGGCCCAAACCTATCTTTTCTTGGCCAGGTTACATCATGGCATGAATCTCTTGATTCGTTCTTGTGGTACTTGTTTCCTTTCTCAAAGCATCCAAACGATGATGTCTTATTGCTAGTTGAGATGTCATTGATATTCGTATGCTGGAATTTCATATTGTACAATAAGAAAATATTAGGCCATGTGCTATGCTTCCAAGCAAAGACCTTATTGATATATTTATGACTTCCTTTTCGATATCTTCTTTGTTCCTTCTTGTAACCATTTCCTGTGTACATCCTTATTTGTGGATATATATCATCATGATTGTCTTCTACCTAGAATCTTTTACACATGAGAGAAGTTACATCTCTAATTGATATCCTCTTTTCTTTCACGTCCACCGTTGCATTTCCTTTTTCCGTTTTTGGTGGCTTCGTGAAAGGATTTGTCTTGAGTGCGTATCTTATATTCTTGCATCTTGATGCACTCTTTGGTGGCGAAGATTATTTTTCCTCATGCTTGTCTTGATGAGGGTTTTGCCATTTCGATTGGTATCCCTCCTCTTGATAAGGTACTTATTTCCTATCTTCACCATGGGTTGTCACAAGCGTTGGTTCTTATTTTGTTTATTAGTAAGCTTGTGAACCCATTTTCTAGTATGTGTGTTTGTGGGAATGATATGTCTTGCACTTTGTGTCTCATTTCAGCAAGACTATGTTGATGAGTAATGCTCATCCTTATCTTAGTCTTCTCAAGTGCTTTGCCATGACTCACACACATTATTTTGGTTGAGCCTATTCTTAAGTTGCTTCTTTTACATGTTGCTCAACCATTTGTTTTGTGAAAGTGATATGCTTATTGTCTCATCTATCCTCTTGCACTCGTTGTGTGTTTTTATTAATTTTGGGGGAGCAACGATCCTATTTTGTGCACTTGTATCAAATACAAAAATCTCTTATTAGTGCACAAATCATGGGGAGCTTCTTGAGTTTTGATAAAAACACTCTGTTGCCTTTATCATAATATCTTTTATTCATGTGGTTTGAAGCACCATATGATTGTTTGTTCCATCTGGTATCTTTTGATTGCTTGCCTCTATTTTTGTATGTCTTTGTGGCATACGATCCTTTTATTTGCAATCTTTGGGTCCTCAATATAGGTTGTTTTCCTCCAACTACTTATCATTGTATTTGTGTATTTATTTGCACTCATTTGCTGAGAAGTACACACTTTTTGGAGGACCACCTACTATATTGGCTTTCTAAACTTTTCGTCCATTTTGGCAATCGATGCCAATGGGGGAGAAGTTTAGAGAGTTTACTTTGGATATGTTTAGAGGGTTTTGCTTTTATTGCGTAAGCATTTACATCTTGCACGCAAGCATTATTGCTATGTATGTGTGCGCTTGGTTATGCTTATTTCCTTATATAAACTCTCTTGAAGTGGTTGTCATCAATTACCAAAATGGGGTAGATTGTTAGAGCATATATCTCCATATGTGGTTTTGGAAATTGATGACAATTCCTATGGACTAATGGTTGCCTTAAGTTATATTTATAGGATTTGTTCATAGGCACTTCTTGAAGTCCATCTGTTGGGTTCAAGAAGTTTATATGATGACCAAGGTGGTATTCAAGGTATTATCCAAAGAATGGTCATAGAGACACAAGGTTGATCAAGATCGTGAGACAAAGAGTAAATCAAGATGATCAACACACAAAGCATACAAGATGTACCCAGAGGGATCAAGTGATCCCATGGTATGGTAAGCATTGTCCATTACGTATTTGTGTACTAACCCATGGTCTTCGTGAGAGTTCTATGTGGGGTTAGGTGTATTTCCATGGGTTTGCGTCAAGAGGAAGATCTCATACAACCCATGGAGGATGACGTCAAGTGGTGGAGGATGGTGGCAATGGACTTGTGAAGATATGCTGAAAAGCGCCTCACCCATAGTGTGTATGGGGGAGCAATCAACTAGTCTTCATAAAGCCAACACAATCAAGAAAGGCGGTCTATCTTGAGAAAGCCAAGATCATCGTCATCTAGCTCAAGAGGACAAGGTGCAAGGTATAAGTTTTCCCTTGATAGGTTTTCTGTTTTAGGATAGATTGTCGTACTGTCAAGGGGGGCTCTCAAGTGAGTAGCTTGATCGTATCGTACGTTGAGAGCTCAAACCATTTGCATCCTTGCATCATACTTCTTGGTTCTTGTTTGGTATTTATCTTTGTGAGTTTTAGATCTTATGGTCATCTACATGACACGCTCGAGTTCATCGAAAACGGAGTCCATATGCATCTTCTATGATGTTTTTGATGTTGGGAGTTTTTACCGGTCTTATTCGAAGAAGGGTTCTCACCATTTTCTTATAGGACTTTTCTCACTTGCTTCTTATTGATATTTCTATCAAGATTGTGTTAGCCCATGTCGTTAGCTTTCCAATAAACTTGGTTTCGTTGAATTCGGAGTCCGTATGCGAAAGTCACAGCAGTTTCAATATCCAGCGGTAGTACCGCTCCTGGTGCGAGCGGTAGTACCGCTCCTGTAGCGGTAGTACCTCCCCCGGAGAGGTAGTACCGCCCCCGGAGCGGTAGTAATTTTTTACTACCGCTCCAGGAGCGGTAGTACCGCTCCGTCGGACTGCTTTTTTGCATCCGATTTGGGCTGAGCATGGTTGGTGAACCTACCGAGCAGTAGTACCGCTCCCATGAGCGGTAGTACCGCTATGTGCGGGCTGTGAGGCTTAACGGTTAGATTTTCCCCACCTATAAATGGGGGTCTTCTTCCCCATTGAACCTTATCTCTTTAGCTCGTGTTCTTCCCCCATTGTTGACCTTCTTCGAGCTTGCTAACTCTCAATCCCTCCAATGATTCTTGCTAGTTCTTGAGGGAAAAGAGAGAGGAGATCTATATCCACATTTCCACCAATCACTTTCTCCTCTAAGTGAGGGGAACCCATTGGGTCCACATCTTGGAGTTCTTCGTATTCTTCTTCATTCTTCCTCTCATTTTCCTCCCTAGCATTAGTTGCTTTGGTGGGATTTGGCATAGAAGGATTTGGGCACTCCGTGTGCCCTTGTCATTGCATTTGGTGCATCGGTTTGAATTCTCCACGGTGATAAGTGGAAGTGAGAAGTTGAGAAGCTTATTACCTTTGGGTACTTGATACCCCTAGAAGCTTGGTGGTGTCTCGGAGCTCAATCATTGTGGTGTAAAGCTCCGGGGTCTCCAATTAAGTTGTGGAGATTGCCCCGAGCATTTGTGGTCACCTCGAAGCCATATGCCATTGTGGTGAAGCTTTGTGGTGTTGTTGGGAGCCTCCAATTAAGTTGTGGAGATTTCCCCAACCTTGTTTGTACGGGTTCGGTGACCGCCCTCAAGGGTCCCTTAGTGGAATCACGACATCTTGCATTGTGCGAGGGCGTGAGGAGATTACGGTGGCCTTAGTGGCATCTTGGGGAGCATTGTGCCTCCACACCGCTCCAACGGAGATTAGCATCCGCAAGGGTGTGAACTTCGGGATACATCATCGTCTCCGCGTGTCTCGGTTATCTCTTACCCGAACTCTTTACTTATGCACTTTACTTTGTGATAGCCATATTGTTTCTTGTCATATATCTTGCTATCACTTATTTGTTTATCTTGCTTAGCATAAGTTATTGGTGCACATAGTTGAGCCTAGTTGTTTTAGGTTTTGTGCTTAACAAATTAAACGTTAGTTTTATTCCACATTTTTTCAAGCCTAAACCGTAACTATTTCAAAGCGCCTATTCACCCCCCTCTAGGCGACATCCACGTCCTTTCATCTCTCCACTGCCAAAGCTTAGTACATTGCTGCTGGTTCATGTTGTGCTCAATTACTATGGATGAAGGAAACCCTCAAGGACTACGGCATCAACATGAAGAATGTGCCTCTCTACTGCGACAATGAGAGTGCAATCAAGATTGCATACAACACAGTACAACATTCGAAGACTAAGCACATCCAGTTTCGTCATCATTTTCTTCGGGACCATGTCCTCAAGGGCAATATCCTCATCGACCATGTGAAGACTGACGATCAACTAGCAGATATCTTCACTAAGCCCTTGGATGAGAAAAGGTTTTGCAAGCTGCGGTGTGAGCTAAATATCTTAGAATCTTCGAATGTTTTGTAAAAACATGCACACATCCTAACACTTATGCAAATTTGATGACTTAGATGTGCAACACACGAAGAATCGATTTTCTTCAACCAATGAAGAATTTCACTCTTAGTGTGAGAAAATTAACGAAGAAATTGATTCTCAGGGCCCTACGATAATTGTACGCGACGCTTGAAATCAACATTCTTATACGGTGGGTCATGCCACCACCCAACTTGAAATTCCTCAAGTTGAATTTCTTCAAAGTTGATGTTCTTCAAAGTTGTTGTTCTTCAAACTTGTTTTTCTTCAAAGCTGAAATTCATCAACATGACGATTTGTCACAAAATCCTCAAATTAATCAAAATCTTCAAAAACACTTGATGATTTTAATTTGCCTATATATATATATACTGTGATTTCAAAGTCCTCAACATCATTCAATTATAGCTATTTCTTCAACTTGATATTTCATCTAAGTGAATGTGATCGGACCCTTCTTCCCCACTATGCTATACTCACCCAGTCTATTCAATTATTCATATGTGTTCTACTTGAAACTTTGTTCAAAATCCTCACTGCGTCCTTGTGAGCTGATGATTTTGTAACAAAATCCTCAAATCCTCAAAAATGATTTTTATATTGTTACACAGTAACTGAACCCCACTTCCCACGATCAGATAAGCACGATATCCACCACTTTAAACGGTTGCTACACATGTCCCGCAGAGACGAAAGGGCAGGGGTAGTTCAGTCCGAAACAATCGGTCGGACTGTTTTCACCTGAGCTACAAATATATCCTTACCCCCTCCGGTCAAAACTCTTCGTTCTCTCTCGACCTCCTCTTTGCTACAACAAAGACCTAGCGCCACCGCTCGAAGTTTCATCGCCGGCGAGGAAAAGCTTCACTGCCTCGACCTCTCCGTCGCCGAAATCACGTCAAAACCGAAACGTCTTCGTCCGCCGCAGCCGTAGCCGTCTTATGTCGCCAAGTTAGGGCGAAGTGGACTCGCACCGAAGAGCATCTACTGCTACTTCTTCTTATGTTCTTCATGCGTGCTATATAGGGTAAATAAAACCCTATTTTTACAGTCCCTTTTAATCCACTATTTTACCTTAGATTCGTGGAATCTGTTTTTCCTCAGTGTCTATCAGTCTCTATTCCTCAAACACTGCTTATTCCTCAAACTGTTGATGAATTTCACTAAGCAACTAAAAGTCTTCACGAGATTCCCCAGTTGTGCAAATTTTCGAATATGTACAACTCTGCAACCCAAGATCAGAGTGCTTAGACAAATTTCTCAACCCTCTGGTCAAATTCCTCAACTTTAAAATTTTCAATTTCTTCAAATCTAAGAACACATATGACCTCTCCAAATTCCTCGCAACTATACTCTGTTCACAGGTACAAAAATGTCAGCTGATAAATCTCTAGGTTCTCATCAACTTAACTCATTTGCATCGTTTCTTGAAGAAAATCTGCTAGTGTCATCAGAATCCTCAAGAGTTCATTTTCCTCAGCAAAAGTTGTTGGAAATATCCCTAGAGGCAATAATAAAATGGTTATTATCATATTTCCTTGTTCATGATAATCGTCTATTGTTCATGATATAATTGTATTAACAGGAAACAGTAATACATGTGTGAATAAATAGATCACAATGTGTCCCTAGCAAGCCTCTAGTTGGCTAGCTCGTTGATCAATAGATGATCATGGTTTCCTGATCATGGGCATTAGATGTCATTGATAACGGGATCACATCATTGGGAGAATGATGTGATGGACAAGACCCAATCCTAAGCATAGCACTAGATCGTATTGTTCGCATGCTAAAGCTTTTCTAATGTCAAGTGTCTTTTCCTTCGACCGTGAGATTGTGCAACTCCCGGATACCGTAGGAGTG
This sequence comes from Hordeum vulgare subsp. vulgare, assembly GCF_904849725.1. Classification (NCBI taxonomy): domain Eukaryota; kingdom Viridiplantae; phylum Streptophyta; class Magnoliopsida; order Poales; family Poaceae; genus Hordeum; species Hordeum vulgare. The sequence goes on along the minus strand of NC_058518.1, from coordinate 230,185,028 downwards.
CTTTGGGTGTATCAAACATCACAACGTAACTGGGTGACTATAAAGGTGCACTATGGGTACCTCTGAAAGTGTCAGTTGGGTTGGTACGAATCGAGATCGGGATTTGTCACTCCGTGTCACGGAGAGGTATCTCTGGGCCCACTCGATAGAACATCATCATGAGCTCAATGTGACTAAGGAGTTAGTCATAGGATGACGTGCTATGAAACGAGCAAAGAGAATTACCGGTAACGAGATTGAACAAGGTATAGGTATACCAATGATCGAATCTCGGGCAAGTTCTACACCGAGAGACAAAGGGAATTGTATACGGGATTGATTGAATCCTTGACATCGTGGTTCATCCGATGAAATCATCATGGAACGTGTGGGAGCCACCATGGGTATCCAGATCCCGCTGATGGTTATTGGCCAGAGAGCGTCTCGGTCATGTGTGCATGCTTCCCAAACCCGTAGGGTCAACACACTTAAGGTTCGATGATGCTAGGGTTATAAGGATATGTTATACGAGGTTACCGAAAGTTGTTCGGAGTCCCGGATTAGATCATGGACATCACGAGGAGATCCGGAATGGTCCGGAGGTAAAGATTGATATATAGGATGGATGGGTTTGGACGCTGGAAATGTTTCGGGCACCACCGGCAAAGTGTCGGGACCACGAGAAGGGTTCCGGAGGCCCACCGGGAGGGGCCACAAGCCACGGAGGGCTACATGGGCCAAGTGTGAGAGGTAACCAGCCCCTAGGTGGGCTGGTGCGCCCCCACACCGAACCAATGCGCACCAGAGAGGGAGGGAGGGGAAACCCTAGGCGCAGGAGAGGCCCAAGGCCCACCTAGGGCGCCGCCCCCCCTTTCCCTGCCCTGGCCGCCGCCCCCACTCCCATATGGGCTGCCGCACCACCTAGGGTGCGAACCCTAGGGGTGGTGCACCCCCTCCCCTCCTCCTATATATACCTAGGGGTTTGGGGCTGTTTTGCACACGGTTTCTTCTCCTCTCGGCGCAGCCCTGCTCCCCTCATTCCTCCTCCTCCCACGGTGCTTGGCGAAGCCCTGACGGGAGACCTCGTCTCTCCATCGACACCACGCCGTCAAGCTGCCGGAGATCTTCCCCAACCTCTCCCTCCTCCTTGCTGGATCAAGGTGCGGGAGACATCACCGAGCTGCACGTGTGTTGAACGCGGAGGTGCCGTGGTTCGGCACTAGATCGGAATCACACCGCGATCTGAATCGCCGCGAGTACGACTCCATCAACCGCGTTCTAGCAACGCTTCCGCTTAGCTATCTTCAAAGGTATGAAGATGCACTCACCCCTCTGTCGTTGCTGGTCTCTCCATAGGAAGATCTGAATATGCGTAGGAAGTTTTTTGAATTTATGCTACGTTACCCAACAGTGGCATCCGAGCCAGGTTTTCTATGCGTAGATTCTATGCACGAGTAGAACACAAAAGGTTGTGGGCGATGATTTTTCAATTGCTTGATGCTACTAGTCTTATTCTTTTCCGGCGATATTGTGGGATGAAGCAGCCCGGACTGACCTTACACGTACGCTTACGTGAGACTGGTTCCACCGACAGACATGCACACCGTGCATAAAGGTGGCTAGCGGGTGTGTGTCTCTCCTACTCTAGTCGGATTGGATTTGATGAAAAGGGTCCTTATGAAGGGTAAATAGCTTTGACATATCATCGTTGTGGCTGTCACGTAGGTAAGAAGGCGTTCTTGCTAGAAACCCAAATCAGCCACGTAAAACTTGCAACAACAATTAGAGGACGTCTAACTTGTTTTTGCAGGGTTTGACATGCGATGTGATATGGCCAAAGTTGTGATGTTGCATGTATGATGTATGAGATGATCATGTTATTGTAATAGGTTTCACGACTTGCATGTCGATGAGTATGACAACCGGCAGGAGCCATAGTTGTCTTAATTGATTGTATGAGATGCAACGCCATGTGCTTACTACTTTTACTTCATTGCTCACGGTTAGCTATAGTAGTAGTGATAGTAGTAGTTGGCGTGATGACTTCACGGAGACACGATGATGGAGATCATGATGATGGAGATCATGGTTTCACGTCGGTGACAATGATGATCATGCGATGCCTAAAGATGGAGATCGAAAGAGTAAAGATGATAATGGCCATATCATGTCACTATATGATTGCATTGTGATGTTTATCATGTTTTTCATCTTATTGCTTAGAACGAAGGTAGCATAATATGATGATCCCTCTTAAAATTTCAAGAACGTATTCCCCTAAGTGTGCACCGTTGCGAAGGATCGTTGTCTCGAAGCACCACATGATGATCGGGTGTGATAGATTCTAACATTCGCATACAACGGGTGTAAGCTAGATTTACACACGCGAAACACCTAGGTTTACTCGACGAGCTTAGCATGTACATACATGACCTCGAATACAAGAGACCGAAAGGTATAACATGAGTCGTATGGTTGAATACGATCAGCGCGAAGTTGCTCACCATGATGACTAGTCCGTCTCACGTGATGATCGGACACGGGTTAGTCAACATGGATCATGTATCACTTAGATGACTGGAGGGATGTCGATTTAAGTAGGAGTTCATACTTAATTTGATTAAATGAACTTAATTGTCATGAACTTAGACTAAAAGTTGTCTTTATAAATATTGTAGATGGCCAACGTCAACCTCAATTTCACCGCATTCCTAGAGAAAAACAAGCTGAAAGTTGATGGTAGCAACTATGCGGACTGGGTTCGCAACTTGAAGCTCATCCTTGAACCAGCTAAAAAGGCTTATGTCCTTGATGCGCCGCTAGGTGAACCTACCGCTCCCGCAGCAGCCTAGGACATTCTGAACGTCTGGCAAACGCGAAGTGATGACTACTCTCTGGTTAGGTGTGGCATGTTATACAGTTTGGAAACGGGGCTCCAAAGGCGTTTTCAGCAACACGGTGCATATGAGATGTTCCAAGAGCTGAAACTGGTTTTTCAAGCTCATGCCTGTGTCGAGAGATATGAAGTCTCCGACAAGTTCTTTAGCTGTAAGATGGAGGAGAATAGTTCTGTCAGTGAGCACATACTCAAAATGTCTGGGTTACACGGTCGTCTGACTTCACTTGGAGTCGAACTTCCAGATGATGCTATAATTGACAGAATCCTCCAATCTCTCCCACCAAGCTACAAAGGTTTTGTGCTCAACTACAACATGCAAGGGATGGAGAAGACCATTCCCGAGTTGTACTCAATGCTCAAGTCTGCAGAAGTATAAATCAAGAAAGAGCATCAAGTGTTGATGGTCAACAAGACCACCAGTTTCAAGAAGGACAAGGGTAAGAAGAACTTCAAGAAAGACGGCAAAGCCGTTGCCGCGCCCGGTAAGCCAGATGCCGGGAAGAAGAAAAAGAATGGACCCAAGCCTGAGACTGAGTGCTTCTATTGCAAGGGAAAAGGTCACTGGAAGCGGAACTACCCCAAGTACTTAGCAGACAAGAAGGCCAACAACGTTAAAGGTATATGTGATATACATGTTATTGATGTGTACCTTACCAGCGCTCGTAGTAGCTCCTGGATATTTGATACCGGTGCTGTTGCTCACATTTGCAACTCAAAGCAGGAACCGCGGAATAAGCGGAGACTGGCCAAGGACGAGGTGACGATGCGCGTCGGGAATGGCTCCAAGGTCGATGTGATCGCCGTCGGCACGCTACCTCTATATCTACCATCGGGATTAGCTTTAAACCTTAATAATTGTTATTTAGTACTAGCATTGAGCATGAATATTGTATCAGGGTCTTGCTTAATGCGAGACCGCTACTCATTTAAGGTAGAGAATAATGGTTGTTCTATTTATATGAGTGATATGTTTTATGGTCATGCTCCGCTGGTGAATGGTTTATTCTTGATCAATCTCGATCGTGATGTTACACATAATCATAGTGTTAGTACCAAAAGATGTAAAGTTGATAATGATAGTCCCACATACTTGTGGCACTGCCGCCTTGGTAATATCGGTGTTAAGCGCATGAAGAAGCTCCATACTGATGGGCTATTAGAGTCTCTTGACTTTGAATCATTTGACACATGCGAACCGTGCCTCATGGGCAAGATGACTAAGACTCCATTCTCATGAATAATGGAGAGAGCGACCGACTTATTGGAAATAATACATACTGTTGTGTGTGGTCCAATGAACGTTGGAGCTCGCGGTGGCTACCGTTATGTTCTCACTCTCACCGATGATTTGAGTAGGTATGGGTATATCTACTTGCTGAAGCACAAATCTGAGACGTTTGAAAAGTTCAAGGAATTTCAGAGTGAGGTTGAGAATCAACGTGACAGAAAAATTAAAGTGTCTACGATCTGATCGTGGAGGAGAATATTTGAGTCACGAGTTTGGTACACACCCAAGGAAGTGTGGAATCGATTCACAACTGATGCCGCCTGGCACACCGCAACGCAACAGAGTGTCTGAACGTCGTAATCGCACTTTCTTAGATATGGTATGATCTATGATGTCTCTTACCGACTTGCCGCTATCATTTTGGGGATACACATTAGAAACTGCAACATTTACTTTAAATACGGCACCGTCTAAATCCGTTGAGACGACACCGTATGAACTATGATTTGGCAAGAAACCTAAGTTGTCGTTTCTAAAAGTTTGGGGCTGCGATGCTTATGTGAAGAAACTTCAACCAGAGAAGCTCGAACCCAAAGCGGAGAAATGCGTATTCATAGGATACCCTAAGGAAACTATTGGGTATACCTTCTATCTTAGATCCGAAGGTAAAACCTTTGTTGCCAAGAACGGATCCTTTCTAGAGAAAGAGTTTCTCTCGAAAGAAGTAAGTGGGAGGAAAGTAGAACTTGATGAGGTAATTACACCCCCTCTCGAACAGGAAAGTAGCACAGATCGGGAAATTGTTCCTGTGGCGCCTACACCAACTGAAGAGGAAGTTAATGATAATGATCATGAAGCTTCGGATCAAGTTACTACTGAACCGCGAAGGTCCACAAGGGCACGCTCCGCACCAGAGTGGTACGACAACCCTGTGATGGAAATCATGTTGTTAGACAACGGTGAACCTTTGAACTATGAAGAAGCAATGGAGGGCCCGTATTCCAACAAATGGCTTGAAGCTATGAAATCTGAGATAGGATCCATGTATGAGAACAAAGTATGGACTTTGGTGGACTTGCCCGATGACCGGCGAGCCATAGAAAATAAATGGATCTTCAAGAAGAAGACTGATGCAAATGGTAATGTGACCGTTTATAAAGCTCGACTTGTAGCAAAGGGTTTTTGACAAATTCAAGGAGTTGACTACGAAGAGACTTTCTCTCCCGTAGCGAAGCTGAAATCAGTTCGAATCATGTTAGCAATTGCCGCCTTTTATGATTATGAAATTTGGCAAATGGACGTCAAAACAACATTCCTTAAATGAGAATCTTAAGGAAGAGTTGTATATGATGCAACTAGAAGGTTTTATCGACCCTAAGGGTGTTAACAAAGTGTGCAAGCTCCAGCGCTCCATCTATGGGCTGGTGCAAGCATCTCGGAGTTGGAACTTTCCCTTCAATGAGGTGATTAAAGTGTTTGGGTTCGTACAGGTTACGGAGAAGCCTGTATGTACAAGAAAGTGAGTGGGAGCTCTGTAGCTTTCCTTGTACTGTATGTGGATGACATATTATTGATGGGGAATAATATAGAGATGTTGGAGAGCATAAAGGCCTATTTGAACAAGAGTTTTTCAATGAAGGACCTTGGAGAAGCTGCATACATATTAGACATCAAGATCTATAGAGATAGATCGAGACGCCTCATAGGTCTTTCGCAAAGTACATACCTTGACAAGATATTGAAGAAGTTCAATATGGAAAACTCAAAGAAAGGGTTCTTGCCTGTTTTGCAAGGTATGAGATTGAGTAAGACTCAGTCATCGACCACGGCAGCAGATAGAGAGAAGATGAGTATTGTCCCCTACGCTTCAGCCGTAGGCTCTCTAATGTATGCCATACTGTGTACCAGACCTGATATAAACCTTGCCATAAGTTTGGTAGGGAGGTACCAAAGTGATCCCGGTATGGAACACTGGACAACGGTCAAGAATATCCTTAAGTACCTGAAGAGGACTAAGGAGTTGTTTCTCGTTTACGGAGGTGACAAAGAGCTCGTCGTAAAGGGTTACGTCGATGCTAGCTTTGACACAGATCCGGATGACTCTAAGTCACAGACCAGATACGTATATGTTTTGAATGGTGGGGTACTGAGCTGGTGCAGCAGCAAGCAAAAAGTCGTGGCAGCATCTACATGTGAAGCGGAGTACATAGCTGCTTCAGAAGCGGCTCATGAAGGAATTTGGATGAAGGAGCTCATCACCGACCTTGGAGTGGTTCCAAGCGCGTCGGGTCCAATGACACTCTTCAGTGATAACACTGGATCCATTACCATAGCCAAGGAGCCCAGGTTTCACCGAAAGACCAAGCACATCAAACGCCGCTACAACTGCATCCAGGACCATGTCCAGAGTGGAGTGATAGATATTTGTAAAGTACACACAGATCTGAATATTGCAGACCTGTTGACTAAACCTCTTCCTCGAGCAAAACATGATCAACACCATAATGCTATGGGTGTTCGATACATCACAATGTAACTAGATTATTGACTCTAGTGCAAGTGGGGGACTGTTGGAAATATGCCCTAGAGGCAATAATAAAATGGTTATTATCATATTTCCTTGTTCATGATAATCGTCTATTGTTCATGCTATAATTGTATTAACAGGAAACAGTAATACATGTGTGAATAAATAGATCACAATGTGTCCCTAGCAAGCCTCTAGTTGGCTAGCTCGTTGATCAATAGATGATCATGGTTTCCTGATCATGGGCGTTAGATGTCATTGATAACGGGATCACATCATTGGGAAAATGATGTGATGGACAAGACCCAATCCTAAGCATAGCACTAGATCGTATTGTTCGTATGCTAAAGCTTTTCTAATGTCAAGTGTCTTTTCCTTCGACCGTGAGATTGTGCAACTCCCGGATACCGTAGGAGTGCTTTGGGTGTATCAAACGTCACAACGTAACTGGGTGACTATAAAGGTGCACTACGGGTACCTCTGAAAGTGTCTGTTGGGTTGGTACGAATCGAGATCGGGATTTGTCACTCCGTGTGACGGAGAGGTATCTCTGGGCCCACTCAGTAGAACATCATCATGAGCTCAATGTGACTAAGGAGTTAGTCACAGGATGACGTGCTACAGAACGAGTAAAGATACTTACCGGTAACGAGATTGAACAAGGTATAGGTATACCGATGATCGAATCTCGGGCAAGTTCTATACCGACAGACAAAGGGAATTGTATACGGGATTGATTGAATCCTTGACATCGTGGTTCATTCGATGAGATCATCGTGGAACGTGTGGGATCCACCATGGGTATCCAGATCCCACTGATGGTTATTGGCCGAAGAGCGTCTTGGTCATGTCTGCATGCTTCCCGAACCCGTGGGGTCTACACACTTAAGGTTCGATGACGCTAGGGTTATAGGGAAATGTTATACAAGGTTACCGAAAGTTGTTTGGAGTCCCAGATGAGATCCCGGACGTCACAAGGAGCTCCGGAATGGTTCGGAGGTAAAGATTGATATATAAAATGGATGGGTTTGGACGCCGGAAATGTTTCGGGCACCACCGGCAAAGTGTCGGGACCACCGGAAGGGTTCCGGAGGCCCACCGGGAGGGGCCACAAGCCTCGGAGGGCTACATGGGCCAAGTGTGAGAGGGAACCAGCCCCTAGGTGGGCTAGTGCGCCCCCCACACCCAGCCCATGCGCACCAGAGAGGGAGGGGAAACCCTAGGCGCAGGAGAGGCCCAAGGCCTACGTAGGGCGCCCCCCTTTCCCTGCCCTGGCCGCCGCCCCCTCTCCCATCTGGGCTGCCGCACCACCTAGGGTGGGAACCCTAGGGGTGGCGCACCCCCCTCCCCTCCTCCTATATATACCTAGGGGTTTGGGGCTATTTCGCACACGGTTTCTTCTCCTCTCGGCGCAACCCTACTCCCCTCCTTCCTCCTCCTCCCACGGTGCTTGGCGAAGCCCTGCCGGGAGACCTCATCTCTCCATCGACACCACGCCGTCGTGCTGCCGAAGATCTTCCCCAACCTCTCCCTCCTCCTTGATTGATCAAGGTGTGGGAGACGTCACCGGGCTGCACGTGTGTTGAACGTGAAGGTGCCGTGGTTCGGCACTAGATCGGAATCACACCGTGATCTGAATCGCCGCGAGTACGACTCCATCAACCGCGTTCTAGCAATGCTTCCGCTTAGCGATCTTCAAAGGTATGAAGATGCACGCACCCCTCTCTCGTTGCTGGTCTCTCCATAGGACGATCTGAATATGCGTAGGATTTTTTTTGAATTTATGCTACGTTACCCAACAAAAGCCTCAGATGAAGAAAATGGAAGATGACAGGAAGCAAAAGGGTGGCAAGAAGCTCAAACAAAACACTGCCATTGATATCCCTGAGGATATATACTTGGAATATTGCACACCAGATGAGCAAGAAACAATGCCCAAGAGGAAAATAAGGCTCCAAAAGATAGAACGCCGGTGGGCTAAGGAGTGGAAGGAATACCGATTCGTCACTCCAAAGTACGCGAAGAAATTCGCTCTTAAGCCCCCTGGCAAAAGGCCTCCTCTCGAGGATCATCAGGATGCCCATCCTTCAAGCCTCAAGACGATTGATGACTATCCCGAGGAAAAGACAAAACACTTGTCAGAGCTTCAGAAGCAAGAAGAAGCCGCTGTGAGGAAATTTAATGAAGAATCTGCTGCTGCTGCTGCCGCAGCCACCTCCTCAGCTGCTGAAACTTTTGGCACGACCATTCCTCAAGTGAAGCCTGTGCCAAAGAAATCAAAGGCTCCAAAGCCTCAGGAGGAATTGCTTTAGAAGTCTGCGCCTGCGTCTGCGCCAAAACCCTCAGCAACAACACATGCTTCAAAGCCTGAACACAAGCAGATTGTGAATCAACTGCCTACTGTCTCCAGCTCCTCTGTTCTTTCTACAAGGAGCTCAGAGACAAAGTATTCACCAACACCATTGAAGACTAAGATGACAGCTGGAAGAGGAAACAGACCCAGCCTAAGCAAAGTCATCAAAGTCCCTTCTGCATCAAAAGGAAGTGATGAATTTGATGATGAGACACTGCAAGCAATCATCAGGAACAAGCAGGAGCAGGTCGCTCAAGTTTCAGACAGCGCCATTCCTCTGGCCATGGACCCAAAAGTCCTGTTGGACTACATCAATGTTTGGTATGATGACCCCAACACACCCATTGATGACTTGAAGCTTCCCCCGGGCATCAGCCATATGGTGGCCACATTCATCAACGAGGCCAAGTGGAAGGAGACGCAAGCCAAATAAGAAAAGGCTGCAAAGCTGAAGAAGGAGAAATTCCTCAGACAAAATCTCCTCAGCCTGATGCCTGATGCTCTTGTGTCAACCCAGGCAGAACTGAAGACTTTGACAGACAAGTATACCAAGCTATCTGATCGTCAAAGTCTCAAGAACAATTTCATCAAGTTTGCAACCAGCACAATTGATGATTACAACAAAAAGGTTGCCCCTCTAGCAAAACCACAGCAGCCTGAGATAGAGGAAGAACAAACCACCCCTGCTGAGGAAATGCCTCAAGAAAGCCGTGCTGATGCACCGACTATTGAGGAAATAGCTAAGGAAATTTCATCTGCTGCATCTAAGCGAGCTCATGAATCTGCTCCAGCTGAGGAAAATTCTTCAGCTGAGGAAACTACCAGGACGAATACGACTTCGCCTCCTGAAGAGAAAATGCCTTCACCAAAATCCTCAAAGGTGAATAAAATGACTCCGTCTGCATCAGACGTGAAGAAAACCAAGGCTGTAGAAAAGGAAGCTAAGAAAAGAAAAGCTTTCTCAACACCAAAATCAACTGAGGCCAAGCGCCTCAAATCTCTTGATGAAAATGCTCCTTTGGATGTTGTGCCTCTCAAGATTGCTCCATGCTATGAAATGATTCCCTTTGAGAGCAAAGATAAGGAGCACATGACTGATGAGGAAATGAAGACTGCTGAGTCTGAGGAACACACTGATGACGAAATTAAAATTGATGAAAGTCCTCGAACATTCATTCCTCTTGAAGAACTACTACCTCTTGAGCTTGCGTTGGTTTTTCCCTTGAAGAGGAAAGGGTGATGCAACACAATAGCGATAAGTATTTCCCTCAGTTTGAGAACCAAGGTATCGATCTACTAGGAGTATCAAGATGGGGCACCAATGTACCTGCGCAAAAACAAACATACTTGCACCCAACGCTATAAATGGGTTGTCAATCCCTTCACGATTATTTGCAAGGTGAGAACTGAAGGTGGAAAGTGCAAAAATGTAAAAGTGTAGATCTGAAAATATGATGTGAAGTAGACCCAGGGGCCATAGTGTTCACTAGAGGCTTCTCTCATGATAGCAAGTATTACGGTGGGTGAACGAATTACCGTCGAGCAATTGATAGAATCGCGCAAAGTCATGATGATATCTAAGGCAATGATCATACATATAGGCATCACGTCTGAGACAAGTAGACCAATACTGTATGCATCTACTACTATTACTCCACACATCGACCGCTATCCAGCATACATCTAGTGTATTGAGTTCATAACAAACAGAGTAACGCTTTAAGCAAGATGACATGATGTAGAGGGATAAATTCATGCAATATGATATAAACCCTATCTTTTTACCCTTGATGGCAACAACACGATGCGTGCCTTGCTACCTCTTTTGTCACTAGGTGAGGACACCGCACGGTATGAACCAAAAACCAAGCACTTCTCCCATTGCAAGAATTATAGATCAAGTTGGCCAAACGAAACCCACAACTCGAAGAGAATTACAAGGATACGAAATCATGCATATAAGAGATCAGAGGAGACTCAAATAATATTCATAGATAATCTGATCATAAATCCACAATTCATCAGATCTCGACAAACACACCGCAAAAGAAAGTTACATCGGATAGATCTCCATGAATATCATGGAGAACTTTGTATTGAAGATCCAAGAGAGAGAAGAAGCCATCTAGCTACTAGCTATGGACCTGAAGGTCTGTGGTGAACTACTCACGCATCATCGGAGAGGCAATGGTGTTGATGAAAAATCCCTTCGTGTCCGAATCCCCCCTCCGGAAGGGCACCAGAACGGTCCCCAGATGGGATCTTGCGGAGACAGAAGCTTGCGGCGGCGGAAAAGTATTTTCGTGGCTCTCTTTGGTGTTTTTGGATTTTTAGAGAATTTATAGGCGGAAGAGGTAGGGCAGAGGAGCCACGGGGGGGGGGGGGGGCACAAGCCTGCTAGTCCCCCCCCCCCGGCCGGGGCTAGGGGCTTGTGACCTCCCCCGAGGTCCCTTGCCTTGGTTCTCAAGTCTCCTGCGTATCTTCTGTTATGGAAAAAATCATTCCGCATGTTTTATTCCGTTTGGACTCCGTTTAATATTATCCTCTGAAAAAGGTCAAAAACACGGAAAAACAGAAACTGGCACTTGGCACTGAGTTAATAGGTTAGTCCCAAAAAAGATATAAAATAGCATATTCATGCCTACAAAACATCCAAAGTTGACAAGATAATAGCATGGAACCATAAAAAATTATAGATACGTTGGAGACGTATCAAGAACCTACTCAAGGATCAGCTGCAACAGCTGAAGAATTTGGCTCCTCCTCCAAGCGAACTCCTCAAGCTAAGGAAAACCAAGGAGAAAATCCTCAGCCCGAGGAAAATCCAAATCCTGAGCAAAACCCTCAACCCGAGGCTCAGCATGAAGAGATTTCTCATCCTGAGCAAAACCCTCAACCTGAGGCTTAAGCTGAAGAAAATCCTCACCAAGAGCAAAATCTTCAACCTGAGGCATAGGCTGATGAAATTCCTCATCCTGAGGAACATGCTGAAGAAAATGCCCCTGTGCCAAATACAAAAACTGCTATTATGGTTGTCAATCCAGAGACTGCCATGATCGTCTATTCTCAAGGGAAGCAGCAAAATCTTCAGCCTATGCAGCATCAGCCCTTCTCCAAGAGGCCAAAGTTTCAGAAGGAAGCGTTCTATGAAGAACACATGTATTTCATCAGAGAAAATCCTTATGAAAAGCCTCGCATCAGGCACATGAAGTTTTGGACAAGGACTCAGCTCAACTATTATGCAACTGTGCTCTGTGGAAGAATCAAAATATTTCAGCACACGCATATTCCTCATGTTGAGCTTGAAGAAATTCCTTGCTTCGCTCCAGTCCTCAACGTTCTTCATGAAGCAGGACTGCTGTCACTTTGCACTGATATCTGCGATTGGAACATCGACATCGTTCTTCAATTCTATGCAACTTTGCACATCTCTGGAGATCCAACAGATATCAACACTTGGGTGCTGGATTGGATGACGCAACACACACATTTCAAGGCCCGTGGTGAGCTGTTGCGAGTACTTCCTGTGTCAATTCCTTCAGAACATGCCGTGAAGATGTATGATGAATGGGAGCTGCCCAATAAGCTGATGGAAGTCCTCATGAAGCCTTTGGCCAAGGACCAACCACCAAGAACGACTTTCCTGGTCCAAGAACTAAAGTATGAACCCAAGACTGTCTACAAGATTCTGTGTAGTGTCCTTGCACCAATCAAGGGCCATGATGATGAAGAAGATGTTGTAGGTATCATGAAGAATATCCTCTTCAACATCATCCATGGCATCCCCATAAACCTTCACGATTTCTTCTTGAGGACTTTGGCTGACAATGCTATGTCACCTTTTGACCTCAAGATTTACGCTCCATGGATGATGAGATTCATCAGACGGAGGTCACGCATCAACTATCATGCTGATTTTAATAATCACATTGGATATATGCCTCCGATCAGAGTCAACAAGAAGACTTTCAAGCCAGTTGAAGCGAAAGGAAAGTCTGTGATCAATGAAGGCACTCAGCCCCTTGATGGCCAGTTTCATGAACCAGATGCATACTCTTCATGGGATGGTACTGAAACACAGCCGCCAAGCTCAGTTGACCGATGGGTGATGAATAACAGAGAGCTACTCCTCAGTCTTCATCAAAAGGTCGATCGCAATCACAAGTGGGTCAAACGCCAATTCGGCGCCATTGTGAAAATCCTTAATGAGACTCAGAATGCAGTGAGGATTAATCATCACTATCTTCATGAGGGTTTTGATCGCACCTCGGCCACACTGGCTCATTTGAAGACTCCAGCAGAGCTTGAAGAATTGGAGTTTACACACGACTTTGACTGGTCATGGCCACCAAAGAAGAAATTCAGGCCTATTCCAGTTCCAAACCTTGGGGACAGCTCATTTTCTTCATTCCACACTACAGAATCTCATGATTACCAAGAAGACACTGCCATTGGTCCAAGGAGGAAGCCTGCTCCCAAGAATCCTCACGCGCCTTCCTCAACTTCCAAGAAGTGAAAGTCTTCAAGGGGCGTTAGTCCTTAGTTTTGTCCCTTTTCGTCACTTGATGACAAAGGGGGAGAAATCTGAGAGTTAGTCTTCACACGGGATATATTTTGGGGCTTATGAACTTTATTAAGTTACAAACTCTTGGCTCTTCTGAAGTGTTTTATGTAATGGGTTGTAACTTAAGCCCGATGGTACTCTGACGCTTTTGAACTTTTTGTTCGCATGCTTATTCCTCAAAATACTAATGCACGCATGCTGGAATTCGTCAGATACCATTTCTTATCATGCATTCTTAAATTCTTCATATTATATGTCATATGTATGCATGATTTACAAGACTCAGGCGGAGATCTCCATGATATAAATCATCAATGTGAATTTGCTGTGAAAAGCAAAATCCTCAAGATATGCAGATCTTCACGGGGAGTCTCTCTGTATCTTGATTTCAAATTCCTCAAAATGAGTATTTACACTTCATATTTTTATCCCCGTTGAAGACTTAACCTAATTGTCATCAACCACCAAAAAGGGGGAGATTGTAAGTGCATCTAGTGCCCCTTAGTGATTTTGGTGGTATGAAGACTTATAGGTTAAGTATCTAATGTGTTCATGAGTGTCCAAGCCTATTTTCATCTATCATTTGATCTTGTTAAGTTTCGTATCCATTGAAGTCCATATGGTTGCCCTGCCACTCATCAAACACCTTGTGTGCACTCACTTTAATGTCTACTTTGGCCCCCTTCCACTTGTACCCTTGATCCCAACTTTCTACCACAGCTTCATATAGTTACATTTTACCTCCAGTAACATTGCCATGGCCACTGGTCAATTATTGGAGAGAGACTCTATGTAACTATTCGTCATTTTACCCTTGGAATCACCATTTCTACTCCGCTTGCCCCACTTCTGCTTAAGCCAAAGCCTCCATCTCTTTCCAAAGGTCCCCTAGCATCCCAAGGCATCATTTCAAGCCAAGAGATGGCATGATCATGTGGAGAAAATGAGCAGCACATCTACAAGTTGATTTCTAGCAGAAATGTAGCTTTGTACAACAAGTACTAGCTACACACCTCTGCCTGATCTCAAACTTGGCATTGTTGTAGTCCTTCCATGTATAAGACTGGTAGACATGGTTTCACCCCAAGTTTCCCCCTTTGAAAACCACTTTTTCCAGCCCCTAGTTTCCTGCTGCAAATTTAATCAGTGCTCAAACTAGCTCCATATCTGCCCAAACTCCACCAGTGCATTGTGGAACTCATGCCTTGCATGTTTGACACCTTGGCCTGGCCAATAGTGCTCTGCACCTTGTTTCTTTCCTCCAGACCGTTTCTAGCCGAACCAAGTTGTCTCAGTATGTCTCCGGCCTTTATTTTGACCATTGTAAGTGCTTCCACCCAGCAGCTAGCTTCCAAGCCCTTCCAGGGGTATGTGGCGTCCATGCACAGAGAGCTCCAGAGAGCTCTCGAGCTCTCTCTTCCTCCCCGCTCTTAATACCTCTCTCCCCGAGCCTCTGATGCTCTTGCATCTCTTCCCCTCTCCCTTGGGCTCCCCCAGAGCTTCTCCTTGAGCCCCCTTGTAAGTGCATCTAGTGCCCCTTAGTGATTTTGGTGATATGAAGACTTATAGGTTAAGTATATAATGGGTTCTTGAGTGTACACGGGATCTAGAAGTCGCCGAGGAGTTTGAAATATTCGATGAATATCGACCCCTAAAAATGTATATCTTTGGCTGAAGAAATTGGTCTTCTGTTGAAGAATTGAATCGCGAAGAAATTGCGATGAAATTGATATTCCTCATGAAGATATTGAAGACGAGGAATTCAGTGTGTCCTAAAGAAATTCAATATGAAGACTTTGAAGCATGAAGATTTATTCTTTCTGTTTTATTTTCTTCACTCTTGAGTCATAGGAACACCGTACTGTTAAAGGGGTCGAGGTAACACTTTGGAATGAATTTCCTCATGATGCTCAACCCAAGCCTAATACTACCAAAAGCCTGTAGTGAGGAATATGAGTGACATGGGGGCTCTCATAGTCCAACGGTCATATTATTTAAGGGCATTAATGTCAAATCATGTTGGGATGCTCCGAGGCTATAAATAGCCGCCCCCACAACCATTAGCTGGTTGGCTGCTCCGTTAGAAACTGACACTTGTCATAAGAGCAACCCAAATTCCTCAGAGTCTTCGAGAGTAAATCATTAGTGAGGGAATACCCCAAACACCAAACCACAAACCAAAAACCAAGTGATTGAGCATCACTGAAGAAGTTGTTCCTATGTGGGACTGAAACCTTTTACCTTTGAGGACTGTGCATCCTCCAGACGGTTAGGCTTCATGGTCTAGAGAAATCCAGCAGTCAATTGTGGATCATTGGGTGACCAAGTTTGTGAGGGTTTGGAAGTCTGCCCTGAAGACTTACCACGAGTGTTGGGCGAGGACTGTGTGTTCTTAGCTCAAGGAGAATAGAGTAGGGACTGTGTGTCCCGGGACTGTGTGTCTTTTGGTTTCAATACCAAGCCGCTCCAAACCAGATGTACAACCGTCACAGCAGTTGGGACTGGGTCATCAACCACTATCTTCACTGTGAAACGGGTTCTATTTCTTCAACTCTTTTAATTCCTCATATTGTATGTTGAAGATTTTCATTGTCACTGCTTGAAAGAATTTGTTGAAGACTTTCTCTGAAATTCCTCAACCCCAATTTCTTCAGCGAGTTAATCCTCACATGTTTTCTCTGTGCCTACATACTTTGCAAACTGCTTTTCATATTCTTCACCTTGAAAACTGCTGTAGTGGTACTTTGCACTCCTGATCCTTTGTTGTTTCCGCTGCAAGTTAGTCATCAGTGAGGAATTTCCTCAAAAGGAATTTCCTCAGAAATGAAATTCTAAAAATGTCCTATTCACCCCCTCTAGTCGATATAACGCACTTTCACCCCTCTCCTCCCAAGCTCTCCCCTCTCCCCCATGGCCGTGGGGTAGAGCTTCGGCCTCGACTTGAACCCGAGCTAGCCACGTCTCTCCCCTCGCCTCTATCCCCCTAGGGTCTCTCCTGGACGGCGCAACTGCTCCCCAACACCTCCAGCTCCTCCCTTTCGCTCCTGGAACCGAGTCCAGTAAAGACCGACGGCCTCCCCGCGTCAACTGTCGTCGGCTTCCCTTGCGCTCCCCCTGAGGGCGCCGAGCATGGGAATGGAGGCAGTGCGGCTCCCCAAGCCTGCCAGTGCACTCACCTCGGCTGGGGATGGTCGAAGCGCAACCGGAGCCGGCCCTTGCATCAGCTGGCCGTGCCTCCGTTTGTGCCCAGATCGAACGAAGGTAGGAGAAGGCCCTGGCAAGCGGGCCCTGCATGTCAATGGCCTAGTGGCTGGGCCGGTACGTTAAGTGGAGGCGTGCTCCTCCACGAGCGCCTCCCCGTGCTGGAAACGTAAAGGCGCAGTGTGCCTTCGGCGTGGCTGCTCTGCTCGCTAGCTCGCACGGCTAGGCCAACCCATCTGCTTGGTGTCGCCCTCAACGCACCATAGCTCCTAGGCAACACTCCCTTTTCTGCATTTTTCTTTTTGCCAGAACTTGTAAATTCCACCAAAAATCCATTTGACCCCAATTTGGTTGATTCAAATTTCTGCAGGTCCCACAAATTAAGCTATATCCAGAGGTGTGTTTTGCACATTTTTCCAAAACACTTTTATACCGTATTAATATTTAAATACAGATTTGAGTGCTCCTAGCCCCCCTTTCAAAATTCCTACAGCATTCAAATCAACTCCAAATGGAGTGATTCCAATTTCTAGAGCCCTCTAATATCATATCCTATTTTTGAAGCCTTCTTCAACATTTTTATCTGGCATATTCCCGCTGCCATAAATAAATAGCTTCCTTTTGCTATTTATCCCATATCAGAAAATCGATAAAATATTCACAACAACTCCAAATCCAATGAATCAACTTCCTAATTATTTCTAAAATTATGCTCTATTAAATGAGTGCCTCTACTCATTTTTATCATGCTATTTTCTGTAGGCTTCTTCAAGGACCACCTATTCCCCCTTTCATCCATTCAAAAATCCCTGAAGTTCCAACTCTCCTCTAGCAAACTTCACGTATTTTCTTATCACCAGAGAGGTCCAAGAAAAATATAACTTCTATTTATGTAGCACTTTTATTTCTGGTTGCTGTGTGGCTTACCGTGGTTGTTTCCGACGATAGTTGACGCAGTAGATGGAGTACTCGGAGTTGGATCGGAAGACCTCAAAGACCCCGAGAGCTTATGAGAGTAAAGGCAAGCAACCCTTTGACCATGTGTGAGCATATGTTATATTGCAGGCTAGTGTAGCAAGTATTCCCGTTGCATGTGACCATAAGTATCGGTAAATCATTGAAGTGATATTACCGATGGCTCCTCCAGAGACTTGCATTTGGAGCATGATCCTACCACCTATGAGGGTCACGCTAATATCATGTTGACAAAGTTGAGCTAAGCATAGTAGCATGAGCACAACGTTGGTATAAAAATCAAATGTTTATGAAAACCCCGTCGGGTGCCACTAATGCCCAAGGGTGATGATGAGTTAGGTGGACACTTTGGGTGAAGTGGTGCACCGGGTATTTTGTGTGTGTATGGTTTCAGAAATGGGAATAGATTTATGATGTGTCAACTGTCCCAATCTTACATGTACGACCACGTTACCCCTTTATGGGACGGGGCTTTGTTGATTACTCTGGTCGGTACTAGCAAAGATCCACATTACTAGTGGCAGGAGTGATGTGTGGTCACTCTCGTGATGGGGTCGTGCGAGGTAGGGCGACTATGCTATTTTTACGTGTTCTAGGCACACCGTTGGTCCCCGCATGGATGATACTATCCAGAGTCGGTGCTTGTAAGACGTAGATCATGTGGGTTGGGTACCAATCGAGTGGACCTCTTTGTCTAGTATTGTCAGGGGAAAGGCATTGATCGGGTACTTACCTTGGGTATGTTATATACTGCGAGTCGTGGATGACACAGAAGTTTCCCGGATCTCGTGGGTCCAGCGTACTACCTCTACAGAGTGTAAAACTATTCGAATAGCCGTGTCCACAGTGAAGGACAATTGGGTAATCCTGCTTAAACTACGTCCAATCGTTTCCGCATAAACCAAGTGTGTGTGTGTGGGTTTGATGGTGTTACTATAGAAGAGTTGATATGACAAAGTTTGGTGACTTGGCATATAGGGTTAACCCGGAGTGTTCAACCCTTGACAGATATGTTGATATCTGTAACCTGTTCTTCAAATCAACATTTAGCTTATGTTGCACATCCATGATCATGTTTATTTACAACCAAGTTGTTGTCCACAAAAGATGCATATCACCTGTTATCCTATCCAATTGCGTCGTTCATATCACGGGCTGTTTGCGAGTAAATTCAAAGTACTCAATGGCTTGCCACTGGTTATTTCATTGACCAGGTATGTGAGAGAAGGATATGGTGAAGAGTAACTCGGTGTAGTTCCTGCGAGCTAGGACGCTTCCCAGTCATAATGTCTGTAGGCTAAGGCTGATGGCTTGGGTTCACGCTTTCGACCAATATTTCCGCTATTGGTCCAGTTTGGTGTGTTGGCCCTCAAGGCCCTATGTATGTAAGACATGACCGATATGTTCATTTATTGTATCAAACAATATGTATGGATGTAAGACTCTTGTTTTTCAGTTTTTGTGTGTTCGATGAGCATTGATCCCTGGGATCACTGAGCTGGTATCAGAGCCTATTTTCATCTATCATTTGATCCTGTTAAGTTTCATATCCACTGAAGTCCATATGGTTGCCCTGCCACTCATCAAACACCTTGTGTGTACTCACTTTAATGGCTACTTTGGCCCCTTCCACTTTTACCCTTGAGCCCAACTTTCTACCACAACTTCATATAGTTACATTTGACCTCGAGTAACATTTCCATGGCCACTAGTCAATTATTGGAGAGATACTCTATGTAACTATTCCTCATTTTACCCTTGGAATCACCATTTCTACCCCTCTTGCCCCACTTTTGCTTTAGCCAAAGCCCCCATCTCTTTCCAAAGGTCCCCTAGCATCCCAAGGCATCATTTCAAGCCAAGAGATGGCATGCTCATGTGGAGAAAATGAGCAACACATCTACAAGTTGATTTTTGGTAGAAATGTAGCTTTGTACATCAAGTACTAGCTACACACGTGTGTGTGATCTCAAATTAGGCATTGTTGTAGTCCTTCCATGTATAAGACTGGTAGACATGGTTTCACCCCAAGTTTCCCCCTCGGAAAACTACCTTTTCCAGCCCCTAGTTTCCTGCTGCAAATTTAATCTGTGTTCAAACCAATTCAAACCAGCTCCATATCTGTCCAAACTCCACCAGTGCATTGTGGCACTCATGCCTTGCATGGTTGACACCTTGGCCTGGCCAAGGGGTGGCCCAGGACACCAAGTGGGGTGGTGACCACCTCTCTGGAGTGCAAAAACGGTGCTCTGCACCTTGTTTCTTTCCTCCAGACCGTTTCTAGCCGAACCAAGTTGTCTCAGTATGTCTGTGACCTTTATTTTGACTGTTCCAAGCGCTTCCACCGAGCAGCTAGCTTCCAAGCCCTTCCAGGGGTGCGTGGCGTCCATGCACAGAGAGCTCTAGAGAGCTCTCGAGCTCTCTCTTCCTCTCCCCCTCTTATTCCCTCTCTCCCCGAGCCTCTGATGCTCTTGCATCTCGTCCCCTCTCCCTTGGGCTCCCCCAGAGCTTTTGCTTGAGACCCCTCTCCTCCCAAGCTCTCCCTTCTCCCCCATGGCCGTGGGGTAGAGCTTCGGCCTCGACTTGAACCCGAGCTAGCCAGCTCTCTCCCCTCGCCTCTAGCCCCATGGGGTCTCTCCTGGATGGCACATCTCCTCCCCAACACCTCCAGCTCCTCCCTTTCGCTCTCGTGGAGCCGAGTCCAGTAAAGGCCGACGGCCTCCCCGCGGCCACAGTCGCTGGCTTCCCTTGCGGCCCCCCTGTGGGCGTCGAGCCTGGGAATGGAGGCGGTGCGGCTCCCCAAGCCCACCAGTGCGCTCGCCTCGGCTGGGGATGGCTGGAGCGCCGCCGGAGCCGCCCCCTGCATCGGCTGGCCATGCCTCCGTTCGTGCCCAGATCGAACAAAGGTAGGGGAAGGCCCTGGCGAGCAGGCCCTACATGTCAACGGCCCAGTGGCTAGGCCGATGTGTTAAGTGGAGGCGGTCTCCTCCAAGAGCGCCTCCCCATGCCAGAAACTTAAAGGCGCAGTGTGCCTTCGGCGTGGCTGCTCTGCTCGCTAGCTCGCGCGGCTGGGCCGGTGATACGTCCATTTTGCATCATGTTTTCATGTTGATATTTATTGCTTCTTGGGCTGTTATTTCACTTCATGATACAATTCTTATGCCTTTTCTCTCTTATTTTGCAAGGTTTTTATGAAGAGGGAGAATGCCGGCAACTGGAATTCTGGCTTGAAAGTGGAGTAAAGTTGAGATACCTATTCTGCGCAACTCCAAACGCCATAAAAATCAACGAGGATTTTTTTCCCGATTTATAAAACATACTGTGTTGAAGAAGCGCCAGAGGGGGGCGTGCAGGTGGCCACAAGCCTGCACGGCGCGACCACCCCCCCAATCTGCGCCATGAGGGCTTGTGGGCACCCTACTGGCCCACTTGCCCCCCTCTTTTGCTATATGAAGGGTTTCGTCCAGGAAAAAATTAGGGAGGAGCCTTTTCGTGGATTTGCGGCCGCCATCAGGCGGAACTTGAGCAGAACCAATCTAGAGCTCCGGCAGGACGGTCCTGCCGGGGAAACTTCCCTCCCGGAGGGGGAAATCGTCGCCATCGTGATAACCAACACTCCTCTCATCGGAGGGGACTCATCACCATCAACATCTTCATCAGCACCATCTCATCTCCAAACCTAGTTCATCTCTTGTAACCAATCTCCATCTCACGACTCTGATTTGTACTTGTAAGGTTGCTAGTTGTGTTGATTACTCTTTGTAGTTGATGCTAGTTGGATTACTTGGTGGAAGAGTTTATGTTCAGATCCTTGATGCTACTCATTACCTCTCTGGTCATGAATATGATTATGCTTTGTGAGTAGTTACTTTTGTTCCTGAGGACATGGGATAAGTCATGCTAATAATAGTCATGTGAATTTGATATTCGTTTGGTAATTTGATATGTTGTATGTTGTTTTTCTTCTAGTGGTATTATGTGAACATCGACTACATAACACTTCACCATTATTTGGGCCTAGAGGAAGGCATTGGAAAGTATTAAGTAGATGATGGGTTGCTAGAGTGACAGAAGCTTAAACCCTAGTTTATGCGTTGCTTCGTAAGGGGCTGATTTGGATCCACTAGTTTAATGCTATGGTTAGACTTTGTCTTAATTCTTCTTTCGTAGTTGCAGATGCTTGCGAGAGGGGTTAATCATAAGTGGGATGCTTGTCCAAGTAAAGGCAGTACCGAAGCGCTGGTCCACCCACATATCAAACTATCAAAACAACGAACGCGAATCATATGAACATGATGAAAACTAGCATGACAGAAATTCCCGTGTGTCCTCGGGAGCGTTTTTCCTCCCATAAGACTTTGTCCAGGCTTGTCCCTTGGTACAAAAGGGATTGGGCCACTTTGCTGCACCGTTGCTACTTTTGTTACTTGTTGCTTGCTACGAATCGTCTCACCACACAATCACTTGTTACCGACAATTTGAGTGCGTGCAGATTTTACCTTGCTGAAAACCACTTGTCAGATCCTTCTGCTCCTCGTTGGGTTCGACACTCTTACTTATCGAAAGGAGTACGATTGATCCCCTATACTTGTGGGTCATCAAGACTCTTTTCTGGCACCGTTGCCGGGGAGTGAAGCGCCTTTGGTAAGTGGAACTTGGTAAGGAAAAATTCATATAGTGTGCTGAAATTTATTGTCACTTGTCACTATGGATACTAATCCTTTGAGGGGCTTGTTCGGGGTATCTTCACCTCGAACGGAAGCACAAAGAGTTGCTCCTCAACCTGCTGCACCTACTGAAATTATTTGCTTTGAATTTCCTTCGGGTATGCTTGAGAAACTGCTGGCTAATCCTTTTACAGGAGATGGACCATCACATCCAGACTTGCATCTAATCTATGTAGATGAAGTTTGTGGTTTATTTAAGCTTGCAGGTTTGCCCGAGGATGAGGTCAAGAGGAAGGTCTTTCCTTTATCTTTGAAGGATAAGGCATTGACATGGTATAGGCTATGTGATGATACTGGATCATGGGACTACAATCAGTTGAAATTGGAATTTCATCAAAAGTTTTATCCTATACATTTAGTACATCGTGATCGGAATTATATTTACAATTTTTGGCCTCGTGATAGAGAAAGCATCGCTCAAGCTTGGGGGAGGCTTAAATCAATGCTATATTCATGCCCCAGTCATGAGCTCTCGAGAGAAATTATCATTCAGAACTTCTATGCTCGGCTTTCTCATGATGATCGCACCATGCTTGACACTTCTTGTACCAGTTCTTTTATGAAGAGAGATATTGACTTCAAATGGAATTTATTGGAGAGAATTAAATGCAACTCTGAAGATTGGGAGCTTGAAGAAGGTAAGGAGTCAGGTATGAATTTCACGTTTGATTGCGTTAAATCCTTTGTTGAGACAAATACTTTTTGTGACTTTAGCGCTAAGTATGGACTTGACTCTGAGATAGTAGCTTCATTGTGTGAATCCTTTGCTGCTCATATTGATCTCCCCAAAGAGAAGTGGTTTAAATATCAACCTACTTTTGAAGTCAATGTAGTTAAACCCACTCCAGTTGAAGAGAGAATCATTGCCTATAATGATCCTGTGGTTCCCAGTGCTTACATTGAGAAACCACCTTTCCGTGTTAGGATAAAGGATCATTCTAAAGCTTCAACTGTGATACGTAGAGGCTATATCAGAACACCTACACCCCCCTGAGCAAGTTAGAGTTGAACCTAGCATTTCTATTATCAAAGATCTTCTGTCCGACGATGTTGAGGGACATGATATTCACTTCTGTGAAGATGCTGCTAGAATTGCTAAACCTCACGCTAGAGACAAACATAGGCCTGTTGTTGGTATGCCTGTGGTTTCTGTTAAGATATGAGATCATTGTTATCATGGTTTATGTGACGTGGGTGCTAGTGTGAGTGCAATACCTCAATCCTTATACGATGAAATCAAAGATGAGATTGCACCTGTTGACATAGAGCCTATTGATGTCACTATTCAGCTTGCCAATAGAGATACTATCTGCCCTGTGGGAATTGTTAGGGATGTTGAAGTCTTGTGTGGTAAAATGAAGTATCCTGCTGATTTCCTCGTTCTTGCTACTGCACAAGATAGCTTTTGTCCCATCATATTTGGCAGACCTTTTCTCAATACCGTCAATGCTCATATTGACTGTGAGAAGCAAACTGTTACTGTTGGCTTTGAAGGTGTGTCACATGAGTTCAATTTCTCCAAGTTTGGTAGACAACCTCATGAAAAGGAGTTGCCTAGTAAGGATGAAACTATTGCCTTAGCTTCTATTGTCGTGCCTCCTACTGATCCCTTAGAGCAATACTTCCTTGAGCATGAAAATGCTATGCATATGGATGAAAGGGATGAGATAGATAGAGTCGTCTTAGAACAATATCCTATCCTTAAGAATAACTTGCCTGTTGAACTGCTTGGGGATCCAGCCCCACCAAAGGGTGATCCTGTGTTCGAGCTTAAACAGTTGCCTGAGGCTCTTAAGTATGCCTATCTAGATGAAAAGGAGATATATCCTGTCATAATTAGTGCTAGCCTCTTAGAGCATGAAGAAATACTAAAAACTCTGAGGAAGCACCGTGCTGCTATTGGATATACTCTTGATGATCTTAAGGGCATTAGTCCCACTCTATGCCAGCACAAAATTAAAATTGATCCTGATTTCAAACCAGTTGCTGATCATCAAAGGTGATTGAATCCTAAGATGAAAGAAGTAGTAAGAAAAGAAATACTAAAGCTCCTGGAAGCGGGTATTATCTATCCTGTTGCTCATAGCGATTGGGTGAGTCCGGTGCATTGCGTCCCTAAGAAGGGAGGCATTACCATTGTCCCTAATGATAAGGATGAATTGATCCCACAGAGGAATATTACTGGCTATAGGATGGTGATCGATTTTAGGAAATTGAATAAAGCCACTAGGAAAGATCATTACCCTTTGCCTTTTATCGACCTAATGCTAGAAAGACTGTCTAAACACACACACTTCTGCTTTCTAGACGGTTATTCTGGTTTCTCCCAAATACCAGTTGCACAATCTGATCATGAGAAAACCACTTTCATCTGTCCTTTCGGTACCTTTGCTTATAGACGTATGCCTTTTGGCTTATGTAATGCACCTGCCACCTTTCAAAGATGTATGATGGCTATATTCTCTGACTTTTGTGAAAAGATTGTTGAGGTTTTCATGGATGACGTTTCCGTTTACGGGTCTTCTTTTGATGATTGCCTCATCAACCTTGATCGAGTGTTACAGATATGTAAAGACACCAATCTTGTCTTGAATTGGGAGAAGTGCCACTTTATGGTTAATGAAGGCATCGTCTTAGGATATAAAATTTCCGAAAGAGGTATTGAAGTCGATAAGGCTAAGGTTGATGCAATCAAGAAAATGCCATACCCCACAGATATCAAAGGTATAAGAAGTTTCATTGGTCATGCTGGTTTCTATAGAAGGTTCATTAAAGACTTCTCTAAGATTTCTAGGCCTCTTACCAATCTCTTGCAAAAGGATATTCCTTTTTTCTTTGACGATGATTGTGAGGAAGCCTTTGAAATACTTAAGAGGGCTTTGATAACCGCACCTATTGTTCAACCACCTGATTGGAACTTACCTTTTGAAATCATGTGTGATGCTAGTGATTATGCTGTTGGTGCTATCCTAGGGCAAAGAGTCGATAAGAAGTTGAATGTTATTCACTATGCTAGTAAAACTCTAGACAGTGCCCAGAGAAACTATGCTACTACGGAGAAGGAGTTTTTAGCAGTCGTGTTTGCATGTGAAAAGTTCAGGTCTTACATAGTTGATTCCAAAGTCACTATTCACACTGATCATGCTGCTATTAAGTACCTCATGGAGAAGAAAGACGCTAAACCTAGACTTATGAGATGGGTTCTCTTGCTACAAGAATTTGATTTGCACATTGTCGACAGAAAGGGTGCTGATAACCCAGTAGCAGATAACTTGTCTAGGTTGGAGAACGTTCTTGATGACCCACAACCTATTGATTATAGCTTTCTCGTTGAGCAATTGAATGTCATCAATGCTTCACGTAGTGCACCGTGCTATGCTGATTATGCAAACTATATTTTGCCAAATATATACCACCTAGTTTCACGTACCAGCAAAAGAAGAAATTCTTCTTTGACTTGAGACAGTACTTTTGGGATGATCCTCACCTTTATAAGCAAGGAGTAGATGGTGTTATTAGACCTTGTGTACCTGAACATGAACAAGGACAGATCCTACAGAAGTGTCACTCCGAGGCCTATGGAGGACACCATGCGGGAGATAGAACTGCACACAAGGTATTGCAATCAGGTTTCTATTGGCCCACTCTCTTCAAGGATGCCCGTAAGTTTGTCTTGTCTTGTGACGAATGTCAAAGAATAGGTAATATTAGCAAACGTCAGGAAATGCCTATGAACTATTCACTTTTCATTGAACCATTTGATGTCTGGGGTTTTGATTATATGGGACCTTTTCCAAAATCCAACGGGTATACTCATATCCTAGTTGCTATTGATTACGTCACTAAGTGGGTAGAAGCTATCCCCACTAGTAGTGCTGATCACAACACCTCTATCAGGATGCTGAAAGAAGTTATCTTCCCTAGATTTGGAGTCCCTAGATATCTAATGACTGATGGTGGTTCATACTTCATTCATGGTGCTTTCCGTAAAACACTTGCTAAGTACGATGTCAACCATAGAATTGCGTCTCCCTACCACCCTCAGTCCAGTGGTCAAGTAGACCTAAGCAATAGAGAAATTAAACTAATTCTGCAAAAGACTGTCAATAGGTCTAGAAAGAATTGGTCTAAGAAGCTCGATTATGCACTGTGGGCTTATAGAACTGCCTATAACAATCCCATGGGCATGTCTCCTTACAAAATGGTGTACGATAAAGCATGCCATTTACCTCTTGAGCTAGAGCATAAGGTCTATTGGGCAATCAAAGAGCTCAACTTTGATTTCAAACTTGCCAGTGAGAAGAGGTTATTTGATATTAGCTCGCTTGATGCGTGGAAAACTCAGGGATATGAGAATGCCAAGCTGTTCAAAGAGAAGGTTAAGAGGTGGCATGATAAGAGGATACAAAAGCGTGAGTTAATTGTAGGTGATTATGTCTTGCTATATAACTCTCGTTTAAGATTCTTTGCACACAAGCTTCTCTCTAAATGGGAAGGTCCCTATGTTGTTCAGGAAGTATACCGTTCCGGTGCTATCAAGATCAACAACACGGAAGGTAATTGTCCGAGAGTGGTAAATGGGCAGAGAATCAAGCATTATATCTCAGGTACTCCCATAAATGGTGAAAGCAATATCATCAATACCATAACTCCGGAAGAATACCTAAGGGATATTTATCAGCCCGTTTCAGACTCCGAAAACGAAGAGGTATGTGATTCGGTAAGAAATCAGAGTCCAAAACTTTTCCAGTAGGAAATTTTCTCCGTTTTGGAATATTTGAAAAAATACAAAAATTGGAAGTAGTCCGGAAAGTGCGCGAGGAGGCGACAAGCCTGCACGGCGCGGGCCCACCCCCTGGCCGCGCCGTGAGGGCTTGTGGCCACCTCGTGCGCCTCCCGGACTCCATTTTCTTGCGGGGTACTCCTTCTGGTCTAAAAAAATTCATTATATATACTTCCGTTTGGTCTGACCCCTGCATCACGTAGATTTCTTCTGTTTTTCGTTTCGAGCCTGTTTCTGTTGCAGATCTAGATCACTATGACTTCCCCAAAAGCTCCGAAGGACAAGATCTTGGAGAAGGTCATCAATCCCTACCTCACAGGAGTGCTGCAACACCCTCAATCTATCGAGATGCGTGAGGGGATGTTGCACATCCGTGATGTTGAGGGGCCTAAGAAGACCGGAAGCATGGAGACGAGGCTCGAAGCAATGGAGCAACAAGTCTTCAAGTGCCAAGGGATGGTGGAGCGTGGACTCAACGACAACCACATGATGATCACGGAGTTCACCAACAAGCACATGATTGATGCCAATGACATTGGGAAGCATCTCTCCAGGCTCTAAGACAGGATTGATCAACTCCAAGCCCAGATCTATGACCTGCAGAACCAAAACTATGAGTATGAGTATAGATTTAAATCAATATGGTTGGCTGCAGATTTGAGGATTCCGGAGACCCGTTCATCTTTCCATGATGGAGCACCTATGCCTTGGAAGACGGAGGATCAAACTCATGTTGCAACAACTCCACCATCACCACCAAAGGAAGACAACTAAACATGGGTATGGGCAATACCCTTGGCTTGTGCCAAGCTTGGGGGAGTTGCCCCGGTATCGTATCACCATCACATGTTTTGCCTTTACCTTTGTTTTAGTTTTCCTTTTCAGTTTTCTCTTTCTCTAGTAGTTTAAAAGTCTTAGTGTTTTAGTCTTGAGTTTTGCTTTGTGTCACCCCCGATGTATTCGAGCTCGTGAGCCATATAATAAAGAGTGTCTTAGTTGAAGGGCTTTGCCTCTTGCCATGATCAATAGAGTGAGAATAGAACAAAAGCATGAAAGATCATGTAATGATCTTATGGGAAGTGATGGCTTCACATATAAAAAGAATGAGGATTGAAACTTGTTGAGGGTAGGCAAACGTAGACCTTGGTCATGGTTGCAATTAATAGGAAGTGATAAAGAAGGAGAGGTTCACATATAAATATATCATCTCTGACACCATCTATGATTGTGAAGACTCACTAAACTATTGCATGCCTAGAAGTAGATGTTGGACAAGGAAGACAACATAATGAATTGTGTTTGCTTGGCTCTGAACAATGTTATATGATTAGAGATACCTTAACATGTGACGATTGCTTCCACCTCACAATATCCAAAACTCCCGCACCAAGTAGAGATACTACTTGTGCATCCATAAACCTTCAAACCAGTTTTGCCTTGAGAGTCCACCATACCTACCTATGGATTGAATAAGATCCCTCAAGTAAGTTGTCATCGGTGCAAGCAATACAAATTGCTCTCTAATATGTATGATCTATTAGTGTGTGGAAAATAAGCTTTATACAAACCTGTGATGAGGAAGACATAAAAGCAACAGACTGCATAATAAAGTTCTTTATCACAGGGGGCAATATAAAGTGATGTTCCTCCGCACTAAGAGGACACGCATCCAAACCTCAAAAGCGCATGACAACCTCTACTTCCCTCTGCGAAGGGCCTATCTTGTACCTTTACTTTTTGCCCTTGAAAGAGTCATGGTGATCTTCACCAATTCCTTATTTCGCCTTTATCTTGGCTAACGTCATATGCTTGGGAAAGATCTATATTCATATGTCAACTTGGAGGTAAGTATTCATGAATTATTATTGTTGACATTACCCTTGAGGTAAGCAGTTGGGAGGCCAAACTGTAAGCCCCCATCTCATGAGTACCACGTGAGTTGTAGCAATTGTAGAGAATGAAAGAATGATTGAGTATGTGTATTTGCTTTACAAGCTCTTATTTGACTCTTTCTGATGTTGTGATAAATTGCAATTGCTTCCATGACTAAATGCTATCGGTTGTTACTTCTCGGTAAGGTTCTTGATCCATGCTTTACTTTGTGAAGGAATTATCACTTTAGCATGAGCGATTATATGTTCGTATTGCTGTTCTGATCATGATCACGATGCATGCATGTTCTTATCTTGTTTTGTCGACACCTCTCTCCCTCAACATGTGGACATATTTATTGAGCTAGGCTTTCGCTTGAGGACAAGCAAGGTCTAAGCTTGGGGGAGTTGATACGTCCATTTTGCATCATGTTTTCATGTTGATATTTATTGCTTCTTGGACTGTTATTTCACTTCACGGTACAATTCTTATGCCTTTTCTCTGTTATTTTGCAAGGTTTATATGAAGAGGGAGAATGCCGGCAGATGCAATTGCATCTCTTCCCCTCTCCCTTGGGCTCCCCCAGAGCTTGTCCTTGAGAACCCTCTCCTCCCAAGCTCTCCCCTCTCCCCCATGGCCGTGGGGTAGAGCTTCGGCCTCGACTTGAACCCGAGCTAGCCAGCTCTCTCCCCTCGCCTCTAGCCCCATGGGGTCTCTCCTGGATGGTGCATCTCCTCCCCAACACCTCCAGCTCCTCCCTTTCGCTCTCGTGGAGCTGAGTCCAGTAAAGGCCGACGGCCTCCCCGCGGCAACAGTCGCCGGCTTCCCTTGCGGCCCCCTGTGGGCGCCGAGCCTGGGAATGGAGGCGGTGCGGCTCCCCAAGCCCGCCAGTGCGCTCGGCTCGGCTGGGGATGGCTGGAGCGCCGCCGGAGCCGCCCCCTGCATCGGCTGGCCATGCCTCCGTTCATGCCCAGATCGAACGGAGGTAGGGGAAGGGCATGGCGAGCAGGCCCTGCATGTCAACGGCCCAGTGGCTGGGCCGGTGCGTTAAGTGGAGGCGGTCTCCTCCAATAGCGCCTCCCGGCGCTGGAAACGTAAAGGTGCAGTGTGCCTTCGGCGTGGCTGCTCTGCTGGCTAGCTCGCGCGGGTGGGCCAGTGATACGTCCATTTTGCATCAAGTTTTCATGTTGATATTTATTGCTTCTTGGGCTGTTATTTCACTTCACGGTACAATTCTTATGCATTTTCTCTCTTGTTTTGCAAGGTTTATATGAAGAGGGAGAAGGGCGGCAACTGGATTTCTGGCTTGAAAGTGGAGCAAAGTTGAGATACCTATTCTGCGCAACTCCAAACGCCGTAAAAATCAACGAGGATTTTTTTCCTGGTTTATAAAAACTACTGTGCCGAAGAAGCGCCAGAGGGGGGCGTGCAGGTGGCCACAAGCCTGCACGGCACGACCACCCCCCCAGTTTGCGGCATGAGGGCTTGTGGGCACCCTGCTGGCCCACTTGCCCCCCTCTTTTGCTATATGAAGGGTTTAGTCCAGGAAAAAATCAGGGAGGATCTTTTTCGTGGATTCGCCGCCGCCACGAGGTGGAACTTGAGCAGAACCAATCTAGAGCTCCGGCAGGACGATCCTGCCGGGGAAACTTCCCTACCGGAGGGGGAAATCGTCGCCATCGTCATCACCAACACTCCTCTCATCGGAGGGGACTCATCACCATCAACATCTTCATCAACACCATCTTATCTCCAAACCCTAGTTCATCTCTTGTAACCAATCTCCGTCTCGCGACTCCGATTGGTACTTGTAAGGTTGCTAGTAGTGTTGATTACTATTTGTAGTTGATGCTAGTTGGATTACTTGGTGGAAGAGTTTATGTTCAGATCCTTGATGCTACTCATTACCTCTCTGGTCATGAATATGATTATGCTTTGTGAGTAGTTACTTTTGTTCCTCAGGACATGGGACAAGTCATGCTAATAGTAGTCATGTGAATTTGGTATTCGTTCGGTAATTTGATATGTTGTATGTTGTTTTTACTCTAGTGGTGTTATGTGAACATCGACTACATAACACTTCACCATTATTTGGGCCTAGAGGAAGGCATTGGGATGTAGTAAGTAGATCATGGGTTGCTAGAGTGACAAAAGCTTAAACCCTAGTTTATGCGTTGCTTCGTAAGGGGCTGATTTGGATCCACTAGTTTAATGCTATGGTTAGACTTTGTCTTAATTCTTCTTTGTAGTTGTGGATGCTTGAGAGAGGGGTTAATCATAAGTGGGATGCTTGTCCAAGTATGGGTAGTACCCAAGCGCTGGTCCACCAACATATCAAACTAACAAAGTAACGAACGCGAATCATATGAACATGATGAAAACTAGCATGACAGAAATTCCCTTGTGTCCCCGGGAGCGTTTTTCCTCCTATAAGACTTTGTCCAGGCTTGTCCCTTGCTACAAAAGGGATTGGGCCACTTTGCTGCACCGTTGCTACTTTTGTTACTTGTTGCTTGCTACGAATCATCTCACCACACAATCACTTGTTACCGACAATTTCAGTGCCTGCAGATTTTACCTTGCTGAAAACCACTTGTCAGATCCTTCTGCTCCTCGTTGGGTTCGACACTCTTACTTATTGAAAGGACTACGATTGATCCCCTATACTTGTGGGTCATTAGCCGGCCCATCTGCTTGGTGTCGCCCTGAGCGCAGCATAGCTCCTAGGCAAAACCCCTTTTTTGTATTTTTCTTTTTGCGGGAACTTGTAAATTCCACCAAAAATCCATTTGACCTCCAATTTGGTTGATTCAAATTTCTGAAGGTCCCACAAATTAAGCTCTATCGAGAGGTGTGCTTTGCACATTTTTCCAAAACACTTTTATACCGTATTAATATTTAAATACAGATTTGAGTGCTCCTAGCCCCCCCTTTCAAAATTCCTACAACATTCAAATCAATTCCAAATGGAGTGATTTTAATTTCCAGAGCCCTCTAATATCATATCCTATTTTTGAAGTCTTGTTCAATATTTCTATTTGGCATATTCCTGCTGCCATAAATAATTAGCTTCCTTTTGCTATTTCTCCCATATTAGAAAATCTATAGAATATTCATACCAACTCCAAATCCAATGAATCAACTTCCTAAATATTTCTAAAATTATTCTCTATTAAATGAGTGCATCCACTCATTTTTATCATGCTATTTTCTGCAGGCTTCTTCAAGGACCACCTATTCCTCCTTTCATCCATTCAAAAATCCCTGAAGGTCCAACCCTCCTCTAGCAAACTTCAGGTATATTCTTATGACCAAAGAGGTCCAAGAAAAATATAACTTCTATTTATGTAGCACTTCTGTTTCTGCTTGCTGTGTGGCTTACCGTGGTTGTTTCCGACGAAAGTTGATGGAGTAGATGGAGTACTCGGAGTTGGATCGGAAGACCTCGAAGACCCCGAGAGCTTACGAGAGCAAAGGCAAGAAGCCCTATGACCATGTGTGAGCATATGTTATATTGCATGCTAGTGTAGCAAATATTCCTGTTGCATGTGATCATAAGTATCGGTAAATCATTGAAGTGATGTTACCGATGGCTCCTCCGGAGCACTTGCATTTCGAGCATGATCCTACCACCTATGAGGGTCACGCTAATTTCATGTTGACAAAGTTGAGCTAAGCATAGTAGCATGAGCACGACGTTGGTATAAAAATCAAAGGTTTATGAAAACCCCGTCGGGTGCCACTAATGCCCTAGCGTGATGATGAGTTAGGTGGCCACTTTGGGTGAAGTGGTGCACCGGGTATTTTGTGTGTGTATGGTTTCGGAAAGGGAATAGATTTATGATGTGTCGACCATGCCAACCTTACATGTACAACCACGTTACCCCTTTATGGGACGTGCTTTATTGATTACACTGGTCGTTACTAGCAAAGAGCCACATTACTAGTGGTGGGAGTGATGTGTCGTCACTCTCGTGACGGGGTCGTGCTAGGTAGGGCGACTATGTCATTTTTACGTGTTCCACGCACACCGTTGGTCCCTGCATGGATGATACTATCCACAGTCAGTGCTCATAAGACATACATCATGTGGGCTGGGTACCAATCGAGTGGACCTGTTTGTCTAGTATCGTTAGGGGAAAGGCATTGATCGAGTACTTACCTCGGGTATGTTATATACCACGAGTCGTGGATGACATGGAAGTTTCCCGGATCTCGTGGGTCCAGCGTACTACCTCTGCAGAGTGAAAACTATTCAAATAGCCGTGTCCACGGTCAAGGACAGTTGGGTAATCCCACTTAAACTATGTCCACTCATTTCCGCATAAACCAAGTGTGTGTGTGTGTTTAATGCTGTTACTATAGAAGAGTTGACATGACCAAGTTTGGTAACTTGGCATATAGGGTGAACCCGGAATATTCAGCCCTTGACAGATATGTTGATATCTGTAACCTGTTCTTCAAATCAACATTTAGCTTATGTTGCACATCCATGGTCATGTTTATTTACAACCAAGTTGTTATCCACAAAAGATGCATATCACCTGTTATCCTATCCAATTGCATCGTTCATATCGTGGGATGTTTGCGAGTACATTCAAAGTACTCATTGGCTTGCCACTGGTTATTTCATTGACTAGGTATGGGAGAGCAAGATATGGTGAAGAGTAACTCGGTGTCGTTCCTGCGAGCTAGGACGCTTCCCAGTCAGAATGCGTGTAGGTTAAGGCTGATGGCTTGGGTTCACGCTTTCGACCAATATTTCCGCTATTGCTCCAGTTTGGTGTGTTGGCCCTGAAGGCCCTATGTATGTAAGACATGACCGATATGGTTATTTATTGTATCGAACAGTATGTATGGATGTAAGACTCTTGTTATTCATTTTCTGTGTGTTCGGTGAGTATTGATCTCTAGGATCACTGAGCATGTTCATTCGGCGATCTCGACTCGTAAGTCGGGGTCCCCACAGAAATACTGCCAATTGAAGCTCACTCCACATGATGTGAGACACATCAAGCGGTCTAGGAGCACGAGTCTGCCCTTTATCACACATGAGAAGCATATCCACCAGATAGGAATGCAAGTAGTCGTTTTTGCCAACTCGAGGA
This sequence comes from Hordeum vulgare subsp. vulgare, assembly GCF_904849725.1. Taxonomy (NCBI): domain Eukaryota; kingdom Viridiplantae; phylum Streptophyta; class Magnoliopsida; order Poales; family Poaceae; genus Hordeum; species Hordeum vulgare. The sequence continues at coordinate 230,150,812 of NC_058518.1, read as the reverse complement.
AAGAGAGTGTTGCGAAAGATTCAGTGCATGACATCAAGGAACGGGTTCAACACATGAGAGATTTCACCAGATGGGGACACCTTCTCAATAAAGTAGGGCAACATGTTTTCCTTGGGTGTAGCAGAGGGCTTTGCATGCGGGCGCAAACCAAGTGGATGCTCAAGAACCTCATCGCGAATGTGCTCAACATCCATGAAGTCCTTCCAAGTTGCAGAGAACTTCTCCCCATTGGTCATCCAAGTCATAGTGCGCTCCGCATCAGTGTGACAGTGGATGGTAACAAAGAACTGAGCCACAGTCCCAGGATCAAAGTCAAGGTGAAACGAGATGAGCTCCTCGATCCCAAACTGCTCCACCATGTCCAGAGGTTCACGAAAGTACGTTGGGTCCTTCTTGAGATGATCCATGTCAATCCACTCAACCGGTACATAGATATTCTTCTTGGTCTTGATCACATCTTCATAAATGAGAGCCTGCTGCTTTGACCAGAAAAGTTCACATCCCTCGAGATGAACCCTATCGATGACATAGGGGTTGTGCTTCCGGCAAATCTTAAACTCAACTTGCGGCATACCATCCAAACTGAGAGTGTTCTTTGTGTTCTTGTGTGCGGGCCTCTTGAAATTGCGCTTCGGAGCCTGGGATCCCTCGGGTGCCTCTTGATTGTGAAGGTGCTTGGAACCGGTATTCCGAGAAGGGTTCGAGCGCGTGGAACTGGAACTGGAGCCACCACCTATGACACACAACGCAACCACAAGAAAACGACAAAAGAAGTCAAGGCAAAGACCAAAGCAAACAAGAAAACCCGAGAGAAATGATAATTAGTAGGACATAACATATGAATTCAGAGTGTAGTGGTAGTATCGCAGTTCAAGCGGTAGTAAAATTTTACTACCGTGCTAACCACAGTAGTACTGCTCCACGTTGCGGTAGTACCTTAGTGCAGGCGGTAGTAAAGTTTTACTACCGCACTGACCATGGTAGTACTGCTCCAGGGTGCGGTAGTACCGTAGTTCAGGCGGTGGTAAATTTTTACTACCGCGGCCACTACGGTAGTACTCCTCCAGGAGGAGTGTTAGTACCGCACGGGGCAAACACTGCAAGACCTGACACTCCAATCTTCAGATCTGGTACTACCGTAAACCAAAACTAACATGTTGTATCCTACTAAGTAGCATTTCTACCACACAAGCACTCTCCAACCATCCGTTCATGTAAAGATCGTGCCACAAAACGATGAAACCTAACTCATATGCCCCAACCCTAGATCCAACAAAATCGAGGCAAAGAGAAGAGAACTAGGGACAATATCGGGTTCCACGACACGAGGGAGAGGAGGGAGACGATCCCACCAAACGGAATGGGATGGATGGCTGGAGAAGGAGATCCGGCGAGTCCTTCCGGCGCTGTTTCTTGAGAAGAGAGAGAGAACCACAAGATGAATGGGTATGAATGAGTATGGGGGGAGAAGGAACTGCCCCCTGCCCTAATATAACTTCTCGAGGGCCCAATCATGCGGTAGTACTGCGGTCATCACAGTAGTACCTAGTGAGCCTCTAGTTGGCCAGCGGTAGTAAAATTTTACTACCGCTTGCTGAGCGGTAGTACCGTTCGTGCAGCGGGAGTAAAAAATTACCGCCGCTCCGGATGCGGTAGTACTGTGCCCTCTCCAGCGGTAGTATCTGTTGGAAATATTCCGTAGAGGCAATAATAAAGTGGTTATTATTATATTTCCTTAGATCATGATAATTGTCTATTATTCATTCTATAATTGTATTAACCGGAAACCGTAATACATGTGTGAATACATAGACTACAACATGTCCCTAGTGAGCCTCTAGTTGGCTAGCTCGTTGATCAATAGATGATCATGGTTTCCTGATCATGAACATTGGATGCCATTGATAATAGGATCTTATCATTAGGAGAATGATATGATGGACAAGACCCAATCCTAAGCATAGCACAACATCGTGTAGTTCGTCTGCTAAAGCTTTTCTAATGTCAAGTATCTTTTCCTTAGACCCTGAGATTGTGCAACTCCCGAGTATTGTAGGAGTGCTTTGGGTGTATCAAATGTCACAACATAATTGGGTGATTATAAAGGTGCACTACATGTATCTTCGAAAGTGTCTGTTGGGTTGGTACGAATCGAGACAGGGATTTGTCACTCCGTGTGACGGAGAGGTATCTCTGGGCCCACTCGGTAATGCATCATCATAATAAGCTCAATGTGAATAAGGAGTTAGTCATGGGATGATGTGTTACGGAATGAGTAAAGAGACTTGTCGGTAACGAGATTGAACAAGGTATAGGGATACCGACGATCGAATCTCGGGCAAGTGTCATACCGGTAGACAAAGGGAATTGCATACGGGATTGAGTGAATCCTCGACATCGTGGTTCATCCGATGAGATCATCGTGGAACATGTGGGATCCAACATGGATATTCAGACCCCGCTGTTGGTTATTGACCGGAGAGGTGTCTCGGTCATGTCTGCATGGTTCCCGAACCCGTAGGGTTTACACACTTAAGGTTCAATGACGCTAGAGTTGTAATGGGAATAGTATGTGGTTACCGAAAGTTGTTCGGAATCCCGAATGAGATCGCGGATGTTACGAGCAGCTTTGCAATGGCCTGGAGGTAAAGATTCATATATAGGAAGTGGAGATTTGACCACCGGAAATGTTTCGGGAATCGTCGGTATTATACCGGGACCACCGGACGGGTTCCGGGGATCCACCCGGAGGGACCACCAGCCCCAAAGGGCCACGTGGGCCAAAAGTCGATGGGAAGCAGCCCCTAGATGGGCTGGTACGCCACCCACCAAGGCCCGTGGCACCTAGGGCAGCAAACCATAGGGCGTGGTGGCTTCCTTGGGTGGCAAGCCACCCCCTAGGGCACCGCCCCCACTCCACTTGGTCGTCGCACCACCTAGGGGAAACCCTAGGGTGGCCGACCCTCCTCGTCCTCCCTCCTATATATAGTGGAGGGTTTGGGAGGGCTGCACACACCTAAAACACCACCTCTTGGGGCAGCCCTACCTCTGCCTCTTCTCCTGCTCCGCGGTGCTTGGCGAAGCCCTGTCGGAGAACTGCACAGCTCCATCGTCACCACGCCGCTGTGTTGCCAGAGCTCTCCCTCAACTCCTCCTCTCACCTTGCTGGATCAAGGTGAAGGAGACATCACCGGGATGCATGTGTGTTGAATGTGGAGGCGCCATTGTTCGGCGCTTAGATCGTAATCTTCCGAGATCTAAATCGCTACGAGTACGACTCCATCACCCGCGCTCATAGTAACGCTTCCGCTTAGCAATCCTCAAAGGTACGAAGATGCTCTACCCCTTGCTCATTGCTAGCATATCCTAGATAGATCTTGGTGTGACGTAGATTTTTTTTGAATTACTACTACGTTCCCCAACAGTGGCATCCGAGCTAGGTTCTATGCGTAGATTCTATGCATGAGTAGAACACAAAAGTTGTGGGCGATGATTTTGTCAATTGCTTGCTGTTACTAGTCCAATCTCTTTTGGCGGTATTGTGGGCTGAAGCAGCCCGGACCGACTTTACACGTACGCTTACGTGAGACTAGTTCCACTGCCTAACATGCACTTGTTGCATAAGGTGGCTAGCAGGTGTCTGTCTCTCCCACTTTAGTCGAATTGGATTCGATGAAAAGGGTCCTTATGAAGGGTAAATAGCTTTGGCATATCAACGTTGTGGCTGTCATGTAGGTAAGAAGTGTTCTTGCTAGAAACCCAAATCAGCCATGTAAAATTTGCAACAACAATTAGAGGACGTCTAACTTGTTTTTGCAGGGTATGCTATCTGATGTGATATGGCCAAAAGGATGTGATGTTACATATGTGACGTATGAGATTGATCATGTTCCTGTAATAGGATTCATGACTTGCATGTCGATGAGTATGACAACCGGCAGGAGCCATTGGAGTTGTCTTAATTTATTGTATGAGATGCAATGCCATATGATTACTTTACTTTATTGCTAACCGTTAGCCATAGTAGTAGAAGTAATAGTTGCCGAGGAGACTTCACAGAGACACAATGATGATGGAGATCATGGTGTCATGCCGGTGACAATGATGATCATGCCGTGCCCCAAGATGGAGATCAAAGGAGCAAGATGATATTGGCAATATCATGTCACTATATGATTTTCATGTGATATTTATCATGTTTTCATCTTATTGCTTAGAACGACGGTAGCAAAGATAAGATGATCCCTCATCAAATTTCGAGATAAGTATTCCCCTAAGTGTGCACCATTGCGAAGGATCGTTGTCTCGAAGCACCACGTGATGATCAGGTGTGATAGATTCTAACGTTTGCATACAATGGGTGTAAGCGATATTTACACACGCAAAACACTTAGGTTGACTCGATGAGCCTAGCATGTATAAACATGGCCTCGGAATACGAGAGACCGAAAGGTCGAACATGAGTCGTATGGATGATACAATCAGCATGGAGATGCTCACCATTGATGACTAGTCTGTCTCATGTGATGACCGGACACGGGCTAGTCAACATGGATCATGTATCACTTAGATGACTGGAGGGATGTCGATATAAGTGGGAGTTCATTATATAATTTGAGTAGATGAACTTAATTATCATGAACTTAGTGATGGGGATATGTACCTAGGGTAGGGTCACAGGCCTGACCTAAGTGTCCTACCTAAGGGTACCTCATTATTAGCTCGAGGGTAACAAAAAAGATTCCGACTGGATGGCCATGGCACCTAAAACGTCACTCGATACAAAGTCACTCGAAGGATATTTCCCTTCACTCGACAACTTTCACTCGGAAGGTTCCAGTCGACACAGAAGACCAGAAGCCACCTCCAGGGAGGCCAACGGGCGTGCGCTCAGCTAATGGTCATGAATAGCATTAATTACATACATACGATATCAGTAACGTACACCTTTAAACCATATTGATCGAGTCCTTACATGCCGAGGCCTTGATGAGGGGTAGTGCATTCTATATAAGCCACCCCTCCCCTCTAGCACAAGGGTTCGCACCCCCTGTAACACACATTCCACACTCCAAGAGCTCCCGAGCACCGAGACGTACTGCTATTACCTCTAAGAGAGGGGCCTGAACTCATACATCTTGTGTACAAGCTTGTTGTAGCTAGGACTCTGCCCTCTCCATTCGTACCCTATACCTCTACTGTCAGGTTTATTCCCACGACAGTTGGCGCCCACCATGGGGCAGGCGTCTAAGCGACTTCCCGCAAGTTTGCATTTTTCACTCTCCGTCTTGTCTTCCGGCTATGGTTCGTTCATGGGCGGCGAGATCCGTTTGGGTGCCCTCATCTTCGTCGCCGATGACTCAGCATGGCTTCAGGAAGCGCCACACGACATAGAGGCGCTCCCGATCCTTGGAGCGACACACTTTCGTGCAAGCTCCTTCGGCGTACTCCTTCGGCATCCATCGACTCCATTTTCGACTGTTCACTCTGCTGTTCATCGTCACAAGCGATCCGGTCGCTCGCGACTATAGCGATGGGTGAAGCATGCGGTGGCTCGCCAGGCGTCATCTTTGTCGACTCCGCAAGTCGCTCCCATCGAGCCTGCTGTACGTCTTCATGACCCGATCCACTCGGCATCAGATCAGTCTGATGTTCTTCCCGAGTGCGAGAGCTATAATCCAGCAGCGGAGGTCTTCATGGCGGGTTCTACGGAGAGCCCACCCGGGTTCGGCCACGGCGAACACGAGGTCGGCGAACCGTCGACTCGACACGGTCGTCGTTGTCCCCCAACTTCCAGTCAGCGTCAGCGACAACTCTTCTCAAGTGGTCGACAAGACAACATTGAGGTATATCGTACTCCGGTACTTAACGTTGTAGCCACCGCTAAGTTAGAAGATTCTATTCAGCCGTCAGATTCACAGGCCGGCAGAGGCTTAGAGCAGATTCACACTTTGCTTCAAGCAGCGCATCAATATAATTCAGATGTATCGCACTCACTCAATAGGTTACACAACAATTCACCAAGAACAGATACAACTCGTTTAGTTTTCAGTCCAGGGTCGTCCCAGCGTCGCAGAGATGGGGGTTACCGAGAAAATCAATAGAGATACCAGGGGCGGAACCAGTTCCCTCCTCATTGTGATGACCGCCGTCGAATGCATTCTCCTCCGTGGAGCGGTACATATGTGTCCCGGCACTATGATGACCGACTCCCGTTAGGTGATGAGCGGAATCCAGGATTTGATGTGAGAAATGTGCTCGCGCAGATAAGGATCGACCGGGGCAGAGCTCACAGAGATGGTTTTGACAGAGATCATCCGAGTGGAAGTGGTACTGCAGTTTTTGGTCCCGAGTGTTTCAGCAGAGCAATCCGCTCTACCGATATTCCCCCCAACTTCAAGTTGGCGGCTGGAATCAGCAAGTTCACAGGACAATCCAAGCCTGAAACATGGCTTGATGACTACCGAGTGGCTGTGCAGATTGGAGGAGGAAATGACAACATCGCCATGAAGCACTTGCCTCTGATGTTGGATGCTTTGGCTAGGGCGTGGCTGATTCAGTTGGCTCCTTCTAGCATCTATTGGTGGGAGGATCTCGCCCGAGTGTTTATCAAGACATTCAAAGGCACATGCAAGCGCCTAGCCGGTCTGTCTGTGGTGCAACTTTGTGTCCAGAAGTCAAACGAGTCATTGAGAGATTACATCCAATGATGGACCACCCTTCATCACACGGTAGAGAATGTTTCTGAGCACCACACAGCCTGTGCTTTCAAGGCTAGCGGCTGATACAGAGAGCTATACTTGAAGTTTGGCCGAACAGGCAACATGTCCATGAGTAAGATGATGGAGATTGCTGCCCGATATGCTAACAACGAAGAAGAAGACCGTATCCGCAGCGGTAAAGGGAAAGCAGTCGACAACGACACCGGCGGCAATCCCAATCGGAAGAAAAAGTCTAAGGCTGATGGTTCCACTCCAGCAGAATCAGCCGCCCTGGAGGCACAAGGAAAATACAAGGGAAAGTCCAAAGGACAATTCCCCCCAAGAAGTCCAAGGGTCAGTGGGATGTTCTGGACCAGTTGTGTGTACTTCACACAACGAAAGACGAAGAGGGCAATCTGATATTGCCTCAGCACACCACTCGTGAGTGCCGACTGTTGATCCAACAATTTAAAGAGGGTCAGTCGAGTGGAAAAGATCCTGAAAAGGAAAACGACGAGGAAATAGATGATTTCCCTGAAGTCCAAGCAACGCTGATGATTTTTGCTGACGTAGAGAGCAGAAGTCGACTGAAGGTCATCAACAGAGAAGTCAACATGGCAGTGCCCTCCACCCCACATACCTGAAGTGGTCGCAGAACCCCATAACATTTGATCAGTCGGATCACCCAGCTCTTATCCCTACTCCACGTCGACAGGCTCTGGTGGTCGATCCAGTTGTGGAGGGTGTTCGGCTTCGTAAATCATGATGGATGGAGGAATCGGATTGAATATCCTGTATGCAGAAACTCTCAAGGGGATGGGCATTCCGATGTCCCGACTCAGCGAGAGCACCATGCCGTTTCATGGAGTCATCCCAGGAAAGAAGGCCAAGTCACTTGGCCAGATCGCATTGGATGCTGTTTTCGGCCCCGATAAGAACTTTCGCAAAGAGAAGCTAACGTTCGAGGTGGTGGACTTCTAGAGTGCATATCATGCCATTCTGGGTCGTCCCACTTATGCTCGTTTCATGGCCCGACCTTGTTACGTGTATCTGAAGATGAAGATACCAGGGACCAAAGGAGTCATCACTGTCTCAGGTAATCGACAAAGAGCTGAAGAGTGCTTGCAACAAGGCTCTACAATTGCCGATCAACAGATGGCTGTGGTCGAACTGGAAGAATATCGGAAGAACGCCAACCCTGCTAACCTGATGCGTTCCAAGAAGCCCGCTTCCGAGTCCGCTTTTCAGTCGGCAGACGAGGTCAAACCAGTAAGCATCCACCCGACGGATCCCAATGCTGCTCCGACCAACATATCCACAACACGCGACAACAAATAGGAAGCCGAGCTCATCCAGTTCCTCCGTGAGAACTAGGACAACTTTGCATGAAAGCCTGCTGACATGTCGGGTGTACCCAGGGAGCTGGTTGAGCACCGCTTGAGAGTGGATCCGAAGGCAAGGCCTTTCAAGGAGCGTTTGCGACGGTCTACAACGGAGAAGAGGAAAACAATCGGAGAAGAGGTGGCGCGAGTCTTGGAGGCTAAATTCATTCGCGAGGTCTACCACTCCGAGTGGCTCGCGAATGTCGTCATGGTTCCCAAGAAGGACAAATCCCTTCACATGTGTATCGACTTCAAGAACATTAATAAGGTCGACCCGAAAGACCACTTCTCGCTCCCCCGCATTAATCAAATTGTCGATTCAACTGCGGGGTGTGAGCGTTTATCTTTTCTTGATGCTTATTCTGGCTACCATCAAATCCGTCTGTTTGGGCCAGATGAAATAAAAACGGCCTTCATCACCCTTTCGGGTGTTTTTGTTATATCACCATGCCTTTTGGTCTAAAGAATGCTGGTGCAGCTTTCATGCGTATGATCTAGAAGTGCCTGCTCAACTAGATCAATCGGAACATTGAAGCATACATGGATGATATTGTGGTCAAGTCACGCAAAGGTTCCGACCTGCTGACTGACCGAGCAGAAACATTCGCTAATTTGAGGAAGTATGACATCAAGCTAAATCCAGCTAAGTACACTTTCGGCATTCCTGGCGGCAAGTTACTCGGTTTCCTCGTTTCCGAACAAGGGATCAATGTTAACCCCGAGAAGATCGGCGACATCGTCCGGATGCAAAGCCCTGTGCGGGTGCGCGATGTACAGAAGCTCAGAGGCTGTCTGGCATCATTGAGTCGGTTCCTCTCTCGTCTCGGTGAGAAGGCATTGCCTTTATATCGACTGATGAAAAAATCAGATGTGTTCGAGTGGAATGACGAAGCAGAAGCAGCGTTTGTGGAGCTCAAAGCCCTGCTTTCCACCCAGCCAATGCTTGCTGCTCCGCACAGCAAAGAACCACTACTCTTATACATCGTAGCCACCAATCAGGTCGTCAACACGGTTCTGACCGTCGAGAGAGAGGAAGAAGGCAAAGACTACAAGGTCCAGCGCCTAGTTTATTACATTTCTGAAGCTTTGACCCCTTCGAAGCAAAGGTATCCCCATTACCAGAAGCTTCTATATGGAATATACTTGTCAGCAAAGAAGGTGGCACATTGCTTTCAGGATCATTCTATATCAGTAGTCAGTGATGCCCTACTGTCAAAGATTCTTCACAATCGAGATGCAACGGGTCGAGTGGCTAAATGGGCCATGGAGCTGCTATATTTGGACATCATATTTGAGGCAAAGAAAGCTATCAAGTCTCATGCTCTTGCTAATTTCATGGCCGAGTGGGTGGAACAACAACAACCAACTCAGATTCACTCGGCACACTGGACTATGTTCTTCGACGGCTCCAAAATGTTAAATGGGTCCGGTGCTGGTGTGGTGTTGGTGTCTCCAAAAGGAGACAAGCTTAATTATGTCGTCCAGATTCACTTCGATTCCTCCAACAATGAGGCTGAGTATGAAGCCCTCCTCTACGGGTTCCGTATGGCCATTTCACTTGGCGTCCGACGCCTGATGGTATACGGCGATTCAGATTTGGTGGTCAATCAGGTGATGAAGGAATGAGATGTCAGGAACCCCGCCATGACTGGATACTCCAATGCGGTAAGGAAACTTGAAAAGAAGTTTGAAGGTCTGGAGCTCCACCATGTTCCCCGACTAGAAAACCAAGCAGCTGATGAATTAGCCAAGATTGGATCCACTCGGAAACCTGTCCCCAACAATGTGTCCCTGGAGCATTTGCATACTCCTTCAGTGCAAGAGGATCCTTTCACTCAAGATCACCCACAACCAGTGAGCACCTCCAATCCGACTGAGATTGACGTTCCAACAATGGTTGATTTAGTTATGGAAATCATGGTAATCACACCAGAGTGGAAAGTATCGTACATTGCATACATCCTGAGAACAGAACTCCCTGAACATGAAGCCGAAGCCAAGCAGATTGTCCAAAGGTCGAAAGCTTTTACTGTGATGGGCGATCACCTGTACAGAGAAAGTACTACCAGCGTAGCTCAGCGATGCATCTCCCCTGAAGAGGGCCAACTGATCCTGGAAGAAATCCACTCGGGGACCTGTGGTCATCATGCATCCTCTCGGACTATTGTTGCCAAAGCATACCGAGCTGGGTTCTTTTGTCCACGTGCCCATGAAATGGCCAAAGATATGGTTGATCGCTGTGAAGGTTGCCAATTCTATTCCAATCTGTTCCACAAGCCCGCGTCTGCCTCGAAGACCATTCCACTCGTCTAGCCATTTGCTATTTGGGGTCTGGATATGCTCGGCCCTTTTCGAACAGGTGAGAGTGGATTCACACACTTGCTTGTTGAAGTCGACAAGTTTACCAAATGGATCGAAGCCAAGCCAATAAAGAAGCTGGACTTGCACACCGCCATCAAGTTCATGAGAGACATAACATTTTGGTATGGAGTTCCTCACAGTATCATAACAGACAATGGCTCCAACTTTGATTCAGAAGAGTTCAGGCGCTTTTGCTCTGCTCAAGGCACTCGGGTGGATTATGCGTCCGTCGCACACCCCCACACCAATGGACAAGCTGAGCGGGCAAACGACCTTATCCTTCAAGGGCTGAAACCGTGACTCATGCGGGACCTGGAACATGGAGCTGGAGCCTGGGTAACTGAACTGTCGTCTGTCTTATGGGGCTTGAGAACAACCCCTAACTGGTCGACTGGACGCACACCCTTTTTCCCGCTGTATGGAGCTGAAGCTGTCTTGCCGAGTGATATCCTTCACAACTCCCCTCGTGTGGATTTGTATTCAGAAGCTGAAGCTGAACATGCACGACAGACGGAGTGGATCTCTTGGAGGAAGAGCACGAGATGGCCTTGATTCGGTCGACTGCATATCAACTGGATCTTCGTCGTTTCCATGCAAGGCATGTCAGGAGTCGGGCATTCCACGAAGGCGATCTGGTGCTCCGAGTGATTCAGCAAAGACCTCACAAGTTAGCCCCTACGTGGGAGGGACCATTCGTCGTCACCAAGGTATTGAACAACGGGGCGTATCATCTCTACAACCTCAAGAAGAGAGCTTACGAACTCCGAGCTTGGAATGCAGACCTACTTCGACGTTTTTACGCTTGACGATCGGTTGGATTGATGTAATAAAGAGAGTTTACTAAACAATGTTGCTTGTCGAAGTCATAACTTCGTCAATTTGTGTCGATTCCAATCGAGCGGTATCTCACCTAAAACATTCTCTGAGTGAAGAGCAATCCTCTCACTCGAGGGCTTAGCTGCGAACATGTTTCACCTAAGTTAAAAAAAACCTTCCGAGTGAATAACAAACTATTCACTCAGATGCTTAGCTGCAAACCAGTTTTCGCCTATGTACAAAACATTCTCCGAGTGAAGAGCAATCCTATCGCTCGGGGGCTTAGCTGCGAACATGTTTCGCCTAAGTAAAAAAAACCTTCCGAGTGAATAACAAACTATTCACTCGGATGGTTAGCTGCGAACCAGTTTTCGCCTAAGTAAAAAACATTCTCCGAGTGAAGAGCAATCCTCTAGGTAGGGGGCTTAGCTGCGAACATGTTTCACATAAGTTAAAAACCCTTCCGAGTGAAGGGCAACATATTCACTCGGATGCTTAGCTGCAAACTAGTCTTCGCCTAAGTAGGACATAAACTCCAAGTGAAGGGAAATCCTTTCACCCGGGGACTTAGCCACGAGTAAATCGCCTAAGTTAAAAAACTTTTCCGAATGAATAGCAACCTATTCACTTGAGAAATTCAGAAATCAAGCAAATCTCAAAAGCAGATAAATTCAAAGGAATTCAGCATGGATCAAAGTCATTCATGGAGACGGAAAGTACTCTAGTTCCACACTCGAACGAAGTTTTAACGATACATAAAACACTCGGCATACCGAGGCAAATTAAAGTTTTGGTAGTAACCACAGTTTCCTCTCAAGGCTCCCCAGGACTTGTAGGCTCGACGAAGGTATCGAGATCGATTCCATTAGCAATGCGAGTCGTAGCGCTGATGAAGGTCTCCATAAAATTTTCAAACTGGAGCTTCTTCGTGTTCGCCACCTGGAGCGCCTTCAACTTGTCTTCTCTTGCCTCCTTACAATGGACTCTGATGAGTGAGTGGGTGACATCAGCTCCGCACCACACGACAGACTTCTTCCATGCCTGCACCCTGTGTGGAATCTGACCCAGGCGACTCATCATAGCTTCCAGATCGATTTGGAAAGTGTCTTCACGCCATAACTCCTTGTCAATTGTCCCCACAGCAGCTCACAGGCGAGCAATATATCCCTGAACCTTAAGGAGGCGAGAGTTGAGACGGAACATGTCTACGGCCATGGCGTCTAGAACAGGCGTCTTGATGGGATCCAGATGCAGCTCCACCTCGAAAGTCTCCTTCTCGAAGTCTGGGCAGAATTCTGTGTGAGAAGAAAAAGAAGAACCATACCACGCTCTTCCTATGGATAGTTCCACAATATCATCAGCGTAATCATGACTATGTCCCTCCAACTTGGAGATAGTATCCTCATGAGACTCAATGAGATCATTGGCCTCAACAAGTTGTTCCAAAAGAGAAACACCGTGCTTCTTGGATTCACCTTTCATCTTACACAAGGATTTGTCAAACTCATTCTCATCAAACTCCACTACTTCACTATCATCAACACAATCTAACAATGAAGGAGAAGTAGTGATAGTGGTCTTGATGTTGGGGGTTACCTTATTGACACCTTTGGCCATGATTCACTTGGCGATGCGGTTCTCATTGGTGGTGCCTAAGAGAGACACCTTGGGGGAGGAGGTGACAATGGCCACGGTAGCCGTTGCTATCCCCTCACGGCTTGTATCATCCTCGTCATCATCGGAGGTGTACTCTTCATGGGCCACCAAACCCTTTGGAGGAGTCCTCTTGGTGAAGTTGTTCTTGCTTGGGAAAGACTTGGCTTTGTATTTGCGAATGAGCTTGCCCCCGTTGTGTTCCCTCTTCCCATAAGGACAATCCGCCACAAAGTGACTCACATTATCGCAGTTGTAGCATGTCCTCACTCGTTGCTTGTTCTTGGACCCACTAGAGTTTCTCTTGGGGAAGTTGAGCCTTGAGTTTATCTTGTTGCCCCAAAATTACCTTGAGGCAAGAGCCATGTGCTCGTGATAAGCATACTTTGTGTCTTCGGGGCAACCCTCTTCTTCCTCTTCCTCTTCTTCATCCAAAATGACCTTGGCTCTCAAGACAAGGTTGGGTGAGGCTTTCTTTGACCGTACACGAGCAAGAGCATTGTCGGCAGTCTTGTTCATGATATTCATGGCAATGAACTCATCCAACACTTCACTTGAGGTCAAGATGTGGAAATCCGGCCTTTGACGAATGACGAAGGACGTGGCTTTGTTGAATGGCATGACGGCCTTGAGAAACTTGTTCTTGATCTAAGTGTCATCCGTATCCTTGGTCCCATGATCTTGGGGGGCAACGACAAGAGTAGTCACCCTTCGGTAGAGATCACGAGGATCCTCATCTTCTAGCATCACAAACTCATCGGCCTCATCAAGCACCACTTAAAAGTTGTACCATTGAATGCTATAGCTCCCCTTGTACAACACCATGATGTGCCCCAAACAATCCTTTGCAGGAGTGAAGGGGCGCAAGTGATATAAATCTTCAGGAAGAACCGTGGATTGAAGGATGAACAACACAGAATGATTGTATTGATAGTCCACCTCTTCTCTTGGAGTGAAGTTGTCTGGATCATGTGGGTAGAAGCCTTGTTTGATGATTCTCCAAAGATTTGTTGAGCTTTGGTTCAAATGAGACTTGATGCAAAAGACCCAATTAGCGAAATCACCTTTAACAAGTGAGGAGGACCAAGGTTATTAATATGCGGTGTAGGGACCAGTCCTCCATAAATCGGGGGAGGAGGAACCGTGGCAAAGGTTCCCGTCGCATTTTTGTCAAGAGGGGAAGAAGTACGAGTACCTCTAGACGCTTCCTTTTCGGAATTGGCCTCCCACTCCGATGTGGTGGGTTTAGCCACAAGCAACGGTTTAGGAGAATTCTTCATCCCCTCAAGTAATTCTTTAAGCATGAGCATGACTTCGATCATCATGGACGTCTTGAGCGAGGCCATAACCTCATTCAAGTCGCCACGTGTGATCGAACTCAACTCCATGGCCTCGGGCACTTCATGCCCATTCCCACCATCGTTAACCATACTCTTCGGGTGGTGAAACCCTTAATAAAGAGACCTGGCTCTGATACCAATTGAAAGGATCGATATGGGTGACTAGAGGGGGGGGGGTGAATAGGCAACTACCAATTTTCAGATCTTCCTAACAAATTAGGGTTAGCAACAAAAGGTTCTCTAAATAAACAGCTAGGTGAGCAACCTATATGATGCTAACAACAACAACAACTAATGCAAGCAAGGAATACACCACAACAATAATAAGGACAAAGTAAAGGTAAGAGATAACCACAAGTGGAACCGGTGGAGACGAGGATGTGTTACCAAAGTTCCTTCCCTTTGACAGGAAGTACGTCTGTGTTGGAGCGGTGTGGAGGCACAATGCTCCCCAAGAAGCCACTAGGGCCACAATATTCTCCTCATGCTCTCACACAATGCGAGATGCCGTGATTCCACTAGTGGTGCCCTTGTAGGCAGCGACCATAACTTTACAAACAAGGTTGGGGCAATCTCCACACAAAGCTTGAAGGCTCCCAACAAGACCACGGAGCTTCCCCACAATGGAATGTGGCTCCGAGGTGACCTCAACCATCTAGGGTGCTCAAACACCCAGGAGTAACAAGATCCGCTAGGGATTAGTGGGGGAATCAAATATCTCTTGGTGGAAGTGTAGATCACGGCCTTCTCAACCAATCCCTAGGAAATCAACAAGTTTGATTGGCTAGGGAGAGAGATCGGGCAAAAATGAGCTTTGAAGCAAAAATGGAGCTTGGGGAGGTAAGAGGTAGTCTTCTTCGAGAAGAAGACCCCTTTATATAGTGGGGGAAAGGACCCAATTGTTACCCCCACTCACAGCCCGAGCAAAGCGGTACTATCGCTGCAAAGAGTGGTACTACCACTGTCACGAGTGGTACTACCGCTGCTAGGAGCGGTACTACCGCACGGTTGATCCACCAACCACGGAAGTAAAAAATTACTTCCGTGCCTACCACCGCTAAGGCTGCGTTTGTGCAAAAGTCCGAGAGAGCGGTAGTAAAAAACGAGGTACTACCGCTGGCACTTTGCACAAACAGGGGGAAACGAGGGAAAGGCGGTGCAATAGAACAAATGTTGATTCCATTGAAGCGAGGGAAAGGCGGTGCAATAGAACAAATGTGTACATGTTGATTCCACCCAAACCTTTCCGAAGCGGACCCCCTCTTCATTGTACGACTTTCCTATGACTCAAATCCACCAAAGAGAAACGTAGAAAGCAACCGTCTTTGATATACTCCGTGGGGCACCGAATCATCTTGTGCCTAGTCATGAATTATCTGAAATGCTCAATGCACACGATTAGTCTGCACAGACATTGTCATCAATCACTAAAACCACTTAGGGAGAAATATGCCCTAACACAGATGATGACAGGAGATGCAACAAGCTAAACACCGACGAGCCCGACAACGACAACAAGCTAAAGGTAGCGGATTTGCGAGCATGGAAGACGACGATGACAACTCCACGAGGAATACGACTGTGGCGGCGCCTTCTTCATTATTTCTCTGGTGGAAGGCCCGCGCATGCGACACCACGACTGGGTTGTCTAGTGGGTCGCGCCTGCTTACTTGGCAGCAGCGACATCGACAACAAATTTTCTCCATCAGCTCCAAGTCCTACAGCCTGGGTCATCTTCGTCACCAACGCCTACAACCTAGGTGTGAACCTCACTTCTCTACTTCATGTTTACTGAATTTCACTGAATTTACTGAATGTGTGTAGTCTCTGAACCACTTCTTCTTTCTTTACTGAATTTTGATGAATGTGAGATGTACTCTTGTATACTGAGATGTACTCTTGTAAATCATGGTGTCAACTCGTGAGTTTTAGTGAATTTTAGCCAATGTGAATAAAAGTTACTCCACAATGATCCTCCTTACATGCTGAGCAAGTTACTCGCTTCTGAAACAAACCTCTTTTTGAAGTGGATGCCGTCGTTGTTTACCATGTTCTGGGTGTTGACTCGCTTGTTCTTATGTCATTTACTTTTTGCCAATTTACTAGGCAATGATAATAAAATGGTTTGATTGCGGCAGTAGCCATCACTTCTCATTTTGGGTTCCTTTCATTTTCTTCCAATTTAGTATTGTTGTGTAGAAATTTATTCAAATTCTTTACATGTTGTAGTAGCCGTTGAACACGATCCACTAGTAAATTAAGATCCCCACTAATATTTGTGTTGCAAATTAAATGTGTACGATAATTTTTAATGTGAAAAAATCGAGTGTTGCTTTACCAGCCAATGACATCTATGCAAGTCAGGTTCATTAGATTATCGTGTCACCCAAAAATTTAGTTATTTTTCTAGACTAAAAATGGACATGTCACATTTTCAGGTGCCTACAGATCACTGTGAATTTGGCTGTTAAAATCATTGATCCATTGCCTACAAAAACACTGAAAGCTTGCCTACATATCATTTGCGCTTGAGAGTGTTTGTGACCGTTTGCTTTTACAAAATCTGACCAAATGTGGATGTGAAAATAACAACACGAACTACTCTAACTGTCTCTACTAAAAATTATTTGAAATAGGAAAATGGATTATAATTGTTCTGCATTTTGTTGTACTCTTCTTGACTAGATTTACCAAGTGTTAATGTTCAGTTTTCAGTTTACTGTAAACTTTAGACTTGTTGTTAGTGGATTAGAACATGTTGTTTCCCTTCTTCTTTACTGAATTTACTCAAGGCCTTTGTTTAACTGAAAGCTCTTGTTTACACACAATTTCAATAGTTTAACCAAAATTTAACCCTGAATCAACACATTAAGCAAGCAACATCAGCACATTAAGCAAACAACATCAGTTCTTGTTTATCTGAAAGCTTCCATTAGCAGTAGTCTGATGGAATACCTTCTTCAGAGTGCAGACGAGCACAGCAGGGTCACTTGGATCAGCAACATCATCATGACATTGGATCATCAACAGCAACACGAGAACAGGAGGAGCAACGCGGTATAGGATCAGCAACAACAACACGGGCAGATGAGCAGCAACAACAACACGGGAAGAGCTCCATCGGCGGCAGGGGAGAAGCAGCCGCACGGGGAAGTTAGAAGGAGCATCACGGATGCATGCAGAGCTCGAGGAGGACGAGCGGGAGATAGAGGAGGATGAGAGGGAGCTCATGTGGTCCATCGGATCACGAAGGGAAGTTCCAGCGACGCCCGCATGTAATTGCGACAGCAGGGGATCGCGGCGACGCAAGTGTGGGTGGCGGCAACGAAGCTGGTACTTGGTGACGACGGAGTCGAAGCAGTTAAATGGCTATGGCCTATGGAGGCGGAGCACTTCCTGGTGGGCAATGAGTCACGCAGCTGGGCGGCGCCGGCCCCTAGCGAAGTACGGACGATGGTGGAGGAAGATGACGGGGTGGAGGGACTTGTTCAAGATGTTTTAGAAACTATGAGGTCTTTTTTGCAAAACTATGAGCGAACTGTGTGCATGACAATTTTTTTGAAACGGAGGGAGTATTACACAAAAAACACAAAATATGTCTTTCAACATTACAATCATGTGGAATAAAACCAAACATCTCTAGTCACCCCCTTTTCATTGCCAGAATTTGTAAGGCAGAAGAAGCTGCATCACACATTTTGTTTGCTCCTATGCCTAGGTCCTCCCGTGTGTAAAACGACATGTATAAAAATATGGTAAATGCATATTATGCCTTTCTAAAATAAAAAAGAATGCAAGAACAAAAAATGTAATTTGTTTTGTTGCGTAATAGTACTAAATTGTTGCTACATAATCATTCATCACCTATTATACACTGCATTTTTTTGCCAAACTCCAAATTGAAAATCATACTCATGTGTTTATATGTATTTTAACCAACATATGCAGGGAGAGATGATCGATCTTAATGAATTACCGGATGACCTTATTGATGAGTTGCAAGATAGTGTCAAGTCGAAAATGGTGAACCCCTGTTCTACACGCAACCTACTCCCCGTTGTTCGAGGCTACGAGCGTTGAGCTTGTCGGTGAATCTACCAACCCCGCCGCCACACGAAATTTTGCTTCCCCTGAAGTAGAAGCAGTCCAGGCATAAGAGCATGCGCTTGATGGTACAAATACTATTGGTGGAACAAAAGGTACCATTGGCAATGAGGGTGTCGTAGAGGCTGCTGTTAATGATGATGAAGCATGGTCTCAGCCAAAAGATCCTTCATTGGGTATGGGATTTCATACTTTGCATGGTGCAAGAGAGCACTACAATGGTTATTCTTTGCACATGGGATTTTTAATCAAGATGCACACATCAAGAAGGTCTTATAGTACTAGAGAGATCGAGAAGTACCAATGTGTGTGCGACAAGTTTAGGAACCTAAAAAACAATGACCAAGTTGCTAAGACTGCACTTATAGTTCATTGAGTTAGAGATACTTCTGAAGGTGCAGATGATGATGATGTACCTAATTTTGCTGACGGTGCTATTGAACGAAATAAGAAAAGGAAGAAACGGAAAAGAGAGAAAATAATTCAGACAGGGTGCAAAGCCAAGATGATAGTTAAATTGATTGATGGGTGATGGGAGGTGACGTAGTTCATTGCTGGGCATAACCATCCGTTGGTTGACAAGCCGTCTTTGTCTAAATACTTGCGGTCACACCAAGGCATACCCCAAGAAGAGAGGTTGTTCCTGACGAACCTTCATAATTGCAACTTGACTGTAGGTATGTGATGATGTAAACATGAAAAGTTTCTTATCATAGCCATAGGCATCCCTCAAGCAACAAAATGCCTAGGCATTGTGTTGCTTGAATCTACTGTGTGTAATGGAGCATGGGAAGAATCATAGTTAGTATTGTTTGCTTGGTAAGCTCTTGTAACCTTAGTAACATGTTTAATTTCATAATATTTTGAAAATAGATATTTGCAGTGAAACAGGCAGTTGATGTGTTTTTCGTATTTCAACCGTGAATATGCTTAACAAATTTGCCTTGAGTTTCTTTCATGTGTTGTGTGCAATTGCTTGAGGTTAGCATATATAGTTGTAGTTGCTTCCATGTATAGTTGAACTTGGTTTACCTACTGTCATTCACTAACGAGTACTCCCTTCGTCCCAAAATTCTTGTCTTAGGTTTGTCTAAAAATGGATGTATCTAAATACTAAAATATGACTAGATACATTCATATCTTGACAAATCTAAGACAATTTTTTGGACGGAGGGAGTACTACACTGTGTATTCTAATCAAATAGAAGAACAATTGCCTTAAAAGAATGGGTGCTAGTTGCTTGCATTTACTGTGTACTTGCTCGAAGTTGTATGTGGAGTTGCTATATTCAGTTTTCACTGCCTAGTAACATTCTAATTTTTTCCTCTGAGGAAAAATGTTACATATCATGTCAGAGTACTACGGAATAGACTGATTGTTCCTTATACTACTGAGAACATTACAAACCTCAAGTCGGGCTTGAACATAAATGCAACAAAGGAGGCTGATTTGATTGAGAAAGTTTCCTACTTCAAAGAGATGCAAAAGACAGATCGTGACTTCTTTTGTAAGGTAAAATATGATGTAGAGGATACGGTGGAGAACATTTTTTGGATTGATGGCCCCACATGGAAGGCCTACAACGAAGCTTATCATGATTGTATTTGCTTTGACACGACATCCATGACTAACATGTATAACATGCCATTTGCTCCATTTATTGGAATTAATCGTCATGGAGAGTCATTCATGTTGGGGTCTGGCTTTGTTAGGCAAGAGTTGGAAACTAGTTTTGATTGACTATTTGGAACATTCCTTCAAGAAATGCATGTTCAAGCACCTGACAACATTATCACTAACCAAGATGGCGCGATGGTGCAATCAATTGAAAACATCTTCCCAACTACCGTGCATCATCGTTGTCGCTGGCATATAATGAAGAAGCTCAAGAAAAACTTGGTGGCTTGTTAGGGAGAAACCCAGCAACGACAACTGATTTCAATGATTGCATTGACTTTAGCATTACTCGTGAAGAGTTTGAGTAAAAGTGGGATGCTTTAGTAATGAAGTGGTCGGTTGTTGCTGGCACCCACTTTGATAAGCTAGATGAGTACAAGGCAATGTTTGTGCCTTGTTACTTAAAGCATAGGTTTTTTCATTTCTTGTAGTCAACGCAACACAGTGAAGAATTTAATGATGTTTTTAAGCATTATGTTAACCCACACAACTCTGTGCTGAATTTTGTAAAGCAATAAGACAATATTCAGACACATGTGCTAGTACGAGAGGGTGGGAATGACTACACACACGTCACCTACAGGCTGAGATGTGCTCCAATTACCCAATTGAGAAGCAAGCGTATGTTGCATACACTAGAGACATCGACCAAAAATTTCAAAGTGAATTTGAGTTGATTGGAAAGTACAATGTGCGTCCTCATGACAATCACATCTATGAGCTATATCGAAATGGAGAATGTTGGATTGCTAATTATGGTCCTAGAAGCTATTTTGTGACAATAGAAGTTGATGTTGGAGGGTACATGTAACAGCCCAAGTGCAACCCTTGCCATCTTTGTAATATATTTTCCATGTGACCCCTTCATGTATGCCATAATGTGTTTTGGTTTAGTAAAGTTTGCCTCATGTCATGTTGCATCATGGCATCATGTCATCATTCATAAGTTGCATCATGCTTGTGTGTAGTGCTATGATGAGGTGGTGTTTGAATGTTGTGTGAATGATTTGCATCATATGCTAGCTACTAGTTGCCTTCATAGAAATTCTTTTGCTCACTACCAACATCTTCCTTTTATTCAATTCTATGGCTTGTGATAATTTTGCTTCCTCTAATCCACCCACATAAATGTTCCAAAGTTGTCTAATATTCTGTAGGGTGTTTTAAAATAGTACTTGGCAAGGTGTGTTATATTTACCTTTTGTGGCTTTTGCAAAACAACTTCAATAGTAATTAAATAGATGGTTTATTTACTTTCTCTAAAAATTCCCAAACCATTTTTATTAAATAGTGCATGATTTTGGGAGTTCAAATATATTTTTGTTCCATCCAAAACCCTCCCTCTCTTCTCTGTGTGGATTTTTCAAGAATCTGTTTTAAAAAATGGAAAACATTTTATATTTTCTGAGAGAGAGAGATGAGCAGCGACTGGCCCAGTCCCAGCAGATGGGGATATGTACCTAGGGTAGGGCCATAGGCCTGACCTACATGTCCTCCCTAAGGGCACCTCATTAAAGACTTGAACACTACAAGGAGGGCTCCGACTGGATAGACATAGCGTCTAAGTCACTCGGTAAGCAATCACTCGGAAGATGCACCCCTTCACTCGACAATCAACTTCCACTCGGAAGGACCAGAAGCCAGTCGACGTACAAGACTAGAAGCCACTCCAGGGAGGCCAACATAAGTAACATTAATTACGCACATTATCAGTAACGTATGCCTTTAAACTCCATTGATCGAACCCTTGGTTGTCGGGTATTGATGAGGGGCAGCGCACTCTATATAAGCCACCCTTCCCCTCCGGCACAAGGGTTTGCACCCCTATAACACGCATTCCACACTGCAAGAGCTCCCAAGCACAGAGACGTAGGGCTGTTACCTCCACGAGAGGGGCCTGAACTCATACATCTTGTGTACGAGCTTGTCGTAGCTAGGACTCTACCCTATCCTTTCGTACCCCATACCTCTACTGTCAGGTTCATTCCCACGACAGTTGGCACCCTGTAAGTGCATCTAGTGCCCCTTAGTGATTTTGGTGGTTAGAAGACTTATAGGTTAAGTATCTAATGTGTTTGGGAGTGTACACATGATCTATAAGTCGCTGAGGAGTTTGATATATTCGATGAATATCGACCCCTAAAAATGTATATCTTCGGTTGAAGAAATTTGTCTGAAGCTGAAGAAATGAATCGCGAGGAATTTTCGATGAAATTGATATTCCTCATGAAGACATTGAAATTGAGGATTCGGTGTGTCCTAAAGAAAATCAATCTGAAGACTTTGAAGCATGAAGATTTATCCTTTTTGTTTTATTTTCTTCACACTTGAGTAATAGGAACACTGTACTGTTAAAGGGGGTCAAAGTAATACATTGGAATGAATTTCCTCATGATGCTCAACCCAAGCCTAATCCTACCAAAAGCCTCAAGTGAGGAATATGAGAGACATGAGGACTCTCACAGTTGAGGGTCCCGACCGTTATCGATAGTCACGCCACATCATTGGTCTTATCCACACCAAGAGTCGTATTATTTAAGGGCACTAATGTCAAATTATGTCGGGATTCTCCTAGGCTATAAATAGCCGCCCCCACAACCATTAGCTGGTTGGCTGCTCCGTTAGAACTGACACTTGTCATAAGAGCAACCCAAATTCCTCAGAGTGCTCGAGAGTAATTCATCAGTGAGGAAATACCCCAAACACCAAACCACAAACCAAAAACCAAGTGATTGAGCGTCACTAAAGAAGTTGTTCTTGTGTGGGACTGAAGCCTTTTACCTTTGGGGACTGTGCATCCTCCAGACGGTTAGGTGTCATGGTCTAGAGCAATCCAGCAGCCAATTGTGGATCGCCAGGTGACCAAGTTTGTGAGGGTTTGGAAGTTTGCCCTGAAGACTTACCACGAGTGTTGGGCGAGGAATGTGTGCTCTTAGCCCAAGGATAATACGGTAGGGACTGTGTGTCCTGGGACTGTGTGTCCTTTGGTTTCAATACCAAGCCGCTCCAAACCATATGTACAACTGTCACAACAGTTGGAACTGGGTCACCCACCACTATCTTCACTGTGAAACGGATTCTATTTCCTCAACTCTTTATATTCCTCAGATTGTGTGTTGATGATTTTCAGTGTCACTGTTTGAAGAATTTGCTGAAGACTTTCTTTGAAATTCCTCAACCCCAAATTCTTCAGCGAGTTAATCCTCATCTGTTTTCTGCGTGCCTGCATACTGTGCAAACTGTTTTTCATATTCTTCATCTTCAAAAACTGCTGTAGTGATACTTTGCACTCCTGATCCTTTGCTGTTTCCGCTGTAAGTTAGTCATTAGTGAGGAATTTCCTCAGTGATGAAATTCGAAAAATCTCCTATTCACCCCCCTCTAGTCGATATAACGCACTTTCAATTTGTATCAGAGCAAGGTACTCCCTTGTTCTGTGTGATTTTGGTTTAACCACCTGGAGTTTTAGTTATGTCGACTGCAGGAATGATCAAAGTTACTGCAGCATGTCCTACCTTCGAAGGAAAGGACTTTCCCTTCTGGAAGACCAAGATGCAGATGCATCTACAAGCTATTGACAACGATCACTGGTATATTGTGGAACATGGCGTCCCTATCATCACTGCTACTGTCTCTGCCGCTGATGTGAAGAAATTCAAGCAACTTGATTCTCAAGCAAAGAATATCATCTGTGGCCATCTGAGCAAGGGCGAGTATGGTAGACTAAGTGCTTTGGGCTTAGCAAAACTTATCTAGGAAAGGCTGTCCAAAGTGAATGAAGGAGTATCAACCTAGCATGATTCTCGTGTTGATGTTCTTTGCAATGTCTTCAATCGGTTCAAGAGGTTTGACAATGAAATCTGCCAAGATACCTTTGATCTCCTCACTGACATATCAAATGAACTGCAAGCACTGGGAGCTCGAGACATTACTGATCACGAAGATGTGAAGAAACTGCTAAGATCTTTAGATTCTTCATTTGATACATTAGTTCTGATGATTCAAGAAAGACCAGACTACAAGATGCTTGATCCAGGTGATATACTCTAAAGACTCAATACTCATGAATTCCAACAAGAAGAAAATACAGATCTATATGGACCAAGCTATTCTAGACCACGTGCACTTAAGGCCAAAGCAATTTCCTCATCTGAAGAAGAAGATTCAGATGATAGCATTGGTGATCCTAAAGAATTTGGACAGGAGCTTGCAATGCTCGTGAGGAAATTCAGAAGTTTACACGACGTGGCCAGTTTGGTAAATCCTCAAGAAGAGATATGAGGAAATCAGAATCTTCATCTGAGGACTACAAGAAAAGAACCTGCCACAAATGCAAGAAATCAGGTCACTACATTGCTGATTGTCCTTGTTGGGGAAAGGAATCAAAGAAGAAGAAATACAAGGATGGAAGTTCTGATGACTCGAAGAAAAATAAGAAATCTTCAAAATCCTCATCCTCAAAGTCCTCATCGCACAAGAAGACTAGTTTCAGAAAGGCCCGGGCACTTATTGGCAAGGAAATGGACTCCGAGGCAGAATCCGAGGAATGTGATGAAGAGGAGGGTTCTGATGAAGACTCAGAATCTGCACAGGCTAGCCTTGCACTTGCAACCAGATTCGTCAGCAAGTCAATCTTCAATCTTGAAGAAAATGATAACACCGTCCACACTGATGACTATGATGATGACTTCGCTCCAACCTATTGCTTCATGGCAAAAGGTTCAAAGGTACCAAATGATGCTTCCTCCTCTCATTCAAGTGATTGTGAACTTCATGATTATAAAAAACCCAGTTACAGTAAACTTGCTACCATTGCCACTAAACAACAAACTGCCCTGGAAAAGCTTCAGAAACTGCTAGATAGAAGCGATGATCTGTTGAATGATGAAATGAATCTTACCCAAATCCTCACTGAAGATATGAAAAGTCTTCAGTCCAGATTTGATAATCTTCAAGATCGTCATGTTACACTCCTCGCTGATCATGAGAAACTTTCCTATGAATTTCTTCAAAGGAAGCTTGATCTTGAGAAGCTGAGGATTTCTCAGGATGATCTTCGTATGGAAAGTGATTCATTACTAGCTCAACAGATCAGGGCTGCTCAAGCTGAATTCATTCCTCCATGTCTTAAATGCATCGAATGTGAAACTGCTAATTCTTCACCAGAATCATCAGATGCTTCTATTGCTACAAATTCTTCAACTGCTCCTGTAGTGTCAAATTCCTCACTTGAGGAAACCACAAATGTCACTGATGAAAATGCAGGGCTGAAGGAATTGTATGTGACAGGCATATACAAAAGTCTCAAAGGACACCAAAACCTTTGTGATGTGCTCAAAAAGCAGATCTTGAACAAGAACCTGAAGAAAGAAGGAATTTCCTTTGAGAGGAAATTGAATGCTGATGGATCTTATTGGAAACTTGAGCAGTATCCCAAAACCTCATGGGTTGCTGCTACTGGGCCTCCTTTTGATCCATCCAATCTAACAGGCTTTTCATGTGAATTATACTATTCCTCAGATGAGTCATTTGACTCCAACTATAAGCTGTTCAAAAATCAATCTCGTGAAGTATTTGCTCGATATGTTGGAACTAACTGCAGGAATGGGCCTCCCCTGAGGAAAATCTGGGTTCCCAAAAGTTGCCTTGAAAATCTTCAAGTGAATGTCCTCATGACTCCACCTATGAAGAATTTGAACCCCGATCAAATTCCTCAGGAGGACCAAAGTCTTCAAGAGGATCAAAATCCTCAACTGGTCAAAACTATGCTCGTACCCGTGCTAATGCTTCTAACATGCATGGAAATTACAAGGAATATGAATATGAGCGTTATTCTTCAAATCATTATGTTCATAAATCCTCAAATAAGTTCAGTGCATATTCATTTGAGTACTTTAACCCCCTACTATTAAGAGAAGTGCATTAGCTTCAATGCCCCCTTTGTCATATGGTGCTCGCAGGATGATGAATGCTTTACCACCCCTTCAGATGTGGGTGGTGAAGAAATTGAACTAATCACTTTTGCAGGTCAGGTCTCCAGATGAAAATCATCATTTGAAGAATTTGCTGGAGACCTGAGGAAAATGCTTGATAGGACGCAAGCTAATATTGATGAAATAGAAATATTTCACACATCCTTATAATTCTGCTTATGATGAAATTCCTATCTGATGAAATTGATACCATATTCTTCAAAGCTGAAGCATATGAGATGGTAAGCTATACTAATTCATCTGCAGGATGACAAACCCAAGAGTACTGAGTGGGTTCTTGATAGTGGCTGCACACATCACATGACTGGTGACAAAAGTTTCCTGAGGAATATGCTACTAACTCCATCACCCCTGAAGCAAATCACATATGCTGACAAAGGTACAAGCAAGGTATTGGGTCTTGGCAAAGTGGCTATTTCCAAGGATAGGCACATGTACAAAGTGATGCTTGTTGAATCCCTTGGATTTAACCTCATGTCAGTCTCAATGCTTTGTGATCTTGATATGATTGTTATCTTTGGAAGATATAGATGTGTTGTTATCATGGAATCTGACAGATCCAAAGTCTTCGAAGGTGTTAGAAGAGGGGATTTGTACACTGTTGATTTCTCTACAGGTCCTCAACCAGCCACTTGCTTACTAGCAAAAACCTCAGAAGAGTGGCTGTGGCATCGAAGACTCGGTCATGCAGGCATGAGGAATTTGCACACACTCGCGAAGAAGAAGCATGTCATCGGCATCGAATCAGTCAAATTCCTCAAGGATCACCTCTGCGGTGCTTGTGAGTCTGGGAAAATGACCAAATCCAAGCACCCCTCGAAGACTATCATGACCACTACTTGTCCATTTGAATTGCTTCACATGGATCTATTTGGACCTACTCATTATGCCACACTAACAAATGCAGCATCTTTATATGGCTTTGTCTTAGTTGATGATTATTCAGATACACATGGGCGCATATCATTTTATATAAAACTGAAGTGTAGGAAGTCTTCAAACGTTTTTCCTCAAGGGCCTCGACAAACTTCGGCATCAAGATCAAACACATCAGGAGTGATAATGGAACAGAGTTCAAAAACACCGGTCTTGATAATTATCATGATGAACTTGGTATTACACACGAATTGTGTGCTCCTTATACTCCTCAATAGAATGGTGTCGTCGAAAGGAAGAACAGGACTCTGGTTGAGATGGCAAGAACCATGCTTGAAGAATATCAGACTCCTCGTCGCTTTTGGCCTGAAGCAATCAACACTGCATGCCATATCATCAACAAGGTATACCTTCACAAATTCCTCAAGAAAACCTCATATGAACTCCTCACAGACAAGAAACCCAATGTAAGTTATTTCAAAGTCTTCGGTGCAAAATGCTCGATTAGAGATCCTCACCATAGCTCAAAGTTTGCACCTAAGGCACATTAGGGTTTTATGCTCGGTTATGGAAAGGACTCGCACACCTACAGAGTCTTCAACATCTATCACAACAAGGTTGTTGAGACTGTAGATGTGCGGTTCGATGAAACTAACGGCTCGCAAAGAGAGCAATTGCCTCCTGATCCAGATAAGCTGTCTCCTGAGGAAGCAATAAAGCTCAAAGCTTTCGAAGACATTGTTCCCACTGAGGAAATTGATGAAGAAATCATTCCCAGCACTGATGAAAATCAAGAAGATGTTCCTGAGGAAATTGTTCCAGAACCAATTCCTCAGCATAGACGAAATCCTCAACCAGCTCATCCGAGGAGTGCAAATGAAGTGGAACTTGACAAAATCCTCAATGACATCAACGTGCCAGGTCCTCTCACTCGCTCAAAAGCTTCACACTTAGTTAACTTTTGTGGGTATTTCTCCTTTGTGTCTATCGCAGAACCTTCAAAAGTTGTTGAGGCTTTCATGGAACCGGAGTGGATCCAAGCTATGCAAGACGAACTTCTTCAATTCAAGCTGAATGACGTATGGGAGCTCGTCAAACGATCAGATCCTCGCAAGCACAATATCATCGGAACCAAGTGGATTTTCCGAAACAAGCAAGATGAGGATGGTCAAGTGGTGAGGAATAAGGCACGACTTGTAGCCCAAGGCTACACACAGTGCATTCATCAATGGTAAGCTTGAGGAAGAAGTATATGTTGCTCAGCCCCAGGTTTTGAGGATCCAAAGAATCGAGACAAAGTCTTCAGACTCAAAAAGGCGCTATATGGTCTCAAGCAAGCCCCTCGGGCATGGTATGATACATTGAAGGAATTCCTCATGAAGAAAGGCGTCAAACCTGGTTCACTCGATCCAACTCTTTTCACTAAGTCCTATGATAATGAACTATTTGTGTGCCAGATATATGTCGATGACATCATATTTGGCTGTACTGACAAACGTTACAATGATGAATTCACTTATATGATGAGTGAAGAATATCAGATGTCTATGATGGGGGAGCTGAAATTCTTCTTAGGTCTTCAAATTCGTCAAAAACGCAATGGAATCTTCATATCACACGAGAAATACCTCAAGGATGTTCTGAGGAAATTCGACATGCATGAATGCAAAGGTGCCAAGACTCCAATGCCTACCAACGGCCACCTCTGCACTGACGAAAATGGTAAAGAATTCGATCAGCAGGTATATCGCTCCATGATTGGCTCTTTACTGTACTTATGTGCATCTAGGCCAGATATAATGCTTAGTGTTTGCATGTGTGCACGTTTTCAAGCAAAACCAAAGGAATCACACCATAAGGCTGTGAAGCATATTCTTCGATACTTAGCTCACACACCAACACTAGGATTATGGTATCCCAAGGGCTCAAATTTTCATCTTTTGGGATATTCTGACTCTGACTATGCTGGTGACTGTGTGGATCGCAAGTCAACCTCTGGCACATGTCATTTCCTCGAAAGATCACTAGTCTACTGGTCCTCAAAGAAGCAGAACTGCGTTTCACTCTCCACTGCCGAAGCTGAGTACATTGATGCTGGTTCATGCTATGCTCAATTGCTATGGATGAAGCAAACCCTCAAGGACTATGGCATCAACATGAAGAATGTGCCTCTCTACTGCGACAATAAGAGTGCAATCAAGATTGCACACAACCCAGTACAACACTCGAAGACCAAGCACATCCAGATTCGTCATCATTTTCTTTGGGACCATGTCCTCAAGGGCAATATCCTCATCGACCATGTGAAGACTGACGATCAACTGGCAGATATCTTCACTAAGCCCTTGGATGAGAAAAGGTTTTGCAAGTTGCGGTGTGAGCTAAATATCTTAGAATCTTCAAATGTTTTGTAAAAACATGCACACATCCTAACACTTATGCAAAATTGATGACTTAGATGTGCAACACACGATGAATCGATTTTCTTCAACTAATGAAGAATACACTCTGAGTGTGAGGAAATCAACGAATAAACTGATTCTCAGCGCCCTACGCCAATTGTACGTGGCGTCTGAAATCAACATTCTTATATGGTGGGTCACGCCACCACCCAACTTGAAATTCCTGAAGTTAAATTTCTTCAAAGCTGAATTTGTTCAAAAGTTGATTTTCTTCAAAACAGTTGTTCTTCAAACTTGTTTTTCTTCAAAACTGAAATTCATCATCATGATGCTTTGTCACAAAATCCTCAAGTTAATCAAAATCTTCAAAAACACTTGATGATTTTCGTTTACCTAGATAGACTGTGATTTCAAGTCCTCAACAGCATTCACTTATAGCTATTTCTTCAATTTGATATTTCATATAAGTGGATGTGACCGGACCCTACTTTCCCTCTATGCTACTCTCACCTAGTCTATTCAATTCTTCATATGCGTTCTACTTGAAACTTTGTTCGAAATCCTCACCGCGTCCTTGTTAGCTGATGATTTTGTAACAAAATCCTCAAATCTTCAAAAATATTTTTTTACAGTAACTGAACCCCACTTTCCCTGTACGTATAACCAAGATCTCCACGATCTCCACCGCTTCGGTTGTACACGTGTCGTGCGGAGACGTAGAGATAGGAGCTATTTGGTCCGATACTTTCGCGCCAACAGTTTCCACCTGGCTATAAATATGTCCCCATCTCCCTTCGGTAAAATCTTCTTCATCCCATCGCCCTCCTGCTACACCAAACCTCAAAAGCCCTAGCGCCACCGCTAGAAGTCTCGACGCCGGTGAGGAAAAGCTTGACTGCCTCGACCTCTCCGTCGCCGAAACCACGCCGGAACCTGACCATCTTCGTCCGTCGCCGCCGTAGCTGTCCTCTGTTGCCGAGTTAGGGCGCATTGGACTCGCACCGAAGAGCATCTACTGCTACCTCCTTCTCTGTTCTTCGTGCGCGCTATCTAGGGTAAATAAAACCCTATTTTTACAGCTCTTTTGATCTACTATTTTACCTTAGAAATGTGAAATCTGTTTTTCCTCAAGTATCCATCAGTTTCTCAAACACTGCTTATTCCTCAACTATTGATGAACTTCACGAAGCATCTAAGATTTTCACGAGATTCCTCAGTTGTGCAAATTTTCGAATCTGTACAACTCTGGAACCCAAGAACAGTGTGCTTAGACGAATTCCTCAACCACTGGTCAAATTCCACAACTTTCAAAAAAATTCATTTCATCAAATCTGAGAACGCATATGACCTCTCCACATTCCTCGCAACTATACTCTGTTCATAGGTACAAACATGTCAGCTGATGAATCTCTAGGTTCTCATCAACTTAACTCATTTGCAGCGTTTCTTGAAGAAAATCTGCAAGTTTCATCAGAATCCTCAAGAGTTCAATTTCCTCAGCAAAAGCCTCAGGTGAAGAAAATGGAAGTTGAAAGGAAGCCAAAGGGTGGAAAGAAACTCGAGCAGAACACTGCCATAGATATCCCTGAGGATATATACCTGGAATACTGCACACCTGATGAGCAAGAATGTATGCCCAAGAGGAAGATAGGACTTCAAAAGATAGACCGCCGATGGGCTAAGGAGTGGAAAGAGTACAAATTCGTCACTCCCAAGTATGCGAAGAAATTCACTCTGAAGCCTCCTGGCAAACAGCCTCCTCTTGAGGACTATCAGGATGCACACCCCTAAAGCCTCAAGACAATTGATGACTATCCTGAAGAAAAGTCAAAGCATTTGTCAAATCTTCAAAAGCAAGCAGAAGCCACCGTGAGGAAATTCAATGAAGAATCTGCTGCTGCTGCAACTGTCGCCACCTCCTGTGCAGCTGAGACTTCTGGTATAGCCATTCCTGAAATGAAGTTTGTGTCACCAGAACCAAAGGCTTCAAAGCCTCAAGAGAAAATGCCTCAGAAAGCTGCACCAGCATGAGCTCCAAAACCCTCAACACCACCAAAGGCCTCAAAGCCTGAACAAAAGCAGATAGTGAAGCAACTGCCCACTGTCTCCAGCTCCTCAGTCCCGTCTGCAACAAGATCCGAGACAAAGTCTTGACCGACTCCCCTGAAGACTAAGGTGACTACTGGGAGAGGAACAAGACCAAGCCCAAGCAAAATCATCAAAGTTCCTTCTGCATCAGAAGGTAGTGATGAATTTGATGATGATACTCTGCAAGCCATCATCAGAAATAAGAAGGAGAGGGTAGCTCAAGCTTCTGGCAGCTCCATTCCTCTGGCCATGGACCCAAAATTTCTCCTGGATTACATCAAGATCTGGTATGAGGACCCCAACACTCCAAACGATGATTTGAAGCTTCCCCCAGGCATCAGCCACATGGTGTCCACATTCATCAACGAGGCCAAGTGGAAAGAGCAGCAAGCCAAACAGGCTAAGGTTGCAAAGCTCAAAAAGGAGAAATTCCTCAGACAGAATCTCCTCAACCCGATGCCTGATGCACTTGTGTCAACATAGGCTGAATTGAAGACTTTGACTGACAAGTACTCTAAGCTCTCTAATCGTCAAAGTCTCAAAAACAATTTCATCAAATTTTCCACAGAGCAGTTGATAAGTACAACAAGAAGGCTGCCCCTCCAGCACCAACACCCCAGCCTCTGATTGAGGAACCACTTGATGAAACTGCTCATGCTAAGGAAATCCCTCAAGAAAGTCGTGCTGATGAACCGGCTATTGAGGAAATTGCCAAGGAAAATCCGTTGATGACTCTGCTACAACTGGTGAAACTGCTCCAACTACTTCTAAGCCAGCTGACGACTCTGCTCCAGCTGATGAAACTGCTTCAGCTGAGAAAATGCCTTCACCAAAAGCTTCAAAGGTGAAGAAAATGACTCCGTCTGCATCAGATGTGAAGAAGACTAGAGCTGATGAAAAGGAAGCCAAGAAGAGAAAAGCTTCCTCACTAGAAGAATCCACTTTGGCCAAGCGCCTCAAAGCTCTCGAAGAAAATGCACCTTTGGATCCTGTGCCTCTGAACGTTGCTCCATCATATGAGATGACTCCCTTCGAAAGCGAAGACAAGGAGCACGTGGCTGATGAGGAAATGAAGAATGCTGAGTCTGAGGAACACACTGATGAGGAAATTCGCATTGATGACAATCCTTAGACCTTCATTCCTCCTGAAGAAACTGCACAAGGAACAGCTGCACCAGCTGTTGAATCTGGCTCCTCCACCAAGCAAGCTCCTCAAGCTGAGGAAAAACAAAGTGAAAATCCTCAGCCTGATGAAATTCAAAATCCTGAGCAAAATCCTCAACCCGAGGCTCAGGCTGACCCAATTCCTCCTCGTGAGCAAAATCCTCAACCCGAGGCTCAGGATGAACCAATTCCTCCCCCAAAGCAAAACCCTCAACAAGAAGCTCCTGTTGATGACATTCCTCAACGAGAGCATGCTCCTTAGCCTGAAGCACAAGCAGATCAAATTCCTCAACATGAGGAACATGCGGAGGACAATGCACCAGATCCAGAGAATGCTCTTGTCGTCCTCAATCCAGAAACTGCAATGATTGTCTCTCCTCAAGGCAAGCCGCGAAATCTTTAGCCAATGCAGCGTCAACCGTTCTCCAAGCGGCCAAAGTTTTAGAAGGAATCCTTCTTTGAAGAACACATGTTCTTCATGGGAGAAAATCCCTATGACAAGCCTCGCATCAGGCATCTGAAGTTTTGGACCAGGACACAACTCAACTACTACGCCTCTGTGTTGTGTGGAAGAAACAAGATTTTCCAGCACAGGCACATTCCTCACATTGAGCTTGAAGAAATTCCTTGCTTCGCCCCAGTCCTCAACGTTCTTTATGAAGCAGGACTCCTCCCTATGTGCTTAGATATCTGTGACTGGAATAGTGAAATCATTCTTCAATTCTATGCAACTCTGCACATCTCTAGAGATCCAACAGACATCAACACATGGGTGCTGGATTGGATGACGCACAACACACACTTCAAGGCTCCTGCCAATAAGCTGCTGCGTGAACTTCCTGTGTCAATTCCCTCAGAGCGGGCAGTAAAGCTGTATGATGAACGTGAGCTGGCAAACAAGCTCATGGAAGTCCTCATGAAGCCTTTGGCTAAATGGCAACCACCAAGAACAACCTTCCTTGTCCATGAGCTAAAGTATGAACCCAGGACGGTTTACAGAATTCTCTGCAGCGTTCTTGCGCCAATCAAGGGTCTTGATGATGAAGAAGACGTCGTAGGCATCATGAAGAATATCCTCTTCAACATCACACATGGCATTCCCATAAACATCCATGATTTCTTCTTGAGGACTCTGGCGGAAAATGCTATGTCCCCTTTCGACCTGAAGATTTATGCTCCATGGATCATGAGATTCATCAGACGCAGGTGAGGCATCAACTATCACGCTGATTTCAACAATCATATCGTTTATATGCCTCCTCTAAGAGTCAACAAGAAGACTTTTGAGCATGTTGAAGGAAAAGGCAAGTCTGTCATTGATGAAGGCAGTCGGCCCCTTGATGGCCAGTTCCGAGAGCCACATGCTTATTCCTCATGGGATGACACTAAAACTCATCCTCCAAGTCATGTTGCTCCAAGGGTGATGAATACCATAGAGCTTCTTCTGAGTCTTCACCAAAAGGTGGATCGGAATCACAAGTGGGTCAAACGCCAGTTTGGCGCCATTGTGAAAACCCTCAATGAAACGCAGAATGCTATGAAGCTTAACCATCATTATCTTCATGAGGTTTTTGATTGCACCTCGGCCACACTGGCTCATTTGAATACTCCAGCAGAACTTGAAGAATTGGAGTTTGTGCAGGACTTCGACTGGTCGTGGCCACCAAAGAAGAAATTCAGGCCAATTCCAGTTCCAGACCTTGAGGACAGTTCGTTTTCTTCATTCCGCACTACTGAATCAGATGAAGATCAACAAGATACTGCCACTGGTCCAAGGAGGAACTCTGCTCCCAAGAATCCTCACACGTCTTCCTCAACTGCCAAGAAGTGCAAGTCTTCACGGGCGTTAGTCCTCAGTTTGTCCCTTTTTGTCATTTGATGACAAAGGGGGAGAAATCTGAGAGTTAATCTTCACGCGGGAGATATTTTGGGGGCTTATAAACTTTATTTAATTTACAAACTCTTGGCTCTTCTGAAGTGTTTTATGTAATGAGTTGTAACTTAAGCCCGATGGTACTCTGACGCTTTTGAACGTTTTTCTTCGCATGCTTATTCCTCAAAATTTTAATGCATGCATGCTGGAATTCGTCAGATACCATTTTTCATCATGCATCCTAAATTTCTTCATACTATATGTCGTATGTATGCATGATTTACAAGACTCAGGGGGAGATCTCCATGATATAAATCATCAATGTGCATTTGCTGTGAAAACCAAAATCCTCAAGATATGCACATCTTCAGGGGGAGTCTCTCTGAATCTTGATTTCAAATTCCTCAAATGAGTATTTACACTTCATATTATTATCCCCGTTGAAGGCTTAACCTAATTGTCATCAACCACCAAAAAGGGGGAGATTGTAAGTGCATCTAGTGCCCCTTAGTGATTTTGGTGGTTTGAAGACTTATAGGTTAAGTATCTAATGTGTTCGTGAGTGTACACATGATCTATAAGTCGCTAAGGAGTTTGATATATTCGATGAATATGGACCCCTAAAAATGTATATCTTCGGTTGAAGAAATTGGTCTGAAGCTAAAGAAATGAATCGCGAAGAATTTGCAATGAAATTGATATTCCTCATGAAGACATTGAAATTGAGGAATTCGGTGTGTCCTGAAGAAAATAAATCTGAAGACTTTCAAGCATGAAGATTTATCCTTTCTGTTTTAGTTTCCTCGCACTTGAGTAATAGGAACACCGTACTGTTAAAGGGGGTCAAAGTAACACATTGGAATGAATTTCCTCATGATGCTCAACCCAAGCCTAATCTTACCAAAAGCCTCAAGTGAGGAATATGAGAGACATGAGGACTCTCACAGTTGAGGGTCACGGCCGTTATCGATAGTCATGCCACATCATTGGTCTTATCCACACCAACGGTCATATTATTTAAGGACATTAATGTCAAATCATGTCGGGATGCTCCCAGGCTATAAATAGCCCCCCACAACCATTAGCTGGTTGGCTGCTCCGTTAGAAACTGACACTTGTCATAAGAGCAACCCAAATTCCTTAGAATCTTCGAGAGTAATTCATCAGTGAGGAAATACCCCAAACACCAAACCACAAACCAAAAACCAAGTGATTGAACATGACTGAAGAAGTTGTTCCTGTGTGGGACTGAAGCCTTTTACCTTTGAGGACTGTGCATCCTCCACACGGTTAGGCGTCATGGTCTAGAGCAATCCAGCGGTCAATTGTGGATCTCCAGGTGACCAAGTTTGTGAGGGTTTGGAAGTTTGCCCTGAAGACTTACCACGAGTGTTGGGCGAGAACAGTGTGTTCTTAGCCCAAGGTGAATACGGTAGGGACCGTGTGTCCCGAGACTGTGTGTCCTTTCGTTTCAATACCAAGTCGCTCCAAACCAGATGTACAACTGTCACAACAGTTGGAACTGGGTCATCAACCACTGTCTTCACTGTGAAACGGGTTCTATTTCCTCAACTCTTTATATTCCTCAGATTGTGTGTTGATGATTTTCCGTGTCACTGTTTGAAGAATTTGCTGAAGACTTACTCTGAAATTCCTCAACCCCAAATTCTTCACGCGAGTTAATCCTCATCTGTTTTCTGCGTGCCTGCATACTGTGCAAACTGTCTTTCATATTCTTCATCCTGAAAAACTGTTGTAGTGATACTTTGCACTCCTGATCCTTTGCTGTTTCCGCTGTAAGTTAGTCATCAGTGAGGAATTTCCTCAGTGATGAAATTCTAAAAATCTCCTATTCACCCCCTCTAGTCGATATAACGCACTTTCACACCCACCGTGGGGCAGGCGTCTAAGCGACTTCCGGCAAGTTTGCGATTTTCATTCTCCGTCATGTTTTCCGGTTGCGATTTGTTCTTGGGCTGCGAGATCCGTCTCGGCGCGCTCATCTTCATCGCCGATGATTCGACATGGCTTTAGGAGGCGCCTCTCGACATAGAGGTGCTTCCGGTCCGCGGGGCAACGCACTTCCGTGCAAGTTTCTGTGGCGTACTCCTTTGGCAGCCATCAACCCCGGTGTCGACTGTTCGCCCCGCTGCTCATCGCCACAAGCGACCTGGTCGCTCGCGACTCCAGCGATGGGTGAAACACGCGGTGGCTGGCGAGGCGTTTTCTCCGTAGATCGCGGCAATCGAGCCCGCCGAACCCCTTCGCGGTGTGTTCGACTCGGCGTTAGATCAATCTGGTGGCGCCTCGGAGTGCAAGAGCTGCAATCCTGGGGCGGAGGTCTTCATGGTGGGTGATATGTCTCCAACGTATCTATAATTTTTGATGGTTCCATGCTATTATCTTGTCAAACTTTGGATGTTTTGTATGCCTTTTATATCTTTTTTGCGACTAACTTATTAACTCAGTGCCAAGTGCCAGTTCCTGTTTTTCCCATGTTTTTGACCCTTTTCAGAGGAGGATTTTAAACGGAGTCGAAACGGAACGAAACTTCCAAAAAGATTTTTTCCGAAACATAAGAAGATCAGGAAGCTTGAGAACCAAGTCAGGGGATCTCCAGGTACCCCACAAGCCCCCTAGCCGCGGCCAGGGGGGCACCTCCCAGGCTTGTGGGCCCCGGGCCTCCCCTACCCTACGTCTTCCGCCTATATATTCCCATAAATTCCAGAAAAAATCAGGAGATCATCGAAAGTACTTTTCCGCCGCCGCAAGCTTCTGTCTCCGCAAGATCCCATCTCGGGCACGTTCTGGTGCCCTGTCGGAGGGGGGATTCGGATACGGAGGGCTTCTTCATCAACACCATGACCTCTCCGATGATGCGTGAGTTGTTCACCATAGACCTACGGGTCCATAGCTAGTAGCTAGATGGCTTCTTCTCTCTCTTGGATCTTCAATACAAAGTTCTCCATGATCTTCATGGAGATCTATCCAATGTAATCTTGTTTTGCGGTGTGTTTGTCGAGATCCGATGAATTGTGGATTTATGATCAGATTATCTATGAATCTTATTTGAGTTTCTTCTGATCTCTCTTATGCATGATTTCATATCCTTGTAATTCTCTTTGAGTTGTGGGTTTTGTTTGGCCAACTAGATCTATGATTCTTGCATTGGGAGAAGTGCTTGGTTTTGGGTTCATACCGTGCGGTGACCTCACCCAGTGACAGAAGGGGTAGCGAGGCACACATCATGTTGTTGCCATCATGGGTAAAAAGATGGGGTTTTCATCATTGGTTTGAGTGTATCCCTCTACATCATGTGATCTTGCTTAAGGTGTCACTCTGTTTGTCATGAACTCAATACACTAGATGCATGCTGGATAGCGGTCGATGTGTTGAGTAATAGTAGTAGATGCAGAAAGTATCCGTCTACTTGTCTCGGACGTGATGCCTATATGTATGATCATTGCCTTAGATATCATCATGACTTTGCGCGTTTCTATCAATTGCTCGACAGTAATTTGTTCACCCACCGTAATATTTGCTATTTTGAGAGAAGCCTCTAGTGAACACTATGGCCCCCGGGTCTACCCCACACCATACTTTCAGCCTTACTCTTTTACTTCATTGCACTTTCCGCCTTCAGATCTCACTGTGCAATTAATCTTGAAGGGATTGACAACCCCTTTATAGCGTTGGGTGCAAGCTCGTTTGTGTTTGCGCAGGTACTCTGGACTTGACGAGATTCTCCTACTGGATTGATACCTTGGTTCTCAAACTGAAGGAAATACTTACTGCTCTTGTGCTGCACCACCCTTTCCTCTTCAAGGGAAAACCAACGCCAGCCCAGCCTGCGTCAACGTGTCAATCTCTGGCACTGTTGTCTGTTGCCGTAGCAGAAGAATTTTTGGCGCCGTTGCCGGGGAGGATCAAGTCAAGAACTCATCCAAGTAAGTGTCGCAAACTCATCTCTTGCATTTACTTTTTTTGCCTCTCATTTTCCTCTCCCCACTTATGAAAAACAAAAATTTACAAAAAAATGTTCTTTGTTCGCTTGTGTGCTTGCTTGCTTGCTGAAGTCACCATGACTGAAAACACCAAACTTTGTGACTTCTCTAATACTGATAATAATGATTTTATTAGTACTCCGATTGCTCCCGCCACTAGTGCGGAGTCATACGAAATCAATGCCACTTTGCTGAATCTTGTTATGAAAGAGCAATTTTCCGGCCTTCCTAGTGAAGATGCCGCATCCCATCTTAATACCTTCATAGAGCTTTGCGATATGCAAAAGAAGAAATATGTGGATAATGATGTGATTAAATTGAAGCTTTTTCCTTTCTCGTTGTGAGATCGAGCAAAAACTTGGTTTTCGTCTTTGCCCAAAAATAGTATCGATTCTTGGGATAAGTGCAAAGATGCTTATATATCCATGTATTTTCCGCCGGCTAAGATTATCTCTCTCCATAATGATATCATGAATTTTAAGCAACTTGATCACGAACATGTTGCACAATCTTGGGAGAGAATGAAATTGATGATTAGAAATTGTCCCGCTCATGGCTCGAGTCTTTGGATGATTATACAAATCTTCTACGCTGGCTTGAATTTTGCTTCTAGAAATATCTTGGACACCGCCTCAGGTGGAACGTTCATGGAAATCACATTAGGAGAAGCCACAAAACTCCTAGACAATATCATGACGAACTACTCTGAGTGCCACACTGAAAAGTCACCTACTAGTAAGAAGGTACACGCTATAGAAGAAATTAACTCGTTGAGTGCTAAGATGGATGAGTTAATGAATCTGGTTGCTAGTAGAAGTGCTCCTTTAGATCCTAATGATATGCCCTTGTCTTCCTTGATTGAGAGTAGAAACGCTAGCTTGGACGTTAATTTTGTTGGTAGGAATAATTTTGGCAACAACAATGCTTTTAGAGGAAACTATGTTCCTATGCCTTTTCCTAGTAACTCCTCTAATAACTTTGGCAATTGCTACAACAATACTCATGGAAATTACAAAAGATTACCCTCTGATCTAGAGAGTAATATCAAAGAGTTTATCAACTCGCAAAAGATTTTCAATGCGTCCATAGAGGAAAAACTACTCAAAATTGACGATTTGGCTAAGAGCGTTGATAGAATGTCTAGTGATATTGATGCTTTGAAAGTTAGATGTGCTCCTCCCAAGATCAATATGGATGAAACTTTGAAAGCTATGTGTGTTTCCATGAGTGAGAGCAAAGAAAGAACTGCCCAAATTCGTGCTAGACATGAATGGCTTAAAAAGGCGTGTTCTCGTGATAAGATTCAGAAGATCTTTAAGTGCTTGGTGTGACTCCCATTGAATCTTTGTTTTCTTGTGTGAAACCTAATGATGATGGGGCTGGATATGAATCCACCTTGGTTGAAAAACGCCCCAATGATTCATTGTCCATCTATCTTGATTCTAAAAGCATTGAAAGTGGAGTAGAAGATATTAAAACTTTGAGTAGTAATGAAATTACTAATTTGGATTTGAAGGAATTCAATTATGATAGTTGCTCCTTGCTTGACTGCATTTCCTTGATGCAATCCATGCTAAACTGTCCACACGCTTATAGCCAAAACAAGGCCTTTACCGATCATATCGTCGAAGCTATGATAAAATCTCTTGAAGAGAAACTTGAATTGGAAGTCTCTATCCCTATAAATCTTCATGATGAGTGGGAACCTACTATCAAAATCAAAATCAAAAACTATGAATGCAATGCTTTGTGTGATTTGGGTGCTAGTATTTCCGCGATTCCAAAGTCTTTATGTGATGTTCTGGGTTTCATTGAGACTGAAGAGTGTTCTCTTAATTTGCATCTTGCGGATTCTACTATCAAGAAACACATGGGGAGGATCAATGATGTTCTTATTATTGCAAATAGGAACTATGTACCCGTGGATTTCATTGTGCTTGACATTGATTGCAATCCTACATGCCCTATTATTCTTGGTAGACCTTTCCTAAGGACTATCGGTGCTATCATCGATATGAAGGAAGGGAATATTAGATTTCAATTTCCTTTAAAGAAGGGCATGGAGCACTTTCCTAGAAAGAAAATAAGACTGCCTTATGAATCCATGATGAGGGCTACTTATGGTTTGAGCACCAAAGACGACGATACGTGATTCTATCGCTTTATGCCTAGCTAAGGGCGATAAACAATAGCTCTTGTTGGGAGGCAACCCAATGAATTTATCTTTTTCTTTTTGTTTTGTTGCGTCCACAC
Source organism: Hordeum vulgare subsp. vulgare (assembly GCF_904849725.1). Classification (NCBI taxonomy): domain Eukaryota; kingdom Viridiplantae; phylum Streptophyta; class Magnoliopsida; order Poales; family Poaceae; genus Hordeum; species Hordeum vulgare. The sequence continues at coordinate 230,110,124 of NC_058518.1, read as the reverse complement.
CATCATAATTCTGTTATGGTTGTGTCTTTTGTGTTTCCTTTTGTGTTTGAGCTTAGCAAAACCTTTATGACTAGTCTTGGTGATGGTTGTTTAATCCTGCTGGAAAAAGACAGAAACTTTTCGCTCACGAGATGATTTTTCATTTTTATTCAGAAAGATATTTTGAGTTGATTCTTTTTGCTTCTGGTTTATATGCCTTTTACCCAAGCAGTCGTAATTGTTCAGAATTTGTGAGATATCAGAAGTATACGAAGTATACAGATTGCTATAGACTGGTCTGATTTTGACAGATTCTGTTTTTGTTTAGTTGGTTTCTTGTTTTGATGAAACTATGGATAGTATCAGGGGGTACTAGCCATGGAATAGTGAGAATACAGTAGCCCAGCACCAATATAAATAGAAATCAAGATTGCTACAATACCTAAAGAGGTGGTAGTTTGTTCTCTTGTGCTAATATTATCACGAGTTTCTGTTTAAGTTTTGTGTTGTGAAGTTTTCAAGTTTTGGGTGATGTTCTTATGGACAAAGAGATAAGGAGTGGAAAGAGCTCAAGCTTCGGGATGCCCAAGGCATCCCAAGACAAATTCAAGGACACCAAAAAGCCTAAGCTTGGGGATGCCCCGGGAAGGCATCCCCTCTTTCGTCTTCAATCCACCGGTAACATTACTTGGAGCTATATTTTTATTCACCACATGATATGTGTTTTGCTTGGAGCGTCTTGTATCTTAGGAGTCTTTTATTTTTGTTGTGTCACAATCATCCTTTCGGCACACCTTTAGAGAGAGACATGCACTCATCGTGATTTTGCTAGAATGCTCATCGTGTTTCACTTATATCTTTTGAGCTAGATAATTTTGCTCTATGTGCTTCACTTAGATCTTTTATGGCACGGCGGTGCGTGACTTGGTAGTTGGCTTGTGCTATGAAAGTAGTCCCAAAGGTGATAGGTACCCAAAGAGGATACAAAAACCTCCATCTTCATGTGCATTGAGTAGAAAGAGAAGTCTTGATTCCTCTCAATAAGTTTTGAGACGTGGATTTGGTAATATTAAGAGTTATGTTAGTAGGGTGTTGTGAATCTAGAAATACTTGTGTTGAAGTTACTGATTCCCATAGCATGCACATATGGTGAACCGCTATGTTAGGAAGTCAGAGCATAATTGATCTATTGATTGTCATCCTTTGCGTTGAGGTCCGGATTGCGCGATGGTTAACACGTACCAACCCTTCCCCTAGGAGTATGCGTTTAGCACTTTGTTTCGATTACTAATAAAAACTTTCGCAACAAGTATGTGAGTTGTTCATGACTAATGTGAGTCCATGGTATAGATGCACTTTCACTTTCCACCATTGCTAGCCTCTCTAGTGCCGTGCAATTTTCGCCGGTACACAAACCCACCATATGCCTTCCTCAAAACAGCCACCATACCTACCTACTATGGCATTTTCATAGCCATTCCGAGATATATTGCCATGCAACTCCCACCGTTCCATCTCATGACTTGTGCCGTCACTCTCATATTGCCATTGCATGATGGTAAGATAGCTAGCGAGATGTTTCAACGTCATACGCCAAGCTAGATCGTTGCACATCCCGGTACACTGCCGGAGGCATTTCCTATAGAGTCATCATCGTTCTGAGCTTTGAGCTGTGAGTAAATAAAAGTGTGATGATCATCATTATTAGAGCATTGTCCCATGTGAGGAAAAAAAGAGGCAAAAGAGCCCAAATAAAAAAAGAAGAAAAAAAGAGGCCCAAGTGCCCAAATAAAAAAAATATAAAAAAAGAGGAGAAAAAAAGAGAGAAGGGACAATGCTACTATCTTTTTCCACACTTGTGCTTCATAATAGCACCATGTTCTTCATGATTGAGAGCCTCTCATTTTGTCACCACCATATACTAGTGGGAATCTTTATTATAATGTGGCATGTATATTCCAATGATGGGCTTCCTCAAAATTGCCCTAGGTCTTCGTGAGCAAGGAAGTTGGATGCACACCCACTGGTTCTCCTTTTGAGCTTTCACATACTTATAGCTCTAGTGCATCCTTTGTATGGCAATCCCTACTCATTCACATTGATATCTATTAATGGGCATCTCCATTGCCCTTTGATACGCCGAGTCAATGTGACCATCTCCTCCTTTTTTGTCTCACAACCACCACCACGCTCTATTCCACCTATAGTGCTATATCCATGGCTGACGCTCATGTATTGCGTGATAGTTATAAAAAGTTTGAGAAAGTAAGAGTGCGAAAACAATTACTTGGCCAATACCGGGGTTGTGCATGATTTACATTAGTTGTGTGAGGATGATGGAGCATAGCCAGACTATATGATTTTGTAGGGATAACTTTCCTTGGCCTTGTTATTTTGAAAGTTCATGATTACCTTGCTAGTTTGCTTGAAGTATTATTGTTTTCATGTCAATAGCAAACTATTGTTTTGAATCTTACGGATCTGAACATTCATGTCACATGAAAGAAGTTGCAAAGGACAACTATGCTAGGTAGCATTCCACATCAAAAATTTAGTCTTTATCACTTCCCTACTGAAGGACGAGCACGAGTTAAGCTTGGGGATGCTTGATTCATCTCCAACGTATCTATAATTTTAGATGGTTCCATGCTATTATCTTGTCAAACTTTGGATGTTTTGTATGCCTTTTATATCTTTTTTGGGACTAACTTAGTAACTCAGTGCCAAGTGCCAGTTCCTGTTTTTTTCCATGTTTTTGACCCTTCTCAGAGGAGGATTTTAAACGGAGTCCAAACGGAACAAAACTTCCAAAAAGATTTTTTCCGAGACAAAAGAAGATCGGGAAGCTTGAGAACCAAGTCAGGGGGTCTCCAGGGACCCCACAAGCCCCCTAGCCGCGGCCAGGGGGGCCCGCGCCTCCCAGGCTTGTGGGCTCCCTGGGCCTCCCCTGCCCTAGGTCTTCCGCCTATATATTCCCATAAATTCCAGAAAAAATCAGGAGATCATCAAAAGTACTTTTCCACCGCCGCAAGCTTTTGTCTCTGCAAGATCCCATCTGGGGCACGTTCTAGTGCCCTGCCGGAGGGAGGATTCGGATACGGAGGGCTTCTTTATCAACACCATGACCTCTTCAATGATGCGTGAGTAGTTCACCATAGACCTACGGGTCCATAGCTAGTAGCTAGATGGCTTGTTCTCTGTGTTGGATCTTCAATACAAAGTTCTCCATGGTCTTCATGGAGATCTATTCGATGTAATCTTCTTTTGTGGTGTGTTTGTCGATGTCTGATGAATTGTGGATTTATGATCAGATTATCTATGAATCTTATTTGAGTTTCTTTTGATCTCTCTTATGCATGATTTCATATCCTTGTAATTCTCTTTGAGTTGTGGGTTTTGTTTGGCCAACTAGATCTATGATTCTTGCATTGGGAGAAGTGCTTGGTTTTGGGTTCATACCGTGCGGTGACCTCACCCAGTGACAGAAGGGGTAGCAAGGCACGCATCGTGTTGTTGCCATCAAGGGTAAAAAGATGGGGTTTTCATCATTGGTTTGAGTTTATCTCTCTACATCATGTCATCTTGCTTAAGGCGTTACTCTGTTCGTCATGAACTCAATACACTAGATGCATGCTGGATAGCGGGCGATGTGAGGAGTAATAGTAGTAGATGCAGAAAGTATCGGTATGCTTGTCTCGGACGTGATACCTATATGTATGATCATTGCCTTAGATATCGTCATGACTTTGAGAGGTTCTTTCCATTGCTCGACAGTAATTTGTTCACCTACCGTAATATTTGCTATTTTGAGAGAATCCTCTAGTGAACACTATGGCCCTCGGGTCTACTCCACACCATATTTTCAGCCTTACTCTTTTACTTCGTTGCACTTTCCGCCTTCAGATCTCACTTTGCAATCAATCTTGAAGGGATTGACAATTCCTTTATAGCGTTGGGTGCAAGCTCGTTTGTGTTTGCGCATGTACTCTTGACTTGACGAGATTCTCCTACTGGATTGATACCTTGGTTCTCAAACTGAGGGAAATACTTACTTCTCCTGTGCTGCACCACCCTTTCCTCTTCAAGGGAAAAACCAACGCAAGCCCAACCTCCGTCAATGTGTCAATCTCTGGCACTGTTGTCTGTTGTCGCAGCAGTGGGTTCTATGGATAACCCGCCTGGGTTCGGTTGCACCGAGCGGGAGGCTGGCGAGCCGTCGAGTGGACACGCCCACCAACGTCCTCCAGTTTCCAGTCGCCGTCAGCAACAACTGTTTCCTAGTGAACCATATAACAACGTTGAGGTATTTTGTACTCTGGTACTAAATGTTGCAGCTGCCGCTAAGGTAGTAGATTTTATTCAGCCATCAAACTCAGAGGCTGGTAGAGCCTTACAGCAGATCCGCACTTTGCTTCAAACAGCGCAACAACAAAAACTCAGCTGTATCACAGTCATGCCATAGATTGCACAATAATTAACCCAGAGAAGATACAATTCATTCCGTTTACAGTCCATGGTCACCTCAGTGTCGGAGAGTCGGGGGTTACCGAGAGGATCAACACAGAGATCACGGGCGAAATTAGTTTGCTCCCCGTTACCACCGTGATGACCGCCATCAGGTGCATTCTCCTCCGCGGAGTGGTTCGTATGTGTCCCGACACTACGACAATAGATGCCCATTCGGTGATGAGCGGAGTCCTGGGTTCAATGCGAGGAATGTACTCGCTCGGAGGAGGATTGACAGGGGCAAAGCTCACTAAGATGGTTTAGACAGAGTTCGTCTGAGTGGAAGCGGCAGTGTGGTCTCCAGCGCTGAGTGCTTCAGTAGAGCAACTTGGTCTGCTGATATCCCCCCAACTTTAGGTTGGCGGCTGGAATAAGTAAATTCACAGGAGAATCTAAGCGTGAAACATAGCTTGACGACTACCGAGTGGCAGTGCAGATTGGCGTAGGTAACGACAATGTCGCCATGAAGCATTTGTCTCTGATGTTGGATGGTTCGGCCAGGGCGTGGCTGAATCAGTTGGCTCCTTCTAGCATTTACTACTCGAAGGATCTCGCCCGAGTGTTCATCAAAACATTCAAGGTCACGTGCAAGCGCCCTGCTGGTTTGTCCGAGTTGCAGCATTGTGCAGAGAAGCCAAATGAGTCCTTGAGAGATTATATCCAATGTTGGACCACCCTTCATCACATGGTGGAAAACATTTCTAAGCACCAGGCAGTCTGTGCTTCAAGGCTGGTGTCAGGTACAGAGTGTTATATCTGAAGTTTGGTCGGACAGGCGACATGTCCATGAGTAAGATGATGGAAATTGTTGCCCGATACACAAATGGTGAAGAAGAAGACCGCCTCCGTAGCGGTAAGGGAAAATCAGTCGACAATGATGCTGGCGGCAATTCCAATTGGAAACACAAGCGCAAAGATGATGGTTCCACTCCGGCAGAAGCAGCCGTCCTGGCGGCACAAGGGAAGTTCAAGGGAAAGCCCAAAGGGCAATTTCTCCCAAAGAAGCCGAAGAAGCATTCAGATGTTCTGGATTTACCGTGTGCAATCCACACGAAGAAAGATGAAGAGGGCAATCTAATATTGCCCAAGCACACTATTCGTGAGTGCAGACTGTTGATCCAACAATTCAAAGATAATCCATCGAATGAGAAGACTCCTGAGAAGGAGGATGAAGAAGATAAAGAAGAGTTTCCAGATGTCAATGCCACCCTGATGATTTTTGCTGATGTAGACAGAGAGTGTTGGGGAACGTTGCATGGGAAACAAAAATTTTCCTACGCACACGAAGACCTGTCACAGTGATGTTCACCTACGAGAGGGAGATCGGATCCACATACCCTTGTAGATCGCTTAGTGGGAAGCATTAAGAAACGCGGTTGATGTAGTGGTACAGCTTCGCGATTCAAATCACCGTCGTCCCACGATCCGTCCCGATCTAGCACCAAACGGACGACACCTCCGCGTTCTGCACACGTACAGCTCGATGACGATCTCTGCCTTCTTGATCCAGCAAGAGAGACAGGGAAGTAGATGAGTTCTCCGGCAGTGTGACGCTGCGCCGGTGATGGTGATGATCTATTCCTGCAGGGCTCCGCCCGAGCTCCGCAGAAATCCGATCTAGAGGAAGAACTACGAGGTATAGGTTTGAGTTGCACGTGGCAAAGTTGTGTATCAAAAACCCTAAAACCTCTAGTATATATAGGAGGAGGGGAGGGGATAGGCTTGGGGCTCAAGGGAGCCCCTAGTGCGCCGGCCGAAGTGGAGAGGAGGACTACAAATCCAATTCGGTTTGGGGAAGGAGGAGTCCTCCTCTCACTTCCCACCTCCCTCTTTTTTTCTTTTCTTTTTGATTTCTTCTTCTAGCGCCATAGCCCACTTGGGCTGGCCTCACCAGCCCACTAAGGGATGGTGCGCCACCCTAGGACCATTGGTCTCACTCCCGGGTGGGTGGGTCCCTCTCGGTGAAAACCCATAACCCATTCGTCACTCCCGGTACACTGCCGGTAAGGCCCGAAAACTTTCCGGTGACCAAATGAAACCATCCTATATATCAATCTTCATTTCCAGACCATTCCGGAAGCCCTCGTGATGTCCGTGATCTCATCCGGGACTCCGAACAATCTTCGGTCACCAACACCTGTAACTCAACTATACCGAAACATCACCGAACCTTAAGTGTGTAGACCCTGCGGGTTCGAGAACTATGCAGACATGACCTGTGACACTCCCCGACCAATATCCAATAGCAGGACCTGGATGTCCATATTGGATCCTACATATTCTACGAAGATCTTATTGGTTGAACCTCTGTGACAAGGATTCGTATAATCCTGTATAACATTCCCTTTGTCCTTCGGTATGTTACTTGCCCGAGATTTGATCGTCGGTATCTCTATACCTATTTCAATCTCGTTACCGGCAAGTCTCTTTACTCATTTTGTAATACAAGATCCCGTGACTAACACTTGAGTCACATTGCTTCCAAGGCTTATATGTGATGTTGTATTACCGAGTGGGCCCCGAGATACCTCTCCATCACACGGAGTGACAAATCCCAGTCTTGATCCATGCGAACTCAACGGACACCTTCAGAGATACCTGTAGAGCACCTTTATAGTCACCCAGTAACGTTGTGACATTTGATATACACAAGGCGTTCCTCCGGTGTCAGTGAGTTACATGATCTCATGGTCATAGGAATGAATACTTGACACGCAAAAAACAATAGCAACAAAATGACACGATCACATGCTATGTTTATAATTTGGGTCTTGTCCATCACATCATTCTCCTAATGATCACGTGATAACACTTGCATAAGGTCAGAAAACCTTAACCATCCTTGAACAACTGGCTAGTCAACTAGAGGCTCACTAGGGACATTGTTTTGTCTATATATACACAAATGTATCTATGCTTTCATTCAATACAATTACAGCATGGATAATAAACAATTATCTTGAAATAGGATATATAATAATAACTATTTTATCATTGCATCTAGGGCATATTTCCAACAAAGAGGTCAACATGGCAGCTCTGACCACCCCATAATACCTCAAATGGTCTCAAACTCCCATAACGTTCGATCAGTCGGATTACCCTACTCACGTCGCTACCCGTGGTCGAGAGGCTTTGGTGGTAGACCTAATTGTGGAAGGCATTCTTCTTCGCAAGGTTTTGAAGGATGGTGGTAGTGGACTGAACATTCTGTATGCAGACACCATCAAAGGAATGGGCATTCCAATGTCCCGGCTGAGTGAAATTAATACCAGTTCCACGGGGTCATCCGTGGGAAAAAGGCCAAGTCACTCGGTCAGATTGTGCTGGATGTGGTATTCGGCACAGACAAGAACTTCCGCAAGGAAAGATTAACGTTCGAAGTTGTGGATTTTCAGAGTGCTTATCATGCCATCCTTGGTCGTCCCGCTTACGCACGTTTCATGGCACACCCATGTTACGTGTATCTTAAGATGATGATGCCATGGCCCAAGGGCATCATCACAGTCATAGGCAATCGGCACACGGCCGAGAGGTGCTTGCAACAAGGCTCCAAGATCGCTGATCAACAGATGGTTGTGGTAGAGCTGGAGGAATACTGGAACAATACTAATCCGGCCGACGTGATGCGCTCCAAGAAGCCCGCTTCTCAGTCTGCTTTTCAGTCGGCAGGTGAAGTAAAAAAAATGGACATCCACCCGACAGATCCTAATGCTACCCCGACCAACATCTCAACTACACTCGGGAGCAAATAGGAAGCCGAGCTCATCCAGTTCATCCATGAGAACTGGGACATCTTTGCATGGAAGCCTGCTAACATGCCTGGTGTGCCTAGGGAACTGGCTGAGCATCGACTGAGAGTGGATCCGAAGGCAAAGCCTGTTAAAGAACATTTGCGTTGGTCTACAACAGAGAAACGAAAAGCAATCGGTGAGGAGGTGGCTCGACTCTTCGAGGCGAAGTACATACGCGAGGTTTACCACTCCGAATGGCTCACGAACGTTGTCATGGTCCCCAAGAAGGACAAGTCCCTTCGTATGTGCATATATTTCAAGAATATCAATAAGGTCTGCCCGAAAGATCACTTTCCGCCCCCCCGCATCGATCAAATTGTAGACTCAACTGCGGGGTGCGAGCGTTTATCCTTTCTTGATGCATACTCTGGCTACCATCAGATCCGTCAGTTTGGTCCACATGAAATAAAAACGACCTTCATCACCCCTTTCGGGTGTTTCTGCTATATCACCAGGCCTTTTGGTTTGAAGAATGGTGGCGCTACATTCATGCGTATGATCCAGAAGTGCCTGCTTGATCAGACCAGTCGGAATGTTGAGGCTTACATGGATGATATCATGGTCAAGCACCACAAAGGTTCCGACCTGCTGACTGACTTGGCAGAAACATTTGCCAACTTGAGATAGTATGACATCAAGTTGAATCTAGCTAAGTGCACTTTCAGAGTTCTTGGCAGAAGTTACTCGGTTTCCTCGTTTCCGAACGTGGGATCGATGTCAACCCCGAGAAGATTGGCGCAATCGTCAGAATGAAAAGCCCTGTGCGTGTGCACGATGTCCAGAGGCTCACAGGCTGCCTCGCGGCGTTGAGTCAATTCATTTCTCGTCTCGGTGAGAAGGCATTGGCTTTGTACCGACTCATGAAGAAGTCCGATGTGTTCAAGTGGAATGATGAGGCAGAAGCAAATTTTGTCGAGCTAAAAGCCCTGCTTTACACCCAGCCGGTGCGTGATGCTCTGCACAACAAAGAACCCCTCCTCTTATGCATGGCAGCTACTAATCAAGTCGTCAGCATAGTTCTGACTGTCGAGCAAGAAGAGGAAGGCAAGGCCTACAAAGTCCAGCGTCTAGTTTACTACATTTCTGAAGTACTGACCCCTTTGAAGCAAGGGTATCCTCTTGACCAGAAGCTCCTCTATGGAATATATTTATCAGCGAAGAAGGTGGCACACTACTTTTAAGATCATTCTGTATCAGTCGTTAGCAATGCTCCATGGTCAGAAATTCTTAATCGGGATGCATCTGGTCGCGTGGTTAAATGGGCCATCAAGCTCTTATATTTTGAAATCAAGGTCGAAGCAAATAAAGCTATCAAGTCTCAAGCGCTTGTTAGTTTCATGGCCGAATGGGTGGAACAACAACAGCCAACTCAAATTCACTTGGCACACTGGACCATGTTCTTTGATGGCTCTAAAATTTTGAATGGGTCCGGTGCTGGTGTGGTATTGGTGTCCCCAAAAGGCGACAAGCTAAACTATGTTCTCCAGATTCACTTTGATTCCTCCTACAATGAGGCTGAATATGAAGCACTCCTCTACGGGTTGCGTATGGCCATCTCACTCGGCGTCCAGCGCGTGATGGTGTATGGCGACTTGGATTTGGTGGCCAATCAAGTGATGAAGGAATGAGATGTCGGAAACCCCGCCATGACTGGGTATTGCCATGCGGTAAGGAAGCTTGAGAATAAGTTTGAAGGCCTCGGACTCCATCATGTTCCCCGATTGAAAAATCAAGCAACTGATGAGATGGCCAAGATTGGGTCCACTACGAGACCTATCCCTAGCAATGTGTTCCGAGAACACTTACATACTCCTTCGGTGGAAGAGGATCCTTTCACTGAAGAGCCCCCACAACCAATAAGCACCTCCAATCCGACTGATATTGATGTTCCAACAATCGTTTATTTAGTCATGGAAATTCTGGTGATCACGCCCGATTGGACAATGCCATACATTGCATACATTTTGAGGCAAGAACTCCCAGAAGACGAAGCTAAAGCTAAGCAGATTGTCCGTAGATCAAAGGCTTTTACTATGATTGGCGATCAACTTTACAGAGAAAGTGATACTTGCATAACTCAACTGTGCATCTCCCATGAGGAGGGACGAATGATCCTGGAGGAAATCCACTCGGGGACCTGTGGTGATCATGCGTCCTCTCAGACTATTGTTGCCAAAGCATACCGAGCTGGCTTCTTCTGGCCGCGTGCTAATGAGATGGCCAAAGATATGTTGATCAGTGCGAGGGCTGCCAATTATACTCTAACTTGTCTCACAAGCCTACATCTGCCTTGAAGACTATCCCACTCGTCTTGCCATTTGTTGTTTGGGGTTTGGATATAGTCGGCCCTTTCCGAACAAGCCAGAGTGAATTCACACACCTGCTTGTTGCAGTCGACAAGTTCACTAAATGGATCGAAGCCAAACCTGTAAAGAACCTGGACTCGTGCACCACCATCAAGTTTATGAAGGAAATAACATTCCAGTACGGAGTTCCTCACAACATCATCACATGCAATGCTTCTAACTTCGACTTGGAAGAGTTCAGACGCTTTTGCTCTGCTCAAGGCACCCGGGTGGATTATGCGTCTGTCGCACACCCCAAACCAATGGACAAGCTGAGCGGGCGAATGGCCTTATCCTTTAAGGTTGGAAGCCTTGACTCATGCGAGACTTGGAACATGCAGCTGGAGCTTGGGTATCTGAATTACCATCTGATCTGTGGGGCTTGAGGACAACTCCCAACTAGTCGACTGGACACACACCCTTCTTCTTGGTGTATGGAGCTGAAACCGTCTTACCGAGTGATCTTCTCCACAATACTCCCCGTGTGGATCTATATTCTGAGGCTGAGGTTGAACATGCGCGATAGGACGAAGCAGATCTCCTGGAATAAGAGCGTGAATTGGCCTTGATTCGGTCGACAATATACCAACATGATCTATGTCGCTTCCATGTGAGGCATGTCAGGAGTCGGGCATTCCACGAAGGCGATCTGATGCTCCGAGTGGATCAACATCGATCTCACAAGCTTGCCCCCACATGGGAAGGACCTTTCGTCGTCACCAAAGTACTGAATAATGGAGCCTATCACCTTTACAACCTCAAGAAGACAATCGACGAACCGCGTGCTTGGAATGCAGAGCTACTCCGATGTTTTTATGCTTGATAACCGATTGGTTTGATGTAATGAGAGAGTTATCTGAGCAATGTTGCTTCTCAAAGTCATGATTCCTACAGCTTTAGTCGATTCCGATTGTGCAATTTCACACTCAAAATATACTTCGAGTGACGAGCAATCATCTCACTCGGGGGGCTTAGCTGCGAACATGCTGTCGCCTAAGTTGAAAACCTCTCCGAGTGAATAGCAACCTATTCACTCAGATGCTTAGCCGCGAACCAGTCTTCGCCTAAGTATAAAACTCACTCCGAGTGACGAGCAATCCTCTCACTCGGGGGCTTAGCTGGGAACATGTTTTCGCCTAAGTTAAAAAACCTCTCCGAGTGAATAGCAACCTATTTACTCAGATGCTTAGCCGCAAACTAGTCTTCGCCTAAGTATAAAACTCACTCCGAGTGACGAGCAATCCTCTCACTCGGGGGCTTAGCTGGGAACATGTTTTCGCCTAAGTTAAAAAACCTCTTCGAGTGAATAGCAACCTATTTACTCAGATGCTTAGCCGCAAACTAGTCTTCGCCTAAGTATAAAACTCACTCCGAGTGACGAGCAATCCTCTCACTCAATGGTTAGCTGGAAACATGTTTTTGCCTAAGTTAAAAAAACCTCCGAATGAATAGAAACCTATTCACTCGGATGCTTAGCCGCAAACCAGTCTTTGCCTAAGTTTAAAACTCACTCCGAGTGACGAGCAATCCTCTCAATCACAGGCTTAGCTGCGGACATGTCTTCTCCTAAGTTAGAAAACCCCTCCGAGTGAATCGCAACCTATTCACTCGAGGACTTAGCAGCGAATCAGTCTTCGCCTAAGTTAGACTCCAACCGTGTGAAAAACAATCTTTCCACTCGTTTACTTAACTACGAATTAGACTTCGCTTAAGTAAGAAATTTTCCCGAATGTCAAGAACATTCAAAAACCAAAAAAACTTAGCCAAACGCAGTAAACTCAAAGAAATGCAGCACAGATTAAAGTTGTCTATGCAGACGTAAGTACTCGGGTTTAACACTCGAACGAAGTTTTAATGGATATATTTACACTCGGCATACTGAGGCAAATAAAAATGTGGACTGTAATCGAAGTTTATTTTCAAGGCTCACCAGGACTCGCAGGTTCAACAAAGGTGTGAAGATCGATCCCATCAGCAATGCGATTTGCCACATTGATGAAGGTCTCCATGAAGTCCTCAAATCGGAGCTTCTTCGTATTGGCCACGTGGAGCGCCTTCAGCTTATCTTCCCTAGCTTCCTTGCGATGGACTCAGACGAGGGAAAGAGTCACGTCGGCTCCGCAACATGCAGCAAACTTCTTTCAAGTCCACACCTTGTTGGGAATCTGGTCCAAGCGGCTCATTATTGCCTCTAGATCAGTCTGGAGGGTGTCTTCAAGCCACAGCTCCTTGTCAGTCTTCCCTAGCATGGTTCGCAGTCGGGTGGCGTACCCTTGGATCTTCAAGAAGCAAGCATTCAGGCGGAACATATTCATGGACACATCATCTGAAACAGGTGACTTGATAGGGTCCAGATGCGGCTCCACTTTTCTAGTCTCCTCATCAAAATCCTGGCAGAATTCTGTGTGAAGGAAAATTAAAAGTTAGTCACGATTCATTCAGTAAAGTCTGAAGAGATTCACTCGGTGAAAGAAGCGTACCAGTAAGCGTGCCGAGCATCTTGCTCATGAAGTCCCCTAGATACTTCTCCATGGTGTTTCCTATTTTGGCCATCTGCTCAAGCTTTTTGGCCCACTTGGTTCTTTCTTTCTTTAGTTTGGCATTCTCTTCTTCTATCTTATCGACTGCCAAGAGCTTCTCCTCAGCGGCCTCGGATTTATCCTTAGCTTCTGCAAGGACCTTATCCTTATCCGCGAGTGTCTTCTTCAAGATGTTCAGGTCATTGGTTGTCATTTCCAGGTCCAGCTGAAGCTGGTTCTTCTCTGATTCCAAGTTGGCATACTTGTCTCCAATCTCACAGGTTTTCTAAAAACGTCAATTAAATAGTTCAGTCGACACCAATATTTTTCCACTGCCGAGTGGAGAAGTGCAGTTCAGTCAACCGAATGGCGGCCCGCCGCCCCCACCCACACTCCCCTACAAAGCATCATATCATGGTTGATGGAAATTATGTCCATGAAACTCACAGGATAATCCTTGTTGGTTCAGACCTTTCCATTACTAAGACAAATATTCAATGGATGAGATACTAAAGAAACATATTCACTCAACAAACACAGTGGCACAAGTACTCTAAGTACGAAAAAGACCCTGCGTCCAAATTCTTAAGACTATTGCCCTTCGTAAATGATCGACAATAGTCTCGGGGACTACACCCAGTGGGTGCACTCAGCATGCTCCCACTAGATAAAAAACCACTCGACCTGGTGCGACCTGGCTGAGTAAAGAAAATAGAAGAGTATGTCTTCCAATCAGACCCTGCCGATGCAAGCAATCGACAACGGTCTCGGGGACTACACCCAGTGGGTGCACTCAGCGTGCCCCCACTGATACATAACCACTCGACCAGATCCGACCGGGCCGAGTCAAAAAAATAAGAAGACCATGTCTTCCAATTAGACCCCTACCGATGCAAGCACTCGACAGCGGTCTGGGGACTACACCTAGTGGGTTCACTCAGCGTGCCCCCACTGGATTAGAAACAAGCAACCATACAACGCAAGAAAACACCCACTGCATGCAAAGTCAAGATGGACAAGATTCAATTGGAAATGAACTTAAAATTACACTTACTCGGACGTTAGCATGAAGCGCCAAGCTGGCACCGTATGCCAACTTGCTAGCCTCATACGCCTCCTTGGTCTGCAACATCATCTGTTTGCCCTGAATCATGGCCTCTTTAGCAGCTCCAATATGGTCTTCCGGGACACGGTGCAGAGGATATGCAAGAATTGAAGGCGTCGGTGTTGCAGCAGAGGTGGCAGGATTTACCGGAAGAGGCACAGTCGGCACTACAGTCACAACAATCGAACTGGATGGAGCAGCTATAGGCACAACAACCGAACCGGCTGGTGGAGCACTCGGCACCGACATTTCAGGCATGGTTTCAGCTAGTTCATTAGTTGACCGTTGCAGATCTTCATCGTCCTCCAAGTGGATGACGTGTGTAGCTGTCAGACAATGTTAGTTAGTCCAATCAACAAATCATATCCACAAAACAAAACAGAATGAATACTTGTTATACCTCGATGGGAGGTGTCCATATCTGTAGTGTCTAGGTCCATGGGGTCTTCATCTCCAGGAGGCGCCGTCACCAAGGTAGCAGCTCTGGCAAGCAAGTTCCACTCACACATCAAAGGCATGAAATTTCACAACGAAAAAGAAAGAAAGAGGTAAACACTCACGTTGAAGCGACTGGCACAACAATCCTCATTCGAGGCAGAGCCTTCCGAGGCTTGGGAGCGTTAGGTTCGGGTTGTTTGGCGGCCTTTTCTGCCGACTCAGTTGCGGCAGCTCGGCCACGCTTCACATTCCTAGTGCTTGACACTAAGGTCTTGCTTGGGGTAGCTGCCGAATCATGGTGGTGCTTGGATCAAGACTCGATGCACGGAGGAGGCTGGATCTCTTCCTCACTCTCCTCCAAGGCGTCTTCGCTCCCCTCGCTATCCTTAGCATAGCCGATGTTGGTGCTGCCACCTTCGCTTTCCCACCGACGTCAAGCTGATACCCGTTCGACACGGGTGAATGCATGTTGGTCCACTCCTACAAGATATAAAAATAGCAAAGTCAGTCGGCCGAAGATTCAATCACTCGACAAGGATACGAAAGTAATCGGCAAGGAAATAACTCGCCACGTTCTATGGCTTGTTTTCAGCAGAGAAAGACAAGACTCGCCTGGCTCCTAATGGATTGTCGCAGGCTCCAGTGATGCCGTTGAGCCACTGAGCCACGGTTTCTTCACAAACCTCCTCTGGGTGTGACTGAGTGGAATCTTCAGGGCCCAAATAATGCCACATGGCATGATCCCTCGCCTGAAGAGGCTGAATACGCGGACTAACGAATGTTTCAAGAAAGTCCATCCGAGTCACTCCGCCACGGGCCAAGTTAATCACCTCATTTACCAGCATCCCTACCTGAACCTTCTCCTCATCCGACATGTTTATCGTTCTAGGAACTGATATGTCCCAAACTTATCTATAATGTCTGCTTGTTCCATGATCTTTTGGGTGACATTGTTATATGTTTTCCTACACTTTCATACCTTTTTACACATATTTGGACTAACCTAGTAACTCAGTGCACCCAGTGTCAGTTTCTGTGTGCTGATGTATTTTTTGGAGGGACTTTTACCCAAATATATAGAGCCCCAAAAATCTTGAGACAAATATATAAAAATCAACATGACGGAAGCTTCACGAAGCACGAAGATGGGCCAGAGGGGAGCCAGGGCCTGCCCAGTCAGCCTCCCCGCGCGACCCCCCTCCTCGCCGAGCCACCAGGTTGCCTGGGTGGGTCCCACACCCTCTGGTAGCCTCCTTCGGTCTATATTTACCTCTTCGATCGAAAACCCTTCTAAAAGATCCAGAATCGCAAATTTCTCCATCGTTCCTCTGTTGCAGCGCTTCCGAGTTCGGGAGCATCAAAAGACATCTTCTCGGCACCCTGTCGGAGGGAGGATTGACCCGGGGGAGCTTCTCCATCACCATGGACGCTTCCCGGACATGCCGTGAGTAGTCCTCCTTGGACCATGAGTCCATGACCACTAGCTATGTGATGTCTTCTCTCCAATCTTGTGCTTCAATGATTAGCCCTTGTGAGCTGCCCTACATGATCAAGGTATCTATGTAATTTACCTGCTGTTACTATGCTTAGTTTGCTGGGATCCGATGGATTATGATATTATGTTCAGATTGTGATGAGTTATATATTTGGTTCTCCTTTTATATTAGGTTCTTAGGAAATTCATGCATGTTCTCCGTTGCTTTTTATTGCTTTGGTCGAGTAGTAGATTGTAACTCCAAGAGGGAGCGTTATGCATGATTGTGGGTTCATTCCCCCTCATGTCTAGCTTGAGTGTCAAAAACATGTGACTAGGGGATGTGTTGTTGCCACCAAGGAGAAAAATCGGTGCTTGTGACCACTATTATAAGGATTGTTTACCTTACCAAAGTTCGTTAACGCAGTTGTCCGTTGCTTCGAGTTTACACTTTGGGTGGGGCTTGCAACTTAATACCAGCGAGATGTTCTGGATAGATATCTCAAGGTGGATGATTAGTAAATAGATGCTGATGAATAAATGGTCTACTTGTCTTGGCGTATTGCCCATTACTTTTGAGCCTCTAACTTTCTCGTAGCATGATTAGCATTCTGGTGCGTTTATAATTCTGTCAATTGCCCAGCTGTAATTCGTTTACCCATGCCTAGTTGTTTATTGTCTTTTGGGAGGGAGACATCACTAGTGAATATCATGTGACTCCGGTCCATATTACCACCATTGTTTACACCTCCACCATTTACTGCTTCATTTACTGTTCCATTGCAATCACTATCACTATTCCCGCTTGTGTTTTGATCCTTTGCAAACTACAAGGCCGGAGAGATTGACAACCTCTCTGTACTTGTTGGGTGCAAAGTTATTTGTTGTGTGTGCAGGTCCACGTATTCTGCTAGCGCCAGAGCAGCGGACACGTACTTGTTGATCTTCAGAGTCCTCCTGGTTCGATAAACCTTACAGTCCCCGTCTAAGGGAAATCTGCCACTGACTACATCTCCACCTTCCACTTAGGGTAACCAACGAGGGGCGAGAAGTATATCCATCAACTTGTCATCAAGCAAATTTCTGGCGCCGTTGCCGGGGACTCCAGTCTTCAAGATAGGGGAGTTGCACGCTATCCTTTACCTTTGCTTTTAGTCTTGTTAGTTTGCTTTGTAGTTTTGTTTTAGAGTCTTATACCAAAAAAACCACACAAAAATTAGTTCCTTTTTCTTGCTTGTTGCTGCTGCTATGGCTTTCACTGAAAACACCAAGTTGTGTGACTTCACTAGTGACAACAACATTGACTTTATCTGCACTCCGATTGCTTCTCCCGCCACTGGGGCGACCTCCTATGAGATTAAACTTGTTTTACTGAACCTTGTTATGAAAGATCAATTCTCCGGTGCTGGAGATGATGCTGCTTTGCACTTGAATAATTTTTTTGAGATTTGTGATATGCAAAAATATAAAGAAGTATATGGTGATATTGTTAAACTTAACCTTTTTCCTTTCTCCTTGAGGGGAGGAGCTAAAGTGTGGCTTCAATCTTTGCCTAGGAATAGCATAGATTCTTGGGATAAGTGCAAAGATGCTTTTATTGGGAAGTATTACCCGCCTGCTAAGATTATCCAGTTAAGAAGTAACATTATGAATTTTAGGCAACTAGATAATGAACATGTTGCCCAAGCTTGGGAATGTATGAAATATGTTGTTAAGAATTGACAAACACATGGTTTGACTACTTGGATTGTTATCCAAACTTTCTATGCACGATTGAACTTTACCTTGCGGAATGTGTTGGACTCGGCCGCGGGAGGAACCTTTATGTCAACTACACTTGGTGCTGCCACGAAACTATTGGACAAGATGATGACAAATTATTCTCAATGGCACACCGAGAGAGATCCAACACGTAGGAAGGTAAACTCTGTTGAGGAGATCTCCTCCCTTAATGATAAGGTTGACACGATTATGACTTTACTTACTAAGCAAGCTCATATTGATCCTCATGATGTTCCTTTAAATTATTTGGTTGCTCAAGAAAGAGAGCAAGTTGATGTTAATTTTATCTCGAGGAACAACTTTAATAATAATGCTTATAGGAGTAATTTTGATAGCAATCCTAGACCGTTGCCATCGAACAACTATGGGAATAGCAACACCTATAGTTACACTCCTAATGATAGAAGAATGCCTAGTTATGAAAGACTTTTAGAGATAGAGATGGCTACACATAATTATATGGACACCCAATATGAACAAAACAAGGCCTTCTCTAGAAAATTAGATGAGCATTCTTATATTTTGCAAAGCATTGAAAGACAACTTGAGAGCGTGAATTGTGATATTTCCAATCTCGAGACTAGACTCACCACCACGAAGACCCAAGTTTCCAATATGTATCACACCCAGGCCAATTTGATAAATCAAATGGCGGCCAAACCCGAAGTGGTTGTATCTCAAGAAGAGGAAGATAAGATTAAGAGCCTTCCTACACACAGTACCCTTGATACTATACAAGTTTTTGAGGATCTCAAAACTATTAGCACCCATCACATCCCTAGTCCCAATGGACCTATTAATGGTGATGCTAATACCTCAACTTTAGGACAAGAAGGTCCTTTGAATTTAGATACTACCAAAAGAATGAGCTTAGATGACATCACCGCCACTTTAATTAATGGTAGTAATCTTGATTTTGATAATTGTAGTCTTTCGGAAGTTATCACCTTTTTGCAAAGAATGGCTAAAGTCCCCCACACTAGTATACTCAATATTTCCTTCACCAAGCATATTACCAATGATCTTATCAAAGCTAGGGAGGAGAAGCTCAAACTACAGACTTCTATTCCTAGAAAACTAGAAGATGGTTGGGATCCTATGGTCAAGATTAAATTGAATAATATCTCTTGCTTTGCTTTAAGTGATGTTGGAGCAAGTGCCTCCGTTATGCCAAAAAGAATGTATGATATGCTTCATTTGAAACCTTATGATCAATGTTCTTTTGGTGTTCGTGTTGTTGATTCTTCCATAAAGAAACCTTTAGGGAGAATTGATGATGTTCTTATTGTTCTCAATGATAATTATGTTCCCGTTGATTTTCTTATTATGGACATTGAGTGTGATCCCTCATGTCTAATTATTTTGGGACGTCCTTTTCTCCGCACCGTTGGTGCTATCATGGACATGAAAGACGGGACCATTAGATTCCAATTTCCCTTAAAAAGGGAATGTAACACATACCTCGAAAGAATATTAAGTTACCTTATGAGTCCGTTATTTGGGCAAGTTATTCTTATGGAGTTGGTAATACTTGATCTTTTTGCATCATGCCTAGCTCAAAGGCATAAAAGAAAGTGCTTGTTGGGAGGCAACCCAATTTGTTTTTACTTTCAGTTTTAGTGGTCTTGATGCTTGTTATTACTGTAGCAACATTATTGTATCTTTATTTTCAAGCTTTGTTCCAAGTTTTAGCCTCCGATTGCAAGAAAGTTCAAAAGTTGTGACATGGTGTCCAGAAACAGATTATGTCTGCTTGACGGAACAATTCGCCAAAAATCACCAGATCATCTTTTTGATATGATTTTTTTAAAGCATGCTCTATATAATTATATTTCTGGCATATGTTCTGATTTTTTAGATTTGAGTTGCATAAGTGCCCTGAAAAAATTATTTACTACCTGCTATTTTGTTTTTCCCAGATTCTGCCACGTCTTGCGTTTTCATTGTTTTGCAAACCTTAAGCATGATTTTTATTTGCAAAAACCTTTTGGCAATCTTAAGAAACAGTAGCTATTCATGAAAATCTTTATTTCCATTAGAGAATGCATTATTTTACTATGGGCATTAACCACTCTAATCAGCTTATGATGAGTTTCGTATGAAGGGAGTTTTCAAGTATGCGATGGAAGATGATGAAAGAAGATCCAGGAGTGTCAAGCGCTCAAGCTTGGGGATGCCCCCATGAACCCCCAAGAAATATTCAAGGAGACTCAAGCGTCTAAGATTGGGGATGCCCCCGTTCATCCCCTTCTCCATCAACAATCATCAGTTCGTCCTTCTCCATGCTATATTTTTGTCACTTCATATGTTATGTGCTATGCGTGGAGCATCCCGCTCTTTACTTTTTAGTTTGTTTTAGTTTTGCTTGGTATTCATAACAAGTTCGACTCTAGCCTTCTTTGTTTGGGAGAGAAACACGCTTCTCTCCACCCTAGAACACAACATAGGTTTTCATGCTTATCTTTTTTGTGTGTTCTTTATCTTTTCATAGCTGCTGTCATGTTTAGCTCTTAGTTTTCATGCTTTATATTTTTGAGAGATTTTATTTAGGTTGCTTTTGGAAC
This sequence comes from Hordeum vulgare subsp. vulgare, assembly GCF_904849725.1. Classification (NCBI taxonomy): domain Eukaryota; kingdom Viridiplantae; phylum Streptophyta; class Magnoliopsida; order Poales; family Poaceae; genus Hordeum; species Hordeum vulgare. The sequence continues at coordinate 230,089,618 of NC_058518.1, read as the reverse complement.
TCTCTTGAGTTATCATGCTTATCTTGTTTAGGGAGTTCGCTTGTTGCACTCAGTTGTGTGTCTTGCATGAGTAGGTAATTGAGGTTTCTATTTAAGTATAGTAGTAACTTGCAATAGTTTTGAGGTATTGATTTGAGTAATGTTTGGACTATTGGTGTCAAGAGCTTGAGCCTATTAGTGATAGGTGTCGTATTTTGGGAAATCCGTGTGTTTTTTAAAAGTAAAAAAAATTAGTTGAAAACTCTAGCTACTAGATGGACCGCTAACCTCTGGAGTGGTTTGAATATATAGAGTACCCTCATGTTATCATGGGTCGAGGATGCGCAATGATAACCAAACCCCCAAACACTCCTAGGGGTACTTGTCTCTTTGTGAATCTCCTGACTAGATAGAGAGTTACCGATAAATAAGTGCATGAGTTCTTCAGACCATCCATATTTTGCTAGCCTCTTCGGTACCGTGCATTGCCCTTTCTCACCTTGAGAGTAGGTGCAAACTTCGTTGGTGCATCCAAACCCTTGGCATGATACGCTCTCTCATCATAAGCCTCATTATATCTTTCCTCAAAACAACCACCATACCTACGTATTAAGGCATTACCATAGCCTTTCCGAGATACATTGCCATGCAACATCCACCATCTCATGACTTGATCTTCATGTCATACATGCTTTTGCTTGATCGAGGTGCCCCAAGCTAGTTGGTCCTTGCCCTTATTATTGCTACATGACGTGCTAGTTTCATTGCATATCCTGCTACACTGGTAGAGGCACACATTCACATACATCATGATAGTTTTTATTTGTCTTTATGGTTGAGTACTTCTTATAAAGTGTGAAGATCTTCTTTTTATTCTTGTAGAACATAGAGTGTTGCCCTTAAGTGAGGAAAAGATCCCCAAGAGGACAAATTAAAAGATCCCAAAAGAGGACACATGAAAAGATCCCAAAGAGGACAAATGGAGATAAATAGAAAGAGCCAAAGAGGCCACAAAAATAAAATAAAAAAAGGAAAAAGAGAGAAGGGGGCAACACTACTATTCCTTTTGAAAGATCCACACTCGTACTCCATTGTTATATTTGTACTCCATAGAGATCATCATTCATGCATAACTATGTGGGGATCCTTACACTATAGAACTTGGCTTGTATATTCCAATGATGAGCCTCCTCGAATGAGCTCTAGGTCTTCAAGATCAAGCAAGTTGGATGCACCCCCACTAGTTCCGATGGAGAGCTTACCTTAGCTCATATGTGCCTCCGTTGCATGGCAATCCCTACTCCTCACATCATATCTATCATTTGGCTTTCTCTCGCCTATGGTTGTCCTCATTGATGTGAGCCTTTGAAACCTTTTTTGTCTTCCTTTCCCATCATTCTTCTCTTTGCCATCCTAAGTGCCAACATATCTTGATTGCGCTCATCCATTACATGAGTGCTCAAAGTCGAAAGGGAGAGGATCATTTTGACTTGTGCCTGACTAGTGGTATGGGGATGAGTCGAAATAAGATTCTAAAGGAGACCAAGTGTGAAGTTTTAGTAGATTGAGCTCTCAATTAAACTATAAACTATTTTTATGCTCTAAACCCTTCTCCCACTTCTTGCACGCAAACACCATTTGGAGACTTTCGAGTCACGGGCAGCGAGAGCTCTTGCACCTTTATGTTCTTACTTTGCTATTTTCAATACTAAATATAGACTCTTGCTTGTTATTGTCTTGACTTGAGTTGCATATCTTACTGGCTTTACTTTGAAGTTCTTATATGTGTGTTAGCATGTCACCACAAAAATTATTTGTGTTATCATTTACCTACTCGAGGACGAGCAGGAATTAAGCTTGGGGATGTTGATACGTCCCAAACATATCAATAATTTCTGCTTGTTTCATGATCTTTTGGGTGACATTGTTATATGTTTTCCTACACTTTCATACCTTTTACACAAATTTGGACTAACCTACTAACTCAGTGCACCCAATGCCAGTTTCTGTTTGCTGATGTCTTCTTTGCAGGGACTTTTACCCAAATTTACACAGCCCCAAAAATCTCGAGAAAAATATATAAAAATCAGCATGACGGAAGCTTCACGAAGCATGAAGATGGGCCAGATGGGAGACAAGGCCTTCCCACGGGGCCTCCCTGCGCTCCCCCTCCTAGCCGCACCACCAGGTCGCCTCTCTGGTGCCCTCCTTCGGCCTATATTTACCTCTCCAATCGAAAACCCTTCTAGGAGATCCAGAATTGCGAATTTCTTCATCGTTCCACCGCCGCAGCGCTTCCGAGATCGGGAGCGTCAGAACACCTCTTCCCGGCACCCTTCCGGAGGGAGGATTGACCTCTGGGAGCTTCTCCACCACCATGGACGCTTCCCGGACATGCCGTGAGTAGTCCTCCTTGGACCATGAGTCCATGACCAGTAGCTATGTGATGTCTTCTCTCCAATCTTGTGCTTCAATGATTAGCCCTTGTGAGCTGCCCTACTTGATCAAGGCATCTATGTAATTTACCTACTGTTGCTACGCTTGGTTCGCTGGGATCCGATGGATTATGAGATTATGTTCATATTGTGATGAGTTCGTTAATGCAGTTGTCCGTTGCTTTGAATTTACACTTTGGGTGGGGCTCGCAAGGTGGATGATTAGTAAGTAGATGCTGATGAATAAATAGTCTACTTGTCTTGGCGTACTGCCCATTAATTTTGAGCCTCTAACTTTCTAGTAGCATGATTAGCATTGTGGTGCGTTTATAATTCTGTCAATTGCCCATCTGTAATTTGTTTACCCATGCCTAGTTGTTTATCATCTTTTGGGAGAGAGACATCACTAGTGAACATCATGTGACTCCGGTCCATATTACCACCATTGTTTACTCCTCCACCATTTACTGCTTTATTTACTTTTCCGTTGCAATCACTATCACTATTCCCGCTTGTGTTTTGATCCTTTGTAAACTACAAGGCCAGATAGATTGACAACCTCTTTGTACTCGTTGGGAGCAAAGTTATTTGTTGTGTGTGCAGGTACACGTCTTCTGCTAGCGCCAGAGCAGCGGACACCTACTTGTTGATCCTCAGAGTCCTCCTGGTTCGAGAAACCTTACAGTCCCCGTGTAGGGGAAATCTGCTGCTGACTACATCTCCACCTTCCACTCGAGGTAACCAACGAGGGGCGAGAAGTATATCCATCAACTCGTCATCAGGAACAGTTGGACGTTCCAAAGTAAATGGGGGAAGACCAGTCGATGTGTTTGGAGATGCAATACATTACAGTAAAACCAAGTCAACTCGCAGTTCCGGACTGACTCAGGAAGGGCCATCTGAGGATACACACTCCTACTCCTCTTGTGAATCCCAAGAGCACCACACAATTGAATGACATGAGTCCTACTATCACTTGGATTAGCTTTCTTCACCGATTGGGAGTGCACGGTGAAGATGTGTTTAAACAATCCCCAATGAGGGGGACAGCCCATAAAGCACTCGCACAACCTTACGAATGCGGCAAGGTATGCGATGGAATTGGGAGGAAGATGATGAAGTTGTGCACCAAAGTAATTCAGGAAACCGCGGATGAAAGGATGAGGGGCAAAGAAAAACCTCGCTCGATGTGAGTGAGGAGGAGAACCCGTTCTCCTTCATGTGGCTCTGGCTCGACCTCCCCCTCAGGCAGCCTCCACGACTTCTCACCTATCATCCCGTGTTCGACGAGCTCCAACACATCCTCTATTCAGACGATTTACGGTAGAAAATCTCCCTGGATCCACCATGGCGGCAGCGCGGATCGGCCACCTGACTTCTTCGACTTTCCGCCCTTCTTGACGCATTGAAGCTTGCTTGTCTTGCCTTTCGTCATCTCAGTGGCGGCAGAAGCAGATCAAAGCAGCAACTGCGGGGCAAAGATGGAGAGGAAACAGAGGAGAATCAAGAGAAGGGACTGCTCCAACCCTAGCGTTGGTCGAATTTATAACCGACCGAGTGAGTCGCTGACTGGTGGACCCGCCGGATCTCTGTCTATCCCGATAACAGAGGAGGCGTGGTACGTGGCGATAAGGGCGGCACATTAATCGAGGCGTCATTACCCAAGTTGCCCTGGTTGTTCCGTTATCACCGTGCAACGCGCGCTAACCAAAATTTTAACTCTCGTGAAATCCGGACCCGACGAAGTGATCCGTCACATCTAAGGACCCCGTTAGTCACTCGGATCAACGTCAATGCTCAAATTCGCTCAGACGTACTTCACAGCAGAATCGATCAGGGTGAATGACAAAGACTTCAATCAGCGCACAAATCTACTAAGCCTCGAAGCATGTTCAAGATCTGTATGCCTCGATAAAATTTGCACCGACCCCTTCCTCACTCCAACCCCGATCCATTCGGGGGCTAATGATCGGGATACGTAACTAGGGTAGGCTATAGGCCTTACCTAGATGTCCTACCTAAGGGCACCCCATTAAAGACTTGAAGACTACAAGGAGGGCTCCGGCTGGATAGCCATAGAGTCTGAGTCACTCAGTAAGCAATCACTCGGAAGATTCCCCCCTTCACTCAACAATCAACTTTCACTCAGAAGGACCAGAAGCCAGTCGATGCAGAAGACCAGAAGCCACTCCAGGGAGGCCAACAGGTGAGTGTTCAGCTAGTCGTTATAAGTAACATTAATTACGTACATTATCAGTAACGTACGCCTTTAAACTCCATTGATCGAACCCTTGGTTGCCGGGTATTGATGAGGGGCAGCACACTATATATAAGCCACCCCTCCCCTATGGCAGAAGGGTTCGCACCCCCTGAAACACGCATTCCACACTACAAGAGCTCCCGAGCACTGAGACGTAGGGCTGTTACCTCCACGAGAGGGGTATGAACTCATACATCTTGTGTAGAAGCTTGTCGTCGCCAGGACTCTGCCCTCTCCTTTCGTACCCCACACCTCTACTGCCAGGTTCATTCCCATGATACCAGTCGTTGCCCAGACACCCCTGGTGGCCCAACAGTGCGGCAAGCCCAGCCGCAGCCAGCCTTGCGCGCGCACCTTTCCAGCATGGCAGTGCTCGACCCCACCTGCAAGCGACTGCGTGCGTCATCGTCTCCCTGGTCCCCTCCTCGCACTCTAGCAGAAAGGTGCCATGGTGGCAGATGCCATGGCCACAACGGCAGCTAGCCCGGACTAGCACCCTTATAAAGCCCCCTCGTCGTTCAAGCCCTCTCTAGGATTTCCCTCTTCCTCTCCTTGCTGCCGCATGTGAGATAGCCACCCCAGATCCGCCTTCCCCCGTCATAGCCGAGCGACTAGAGAGTGAGGATCGTTGCCGGCGCGCTCTCCAGTGCAAACCCGCAAGGCGAGCGTGTCTAAGAGCTTTGCCAAGGTCAACTACTTCCTCGATATCCAATACAGCCCCACAGGACGCCAAGACATCATCGATCCTCGTCGATCTTCATCATCCAGAGCTCGTCATCAACTAAATTTCCCCTCCATTCATCCCCGAGCTCGATCGACCCTGTCAATCCCGCCTAGGTGAGCTACCGCACCTCCCCAACGCCTTTTCCCTCTCAATTTATGCCTAGGGACATCGCCCCCTTCGAGTGTGAGAGCTCCTCGATCGGACCTCGCCGTGAGCGAGTGCATCGAACCCGTGTGTAGCTTGCGCGTGTCTAGCATGTTCGTGTCACATCGTAGGAACGATTCAGGCTAGCGGCTCCACTCGCGAGTCGCTGAAGCACCATCAAGCCGTTACTCCCTCCTCGGGCCGCAGCGGGCAGTAGTGTGTGTTAGTGCGCCCATCGACCCCATGCTCCGTTGAGCTGCGCCGTGCATAGAGTAGATTCACATTAGGATTCGCAACTCCCGACGCTGCTTGCGTGCACCGACAGACACCCGAGTCATCGCTGGCGTCTCTATTGCCGACATGGGCGAGATAGCGCCTTGTATGTGTATGTGTGCGCTAGCGCCCCCTCTCTAGCAAGATTCGCAACGTAGCTTAGTGGTTGAGTGCCCGCTCCTCCACACGGGAGACCTGGGTTCGAACCCCCCTGGCGCACCACTTTTCTATTTTAATTTGAGCGCTGAAAGTGGGTCCAAGGGCTCACATGTCATCCTCTTGGGGCCCTGGAGTCACTCCCAAGTCACTACATGAATTAGCTTCTTTGCCGTCTGCCATCACAGACGGCAAAGAGGACCCCACCGACGGCAAAGAGTAATACACAGACGGCAAAGAAAACTCCCGTTGGCAAAAATTTCGCGTCAGCCTACGACGGCATTGTAGCTTCTTTGCCGTCAGCTTCTCATAAGAGCAGTCGACAAAGAGGTCGAGACGGCAGCCGACAGGCGTTGCCTCCATTAGGGGCTAACGGAGGCTTTGCCATCTGCCTCGCCCTCTTCTTTGCCGTCTGCCTCCACCTCCTCCCCCCTCCACTCTTTGCTATCTGCCTCGCCCTCTTCTGTGTCGTCTACCTCCATCTCCACTCTTTGCCGTCTGCCTCCACCTCCTCCCCCCTCCACTCTTTGCCGTCTACCTACCCCTCCTCCCCCTCCTCTGTGCCCTCTTCTTTGTCGTCTTCCCCCCAGGAAGCAGACGACAAAGAGACTATATGGACATCCAGGGAGCACAGGTGGGTGCCATGTGGCACGTTTGTCGTCGGTCAGCTGATGGCAAAGGCCTTTGCCATCAGCTGGCAGACGGCAAAGAGCCTATATTGTCACATTTTTGTTTAGTTTTTCTATTTCACAGCACATATATATATAATTCATAGCACATATACGATAAATAGGTCACAACACACATATGATATACATATAAAGATCATCAATGCCATTTGTTCATCAACGTACATCCCATATATCAAAAGAACCAACACATACAAAGTTTCATCCATATATACATACATATAGTTGCACATATATTGTTCATCCATATATACATATACATATAGTTCCACATTGTTCATCTACTCAAATAAAAACGGGAACTAAATTACTCCAATGCCAGCTTCCATGCATGTAGTACATCCAATCTGCAAAATGGGAATAAGAAAGTCAGAAGAAGAAGAAGAACAACATATATATGACAAATAAGCTAAATTGAAGAAAAAAGAGAAGAAGCAAGAAGAGAATACGGAGAAGAAAAAACAAGAATAAGGAGGAGGAGGAGGATGAGGAGAAGGAGAAGGAGGAGGAGGAGGAGAATAGGAGAAGAAGAAGGAGAAGAAGAGGAGAAGAAGGAGGGAAGACGAAGGATGATAAGGAGGGCTCCTTCTCCTCCTTCTCCTTCTTCTCTTCTTCTTCTCCTCCTCCTTCTCCTTCTACTTCTCTTCTCTTTCTCTTCTTCTTTTTGTTCTTCCTGTTCATTTCTCCTCTTCTCCTCTTCTTAGAGCTAAATTAGCTAACTATGTATTTTTGGAGCTAAATGGGCTAATTATGTCATTATAGAGGAAAACAAGCTAAGTAGAAAATATTAATGAGTAACCAAGGTTATTATGCCATTTTGAGCTTATAATGTCTGTTTGGAGCTAAATGGGCTAATTATGTCATTGTTGGGGAAATTAAGGCAAGGAGAATATGAAATAGGAGAATAAAGAGGAGGAGGAGGAGAAGAAGAAGAAATAAAGAAGAAGGAGGACAAGGAGGAGGAGGAGGAGAAGGACTAGAAGGTCCTTGGCCTTCTCCTCCTTCTCCTCCTCCTTCTCCTTCTCCTTCTCTTCTTCTTCTTCTTCTTCTTCTTCTTCTTCTTTCTTTTCATTTTTCCTATTTCTTCTCCTCTTCTTGGAGCTCAGTTAGCTAACTATGTCTTTTTGGAGCTATATGGGCTAATTATCCCATTTAAGAGGAAAATAAGCTAAGTATATAATATTAATGAGCTAACCAAGGTTCTTATGCCAATTTGAGATTATAATGTCTTTTTGGAGCTAAATGGGTAATTATGTCATTGTTGGGGAAATTAAGGCAAGGAGAATATGAAAGAGGAGAAGAAAGAGGATGAGGAGGAGAATAAGAAGAAATAAATAAGAAGGAGGAGAAGGAGGAGGAGGAGGAGAAGGACTAGAAGGTCCTTGGCCTTCTCCTCCTTCTCCTCCTCCTCCTCCTCCTCCTTCTCCTTCTTCTCTTCTTCTTCTTCTTCTTCTTCTTCTTCTTTCTTTTCATTTTTCCTATTTCTTCTCCTCTTCTCCTCTTCTTGGAGCTCAATTAGCTAACTATGTCTTTTTCGAGCTATATGGGCTAATTATCCCATTTTAGAGGAAAACAAGCTAAGTATATAATATTAATGAGCTAACCAAGGTTCTTATGCCATTTTGAGCTTATAATGTCTTTTTGGAGCTAAATGGGTTAATTATGTCATTGTTGGGGAAATTAAGGCAAGGAGAATATGAAAGAGGAGAAGAAAGAGGAGGAGGAGGAGAAGAAGAAGAAATAAAGAAGAAGAAGGAGGAGGAGGAGAAGGACTAGAAGGTCATTGGCCTTCTCCTCCTTCTCCTCCTCCTCCTCCTTCTCCTTCTTCTCTTCTTCTTCTTCTTCTTCTTCTTTCTTTTCATTTTTCCTATTTCTTCTCCTCTTCTCCTCTTCTTGGAGCTCAATTAGCTAACTATGTCTTTTTGGAGCTATATGGGCTAATTATGCCATTTTAGAAGAAAACAAGCTAAGAATATAATATTCACGAGCTAACCAAGGTTCTTATGCCATTTTGAGCTTATAATGTCTTTTTGGAGCTTAATGGGCTAATTATGTCATTGTTGCGGAAATTAAGGCAAGGAGAATATGAAAGAGGAGAAGAAAGAGGAGGAGGAGGAGAAGAAGAAATCAAGAAGGAGGAGAAGGAGGAGGAGAAGGAGGAGAAGGACTAGAAGGTCCTTGGCTTCTCCTCCTTCTCCTGCTCCTCCTGCTCCTCCTCCTCCTTCTTCTCTTCTTCTTATTATTCTTCTTTCTTTTCGTTTTTCCTATTTCTTCTCCTATGCTCCTCTTGTTGGATCTCAATTAGCTAACTATGTCTTTTGGGAGCTATATGGGCTAATTATGCCATTTTTGAGGAAAACAAGCTAAGAACATAATATTCATGAGCTAACCAAGGTTTTTATGCCATTTTGAGGTTATTATGGCATTTTGGAGCTAAATGGGCTAATTATGTCATTGTTGGGGAAATTAAGGCAAGGAGAATATGAAAAAGGAGAAGAGAAACTTACCGTAGTGGTCATCAAGGAGGAGAAACACCACGGTTGCTCGCAACGGCTTCGTTTGGAGACGGTTGCCCTGAAGAAGGGTCATGCGATGCCGCTCGGGAGTTATTCTGCAGAAAAGATATTTTGCAATGTCTCCGTTAGCATGACGACACTCAATTATTAATACTAGTTTATAATGAAACTCACCGTGCCAATCGAAGATAAGACGGGCATCGGCGGAGGGACTTGACCGCTCTTCTCGCACAGACCCTGAAGAGTTGGTCGTATTAGTTAGTAATGAAACAGACATTACACACATGATTTGGCTAATTTGAAAAAAAACTTACCACAAAAAGCTCATACAGGGCCCGTTGACCCGCCTCATTCCGGGCCCTCTCCTCCTCGAGCAATCGTGCCGTGGTGTGGTCCCTCTCATCAAGAGCAGCCAGAAGAGAAGCCTGGCTTGCCAATCTCTCTTTCTCAAGAGCAGCCTGGTTTGCCGCCCTCTCTTTCTGAAGAGCAGCCTAAAACACCATTCCTCGTTACCACATTAATGATCTATGGTGACACACATAATGAAATGGATGAAAGTTTTCTGAGTCCGTACAACTAACCTCGATGGCAAGATCGACTGGCTGTGGACGACGCGTTATCTCAGGACAGTTGCTCGACTGGCGCGCCTTGATCTCCAGGAGAGTGAGTGGACAACGTATTATCCCATCTCCAATGGCTATCAAGCCATGGGGCCTCCCGCCACCAGATATCATCACCAACTCTGGATCCAAAGGTTCCTGGCTTGGGTTAAAGCCATCCCCTTTTGTAGCCTTCCCGGTGTCCCTGTATGTCACGAGCTTGTGGTGGGATGGTATGTTGGTGAAGTTATTTGGATCATCCAGGTCAGACTCAGAGAATGCCTTCGCCTTCTTGTACGAGGCAGTATGGGCCATGCCATAAAGGTCGTACAAGTGTGGCATCTCCGTCTTATTGTGATGCGCCTAAAAGAGAGGAACAAAATATTAGCATGAAGAATGAATTGCAGGAAACATGAAGCAAATCACATACCCAGTTTCGTCCGAACTGAAGTAAGTTAGCGCTGCCTTGATGGTGTGGCACACCAACCATTTGGCTACGCCGATCCTTCGCATTGTCGTGGACGACTCGCTAGTTGCCTGTGCACCACTCATCAACCAACGCCTCCCAACAATCCATCTTATCCAAACACCATCTCGGGGGCACCTGTAAGTTATTAGAAAGAATTTTGAGCGCTAAGCCTATGAATGAAATCAAGAAAACTACGTAGAAGGACTTAATAATAGGTAATTACCTTCATGTATTGCTCCTTCTTCAGAAACTTTCCACGACAATCCTTCTTTTGCTTCTTAATACCACGCGTGGCGTAGTAGTCTCGAATAGCCTGCGGCCGAGCCTCGTGGTGTAAGTTCTATAGTAACCGCCTACACCTGGCCTCGAGAACCTTGGCCGCCTCCTCCTCATATCCATCCTCACACCTATAGAAGGCTGCAATCAAACGTGAAAACACCGATTAGTACAATAATTAGCTATATTGTTAATTTTAGATTGTGTAAAAGGATAATTTACCCAAAAGCTCTTGATCACCATCTCGGCCCTCGTGTGGCACAAGACACCATCTATAATCTCCTCTGGCGGGGCCTGCGCGGCCTGGTAGTGCTCCCAGGAAAATCCTAGTGTAGGAACCTGACCCTCACCAGGCAACGTGACAAACCCCGGGAAATTTGTCCCACAAAGCACACCAAGGACGGAGTTCGCTTGCGGACCCCACGAGGGTGTGTCCATCCCCTGCAGTATGATAAGGTCAACGCATTAGATATTTGAACAAACTTGAAGGCCAAAGCTAAAAAAGAGTAAATGTACTTACCTATCTCCTTCAGGTTTAATCACCGGCCTCTGCTCGCGGGTAGCCAGCACGACCGGGAGACGTGTACTACCACACTTGTACACGGTGGCCCCGTCCACCTGCATATCGCCCTCACTATCCGTAAACTCATCCCCGCCATCCCTGCCTCCTGAGCCACCCGGACCCTCGGTCCAATCCGGCAACTCAGTCTGATCCGGCCAGGCATCCCATCCGGAGCTCTCCCCGTCGGGTGAAGCCTCCGGAACCGTAGTCTCGTGGGCCGAATGCACCCCGACCCGAGGCTGATCATGGGCCGGAGTCTCATGGGACGAATGACCATCAACACCAGGATCCTGGACCGGAGTCCCCGTAGCCTCCTCCGCAAACGGGTCGACCATAGTAGTCCTATGCTCGGGTGAATGACCTGGTGGTGTTGGCGTGGCGAGGACGGCTCAACAGTCCTCCTGGATCTTCCGTGGCAACCACCTCTCCCTGTACCCTTCCCCTTCTTCCCTACCCGACTAGCACCTCTCGAGTGGGCAATGCTGCCGACGAAGAAGAACCCACGGGTGGTGTCGACAGACTGTCTGCCAAGGCTCTACGAAGAGATAGGGGTGGAAGGGAAGTACCACCCCTCATGCGAGAAACCCATCGAGTGATCTGGACCAGCGCCCACCATCTTTCAACACCTGGTGACCTGCCATGATAAAGATTAAAAGAAATTAGTACAACATAAAAAAATTGAATAACTGACATGAATAATAATATGTACATGAATAATAAAGATTAAAATATATATAATTTAAGTTGTGAATCTTACAAACTAATAATCATCATCAATAAATGCATCATCATCATCACTATCACGCATGTCTTCATGAATGACGTGCTCGTCAGGTTCAACGGCGTGAAGTTGTGAAAGGCCTTTCTGTAATCGGTGAAGCATTAACAGGTCATCCGCATCAGTAACCTCTATGAGTTCCAGGTCTTCTGGTTCCGGCTCAGGGGTGGAGTCGGATTCATTGTCGCTGTCTACTTCCATGGTCTTGGGTGAAGCACGACGGTTCTTGAAACATTTCTTGGAAAGACGTGTTTCTTGGAAGAATTCTCCATCATATGTGTCTGGGTTAATGTGAGGTTCATAATCCTGTTCATTTGGCAGAGGTGGTCTGACATGTGGTGGCACTTCATAAACAACATACCAACCTTCCAGATTCTTATCCGTTTGGCATGCCCATGGTAGAAGAAAACTTGGGTCGCCTAAATCTAGAAAGTTTCATCCGGAAACCGAGCCACAGTAAATGAAGTGGCGAGGAGGAGATGAAATTTGTACTGACCCACGAATACAGGGCCAGAGCTCGTACAACGCATGGGGAGGTCTTCGCACAGCAGACCTCAGAGCGACGAGACAACTATCACATGTAGATCCACCCGATCAACACAAATATTCTAATTATGTCATTTTTTAGGAAAACAAGCTAAGAATATAATATTCATGAGCTAACCAAGGTTTTTAGCTTATTATGTCATTTTGGAGGATAATTAGCTAAACAAGCTAAAAAATAAGGAGGAGAGAAGAAGGAGGGCTCCTTCTCCTCCTCCTTCTCCTTCTTCTTCTTTTCATTTTCCCTCTTTCTTCTCCTCTTCTCCTCCTCCTCTGCTTCTTCTTCTTCTTCTCCTCCTCCTCCTCCTCCTCCTCCTCCTATTCTCCTCTTCTTCTTCTTTTTCTCCTCCTGCTCCTCCTCCTCCTATTCTCCTCTTCTTCTTCTTCTTCCTCTTATTTCTATTTCTATTTTTCTTTATCCTCTTCTTCTACTTATTCTTCTTTTTTATCTTCTTCTCTTTCTTATTTTTTTCTTCTTCTTTTCTTCTCTTCTTATCTTCTTCTTCTCTTCTTCTTTTCTTCTTCTCCTTCTTATTTTTTTCTTTTCTTCTTCTTCTTCTTCTTCTTCTCCTTCTTATTTTTTTCTTCTCCTCTTCTTCTGCTTCTTCTTCTTCTTCTTCTTTTTCTTCTTCTCCTCCTCCTCCTCCTCCTCCTCTTCTTCTTCTCCTCTCCTCCTCCTCCTCCTCCTCTTCTTCTTCTTCCTTCAAAAAACTAAATAACAACAAGTAAATTTCCTATGGGGGGTGGGGTGTGGGGGCTCACCGACAGTGTTGGGGCTGCGGGGGCGGCGGGGCAGCGCCGGGGGCGATGGGGGGCGCCGTCGGGGGGCTGTGTGCACCGGGGTGGCGCCGGGGGGCTGCGGGGCGGCGACGGCGGGGTCGTGGGCCCCCGGGGTGGCGCCGGGGGCGGCGGGGGCGGCGGCGCGACGTTGGTGGCGACGGTGGGGGTCGGGGGAGAGGAGGGGGAAGAGTGGCGTTTGACAGGATCGGGACGGGGAGAGGATTGGGACAGACGTTAGTAGATTCATCTACTTTGCTGTCTACTCGCGGACGGCAAAGAGTCTATACTCTTTGCCGTCTGCCTTTGGCATCTTTGCCGTCCGCCAGCAGACGGTAGAGAAGGGCGTAGTTTGACCTAAGGTTTCCCCGGCCAGATGAGCATCTTTGCCGTCTGCTGGCCCCTTCTTTGTCGTCTGCGGTAGACGGCAAAGAATTGACTGCTGGCAAAGACCTTCTTTGCCATCAGCCAGTTCTTTGTCGTCTGCTTTGTGGGAGCTGAGAGTAAAGAAATTCTTTGCCATCAGCCAGCAGACGACAAAGATTTGGCAGACGGCAAACAATTGATTTCCAGTAGTGAGTGGCCCCTATTTTTATTTCTTGTGTTATTTACTTTTTGTGCCTCCGTTGATATATTTCCATTTAGGGCAAGTTTCCTATTAGGTCTTGTCCATTTCAGTCTATTGCCATATATGGCAAGTCCAATTCTGTACATAGCCAATTTAGGTCACGCTAGATCTGGCAGCTGCCATTTCGAGCAAGTTTTAACTTATAACTCGAGTGAGGATTTTGTGCTCTATTTTGTGGGTCTTTTCCCTACAGCAACATATGAGTGTGATATATGATTTTGGGGTAGAAAACCCAGGAATTCACTGGTGCCATTAGTTTTTTCATTTAGGCAAGTTTGTGAAAAAATTATTTTTTGATAAGATGTCATTTCGTGATTTTCATATGCATTAATCCTTGCACCCTTTGGAAAACTTGTCAACATGAATCTGGTAGTGGTTTTAGGGTACTAGGTCGTGGTAATTTTATTTGCCAGGAAAACTTTGTGTATTTGTGGGTTTCTTGTTGTGGACATGCCATCTCATTAATGCTGTTTTGTGCCTTGTTGAAATGTGACTAAGTCTGAAAACTGTTACAAGTTTCTATGTTGCCATGATGATTGCCATGCTTATACCAGTTCTTTGTGCTAGTACTTTGGTGTAAATTAAAGAGCTTGTTGCCCTCTGTAAGATGGTAAAATTGCTTTGCAAGATAGGTGTTGCATCTTAGTTTTTCACTCTATCAAACATGCCATGATGTTGTAGATTGCTGTGAACTCTATTGTGAAATTTGACCAAGTCTAAGAATGTGATGTTATTATCATGCCATGTTTAGAGGATGCTACCATGAATTCCGTGCAGTTTCAGCTCATGCTTAGTGGGGGTGATTTATAGTTGTTGTTGCCCCCTATCATCCTATCAATTTTCATGCCATGAAAGTTGCTGTAGAGTAGAGTTTTAATTCTGTCAACATGCTATGAGGGTAAAAATTGCATGTGTTGACTGAGATTTCACTAAGTCCTAATGTGTGATATTTCTTGCCATGCTGGGAGCTTGATTACTAGTTATCCATGAACATATCCATTTTGCTGTTAGCTAGGAGTTATTGTACTCTATGTTAGATTCATATTCATGTCTTGGTTGAACTTGTTGAGAGGCTATAGCTGCTAGTTTTCAGATGAACAAAGTGGTATGTTGCTGTTTGTGGACATATTGGTTGTTGATTTGTTTTGTGCTTTGTGTGAGTTTTGCTCCTTTGTTTTGCACCAACTTTAGGTCTATTGCACCTATAGTTTCTTTCCCAATTCAGTGTCATATTTGGAATGCCAAGAAATTGCCCATAGCCTCTCTCAAATGTGGTTTTGTCCTTGTTGCCTTCTGTATCTTGTTTTGTGAGTTCCGAGAGATCCGTAGCTCTATTTGTGACATTCCTTATATGCTTTTGCACCATTTTCTCATGACGCATCCATTTTTTCCATGTTCATGCATGTCCAAAAAAATAAACTTGAGGTTCTATCCAGAATGGTAACAACTTAATAAACGCATGAGAAAGATGGCTAGTTAGCGTTGCCATGCTTCTTTCATACCATACTCATGTACCATGTTGTGTGAAGCATTGTACCTTGCTATGTGTTCATTGGATGTGTATCTTCTTTTGGGTAGCTTCGAGTGCTGAGAACGAGTGCGAGGATCCCATCGAGTACGTTCCTGAAGAGCAAGATTGTACCCCTCAGAAGAAGTATCAGGTAAGATGATCGTGACCTTGATATTGTTTCTAATTTTTTGTGCTTAGATGACTCCTTTCCTTTGATATTTGTCACTGCCTACCACCTGAATATCAAGCCCACAAACATTGCCATGAAAAGCCTCTAACCCCTCCACAACCTAGCAGGCATTGATTGGCTAAGTTAGCGCTTGCTCAACCATCTTATAGCATTGCTAGTTGCAGGTGCAGGCTAATTCATGCGTTAACATGGACATTTTGAATATCATCTTATTACCGGTATCGAATTTAATGCACCTATATACTTGGTAAAAGGCGGAACGCTTGGCCTTTTTCTCGGTGTTTTGTTTCGCTTTTGCCGTCCTAGTTTCAGTTACCGGTGTTATGTTCCATACTGAGCGCTCCTAACACGCTTGGGGTTGTTATGGGGACCTCCTTGATAACTCGTTTTTGTTTAAAACTTGTCTAGCAAGACCCAACATTGGTTTTAATTTGCTAATCAACTTAATAAAAATGCATAAGGAATATCTACCCCGTGGATAATTAACCAACCCCCCGGGCCAGTGCTCCTCATGAGTGTTGGTCCACCTACCTAGTAGTTGGCGGTGCCGCCTCGGGGCAACTCGAGTTCTTTTGGCTATCGTCCACTATGCATAGATGGTTGTGTCCTAAGAACGAGATACATGGATATCATCGAGTTCGTCGACACACCGGGTGGTCTTGACGGACTTGTTTTAGCCTTCTCGAAATATCTTGTGCACTAGGATATCGGTGATACCTTGGGCTATCTCGAGGTTGAGGTTTTCTTTCCAAAGCAGCTTGTGACAGTTTATGATGGAATAGTTGGAGCACCCGTGTAGGGTTAATATCTTTCAGAAAGCCATGCCCGTGGTTATGTGGCAAGTTGGAAACTTTGTTTAACATCTGATTATAGAAACTTGAAGTGGACTTAATTAAAATATGCCAACTGAGTGCGTAACTGTGACTGTCTCTTTCGCGAGCTTCCTCTCCGACCGAGGACACGGTGTGGTTATGACTGATGTAAGTAGGTGTTAAGGATCACTTAGTGATCATTAATTAGCTCACGACCGTTATGCATAGACCACTCCACTTTACAATATGTTCTCGTAAGTTAGCCACCAGATATGCTTAGTGGTGATGCAACCTCAACACTTAACCCTACCAAACCCAATAACTCGATTCGTTCCGATATCATCGTCACAAGATTGCTGAGTCCTTGTGGCTCACAGATTACTACAACACCACAGGTCCTGGTACCGCAAATCCATAGGCGTTTGATGCTTCACAACATCAGTGGGAGTTCATTGAAGGCAGTGGGCGCATGTACGTGACGTACCCCAACAATTAGAAGACCTTGATAATCTTGTGGGCTAGCGAGACGATCATTGCATTTTATTGTTCGTTTTCGTCCGTAGTCGGACCCTGTCTTCAGAATGATTGAAATAAATATTGTGTGGATTGTAACTTAACTTGTGGCGAGTGCAAGCCAATCCATACTCTCATATCTTAATACATGTATCTGCGATGATTTATGTAATTGCGGAACACCTAGATATGCCCCTTGTTGGAAATATGCCCTAGAGGCAATGATAAAATAGTTATTATTATATTTCCTGTTTCAAGATAATCATTTATTATCATTATTATAATTGTACTCAATGAAAGCATAGATACATGTGTGGATATATAGACAAAACATTGTCCCTAGTGAACCTCTAGTTGACTAGCCAGTTGATCAATGATGGTTAAGGTTTTCTGACCATATGAAATTGTTGTCACTTGATAACTAGATCACATCACTAGGAGAATGATGTGTTGGGCAAGACCCAAATTATAAACATACCATGTGATTGTGTCAGTTTGTTGCTATTGTTTTCTGCGTGTCAAGTATTCATTTCTATGACCATGAGATCATGTAACTCACTGACACCGGAGGAATACCTTGTGTGTATCAAACATCGGAACGTTACAGGGTCACTATAAAGGTGCTCTATAGGTATCTCCGAAGGTGTCCATTGAGTTAGCATGGATCAAGACTGGGATTTGTCACTCCGTGTGACGGAGAGGTATCTCGGAGCCCACTCGGTAATACAACATCACATATAAGCCTTGCAAGCAATGTGACTAAAGTGTTAGTCAAGGGATCTTGTATTACGAAATGAGTAAAGAGACTTGCCGGTAACGAGATTGAAATAGGTATAGGGATACCGACGATCAAACTCAGGCAAGCAACATACCGAAGGACAAATGGAATGTTATACGGGATTATATGAATCCTTGGCATAGAGGTTCAACCGATAAGATCTTCGTAGAATATGTCGGATCCAATATGGACATCCAGGTCCTGCTATTGGATATTGGCCGGGGAGTGTCTCAGGTCACGTCTACATAGTCCTCGAACCCGCAGGAGGCTATCACTTCAAGAGGTACAAGAGCTATGTGTTGAACTATAACATGCAAGGGATGAACAAGTCACCCGACGAGTTATTCGCGATGCTGAAAGGCGCAGAGTCAGAACTACGGAAAGAGCATCAAGTGTTGATGGTAAATAGGACCACTGGTTTCAAGAAAAACGACAAAGGCAAGAAGGGTAACTCCAAGAAGAGCGGAAAGACGGTTGCCAATCCGATGAAGAAACCCAAGGCTAGACCTAAGCCGGAAACAGAGTGCTATTATTGCAAGGGGATGGGTCACTCGAAGCGCAACTGCCCTAAGTATTTGGCTGATAAGAAGGCGGCCAACGCCAAACCAGGTATATGTGATATACATGTTATTGATGTGTACTTAACCAGCTCTCGTAGTAGTGCCTCAGTATTTGATACCGGTTCTGTTGCTCATGTTTGCAACTCGAAGCAGGGACTGCGTAATAAACGAAGGCTGGCGAAGTATGAAGTGACGATGCGCGTGGGAAATGGTTCCAAGGTTGATGCAATCGCTGTCGGCGCAATGTCACTTCCATTACCATCAGGATTAGTTATGAACTTAAATAATTGTTATTTAGTGCCTGCGTTAAGTATGAACATTATATCCGGATCTTCTTTATTGCGAGACGGTAACTCATTTAAGTCAGAGAAGAATGGTTGTTCTATTTTTATGAGTAATATCTTTTATGGTCATGCAACCAGTGTGAGGGGTTTGTTCATATTGAATCTTGATTGTGATGACACACATATACATAACATTGATACCAAAAGATGTAGAGTTAACAATTATAGCACCACGTTTTTGTGGCACTGCCGCTTAGGTCATGCTGATGGGATTTTGGAGTCACTTGATCTCTAATCACTTGACACATGCGAACCATGCCTCATGGGCAAGATGACTAAGACTCCGTTCTCCGGAACAATGGAGCATGCAAGTGACTTGTTGGAGAACATACATACTAATGTGTGCGGTCCGATGAGTGTGGAGGCGCGTGGAGGATATCGTTATTTTCTCACCTTCACTGATGATTTGAGTAGGTATGGATATATCTACTTGATGAAGCACAAGTCTGAAACGTTTGAAAAGTTCAAACAATTTTGGAGTGAAGTTGAAAATCATCATAACAAGAAGATCAAGTTCGTATGATCTGATCGAGGGGGTGAATATCTGAGTTTTGAGTTTGGTGCTCACTTAAGACAATGTTGAATCGTTTCACAGTTGACACAGCGTGGAACAACACAACGTAATGGTGTATCCGAACGTTGTAATCGTACTTTGTTAGATATGGTGCGATCTATGATGTCTCTTACCGATTTGCCATTATCATTTTGGGGTTATGAATTAGAGACAGCTGCATTCACTTTAAATAGGGCGACATCAAAATCCATTGAGAAGACACCATATGAGCTATGGCATGGCAAGAGGCCAAAGTTGACGTTTCTTATAGTTTGGGGATGTGATGCTTATGTCAAAAAGCTTCAGCCAGAAAAGCTGGAACCCAAAGCGGAAAAGTGCGTCGTCATAGGTTACCTAAAAGAGATAGTTGGGTAGACCTTCTATATCAGATCCAAGGGCAAAGTGTTTGTTGCTAAGAATGGAGCTTTTCTTGAGAAGGAGTTTCTCTCGAAAGAATTGAGTACGAGGAAGATAGAACTTGATGAGGTTGTAGAACCTCCGCTCCCTCTAGATGGTGGCGCAGAGCAAGGGGAAACCTATGTCGAGGCAACACTCATTGAGGATGAAGCGAATGATGATGATCCATGAAGCTTCGGATCAAGTTACTATCGAACCTCGCAGGTCGACAAGATCACGTACTGCTCCTGAGTGGTACGGTAATCCTGTCTTATCTATCATGTTGTTAGACAACAATGAGCGTGCAAATTATGAAGAAGCAATGGTGGGCCCGGATTCCAACAAATGGCTGGAGGTCATGATGTCCGATATAGGATCTATGTATGAAAACAAAGTATGTACTTTGGAAGTATTACCTGAAGGCCGCAAGGCTATTCAGAACAAATGGATCTTTAAGAAGACGACGGACGTAGATGGTAATGTGACCGTTTGTAAAGCTCGACTTGTGGCAAAGGGTTTTTCACAAGTTCAAGGAGTTGACTACGATGAGACGTTCTCACCCGTAGTGATGCTTAAGTCCGTCCGAATCATGTTAGCAATAGCTGCATTTTTGGATTATGAAATCTCGCAGATGGATGTCAAAACGGAGTTCCTTAACGGTTTTCTTAAGGAAGAGTTGTATATGATGCAACCCGAAGGTTTTGTCCATCCAAAGAATGCTAACAACGTATGCAAGCTCGAGCGATCCATTTATGGATTGGTGCAAGCATCTCGGAGTTGGAATAAGCGCTTTGATGAGGTGAACAAATCATTTGGGTTTATACAAGTTGTTGGAGAATCTTGTATTTACAAGAAAGTGAGTGGGAGCTCTATAGCGTTTCTAATATTATATGTGGATCACATATTGCTGATTGGAAACAATGTGGAGTTTTTAGAGAGCGTAAAGGATTACTTGAACAAATGTTTTCAATGAAAGACCTAGGAGAAACTACTTACATATTAGGCATTAAGATCTATAGGGATAGATCAAGGCGCCTAATGGGACTTTCACAAAGCACATACATTGATAAAGTTTTGAAGAAGTTCAAAATGGAACAGTCCAAGAAAGGTTTCTTGCCAGTATTACAAGGTATAAAGTTGAGTAAGACTCAGTGTCCAGTAACTGCGGAAGATAGAGAAAAGATGAATACCGTCCCCTATGCTTCAGCCATAGGGTTTGTCATGTATGCAATGTTGTGCACAAGACCGGATGTCAGCCTGGCCATAAGTATGGCAGGCAGGATTCAAAGTAATCCAGGAGTGTATCACTAGACGGCGGTCAAGAATATTCTGAAGTACCTGAAAAGGACTAAGGAAATGTTTCTCGTTTATGGAGGTGACGAAGAGCTCGTCGTAAAGGGTTACGTCTATGCAAGCTTTGACAACGATCCGGATGGCTCTAAGTCTCAAACCAGATACTTATTTATTCTTAATGGGGGTGCGGTAAGCTGGTGAAGCACCAGGCAAAGCATCGTAGCAGATTCTACATGTGAAGCGGAGTACATGGCTGCCTCGGAGGCAACTAAGGAGGGTGTCTGGATGAAGCAGTTCACAACGGATCTTGGAGTTGTGCCAAGCGCACTGAATCCAATAACTTTGTTCTGTGACAACACTAGTGCCATTGCTTTAGAAAAGGAACCAAGGTTTCACAAGAAGACCACACACATCAACCGATGCTTCAACCTCATCCTCTATGTCGAAGGAGAGGACGTAAATATTTGCAAAGTGCACATGGATCTGAATGTTGTAGATCCAGTGACTAAACCTCTTCCACGAGCGAAGCATGATCAACACCAGAACTGTGTGGGTGTTAGATTCATTCCAATGTAAATCGCATGGCGATGTGAGACTAGATTATTGACTCTAGTGCAAGTGGGAGACTGTTGGAAATATGCCCTAGAGGCAATGATAAAATAATAATTATTATAATTCCTGTTTCAAGATAATCGTTTATTATCCATGCTATAATTGTATGAATGAAAGCATAGATACATGTGTGGATATATTGACAAAACAATGTCCCTATTGAGCCTCTAGTTGACTAGCCAGTTGATCAAGGATGGTTAAGGTTTTCTGACCATATGCAAGCGTTGTCACTTGATAACTGGATCACATCATTAGGAGAATGATGTGATGGACAAGACCCAAATTATAGACGTAGCATGTGATCGTGTCAGTTTGTTGCTATTGTTTTATGCATGTCAAGTATTCATTCCTATGACCAAGAGATCATGTAACTCACTGACACCGGAGGAATACCTTGTGTATATCAAATGTCACAACGTTACTGGGTGACTATAAAGGTGCTCTACAGGTATCTCCGAAGGTTTCCGTTGAGTTAGCATGGATCAAGACTGGGATTTGTCACTCCGTGTGACGGAGAGGTATCTCGGGGCCCACTCGGTAATACAACATTACATATAAGCCTTGCAAGTAGTGTGACTAAAATGTTAGTCATGGGATCTTGTATTACGGAACGAGTCAAGAGACTTGCCGGTAACGAGATTGAAATAGGTATAGGGATACCGACGATCAAATCTCGGGCAAGCAACATACCGAAGGACAAAGGGAATGTTATACGGGATTATATGAATCCTTGGCACAGAGGTTCAACTGATAAGATATTCATAGAATATGTAGGATCCAATATGGACATCCTGGTCCCGCTATTGGATATTGTCCGGGGAGTGTCTCAGGTCATGTATACATAGTTCTCGAACCCGTAGGGTCTGCCCACTTAAGGTTCGGTGACGTTTCGGTATAGTTGAGTTATTGGTGTTGGTGACCGAAGGTTTTCCGGAGTCTTGAATAAGATCACAGACATCATGAGGGTTTCCGGAATGGTCCGGAAACGAAAATTAATGTATAGGATGGTTTCATTTGGTCACCGGAAAGATTTTGGGCTTTACCGGGAGTGTACCAGGATTGACGAATGTGTTTCGGGTTTTCACCGAGAGGGGCCCACCCACCTGGGATTGAGCCCAATAGTCCTTGGGTGGAGCACCAGCCCTTAGTGGGCTAGTGATGCCAGCCCAAGTGGGCTATGTTGCCACAATAAGAAAACCAAAGAATAAAATAGAGGGAGGTAGGAAGGAAGAGGAGGAGTCCTCCTTCCCAAACCGAATTGGAGTTGGAGTCCTCCTCCTCCTTTCGGCCGGTGCCCTAGGGGATCCCTTGAGCCCCAAAGCTAGCCCCTCCCCTCCTCCTATATATACTAGAGGTTTTAGGGTTTTTGATACACAACTTTGCAACGTGCAACTCAAACCTATACCTCGTAGTTCTTCCTCTAGATCGGATTTCTACGGAGCTCGGGCGGAGCCCTGCAGGAATAGATCATCACCATCTCCGGCGCGCCGTCACGCTGCGGGAGAACTCATCTACTTCCCTGTATCTCTTGCTGGACCAAGAAGGCAGAGATCGTCATCGAGCTGTACGTGTGCTGAACGCGGAGGTGCCATTCGTTCGGTACTAGATCGGGACGGATAGTGGGACGACAGTGATTTGAATCACGAAGTTGTACCACTACATCAACCGCGTTCCTTAACGCTTCCTGCTGAGCGATCTACAAGGGTATGTGGATCCGATCTCCCCCTCGTAGATGAACATCACCATGATAGGTCTTCGTGTGCGTAGGAATTTTTTTGTTTCCCACGCAACATTCCCCAACACCCCTATCCATATTAAGGCTCGATCCCAAATATGCATAGTGCCACATCTTGGACGTTATAATACAAGTGTGAGTGCTACAAAATGTCCAAAGATGGAATGTTGTGTTGCCACATTTTGAAAAAAATTTACACATGTTGTTGTCGATTAAATTCCTTGCAAGTACATACTTTGGAGGTGGACACAACAAGCAATCTTAGGGGTATCGTCTACTGTTCAGGCAGTGCCTGATGAGCCTCCAACAGCATTGATGAAGCAACTCCGTCATACAAACTTATAAATGGATTTTGCTAGTCTTGCAAGGGTTGATAGTGGGTCAGATGCTATGGCAGCAATTTTGAAGAAGCACATGAGGGCAGCACGCGCAGAGCTTAACCACTTTAACAAGGCGAAGAAAAAGAAGGGAAAAGGTCCTGCTAATCCTAGTGTCACCCGTGCACATCCTCCTAGTGATCATATTCCTCCCCCTGATGGTCATACAACACAACCTACTTATCCTATGCCACCCCCTTGAGGTGGTCCAACCACAACAGGCCCAGGTGGGTCTGCCCCAATGGAAGGACTTCGTAGGGATCCACCTAAATCAATGACTAAAGGCTGCACAAAGAGTAAAAGGCTAGAGTCGACACTTGTGTTGCATCCAAAGTGAAATAACAAGTGCTCCTTTTGAAGTTCAGTTAACCTTAATACTGCCAATTACCTAGGGCAGTCGGTTTGAGAGGATCATAACTTCATATGTATTGGCTGTTGGATCGTAACTTCCTCTTTTTACGTGTTTTTAGTTGCAAGTTAGCAATTTATACATGGAAGACAAGCAACTATTGTTTTATACATGAGACAACTATGATTTGGTCGGACTATAAATAACTTTAGTGAAGCCATACCTTTTGGTTTTATCATTTTCGTGTTTTAGTGCTATAAAAATTACATTTTGTGACATTTGTTTTGCCCAAAAAAATTCTATTATTCTTAGACTATTTCGGTTGAAGGCTATGGGTTCATCATGGTTTCTGGCAAAAATGTTGCAACAAAAAGTGGCAACTGATGTGACAAATGTATGCAAACATATGTAACTCTTAAAGGTACACCTAGTTAATACATAGTTATGCGGTGGCGAAAATAAACCTTGAAAACTAGCTGCAATCATGATGAGAGCTTAAGGATATCACGCCATGGCGCCTTGTTCGCTTTGGTGTTTACTAATGCATCTGTGAGAATCCTCCTGATGTTAGTGATATTGCTAGGACTAAAGTGTGGCACAACTCTGGCTTCCCAAACATTTGCAAGTTTCGCAACAAAAAACCTGCAATAAAACCTTGTGCACCAAAAAGGAAAAAAGATGCACATGAAGTTGTGAGCATTGTAGAAAAAAGGAGGAGCAGAAGCGTTGTTCTTGGATTTCTTGTGTATATGAGACAAACGGAGGGAGGATAAGAAACTCATTGTTTTGTTGTGGAACAACGATATTATGCAAGCCAAAATTATTAGGATTCTACGGGATTCATTATAGTGTTGATCCCATAGGGAAGGCGCAGTTGGTGCAATCAACCTTGCATTGTCATCCAGAGTTTTGCTATTTGTGAGAGTTCTCCATGAATCAAGAACCTCTAACCACCGATCCCTCATGTTGACAATGAACAACCAATAGTGGTTCCCTGTTATAGGATTTGCGGGGTCTAGGTTTTTTCAGAATTGGGATCATTATCTACATGATGTGATGAATAAAGTGAATACAAAGTAAAAAAGGGGCAGTAGATCCACCAAACAAATCTAAAAATAGTAAAATCTAGACTAACCATATCTTTTAAATCCATGTGATTTTTCTTATCGAAACTTTTCCTTATCTCTTGTGTGTTCTGAATCATGTGTTGAAACCTTATCTAGTATAAGCAAACAACATGAAAATTACTAGCAACTATTTTCACCCATGCAGGCAAAAGTGCTTGGTAACATCACACATATCAAGGAAGATGTTTTTTTTGATAAAAGAGAGATAATTAGCACACAATAGTGGGAACAAAACTAAAAAAAATCTATACTTCATGATAATTTTGCAAGTATTCTAGCAACTTTTGTTGGTTATGTACACAAAAACTTACATGATTATATGCAACTCTTGTTGAGAAAAACTCATACAGTTCTTCTAAAATAAATTACATATGTGAGGAACAAATAATGGAACAACCATATCAGATTTTAATGAATATTTACCGAATCTGATTGGCATGATGATCTTGTTTGAGTTTGGAGGCAAGTTCCGCATTATAGACTCGATAATTAGCTCAAAAACATGAGTCTTAATGAACCCTTGATTCTTCATTAAGTCTGCAAGTTCTCTCAGAGTGAGATAGTAGCCGTCGTTAGCAATGATAATAGGGTTGCAAAAAGAAGTTAGAAACAAATAGATAACGATTATGCTTCAAATTTCTGAGTATGACCAATCTCATACATGTTAGAAAGAAAATAGTACAAAAATATTTAAAATCTTTTGTCGATGACTTAGTTGGCTATGGTGTTAGGGTATGTTGCTAGAATATCTAGCCGCCTTAACTTTATAGATCACTTGCGTAACAAATGTACTGATAGTTGCTTGGAAAAAAATTGGTTGGTTCTCTTGGTAAAAAACAAAGTGGTTAGACAGAGGCAATGTACCTCTTGTCTTCTTGTCGAGTCTGCTCTTCACTCGATCTTGCAGGCAGAATGACGGAAGCATATAGCTTGTTTATGGGTGGACTGCAATGGAAATGCCTTTCCTCGTTGTAGTTGCGTGCACATGGTTGTTTGTTTGCTTTGTTGTATGATGACTACCAAGTGTTGGTGGTGCAGCTGGTTTTGTTGGCAGATGCATCACTCTTGGCCTAAGTTGCCACATTTTCACTATTTGATGCCTTCAAATAGTTTTCAGCTTGATCATTGATATGCATCACTATTTTGCTTGCACATAGTGCTGCTTGTATAGTAGTTGTACTACGGGTTTGCTTGAACCCTCTAACTTTGTTAGAAAGCATAGCTTCGCAAAACCTGGAGTTGCCTTTGTATTTCTGGCAAATGCTTAATTTGCAAATGTGGTTGTCTGACTAGTTGTTGGCATTTGCATGGTTTGATCCTTTGCTTCATTCTTTCTTCTGTACACAAGAGCTAAATCATCCAAAGCATCACAAGTTACTACAGTTGGTTGTTCTATGAAGGTCACCTTCCTCTATTTCTTTCGGGTTGTGGTGGTTTTTTTCCAGGTGCTACAACTACTTTAGGTACATGTGCTAGTGGCATGTCAACATAGTCCAAACCACATACTTGTTGCATTACTTCAACGTGTATCCTGCAAGAGCAAAAATCTTCCATGCTGAAGTCCCACAGTTTTTTAAATTCCAGACTGTCAACTAGCTCATCAAAAATCTTTTTCTTTTCTCACTCAAGTGAGACACCACCTCAAACATAACCAACCTCAAGGAGGGGGATTTCAGGAATACTGCTCTTCTTCGTGATATCTAGGTTCACAATATCTATTAGAGTTTCTGGAATTTCCTATTCTTGACTATTTTTCTTCTTCTAAATCTAGTATTGCATTGATGAGTTCTCGTAGCTTTCCGAGCTGTTGTCAACTGCGTCATCACATCCTGGTTTTCTCCATCGTCGCTAGAACAACTGTTCTTGCATGTGTCTATGCTCTCACCACCAACATCCCCGTTACCACCACCCCCACCTTTGTCAGCATCACCATCCTTGTCCTCCTCGTTGTTTCCATTATTTTCATCCTCCTCCTCCTCTTCTTCATCTCCATTGTCTTCGTCCTCATCATCTTATCCACCCACATCATCATCTGCTGCCTTTTCCTCATATTCTTCGGCATACTCTTCGTCCTCCCTTCCTTTTTCAACTTCATCATTCTCTCCATCCCGGCGTTGCCTGACATTAGCACTTGTGTTGGTTTCTCCAATGTTCCAATCACCATCATCCCCGTTGCAGTTGGAGTCGTCTTCATCAATGTTTGTTTCTTCAATTGCAATGTCGTCAGTGGTGTCATCCTCTGAGTTGTATGATTCCTTGTCACTAGGTAGTGTCTGACTGTCACCCACCCCCGCATGGTGTCTTTTACTTGGATGTTGAGTGCTTGGCCCACTAGCTCCATGTCCACTAGTTGTGCCGTCATCGTCATCGAGTTTGCGATACCCTGCACAAGCTTGCCCATTGAATGTGATATTTCATAACAGATTTCATGCCGCACCCCGACGAGTTTCTTTTGTTTCTGCATAGATATTAAGAGAAGTGAGAAAAATGCATTAGATCACAGCTCAAAATAGAATACAAATAAATACATAAGCTTCATACAAGTTGTGGAGTGTGACTTACATTTGTGTCATATGAGGTAGGGAGCCTTGTCGCTACGAACTTTTTGACATAATCGAGACTACCAAATAAGCTTTCATTAGCACATCGAGCAAACTCTATCTTGAGCTGTGTTTTTGGTGAGGAAAAATGCAAACAAACAATGAAAATTAGGAGAACTTGTGTGTGAGCAACTCTGTATGTAGAAAAGAAATGTTTCTAAAAGGTTGGTTCACCAAATTTCTTGTGAGCATGTGAACATTGCATGTGTGGTTGCCTAATTGTATGCTTTTATTGCCTAATATTTACTTGAAAATTTGCGTGATATTCATGTGCTGGTTGCTTAACAACAAAAACACATGGGTACCAAATAAAAAGGAAAATAATTTTTTTGGAAAAGGTAATATGAGTTGTCAATGATTGCATACATGGTTGTCTAATATGTTGGGGTATTGCTTATCATTTAGTTACCAAGTTGGCGGACATTTCAGTTTTGCTGTTACCAATGTCTTAAAATGGGGTGAGTTTCTTTTATATATTGAATCCAATGTATTAAAATGTGGACTAAATTGCATGAATGTCCATGTGCTGCAGAAACAAAACTAGAATTGGTTCATCCTCAACATACCCTCAACTTGCCGAACTCCCATATCCCTTTTTATCCTTTTAATAACCTTGGCAATAAGCTTAGAGTTCCAAACTAATACTCTTGGTATTGTGCTAGCAATGTGTTCATCCATGTCCAATGACTCCAGGTATAGCAGCTGCATTAAGAAGCATTGAAATACAATCACATAAACAACAAAGTAGGAAAGTGGAAAGTTCATAACAAAGTAATAAGGGAGAAGAGGCATGTTAGACTCACTACTAGGTGCATTACACAATAACAAACTAAAATTTTGTCAAGTGCCCCCACAAACGCCAATGTTAGTTGATCAACTATAAATTGGCATATATTGGTCATTGTTATTGCATCGACATGCATGCCAACGAGATAGCACCATGGAAATATATTCAAACTTGTGGTAGGAGCAAGGAAACACGATAAAGCAACTGCCAACCAAGTGCGCAAGAAATGATCGTCTGCTGCCCCTGCCATGTCCTTTATCATTTTGCACCATGATATTAGTGATGGTGAACCTTTGCCACCGATGTTGAATATTGCATTCATTTGAGTTGTGTAATCTGCTCTATTCTCATAACACACCTTCCTCCCCCTGTTTGGCAGACCCCATATCCTATGAACACTAGCTGCTTCTAATTGAATCTTACCCCTCTCAAGAATGACGGGTTGTGACATTTCAGGGTCATAATGCTTCGTAACCGACTAACTCAAATCTCCCGGCATGATGTTGGTTGAAATATCGAAAAGTCCTCCAAATTATTTTCCAATTATCACATCCTTACGAGAGCGCACTAGGTCTTTGTTTACCTTGAAAAGCCTTGCAGGTGATGCCCTATTTCTCCGACCCTATAAGCATGAGATGGTGGCTCAATGCGACAGGAAACAAAGAAACCATGCAACAAACTAAAATAAAAAAGCAAGTATTCAAAATGCTTGTGTACTATGAAAAAAATGCTCATATAAAGTGAATTCCATTTAACTTATAACTTTCAACATGTGTGTAATTAAAAATGACTTGCCAGCAACTATTCATAAACTTTCCTCACATGTACAGATCCCTTGCCTACATTTTCTAGTGGACTTCCTTATGCATGATGATTGAGAGGGATAAAATTACTGAGTTACCACACATCCGCCACACATGATAAGCAACATAGGAAAAACTCATGAGCATGAGACTTAAGACATAAAATGGGGAGTTGGAAAATATACTAAGTGATCACGTAATTACCACGTTTTCGGTTGTCTTTCTGCGCTTTGGCTTCGGTTTCAAATCTTGCATGGTGTCATTGGCTTCTACATCATCGTCTGGCGCACCATCACTACTATTAATATCTGATGGGCTCTACCCGTGAAGTGCGGCCTCCTTAGTGTGCCTAGGCTTGTAGCTAATCGTCTGCATGTTCTGTTCCTGTGATGGGTGTACCTCCATTGGAAGATGCTGATTGGTTAAGTACAAAAAGAGTCGCATATCTTGAACATGAAAAACACCACTACCGCGTGTCATCGTTGCGCCCCCTTACCACAATATCAGTTATAGCTTGTTGGCTTGGTTGTGCACCCTCACCATCATTTCTTTTGCTTGACTCCGACATTGTTGATGCTGCACAAATACAAAAATTATATGAGCAAAATGATGAAAAAGTTTGTCTGCTGATGCATTATTGTGGTATGTTGTTTAATGCCTCACAAAAATGACACAGTATGTTGCATGCTATTGTGGAAACCTATCTCACTTCTGAAAATTAAAAAAATGTCAACTGTTAGTTAAAGGTCAGGCAACTCATATACTAGACCTGGCAACTATTGGTTAAAAGCGAGAAACTCATATACCGGCTCTTGGCAGATTGCCATACAACCTCAATTAAGCATCATTTAACATGATTTCACTTTGCAAAAAATATACATCATAGTGGCATGCAACTCATGTTCCCAAACTCACGAACCTCTCTATATTCGACAAAACAGACAACAACAGCCAGGCAACTCCTTCACAAAAAGCAAACCAACTATTTGATCCTACCAACAAAAAATTATGCATAATCTCATAGCAAGTGAACTAACCTCAGTCAGACAACTCTTGTGAAAATCTGAGGCAACTAACACAAGTTGCACAACTCCTACAAAAATCGTTCAATTTCTAAATGAAAATGTTGGGGAACATTGCATGGGAAAGAAAAAATTTCCTATGCACATGAAGACCTATCATGGTGATGTTCATCTACGAGAGGGAGATCGTATCCACATACCCTTGTAGATCGCTAAGCGGGAAGCGTTACGAAACGCGGTTGATGTAGTGGAACAACTTCGTGATTCAAATCACCGTCGTCCCAAGTAAAACTCGATGATGATCTCCGCCTTCTTGATCTAGCAAGAGAGACGGGGAAGTAGATGATTTCTCCGGCAGCGTGACGGTGCACCGGTGATGGTGATGATCTATTCCTACACGGCTCCGCCCGAGCTCTACAGAAAACTGATTTAGAGGAAGAACTATGAAGTAGAGGTTTAGGGTTGCACGTGGCAAAGTTGTGTCTCAAAAAGCCCTAAACCTCAAGTATATATAGGAGAAGCCAAGAGGTGGTGCTTGCCCTTGGGGCGCCGACCGAAGGGAGGAGGGATCCTCCTCCAAGTTGGTTTGGAGGGAGGAGTCCCTACCTTCCTTCCCACTTCCTTTTTTTCTTTCTTTCCTTTTTTCTTTTCTTTTTCTTTGATTTTTTCCTCTCGGCCGAAATAGGCCACTTGGGCTGGCCTCACCAGCCCACTAAGGGATGGTGCGCCACCCTTGGGCTGTTAGGTTCACTCTTGGGTGGGTGGGCCCCTCCCGGTATAAACCCGGAACCCATTCGTCACTCCCAGTACAATGCCGGTAATGCCTGAAATCTTTACGGAGGCCAAATGAAACAATCCTAAATACCAATCTTCGTTTCCGGACCATTCCAAAAACCCTCGTGGCGGCCATGGTCTCATCCGGGACTCCGAACAAACCTTCGGTCACCAACACCTATAACTCAACTATACCGAAATGTCACCAAACCTTAAGTGTGCATATCCTGTGGGTTCGAGAACTATGCAGACATGACCCGAGACACTCCCCTGTCAATATCTAACAGCAGGACCTAGATGTCCATATTGGATCCTACATATTCTACGAAGATCTTATCGGTTGAACATCCGTGCCAAAGATTCATACAATCCCGTATATCATTCCCTTTGTCCTTCGTTATGTTACATGCCCGAGATTTGATCGTCGCTATGCGATTTACATTGGAATGAATCTAACACCCATACAGTCTGGTGTTGATCATGCAACATTCAGATCCGTGTGCACTTTGCAAATATTTACGTCCTCTCCTTCGACATAGTCGCGGATGAGGTTGAAGCGTCGTTTGATGTGTCCGGTCTTCTTGTGAAACCTTGGTTCCTTGGCTAGAGAAATGGCACTAGTGTTGTCACAGAGTAGAGTTATTGGATTTAGTGCGCTCGGCACAATTCCAAGATCCGTCATGTACTGCTTCATCCAGACACCGTCCTTAGCCGCCTCTGAGGCAACCATGTACTCCGCTTCACATGTAGATTCTGTTACGATGCTTTGCTTGGAACTGCACCAGCTTATCGCACCCCCATTGAGAATAAATACGTATCCGGTTTGAGACTTAGAGTCATCCGGATCAGTGTCAGAGCATGCATCGACGTAACACTTTACAACAAGATCTTCATCACCTCCATAAACGAGAAACATTTCCTTAGTCCTTTACAGGTACTTCAGAATATTCTTGACGACCACCGAGTGTTTCACTCCTGGATCACTTTGAAACCTGTCTGTCATACTTATGGCCAGGCAGACGTCCGGTCTCGTGCACAACATTGCATACATGATAGACCCTATGGCTGAAGTATAAGGTATGGTACCCATCTTTTCTCTATCTTCTGCAGTTACTGGACACTGTGTCTTACTCAACTTTATACCTTGTAGCACTGGCAAGAACCCCTTCTTGGATTGCTCCATTTTGAACTTCTTCAAAACTTTATCAAGGTATGTGCTCTGTGAAAGTCCTATTAGACGCCTCGATCTATCCCTATAGATCTTAATGCCTAATATGTAAGCAACTTCTCCTAGGTCTTTCATTGAAAAACATTTGTTCAAGTAATCCTTTACGCTCTCTAAAACTCCACATTGTTACCAATCAGCAATATGTCATCCACATATAATATTAGAAACACTATAGAGCTCCCACTCACTTTCTTGTAAATACAAGATTCTCCAACACTTGTATAAACCCAAATGCCTTGATCACCTCATCAAAGCGCTTATTCCAACTCCGAGATGCTTGCACTAGTCCATAAATGGATCGCTGGAGCCTGCATACTTTGTTATCATTCTTTGGATCGACAAAAACTTTGGGTTGCATCATATACAACTCTTCCTTAAGAAAACCATTAAGGAACGCCGTTTTGACATCCATCTGCCAGATTTCATAATAAAAAAATGCAGCTATTGCTAACATGATTCGGACGAACTTGAGCATCGCTACCGGTGAGAATGTCTCATCGTAGTCAACTCCTTGAACGTGTGAAAAACCCTTTGCCACAAGTCGAGCTTTATAAACTGTCACATTACCGCCCGCGTCCGTGTTCTTCTTAAAGATCCATTTGTTCTGAATAGCCTTGCAACCTTCAGGTAATACTTCCAAAGTCCACACTTTGTTTTCATACATAGATCCTATCTCGGACTTCATGGCCTCTAACCATCTATTGGAATCCAGGCCCACCATTGCTTCTTCATAATTCGCAGGCTCATTGTTGTCTAACAACATGATAGATAAAGACAACATTCCCGTACCACTCGGGAGCAGTACAAGATCTTATCGACCTGCAAGGTCCGATAGTAACTTGATCCAAAGCTTCATGATCATCATCATTAGCTTCCTCCTCAACCGGTGTTGCCTCGACAGAGATTTACCTCTGCCATGCGCCACCATCTAGAGGGAGCAGAGGTTCCACAACCTCATCAAGTTCTATCTTCCTCCCACTCAATTCTTTTGAGAGAAACTCCTCCTCAAGAAAAGGTCCGTTCTTAGCAACAAACACTTTGCCCTCGGATCTGAGATAGAAGGAGTACCCAACTGTATCTTTTGGGTAACCTATGAAGATGCACATTTCCGATTTGGGTTCCATCTTTTCAGGCTGAAGCTTTTTGACATAAGCATCGCATCCCCAAACTTCAAGAAACGACAACTTTGGCCTCTTGCCATGCCATAGCTCGTATGGTGTCGTCTCAACGGATTTTGATGGTGCCCTATTTAAAGTGAATGCAACTGTCTCTAATGCATAACCCCAAAATGATAATGGCAAATCGGTAAGAGACATCATAGATCGCACCATATCTAACAAAGTACGATTATGACGTTCGGACACACCATTACGCTGTGGTGTTCTAGGCGGCGTCAACTGTGAAGTGATTCCACGTTGTCTTAAGTGAGCACCAAACTCGAAACTCAGATATTCGCCCCTCGATCAGATCGTAGGAACTTGATCTTCTTGTTACGATGATTTTCAACTTCACTCTGAAATTGCTTGAACTTTTCAAACGTTTCAGACTTGTGCTTCATCAAGTAGATATATCCATACCTACTCAAATCATCAGTTTAGATGAGAAAATAACGATATCCGCCGCGTTTCTCCACACTCATTGGACCGCACAAATCAGTATGTATGATCTCCAACAAGTCACTTGCACGCTTCATTGTTTCGGAGAACTGAGTCTTAGTCATCTTGCCCATGAGGCATAGTTCACACGTGTCAAGTGATTCAAAATCAAGTGACTCCAAAAGCCCATCAGCATGGAATTTCTTCATGTGCTTTACACCAATATGACCTAAGCGGCAGTGCCACAAAAAGGTGGCACTATCATTGTTAACTCTACATCTTTTGGTCTCAATGTTATGTATATGTGTGTCATCACAATCAAGATTCAATATGAACAAACCCCTCACATTGGGTGCATGACCATAAAAGATATTACTCATAAAAATAGAACAACCATTATTCTCTGACTTAAATGAGTTACCGTCTCGCAATAAAGAAGATCCGGATATAATGTTCATGCTTAACGCACGCAATAAATAACAATTATTTAAGTTCATAACTAATCCTAATGGTAACTTAAGTGAGACTGTGCCGACGGCGATTGCATCAACCTTGAACCATTTCCCACGCGCATCGTCACTTCATCCTTCGCTAGCCTTCATTTATTCCGTAGTTCCTGCTTCGAGTTGCAAATATGAGCAACAGAACAAGTATAAAATACCTAGGCACTACTACGAGAGTTGTTTAGGTACACATCAATAGCATGTATATCACATATACCTGGTTTGGCGTTGGCCGCCTTCTTATCAGCCAAATACTTGGGGAAGTTGCACTTCGAGTGACCCATCCCCTTGCAATAATAGCACTCAGTTTCCGGCTTAGGTCCAACCTTGGGTTTCTTCGTCGGAGGAGCAATAGCTTTACCGCTCTTCTTGGAGTTACCCTTCTTGCCTTTGCCGCTTTACTTGAAACTAGTGGTCTTATTCACCATCAACACTTGATGTTCTTTCCGGAGTTCTGAATCTACGACTTTCAGCATCGTGAATAACTCACCGGGTGACTTATTCATCCCTTGCATGTTATAGTTCAACACAAAGCTCTTGTAGCTAGGTGGCAGTGATTGAAGAATCCTGTCAGTGATAGCCTCTTGCGGGAGTTAAATCCCAGCTCAGGTAGACGGTTTGAGTACCCAGACATTTTGAGCACATGTTCAGTGACAGACGAATTCTCCTCCATTTTGCAAGCATATAATTTATCGGAGGTCTCATACCTCTTGATCCGGGCATTCTTCTGAAAGGTAAACTTCAACTCCTGGAACATCTCATATGCTCCATGATGTTCAAAGCACCGTTGAAGTCCCGGTTCTAAGACATACAAGACTGCACATTGAACTACTGAGTAGTCCTCCTTACGTGCTTGCCAAGCGTTCAAAACATCTTGGTCAGACGTAGCGGGTGGTTCATCTCCTAGCGCTGCATCAAGGACATAATTCTTTTTCCCAGTTTGTAGGATGAGACTTAGATAACAAGCCCGGTCTACAAAGTTGCTACCATCATCTTTCAGGTTAGCTTTCTCTAGGAACGTATTGAAATTCATGGTTGCTACTGCGTGAGCCATTGATCTACAACATAAAATATTGCAAAGTGGACTTAGACTATGTTCAAGACAATTAGAGTTTAGCTAATCAAATTACTAATAAACTCCCACTCAAATAGACATCCCTCTAGTTACTTGAGTGTGGCATGATCCAAATTCACTAACTCAAGTCCGATCATCACGTGAGTTGAGTGTAGTTCCAATGGTAAACATCTCTATGTTAATCATATCAACTATATGATTCATGCTCGACCTTTCGGTCTCTTGTGTTCCGAGGCCATGTCTGCACATGCTAGGCTCGTGAAGTTTAACCCGAGTGTTCCGCGTGTGCAACTGTTTTGCACCCGTTGTATGTGAACGTTGAGTCTATGACACCCGATCATCACGTGGTGTCTCGCAACGACGAACTGTCGCAACGGTGCATAGTTGGGGAGAACACAATTTTATCTTGAAATTTTAGTGAGGGATCACCTTATAATGGTACCCTCGTTCTAAGAAAGATAAGGTGCATAAAAGGATTAACATCACATGCAATTCATAAGTGACATGATATGGCCATGATCTTGTGCTTCTTGATCTCCATCACCAAAGCACCGGCATGATGTTCATCATCACCGGTGCCACATCATGATCTCCATCATCATGATCTCCACCAACGTGCCGCCATCGAGGTTGTCGTGCTATCTATGATATTACTACTAAAGCTACAACCTAGCAATATAGTAAACGCATCCGCAAACACAAACGTTAGTTTAAAGACAACCATATGGCTCCTGCTGGTTGCCATAGCATCGATGTGCAAGTCGATATTTAACTATTACAACATGATCATCTCATACATCCAATATATCACAACATGTCTTTGGCCATATCACATCACATGCATACCCTGCAAAAACAAGTTAGACGTCCTCTAATTTGTTGTTGCATGATTTATGTGGCTGCTATGGGTATCTAGTATGATTGTATTTTACTTACGCAAAACCACAACGGAGATGTGCAAATTTCCATTTAACCTCTCTCCAAGGAACGCCTCAGTCAAATCGAATTCAACTAAAGTTGAAGAAACAGGTACCCGTCAATCATCTTTATGCAACAAGTTGCATGTTAGTCGATGAAACCGGTGTCTCATAAGCGTATGAGTAATGTTGGTCCGGGCCGGTTCAATCCAACAATACCGCCGAATCAAGAAAAGACTAAGGAGGGAAGCAAATCGAACATCAGCGCGCACAAAAACTTTTGTTTTCTACTCGACATTACATCTACGCATGAACCTAGCTCATGATGCCACTGTTGGGGAACGTTGCATGGGAAACAAAAATTTTCCTACGCATACGAAGACCTATCATGGTGATGTTCATCTATGAGAGGGAGATCGGATCCACATACCCTTGTAGATCGTTAAGTGGGAAGTGTTAAGAAACGCGGTTGATGTAGTGGAACAGCTTCGTGATTCTAATAACAATCGTCCCACTATCCGTCCCGATCTAGTACCGAACGGACGGCACCTCCGCGTTCAGCACACATATAGATCAATGACGATCTCCACCTTCTTGATCCAGCAAGAGAGAAGGGGAAGTAGATGAGTTCTCTGACAACATGACGGCGCACCGGTGATGGTGATGATCTATTCCTGTAGGGCTCCGCCCGAGCTCCGTAGAAAACCGATCTAGAGGAAGAACTATGAAGTAGAGGTTTAGGGTTGCACGTGGCAAAGTTATGTCTCAAAAAGCCCTAAACCTCAAGTATATATAGGAGGAGCCAAGGGGTAGGGCTCTCCCTTGGGGCGCCGGCTGAAGGGAGGAGGGATCCTCCTCCAAGTCGGTTTGGAGGGAGGAGTCCCTTCCTTCCTTCCCACCTCCTCTTTTTCCCTTTTTCCTCTTGACGGAAATAGCCCACTTGGGCTGGCCTCACCAGCCCACTAAGGGCTTGTGCGCCGCCCTTGGGCTATTAGGTTCACTCTCGGGTGGGTGGGCCCCTCCCGGTATAAACCCGGAACCCATTCGTCACTCCCGGTACACTGCCGGTAATGCCCGAAATCTTTCCGGAGGCCAAATGAAACAATCCTATATATCGATCTTCATTTCCAGACCATTCTGGAAACCCTCGTGACGTCCGTGATCTCATCCAGGACTCCGAACAAACCTTCGGTCACCAGGACCTATAACTCAACTATACTCAAACGTCACCGAACCTTAAGTGTGCTCACCCTACGGGTTCGAGAACTATGCAAACATGACCTGAGACACTCCCCGGTCAATATCCAACAGCGGGACCGGGATGTCCATATTGGATCCAACATATTCTACGAAGATCTTATCGGTTGAACCTCTGTGCCAAGGATTCATACAATCCCGTATATCATTCCCTTTGTCCTTTGGTATGTTACTTGCTTGAGATTTGATCGTCGGTATCCCTATACCTATTTCAATCTCGTTACCGGCAAGTCTATTTACTCGTTCCGTAATACAAGATCCCATGACTAACATTTTAGTTACATTGCTTGCAAGGCTTATAAAGTATCTCGAAGGTGTTGATATGGTACGGTGTGTGCGCGTCCATTTATAGGGTGGGTGTATGTGAGCATTTGTGCTTGTACTTTGTTGAAAAACCTCAACTGTTAGGAAACTTTCTCAGCTTCTTCCTTCTGGTAACCCCGACTTTTTATTAGTGGCTGTGTTGCCCGAGTTTCAATAAAAGTGGTGATGATGTATGTTCGGAGAACTATCGGCAATGTGGCTGCTAACCACCGCGAAACTACCAGACACTATTGGCGCATCAAATCCCTTGGACCCTCGTCAGTGGGTGATGAGGTTATCTCCCATCGGGTACGTACACGATGCTAAAAACTACGAGAAGCTCATGACGACCAAAAAGCCCACATTCATCAAGTACCAATATATCATAACTAGTTGACCCGCTTCGTCGGTGCAAAACCCACTAAAGCCATATTATTGATGAAAATAGTTTCATTTATTCGATACTGACGGTAAAAAGTTTATTTGTTCAATCATGCTATATTGAAAAAAATATCATATTGTGAAACCCGAGTTTCAAAAAAAATAGCGGAGAGACCCGCTGAATTCATGTACACATGAAAATATTTTTTTTGACTTAGTTGGTTTAGTTGTTGGCAAGCACATATGATAACAAATTAGGAAAATGATATGGTTCAATCGGCAGATAATCAATGAAAAATACTTTATATTTTAAATATTTATACATATATATACATGAGCATGCATGTTCTGTTATCTTGTTCTGGTAACAGTTCAAACTTAAATCCAGAATATTTTGAAACAGTTTGCATTTCTTTAATGTCTTTACATTTTTAAAATAATTTAGGTGGATGGTAAGAATCAACTAAAAAAATGAGCCATTCGAACACCATTTTCAACTATTTAGGTGCATGGAGCGTACTTGCATTTTGTTTTTTGTGCCAAAACTGGAATGTACCTTCAGTAATAGGTAGAAGTGATAAACTTTGTTTTCAAGGTACATATTCGGTGTAGTATTTATGTCACACCCTGTTTTCAAATTTGGAGTTTATTAAAACTTTTTAAGCAATTGCTATGAGTGCCATGATTGTCATTGATTGTATGTATTCTTGAGTGTGTGGATCTAAAAATACTTTTTTATAACATGATATTTCCATAAAAATCGTTTTTCTCGTTTTGTTAATTCAAAATCTCGCTTTGGGGTTTGCACTACAAGTCCCTAATTTCAAGGAGGTGCCTTCATCGAAATATTGTATTCTGATTTTAGCACTATTATAACTTTCCAAAATCATGAAATAATTATTTTATAAAATATTTTTCTATTTTAATTGCATGTCCTTTTTTGAGGCCAGAAATGATATTTCTGGGTGCAATTTCTTTTCTACCTTAGAAAAATCTGAGAAAATTTGGAAATACTCAGATGACATATATTTTCCATACATAAGATTTTAAACCCCTATTTATGTTCAAAATATTTGAGCAAACCTTTGAAAACCTATTATGTCTATTTTGACCTTTTAAAATATTTCCAAAGGAAACATTATCAGTAAATTCTTGAAAATTCTAGCATGTTCTCCAAGCTATATTTGGTGAGCATACCAAGTTTCACCTCTCATTCCAAGGTGGTTTGTTTCACCAAATAATCCTAAACCCTCCCTGGTCAGATTCAAGTTGGAGCAACCCTACATTGCAAAGTTTGTCCAGATAGCCTAAAACTTTGCAGGAGTGTACACTACCCCAAATAAGGAGTTCATGCAAAGAATTGGATTTGTGGGGATTAATTTGCTGACATTATTAAGAAGGCATAACTGTCCATTTGGTTTTTTTCACGTTTACATTGTCAAACTTGTCCAATGGAGCTCGAATTTGGTAGAACCTCCTAATATTGCCTAAAACCCAATCCTATTAACTTTCAGCCTCATTGGAAAGGTTTAGCTACCCCCAAACAGAGATCAAACACCTTCAACCAGATTGGTCAAACAACATCTAGCACTCACTACACCCACTCCCTTCATTCCAAACTCCCAGCACAGGTTGCCAGAACCACTCCTCAACTTCAAACGAGTGGCCCCTCCTTAGTTCGATGTGAGTAAGCCAAAATCACCAATTTAGTTTCTGGTTCAAAGCTGACAGCATCTCTTAAACCACCCCCTTTGACCAGCCTTGCTCTTCTCGGTTCCTAGTAACTGAGGGGCAACTAAGCCACCCCCAGACACACCAGCAGGGCCAAAGCATGCCAGAGCGCGCCAACATGCCATGGCATGCCAAAACAGCTCTCTGGATGCGCTACAGGGCGCACCCGAGGCAAGGGAGGCTAACCCCGGCCAGTTCTTACCTCCCCTCGATGTCTCACCACGTCCCCGACAACCATTCGACTCAGGGCAGCCTAAGGGCCCCCTTCTCCCCTCCCTACTCACTCAGGCGGCGCGTGCCCGATTTCAAGCTTTTGGAATATTTCTATAAGAAATATTCTCAATAAATTCCTGTAAAATTCTAGAATGTCACATATGATATCTGTGATGATCTCGCCAAGTTTCATCTCAATCCAAGTTGATTTCATTCACTTAATTATTTTTAAACCCTATCTGTCCAGATCCGAATTTGAGCAACTCTACATTGCCAAGTTTCTCCAATTGTGCTCAAATTTGGTGGACATGTTCTGATACTCCAGTAATGCATCCACACCAAGTGGTGCATCAAGGAGAATAGAAGAACTTGTCCCAAACCCCTCAAAACCTTCTATGTTGATTTCTAACTTTGGGAAACTTTACAATATAAAGTTCCTCCAATTAATCCCAAACTTTTTGGACATGCTTTAATGCTCAAATAATGCCCCCACACCAATTTGTGGATTTGTGGGAATTGATTTGCAT
The DNA here is from genome assembly GCF_904849725.1 of Hordeum vulgare subsp. vulgare. NCBI lineage: Eukaryota > Viridiplantae > Streptophyta > Magnoliopsida > Poales > Poaceae > Hordeum > Hordeum vulgare. The sequence goes on along the minus strand of NC_058518.1, from coordinate 230,048,945 downwards.
GGTTTTATATGCAGAAAGCCATTTCTGCCCATTTCATGGATTTTTCAAGTCTACATTGGAAACTTTCTCTACCAAATCCCAAATTTGGTGTCCAAGCTTATTTTCATCTATTATGTGATCCTGTTAAGTTTCATATCAATTGGAATCCATCTGTTAGCCCTAACATCCATCAAACACCTTGTGTGCATTACTAAAAGTTGTTGCTTTGGCCCCTTCCACTATTTCCCTTGAGATTAAATTCTTACCATAGCTTTATCTAGTCCCGTTTTACCTCCAATAACCTTTCCATAGCCATTGGTCAATTAGTGGAGGATGATTCCTTGTATCTACCTCTCAATTTCTACCTTGGCAGCAGTGTTTACCCCTCTTGCTATACTTCTTCTTAAGCCAAAGCCCCCACATTCTTCCAAGGCATCTCTAGCATGCTAATGCATCATTTCAAATCAAAATATAGCATGCTCATGTGAAAAAATGAGCAGCACATCTGAAACTTGATTTTTGGCAGAATTGTAGACTTGCACTGCAACTACTAGCTAAACTCACCCCCCTGAGCTAAAACTTTGCAGAATTGTAGTCCTTCCATGCCTAAGACTACTAGACATGGTTTCACCCCATTATCTCTTGAGTAAGTGCCCTCATTATTAGGCCTAAGTTTGCTGCTTTAAACTAAACTGTGGTCAAAACTAATTCAAATCTGCTCCAGACGAGGCCTAACTCCTCCATCAGCTTCCTGCAAGCATGCCCTGGGTAAAAGACACCTTTGACTGGTCGTGAGGCCACTGTAGGCATGAGTGACCGTGGTCACCACAACACTGGCATGTAGAAACGGTGCTCTGCACCTTGGCCTCTTGCTACAGCTCGGGTCCAGCGAGGGCAGCGTGTCCTTGAGCGCAATAGAGCCTCCCTTGACCGTCAACGTTGCTCCCCGATGCTAGGGTCCACTCAACGGCGCCAGGCACGCGCGTGGACGCCGTGTCCAGAATGTCCCAGCGCATCCGAGGTCCTCCACGTCGCCCCTCTTCTTTTGGCTCCCCTCGAGTGCCATGACTTTCTGATTCCATTCCCTTCCTCCTAAGCTACTTCCTGGACTAGCCCTCAACTCCTCCCGAGCCCTATGCCCTCTCCAATGACCGGCGTGGCCGCTGCCATGGCCGCAAGTGCAGCGCGCCTTCCTGAGCTCCCTCGTCGCCCCTCTCCTCCTCCTACTACGGAGAGGTGCCCAAGGATCCCCTGCAGCCTCTCCGCTCTCCCCTCCCTTTTCTAGGTGGTCGGAGACGCCGCCTCTATGACCACCGTCGCCAGGGCCGTTGCGGCCAGTGCAGCGCTCGGCCTCGTGCCCTCTGGTGAGGGTGAAGCACCCGGGAGTGTGCATCTCGACCCCGTGAGTGCCCCCATGGCCGGGCCGTCGGGAGTGGTGCCCTATGGCGCCGGCGAGCCTCGTCGTCCCACCTTTGCGTCCCCACGGCAAGAGGTTGAAGACGGGCTCGTCAGTGGGCGGGCCCCGCCTGTCGTTGGCCAGTGGGGCTGGCGGGTGGCTCAGGCCCGTTAGGTGGCCGCGCCTTTAGCCGAAGGCTGCCTCCCCCTTGTGGGAGACACATTCCTAGGAATTCGCCTTCAGCGTAGCCTTGGCATCGCGCCACTGTGCAGATGAGCCGGCCCACTGGCTATCTTACACCCTAGGCGCCGCATAGCCAGCCGGTGAGCCCTCTTCCCCTTTCTTTTTCTTTTATGAGTAAACTTCAAAAATTTCTATAGGTTAATTCAAGATCTATCGAGATATGTGCATTGCACATTTTTCCAAAATACTTTTCTGTGGGATTATTATTCAAATGCCCATTTGAATATTTTAAACACAACCTTACAAAAATCATATAGGATTCAAATCAACTTCCAATGGAGTGATTTGAATTTCCAGAGTCTTCAAATATCGTGCACCATTTTTGAAGCATTGGTCAACATTTTTATCTGGAATGTTTCTTTTGCATTAAATAAATAGCACCCTTTTTGCTATTTATCCAATGTTGTAAAATCCCTAGAATATTCATATCAACTCCAAATCCAGTGTAACAACTTCCTAAATGTTTCTGAAATCATGATCTGTTAAATGAGTGCCTCCACTCATTTTTAGTAGAATGTTTTCTGTAGGCTTCTTAAAGGATCACCTATTCCTCCTTTCGTCCATTCAAAAATCCGCGATGGTCCAAATCTCCTAGAGCAGCTTCAGGTATTTTACTTATGACGAGAGATGTCCAAGGAAAATAAAACTCCTATTTATATAGCACTTCTGTTTCTGCTTGCTATGTGGCTTACTGTGATTGTTTCTGACGATAGTTCGTGGAATAGACGGAGTACTCGAAGTTGTACCGGAAGACCTCGAAGACCCGAGGACTAATGTGAGCACAGGCAAGCAGCCCTTTGACCATGTCTGAGAAAAGTTTTATGCATGACATGTTGAGTATTTTATTCCGATGCATATAGTCAAGATTAATTGGTACACCCTGGCATGGTGTTACCGATGGCTCCTTCGGAGCACTTGCATTGAGCATGACCTTACCATCTTTGAGGGTCACGCTGATAAAAGTTGACAAGTAGTAGTAGTGCTACACATAGGGTGAGCATATGCATGATGATGGTAACACAGAGATGATATTAAAAGTTTTATGAAAACACCGTCGGGTGCCACTAATGCCCGAGTGTAATGGTGTTGAGCCAGATGACCACTTTAGGAAGAAGTGGTGTACCAGATAGGTTTTGTGTGAGTGGTTTCGGAAATGGGATTAAATTTATGATGTGTCGACCGTCCCAAACTTACATGTGCGACCACGATACCCCTTTATGGGATGGGGCTTTGTTGATTACTTTGGTTGGCGCTAGCAAAGAGCGTGCATTACTAGTGGAGGGACTGATATGTGGTCACTCTCATGACGGGGTCGTACCAGGTAGGTCGACTATGTCGTTTTTACGTGTTCCGGGCACACCGTTGGTCCCGACATGGATGATACGGTCTAGAGTTGGTACTGTTAAGACGTATGTCATGTGGGCTGGGTACCAATCGATTGGACTCTTTGTCTAGTGTCGTCGGGGGAAGGCAATGATCGGGGTACTTATCTCGGGTATGTTATATAGCGCGAGTCGTGGATAACCTGGAAGTTTTCTGGATCTCGTGGGTACAGTGTACAACCTATGCAGAGTGTAAAACTATTCGAATAACCGTGTCCTAGGTCAAGGACAGTTCGGTAATCCTACTTAAACTACGTCCAGTCATTTCCGAATAAACTAGACTTGTGTGTGTATTAAGGTGTTATGTGAGAAGATGATATGACAAGTCTGGAGACTTGGCATATTGGGTGAACATGAGGTGTTCATCCCTCAATAAATATGTTCATATCTGTAGCCTGTTCTTATGATTACCATATACCTTATGATGCATGATTATACCTTCACTTGACCATGTTAGTGCAATTAAAGAAAACTTCGCTTTCCGCAAAGGTTGCATTCTTATGCTAGTTCATGTTCCTTTATTACCATGTTCCACATCATGGGTTGTTTGCGAGTACATTCAAAGTACTCATTGGCTTGCCACTGGTTATTTCATTGACCAGGTATGAGAGAATAGGAAATGGTGAAGAGTAACTTGGTGACGTTCCTGCGAGCTAGGATGCTTCCCAGTCAGAATGCTTGTAGGTTAAGGCTCATGGCATGGGTTCAAGCTTTCGACCAATATCTCCGCTATTTGTCAAGTTTGGTGTGCTGGCCTTCAAGGCCCTATGTATGTAAGACTTGACCGCAATGGTCATTTATTGTATCCAACGGTATGTATGGATGTAAGACTCTTGTTATATAACTTATGTGTGTTCGGTGAGCATTGATCTCTGGGATCACTGAGCACGTTCATTCCGGTATCACGACTTATCGCGTGCGCCCGATTCGGTCAGTAGGGCGCGGCCCCGCAGCGCGCGCGCACAAAGGCCCCACTCCTCCCGTTGAGTCTGTGGACTCCCAAACCACGTCCGCAAAACCGTGGTTTCAGCTCTGAGCTCTCTCTCCCTCTCCTGCAGCCATGGTGAAACCACCGGCATTCCCCCGCTCGGTGCACCGTTGCTGGCCTATAAATAGGCCCTCCCCTTTCACTCCAACACCTCACCCCTCTCCTCCAGACCCTCAACCAAGCCCCTATCCACTCCACTACTATTTTTATATGTTCCTAGAGAAAATTTAGTTGAAAGTTGATAGTAGAAAACTTTGAAGAGCATTGTCCTCGTTGCTGCACAGAAGGCTTATGTCCTTAATGCACCACTCGGTGTGCTGCACCTCGAGCGTCGTCTGTGGTTGCTGTGAACATCCGACATACACGTTTTTGATGACTACACAATAGTTCAGTGCAAAATATTTAATGGCTTAGAAGCAAGGCGCCCAAGACGTTTTGAAACGTCACGGAACATAAGTGATGTTCTAAAGAGATGAAATTGTGATTTCATGCTTGTGCCCTTGTTAAGAGGTATGAGACCTCCGACAAGATTCTTTGTCCACGAAGTAAAGGAGAAAAGCTCAATCGTTGAGCATGTGCTCAGATTATCTGAGTACGACAATCGCTTGAATCAAGTGGGATTTAATCTTCCAGATGAGATAGTGATGGTTCTCCAAAGTCACTGCCACCAAGCTGTGAGACCTTCGTGATGAACTATAACATATCAAGGATAGATACAATGATCCTTGAGCGATTCGCGATATTTGACACTGCGAAAGTAGAAATCAAGAAGGAGCATCAATAGTTGATGGTTAGTAAAACCACTAAGTTTCAAGAAAGGCAAGGGCTAGAAGGGATACTTTGTGAAACGGCAAAACAATTGCTGCACTAATGAAGAGACCCAAGATTAAACCCAAACCCGAGACTAAGTGCTTCTGTAATGAGGGGAACAGTCACTGAGGCGGAGCAACTCTAGATACTTGGTAGATAAGAATGCTGGCAAAAGTCAAAAGAAGTATATTTGATATACAAGATGTTGATGTGTACTTTACTAGTACTCCTAGTAGCACGAGGGTATTGGATACCGGTTCGGTTGCTAAGTGATTAGTAACACGAAATGATAGCTATGGCATAAACGGAGACTAGCTAAAGGTGAGGTGACGATATGTGTTGGAAGTGTTTCTAAGGTTGATATGATCAAAACGTCGCACGCTCCCTCTACCATCGGGATTGGTGTTAAACCGAAATGATTGTTATTTGGTGCTTGCGTTAATCATGAACATGATTGGATCGTGTTTATTGCGATACGATTATTCATTTAAAAGAATAATGGTTACTCTATTTGCTTGAATAATCACCTTCAATGGTTTATTGAATCTCGATCGTAGTGTTACACATGTTCATGATATTGGTGCCAAAAGATACGAGGTAATGATGATAGTACCACTTACTTGTGGCACTACCGCTTGAGTCATGTTGGTATAAATTTCATGAGGAGGCTCCATGATGATGGATCTTTATACTCACCTGATTTTGAATCACTAGTGACATGCAAATCATACCACATGAGCAAGGCCTTGTTTTCATTGAGATGAAACAAGATAGTAACTTGTTGGAAGTGATACATTTTGATGCATGCAGTCCAATGGGTGCTGAGGCACGCAGTGGATATCATTATGTTCTTACTTCAATGAGGATTTGAGTGGATACAAGAGTATTTACTTAATGAATCACAAGTCTGAAATATTGAAAAGTTCAATTCTGTTTCAGGAGTGAAGTTCGTCGTAATAAGAGGATAAACTGTCTACGATATGATCATAGAAATGAATATCTGAGTTACGAGTTTTGGTACGCAGTTAAGACAATGTGGAAATTGTTTCGCAGATCATGCCACCTGGAACATCATAGTGTGATGATGTGTCTGAACGTCATAGCCACGCACTATTTGGTATGGTGAATGCTATGATGTCTCTTATCGAATTACCACTATCATTTATGGGTTATGCATTAGAGACAACCGCATTCACTTTAAATTGGGCACCGCGTATTTCCGTTGAGATGACACAGTATAGACTGAGGTTTAGAGAAATCTAAACTGTCGTTTCTTGAAAGTTTGGGGCTTCAACACTTATGTGAAAAAGTTTCAGTCTGATAAGCTCGAACCCAAAGCGGATAAATGCATCTTCATAGGATATCCAAAACAGTTGGGTACATCTCCTATCTCAGATCCGAAAGCAAAGTGTTTGTTTCTAGAAACGGATCCTTTCTCGAGGAAAGGTTTCTCTCTAAAGAATTGAGTGGGAGGGTGGTAGAACTTGATGAGGTTATTGAACCATCACTTCAACCAGTGTGTAGCAGGGCGCAGGAAGTTGTTCTTGTGGCGCCTACACCAATTGAAGTGAAAGCTGATGATGGTGATCATCGAGCATCGGATCAAGTTACTACAAACCTCCTAGGTTGACAAGGTCGCGTACTACTGCAGAGTGGTACGGTAACCCTGTCTTGGAGGTCATGTTGTTGATCAACAGTGAACCTACGAGTTATGGAGAAAGCAATGGTGGGCTCGGATTCCGACAAATGGCTGGAGGCAATGAAATCCGAGAGAGGATCCATGAATGAAAACAAAGTGTAGACTTTGGAAGAACTACTTGATGTTCATAGGACTATTGAGTAAATATGGATCTTTAAAAGGAAGACAGACAATGATGGTGATAAGTCACTATTAAGAAAAGCTCGACTTGTCGCAAAGATGTTTCCGACAAGATCAAACAGTTGACTATGATTAGACTTTCTCACTCGTAGCGATGCTAAAAGTCTGTTAGAATTATGTTAGTAATAGCTGCATTATTCATGAAATATTGCACATAGGATGTCAAAACATTGTTTCCTCAACGGTTTCCTTGAGCAAACATTGTATGTGATACAACGAGGAGGTTTTGTCGATCCTAAAGATACTAGCAAGTATGCAAGCTCCAGCGATCCTTCAATGGACTGGTCCAAGCATCTCGGAGTTGGAATATACACTTTGATGAGATGATCAAAGATTTTGGGTTTGTACAAGGTTTATGAGAAACTTGCATGATCAAAGCATAAAAGGTTGTTTGAAAGGAGTTTTTCAAAGGAATACCTGGATTGAGCTACTTGAACGTTGAGCATCAACATCTATGGAGATAGATCAAAACGCTTAATAGAAGTTTCAACAAGATGCATGCCTTGACAAGTTTTTGAAGGAATTCGAAATAGGTCAGCAAAGAAGGAGTTCTTGACTGTGTTGTAAGGTGTGAATTTGAGTAAGACTCAAAACCCGACCACGGCAGAATAAAGAGAATAGACGAAGGTCGTCTTCTATGCCTTAGCCGTAGACTCTAAAGTATGCCATGCTGAGTACCGCACCTGATGTGTGCCTTGCAGCAAGTCTATTAAGAGGTACACAGAGTGATCCAGGATTGAATCACTGATCAGCGGTCAAAGTTATCCTTAGTAACTAAATAAACTAAGGAATTTTTCTCGATTATGGAGGTGGTTAAAGAGTTCGTCGTAAAGGGTTACGTTGATGCAAGCTTTGACACTAATCCGAATAACTATGAGTAGTGAAACGGATTCGTATAATAGAGTAGATATTTGGAGTATTTCCGAATATCACATAGTAGCAGCATCTATAAGATGACATACAGATTTGTAAAGAACACACGGATCTGAAAGTTTCAGAACCGTTGACTAAAACCTCTCTCACGAGCAAAACGTGATCAGACCCCATAACTATATGGGTGTTGGATTCGTTGGAATCACATGGTGATGTGAACTAGATTATTGACTCTAGTGCAAGTGGGAGACTGCTGGAAATATGCCCTAGAGGCAATAATAAATAGTTATTATTATATTTCTTTGTTCATGATAATCGTTTATTATCCATGCTATAATTGTATTGATTGGAAACACAATACTTGTGTGGATACATAGACAAAACACTATCCCTAGTAAGCCTCTAGTTGACTAGCTCGTTGATCAAAGATGGTCAAGGTTTCCTGGCCATAGGCAAGTGTTGTTACTTGATAACGGGATCACATCATTAGGAGAATCATGTGATGGACTAGACCCAAACTAATAGACGTAGCATGTTGATCGTGTCATTTTGTTGCTACTGTTTTCTGCGTGTCAAGTATTTGTTCCTATGATCATGAGATCATATAACTCACTGACACCGGAGGAATGCTTTATGTGTATCAAACGTCGCAACGTAACTGGGTGACTATAAAGATGCTCTATAGGTATCTCCGAAGGTGTTCCTTGAGTTAGTATGTGTTAGAGCATATATCTCCATATGTGGTTTTGGTAATTGATGACAATTCCTATGGACTAATGGTTACCTTAAGTTACATTTATAGGATTTGTCCATAGGCACTTCTTGAAGTCCATCTGTTGGGTTCAAGGAGTTTATATGATGACCAAGATGGTATTCAAGGTATTATCCAAAGAATGGTCATAGAGACACACAAAGCGTAAATCAAGATGATCAACACACAAAGCGTACAAGATGTACCGAGAGGGGTCAAGTGATCCCATGGTATGGTAAGCATTGTCCATTACGTATTTGTGTACTAACCCATGGTCTTCGTGAGAGTTCTATGTGGGGGTTAGGTGTGTTTCCATGGGCTTGCGTCAAAGGGAAGATCTCATACAACCCATGAAGTATGACGTTAAGTTGTGATCATCATCAAGATTGCGATGTGCAAGTTCAAGTGGATTAGCACGAATATGTCATGCTTGAAGCTTGCCGTCCATTGTGGTGGCAATGGACTTGTGAAGATATGCTGAAGAGTGGCCCACCCATAGTGAGTATGGGGGAGCAATAAACTAGTCTTCATCAAGACAACACAATCAAGAAGGGTGGTCCATCTTGAGGAAGCCAAGATCATCATCACCTAGCTCAAGAGGACCAGGTGCAAGGTATAGGTTTGCCATTGATAGGTTTTCTATTTAGGATAGATTGCTGTACTATCAAGGGGGCTCTCAAGTGAGTAGCTTGATCGTATCATTCATTGAGAGCTCAAACCATTTGCATCCTTGCATCATACTTCTTGGTTCTTGTTTGGTGTTTCTCTTTGTGAGTTTTAGAGCTTATGGTCATCTTCGTGACAAGCTCGAGTTCATCGAAAACGGAGTCCATATGCATCTACTATGATGTTTTCGATGTTGGAATTTTTGCCGGTTCTTCATTCATAGAGGACTCACATCTATATATCTTTGGCATTTTCATAACCGCAGGGTCTTAAGATCTTATATTTGGCTGTTTGGATAGCCCTTGTCGTCCTGAATCCAACAAGCTTGGGTTTGCTCGATTCGGAGCTCGTATTCGAAAGTTATGGCTGTTTCAGTGGCGAGCGGTAGTACCGCTGGACCAAGCGGTAGTACCACTGGCTGGCGGTAGTACCGCTGGCTGGCGGTAGTACCGCTGGCTGGCGGTAGTACCGCCCCTGGTCAGCGGTAGTACCGCTCCAGGAGCTTAGTACCGCCTGCCTAGCGGTTGTTCGCGGACGGACCTTTTTGCGAAGACTTTCTTGGCGGTGGTAGTGCCGTTGTACTACCAGGGGCCCAGCGGTAGTACCGCTGGAGTGCCAGCGGTAGTACCGCTGCAGCCAGCGGTAGTACCGCTGGAGTGCCAGCGGTAGTACCGCTGGAGCTCGGGCAGAAAGTGGGGGTAACGAACTGATTCCTTCCCCCACTATATAAAGGGGTCTTCTTCCCCCTTGGTCTTATCTATATGTTGAGCTCTTGTTCCACCTCCATTGTTGACATTCTTAGATCTTGCTTACTCTCAATCCCTCCAATGATTCTTGCTTGTTCTTGAGGGAAAAGAGAGAGGAGATCTAGATCCACATCTCCACCAATCACTTTCTCCTCTATGTGAGGGGAACCCCTTGGATCTTGATCTTGGAGTTCTTTGTGAGCTCCTTGTTCTTCCTCTCATATTTGTCCAGAGCTTTTGTTGTTGTGGAGGGATTTGAGTGTGAGGGACTTGACCACTTCGTGTGTTCTTGCCATTGCATTAGTTGCATTGGTTTGAGTTCTCCACGGTGATACGTGGAAGTGAGAAGGTTATAAGCTTACTACCTTTGGTACTTAGTACCCTTGATATTGTTCTTCTTGGATGCTTTGGCGTCCTAGAAGCTTGGTGGTGTCTCGGAGCTCAATCATTGTGGTGTGAAGCTCTGGGAAGCGTCGGGGTCTCCTATTAGGTCGTGGAGATTGCCCCGAGCAATTTGTACGGGTACCGGTAACCGCCCCCAAGGGTTGCCACGTGTATGGGTTCGGTGACCGCCCCCAAGGGTTGCCATTTGTACGGGTTCGGTGACCGCCCTCAAGGGTCCCTTAGTGGAATCACGGCATCTTGCATTGTGCGAGGGCGTGAGGAGATTACGGTGGCCTTAGTGGCATCTTGGGGAGCATTGTGCCTCCACACCGCTCTGACGGAGATTAGCATCCGCAAGGGTGTGAACTTCGGGATACATCATCGTCTCCCCGTGCCTCGGTTATCTCTTACCCGAACCCTTTACTTATGCACTTTACTTTGTGATAGACATATTATTTATTGTAATATATCTTGCTATCACTTCGTTGTTTGTCCTGCTTAGCATAAGTTGTTGGTGCACATAGGTGAGACTAGTTGTTTGAAGGTTTTGTGCTTGACATATTAAACGTTAGTTTTATTCCGCATTTGTTCAAGCCTAAACCTTAACTATTTTAAAGCGCCTATTCACCCCCCTCTAGGCGACATCCACGTCCTTTTCAATTGGTATCAGAGCTAGGTCTCTCTTTATTAGGTTTAACCACCTAGAGAGTAAGGATGTCGACTAGGGGTTTAGGATTCACTGACACTCTTAGTTTCAATGGCACAAATTTTGATGTTTGGGTAATTCGCATGCTTAATCACTTTAGGGTCATGGACCCAAATTTAGAGCGAATTGTAGATATGGGTTTTTCTCCTCCAAAGGATTCTCAAAGTATATCTTTAGAGGATGAGAAAAACTCTTATCTCAATGCTCAAGCTTCTAATGTGCTTTTTGATGCTTTGAGCAATGTAGTTATATTTCAACTCATGCCATTCCGGGATGCTCATGAGTTGTGGACAAAGCTTCAAGACAAATATGGTGTGTCCAAGATTTGCAGGGATGATTGTTCTCCCTCCACCTCCGGTCGTGTGGTCTTCTCAACTTCATCTACTTCGCCTACATGTGGATTGCCACAAGGTAATGATATGGTGAGTAGTGGTGACCATTGCAATAATGAAAGTGGGTTTATTGTTGATGATCCCTCATCACTATATTATTGCAATGCTTCATCTTTGGGCGTTAACACTTCGAGCACTCTAAATGTTTCACATGCTTGTGTTGATAGTCCATGCATATCATGTAAAAACTGCCTGTCTAAATCTCATGATGATATGCCTCCTATATCTTGTTGCCATGATAAAAATGTATATATTTCCTCGAGTTGTTGTGCTAACAATGTAGAGGAAATTCATCACTCCATGGAACAAGATGTGGCCTTGAATGATGCTTCAAGGGGTCCTACATCATCATCTACTGTGACTCACTTTTGCCTTATGGCTAAGGCTTCAAAGGTATCTCCTACTTTGAATTCCAATATATCTCATGATGATGATGTTGATGATAATGGGGATGAGGATAATGATAAAGAGAGTGATAATATTGCATCCTTAAAAATTAAGGGTGAAATGATTTTTAAATCTCTTTATAAGAATAAACTTGCTCGTTCCAACTTCTTGGAAATCATGTCTATTGCCACTGAGGGCAAGAAATACATTGAGGAGTTGGAAGCTCATCTTGAGGAGCATGAGGCCACCATTGAGACAATGCAAGGTCATGAGCGTGATTACGCTAATGAGATCACAGAGCTATCTCAAGCTCTTGATAATGAACAAACTACCAAGGAATCTCTTGAGGAAACCTTTGCTCTAGAATTATCTAGATTAAAGGGATCCTATGATAGAGCTCTTGAGGTGGCTAATGATTTTAGAACTAAAAATGATAAGCTTGAAGTTGCACATGCTAAACTCCTTGAGGACTATGAGCACCTCGAAAATGGCTCAAGGGCTATTAAGAGCTCGCTCATCGAACTCACCGAGTCTCATGCTCTACTTGAAGCTTCATATGCTAAAGAGCTTGCCAAGGTGCCTTCTCCTCTTATTGCTATTAATGATGCTTGTGCTACTAACTCTACTTCTTGTGAAGCATCCATTTTAAAGGAGAATGTTGAGCTAAGGGCTCAACTTGAGTTGCTATCTAGCAATTATGGGAAATTGGAAGAAGGCCATGTAATGCTCACAAGCTCTCATGATGATATTCTAGCATCCCATAATGTGCTAAAATTAGCTCATGAGGCTATTACTACCAAGGTGACATCGAGTGAGCCTCATGTGGACATTAGCACTACTTCTAGTCAAAAAGCTATATTGCCATGTGCTAGTCCTTGTAATTCATCTACTCATAATGTTGCTACATCTTGTGATGAATTACTTTCCATGCCTTGTTGCTCTAACAATGAAGCTTATACTTCCTCTAGTACTTGTGTTGATACTAACCATGTAGAGGAAATCAAAGAGCTCAAGGCCCAAGTCACTTCCTTGAAGAAAGACTTGGAAAAGAGTCATGAAGGTATGTCCACACTCAACAATGTCTTGTGTGGACAAAAATCCCCGAATGATAAAAATGGACTTGGATTCAACTCCAACAAGAAGAAGAAGTCCAAAAGCTTCAAGAAGAAGGGCCAAGAACAAGTCAAGAATTTGGCCAAGATTATTTGCTTCAAGTGCAAAATTGAAGGGCACCATGTTAGATCTTGCCCACTAAAGAAGAAGCCCCAAAGTCACAAGCAACAAGGGAAGAGGCCACAAGTGCACTCACATACTCAACTACAAGTTTAAGAAAGGCCCCTTCCCAAGAAGACCCAATCCAACACTCCTCATGTTGAGAAATCAATAGGGAAGAAATTAAAGGGTAGATGTTGCTACTTATGTCGTGAGAAGGGTCACTTCGCTTCTTCTTGCACGAGAGGTAATTTATCCAACCTAATCATTATTGATGATATCTATTCTCTTGGGAAGGATAAGGTTGGCAATGTGTTTGCCAAGTTTGTTGGTACTCAAAGTGGTGTCAAGAAAAGTGCCATTTGGGTTGCCAAGCCTATTGTGACTAACCTCTTAGGACCCAACGTGGTTGGGGACCAACAAGCTCAAACTTGATCAATAGGTGAATATGGAGGACATTAGAGACTTGGATACATAATGATGAATTAAGGGGTCTTCATCATTCATATTTTCTCAAGACAAGTCATTTGGATTATCAAGTTTCTATCTTATATCCAATGTGCCTCCTTACGGTAACTTGTACTTAAACTATTTACATTGTTAGTTGCTTGCCCCTTTGCATGTTGTGGTTTTGTACCTTGCATGTGTTTGTACATGTTATGCTTCCAACTTGCTATTGTTAAATAACCAAGTATGTGTATGTTGGTTTGCTTATCATGTACATGTGAGTCTTGTATTGAGCCTTGTTGCATCTTGTTTGTATCTTTGATTGGCTCTTGTGAGAGATTAATGGATTATTTCACTATGGGGGAGTGATGTGCTTTGCACACCTCACGATCCTATAAATGTGTATACATGGGGAATACCACTTAGTATTGATATTTCAAGATTATCTAGTTTCTATGTGGCATGTCTTACTCATGAGAAATTCAAATTCTAAATGGTCCATTAATTATCTCTTGTTGGTTTTTTGTTTGCCACTTGTTAATATTGTTGGGTTATCACATTATGGGGGAGTAATATGGTATGTGCATATTACAAGCCTAGAGAATGTGTACATTTGAGGTATTGCCACTTAGTGTTGATATTGGAAATTATCTTGTTCCTAGGTGGCATGTTTCCTCTACAAGTGTAATTTGCTTGCATTTCATGGGTAAAGATGATCTTGGATATATTTGCGATCTACCAATGAGTATCATTTCCAGAATACTTCTTGTCCTTGACAATTTGTATTCCCATCATGTGGTAGGAATTGCTAATCGTCTTTAGTTTGGATCTTGTGTTTCGTTTGTCTTCCTTGCCTCTTGTGGATCTATTTTAACTTTTCTAGTGTTTTTATAGATATAGAGAAAGTGATGATCCCATCTTGTGCATTTTGTCTTTAAATGCAAATTCTATGTAATGCACAACCCTTGGGGGAGCTATCCTATTTTCTTTAGAACACTCTCTTTATTCGCCCATCAGAAAATCTTTTGATCCCCATCAAGTGTATGTTGATGGGAGGCAAGTCTTGCTCTTTATGATGCTTTGTGCCATCATGAAAATTTGTCGAGGGTTTGGTTTGTTGGAACCTAGCTCTCTCTTGGAAACTAGATACCTCGTGTTTGTTTTCCTTCAATTGGTATCTTGTTTCCTTTTTATTTGGCATGTGTCAATGGATATCTCATGCCTTGTTGAACATTTTAATTGATATCCCTCAAGTGATAGTTTTTCATTTGCTATCTTATTATCACTTGATACCTTGTCTTTTGGTATCTTATCAACTATATGTTGATTGGATTCTTGAAAGCCTTGAGCATGCATATTTACTATATGTATTTCCTTTGGCATGCTTTCTTTCTTTGACCCAATATATAGGGGAAACTTCACCTTGTCATAAATTGGCTAACGTGTGCATGAAATTCAAATTCATATCTATATGCACATATGTATGTGGAGTTTGTCCTATGTATTGTTGGTTTTCTAACTCTTTGGTCCCAATGAGTTTGGGCACCATTTTGTTTTTTTTGTTGTTCCGGGAACAATTGGAGATGCATTGGATGCTCGGCTCACCTATAAGGAAGGTGTTGAGACCATGTCATTATTGGAGCCAAGTTAGGATGATCAAAGAACAACTATCTACTACATCAATCCAATGTTGTCTCGGTAACAAGTATCTACTTCATGCATTCTTTTCTTGCAAAGGCCCCTGTCTTTTCTTTACAGGGTGCATCATGGCATGAATCTCTTGATTCGTTCTTATAGTACTTGTTTCCTTTCTCAGAGCATCCTAACGATGATGTCTTATTACTAGTTGGGATGTCTTTGATGTTCGTATGTTGGAAGTTCATATTGTACAATAAGAAAATATTAGGCCATGTGCTATGCTTCCAAGCAAAAGATCTTATTGAGATATTTATGACTTCCTTTTGGATATCTAGTTTGTTCCTTCTTGTAACCATTTCGTGTGTACATTCTTCTTTGTGGATATATATCATCATGATTGTCTTCTACTTAGAATCTTTTACACATGAGAGAAGTTACATCTCTAATTGATATCCTCTTTTCTTTTACGTCCACCGTTGCATTTCCTTTTTCAGTTTTTGGTGGCTTCGTGAAAGGATTTGTCTTGAGTGCGTATCTTATTTTCCTACATCTTGATGCACTCTTTGGCCGTGAAGATTATTTTTCCTCATGCCTGTCTTGATGAGGGTTTTGCCATTTCGATTGGTATCCCTCCTCTCTTGACAAGGTTATTATTTCCTATCTTCACCATGAGTTGTCACAAGCGTTAGTTCTTATTTTGTTTATTAGTAAGCTTGTGAACCCATTTTCTAGTATGTGTGTGTGGGAATGATATGTCTTGCACTTTGTGTCTCATTTCATCAAGACTATGTTGATGAGTAATGTTCATCCTTATCTTAGTCTTCTCAAGTGCCTTGCCATGACTCACACACATTATTTTGGTTGAGCCTAATCTTAAGTTGCTTCTTTTACATGTTGCTCAACCACTTGTTTTGTGCAAGAGTTTTGCTTATTGTCTCATCTTTCTTCTTGCACCCGTTGTGTGTTTTTATTAATTTTGGGGGAGCAACGATCCTATTTTGTGCACTTGTATCATATACAAAAATCTCTTATTAGTGCACAAATCATGGGGAGCTTCTCTAGTTTTGATAAAACAGTCCGTTGCTTTTATCATAATATCTTTTATTCATGTGGTTCGAAGGACCATATGATTGTTTGTTCCATCCGGTATCTTTTGATTGCTTGCCTCTATTTTGGTATGTCCTTGTGGCATACGGTTCTTTTATTTGCAATCTTTGGGTCCTCAATATAGTTTGTTCTCCTCCAACTACTTATCATTGCATTTGTGAATTTCTTTGCACTCATTTGCTGAGAAGTACACACTTTTTGGAGGATCACCAAATATATTGGCTTTCTAAACTTTTCGTCCATTTTGGCAATCGATGCCAACGGGGGAGAAGTTTAGAGAGTTTACTTTGGATATGTTTAGAGGGGTTTGCTTTTATTGCGTAAGCATTTACATCTTGCACGCATGCATTATTGTGTTGTATGTGTGCGGTTGGTTATGCTTATTTCCTTATATAAACTCTCTTGAAGTAGTTGACATCAATTACCAAAATGGGGGAGATTGTTAGAGCATATATCTCCATATGTGGTTTTGGTAATTGATGACAATTCCTATGGACTAATGGTTGCCTTAAGTTACATTTATAGGATTTGTCCATAGGCACTTCTTGAAGTCCATCTGTTGGGTTCAAGGAGTTTATATGATGACCAAGATGGTATTCAAGGTATTATCCAAAGAATGGTCATAGAGACACATGGTTGATCAAGATCTCAGACAAAGAGTAAATCAAGATGATCAACACACAAAGCATACAAGATGTACCGAGAGGGATCAAGTGATCCCATGGTTTGGTAAGCATTGTCCATTACGTATTTGTGTACTAACCCATGGTCTTCGTGAGAGTTCTATGTGGGGGTTAGGTGTGTTTCCATGGGCTTGCGTCAAAGGGAAGATCTCATACAACCCATGAAGTATGACGTTAAGTTGTGATCATCATCAAGATTGCGATGTGCAAGTTCAAGTGGATTAGCACGAAGATATCATGCTTGAAGCTTGCCGTCCATTGTGGTGGCAATGGACTTGTTAAGATATGCTGAAGAGTGGCCCACCCATAGTGAGTATGGGGGAGCAATAAACTAGTCTTCATCAAGCCAACACAATCAAGAAGGGTGGTCCATCTTGAGGAAGCCAAGACCATCATCATCTAGCTCAAGAGGACGAGGTTCAAGGTATAGGTTTGCCCTTGATAGGTTTTCTGTTTAGGATAGATTGCTGTACTATCAAGGGGGCTCTCAAGTGAGTAGCTTGATCGTATCATTCGTTGAGAGCTCAAACCATTTGCATCCTTGCATCATACTTCTTGGTTCTTGTTTGGTGTTTCTCTTTGTGAGTTTTAGAGCTTATGGTCATCTTCGTGACAAGCTCGAGTTCATCGAAAACGGAGTCCATATGCATCTACTATGATGTTTTCGATGTTGGAATTTTTGCCGGTTCTTCATTCATAGAGGACTCACATCTCTATATCTTTGGATTTTTCATAACCGCATGGTCTTGAGAGCTTATCTTTGGCTGTTTGGATAGCCCTTGTCGTCCTGAATCCAACAAGCTTGGGTTTGCTCGATTCGGAGCTCGTATGCGAAAGTTATGGCTGTTTCAGTGGCGAGCGGTAGTACCGCTGGACCTAGCGGTAGTACCGCTAGAGTTGGCGGTAGTACCGCGGTCCCAAGCGGTAGTACCGCTGGCTGGCGGTAGTACCGCTCCAGGAGCTTAGTACCGCCTGCCTAGCGGTTGTTCGTGGACGAACCTTTTTGCGAAGACTTTCTTGGCGGTGGTAGTGCCGTTGTACTACCAGGGGCCCAGCGGTAGTACCGCTGGAGTGCCAGCGGTAGTACCGCTGCAGCCAGCGGTAGTACCGCTAGCTGGCGGTAGTACCGCTGGAGTGCCAGCGGTAGTACCGCTGGAGTGCTAGCGGTAGTACCACTGGAGCTCGGGCAGAAAGTGGGGGTAACGGTCTGATTCCTTCGCCCACTATATAAAGGGGGTCTTCTTCCCCCTTGGTCTTATCTATCTTTTGAGCTCTTGTTCCACCTCCATTGTTGACATTCTTAGAGCTTGCTTACTCTCAATCCCTCCAATGATTCTTGCTTGTTCTGGAGGGAAAAGAGAGAGGAGATCTAGATCCACATCTCCACCAATCACTTTCTCCCCTATGTGAGGGGAACCCCTTGGATCTTGATCTTGGAGTTCTTTGTGAGCTCCTTGTTCTTCCTCTCATATTTCTGTGTAGCTTTTGTTGTTGTGGAGGGATTTGAGTGTGAGGGACTTGACCACTTCGTGTGTTCTTGCCATTGCATTAGTTGCATCGGTTTGAGTTCTCCACGGTGATACGTGGAAGTGAGAAGTTGAGAAGCTTACTACCTTTGGTACTTAGTACCCTTCATATTGTTCTTCGTGGATGCTTTGGCGTCCTAGAAGCTTGGTGGTGTCTCGGAGCTCAATCATTGTGGTGTGAAGCTCCGGGAAGCGTCGGGGTCTCCTATTAGGTTGTGGAGATTGCCCCGAGCAATTTGTACGGGTACCAGTAACCGCCCCCAAGGGTTGCCACATGTATGGGTTGGGTGACCGCCCCCAACAGTTGCCATTTGTACGGGTTCGGTGACCGCCCTCAAGGGTCCCTTAGTGGAATCACGGCATCTTGCATTGTGCGAGGGCGTGAGGAGATTACGGTGGCCTTAGTGGCATCTTGGGGAGCATTGTGCCTCCACACCGCTCTAACGGAGATTAGCATCCGCAAGGGTGTGAACTTCGGGATACATCATCGTCTCCCCGTGCCTCGGTTATCTCTTACCCGAACCCTTTACTTATGCACTTTACTTTGTGATAGACATATTGTTTATTGTAATATATCTTGCTATCACTTAGTTGTTTACCTTGCTTAGCATAAGTTGTTGGTGCACATAGGTGAGCCTAGTTGTTTGAAGGTTTTGTGCTTGACATATTAAACGTTAGTTTTATTCCGCATTTGTTCAAGCCAAAACCTTAACTATTTTAAAGCGCCTATTCACCCCCCCTCTAGGCGACATCCATGTCCTTTTCAGTATGGATCAAGACTGGGATTTGTCACTCCGTATGACGGAGAGGTATCTCGGGGCCCACTCGATAATACAACATCACACACAAGCCTTGCAAGCAATGTGACTTAGTGTAAGTTGCGGGATCTTGTATTATGGAACGAGTAAAGAGACTTGCCGGTAAATGAGATTGAAATACGTATGCGGATATTGACGATCGAATCTCAGGCAAGTAACATACCGAAGGACAAAGGGAATGACATACGGGATTATATGAATCCTTGGCACTGAGGTTCAAACGATAAGATCTTCATAGAATATGTAGGATCGAATATGGGCATCCAGGTCCCGCTATTGGATGTTGACTGAGGAGTCTCTCGGGTCATGTCTACATAGTTCTCGAACCCGCAGGGTCTGCACACTTAAGGTTCGACGTTCTTTTATGTGTATTTGAGTTATATGGTTGGTTACCGAATGTTGTTCGGAGTCCCGGATGAGATCACGGACGTCACGAGGGTTTCCGGAATGGTCCGGAAACGAAGATTGATATATAGGATGACCTCATTTGGTTACCGGAAGGTTTTCGTGCATTACCGGAAAAGTTTCGGGCTCATCGGTAGTGTACTGGGAGTGCCGGGAGGGGTGCCGGGGACCATCAGGAGGGGTGTCACGCCCCAAGGGGTCTCATGGGCTATGGGAAGAGATAAACCAGCCCCTAGTGGGCTGGAATAAGTTCCCACTAAGGCCCATAAGGTTTGAGAAGGAAAAAACACAAGGTGGAAAGAGTTTCCAAGTGGGAAGGTGGAGTCCTACTCCAAGTAGGATTGGAGTAGGACTCCTCCACCTCTAATTTCGGCCAAACCTTTAGGTTTCGAGGCTGCCTCCTCCCCTCCCTCCCTCCTATATATAGTGGGGTTTTAGGGCTGATTTGAGACAACTTTTGCCACGGCAGCCCGACCACATACCTCCACGGTTTTTCCTTTAGATCGCGTTTCTGCGGAGCTCGGGCGGAGCCGTGCTGAAATTAGATCACCACCAACCTCCGGAGCGCCGTCATGCTGCCGGAGAACTCATCTACCTCTCCGTCTCTCTTGCTGGATCAAGAAGGCCAAGATCATCATCGAGCTGTACGTGTGCTGAACGCGGAGGTGCCGTCCGTTCGGCACTAGATCGGAGCGGATCGTGGGACGGATCGCGGGACGGTTCGTGGGACGGTTCGCGGGGCGGATCGAAGGACGCGAGGACGCTCCACTACATCAACCGCGTTTCTTAACGCTTCTGCTGTGTGATCTACAAGGGTACGTAGATCGGAAATCCCCTCTCATAGATGGACATCACCATGATAGGTCTTCGTGCGCGTAGGAAATTTTTTGTCTCTCATGCGACGTTCCCCAACATACCAATCGATTGGACTCTTTGTCTAGTGTCGTCGGGGAAAGGCAATGATCGGGTACTTACCTCGGGTATGTTATATAGCGCGAGTCGTGGATAACCTGGAAGTTTTCCGGATCTCGTGGGTACAGTGTACAACCTATGCAGAGTGTAAAACTATTCGAATAACCGTGTCCTAGGTCAAGGACAGTTGGGTAATCCTACTTAAATTACGTCCAGTCATTTCCGAATAAACTAGATTTGTGTGTGTATTAAGGTGTTATGTGAGAAGATGATATGACAAGTCTGGAGACTTGGCATATTGGGTGAACATGAGGTGTTCAGCCCTCACTAAATATGTTCATATCTGTAGCCTGTTATTATGATTACCATATACCTTATGATGCATGATTATACCTTCACTTGACCATGTTAGTGCAATTAAAGAAAACTTCGCTTTCCGCGCAGGTTGCATTCTTATGCTAGTTCATGTTCCTTTATTACCATGTTCCACATCATGGGCTGTTTGCGAGTACATTCAAAGTACTCATTGGCTTGCCACTGGTTATTTCATTGACCAGGTATGAGAGAATAGGAAATGGTGAAGAGTAACTTGGTGACGTTCCTGCGAGCTAGGATGCTTCCCAGTCAGAATGCCTGTAGGTTAAGGCTCATGGCATGGGTTCAAGCTTTCGACCAATATCTCCGCTATTGATCAAGTTTGGTGTGCTGGCCTTCAAGGCCCTATATATGTAAGACTTGACTGCAATGGTCATTTATTGTATCCAACGGTATGTATGGATGTAAGACTCTTGTTATATAACTTATGTGTGTTCGGTGAGCATTGATCTCTGGGATCACTGAGCACGTTCATTCGGCTATCACGACTTATCGCGTGCGCCCGATTCGGTCAGCAGGGCGCGGCCCCGCAGCGCGCGCGCACAAAGGCCCCACTCCTCCCGTTGAGTCTGTGGACTCCCAAACCACGTCTACAAAACCGTGGTTTCAGCTCCGAGCTCTCTCTCCCTCTCCTGCAGCCATGGTGAAACCACCGGCATTCCCCCGCTCGGTGCACCGTTGCTGGCCTACAAATAGTCCCTCCCCTTTCACTCCAACACCTCACCCCTCTCTTCCAGACCCTCAATCGAGCCCCTATCCACTCCACTTGAGCAATGAGAGCTCCGGTGCTCGAGATCGACCGAGTCGCCGCCGCTTCAGTCCTCCGTCGATCTCTTGCTACAGGCCAGGTCAACGGTCCTCTCACCTCCTTCGTGACTGTAGTGAGCTCAGGAAGCTTCTCCACCCCTCCCTCGAGCTTTTCCCTGTCCGTAGCACCCATCTCCACCACCACCCAAAACGTCTCCGCCGCGGTCACGTCGTTGCCCGTGACTCAAGTCCTCCCCGTCGCTCCTTCGACCCCCACCAGGTAGGCGGTGATGCCACGGTGCCGTTTCTGCATTCACCTGGCCACGAGGGCATCAGAGCCGCTGCCGGTGTGCCTCCCCTCCCCTCTGTCCAAAGGTGGAAGACGACCACGACAGGCAGGCCCCACCTGTCGGCGACCTGTCTCACCCCCTTTCTCCCCTCTCTGCCGTTAACCGCAGGGGCCCGCGCGTGAGGTTTAAACCTCATGGGGCGTGTGCGCCTAGGCTGGCGAGTTGGCTAGCTGGCCAATTGGCCAGTTGGGCTGGCCCAGTTGCTGGCCGAGCCAGGCCAGGGGATGAGCCCTTTTCTTTATTCTTTTAAACTGGGGTTTTAAATAATTTTTACAGGATTAAATAATTAGTTAAATTCAAATATTTTCCACCATAATTTCTCTACAAATATGTAGAATTTATTAGTTCTGTCGTACGAATTTTTGCAAAGATTTTTATGCACAAAATTAATTAAAAAAGCTTAGTCAGATATTTTTAGCTTCTGTTAATGAAGCTTTAAAAATACATTTTTACCTCAAAAACAGAAACCAACATTTTTAAAACTAAAGATATAATTTTCGAGAATAGGTAACATTTTTTAATATGTTTTTGTGCTTTGTTTTTGAGTGTGCTTCTTATTATTATTACGACGATAGATCACGTGTTTGACGAAGGACTTGGACCCGAAGACCTCGAAGACCCCGGATACCTAGCTGATCAAGGCAAGCAGCCCTTTGACCATGTCTAAGAAAATGTTGTATGCATGACATGTTGATTACTTATTTGCGATGCATGTAGTCAGGATTAATCGGTACACCCCTGTATCGTGATACCGATGGCTCCTCTCGAGCACTTGCATTGAGCATGACCCTACCATCTATGAGGGTCACGTTGATAAAAGTTCACAAGTTGTAGTAGTGCTAGGCATAGGATGAGCATATGCATGATGATGGTAAAACAAAGGTGATATCAAAGGTTATACGAAAACCCCGTCAGATGCCACTAATGCCCGAGGGTGATGGTGTTGGGCTGGATGACCACTTGAGAAAAAAGTGGAGTACTGGAAAGGTTTTGTGTGAGTGGTTTCGGAAATGGGATTAGATTTATGATGTGTCGACCGTCCCAACCTTACATGTGTGACCACGATACCCCTGTATGGGATGGGGCTTTGTTGATTACTTTGGTCGGTGCTAGCAAAGATCCCGCATTACTAGTGGAGGGAGTGATATGTGGTCACTCTCGTGATGGGATCGTACCAGGT
Source organism: Hordeum vulgare subsp. vulgare (assembly GCF_904849725.1). Classification (NCBI taxonomy): domain Eukaryota; kingdom Viridiplantae; phylum Streptophyta; class Magnoliopsida; order Poales; family Poaceae; genus Hordeum; species Hordeum vulgare. The sequence goes on along the minus strand of NC_058518.1, from coordinate 230,025,963 downwards.
AGGTCGACTATGCCGTTTTTACATGTTCCGGGCACACCGTTGGTCCCCGCATGGATGATACGGTCCAGAGTTGGTGCTCGTAAGACTTACATCATGTGGGATGGGTACCAATCGAGTGGGATCTTTGTCTAGTGTCGTCAGGGGAAAGGCAATGATCGGGTACTGACCTCGGGTATGTTATATACCGCGAGTCGTGGATGACACGGAAGTTTCCCGGATCTTGCGGGTACAGCGTACAACCTCTGCAGAGTGTAAAACTATTCGAATAGTCGTGTCTACGGTCAAGGACAGTTGGGTAATCCTGCTTAAACTACGTCGAGTCATTTTCGCATAAACCAAGTGTGTGTGTGTATTAAGGTGATATTTGATTAAGACGATATGACAAGTCTGGAGACTTGACAAATAGGGTGAACCTGTGGTGTTCAGCCCTCAGCAGATATATTGATATCTGTGACCTATGAATACCATCTAATTTATGATGCATATCCATACAATTAATTGACCACGCACATGTTTCAATTAAAACTTGCTTTCCACAAAGGCTGCATATTACTTTATTATCGTACCAACTGCATTATTCATATCATGGGTTGTTTGCGAGTACATTCAAAAGTACTCATTGGCTTGCCACTAGTTATTTTATTGACTAGACATGGAGGAACCACAGTATGGAGAAGAATTCGTTGACGGAGACGGACACACGAACTAGGACGCTTCCCTGTCGGAATGCGTGTTGATTAAAGCCGATGACATGGGTTCCCGTTTACTACCTAGTATTCCGCCAGTAGTTGTGATGGTGTGATTGGCCTTCTAGGTCCTATCTATGTAAGACTTGACCATGATGGTCCTTTATTGTATCAGACGTTATTTTTGGATGCAAGACTCTTGTTATTCAATATTTGTGTGTTCAGTGAGCATTGATCTCTGGGATCACTGTACACGTGCATTCGGCGATCTCGAGGCATAAGTCGGGGTCCCCACAATTTAGTTACAAGAAATGCACATGATATTTAGCACATGATTATCAGTCCTATCCAATCAGACCATAAAATAGAAATCAGGTTTTGGTGAATGATTAAATATACACACAAAGGTACATTCTAATGTTCGGGTGCGAGTGGGGAAGGTTATTTCCATCACTGTTACAGTGTTACTAAGTATCATCCTGTAGCATCCCTACTGAATTGCTCCATCCAATACTTTCATTTAACCTATGACTACACTCACATCTGGAGTGACATTGTTCATTTAGTTCAGCACCCCATCTGAAGCACACAATAGTTTCATACAGTGTTCAGGCAGGCAACTGAATCAATAGCACACACACCAAATCAAGAGTTGAAACTCCACAATACAGGAAACAAGAGCGAGACATGTGGCTGAAGATAAGCATACAAAGTCAAGTCGGGTTCACAAGAGATGATCATGGTTAAGAGATTTGGAAACAATCACCGATCACGAAAATAGCAACAACAAAAAACTATGCAGACCAAGATTTACTTTGTATTAGAGAAAATCTGAGAGATTCAATCTTTTCTCAATGAAAAGTGAGGAAGAACCCTATAACTATCCTACTCTTCACTGCATGATATTAGAATTTCTCTTTCACAGATTAAATTTCAGCAACCATGGAAGTTGTGAATGTTGTTCTTGATTAAAAGGGAAAAAGAAAAAAAATGGAACAAGTCACAATCTCAGTACCCAGTTTGCACCCAATTTTGTATCTGAACAATATTCATTGCATCCACGCTTACCTACCTCCTCCCAGATAGTAATTTAAAAGAGAGCAGATAAAGGGTGAGACTGTTGGAAATATGCCCTAGAGTCAATAATAAATTGATTATTATTATATTTCCTTGTTCATCATAATCGGTTATTACCCATGCTAGAATTGTATTGGTTGAAAACTCAAATACATGTATGGATACATAGACAACACACTGTCCCTAGTGAGCCTCTAGTTGACTAGCTTGTTGATCAAAGAAGGTCAAGGTTTCCTGGCCATAGACAAGTGTTGTCACTTGATAACGGGATCACATCATTAGGAGAATGATGTGATGGTCAAGACCCAAACTATGAACATAGCATGTGATCATGTCACTTTATTGCTACTATTTTCGCATGTCAATGTATTTGTTCCTATGACCATGAGATCATGCAACTCCCTTACACTGGAGGAATACCTTGTGTGTATCAAACATCACAACATAACTTGGTGACTATAAAGGTTCTCTACATGTATCTCCGAAGGTGTTTGTTGGGTTGACGTGAATCAAGACTGGGATTTATCACTCCGTGTGACGGAGAGGTATCTCGGGGCCCACTCAGTAATACAACATCACAATAAGCCTTGCAAGAAATGTGACTAAGGGGTTAGTTATGGTATCTTTTATTATGTAATGAGTAAAGAGACTTGCCGGTAACGAGATTGAACTAGGTATGGAGATACCGATGATCGAATCTCGGGCAACTAACATACCGAAGGACAAAGGGAACATCATACGGGATTAACCGAATCCTTTACATAGAGGTTCAACCGATAAGATCTTCATAGAATATGTAGGATCCAATATGGGCATACAGGTCCCGCTATTGGATATTGACCGTAGAGTGTCTCAGTCATGTCTACATCGTTCTCGATCCCGCAGGGTCTGCACACTTAAGGTTCGTGATGTTTTGGTATAGTTGAATTATTGATGTTGGTAATCTAAGGTTGTTTGGAGTCTCGGATGAGATCTCGGACGTCACGAGGGTTTCCGGAATGGTCCGGAGAGGAAGATTGATGTATACGAAGTATCCATTTGGCTTCCGGAAGGTTTTCGAGCAATACTGGTAAAGTACCGGGACTAACGAATGGGTTCCAAAGTTCTACCGGGCCGGGCCACCCACCCACGAGAGAGCCAAAGAGGCCCAAGGGTGTCACACCAGCCCTTAGTGGGCTGGTGGCCAGCCCAAGGAATCCTATTTGGCCAAGGGATAAAAAGGAAAGGAGGGTGGGCCAAAACCGAATTGGGAAGGATGACTCCTTCCAAGTTGTATTGGAGGAGAACTCCTCCTCCACCTCTTGGCTCGGCCGAACCCTAGGGAGCCACCCCTCCCCTCCCTCCTATATATAGTGGAGGTGAGAGAGGCTTTTGGTACCTAAGCCAAGGCGCATTAAAAGCACATATGCTCCCTTGGTGATTTTGATAATTCATGACAACATACATTGTCTCTTGGACTAACAGTTTTACCTAAATATTTAGGATTAGTCCATGGAGAGCTATGGCTTAAGGTTTATGTGGAGATACCCCTGGATACAAGAAAGGCATTATATTGTCTCAAGATTCAAGGTAGAAGACTCTTCATTCTATATTTGTGAGAAATCACTTTTGAGTCCATAGGAAAGCCAATACTACTAAAAGGGGGAGAGGTAGTAAAATGAACTGATTGCTCAAATGCTCAAAGTTAGCCACCAAAACACTCAGTCATTTTCCCACATATCCACTCTGTCAAGTTCCACATACACAAATTCGGTGTAACCAACATTGCCACTTCGGACCCACCGAGTTTGAACCTCAAACAGAACCCTAGCCATTCCAACCAAATCGGTGCAACCAAAACTGCATCGGTGCTACCGAGTTCAGTGTGACCAATATTCTGTTGCCAAGATACACAAAATCGGAATTTCTGAGTTTCAGTATAGGTGCCACCGAGTTTGGTCATATGATTGTTAGCGACCTTTTCGGTCCCACAGAGTTTCATATATCGGTCTCATCGAGATTCAAAAGTTCACACCTTTAGTACTAGTCGGTACCACCGAGTTGTCCACTTCGGTGTCGCCAAGTTTCCACTTTTGTGTCTAATGGTTGAATTTTGGGTGTTGCCTATATATACCCCTTCACCCACCTCTCATTCATGGGAGAAGCACTCAGAACACACACTTCAATTCCAGACCCATTTTCTGAGAGAGAACCACCTAATCATGTGTTGAGACCAAGATATTCCAATCCAATCATTTGAAACTTGATCTCTAGCCTCTCCAAACTGCTTTCCACCAAATCAGCCTCTCCTACTCATGCATATTCCGTGAGAGAGTGACTTGTGTTGAGGACACTATCTTTAGAAGCACAAGAGCAAGGAGTTCATTGGTCTACCACATCTATTACCTTTTGGAGGGTGGTGCCTCCTAGATTGGCTAGGTGTCGCTTGGGAGCCTCCTACTTCATGTCGTGGAGTTGAACCAAGATGTTTGTAAAGCCAAGGAGATCGCCTACTTCGTGAAGATCTACCGTGAGTAAGGCTAGTCCTGTGTGGACGTAAACCGTGGTGGAATAGACAAGGCCGCTTCTTTGTGGACCCCTTGTGGTGGAGCCCTCTGTGGTTTGAAGTCTCCACTAACATGGACGTATGATAGGACCACCTATCGGAACCATGCCAAAAATTGACGTGTCAACCTCATGCGTTTGATCTCCCTACCTTACTCCTCTACTTTACACTTGCATGTTTTACTTTCCATTGCTATACTCTTAGAACTGCATGTGTAGGGTAACATAGACTTGTTACAAGTGCTAGATTTTTGCCCCTCCTAGAAATTAGGATAGTCTATTCACCCCCTCTAGACACATCTTCTATCGATCCCTCACGCATCACTCTATCCCCACACCACTTCGTGACACTCCGTAGCTAATTCGGTACGATACGGCGAAGCCCTTCTAGAGTAGCTCCACCACCATCGCCGCCATGCCGCCGTGCTGCCGGAGAATTCAGGTACCTCTTAGTCTCTCTTGCTGGATCAAGAAGGCGGAGATCGTCATCGAGCTACACTTGTGCTGAATGCGGAGGTGCCAACCGTTCGACGCTAGATCGGGATGGATCGTGATGGGATTGCGGGACAGTTCATGATGAGATCGCATGACAGACTGCAATTTGGATTGTGAAGATGTTCGACTACATCAACCGCGTTATATACGCTTCCGCTTAGCGATCTACAAGGGTATGTAGATACACTCTCCCCTCTCGTAGATGTTCATCACCATGGATAGGTCTTGCGTGTGTGTAGGAATTTTTTTGTTTCCCATGCAATGCTCCCCAGCAGAGACAATAGCTCAACAACAATTGTGCAATGACTTAAGTGTCATTTATTTATTCTTATATAAAATTACACCGTAAAGTATCTAGCGCTTCATTGCTCTTGACTGAGTACTCGTGTTCACTAACATTTTCTATTGTTAAATTGCTAATGTGTCATCACTCGTCAGGTTTCATAGTTCAGAGGAAGAAATGCAATTGATTATTTTGAAGTGGTTGGTCGACTAATTGACCTAGCATAGATCAAGCAATTACATGACCATATTAGTATCAAGACTAACTTGTGCATTCATCTCAGCAACACTCTGTTGTAGTTGTAGAAAAGAAATGTTTTCATCTAGTAAAGATTGTTGTCCAACCTGATACATAACAGAGACATACTTTCAGTTAGTCCTCTAGCACAACATAGGAGAAACAAATCAAGTCATTCAATCAAAAGGACCTTGAAGTCCTCCTCTTTGGGGCTACGGATGCCATGTCGAACGCTCGCAGGGGACATGGATCACGGCATCACAATGCCCTTAACACCGAAGCTTTTAGCACGTGGGATATATAAAGAAAAATCAGAACAAAGGCGAATCTATTCTGAACTCAAGGACACCAAAGTGCAAAAAAATAAAGGAGAAGAAACAATCCTCCTCAAGAAATGGTGCTGATAGGTAGAACATATTCCTTTTCATGTATTGTGGTGGAAGAGTTGCACAAGAAACCAGTATGAGGAACATAGCTGCCCAAAACCTTTAAAAAATGTAGAACTCACAAATGTGATGAAAATAAAATATAAGAAAAAGCTATAACATGAACATAGCTTCCCCAAAACCCATAAATAAATTGTAGAACTGACAAATGTGATGAAAATTGAAAATGAGCATAAGCTGTATGTTTAGTGCTTGCACCAATCACAACATTATTTACCAGCAACATGGATCTCGAATTAGAATGCTCCATTTTTTCAAGGGCATAATTTCTTGCCACTTATACACGTCTATATTAAAGGCAATGGAAATATGAAATGCTTGACATATTCGATGAATTCCATTTGCGCATGTATATTGAATATCCCTATGCGCCTCCCATTGACCCCATACATCCTTCTCATGATGAAGAAGTGAACATGATTGGTAACCTACACACTATCAATCTTATCATTAAAGGTTTACCAAGAAATGTGCTTAATGAGTTGCAAAACTTTGAGCGTGCTCATACTTTGTGGAAAGACTTAGAGAAAAGATATCCAAATTATTCCTTGTAAAATCTTGATATCATTGTTCACAAGTACATTGCTTTCCATAAGATGAAGCCAACCGATCATAACTTCTATAAACGCTTATTTGAGCTTCGTCAACTCATGCGTGCTAAAGGAAATGTCATTACCATCAACAATATCATTGTTGAATGCATTCAAATGCATAAACTAGAATATTGTAATAGTCAAATTTCTGATGAAGCTTTTGTCTCCTACGAGGAAACTTCATCTGATGATGACTATGCACAACGTGGCTAGTACGATGATGTTGAGGACTTCGACACCGAGTATGAGAGGACCATAAAGAACCGTAGTCTTATGGCTAACCTTAAAGACTACATGGCCAGTGGTAAGGAGTGGGTTCTCGATAGTGGATGCATTGATCACATGACTGGAGATAAAGACATGTTCCATGAGATTACACCAAACTATGGACCTAGGAAGTATGTGACTTTTGGAGACAACTCCAAAGGTAAGGTACTTGGTCTTGGTAAGGTGGCCATATCTCATGACAGTTCCATTCAGAATGTCACGCTTGTTGAATCTCTTGGCTACAATCTACTTCCCGTATCTAGACTAGCAAACTTTGGTTTCGATGTGCTATTTACGAAAGTTGAATGCCGAGTGTTTCGTAGTGACAATCATAACATTGTCTTTCCCGGTTTCCGTAGAGGTGATATATACATTGTTGATTTCTCCAAAATATCCAAACCCCGTACATGCCTTATTACAAAATCTTCTAAAGGTTGGTTATGGCATAGAATGCTTGGACATGATGGTATGTGCACTCTTGATAATCTTATCAAAGGTGATCATATTATTGGTATTAAAGATGTTATCTTTGACAAAGATAGACTTTGCAGTGCTTGTCAAGCAGGAAAACAAGTTTGAGTAAGTCATCCTGTGAAGAACATCATGACCACAAGAATACACCTTGAGCTGCTTCACGTGGATCTCTTTAGTCCCAACGCTTATAAGAGCCTCGATGGAAACTCTTATGGTCTAGTTATTGTTGATGATTTTTCCATATTTACGTGGGTGTTCTTTCTCAATGATAAGTCGTGGGTACAAATGATCTTCAAAAACTTTGCTCGAAATTCTCAAAACCAGTTTGAAATGAAGATCAAGAAGGTTTGGAGCGACAACGGAACGGAGTTCAAGAACACAAATGTGGATACTTTTCTTGATGAAGAAGGTATACTACATGAGTTCTTGGTGACGTACACACCTGGACAAAAAGGAGTTGTTGAGAGGAAGAACCGGACGCTCATAGAGATGGCGAGAACGATGCTTGACGACTACAATACTCCAAGACACTTTTGGGCAGAAGCCGTGGAAACAGCTTGCGATGCCATAAACTGACTCTACCTACACAACCTTCTCGGTAAAATGACATATGATCGACTCACCGGTAACAAACCCCAAGTTGGATACTTTGGAGCATTCGGCTCTAAGTGCTATATTCTTGATAAGCATCGTCGATCTAAATTTGCACCTAAATCTTATGAAGGTTTCCTTCTTGGTTAAGGATCAAACTCTCACGCTTACTGTGTCTAGAACAACTTCATTCAGAAAGTTGAAGAGATGGTAGATATGAAGTTTGATGAGACTAATGGTTTGCAAGTCGAACAATTGCCGATTGATATAGGAGATAAGAAATGTTCAGAAGCTATCAAAGATTTGTCCATTGGCAAGATTTGTCCCATGGAGGTGAAGAAAGCACTTCATCAACTCAAGTGGAAGCTCATACTTCGCGTCAAGGCGAACCACAAAAAACATGGAAGTATCCACAAGCGGTACACGACAAGATGAAGAAGAGGAAGAGAAGCATCTTGATGTTCCACCTCAACCTTCCTCACCACCACCTCAAGGAGAAGATGACGCCAACGACAATGCTCAAGATGAAGATGAAGATGAAGAAGCTCCTCCATCCAACAAGAAGAAGATATCAAGATTTAGAGAAAGAGTGGACATAGATCATCCGCTGAAACAAATCTACAAGGATATAAACAACGGGAGAATCACTAGCTCTAAATCTCGTTTAGCTAACTCTTGTGAGCATTATTCTTTCATATCCAGCATTCAACACTTGAAGGTAGAAGAAGATCTTCAAGATCCAGATTGGGTGAATGCCATGCATGAAGAGCTACACAACTTCGAGAGGAACCAAGTATCGACACTGTTGAAAAACGAGAAGGCGAGCAGAATATCATTGGTACAGGATGTGTGTTTGGAAATAATCAAGATGAAGGCAGACAAGTCGTACGCAACAAAGCATGTCTCGTAGCCCAAGGATACACGCAAGTCGAAGGTATGGACTATGGTGAGACTTATGCTCTTGTTGCTAGACTTGAATCCATTCGTATTATTCTAGCTTATGCCAATCAACATGATATTAGTCTCTACCAAATGGATATTAAAAGCCCCTTTCTCAATGGAGAAATTGAAGAGAAATTTTATGTCAAACAACCTCCTGGTTTTGTGAACCCTAAGAAACGTGATCGTGTTTACAAACTTCGCAAAGCTTTATAAGGTCTTAAACAAGCACCTAGAGGTTCGTACAAATGCCTAACGAAGTTTCTCATTGAAAAGGGTTTTGAGATTGGCAAAATTGATGCAACCTTATTCACTAGAAGAGTAAATGGTGAACTATTTGTATGTAAAATATATGTGGATGATATTATCTTTGGTTCTACTAACCCATATTTTAGTGATAATTTTGGAAAGATGTTGTGAGAAAAGTACAAGATGTCCATGATGAGTGAACTGAAGTTCTTCCTTGGATTGCAAATCAAACAATCAAGAGAAGGTACGTTCATCTCTCAAACCAAGTACACCAAGGACTTGATCAGAAAGTTCAACATGCAAGAATGCAAAGGTAGGAGAATCCTCATGCCTACTAGTGGACATCTTGACCTCACTAAGGAGGATGCACCTGTTGATCGAAAGGTTTATCAATCAATGATTGGATCATTGTTATATATATGTGCCTCTCGTCCTGATGTCATGCTAAGTGTTTGTGTGTATGCCCTCTATCAAGCAACACCTAAAGAGTGTCATCTATTGGTTGTGGAAAGGATAGTGAGATACCTCATACATACACCAAACTTTGGCATATGGTATCCCAAGGGATCTTGTTTTGATCTTGTTCGCTATTCTGACTTGGACTATGACGGAGACAAGGTTGATAGAAAATCCACCTCGGGTACATTTCAATTTCTTGGGAGATCCCTTGTCTGTTGGACATCCAAGAACCAAAACTCGGTATCCTTATCAACTATTGAAGCGGAATACATTGCCGCTGGATCATGTTGTGCTCAATTGCTATGGATGTCTCAAACGCTTAAGGATTATGGAATTCATGTTAGAAAAGTACCATTGTTGTGTGACAATGAAAGTGCTATTAAGATTGCATATAATCATGTGCAACATTCTAGAACCAAACACATCCAAGTGCGACATCATTTCATATGTGATAATGTAGCCAAAGGGGATATCGATCTCAGGCATGTTCATACTGACAAACGGCTGGCTGATATTTTCACCAAACCACTTGACGAGAAAGTGTTCTGTCATTTGAGAAGTGAGTTGAACATCATTGATGCTTCAAACATGAGCTAGACTCACTCGGATGCATGCAAGGGCATGAGCTTGACTGGCTATTCCCTGATGCCATTGATATTAATATCTTATGTCTTGGAAACTGTGCTCCCTTGTATTGCATCTAATATTTTGTAGGTACTTGGAAGAAACACACTCCACAAGATGACAAACCAACTCTCATCAAATGCAATCTTGACATGACCAAGTATCAACAACCTTTTCTTCGGAGATGATGGAAGAAGACAACAAAATCATATCCTTGATAATTGTATGATAATGAATTTCACTTATGACATTGGGATATATTATGTTCTTGCGTGACTAACCATTGTAGGTAAACAGTGAACCTAAATGTCATGGATAGCTCCGAACTCAAGATGATCTTCATCAACTTTTAGCATCTACAACAACTTCACCTACATTCCACGTCATCAACATCATTCGAAGGTATGGAGTCATATCCTTGATAAAGCTCTACATCAATTCATGATGTACAACAACTCAAGAGATAAGAAGACATTGAAATGCTTAATCGAAAAATGAAAACCCATTTCACACTTAACGATTGAAAAGGATCGAGATGGACCTAGAGGGGGGGGGTGAATAGGTATAGTTCCAAATTTTAATAGTTACTTAGCAATTTTAGGCAAAGGTGCGGACTATGAGCGTGAGCCTAATAATTGCAAAGACAAGGAGTAAGCTATTTAGAGTAAAGTAAGGCAGCCGGTAAACAATAATCAAATGCAAGTATGTAATAAGGATTAACACAAGTAGAGAGTTAGGGTTAGGGATAACCGAAACTCCAAGAGAGACGGGGATGTATCCCGGTGTTCACTTCCTTGGAGGGAAGCTACGTCACCGTTAGAGGGGCGGATGTTACCACGAAGGCACACCAACGCCACAAAGGCTCACCCTATTCTCCCTTTGAGACAACTCCACGAAGGCGTTTCTCAACCACTAGTGGTAAGCCTTGAGGTGGCTTCCAAACCTTCACAAAACTTTCCAGGGGTAATCACAATGGTTTGATTCCTCTCCGAAGACTCCTACCGCCTAGGAGTCTCCAACCTCCAAGAGTAACAAGATCACCGGGATTGCTCAAAACTTGCTCAAATCACAAATCACTTTGGTGGAGAGGAGGAGAAGGAGACGATCTATCTTTTGATTGGAACAACACTCAAAGGGGCTCACAAATGCTCTTGGGATCTAAGACTGGGTGTAGGCAAGAGTGAGTGAGGAGAAAGGTGTTCTTGTAAGTGTTCTTGCTGTGTTGAACACCCTCTCACGAAGTGGAAGGGGGTATATATAGTGGGGAGAGTAAAACAGCCGTTGGGGTCACTTAAGTCTGACAGTGGTCGAACATCCGGTAGTTCTCGGATGTCCGGACGCCCACAAGAAGTCGGATGTCCGACATGGGTCGGTCGTCCGAGGGATGTATATATATATCTGGAACCACTGTGTAGTCGAACAGGGACCAGACGTCCGGAGGAAGCCGGAAGTCTGAGTTATTCGACTCAAATTTCTCTGGTGCAAGGTTCCAAATTTCCGAAGGAGGTCGGACGTCCGGCCCTTGGACGACAGGAGGAGGCCGAAAATCCGAGTTATTTGAGTCAAAATTGTCTGGTGCAAGGTTCCGGATTTCCGAAGGAGGTCGGACATCCGGCCCTCGGACGAAAGGAGGAGGCCAGAAGTCCGAGTTATTTGACTCAAATTTCTCTGGTGCAAGGTTCTGGATTTCCCAAGGAGGTCAGACGTCTGGCCCTCGGACGACAGGAGGAGGCCGGAAGTCCGAGTTATTTGACTCAAATTTCTCTGGTGTAAGATTCCGGATTTCCGATGTGGTCGGGCGTCTGGCCCTCGGACGTCCGGAGGAAGCCGGATGTCCGAGGCATTGGTTCTGTATTGAGATAAACGCAAAGCAATGGAGATGTGGTATGAGCAGAAAAGTAGAGATGTAGTATGAGCAAGTTCATCGCAAAACCTGTGATCCCCTCTTAATAGTGTGGGATCCCTATACTCAAGAATAGTAAATTTAAAGGATAGGCTACATCATCTTTTCTCAATCCCGAGCCTTCTTGACATATAAGTCCCGATCTTCTGAGACCACCTTGGCACATAATTCTCAATCTACTAAGAGTACTTGCCATCCTAAGATACACTAAACAAATAGGATTAGTTTCCTATGTATGTGTTGTCATTAACACCAAAACTCGATTAAGGGCATGACTGCACTTTCAATCTCCCCCTTTTTGGTAGTTGATGACAACATATACATAGCTCTCAAAAGATTTAACATACATTTTAGCTTTGGAGAGGTTTAGTACGGAGCTCCCCCTTAGTATGTGCATGGTAAAATATCGGAATTCCCCCTTAATGTGTGTATCGAAAATATCATGTGACTTAGTAAAGATAGTAGATCATCATATGAAGTAATAGAGCAAAACATAATAGCATACGATGATATCACAACAATTCATAGCAATCACGACATTCATAGGTAGACATACATAGTGCATCACAGTCGTTTATCCATTACATTACACAAACATGCAAGTTGAGTTTAAAAACTAAATCTCCAAAGACTAAAACTAGGATACATTACTCCCCCTTTGGCACCAAGTACCAAAAAGGGAGGCACCAAAAGCATCAACCATGCTCAGAGGTCATCATCAGCATCATCCTCATCATCCTCATCGTCAGGCAAGCCACGGCCACCAGCCTCGTCAAGAAAATCAGCCCACTGAGGACCAGATGGGAAGCCAAAGTCAGAAGGAGGTGCAGCAGGAAGATCCTCATCGTCACTCACATCAAGAGTGCCCGAGTCTCTCAGACGAGCCTTCAGGGCATTCTTGGAGGAGACGAGGCGAGAAACCACATCATGAGTTTGAACACACTTGAAAGAGAAAGCCTTCATCATGGCAGAATGTGCCTTGCCAATGAATTTAGCAAAGCGACCAAGAGGAGCCGAGCTGGATGAAGAGGTTGCTGACCGGGCAGTAGTGTGGTGAGTGGAGGTGGATGGGCTTTTCTTAGGAGCATAGTCATCCGCCATGTGATTGGGAATGACCCACTTGTGATGCGTGTGAGTGAGAGCAACAGTGAATTCAGCAACATGGTGAATAAAGGCCTGGATGAAGGGGGCATGAGGGAAGGCTCGCTTGTATTGAAGACTAGCGAGCCGAATCTCATGCCAGAGAAAGTGAGGCACATTAATCTTGCGCTTGGGGAACTCGTGTAAATGTGACATGATGTCAATACAGTAGCCGCTGCAGGATCCCCTATCACCCATCTTGGGATAGATGGTGCGGATAAGACACTGAAAAATGATAAAGTAGGGAGAGCGCCAGATGGATACTTGGTTAAGATCCTTCATCCGTTCGTGTGCATCAAGTTCATGAAGTGGTTTGAGCAGAAGCCCACACGCCTCAATGGGCTTATGTGCATGGTTAGGATCATTCTTATGGATTTTGAAGCCGGAGTCGGGGAAACCGATTGCGGCAACAAACTCATCATAAGATGCTGTGAACTCAACATCAGAAGTCATCCAGCTAACAGTGTTGTTTGAGCCAAAGAAACACGTGGCATAAAATTGATGAATAGCGGCACTGTTAAAATCGCACTGAAAAGCAAAGGGGGCAGCGAGCCCCGATGACTCAATGAGCTCAATGGCACCCGATTATTTCGTTGGGTGAGTGCGAATATGCTCAAGATCAATATAGTGATGTACTGAGAGACCCTTAGGAACGATGATAGTAGAAAAGATGTCCGCTTGGACGTGTGTGCGGAAACGTGCGTCCATAGAGTCACATTCAACAGAAAATTGGTTAACATCGCGGCAGAATATAAAGTAGGAAGATTTAGTAACCTTGGTGAAGTCCTTGACTTCACGTAAAGTAGGAGAAGGTTCAAGGGAGATGCGACGAGCATCACCTTTGGGCTGTGCAGGAGGAGGCGGTGGCATATATGAGGGCCTGCGAGTCCTAGGCTTCGACATAGTCTTCCGAACGACGGGCTGTTGAGCATGTTCCTCAGCTGCAAGCTCATCCTCGAAGTCAGAGCCATCAGACGAGGAGTGGAGCTGTGGAGGAGGATGTCGGGCGACCCATTTGAAGGGACGGCGTTGCACATCGGAGTCATCCGACCCCGTGCCAGTAGGGACACGAGCGGATGAGCTAGCAGAGTTCTTTCGGGTAGTGTGCTTAATATTGGGCATGATGGAACAAGGCCTGCACGATTGGAAACCCAATGGGAATGGTCACGGTCAAACCACATGAATGAACACATGAACTGGTGAGAAAGGGGAATCAATCGCGAGAGAGACCGAGAAGATACCGGCAGATCGAGAGAGGAGAGGAAGGGAAGACGGATCCCGTGGAGGAGATCAGCCAGATCGCGGGGCAGGGCCCCCGGTGGCGGCGCGAGCGAGCTCCTCAGGCACTGGCGGCGGCTGTGGTGGCGGCTGGGAGAAAAGGGGGGCGCGTGGGGGCTAGGGCAAGGCCTAGCCCACGCACCTCTATTTATAGAGGCTCCCAATGTGTCGGACGTCCGACAGGCGTCGGAGGTCCGGAGAGTATTTAGCCATCGGACGACCGACATGTGCCGGACGCCCGGAGTGGGTTTAGCTGTCGGACGTCGGAGACTCGTCGGACGACCGAGAGATAAGCAGACAGAGGCAATTTCTGGGATTTGGATGATGAGGTGTTTTGACATGGTTTATCACAAGAGACACCCAACATAGTTGCCTACAAGAATTATATATACTACTTGTGGAAACTAGTTGATTTATGCATATTGTAGGGTTAAAACAAAAAAAAGTATGACGTGAGTGCTAGTGACTCCCCCTAAATGCATGCCGGCATCAAGACAAGAACATAATGTGAGTGTGTGCATGTGTACAGGATTTCAAGTTATGTTATCAAGTTCCAAGATACCAAGTTCACGCCTAAGTTGACAGAATCTTGCTACGCAAAGTGGTTTGGTGAAAATGTCAGCGAGCTGCATGTGGGTATCCACATGAGCAATATTAATGTCACCCTTTTGCACATGGTCTCTCAAGAAATGATACCTAATATCAATATGTTTTGTGCGAGGGTGATCAATGGGGTTCTCGGAGATCTTGATGGCAGTTTCATTATCACAGAGAAGAGGCACGTGTCAATACGTGATGCCATAATCCTTTAGGGTTTGCCTCATCCATAGCAGTTGGGTTGCACAGCTTGCGGCTGCAATATATTCGGCCTCGGCTGTGGAGAGAGAAACACAATTTTGCTTTTTCGAGGACCAACTTACCAAGGAACGTCCAAGAAACTGACATGCACCGGAAGTGGATTTCCGTCCCACTTTGTCACCAGCCCAATCCGCATCGGAATACCCAATAAGATCGAACGTTGCATCCTTAGGGTACCATAGGCCTAACTTTGGAGTGTGAACAAGGTATCTAAGAATATGCTTAACCGCTGTATGATGGCTTTCCCTAGGGGAAGCTTGAAATCTAGCACATATGCCTACACTTAACATGATATCCGGTCTAGATGCACAAAGATAAAGTAACGAACCAATCATAGAGCGGTAAGTAGATGGGTCAAAAGGAATACCGTTGGTGTCTTCATTTAGAACAACATCTGTGGCCATGGGTGTCTACATTGGTTTAGCATTTGTCATATCAAATTTTTCTAGAATGTCCTGGAGGTATTTAGTTTGAGACAAGAAAATTCCTTCTTGAAATTGTTGTATTTGAAACCCAAGAAAGAACTTCAAGTCCGTGTTGAGTGACATCTCAAAGGTCTTGGTCATGGAGGCTGCAAAATTCTTGCATAAATGGATGTTAGAAGAACCAAAAATGATGTCATCTACATAGATTTGGCATAAGATCAAATCACCATTTTCCCTCTTAGTAAAAAGAGTGGGATCGATCACCCCTACCACAAAGCCATCATCGAGTAAGAACTTCTTAAGATGATCGTACCAAGCACGGGGTGCTTGTTTGAGGCCATACAGAGCCTTGTGATGTTTGTACACATGGTCTTTGTGATGGGGGTCAACAAACCCAGGTGGTTGTGATATATATACCTCTTCTTGTAGAGGACCGTTAAGAAAAGCACTTTTGACATCCATTTGATGCAAAGTAAAACCATTGAAAGCAGCATAGGCCAATAGAATGCGAATGGATTCAAGACGAGCAACAGGGGCGGAAGTCTCACCAAAGTCCAAACCTTCAACTTGGGAGTACCCCTGTGCTACTAACCTTGCCTTGTTGCGGAGGACAGTCCCATTCTCATCTTCCTTGTTCTTGAAGATCCATTTAGTTCCAATGACATTGTGTTCCTCAGTTGGTCGTTCTACCAATGACCATACTTCATTGCGTGTAAAACTGTTTAACTCTTCTTGCATAGCAAGGAGCCAGTCATTGTCACACAATGCATCCTGAACCCTGTGTGGCACGGTACTAGAGAAAAACGAAAAGTGAGCACAAAAGTTTGTTAATTGTTTACGAGTCACTCTACCTTCCGACACGCCGGTGAGGATTTGATCAATATCAACACGACCGGCCACACTTGGCATGATGCAGGTCAGGGTTTCACGAGGTTCAACTTTGTTTCCATCATCAACGTCCTCAACATATGGATCATTAACGTGCGGTGGAAGATATTCCTCTCCGCGTTGCACCTGTTGAGGTTCATCATCAACCATATCCATACTTTGGTCTAGCTCTTGAAGGTCAACTTGTTCTTGAGTGTGATCAGGGTGAGAGACATGTTCTCCCACTTGATCCTCAACAACTGGCATGATATGTGTGCTAGTATCTTTTGGAGGTACGGACAGTGAACTGTCTTGAGGATGAGAAATACTCTCATCATCTTCATTATCATCATGGGGTCTTTGTTCCATGGGAAGAAGTGCACCTACACCCATGTTCAAGATATCTTGCGAGGAATCTTCTTCACCTGCATCACTTAGATCAACTTGCTCCCCATGGGAGCAGTTAAATTCATCAAACATCACGTCACAGGTTTCTATAACACATCCAGTGGATTTGTTGTAGACTCTATAGGCGTGAGAGTTTGATCCATAGCCAACAAAAATTCCTTCAGTTGTTTTGGATTGAAATTTTCCTAACCGTTCCCGTTTGTTGAGGATGAAACACTTGCATCCAAATACACGAAAGTACTTGACATTGGGCTTGTTCCCGGTTAGGAGCTCATATGGAGTCTTTTCCAATATTGATCTAAGGAAGAGCCGGTTTTATGCATGACATGCTGTGTTGACAGCCTCAGCCCAAAAACTATGTGGTGACTTGTATTCGTCTAACATGGACCGTGCCATTTCCACAAGTGTCCGGTTCTTCCTCTCTGCTACACCATTTTGCTGAGGGGTGTAAGGTGCGGAGTACTGATGTTCAATTCCCTCATCACTAAGAAATTCTTCTAGGGTGTAATTCTTGAACTCGGAGCCATTATCACTTGTTATTGCCTTGATGTCCTTGTCAAACTTTTGTTGGACTTGTTTGGCAAAATCAATGAAGGTGATCTTCGTCTCGTCCTTGGACTTGAGAAAGAATACCCATGTGTATCTTGAGTAATCATCAACAATGACTAGGCCATACTTTTTCCCACCAAGACTTGCCCATGAAGGAGGCCCAAACAGATCCACATGAAGGAGCTCTAACGGCCTTGAAGTGGATACAATATTCTTGGGTGGGTGTTTTGATTGATGTTGCTTCCCAGCTATGCATGCACTGCACACATGATCTTTCTTAAAAGATACATTAGTTAGTGCAACGATGTGATTACCGTTTAAGAGATTTTGAAGATTTCTCATGCCGACATGGGCGAGCCGGCGATGCCACATCCATCCCATGTCAGCCTTGGCCATCAGACAAGTTGTATGGAAAGTGCTCTCTTTCGAGAAATCAACCGTGTAAAGGTTGCCATCCAACTCTCCAACGAAGGCCACTTCGAGAGTGTCTCTCTTAAAGACTTCCACATCCATTAGTCCGAATAGTGTGTCGTAACCAACGGAAGCCAATTGGCAAACTGAAAGCAAATGATATTGAAGAGATTGGACAAGCATGACATTTGCAAGAGACATGTCATTAGTGATTGCCACCTTGCCCAACCCAATTACCTTCCCTTTCGACCCTCCACCAAATACAATGCTCATGTATGGTCTAATGGCTTGCATGAAGTCATAGAGCAAGTTACTATCTCCGGTCATATGATTGGTGCATCCACTGTCGATCACCCATTTGACTCCTCCGGAGAAAACAGCCTGTACACTAATTAAGACTTGGTTTGAGGTGCCCATTTCATCATGGGGCCTCTCACATTAGTTACAAGAGTCTTAGGGACCCAATAGCATAAAACCGGAATGCATTACGAGGTCCAACGAATTTAGCATAAACCTCTCCTTCCTTTGATTTGCGAAGTACATAGGATGGAGGCATGAACTCAGTTGTCTTGTGAGAGTGGCAAACCCCTAGTGGTCGACCCACTCACAACCTTACCTTTCTCCTTGTGTCCCTCTCGTATAAATATTTATTTAAGCGGGGTGGTGCACTTGAGAGGAGATACACTTTTCTTGGTGGTGCTTGGATTGAACCCAAGCCCTTCCTTGGCAAAGACTTCATTGTGTTGACTTAAGATCTCATTGAGAGTCTTTTGTCCTTGTGCACATGTCATGAGACCTCTATCAAGCTGTGCCTTTAGCGAACAGTTTTCCTCAAGAATAGATGCCAGTTCACTACTAGAGTTAGCAGTGCAGGTATCAACATTAATAATAGGTGAGGAGTAAGCCTTAGCTAGAGTGCCAAGATAAGTAACCTTCAGTGCCTCAAAGCTCTTTGTAAGAATAGTGAGTTTCTCTTCCTTGTCCTTGAGAGACAAGGATAGGTGCTCACAGTCCTTAGAAAGAGAAGCATGAGAATTCACAAGTCGGGTTTTATCATTTAATAACTCTTTGCACACATATTCAACCTTTTTCAAGGAGGCAAGATCGTTAGCATGTTTATCAAGGTTTTCACCAACTTTTGAGCATAATGCATCATTTTGTGCTTTCTCATACAGGACTATCTGCTCAAGGATGTCATTTCTTTCCTTCTCCTCAGTGACGAGGGTTTCGAGTTCCTTGATGGTATTGGTGTGCTTACTCACCATTTCCATAAGTATGCGAAACATAGTGAGCTTCTTTCCTTTAAGCGAGCACATAAATTTGTTTATTTTGGCAAACATAGGATGATATAAGTCATTGTCCTCATAGTGATCTTCCGCATCAAGGTACTCATCAGATGAGGTAGAAGCTAGACTGAAAGAGTTTAACCGTGGAGTTACCTTAACCTTATCATGGGAGCTTTGGTCTTCCTCATCTTCTATGGCAGTCTTTCCCATCAAACACTTGTGGGCGTTGCCCTTGTAGTCTTTCATATAGTTGTAGTGAACAACATCGCCACTTTTGTTGACTAGCCTCAAGGTGTTTTGTGTATCCTGAGCTACTCCGGCAACCCCACCAACATCTTCTGGATCTGATTATTCTTGTGCAACCATTTCTCTTCCATCTCTTCTCTTGAGCTTCGAGTTCATAGGGTTTGGCAATTTCTTCTTTACAAAGGTCTTCGGAAACCTTGGTTTATCTTCTCTATTCTCATAAGGGCAATCATTGGAGAAGTGGTTGGTTTCCTCAAAGTTATAACATTTCCTTACTTTCTTCTTTGGGAGTCTTCCCTTGAATTTTCCTGCACTGAACTTCTTTACAAAGAGAGCAAAGTCATCATAAGATGGGCTTTCATCAGAGTCAACATCATCACCATCTTCGCAGTCATCATCACCCTCTTCTTCTTCACTTTCTTCTTCGTCACATTCATGCTTGGCTTTCAAAGCAAGATTGATCTTTGATGTTGAAGTGCCATGCATGGCAAGGTGCTTTGTTGCATTTGTCTTTGACTCTTCAAATAATTGGAAAGTGGATATGATGTCATCTGGAGTCATTTCTTTGAACCCATGGTGCTGCCTTATGTCCCATACCATTTGATGGTGGTACGGAGCAAGAGCAAGAACTAACTTTTCCACGAGAAATCTCTTGGTCAGGTTGAAACCATCTTGCGTCTTGTCACAGTCACAGGACTCAATGTCTGCGGCGAGAGTCATGAGACATTCTAGCAGTTGCTTGGGAGATTCACCCTTTTCCATACAGAAATTCTACAATTGCCCCTTGGCAAGTTCATATTGAGCAAGCCGAAGAGTGGAGGTACCGGTCTTGGTCCTTATAATGCTATCCCACAGTTCCTTGGCGCTTGTGATGTGTATGTAAGGTCTCCGTTGCTTGTCATTCATTCCTTTTTTATGCACATGATCGCAGTGTCGTTGAGATGCTTGTCATAAGTTTCTCTGGGAGTGAGGCACCTTGGATCTACACGATTGTAGCCATGCTCGAGGATGTCCAACATCTCATCATTGGCGTACCTAAGATGATCCTGCATACCAACTCTCCACAAAGAAAAATCGGAATTGTCATCAAGCAAACGAGGTTTTCCTCCAGGATTGTACTTAGGTTTCTCAACTTGAGATCTAGCATAAAGCCATGGAACACTGGTTTGGTTATTGCCTGGAGGTTGTTGGCCAAATGAAGAACTGTGCACATTTTTCCCTGAGGCCCTCGGGGACGTGGATGTCCCCGTGGTTAATGATGCCAGTCTTATTTGGACCAAGGCCTCAAGAGAAGCATCATGCTCCTCTTTTTCCTTGGCAAGGGCACATTCCAGGTCCTCAGAGGTGAAGGACCTGACTTCCGTGGAAGTCCCGTCCCTCTCCACTGGAGCTACAGTAATTGGAGTCCCGTCCATCTCGCTCTAGGGCGGTTAAGCCACAAGAATAGAGCACGAGGCTCTGATACCAATTGAAAAGGATCGAGATGGACCTAGAGGGGGGGTGAATAGGTACAGTTCCAAATTTTAATAGATACTTAGCAATTTTAGGCAAAGGTGCGGAATATGAGCGTGAGCCTAATAATTGCAAAGACAAGGAGTAAGCTATTTAGAGTAAAGTAAGGCAGCTGGTAAACAATAATCAAATGAAAGTACGTAATAAGGATTAACACAAGTAGAGAGTTAGGGTTAGGGATAACCGAAACTCCAAGAGAGACGAGGATGTATCCCGGTGTTCACTTCCTTGGAGGGAAGCTACGTCACCGTTAGAGGGGCGGATGTTACCAAGAAGGCACACCAACGCCACGAAGGCTCACCCTATTCTCCCTTTGAGACAACTCCACCAAGGCGTTTCTCAACCACTAGTGGTAAGCCTTGAGGTGGCTTCCAAACCTTCACACACTTTCGGGGGGTAATCACAATGGTTTGATTCCTCTCCGAAGACTCCTACCGCCTAGGAGTCTCCAACCTCCAAGAGTAACAAGATCACGGGGATTGCTCAAAGCTTGCTCAAATCACAAATCACTTTGGTGGAGAGGAGGAGAAGGAGACGATCTATCTTTTGATTAGGACAACACTCAAAGGGTTCACAAATTCTCTTGAGATCTAAGATTGGGTGTAGGCAAGAGTGAGTGAGGAGAAATGTGTTCTTGTAAGTGTTCTTGCTGTGTTGAACACCCTCTCACGAAGTGGAAGGGGGTATATATAGTGGGGAGAGTAAAACAGCCCTTGGGGTCACTTAAGTCTGACAGTGGTCGGACATCCGGTAGTTCTCGGATGTCCGGACGCCCACAAGGAGTCGGACGTCCGACAGGGGTCGGTCGTCCGAGGGATGTATATATATATCTGGAACCACTGTGTAGTCGAACAGGGACTGGACGTCTAGAGGAAGCCGGATGTCCGAGTTATTCAACTCAAATTTCTCTCGTGCAAGGTTTCGGATTTCCGACGGAGGTCGGACGTACGACCCTCGGACGACACGAGGAGGCCGGAAGTCCGAGTTACTTGACTCAAAATTCTCTGGTGCAAGGTTTCGGATTTCCGAAGGAGGTCGGACATCCGGCCCTCGGACGACAGGAGGAGGCCGGAAGTCCGAGTTATTTGACTCAAATTTCTCTGGTGCAAGGTTCCGGATTTCCGAAGGAGGTCGGACGTCCGGCCCTCGGACGACAGGAGGAGGCCGGAAGTCCGAGTTATTTGACTCAAATTTGTCTGGTATAAGATTCCGGATTTCCGAAGTGGTCGGGCGTCCGGCCCTCGGACGTCCGGAGGAAGCCGGATGTCCGAGGCATTGGTTCTGTTTTGAGATGAACGCAGAGCAGTGGAGATGTGGTATGAGCAGAAAAGTAGAGATGTAGTATGAGCAAGTTCATCGCAAAACCTGTGATCCCCTCTTAATAGTACGGGATCCCTATACTCAAGAACAGTAAATTTAAAGGATAGGCTACATCATCTTTTCTCAATCTCGAGCCTTCTTGACATATAAGTCCCGATCTTCTTAGACCACCTTGGCACATAATTCTCAATCTACTAAGAGTACTTGCCATCCTGAGATACACTAAACAAATAGGATTAGTTTCCTATGTATGTGTTGTCATTAACACCAAAACTCGATTAAGGGCATGATTGCACTTTCAATCTCCCCCTTTTTGGTAGTTGATGACAACATATACATAGCTCTCAGAAGATTTAACATACATTTTAGCTTTGGAGAGGTTTAGTACGGAGCTCCCCCTTAGTATGTGCATGGTAATATATCGGAGCTCCCCCTTAATGTTTGTATCGAAAATATCATGTGACTTAGTAAAGATAGTAGATCATCATATGAAGTAATAGAGCAAAACATAATAGCATATGATGATATCATAGCAATTCATAGCAATCACGACATTCATAGATAGCCATACATAGTGCATCATAGTCGTTTATCCATTACATTACACAAACATGCAACTTGAGTTTAAAAACTAAATCTCCAAAGACTAAAACTAGGAGACATTATTCCCCCTTTGGCACCAAGTACCAAAAATGGAGGCACCAAAAGCATCAACCATGCTCAGAGATCATCATCAGCATGATCCTCATCATCCTCATCGTCTGGCAAGCCACTGCCACCAGCCTTGTCAAGAAAATCAGCCCACTCAGGACCTGATGAGAAGCCAAAGTTAAAAGGAGGAGCAGCAGGAAGATCCTCATCGTCACTCACATCAAGAGCGCCCGAGTCTCTCAAACGAGCCTTGAGGGCATTCTTGGAGGAGACGAGGCGAGAAACCACGTCATGAGTTTGACCGCACTCAAAAGAGAAAGCCTTCATCATGGCAGAATGTGCCTTGCCAATGAATTTGGCAAAGCGACCAAGAGGAGCTGAGCTAGATGAAGGGGTTGCTGACTGGGAAGCAGTGCGGCGAGTGGAGGTGGATGGGGTTTTCTTAGGAGCATAATCATCTGCCATGTGATTGGGAATGACCCACTTGTGATGCGTGTGAGTGGGAGCAACAGTGAATTCAGCAACATGGTGAACAAAGGCCTGGATGAAGGGGGCATGAGGGAAGGCTCACTTGTATTGAAGACTAGCGAGCCGAATGTCATGCCAGAGAAAGTGAGGCACATTAATCTTGCGCTTGGGGAACTCATGTAAATGTGACATGATGTCAATACAGTAGCCGCTGCAGGATCCCCTATCACCCATCTTGGGATAGATGGTGCGGATAAGACACTAAAAAATGATAAAGTAGGGAGAGCGCCAGATGGATACTTGGTTAAGATCCTTCATCCGTTCGTCTCCATCAAGTTCACGAAGTGGTTTGAGGAGAAGCCCACACGCCTCAATGGGCTTATGTGCATGGTTAGGATCATTCTTATGGATTTTGAAGCCGGAGTCAGGGAAACCGAGTGCGGCAACAAACTCATCATAAGATGATGTGAACTCAACATCAGAAGTCATCCAGCTAACAGTGTTGTTTGAGCCAAAGAAACACGTGGCATAAAATTGATGAATAGCGGCACTGTTAAAATCGCACTGAAAAGCAAAGGGGGCAGCGAGCCCCGATGACTCAATGAGCTCAATTGCACCCGGGTATTACGCCGGGTGAGTGCGAATATGCTCAAGATCAATATAGTGATGTACTGAGAGACCCTTAGGAACGATGACCTATGAACAAGCATCCTTGCATGACTCCCCAAGTCAAATACACTAATATAGGTGACCCAATCATCGCCCCACATCTAGGTGGAGAATATCGTATGGTTCACATTTGATCTTTCAGATTCTTAGAACCATTCCACTCTCATCTATATGTGTGTATCCTCAAAAAACCACAAAAAACCATTCTACTTTTGTTTTATCTGTCTCAGTTGGAATTATCTTATTTTGGACCCTTGACCTTTTGACACAATTCTTTCAATCAACCGATTTTTTCAAAGAGGCCTAAATATCAATCTCGGTTCTACCGAATTATTATGCCTCGGTGACTCCTATTTTTTGACTTTGTTGCTCTGATAACTTTTTTTGGACTATTGTCTTAGAAGGAGATAACTTCTCTATGGGGAGAAAAATCTAAGTTATCCCATGCTATATAAGAGTGAGAATTCTTGAGGATCCCTAACTAGGGGGGAGATCATTCCAGGAACTCTTATCCATAACTAAGGGGGAGAACATTCAATGAACCCTACAAAATATCTAAGGGGGAGAAAAGGCAAATTCGAGGAACACTTACAATAGAGAGAAGTATCCAGCATCTTTTATTTACTCTCAAGGATCCCTTACCCTCCGACCTTTCTTTTTGGTAATCAATGCCAAAGGGGGAGAAATATCATCAAAGCTTCCATTAAGTGAACCTATTTATAGGGGAGAAATACTATCATATACTGTCAAGAAGCTTATACAAAAGAGGGAGCAACAACACCAAAGAGAGATACTTGTATCATACCCTATACATTAAGGGGGAGAGGAAACTTTACATACTCATTTTTAAGGGAGAAAAGTTCTTGTTCCTTGAAGACATATTATTTCATCAAATCCTATCTTAACTTTGTATTCAATTTCTTGGTACTTTTGAAATTCTTTTGCTTATTTACAACAGGGTACTCTTGTGTTATCTAACATGTTTTTCCAAGTGTACTCCTATGTCAAGACGCTCAAGATCCTCAAGGTAAGTATATGCATTATATCCTTGTTCATGATGACCTATTGTTTCTTGCACATATTGTTTGCAAGAGGGAGTCTTGAACATGGAAATATTTCATTCACATTCGTTTGATGCATATAGCCAAGATTCCTATGACTTGTCTTGTCCTTCTACGTTGTGTGTGCCCATGCATTCCAAAGAAACCATTATTTAAAGGGATTGCACACATTTAGGGGGGGCTTGTACTTGTCATATTTCCTACAAAGCTGTCATATCCTCATGAGTATATTTATTTGAAGCTTCGATTGTATGTTGTCATCAATTACCAAAAAGGGGGAGTTTGAAAGCACATATGCTCCCTTGGTGATTTTGATAATTCATGACAACATACATTGTGTCTTGGACTAACACTTTTACCTAGATATTTCAGGATTAGTCCATGGAGAGCTTTGGATTAAGGTTTATGTGGAGATACCCCTCGATACAAGAAGGGAATTATATTGGCTCAAGCTTCAAGCTAGAATACTCTTCATTTTATATTCGTGAGAAATCACTTTTGAGTCCGTAGGAAAGCCAATACTATTAAAAGGGTGTGAGGTAGTAAAATGAACTGATTGCACAAATGCTCAAAGTTAGCCACCAAAACACTGTGTCATTTTTCCCACATATCCACTCTGTCAAGTTCCACATACACAAATTTGGTGTAACCAACATTGCCACTTCGAACCCACCGAGTTTGAACCTCACACAAAACCCTAGCCATTCCCACCAAATCGGTGCAACTAAAACAACATTCGTGCTACCAAGTTGAGTGTGACCAACATTTTGTTGCCAAGATACACAAAATCGGAATTTCCTAGTTTGAGTATCGGTGCCATTGAGTTTGGTCACCAGACCGTTAGTCACCTTTTCGGTGCCGCCGAGTTTCATATATCGGTCTCACCGAGATTCAAAAGTTCACACCTTTAGTATTAGTCGGTACCACCGACTTGTCCACTTCTGTCGGTGTTGTGGGAATGAGGGTACCGAGACCTGACTATGTGTGGCTCAGGGCTAGCCCACTTCATGAAGCAAGCAAGATTGGGCATGATACCCCTCAAGGCAAGTCCCTCGCGAGGGGCCAAGCCTCACGAGGAGGAACAACAGCAAGACCCACGGGGGGCCTCCTTAGGACCCCTCCGGAGCGGTGGATATTCCGAGGCAAGGCCCAGCCTCAGGAGTCAAGGATGACATGTAGGAAGGACATGCGAGAAGCAGACAGCAGGGCGGAGTAGTTTCCCCTTTAGTGCAAAGGGGGCAAGGACGTACCGTGGTTCCCAAGGCATCTTCCAGAGGTTTCCCTTCTGGTGCAAAAAAGCCATCGCTGCCCGCCAGCAGCACAGACTTCACCCCTGAACCCGTCCCTCCAGCACCGGGAGCCACTTTGGAGGTGAAGACCAACTTTGGGTAGGGGAGCATGTTCTCCTGTTCCCTTCGAAATTGTCCATTGTGGGATCCCTTCTCGCCCAAACGATAAGGGAAGAGGACCAGGGACGCCACTATATATAGAGGATAGGTTACTTCGTAGAGGGGGATCCGATTCATTCATTTGCACACTGGCACCACACGTAGGCCACCTATCCTCCGGAGGCCCTCAAAAATTGTACTAGTTCATCCACCAACCTCCATGAGAGGCAATCCACCAAAGCAGGAGTAGGGTATTACGCTTCCCAGCAGCCCGGACCTGGGTAAACTGTCGTGTTATGTGTCTTCCTCACCATCGAGTGAGTTCTTTGCCATCCCCGACGAGTGCCAAGTAAGGTGAGGCGAGCCCATGAGAGATCTTCGTACACGCCCCTGAGTTCGAATATTTAGGGTTTTGCGGAGCCCGAAATCCAACATTTGGCGCGTCGGGTAGGGGGAGTGTCAAGGTTTCCTCCAAGCTCTGCCTTTACCAAGCTTCGCCCCTGTGATGGCTAACGCTCGCCGGGCTCGCGGGCCTCGCCGGCGCGTGTCGGTCACCATCGCCGGTGGTGAAAGCTGCCACGGGCCTCGACGCTCAGGAACAACAAGGTTCCTCCAAGTCGGCTACCGAGCAGGCCGACGGTCGCACCGCCACTCTGTCGCTCGTCCGGTCTTCCGGGTCGGCCTCACGCGCCTTGTCGGATTTCAGGCTCCGCAAAACCCTAAGGATTCAAACTCAGTGGCGCGCACGGAGGACACTCAACAGATTCGATTCTCTTGGCTCGCCACTCGATGGGAAAGGCTAGGAACTCACGCGATAGTGAGGGAGACCAGAAACACGGGAGTTTACCCAGGTTTGGGCAGCTGCGTAGCGTAAAACCCTACTCCTGCTTTTTGTGGATTGCCTCTCGCGGAGTTGCTGGATGAATTAGTACAGGGATCTTGATCCTCCGGAAGCCAAGTGGCTAGGTGTATTGTTCTACCGCCCGAAAATGAACTCCCCCTCTCAAGTATCCTACCCTCTCTATTAATATTGGAGGCCCGTGTTCTCTTCCCTTATAGCTTCGGCTGGAAGGGATCCCACATCGGCCAATTTTGAAGGGGAATACGGGAACATGTTCCCCTGCCCAAAGGTGGTCTTCGCCTACAAAGTAACTGTCCGCGCTTCAGAGACGGGCCTGAGGATGAAGTTTGCCTTACTGGCGGGCGGCGGAGGCTTCGTTGCACCAGAGGGAAACCTTTGGAAGATGCCTTTGGGTCCCGTGTACGCTCCTGCCCCCTTTGCACCAAAGGGGAAACTGCCCAGCTCTGCCATCTTCTGCTCGTCTGTCCTTTCCTGGTGTCACCCTTGACTCGTGAGGTTGGGCCTTGCGTCGGAATATCCGCCGCTCCTCAGGGGTCCTGAGGAGACCTCCTGCGGGTCTTGATGTCGTTCCTCTCGTGAGGCCTGGCCTCTCACGAGGGCCTTGTCAAGCCTGCCGATGCTTGGTCGATGGAGTGGGCCAGCCCTGGGCCGCAGATAGGCGATTCTGGGTACCCCGTTCCCATAATGCCGACGGTAGCCCCCAGGCCCAAGACGTGCCGGGGCTTGCTTCCTTGCGAAGCCTTGGAGGCAGTCCGAAGCGTCGTGGGCTCTAAATGTCTGCGGGTCAGGCTTCACGCGTGCCACACATCCTGTTGACAACACTCCAGTTCTCGAGGCACCCATAGGCGCGCCTGGTCAAACTGATGTGCGCCTAGGTGCAACACTGACCATCATTGTTACATGGGGGCAACGCATGTACGCCCGCCACGCGGGCGCGTCCCCTTGCAAATTGCGCGGGCCCGGGGATATGAAGGGATGCCAGCTTGCTCTAGGATGCCTATTTAACCCGACGAGGGTGATAAGGCTTGCGTCGCCCAGTCTTCTTTGCCTTCTACCTTGAGCCCTTCGCTCCCTCAGCATGGCGCCGATGAGGAGATTCTCTGCTACCGACAAGGGGAAGGCCCATGGCGAAGGTCCTGCTGCTCCTCCTACCAAGAGGGGGCGAGGCCGCCCTTAGAAGTATGTGGCGGGGCCAGCAGCATCCTCCATCAGCGACAATGGCGAGGCGTCGGCTGGAACAGGTACCCGTAGCGGCCGGAGTGGGAGGTCGGTGATGGCCACCCGGCCACCTCGCTCGCGGCTCCACTCGGCCGATATGGCTATGGAGTTCATGACGTGGGTGGAGAGGTCGGAAATCGCTTGGCTCCAGCTTCCGAACTTCTTCGCGAAGGCGCTGCTGGCCGGTTGGCCTCAGTGCCTCCGGTTGCAGGCCGACGGCTGCTGCGGCGGGGCGTCCTGGATGGAGGTTGAGGTCACCGCCGACGGTTACGTGTATACGAACCGCTGGTGGCAGACCTTCGCCCGCCCCCAAGGCCTTAAGGGGAGGCGCTACCTCCTCTTCAAGTACGACGGGGAGGCGATGATAAACCACAAGTATAGGGGATCAATTGTAGCCTTTCTCGATAAGTAAGAGTGTTGAACCCAACGAGGAGCTAAAGGTAGGACAAATATTCCCTCAAGTTCTATCTACTACCGATACAACTCTACGCACACTTTACGTTCGCTTTACCTAGAACAAGTATGAAACTAGAAGTACTTTGTAGGTGTGATAGGATAGGTTTGCAAGAAAAGAAAGAACATGGAAATAAAAACTAGGGGCTGGTTACATAAAGAAACAATTACGTTAGTTTATCGAGTGTGGAAAAGTGGTGGTAGGAGTTGCGGAATTGTCCCTAAGCAATTGACTACGTTACTAGACCGATAGAAAGTTTTATGTGGGAGAGGCCACTGCTAGCATGTCATCCCTTACTTGGAATTCTATGCACTTATGATTGGAACTATTAGCAAGAATCCGCAACTACTAACATTCATTAAGGTAAAACCCAACAATAGCAATAAGATATATTGGTCCCCCTTCAATCCCGTATGCATCAATTTCTATGCTATGCTGAAGCTTATTTCACCCTTTCCCTCCAATACATAGTCCTATCAACATACTACTAACCGTATGGTGTGATCCACATGTGCACTCATATGATGGGCACCAAATACAACAACATAATCACAAGCAAATTAAACCAATCATAGCAATTCATCAATCACCGATAGGACAACGAAAATCTACTCAGACATCATAGGATAGCAACACATCATTTGATAATAATATGAAGCATAAAGCACCATGTTCAAGTAGAGGGCACAGCGGGTTGCGGGAGAGTGGACCGCTGAATATAGATGGCGAAGGGTGATGGAGCTGTTGATGAAGATGACGGAGGTGTTGGTGCAGATCGCCGTCACACGATGATGTCCCGCGCGGCATTCCGGCGCCGCCGGGAGAGAGGGGGAGAGAGCCCCTCTTCTTCTTCTTCTTCCTTGACCTCCTCCCTAGATGGGAGAAGGGTTTCCCCACTGGTCCATGGTCTCCATGGCGGAGGAGGGGCGAGAGCCCCTCCGAGATTGGATCTCTCTCTCTGTGTCCTTCTGTTTCTGCGCTCCCAGATTCTGGTTTTCACCATTTCTTAAATTCCTGGAGATCCGTAACTCCGATTGGGCTGAAATTTTAACAAGATTTTCTTCCGGATATTATCTTTCTTGCGGTGAAAGAAGGGCCGCAAGCGCCTTAGGGATTGGTCACAAACCTTCGAGCCGCACCCTGGGGGGGGCGCGCCTCCTGGGCTTGTGACCTCCTCGGGCATCATTTCGCGTAGATTCTTCTTCCCAAAAATAAAAAATATTCCAAAAAACAAATCCCCGTAGGTTTTTTATTGCGTTTGGACTTTGTTTGGTAAGGCTAATCTGTGAAACAAAAACATGCAACAAATAGGAACTGGCACTTGGCACTGGATCAATATGTTAGTCCCTAAAAATAGTATAAAAAGTTTCCCAAAGTATATGAAAGTTGTAGAATATTGGCATGAAACAATAAAAAATTATAGATACGACGGAGACGTATCAACATCCCAAAGCTTAATTCCTGCTCGTCCTCGAGTAGGTAAATGATAAAAAAGATAATTTTTGATGTGGAATGCTACTAGCATAATCTCGATCATATAATCTAATCATGACATGAATACTAAAACATGAGTGATTCGAAGCAATAGTCTATCATTTGACATAAAGACAATAATATTTCAAGCATACTAACAAAGCAATCATGTCTTCTCAAAATATCATGGCCAAAGAAAGTTATCCCTACAAAATCATATAGTCTGGCTATGCTCCATCTTCCCCACACAATGTATTTAAATCATGCATAACCCCGGTTTTAGCCAAGCAATTGTTTCATACTTTAGTGTTCTCAAATTTTTTCAACTTTCACGCAATACATGAGCGTGATCCATGGACATAGCACTATAGGTGGAATAGAATATGGTGGTTGTGGAGAAGATAAAAAGGAGGAGATAGTCTCACATCAACTAGGCGTATCAACAGGCTATGGAGATGCCCATCAATAGATATCAATGTGAGTGAGTAGGGATTACCATGCAACAGATGCACAAGAGTTATAAGTGTATGAAAGCTCAAAAAGAAACTAGTGGGTGTGCATCCAACTCGCTTGCTCACGAAGACCTAGGGCAATTTGAGGAAGCCCATCATTGGAATATACAAGCCAAGTTCTATAATGAAAATTTCCCACTAGTATATGAAAGTGGCAACATAGGAGACTCTCTATCATGAAGATCATGGTGCTACTTTGAAGCACAAGTGTGGTAAAGGATAGTAGCATTGTCCCTTCTCTCTTTTTCACTCATTTTTTTGGTGGGCTTCTTTGGCCTCCTTTTTTTATTTGGGCTTCATTGGCCTCTTTTATTACTTCCTCACATGGGACAATGCTCTAATAATGATGATCATCACACTTTTCTTTACTTACAACTCGATAGTTAGAACAAAATATGACTCTATATGAATGCCTCCGGAGGTGTACCGGGATGTGCAATGATCTCGCGTAGCAATGACATCAAAAAATGGAAAAGCCATGAAAACATCATGCTAGCTATCTTACGATCATGCAAAGCAATATGACAATGGTGGTGTGTGTCATAATAAAAGGAACGATGGAAGTTTCTTGGCAATATATCTCGGAATGGCTATGAAAATGCCATAATAGGTAGGTATGGTGGCTGTTTTGAGGAAGGGTATATGGTGGGTGTAATGCAGCAGCGAAAGTTGCGCGGTACTAGAGAGGCTAGCAATGGTGGAAGGGTGAGAGTGCGTATAATCCATGGACTCAACATTAGTCATAAAGAACTCACATACTTATTGCAAAAGTCTATTAGTCATCGAAACAAGGTACTACACACATGCTCCTAAGGGAAGGGTTGGTAGGAGTTAACCATCACGTGATCCCGACTTCCACACAAAGGATGACAATCTATAAATTAATCATGCTCCGACTTCATCACATAACGGTTCACCATACGTGCATGCTACGGGAATCACAAACCTTAACACAAGTATTTATACGAATACACAATTACTCCCTAGCATGACTCTAATATCACATATTCATGTCTCAAAACTATTGCAAGGAATCAAACATATCATATTCAGTGATCTACAAGTTTTATGTAGGATTTTATGATTAACCATGTGAATGATCAACTCCTGTTAACTCTCTAAATAGGTATAAGTGAAGCATGAGAGTTTAATTCTTTCTACAAAAGATATGCCCCGCTTTAAAAAATATAAGTGAAGCAAAAGAGCATTCTACAAATGGCAGTTTTCTATGTGTTGGGAAACACGCAATCCAAACTTCAAATGATATAAGTGAAGCACATGAAGCATTCTATATATAATGTCATACTCAAAAGATATAAGTGAAGTGCAAAGAGCATTATATAAATCAACCCAGGACTATCTCATACCAACATGGTGCATAAATGAAAAAGGAAAAATAAACACAAAAGAGCTCCAAGCATTTGCACATATCATGTGACGAATAAAAATATAGCTCCGAGTAAAATTACCGATAGATTGTAGACGAAAGAGGGGATGCCTTCCGGGGCATCCCCAAGCTTAGATGCTTGAGTCTTCCTTAAATATTACCTTGGGGTGCCTTGGGCATCCCCAAGCTTAGGCTCTTGCCTCTCCTTATTCCTTCATCCATCGTGGTCTCACCCAAAACTTGAAAACTTCAATCACACAAAACTCAACAAAACCTTCGTGAGATCCGTTAGTATAATAAAGTAAATCACCACTTTAAGTACTGTTGTGAAATCATTCCAAATTCATATTAGCATTATATCTACTGTAATACAACTTCACTATGGTTCATACCCCCGATACTACCCATAGATTCATCAAAATAAGAGAACAATGCAAAGAAAACAGAATCTGTCAAAAACAAAACAGTCTGTAGTAATATGAACTTATACCATACTTCTGATTATCAAAAAATTCTGAAACATTATCATAATTAAGGCAATTTGTATATCAATGAGCAGCAAAAAGAATCAACCCAAAATCTCTTTCTGGATAGGAATTAAAAATATATTCGTGAGCATAAAGTTTCTGTCTTTTTCAGCATGATCAAACAACTATCACCCAAACTAATCATAAAGGCTTTACTTGGCACATTATTTTTATAATACAATGGAATTGTACAAGGGGATAATTATTTTTGCGAGAAACTTCCATGAAAAAATATACATTGTTTCCATGAGCATGAACACAAGTGTTCAAGGTCGACCCTCACTTCCGGAATGCATCACCTTTCAATCGCTTCTCTTTTTGAAAAGGTTTTAAGTTCCCCTCTATATATTTTTTATTTTTAAACTAAACAAAAGCACTCAATAGAAATAAATGACTCTCTAAAACTTCAGGGTTGTCTCCCAGGCAGCGCTTTCTTTAAAGCCATTAAACAAGGCATAAAGTGCTCAAGTAATGGATCCACCCGGATCCCAAGGTATATCAAAGCCAATTTTAATTAACAATGATTTGTAATTTAGTAGTGAGCACAAGGTAACATATATCATGCAATGACGAAGTCTAACTCTCTTCCTATGCATTGGCATGTCATAAAAGAACAATTCATGCATATCAAGTAAAGGCCAATACATAGCATAAGCAGTTTCTTGCAATTTGATCGTATTGGAAACATAGAGAGGTGGAGATGTAGTTCCTCTCTCATAATAATTGCAAGTAGGGGCAGCAAGCACATGCATATTATATTCATCAAAATCATCATATGTAATAGTATAAGGCAACTCATCTATGTAATCCCTAATAAGAGCAAATTTCTCCAATATAGTGTAGTTGGGAGAGTTCAAAAAGATAATATGACTATCATAAGTGGGTGCGATAGCAAAAATTTCATGTTTAACATAAGGAACTATAGCATGTTCATCTTCATAAGCATCATTCAAATTGGCATCATGGCCACAAGCATAGAAAGCATCAAGTTCATCAAAAAGGGATATTTCAAATGAATCCAATGGATCATAGCAAGCAACATAGCATTCATCCTTCGGTAAGAATGAATGGAAATTAAACAATGTATGAGTTGAAGAGTTATTCTCTTTAGAAGGTGGGCACGGGTAGCTAGTCCGCTCTTCCTCCTTTTGTTCTTCGCTCTCCTCGTCATCCTTTTCATCTAATGAGCTCACAGTTTCAACATTTTCTTCTTCCATAGTTTCCTGCAAAATACTAATCTCTTCTTGGGAAGCGTAGAGTTTCTCCATAAATCGATAAATATGGGCGTTATATTCATAATTAGTATAACAATAACGAAGCATAACCAAATTTTCAGATCGGTAAGCAGCATCATCATTATCATCACACCTTTTAAAGAGAGCTTCAATTTCATAAGCACCCATAAAAGCAACAAACTCTTCTATTTTTTCCACATCATAGTAATTATATATACCATTAGCATAAGAAGCCAAGGTTTCATTAGCATTAAATTTGCAAGAAAAGGGAAGGTTTTTAGCCTTCATCTTAGAGCAACAAGTAATATCATATCTCGAGCATAGCTCCCAAGCATACCATTTCAACATATGAATTTGATCCCATAATAGTTTCCCTTTTGAGTCAAGCGATAATCTCTGAAGTATTCATGTTGATCCAACGTGTATCCCATTATATAATTTAATGGGATTTTCTCAGGATTATTAAAGAAGTGCATAATATTTTCCACGTAACGAGCATCGAGGGTTTTAGGAGGTTCCCCATCTCCATGAGTAGCAAGTACACCTAATTTTTTTGGTATTTCATGTTCCATATCCATAACTAAAGATGGAGAACAACTTAGAACAGCAAATAAATCTACTTAGTGATAAAGCAAACAAGCACACACGAGAATATTCACCCCATGCTATTGCTCCCCAGCAACGGCGCCAGAAAAAGGTCTTGATAACCCACAAGTATAGGGGATCAATTGTAGCCTTTCTCGATAAGTAAGAGTGTCGAACCCAACGAGGAGCTAAAGGTAGGACAAATATTCCCTTAATTTCTCTCGACCACCGATACAACTCTACGCACAATTTACGTCCGCTTTACCTAGAACTAGTATGAAACTAGACGTACTTTGTAGGTGTGATAGGATAGGTTTGCAAGAAAATAAAGAACACGAAAATAAAAACTAGGGGCTGGTTAGATAAAGAAACAATTACGTTAGTTTAACGAGTGTCGAAAACTGGTGGTAGGAGTTGTGGAATTGTTCCTAAGCAATTGACTACGTTACTAGACCGATAGCAAGTTTTATGAGGGAGAGGCCACTGCAGCATGTCATCCCTTACTTGGAATTCTATGCACTTATGACTGGAACTCTTAGCAAGCATCCACAACTACTAACGTTCATTAAGGTAAAACCCAACCATAGCAATAAGATATATTGGTCCTCCTTCAATCTCGTATGCATCAATTTCTATGTTAGGCTGAAGCTTCTCTCACCCTTGTCCTCCAATACATAGTCCTATCAACATACTACTAACCCTATGGTGTGATCCACGTGCACGCTCATATGATGGGCACCAAAGGACAGGAACAAGCAAATTAGACCAATCATAGCAATTCATCAATCACTGATAGGACAATGAAAATCTACTCAGACATCATAGGATGGCAACACATCATTGGATAATAATATGAAGCATAAAGCACCATGTTCAAGTAGAGGGTACAACGGGTTGCGGGAGAGTGGACCGCTGAATATAGATGGGGGAAGGTGATGGAGGTGTTGGTGAAGATGACAGAGGTTTTAGGGCGACGACGATACCTCCTCCAGAAGAAGACCGAGCGACAGCAGCGACAACAGCTACAACGAGCCGCCTTGCCGCCTTGCACGAGCCTCGAGGAGGAGCTCCCAGGCGCTGCGCCGCCCATCTGCTCGTGCCGCGCTTGTGAAGAAGGAGGAGGACACAGACTAAGTGTTAGTGTGCGGGTGCCGGGCATCAGCGGCGGTGACCCTCCTCCGGGACTACATCGCTAGTTGTCTCCTCCTTGCTTTTGACGCTGCATCCATAGAAACAGGGACAGGCCCTTCGGGCGTGTAATGGATTTGGACGACCGCCTCCTTTTATTAGTGATGTTGCTTCTCCGTTGGTTTAGTTACTTAGCTTGGTACACTTGCGGGGAAGTCCTTTGTTGTGATGCATGACTGCGGTGCTCGGGGGGGGGGGGCATTGGTCGGTTGGTCTTTTCCTTGCTGCAGGCGAAGTGGGTCGATGCTCTATGTCTGCTGGCCCCGGTCCCGCACATTTCCCTGCCGCCGTGGGGCGCGACCCGTTACCAAGGTCATTCCTCATAGGGCAAAGCCCTGGCACTAGGGTACCATGTGGCTTTGTCATCGGTAAGGCTAGTGAGGCATTGTGCTTAGGAGTCCCCTTAGACATTCAAGCAGCTCTACATCGACAAGTCCCAGTCCCGCACATTTACCTGCCGCGAGGCGCGACTTGTCAAGGTCGCCCCTCGAGGAACAAGGCCCTGGCACCCGGGTACCAGGTGGCTTTGTGACCAGTAAGGTTCCCGAGGCGCGATGCTCAGGAATCCCCTTAGACGTTCAAGAGGCCCTCGCAAGTTCTGTTTTTGGAGGTCCCTAATCTGCATTCAGGAACCTCTGCATCGACAGGTCCTAGCCCTGCACATTTCCCCTCCGTCGTGAGGCGCAACCCGTTACCAAGGTGGTTCCTCACGGGGCCAACCCCCGACGCAGGGGTGCTAGGTGGCTTTGTGACCGGTATGGACCCTAAGGCATTATGATCAGGAGCCCCCTTAGGCCCTCAAACTGTCCCAAGATAAACAACTGTTGTGAGGAAAGACCAAATGTTGTTCCCTCTCCAGGACGGTGCGCGCGATCCGCGAATAGACCTCTTGAGCGAGTGCTAGTTGGCATGAGTCTGCCGACTCGTCAGTGAGTACCTCACGTGGATTCGGGTGCCAAGGCCTTGGCGAGGTGCCGCCACCGTGCCCCCAGCCCCTGCTCACAGGGTATGAGTAGGTGAGGGTAGTTGGATGCTCGACTCACAGGAAAAGAGCGTGCTGTGAAGAGTTGCAGGGAAAATAAGTTTTTGCAGAAAGCTTCATTTGGAAATGCCCCGAGTTTTGATTTCATAAATACGAGTAAATACAAGCCAGAAAAAGCAAATGCAAGCCGCGTCCAACACCTAATATATTCTCCGCCTCCATCGCCCCCAGCGCTGAGCATAGGGCTTCCACTAGGCATGGGGTGGACCCCTTCCGCTTCCTCGGGGGGACCTGGGCGTATACAGCCTCGACTCATTATTACGTGAGAGTGTCACGATGGGAGTGTATCTGGGAGGTCGCGAGGATGCTTTGGCATCGCGAGTATCCCTATCCCCGAGGCATTAGGCGCCTGAATCCAGAAGTCATTGGTGGACTGTGTTGATTTCCTCCGTCTTCCCCACTAGGCGTGATATGGACCCCTTCCGTGTCCTTGGGGGGCCCTGGGCGTATACAGCCTCGGCTCGTTATTACGTGAGAGTGTCATGGGGTGAAGTAGGTTCCGGAAGAATTGCAAGACGATGCAGGGTCGATGCAGAGGCGGCGCGGAGGCAGTGCAGGGGCGGTGCAGAGTCGTCATGGGTAGAACTTGCGGAGGTGCTCGATGTTCCACGCGTTCTGGTTGGGAACTCCATCCCGAGTCTCCAGGTGCACGGAGCCAGGCCTGGAGACGTGGACGACCTTGAATGGGCCTTCCCACATGGGCAAAAGCTTATGCAAGCCATCCCTGGATTGGACCTGCCTCAGGACGAGATCGCCGACTTCAAGGGTCCTCGAGCGGATGTTGCGGCTGTGGTAGCGCCGCAAGGCCTGCTGGTACCTTGTGGATCGGAGAGAGGCCCGACGTTGCACCTCCTCTCCAAGTACGAGGTCCGTCCCCCGCACAACGTCCTGAAGCTCCTCATCGAACGCCAAGACCCGCGGGGAGCGATGCTTGATTTCGTGGGGAAGAACCACCCTGATCCATAGACGAGGAAGAACAGGGTTTCGCCGATGGGTTTGGTTGAAGTGGTGAGGATGGACCAAAGTATCGACGAGAGCTCGTCGACCCAACCTCGTCCATAAGCTTTGAGCTTATTCTTGAAACTCCTCACCTTGAGACCCCGCAGGACCTTTGCGTTGGCGCACTCCGCCTGGCCATTACTCCGCGGATGGGCCACCGATGCGTAGCATATCTGTGTATCGAGGTTAGCACAACAAATCTTGAAGAGATGGATGGTGAACTACAAATCGTTATCAGTGATGATGCGGTTAGGGACGCCGAAGCAGCTCACAAGGCCCTTGATGAACTTGAAGGTAGACTCGGCCTGGATGGTGCGCACGGGCTCCACCTCCACCCACTTGGTGAATTTGTCGATGGTGACGTAGTGGTGGCAGAAACCCCCCGCTGCCCATGGGAAGGTCCCCAATATGTCCATCCCCCACACCGCAAAAGGCCAGGTGAGCGGGATGATCTGGAGGCCCTGCACGGGCCGGTGGATCTGCTTGGCATGGAATTGGCAGGCCTCGCAATACCTGACTAGCTCGATGGCGTCGTCCAAAGCTATGGGCCAGTAAAAACCTGACCTGAACGCTTTACCTGCGAGCGTGCACGAGGAAGAGTGATGTCTGCAGTCCCCTTCGTGAATGTCGGCCAATAGCTCGCGCTCCTATTACCCGGAAATGCACCGCAACAGGACATCGTTCAAGCGCCTGTGGTACAAGACGCCGACTCGCACGCAATAAGTTGAGGCTTGTCGTACTACGCGTTCCGCATCCTCTTCCTTCTCCAGCAATGTGCCGCGGAGAAGATATGCTCCGAGTTCCTGCATCCAATCATCATCTTGAGCCTCCACGACCAAGAGTAGTCGAGCCCCCGAGGCCTGGCCGCAATCTGGAGCCCCCGAGGGTGGTCCTGGGGGGAGCTCCTCTCCGTGCCGCGTCGGGTCCTCAGGTGCGAGCGTCGCGGAAGGCTTGAAGAGTCGCTCCTCAAAAATGTGTGGCTCCTGAGCCTCGCGACGCGAAGCTCTTTTGGCAATGTCGTCCGCCTCCTTCTTTTCGCCTGCAGGACATGCTGCAGCTCTACGCCCTGAAAACGTTTCTCGATCTTATGTACCTCCTACAAATACGCCTCCATATGCTCGTACTTGGGTGTGTACTCCTTGTTGGAGAAGTTGACGAGGAGCTGAGAGTCGGCCATCACGGTGAGGCGTTGGACCCCCAAGGCCGCCGCTGCCTTGAGGCCGACGATGAGGCCCTCGTACTCCGCTATGTTGTTGGAGACCTCCTCCCCCCGTTGGAACCAGAGCTGCATGGTGTAGCGAAGCTTGTCTCCCGTCGGGGAAGTGAGCAGGACACCAGCCCCCGCTCCCATATGTGCGAAGGCTCTGTCGAAGTGCATTGTCCATCCCTCAGGCGCCTCTGCTCAGGGGGCAAGGGATTGGTTCCCTTCCAGCCCCCGGTCCGGCGCGTCTGTCCATTCCGCCACAAAGTCGTCCATGGCAGCTCCCTTGATGACCCTGGTTGTGCTGAATTCGATGTTGAAGTCCTGCACCTCGATGTACCACTCAGCAACTCTTCCTGCTACATTTGGGTTGTGCAGGATCTTCTCCAAGGGGTAAGCGGAGACGACCTTGATCGGGTGTCCTTGGAAGTAGTGATGCAATTTGCCCAACGCGACAAGGAGCGCCAGAAGGAGTTTCTGCTGCATGGCGTAGCACGAGTGATACGTCCCAAGCGTATCTATAATTTATGTTTGTTCCATGATCTTTTGGGTGACATTGTTATATGCTTTGTTACACTTTCATACCTTTTTACACATATTTGGACTAACCTACTAACTCAGTGCACCCAGTGCCACTTTCCGTGTGCTGATGTCTTTTTTGTAGGGACTTTTATCCCAATTTACAAAGCCCCAAAATCCCAAGAAAAATATATAAAAATCAGCGTGACGAAAGCTTCACAAGCACCAAAGGTGGGCCAGAGGGGAGCCAGGCCCTGCCCAGGCGGCCTCCCTACGCGATCCCCCTCCTGGACGCGCCACGAGGTCACCTGGGTGGGGCCCACCTCCTCTGGTTCCCTCTTTCGGCCTATATTTACCTCTCAAATAGAAAACCCTTACACAGGATCCAGAATCGCGAATTTCTCCATCGTTCTGCCGCCACAACGCTCCCGAGATCGGGAGCGCAAGAAGACATCTTCCCGGCACCCTGCCAGAGGAAGGATTGACCTCTGGGAGCTTCTCCACCACCATAGACACTTCTCGGATGTGCCATGAGCAGTCCTCCTTGGACCATGAGTCAATGACCAGTAGCTATGTGATGTCTTCTCCCTAATCTTGTGCTTCAATGCTTAGCCCTTGTGAGCTACCCTACATGATCAACGCATCTATGTAATTTACCAGTTGTTGCTATGTTTGGTTTGCTTGGGTCCGATTGTGATGAGTTATATATTTGGTTCTCCTTTTATGTTATGTTCTTGAGTAATTCATGCATGTTGTCCGTTGCTTTTTATTACTTTGGCCGAGTAGTAGATTGTAACTCCAAGAGGGAGCATTATGCATGTTGTGGGTTCATGCCCCCTGATGTCTAGGTTGAGTGATAGAAACATGAGATTAGGGATGTGCTTTTGCCACAAGGAAGAAAACAACGGTGCTTGTGACCATGGTTGCAAGGATTGTTTACCTTACGCAAAGTTCGTTAATGCAGTTGTCCGTTGCTTTGAGTTTACACTTTGGGTGGGGCTCGCAACTTAATACCAGCGAGATGTTCTGGATAAATATCTCAAGGTGGATGATTAGAGAGTAGATGCTGATGGATAAACAATGTACTTGTGTTCGCGTACTGCCCATAACTTTTGAGCCTCTAACTTTCTAGTAGCATGATTAGCAATGCGGTGCGTTTATAATTCTGTCAATTGCCCAGCTGTAATTTGTTTACCCAACATAGTTGTTTATTGTCTTTTGGGAGAGAGACATCACTAGTGAACATCATGGGACTCCGTTCCATATTACCACCATTGTTTACACCTCCACCATTTACTATTTTTATTTACTTTTCCGTTGCAAACACTATATCTATTCCCGCTTGTGTTTTGATCCTTTTCAAACTACAAGGCCTCAGAGATTGTCAACCTCTCTGAACTCGTTGGGAGCAAAGTTATTTGTTGTGTGTGTAGGTCCACGTATTCTGCTAGCGCCAGAGAAGGGGACACCTACTTGTTGATCGTCGGAGTCCTCCTGGTTCGATAAACCTTAGAACCCCCTTGTAAGGGAAATCTACTGTTGACTACATCTCCACCTTCCACTTGGGGTAACCAACGAAGGGCGAGAAGTATATCCATCAATTCTTCATGAACGAGCATGCGTCTCGCAGTACCGTGCTGACGAAGTACATTGGGTGCTCGACGAGGACGTATCCGCCCGGGGCGTCGCGCTCCTTGGTGGCCTCAGGAGGTTAGTGCGTTTCGTCATCCGAAGGAAAAGCCGGGGCCTCGAGAGGACAGGGCTCTTCATGGCACGATTCGCCAGTATGGGCCTCAGGTCCCTTCGCTAGGGGGGGGGGAGTTGGAGCTTGTGAGTCGTACGATCCCTCAGGAGCATCGGGCGAGGGTCCGTTGGGGATTCCCAAAGTAGCGCCCTTGCCGGCTTGCTCCTCCCTTACTGCCACCAACGCGGCGCTGGCGGAGTGTGCGGTGGCAACGAGGTACAGAAGCAGGGGCTCCCGAAGGTGAGGTGCCACCATGACCGGCGGAGTCGCGAGGTAACGCTTGAGCTCATCGAAGGCAGCGTCGGCCTCCAGGGTCCACTCGAAGGGCCCCTTCCTTTTCATGATCTTGAAGAAGGGCAGGGCCCGCTCGCCAAGCTTGGAGATGAAACGACCCAGGGAGATGACACAACCCGCTAGCTTCTGCATTTCCTTGAGGGTTGTGGGTGCGCTCATCTTGTTTATGGCATTTACCTTTACCGGGTTAGCCTCGATCCCCAGGTGCGACACCAGGAAACCAAGTAGCTTGCCTGATGGGACTCCGAAGACGCACTTCTCGGGGTTGAGCTTCAGGTTCACCTCCCGCAGGCTAGCGAAGGTCTCCTCTAGATCCTCCACCAGGGTCTTTGCTTGCCTTGACTTGACCAAGATGTTGTCATGTAGGCCTCCGCGTTCCTCCCGAGTTGTGGCCCCCAGACAATATGCATTAACCGTTGGAAGGTTGCCTGGGCATTCCGCAGCCCGAAAGGCATACACTCATAGCAGTATACCCCGCACGGGGAGAGGAAGGCTATCTTCTCGACGTCCTCCACCGCCATCTTGATTTGGTGGTAGCCCGAGAATGCATCCAAGAAGCACAGGAGGTCGCATTCCGCAGTGGAGTCCACGATCTGGTCGATGTGTGGTAGCGGGAATGGGTCCTGAGGGAAAGCCTTGTTGAATTTCATGAAGTAGACGGACATGCGCTGCTTCCCACAGTTCTTCGGGACAACCACCAGGTTGGCCACCCATTCTGGGTAGTGTACCTCCCTTATGACCCCTGCTTCCTTGAGCTTGCGCATCTCTTGAGCGATGAACGCCTACTTCTCCGGGGCTTGCCTCCTTGCCTTCTGCTTCACCGGACACACGTTCGGGCACACCATGAGGTGGTGCTCGATGACGTCCCTCGGAACCCCCACAAGGTCGCACGCGCTCCAGGAGAACGCGCTCTTGTTCGTCCTGAGGAAATACACCAATGCTTTCTCTTGGTCTTGAGGGAGATTCGCGTCCATGGTGAAGGTGGGGGTCAGGCTCCCTTCGTCCACCGGCACTTGCTTCGTCTCCGCCCGGTCCTAGAAAAACAACTCCTTTTTATTCACGCGCATGATGTCGTGGACGTCTCTTGGATCCTCCGCGGCGCGCGCTGATACGTCCCAAACGTATCTATAATTTCTGCTGGTTCCATGATCTTTTGGGTCACATTGTTATACGTTTTGCTACACTTTTATATCGTGTTACACATATTTGGACTAACCTACTAACTCAGTGCACCAACTGCCAGTTTCTGTCTGCTGATGCCTTTTTGCAAGGGCTTTTACCAAATTTTCCGAAGCCCGAAAAAATCCATAAAAATATATAAAAAATCGACGAAACAGAAGCTTCAGGATCACAGAAGGGGGGCCAGAGGGGGGCCACGGGCCTCCCAGGCGGCCTGCTGGTGCGGCCAGGCCCCAGGCCGCGCCAGGAGGTCGCCTGGGTAGGCCCCACCTCCTCCGGTGCCCTCCTTTGGCCTATGTTTAGTGTTCCGTGAGGAAACCCTCGCAGACTTTCTGGAGTCACGAATTTCTCCATCTTTCCGCCGCCGCAGTGCTTCCGAGATCGGGAGCATCAGGAGACCTCTTCCCGGCACCCTACCGGAGGGAGGATTGACCTCTGAGAGCTTCTCCACCACCATGGACGCCTCCCGGATGTGTCGTGAGTAGTTTCCCTTGGACCATGAGTCCATGACTAGTAGCTATGTGATGTCTTCTCTCCAATCTTGTGCTTCAATGGTTAGTCCTGTGAGCTGCCCTACATGATCAAGGCATCTATGTAATTCTCTTGCTATTGCTATGCTCGGTTTGTTGGGATCTGATGGACTATGAGATTATGTTTAGATTGCTATGAGTTATATATTTGATTATCCTTTTATACTATGTTCCTTAGTGATTCTTGCATGTTCTCGTTGCTTTTTATTGCTTTGGCCAAGTAGTAGATTGTAACTCCAAGAGGGAGCGTTATGCATGGTTGTGGGTTCGGGCCCCTCGATGTCTAGCTTGAGTGACAGAAACATGAGACTAGGGGATGTGCTTGTTGCCACCAGGGAGAAAACGACGGTTCTTGTGACCATGGTTGCAAGGATTGTTTACCTTACGGATAGTTTGTTAATGCAGTGGTCCATTGCTTTGAGTTTACAGTTTGGATGGGGCTCGCAACTTAATACCGGAGAGATGTTTTGGATAGATATCTCAAGGTGGATGATTAGTAAGTAGATGCTGATGAATAAACGGTCTACTTGGCTCGACGTATTTCCCATTACCATTGTACCTCTAACTATCAAGGACCATAATTAGCATTGCGGTGCGATCATAATTCGGTCAATTGCCCAACTGTGATTTGTTTACCCAAGCATAGTTGTTTATCGTCTTTTGGGAGAGAGACATCACTAGTCAACATCATTTGACTACGGTCCATATCACCATC
Source organism: Hordeum vulgare subsp. vulgare (assembly GCF_904849725.1). Taxonomy (NCBI): domain Eukaryota; kingdom Viridiplantae; phylum Streptophyta; class Magnoliopsida; order Poales; family Poaceae; genus Hordeum; species Hordeum vulgare. Next base: position 229,981,895 of record NC_058518.1, on the reverse strand, counting down.
ATTGCTTACACCTCCACTATTTACCGCTTTATTTAGTTTTCCGTTGCAATCACTATTACCTTCCCGCTTGTGTTTTGATCCTTTGCAAACTACAAGACCGGAGAGATTGACAACCTCTCTGTACTCGTTGGGAGCAAAGTTATTTGGTGTGTGTGCACGTCCACGTCGTCTGCTAGCGTGAGGGTGGAAGAAACCTACTTGTTGAGCCTAGGAGTCCTCCTGGTTGAATAAACCTTACAATATCCGTGTAAGGGAAATTTGTTGCTTACTACATCTCCACCTTCCACTTGGGGTCCAACGAGGGGCGAGAAGCATATACATCACCTCGTCATCAAGCGAATTTCGGTGCCGTTGCCGGGGACTACACTCTTGAAGATAGGGGAGTTGCACACTATCTTTTACCTTCTCTTTTTAGTCTTGTTAGTTTGCTTTCTAGTTTTTGCTTTAGAGTCCTATACCAAAAACCACAAAAAAATTAGTTGCTTTGCTCTTGCTTGTTGCTGCTGCTATGGGTTCCACTGAGAACACCAAGTTGCGTGACTTCACTAGTCACAACAACAATGACTTTGTGTGCACTCCTATTCTGCTCCCGCCACTGGAACCACGTCATATGAGATTAAACCTGCTTTACTGAACCTAGTTATGAAAGATCAACTCTCGAGTGCTGGAGATGATGCTGCTTTGCACTTGAACAATTTTGTTGAGCTCTGTGATATGCAAAAATATAAAAAGTAGATGGTGATATTGTTAAACTTAAGCTTTTTTTTCCTTTCTCCTTGAGAGGAGGAGCTAAAGTGTGGCTTCAATCTTTGACTAGGAATAGCATAGATTCTTGGGATAAGTGGAAAGATGCTTTTATTCGGAAGTATTACCCGCTTGCTAAGATTATCCAGTTGAGGAGTAACATTATGAATTTTAGGCAATTGGATAATGAACATGTTGCTCAAGCTTGGGAACGAATGAAATATCTTGTTAAAAATTGCGCTACTCATGGTTTGACTACTTGGATGGTTATCCAAACTTCTTATGCAGGATTGAACTTTACCTCTCAGAATATGTTAGACCACGGGAGGAACCTTTATGTCAACAACACTGGGTGCTGCCACAAAGCTATTGGATGAGATGATGACAAATTATTCTCAATGGCACACCGAGAGAGCTCCAACAGATAGGAAGGTAAACTCTGTTGAGGAGATCTCCTCCCTTAATGATAAGGTTGACATGATTATGACTCTACTTACTAAGCAAGCTCCTATTGATCCTCATGATGTTCCTTTAAATTCTTTAGTTGCTCAAGAAAGAGAGCAAGTGGATGTTAATTTATTTCTAGGAACAACTTCAATAATAATGCCTATAGGAGAAATTTTGGTAGCAATCCTAGACCGTTCCCATCCAACAACTATGGGAACAACAACAACTATCCTAGCACGAAAAACTCCACATCTGAATTAGAGAGCATGCTTAAAGATTTTATCACTTCTCAAAAAGCCTTTCAACAAGAGTGTAGAGAAATTAGATAGTCTCTCTTTGAAGGTGGACAACATAGCTCATGATCTAGAGATGTTTAAAATTAGAACTTCCCCACTTGAGGAAAGGAACACCACACCCATGAATGCTATCCAAGTCCAAATTAATGAGAACATATGAATGCTAGCCAAACTTAAAGAGAGATGGGATAGAGAAAAGGAAGAGGAAGAGAGAATTAAGAGCCTTCCTACACACAATACCATTGCTACTATACAAGTTGTTGAGGATCTCAAAACTTTTAGCACCCATCGCACTCCTAGTCCAAGTGGACCTATTAATGGTGATGCTAATACCTCAAATATAGGACAAGAAGGTCCTATGAATTTAGAGAATACCAATAGAATGAGCCTAGATGACATTACTACCACTTTAATTAATGGTATTAACCTTGATTTTGACAATTGTAGTCTCTCCGAATTCATCACCTTTTTGCAAAGAATGGCTAAAGACCCCCACACTAGCACACTCAATATTGCCTTCACCGAGCATATTACCAATGCTCTTATCAAAGCAAGGGAGGAGAAGATCAAGCTAGAGACTTCTATTCCTTGGAAGCTAGAATATGGTTGGGATCCTATGGTCAAAATTAAATTGAATAATATCTCTTGCTTTGCTTTATGTGATGTTGGAGTTAGTGCCTCCGTTATGCCCAAAAGAATGTATGATATGCTTGACTGAAACCTTATGATCCATGTTCTTTTGTTGTTCCTCTTGTTGAAAACAAGACGTAATAAAAAAGGATCGACGCGGAAAGTTCCGATTGAAATAGGATCTAAACAAGGAAGAGCACTTGCCATTCGTTGGTTATTAGAAGCATCCCAAAAGCGTCCGGGTCGAAATATGGCTTTCAAATTAAGTTCCGAATTAGTAGATGCTGCCAAAGGGAGTGGGGGTGCCATACGCAAAAAGGAAGCGACTCATAGAATGGCAGAGGCAAATAGAGCTCTTGCACATTTTCGTCAATCCATGAACAGAATCTATGTATGTAGACACATGGATCCGTACATCTCGATCGGAAAAGAATCAATTCTTCCATAAAGAAACCTTTAGGGAGAGTTGATGATGTGCTTATTATTGTCAATGATAATTATGTGCCCATTGATTTTCTTACTATGGACATTGACGCTGATCCTTCATGTCCAATTATTTTGGGACGTCCTTTTCTCTGCACCGTTGGTGCTATCATTGACATGAAAGAGGGAATTATTAAATTCCAATTTCCTCATAAAAAGGGAATAGAACACTTCCCAGAAATAATATTAAGTTACCTTATGAGTTTGGTACACGGTCAAGCTATTCTTTTGGAGTTGATAACACTTGATCTTCTTGCATTATGCCTAGCTCAATGGCATAAAAGAAAGCGCTTGTTGGGAGGCAACTCAATATGTTTTTACTTTCTGTTTCAGTGGTCTTGATGTGTGTTACTACTGTAGCAACATCATTGTATCTTTATTTTTAAGCTTTGTGCCAAGTTATAGCCTCCAATTGCAAGAAAGTTTAAAAATGGTGACATGTTGTCCAGAAACAGATTATGTGTGCTTGATGGAACAAATCGCCAAAAATCACCAAATCAACTTTTTGATCTGATTTTTCATAGCATGCTCTACATAATTGTCTTTCTGGCATTTGTTATGAGTTTTTTATTTCTGTTGTAAAAGTTGCACGAATAAATTATTTACTACCTCGTGTTCTATTTTTCCCAGATTCTGCCATATTTTGTGTTTTCATTGTTTTGTGAATCCTAAGCTTGCTTTTTATTTGCAAAAATCTTTTGGAATTCATGAGAAGAAACAGGTTTTCATGAGAATCTTTATTTCCAGCAGGTATTGATTTTTTTATTAAGAGAACTAACTACTCTAATCAGCTTATGATGAGTTTTCAAGTATTGCGATGGGAGAGATGATGAAAGAAGATAAAGGAGTGTTAAACGCTCAAGCTTGGGGATGCCCCCATGCATCCCTAGAAATATTAAAAGGAGACTAAAGCGTCTAAGCTTGCGGATGCCCCATGCATCCCCTTCTCTATCAACAATCATCAGGTCGTCCATCCCCATACTATATTTTATCACTTCATATAATATGTGCTATTCTCGGAGCGTCCCGCTATTTGCTTTTTAGTTTGTTTTAGTTTTGCTTGATGTTCATAACAAGTCGAAACCTAGCCTACCTTGTTTGGGAGAGACACACGCTCCATTCCACTCTAGAACACAATATATGTTTTCATGCTTATTCTTTTTGTGTGTTCTTCATCTTTTCGTAGCTACTGTCGTGCTTAGCTCTTAGGTTTCATGCTTATATTCTTAAGAGGTTTTATTTAGGTTGATTTTGAAACTCTCTTGAGTTATAATGCTTATCTCGTTTAGAGAGTTGGCTTGTTGCACTGAGTTGTCTGTCTTGCATAAGTAGGTAATTGAGGTTGCTATTTAAGTATAGTAGTAACTTGCAATAGTTTTGAGGTATTTATTTGAGTAATGTTTGGACTATTGGTGCCAAGAGCTTGAGCCTACTAGTGTTAGGTGTCGTATTTTGGGAAATCCGTGTGTTTTTCAAAAACTAAAAATTATTTGAGAACTCTAGCTACTAAATTGATCGCTAACCTGTGGAGGGGTTGGAATATATAGAGTACCCTCACGTTACCATGAGTCGAGGATGCGCAAGGATAACTAAACCCCAAAACATTCGTCCTCGGGGTACTTGTCTTTTTGTGAATTTCCTATCTAGATAGATAGTTATCGATAATAAGTGTATGAGTTCTTCGGATTAATGTGAGTATTCGATTGTCGGCACTTCCACCATCCATATTTTGCTAGCCTCTTCGGTACGGTGCATTGTTCTTTCTCACATTGCGAGTTGGTGGAAACTCCGCTAGTGCATCCAAACCCATGACATGATGCGCTGTGTCATACATAAGCCTCATTATATCTTTCCTCAAAACAGCCACCATACCTACCTATTAAGGCATTTCCATAGCCTTTCCGAGATACATTACCATGTAACATCCATCATCTCATGACTTGATCTTCATGTCATACATGCTTTTGATTGATCATTGAGCCGCATGACAGTTGGGCCTTGCCCTCATTACTGCTACATTACGTGCTAGTATCATTGCATATCCTGCTACACTGGCAGAGGCATACATTTGCATACATCATGATAGTTTTCACTTGTCTTTATGTTGAGTATTTTTCTGTCTATTCATGTAAAATATAGAGTGTTGCCCTTAAGTGAGGAAAAGATCCCAAAGAGGACAAATGAGAGATAAAAATAAAGAGCCATAGAGGTCACAAAAAATAACAAAATAGAAAAAGAAATAAAAGAAATAAAAAGAGAGAAGCGGGCAACACTACTATTCCTTTTGAAAGATCCACACTCGTACTCCATTGTTATATTGGTACTACATAGAGATTATCATTCATGCATAACTATGTGGGGACCCTTACACTCTAGAACTTGGTTTGCATATTCCAATGATGAGCCTCCTCAAATGAGCTCTAGGTCTTCATGAGCAAACAAGTTGGATGCACCCCCACTAGTTCCATTGGAGAGCTTACCTTAGCTCACATGTCCATCTGTAACATGGCAATCCCTACTCCTCACATCATATCTATCATTTGGCTTTCTCTCGCCTATGGTTGTCCTCATTGATGTGAGCCTTTCACACCTTTTTGTCTTCCTTCCCCATTATTATTCTATTTGCCTTCCTAAGTGCCAACATATCTTGCTTACGCTCATTTTGACTTGTGCCTGACAAGTGGTCTGGGATGAGTCAAAATAAGATTCCGAAGGAGATGAAGTGTGAGGTTTAGTAGATTGAGTTCTCAATTAAAAAATATCTTATCTCTGAACCCATCTCCCACTTCTTGCACACAAACACCATTTGGAGACATTCGAGTCACGGACAGCGAGAGCTCTTGCACCTTTATGTTCTTACTTTGCTAAACTCAATACTAGATATAGATTCTTCCTTGTTATTGTCTTGACTTGAATTGCATATCTCACTTGCTTTACTTTGAAGTTCTTATATGTGTGTTAGCATGTCACAACAGAAATTATTGTTTTATCATTTATCTGCTCGAGGATGAGCATAAATTAAGCTTGGGGATGTTGATACATCCCAAACGTATATATATGTGTGTTAGCATGTTCTGCTACAGTTTTATATCATTTTACACATATTTGGACTAAGCTACGAACTCTGTGCACCCAGTGTCAGTTTATCTCTGGTGATGCCTTTTTTGCACGGGCTTTTACCCAATTTTCCGAAGCCCGAAAAAATCCAGAAAGATATATAAAAAAATCAGAGAAACAGAAGTTACGGGATCACCAAAGGGGGCCAGAGGGGGGCCAGGGGCCGCGCCAGGAGGTCGCCTGGGTGGGTCCCACCTCCTTCGGTGCCCACATTTGTCCTAAATTTAGTGTTCCGTGAGGAAACCCTCGCAGACTTTCTGGAATCGCGAATTTCTCCATCGTTCCACCGCCGCATCGCTTCCGAGATCGGGAGCGTCAGGAGACCTCTTCCCGGCACCCTGCCGGAGGGAGGATTGACCTCTAGGAGCTACTCCACTACCATGGACGCCTCCCAGATGTGCCGTGAGTAGTTTCCCTTGGACCATGAGTCCATGACCAGTAGCTATGTGATGTCTTCTCTCCAATCTTAAATGGTTAGTCCTCGTGAGCTGCCCTACATGATCAAGGCATCTATGTAATTCTCTTGCTATTGCTATGCTCGGTTTGTTGGGATCCGATGGATTATGAGATTATGTTCAGATTGTTGTTAGTTATATATTTGATTATCCTTTTATACTATGTTCCTTAGTGATTCTTGCATGTTCTCCGTTGATTTTTATGGCTTTGGCCAAGTAGTAGATCTTAACTCCAAGAGGGAGCATTATGCATGATTGTGGGTTCGGGGCCCTCGATGTCTAGCTTGAGTGACAGAAACATGAGACTAGGGGATGTGGTTGTTGCCACCAGGGAGAAAACAACAGTGCTTGTGACCAAGGTTGCAAGGATTGTTTACCTTACGCATAATTTGTTAATGCAGTTGTTCGATGCTTTGGCTTTACACTTTGGGTGGGGCTCGCAACTTAATACCGGAGAGATGTTCTGGATAGATATCTCAAGGTGGATAATTAGTAAGTAGATGCTGATGAATAAACGATCTACTTATCTCAGCGTATTGCCCATTACTATTGAACCTCTAACTATTAAGGAGCATAATTAGCATTGCGGTGCGATCATAATTCTGTCAATTGCCCAACTGTGATTTGTTTACCCAAGCATAGTTGTTTATCGTCTTTTTGGAGAGAGACATCACTAGTGAACATCATGTGACTCCGGTCCATATCACCATCATTGGTTACACCTCCACTGTTTACCGCTTTATTTACTTTTCCGTTGCAATCACTATTGCCTTCCCGCTTGTGTTTTGATCCTTTGCAAACTACAAGGACGGAGAGATTGACAACCTCTTTGTACTCGTTGGGAGCAAAGTTATTTGGTGTGTGTGTAGGTCCACGTCTTTTGCTAGAGCCAGTGTGTAAGACACCTACTTGTTGCGCCTAGGAGTCCTCCTGGTTCGATAAAGCTTACAGTCTCCGCGTAAGGGAAATTTGCTACTGACTACATCTCGACCTTCCACTTGGGGTCCAACAAGGGGCGAGAAGCATATACATCACCTCGTCATCACGCGACTCGCCCGAGGAGTCGACACACGCGGCGGCCGCGGCCTTATGGGATAGCCCGAGCACCCATGAGGCATCCTTGATGTCTCCCACGACGGTAAGCATGCGCTGCTCCCTGGTATCTTGACGACGTTGTAGCCGGGGTGCGTCACCGACACGAACTGCGCGAGGGCGGGGTAGCCGAGTAGAGCATTGTACGGAAGGTGGATGTGAGCGACGTCGAAGTCGATCTGATCGGTGCGGAAGTTGGAGCGGGTGCCGAACATGACAGGGAGATGGATCCGTCCGACGGGAACGAAGGATCCCGCCACAACCCCAGAAAAGGGCTTTGAGGGTGCAAGCTGCCCTCGGGGTAACCGCAACGCGTCGAAGGCCTCCACTGAGATGACGTTCACGCCCGCGCCGTCATTGATGAGGGTCTTGGCGACAGCCACGCCGGAGATGGCCGGTGTGCACAGCATGCGAAGCACCTCGGCAGCCATTGTGGCTTTAGGGTGGTCGTCGGGGCCGAAGTTTATGTCGACCTCTGGCCACACACAGCATCCCGGGGGCTCGGGCCTTAGGCAAGCCCCCCTCCCCCCCCCCCCGTGATGCAGGAAACACTTGACGTGGCGGCGGGAGGGAGGCGCCTGCGATCCGCCGAGGATGCAGGTGACCGCAGGGACGACCTTGCTTGCTCGGATGTCGTCCACCGCCACGGACCGACGGTCGTTGATGGTTGCACTTGCCATGGTGCAGCCGAGGCGAGATCTGGTTCCTGCTGTTGGCGTGGAGGCTCCGACACGAGCCCCCTACCTAGCACGCCAAATGTCGGATTTCGGGCTCCGCAAAACCCTAAGGATTCGAACTCAGGGGCATGCATGGAGGACACTCAACATATTAGATTCTCTCGGCTCGCCACTCGATGGGCAAGGCTAGGAACTCACACGATGGCGAGGGAGACCAAAAACACGAGAGTTTACCCAGGTTCGGGCCGCTGCGAAGCGTACAACCCTACTCCTACTTTTGGTGGATTGCCTCTCGCAGAGGTGGTGGATGAATTAGTACAGGGCTCTCGAGCCTCCGGAGGCCAAGTGGCTAGGTGTATTGTTCTACCGCCCGAAAATGAACTCCCCTTCTCAAGTATCCTACCCTCTCTATTTATAGTGGAGGCCCGGGTCCTCTTCCCTCATAGCTTCGACGGGATGGGATCCCACAATGACCAGTTTTGAAGGGGAACAGGGGAACATGCTCCCCTTCCCAAAGGTGGTCTTCACCTGTAAAATAACTATCCGCGCTTCACAGACGGGCCCAAGGATGACGTTTGCCCTACTGGCGGGCGGCGGCGGCTTCGTTGCACCAGAAGGGAAACCTTTGGAAGATGCCTTTGGGACCCCTGTACGCTCCTGCCCCCTTTGCAACAAAGGGGAAACTGCCCCGCTCTACCATATGCTGCTCGTGTGTCCTTTCCTCGCGTCAACCTTGACTCCTGAGGGTGGTCCTTGCCTCGGAATGTCCGCCGCTCCGGAGGGGTCCCGAGGAGACCTCATGCGGGTCTTGATTGCATTCCTCCTCGTGACGCCAGGGCCCTGACGAGGGCCTTGGCGAGGCTGCAAATGCTTGGTCGATGGAGTGGGCTAGCCCTGGGCCGCTGACAAGGGAGTGTGGGTACCCCCATTCCCAGAAAGTCGACATTCCCGGCCAGAGATGCCGCATGGCCGGCGCGCGCTTGCCATGGCCACCGAGCTACTCCGTTACCGGCCTGCCCTTGACCGCCACAACGACTAGCTCCAGCGCATCGAGGAGCTCGTTGCCGCTGTTGGTGACTCCGCTGCATTCTCCTGCTCGCTTCGACCCCAACCATCCTTGGCGAACGACGAGGAGCAAGACGCGCCACCCCCACCTCTGCAGCATGGCGTGAACCCCGAGCCCAGGCAGGAAGTGCGTCCCCGTGACCGGCCTCGCGAACCCAGGGCGAGGCCGGGAGATGAACCATGTGGTGACGTGGTTCCTCGACCACGCGCTAACGCACGTGCGCTCCAAACGCTACAGGTGCCATGCCGTGAGCGTGACCAGCTCGAAGCAGACCCAAAGGAGCACCAGCACCAGGTCGCCCCTGCGCCTGCTGCACCTGTCGGGCCGGTGGGGTGCCTCGCCATCGACCGTGGGCTCTACACAACTGGGTGGCCCTGCAAGGTCAAGCCTGACCTGCCCATGCACTATGACGACACCCTGGACCCGACTGAGTTCCTGTTACTGTACAGACTGAGCATCAAGGCGTCAGGAGGAGGCGACAAGGTCATGGCGTGCTGGTTCCCCATGGCCCTCAAGGGCTGCGCGCTCTCTTGGCTCCTCAACCTCCCAAAGGCGTCCATCACTTCTTGGGATGGTCTGTGCGAACGCTTTATCGCCAACTTCCAGGGCACCCGCGACCGCGCTCCCAGCGTGAACGACCTGCGACGCATCAAGCGGCGGGAGGGGGAGACCCTACACAAGTTCATACATCGCTTCACGTCATGCGCCTCAACATCCCCAAGGCATAGGATGAGGCCGTCATCTCGTCCTTCTCTGATGGAGTCACCGACCTCAAGATGAAGGAGGAGCTCACCATGAGTGATGAAATGAGCACCGCCCTGGAGATCTTCAACCAGGCAAACAAGTGCGTCAGGGCTAAAGAAGGTCCCCTGTCACTCCTCGGGTCTCAGGCAACGAAACCAGAAGAGAAGAAGACCAAGGCCAAGGAGGCAAAGCACAAGGCTCATGCGGTGCTCGTAGACGAGCCTGAGAAGAAGTATGGCCGAGGGGGAGAGTGTCCATCAGGAGGGGGGCCAACGTGCCTCTTCCATGGCACCACCGGCCATGATACCTCCGAGTGCCAAGAGCTCCGATTGGTCCATGCCGAGCACTTCAGCAGGCGCCCTGGACGGGGAGACAAAGGCCCCGCGCACGATGATAGTCGAAGTGGAGGCCTATGGGACGACCGGGAGCCGCGTCAGGGTGGCCAGAACAGCCTCATGAAGACCGTTGGCGTGACCAGCCTCAGGAGGACCATTGGCGAGACCAGGCTCGGGAGACCGCTGGCGCAACGACCCTTAGGAGGGGCGACGACGCGGTCAGCCTCGTGAGGTTGGGCTGCCTACGCTGCCTCCGCCACTCAAAAGGAGGGATGAAGACAGGTGGGATGATGGTGCTGGGGGCTTCCAGGAGATCAGGGCGGTGGCCTCCATCCTGGGCGGCGCCCACACCCCGGCCTCCAACCGAACCTTCAAGCAGTTTGCTCAGGAGGGCTACGAACTCGCGCGATGGCGAGGGAGACCAAAAACACGAGAGTTTACCCAGGTTCGGGCCGCTGCGAAGCGTAAAACCCTACTCCTGCTTTTGGTGGATTGTCTCTCACGGAGGTGGTGGATGAATTAGTACAGGGCTCTGGAGCCTCCGGAGGCCAAGTGGCTAGGTGTATTGTTCTACTGCCCGAAAATGAACTCCCCCTCTCAAGTATCCTACCCTCTCTATTTATAGTGGAGGCCCGGGTCCTCTTCCCTCATAGCTTCGACGGGATGGGATCCCACAATGACCAGTTTTGAAGGGGAACAGGGGAACATGCTCCCCTTCCCAAAGGTGCTCTTCGCCTGCATAGTAACTATCCGCGCTTCAGAGACGGGCCCAAGGTTGATATTTGCCCTACTGGCGGGTGGCGGCGGCTTCGTTGCACCAAAAGGGAAACCTTTGGAAGATGCCTTTGGGACCCCTGTACGCTCCTGCCCCCTTTGCACCAAAGGGGAAACTGCCCCGCTCTGCCATCTGCTGCTCGCGTGTCCTTTCCTCGCGTCAACCTTGACTCTCGAGGAAGGTCCTTGCCTCGGAATGTCCGCTCCGGAGGGGTCCCGAGGAGATCTCCTGCGGGTCTTGATGCCATTCCTCCTCGTGACGCCTGGCCCCTGACAAGGGCCTTGGCGAGCCTGCAGATGCTTGGTCGATGGAGTGGGACAGGCGAGTGTGGGTACCCCCATTCCGAGAACGCCGACATTCCCGGCCGGAGATGCCGCATGGCCGGCACGCGCTTGCCATGGCCACCGAGCTAGTTCGTTATCGGCCTGCCCTTGACCGCCACAACGACTGGCTCCAGCGCATCGAGGAGCTCGTTGCCGCTGTTGATGACTCCGGTGCGTTCTCCTGCTCGCTTCGACCCCAACCATCCTTGGCGAGCGACGAGGAGCAAGACGCGCCAGCCCCACCTCTGCAGCATGGCGTGAACCTCGAGCCCATGCAGGAAGCGCGTCCCCGTGACCGGCCTCGCGAACCCAGGGCGAGGCCGGGAGATGAACCAAGTTGTGACGTGGTTCCTCGACCGTGCGCTGACGCACGTGCGCTCCCGACGCTACAGGTGCCATGACATGAGCTTGATCAGCTCGAAGCAGACCCAACAGAGCACCAGCACCATGTCGCCCCCGCGACCGCTGCACCTGTCGGGCTGGTGGGGTGCCTTGCCATCGCCCCTGGGCTCTACCCAACCGGGCGGCCCTGCAAGGTCAAGCCTGACCTACCCCTGCACTACGACGACACCCTGGACCCGACCGAGTTCCTGTTACTCTACACGCTGAGCATCAAGGCGGCAGGAGGAGGTGACAAGGTCATGGCGTGCTGGTTCCCCATGGCCCTCAAGGGCAGCACGCTCTCTTGGCTCCTCAACCTCCCAAAGGCGTCGATCACTTCTTGGGATGGTCTGTGCGAACGCTTTATTGCCAACTTCTAGGGCACCCGCGACCGCGCTCCCACCGTGAACGACCTGCGGCGCATCCAGCGGCAGGAGGGGGAGACCCTACACAAGTTCATACAACGCTTCCGTTCATGCGCCTCAACATCCCCAAGGCGTAGGACGAGGCCGTCATCTCGTCCTTCTCTGATGGAGTCACCGACCTTAAGATGGAGGAGGAGCTCACCATGAGTGATGAAATGAGCACTGCCCTGGAGATCTTCAACCAGGCAAACAAATGCATCAGGGCTAAAGAAGGTCGCCTGTCATTCCTCGGGCCTCAACCGACGAAACCAGAAGAGAAGAAGACCAAGGCCAAGGAGGCAAAGCACAAGGCTCATGCGGTGCTCGTAGATGAGCCTGAGACGAAGTATGGCCGAGGGGGAGAGTGTCCATCAGGAGGGGGGCCAACGTGCCTCTTCCATGGCACCACCGGCCATGATACCTCCGAGTGCCAAGAGCTCCGATTGGTCCATGCCGAGCACTTCAGCAGGCGCCCTGGACGGGGAGACAAAGGCCCCGCGCACGGTCATAGTCGAAGTGGAGGCCTATGGGACGACCGGGAGCCGCGTCAGGGTGGCCAGAACAGCCTCATGAAGACCGTTGGCGTGACCAGCCTCAGGAGGACCATTGGCGAGACCAGGCTCGGGAGACCGCTGGCGCGACGACCCTTAGGAGGGGCGACGACGCGGTCAGCCTCGTGAGGTTGGGCTGCCTACGCTGCCTCCGCCACTCAAAAGGAGGGATGAAGACAGGTGGGATGATGGTGCTGGGGGCTTCCAGGAGATCAGGGCGGTGGCCTCCATCCTGGGCGGCGCCCACACCCCGGCCTCCAACCGAACCTTCAAGCAGTTTGCTCAGGAGGGCTACGAACTCGCGCGATGGCGAGGGAGACCAAAAACACGAGAGTTTACCCAGGTTCGGGCCGCTGCGAAGCGTAAAACCCTACTCCTGCTTTTGGTGGATTGTCTCTCACGGAGGTGGTGGATGAATTAGTACAGGGCTCTGGAGCCTCCGGAGGCCAAGTGGCTAGGTGTATTGTTCTACTGCCCGAAAATGAACTCCCCCTCTCAAGTATCCTACCCTCTCTATTTATAGTGGAGGCCCGGGTCCTCTTCCCTCATAGCTTCGACGGGATGGGATCCCACAATGACCAGTTTTGAAGGGGAACAGGGGAACATGCTCCCCTTCCCAAAGGTGCTCTTCGCCTGCATAGTAACTATCCGCGCTTCAGAGACGGGCCCAAGGTTGATATTTGCCCTACTGGCGGGTGGCGGCGGCTTCGTTGCACCAAAAGGGAAACCTTTGGAAGATGCCTTTGGGACCCCTGTACGCTCCTGCCCCCTTTGCACCAAAGGGGAAACTGCCCCGCTCTGCCATCTGCTGCTCGCGTGTCCTTTCCTCGCGTCAACCTTGACTCTCGAGGAAGGTCCTTGCCTCGGAATGTCCGCCGCTCCGGAGGGGTCCCGAGGAGATCTCCTGCGGGTCTTGATGCCATTCCTCCTCGTGACGCCTGGCCCCTGACAAGGGCCTTGGCGAGCCTGCAGATGCTTGGTCGATGGAGTGGGACAGGCGAGTGTGGGTACCCCCATTCGGAGAACGCCGACATTCCCGGCCGGAGATGCCGCATGGCCGGCACGCGCTTGCCATGGCCACCGAGCTAGTTCGTTATCGGCCTGCCCTTGACCGCCACAACGACTGGCTCCAGCGCATCGAGGAGCTCGTTGCCGCTGTTGATGACTCCGGTGCGTTCTCCTGCTCGCTTCGACCCCAACCATCCTTGGCGAGCGACGAGGAGCAAGACGCGCCAGCCCCACCTCTGCAGCATGGCGTGAACCTCGAGCCCATGCAGGAAGGGCGTCCCCATGACCGGCCTCGCGAACCCAGGGCGAGGCCGGGAGATGAACCAAGTTGTGACGTGGTTCCTCGACCGTGCGCTGACGCACGTGCGCTCCCGACGCTACAGGTGCCATGACATGAGCTTGATCAGCTCGAAGCAGACCCAACGGAGCACCAGCACCATGTCGCCCCCGCGACCGCTGCACCTGTCGGGCTGGTGGGGTGCCTTGCCATCGCCCCTGGGCTCTACCCAACCGGGCGGCCCTGCAAGGTCAAGCCTGACCTACCCCTGCACTACGACGACACCCTGGACCCGACCGAGTTCCTGTTACTCTACACGCTGAGCATCAAGGCGGCAGGAGGAGGTGACAAGGTCATGGCGTGCTGGTTCCCCATGGCCCTCAAGGGCAGCACGCTCTCTTGGCTCCTCAACCTCCCAAAGGCGTCGATCACTTCTTGGGATGGTCTGTGCGAACGCTTTATTGCCAACTTCTAGGGCACCCGCGACCGCGCTCCCACCGTGAACGACCTGCGGCGCATCCAGCGGCAGGAGGGAGAGACCCTACACAAGTTCATACAACGCTTCACGTTCATGTGCCTCAACATCCCCAAGGCGTAGGACGATGCCGTCATCTCGTCCTTCTCTGATGGAGTCACCGACCTCAAGATGGAGGAGGAGCTCACCATGAGTGATGAAATGAGCACTGCCCTGGAGATCTTCAACCAGGCAAACAAATGCATCAGGGCTAAAGAAGGTCGCCTGTCATTCCTCGGGCCTCAACCGACGAAACCAGAAGAGAAGAAGACCAAGGCAAAGGAGGCAAAGCACAAGGCTCATGCGGTGCTCGTAGATGAGCCTGAGACGAAGTATGGCCGAGGGGGAGAGTGTCCATCAGGAGGGGGGCCAACGTGCCTCTTCCATGGCACCACCGGCCATGATACCTCCGAGTGCCAAGAGCTCCGATTGGTCCATGCCGAGCACATCAGCAGGCGCCCTGGACGGGGAGACAAAGGCCCCGCGCACGGTCATAGTCGAAGTGGAGGCCTATGGGACGACCGGGAGCCGCGTCAGGGTGGCCAGAACAGCCTCATGAAGACCGTTGGCGTGACCAGCCTCAGGAGGACCATTGGCGAGACCAGGCTCGGGAGACCGCTGGCGCGACGACCCTTAGGAGGGGCGACGACGCGGTCAGCCTCGTGAGGTTGGGCTGCCTACGCTGCCTTCGCCACTCGAAAGGAGGGATGAAGACAGGCACCACCGTCCATGATACCTCCGAGTGCCAAGAGCTCCGATTGGTCCATGCCGAGCACTTCAGCAGGCGCCCTGGACGGGGAGACAAAGGCCCCGCGCACGGTGATAGTCGAAGTGGAGGCTCGGGAGACCGCTGGCGCGACGACCCTTAGGAGGGGCGACGACGCGGTCAGCCTCGTGAGGTTGGGCTGCCTTCGCCACTCAAAAGGAGGGATGAAGACACGCGGGATGATGGTGCTAGGGCTTCCAGGAGATCAGGGCGGTGGCCTGCATCCTGGGCGGCCTCCCGAAGCCCGAAGCAATGCACCCCCTCAACTGGTCCCAAACCACCATCACCTTCGACCCAAGTGATCAGCTCACGTCCTCGTTCATGGCCGGAAAACACCCCATGATGTGCACCCCGACCATCAGCAACGTCCTCGTCACCAAGACCCTTAGAGACAGTGGAGTGGGGCTCAACATCTTCTCGGTCGAGACCTTCGAGAAACTCCAGCTGCTGTACGAACAGCTCATGCCCACCAAGCCCTTCTCAGGAGTTATGGAGGGGTCCACCGTGCCCATCGGGCAGGTGCATCTACCAATCACCTTCGGCGAGCACAAGAACTACCACACTGAGATCATCGTCTTCTACATCGCTCACATCCACCTGCCATGCAATGCGATCCTTGGGTACCCGGCTCTCGCCAAGTTCATGGCAGTGACCCACCACAGCTACAACGTCCTCAAGATGACACGGAGCGGCAGCGTCATCACCATCACCTGCGATGAAAAGGATGTCATCCGTACACTCGAGCGCACCTACCATGCGGCGGCGGCGGAACACTCGGATGACAAAGAAGATAAGCCACCTCACGAGGACCCACACAAGAAGAAGAAGCTCCTCCCCATGGAGCGCCCTGGTGCTTCGGGCTCCGTGCCTAGGGACGGGGTCATGCCTCCCATCGCATAGGAAGGCGCGCTCAGTGCCCCCCTTGGGTCAGGGCTAGAGACTCCCACCGGGGAGGTCCCGGGCCTGACCAGTGAGGCGAGGGTGGCGCTCGAGCACAACCCGAGGGTGAGCTCCGGCGCGCGTCCGCCCAGCTCCCATGAGTCTGTCATCAGAGCAATCCAAGAGCTTAGAGAGGCCCAGGCCGTGCGAGGCGGGGGCTGCCATGCATCACCAAACTCAATCGCCGTTGCCGGCACGGTCGATCGTCCCCGCATTAGTATCAACGCACTTGCCATCAATAGAGTCATGGCTCAAAGCCCCTACTGGCCCGCGCTAGCTGACCATCGGTGGGTGTGCCCTGGCGCTAGCACCCTCATGCCCTTCGGGCTGGGGAACACGGCTCCCACCTACCAGCAACTCCAGCGGTCCATGCTCATGCCTTGCCTGCTAGGGCATGGTGAGGAAGAGGAGGAGATGCTCAGGTCAAGCGAAGGTCCCGAGCCTCGGGAGGCGGCGGACCCTTGAGGATCGCGACCGTGGAAGTAGGAGATCGGGCGATGGCGGCGCCCTCGGCCCCTCAGCGGCATTGCCGCCAGGTGACCTTTTTGTTGGCTGCTGCTAGGTAAATTTTTGGCTTACTCCGTCCGAGGGCACCCACACGGCCGCGAGACCCCTAGGAGTTCAGGGCATTCCCTAGCCGCCACTTTGATTTAAGCATCCTTCAATTTTTTTTGGTCGCGCCCACTTCCGACCCTAACATTCGACCTTGCTTGCGTCTTTTGGCGGTCGGCCCACCGCTTGGGGGCTCCGGTCGAATATTATCCTTGCAGGCCTCGTGAGGAAGCAGACACCCTGTCTCACTCCCAAAGAATAAGAAGTCAACAGGGTTTACCAATGACCCAAAAGGAATCAGTCCACCAATGACTCGGGGGTAGGGACACTCACGAGGACAAAGCGTCCTCGCAACCTCCTAGATACACCCCACCATGACATTCTCACATAATAACTAGCCGAGGTTGTATACGCCCAGGGCCCCCCGAGGACACGGTGGAGTCCATCCCACGCCTAGTGGCACCCCTATGCTCTGTGCTAGGGAGAAGATTAGTCCACCAATAACTCGGGGATAGGGACACTCGCGAGGCCAAAGCATCCTCGTGACCTCCCAGATACGCCCCCACCGTGACACTCTCACGTAATAACGAGCCGAGTTTGTATACGCCCAAGGCCCCCCGAGGAAGAGGAGTGGTCCATCTCACGCCTAGTGGCAGCCCTACGCTCCGCGCTGGGAGAAGACGAAGGCAATCAACTCAGTCCGCCAATGACTAAGCCCACAGGTGGCCAGGAAATCAACACAGTCCACCAGTGACTAAGCCCACAGCTGGCGAGGAAATCAACCCAGTCCGCCTACGACTACGCCCACGCCCAGTGCGGGGGCCACACAACCGTATGCACGGAGCCGCTCGTACGTCAAGGGGGACCCCTGAGCATCGCGACTCAGGGGCCTAACTGCACCCGTAGCCCTTTCCCTCTTGGGCCATCTTGGTTTCCGGTCGGTTCAACATCGATGGAGGTACACGGTAGGTGGGCCCTGCCAACACAGAGCCTAGTACGCTCAGCAAACCTCTTAAAATCTCTCAGGGAGAACGCTGGTGTCACTCGTACGTCAAGGGGGACTCCTGAGCATCGCGACTCAGGAGCCTTAACTGTGCTCGTAGCCCCTTCCCCCTTTGGGCCGTCCTGGTTTCCGGTCGGTCCAATCGCGGCGGAGGTACACGCGGGGCGGGCCCTACCGACACAGAGTGTTGAAGGGGTTCTGAAAGTGTCAGATTCTTAGGATGGACATCGGAGTCACTCGCACGTCAAGGGAGACCCCTGAGCATCGCGACTCAGGGGCCTAAATGTGCTCGTAGCCCCTTCCCCCTTTGGGCCGTCCTGGTTTCCGTTCGGTCCAATCGCGGTGGAGGTACGCGCGGGACGGGCGCTACCGACGCAGAGTGATGAGGGGAACATACCGACGCGAGTTCCGCCGTGAGCACAGCTAAGCCGCTCTATATGGTAGCCAGAGGCTCATCGAACCTGTCCCGGCAGAGGGTGCGGACGCCTTGCGAAGCCTGAGCTCAAAGTCAGGGAAGCCGACCAGCTCCGCGGCCTTCTTCTCCTCGGCCGTGGCGAGGGCTTGTCACACCCTGTTTTCACTACCACTTTGTGTGTATGCAAAAATCTGAGCTTGTTAAAACTTTTTTTTAAAACACTAATGGTGTGAGTTCCATGATTGTCATTGTATGCTTGTGTGTTCGATCATGTGGTGATAAAAAACCCATTTCACAATATTTAATTATTTCCAAAAACCTTTACTTGTTTCTGATCAAGGAAAAAACCCTACTTTGAGTTGCACTACATGCCCTTGATGGCAAGGAGTGTTTATACCCAAAGTTAGTGATCTCGTTTTAACTTTATTTTAGTGCTCCAAAACCACAAAATAATTATTTTCTGAATTATTTTCCTAATTTAATTGCATGTCCATTTCTGAGGCCAGAATTGGTATTCCTACTTGGAAAAATACTTTTCTGCCTTAGAAAAATCTGATTAAATTTGGAGATGATCAGAAGGACATATATTTTCCATACATAAGATTTTAAACCCCTATTTATATTATAATTATTTGAGTAAAACCCTGAAAACCATTTCTGTCTGTTTTGACCTTTTCAAATATTTCCAAAGGAACAATTCTCAATAAAATCTTAGAAAATTCCAGTGGTGTCCCTAGCCATATTTGGTGTCCACATAAAGTTTCACCTTGATCCAAGGTGATTAAGGACCCCAAATAACCCTAAAACCCCTTCTGTCTAGATTGGAGTTAGAGCAACTCTACATAGCAAAGTTTGTGCAATGATGCTGAAACTTTGCAAGAGTGCCTAATACCTCAAATGTGGGTTCCACGCGCAAAATAGGATTTGTGGGACTTAGTATGCCCAGACTCTCTTTGGAAGGGACAGATATGGTCAAATGGTGGTGTTTTCAAGTTTACAAAGCTAAACTTGTCCAATGGAGCTCAAACTTGGTGAAACCCCATGTTTTAGCACCAAACCCCGACCTGTTAAGTTGCAACACCAGTGGTGGGGTTCAACTACCCCAAACCACTATCGAGCACCTTTTTGACAGATGGGTAAAAGCCCCTTTAACCCATAGCTAAACCCAACCCCTTTGCTCCAAACTGTCAGATTAGGTGGCCAGTATCAATGCCCAACCATAGTCAGCTCGCCCCTCTCTGGTTCAAAGTAGAAATGCCAAAAACCCCATCTAAGCTTCAGTTCAAAGCTGACAGGACCTTTATTCCTTGTCTCCCCTGACCAGCTGAAGCTCCCACGGGACCCCAACGGCTAGCCTGACTCCCAGCCAGTGCCAAGACATGCTAGACACGTCCAAAGTGCCTCAGAGCGCACCAGCATGCCATGTCTTGCCAAAATTGCGCTCTGGGCGCGCTATAGGAAGCCACGAAGGTGGGCGCGGTGCCCTGGCCAGTTCCAGCCTCCCCCGAGGTGTCCAACCTCTTCCCCGACAACCCCTCTGCATCGAGCAACCATCAGCCCCCCTCCTCTACTGCGCTAGAGCTCGTGCGATGCGTGCCCGCGCCCACCAGAACCGGCCAAGGTTGCGCGGCCACTGATGCTCGATTCCTCTCTCTCTCCCTGTATTGCAGATGGTTCTGGCAGTCCAAAACCACGTCCTGAGACCGTGGTTTTGACTCCAGCTCCTGTCTGCACCCCCGTGCGCTCCACGGTGAGTCACCGGTGCTCCTGAATCGGCTCACCATTGTGGCCCTATAAATAGCCCTCCCCCTCGCTCCAGCACCCCTCAGACAGCTTCATCACGAGAACTAGCACCTTCCTAGCCACCCCAGCAAGCCAGTAGAGCACCGGTGCTCGAGATCGACCGAGGCCCCTCCGCCTTGGAGCTCCGGTCGATCTTCAGCTACACGACTGCTCCTGCGTCCCTCGACCCACCAAACTGATCCCCTCGACCTCAGGAAGATTTCCCCCAATTTTCCCAGGCATTTCCGTGCCACAAGCTACCCTCTCGACCACCTCCCGAAACTCCTCCACCGCGGCCTCCTCGTCGCCAGCGAACCCGTGCCTCTCCGTCATTGTTCCGAGCATCCGCAGGTAGGCGGCGTCGAGCCGAACCCATTTATGTCCTCAATGGGGCATGAGAACGCCGGCAGCCTCGCCGGCGTGCTCCTCCTCCTCTCTGCCCAGAGGTAGGAGATGACCTCGACAGGTGTGCCCCACCTGTCGGTGGCCGAGCTCTCTCCCCCTCGCTTCCTGCAGCCGCTGAACGCAGGGCCCCGCACGTCAGGTTCAAACCTCATGGCGCGCGCGCCTTGGTAGGCTGTTGGGTGGCCTTGGGCCGGCCCAGTTCCAGGCCGAGCCAGGCCAGGGACTTAGCCCATTTTTATTTTGTTTTAAAATCTAATTTCAAACATTTTTTTAAAAATATTTAACCAGTGTAAAAATATAATTTTTCCACTAATATTCGTCTAAAAATATGTAGTATTTAATGAGACCATTGGATGAATTCTTCAGCAACTATTCTGTTTTACAATAATAAAAAGGACTAAATTGGAATAGTTTTGCTTCTGTTTGGTTGATTTTAAAAATGTTCCTTCGTTGGAATCAGAGGCAAATACTTTTCAAAATAACCACTTAGATTTATTAGTAATAAAGAACATTTTGAAAATGACTTTGTGAGCTATTTCTTATTTATTATTTTGACAACGATAGAAAATCCGTGTGACGAGGGAATCGGAGCGGAAGATCTCGAAGACCCCGGATACCTAGCTGACCAGGGCAAGCAGCCCTTTGACCATGACTGAGCATATGTTATATTGCATGCTAGTGTTGCTAAATATTTCCGTTGCATTTGATCATAAGTGCCGGAGCACATGCATTAAGCTTGATCCTACCACCTATGAGGGTCATGCTAGTATCATGTTGACAAGTAAAGCTAGAGTAACAGTAGCATGAGCATGTGTTGATCAAAGTCTTATGAAAACACCGTCTGGTGCCACTAATGCTCGAGGGTGGTGATGAGTTAGGTGGCCACTTTCAGAGAAGTGGTGCACCGGGTATTTTGAGTGAGTATGGTTTTGGAAATGGGATTTGATTTATGATGTGTCGACCGTCACAACCTTACATGTACGACCACGCTACACCTTTATGGGACGGGGCTATATTGATTACTCTGGTCGGTGCTAGCAAAGAGCCAGATTACTAGTGGCGGGAGTGATGTGTGGTCACTCTCGTGATGGGGTCGTGCCAGGTAGGGCGACTATGCCATTTTTATGAGTTCCAGGCACATCGTTGGTCCCCACATGGTTGATACTGTCCAGAGTCGGTGCTCGTAAGATGTACAACATGTGGGTTGGGTACCAATCGACTGGACCTCTTTCTCTAGTATCGTCAGGGGAAAGGCATTGATCGGGTACTTACCTTGGGTATGTTATATACCGCGAGTCATGGATGACATGGAAGTTTCCCGGATCTCGTGGGTCCAGCGTACTACCTCTGCAGAGTGTAAAACTATTTGAATAGCCGTGTCCATGGTCAAGGACAGTTGGGTGGTGTTTCTTAAACTACGTCTAGTTGTTTCCGCATAAACCAAGTGTGTGCGCGTATGAGTTACATGGAATTATTATGAAAGTAATGATATGACCAAGTTTGGTGAGTTGGCATATAGGGTGAACCCGGATGGTTCAGCCCTCAACGGATATATTGATATCTGTAACTTGTTCTTCAAAAGTAGGTCTTAACTTATGATGCATACCTGTGATCATGCTTATTTACCACCAAGAGATATCCACCAAAGATGCATGTTATTGTTATCCTTCACTTTCATTGTTCATATCATGGGCAGTTTGCGAGTACATTCAAAGTACTCATTGGCTTGCCACTGGTTATATTATTAACCAGACATGGAAGGACCGGAGTTTGGAGATGAGTACGTCTTTGGAGATGCCCCAACGAACTAGGACGCTTCCGAGTCAGAATGCCTGTCGGTGTAGGCTTGATGGCATGGGCACCAACTTAGCCCCTATGATTTCCGCTATTAGTTGTATCAGTATCATTTTCCTTAGGCCCAACCCTGTGAACTTGACCGTTCGGTCATGTGATGTAATAACTCGGTACTTGGATGTAAGACTCTTATTATTCAGTATATGTGTGTTCGGTGAGCGTTGATCTCTGGGATCACTGAGCAGGAACATTCGGCGATCTTGACTTGTAAGTCGGGGTCCCCACAGGGCTTCCCCCATGGCATCGAGAAGGGTATTCCTTGAGGCGATCTCCTTCTCCTGCTCGTCCAAGCGCGCCTGCTTCACGCTGAGGCAAGTTTCCTTCTGGGACAACCCTTCTTCCTGGACGGCAAGCTTGGCCTCACGGGCCTCGAGTTCTTCCTCCCACACGCGACGCTGCTCGGCTAGCTTGGCATGTTCTTCTTGGAGGGCCTTCAAGCGAGCCTCCGCCTGTTCGCAGCGTTTGGCAGCCACAACGGCACCTTCCATCACGTCCTAGCACGCGGCATGAGCGGCCTTGGCCTCCTTCTCGCCGTTCGCCATCACGATCGCGACCTTGCCCAGAGTGTGGAAGGCCTCGTTGAGGACGCCCTGGACGTACACCGGGGTCCCGTGGGTCTCCTCCTGAGGTGCCTCTAGAGCTGTCCCGGGCGGTGTCGTCAGAGAGGCATCGTCGCGCTGGGCAGGGGGCTCGGAAGGTTGCCCAGAGGTTGTGAGCATTGGCGCATCAGCAGGCTGAGGGCCCTCAAGAGCCTGCCCCTCGGGAAACGACATCGCCACGACTGCCTCAGGACGGTTCGGGGGCTCTGGGGGCGTGACAACCAAGGCCTGAGAAGTCACCACGCAGGCCTCCCCCTCTCCATCGACACGTGACGATGCATTGGGGAGGGCCAAAGGTGCGTCAGGAGTCGCCTTTTGCTTGATTCCCGTCTTCTTCATCTGCGCCCTCGGTGAGATGACGCCCCTAGACATCAGGCAAAAAAGGGAATCAGCCAAGCGCGGACGACGGATGCGCAAGGCGTGCCAATACAAGTAACTTATTCTTCGATGTCGATCCATCTCTTCTTCTTCTCTGCCCCTGCAACGGCATGAGCGACATGGCCCCCCACGGAGGGGGGCGAGCCCGGTGCCTTTCGCTTTCCGCCGACGGAGACGGGATGCGCCGAGGATGACCCAACCTCGCACTTCTGGGGGGGCAAGCCCACACGCGGACCGCGTGGCGCGGGGGGACGACGCGGGTCCCCTGGAGGTCCTGGTCTGGCACGAGGAGATCACCATGAGACTTCGCCGATGACATCATCATCTTCAAGCCTGCGCAGAAGGATGGCCTGCGATGGGGGAGGCGCGTTCGCGCGGAAGTCTTCGACGGTCTTCTCCGAGGCTTCCTCGCCGGAGGTATCGTCCGACGATACCTCCACCGGACCAGCGCCCTCGGCCGGGAAGAGCCCCCACTCATCGAAGACAGGCAGCACGGCGATCCGATCAGCCCGGCCATCGAGGTGCTATAGTGGACCCAGAGCCTCGGGCAGGTCACCAGGGTCATCGCCCAGCAAGATGTCCATGACCCTGTTCAGCTCCTTAGTGGGAAGGTCCTGGGACCGGAGCCTCAAATTGTCGTCAGCAGCCCGGTAGTCCCACAGGGGCTTGGAATGGGCGTGAAGGGGCGCTAGGCGCTGCACCAAGAATTCATTCACTATCATCCCACCGGACAGCCTCCTAGTGCTGATGTCGCAGGAGAAGCGCTCCAAGATGGGCACCGCCCGATGGTCGGAGAGCTTCGCTGAGCTCCACGCGGAAGTCTTCTCCAGCAGCCCTTTCAGCTCCTCCAACCGAGGGTTGGCGTCCTTGAGGCTCATGAAAACCAACGATGCCTGAAGTTCTCCACCTTCTTCCCGGTGTTTAGGAGCAAATTGCCGCTCTGGGCCGCTACGAAGGAGACACATGCCGACAAATGGGCGCCGTCGTGCAGGCGCAGGCTGAAGAAATTGCAGAAGAGGGCTACTGAAGGCTGCACGCCTACGAAGGCCTCGCAGTAGAAAGCAAAGACGGACAAAAGCAAGATGGTGTTGGGTTGGAGATGAAGGGCCTCGATCCCGTAGTGATTCAGGATGGCGGTGAAGAATGAATAAAATCGGCACCAGCCCGACAAAGACGTTATGGAGGAAGGAGGAGTATACCACCTTCGACGTGGGCCACTTGTCTATGGCGCCAGGTGAGCTTAGGGTCCGCCCATGGTTGTTGGACTCGGCCGCAGTCCATGGAAGCACGTGCACAAGATCCACGTCCATGGAGAGGGCGCACTCCATGAGCGGACGAGCCGGGGCAGGACCTTGCACCTCTGGCTTCTGCTTGCCGGCGGCGCCATCGCTGAACTGGCGAGGGAGCTGCGCGGCGCTGGATCTGGGACACGCCGGTTGGAGTTGGAGACCGAGGAGGAAAAGAGAGTGTGGGAGAAGGGAAAGCAATAATGTACCAACACAACAAGTCAGATCCTGATAACGCGAGTGGAGACAAAAGGCAAGGGGAACCCGACATCAGCCGCGTGACGCACGGTAGACCTGGACCACACGCGTTAAGGGCCTGCGGCGCTTCAGGCCGACCTCAAGGCTTTGCCCAGAAGCCAACCCGATCATGTCGTGAGCCTGGGGGGCTACTGTTGGCGTTCTAGGAATGGGGGTACCAAGACCTGACTACCTGTGGCCCAGGGCTGGCCCACTTCATCAAACAAGCACAATTGGGCGTGATACCCCTCAAGGAAAGGCCCTCGCAAGGGGCCAAGCCTCCGAGGTGGAACAACATCAAGATCCATGGGAGGCCTCCTCAGGACCCCTCCGGAGCGGCCGATATTCCAAGGCAAGGCCCAGCCTCAGGAGTCAAGGATGATATGTACGAAGGACAGCCGAGCGGCACACAATAGGGCGAATCAATTTCCCTTTTAGTTTAAAGGCGGCAAGGACGTACCGGTATTCCCAAGGCATCTTCCAAAGGTTTCCCTTCTGGTGCAACAAAGCCATCGCCGCCCGCTAGCAGGACACATGTCACCCATGGACACGTCCCTGCAGAGCTGGCAGCCACTTTGCAGGCGAAGACCACCTTTGGGCAGGGGAACATGTTCTCCTGTTCCCCTTCGAAATCGGCCATTGTGGGATACCTTCCCGCCCAAATGATAACGGAAGAGGGCCAGGGACGCCACTATATATAGATGATAGGTTACTTTGTAGAGGGGGATCCGATTCATTCATTTGGCCACTAGCACCACACATAGGCCACCTAGCCTCCGAAGGCCCTCGAACATTGTACTAGTTCATCCACCAACCTTCACGAGAGGCAATCCACCAAAGCAGGAGTAGGGTATTACGCTTCCGAGCGGCCAGAACCTGAGTAAACTGTCGTGTTCTGTGTCTTCCTCACCATCGAGTGAGTTCTTTGCCATCCCTGATGAGAGGCGAGTTAGGTGAAGCGAGCCCACGAGAGATCTTCGTACATGCCCCTGAGTTTGAATCTTTAGGGTTTTACGGAGCCCAAAATCTGACAACTTCGGTGTCATCGAGTTTGCAGTTTGTGTGTAACGGTTGGATTTTGGTTGCTGCCTATATATACCCCCTGCACCCACCTCTCATTCGTGGGAGAAGCACTCAGAACACACACTTCCTTTTCGGATCCATTTTTAGAGAGAGAACCACTTACTCATGTGTTGAGACCAAGATATTCCAATCCAATCATTTGAAACTTAATCTCTAGCCTCCCCAAACTGCTTTCCACCAAATCAACCTCTCCTACCCATGCATATTCTATGAGAGAGTGATTTGTGTTGAGGAGACTATCTTTAGAAGAAAATGAGCAAGGAGTTCATTGATCTACTACATCTATTACCTTTTGGAGGGTGGTGCCTCCTAGATTGGTTAGGTGTTGGTTGGGAGCCTCCTACCATCTGTTGTGGAGTTGAACCAAGATGTTTGTCAGGGCAAGGAGATCACCTACTTCGTGAAGATCTACCGTGAGTGAGGCTAGTCCTGTGTGGACGTAAGCTGTGCTGGAATAGACAAGGCCGCTTCTTTGTGGACCCCTTGTGGGTGGAGCCGTGTGTGGACTCTCGCAACTGCTACCCTCTGTGGGTTGAAGTCTCCACTAACATGGACGTACGATAGCGCCACCTATCGGAACTATGCTAAAAATCATCGTGTCAACCTCATGCGTTTGATCTCCCTACCTTACTCGTCTACTTTACACTTGCATGTTTTACTTTCTGCTGCTATACTCTTAGAAATGCATGTGTAGGGTGACTTAGACTTGTTACAACTGCTAGATTTTTGCCCATCCTAGAAATTAGGATAGGCTAGATTTTTAACTAGACAAGTACTCTATTCACCCCCCCTCTATTCACATCTTCTATTGATCCCTCACGCATCACTCTCTCCCTCCACTACTTCGTGACAACCCGTAGCTAGTTCGGTACGGTACGAAGAAGCCCTGCCGGAGTAGCTCCACCACCATCGCCACCATGTCGTCGTGGTGCCAGAGATTGCAACTACCTCTTTGCCTCTCTTGCTTGATCAAGAAGGCGGAGATCGTCATCGAGCTGCACATGTGCTGAACGGAAAGGTGTCGTCCGTTCGATGCTAGATCGGGATGGATCGTGATGGGATCGTGGGACGATTCATGATGAGATTGCGGGACGGACTGCGATTTGGATTGCGAAGATGTTCAACTACATCAACTGCGTTATATACGCTGTCGCTTAGAGATCTACAAGGGTATGTAGATACACTATTCCCTCTCGTGGATGTTCATCACCATGGATAGGTCATGCGTGTGCGTAGGAAACTTTTTGTTTCCCATGAAATGTTCCCCATCATAGTCAATACCTCAACAACAATTGTGCAATGACTTAAGTGTCATTTATTTATTCTTATATAATATTACACTTTAAAGTATCTAGCGCTTCATTGCTCTTGACTGAGTACTCGTGTTCACTGACATCTTCTATTGTTAAATTGCTTATGTGTCATCACTTGTCAGGTTTCATAGTTCAAAGGAAGAAATGCAATTGATTATTTTTAAGTGGTTGGTTGACTAATTGACCTAGCATAGATCAAGCAATTCCATGACCATATTAGTATCAAGACTAACTTGTGCATTCATCTCAGCAGCACTCTGTTGTAGCTGTAGAAAAGAAATGCTTTCATCTAGTAAAGCTTGTTGTCCAACCTGATACATAACAGAGACATAGTTTCAGTTAGTCCTCTAGCACAACATAGGAGAAACAAATCAAGTCATTCAATCAAAAGGACCTTAAGGCCCTCCTCTTTGGGGCTACGGACGCCATGTCGAGACCTCGCAGGAGACATGGATCACGCCATCACAATGCCCTTGGCACCGAAGCATTTAGCACCTGAGATATATAAAGAAAAATCAGAACAAAGGCGAATCTATTCTGAACTCAAGGACACCAAAGTCCGACAAAATAAAGGAGAAGCAATAATCCTCCTCAAGAAATGGTGTTGATAGGTAGAACATATTCCTTTTCATGTATTATAGTGGAAGAGTTGTAGAAGAAACCAGTATGAGGAACATAGCTGCCCAAAACTTTTCAGAAAATGTAGAACTGGCAAACATGATGAAAATAAAAAAGAAGCATAAGATATAACAGGAACATAGCTTCCACAAAACTCATAAATAAATTGTAGAACTGGAAATGTGATGAAAATTGAAAATGAGCATAAGCTGTATGTTTAGTGCTTGCACCAATCAGAACATTATTTACCAACAACATGGATCTCGAATTAGAATGCTCCATTTTTCCGAGGGAATAATTTCATGCCACTTACACATGTCTATTTTAAAGAAGTCATATGGTTGTTAGTCCGGCCCATGAAGCGCTATTTTGGTTAGTTCGACACATAAACTACAAACTATTTTTTCTTCATGAATTCCTCATCCTAGCTATTAAATCATTTTCTTTCAATGTGCAGCTAGAAATACATTCTTGCCTTAAATGATGATTGGGATGAAAAGATCTTTTACCTCGAGATGCAAGAGGCAAAGAGGAATGTTCCTCAAGCAAAGTGGATGCTAATATGAGAAATTGTGAATTTCCAAGGCTTGTGTTATGTTCTTATTATGCTGAAATGTTGATGTTGGTACTGTGCTTTAGATAATCAGAATTCTTGAAGGAGGGAAAGCTCCTTTTGTGTAGCAAGTACCCTATATTTTTTATGGGACCTGAAGATTATCAGCACTTTTAAACCCATGTGTGTTTACATGGGTGATACTTTCTACTTTTCCAAACACTTTTGCTCTAGTTTTGACCTCTAATTTGCATGATTTGAATGAAACTAAGCCGGACATACGCTATTTTCAACAGAACTACCTTGGTATTATTTTTTGTGCAGAAATAAAACTATTCGGAATTGGACGTTTTTTTGAATAATTTCTAGGATTTATAATGAATTATGGAGCAAAGTTCTAACACAGGGAGGTTGCCATGGGGCCACAAGCCAATAGGGCACCCCCGAGACCATGCCCTGATGGCTTGTGGGGCCCATGTAGCTCCTCCGACCCTAATTCTAGTCCTATAAAATCACATCTTCGGAGAAAAATAATATAGAGAGGTTTTCCTTGCATTTTACAAGACGAAGCCAACGCCACCTCATGTTCTTCCTCCGGAGGGCTAATTTGGAGTCCATGTGGGGCTTTGGAGAGGGGGAATCATCACCGTCGTCATCATTAACCCTTCTCCATCAAAACCACCAAGAGTGAATAATTAGTTTGTAGGCTTGCTTGACGGTGGTGGGATTGGATGAGATTGGCCATGTAATCGAGTTAAGTTTGATAGGGCTTGATCCCTAGTATCGACTATGTTTTGAGATTGATGTTGCTATGACTTTTCTATGCTTGATGCTTGTCACTAGGTCCCAAGTGCCATGATTTCAGATCTAAACATATTATGTTTTCATGAATATAAGATTGATTTGGATCCTATCTTGCAAGTTGTATGCACCTATTACGTGTCTTGATCTGCATACCCCAAGGTGACAATAATTGGGTTTCTTTTTGGTGATTGCCGTAGTTTGAGGAGTTCAAGTATTCTCCATGTGTTAATACTTTGTTCTGGTTCTCTATGAAAATGAGACCTTAATATCCCATAGTTCCCAATAAGACCCCACTGCCATGGGAGGGGAGGACAAAAGATGTCATATAAGTTCTTATCGTAAGAACGTATGACTATATACAAAATACATGCCTACATTATATTGATGAATTGGAGCTAGTTCTTTGTCTCTGTATTGTGTAACTGTTACGTGACCAATGTCATCTAAATCATTATCCATCATTAATCCACGTGCCTAAACTTTACATATACTGAATCTTGCTGAGTTACTACTTTTGATATTATTGTCACACCTGCTACTCAATTGCTACAGTTACTACTATTACCAAAGTTTCTGCTATCACTGTCACTGTTACTACTATCATTTGCCATGCTACTAAATCCTTGCTACAGAGAGATATCCTAGATGTGGTTGAATATTCTTTGGCTCCCCTTCTGTCGAATCAATAAGTTTGGGTGAAATACTACCCGTGAAGACTGTTGCGACCCCCTATACCTGTGGGTTATCAAGACTTTTTTCTGGCGCCGTTGCCGGGGAGCATAAATTTATTTATTGTGTTGACTTGAGGACATCCAATTGCCACTATGAAGAATGTGAAAGATAATCGAACTAAGATCGTCCCCTCTCGCATAGGAGGAGGTAAGGAACTGGCATCTAGCTCTGCTTTTGATTCACCTACTGTTTTGAATCAGCTTGTTACACCATCACCAGTTGATCGTCCTGATATGTCACATGAATTTGATGATACTACTTCTGGAAATAATCATAATACTATTTATACACATGTTGAAACTGAAACTATGCCACTCAGTGAATTACTTGATGCTCATATTGCTAGAGCTAGTGAACTTGAAAATGATGAAACTAATGAAGACTTTGTATCACCTTCTACACCTCGTACTCCTAATAGATATGAATTGCCTTACATACATGAAGGTTATGTTATGGATGGTGAGGTAGCTAGGGTTTTCTTGCTTGTGAAAATAGAGATGATGTGAAGAAATTACTATGAAAACTAAAAGAAAAATCTATGATGGAGAAAATGAAATATGATCCTAAATTTGGTACTTCTCCTATATGTGTCACTAATAAGGACTATGAATTTGCTATAGACCCTCAAATGATATCGGGACAATTGCATCTTTCCCCCTAGTTGGTTCCCACCCCTGGGTTTTGCCCTTACTTTTCGGGAATGCTCAGTTTGGCCCTCAGTTTTTCGCCTCCGTCAGCTCGAATGCTCTTCTGTCACAGCTCCGCTTGGTCAGCGCCGTTTGACCGTGACGGTGCGATGTTCTGGATACTGGTTGCCCCTGGGCCTTCCTTATAGGTGGGTCCACATAGAGTAGACAGTGTAGTTGCCATTTCCCCTCCCCCTCCGTGTGTCTTATCAAAACTCAGCGACAACAAAGGCGACCCAAACCGTAGCACTCAGCGGCGACGTGGCCTCCCATAGAAACTATGGCCTCGATGTCGTGAAGTCCTCATTGCTGGATCTACATCGCGCGGCGGTGATGGTGGAGACACGCTCTTCGCGCGGCGGTGGTGGCGGTGGCGACGATGCCATGAGGAGTGGCTGCACGACAGATGCAAGGCAGGAGATCCCGATAGGGTAAGTTTCGAGATCCAGTACTTACTCATCTGTTTCCATGATTAGAAAGGTGCATTCCATGACTTCAGCTGTGTGCACAATCGTAGGATGGATGCATCGCGTGCGTTCTTTCTGACAATTAGAATGGAGACCACTCTTTTACCAAAGGGTGGTACTAAGGGATAGGATGCAAGCTTCAGTTTCCCTATAGTGGTGGACTGCACAAGCTCTTTCGATGATTTTAGGTCTGCAATCTATAGGAAATATCCTTGGGGTATGCATGATGCAGTTGAGTTCAGATTCTGGGATGTAGAGAAAGCTACTTGGAATCCTCTACAGTGTGATGATGAGTTAGGTGTAATGTTTGCTACATATGCTGATTCCAAAACTGCAAATTTTGAAACTGCTGTAATTCAGAGATGTAGAGCAGAAGCATCAACTACAGCAACAAAGTCTCGTGCCTCTAAAGCAAAAAATAAAACACATGCAACAGGAAGTACTTCTAGGAGCAGGTCATCACCCCTAGTAGTACTTGCTGCAAAGACACTGAAATTCCTTTAGAGCCTATGATAGAGGAGGCTGAGCCTGATGATGTGCTAGGCTCAGATGAGGAGGATGAGAGTATGTTTCCAGATCTTGTGCAGAAGAAAAATCAAGAGATAGATGAGGATTTTATTCCTGCTGAGTTTTCAGATACAGATTCAACGGAGGAACAAGAGAACATTGGCATGGGACATTTTGAGAATGATGATGAGGACAGGCCTGAGATGATGTATGACAGGGAAAATCCTAGTTTAGCTGAAGGAGTTGTTTTCCCTTCTGCTGTTGACCACAGGAATGTAGTTTCCACATTCTCAATTAAGCATGAAGTAGAGTTCAAAATAACACAAGAAACTGACTAGGAGCAGGGGTAGGGAGATGACAATCCCAGCTAGCAACACAAGGAGCAAGAAGGCCAAATCTGGAAAATGAGTACTAATGTGTTGTGCAAGTTTCAAACTGTTAGATTTGTTGTAATGTGTTCTTTTGGTTGTAGCAAGATTGGTTGTGAACTATGTTCTTTTGGTTGTTGAAGAATATCAAATGTTGCTTGTGAACTATGTCTAGTTGCAGCAAGATTGGTTGTGAACTATGTTCTTTTGGTTGTTGAAGAATATCAAATGCTACTTATGTTCCAGCAAGATTCATGTTACATATTTATTTTCACTTACATGCATTTGCAAATTTTTGGGTCATACAACTTCATATATTCATTACATCTTCATAACATAGCAAGTGCATTTGAGCTACATGGATCATAAACTAATGTGCATTATGTGCACAGACAGCCATTGAGATTGCTAGAAAACAAATGAAAATGCTAGCAAACAACATTGTCCCTATGCGCATCAGTTCTTTCATTTTCTTCAACTCCTTGTTCAATTTATGATTCTTCTTCGCAAGATCAATTGCTCTCTTCTCCAGATGGTGACTTTTGATCCAGCTATGTTCGATCACTCCGTGCAGTTCTTCAAAGGCAAGACCAACACGTTCTCGAGGTGGTGGGTCAACCCAAACTACCCATTCACATTCATCTGGCAACTAAATCAATAAATTTGATTAAAATTATCCTTGAAAGTTAAATCAGAAAATGGAAATGAAAATGCAATGCAAATGAAATCATACATCCAGAGGGCAACCCAAAAAATGACGTCCAGTGCTTGCGCCTCCCCACGCGACACGACGAGCCGGGATTAGCCGGTGCCCCGGACAACGATGCTTTGAGCGCGGCTCCAAGACACAGTACGTCGAGTCTGCCAAGTAGAACTCAGAGCTGTGCTGAACAATGCCTACCCCATTGATACGTCTCCAACGTATCTATAATTTTTTATTGTTCCATGCTATTATATTATCAACTTGGGATGTCTTATATGCATTTATATGCCATTTTATATGATTTTTGGGACTAACCTATTAACTCAGTGCCTAGTGCCAGTTTCTGTTTTTCCCGTGTTTTGAGCTTTTTCAGAAAAGAATATTAAACGGAGTCCAAAAACGGAATAAAACCTGCGGGATGATTTTTTCCATAACAGAAGATACCCAGAAGACTTGAGAACCAAGGCACGAGGTCTCGTGGGAGGTCACGAGCCCCCTAGGCGCGCCCTAGGGGGGTGTGCCTAGCAGGCTCGTGGGCCCCCCTTGCCTCCTCTGCCCTACCTCTTTTGCCTATAAATTTCCAAAAATCCCAAAACCTAAAGAGAGAGCCATGAAAATACTTTTTCGCCGACGCAAGCTTGTCTCCGCGAGATCCCATCTGGGGACCGTTCTGGTGCCCTGCCAGAGGGGGATTCGGACATGGAGGGCTTCTAGATCAACGCCATTGCCTCTCCGTTGATGCGTGAGTAGTTCACCACACACCTTCTGCTCCATAGCTAGTAGCTAGATGGCTTCTTCTCTCTCTTGGATCTTCAATACAAAGTTCTCCATGATCTTCATGGAGATCTATCCGATGTAACTTTCTTTTGCGGTGTGTTTGTCGAGATCCGATGAATTGTGGATTTATGATCAGATTATCTATGAATATTATTTGAGTCTCCTCTGATTTCTTATATGCATGATTTCGTATCCTTGTAATTCTCTTCAAGTTATTGGTTTTGTTTGGCCAACTTGATCTATAATTCCTGCAATGGGAGAAGTGCTTGGTTTTGGGTTCATACTGTGCGGTGTCCTCACCTAGTGACAGAAGGGGTAGCGAGGCACGCATCATGTTGTTGCCATCAAGGGTAAAAAGATGGGGTTTATATCATATTGCATGAATTTATCCCTCTACATCATGTCATCTTGCTTAAGGCATTACTCCATTTCTTATGAACTTAATACACTAGATGCATGCTAGATAGAGGCCGATGTGTGGAGTAATAGTAGTAGATGCAGACAGTATCGGTCTACTTGTCTCGGACGTGATGCATATATGTATGATCATTGCCTTAGATATCGTATGACTTTGCGCAATTCTATGAATTGCTCGACAGTAATTTGTTCACCCACCATAATACTTGCTATCATGAGAGAAGCCTCTAGTGAACACTATGGCCCCCGGGTCTATTTTACACATCGTATATTCAAATCTACATACAAAAATACCAAAAATACCGTGTTGCCTTTTATTATATTTACCTTTCATCACTATCAGATCTCACCTTGCAAGTAATCGTGAAGGGATTGACAACCCCTTTATCGCGTTGGGTGCAAGTTTGTTTGTCTTTGCGCGGGTTCATTGGTGCCTCATCTTCATACTCCTACTGGATTGATACCTTGGTTCTCAAACTGAGGGAAATACTTATATCTACTTTGCTGCCTAACCCTTTCCTCTTCAAGGGAAAACCCAACGCAAGCTCTAGAAGTAGCAAGAAGAATTTCTGGCGCCGTTGCCGGGGAGTGTTCAAGTGAAGCATATCTACCAAGTAACGATCGCAAACTCATTCTTGCACTTACATTATTTGCCATTTGCCTCTCGTTTTCCTCTCCCCCACTTCTAAAAAAAATTACAAAAATATTGGCCTTTTTCATTCGCCCTTTCATTTGCTTTCTTTCTGTTTGCTTGTGTGCTTATCTGCTTGCTAAGTCATCATGTCTGAACTGTTCAAACACAAGAATACTCTACCTAGGTTCAATACCTTGGATAGCCCCTCTGTCCTTTCCAAACTCATAAATAATGAGTCTATGGGAAAACGTCCCGAGGTGGCAAGAGATACCTTTAGAAACGTTGATGATGGGGATCATGTACTTTTCCATTATTCTCTTAATGAATCCATTATGGGAGCTACTTATGGTTTGAGCACTAAGGATGACGATACTTGATTCTATTGCCTTATGCCTAGCTAAGGGCGTTAAACGATAACGCTTGTTGGGAGGCAACCTAATGAATAAATTTATTTTTGCTTTTTACTTTCTGTTTTGTTGAGTCCACGCCATCATGATTCTATTATGGTTGTGTTTTTATGTTTTAATTAGTGTTTGTGCCAAGTAGAACCTTTATGATTAGTTTTGGTGATAATTGTTTAATCATGCTGAAAAAGACATAAACTTTATGCTCACGAAATTATTTTTGATTCCTATCCAGAAAGATCTTTTGAGTTGATTATTTTTGCTGCTGATTGATATACAAATTTCCCTAATTGTCATAATTATTCTTAATTTTTGGGATAGCAGAGGTATACGAAATATACAGATTGCCACAAACTGTTTTGTTTTTGACGGATTCTGTCTTTTTGTTGTGTTGATTACTTATTTTCATGAAACTATGGTTAGTATCGGGGGGTACAAGCCATGGAAAAGTGAGAATACAGTAATATAACATCAATCTAAATGGAATTTAATTTTACTAGAGCACCTAAAACGTTGGTGGTTTGGTTTCTTATGCTAATGATATCACGAGTTTCTGTTTAAGTTTTGTGTTGTGAAGTTTTCAAGTTTTGGGTGATGTTCTTATGGACAATGGAATAAAGAGTGGAAAGAGCCTAAGCTTTGGGATGCCCAAGTCACCCCAAGACAAATTCAAGGACACCTAAAAGCCTAAGCTTGGGGATGCCCCGGGAAGGCATCCCCTCTTTCGTCTTCAATCCATCGGTAACGTTACTTGGAGCTATATTTTTATTTACCACATGATATGTGTTTTGCTTGGAGCATCGTGTATTATAGGAGTCTTTGCTTTTTGTTTTATCACAATCATCCTTGCTGCACACCTTTTTGAGAGGGACATGCACTCATCGTGAATTTGTTAGAATACTCATTGAGCTTCACTTATATCTTTTGAGCTAGATAATTTTGCTCCCATGAGCTTCACTTATATCTTTTGAGCTAGATAATTTTGCTCTAGTGCTTCACTTAAATCTTTTTAGAGCACGACGGTGTCATATTTTGTAGAAATAAAAACTCTCGATCTTCACTTATATCATTTTGAGAGTGCTCTCTCTAAGTAACTTGGTAATTGGCATGTGTTATAAAATTAGTCCTAAATATGATAGGCATCCAAAGAGGATATAATAAAAACTTTCATATTCAAGTGCATTGATTAGTAAGAGAAGTTTGATTCCTCACAATTAGTTTTGAGATATGGATATGGTAATATTAGAGTTATGTTAGTAGGGTGTTGTGAATCTAGAAATACTTGTGTCGAGGTTAGTGATTCCCGTAGCATGCACGTATGGTGAACCGCTATGTTAGGAAGTCAGAGCATAATTGATTTATTGATTGTCATCCTTTGTGTGGCAGTCGGGATCGCGCGATGGATAACACCTGCCAACCGTTCCCCTAGGAGTATGCGTTTAGCACTTTGTTTCGATTACTAATAAAACTTTCGCAATAAGTATATGAGTTCTTCATGACTAATGTGAGTCCATGGTATAGATGCACTCACACCTTCCACCATTGCTAGCCTCTCTAGTGCCGCGCAACTTTCGTCGGTGCACAAACCCACCATATACCTTCCTCAAAACAGCCACCATACCTACCTATTATGGCATTTTTATAGCCATTCCGAGATATATTGCCATGCAACTTCCACCGTTTCGTCTCATGACATGTGCCCTCATTTTCATTTTGCCATTGCATGATCGTAAGATATCTAGTTAGATGTTTCAATGTCATACGCTAGGCTAGATCGTTGCACAACCCGGTACACTGCCGGAGGCATTTCATATAGAGTCATTATTTTTCTAAGTATCGAGTTGTAAGTAAATAAAAGTGTGATGATCATCATTATTAGAGCATTGTCCCATGTGAGGAAATAAAAACAAAGAAGCCAAAGAGCCCAACAAAAAAATGAAAAAAAGAGCCCAAAGAGCCCAAACAAAAAAATGAGAGAAGAGAGAAGGGACAATGCTACTATCTTTTTCCACACTTGTGCTTCAAAATAGCACCATGTTCTTGATGATAGAGAGTCTCTTGTTTTGTCACTTTCATATACAAGTGGGAATTTTCATTTTATAACTTGGCTTGTATATTCCAATGATGGGCTTCCTCAAAATTGCCCTAGGTCTTCGTGAGCAAGCAAGTTGGGTGCACACCCACTAGTTTTCTTTTTGAGCTTTCACACACTTATAGCTGTAGTGCATCCGTTGCATGGCAATGCCTACTCATTCACATTGATATCTATTGATGGGCATCTCCATAGCCCATTGATACGCCCATTCGATGTGACCATCTCCTCATTTTTGCCTCACAACCTCCACCACACTCTATTCCACCTATAGTGCTATATCCATGGCTCACGCTCATGTATTGTGTGAGAGTTGAAAAAGTTGAGAAAGTAAGAGTGCGAAAACAATTACTTGGCCAATACCGGGGTTGTGCATGATTTCAATTCGTTGTGTGGGGATGATGGAGCATAGCCAGACTATATGATTTTGTAGGGATAACTTTCTTTGGCCTTGTTATTTCAAAGTTCATGATTACTTTGCTAGTATGCTTGAAGTATTATTGTTTTCATGTCAATATTAAACTATTGTTTTGAATCTTATGGATCTGAACATTCATGCCACAATAAAGAAGTTACAAAGAACAAATATGTTAGGTAGCATTCCACATCAAAATTTGGTCTTTATCACTTCCCTACTCGAGGACGAGCAGGAGTTAAGCTTGGGGATGCTTGATACGTCTCCAACGTATCTATAATTTTCGATTGTTCCATGCTATTATAATCAACTTGGGATGTCTTATATGCATTTATATGCCATTTTATATCGTTTTTCGGACTAATCTATTAACTCAGTGCCTAGTGCCAGTTTCTGTTTTTTCTGGGTTTTGACCTTTTTCAGAAAAGA
The DNA here is from genome assembly GCF_904849725.1 of Hordeum vulgare subsp. vulgare. NCBI lineage: Eukaryota > Viridiplantae > Streptophyta > Magnoliopsida > Poales > Poaceae > Hordeum > Hordeum vulgare. The sequence goes on along the minus strand of NC_058518.1, from coordinate 229,944,358 downwards.
ATATTAAACGGAGTCCAAACGAATAAAACCTACGGGATGATTTTTTTCCATAACAGAAGATACTCAGAAGACTTGAGAACCAAGGCAGGAGGTCTCGTGGGAGGTCACGAGCCGGCTAGGCGCGCCCTAGGGGGCGCGCCTAGCCAGATCATGGGCCCCCCTTGCCTCCTCTGCCGTACATCTTTCGCCTACAAATTCCCAAAATTCCCAAAATCTAAAGAGAGAGCCAAGAAAATACTTTTCCGCCGCCGCAAGCTTCTGTCTCCGCGAGATCCCATCTGGGGACCGTTCTGGTGCCCTGCCGGAGGGGGATTCGGACACGGAGGGCTTCTTCATAAACACCATTGCCTCTTCGATGATGCGTGACTGGTTCACCACAGACCTTCGGGTCCATAGATAGTAGCTAGATGGCTTCTTCTCTCTCTTGGATCTTCAATATAAAGTTCTGCATGATGTTCATGGAGATCTATCCGACGTAACTTTCTTTTGCAGTGTGTTTGTCGAGATCCGATGAATTGGGGATTTATGATCAGATTATCTATAAATATTATTTGAGTCTCCTCTGATTTCTTATATGCATGATTTCGTATCCTTGTAGTTCTCTTCGAGTTATTGGTTTTGTTTGGCCAACTTGATCTATAGTTCTTGCAATGGGAGAAGTGCTTGGTTTTGGGTTCATACCGTGCGGTGTCCTCACCTAGTGACAGAAGGGGTAGCGAGGCACGCATCGTCTTGTTGACATCAAGGGTAAAAAGATGGGGTTTATATCATATTGCATGAATTTATCCCTCTACATCATGTCATCTTGCTTAAGGCGTTACTCCGTCTGTTATGAACTTAATACACTAGATGCATGCTGGATAGCGGTGGATGTGTGGAGTAATAGTAGTAGATGCAGACAGTATTAGTCTACTTTTCTCGGACGTCATGCCTATATGTATGATCATTGCCTTAGATATCGTCATGACTTTGCGCGATTTATCAATTGCTCGACAGTAATTTGTTCACCCATCGTAATACTTGCTATCATGAGAGAAGCCTCTAGTGAACACTATGGCCCCCGGGTCTATTTACACATCATATATTCATATCTACATACAAAAATACCAAAAATACCTTGTTGCCTTTTATTTATATTTACCTTTCATCACTATCATATCTCACCTTGCAAGTAATCGTGAAGGGATCGATACCCCCTTTATCGCGTTGGGTGCAAGTTTGTTTGTCTTTGCGCAGGTTCATTGGTGCCTCATCTTGATACTCCTACTGGATTGATACCTTGGTTCTCAAACTGAGGGAAATACTTATCTCTACTTTGCTGCATCACTCTTTCCTCTTTAAGGGAAAACCAACGCAAGCTCAAGAAGTAGCACCCATCCACCTAAATCAGGCCAAGATCTAGAAATTAACCCCCAAATCTACCAAACCCTAGAAAAGCAAGGGACGAGATGAGCTATAAAACATGTTCGGTTGTCGGCGACGAGTTCTCTGACGAGATGGCCGACGTCGCCATGGTCATTCCCGCCTCTCCCCACACCATGATGTCACACCTCTCCTCCCAGCCGCTTCTCTGTTTTCTTGTGCAGCGGGAGCTAGAAGACGACTAAATGGGAGGGGATATCAAACCCAGGGGCAAATGTGTCCAAAACGTCGAGCCGTCACAGTCAAACGGCGCTGACCAAGCGGAGTTGTGACAGAAGGGCATTCGAGCTAACGGAGGGGAAAAACTAAGGGAAAAACTAAGCATGCCCGAAAAGTAAGGGCAAAACCCGGGGGTGGGAACCAACAAGGGGCACGAATGGAATTGGCCCAATGATATCCATAGTAGAGTCTGATCCTTTCCATGGTTATAAAATGAAACTATGGTCGAACACCTTATGAAACTGAATGATATTGCTTCCTTGTTTACCAATGATGAAAGGATACACTAATATTATATCCTTAAGCTTTTTTTCTTTCTTGCTAAAAGGCGACCCCAAGGAATGGTTCCTTTCTCTTGCTCGTGGTTGTATGCGTAGTCCCAAGGATATGATTATTAATTTTTTGAAAAATATTTTCCCGGTCATACGAAACAAGTTGATTTAGGTCTTGTTCGGTTGAGAGGGAAGTGAAAGGGATTTGACAGGGATTGAGGGGATTAAATCCCTAACAAGTCAAAATCCCCTTCAATCCTCTCCAATCCCTTTGGGGGGAGGATTAACCGAACACAGCCTTATAGGACAAATTGAAGTTTGTGCAAATTAAAGAAGAGAATCTACCTCAAGCTTGCGGGAGGCTTCTCCTATTACTTAGAGCTCTGCCTGATTGTCCTCTTAAGAAGAATGAAACTCTTGATATCTTTTACAATGGACAAACAGATTCTTCTAGGGATTTCCTAGATAGTTGTGATGGTTCTGTTTTCATGGAAAGAACCATTGTACAAACTGAAGAGTTATTAAATAATGTATTGCAAAATGTCGATGACTGGACAGTCCCTGAACCACCATTGGAACCTATTCAAAAGAAGATAGGTATTCTATTCCTCAACCGTGAAGATATGCAGGAAGCAAAAATATCTAGGAAAGAGAAAGGTATTAAAATTGGGGATGTCAAGAAATTACCACCGATTGAAGAAATACATGGACTTGATACCCCCAAAACAGGTAGTAGAGATAAATTCTCTCCGTTCCTTTAATGAAAATAATATATATTATGCTAAGATCCCTGATCAATGCATGGATAAATTTGATAATTACGTTGTTAAGCAAGAACACTTCAATAACTATGTTAAGGATCAATTGAGAAATAATGCCATGATGATAGACTGCTTAAGTGACTTGATGTTTAGAATTGCTAATGATGTGAAAGATCTAGTTAAACATGCCTCTATGGTTCACACCCAAATATATCAAGTAGCTAAGGCACAAAATGATATGCTTGCTAAAATGAATAATAATATTAATGATCATGTCGTTAGAGTAGTGACTAGAGGAGGCATAATGACTCAAGGACCACTTTATCCTGAAGATCACCCGAAAATAATTGAACAAGATTTGAGAGGATAAATGATGATGCACCTAGTCCACCTAATAGGAAAAATAAAAATAAAGATGATAGGACTTTGCATGATTCTAGTAAAACTGTTATAGAAAAACCACTTGAGAATCACACTCATGTTTCTATTTTTGATGTTGAGACACGATCCAATAGTGAACGTGCACGTAGTGATAATAAAAATGAAGATGAAAGTAATAAGGTGCATGTATATGTTCCACCAGATAGTAATAAATAACATGATAATGATGTGGAGATAGAACCGGCTGAGAGTCTTGATAACCCACCTCCTAAAAATAAATGTTATGATAAGAGATACTTCATTCCAATAAAACATGGAAGGGAAAGAGAACCATGGGTTCAAAAACCCATGCCATTCCCTCAGAAGCCTTCTAAAAGTAGGGACGATGAATATTTTGAACGCTTTGCTGAAATGATTAGACATGTCTTTTGCGCACTCGCTTGACTAATATATTGAAAATGACCCCGTATGCCAAGTATATGAAGGATATTATTATGAACAAAAGAAAGATACCGAATCTGAAATTGCTACCGTGCTTGCTAATTATTCTTTTTATGGTGGAGTACCTAAGAAGTTTGGAGATCCGCGTATACCCACAATACCCGGCTCTATTAAAATAAATTATGTTAAAACTGCTTTATGTGATTTAGGAGCCTGTGTTAGTGTTATGCCTTTCTCTCTTTATAACGAACTTGAATTGAATAATCTTACACCCATTGAGATATCTTTGCAAATGGCTGATAAATGCACTAGTTTATCTACAGGAATTTGGGAGGACGTTCCCGTTGTGGTTGCAAATGTTACTATCTTAACAGACTTTGTTATTCTTGATATGCCCGAGGACGACAATATGTCGATCATCCTTGGTAAACCCTTTCTAAATACCGCAGAGGCTGTTATTGATTGCAACAAAATCAAGATCACTTTTCATGTTAATGGCAAGCAACATACTGTGCACTTTCCGAAGAAGCAAACTTTGGTTAACAATATTAATGCCATTGTGCCTATTCTCACGGTAATCATTGGAGATTTTACAATCCCTCTACCTCCTTCCAAGAAAAAGATACTATAATCTTATTATTGGGGAGATGAAAATCCCGATTGAGGTAACCTAGTGATATACAAAAATTCTTTAGTTTCATGTTAATCGGAAATGCTTATTAATAAGACTTGACCAACCTTTTTAATTGTTCCTTTTCGAAAGACATGTGATTGATGAATTGACTATTCACAACTCTTTGTATCATAAGTTTGTTCTCTGTTATTATTAGTTAAGAAAGAGAAATCAGTTTGACTATTCCTGTTTTCTGTTTTTCCGGTGCAAAAAAATGACCCAAAAATAAAAAAGTCTCAGATTGCTACAAAATTTTAACATGAATTTTTGGAATATATTCGAATTTTTGTCATAAATATAATAGCAGGGAGAAGAACCTGTGGGCCACAATCAAACAGGATGCCCCCCAGGCCGCGCCCTGATGGCTAGTGGGGCCCACATGTGAAAGGACATATGCTCCCTTGGTGGCTTTGATAGGTCATGACAACATACATTGTCTCCTCGACTAACACTTGTACCTAGTATATTTCAGGTATAGTCCACATAGAGCATTGGCTAAAGGTTGTGAGGAGAAACCCCTTGATGCAAGGAAAGTAATAGGATGGCCAAGCTTCAAGCAATAGGACTCTACATTTCATATGTGAGAAATCACTTTTGAGTCCATAGGAAAGCCAATACTATTAAAAGGGGGTGAGGTAAGTAATATGAATTGGTTGCTCAAGTGCTTAGAGATAACCACCAAAAATAATCAGCATTTCTCTCAAAAAAATCTCTGTCCAAAGCTTACACATCAAAATCTATGCCACCAAGAAGTCCATTTCGACCTTACCAATTTTCCCGACTGGCAGAACCTTTGCCAAACCCTAATCTCTTGGTACCACGAACTTCCATATCAGTGCCACCGAAAGTCAGTGACCAACTTTTTGGTCTGTCGATTCAAGATTCGAAAATTCTAAGTTTTGAAATCAGTCTCACCGATATTTGGAAACTGCCCTAGGTCAACAAATCGGTACCACCGAGATTCATATATCGGTCTGACCGATAATTCAAAAGTTGACACATTTAGTGCAACTCGGTACCACCAAGATTCATTTCGGTGTCTCCGAGTTGGGCAATAATGTTGTAACGGTTGGATTTTTGGAGATACATATATATACCCCTCCACCAGCTCTCATTTGCAGAGGAAGCACTCAAAACACACATACACTTGCCAGACCCATTTTTCTGAGAGAGAGAGCCACCTACTCATGTGTTGAGATCAAGAGATTCGAATCCATCCATTTGAAACTTTATCTCTAGCTTCACCAAGTTGCTTTCCACCAAATCAATCTCTCCTACCCATGCTAAATCTGTGAGAGAGTGATTGAGTGTTGAGGAGACTATCTTTTGAAGCACACGAGCAAGGAGTTCATCGTTCTATTTCATATATTACCTTTTGGAGCGTGGTGCCTCCTAGATTGGTTAGGTGTCACTTGGGAGCCTCCTACTTTGTGTTGTGGAGTTAAACCAATAACTTTGTACGGGCAAGGAGATCACCTACTTCATGAAGGTCTACCCTTAGTGAGGCTAGTCCTTCATGGACGTAAGCCATGGTGGAATAGACAAGGTCACTTCTTCGTGGATCCGTTGTGGGTGCAGCCCTCCGTGGACTCTCGCAGTCGTTACCCTGAGTGGGTTGAAGTCTCCACTAACGTGGAAGTACAATAGCATCACCTAACGGAACCACACCAAAAATAATCATGTCCATCTTTGCGTTTGATCTGCCTAAACTCTACTCCTTACTTACATGTGCAATGTATTTACTTTCCGCTACCATATATGTTGACTAGCATGTGTAGGGTGCACTAGACTTGTTAGAATTGCTAAAATATGCCAACCATTAAAATTGGTAAAAGGCTAGGATTTTAATTTATGCATGTAGTCTATTCACCCCTCCTCTAGACATCCCTTCTAGCGATCCAACAATTGGTATCAGATCATTGGTCTCCATAGCCTTGGTTTAATCACCATTGGAGAAAGATGGATGTGCCTAGTTTAGGGAATTTTAGTTGTAGAGTGCATGTTCTCAATGGGGAGTATTATAGACAATCGAAAGGTGAAATGCTTGATATATTCAATGAATTCCATTAGCACAAGTATGCCAAATATCCCTTTGTGCCTTCCATTGATCCCTTATATCCTTCTCATGACGATGAAGTTAATATGCTTGGTAATGTAAAAATGTTAATCTCATCATCAGAGGACTAGCAAGAAATGCGCTTAATCAAATGAAGAACTTTGAATGTGCTTATACCTTGTGAAAATGTTTGGAGGAAAGATATTCTGACTACTCATTAAAAAACTTTATATCATTTTCCAAAAATCCACCCCCTTTTACGAAATGAAGCCTAATGATACTAATTTTGATAAATGTCTATTTGAGCTTCATGACCTCATGCATTCTAAAGGAGATGTCATTACCATTAATAATATCATTGTTGAAGCTATTCACATGCACAAACATGAACATTGACATAATCAAATTTCTAATGAAACTCTTGATTTTCATGACGAGGATATTCCATATGACAATGTCAATGTGGAACATTGCTACTATGATGAAGATAAAGAGCTTGACATCGAGTATGAGAATACCATGAGGAGCCCAAGTCTTATGGAAAACCTTAGAGACTACATGGTCATAGGAAAGGACTGGATACTTGATAGTGGATGCATTGGTCACATGACCAGAGATAAAGACATGTTTAATGAGATCACACAAACCATGGACCATGAATGTATGTGACCTTTGGTGACAAATCCAAGGGTAAGGTACTTGGTCTTGTTAAGGTGGCCATATCTCATGATAGTTCCATTCAAAATGTCATGCTTGGTGAATCCCTTGGCTGTAATCTTCTTTCCGTATCTAGACTAGAAGATTTTGGTTTCAGTGTGCTATTTACGGAGGTTGATTGCCAAGTATTTTGCCGTGATAATCATAACATGGTCTTGACTTGTTTTTGTAGAGGTGATCTATACATTTTCAATTTCACTAAAAAATCCAAACCTCGTACATGTCTTATTGCAAAATCTTCTAAAGGTTTGTTATGGCATAGAAGGTTAGGACATGTTGGTATGCATAATGTTGATAGGCTTATCAAAGGTGATCATATTTTTGGTGTTAAAGATGTTATCTTTGACAATGATAGACTTTGTAGTGCGTGTCAAGCAGAAAAGCAAGTCGGTAGAAGTCATCCCGTGAAGAACATCATGACTACAAAGAAGGCTACTCGAGCTGGTTCACATGAATCTCTTTGGTCCCAATGCTTAAAAGAGCCTAGGTGGAAATTATTATGGTATAGTAATTGTTGATGATTTTTTCAGATTTACTTGGGTATTCTGTCGAGACCCCGATCCTAAGCCATAGGAATCCAGCCTCTAACACATTGCATCCCTTTGCTGTCACACGCACGGTTAACCCCACGGTTGCCACTTTACCTTAGCCGGGACCGCTTGCGCCTTTTGACTCACGTATGCATTAGTGTCACTAGCATTCCAATGTCAAAGAACCCGGGTCGACATATCTAGTCATAAACTCAGGTGGCTCAACTGTACACAGACATGCATACATAACCCAACAAAGTAGGTGTCGGTCATCAGCGAGTGTAGACGAGACGTAGCAAGCTACAAGGACTCCATTACACCGCGTGACATTTCCCCGTAGGGACAGACAGAACAGCTAAGAAGGATACATGCCGGTCAACCAATGTGTCCGAAGCAGTAGCAAACTACCAAGGCTCGGTGGAATCACAAAGGGTCATTTCTCTGTATAGAGAGCTACTAAGGGCATACGACTAGGTGACGAATCCCATACATATCACAGTGCATCACACGTACACATGACATACTAGATATACATAGATACAACAATGGCATCACAACATAACCATACAACATCACGACATTTATTTAGAAGACTCAGAAGAGTCTTGCATAATATGTTCATACAAGCAGGGGTCGCACGACCCGACACTCAAAGTCATACAAACAAAGTCATACAAACCAACAGAAGCATAACAGTTGTCTGAGTACACACAGTTGAAAGGATAAGGCATAAAGCCTGACTATCTACAGATCCCTTCTGAAAGGGGCCAGGTCGTAGCTGGGATACCAACTACTCATCATCGTCGATGTCTAGAAAGAACCCACATGTTGGCTCGTGGGTATCCTCTGCAACAATTATTAAGCAAACATGAGTACAAGAGTACTCAGAAAGTCTTTAGAACAGGTCTATCTACTCATCCACAGGTATCAACAAAGGGGGTTGTGGTGTTTCATGCAGCAAGCCAGCTTTGACTCTTGTCTAGACTAAACTACAATTCTAAATAATTTTAACAACTTTGATAAGTCGTACACGAGACCATTACCACCACAACAATACACCATCATGAACTCCTTTCCGTCTCCCTACAGAAATGCCATACATGATACGCACGCTTATCTTGATACTTTTATGAGTAGCCATTAAAGTTATCTATGAACAACATATGTCTCCAAGTAGTCCATATCCGCGGACGCGACTATTCGAATAGATCATAACCCTGCAGGGGTGTACATCTTCACACACGCTCTCGCCAATTATCGGTATGTGCACGTCATGCACCTCGGCAATCTTCAAGCGGAAGCCCAGCGAGGGAGCCGTCCACGACCGTTAACCACACTAATACCTAGTCCAGGTCTATCGCCTATTTGAGGCTAACCCGCACGGAAGTCCGGCCGAGGTTACCGCCATGGCCCCAAACAATGTGCGCAGGGTTCCCAAGCCCACCATCCGGGTGCCACTTGGTACACCGTGCCACTACCTACCGCATCATAGCCCACCTCTAAGGTCAGCACTATGCACGGCCTCCAGCATAACTATAAACACCAGAAACTACTTGCGACTCCTGGATCGAGTACTAGGCGATTAATAAGTCGAGCGGGGTCATATTTCAGGGCCCAGCATGTGGTAGTAACTCGTCTTGGAATACATACACGGAACTCGGTTCCTACGGATGGTTCCAATGAAACAACCCGCCATGTACTCCTACATAGCTTTTCATCAGTACCTTTACCAAATCAGGTTCCACACTTATTTCTTAGTCACTAGAACACATTCATCCATTCCTGTTCATCACCCAGATGAAACAGACCTGACACAACTCTAGGCATAGAAAGCAAAGGAGGATAAATCACATCACAGCTCAAGCATCTACCAGGTATGCTAGGTTGCAAGGTTTGGCTATTTACTGTGATCATTACAGGTCATGCAAAGGAATAGGTTCATCTACCAAAGTAAAGCATTTGAAATATTTTGCCGTAATGCAGTAAGTGGGAGCAGGAGCAAGAACATGGGATGATATCGGGATGATCAGAAAGGTGCTTGCCTTGTTGCTCACTAGAGGGGTTAAATCCGTCAAACGGATATTCAGACATATCCGGGAGGGCAGAGCCTACCGAGATAATAACATTCAATCAATAACATTCATATGCAACAAGATGATGCATGATCATGGCATGAAATGAATTGTAGCATAAGTTAATGTGGCTATCAACTCTTAGGATGATGCTAATTTGCATTCAAATTTAAATATTAATTGAAATAATATATTTATCATATTCTTTTAATTGATTTGACCTCATCCTGACTCATAACTTTGTTTTTCATGCATGAAAGTAGCACCAATGTGTTCATTGAATTTTTCTGATCAATTTGCATATATTACTTGTCAAATTTGGAGTTATAATCAATTTTATATGAATTTTCAAAGTTTTGCACTTATTCTGGAATTATATTAAATCAGAATTAGAATTACTGCATCAGCATGACATCAGCAGGTCCAACTAGCAGTTGAAAGTCAAACCTGACCAGTGGGACCCACAGGTTAGTGACTCTGGCCAGACTTTAGTTAAGTTTTAATCTAATTAGGTAATTAATAGGGCTGGACCCACATGTCACTATCTGTTTAGCAATTAACTTAACTAATTATTTTTTATTAGATTAACCTTAATTAGCAAGGGGGTTGTCCCCACTTGCGAGTGACTCTCGGGAGTCAACCCCACCGCGATGAGGCTCTGGCAACCACAGGAACGGCGGAGGGCATCGAATTTTCAATTCCAGCGACCATGGCGGAGGGCATCACGGGAATGACCACTCGCCCGCGGTTTCATTTTTGCACGTTGCGGGGGGTGAACGGCCGGAGATGACGCCGGCGATGAGCTCGACGACTGTCGGAGCTCGGGCATCACCGGGATCACTACTACGGGGCTCAACACGCGTGGGGCTAGGCTCCTACAGCACCTATGCAACGAACTGAAGCTAACGGCAGCCTCAGATCGACCAACCGATCACCGGAGCATCACCAGCGACGAGCTCCCGCGGCGGATCTCGTCGGGCTCCGGTGAAATCACGCGCTAGGGCACGGGATCGATGGGGAAAAAAGGGGGAAAACCATCTTGGGCTCACGGGGAGTGCAGGGACGTCGAAAGCATGCTCGGGGATGGCCTGAGGAGGGAGAACGATGGCGGCGATCAACAGCGGCCCGAGGAGGAAGACGACGGTGATCCGGTGACTCAGGGCTCTTGGCATCATGTGGCTAGCTTGGGAGCTTCAGGAGGTCATGGCGAGTCTTCTGCGCGGCTCACGGGAGAGAGGGAGTGGCTGGAGCGATGGCGAGCTTGAGCTCAGCTCGGGCTCTAATGGCGGCCGAGAAGGAGAAGCACAGGGGGCGAATGAGGAGAGGGAGAGGATTGGGATGGACTCGGGAGGGTTATCCCCTTGCACCCAGTGCGAAGGGGCGGCGAGGAAGGCACCTAGGTGCGTGGCCGCCCCGGAGGAAGCGGCGGCCACCTCATGCTGCTTGCTGGCATGAGGAAGACGACGGGAGGGGAGGAGCTGGGCTAGGCCTGAGCGTCAGGTAACCTTTTTCTCATTTCTTTCTTTTTGTGTTTCTGTTTTAAACCTTCTGACATTTGTTTTATTTATTTTTGGCTCCAAACTATTTCTAAAATAGTTTGAATAATGCTGGGGTGTTATTTGGAATATTCCCAAACCTACATAGAGTTTTCAACATTTTATGAAACTTTAAAATATTTGAAATCAAATTTATATCTGATTCCAGTGGCTTTTGTGTTTGAAATAAAATACCAAAGGTAGTTTAAAAAATAAATCCACCCCTGAATTGTGGTTTCCAATATCTATCAAAGATGATGGACTTTTATGAAGGCCATTTTGGGTTCATTGATTTGCCACCGCTTGAATTGTTTTAAATAGGGAGTTGCTAGGGATTTTCTTTTGATTTCCATTTTCATTTTTAATGCATGTAAGATCTAGTGCCCCTTAGTGATTTTGGTGGTTTGAAGACTTATAGGTTAAGTATCTAATGTGTTCTTGAGTGTACACAGGATCTATAAGTCACTGAGGAGTTTGAAATATTCGATGAATATTGACCCCTAAAATTATATATCTTCGGTTGAAGAAATTGGTCTGAATATGACGATTTGAATCACGAAGAATTTGCGATGAAATTGATATTCGTCATGAAGATATTGAAATTTTGGAATTCAGTGTGTCCTGAAGAAAATCATTCTGAAGACTTTGAAACATGAAGATTTACTCTTTCTGTTTTGTTTTCTTCACACTTGAGTAATAGGAACACCCTACTGTTAAAGGGGGTCGAGGTAACACATTGGAATGAATTTCCTCATGATGCTCAACCCAAGCCTAATCCTACCAAAAGCCTCAAGTGAGGAATATGAGTGACATGAAGACTCTCACAGTTGAGGGTCCCGACCGGTTCGGTAGCCATGCCACATCATTGGTCTTATCCACACCAACGGTCATATTATTTAAGGGCATTAATATCAAATCATGTCGGGATGCTCCCAGGCTATAAATAGCCGTTCCCCACAACCATTAGCTGGTTGGCTGCTCCGTTAGAAACTGACACTTGTCATAAGAACAACCCAAATTCCTTAGAGTCTTCGAGAGTAATTCATCAGTGAGGACATACCCCAAACACCAAACCACAAACCGAGAAACAAGTGATTGAGCATCACTGAAGAAGTTGTTCCTATGTGGGACTGAAGCCTTTTACCTTTGAGGACTGTGCATCCTCCAGACGGTTAGGCGTCATGGTCTAGAGCAATCCAGCAGTCAATTGTGGATCGCCGGGTGACCAAGTTTGTGAGGGTTTGGAAGTCTGCCCTGAAGACTTACCACGAGTGTTGGGCGAGGACTGTGTGTTCTTAGCTCAAGGAGAATGCGGTAGGGACTGTGTGTCTTTTGGTTTCAATACCAAGACGTTGCAAACCAGATGTACAACTGTCACAGCAGTTGGAACTGGGTCATCAACTACTGTCTTCGTTGTGAAACGGATTCTATTTCCTAAACTCTTTATATTCCTCAGATTATGTGTTGATGATTTCCACTGTCACTGTTTGAAGAATTTGCTGAAGACTTTCTCTGAAATTCCTCAACCCCAAATTCTTCACGCAAGTTAATCCTCAACTGTTTTATGCCTGCATACTGTGCAAACTGTTTTCATATTCTTCATCCTGAAAAACGGTTGTAGTGAAATTTTCACTCGTGATCCTTTACTGTTTCCGTTGTAAGTTAGTCATCAGTGAGGAATTTCCTCAAAAGGAATTTCCTGAGTGATGAAATTCTAAAAATCTCCTATTCACCCCCCTCTAGTCGATATAACGCACTTTCAATGCAAAAATGAAAATATGAGCACAATCTTGCTAATCATAAAAGGGGTAGCTAGGGATGTGACAACTCACCCCCACTCAAAACAATCTCGTCCCAAGATTTGGAAGTCGTCGGGAATAGCGCGGGATTCTCAAGTTGAAGACGATCCTCTCTTTCCCATGTTGCCTCTTTTTCAGAATGATTTGACCATTGAACTTTAAGAAACTTGAGGTTTCGACGTCGAGTGGTACGCTCAGCTTGATCAAGAATACGAACAGGGTATTCTCGGTATGAAAGCTTATCATGGAGATCAAGCGTTTCATGGTCCACTTCACGGATAGGATCCGAAAAGCAACGCCTGAGTTGCGAGACGTGGAAAACATCATGAACCTTGGAAGGATGCGGAGGAAGTTCCAACTGGTAGGCAACTTCTCCTCGTTTGGCAAGAATGTGAAAAGGACCAATGTAAGGAGGAGCCAATTTGCCTTTGATACCGAAGCGATGGGTACCCTTCAAAGGTGTAACCCGAAGGTAAGCCTTCTCGTCAACTTCAAAGGTCACAGCCTTATGATGACAATCATATTGGCTCTTTTGACGAGACTGGGTTGTTTTCAACTTTTCATGAATAATGCGAACTTGCAATTCTGCTTCCTGGATCATATCCGGACCAAAGAGTTGCCTCTCTCCGGTTTATGACCAATTAAGAGGTGTTCGACATCTTCATCCATAGAGAACTTCAAAAGGGGCTTTGCCCAAGCTTGATTGATAACTATTGTTATAAGTAAATTCTGCAAATGGAAGGCATTTCGCCCAATTCATACCGAACGATGTAACACAAGCTCGGAGCATATCTTCTAGGATTTGATTCCCTCTTTCTACTTGACCACTTGATTGAGGATGGAAAGCAGTGCTAAAAGATAGGTGAGTCCCCATGGCATTCTGAAAACTTTCCCAGAAGCGAGAAGTAAAAATACTTCCACGGTCTGAGTTAATCTCCACAGGAACACCATGAAGAGACACTATTCGAGAGATATATAACTCTGCTAGCTGGCTAGCTGTTATACTCTCACGAACTGGAAGAAAATGAGCTACTTTTGAAAGACGGTCAATGACCACAAAGATAGCATTATTTCCTTTCTTGGTCTTGGGAAATCCACTGATGAAATCCATACTGACTTTATCCCATTTCCATTCAAGAATAGCTAAAGGTTGAAGGGTGCCAGCAGACCTTTGATGTTCTGCCTTAACTCGACGACAAACGTCGCAGTTAGAAACGAACTCAGCAATTTCTCTCTTCATCCTAGTCCACCAAAACCTCTAGCATAAGTCCTGATACATCTTAGTACTACCAGGATGAATGGTGAGAGGAGAATCATGAGCCTTCTTAAGGATCAACTGCCTCAGATGTGGATTCTTAGGAACCACTAGACGGTTGTGAAAGAACACAACATCTAGATCATTCCTGGAGAATTCCTTAGTGTTTCCGCTAATAATATTCTCCTTGATCCGTGATATACCCTTATCACGCTTTTGGCCAACTATGATTTGATCCATAATAGTAGGTTTCGCCACCAGGTTAGAAAGGAATCCTTGAGGAACAGTGTGGAGGTTTAACTTCCGAAATTCCTCATAGAGATGTGGTGGACCTTGTTGTAGCATCAAATTGTTACAATAAGACTTACGACTTAGTGCATCAGCCATAACATTGGCCTTCCCCGGGGTGTAAGTTATCCCTAAGTCGTAATCTGTGATCAACTCAACCCACCGTCTTTGCTTGAGATTCAAGTTTGGCTGGGTGAAGATATATTTCAGACTTTGGTGATCAGTGAATATTTCGCAACGATTACCAAGAAGGTAATGTCGCCAGGTTTTAAGTGCATGGACTACAGCTGCAAGCTCAAGATCATGTGTGGGATAATTATCCTCACGTGGACGCAACTGTCGAGATGCGTATGCAATCACATGACGATCCTGCATGAGAATGCAACCTAATCCTTGTTGCGAGGCGTCGCAATAGATAACAAAGTCCTTAGAAAAATCTGGTGGTAGCAACACAGGTGTGGAAGTCAGACGTCTTTTCAGTTCCTGAAAGATATGCTCACACTGTGGTGTACACTCGAACTTTTTATCTTTCTTGAGGAGTTAAGCTAGAGGGTTTGCAACCTTGGAGAAATTCTCGACAAACCGGTGACAATAGCTCGCTAGACCAAGAAAACTCCTAACGCTTAACCGATCCAGGTTGAGTCCAATCAAGGACAGCTTGAACTCTCTCGGGATTGACAGCAATACCCTTACCAGAGATTACGTGGCCTAGATAGGTCACTTGTGGTAACCAAAATTCACATTTTGAAAACTTGGCATAAAGGTGGTGCTCTCGAAGTTTCATCAATACCAGCCATAGATGCTCGGCATGTTCTTGTTCCTTCTTTGAGTAGATGAGAATATCATCAAGGTACACCATGACGAATTTATCCAAATACTCCATGAAGATTGAATTCATCAAGCGAGAGAAGGTGGCTGGGGCATTGGTTAAACCGAAGGACATGACGGTGTACTCGTATTGGCCATAACGAGTAACGAAAGCCGTTTTTGGAATGTCCCCGTTCTTGATCTTGATTTGATGGTAACCCAACCTCAAATCCATTTTGGAGAAGACTGAGGATCTAGCAAGCTGATCATACAGATCGTTGATCCTGGGGAGCGGATACTTGTTCTTTATGGTGACTAGGTTAACTGGTCGATAATCTACAACCATCCAATCCGTTCCATCTTTCTTCTTAACAAAGAGGACGGGGCAAGCCCAAGTAGAAGAGCTAGGACGAATGAAACCTTTATTCAAGGCATCATCTAGTTGCTTCTTAAGTTCGGCTAGGTCCAAGGGTGCCATCTTATAGGGTCTTCTGGCTATTGGGACAGTTCCTGGAACCAGATCTACCACAAACTCTACATCCCTGTCAGGTGGAATTCCTGGTAGTTCTTCTGGGAAAACATCCGGGAAGTGACGGACTATCGGAATGTCTTCAAGTTCTAGAAAAGGATTGGCATTGAGGGAATAGAGTTGGCATTTGGCAACTCGAGTTGAGACATTAACTATCTCACTCGAGGGATGGGTAAGCTGAACATTTCTAGAATGGGTATCAATCTTGGCATAATGATCTGACATCCAGTCCATACCCAAGATGATATTGGTATCCGAGGATTTCAGGGCTATCAATGATGCTAGAAAACTAGCCTGTCTACTAGGATTTCATTATCATAGCTTATCCTAGAAGTTTGCCATTTACTACCAGGGGTTTGGACAACTAATGGGATTGGCATATCACAAAAGGACATGTTATGCAACTGTGCATACCTTTCCGAAATGAAGGAATGAGATGACCCAGTGTCAAAAAGAACATACGGTAGGTGATGATTGACAAGGACCGTACCCAATATGACGTCGGGATCATCTACAGCTTCTTCTGCTGAGACATAATTCACGCGGCCACGTGCAGGAGTTGGCTTCACATAATAAGCTTTGCCCGACTTGCCTTGCCCAACGGACTTACCAGGTTGCTTGGCACCTATATTCTGGGGACACTCTCGTGAGTAGTGCCCTAGTTCTCCACACTTGTAACAGATCACCTGATCGGCATGTGGTGCAGCATTGCTAGCTGGACCACCATAGATCTTTGCTCGAGGGTTGGTTTGGTTCGCGTGAGGCGCCACATAGGATGGCCTCGGGGTATATCTTGGCGGCAGAGAGCTATTCGGGACTCACAACCTGCGTTTTGGAAACGCGGAACCAGATGAGGAGCCCGAATCGCGAGAGTGCTTCTTCATGGCTTCATAGTCGGTATGACCAGTCTCGGCACAGATCGCCTTGTTTGACAAGAGCTTGAAAACTTGTGCATTCATGAAGGCGTAGGTCACGACGAAGTTTAGGGCTCAGACCCTTGCGGAATCTTGCTTGCTTCTTGGCATCATTTGACACCTCTTCAGTTGCGCAGCGAGTGAGATTACCAAACTCGCGGCTATAAGCATCCACGATCAACTTTCCCTGGGTGAAGGCACAAAATTCCTTGCTCTTACGGTCCATTAGACCCTCTGCAATGTGGTGCAGATGGAAGGCTGCACTGAAATCTGGCCATGTGGTTGCTAGTCCGGCAGAACGCATAGCTTCAAAATTCACCCACCACAGATTGGCGGGACCTTCGAGAAAGTACGCAGCAAAGGTCACCTTGTCGGTCTCAGAAACATTGGCAGATCGTATCTTGCACGATATGCTGCACAACTAGTCATCAGCGTCGAGAGGATCGACAGAGTGATTGTACTTCGGGGGATTCAGCTTCACGAAGTCATTGAGGGATACTGCGTCGTTTCGCGGCTGACGAGCCGTATTTTGCTCAATACGGTCTAGCATACGGTTGGTCTCCTGCTTGTTTCTTTTCGCCTCAAGAATAACTTCCGCCAGAGAAGGCGGGTGAGGCAATTCCTCCTGTGCTGCCTGACAACCTTCCCCCTGCTCATGGGTAGGGGCATGGTTCAGCGTGGTAAACATCATCATGGCAAACAAACTCACAGCTTAGACTAATATCAACATCAATACTAACTATGGATTAAGAATGCACTGAACACATGGAATGCGGAAATGGACATCCGAATAACATGGTAACAAGCAACTGCTATATATACACCATGGTTCATACACACCATTACATAGTTCAGTACAACCTCAAACCAAAGAGCAAACTACTGAAAAGATGATACTACTCATCAGAGGCTTTCCAAGCTTCCTATACATTATTTATTTGTGCCTCCAGAACTCATCTCACGACATTAGCATACTCGACAAGACACATAGGACTATGGAAGTACTGCTGCTACCATACTATTCTTCCACTCACGGGTTCAAGCATCCGCATAAAACATTTCACAAAGGTTACCTCCATGGCCTGGAAGCTCAACCTGCGGATCAGGAAATACTCGAGCCTGAGACCCCTGGGAACCGTAAGGACACGGATGTGGCCTTGGTCCCCTGACTGGCGGCAGTAGAGGTCCCCGAAGAGGGGTGCCTCCTCCTATAGCAGGCCAGTCAACATGAGCTGGAAGATGAGTCCTAATAGGGTTCAACATCTCCATATCTCCATACCCTGTCTGAACTACAGGTGCCAGCTGTGTCAAAGCTGTCCACAAACGGACACGAGTAGCATAGAGCTCCATATGAAGGGCACGAGCATCTGTGTCTCTATTCTCTAACATCTCAGCGGTGGATTGCAGCAGCACATCCTCCATAGAGGAATCAAAGTATACCCCGCTGAGGTAACCTTCTTCTCCTGGCTGAGAAGCGGGAATATAGCAGAACTCTGAATTCTGCAACAGTGCATGTCTGGCTCTCATGATGGTCAACATTGAATAGGCAGCATCTTGTACCGCCATGTCAACGGTAACCCCCAATCCATAAGACCAATGGATCGGCTCCTCGGCTCCAGGGTAATCTGGGAATACCCTAACAGTGCACAGATACTGACTCTGGTTGAAATCCCGGTACTGCTCCTCCACTATATACTCTCGGTACCAGCGGTACCGGCTACTGACATCATCCTGACTAGCATGGCCGTGTGACCTGGCACATCAATGCACCAAGTCAGACGAACCACCTGACAAGAAGGACGGCTAGGCATCTGAATTAGAGAGCAATGCAAAAGCATTAGAGCTCTACAGGTAAAATTGGGCAGCATAACGGCTGTAAATGCTCAAAAACAATTCTGAGACAACCCACAAAAGATAGGATAGCATAACCACTCAACTATCAAGTTCAATTCCATGGTCATCAAAACTTATTTTCTTTTCGTTGGAACAAAAGAAACTCGGAGTAACTCTCGACCCGTTTTCCTACAATCTACCGATTAGTGACACGCGATCCTGAGAGATAGATAATAACCAAGTTCTTAATCCCTGTAGAAAATACGAGAATGACCAGAATAGAATAACTTAAGAAGAGAAGCAAGAATCTTACGTTCCCTTCCACAAACAATTTCCATTATATATAACTAAAGCATTTCTAGACTCAACTTCGACTAGTTTGGCTTAGTAATCCTACAGTCAGTCAGGCTCTGATACCAACGTTGTCGGGACCCCAATCCTAAGCCATAGGAATCCAGCGTGTAACACATTGCATCCCTTTGTGGTCTCATGCACGGTTAACCCCACGGATGCCACCTTACCTTAGCCGGGACCATTTGCACCTTTTGAATCACGTATGCATTAGTGTCACTAGCATTCCAATGTCAAAGAATTCAGGTCGACATATCTAGTCATAAACTCAAGTGGCTCGACTGTATAGAGACAAGCATACATAACCCAGCAAAGCAGGTGTCGGTTATCAGCGAGTGTAGACGAGTCGTAGCAAGCTACAAGGACTCCATTACACCGTGTGACATTTCCCCGTAGGAACAGACACAACAACTAAGAAGGATACATGCTGGTCAACCAATGTGTCCGGAGCAGTAGCGAACTACCAAGGCTCGGTGGAATCACAAAGGGTCTTTTCTCTGTATAGAGAGCTACAAAGGGCATACGACTAGGTGTCGAATCCCATACATATCACAGTGCATCACACGTACGCATGACATACTAGATATGCATAGATACAACAATGGCATCACAACATAATGATACAACATCACGACATTTATTTAGAAGACTCGGAAGAGTCTTGCATAATATGTTCATACAACAGGGGTCACACGACCCGACACTCAAAGTCATACAAACCAACGGAAGCATAAAAGTTGTCTGAGTACAGACGGTTGAAAGGATAAGGCATAAAGCTTGACTATCTACAGATCCCTTCTGAAAGGGGCCAGGTCGTAGCTGGGATACCAGCTACTCGTCATCATCGATGTCCAGAAAGAACCCACCTGTTGGCTCGTGGGTATCCTCTGCAACAATTATTAAGAAAAAATGAGTACAAGAGTACTCAACAAGACTTTAGAATAGGTCTATCTACTCATGCACATGTATCAACAAAGGGGGTTGTGGTGTTTCATGCAGCAAGCCAGCTTTGACTCTTGGCTAGACTAAACTACAATTCTAAATAGTTTTAACTACTTTGATAAGTCGTACACGAGTCCACTACCACCACAACAATGCACCATCATGAACTCCTTTCCGTATCCCTACGGAAATGTCATACATGATACTCACGCTTATCTTGATACTTTTATGAGTAGCCATTAAAGTTATCTATGAACAACATATGTCTCCAAGTAGTCCATATCCGTGGACGCGGCTTTCGAATAGATCATAACCCTACAGGGGTGTACTTCTTCACACACGCTCTCGCCACTTATCGCTATGTGCACGTCATGCACCTCGGCAACCTTAAAGCGGAATCCCAGCAAGGGAGTTGGCCACGACCGTTAACCACACTAATACCTAGTCCAGTTCTATCGCCTATTCGATGGTAACCCGCACCAAAGTCCGGCCGAGGTTTCCGCCATGGCCCCAAATGATCTGCGCAGGGTTCCCAAGCCCACCATCCAGGTGCCACTTCGTACACCGTGCCACTGCCTACCGCATCATAGCCCACCTCTAAGGTCAGCACTATGCACGGCCTCCAGCATGACTATAGACACCAGACGCTACTTGAGACTCCCTGATCGAGTACTAGGCGATTAATAAGTCGAGCGGGGTCATATTTCAGGGCCCATCATGTGGTAGTAACTCGTCTTGGAATACATACACGGAACTCAGTTCCTAAGGACGGTTCCAATGAAACAACCCGCCATGTACTCCTACATAGCCTTTCATCGGTACCTTTACCAAATCAGTTTCCACACTTATTTCTTTGTCACTAGACCACATTCATCCATTCATTTTCATCACCCAGATGAAACAGACCTAACACAACTCTAGGCATAGCAAGCAAAGCAGGATAAATCACATCACACCTCAAGCATCTACCAGGTATGCTAGGTTGCATGGTTTCGCTATTTAGAGTGACAATGACAGGTCATGGAAAGGAATAGATTCAGCTACTGAAGTAAAGCATTTGAAATATTTTGCCCTAACGCAATAAGTGGGAGCAGGAGCAAGAACATGGGATGATATCGGGATGATCAAAAGGGTGCTTGCCTTGTTGCTCAGTAGAGGGGTTAAATCCGTTAGACGGATATTCGGATGTATCCGGGAGGGAGAGCCTACTGAAATAATAACATTCAATCAATAACATTCATATGCAACAAGATGATGCATGATCATGGCATGAAAAGAATTGTATCATAAGTTAATGTGTCTATCAACTCTTAGGATGATGCTGATTAGAATTCAAATTCAAATATTAATTGAAATAATATATTTATCATATTATTTTAATTGATTTGACCTGATGCTGATACATAACTTTGTTTTTCATGCATGAAAGTAGAACCAATGTGTTCATTGAATTTTTCTGATCAATTTCCATATATTATTTGTCAAATTTGGAGTTATAATAAATTTTCTATGAATTTCCAAAGTTTTGCACTTATTCTGGAATTATATTAAATCAGAATTAGAATTACTGCATCAGCATGACATTAGCAGGTCCAACTGGCCATTGAAAGTCAAACCTGACTAGTGGGACCCACTAGTTAGTGACTCTGGCCAGATTTTAGTTAAGTTTTAATCTAATTAGGTAATTAACAGGGCTGGACCCACATGTCAGTGTCTGTTTAGCAATTAACTTAACTAATTATTTTTTATTAGATTAACCTTACTTAGCCAGGGGCTGGCCCCACTTGCGAGTGACTCTGGGGAGTCAACCCCATCGGCGATGGGGTCAAACCCACCGACGATGAGGCTCCGGCGAGCACAGGAACGGCGAAGGGCATCCGGTTTTCTTTTTCTGCAACCAAAAGGGCGGCGGAGGGCATCAGGGGAACGGCCACTCGCTCGCGGTTTCATTTTTGCATGTTGCGAGGGGTGAAATGGCCGGAGATGACGCCGGCGACGAGCTCGACGGCTGCCGAAGCTCGGGCATCATCGGGATCACTGCTATGGGGCTCAACACGCGCGAGGCTAGGCTCCTACAACACCTACACAACACACTGAAGCTAATGGTGGCCTCAAATCGAGCAACCAATCACCGGAGCGTCACCGGCAACGAGCTCCCGCGGCGGATCTCGTCGGGCTCCGGTGAAATAAGGTGCTAGGGCACGGGATCGATGGGGAAAAAAGGGGGAAAAGCATCCTGGGCTCACGGGGAGTGCAGGGACGTCGAAAGCGTGCTCGGGGATTGCTTGGCGAGGGAGAACGACAGCTGCGATCAACGGTGGCCCGAGGAGGAAGACGACAGCGATCCGGTGACTCAGGGGCTCTTGGCATCGTGTGGCTATCTTGGGAGCTTCAGGAGGTCATGGCGAGTCTTCTGCGCGACTCAGGGGAGAGAGAGAGGCTGGAGCGACGGCGAGCTCGAGCTCGGCTCGGGCTGTAATGGCGGCCGAGAGGGAGAAGCACAGGGGGCGAATGAGGAGAGGGAGATGATTGGGATTGACTCAGGAGGGTTATCACCTTGCAGCCAGTGCAAAGGGGAAGCTAGGCAGGCACCCAGGTGTGTGGCCGCGCCGGAGCGAGCGGCGGCCACCTCCTACTGCTCGCTGGCACGAGGAAGACGACAGGAGGGGAGGAGCTGGGCTGGGCCTGAGCGTCACGTAACCTTTTTCTCATTTCTTTCTTTTTCTGTTTCTGTTTTAAACCTTCTGACATTTGTTTTATTTATTTTTGGCTCCAAACTATTTCTAAAACAGTTTGAATAATGTTGGGGTGTTATTTGGAATATTTCCAAACCCACATAAAGTTTTCAACATTTTGTGAAACTTTAAAATATTTGAAATCAAATTTATATTTGATTCCAGTGGCTTTTGTGTTTGAAATAAAATACCAAAGGTAGTTTTAGAAAATAAATCCACCCCTGAATTGTGGTTTCCAATATTTATCAAAGATGATGGACTTTTATGAAGGCCATTTTGGGTTCATTCATTTGTCACCACTTGAATTGTTTTGAATAGGGAGTTGCTAGGGTTTTTATTTTGATTTCCATTTTAATTTTTAATGCAAGAATGAAAATATGAGCACAATCTTGCTAATCATAAAAGGGGTAGCTAGGGATGTGACATATTCTTTCTTGATTACAAGCCGCACGTACAAAAGATCTTTAAGAACTTCACTCAAAAATGCCAAACCCAGTTTGAAGTGAAGATTAAGAAAGTTCGAAACGATAATGGATTGGAGTTCAAGAACACTAATGTGGATACTTTTCTTGACGAAAAGGGTACCTCATATGAGTTCTCGACTACGTACACACCTAAAAAATATGGAGTTGTTGAGAGGAAGAACCAAACTCTCATAGAGATGGCTAGAATAATGCTTGACGAATACAAAATGCCAAGATACTTTTTGGCACAAGCCGTTGAAACATCTTGTCATTGCTGGGAAAACCTATCCATGGTGATAATCATCTATGAGAGGAGAGAGTGCATCTACATACCCTTGTAGATTGCTAAGCGTAAACATACATAACGCGGTTGATGTAGTGGAACGTCTTTGCGATCGAAATCGCAGCCCGTCCTGCGATCTCATTATGATCTGTACCGCGTTCGCATCACGATCCATCCCGATCTAGTTCCCAATGGACGGCACCTCCACATTCAGCACACGTACGGCTCGATGACGATCACCGCCTTCTTGATCCAGCAAGAGGGGCAGAGAGGTAGATGAGTTCTCCAGCTTGACGGCGTGGTGGTGGTGGTGGTGAACTAATCCAGCAGGGCTTCACCTAGCTATGCCAGACTAATCTAGATGAGGGAGATGATCTATGGCGGAGAGGGCATCACGTGGCTATTTTCTGGTGAAGTTTGCCCTCAAAATCTCCACTATATATAGGAGTAATAGGAGGGAGGGCTACCTTGCCTCCTCATCCAAGAGGAGAGGTTGGGCCGAGCCAAGGGAAGAGAGTCCTCCTCCAACACCGTTTGATGGAGAACTCCCTTCCTACTTGGTTTCCTCCTTCCACTTTTCCATTTCTTTCCCTTTTGAACCTTTGTCCGAAATAGCCTTATTGGGCTGGCCACACCAGCCCACTAAGGGCTGGTGCACCACCATTAGGCCTATTACCTTCTCTCCCGGGTGGGTGGCCCCTCCCGATTAAAATCCGGAACCCATTCGTCACTCCCGGTACTTTACCGATAATGCCCAAAAACTTTCGGAAGCCAAATGCAACTTTCCTATATATCAATCTTTACCTCCGGACCATTTTGGAGCTCCTCTTAACTTCCGGGATCTCATCCGGGACTCCTAACAACTTCCGGTTACCAAACACACATAACTCAACAATACCGAAACATCACCGAACCTTAAGTGTGCAGACCCTTCGGGTTCGAGAACTATGCAGACATGACCCGAGACACTCTTCGGTCAATAACCAATAGCAGGACCTTGATTCACATATTGGATCCTACATATTCTACGAAGATCTTTATTGGTTGAATCTCTGTGTCAAGGATTCAGTTAATCCTGTATGTTGTTCCCTTTATCCATCGGTATGTTACTTGGCCGAGATTCGATCGTCGGTATCTCTATATACCTAGTTCAATCTCATTACCAGAAAGTCTCTTTACTCATTCTATAATACAAGATCCCGTGACTAACTCCTTAGTCACATTGCTTGCAAGGCTTATTGTGATGTTGTATTACCGAGTGGGCACCGAAATACCTCCCCGTCATACGGAGTGACAAATCCCAGTCTTGATCAAGGCCAACCCAAAAGACACCTTCGGAGATACCTATAGAGCACCTTTATAGTCACCCACACTACAGGAATCACCTTCTTTGCCGTCTGCCATCATAGACGGCAAAGACACTATCCCGGACGGCAAAGGCAATACCACAGACGGCAAAGATGTCACGGCCGACAAAATTTCTGCGTCAGCCTATGACGGCATAGGACCTTCTTTGCCGTCTGCCCCCCCAAAGCGGACGGCAAAGCTCTTTGCCATCAGCTTTCCTTAGGATCAGTCGGCAAAGCACTTGAGACGGCAGCCGACAGGCGTTGCCTCCGTTAGGGGTTAACGGAGCCTTTGTCGTCTGCCTCCCCGTCAATCTTTGTCGTCTGCCTCCCCGTCTATCTTTGTCGTCTGCCTTCTCCTCCCCTCCCCTCCCCTCCATCTTTGCCGTATGCCTCCACGACCATATTTGCCATCTGCCGGGTCCTCCCCTCCCCCCTCTCTCCACTCTTTGTCGTCTGCCTCCTCCTCTGTGCCCTCTTCTTTGCCGTCTGCCCCCCAGGAAGCAGACGGCAAAGAGACTATATGGCTAGCTTGTTGGAATTATGCCCTAGAGGCAATAATAAATATATAGTTATTATTATAATTCCTGTATCAAGATAATAGTTTATTGTCCATGCTATAATTGTATTGAATGAAGACTCATTTACATGTGTGGATACATAGACAAAACACCGTCCCTAGCATGCCTCTAGTTGGCTAGCCAGTTGATCAATGATAGTCAGTGTCTTCTGATTATGAACAAGGTGTTGTTGTTTGATAACTGGATCACGTCATTGGGAGAATCACGTGATGGACTAGACCCAAACTAATAGACGTAGCATGTTGATCGTGTCATTTTTTTGCTACTGTTTTCTGCGTGTCAAGTATTTATTCCTATGACCATGAGATCATATAACTCACTGACACTGGAGGAATGCTTTGTGTGTATCAAACGTCGCAACGTAACTGGGTGACTATAAAGATGCTCTACAGGTATCTCCGAAGGTGTTAGTTGAGTTAGTATGGATCAAGACTGGGATTTGTCACTCCGTGTGACGGAGAGATATCTCGGGGCCCACTCGGTAATACAACATCACACACAAGCCTTCCAAACAATGTAACTTAGTGTAAGTTGCGGGATCTTGTATTACGGAACGAGTAAAGATACTTGCCGGTAAAACGAGATTGAAATAGGTATGCGGATTCTGACGATCGAATCTCGGGCAAGTAACATACCGAAGGACAAAGGGAATGACATACGGGATTATACGAATCCTTGGCACTGAGGTTCAAACGATAAGATCTTCGTAGAATATGTAGGATCCAATATGGGCATCCAGGTCCCGCTATTGGATATTGACCGAGGAGTCTCTCGGGTCATGTCTACATAGTTCTCGAACCCGCAGGGTCTGCACACTTAAGGTTCGACGTTGTTTTATGCGTATTTGAGTTATATGGTTGGTTACCGAATGTTGTTCGGAGTCCCGGATGAGATCACAGACGTCACGAGGGTTTCCGGAATAGTCTGGAAATGAAGATTGATATATAGGATGACCTCATTTGATTACTGGAAGGTTTTCGGAGTTACCGGGAATGTACCGGGAATGACGAATGGGTTCCGGGAGTTCACCGGGGAGGCAACCCACCCCGGGGAAGCCCATAGGCCTTTGGGGAGACACACCAGCCCTTAGTGGGCTGGTGGGACAGCCCACAAGTGGTCTATGCGCCAAGAGAAGAAAAATCAAGATGAAAATAAAAAAAAAGGGAGGAGGTGGGAAGGGAGGAGGACTCCCTCCCACCAAACCTAGTCCAACTCGGTTTGGGGGGGGGGGGGAGAGTCCTCCCCCTTGGCTCGGCCGACCCCCTTGAGGGTCCTTGGACCCCAAGGCAAGGCCCCCTCCCTCCCACCTATATATACGGAGGTTTTAGGGCTGATTTGAGACGACTTTTCCACGGCAGCCCGACCACATACCTCCACGGTTTTTCCTCTAGATCGCGTTTCTGCGGAGCTCGGGCGGAGCCCTGCTGAGACAAGGTCATCACCAACCTCCGGAGCGCCGTCACGCTGCCGGAGAACTCTTCTACCTCTCCGTCTCTCTTGCTGGATCAAGAAGGCCGAGATCATCGTCGAGCTGTACGTGTGTTGAACGCGGAGGTGCCGTCCATTCGGTACTAGATCGTGGGACTGATCGCGGGATTGTTCGCGGGGCGGATCGAGGGACGTGAGGACGTTCCACTACATCAACCGCGTTCTCTAACGCTTCTGCTGTACGATCTACAAGGGTACGTAGATCACTCATCCCCTCTCGTAGATGGACATCACCATGATAGGTCTTTGTGCGCATAGGAAATTTTTTGTTTCCCATGCGACGTTCCCCAACAGTGGCATCATGAGCTAGGTTCATGCGTAGATGTCTTCTCGAGTAGAACACAAAAGTTTTTGTGGGCGGTGATGTGCGTTTTGCTGCCCTCCTTAGTCTTTTCTTGATTCCGCGGTATTGTTGGATTGAAGCGGCTTGGACCGACATTACTCATACGCTTACGAGAGACTGGTTTCATCGTTACGAGTAACCCCCTTTGCTCAAATATGACTGGCAAGTGTCGGTTTCTCCAACTTTAGTTGAATCGGATTTGACCGAGGAGGTCCTTGGATGAGGTTAAATAGCAACTCATATATCTCCGTTGTGGTGTTTGCGTAAGTAAGATGCGATCCTACTAGATACCCTTGGTCACCACGTAAAACATGCAACAACAAAATTAGAGGACGTCTAACTTGTTTTTGCAGGGTATGATTGTGATGTGATATGGCCAACGATGTGATGTGATATATTGGACGTATGAGATGATCATGTTGTAATAGAAATATCGACTTGCACGTCGATGGTACGGCAACCGGCAGGAGCCATAGGGTTGTCTTTATACTAACGTTTGTGCTTGCAGATGCGTTTACTATTTTGCTAGGATGTAGCTTTAGTAGTAATAGCATAAGTAGCACGACAACCCCGATGGCAACACGTTGATGGATGATCATGGTGTGGCGCCGGTGACAAGAAGATCGTGCCGGTGCTTTGGTGATGGAGATCAAGAAGCACGTGATGATGGCCATATCATGTCACTTATGAATTGCATGTGATGTTAATCCTTTTATGCACCTTATTTTGCTTAGAACGACGGTAGCATTATGAGGTGATCTCTCACTAAAATTTCAAGTCGAAATTGTGTTCTCCCCGACTGTGCACCGTTGCTACAGTTCGTCGTTTCGAGACACCACGTGATGATCGGGTGTGATAGACTCAACGTTCACATACAACGGGTGCAAAACAGTTGCGCACGCGGAACACTCGGGTTAAGCTTGACGAGCCTAGCATGTGCAGACATGGCCTCGGAACACATGAGACCGAAAGGTCGATCATGAATCATATAGTTGATATGATTAGCATAGGGATGCTTACCACTGAAACTATACTCGACTCACATGATGATCGGACTTGGGATAGTGTAAGTGGATCATGAACCACTCAAATGACTAGAGAGATGTACTTTTTGAGTAGGAGTTTAGCATATAATTTGATTAAGTTGAACTCTAATTATCTTGAACATAGTCTAAGTCCACTTTGAATATTTGTGTTGTAGATCATGGCTCACGCGACAGTCATCCTGAATTTTAATACGTTCCTAGAGAAAGCTAAGTTGAAAGATGATGGAAGCAACTTTGTAGAATGGGCTCGTAATCTTAAGCTAATCTTACAAGCTGGGAAGAAGGATTATGTCCTTAATGCTGCGCTAGGAGATGAACCACCCGCTACGGCTGATCAGGATGTTAAGAACGCTTGGTTAGCACGTAAGGAGGACTACTCAATAGTTCAATGTGCAGTCTTGTATGGCTTAGAGCCGGGACTTCAACGTCGCTTTGAGCGTCATGGAGCATTTGAGATGTTCCAGGAGTTGGAGTGTATCTTTCAAAAGAACGCCCGGATCGAGAGGTATGAGACCTCCGATAAATTCTTTGCTTGCAAGATGGAGGAAAACTCGTCTGTCAGTGAACATGTGCTCAAAATGTCTGGGTACTCAAACCGTCTAGCTGAGCTGGGGATTGAACTCCCGCAAGAAGCTATCACTGACAGAATCCTTCAATCACTGCCGCCAAGCTATAAAGGCTTTGTGTTGAACTACAACATGCAAGGGATGAACAAGTCTCCCGGCGAGTTGTTTGCGATGCTGAAAGTCGCAGAGTCTGAACTCCGTAAAGAGCATCAAGTGTTGATGGTGAGCAAGACCACTAGTTTCAAGAGAAACGGCAAAGGCAAGAAGGGCAATTCGAAGAAGAGTGGCAAGCCTGTTGCCAATCCGCCGAAGAAACCCAAGGCTGGACCTAAGCCTGAAACAGAGTGCTTCTATTGCAAGGGTATGGGTCACTGGAAGCGCAATTGCCCCAAGTATCTGGCAGATAAGAAGGCGGGCAAAGAAAAATCAGGTATATTTGATATATATGTTATTGATGTGTACTTAACTGGCTCTCGTAGTAGTGCCTGGGTATTCGATACCGGTTCTGTTGCTCACATTTGCAACTCGAAACAGGAACTGCGGAATAGACGAAGGCTGGCGAAAGACGAAGTGACGATGCGCGTAGGAAATGGTTTCAAGGTTGATGCAATCGCCGTCGGCACAGTGTCACTTCAGCTACCATCGGGATTAGTGATGAACCTAAATCATTGTTATTTAGTGCCTGCGTTGAGCATGAACATTATATCTGGATCTTCTTTATTGCGAGACGGTTACTCTTTTAAGTCTGAGAATAATGGTTGTTCTATTTCTATGAGTAACATCTTTTATGGTCATGCACCGAATGTGAGAGGATTGTTCATATTGAATCTTGATAGCGATACGCATATACATAACATTGAGACCAAAAGAGTTAGAGTAAACAATGATAGCGCCATATTTTTGTGGCACTGCCGCTTGGGTCATATTGGTGTAAAGCGCATGAAGAAACTCCATGCTGATGGACTTTTGGAGTCACTTGACTTTGATTCACTTGACACGTGCGACCCATGCCTCATGGGCAAGATGACTAAGACTCCGTTCTCCGGAACAATGGAGTGTGCAAGTGACTTATTGGAAATCGTACATACCGATGTGTGTGGTCCAATGAGCGTAGAGGCACGCGGCGGATATCGTTATTTTCTCACCTTCACTGACGATTTAAGTAGATATGGTTATGTCTACTTGATGAAGCACAAGTCTGAAACATTTGAAAAGTTTAAGCAATTTCAGAGTGAAGTGGAAAATCATCGTAACAAGAAGAACAAGTTTCTACGGTCTGATCGTGGGGGTGAATATCTGAGTTTCAAGTTTAGTGCTCACTTAAGACAATGTGGAATTGTTTCGCAGTTAACACCGCCTAGAACACCACAGCGTAATGGTGTGTCCGAACGTCGTAATCGTACTTTGTTAGAGATGGTGCGATCTATGATGTCTCTTACTGATTTGCCGTTATCATTTTGGGGTTATGCATTAGAAACAGCTGCATTCACTTTAAATAGGGCACCATCAAAATCCGTTGAGACAACACCATACGAACTGTGGTATGGCAAAAGGCCAAAGTTGTCATTTCTTAAAGTTTGGGGATGTGATGCTTATGTCAAAAAGCTTCAGCCTGAAAAGCTGGAACCCAAAGCGGAAAAATGCGTCTTCATAGGTTACCCAAAAGAGACAGTTGGGTACACCTTCTATCTCAAATCCGAGGGCAAAGTGTTTGTTGCTAAGAACGGAACTTTTCTCGAGAAGGAGTTTCTCTCGAGAGAATTGAGTGGGAGGAAGATAGAACTTGACGAGGTTGTCGAACCTCTCATCCCTCTGGATGGTGGCGCAGGGCAAGGGGAAACCTCTGTCATTGCGATGCCGGTTGAGGAGGAAGTTAATGATGATGATCATGAAACTCCAGTTCAAGTTTCTGTTGAACCACGCAGGTCGACGAGATCACGCGCTGCTCCAGAGTGGTATGGTAATCCCGTCTTATCAATCATGTTGTTAGACAACAATGAACCTGCAAATTATGAAGAAGCAATGGTGGGCCCAGATTCCAACAAATGGCTAGAAGCCATGAAATCCGAGATAGGATCCATGTATGAGAACAAAGTGTGGACTTTGGAGATACTACCTGAGGGCCGCAAGGCTATTCAGAACTAATGGATCTTTAAGAAGAAGACGGACGCTGACGGTAATGTGACCGTTTATAAAGCTCGACTTGTGGCAAAGGGTTTTTCACAAGTTCCAGGAGTTGACTACGATGAGACTTTCTCACCCGTAGCGATGCTTAAGTCCGTCAGAATCATGTTAGCAATAGCTGCATTTTTCGATTATGAAATCTGGAAGATGGATGTCAAAACGGCGTTCCTTAACGGTTTCCTTAAGGAAGAGTTGTATATGATGCAACCCGAAGGTTTTGTCGATCCTAAAAATGCTGACAAGGTGTGCAAGCTCCAACGATCCATTTATGGACTGGTGCAAGCATCTCGGAGTTGGAACAAACGCTTTGATGAGGTGATCAAAGCTTTTGGGTTTATACAAGTGGTTGGAGAATCTTGTATTTACAAGAAAGTGAGTGGGAGCTCTGTGGCGTTTCTAATATTATATGTGGATGACATATTACTGATTGGAAACAACGTAGAGCTTTTGGAGAGCATAAAAGGTTACTTGAATAAAAGTTTCTCTATGAAGGACCTAGGAGAAGCTGCTTACATTCTAGGCATTAAGATCTATAGGGATAGATCAAAACGCCTGATAGGACTTTCAGAAAGCACATACCTTGATAAAGTTTTGAAGAGGTTCAAAATGGAACAGTCCAAGAAAGGGTTCTTGCCAGTTTTACAAGGTACGAGATTGAGTAAGACTTAGTGCCTAGCAACTGATGAAGATAGAGAGCATATGCGCTCCGTCCCCTATGCTTCAGCCATAGGTTCTATCATGTATGCGATGCTGTGCACTAGACCGGATGTTAGCCTGGCCATAAGTATGGCAGGTAGGTTCCAGAGTAATCCAGGAGTGGATCACTGGACAGCGGTCAAGAATATCCTGAAGTACCTGAAAAGGACTAAGGAGATGTTTCTCGTGTATGGAGGTGACGAAGAGCTCGCCGTAAAAGGTTACGTCGATGCAAGCTTTGACACAGATCCGGACGACTCTAAGTCGCAAACCGGATACGTATTTATTCTTAACGGGGGTGCAGTAAGCTGGTGCAGTTCCAAGCAAAGCGTCGTAGCAGATTCTACATGTGAAGCGGAGTACATGGCTGCCTCGGAGGCGGCTAAGGAGGGTGTCTGGATGAAGCAGTTCATGACGGATCTTGGAGTGGTGCCAAGTGCACTGGATCCAATAACCTTGTTCTATGACAACACGGGTGCCATTGCCTTAGCAAAGGAACCACGGTTTCACAAGAAGACCAGACACATCAAACGACGCTTCAACCTCATCCGCGACTACGTAGAGGAAGAGGACGTAAATATATGCAAAGTGCACACGGATCTGAATGTAGCAGACCCGCTGACTAAACCTCTTCCACGGCCAAAACATGATCGACACCAGAACTGTATGGGTGTTAGATTTATTACAATGTAATTCACATGGTGATGTGAGGGCTAGATTATTCACTCTAGTGCAAGTGGGAGACTGTTGGAATTATGCCCTAGAGGCAATAATAAATATATAGTTATTATTATAATTCCTGTATCAAGATAATAGTTTATTGTCCATGCTATAATTGTATTGAATGAAGACTCATTTACATGTGTGGATACATAGACAAAACACCGTCCCTAGCATGCCTCTAGTTGGCTAGCCAGTTGATCAATGATAGTCAGTGTCTTCTGATTATGAACAAGGTGTTGTTGTTTGATAACTGGATCACGTCATTGGGAGAATCACGTGATGGACTAGACCCAAACTAATAGACGTAGCATGTTGATCGTGTCATTTTGTTGCTACTGTTTTCTGCGTGTCAAGTATTTATTCCTATGACCATGAGATCATATAACTCACTGACACCGGAGGAATGCTTTGTGTGTATCAAACATCGCAACGTAACTGGGTGACTATAAAGATGCTCTACAGGTATCTCCGAAGGTGTTAGTTGAGTTAGTATGGATCAAGACTGGAATTTGTCACTCCGTGTGACGGAGAGATATCTCGGGGCCCACTCGGTAATACAACATCACACACAAGCCTTGCAAGCAATGTAACTTAGTGTAAGTTGCGGGATCTTGTATTACGGAACAAGTAAAGAGACTTGCCGGTAAAACGAGATTGAAATAGGTATGCGGATACCGACGATCGAATCTCGGGCAAGTAACATACCGAAGGATAAAGGGAATGACATACGGGGTTATACGAATCCTTGGCACTGAGGTTCAAATGATAAGATCTTCGTAGAATATGTAGGATCCAATATGGGCATCTAGGTCCCGCTATTGGATATTGACCGAGGAGTCTCTCGGGTCATGTCTACATAGTTCTCGAACCCGCAGGGTCTGCAAACTTAAGGTTCGACGTTGTTTTATGCGTATTTGAGTTATATGGTTGGTTACCGAATGTTGTTCGGAGTCCCGGATGAGATCACGGACGTCACGAGGGTTTCCGGAATAGTCCGGAAACGAAGATTGATATATAGGATGACCTCATTTGATTACCGGAAGGTTTTCGGAGTTACCGGGAATGTACCGGGAATGACGAATGGGTTCCGGGAGTTCACCGGGGGGGCAACCCACCCCGGGGAAGCCCATAGGCCTTTGGGGAGACACACCAGCCCTTAGTGGGCTGGTGGGACAGCCCACAAGTGGTCTATGCGCCAAGAGAAGAAAAATCAAGATGAAAAGAAAAAAAAAGGGAGGAGGTGGGAAGGGAGGAGGACTCCCTCCCACCAAACCTAGTCCAACTCGGTTTGGGGGGGAGAGTGCTCCCCCTTGGCTTGGCCGACCCCCTTGAGGGTCCTTGGACCCCAAGGCAAGGCCCCCTCCGTCCCACCTATATATACGGAGGTTTTAGGGCTGATTTGAGACGACTTTTCCACGGCAGCCCGACCACATACCTCCACGGTTTTTCCTCTAGATCGCGTTTCTGCTGAGCTCGGGCGGAGCCCTGCTGAGACAAGGTCATCACCAACCTCCGGAGCGCCATCACGCTGCCGGAGAACTCTTCTACCTCTCCGTCTCTCTTGCTGGATCAAGAAGGCCGAGATCATCGTCGAGCTGTACGTGTGCTCAACGCGGAGGTGCCGTCCGTTCGGTACTAGATCGTGGGACTGATCGCGGGATTGTTCGCGGGGCGGATCGAGGGACGTGAGGACGTTCCACTACATCAACCGCGTTCTCTAACGCTTCTGCTGTACGATCTACAAGGGCACGTAGATCACTCATCCCCTCTCGTAGATGGACATCACCATGATAGGTCTTCGTGCGCGTAGGAAAATTTTTGTTTCCCATGCGACGTTCCCCAACACAGCTGCCACTGCCCAGGTTGCACAGCTGGGCGCCACGTGGCACCTTTGCCGTCGGTCAGCTGACGGCAAAGGCCTTTGCCATCAGCTGGCAGACGGCAAAGAGCCTATATTGTCACATTTTTATTTATTTTTTCTATTTCACAGCACATATACATATAATTCATAGCACATATATCATAAATAGGTCACAACACATATATGATATACATATAAAGCTCATCAATGCCATTTGTTCATCAACGTACATCCCATATATCAAAAGAACCAACACATACAAAGTTTCATCCATATATACATACATATAGTTGCACATATATTGTTCATCAACACATACAAAGAACCAACACATTGTTCATCAACTCAAATAAAAACGGAAACTAAAGCACTCCAACGCCAGCTTCCATGCATGTAGTACATCCAATCTGCAAAATGGGAATAAGAAAGTCAGAAGAAGAAGAACAACAACATATATATGACAAATAATCTAAATTTAAGAAGAAAGAGAAGAAGCAAGAAGAGAACAAGGAGAAGAAAAACAAGACGGAGGAGGAGGAGGAGGGGAAGGGGAAGGAGAAGGGCAAGGAGGAGGAGAAGAAGAAAAACAAGAGAAGAATAAGGAGAAGAAGGAGGAGAAGAAGGAGATAAGAAGAAGGATGGCTCCTTCTCCTTCTTCTCCTCCTTCTCCTTCTTCTTCTCTTCTTCTCCTCCTCCTTCTTCTTCTTCTCCTTCTCCTTCTCTTCTTCTTCTCTTCTTCTTCTTCTTCTTCCTTCTCCTTCTTTTTGAGCTAAATGGGCTAATTATGTCATTTTAGAGGAAAACAAGCTAAGTATATAATATTCATGAGCTAACCAAGGTTCCTATGCCATTTTGAGCTTATTATGGTATTTTGGAGCTAAATGGGCTAATAATGTCATTGTTGGGTTAATTAAAGCAAGGATAATATCAAAGAGGAGAATAAAGAGGATGAGGAGGAGAAGAAGAACAAATCAAGAAGAAGGAGGAGGAGGAGGAGAAGGAGGAGGAGAAGGACTAGAAGGTCCTTGGCCTTCTCCTCCTCCTCCTCCTCCTCCTCCTTCTCCTTCTTCTCTTCTTCTTATTCTTCTTCTCTTTTTCTTCTTCTATCTTTTCATTTTTCCTATTTCTTCTCCTCTTCTCCTCTTGTTGGAGCTAAATTACCTAATTATGTCTTTTTTGAGCTAAATGTTCCAATTATGTCATTTTAGAGGAAAACAAGCTAAGTATATAATATTCATGAGCTAACCAAGGTTCTTGTGCCATTTTGAGCTTATTATGGTATTTTGGAGCTAAATGGGCTAATTATGTTATTGTTGGGTTAATTAAAGCAAGGATAATATGAAAGAGGAGAAGAAACAGGAGGAGGAGGAGAAGAAGAAGAAATCAAGAAGAAGGAGGAGGAGGAGGAGAAGGATAGAAGGTCCTTGGACTTCTCCTCCTCCTCCTCCTCCTCCTCCTTCTCCTTCTTCTCTTCTTCTTCTTCTTCTTCTTCTTCTTCTTCTTTCTTTTCATTTTGCCTATTTCTTCTCCTCTTCTCCTCTTGTTGGAGCTAAATTACCTAATTATGTCTTTTTTGAGCTAAATGGGCTAATTATGTCATTTTAGAGGAAAACAAGCTAACTATATAATAATAATGAGCTAACCAAGGTTCTTATGCCATTTTGAGCTTATTATGGTATGTTGGAGCTAAATGGACTAATTATGTCATTGTTGGGTTAATTAATGTAAGGATAATATGAAAGAGGAGAAGAAAGAGGAGGAGGAGGAGAAGAAGAAGAAATCAAGGAGAAGGACTAGAAGGTACTTGGCCTTCTCCTTCTCCTCCTCCTCCTCCTCCTCCTTCTCCTTCTTCTCTTCTTCTTTTATCTTTTCATTTTGCCTATTTCTTCTCCTCTTCTCCTCTTGTTGGAGCTAAATTACCTAATTATGTCTTTTTGAGCTAAATGTTCCAATTATGTCATTTTAGAGGAAAACAAGCTAAGTATATAATATTCATGAGCTAACCAAGGTTCTTGTGCCATTTTGAGCTTATTATGGTATTTTGGAGCTAAATGGGCTAATTATGTCATTGTTGGGTTAATTAAATCAAGGATAATATGAAAGAGGAGAAGAAAGAGGAGGAGGAGGAGAAGAAGAAGAAATCAAGAAGAAGGAGGAGGAGGAGGAGAAGGATAGAAGGTCCTTGGCCTTCTCCTCCTCCTCCTCCTTCTCCTTCTTCTCTTCTTCTTCTTCTTCTTCTTTCTTTTCATTTTGCCTATTTCTTCTCCTCTTCTCCTCTTGTTGGAGCTAAATTACCTAATTATGTCTTTTTTGAGCTAAATGGGCTAATTATCCCATTTTAGAGGAAAACAAGCTAAATATATAATATTAATGAGCTAACCAAGGTTCTTATGCCATTTTGAGCTTATTATGGTATTTTGGAGCTAAATGGACTAATTAATTCCAAAAACTAAATACCAAACATGTGATCTTCTTTTTGTCTTCTCCTCCTCCTATTCTTCTTCTTCTTCTCCTCCTCCTCCTCCTCTTCTCCTCTTCTCCTCCTCCTCCTCTTCTTCTTCTTCCTATTCTTTCTAGTAAGCTAACTAACTAACTAACCTAACTAACCAAGCTAACTAAACCTATCGCTAAACCAAGATAGCACTAAACAAAAAAAAATAACAAAAACAGAATCTACCACTATAACAAAAACAGAATCTACCACTAAGTAACTAAAAAAGAATCTAGCTACCACTAAATACCAAACAATAAAAAATCAACTTCTTCTTCTTTTTTCTCTTCTTCTCCTTATTATTTTTTTCTTATTCTCTTCTTCTTCTTCTCTTCTTCTTCTTCTTCTTTCTCCTCCTCCTCCTCCTCCTCCTCTTCTTCTATTTCTTCTTTCTTTTCTCTTTCTCCTCCTCTCCTCTTTCTTCTTCTTCTTCTTCTTTTTTCTTCTAAGTTTTTTCTTTTCTATCTATTTTTTTTCTATTATTTCTTTTCTATCTACTTTATTCTACCTAATAAACTAACTATATAATTTAACAGAAAAAAGAAAAATCTAACTATCTAATTTAACAGGAAAAAAACTAACTTTCTTGTATTATTTTGTTCTAAGATTTTTCTTTTCTATCTATTTTTTCTATCTACTTTATTCTACCAAATAAACTAACTACATAATTTAACAGAAAAAAAATAAAAAAAGCGTACCAGCGGCGCGGGGAGGAGGGGCGGGCGGTATAGGGTGGTCGCGGCGCAGGGAGGAGGGGCGGGCGGTGCAGGGTGGTGGCGGCGCAGGGTGGTGGCGGAGCAGGGAGGGGCGGCGCAGGGTGGTGGCGGCGCCGGGTGGGGGATGCGCCGGGTGGTGGCGGCGCGGGGTGGTGGCGGCGCCGGGTGGGGGCGGCGCAGGTTGGTTGGAGAGCAGGGTGGTGGCGGCGGCGGGTGGGGGCGGCGCAGGTTGGTGGCGGCGCCGGGTGGGGGAGGGGCGGGCGTGCGGGAGAGGTCGTGTGGGAGCCGAGAGGAGGGCGAAGCCGTGCGGGAGGTAGTGGGGGCCGGCAGCCATTAGTGGGGTGGGGTCGCCGTCCCTTTTGCCGTCCGCCGTGCTCCCAGTCAGACGGCAAAGGAGTCCCACGCAGACGATAAAGGGGCGGGTGGGTTGGGGTGCGTTTCGGCCGTTTGGGTGGGGGGCTTTGCCGTGTGCCAAACCTTTGCCGTCCGCATGTGGCTCCTTTGCCGTCCGCCAGCGGACGACAAAGAGTTGGCCGACGGCAAATTAAAACTTTGCCATCAACCTCCTCTTTGCCGTCCGCGACATGTAAGCTGACGGCAAAGAAGTTCTTTGCCGACCGCCAGGAGACGGCAAAGATTAGGCACATGGTAAATTATCTGTATCCAGTAGTGCCAGTTATGTTGCGGCGTTTGATAGACACAAGGTAATCCTTCGGTGTCTGGGAGTTGCATGATCTCATGGTCATAGGAACAAATACATTGACATGTAGAAAACATTAGAAATAAACTCACATGATCATATGCTACGTTCATAGTTTAGGTCTTGTCCAACACATCATTCTCCTAATGATTTGATCCCGTTATCAAGTGACAACACTTGTCTATGGCTAGGAAACCTTGACCATCTTTGATCATCGAGCTAGTAAACTAGAGGCTCACTAGGGACAGTGTGTTGTCTATGTATCTCCACATGTATTTGAGTTTACAATCAATACAATTCTAGCATGGATAATAAATGATTATCATAAACAAGAAAATATAATAATAACTAATTTATTATTACCTCTAGGGCATATTTCCAACAGTCTCCCACTTGCACTAGAGTCAATAATCTAGTTCACATCACTATGTGACTATAATGAATCTAACACGCATGGGATTTGATCATATCTTGCTTGTGAGAGAGGTTTTTAGTCAATGGGTCTAAACCTTTCAGATCCCTATGTACTTTACAAATCTCTATGGCATCCTGTAGATACTTCTACCATGCGCCATTCGGAACTATTCCAAATGTGTGCTCCACTATACAAATCCAGTTTACTACTCAGAGTTATCCAAATTAGTGTCAAAGCTTGCATCGAAGTAACCCTTTACAACGTACTCTTTTATCACCTTCATAATCGAGAAAAATTCCTTAGTCCACTAGTTACTAAGGATAACTTTTGACCGATGTCCAGAAATCCATTCATGGATCACTTTTGTACCCCTTGATAGATTCATGGCAAGCACACATCAGGCGCGATACACGGCATTTTATACTATAGAGCCTATGGATAATGCATAGGGGACGACCTTCGTCCTTTCTCTTTCTTCTCCCGTGGTCGGGTTTTGAGTCTTACTGAATACTTACACCTTATAACATAGGCAAGAACTCTTTCTT
Organism: Hordeum vulgare subsp. vulgare; assembly: GCF_904849725.1. NCBI lineage: Eukaryota > Viridiplantae > Streptophyta > Magnoliopsida > Poales > Poaceae > Hordeum > Hordeum vulgare. The sequence goes on along the minus strand of NC_058518.1, from coordinate 229,905,378 downwards.
TGACTGATCTATTTTGAACTCCTTCAAAATCTTGTCACGGTATGTATTCATTTGAAAGTTCTATTAAGCATTTGATCTATCTCTACGAATCTTGATGCTCAATGTTCAAGTAGCTCAATCGAGGTTTTCCTTTGAAAAACTCATTTCAAACAACCATTTATGCTTTCCATAAATTCTACATTATTTCCGATCAACAATATGTCAACCACATATACTTATCAGAAATTCTATAGTTCTCCCACTCACTTCCTTGGAAATACAAGTTTTTCGTAAACTTTGTATAAATCCAAAAGCTTTGATCATCTCACTAAAGCGCATAGTCCAACTGCAAGATGCTTACTCCAGTCCTTAGAAGGATCGCTGGAGCTTGCATACTTGTTAGCATCCTTTAGGATCGACAAAACCTTTTGGTTGTATCACATACAACCTTTCCTGAAGGAAATCATCGAGGAAACAATTTTTTAACATCCTATCTGCAAGATTTCATAAATAATGCAGCAACTGCTAACATAATTCTAACAGACTTTTAGCTTCACCACGAGTGAGAAAGCCTCATCATAGTGAACTCTTTGAACTTGTCGGAAACATCTTTGGGACAAGTCAAGCTTTCTTAATGGTGACATTTACCATCATCGTCCGTCTTGATTTTAAAGATCCATCTATACCTAACAGTCTTATGACCATCATGTAGTTCTTACAAAGTCTACACTTTGTTTTCATACATGGATCCTACCTTGGATTTCATGGCGTCCAGCCATTCATCGGAATCCAGGCCCACCATCGCTTCTCCATAGCTTGTAGGTTCATTATTGTCCAACAACATGACCTCCAGGACAGGGTTACCGTACCACTCTGGAGCAGTACTTGACCTTGTCGACCTACAAGGTTTGTAGTAACTTGATCCAAAGATTCATGATCACTATCATCAGCGTCCATTTCAATTGGTGTAGGCGCCACACGAACAAATTCCTACACCCTGCTACACACTGGTTGAAGTGACGGTTAAATAACCTCATCAAGTTCCACCATCCTCCCACTCAATTATTTCGAGAGAAACCTTTTCTCGAGAAAGGACCATTTTCTAGAAACAAACACTTTGCTTTCGGATCTGAGATAGGAGGTATTCCCAACTATTTTGGGTATCCTATGAAGATGCATTTATCCACTTTGGGTTCGAGCTTATCAGGCTGAAACTTTTTCACATAAGCGTTGCAGCCCCAATCTTTTCAGAAACGTCAGCTTAGGTTTCTCCAAACCATTTTTCTTACGGTGTCATCTCAACGAAATTACGTGGTTACCTATTTAAAATGAATGTGGTTGTCTCTAATGCCTAACCCAAAAATGATAGTGGTAATTCGATAAGAGACATTATAGTATGCACCACATCCAATAGGGCGCGGGTGTGACGTTCGGACACACCATCACACTATGGTGTTCTAGATGGCATTAGTTGTGAAACAAATTTCACATTGTCTTAAATGTATATCAAACTCGCAACTCAGATACATATTTACCTCCTCGATCACATCGTAGACATATTATCCTCTTGTCACGATGATCTTCAACTTCACTCTGAAATTGCTTTCAACTTTTAAATATTTCAGACTATGTGATTCATCAAGAAAATACACATGTATCTACTGAAATCATTAGTGAAGTAAGAACATAACGATATCCACTGCGTGCCTCATCACTCATTGGACTGCATACATCAAAATGTATTATTTCCACAAGCACTTGCTCGTTTCTATCTCACTGAAAACGAGGCCTTGAGTCACCTTGCCCACGTGGCATGATTTGCATGTATCAAGTGATTCAAAATCAAGTGAGTCTAAACAATCCATCGGCATGGAGTTTCTTCATGCGTTTATACCAATCGGCATGATTCGCATGTCTCAAACAATTCAAAAATGAGTAAGTCCAAATATCCATTAGTATGGAGCTTCTTCATGTGTTTTACACCAATATGACTCAAGCGGCAGTGCCACAAGTAAGTGGTACTATCATTACTACTTTCTATCTTTTGGCATCAATATTATGAACATGTGTATCACTACGATCGAGATTCAATAAACCATTCATTTTAGGTGCAAGATCATTGAAGGTATTATTCTAGTAAACAGAGTAACCATTATTCTCTTTACATTAACAATCGTATTGCAATAAACACAATCTAATCATGTCTATGCTCAACGCAAACACCAAATAACAATTATTTAGGTTCAACACTAATCCCAATGGTAGAGGGAGCATGCGATGTTTGATCACATCAATCTTGGAATTACATCCAACACACATCGTCAACTCACCCTTGCTAGTATTCGTTTATTCCATAGCTATAATCTCGAGTTACTAACACTTAACAACTGAACCGGTATCTAATACCCCGGTGGTACTAGGAGTACTAGCAAGGTTCACATCAATATCACGCATATCCAATATACTTTCATCGACTTTGCCAGCCTTCTTATCTACCAAGTATCTTGGGTAGTTCCGCTTCAGTGACTGTCCGCCCTCATAATAGAAGCACTTAGTCTCAAGTTTGGGTTCAACCCTGGGTTTCTTTACTAGAGTGGCAACTAGTTTGCCATTTCATGAAGTATCCCTTTTAACCCTTGCCCTTCTCTAAACTAGTGGTTTTACTAATAATCAACACTTGAAGCTCCTACTTGATTTCCACCTTCGCGGTGTCAAACATCGCGAATAACTCAAGGATCATCATATCTATCCTTGATATGCTATAGTTCATCATGAAACTTCATAGCTTGGTTGCAGCGACTTTGGAGAACTATGTCAATCACTATTTTGTCTGCAAGATCAGCTCCCACTTGATTCAAGCGATTGTAGTTCTCAGTCAATCTGAGGACATGCTCAACGGTTGAGCTTTTCTCCCTTACTTCGTAGAGAAAGAATCATGTTGGAGGTCTTACACCTCTCAACACGGGCACGAGCCTAAAATCCTAATTTAATCTCTTGGAACATCTTGTCGTGAAAACGACACCTATGGGAACCTCCACGGATCCCTTCATTGTTCGGCGGAGGGAGAGAGGTTGTGCCCAGAGCAGAATTAGCCATCAGCACCGGCAAGGTCTTTTACCCAGGTTTGGGCCGCTTGGCGCGTAAAACCCTACTCCTGCTTTGTTTGTTGTATTGGGTGCTTACTGTAGGGTTACGTGCTACAGTAATTGCCTTTCGGCTGGTGATCAAAGAGTCTAAACCCCAAAAGGTTCAACCCCTAGAACTGAGCTTTCGGCCTCCTTTTATAGTCAAATGGGTCACCAACATTGCTCTCAAGTGGGTTCACGAGTTGCATAGTGAACAGGGTTCACCGCTATCTATCTACCACAGTTTCAGGGGTAGTAAGTGCCTTGTCAGGCCCCCTGACCTGCATCATGGTGGCATCGACACGTACCCAGGTGTATTGACACCTGGGCTTTGTGCTGGCGCATGAGGGATGCGTTGGAGCGGTGGCAGTCGGTGGCACTGTGGTAGGAGGGACACCTGGTGGGCGAAAGGAGCTTGCCGGCCTGGCGCCCTTGCCGGTGGCCTAACCCATCTTCCCGGCAAGGAGGGCTTGCCGAGGCCTTGGACGTCTTCTCGACAAGGAGGGATTGTCGGGGTCTTGGACATCTTTCCGACAAGGAGGGCTTGCCGGGGACTTTGTGGGTCTTCCTGGCAAGGAGGGCTTGTCGGGGCCTCGTAGCCTGGGCTAGCTCTTCACATCCTTGGAGGGGTATGACCTTGGTGAGCCTGGGTTATCTTCCCATCGGTCCTTCTTCGTGTACTGTCGCTAAGGGTGCTGTTGGTGCCCGTGCACAAGTCAGGGGCATAGGAGACCCCAGTCTTCAGTGCACCGACACATCTCATATGTCCCGTGACGTTTGAAACATCTTCGGCGCCTCAATTCTAAGCCGTTTAAGCATTATGCACTGAACTATCATGTAGTCATAAAAAACGTGTATATCAGATGTTCGCAACATCTACAAATGACGCTTGGGGTTTCACACCCCTTTTGTGCAACAATGAGGAAAATCCTCAATTTACGGACCTAGTCCGCATAGTTGCTACTATCATCTTTCAACTAAATTTTCTATAGGAACAATATCAAAAATAGTAGAGCTACATCGCAAGCTACACTATAATTTGCAAAGACATTTTGACTATGATCATGATAATGAGTTCAATTAATCATATTACTTAAGGACACCCACTCAAATTGACATCCCTCTAGTCATTCAAGTGTCACATGATCCAAATTCACTAACTCAAGTCTGATCATCACGTGAGTTGATTTTAGCTTCAATGGTGAACATCTCCATGTTGATCATATCGACTATATGACTCATGCTCGACCTTTCAGTCTCTTGTGTTCCGAGGCCATGTCTATACATGCTAGGCTCGTCAAGTTCGACCCGAGTGTTCCGCGTGTGCAACTGTTTTGCACCCGTTATATGTAAACGTAGAGTCTATCACTGTCGGTGAAAGGATCGACACCTATGAGGGCCTCATTGGTCCCCTTTTTGTTGGTTTGGTGGGGAGAGGGGTCGTGGCAAGAGCAGAACCAATGTTCAGGGCCCGGCGGGATCTTTTTACCCAGGTTCGGGCCGCGTGGTGCATAAAACCGTACTCCTGCATGTATTTAGTTATTCGTTTTGGGTTACTTTAGATCTGTCACTCTTTACAGCATTTTGATTGGTCAAAAAGCCAAAAGTCCTTACTACCGGGCCTCGGGCCTCCTTTTATAGGTGAAGGGGTCAACACAGTGGCTCAGTGGTTGAACGGGGGGTTCATGAGTGGAACAGCGCCGACCGACAATTATAGTGTTACTGCGGTGCATTAAATGCTTTGACAGACTTCCCTGACCTTGTCACGGGGGGTTTGACACGTACCCACACGTGGAAACTTTGGGGTGTTGCACTGGCGTGCGGGCGGACGCGTGGTCCATGCATTGGCGGTGGCATGCTTGTCGGTGGAGGCGTTCACACGTCGCGAGGTCGCCCTGGGCCCGCGCCTCTCCTCGGGCCTTCTCTTTTTTCCTGGCAGGGTTACCTTGCCGGGGCTCTTCTTGTTCCTCCCAGCACGGAGATGATGGCCTGTCGAGGCCTTGTCAATCTTCCCAACAAGGATGGCTTGCCGGGGCTCAGTCCTTCTTCCTTGGCGGGAAGGTCTCGTCGTGGCATTGTCTATCTCCTCGGCAGGGAGCTCCTGTCGGGGTCTCTTCTTCCTTCCCAGCAAGCGAGTGCTTGCCGGGGGCTTGCAATCTATACTTGGTGGCTTCTGAGTCCTTCTTCCGCCCTAATCTCCAGCGACACGCCTTGCCGTCCGAGCACTAGTCCGGGGCATGCAGACCCCAATCTTTAGTGCATGCGAGGCGTAGTTGGGCCAGGGCCAAAGTAGTGCGCGGACTCACAGACACCGGGCTTATAGGAATCGAGCCATTACAGGTTTTCTTTCCCCACGTCACGCATTGAATGCGTGAAGTGGGAGGGTGCGCGGCGTGCGCATGATGGCCTCTTAATTCCCTGAAAACGCCTCTTCACGTGTAGGACATGCACAACGGCGGTCACACAAGTGGCGATTTTTGGCCTCAAAAGCCACGGGCATGGATGGGCCTGCCCCTGCATGCATTGGCACATCAGGGCGGTTCCATGTTCCGCTCGTGACTTGAGGGCGATTGGTCGAGAGGGGTGGTGGCTACTGGAGCGAGGAGGGTGGCCTCTGAGCTTTACCCTATAAATTAAGGTGTTTGCACGGAGGTTTTACCCACCCATCTCACTCTCGAAGCCTTTCGCGCCTATCGCCTTGTCTTCTCTTGTTTCTTTCAGCTTTGCTGGTGGCACCCACCTCTAACCATGGTTAGGGGACGGGGCCGACCTCCGTCGGCCGCTAGGGTGGCAAGGGGATCCCACTCGGATCATGCCACAGCTTCAGGGGCCGTAGCCAGCGGGAGCCCCGTCGACCGTTGCGGCACAGGCTCAAGGGGCCGAGGACACTGGGGACGTGGCCGATGGAGGCGGAGTGCTACTTCGATCTCCCTTCTCGTGCCTTCTTCTTCGGGTGGCCACTCGGAGGCGACGCCATTCGAGTTCATCGTAGAGCTTCGGGGCCCCCTTCGGGGTCACTTGCATCTCCCTCGTGGCTTCAACATGGTGATGGGGTTGAGCGGCCTCCCGTCTTCTGGCTGCAAGCGCACAGATGCTCTCACAATGCCACGCAGGTGCACACGGAGTATCCGAAGCCCCATTCAATGCTACTTGGGCGCGGCTGGAAGGCCTTCGCCCGGGCTCATGGACTCGAAGATGGCTACGTCCTCCGCTTCAAGCTGATGGAGGCCCGTGTGCTCGTCGTCAAGTTCTACGGGCGCTCCGGTGTGCGTCTCGCTTGCTATGAAGAAGGCTCGAACGCCGTTGAATGCTCCGCTTAGAGCTACAGTGACGGGGAGGGCGACAGTGTTGACAGTGCTGAGCCTAGTCTCAAGCCCGGGGAATCAAATCGGAGGATGATTCCCCCGGCTCGGACCGAGTGCTTCCTGCACTGGCGCAACCTGGTCACGCCCCTCCTCCTCCTTGGAGGGTGATCTCAACCGTATCCGTCGCCCTTCCCGTGGCTTGACATGGATGTAGAGTCTGTACAATGCTGGTCCCGGAGGAGCCAACATGGATGTACCGTGGGCCTTGCCGCGTCTTGTCTTCATGAACTCCAATTCCTCTGCATAGGTCATCCCTCGTCACAAGACTGAGTCTTCAAGTTAGGACAACAATGCTTTTTAAGTGGAATCAAATGTATCCAGACAAGTGAATGAATAGATACATCCTTTATTTGACTCTCATTTTGTATGATTATTCCTTTGCACTTTCCGGATGCTTGCGGGCTTGACTTATCCTGCCGCGAGTACTTAGAGGAGAAAATCCTCAGAAAACTCAACAGAGGAGGTCGTCACCGGCAAGACTCCTTGCCGCACATAGTGAAACCATGTAATAAGGTGCTACATAGCCGTCTGAAACGTTGAACGAGTTCGAAACAAGATGAGGGCGCTCTTTGGCCGCTCAAGTCGTTGAAGAGGCTCGAAACGAAGTCGGAGTGCACTATTCCTAGCAAGGTCCATCTGCGCGCGGATTCTCAAACAAAAGTCGATGCTTCAAAAGGATACAACTAATCTACCAAGAGTCTGGCAAGAAGGTTGCCTCTGTACTTATCTCGCGCATTGCGGCATTCCTAGCCACAACGTCTGAAGGTGCTACCGGGGAGGAATATCCGTACCCCCGGAAAGCCGATGTTGCCTCTGAATGAAAGAGGTTCTCGCCGATGGCCTTTGGCCACTCTGAAGGAAAGAGGCACGCTCGGGCGTATCACTTTCTCATCTCTTTTGCAAGAGATTTTCCAGCGGAGCCCTCGAGCGCATCTTCCTGGCGTCACAGCGCTCCAAGGAGAAATGCGAGCCGGAGGGCACGTAAAGGGGCGGTTCGGGGCCTCAAACGATGATACATCTCCGTCGTATCTACTTTTTCGAACTCTTTTGCCCTTGTTTTGGACTCTAATTTGCATGATTTGAATGGAACTAACCCGGAGTGACGCTGTTTTCAGCAGAATTGCCATGGTGTTGTTTTTGTGCAGAAATAAAAGTTCTCGGAATGTCCTGAAAATTTATGGAGAATTTTTCTCGAATAAAAGAAAAATACCTGCGCCAAGATCCACCGGAGGAGGTGGACCAGTGGGCCACAAGCCCACAGGCCGCGGCCACCCCCCTGGGGCTTGTGGGGCCCACGTGGCACCACCGCCCCCAAACTCAGCTCTATTTATTCTGTCTCGCCCGGAAAAACAAATCAGAGAGAAGGATTCATCGCGTTTTAGATACGGAGGCGCCGCCACCTCCTGTTCTTCATCTGGAGGGCAGATCTGGAGTCCGTTTTGGGCTCCGGAGAGGGGAAATCATCGCCATCGTCATCATCAACCTTCCTCCATCGACAATTCCATGATGCTCTTCACCGTTCATGAGTAATCTCATCGTAGGCTTGCTGGACGGTGATGAATTGGATGAGATCTATCATGTAATCGAGTTAGTTTTGACGGGGATTGATCCCTAGTATCCACTATGTTCTGAGATTGATGTTGCTACTACTTAGCCATGCTTAATGCTTGTCACTAGGGCCCGAGTGCCATGATTTCAGATCTGAACCTATTATGTTTTCACGAATATATGTGTGTTTTAGATCCTATCTTGCAAGTTGTAGTCACCTACTATGTGTTATGACTCGGCAAACCTGGAGTGACAATAGCCGGAACCACTCCCGGAGATGACCATAGTATGTGGAGTTCATGTATTCACCAAGTGTTAATGCGTTGGTCCGGTTCTTTATTAAAAGGAGAACCTTAATATCCCGTAGTTTCCATTAGGACCCCGCTGCCATGGGAGGGATGGACAATAGATGTCATGCAAGTTCTTTTCCCTAAGCACGTATGACAGAATACATGCCTACATTAGATTGACGAACGGGAGCTAGTTACTTATCTCTCCGTCTTACAGCTATTACATGATGAATCACATCCGTCATACTCATCCATCACCGATCCACTGCCTATTTGTCTTTTACTACTGGTCCCTGCTATGTTACTTTGTCGCTGCTACTGTTGCTACTGATCTTACTCTACTGCTGCTGCTACTGCTGTTCCTTGCTACTGCTGTCACTACTGATGTTACTTTGCTGCTACTTGTTGCAAGACTTTTTCGACACCGTTGCCAGGGAAGAATAGTTCCCGTCCACGTGCTACTTACTGGCGCCATTGATACAACAGTTAGGAATAGTCTACCGTCAATAGATCTGTTCCTGGCAACGTTGCTATCATACTACTTTGCTACTGATACTTTGCTTGCAGACCCTAATCTTTTAGGTGTGGTTGAATCTGACAAACTCGGCTGCTAATACTTGAGAATATTCTTTCGCTTCCCTTCGTGTCGAATCAATAATTTTGGGTTGAATACTCTACCCTCGAAAACTGTTGCGATCCCCTACACTTTTGGGTTATCAAGACCTTTTTCTGGCGCCGTTGCCGGGGAAGCACAGCTATATTATCTGAGTCACTTGGGATTTTCGTCTGCTGGTCACTATGAGGAATCCGAAAGATCCAAGAACTAAAATCTTGCCTTCCACTACGAGGAGAGGTAAGGAACTGCCATCTAGCTCTGCACTTGATTCACCTTCAGTTATGAGTAAGTTTGCGACATCGCCTCCTGCTAGAAATCTTGATATGTCGCATGTGCTTGATGATGCTACTTCTGCTGCCCATGATGCTTATGATGATGCTATGCTTGATACTACTATGCCTAATGATGCTATGCTTGATACTATGCCTGATGATGCTATGCTTAATGCTATGCCTGATACTGCTTTGCCACTTGGTGCATTCCTTGATGCACATATTGCTAGAGTTGCTGCTAGACGTGATGATACTTCTGAAACTGCTGATACTATTGAAGTAGAACCTCCTACTATACCTGAATTGCCGGTTATGTGTGATACGCGCTATGTTATGGAGGGAGAGATAGCTAAGGACTTTCTGACGTGTAAGGATAGCTATGATGTTGAGAAATTACTGCGCAAGTGGAAAGAAAATCTCTGAACGCTAGGATGAAATACGACCCGAAGTTTGCTACTTCGCCTATCTTTGTGACCGATAAGGATTATGAATTCTTTGTCGACCCTGAGTTAATCACTCTAGTCAAATCTGATCCTTTTCACGGTTATGAGTCTGAAACGGTTGTAGCCCATCTTACCAAACTGTACGATATATCCACCCTATTCACTAGTGAGGAAAAGATCTGCCACTACTACATGCTCAAGCTATTTCCTTTCTTGCTAAAGGATCCTGCTAAGACTTGGTTCACTTCTCTTGCTTCTGGTTGTGTACGTAGCCCCCAGGATATGGTCTACTACTCTGAAAAATATTTCCCTGCCCATAAGAAGCAAGCTGCCTTGCAGGAAATATTCAACTTTGCTCAAGCTGAGGAAGAGAATCTCCCACAAGCTTGGGGGAGGCTCATCCAGCTACTGAGTGCTTTGCCTGATCACCCTCTTGAGAAGAATGAAATACTTGATATCTTCTATAATGGACTTATCGATGCTTCCAAAGACCACCTAGATAGTTGTGCCAGTAGTATTTTTAGGGAACGAACTGTAGAACAAGCTGAGATCCTACTGAATAACATCTTGTCCAATGAGAATGCTTGGACTATTCCCGAACCACCTCCTAAGCCAACTCCCAAGAAAAGAGGTATTCTATTCCTCAGTCCTGAAGATATGCAAGAAGCCAAGAAATCTATGCGAGAGGAAGGCATTAAATCTGAAGATGTCAAAAATCTACCACCTGTCGAAGAGATCCATGGTCTCGATAACCCGATACAGGTACTAGAAGTAAATTCTCTGCATAGGTTTGATGAGAGTGATATTCCTTTTGATAAACCTGCTAGCCTATGCCTAGATGAATTTGATAACTTCGTTGCCAAAAAACAGAGTTTCAATGATTATGTTAGCAGACAATTGGAACAAAATGCTCGTATGCTTAGTCATTTAAGTGCTTGTGTAGACAGAAATGTCAATGATCTTAAGCTTCTGAGTAAACATGCCTCTATGGTTACTACTTAGGGAGAACAAGTACATAAAGCTCAAAATGACTTGCTCAATGAGTTGAATGACAATTTAGTTAGAGTCGTTACTAGAGGCGGTAGAATGACCCAGGAACCTTTGTATCCTGAGGGTCATCCGAACAGAATTGAACAAGATTCTCAAGGAGTTAGCACTGATGCACCTAGTCATCCTAGAAAGAAGAAGAAACATGATAGGAACCTGCACGCTAGCAACTCTGTTGCTGCTACCCCTGAGAGTTCAAGTGATGCCTCTGTTTCTGATGCAGCGACACAATCTGGTGATTAACATGAGCCTAATGATAATATCAATAGTGATGTTCATGAAGATGCTCAACCTAGCAATGATAAGGATGTGGAGATTGAACCTGTTGATCTTGATAACCGACAGCCTAAGAATAGAAGATACGATAAGAATGACTTCACTGCTAGGAAGCATGGTAAAGAAAGGGAGCCATGGGTTTAGAAACCTATGCCCTTTCCTCCCAAACCATCCAAGAAAAAGGATGATGAGGATTTTGAGCGATTCGTTGAAATGATCAGACCTGTCTTTCTGCAGATGCGTTTGACACATATGCTCAAAATGTCTCTGTATGCTAAGTACATGAAAGATATTGTGACTAATAAGAGGAGGATACCTGAGGTTGAGATTTCCACCATGCTCGCTAACTATACCTTCAAGTGTGGAACTCCAAAGAAACTAGGTGATCCTGGTGTGCCCACTATACCTTGCTCCATTAAAGGTAACTACGTGAGAACTGCTTTATGCGACCTTGGAGCCGGTGTTACTGTTATGCCTCTCACTCTTTATCATAGACTTGAGCTGGATAAGTTGACACCCACTGAAATCTCCCTGGAAATGGCCGACAAATCAACTGCTTTCCTTATCTGCATTTGCGAGGATGTGCCTGTTGTGGTTGCTAATGTCACTATCTTAACAGACTTTGTTATCTTGGATATTCCTGAGGACGATGCCATGGCAATCATCCTCGGAAGACCCTTTTTAAACACTGCAGGGGCTGTTATAGATTGCAACTAAGGCAATGTCACTTTCTATGTCAACGGTAATGAGCATACGGTGCACTTTCAGAAGAAACAATATCGAGTACATTGCATCAATGCTATCGAAAAAACTTCATCGATTCTTATTGGGAGCTTTGAATGCCCTATACCTCGTGTCAAGATGAAGTATGATTTGCTTGTTGGGGAGATACATATCCCCATTGAGGTGACCTAGTGACTATTCGGAAATTCTCCGTTCTCTTTTGCGATTCGAAAGGGTTTGTCGAGGAGGCTTTATCAACCTCATTGACGGATTTTCTTTCGATGACCATGAGATGGATGAATCGAGGAGTCACAAACCTCTGTTCCAAGCTTTCACTTTAGGTTGCTTAGAAGAAAAATGATAGATTTAGTTTAGTTTTCCTTGTTTTCTGTTTTAGCGTCCGGTAGAAAAGCACCCCAAAAATAAAAGTTCTCCGAACGTCCTGAAAATCAAGTTTGATTTTTTCTGGAATTTTTGGAATATTCTGATACAAAGAGCTTGTCTGGGGGCTACACTAGTGGGCCACAAGCCCTGGAGGCGTGGGCACCCCCCTGGCCGCGCCAACCAGGCTTGTGGGGCCCACAGGCACCCCCTTCACTCATTCTTGCTCTCATCTGGTTCTCCTACCTCCAGAAAAAATCGCTTCGCTGCTCAAACCCGTGTTCTTGCTCATCTTGATGGGATTTTCGATATCTTTGCTCAAATCACCATTCTCCGAACTGTTTTGGGGAAATTACTCCTTGGTAAGTGACTCCTCCATTGGTCTAATTAGTTTTTGCTCTAGTGACTTATTCTCCACGTATTTTTGCTGCCTTGGTGACCATGTTCTTGAGCTTTGCATGCTAATTCTAGCTGGTCCCAAGTAGTTTTGATGCGTAATATGGCCTCTAGGCACTTCTGGGAGTAGTTGCTACGAGTTTAGTTGAGGCTTGTTCACTTTTCCTTAGAATCACTAAAAATTTCAGAAATTTTCAGAGATAGAAAAGGGAAAAGATGAGGAGGTTCTTAAGAGGCTCGTCAGGCCGTGACCCCAAGGATGATGGGAGTGAGAAGAATCCCAAGTATCAGGTCCCTCGAGTTGCAGAAGTTCGAGCGTGCGAGTGGCCAAGTGACGTGTTCTTACGCGCCGCTGGAATTTATGAGGACTTTTATCACTTGGTGGAAAACGCAGGCCTTACCGCCTTCGCTGAAGATAAGTGTCCGCAATACCTCCTCCTCACTAATATCTTCGTACAAAGCTTTAACTTCTATCCGAGGAAGAATCCGCCTATGGTTGAGTTCAAACTTTATGATATCCCCCGGCGCATGTCACTCCAGGATTTTTGCAATGTTTGCAAATTACCTTATGTTGGGGATATTCATGAACCTCGTCCACGGGACTTTGAAGCTTTGATCGGTACTATTGCTGTAGGAGAAGAGAGAGGAGTGTCTTGCGCTAGAGCTGCTAGCATTCATTTTCCCGTGCTTCAGTACTTCTCATTATTTGTGGGAAAATGTTTGATTGGCCGTGGGAAAGCTGGGTCCCTTAGTTCCCCAGATCTTGCGGTCTTGCGCGAAGCCCTTTATAACGATAAAATTTATAGCTTGGGCGCTATAGTAGCTCAACGGTTGAACCTGAACCGTTCTAAAGGTGTTGTCTATGGAGGTATCTATGCTACCCGTCTTGCCAAACACTTTGAGATACCCATTAGACTCGAGGAGGAAGAAGAGGTTCTTCTTCCCGAGAGATATCTAGATTACGATAGCATGGTTCGCCATGACTTTCTTGATAGAGATATAAATAGAAGGATGATTTATAACCTGGTGTTTAGTCACGGTACTCGTGAGACTATTACTTTGCCTGCTCCTTCTTTGTTCAATCTTCATGCAGGCAGGTACATTATTATGCCGCCGGACATATACGCATATTGGGGCTTAGCCCAACCACAGGTGCATGTGCTTGAGCCACCAGTCGAGTACCAGACGCCAGTTTATCAGTGGGAGCGAGAGGAGCTCACACAGCAGTGGCATCCTCAGTCCACTCCGGAGTACCCCGGAGCTGGTTATTTCCCTCCTTGGGAGTAGACCAACTTAGGCCAAAATCCTAAGCTTGGGGGAGTACGTGTTCTCACCTACTTTACATTCTTGCTTATGCTTTCACTTTGTTAGCCGGTGTTTACACTTTGCCACTGTATCATCCATGCAAGTTTATTTTATTTTTCTCGTTTTCTTTTCGTGTGTCTGTCTAGTTTGAGAAAACCCAAAAAGATTTTCTTTTTTTTCTTTTGCTTGTTGGGAGATTTCCCGTGTAGATAGTTTTCTTTTTCTTTGGGTCAAGGTAGAAGATATTGGCTACAATGTTTAGCGGTTCTCGCATGCATACCTGTTTAGCTTTCAAAGAGCCATATTACTTTGTCTTCTCCTTTGTGTTTTCCTGCAGATTCCAACGTAGTCCAATGCACGAGCATTCTTATTACTGTTCACATCGTTCGGTCGTGCAAGTGAAAGGCAATAATGACGATATATGATGAAGTGATTGAGCCTGGAAAAGCTGGTATGAACTCGTTCTATTTTGTTTTTGGAAATATGACTAGCTCATCATGCCTGATTCAGCTTTGTTGTGACGGAAACATGTTTGCAATGACAACTTAGAGATCATACCAGAGGCTTATTTCATGCTTACTTAGCTAGGAGCTTACAATGGTTGTCTTGGATGTCCACATGAATGTTGAGATGACTGTGTTGTAGTTTGATAGGATGGTATCCTCCTTTGAATGATTCAAGTGGCATGACTTGGCGCATTTTCACGCCCAAGATGCGACCCTATCATCAATTTGGCACGAAGGCCTCGTCAGGGATAGAACCGCATCTCGTCGTGTCGCAAGAATGGATATCGTTACAAGCACATGTACTGAAAAGAAGATATATATATATATATATATATATATATATAGAATTGGCTTACACTCGCCACAAACTACATCAGAGCCACAGCAGTACAGTACATAATCATCATGAATAAAGCATGGTCCGACTACGGACGAAAACAAATGAGAAAAGAAGAACGACGTCCATGCTTGCTATCCCAGGCTGCCGGCCTGGAACCCATCCTAGATCCATGAAGAAGAAGAAGAAGAAGCAACTCCAAATGAACAATCAACGCGCTCGCGTCAAGTAACCTTTACATGCACCTGCAACTGGTGTTGTAGAAATCTCTGAGCCACAGGGGACTCAGCAATCTCATTTCCAAAGGTATCAAGACTAGAAAAGCTTAATGGGTGAGGCATGGTTTAGTGGTGAGGTTGCAGCAGCGGCTAAGCATATATTTGCTCGCTAAACTTACGAGTACAAGAAATAAGAGGGGGAAGATCTACGCATAGCAGACGCGAACTACGGATGATCAAAAGAATGATCCTGAACGCCTACCTACGTCAGACATAACCCCACCGTGTCCTCGATCGGAGAAAGAACTCATGAAAGAGACAGTCACGGTTATGCACACAGTTGGCATATTTTAATTAAGTTAACTTCAAGTTATCTAGAACCAGTGTTAAGCAAAGTTTCCACGTTGCCACATAACCGCGGGCATGGATTTCCGAAAGATTTAACCCTGCAGGGGTGCTCCAACTAGTCCATCACAAATTACCACAAGCCGCATAGAAATCCTCGATCACGACACTCGCAATCTCGTCGGATTCCATAGTGGAAAACCTCAACTCTGAGATTACCCAAAGCATCACCGGAATCCCGATGCACAAGATATCTCGTCAAAGGTAAAACTAATCCAGCAAGGCCGCCCGACCTGTCGACGTACCCGATAGGAGCCGCGCATCTCGTTCTCAGGACACGACGGATGGAACAAGCTACGAGTGCCAAACCTCGAGTTTCCTCGCGGTGGCCCTGCAGGCAGACCGTTTGGGACCAACACCATCAACACTGCCCCTGGTTTATGTAAAATTACTCCTCGGGTAGCGCTAACTCCCTATGCATAACAGTATTATCAAATTATTATGTTGGGCAAATAGTACCAATGTTGGGTCTTGCCAGAGCAGCTTTAATCTAAAACGAATTATCAAGGGGGTCCCCATAACAACCCCGATCATGTTAGGAGCGCTCAATTATGGAACATAACACCGGTAGCCGAAACTAAGGGGGCAAAGGTGGAACAAAACACCAGGCTAGAAAGGCCGAGCCTTCCACCTTTTACCAAGTACATAGGTGCATTAAATTAAATAGCATTAATATGGTGATATGACAAGGAACCCATGTTGTCACATGGAAGCAACTGCACCTGCAACTAGCAATGCTAACACAGGATCAAGCAAGCAGTAAAATAGCCAATCAGTGGTTTGCTAGGTTGAACAGGTTGAAGGTTTTCATGGCATTGTCGAGAGGCTGATATTTAACATGTGGTAGGCAACGAGACATAATCGACATAAGCGATAAAACTAGCATGGCAATGATAGTAATGGTATCTGGGAAAATGGTCATCTTGCCTGAGATCCCGCTTGGAAGAAGAATGACTCCGTGAAGCAAACAGACCGATGTAGTCGAACGGGTCCTCACAATCCGACACGCTTGCGGAAATCTCGCGAGACGAAGGAAGCCAGAAACAAGAATCAACACACGATATTCACCACACAATGCACAACACATATGATGCATGAGGAGCTGAATACATGCAAGTCAGGGCATGACAATTCACACAATCAAACACTACACATTAAGTGAAGTTCAATATGCAACAATTGCATATTGACGAAACTCCACTTTTATTTATTTAGTTCTATCCCAATTAGATACACGGCAATATTAAATGTGGTTAAACATGGCAAGAGGTGAAGCGTAATTAAACTATCTATCTAGGCATTTTAAATGAGGTCGGAAATGACATATAGCATCTCCGAGACTACCTCACATGTTAATTTACAATTATGTCCAGATCTGAACTAACACATTTAATTAGTTGTTAAACAGCAAAACAAAAAGGTTCACGTGATTCTACGCGTCGTTACAAGCAATTCACACATAGAGATCATCTCCAACGGAGCTACGGATCAAAAGTTACAAGCACCGCAAGATATGATGGCATGAATGCAATATGTGTGAAGCGACGATCACGAGCACTTCAAAACATACAACCAGCAAGAGAAAATGAAACTACAAGAGATTCTAATTAAGTTTCATATAGTACACGATCAAATCGGAGCTACGGTTCAACAACTATGAGCAAAACAAGAAATCACTACAATCTGCCAAAATCAGCCACATAGCATTTTCTACGCCCCACAACTACGAGCTACAAAATCCCAATAAGCTCAAGCACGGCATGATACCAAATAGGGCAAGAAGCAATACTACAAACAACTAACAACAACTAGCATGGAAGCAAGTATCACTAGGAAAAGAAGTCACAAAATGGCCTCTCACACACAGTTTCAGACTTTGTGAAAATAGCAGTTTATGAAGCTGCAGTTTTCGATCTGAAGGCATATTGACAGCAGCAAAACCTATATATACACGCCTCCAAATGGCTTGAAAACTCATAGCATGCTAGAGAAACACAAGGGCTACAACTAACTCCATTGCACCAACCTCAAAAGAGCTAGAGAACACAAGATAGAAGCAAGACAAGAAAGCAACAAAATATAACAGATTCCAGACTTAGAAATATTTCAGCACCTCCAAATCAGCACTATTTCGAGCAACTTGAGAGCAAGCAAACCACACCTAAATATGCATTTCTATTGCAACCAAAAATACCAAGGGCTAGACTAAACATCAAAGATCAACTCTCTAGTTGATACCTCCTTCAAACGAAGCACGGAAAAAATCCTACGAAATAGACAAGAGGGCAACATGGCAAAATATCGCGTGAACTAACTTGCTCAAAAGCTAAAAATAATTGCACAGAAACATTCCATGGATTTTTCTACCCCGAAAACATATAAAACATGTGGGGTTGCACAACAAAAATAATGCCACGCGTAAATGCGAGATAAAGTCCTAAACATGGGAAATAAACTAGCGGCAATTCCCTACACGCAAAAATATGAATGACTACTCTAAAATACAAGGCAAAGAGGTTCCTAAAACATGGCATTTTATCTAAGGCATCCGAGCAATCCGGGCATGCGCGAAAAAAATAACTACGGGCAATACAATATAGACAGCACACGATTCTAGGCATACGGCATGCTAAACGACGTCAAACAAATATGCAAGTTTTATAATCGAATTCTACGCGCAAAACTACACCAAATACATATGCTACACGCCTTGTTCCGACACATGGAATAAAAATTACGGGCGTTTGAAAATCGTCTATTTTTTTGGAATTAATTAAATCCAAAAAATCCCTAAAAGTAATTTAACTACCGGGCCTACTGAGGCGCAATATATCGAAAATGTGCATAGGAGGGGAGATCTAGAGCTACTCACCTTGGACAGGCTGGAGGAGGCCAGCTGGGCTGCTGGGGCGCCCTGGCTTGGGCCGGCTCGGGGTTGAGGCCCACAGGCGAGGCAAAGGGGCACAAGGCAGGCGTGGCGCTGGCGAGTTAGGCCTGGCTGCGGGGTTGAGGTGGGAGGAGGCCCAGGCGAGCAAGGAGCCGGTCATCGTTCTCCTCGAACGAGAGGAGGAGGCGACGCTGGAGCTCGCCCTCCCGAGATCGATAGTAGGAGGCGGCGCTGGCCCATGCGAGGGAAGGGGAACCGGTGGGGGCCGACGGATCCGGGCGGCACCACCCACTCCCGGCGGCGGCGAGCATCAGCAAGGGGACCGCGCCTTGGCGCTCGAGCCATGGTTGCTCCTGCCAAATCCACGAACGAGAGAGAGGGAGGTGAGAGGAGGGAGACGGGGGAAAGGACAGAGAGGAATGGGGCGAGGGGCGACCTGGTCGGCGGCGGGAGGCGCTCCGGCGAGAGGAGGGGCGCCGGTGGTGCTCTCGCGAGAGGAGGCGGCTGCCATAGGAGGTGTTGCTTGGTGCCAGGGGCACGGGAGCATGGGAGCACGGGAGGCGGCGGCAGCGGCGGTTCAGGCCCGGGCGGGCCTGCGATGGGCTCCGCGGGCCCGCCCTAGCTGGCACAGAGAAGAGAGAGAGTGGGGGCTAGGGTTTGGTACGGATTTCGAGGAGAGATGGAGAGAGGTTGTCTAAATTAAGACGGGTCTGTATATAGACTAATGGGGGGGCTAGGTTAACCGGAATTGCGTTCCGGATCCAACCGTGGGGTCGGATTCGGATAGTTCTGAACGCGGAACGGTTACGAGGGCGTGTAGAGTAGATGTCCGGAGTCGAGAGGGGAAACGGGCGGCGGGGCAATGATTTTGAAAACACCGATGACCGTCCGACGAATAACCGAAGACGCTGCCAGTACGGTCGACCGTTCGGGTACAACACGGACTCCGATCGCGACGAAATTCGACAGGCGGCCTACCTATAACTAATCACGACCGCATGCCAAGTTTCACCCCGATCAGAGAAAGTTTTTCAACACACTTTTAAAACAGGGTTTCGACGATGTCGCGGCGCGTGCGTGTGCGGTCGGGCTCAGAACGGACAACGACGTGAACCGACAACTAACAACGGATGCAAGTTTGAAAACTGGCAACAACGGAGATGCCTATGCAATGGAGATGATGCGCATGATGCGATGATGATGTGGCAAAAGAAAATAGACACACGACGAAAACGTAATAGAAGGGGAATCTTCTGGAACGTCGGCATCGGGCTGTCACAACACTCCTACACTAAAAGAGGATCTCGCATCGAGATCCAAGAATGAAAGGGGGGAGAGGATGAGAAAGAACAAGAGCTAAACCTTAGTCGCTTCTTGACAAACGAGTGAAACCAACGATCCTTGAAGGTTGCAAAGAGATGAGGAATGATATAAGAAAGAAGCAAGAATTCACGGAAAATTTCAGCAGCACTTCGGTAGGAATATGGGACAAAAAATTCGATAAGAATAGATAATTAGACAATATACATGACAAACAACTAAAATAGAGTAAGGGAACACCATGATCTTGATAGAACAACATAATAGACCCAAAAGAGCAACATCACAATGCCTCCGGAACAATAGAATAGGAACTAGCTCATACGGAAGAAGAGAATGAAGAGAGAATGACACCTACTATATCAAATGAACTTGGCAAGCACCCTTGTGAGAAGAATTGAACGGAGTTGTTGGAAAAAGAACAACGAAAAGAACAAGATAGTAGTGGGCTTATGGAAACCTTTTCAAACTAATGAAGTGACAACCAACCACTAACAGAAACAAGCATTGATTGGGAGAAACAAGATATGGACAATTCTTACACCAAGAGGATACATTGAGAACTTGGATAAATGACAAGCACCATGATAGCAACAAACCATAGGAAAAGCTTTAGGTGAAATCCAAACCAAGATAGCTCAATGAAGAAATCATGAGTTGAAACTATCTCATGATCATAGAATTGGTGGGTTTAATAATCTCATTCTTCAAAGGAAAAACTCTTCGAGGCTCCTACACTAACAAGAATGCTATAATACCACCTCAAAGGATAAAGGAAGAACAAATGCACTTGGAGATGCAAGAGAAGAAAACTTGAGGTTCTCCAATAAGAATCTTGAAGAACACTTGAGAATGAATTGACATCATGAGCCACTCCGGAAGAAGAATTGAAACCACTATGGAAAAGAATAAGAATTATGTTATGACTATCCTTCATCAAATTTAATTGATGACAAGCAACGGATTTAGCATACAACTTATTCTACTAGAAATGAATCTTGAAGAGGCAGAGACATAAGCACCACTTGAGGTATGATTGAAGGACGCACCGGTAAGAATTCACAATTGAATGGGAAAACCAAGAATTAATGGAGATACACGAGAATGAAGAGATCATGAGCCACCTGAGAGAAACTAGAACAAGGCACCGGATAATCGAGAGACGAACGAAGAGATAACAATGGAGAAGAATTAGAGAACGAAAGGTGAAAGCTGAGAACGAAGAAGTCTTCTGAAATGATGGCCTTCGGAGGATCGAGAATGAAAACAACTCAAAAATGCAACGGATAGCAAGAAATGAATCACTCATGTTTGAAAACAAATTCAAGATGATAACACGAAGCTGAAATGGCGAATATCCAAGAGAATAGACCAAGATTTGAGAGAAACACTCCTTCGAATTTGCAAGCTGAGACTGATGATGATGAACAACACCAAGAATAGCTTAGAGACTCCGGAATAAGAACAAGGAAAAATTTAGCCAAGACGACAAATAAATTGAAACGGTCTTGAAGAAGGAATAAGACTAAAGAAATTCATACTTATGTCATAGTTGAAAAGAATTAAGGATCTCCGGGAAAATAACAAGAGCCAAAAGATCCTGGGAAAAACCTGTGGGTTATGGGCCCACTCAAAATAAACCACCGTTGAAAAGATTGCTTAGAAGAGAGATATTGCACCGGTATAAAGAAAAACTAGATGAGGATAGCACCTTGAAATAATTGAAAGAATCAGAATCAAGACTTCTGAAATATCTTCGACACTCTGGATAGAAAAGGGAGGACTCAATAAACAACATAGGCTGATAAGAATTCCCAACATAGGAAAGAATTACAAGGATGAATAGGATATGATGAACACGGACAACTGAATTAAATTCACCAAGAAAGATCACAAGATTGAATAAATATGAATGCGAAGTCCCTAAGAATCTTCACAGCGGATCGACGGATACGACACGGAAGAAAAGATAGCGAAAGCACCAAAGAAATGAAATGCACTTGGATGAAATCCAATCACTGAAGAAAGGGTGGGAGGGCGGGGAAAACAAAGACAACATGGGACAGATGAGATGAACTCTGGAAGAAATAAGAGAATGACCTTGCAAAATTGGAGAGGATATGATAGACTGAAGAGAAGCACACCGGTTGGAAAAGAATCAACAAGACGACTCCGGTTGACAAGAATTAATAAGACAACTAATTGAGAAAAAGAATTAGCACTCTCATATGAATATGAGAACACTGCTTAGAAAAGATATGAAATCACCATTGACATCGAAGCAACCGAATTACCATATTCCAACAAAACAACGGGTGAGGCTTGCAAATAGCCAGAACAAACTAATGAGAAAGATTTCATCCGATATTTTCGTGGACAGGATCACACTGGCTCGATTTTAGAGTATCCATCAAGTGCAAGGCAGTGCACCCGACATACGAAGCATCCCCGAGTCGTAGCAAGCTACAAGGACTCTTTAAGACACAACGTGTACCGTTGTAAGTCGACATCAACAAACGAATCCACTAGATGTCGAACCCCAACCTGACATCAAGCATTTGTTGGAAGACTGTCCTATAAGTAACTACTTGAATTCCCACCTAAGAATTCCAGAAATATCTGGTCATGCAATCTGGTACACGGATACAAGGAGTAATATCACACAACTCCTATACTAACCCGTCACCTGTATCACATCCGTCAACACACGACCAGAATCTCGGACCTTCATCTACCACACACCCTCGTGATCACAACGATACAAAGTATGGCAGTACTCCCGAACAATCTGCACCAGTACTGGGGACATCGGGGTTATCTCGCCACTACTAGTATTGAAGCAATTATGAACATCCTTAGTTCTGAGATACTAAGAAATCTGAATGATAACGATGTGCTCGAGAATCCCCTGGAGCTCAACTCCTCGGAAGAATATCAAGTCAGACAGGAGGCACCAAGACAGAACTCCGTCACATCGGCATCATATAGATTCCAAGAATATCCGCGTGATCCTAAAAAAAATTGAGTGAGAAGATGAGTAGAATTAAAATATTACGTCAAGATTCCTCACAAGAGCATAGAAGAGGAGAAAAAAGAATCCTACTCTCCGATATATAACTAGACTCAAATAATTTTTTCACTAGACTCGACTTGGCCAAGTTCGAACAATCAAGGGGGCTCCTAGGTCGGTACTGCTCTGATACCCTATCCTCAATTTGGCATGCAGGCCTCGTTAGGGATAGAACCGCATCTCGTCGTGTCGCAAGAATGGATATCGTTACAAGTACATGTACTAAAAAGAAGATATATACATATAGAATTGGCTTACACTCGCCACAAACTACATCAGAATCACAGCAGTACAGTACATAATCATCATGAATAAGAGCAGGGTCCGACTACGGACGAAAACAAACGAGAAAAGAAGAACGACGTCCATCCTTGCTAACCCAGGCTACCGGCCTGGAACCCATCCTAGATCGATGAAGAAGAAGAAGAAGCAACTCCAAATGAACAATCAACGCGCTCGCGTCAAGTAACCTTTACCTGTACCTGCAACTGGTATTGTAGTAATTTGTGAGCCACAGGGGACTCAGCAATCTCATTTCCAAAGGTATAAAGACTAGCAAAGCTTAATGGGTGAGGCATGGTTTAATGGTGTGGTTGCAGCAGCGGCTAAGCATATGTTTGGTGGCTAAACTTACGAGTACAAGAAATAAGAGGGGGAAGATCTACGCATAGCGGACGTGAACTACGGATGCTCAAATGAATGATCCTGAACACCTACCTACGTCAGACATAACCCCACCGTGTCCTTGATCGGAGAAGGAACTCACAAAAGAGACAGTCACGGTTATGCACACAGTTGGCATATTTTAATTAAGTTAACTTCAAGTTATCTAGAACCAGTGTTAAGCAAAGTTTCCACGTTGCCACCTAACCGCGTGCACGGCTTTCCGAAAGTTTTAACCCTGCAGGGGTGCTCCAACTAGTCCATCACAAATTACCACAAGTCGCATAGAAATCCTCGATCACGACAATCGCGATCTTGTTGGATTCCATAGTGGAAAATCTCAACTCTAAGATTACCCAAAGCATCACCAGAATCCCGATGCACAAGATATCTCATCAAAGGTAAAACTAATCCGGCAAGGCCGCCCGACGTGTCGACGTACCCGATAGGAGCCGCGTATCTCGTTCTCAGGACACGATGGATGGAACTAGCAACGAGTCCCAATCCTCGAGTTTCCTCGCGGTGGCCCCGCAGGCAGACCGTTTGGGACCAACACCATCAGCACTGGCCCCCCTGTTTATGTAAAATTACTCCTCGGGTAGCGCTAACTCCCTATGCATAACAGTATTATCAAATTATTATGTTGGGCAAATAGTACCAATGTTGGGTCTTGCCAGACCAGCTTTAATCTAAAACGAATTATCAAGGGGGTCCCCATAACAACCCCGTTCGTGTTAGGAGCGCTCAATTATGGAACATAACACCGGTAGCCGAAACTAAGGGGGCAAAGGTGGAACAAAACACCAGGCTAGAAAGGCCGAGCCTTCCACCTTTTACGAAGTATATAGGTGCATTAAATTAAATAGCATTAATATGGTGATATGACAAGGAACCCATGTTGTCACATGGAAGCAAGTGCACCTGCAACTAGGAACGCTAACACAGGGTCAAGCAAGCAGTAACATAGCCAATCAGTGGTTTGCTAGGTTGAACAGGTTGAAGGTTTTCATGGCATTGTTGAGAGGATGATATTTAACATGTGGTAGGCAACGAGACATAATCGACAGAAGCGATAAAATTAGCATGGCAATGATAGTAATGGTATCTGGGGAAATGGTCATCTTGCCTAAGATCCCGCTTGGAAGAAGAATGACTCCGTGAAGCAGACGAACCGATGTAGTCGAACGGGTCCTCACAATCCGACACACTTGCGGAACTCTAGCGAGACGAAGGAAGCCGGAAACAAGAATCAACACATGATATTCACCACACGATGCACAACACATATGATGCATGAGCAGCTGAATACATGCAAGTCACAGCATGACAATTCACACAATCAAACACTACACATTAAGTGAAGTTTAATATGCAACGAGTTGCATATTGACGAAAGTCCACGTTTATTTATTTAGTTATATCCCGATTAGATACACGACAATATTAAATGTGGTTAAACATGGCAAGAGGTGAAGCATAATTAAACTATCTATCTAGGCATTTTAAATGAGGTCAGAAATGACATATAGCATCTCCGAGACGACCTCACATGTTAATTTACAATTATGTCCAGATCTGAACTAACACATGTAGTTAGTTGTTAAACAGCAAAACAAGTAGGTACACGTGATTCTACGTGTTGTTACAAGCAATTTACACATAGAGATCATCTCCAACGGAGCTACGGATCAAAAGTTACAAGCATCGCAAGATATGATGGCATGAATGCAATATGTATGCAACGATGGTCACGGGCACTTTAAAAATACAACCAGCAAGAGAAAATGAAACTACATGAGATTCTAAGCAAGTTTCATATAGGACACGATCAAATCGGAGCTACGGTTCAACAACTACGAGCAAAACAAGAAATCACTACAATCTGCCAAAATCAGCCACATAGCATTTTCTACGCCCCACAACTACGAGCTACAAAATCCCAATAAGCTCAAGCAAGGCATGATAGGAAAGAGGGAAAAAAAGCACTACTACAAACAACTAACAACAACTAGCATTGCAGCAAGGATCACTAGGAAAAGAAGTCACAAAATGGCCTCTCACACACAGTTTCAGACTTAGTGAAAATAGCAACAAAATATAACAGATTCCAGACTTAGAAATATTTCAGCACCTCCAAATCAGCACTATTTCTAGCAACTTGAGAGCAAGCAAATCACACCGAAACATGCGTTTATATTGCTACCAAAAATACCAGGGGCTAGACTAAACATCAAAGATCAACTCTCTAGTTGACACCTCCTTCAAACGAAGCACGGAAAAAATCCTACGAAATAGACAAGAGGGCAACATGGCAAAATATGACGCGATCTAACTTGCTCGAAAGCTAAAAATAATTGGACAGAAAAATCCCATGGATTTTTCTACCCCGAAAACATATAAAACATGTGGGGTTGCACAACGAAAATAATGCCACACGTAAATGCGACATAAAGTCCTAAACATGGGAAATAAACTAGCGGCAATTCCCTACACGCAAAAATTTGAATGACTACTCTAAAATACAAGGCAAAGAGGTTCCTAAAACATGGGCATTTTATCTAAGGCATTCGAGCAATCCGGGCATGCGCGAAAAAAATAACTACGGGCAAAACAATATAGACAGCACACGATTCTAGGCAACAATATACGCGAGGCGAAGGGGCACGAGGCAGGCCTGACACTGGCGAGTTCGGCCTGGCTGCGGGGTTGAGGCGGGAGGAGGCCGAGGCGAGCAAGGAGTCGGTTGTCGTTCTCCTCGAACGAGAGGAGGAGGCGACGCTAGAGCTCGCCCTCCCAAGATCGATAGTAGGAGGCGGCGCTGGCCCATGCGAGGGAAGGGGAACCGGTGGGGGCCGGCGGATCCGGGCGGCACCATCCACTCCCGGCGGCGGCGAGCTTCGGCAAGGGGACCGCGCCTTGGCGCCCGAGCCATGGTTGCTCCTGCCAGATCCATGAACGAGAGAGAGGGAGGTGAGAGGAGGGAGACGGGGGGAAAAGGACAGAGAGGAATGGGGCGAGGGGCGACCTGGTCGGCGACGGGAGGCACTCCGGTGATAGGAGGGGCGTCGGTGGTGCTCCGGCGAGAGGAGGCGGCTGCCATGGGAGGCGCTGCTTGGTGCCAGGGGCACGGGAGCACGGGAGGCGGCGGCGGCGGCGGTTCGGGCCCGGGCGGGCCTGCGATGGGCTCCGCGGGCCCGCACTGGCTGGCAGAGAAGAGAGAGAGAGTGGGGGCTAGGGTTTGGTGCGGATTTCGAGGAGAGATGGAGAGAGGTTGTCTATATTAAGAGGGGTCTATATATAGATAAATGGGGGGCTAGGTTAATCGGAATTGCGTTACGGATCCAACCGTGGGGTCGGATTCGGATAATTCCGAATGCGGGAACGGTTACGAGGCCGTGTAGACTAGATGTCTGGAGACGAGAGGGAAAACGGGTGGTGCGGCAACGATTTTTAAAAACACCGATAACCGTCCGATGAATAACCGAAGACGGTGCAGGTACGGTCGACCATTCGGGTACCAGAGAACTCCCATCGCGACGAAATTCGACAGGCGGCCTACCTATAACTAATCACGACTGCATGCCAAGTTTCACCCCGAGCAGAGAAAGTTTTTCAACACACTTTTAGAACAGGGTTTCGACGATGTCGCGGCGCGTGCGTGTGTGGTCGGGCTCAGAACGGACAACGACGTGAATCGGCAACTAACAACGCATGCAAGTTTGAAAACTGGCGGCAACGGAGATGCCGATGCAATGCAGATGATGCGCATGATGCGATGATGATGCGACAAAAGAAAATAGACACAACACGAAAACGGAATAGAAGGGGAATCTTCTGGAACATCGGCATCGGGCTATCACACGCATGTTCACGCATGTAGTTGAAACAAAATCAACATAGCCTCTATGATATTCATGTTCATGGTGATTTATGTCCTACTAATGCTTGCACTCAATGTTACTTAATGTCAATGCATTTTGATGACTGTTGTCACTCTCTAGTTGGTTGATTCCCTGTCTTTTGCAAGCCTTCACTTGTACTAAGCGGGAATACTGCTTGTGCATCCACTCCCATAAACCCAAAGTTGTTCCATGTTAGTCCACCATACCTACCTATATGCGGTATCTATCTGCCGTTCCAAGTAAATTTGCATGTGCCACTCTCTAAACCTTCAACAAATAATCTGTTTTGCATGCCCGAACCGCTCATGTGGTGACAGGGGGCTATTGGTATCTTCCATGCTAGGCGTGTTATCCTCGATATGTGTTCATTCACTATCATTCACGAGAAAGGGGTCGGTAATTGGAATTCCCAGTTCCATGCTCAAATTGAAAATATAATTGCGAGCAAAACTCCCCCAGGATTGATGTTTGTATGGACGGTACCCGAGGATTCGGCTAGCCGTGGAGTGTGATTCATTGGTGGTGGGGGAGTCAAAACTTTACTTTTCTGTTTGGGAACCGCCTATAGCATGTGTAGCGTGGAAGATGTTGAGAACTCTTAGTCATTGCATAGACAATGAAAGCGTGCCACCCAAAATTATTATCTGTGTTTCCAAAGCTTGAGCTCTGGCACCTCTGCAAATCAATGCTTCCCTCTGCGAAGGGCCTGTCTATTTATGTTCCTATTGAGTCATCCTCCTCTTACAAAAGCACCAATTAGAGAGCACCTCTGTCATTTTTATGCTTTGCTTGTAATTGTGTTGAGTATGACTCTGACTGGATCTTCATTGCCTAGAATTACAATGTTTAGTCATCCCTTAGTCTTTGAAGGTGCTTGATACGTCCACAAGCCTGCACGGCGCGGCCACCACCCCACGCCGCACCATGGGGGCTTGTGGGAAGCCCACTGGGCAACTTGGTCCCCACTTTTTCTATATGGAGGGTTTCGTCCAGGAAAAAATCAGAGAGGAGCTTTTTCGTGGTTTCGCCGCCGCCACGAGGCGGAACTTGAGCAGAACCAATCTAGAGCTCCAGTAGGACGATCCTGCCGGGGAAACTTCCCTCCTGGAGGGGGAAATCATCGCCATCGTCATCACCAACACTCCTCTCATTGGAAGGGCCTCGTCACCATGAACATCTTCATCAGCACCATCTCATCTCCAAACCCTAGTTCATCACTTGTAACCAATCTCCGTCTCGCGACTCCGATTGGTACTTGTAAGGTTGCTAGTAGTGTTGATTACTCTTTGTAGTTGATGCTAGTTGGATTACTTGGTGGAAGAGTTTATGTTCAGATCCTTGATGCTACTCATTACCTCTCTGGTCATGAATATGATTATGCTGTGTGAGTAGTTACTTTTGTTCCTGAGCACATGGGATAAGTCATGCTAATAGTAGTCATGTGAATTTGGTATTCGGTCAGTAATTTGATATGTTGTATGTTGTTTTTCCTCTAGTGGTGTTATGTGAACGTCGACTACATAGCACTTCACCATTATTTGGGCCTAGAGGAAGGTATTAGGAAGTAGTAAGTAGATGATGGGTTGCTAGAGTGACAGAAGCTTAAACCCTAGTTTATGTGTTGCTTCGTAAGGGGCTGATTTGGATCCACTAGTTTAATGCTATGGTTAGACTTTGTCTTAAATCTTCTGTCGTAGTTGCGGATGCTTGCGAGAGGGGTTAATCATAAGTTGGATGCTTGTCCAAGTAAGGGCAGTACCCAAGCGCCGGTCCACCCACATATCAAACTATCAAAGTAACGAACGCGAATCATATGAACATGATGAAACTAGCATGACAGAAATTCCCGTGTGTCCTCGGGAGCGTTTTTCCTCCTATAAAACTTTGTCCAGGCTTGTCCCTTGCTACAAAAGGGATTGGTCCACTTTGCTGCACCGTTGCTACATTTGTTACTTGTTGCTTGCTACGAATCATCTCACCACACAACCACTTGTTACCGACAATTTCAGTGCCTGCAGATTTTAACTTGGTGAAAACCACTTGTCAGATCCTTCTGCTCCTCGTTGGGTTCGACACTCTTACTTATCGAAAGGACTACGATTGATCCCCTATACTTGTGGGTCATCAAGACTCTTTTCTGGCGCTGTTGTCAGGGAGTGAAGTGCCTTTGGTAAGTGGAACTTGGTAAGGAAACAATCATACAGTGTGCTGAAATTTATTGTCACTTGTCACTATGGATACTAATCCTTTGAGGGGCTTGTTCGGGGTATCTTCACTTCGAACAGAAGCACAAATAGTTGCTCCTCAACCTGCTGCACCTACTGAAAATATTTTCTTTGAATTTCCTTCGGGTATGCTTGAGAAACTGCCGGCTAATCCTTTTACAGGAGATCAAACATCACATCTAGACTTTCATATAATCTATGTAGATGAAGTTTGTGGTTTATTTAAGCTTGCAGGTGTGCCCGAAGATGAGGTCAAGAAGAAGGTCTTTCCTTTATCTTTGAAGGATAAGGCGTTGACATGGTATAGGCTATGTGATGATACTGGATCATGGGACTACAATCGGTTGAAATTGGAATTTCATCAAAACTTTTATCCTATGCATTTAGTACATCGTGATCAGAATTATATTTACAATTTTTGGCCTCGTGACAGAGAAAGCATAGCTCAAGCTTGGGGGAGGCTTAAATCGATGTTATATTCATGCCCCAATCATGAGCTCTCGAGAGAAATTATCATTCAGAACTTCTATGCTCGACTTTCTCATGATGATCGCACCATGCTTGACACTTCTTGTACCAGTTCTTTTATGAAGAGAGATATTGACTTCAAATGGAATTTATTGGAGAGAATTAAACGCAACTCTGAAGATTGGGAGCTTGAAGAACGTAAGGAGTTAGGTATGAATTTCACGTTTGATTGCGTTAAATCCTTTGTTGACACAAATACCTTTAGTGACTTTAGCGCTAAGTATG
Source organism: Hordeum vulgare subsp. vulgare (assembly GCF_904849725.1). Taxonomy (NCBI): domain Eukaryota; kingdom Viridiplantae; phylum Streptophyta; class Magnoliopsida; order Poales; family Poaceae; genus Hordeum; species Hordeum vulgare. The sequence continues at coordinate 229,875,326 of NC_058518.1, read as the reverse complement.
GACTTGACTCTGAGATAGTAGTTTATTGTGTGAATCATTTGTTGCTCGTCTTGATCTCCCCAAAGAGAAGTGGTTTAAATATCATCCTCCTTTAGAAGTCAATGTAGTTAAACCCACTCTAGTTGAAGAGAAAGTCATAGCCTATAATGATCATGTTGTTCCCAGTGCTTACATTGAGAAACAACCTTTCCCTGTTAGGATGAAGGATCATTCTAAAGCTTCAACTGTGATACATAGAGGCTACATTAGAACACCTACACCCCCTGAGAAAATTAGAGTTGAACCTAGCATTGCTATTATCAAAGATCTACTGTCTCAAGAAGTTGAGGAACATAATATTCACTTCTGTGAACATGCTGCTAGAATTGCTAAACCTCACATTAGAGACAAACATAGGCCTATTGTTGGCATGCATGTGGTTTCTGTTAAGATAGGAGATCATTGTTATCATGGTTTATGTGACGTGGGTGCTAGTGTTAGTGCAATACCTCAATCCTTATACGATGAAATCAAAGATGAGATTGCACCTGTTGAGATAGAGCCTATTGATGTCACTATTCAGCTTGCCAATAGAGATACTATCTGCCCTGTGGGGATTGTTAGGGATGTTGAAGTCTTGTGTGGTAAAACGAAGTATCCTGCTGATCTCCTTGTTCTTGCTACCGCACAAGATAGCTTTTGTCCCATCATATTTGGTAGACCTTTTCTTAATACAGTCAATGCTCATATTGACTGTGAGAAGCAAACTATCACTATTGGCTTTGAAGGTGTGTCACATGAATTCAATTTCTCGAAGTTCGGTAGACAACCTCATGAAAAGGAGTTGCCTAGTAGGGATGAAACTATAGCCTTAGCTTCTATTGCCGTGCCTCCTACTGATCCCTCAGAGCAATACTTGCTTGAGCATGAAAATGATATGCATATGGATGAAAGGGATGAGATAGATAGAGTTGTCTTAGAACAATATCATATCCTTAAGAATAACTTGCCTGTTGAACTGCTTGGGGATCCACCCCCACCAAAGGGTGATCCTGTGTTCGAGCTTAAACAGTTGCCTGATACTCTTAAGTATGCCTATCTTGATGAAAAGGAGATATATCCTCTTATAATTAGTTCTAGCCTCTCAGAGCATAAAAAAAGTTACTAAAAACTCTGAGGAAGCACTATGCTGCTATTGGATATACTCTTGATGATCTTAAGGGCATTAGTCCTACCCTATGCCAGCACAAGATTAGAACTGATCCTGATTTCAAACCAGTTGTTGATCATCAAAGGAGATTAAATCCTAAGATGAAAGAAGTAGTGAGAAAAGAAATACTAAAGCTCCTGGAAGCAGGTATCATCTATCATGTTGCTCATAGCGATTGGGTGAGTCTGGTGCATTGCGTCCCTAAGAAGGGATGCATTACCGTTGTCCCTAATGATAAGGATGAATTGATCCCACAGAGGATTATTACTAGCTATAGGATGGTGATCAATTTTAGGAAATTGAATAAAGCCACTAGGAAAGATCAGTACCCTTTGCCTTTTATCGACCAAATGCTAGAAAGGTTGTCTAAACACACACACTTGTGCTTTCTAGACGGTTATTCTGGTTTCTCCCAAATACCAGTTGCACAATCTGATCACGAGAAAACCCCTTTCACCTGCCCTTTCGGTACCTTTGCTTATAGATGTATGCCTTTTGGCTTATGTAATGCACCTTCCACCTTTCAAAGATGTATGATGGCTATATTCTCTGACTTTTGTGAAAAGATTGTCGAGGTTTTCATGGATGACTTTTCCGTTTATGGGTCTTCTTTTGATGATTGCCTCAGCAACCTTGATCGAGTCTTACAGAGATGTAAAGACACCAATCTTGTCTTGAATTGGGAGAAGTGCCACTTTATGGTTAATGAAGGCATCATCTTAGGACATAAATTTATGAAAGAGGTATTGAAGTCGATAAGGCTAAGGTTGACGCAATCGAGAAAATGCCATACCCCACAGATATCAAAGGTATAAGAAGTTTCCTTGGTCATGCTGGTTTCTATAGAAGGTTCATTAAAGACTTCTATAAGATTTCTGGGCCTCTTACCAATCTCTTGCGAAAGGATATTCCTTTTGTCTTTGACGATTATTGTGAGGAAGCCTTCGAAATACTTAAGAGGGCTTTGATAACTTCACCTATTGTTCAACCACCTGATTGGAACCTACCTTTTGAGATCATGTGTGATGCTAGCGATTATGTTGTTGGTGTTGTTCTAGGGCAAAGAGTTGACAAGAAGTTGAATGTTATTCACTATGCTAGTAAAATTCTAGACAGTGCCCAAAGAAACTATGCCACTACGGAAAAGGAGTTTTTAGCAGTCGTGTTTGCATGTGAAAAGTTCAGGTCTTACATAGTTGATTCCAAAGTCACTATTCACACTGATCATGTTGCTATTAAGTACCTCATGGAGAAGAAGGACGCTAAACCTAGACTTATCAGATGGGTTCTCTTGCTACAACAATTTGATTTGCACATTGTCGACAAAAAGGGTGCTGATAACCCAGTAGCAGATAACTTGTCTAGGTTGGAGAACGTTCTTGATGACCCACAACCTATTGATGATAGCTTTCCCGATGAGCAACTGAATGTCATCAATGCTTCACGTAGTGCACCGTGGTATGCTGATTATGCAAACTATATCGTTTCCCAATACATACCACCTAGTTTCACGTACCAACAAAAGAACAAATTCTTCTTTGACTTGAGACATTACTTTTGGGATGATCCTCACCTTTATAAGGAAGGAGTAGATGGTGTTATTTGACGTTTTGTACCTGAACATGAACAGGCACAGATCCTACAGAAGTGTCACTCCGAGGCCTACGGAGTACACCATGCGGGAGATAGATCTGCACATAAGGTATTGTAATCAGGTTTCTATTGGCCCACTCTCTTCAATGATGCCCGTAAGTTTGTCTTGTGTTGTGACGAATGTCAAAGAATGGGTAATATTAGCAAACGTCAGGAAATGCCTATGAACTATTCACTTGTCATTGAACCATTTGATGTTTGGGGCTTTGATTATATGGGACCTTTTCCAAAATCCAACGGGTATACGCATATCTTAGTTGATGTTGATTACGTCACTAAGTGGGTAGAAACTATCCCCACTAGTAGTGTTGATCACAACACCTCTATCAAGATGGTGAAAGAAGTTATCTTCCCTAGATTTTGAGTCCCTAGATATCTAATGACTGACGGTGTTTCACACTTCATTCATGGTGCTTTCCGTAAAACGCTCACTAAGTATGATGTCAACCATAGAATTGCGTCTCCCTATCACCCTCAGTCGAGTGGTCAAGTAGAGATAAGCAATAGAGAGATTAAACTGATTCTGCAAAAGACTGTCAATAAGTCTAGAAAGAATTGGTCTAAGAAGCTCGATGATGCACTGTGGGATTATAGAACTTCCTATAAGAGTCCCATGGGCATGTCTCCGTACAAAATGGTGTACGGTAAAGCATGTCATTTACCTCTTGAGCTAGAGCATAAAGCTTATTGGGCAATCAAAGAGCTCAACTTTGATTTCAAACTTGCCGGTGAGAAGAGGTTATTTGATATTAGCTCGCTTGATGAGTGGAGAACTCAGGCATATGAGAATGCCAAGCTGTTTAAAGAGAAGGTTAAGAGGTGGCATGATAAGAGGATAGAAAAGCGTGAGTCCAATGTAGGTGATTATGTCTTGCTACTTAACTCTCATTTAAGATTCTTTGCAGGCAAGCTTCTCTCTAAATGGCAAGGTCCCTATGTTGTTGAGGAAGTATATTGTTCCCGTGCTATCAAGATCAACAACACGGAAGGTAATTGTCCGAGAGTGGTAAATGGGCAGAGAATCAAGCATTATATCTCAGGTACTCCCATTAACGTTGAAAGCAATATCATCAATACCATAACTCCGGAAGAATACCTAAGGGATATTTATCAGCCTATTTCAGACTCCGAAAATGTAGAGGTATGTGATTCGGTAAGAAAACAGAGTCCAAAACTTTTCCAGTAGGAAATTTTCTCCGTTTTGGAATATTTGAAAAATACAAAAAATGGAAGTAGTCCGGAAAGTGCGCGAGGAGGCGACAAGCCAGCACGGCGCAGGCCCACCCCCTGGCCGCACCGTGAGGGCTTGTGGCCACCTCGTGCGCCTCCTGGACTCCATTTTCGTGCGGGGTACTCCTTCTGGTCTGGAAAAAAATCATTATATATACTCCCGTTTGGTCTGACCCCTGCATCACACAGATTTCCTCTGTTTTTTGTTTCGAGCCTGTTCTCTGCCACAGATCTAGGTCAAGATGTCATCCCAGGAATCTGTTGGGGAGAACAATCTCCGTCGAATCTATGGAGAAGTTGATGCTGATCTGAAAAGGATGGAGGTCATGGAGGCTAAGGAGAGGCTACCTAAAGAAACCAAGGGCAAGGCTAACGAGAAGGATCAGGCATGGGACGAAGTGAAATCTATGCTCAACAAGGAAGAAGTTGACGAAGTGGATTTCCTCCAACCCTACCTCCACCTACTATCTCCATCTTTGATTGAACTCTTGAGGTTTTGTGAAACAACTCATGCTCGCAATACTTGTCTCACTCGTGAAGTTGTTTTGCTGGAAAAACATATCGCAGATCTCCAAGGTATAAATCAAAGATTAATGGCCCTCTTGGAGTCAAAGATTGCAACTCCACCACCATCACCACCAAAGGAGGACAACTGAGCATGGGTATGGGCAATCCCCTTGGCTTTTGCTAAGCTTGGGGGAGTTGCCCCGGTATCGTATCACCTTCACATCTTTTGCCTTTACCTTTTGCTTTAGTTTTCCTTTTCAGTTTTGTTTTTCTCTAGTAGAATAAAAGTCTTAGTGTTTTAGTCTTGAGTTTTGCTTTGTGTCACCCCGAATGTATTCGAGCTCGTGAGCCATATAATAAAGAGTGTCTTAGTTGAAGGGCTTCGCCTCTTGCCATGATCAAAAGAGTGAGAATAGAACAAAAGCATGAAAGATCATGTAATGATCGTATGAGAAGTGATGGCTTCACATATAAAAGGGATGATGATTGAAACTTGTTGAGGGTAGACAAACGTAGACCTTGGTCATGGTTGCAATTAATAGAAAGTAATAAAGAAGGAGAGGTTCACATATAAATATATCATCTCTGACACCATCTATGATTGTGAACACTCACTAAACTATTACATGCCTAGAAGTAGATGTTGGGCAAGGAAGACAACGTAATGAATTGTGTTTGCTTGGCTCCGAACAATGTTACATGATTAGAGATCCCTTAGCATGTGACGATTGCTTACACCTCATATTAGGCAAAACTTCCGCACCAAGTAGAGATACCACTTGTGCATCCATAAACCTTCAAACCAGTTTTGCCATGTGTGTCCACCATACCTACCTATGGATTGAATAAGATCCCTCGAGTAAGTTGTCATCGGTGCAAGCAATAAAAATTGCTCTCTAATATGTATAATCTATTAGTGCGTGGAAAATAAGCTTTGTACGAACCTGTGATGAGGAAGACATAAAAGCGGCAGACTGCATAATAAAGTTCTTTATCACAGGGGGCAATATAAAGTGACTTCCTCCGCACTAAGAGGACACGCATCCAAACCTTAAAAGCGCATGACAACCTATGCTTCCCTCTGCGAAGGGCCTTTCTTTTACCTTTACTTTTTGTCTTTGAAAGAGTCATGGTGATCTTCACGAATTCCTTATCTTGCCTTTATCTTGGCTACTCTCATAAGCTTGGGAAAGATCTATATTCATATGTCAACTTGGAGGTAGGCATTCACGAATTATTATTGTTGACATTACCCTCGAGGTAAGCAGTGGGGAGGCAAAACTGTAAGCCCGTATCTTTCTCTGTCTCCAGCTGAAACTTTGATCTCATGAGTACCACGTGAGTTGTAGCAATTGTAGAGAACGAAAGAATGATTGAGTATGTGGATTTGCTTTACAAGCTCTTATTTGACTCTTTCTGATGTTGTGATAAATTGCAATTGCTTCAATGACTAAAGGCTATCGGTTGTTACTTCTCCCTAAGGTTCTTGATCCATGCTTTACTTTGTGAAGGAATTATCACTTTAGCATGAGAGATTATATGTTGGTATTGTTGTTCTGATCTTGATCATGATGCATGCATGTTCATATCTTGTTTTGTCGACACCTCTCTCCCTAAACATGTGGACATATTTAGTGAGCTAGGCTTTCACTTGAGGACAAGCAAGGTCTAAGCTTGGGGGAGTTGATACGTCCATTTTGCATCATGTTTTCATGTCGACATTTATCGCTTCTTTGGCTGTTATTTCACTTCACGGTACAATTCTTATGCCTTTTCTCTCTTATTTTGCAAGGTTTACATGAAGAGGGAGAATACCGGCAACTGGAATTCTGGCCTGAAAGTGGAGCAAAGTTGAGATACCTATTCTGCGCAACTCCAAACACCGTAAAAATCAACGAGGATTTTTTACCCCGATTTATCAAAAATACTGGGCCAAAGAAGTGCCAGAGGGGCACCACGGGGTGCGCACAAGCCTGCACGACGAGGCCACCCCCCAGGCCGTGCCATCAGGGCTTGTGGGCAGCCCACTAGCCCACTTGCTCCCCTATTTTGCTATATGGATGGTTTCGTCCAGGAAAAAAATCAGAGAGGAGCTTTTTCGTGGTTTCGCCGCCGCCACGAGGCGGAACTTGAGCAGAACCAATCTAGAGCTCCGGCAGGACGATCCTGCTGGGGAAACTTCCCTCCCGGAGGGGGAAATCGTCACCATCGTCATCACCAACACTCCTCTCATCGGAGGGGACTCGTCACCATCAACATCTTCATCCGCACCATCTCATCTCCAAACCCTAGTTCATTACTTGTAACCAATCTCCCTCTCGCGATTCCGATTGGTACTTGTAAGGTTGCTAGTAGTGTTGGTTACTCTTTGTAGTTGATGCCAGTTGGATTACTTGGTGGAAGAGTTTATGTTCAGATCCTTGATGCTACTCATTACCTCTCTGGTCATGAATATGATTATGCTTTGTGAGTAGTTACTTTTGTTCCTGAGGACATGGGATAAGTCATGCTAATAGTAGTCATGTGAATTTGGTATTCATTCGGTAATTTGATATGTTGTATGTTATTTTCCTCTAGTGGTGTTATGTGAACGTCGACTACATAACACTTCACCATTATTTGGGCCTAGAGGAAGGTATTGGGAAGTAGTAAGTAGATGATGGGTTGCTAGAGTGACAGAAGCTTAAACCCTAGTTTATGCGTTGCTTCGTAAGGGGCTGATTTGGATCCACTAGTTTAATGCTATGGTTAGACTTTGTCTTAATTCTTCTTTCGTAGTTGCGGATTCTTGCAAGAGGGGTTAATCATATGTGGGATGCTTGTCCATGTAAGGGCAGTACCCAAGCGCCGGTCCACCCAAATATCAAACTATCACAGTAACGAACGCGAATCATATGAACATGATGAAACTAGCATGACAGAAATTCCTGTGTGTCCTCGGGAGCGTTTTTCCTCCTATTAGACTTTGTCCATGCTTGTCCCTTGCTACAAAAGGGATTGGGCCACTTTTCTGCACCGTTGCTACTTTTGTTACTTATTGCTTGCTACGAATCATCTCACCACAAAACCACTTGTTACCGACAACTTTAGTGCCTGCAGATTTTACCTTGCTGAAAACCACTTGTGAGATCCTTTTGCTCCTCATTGGGTTCGACACTCTTACTTATCGAAACGACTACAATTGATCCCCTATACTTGTGGGTCATCAGTGCTCTGCATTTATGTTTTGCAGTCTCAGAAAGAGCTAGCGAGATACCATATATTAGTACTGCTTCATGTTGTTTTGATTGAAGTGTTGACATTTGAGGCTTATTATTGTTTGGTCGCTAGTTGATTATGCCATTGATATGTGTTTACCGTGAGACCTAGATGTCATTTTCTTATGTGGTTTACTTGTGATCTTGCTAAAATTTTGGTTATGAGTTAGACATAGTTGCAACAACAAGATGAAACAGAGTTCGCCAAAGTTTTTATTTTGTCTCTTTCAGTTTGTCAACTGAATTGCTTGAGGACAAGCAAGGCTTTAAGCTTGGGGGAGTTGATACGTCTCCGTCGTATCTACTTTTCCGAACTCTTTTGCCCTTGTTTTGGACTCTAATTTGCATGATTTCAATGGAACTAACCCGGACTGATGGTGTTTTCAGCAGAATTGCCATGGTGTTGTTTTTGTGCAGAAATAAAAGTTCTCGGAATGTCCTGAAAATTTACGGAGAATTTTTCTGGAATAAAAGAAAAATACCTGCGCAAAGATCCATCGGAGGAGGTGGACCAGTGATACGTCCATTTTGCATCATGCTTTCATGTTGATATTTATCGCTTTATGGTCTGTTTTATTAATTTGTGGTACAATACTTAGAGCATCTCTAACAGCTGCCCTATATAGGGCAGTGTTGCAAAAACATGTCATATAGGGCAAAAAACGCCTAAAAACGGTCTCTAACGGCTGCCCTATCTTGGGCATTTGGCCAAAAAAAATTAGGGCAGTGATCTATATTTTGCCCAAGTGTTGTAAATATGGGGCAGCTAGCCTACTACCCCATATTTTCTGGCCAGGCGCGCGTGCGTCCAACTGCCACCGGAAGCTTCCCGCCCCGCCACGCGCCAATAAATCCCCATCCCAGCCGCCCGCTGCAGCACCAAATTCGCCGCCGCCCGTCCACCTCCTGCCGCCAACCACCCGCCATCGTCCCCCCTCCCCCCAATCGCCGCCCCCTGCCCCCAATCGCCACCCGCCGCCGTCGTTCCCCCTCTTCCGCCATGGCTCCGCGCCGCCGCCTGAGCTCCGGCTTCTTTGGCGTGCGGGAGCGCCCCTCCGGCCGATTCACAGCGGAGATCACCACCGATGGAGTTCGATGGTGTATAGGGACATTCGACTCCGCCGAGCTCGCCGCACGCGCGTATGATGCGACGGCGATACGATTCGGCCGGCCACGGCGGGACCTCAACTTCCCCGACAACGAACGCGAATACGCGTTGTGGCTGGCGCCGTCGTTGCACTTCGTCGTCGTGATGGACGGACACGAGCACCGCCGCCAGCAGTGGCGCGAGCGCCAGAACCTGCGGGCGGCGCAGATCGACGAGCTACGCATGGAGACGCTCCACCGCGACCACCCGAGCTCGTGCACGGGGAGCTCGACTTCTTCGCCGGGCGGAAGAAAAGAAGGCCGCCGTCGCCCAAGCCGACCGTGCGGAGCCGTCCGCTCCACCGCCGCCGCCTACGAACCGCATCAATGTCGGGTCCTCGTCGTCGTCGTCATCGCTCGGCTCCTCGTTCTGGGACTCCGACTCCGACGCGCACGTCCTGGACTAGGCGCCGCCGTCGATTAGTCGTCGTTAGGTTAAAATTAGGTTTAATTTTATCGCCGTTCTGTTGTTCGTCTGTCGAACTTGTATCTGCTATCTGTCGAAATATAGCCGTATGAATTTAAATTTCGCATTGGAGATGCATTTGGGGCAGCTGTTGGAGCAACGCACTGCCCTATCTTAGGCTGCTGGTAAATCAACAGATGTTTCAGTGTCCTATACTGAGATTTTGGCTGCCCTATATTCAAAAAATTGCTGCCCTATCTTGGGCAGCTGTTAGAGATGCTCTTATGCCTTTTCTCTCTTATTTTGCAAGGTTTATTTGAAGAGGGAGAATACCGGCAACTGGAATTATGGACTGGAAAAGGAGCAAGTTTGAGTCCTCTATTCTGCGCAACTCCAAATGCCCTGAAAATCAACGTGGAATTTTTTGGGAATATATCAAAAATACTAGGCGAAAGAAGTGCTAGAGGGGAGCTGCCAGGGGCCCACAAGCCTGGTAGCCGCCACCCCCTGGCGGCGGCTACACGGCTTGTGGGCACCCTGGTAGCCCACTGCCCCCCCCCCCTCTTTTGTTGTATGAAGGGTTTCGTCCAGGAAAAAACCAGGGTGGAGCTTTTTCGTGGATTCTCCGCCGCCACGAGGCGGAACTTGAGCAGAACAATTCTAGAGCTCCGGCAGGACGATCCTGCCGGGGAAACTTCCCTCCCGGAGGTGGAAATCGTCGCCATCGTCATCACCAACACTCCTCTCATCAGAGGGGAGTCATCTCCATCAACATCTTCATCAGCACCATCTCCTCTCCAAACCCTAGTTCATCTCTTGTAACGAATCTCCGTCTCGCGACTCCGATTGGTACTTGTAAGGTTGCTAGTAGTGTTGATTACTCTTTGTAGTTGATGCTAGCTGGATTACTTGGTGGAAGAGTTTATGTTCAGATCCTTGATGCTACTCATTCCGAGGCCTACGGAGGACACCATGCTGGAGACAAAACTGCTCATAAGGTATTGCAATCAGGTTTCTATTGGCCCACTCTCTTTAAGGATGCTCGTAAGTTTGTCTTGTCTTGTGACGAATGCCAAAGAATAGGGAATACCAATAAGCGTCAGGGAATGTCTATGAACTATTCACTTGTCATTGACCCATTTGATGTCTGGGGCTTTGATTATATGGGACCTTTGCCGAGTTCCAATGGGTATACTCACATCTTAGTTCCTGTGGATTATGTCACTAAGTGGGTAGAAGCTATCCCCACTAGAAATGCTGATCACCACACCTCTATTAAGATGCTTAAAGAAGTCATTTTCTCAAGATTTAGAGTCCCTAGATATCTAATTACTGATGCCGGTTCACACTTCATTCATGGTGTTTGCCGCAAGATGCTCGCTAAGTATGATGTCAACCGTAGAGTTGCATCTCCTTATCATCCTCAGTCTAGTGGTCAAGTGGAGTTGAGTAATAGGGAGATCAAATTGATCTTACGAAAGACCGTCAATAGATCTCGAAAGAATTGGTCCACCAAACTTGACAATGCACTATGGGCTTATACGACTGCTTATAAGAATCCCATGGGCATGTCGTCGTACAAAATGGTTTACGGTAAGGCCTGTCATTTACCTCTTGAGCTTTAACACAAAGCTTATTGGGCAATCAAAGAGCTCTACTTCCATTTCAAACTTGCCGGTGAGAAGCAGTTGTTTGATATCAGCTCATTAGATGAATGGAGGGCCCAGGCATATGAGAATGCCAAGTTGTTCAAGGAAAAGGTTAAGAGATGGCACGATAAAAGAATACAAAAACGGGAGTTCAATGTAGGTGATTATGTCCTGCTATATAATTCTCCTTTAAGATTCTTCGTAGGCAAGCTTCTCTCTAAATGGGAAGGTCCCTACGTTGTCGAGGAAGTATATCGTTTCGGTGCCATCAAAATCAATAACACGAAGGTAATTTTCCTAGAGTGGTAAATGGGCAAAGAATCAAGCATTACATCTCTGGTACTCCCATAAATGTTGAGACCAATATCATCAATATCATAACTCCAGAGGAGTACATAAGGGATGTTTATCAGCCTGTTTCAGACCCTGAAAACGAAGAGGTATGTGTTTCGGTAAGTAATTGGACTCCCAAACTTTTCCAATAGGAAATTTTCTATGTTTTGGAATTTATGGAAAATTAGAAAAATAAAAAGCAGTCCGGAGAGCGCACGAGGCGGCCACAAGCTTGGTTGCCGTGGCCTCCCCCCTGGCCGCGGCAACAGGGCTTGTGGGCACCTCGTGTGCCTCCCGGACTCCGTTTTCTTGTGGAGCACTCCTTCTGGTCCAAAAAAATTATTATATATACGCCCGAGGGTTTTGATCTCTGTATCGCACAGTTTTCCTCTGTTTTCGTTTCGAGCCTGTTTCTGCCGCAGATCTAGGTCAAGATGTCTTCTCAGGATTCAGAGGGGGAGAGCTATGTGGCTGACTACCTTGCTAACCCCAAGGTCTATGGGGACTTGGAACCATATGGCTGGACCACTGACGAGGAAGAGGACTATGAGCCCAAGGGGAAGGAACAAATGAGTTCCGATGAAGAGGAGGCTCCTCTACCTCAACCTGGACGCACTCATGTGGAGTTCAAGAAGTCAAGCCTCCCTGATCAAAGGAAGAAGCCTAAGACCTTGTTTATCCCTTATCGTTTCTTGTACGAGAGTAAGCAGGAACTTTGCCATAGAGTGTTGAAGCTTGAGGAGGAAAATGACGATCTGAGGGAGCAGAACTTTATGCTCAAGTGGAAATAAACAAGCTCAAGACTGCTTCAACGACTCCACCACCATCACCACCAAAGGAAGACAACTAAGCATTGGTATGGGCAACTCCCTTGGCTTATGCCAAGCTTGGGGGAGTTGCCCTGGTATCGTATCACCTTTATATCTTTTGCTTTTACCTTTGTTTTAGTTCTTTCCTGTTCAGTCTTTATTTCTTCTCTTAGTGGAATAAGTCTTTAGTGTTTAGTTTGAGTCTTTTGCCTTGTGTCTCCCCCAATATATTCGAGCTTGCGAGCTATATAATAAAGAGTATCTTAGTCAAGGGCTTTGTTTTGTGCCGTGATCAAAAGTATGAAAAGAAAGATAGCATGAAAGATCATGAGATGATCTTATGGAAAGTGATAGCTTCACATATAACAAGTATGATGATTGAAACTTGTCGAGAGTAGACCAACATAGACCTCAGTCATTGTTGCAATTAATAAGAAGTAATAAGGAAAGAGAGGTTCACATATAAATATATCATCTTAGACACTTTCTATAATTGTGAGCACTCACCAAACTATTACATGCTTAGAAGTAGATGTTGGACAAGGAAGACAACATAATGAATTGTGTTTGCTTGGTTCCAAACAATGTTATATGATTAGAGATCCCTTAGCATGTGACGATTGCTTCCACCTCACATTAGCCAAAACTCCCGCACCAAGTAGAGATACTACTTGTGCATCCATAAACCTTCAACCCAGTTTTGCCATGAGTGTCCACCATACCTACCTATGGAATGAATAAGATCCCTCAAGTAAGCTGTCATCGGTGCAAGCAATAAAAATTGCTCTCTAATATGTATGATCTATTAGTGTGTGGAAAATAAGCTTTGTACGAACCTATGATGAGGAAGAATTAAAAGCGACAGACTACATAATAAAGTTCTTTATCACAGGAGGCAATATAAAGTGACGTTCCTCCGCACTAAGAGGACACGCATCCAAACCTCAAAAGCGCATGAAAACCTGTGCTTCCCTCTGCGAAGGGCCTATCTTGTACCTTTACTTTTTGCCCTTGTAGGAGTCATGGTGATCTTCACCAATTCCTTTTTTTAGCATTTTTATTGGTGAACGTCATATGCTTGGGAAAGATCTATATTCATATATCAACTTGGAGTTGAGTACTTATGCTTTATTATTGTTGACTTTACCCTTGAGGTAAATGGTTGGGAGGAAAAATTATAAGCCCCTATCTTTCTCTGTGTCCAACTAAAACATTGATATCATGAGTACCACGTGAGTTGTAACAATTGTGGAAAACAAAAGAGATGATTGAGTATGTGGATTTGCCTTACAAGCTCTTATTTGACTCTTTTTGATGTTATGATAAATTGCAATTGCTTCAATGTCTATGGACTGTTGTTGGCTACTTCTCGGTAAGGTTTTTGTTTCATACTTTGCTTTGTGAAGGAATTGTTACTTTCCCATAAGAATCTCTATGATGTATTGATGTTCAATGTGTGATCATGATGCCCTCATGTCTGTATTATGTTTTATCGACACCTTCATCCCTAAACATGTGGACATGTTTGGGGTCTTGGTTTTCGCTTGAGGACAAGCAAGGTCTAAGCTTGGGGGAGTTGATACGTCCATTTTGCATCATGCTTTCATGTTGATATTTATCGCTTTATGGACTGTTATTATACTTTGTGGAACCTTACTTATGCCTTTTCTCTCTTATTTTGCAAGGTTTATTTGAAGAGGGAGATTACCGACAGCTGGAATTCTGGACTGGAAAAGGAGAAAGTCTGAGTCCTCTATTCTGCGCAACTCCAAATGCCCTGAAAATCAACGTGGATTTTTTTTTGGAATATATAAAAATTACTGGGCGAAAGAAGCGTCATAGGGGAGCAGCCAGGGGCCCACAAGCCTGGTTGCTGCGGCCTACCCCCCTGGCTGCGACAACAGGGCTTGTGGGCACCCTGGTGGCCCACTGGCCCCCCTCTTTTGCTATATGAAGGGTTTCGTCCAGAAAAAAACACGGTGGAGCTTTTTCATGGATTCGCCGCCGCCACGAGGCGGAACTTGAGCAGATCCAATCTTGAGCTCCGGCAGGACGATCCTGCGGGGGAAACTTCCCTCCCGGAGGGGGAAATTGTCGCCATCGTCATCACCAACACTCCTCTCGTCGGAGGGGAGTCATCTCCATCAACATCTTCATCAGCACCATCTCCTCTCCAAACCCTAGTTCATGTCTTGTAACCAATCTCCATCTCGCAACTCCGATTGGTACTTGTAAGGTTGCTAGTAGTGTTGATTACTCTTTGTAGTTGATGCTAGATGGATTACTTGGTGGAAGAGTTTATGTTCAGATCCTTGATGCTACTCATTACACCTCTGATCATGATTATGATTATGCTTTCTGAGTAGTTACTTTTGTTCCTGAGGACATGGGATAAGTCATGCTGATAATAGTCATGTGAATTTGGTATTCGTTCGGTATTTTGATATGTTGTATGTTGTTTTTCCTCTAGTGGTGTTATGTGAACGTCAACTACATAACACTTCACCATATTTGGGCCTAGAGGAAGGCATTGGGGAGTAGTAAGTAGATGATGGGTTGCTAGAGTGACAGAAGCTTAAACCCCAGTCTATGCGTTGCTTCGTAAGGGGCTGATTTGGATCCACTAGTTTAATGCTATGGTTAGACATTGTCTTAATTCTTATTTCGTAGTTGCGGATGCTTGCGAGAGGGGTTAATCATAAGTGGGATGCTTGTCCAAGTAAGGGCAGTACCCAAGCGCCGGTCCACCCACATATCAAACTATCAAAGTAACGAACGTGAATCATATGAACATGATGCTACTACTTATTACTTGTTACTTTTCGCTTGCTACGTTTCACCTCACTACACCATCACTTGTTACCGCTACTTTCAGTGCTTGCAGTTATTACCTTGCTAAAAACCGTTTATCAGAGCATTCTCCTCCTCCTTGGGTTCGACACTCTTACTTATCGAAAGGACTACGATTGATCCCCTATACTTGTCGGTCATCATATGGCACGTAGAGATTCTGTCTTCATTTTGTTGATGCTAATCATGCAGGTAATATCTAAACCTCCTGAGTCGACCATATATCGAGTCTTGTCAGTATGTCACCTTAACCCTTCGTGTTGTCATAGGTGTTCCTGAAAAGGAATATGATTTAGTAGTAGGTAAACCTATTACCAGGTACACAACAAGTAGAGAGGCCGGGATGAAGGTATCCGGGGCACTGGACTAAATCAAGTCATCCGGTCAGGGGGCATGGGTGTTTCCGGTCTGGGACCGAGAGGGAATGGCCCTTCCCTATTAGCGCGCGGTATAAATTTGAACCCATACTATTTGAGGTTGGAGCCTCCCCGTCTTATGGTTCTTCTATGGCAGCGTAGTCCGAGTGATATCGGTCTTCGTGGGAGAAGACTGGATGTGTAATGGTTTTGAGTGTTTACTTCTGAGATACCGCACGCGGAATTAGTCTGAGTGACTATTGAAACCTGTGGGCTGTGGGTAAAGAGTACACCCCGTGCAGAGTAAAAACTATTCGAGTAGCCGTGTCCATGGTCAAGGACGACTGGTTGACTAGTCAAGTGTCGGTCTGAGTGTCGGTCTTTGGAGGTACTTAAAGAAACATAAGACTAAACAGGAAATATGGTGGATGATCATAAACATCATTTTCTATGGAATAACCCCTATGATTATGATTTTTGAATATCCCTGGGACGGTCCTACCTCCTGGATATTCTTTATTTATTATAATATAAGCCCTTTATGTGGTGTCGCTGAGATGCCCGAGTGTGGCATGTTTGTTATTTCATCCGTTACTTTTAATCTTATTGATTGCTTATTAAATTCTCAGTATGATTATATTTTCATTACTAGTACTTGAGAAGTACTTCTGGGTTGTCGAAGTATTGTGGCATTATTATAAGTAACCCTGCCAAATTATGTTTGTTTCATGATGTTTGCGAGTACATTCAAAGTACTCACTGGCTTGTCCCTGGCTATTGTCTTGGCCAGATTGCGTGCTTGGAGAGGAGGAGCTTGGCGATAAACCCGGAACCTAGGCACCGAAGACAGCAACCGCGTGAGATAGGAATTATCCAGGTCAACTATTCATGTGGGAAATGGAGTCCCATAGACGCTTGAGACCCCCGAACCGCTTCCGCCATCAACCATTAGAAACCTTTTGATGTATTCTATGGACCACCTCAGTCTTGTACTTCAAGTTTGTATTTTTGCTTGGACATATGTATCAAGGATTCATGCACCAGCTAACAGAATTCCTGGGGCTGGAATGCACAAGGGCCATTTTGAAGGGAAATTAAAATCCCCGAAAATCCGGTCTTGGCAACCTTGGTATCAGAGCCAGGCTCACCATTGGCTAATCCTATCTTAGTCGGGTCAATAAACCTAGGAAACCACCCAGTCAAGCCTGCCCAAACCAATAGCCCAAATAATGATCGCCAACACCTTTAGGCAAATCGGTGCCCAACCTATCAGATTAGCCCTGTGGCCACACGCCCGTGACCCCCGACCAATTTGTCCTTTCTCGCAATCTTGCGAGAGAAGACTCCGTTTTCCATTTCTATAAAGGGAACGATTGCATAGCATAGCACATCACAACCACTACCACCTCAAGATGCCAGGCCCCATTGTCCATAATGAGACCAGTTCTGCGGACCAAGGAGGCTTTGTAGCCATCCTAGCCAACCTGACCCGTCGTGCCTTTGCCATGGAAGAGCCTCCGGAGTATGTTGTATACCAAGAGCGCACGAGTGATGCCATTCGTCATTTCTAGGCCACGGTAGACATTTATGGCAGGAGTGTCACCCAAGAGCGTCCCCATCGGTTCACCGGAAGGACAACTTCCTACGAGCCCGAAGCCATCTAGTTGGCAGCCCGAGAGATAATAGTTCAACTCCTGCACATGTCGCCAGGAGTTAAGTGTCGCTCTCTCTACTACTACCCTAGTCGTGAAGGTTTGGGTAGGCCAATCCAAGTTGCAAGTGGAGACCATGAGACCGACCCCGCCCTGTTGCACCTTGTGCGCTACCTGAGACCGCAAGAGGCACTGTACGCTCAGGTCACCCTCAACCTACTTGCAGCTTGTGAGAGTTCGCCCGTCTTGACCCAAGGAGGAGATAAGTGGAGCCCGACGCCATCAACCCTGTAGTGCTGTTTGGGACACCGATTGAGCTCCAGAGGTTTGTCCCAGCTGCTGACCCAAATCATGCACCTATCTCCCCTGAGGAGCTTCACCACATTTTGGGGATTCCCACCAACGGAACGATAGCCACAGCACCCCGCAATGGACACCACCGCTACCCCAACCTTCTAGCTCCACCTCCCTCCCCGAGCAACCGTGACGCCGTAGTTCCATCAAAATCGACGTCCACAAGACCCGCTCACCTAGATGTAAACAAAGTAGACTAAGCCTTAACCCTGCTTTAGAATTCTCTTGCGTGTAATGTATGAGCTGGTATTAGCATAAAAATAAATGGGCAAGATGTTTTTGTACCATTATTTTTATAAGCACCACAGATAATCATATGTGTATGCTTTTGAGTTGCATAACTATAATTGGACCTAACGGGAAGCCGATTCCCAACCGACCACCACAGTAATATGTCACATTTCATGGAATCTTATCTGTGGCCTTGACCGAACCACGTTAGGGCAAAGCCAACCCCTGAGGCCAACCCAACCTACGGCTTGTGTCCCAACCCTGCCTATGTAAGAGTCACCCAGTGATCTTTCCAGCATCCCTCACCTTGTGAAGTGCATTCACTGCTTTCTTCCATGCTGCCCCAAGGGAGTTACCGAAGAACTCCGGATGCAACTATGGGCACTTTTGTTAAAGTATTGTGGGATTTTACCCGCGGTACCATGGGTTCTCCGCTTCCACCCCAGTACGAGTTGTTCAAATCAAGGATCACTTTCACTACCTCGAAATATTGGGTAGTTGTGCAGATTTTCCGAATGGACCCTAACCAAGACCCCACGGAAATCTGCTTTAGCGGAAAATCTATGCCTACCCTGGAAATGGCCATAGAGGTTGTTGCCTACGAAGCGGTTACTCGTCTTTGATATGCAGTACCATATACCAATGAAAGGGGGTACTGTTATTTTTCAAGTCGTGGAGTGCCCGGAGGGGCAGCGTCTTTTCCGCGAACCCGTTCAGAGAGAGACCCCATGTTGATCAAGCTCGTGCAATATGTCATCGCTCAAGAGCGCTTGACACATCACGTGATGGATTTTCTCCATAGCCTCGCCATCCAAAACCCTCAAATCACGATTGGCGAACCCATGAGGATAGACCCAGCAGGACGCGTTTTGCGACTCCTCCAACCGCTCGCCCGTGAAGACGAAGTAGATATTCCACTGCGAGGAATATTCCCTCATGACCGTTAGATTTTTCTTTTGCGTCTTTCGTAAACGCCTTGCTGTATCTCCTAGTATAGTTATGCTTGTGTAATGTGATGGTTGTACCTTGCCTTGTATATTACTGCATGCACGTGTTTTATTTTAGTTGTGTGATCGCAGCGAATTTTGCCTTGAATTGCTTTTCTTGGGATGACCCTTGCATGATTATTTTTCCTAATAGAACTCCTGCAGCAAAAATATTTTTTTTTAAACAAGATTTCATTCGCATGCGAGTCGGCTCACAATCACGCTCGTTCTACCAATGCACTAAGATCAGAACCACACACACAGAACCCTAGATAATTGCCTCGCTAACACCACGGTTTCCCTGAAAGGAATACACTGTGGGTATTTTAATTTTGCAAAAGTGCTACGAACACACTGGCGGCCACCCCCTGCATTTTTGGGTGTGCCTAGTCTTCGTGTTCACCACCACTGCGGAGAGCCGCCACCCGACCAGCGGCATCGCGATGATCATCCTGGATCATCATGCATAGGAGCATTGAGAACTCGTTCAACACCGCCCTTATTCCAGCCAGCAGGACTATCATCCACCCCGGGTGCTCGTCCACCATAGGAGCCGCGCTTCGAGCTCCTTCAAGCAGAGAGGAAGAGGAGGAGGAAGCAGGAAGAGTGAGGCCGAGTGTGAGGTAGAGGAGAGAATGACGCGGCCATTTTATAGCCTGAGATCAGTGCGCGATGGACGCAGTCCACCAGCGCCGCTCGTCGTTCGATCGCCGGTATTTGGAAACGAGTCCGTGAGCAGTGCAGACAAAGCACTGGCCCGCGAAGCGCGTGCACGCTGCGCCGGCAGCTAGCACACCGCGCACTACCATGGTACGGACCTAGACGCCTACGAGCTAGACGCCACACACGGAGAAAGCAGCGGAGAGCGAGAGAGAGAGGAAAGAAGAGAGCCGGAGGAAGAAGAGGAGACTGACAGAGGGCCCTGGGCCAACCTATTAGCGAGAGAGAGCACTATGCACTCGGGTGCAACAAGCACAAATTCAGAAATTGGAAATTTTCCTTTTTCAAAAAATTTGTCGTAACCATCTGTAGCAACACCTCATTCTCCCCAAACATAGCAATAGTCTGTATCCCCGGTACCACCATAGTTGCACCAATTATCATTGTTACTATACCTCGTGGAGTAATTATTTTCGTGTAGATACTGCACTATGGTAGGAGTTTATATTTTGCAACGTCCCTAACAAATCTCGAGGACGAGATTTTCTTAAGGGGGTAGAGTTTGTAACACCCCAAAATTTTGGGCATGATTTTTAATTATTTAAAATTGTCCTTGGTGATTTAAAAAAATTATCTTGGATTTTCTGCTGTTCTCACGCCCCTTCCTTATTTTATTTTATAAAAGGATTTCTTTCTTAAGTAGGAGTTTCTGAGAGATATTATTGATTTGAGTGTTGCCTCAAATATTCTTCTTATTATTTCCAAATCCAATGAGGCATTTTTGTAATATTTCTTTAAGGTTCATTTATTCAAAAATTTACCTCTAAATACTTTAAAGGCCTAATTTGAAATACAACCATCTGATAACTTATTTTAAAGGTTTCACAAAAACTTGATAATAACCTCATATGTTTTTGGATCACTTTTATGCAATAACCTAGCTGAGTGTTTTGGAAAAATTATGCTCATTATCTTGTTTTCTATTCTGGTCCAATTTGGTGTTTTGTACTACAATCCCTAGGTATAAGTCTTCTAAAATTCTACAAAAATTTGTAGTGGTCAAGGGGTTCATATACATAAGTTTTATGCAAAAACATATATTGGTCTTTTGAAAATTTTGAGCACTACTTCTCATTTTCCGTTATGGACCAAATTTGCAATTTGCACTGCAACCCAGTTATTTGCTTTTCCAATGCCTTTGGAAACTTTTGTGCTTATAGTAGACCCTGCAAAACCCTTAAGTACTAGATTTCAGCCCCATCTAATTTGTTTAAGACCCTATTGTAGCATCATTTAGTTTCTGTCCAAAAATGGACTTTTGCTAGTATTGCATTAGGAAGTTTTTGTCTTGACAAATCTACCTATGTCATCATTGGTTGCATCCAAGGAGACCCCAATCTGGAAGTTTTGGTGGCTAGAAAGCATCCCTAAATGCCCATGGCATTCTGTCAAACACCTGGTGTCCGTGACTAGATTTGACAAGCCCTTTAATTTGTGTGGTGGAGTTAGACCTAGGACCTAACCAGCATGTCCATTAACCCTTTGCCACCCCCATTAGTGGATCTCGAGTTTTGTAGCTGCACCCAGAGTCCGTGGCATGCCCTGTTATTCTGTCGAGCACATAGCGGGCATGCCAACATCACGCTCTAGAGCGCACGTTTTGCTGGCAGAGCACCCGAGCCGCCGCGTCCTCTCTAACCGCACGTGCGGCCCTTGCTCGCTCCAATTTAGCGAGTGCGCTTCGTCTTCCCCAGCTCCGGTGCCTGCACCCGTCGTTGTGCCTCGAGTCGATTCGGCTAAGCCGAAGCAATCTAGGCCCACATGAGCCCACCCTCGATCCATCCTCAAACTCCTGTAGCTGACCCACCCCTCGGAACGCGCCTAGAGCTCCCCTTGCTAGCACCTCGTCGGACCAGAAGCTCCCTCCCCTGTGCAGGAAGGGATGCGCTCTCTCGAGCTCCGCTGCGTCCCCAAGTCCCAAAAATGGATGCGCCTTAGTCTCTTGAGCAGATGCATAGCTTGAGTTTAGCTTGAGATCCTCCGTGTCACCGGCAATTGCCGCCGGAGTGAGCTCCTTGCTCACTGTCAGCGTGCACGGGAGGAAGAAGGAGGACCCGACAGATGGGTCCTATCTGTCGGTGAGTGGGCTGGTTACCTCAGTCACGCCCCCGCGTGAGTGCACTTCCCCCTCGGGAAGGGGTAGTCGGCCTCGTATGTCTCCCCCTTTCGAAGACGCATTTTGATCCGAAACATTTTCTTTTCTGTTTTGTTTTTAAAACAGATCTTTGACCCGACTTTGACTGGCCACATCTTTTAAAATAAAACTCCAATTAAGTTGATTCTTTTTCTCACCTCTTTCAAATTTTGTCTAGTTTATTTTAGTATTTATTGGGAAATTTTCTAAGAGAACTATTTGTACTGTTTTTATATTGTGTGTTAATTAGAATATTTTCAAAAATAGGTCATGGAGAGAGGAGCAAAAACTTGCAAAAGTTTTAGAGTGAACCCTACCTCTCTACACTTGGAAGGAAAGCATTCTGAACCTACATCTATATTGGTTGTGTGTGGGTTGCTTGATGAGAATTACTTTATGGTTATGCTAAACATGTGGTGTTATTTTATGTGACAATCATGCTTGTGGCTTCATGATTTGAAAGTAAAGTTGTTACATTTGAGATGCATGGGACAGCAGTCACACCTTCCTACCATACATGTCTACAGGATGGGATTCGGTTAAAGTCGGTGTCTTGTGGAGACACGGCCATGGGACTGGCATCTCGTGGGACGAGAGTGGTCAGCAAGGCATGTTAGGGTATGACAGGTGGTGATTCTGTTTGCATTTTGTTGATGCTAATCATGCAGTCGACCGTAGATCGAGTCTTGTCAGTATGTCACCTTAACCCATCGTGCTGTCACAGGTCTTCCTGGAAAGGAATATGGTTTAGTAGGAGGTAAACCTATTACCAGGTACACACCAAGTAGAGAGGACGGGATGAAGGTATCCTGGGCACTGGACTAAATCCAGTCATCCGGTCAGGGGGCATGGGTGTTTCCGGTCTGGGACCGAGAGGGAATGGCCCTTCCCTATTAGCACGCGGTATAAATTTGATCCCATGCTAGTCGAGGTTGGAGCCTCCCCGTCTAATGGTTCTTCTTTGGCAGCGTAGTCCGAGTGATATCGGTCTTCACGGTAGAAGAATGGGTGTGTAATGGTTCTGAGTGTTTACTTCTGAGATAACATATGCGGAATTAGTCCGAGTGACTACTAAAACCCGTGGGTTGTGGGTAAAGAGTACACCCTCTGCATAGTCAAAACTATTCGACTAGCCGTGTCCACGGTCAAGGACGACTGGTTGACTAGTCAACTGTCGGTCTCATTGTCGGTCTTCGGAGGTAGTTAAAGAAACATGAGACTAAACAGGAAATATGGTGGATGATTATAAACATTATTTTCTATGGACTAACCCCTATGATTATGATTGTTGAATATCCCTGGGTCGGTCCTATCTCCTGGATATTCTTTATTTATTATCATATAAGCCCTTTATGTGGTGTCTCTCAGACGCCCGATTGTGGCATGTTTGTTATTT
This sequence comes from Hordeum vulgare subsp. vulgare, assembly GCF_904849725.1. Taxonomy (NCBI): domain Eukaryota; kingdom Viridiplantae; phylum Streptophyta; class Magnoliopsida; order Poales; family Poaceae; genus Hordeum; species Hordeum vulgare. Next base: position 229,852,468 of record NC_058518.1, on the reverse strand, counting down.
CATCCGTTAAATTCTCGGTATGATTGTATTTTCATTACTAGTACTTGAGAAGTACTTCTGGGTTGTCGAAGTATTGTGGCATTATTAAAATTACCCCTGCAAAATTATGATTGTTTCATGATGTTTGCGAGTACATTCAAAGTACTCACTGGCTTGTCCCTGGCTATTGTCTTGGCCAGATTACGTGCTTGGAGAGGAGGAGTTTGGCGATAGACCTGGAACCTAGGCACCGAAGACAGCAACCGTGTGAGATAGGAATTATCCAGGTCAGCTGTTCCTGTGGGAAATGGAGTCCCATAGATGTTGGAGACCCCCGAACCGCTTCCGCCATCAACCATTAGAAACCTTTTCATGTACTCTATGGACCACCTCGGTCTTATACTTCACGTTTGTGTTTTTGCTTGGACATATGTATCAAGGATTCATGCACTAGCTAATAGAATTCCTGGGGCTGGAATGCACAAGGGCCATTTTGAAGGGAAATTAAAATCCCCAAAAATCTGGTCCTGACACGACCCTAGGGCTCCATGGCCCAAGTGAGGAGGCAAAGCAGCCCCTGGTGGTCTGGTCGAAGCCACCTCTAAGGGGCCATGTGGCTGGATTAGGAGATAAGGAAAAAAGACAAAAGGTGGAAAAGGTTTCCAAGTGGAAGGGGAATCCTACTAGGAGTAGGATTGGAGGAGGACTCCTCCTCTCCTCCCAAGTCGGCCAAGCCAAAGGGGCAGCCCTAGGGCTGCCGGCCTCCCTCCTCTCCTCCTATATATACTAGAGCTTTTGAAGGGTTTTAGAGACACAACAATTAGCCATGTGCTACCCTCACTCTAGATTTGTTTCTCCTCTAGTCAAGTTTTCAACGGTTCTTAGGCGAAGCCCTGCTGGACTAGCTCCACCACCATCGGCGTCACGACGTCGCACTGCCGGAGAACTCATCTACCTCTCCGCCCCCTCTTGCAGGATCAAGAAGGCGGAGATCATCGTCGAGCTGTATGTGTGCTGAACGCGGAGGTGCCGTCCGTTCGGCGCTAGATTAGGACGGGTCGTGGGACGACGACAATTTGGATCGCGAAGAAGTTGCACTACATCAACCGCGTTTCTTAACGCTTCCCGCTTAGAGATCTACAAGTGTATGTGGATCTTATATCCCTCTTGTAGATGATCATCACCATTATAGGTCTTCGTGTGCATAGGAAAAGTTTTGTTTCCCATGCGACGTTCCCCAATAGCCCCGTCCCCTGCCCCTGCCACGCCCGCAAACAAAAACCCTCCAGCGGCTAGTCAGGCCGCCATGAGCCATCGACGGGGAGCACCCACGTCCTCCACGAGGTGCCTCGAGTGTGTCCACATGCGTGCAAGGGATGCCTCTCCCCTTTGCTGGTTGTTGCACACCCGCTCCCCTCTTCATGGACGTCTCCCACTCGGCGGCAGAGGACCTCTTCACTCGCGCCATCACCGCGACAACGATGAGTGGGGATGAAGAATAAGGGCGTGGAGGTAAGGGCAGGAGGCCCCTCCACCCTGCCCTTATATGGAGCCTTTGAGCGAGCATTTAATCTACGCCGCCTCGCACGCGTCCCATGGGTGGAAGATTAACAGGGGCAATAATGGCCCTGCGCTGTGTGTAGGGTTTATGTCAGCGCTAGACGGGTACCGAGGCGACATGGGAAGCAGGAGCACCCAACGCCGCGTGTTGCACCCAACTCTTCGGCAGAAAAGACCCACGCCGTTCTGTTTCCCACAACCGGATAAGGCACGTCTAGTGCACGCCCGCTGGCTATGCCGCTAAGCCCGAGGGATCGAAGAAGTCCAAGGGAGAGCTTGAATTCTCACAGCATGCGTTGTAGATTGTGAGAAGCTCGTCGCCATGCTGCATGGACAAGGCCCTCACGAAGACATTAGCCTCGTGAGGCTTCTGCGAGAAACCAGCATCAAGGACGTCGAGGTGCCCCCATGAGGCTGCGGCAAGAAGACGTTCTGGGGGCTTCACGGGAAGGACGACCAAGGCAGCGTGGGGCAGCAACCTGGCCAAGCAAGGGCAAGCACTAATATGAGCTCGAGGGCTGCTCTCCCGAGGCCTCATCATGCATCGGAGAAGAAGGCTTTGGGAGACCGGCATCGATGGACCCCCGGCAAGGACACAGGACACGCACAAGGTGCAGCAAAGGACTTCGCGAAGGGAACAAGGAAACACGAAGCATAATGGGAACCACTACCCAAACAAAGGTATATTACATAATGTCTGACACCCCTTACAGGGCCGGGTGATTCCTGATGCAACAGGAAAGGAAAGGAAAATTCTAGGCGGAGGAGGCGTTGTCCTCGTCGTGGCCCCTGGAGGCCCCAGCGTCGGGGCTGCCGCTCCCCTTGGAAGGCGCCGCTTCGATGAACCGCCCCACCAGGGACTCCACGTGCTCGTGCACCTCATCCCTAAGGCGCTCCTGGAGGTCCGTGGGCATCGGATCCATCATGCGGGGAGGACAAACGTGGGGTCGCGGTGGCTTAAGTTCGAGAAAACGCGCGTCAGTGCGTCGTCTAGGAGGTCGCGCGCGCTGGACTCAATGTCGTCGTCCACCTTGGAGATGCCCGACTCCAGCGCCTCCATCACCTTGAGGAAGAAGTCAAGGTAGCCCTCGTCACCATGCGCGTGAGGTAGTGGCGGGATGTCCGTGACAAAGCGTGTTGTTCGCACGGAGGGTGAGATCCACGAACTGCTTGGCACGCTGCGCCTCCATCATCTTGTGTGTGCCGCGTCGTCGTTAGCCACCTACAGGATGTCAACAGCTTCTTCGACCTGGGCCTGGAGTGCAGCCAGGTCCTCCTTAGCGTCCTCCTCGCCCCTAAGGGCGGCCTCGAGAGCAGTTTGAGCATCGCGCAGATGGCCCTAAAGTGTGCCTGCTTCCCCGTGAAGCGCGTCACACCTCAGCTGGAGGTGGTTCTCCTGTCGGGGGAGCTCATCACAATATTCTTCCACGGCGGCCACTCGCTCCCGGGCCATCCTCGCCTCTACTTAGGCCAGCGCTTCCTCGCGCATCGCCATAAAGGTGGCCTTGTCTACAAGCATGTGCGTCTCCAGGGTCTCGAGGCACTCTCGCTCCGCCTCCTAATCATAGGCGGTCCGGGCGGCCTCTCGCTTCCGGAGAGCCGTGTCCTCCTCACACCCGATGACCATCGCCTCACGCAGGCTCAGGTCCGCCTCACGCCCGGCGCCCCATGGGACAGGAGTGGAGGATTGAGATGCACACCCGAGGGTCCTGCGGTGGCCCCCGAGGAGGTTGTGGGCCCCCTGGGCCTCGCGAGGCCAAGCGCAGAGGAAGAGGCCTCCCCAGATGATGGCACATGAGAGGACCCCCTGGCGGGCCAACCCGGTGCCTCTGGGGTGTCGGCACCCCGGAAAGATCAGCGATCAAGACCCGTCAAGTTGAGCAAGGCACACCAGAAGAAGCAACGGTGATGGTGTACTTACTCGTCACTGGCGGCCCAGTCCATCGCAACAGGGGAAGCCATGGCTTTGAATGCCCCGTGCCTGCTTCGTCGCCGGAAGAATCTCTTCTAGCTGTCATCGAAACGGAGGAAGAAGGAAGGAGGCGGCGTTGATGCGGAGATGGCGGAGGAGTGCGAGAGGAAGGCAAAAGGGAGAAACAATGTGGTGTTAGCTCAAAGACCACCTTTCTCAGGGGAGACTGCAGTCTTGTCCCCTTTCAAAACGGCTGTTGTGCCAACCCTTCCTGCCAATATTTTTTCGGGGGGGAGAGGACCTGGGTGCATATAAAAGAGAGGCTCATCCTCTCTAGTGGGGAGCTCCCCATCCTGTCTTAGCTAGGGCAAGAACCCTCCTTTGTACTCGTCTTCCACCTTCGAGCAATCCGGACAAGCAGGAGTAGGGTATTAAACCGCGAGCTGGCCAGAACCTGGGTAAATTGTCATGTGTTCTAGTCCTCTTCCCTGAGCTCGTGCCACCGGAGAATCGCTATGAAGTTGAGAGGTAGAACAGGGTAGGAGAGCGAGCGCACCCTAGAGTTCAAACCTTTTCTTGGGTCTACGGAGCACCAATTTCGACACGTGATGAAGAAAATCCTCAACACCAACAAAGTCGTCAACCTGCTTATCCAAGAGTGGAAAATTGTGGGGACCCCGACTCATAAGTCGTGATCACTGGATGTACATGCACAGTTATCCCATAGTTCAATGCTCGCTAAACACAGAAAACTAAATACCAAGAGTCTTACATCCATTATATACCATTTTACTCAAGTATGGCCTTTATGGCCAAGTATTCATATATTTGCAGCAGAAATCTTCAACGATAGCATGAACCCATGCCATCTGCCTTAACCCTACACGCATTCTGACTAGGAAGCGTCCTAGATAGCACGTACGTCACCAAGTACTCTTCATCATATCCTATTCTTTCATGTCTGGCAAATAAAATAACCAGTGGCAAGCTAGTGAGTACTTTGAATGTATTCGCAAGCAACCCATGTTTGAACGAGGAAATTAACAATGCATGATATAGCAGTAAGTAAGTTGTGTAAAGCTAATTTTGAGTGCAATGACATGTTCAAATTAATTTGTAAAGGCATGCATCAACAGGTTTCAGATATCAATATGAAAAAGTTACAGATATCAATATAAGTAGGGGTTGAACATCTCCTGTTCGATCATCATGTTAAGTAAACTAACTTAACTCACGTATCATCTTTCTCACACACTCACACACACCAAGTTTTGTGAAAACATCTGGACGTAGTTTAAGAAGGACATCCAACTGTCCAACACCATGGACACGGCTATTCAAATAGTTCTACACTCTGCACAGGTTGTGCACTTTACACACAAGACTCGGGAAACTTCCATGTCAACTTCCATGTCAACCATTACATACCCGAGGTAAGCACCCAAACAATGTCTTTCCCCTGGTGACACTAAACCAGGAGTCCACTCGTTGGCCCATATCCTTATGATGTACATCATACGAGATTATCCCTCAGGGGATGCAACGGTGTGTCCGTTGTCTGTAAAAACAGCCCATGGTCACCCTACTTGGCATGACCCCGTATCGAGAGGGTGACTCTGGCCCTCTCGCCACTATTAATGGGGCTCACTGGTAGCATCGACCAAAGTAATCAACAAAGCCGCATCCGATAAAGGGGTATCGTGATCGCACATATATAGTTGGGACGATCAACAGACCTTAAATCCAATCCATTTTCAAAAACACCCACACAACTTGCCTTGGTACACCACTTCTTTCGCAAGTGGTTAGTGGCACCCGACTGGGTTTTCAAGAAGTCTTTGAAATCAGTTCCTTTCTAAGACCATGCATTTTCCCATCCCACTTGTGTAGCAACTACTTAGCATCCTAACTACTTCCCGCCCGCACAACCCGCATAGGAAGGTAGGGTCATGCTTAGTGCAAGTATAAATGAGGAAAGTAACAAAGGTAACCCAGCACGGTGGTCACTTATTCATCATGATTCAATGCAACACAATGAAGTGCTATATGCCATGCGTAAAATGGTTTCTTAGACATGGTCGAATGGTCGTTGGCCTAGCTCAGTAAAGTTTTGATTCAATGCAACTGAATAAAGTGCTATATGTCATGCGTAAAATGGTGTCTTAGGCATGGTCAAAGGGTCGCTTGGGTGGCTCAGCAAAGTTTTTGAGGTCTTCTCACGCTTCTTGTCCAACTCCGAGCACTTTGTCTACTTCGTCAACTACCGCTGGTAACAACCATAATAAGAAACACAACAAACAGAGAAATATAAGTGCTCTATAAATTAGAATTTTACTTTCTAGGACATATCTGGTCATAAGAAAAATTCCTAAAGTGGTTCTACTTGAGTTGGATCAATGCGTCTTTTTGAATGGTGGAAATGGAGGAAATGATGATCCTATAAAAAGTCTATAGAGAACATTTTTATAAAAAGAGTGGATGTACTTATTAATTAGAAAATGATTTTAGAAGAATTTAGAAAGTGGTTTCACTAGATTTGGAGTTGGTATGAATTGTCTAGGGTTTTTCTAAGATGGAAATAATGAAAAGGGAGCTATTTATTGGATACAACACACACTAGGCATGGCAAAAGTGTTATCCACGGCTATACAAATAGGTCAAGGTTTTATAGTCATCTAGGAATTTGAATCACTCAGTTTGGAGTTGATTTGAGATCTGTGGGGATTTTGCAAAAGGCCTTTAGAACGTTCAAATTTAAGTTTAGTTTTGAACAAGGCAAGATCTTGTCATGAAAAGTTTTGGAAGTTATGCCAAATGGTAGCCGAAATTTTTAGAATATTATAGAAATTTGAATGATTAAATTTGGAGGTCAAATGAATTCTTCATGGAATTTTAAACCCCTCTAAATTAAAGAAAAGGAGAAAAAACTTTTACCAAATGGGCTAAGCGGCGCACCACGCGCAGGATAAGTAGCTGGGTCAGCCGAGTGGCTCGGCCGAGCATGCGCAAGGGCCACGTCAAAGGCGCACTGGGCGGAAGCCGTTTACACCGCACGGAAGAGCACTCCACCAAAGGTCGTGTCCATTTAAAATGCCTGGCCTGGCCGGCGGGTCGCTTACATGCAGGACCGGCCACGCAGGGCCTCCTTCCTGCTCTCGCGCAAGTAAAGAAGGAGCAGGGGAGGCGGAGCTGACACATGCACGCACTCACCTAATACGTCCCAAACGTATCTATAATTTTTTCTTGTTCCATGATCTTTTGGGTGACATTGTTATATGTTTTGCTACACTTTTATATCATTTTACACATATTTGGACTAACCTACTAACTCAGTGCACCCAGTGCCAGTTTATGTTTGCTGATGTATTTTTTGGAGGGGCTTTTACCCAATTTTTCGAAACCCAAAAAAATCAAGAAAAATATATAACAAAAATCAGCGAAACAGAAGCTTCGGGATCATCGAAGGGGGGCAGAGGGTGGCCTGCTGGTGCGGCCAGGCTCCAAGCTACGCCAGGAGGTCATCTGGGTGGGCCCCACCTCCTCCGGTGCCCTCCTTTGGCCTATATTTAGTGTTCCATGAGGAAACCTTCGCAGACTTTCTGGAATCGCGAATTTCTCCATCGTTCTGCCGCCGCAGCGCTTCCGAGATCGGGAGCGTGAGGAGACCTCTACCCGGCACCCTGTCGGAGGGAGGATTGACCTCCGGGAGCTTCTCCACCACCATGGATGCTTCCCGGATGTGCCATGAGTAGTTTCCCTTGGACCATGAGTCCATGACCAGTAGCTATGTGATGTCTTCTCTCCAATCTTGTGCTTCAATGGTTAGTCCTTATGAGCTTCCCTACGTGATCAAGGCATCTATGTAATTCTCTTGCTATTGCTATGTTTAGTTTGTTGGGATCCGATGGATTATGAGATTATGTTCAGATTGTTATGAGTTATATATTTGATTATCCTTTTATATTATGTTCCTTAGTGATTCTTGCACGTTCTCCGTTGCTTTTTATTGCTTTGGCCAAGTAGTAGATCGTAACTCCAAGAGGGAGCGTTATGCATGATTGTGGGATCGGGCCCCTCGATGTCTAGCTTGAGTGACAGAAACATGAGGCTATGGGATGTGCTTGTTGCCACCAGGGAGAAAACAACGGTGCTTGTGACCAAGGTTGCAAGGATTGTTTACCTTATGCATAGTTCGTTAATGCAGTTGTCTGTTGCTTTGAGTTTACACTTTGGGTGGGGCTCACAACTTAATACCGGAGAGATGTTCTGGATAGATATCTGAAGGTGGATGATTAGTAAGTAGATGCCGATGAATAAATGGTCTACTTGTCTCGGTGTATTGCCCATTACTATTGAACCTCTAACTATCAAGGAGCATAATTAGCATTGTGGTGCGATCATAATTCTGTCAATTGACCAACTGTGATTTTTTTACCCTAGCTTAGTTGTTTATCGTCTTTTGGGAGAGAGACATCACTAGTGAACATCATGTAACTCCGGTCCATATCACCATCATTGCCTACACCTCCTTCATTTACCGCTTTCTTTACTTTTCCATTGCAATCACTATTACATTCCCGCTTGTGTTTTGATCCTTTGCAAACTACAAGGCCAGAGATATTGACAACCTCTTTGCACTCGTTGGGAGCAAAGTTATTTGCTATGTGTGCGGGTCCACGTCTTCTGCTAGCACTAGGGTGGAAGACACCTCTTGGTTCGATAAACCTTACAGTCTCCGTGTAAGGGAAATTTGTTGTTGACTACATCCCCACCTTCCACTTGGGGTCCAATGAGGGGCGAGAAGCATATACATCACCTCGTCATCAATCAAATTTCTCGCGCCGTTGTCGGGGACTTCACTCTTCAAGATAGGGGAGTTGCACACTACATTTTACCTTTGCTTTTTAGTCTTATTAGTTTGCGTTCTGGTTTTTTATTTAGAGTCCTATACCAAAAATCACAAAACAAATTAGTTACTTTGCTTTAGTTGTCAAGCATGTTAAGATTTGATTCCTGGAAGGAATCTGAGGTCCTAGACTTCCATCAAAGGAATGGAGAAACTGTGAAGGTAGCATGGGATAGAATTTCTGAAGCACGGAAACGAATTATGCCTTGGATACCCTTCAAAATTATGCTTAGAAAATTTTATCATGGTCTCTTTATATGGTGCAAATACTCTCTTGATATTATAGCTAAAGGATATTTCTTAGAGTGTGATGAGGCAAGAGCTCTTGATATTATACATGGTCTATTTAATAATATTTTTTATAATCATGGTTATGACACTATTATAGATAGACTTGCTACTATTGAGGGGAAAATAGATTCTCTAGATTTAAGAGAAAGAGAGAAACCCATGGTTGACAAGGAGCAGATTTTGAAAATAGACGATGAATGGGAGCCTTTTGTTAGAATTAGCATCTCTAACCAAGACTTCCTGGCTTATTGTGATATTGGATCCATGTCTTCTACTATGCCAAAAGTTGTTTATGATTCTCTCTGGTTAGACATGGAAACATTTACATCTTCTCATGAACATGCTAATGGGGATATTTCTGAGATCCAGGGAAAGGTAAAAGATGTCCACGTTACATTCTCTAAAAGGAGTGCAACAATTGATTTCTTCATCATGGAGCCCAACAAAGGGAATAGAGTGCTTGGAAGGGACTTGTGCAAGACATGAGAGGCTTCATTGATTTAGGTAAAGGACACATACGCTTACAAGGGAAAGCAAAAGGTACGTACATGTTCCCTAGAAAGAATGAGGATGAACTTGTTGAGGATCCGTTTGAAGGTCTTTATCATTCCGACAACTTTGGAGAACTTTGATCCTTCTTCTTGCATTATGCCTAGCTCAAAGGCATAAAAGAAAGCGCTTGTTGGGAGGCAACCCATTATGTTTTTTACTTTCTGTTTTAGAGGTCTTGATGTGTGTTACTACTGTAGCAACATCATTGTATCTTTATTTTTAAGCTTTGTGACAAGTTATAGCCTCCGATTGCAAGAAAGTTCAAAAATTGTGACATGCTGTTGAGAAACAGATTATGTCTGCTTGACGAAAAAAATAGCCAAAAATCATCAGATCATATTTTTGATCTGAATTGTTTTGTCAGCATGCTCTATATAACTGTCTTTCTGGCATCTGTTTTAAGTTTTTTATTTTAGTTGCAGAAGTGCCCCGAATAAATTATTTACTACCTGATGTTCTGTTTTCACAGATTCTGTCTTGTTTTGTGTTTTCATCGTTTTGCGAATCCTAAGCTTGCTTTTTATTTGCAAAAATCTTTTGGCATTCATGACAAGCAGTAGCTTTTCATGAGAATCTTTATTTCCAGCAGTTATTGAATTATTTTATTAAGGAAACTAACTACTCTAATAAGCTTATGATGAGTTTTGTATGAAGAGAGTTTTTGAGTATTGCGATGGGAGAGATGATGAAAGAAGATAAAGGAGTGTCAAACGCTCAAGCTTGGGGGTGCCCCCATGCATCTCAAGAAATATTCGAAGGAGACTCAAGCGTCTAAGCTTGGGGATGCCAGCATGCATCCCCTTCTCTATCAACAATCATCAGGTCGTCCATCCCCATACTATATTTTTATCACTTCATATGATATGTGCTATGCTTGGAGCGTCCCGCTATTTACTTTTTAGTCTGTTTTAGCTTTGCTTGTTGTTTATAACAAGTCAGAACCTAGCCTACCTTGTTTTGGAGAGACACACGCTCCATTCCACTCTAGAACACAACATAGGTTTTCATGCTTATTCTTTTTGTGTGTTCTTCATCTTTTCGTAGCTATTGTCATGCTTAGCTCTTAGCTTTGATGCTTATCTTCCTAAGAGCTTTTACTTAGGTTGATTTTGGAACTCTCTTGAGTTATCATGCTTATCTTGTTTAGAGAGTTGGCTTGTTGCACCGAGTTGTGTGTCTTGCATAAGTAGGTAATTGAGGTTGCTATTTAAGTATAGTAGTAAGTTGCAACAGTTTTGAGGTATTGATTTGAGTAATGTTTGGACTATTGGTGCCAAGATCTTGAGCCTATTAGTGATAGGTGTCGTATTTTGGGAAATCCGTGTGTTTTTCGAAAACTAAAAATTAGTTGAGAACTCTAGCTACTAAATTGATCGCTAACCTCTGGAGGGGTTGGGATATATAGAGTACCCTCACGTTACCATGAGTCGAGGATGCGCAAGGATAACCAAACCCCCAAACATTCCTCCTCGGGGTACTTGTATTTTTGTGAATTTCCTAACTAGATAAAGAGTTACCGATAATAAGTGTATGAGTTCTTCGGACTAATGTGAGTATTCGATTGTTGTCACTTCCACCATCCATATTTTGCTAGCCTCTTCAGTACCGTGCATTGCCCTTTCTCACATCGAGAGTTGTTGCAAACTCCGCCGGTGCATCCAAACCCATGACACGATACGCTATGTCATAAATAAGCCTCATTATATCTTTCCTCAAAACAACCACCATACCTACCTATTAAGGCATTTCCATAGCCTTTCCGAGATACATTGTCATGTAACATCCATCATATCATGACTTGATCTTCATGGCATACATGCTTTTGCTTGATCATAGAGCCGCATGATAGTTGGGCATTGCCCTCATTACTGCTACATGCCGCGCTAGTATCATTGCATATCCCGCTACACTGGCAGAGGCATACATTTGCATACATCATGATAGTTTTCACTTGTCTTTATGTTGAGTACTTATTATAAAGTGTGACGATTTTTCTTTCTGTTCATGTAAAATATAGAGTGTTGCCCTTAAGTGAGGAAAAGATCCCAAAGTGGACAAACAAAAGATCACAAAGAGGACAAATGAGAGATAAAAAGTAAGAGCCAAAGAGGCCTAAAAAAAGAGAAAAAAATAGAAAAAAAAAAGAGAGAAAGGGGCAACACTACTATTCCTTTTGAAAGATCCACACTCGTACTCCATTGCTATATTGGTACTACATAGAGATTATCATTCATGCATAACTATCTGGGGACCCTTACACTGTAGAACTTGGTTTGCATATTCCAATGATGAGCCTCCTCAAATGAGCTCTAGGTCTTCGTGAGCAAACAAGTTGGATGCACCCCCACTACTTCCATTAGAGAGCTTACCTTAGCTCATATGTCCATCCGTTACTTGGCAATCCCTACTCCTCACATCATATCTATCATTTGGCTTTCTCTCGCCTATGGTTGTCCTCATTGATGTGAGCCTTTCACACCTTTTTGTCTTCCTTCCCCATATTATTCTATTTGCCATCCTAAGTGCCAACATATCTTGCTTACGCTCATCCATTGCATGAGTGCTCAAAATCGAAAGGGAGAGGATCATTTTGACTTGTGCCTCACAAGTGGTTTGGGGATGAGTCAAAATAAGATTCCGAAGGAGACTAAGTGTGAGGTTTAGTAGATTGAGTTCTCAATTAAAAAATACTTTATCTCTGAACCCATCTTCCACTTCTTGCACGCAAACACCATTTGGAGACATTCGAGTCACGGACAACGAGAGCTCTTGCACCTTTATGTTCTTAGTTTACTAAACTCAATACAAGATATAGACTCTTGCTTGTTATTGTCTTGACTTGAATTGCATATCTCACTTGCTTTACTTTGAAGTTCTTATATATGTGTTAGCATGTCACCATAGAAATTATTGTGTTATCAATTATCTACTCGAGGACGAGCAGAAGTTAAGCTTGGGGATGTTGATACGTCCCAAACGTATCTATAATTTTTGCTTCTTCCATGATCTTTTGGGTGACATTGTCATATGTTTTTCTACACTTTTATATCATTTTACACATATTTGGACTAACCTACTAACTCAGTGCACCCAGTGTCAGTTTCTGTCTGCTGATGTCTTTTTTGCAGGGGCTTTTACCCAATCTTCCGAAGCGTGAACAAATCCAGAAAAATATATGAAAAAATCAGCGAAACAGAAGCTTCGGGATCACAATAGGAGGGAGAAGGGGGGCCAGGGGCCTCCCAAGCGGCCTACTGGCACGGCCAGGCCCTAGGACACGCCAGGAGGTCGTCTGGGTGGGCCCCACCTCCTCCGGTGCCCTCCTTTGGCCTATATTTAGTGTTCCGTGAGGAAACCCTCACAGACTTTCTGGAATCGCTAATTTCTCCATCGTTCCGCCGCTGCAGCGCTTCCGAGATCGAGAGCGTCAGGGGACCTCTTCCCTGCACCCTGCCGGAGGGAGGATTGACCTCCGGGAGCTTCTCCACCATCATGGACGCTTCCCGGATGTGTGGTGAGTAGTTTCCCTTGGACCATGAGTCCATGACTAGTAGCTATGTTATGTCTTCTCTCGAATCTTGTGCTTCAATGGTTAGTCCTTGTGAGCTGCCCTACATGATCAAGGAATCTATGTAATTCTCTTGCTATTACTATGCTCGGTTTGTTGGGATCCGATGGATTATGAGATTATGTTCAGCTTGTTATGAGTTATATATTTGATTATCCTTTTATATTATGTTCCTTAGTGATTCTTGCATGTTCTCCGTTGCTTTTTATTGCTTTCGCCAAGTAGTAGATCGTTACTCCAGGAGGGAGCGTTATGCATGATTTTGGGTTCGGGCCCCTCGATGTCTAGCTTGAGTGACAAAAACATGAGAGTAGGGGATGTGCTTGTTTCCACCAGGGAGAAAACAACGATGCTTGTGACCAAGGTTGCAAGGATTGTTTACCTTACGCTTAGTTCGTTAATGCAGTTGTTCGTTGCTTTGAGTTTACACTTTGGGTGGGGCTCGCAACTTAATACCTGAGAGTTGTTCTGGATAGATATATCAAGGTGGATGATTAGTAAGTAGATGTTGATGAATAAACGGTCTACTTGTATCGGCGTATTGCCCATTACTATTGAACCCCTAACTATCAAGGAGCATAATTGGCATTGCGGTGCGATCATAATTGTATCAATTACCCAACTGTGATTTGTTTACCCTAGCATAGTTGTTTATCGTCCTTTGGTAGAGAGACATCACTAGTGAACATCATGTGACTCCGGTCCATATCACCATCATTGCTTATATCTCCTTCATTTACCGCTTTCTTTACTTTTCCGTTACAATCACTATTACCTTCCCGCTTGTGTTTTGATCCTTTGCAAACTACAAGGCCGGAGAGATTGACAACCCCTCTGTACTCGTTGGGAGAAAAGTTATTTGTTGTGAGTGCAGGTCCACGTCTTTTGCTAGCGCCAGGGTGGAAGACACCTACTTGTTGAGCCTAGGAGTCCTCCTGGTTCGATAAACCTTACAGTCTCCGTGTAAGGGAAATTTGCTGTTGACTACATCTCCACCTTTCACTTGGGGTCCAACGAGGGGCGAGAAGCATATACATCACCTAGTCATCATCACCCCAGCGACACCTGCCATCTCTCGCAGCGCTCCGACCATCGATATGCTCGGGGCGGTGAGTCTCATCCACATGGGATGTCCCTGATCCCTAGGGAGTTCGACGATAAGCGCAGCGTCTACCTCGGCGGAGGAGGCTGTCGGTCATGGTGGGCACGGTGCCATATCCACCAAGAGTAGAAGATTGAGTGTGGAGGGGGATCTAAGGCAATGTGTGGGTGTTATAGTGGAGCTCGGAGGACTGGAAAGGTACGGAGGAGCTCCAATTTGAGCAAGACTTGCGGCGGCAATGCCGTCCATGGAAGAAGGGGGAGGGTGTGGGGAGAGCCGTGGGTGGTCCAAGAGGTCCACAGAGGGGAGAGTGGTGGACTAGGGGCGTCCAGAGTGCTCAGGAGAAGGTAGAGATAGCAGGGCGACGAGGTGGGGGCTCGTGTGCGCCTCACATGCCCTCGGGCATGGCAATCGTGTGTGCAAGAGCCGTCTTGATGCATTCTGGCATCAAGGAGGGTGTGGTAGACTTCGAGGGACTCCCTAGCATGCATGGGCATCCTGCCGCTGTTGGACACGAGATACAGGACAATGACAAGTGGCAAAGCACCATTTCTGCATGTCACCTGCGTGGTCACCGTGCCACCTCATGCCAAGAGCATCGTTTGGTTGTCCAAAGTTGTCTCGCGTGTGAGGCATGCATTGTAAAGGTCTCTCGTGAATCTTCAAAGGAAGTGGAGCTGCGTGTGGTTGTTTTTCACTATGGGTAAGTTTGTAGCAGTAAACTTGGGAGCCATCTCAGGCGCTTTTACTAGAAGAGCGTAATAGGTAAAAGGTTGTCTGGTGGTCTTAGGTATGGAATAAGAAGGTTAACACCAAATTTCAGCCTAGGGAGATAAGATTAGCTAGAACTTGAAGTTCAAGGCTACATTTGCTACCAAATCTTAGGTTTAGATGATTTTCTCATACTTTCCACATGAGCATGCCATCTTTGCGTTTGAATTGATGCATGAGTATGCAAAGTGGTAAAGTTTTGGGACAACCAATAGTACAGAATGGGAGGAGGGTAAAGAGAGGTCCTACCATGGTAAAAAGAGAGGGTAAGTGAGGGAGTTACCCCACCCCCAAACCCCCAAATAATTGAGCTGAGGCTGTAACAAAGTTACTAGAGGAAAAACAGGGTTAGAAAATATTATGGTAAAAATTTGGAGGCAAGAAGAATCTTTTTTGGTCACCTTTGCTTTTCCACAAGCTTATGGTTGAAGGTGTTTGATGATGTCTTAGGGCATCTAAGGGTATCCAATGGCCCTAAGATTTACCAGGATAAATGGCAAGTCAAATTGGTCATGATCACAAGTTTTTAGCTCATGTGAAGAAAGTTGACCCTCCAAACTTGGTAAACCCTAGAAATGGGCATAATTGGGTTTATTTAGATCTAGCTAGGCAAAACTATTCCTCCTAATGCACCACTTGGTGTGGTGGCATTACTTTGTGATTAAAACATGCCCATAAAGTTTGGGATTAATTGATAAAACTTGGCAATGTAGAGTTGTTCAAATTTGGTTCTGGACACACAGGGTTCTACAATATTTTGGTGAATCACAACAATTAGAATTGAGGTGAAACTTGGCTAGATCGTCACATATATCATGTGTGACTTGCTAGAATTTTCCTTGAATTATTTGATAATATTTATTATAGAAATATTTCAAATACTTGAAATAGGAAGAAAAGGATTTGAAGGGAGTTGTCCAATATTCTGAACATGACCATGTGTTTAAACTCTTATATATGGAAAATATATGTCTAGAGAGTTTCCCTAAATTTTCTCAATATTTTTTAAGCATAATAATAATTTTCCCTTATAAAAGACCATTTCTGGCCTCAGAAAAAGGCATTGAAACAAAACAGGAAAATAACTTCCAAAATAATATTTGTGTGGTTTTGCAAAGTCTTTTTGATAATAGGGTCCAAATAAAATATTTGGGGCCAAAAATATTCCTTATTTGAGGACATGTAGTACAAACCTCAATTTAGGGGGGTTTGAGAGCTTAAATTAAATAACTGCTTTTTTGTCCATATAATGTTTTGTAAAAATAGTTTATGTCCTATACACAACAATCAAATAAAGCATCATAAGCACACACAAAAGTTTTTGTTGGCCCAATTTTTTTAACTATGTCAACTTAGTCAGGAGAGGCAAAACACAGGGTGTGACAGACCTACCCCCTTATAAGAATCTCGTCCTAGAGATTCCTAGGCTATGCGTTGAAAATATATAGAGATTCAGATTTGAGGTAGTCTTCTCGTTCCCATGTTGCTTCTTCTTTGATTTGATTGCTCCATTGGATCTTGAAGAGTTGGATGTTATAGCTTCAAGTGTTTCGCTTGGCTTCTCCTGAGGGTGTACGGTGTTCTTGAAATATGCTAGGCTTGGCTAAGGTTCAAGGGCTTGGTGAACAAGGTTCGTGCAAGGATTTGGCTTGCGTGTGTATTCCAAAGTCGGAGTATGTGGCAAAGTAGTGTGTCGGCCTGTGGGTCCTGGGGTTACTCATGTTGATTAGCAACATCTAGATGTCTCGTGCTAGAATATAAGAGTCGAGGTCTTGGTGTAGCTTCTCGTCAATGGGAAAATCCTTGACTTCCTTAAAGCAGGTGATCTTCAATCGCAGGTGGTCTTCATCCTTGAGAGTGTTGAAGTGTGCTAGCGTAGGCTTCTCGTCAAGATCTTCTGCTTGAGTAAGTTGCCCAGGTATGTTCTTCATTCGTCTTCGCCCATTTGTCTTCCTTGTCACAGACGCATGTTTCTCATGTTCCTTCAAATGCTTGGTATTTTGCCCTCATTATAACTACTTGTGAAAAAGTATGGGTTGAGTCTCGTCCCTAAGATTAAGTTTAGAGACTTTGTGCTAAAACGGGTTCTACCACCAAGGAAAGTTTTTTGAGATGTCCCAGATGAGCTAGCTACCCAAAAGTATATATGATCCATCAAATCCCCAAGGTTTCAGGCTTGGCAAGTGGGGTGAATCACCTTTGACAGGGGTTTCACCATGATCTAGTCAGGATTCACATCCTTGATTAGACCTAAAAGGGGCCCTTTACTTTCTGTTCAAGTCCAAAGGCTCCATCGTGCTTGAACGTTGACGCTTCTTGACATGGTATGGCTTATGTAGCCAGCACAGGAGTGGTGGTTAACTTCTATGTCTTCTTGTTCATCGTCGTGGTTTTCCAACCGTAGTGGTTCTTCATCTTGCTTGGGTAAGATTGTCTTATGCTATTTGGAGGGTGCTTCAAGGAGTCCACTTCTTCAAGGTAAAACCATACACTTTAGAAGAATGGCAATTGGTGCTTCTCGGGCTTATACAAATAGGACTAAGGTGTTCCTTCACTTATTGGGTAAATAAGTATGTCATCCATGAGGACAACAACATATTTCTCCTAGCATCACATAAACACATTGCTCATGTGATATGTGAGAGGAGTAGGCAATTGTTCCGGATAGTCACTTGTCCAAGTGTTGGTGGTCCATGTAATCTAGTTCTTCGTGTCAACGTCCCTCATGGACGGGATTGGTTGTGGTCGAGGTGGAGTATTGGCCATAGCCTATTGACTTAGAGCCAAGACCTATGGTCATAATCCGACCATATTATGGCCCCGTAAAAGCTTCGGGGTTTCGAGGAGCTTAGGACTTGAGTGGACGGCTACCATCTTATCCTTGAGCATAGTTCTTAGATTCCAATAGTCCTACCTATTTCTCCAATCAAAATCATCCAATATCATTGAAAGTACCATCTCATATAAGTCAACTCCATCATCACTTATGCTATTCCATTCCAAGGTTTGAGAGAAGGACTAAACTTAAGTCTCATAAGTATACAATAGCCAACTCACATGTATCCCTATCTAAAAATCCACGGATGAAGCATACAAGCTGCTAAGCTTGAATAATACACTACAATTTGAAGTGCTCGGCTAATTTATCCAAGGTCCAAGTTATTGCGCCTCTATGCTAAGGAAACATGTATTATACCAATCCAAGATCTTATTTCCTTATGAATCCAATCAAGTGGTCCTTCAATGCCATGACCCATTACTCCTACAAATTCAATATAAAAGGAGTTCTATATATATCCTACAGTTCTTATATTCCCCAAATCCTTGAAAGGGTTATCTCATCGTAGTATATCCAGCAATTCCCAACATGATGATCTAGTAAACTCCGGTATCAAGTGTCTTAGCCCATTTAGCTCCAAAAAGACATAGTTAGCTAATTTAGCACCAAGAAGAGGAGAAGAGGAGAAATGAAAAGGAAGAACAAAAGGAATAAGAGAAAGAGAAGATAAGGAGAATGGGAAGAAGGAGGAGGAGAAGAAGAAGAGAAGAAGGAGAAGGAGCCCTCCTTATTCTCCTTCTTCTTCCCTCCTTCTTCTCCTCTTATTCTCCTTCTTCTTCTCATATTCTCCTCCTCCTTCTCCTTCTCCTTCTCCTCATCCTCCTCCTCCTCCTGCTCCTTATTCTTGTTTTTTCTTCTCCTTCTTCTCTTCTTGCTTCTTCTCTTTTTTCTTCAATTTAGCTTATTTGTCATATATATGTTGTTGTTCTTCTTCTTCTGACTTTCTTATTCCCATTTTGCAGATTGGATGTACTACATGCATGGAAGCTGGCATTGGAGTGCTTTAGTCCCCGTTTTTATTTGAGTTGATGAACAATGTGGAACTATATGTATATGTATATATGGATGAACAATATATGTGCAACTATATGTATGTATATATGGATGAAACTTTGTATGTGTTGGTTCTTTTGATATATGGGATGTACGTTGATGAACAAATGGCATTGATGAGCTTTATATGTATATCATATATGTGTTGTGACCTATTTATCATATATGTGCTATGAATTATATATATATATATATATATATATATATGTGCTATGAAATAGAAAAAATAAACAAAAATGTGACAATATAGGCTCTTTGCCGTCTGCCAGCTGATGGCAAAGGCCTTTGCCATCAGCTGACCGACGGCAAAGGTGTCACATGGAACCCAACTGTGCTCCCTGGGTGTCCATACTTTACTGTCTACTTCCTGGGGGGCAGACGGCAAATAAGAGGGCACACAGGAGGGGGGGAGGGGTAGGCAGACGACAAAGAGTGGAGGGGGGGAGGAGGTGGAGGCAGACGACAAAGAGTGGAGGTGGAGGCAGACGACAAAGAGTGGAGGTAGAGGCAGACGGCAAAGAGTGGAGGGGGGAGGAGGTGGAGGCAGACGGCACAGAAGAGGGCAAGGCAGACGGCAAAGCCTCCATTAGCCCCTAACGGAGGCAACGCCTTTCGGCTGCCGTCTCGACATCTTTGCCGACTGCTCTTATGAAAAGCTGACGGCAAAGCTCTTTGTCGTCCGCTTCGGTGAGGCTGACGGCAAAGAAGCTACAATGTCGTCGTAGGCTGACGCATAATTTTTGCCGACGGGAATTTTCTTTGCCGTCTGTGTATTACTCTTTGCCGTCGGTGGATTACTCTTTGTCGTCTGTGATGGCAGACGGCAAAGAAGATAATTCCTGTAGTGATATATATCCTTGAGTCGATAATCCAATACACCTAGTTTATCACTTACCGGAAAACATGGCATATGATCGAGATTATGGGATTAAAGCCAAATTACTGTGAAACATGTAGACTTGCTTAACACCAACACTTTATTAGGTTCGCCTATTGAATCCAAATCTCATGTGTGACGATAATTCCGACTCATTTCTCCAAGTCATCATTATAACATCATCAATCCCTGACTACTACTTGACAAAGTTAATTTATTATACCACCAAGAGTTTCGACTTGTGACCCCAATTATCCCACTAAATCCAATTTACTCGAAGGAGAAGTAAGTTAATGTACTTTATCAACTTTGATCCACCAAGTCTTCCTACCAAAATGAAAGTCTGGTAATCCACAAAATGATCTCACTTGTTTCCTCAAGATATATATGGTAACCACATCAAATTATTTGCCCACTAATCACATATACTCCAACGGTATCTTCTATGGCATCAAGGTTCTGGTGCTAGCTTAAGAATGAAAGATGTTTGTTCACTATGATCGATCGTTCTATAATGAACCATGAACTAAGTGGGTGTATTAGAGCTCATCGGTTGCTCCGGCAAATCCGCCTACTAAACACGTGATCAGAGGTTTGAGATGGGGTAGCTTGTGAGGTCTAGGTCGGTCTAGGGAGGGGTTTCCAATCTTGAGGGAAAAGCGTAAATCTACAAGGTTGCGTATGGTTGAGTATGTTGTAGTTAAAGTCTTCAGTGCTAGTTTTCTATCGAGGTGGATCCTTGGTGCATCTTGTCTTGCTGGTCTTCAGTTGAAGAGATGGGGAGAGGGAAACTAGCATAGAGGGGAGTGCCTAAGGGGGTGGTATAGTGCAAGTGCAATCAAACAAGTGCCGAAAAGGCCGAACACAAACATTAAGATGAGGTAGGTGATATAGTCACGTACTTGTTGCCTAGGGCAAAAGTGTGACTTATATCAAAACAAAAGAAAGCAAAAATAGACAACACACAACATTGTTCCATTCGAACCATCACACGGACTCAACTTTGCATAAGGGATACACGACTTATCCTGCCCTAGGGGTTCTCGGAATCAATAGTCATTCTTGCTTTGTGTCTTGAAGAGAAAGACTTCTAGTCTTCTGGGTCCTCCTAGGTGTCGCTAAGTCTCTTGTTGTTGCTCTATGAAATGATCTGAGTTGAGATGGAAAGAGTTCTTGACAGCTTCTCATTTGGTTAGATGCCGACGAAGGTCGTTCCTCATGTCTGTCGTTGACAGGGTCTTCTGTTGTCTTCGTAATCATGTCAATGTCTTCTTGTCTCCCAAGGCGTCAAGAGTCCCAACTGGACAATCCTTTATGAAGTGACATGGACAAGGCATGATAGAGTTCCGACCTGTCGGTTATGTTGGCGGCAACATCGACACCAATAGCGGGGGATGAAGAGAACCATTTCCCTCCTCACTATGTTGAGGCGAATCAAATGGCGAGACTCTCATCCACTGGTGGTTACGATAAGGACAGGGTCACTCTATTAGTGATGCATATCATGATCTTTTATATCTTATGTCATGATCATCATAGGCCAAGGTTGTATCAATCTGGGGTAGTGTCGAGGGTGCCACCATCTTCTGAGTCTTGATGTCCTCATTCCTCGAGAAGGTTGATACTGTTGGTGTTGTCTTCTCATAGCGTTGCCAACCTTGTCTTCCAAATATGTGGGTGATCGCTTGGCAAGGTCGCTTTCTTTTCAAGTTACCCACCAGGATTTCAAGGAATCCAATGATCAAGGGTATGAGGGTGTTAGCGGCCATTTGCAAGTTTTGAAAAAGTAGATGAGGAGAGTCAAGAGAATAAGGGTGGAAGTGCTAAGGCAAAACCTTCGCTCTATTTGAAAACTTAGAAGAAGTGAGAAATAGAGGTTTGTAAGTATTTCTAAGGGTGTGGAAAATAGTTTTATCCTAGCTAACGTCCATGCTAACTAAGGGCTTCCTACAGTCAGGATGGCTCTAATACCAGCTTTGTGGGGACCCCGACTCATAAGTCGTGATCACCGAATGTACGTGCACAGTGATCCCATAGATCAATGCTCGCTGAACACATAGAAACTAAATAACAACAATCTTACATCCATTACATACCATTTTACTCAAATATGGCCTTTATGGCCAAGTCTTCATCTATTTCCAGCGGAAATCTTCAACGATAGTGTGAACCCAAGTCATCTATGTTAACCCTATAGGTGTTCTAACTGGGATGCGTCCTAGCTCACACGCACCTCACCAAGTACTCTTCATCGTATCATGTTCTTTCATGCGTGGCCAATAAAATAACCAGTGGCAAGCCAATGAGTAATTTGAATGTACTCGCTAGGAACCCATGTTACGAACGAGGCAATAAACAATGCATGATACAACACTAAGTAGGTAAGTTGCGGAAAGCTAATTTTGAGTGCAATGACATGTTTAAATCAAGTTGTAAAGGCATGCATCAACATGTTTCAGATATCCATGTGAACAAGTTACAGATATCAATATAAGCAGGGGTTGGACATCTCATGTTCGATCACAATGTTAAGTCAACTAACTTAACTCATGTATCATCTTCCTCACACACACACCATGTTTTGTGAAAACAGCTGGATGTAGTTTAAGCAGGACCACCAACTGTCCAAGACCGCGGGCACGGCTATTCGAATAGTTTTACACTCTACACTGATTGCGCGCTTTACCCACAAGCCTCGGGAAACTTCCGTGTCAACCACTACTCGTGGTATATTACATATCCGAGGTAAGGACCCAAACGATGCCTTTCCCCTAGCGACACTAAACAAAAATTCCAATCATTGGCCCACGTCCTCATGATATACATCATATTAGACTCGCTCAAGATCGTTCCATCCCTAAGGGGACGCAACGGTGTTCCCGGTGTGTGTGAAAACAACACATGGTCACCCTACCTGGCACGACCCCGTATCGAGAGGGTGACTATGTCCCTCCCGCCACTAGTAATGCGGGCTCTCTGCTAGCATCGACCAAAGTAATCAACAAAGCCCCATCCCATATAGGAGTATTGTGGTTGCACATATATAGTTGGGACAATCAGCAGACCTTAAATCTAATCTGTTTTCAAAAAAATCCATGCAACTTGCCCCGGTACACCACTCCTTTCTCAATTTGTTACCTAGCTCAACATTATCTCCCTCGGGCATTAGTGGCACCCCCAGGGTTTTCAAAAATTCTTTGAAATCATTTGCTTTCCGACACCATGCATTTTCCCATCCCACTTGGGTAGCAACTACTTAGCATCCTAACTACTTCCCACCCGCACAACCCTCATAGGAAGGTAGGGTCATGTTCAATGCAAGTATCAACAAAGAAAGTAACAAAGGTAACCCAGCACAGTGGTCACGAATTCATCATGATTCAATGCAACAAAATAAAGTGATATATGCCATGCATAAAATGGTTTCTTAGGCATGGTCAAAGGGCTGCTAGCCTGGCTCAGCAAAGTCTTCGAGGTCTTCTCACGCTTCTCGTCTAACTGTGAGCACTCCATCTACTCCATCAACTACCGTCGGAAATAACCATAATAATAAATACAACAAGCAGAGAAATAAATCTGCTCTATAAATAGAACTTTATTTTTCTAGGACATCTCTCGTCATAAGAAAAATTCCTAAAGTGGTTCTACTAGAGTTGGTCAATGAGGCTTTTTGAATGGTGGAAATGGAGGAAATGATGATCCTATAAAAAGTCTAAAAAACATTTTTTATAAAAATACATGATGTAGATATTAATTATAGAATGATTTCAAAAGAATTTAGAAAGTGGTTTCAGTGGATTTGAAGTTGGGATGAATTGTCTAGGGTTATTCTAAGTTGGAAATAATGAAAAGGGAGATATTTATTGGATACAACACATACTAGACATGGCAAAAAGGTTATCCATGGATATACAAATAGTTTGTGGTTTTGTAGTCATCTAGGAATTTGAATCAATCCATTTGGAGTTTATTTGATCTCTGTAGGGATTTTTGCAAAGGGCCTTTAGAAGGTTCCAATTTCAGTTTAAATTTGAATAGGGCATAATCTTGTGGTGAAAATTATGGAAGTTATGGAAAATTTTAGCTCACAGTTTTAGAAGATTATAGGAATTTGAATCATTAAATTTGGATGTCAAATGAATTCTTTATGAAATTTTGAACCTGTCTGAATTAAAGAAAAAGAGAAAAAAACATTTACCAAATGGGCTAAGCGGCACACCACGCGCAAGTAAGTAGCTTGGCCAGCCGAATGGCTCGGCTAGGCGTGTGTGTTAGAGCATATTTCTCCATGTGTGCTTTTGGTAATTGATGACAATCCCTATGGACTAATGGTTGCCATAAGTTATATGTGTAGGATTTTTCCATAGGTACTTCTTGAAGTCCATCTGTTGGTTTCAAGGAGTTTATATAATGACAAATGTGAATTCAGGGTATTATCCAAAGAATGGTCATAAGGACACAAGGTTGATCAAGACTAAGTCAAAGAATAAATCAAGTGTCACACCCTGTTTTTCATCACAAGTATTTTATGTTGCAAAAATCAGAGCTCATTAAAACTTTTTCAAATAATGTTGTGAGTGCAATGTAAGCCCTTGTATGAGTGAATGCTTGCTTGTTTGATGACTCAAACCCATGAAACACTTATTTTTTTGCTCTCTTCAAAAACCCTTTTTCCTTTATATCAAGATCACCTTCATCATGTTGGGATACACTACTAGCTCATGAAGCCAAGTGGCACTTCCAACCAAAGTTGGTGATCTGCTCCAAATATTATTTTCATTCATTAAAAACATTAATTGGTGATTTAAAATATTATTTTCCTATTTTATATTTATGTCTGTTTCTAAGGCCAGGAATGATATTCCCACAAGGAAAATTGCTTTCCTGCCTTAGAAAATTCTGAGTAAATTCATGGAAGCTCAGAAGGACATATATTTTCCATATATAAGATTTGCAACCCTATTTTATATTAATATTATTTGAGTAAAACCCTGAAAACCATTTCTGTCTGTTTTAGATTTTTGAGATGTTTCCAAAGGAAATGATCTCAATAATTTCCCATAAAATTACAGGACCCCTCCCTAGTCATATTAGGTGCACACATAAAATGTCACCTTGATCCAAGGTGGGGAAGTGCACCTAATGAGCCCAAAACCCTCTTTGTCCAGAAAAGAGTTGGAACAACTCGACATTGCAAAATTTCTCCAATGGAGCTGAAACTTTGCAGAGGTGTTAGACACCCCAAATGAGGACTCCACACCAAAGATGGGATTTGTGAGACTCTGATTGGCCACACTTCCTTTGTAAAGGACAGTACTGGTCATTTTGAAGCATTTCCAAGTTTACAAAGCCAAACTTGTTCAATGGAGCTCAAATTTGGTGAAACCCCATGTTTTTACCCCAAGACCAAACCTGTTAAGTTCTAGTTCCAGTGGTGGAGTGGAAGCACCCCAAACCACTGTCGAACACCTTTTGACAGGAAGGTAAAAACCCTCCTAGCCACTGTTTTACCCAATGGCAAGGCCCCAAACTCGGTGAGTTAGAGCCCCAGAACACCCTGAGCACCCAGTCAACCAGCCCCTCCCCAACTCCAAGCACTAGTGACAAGAACTTCAATTTGAGCCGCAGGGTAGTACTGGCAACACTAGTGTTCCTTGCCTCCTTTGACCAGCTCGTGCTCCCACTAACACACAATGGCTAGGCACACTCCCAGCAACACTCAGGACCTGAAGGACACGTCCCAAGTGCCCAGAGCATGCCAGCATGTCGTGGCATGCCAAAACTGCGCTCTGGGCGCGCTACAGAGAGCCTCCAGCAAGGGGACGTCGCCCCGGCTAGTTCCAGCCTCCCGAGTAGTGTCCAAACGCTCCCCCGACAACCAATTAGTGCAAAGCTACCCCCAGGGACCCTCTCCCCTAGCGCAAGAGCTCAGGCGACGCGTGCCCGCGCGCGCCCAACGCGGCCGAGCATGCACGGTCGCTGCTGCTCGACCCCAGTCACTTTCCCTCTGCGGCCGTTGCACCAGGAGGTCCTAAACCACGTCCCGAACCAATGGTTTCACGGCCAGGACCTCACTATGCACGCACGCGCGCCACGGTGAGTCACCGGCGCGCCCGAGTCGGGTCACCGTTGCTGGCCTATAAATAGGTCCCCCCGGCACCCCAGCACCCCCCAGGCAGCTTCAGCACAACCACTAGACTCCCCCTAGCCGCCCAATCGAGCTCGCAGAGCCCCGGTGCTCGAGATCGACCGAGGCCCCTCTGCCTCGAAGCTCCGGTCGATCTCCGGCTACACGCCGGCTCCTGCGCTGCCCGACCTTCCATTGCACTCCCCTTGACTCAAGGATCACTTCCCCCAACTTCCCCGAGCGAATCTGTGCCACTAGCCACTAGCTCGACGCCAACCTGAAACCTTTCCGCCATGGTCACCTCGTCGCCGGCGACCCAGACCACCTCCGGTGACGTCCCGACCACGAGCAAGTAGGCGGAGGAAGGAAGGACAACGGTAGCCTCGCCGGCGTCCGTCTCCACCTCTCTGGCTGGGGGTAGGAGAAGGACCCGACAGGTGGAGCTCACCTGTCGGTGTTCTGGGGCAGCCAGCGCGCGCAGCCGCTGACACTGACCCCACGGGCCCGTAGGTCAAGTTTGAAACTGGCCCGCGCGCGCTTGGTGGCCGGTCTGGTGGCTGGGCCGGCTGGGTCTTCCCCCTGGCCTTTTTCTTTTTATTTTTTTAACCTACAGCTTAAATGATTTTTATAAAAATATTTATCCAGTAGAAAAATATGATTCTTCCACCAACAATTTTCTAAAAATGTGTAGTAATTGATTCTGTAGTGTTTGACATTTTTCAAAAACAGAAATTGTTTTGGTATAATAAAATGATATTAAAAGCATTTGTTTGCTTCTGTTTTCTTTTAAATAAATATGCTTAGCTAATAAAAACCATAGGAAACATTTTCCAAAATAATAAACTGAATTTATTCAAACTTTGCAACATTTTTAAAAGCACCTTGTGATCTATTTTGGTGTGAGCTATTATTTATTTATTCCTTTCTCGGCGGTAGAGTTACCGAGTGACGGAGGATCCGGAGCGGAAGACCTCGAAGACCCCGGATACCTAGCTGACCAAGGCAAGCAGCCCTTTGACCATGACTTGATCATAAACATTGTTGCATGCTAGTATAGTTGGTATTTTCACGTTGCATGTGATCACGATGCTGGTTCATCATTGACGTGATGGCACCGGAGGATTTTTCCAAGCCCTTGCATGTTGATGATGTTATTCGCATGGCTCCTCGGAGCATGTGCATGATGAGCTGATCTTACCATCTATGAGGATCATGCTACTGTCACATTGACTAGTAGAGTAAGATCATTGCATTGAGCTTGACCCTACACCTTGAGGGTCATGGTAATACCATGTTGACAAGTAATGATAGAGCATATTATCATGAACATGATGATGAGTTAAATCAAAGAGTTTATGAAAACCCCGTCGGGTGCCACTAATGCCCGAGGGTGATGATGAGTTGGTGATCACTTTTGGTGAAGTGATGCACCGGTGTTTTTGTGTGAGTATGGTTTCGGAAATGGGATTAGATTTATGATGTGTCGACCGTCCCAACCTTACCAGTACGACCATGTTACCCCTTTATGGGACGGGGCCTTGTTGATTACTCTGGTCGGTACTAGCAAAGAGCCATATTACTAGTGGCGGGAGTGATCGGTGTCACTCTTGTGATGGGGTCGTGCCAGGTAGGACGACTATGCCATTATTATGAGTTCCAGGCACACCGTTGGTCCCCGCATGGTTGATACTGTCCAGAGTCGGTGCTCGTAAGACGTACAACATGTGGGCTGGGTACCAATCGAGTGGACCTCTTTGTCTAGTATCGTCAGGGGAAAGATGATGATCGGGTACTTACCTCGGGTATATGTGATATACCGCGAGTCGTGGATGACATGGAAGTTTCCCGTTTGTCGTGGGTCCGACGTACTACCTCTGCAGAGTCTCAAACTATTCGAATAGCCGTGTCCACGGTCAAGGACAGTTGGGTGGTGCTGCTTAAACTACGTCCAGCGTTTCCGCGTAAACCAAGAGTGTGTGTGTGTGGTGTTAAAAAGGTGTTGTTATAGAGATGATGATATGACCAAGTTCGGTGACTTGGCATATAGGGTAAACCCGGATGGTTTAGCCCTTGTTAATACATTGAGGTTATGACAAGTCCGATGACTTGGCATATAGGGTAAACCCGGATGGTTTAGCCCTTAGCATATATGTTGATATCTGTAACTTGTTCTTCAAGAGTAGTTCTTTAACTTGTTGCATATACCTGATCATTCCACCAAATTGCATTCCACCAAAGATACATGTTACTGTTATTCTTCACTATCGATGTTCATATCATGGACTGTTTGCAAGTACATTCAAAGTACTCATTGTCTTGCCACTGGTTATATTATTGACCTGACATGGAAGGACCGGAGTTTGGCGACGAGTACGCCGTCGGAGACGAACCTGCGATCTAGGACGCTTCCAAGTCAGAATGCCTGTCGGTGTAGGCTTCATGGCATGGGCACCGCTTAGCCCTTACGAGTTTCCGCTACTCGATGCATCTGTTTAATTGGCTTTAGGCCTCGCTCTTGAACCCAACCTTCTGGTCGTTCGATGTAATAATTTCGGTACTTGTATGTAAGACTCTATTATTCAGTATCTGTGTTCAGTGAACATTGATCCTTGGGGTCACTGGGCACGGCGAACTAGACTTGCTAGTCGGGTCCCCACAGAACTGGTATCAGAGCCATCCTCACTATAGGAAGCCTTAGATAGCATGGACGTTAGCCGAGAACTTTAGAACGCTAGCCTTGCACAAAACTTTTGCACATACAACCTTCTGACTTCTCTCCAATGCGTTGTAGATGGCTGCCGTACGTGAGACGCTTCTGGAGACCGGCTTTCCACTACTCCTGATGGATTGTCTCGAGAAGTGCCACGTATGTCGCACGCCCATCTTCCTCTAC
Source organism: Hordeum vulgare subsp. vulgare (assembly GCF_904849725.1). Classification (NCBI taxonomy): domain Eukaryota; kingdom Viridiplantae; phylum Streptophyta; class Magnoliopsida; order Poales; family Poaceae; genus Hordeum; species Hordeum vulgare. Next base: position 229,824,038 of record NC_058518.1, on the reverse strand, counting down.
CACGAGCACTGGGTCAACGCCGACACTAAGGAATATCACGTGGACGTGATAGTGAAGGCCAATGACTCCCCGTCCAGTTGGTTCTTCGAAGGACCATAGACGGGAGAGCTGATGTTGGCAGTGGAGACGGCCGCACGAGAAGCGCTCGTGTGTCTCCGCAGCATCCTCCCTGAGATGGCTAATGAGCCTGTCACTCGTCACCTACCTTTCATTAAGGAAGGAGTGGATGGGAGTTGGACAATCACCCCAGCCACGGAGGATGGGATGCCATTAAAGTTTCAGACCTACTTCAGCCTCTCGTCGGACACACTGACGCACTTCCTGGTTAAGGAATCAGCCAAGCTTCGCCAAGAGCTGCACCTAGTCGAGGGCCTGCTCCACGTTGAGAAGATGCAGAACCGCAAGATAAAGAAGGCAGGCGCACCTGAAGGAAGGACAACTGTTGCTACTAGGGGTGGTGTGTTACCCATCCAGGCAGTCCCTCTTCGGAGTCGCCGCCTGACAGCGGAAGAGTACACTGAGATCTTCACCGCCTCGCCTAAGAGACGCCGTGATGTGCGGATTCTTTCTTCCACTCCTATAAAGGAAGAAGATGTTGATGAAGGCGAAGACAAAGATGAGGATCCTGTTGAATCCGCCTTTGAGACCGAGCAGTCCGGCACGTAGGATTTAGCGTAGGCAATCAGGAATACCCCGAGCATAGGTTATCCATGTATCCGTTTCTAATTTACGTATGTGTGCATGATGTAAGTCACCTATTGCCTTAGGCAGCCTGTAAGTGACTACATCACCTAGTTTTTATGAATACCATTTCCAGTCTGTCAAAAACTTTGGTTTTGAAAACTTGGCACATGCACGCATTGGACCCCCCTCTTACTAGGAGCGAATCCTTGTATTCCCGAGCAAGGTGGCATTTTGACCTGTCTATTTCTATGACAGGATGGTGAATGCAACCTGCAACAGCACCTTCGGCAACCCTGGCGCTGGCTCCTCAGGAACGCCGCAGGGAACCGAAGGAGGAGCTCACGCTGGAGGTCACCACGAGCAGCCTAGAGACCTTACGCCACCACCTCCTCCTGAGAACTTGACGATGGCTCAGTTCCTTCAAGCTCTTCAGGAGGAGCGTCAAGCCAGCAATGCCGCTATCCAGCAGCTGACTCAAGTCCTGGTGGACAACCCGCCGCGGAATGGGAATGGCGGTGGCCGCTCTACTCTTTCTGAGTTCATGCGGACTACGCCCCCCATATTCACGGAGACGACTGAACCACTAGACGCCGATGACTGGATCCGCACCATTGAAGACCTCCTTGCGCTGGTCAAGTGCACCGACGATCATGAGAAGGTCCTTTATGCTTCTCACTGTCTCGGAGGCACCGCCAGGGCATGGTGGGATGGATTCCAGATCATGCGGATAGGGAAAGTCATCACTTGGGTGATGTTCAAGGAAGGATTTCGTGCGGCTCACATTCCACCTGGACTGATGACCATTAAGAAGCGGGAATTCCGAGCCTTGAGGCAGGGCAGTGGAACTGTTAAGGAGTACCTGCAGAAGTTTAACCTCTTGTCGAGGTACGCGCCCGAAGATGTTAACACTGAGGCCGCTAAGGTGGAACGCTTCATGGAAGGGTTACAGCAGTCCCGGCAATACCAGCTGGTGGTTTGCGACTGCCAGACTTTCAGCGAGTTGGTTAACAAGGCCCTTATGCTTGAAGACAAGCGTCGTGCAATGGACGACACCCGCAAGCACAAACTGATAGGCAGTGGAGGACCCAGTAGCGCAACACCAAGACCATGGCTGTCAGCACCTGCAAGACCCAACTTTCAGCAGCAGCAGTACAAGCACCCGGTGTTCCGCCAGAATTATCAGCCTCAGCAGCAAGCCAAGCCAGTAGTCAACCCGCCGAACAACGGTGGAGTCAAGACCAACCCTCCGGGGCAGGTCACCTGCTTTGGGTGTGGTCATACCGGGCACTATTCCAGGCAGTGCCCCAACAAGAAGCCCGGCGCACCGCGTCCCAATGCACCCAACCCTGGTCAAGGTGCACCAGGAAGGAACCAGGCCCCCCGCAACCCGCAGTTCAATGGCAGGGGCCGGATCAATCACATCACTGCAGAAGAGGCGCAGGAAGACCCGGACTGCATTCTGGGTACGTTCCTCATCAACTCAACTCCAGCAACAGTGTTGTTTTATTGTGGTGCCTCGCATTCTTTTGTTACTCAAAGGTTTGCGGAGAAGTGTGGTTTAAAACCCACTCTACTCCGTGGGCAAATGGCAATTCAAACCCCGGGAGCAGTTTTGAGGACCAACCTAGGGTGTAGAAGGGTCGAGATAGTTATCAATGGAACGAGTTTCTTGGCAGACCTCATTGTGCTTAAATCGCAACGTGTAGAAGTAATCCTCGGCATGGATTGGTTGGCCAAGCACCAGAGTCTTTTGGACTGTGCCAACAGGGCCATTACCATGACAAGCAACCAAGGGGTCAAGGTCAAGTTTGTCTCTGAGCCAGTATCGGCTCAAGTGCCTCGAGTCAACAGTCTATCCGAGGTAGAGCTTGATCAAGTGCCTGTAGTCTGTGAATACCCGGACGTCTTTCCTGACGAGCTACCCGGAATGCCTCCTGACCGAGACATCGAGCTCATCATCGAGCTCATGCCCGGATCAAGGCCTATATATAAAAAGCCGTACAGGATGGGTTCCAAAGAGCTGGCTGAGCTGAAGAAGCAGCTGGATGAGCAACTCAGGAAAGGGTTCATCCGTCCGAGTGCATCACCTTGGGGATCACCTGTTCTATTTGTTTCAAAGAAGGATGGTACCATTCGACTCTGGTCAATTACCGTTCTCTTAATGAAGTCACAATTAAGAACAAGTACCCGCTCCCCAATATCGAAGACCTGTTTGACCAGTTAAACGGGGCCAGGGTATTTTCCAAGATCGATCTTCGATCGGGATATTACCAGTTGAAGATTCGACCCCAAGATATACCCAAGACTGCATTCGTGACCCGATATGGTCTATATGAATGCACTGTCATGCCCTTTGGTTTGACAAATGCCCCAGCCTACTTCATGTATCTCATGAACAAGGTCTTCATGGAATATTTGGACAAGTTTGTCGTCGTGTTCATCGATGACATATTAATCTTCTCCAAGTCCGAAGAGGAGCATGAGCAATACCTGAGGTTAGTTCTGGGAAAGCTTCGAGAGCACCAACTTTATGCCAAATTCAGCAAGTGTCAGTTCTGGCTGAACGAAGTTGGATTTCTGGGTCATACCCTGACGGCACGCGGTTTGGCCGTAGATCAGTCCAAGATTACTACAGTGACCAACTGGGAATCACCAAAGGACGTGAAGGATGTCAGGAGTTTCCTCGGGCTCGCGGGATACTACCGCAAGTTTGTAGAAGGATTCTCCAGCATCGCTCGACCTATGACTCAGCTCTTGAAGAAAGGCCGAAAGTTCGGGTGGACACCGGCGTGTGAAGCAAGTTTCCAGGAGTTGAAGAAGAGGCTAACTACCGCCCCGGTATTGGCTACCCCAGACATCAACAAGGAATTCGTGATATATTGTGATGCCTCTGGAACCGGGCTCGATGGAGTCCTGATGCAAGATGGCAGGGTCGTGGCGTACTTGTCACGGCAACTGTGACCGCATGAGGAGAACTACGCCACCCATGATCTCGAGCTAGCAGTTGTAGTGCATGCTCTGAAGACGTGGCGACATTACCTTCTCGGGAAGCGATGTGAGATATATACAGACCACAAAAGTCTGAAATATATCTTCACTCAAAGGGAGCTGAATATGAGGCAACGGAGATGGCTTGAGTTAATCAAGGATTACGACCTCAGCATTCAGTATCATCCCGGCAAGGCGAACGTGGTAGCCGATGCCTTAAGCCAGAAGGCAGGCTCCTTGAACGTCACGCTCAAGGAAAGGTTACCCGTCTTGTATGAAGAGATGGAGAGCTTTGGGCTTGAGATAGTCGAACTAGGATACCTGGCCAACCTCGAAGTCAAGCCTACTCTAGCAGACGACATCAAGGAAGCCCAGAAGGGGCACAACAGTATCGAAGGCCTCAAGAGGAAGGTGCGAGAAGGCAAAGCCCTAGGATTCTCGATTGATGAGAAAGGAGTACTGTGGTACGGGAAGCGCTTATGTGTACCAGGCCGAACTTAAGGACTTGATCCTGCAAGAGGCTCATGACACACCGTACTCTATCCATCCAGGTGGTACCAAGATGTACCAAGACCTCCGAGAACGATTCTGGTGGCATGGCATGAAGAGAGAAATTGGCTCCTATGTCGCTAAATGCGATGTATGCCAGCGAGTCAAGGCTGAATACCAGCGACCTGCTGGATTGCTGCAACCTCTTCAAGTGCCGGAATGGAAGTGGGATAAAGTCGGCATGGACTTCATCACCGGGTTGCCCCGGTCGAATAAGGGTCATAACTCCATTTGGGTCATAGTCGATCATTTGACCAAGGTGGCCCATTTCATCCCCGTTAACACCACCTACGATGGCAGCCAGCTGGCCAGTCTATACATTCATCGAGTGGTGAGTCTCCATGGAGTTCCCAAGGAGATCGCGTCCGACCGCGGCACGCAATTCACCTCAAGATTCTGGAAGAAGTTTCAAGAAGCTCTCGGAACCAAACTCTCCTTCAGTACGGCTTTCCACCCGCAGACGGGCGGACAGACCGAGAGGGTAAACCAGATACTTGAGGACATGCTCCGTGCGTGTGTTTTGGCTCATGGTGCCAAGTGGGAAGATTGCCTACCGTTTGCTGAGTTTTCTTACAACAACAGCTACCAGTCCAGTCTTCAGATGGCCCCATTCAAAGCGTTATATGGGCGGAAGTGCCGCACCCCGCTCAATTGGTCCGAAACCGGTGAAGGACTAGTTTTCGGACCAGAAGCACTGCAGGAAGCAGGGGACAAGGTTCAGCTGGTCCGAGAGAACTTGGAGGTAGCTAAGTCAAGGCACAAGAGCTATGCAGACCCTCGCCGCAGAGATGTGGAGTTTGTTCCCGGAGACCAGGTGTACTTGCGAGTCACGCCTCTCAAGGGGACCAAGCGTTTCCACGTCAAGGGGAAGCTAGCTCCAAGGTTCATTGGACCCTTCAAGATCACGGCAAGGCGCGGGGAAGTAGCTTATCAGTTGGAGCTACCTCCTGAGCTTTCGGGTGTGCACAACATGTTTCACGTGTCACAGCTCCGGAAGTGTTTACAAGTGCCGAACCGTCTCGATCTTTACAAGGACATTGATCATCAAGCTATTGACCTTCAACCGGACCTTACCTACCGCGAGAAACCGATCCGCATTTTGGATGAAGCCGAACGTTGCACCAGAAGCCGCACCATCAAGTTTTTCAAGGTTCAGTGGAGCAACCATACCGAAGGAGAAGCCACGTGGGAACATGAAGACTATCTCCGATCAGAATTTCCCAAGCTATTTAACGCTTAGCTTAGGAATCTCGGGGACGAGATTCTTGTAAGAGGGATAGGTCTGTCACACCCTGTTTTTCATCACAAGTATTTTATGTTGCAAATCAGAGCTCGTTAAAACTTTTTCAAATAATGTTGTGAGTGCAATGTAAGCCCTTGTATGAGTGGATGCTTGCTTGTTTGATGACTCAAACCCATGAAAAACTTATTATTTTGCTCTCTTCAAAAACCATTTTCCTTTATATCAAGATCACCTTCATCATGTCGGGATACACTACTAGCTCATGAAGCCAAGTGGCACTTCCAACCAAAGTTGGTGATCTGATCCAAATATTATTTTCATTCATTAAAAACATTAATTGGTGATTTAAAATATTATTTTCCTACTTTATATTTATGTCTGTTTCTAAGGCCAGGAATGATATTCCCACAAGGAAAATTGCTTTCCTGCCTTAGAAAATTCTGAGTAAATTCATGGAAGCTCAGAAGGACATATATTTTCCATATATAAGATTTTCAACCCTATTTTATATTAATATTATTTGAGTAAAACCCTGAAAACCATTTCTGTCTGTTTTAGATTTTTGAGATGTTTCCAAAGGAAATGATCTCAATAATTTCCCATAAAATTACAGGAGCCCTCCCAAGTCATATTAGGTGCTCACATAAAATGTCACCTTGATCCAAGGTGGGGAAGTGCACCTAATGAGCCCAAAACCCTCTTTGTCCAGAAAAGAGTTGGAACAACTCTACATTGCAAAATTTCTCCAATGGAGCTGAAACTTTGCAGAGGTGTTAGACACCCCAAATGAGGATTTGTGAGACTCTGATTGGCCACACTTCCTTTGTAAAGGACAGTACTGGTCATTTTGAAGCATTTCCAAGTTTACAAAGCTAAACTTGTTCAATGGAGCTCAAATTTGGTGAAACCCCATGTTATTACCCCAAGACCAAACCTGTTAAGTTCCAATTCCAGTGGTGGAGTGGAAGCACCCCAAACCACTGTCGAACACCTTTTGACAGGAAGGTAAAAACCCTCCTAGCCACTGTTTTTACCCAATGGCAAGGCCCCAAACTTGGTGAGTTAGAGCCCCAGAACACCCTGAGCACCCAGTCAACCAGCCCCTCCCCAACTCCAAGCACTAGTGACAAGAACTTCAATTTGAGCCACAGGGCAGTACTGGAAACACTAGTGTTTCTTGCCTCCTTTGACCAGCTCGTGCTCCCACTAACACACAACGGCTAGGCACACTCCTAGCAACACTCAGGACATGAAGGACAAGTCCCAAGTGCCCCAGAGCGCGCCAGCATGCCGTGGCATGCCAAAACTGTGCTCTGGGCGCGCTACAGAGAGCCTCCAGCAAGGGGACGTCGCCCCGGCCAGTTCCAGCCTCCCAAGTAGTGTCCAAACGCTCCCCCGACAACCATTCAGTGCAAAGCTACCCCCAGGGACCCTCTCCCCTCGCGAAAGAGCTCAGGCGACGCGTGCCCGCGCGCGCCCAACGCGGCCGAGCATGCACGGTCGCTGCGGCTCGACCCCACTCGCTTTCCCTCTGCGGCCGTTGCACCAGGAGGTCCTAAACCACGTCCCGAACCCATGGTTTCGCGGCCAACACCTCACTGTGCACGCACACGCGCCACGGTGAGTCACCGGCGTGACCGAGTCAGGTCACCGTCGCTGGCCTATAAATAGGTCCCCCCGGCACCCCAGCACCCCCCAGGCAGCTTCACCACAACCACTAGACTCCGCCTAGCCGCCCAATCGAGCTCGCAGAGCCCCGGTGCTCGAGATCGACCGAGGCCCCTCCGCCTCGGAGCTCCGGTCGATCTCCGGCTACACGCCGGCTCCTACGCCGCCCGACCTCCCATTGCACTCCCCTTGACGCCAGGATCAGTTCCCCCGACTTCCCCGAGCGAATCCGTGCCCCTAGACACTAGCTCGACGCCAACCCGAAACCTTTCCGCCACGGTCACCTCATCGCCGGTGACCCAGACCACCTCCGGTGACGTCCCGACCACGACCAGGTAGGCGGAGGAACGAGGGACCCATTCCCGCTCCTAGTTTGGCCTAAGGACAACGGTAGCCTCGCCGGCGTTCGTCTCCACCTCTCTGGCTGGAGGTAGGAGAAGGACCCGACAGGTGGAGCCCACCTGTCGGTGTCCTGGGGCAGCCAGCGCGTGCAGCCGCTGACACTGACCCCAGGGGCCCGCAGGTCAGGTTTGAACCTGGCCCAAGCGTGCCTGGTGGCCGGTCTGCTGGCTGGGCCGGCTGGGTCTTCCCCCCTGGCCTTCTTCTTTTATTTTTTTTAACCTGCAGCTTAAATGATTTTTATAAAAATATTTAGCCAGTAGAAAAATATGATTCTTCCACCAACAATTTTCTAAAAATGTGTAGTAATTGATTCTATAGTGTTTGACATTTTTCAAAATCATAAACTGTTTTGGTATAATAAAATGATATTAAAAGCATTTGTTTGCTTCTGTTTGGTTTTAAGTAAATATGCCTAGCTAATAAAAACCATATGAAACATTTTCCAAAATAATAAACTGAATTTATTCAAACTTTGCAACATTTTTAAAAACACCTTGTGATCTGTTTTGGTGTGAGCTATTATTTATTTATTCCTTTCTCGACGGTAGAGTTACCGAGTGACGGAGGATCCGGAGCGGAAGACCTCGAAGACCCCGGATACCTAGCTGACCAAGGCAAGTAGCCCTTTGACCATGACGTGATCATAAACATTGTTGCATGCTAGTATAGTTGGTATTTTCACGTTGCATGTGATCACGATGTCGGTTCATCATTGAGGGGATGGCACCAGAGGCTTTTTCAAAGCCCTTGCATATTGATGATGTTATTCGCATGGCTCCTCGGAGCATGAGCATGATGAGCTGATCTTACCATCTATGAGGATCATGCTACTGTCATGTTGACTAGTAGAGTAAGATCATTGCATTGAGCTTGACCCTACCCCTTGAGGGTCATGGTAATACCATGTTGACAAGTAATGATAGAGCATATTATCATGAACATGATGATGAGTTAAATCAAAGAGTTTATGAAAACCCCGTCGGGTGCCACTAATGCCCGAGGGTGATGATGAGTTAGTGATCACTTTTGGTGCAGTGATGCACCGGTGTTTTTGTGTGAGTATGGTTTCGGAAATGGGATTAGATTTATGATGTGTCGACCGTCCCAACCTTACCAGTATGACCACATTACCCCTTTATGGGACGGGGCCTTGTTGATTACTCTGGTCGGTACTAGCAAAGAGCCACATTACTAGTGGCGGGAGTGATCGGTGTAACTCTCGTGATGGGGTCGTGCCAGGTAGGACGACTATGCCATTATTATGAGTTCCAGGCACACCGTTGGTCCCCGCATGGTTGATACTGTCCAGAGTCGGTGCTCGTAAGACATACAACATGTGGGCTGGGTACCAATCGAGTGGACCTCTTTGTCTAGTATCGTCAGGGGAAAGATGATGATCGGGTACTTACCTCGGGTATATGTGATATACCGCGAGTCGTGGATGACACGAAATTTTCCCGTTTCTCGTGGGTCCAGCATACTACCTCTGCAGAGTGTCAAACTATTCGAATATCCGTGTCCACGGTCAAGGACAGTTGGGTGGTGCTACTTAAACTGCGTCCAGCGTTTCCGCATAAACCAAGAGTGTGTGTGTGTGGTGTTAAAAAGGTGTTGTTATAGAGATGATGATATGACCAAGTTCGGTGACTTGGCATATAGGGTAAACCCGGATGGTTTAGTCCTCGTTAATACATTGAGGTTATGACAAGTCCGATGACTTGGCATATAGGGTAAACCCGGATGGTTTAGCCCTTAGCAGATATGTTGATATTTGTAACTTGTTATTCAAGAGTAGTTCTTTAACTTGTTGCATATACCTGATCATTCCACCAAATTGCATTCCACCAAAGATACATGTTACTGTTATTCTTCACGATCGATGTTCATATCATCGACTGTTTGCGAGTACATTCAAAGTACTCATTGGCTTGCCACTGGTTATATTATTGACCAGACATGAAAGGACCGGAGTTTGGCGACGAGTACGCCGTCGGAGACGAACCTGCGATCTAGGACGCTTCCAAGTCAAAATGTCTGTCGGTGTAGGCTTGATGGCATGGGCACCGCTTAGCCCTTACGAGTTTCCGCTACTCGATGTATATGTTTAATTGGCTTTAGTCCTCGCTCTTGAACCCGACCTTCTGGTCGTTTGATGTAATAATTTCTGTACTTGGATGTAAGACTCTATTATTCAGTATCTGTGTTCAGTGAACATTGATCCTTGGGGTCACTGGGCACGGCGAACTCGACTTGCTAGTCGGGGTCCCCACATCAAGTTGATCAACACACAAAGTGTACAAGATGTACCGAGAGGGACCAAGTGATCCTATGGTATGGTAAGCATTCTCCATTACGTTTTTGTGTACTAACCCATGGTCTTCATGAGCGTTCTATGTTGGGTTATGTGTGTTTCCATGGGTTTGTGTCAAGAGGAAGATCCCATTCAAACCATGAAGGATTACATCAAGTGGTGATCGTCATCAAGATTGCGGTGTTCAAGTTCAAGTAGAGCATCACAAAGATATCATGCCTCAAGCTTGCCGTTCATCGTGGTGGCAATGGACTTGTGAAGATGTGCTAAAGAGTGGCTCACCCACAGTGAGTATGGGGGAGAAATCAACTAGACCTTTCGTTGTTGGATAGCTCTTGTCGTTCTGATTCCAACAAGCTTGACTTTGCTCATTTCGGAGTTCAATTGCGAAAGTTATGGCACTTCTAGGCACATTATTTGTGTCAAGGGGCCTGATCCTCGCGAGCACAACATCATAGGGACCAAGTGGATCTGGCGCAACAAGAAAGTCGAAAATGGTCAAGTGGTGAGGAATAAGGCTCGTCTTGTAGCTTAGGGCTACACATAGGTTGAGGGAATTGACTTTGATGAAACCTTTGCATCTGTTGCTAGACTTTAATCTATTTGAATATTGCTTGCTTATGTTAACTGTCACAATATCATCCTATATAAGATGTATGTTAAGAGTGCATTCCTCAATGGTAAGCTTAAGGAAGAAGTATATGTTGCTCAACCCCGAGGTTTTGAAGATCCTAAGCATCATGACGAAGTCTTCAGACTCAATAAGGCTCACTATGGCCTCAAGCACGCCCTCATGGGTGGTATGACACTCGGAAGGAATTCCTCATGAAGAAAGGCTTCAAACCTGGTTCACTCAACCCAACTCTTTTCACAAAATCCTATGACAATGAATTATTCGTGTGCCAAACATATGTGAACGACATTATCTTTGGTTGTACTCACAAACATTACAGTGACGAATTTTCCCACATGGTAAGTGAAAAATATCAAATGTCTATCATGGGAGAGCTGAAATTATTCTTAGGTCTTCAAATTCGTCAACAACGCAATGGCATCTTCATCTCCCAATATAAATACCTCAAGGATGTCGTGAAGAAATTCAGCATGCGAGATTGCACAAGCGCCAAGACTACTATGCCCACTAACGGCCACCTCTGCATTGACAAAAATGGTAACGAATTCAATCAGAAGGTATCTCACTCCATGATTGACTCTTTATTGTACCTATGTGCATCTAGGACGGATATTATGCTTAGTGTTTTCATGTGTGCCCGTTTTCAAGTAACACCGAAGGAATTACACAATAAGGCTATGAAGCATATTCTTCGATATCTAGCTCACACATCAGCTCTTGGATTATGGTACCCCAAGGGGCTCGGATTTTGATCTTAATGGATATTCCGACACTGACTATGCTAGTGATCGTGTGGATCGCAAGTCAACATCAGGCACATGCCATTTCCTCGGACTAGCCCTGGTATGTTGGTCCTCGAAGAAGCAGAACTGTGTGTCGCTATCTACCGCTGAAGGTGAGTACATTGGTGTGGACGAAGCAAACCCTGAAGGACTATGGCATCAATGTGAAGAATGTGCCTCTCTACTGCGACAACGAGAGTGCCATCTGTTGGGGAACGTTGCATGGGAAACCAAAATTTTCCTACGCATACGCAATATCTATCCATGGTGATGATCATCTGTGAGACGGGAGAGTGAATCTACATACCCTTGTAGATCGCTAAGCAGAAGTGTATATAACGTGGTTGATGTAGTGGGACATCTTCGCGATCCAAATCGCAACCCGTCCCGCGATCTCATCATGATCCGTCCCGCGATCTCATCACGATCCATCCAGATCTAGTGTCGAACGGACGACACCTCCGCGTTCAGCACAGGTACAGCTCGATGATGATCACCGCCTTCTTGATCTAGCAAGAGGGCAGAGAGGTAGATGAGTTACCCAGCATGGCGGTGTGGTGGTGGTGGTGGTGAACTAATTTAGCAGGGCTTCGCCTAAGCACCGCCGAACTAGACTAGAGGAGAAACAGATCTAGAGAGAAGTAGAGGGAGCACGTGGCAATTAGGGTTAGCCCTCACCTCTAAAACCTCTAGTATATATAGGAGGAGAGGAGGGAGGATGGAGCCCTAGGTTTTACCCCTTTTGGTTGGCCGAAGTGGGGAGGAGGGGAGGAGTCCTCCTCCAATCCGAGTAGGATTTGGATTCCTTCCTTCCCACTTGGAAACTCTTTCCACCTTTGGTTTTTTGCCTTATTCCTCCACTCCAGTCGCATTGGCCTTTAGGGGAGGCTTCAACCAGCCCACAAGGGGCTGGTATACCTCCTCTCACAGCCCATGAAGCCTTTGGGTCGTCACACCTCTCCCGGTGGTCCCCTGGTACCCTCCCGGCACTTCTGGTACACTAACGATGAGCCCGAAACTTTTCCGATAACCAAAACATGACTTCCTATATATCAATCTTTACCTCCGGACCATTCCAGAGCTCCTCGTGACATCAAGGATATCATCCGATACTCCTAACAAACTTCGGTGATCAACACCTATAACTCAACTATGCTGAAACGTCACCGAACCTTAAGTGTGCAGACCCTACGGGTTCGAGAACTATGTAGACATGACCAAGACACCTCTACGGTCAATAACCAATAGCGAGACCTCGATGCACATATTGGCTCCTACATATTCTATGAAGATCTTTATCAGTTGAACCTCTGTGTCAAGGATTCAGTTAATCCCATATGTTGTTCCCTTTGTCCTTCGGTATGTTACTTGCCCAAGATTCGATCATTGGTATTTCCATACCTAGTTCAACCCCGTTACCGGCAAGTCTCTTTACTCGTTCCATAATACAAGATCCCGTGACTAACTCCTTAGTCACATTGCTTGCAAGGCTTATTGTGATGTTGTATTACCGAGTGGGCCCCGAGATACCTCTCCATCACAAGGAGTGACAAATCCCAGTCTCGATCCATGCCAACCCAACAGACACCTTCGAAGATACCTGTAGAGCACCTTTATAGTCACCCAATAACGTTGCGACATTTTATACGCACAAGGTATTCCTCCGGTATCTGGGAGTTGCATGATCTCATGGTCATATGAACAGATACATTGACATGCAGAAAATAGTAGCAATAAACTGACAAGATCATATGCTACGTTCATACTTTGGGTCTTGTCCATCACATCATTCTCCTAGTGATGTGATCCCGTTATAAAGTGACAACACTTGTCTATGGCCATGAAACTTTGACCATCTTTGATCAATGAGCTAGTCAACTAGAGGCTCACTAGGGACAGTGTGTTTTCTATGTATCCACACATGTATTTCAGTTTCCAATCAATACAATTCTACCATGTATAATAAACGATTACCGTGAACAAGGAAATATAATAATAACCAATTTATTATTGCCACTAGGGCATATTTGCAATAGTCTCCCACTTGTACTAGAGTCAATAATCTAGTTCACATCACTATGTGATTGCAATGAATTTAACACCCATACAGTTATGGGGTTTGATCATATCTTGCTTGTGAGAGAGGTTTTTAGTAAACGGGTCTGAAACTTTCAGATTCGTGTGTACTTTACAAATCTCTATGTCATAATATAGATGTTGCTACTATATGCCCCACTTGGAACAATTCCAACCGACTGCTCCACTATATGAATCTGGTTTACTATGCAAAGTCACCCGAATTAGTGTCAAAGCTTGCATCGACGTAACCTTTTACGGCGAACTCTTTTATCACCTCCATAATCGAGAAAAAAAATCCTTAGTTCACTAGTTACTAAGGATAACTTTTGACCGTTGTTCAGTAATCCATTCCTGGATCACTTTTGTACCCTTGACAGATTCATGGCAAGGCACACATCAGGTGTAGTACACACCATAGCATACTATAGAGCCTACGACTAATGCATAGGGGACGACCTTCATCCTTTCTCCTTTTTCTTCTGTGGTCGAGCTTTGAGTCTTAATCAAATTCACAGCTTACAACACAGCCAAGAACTCCTTCTTTGTCGATCTATTTTGAACTCCTTCAAAAAATTGTCAAGGCATGCACTTCATTGAAAGTTTTCTATCAAGCGTCTTGATCTATCTCTATAGATCTTGATGCTCCATGTTCAAGTAGCTTAATCCTGGTTTTCCTTTGAAAAGCTCCTTACAAACATCCCTTTATGCTTTCTAGAAATTCTACATTATTTCCGATCAACAATATGTCAACCACATATACTCATCAGAAATTCGATAGTGCTCCCACTTACTTAGTTGGAAATACAAGTTTTATCATAAACTTTGTATAAACCCAAAAACTTTGTTCACTCATCAACGTACTTATTCCAACTCCGAGATGCTTGCTCCAGTCCATAGAAGGATCGTTGGAGTTTGCATACTTGTTAGCATCCTTAGGATCGACAAAACCTTCTGGTTGTATCTTATACAACCTTTCCTCAAGAAACCGTCGAGGAGACAATGTTTTGACATCCTATCTACAAGATTTCTTAAATAATACAACAACTGCTAACATAATTCCAACAAATTTTTAGCATCGCTACGAGTGAGAAAGTCTCATCGTAGCCAACTCCTTGAACTTGTTGGAAACATCTTTGCGACAATTCGAGCTTTCTTAGTGGTGACTTTTCACCATCATCGTATGTCTTCCTTTTAAAGATCCATTTGTACTTGATAGCCTTACGTTCATCAAGTAGTTCTTTCAAAGTCTACACTTTATTTTCATACATGGATCCTCTCTCGGATTTCATGGCGTCCAACCATTCGTTAGAATCCAGGCCCACCATCGCTTCTCGATAGCTCGTAGGTTCATTGTTGTTTCAACAACATGACCTCCAAGACAGGGTTATTGTACCACTCTAGAGTAGTACGTGACCTTGTCGACCTACGAGATTTGTAGTAACTTGATCATGAAGCTTCATGATCACTATCATCAGCTTCCACTTCAAGTGGAGTAGGCGCCACACGAACAACTTCCTCGGCCCTGCTACACACTAGTTGAAGTGACGGTTCAATAACCTCATCAAATCCAACCATCCTCCCTGTCGGGGATATACCCCGCAGTGTAACCCGGCTTGAAGTATGACCCGCCAAGGACTTGGCAACTCACCGGCGACTCAATAGTGACCTGGTGGGCGACTCATATTTGACCCCGCGGGCGACTCAGACAAATGACGAAGGCCCAAGGCCCAGCGTACACCCACGCATAAGGCGGCTCATAGAGAGGCCAGGAGGGCCCACTCACAAAGAAGGCCCAAGAAGAGGAGAGACTCCCTCACAAAGGAAATAAGACCCGGATTAGGATTCAAGAGAGACTAGTCCTATTCCTACTTCTAGTAGGACTCTACATGTAAACCTACCCCTTCCACTTATATAAGGAGGGGTAAGGCGCCCCAAGAGGGACAGATTCACAACTTAGGTCTAGACAATACAAATCATGAGATAGACACATTATACACCCACGAGATTAGAGGTGCCAAGTCTGCACTCTTGTAATCGAGATCATCATCTACATCAATGAAACACAAGCAGGACGTAGGCTTTTACCTCCATCGGAGGGGCCGAACCTGGATAAACTCGCGTCTCTCGATTCCGACCAACCCCTCTCAAGCCGCCATATGGTTGCGATGACCTCACACCTCAGTCCTTGTACGAGGACATCTGTCGTGATAAAACCACGACAGTTGACGTCCACCGTGGGACCTAGTATGGTGGTATTGTGTTCTTGTAGGGATCTCTTATAGGGATCGAGAAGTCTATGACCTGTCGGATCCGCAAAAAGCCGGCGGGGATAGATCAAAATCAACTCCGACAAGGTTGAAAAAGAAAAGAAGAGATTCAGTGACAGAAAAGGGTCGCCTATCCAAGATCATTGCTCGAGATGAAAAAGATACGCGATGAGACAAATCAGATTAGAGGAAAATAAATCTCATAGTTATGGCGCTGCTACCGAGTCCGACAGAGAGTTTACTACAGCCGCCGAACACCACGCCGTACGGCAGCCAGGGATTTGGAACACCACGTCATACACTACATCATCTGCCAAGATCGCGTGGAGAAGCACCAAAAATTGGGAAAAGATCTGGGATGGAGGCGATCATGACCCGTACGCGCGTCCGCGTGACTCGATCTCCACCGCCGCAGTCTCTTGTTGAACCGGCTCACAGCATCACACCGGTAGGAACGAAGAAACACCATCACAACACGACTCGTACCTGGAAGCAGGCTCGGACGCGGACTTAGCTCTTTGCCGCCTCCGTTGTCGTAATTCGCCTAGCCGGCCCGCATCCGAGATCCGCCTCAACCCGCTACGCCCGCCATGTCCGTTGGCTCATTGCACCTCCCCACCGCTCTGGCTCCACCGCTCCGCCAAACTCCACTGGCCACCCGCCACGCAGCCCGACATTCAAATCATACAAGAAAAGAAGGAGAAGAAGGCCACGACGCAAAGTGGATCATCCACGAACACGACGCCACTGTCGGCGGCCTGCAGCACCTGCCTGCGCCTCGCGCCACCGTGTCCGTCGCCGTCCAGTGCCTCACGCATGACCCAACCCCGACGCGAGCCGACGCTCGACAGCATCCGCGCGCCTCTTCGAGTCGTGCGTTGAATCGACCTCGTCTCCAAGTCGTCGATCCGAGTCAAGCTACTATTGCGGCCTCGCTTGGCCACAGACTCCGCCTTGTCATAGACCGTGTTGTTGCGCCTTGCGCTCGGATTGTGCCGCTCCGCCGCGTCACGCTGCGCCTCGCCATGGCCACCTCGTCGTCCGCACACCACATCCATCCATCACGGAGGTGAAAAACATCCATCACGCACCATCCATCCATCACACAGACACTGCCCACGCCCATAACTCACAAAAACAATCCATCCATCGTCCAAGCATACATCCATCTACCACCGGAGCACACATCTATCTATCTCTCGTGAACAGGTGAAGAGATCGTATCAGGAGGATCGCCCGCGCGGCCATCATCTCGTGTGGCAGAGATCTTTTACATGCTTGGAGGAAGATGGCGAATGCATGGTCGTCGATTGTACGTGAAGGTCAATGGTCAATGCATGGTCAAAATATCACTCGTGCAATTCCAATGACAGTAAAGTTGGTGCAATTCCAAAGATAATAAAGTTGTTGCATCCGTCATCAGACGGAATTATTATCAGGTGGTACTTTTTCTAATAAACGTATTCACATGAGTACGTTCTATCAAAAACTTTTGTACTTTTCACTCGTACGAATTTGTACGCATGATAAATGGAAGGTTACACAAGCGTGTGAATGCATTGAGCCATCCAACAAATGCGCTGAGCGTCCCCACGGTTTGGTCTACCTCAACACACCACGATGAAGCCGTCGCCCCACGGTATGATCTACATCAATCAGACGTGGTTGACTCACCGTCCACACCGACTTAGAATGACGCAACCAACTCTCACATCCGCGCGACCAAGATGTCTTACAATGATGCGACCAACACTAACGTCCGAGCAACCAGAACGGCTTACAATGCCGTGACCGATTCTCGAGTCCATGCCAAATCGCCATACAACTCTCGCGTTCAACTCAACACGTAGGTGCAGTGCTCGCCTGTACGAGCCGCCTAACAGACGGACGCAAGTCGCCGCTCCCATGATTCGGTTTATATCAAACTCACCGGTGTAGTGCTCGCCTGTACGAGCCGCCCAACAGACGGATGCAAGACGCCGCCCTCGCGGTCCAGATGACATCAACATATTGGTGCAGTGCCCGCTTGGAAGAGCCGCCCAACAGACGCGTGCAAGCCACCATCCCCACGGTTTGTTCTCCGTCAAACATATCGGTGCAGTGCTCACCTATACTAGCCCCCCAACACGCGCATGCAAGCCGCCTCTACGGCCCATCTTCCGCAACAACATTGGAGCAAAGCATATCAAAAGTAACCGGAGAGTTTGGCACGGAAACATCCCTTGTGAAGCTACAATTTGAGCTCGCCATTATTGAACCGACAATTCAAAGCAAGCAGCAAAGGAAAAGGAAAATGGTCCTGGAGGAACCACGAGAGCTGGACCACCCGAGAATTAAGCACGGGTCAAAAATCCATCATCAACTCTCAAATCTTATGCCGGTTTATGCTACAATCAAGTATGAAGAATCTCAAGCCGTCTCGTTGAGTCGACTTAAGACTCGGGGGCTACATGGACATGGCTCGGCAGACTCAACTGTGATGAATAATTCAAGAACCCCGAGTTGTTACAGAAAAATTAAGCCGGTCTTGGGGGCTGCTGCCTCATTGACGAGAAGATTTAAAAATCGCCCAAGAAGACAAGTCGCCATGATGCGACCGCACAAACACGTGTGCCCGATCTTATTGGCGGATGATTCATAAGTCGCCAAAGAGGATGGTGCTACCAGTATCAAAGAGGGTGAGCCGCCATATTGCGCTTGCCCAAACATGGGTGCTGGTAAGCCAAAGAGGACCAAACAGTTGCCATGAGCACGGTTCAAACATAGGCACCCAATTATGTTCTTGAGAAGTAAGTCGGCTTACTTGGGGGCTACTAGCTTCCCAAGTCGTTTTGCAGTAAGAGCGTAAGCTTTGCAATCCTATGCTCGACTTTTCCCTGATCATAGGTCATTTGGGGGCTTCCGACTCACTGAGTTTAGCCTGAGTACCCTCCTGGCTAGCGAAAAATTACCACATTACAATGGTTATACTAGACTGTATGTTTTGCGACTCACCCTTCACACCCACCAAAACTCTTGGCGAGTCAATCGAATCTTGGACCCTGAACTCCCAACATTAAAACAAGTGGAGCTGGTGGGAGTCGACATATGGAAAATAGACAAACCATGGGTTCACTGAACCTGCTTCACTAAAGCTTGACTCGCGCCTGATCAACCGGTCTAAACAACTAAGGCTATTGCAAAAGCCTCTCTAGGGTAGGACTAGAGCCTTCCAAGCTCGTCCTACCCTGTCGTGACTCACCGAACCGGCCGCCGTGACTCACTGAGCTGGCTTAAAAAATTTTGGGTGCCACTAGAACCTTGAGAGTTCGTCCTACCTGCCGTGACTCACTGAGCCAGCTGCCATGACTCACTAGGTCAGCTTATTTAAAATAACTTGATGCCATACTATGGTGTTGCCAGCACTATTCTATCATATGCATGCATCATGCATCATACATACATATCATGCCGGTCTTCAAACCGGGTCAAAGCATAATTTTTTGCAGGAGAAAATGAATCTTTAATAGCCAATTAGGCTGGATTTTCATCATGGTTTATCATAACCAGTGTTAAATGATTGGGGTTTTTAAGCCAGCTCGGAAGAATTGACTATTGTCGAAGAGCTGCCCTATCACATATAATCTCGGGTCATCTAATTGACCGGCTCTTGAATTTCTTCAATTTGTGCTCTGTAGTAAACTATGACACTTATGGATTTCTCAACCATATATTTGCCGGGTTACATTGGAACCACGACCAAGGATTTCTTTCATCACAAAGGTATCATAAGAGTGGATATGATTTTACAATGGAAGGAATAGTCCCAAGTCGCTGCAGGCACACAACCCGACACTTGGGGGCTACATTATTCAAATCAAGATTACATCAAAGTTTGAAAGTCCCATGTCGCTGCAAGCATGCACCATGATACTTGGGGGCTAATGCAAACTGATCTTTCAAATCATCACATCATCAATAGACAAGGCTATTTCAAGGAGATAAGCCGGCCCTGGGGGCTACAGGTCGCTTTTATTCAAGTATGGATTCAAGGAAGAACCGACTCATCATTTTTATAATGACCCAGCACTTGGGGGCTACACATTGCCGCTCAAGTTTACATAGTCAGATCTACAAAGTCCCTTCTCAATATTGCATAATGACCCGGCCCTTGGGGGCTACATCATATGATGTTTTATTTTCAAAGGAGAAGAACGTGGAAGTGCCGAGTCGCCGCAAGCAATCGGCCCGTCACTTGGGGGCTACACTATTCAGATCATAATTTCCAAAGTCCCAGGTTGCCGCAGGCAAGACAACCCGACACTTGGGGGCTACAACACTAAGTTGTTTCACAGATCATGAGGTTCAAATTGAAGAGCCGGCCCATCACACACTGATGACCCGGCCCTTGGGAGCTATAGGTAATATGGATATATATAAAAAATTGAAGAGCACATTTCATTTCGTCATGGAGGTGAAGTATTGGGAGACCGATTCAGCATATTTTTATCTAGTTGAAACATTGAAAGACCGGCTCAACATCACACAGATTTCTTTATCCCCAATAATTTGATATAGTCAACAAGAGTTCATTTGTTTGACGGGGCATTACCAATAATCATGACCCGCCATTAGCAATCATGACCCTCCATTGTCAATCATAACCCGCCGAAGCAAGAGAAGCTGGTTCAACATTGTGTGGATTTCTTATTCTCCAAACTTTCATCAAGCCAAAGCATTGGAGGCCGACTCTGTTGGAATAAACCCCAAGCCCCGTCGCTAGGACCTCGTCGCTAGGTTCAGTTAGCTGGCTCAACCAGGCTTCTTTCTTTTCCGTCAGAATAGGTTTATGTTAGTTATTCAGTTAGGTCACGTCGCCAACGACTTGGAGCGAGTCGCGCGCCACGTCGGTCTATTCATGGGATGGAACGAACGCTGTGGATCACGTAGGCACCAAGTCAGGGGCCACGATCCCTGTTTTTCCATTTGTAATCACTGAATAAATAGCGATCATCAGACACAGAAAAGTTGTGAAGTTTCCAGCGCAAAAACCACCTGAGTTCATCGTCTACCTCTAACTCCACTCTCTCGCGCCTCTGTTCGTCTGATCCGGCACTCCAGGAGTGCTGACAATTGGCATCAGAGCCACGATTGATCATGGGAAAGAGCAACCCAGTTCGCTCTCGTTCCGCTTTGTCGGAGAAGACCGGGGCTGAGGCGAAGAAGGAAGGGAAGAGCACTGGTAGCATCGGCGGCAAGCCCGCGTCCCTGCTAGGCGACGGCTCAGGGAGGCCGCCCGGCGTGAGCTAGCGATACCATGGCCGCTCTACGAGGCAACAGCGTCCACCTGCTACCCCCCCACCCCCCTGATGAGGACGAACTACGCGGAGTGGTCGCTCCTGATGAAGGTAATCCTGCAGGCGAGAGCATATGGACCGTCATCGAGATCAGTCCGTGTATCGTGACGACACCGATTATCGTGACGATCGCCTCGCGCTGGAGGCAATCCTCCGGGCCGTACCACCGGAGATGCTGGCGACGCTCGCCGTGAAGGAAATGGCGAAGGAGGCGTGGGACTCCATCAAGACGATCCGTCTTGGAGTCGACCGCGTACGCAAGGCGAAGGCGCGGTCCCTCCACCGCAAGTTCGACAACATCCGCTTGAAGGACGGGGAGACCGTCGACGAGTTTTCCCTTTGGCTCACCGGTATGATGAATAACCTAGCGCTTCTTGGTGATGATATGAAGGAAGAAAGGTCCATGGAGCATTTCTCCGGGTCGTCCCGCCGCGCTACGCAAAGGTGGCCCTCTCCATAGAGACGCTACTTGACCTATCACAGCTCACGGTCGAGGAGCTCACCGGCCAGCTGAAAGCGGCGGAGGAACGCTACGGGCTGGACGGGGTCGCCCAAGGTGGTAGCAGTCTGTTGTTCACTCACGAGGAGTGGATGGCACGCCAGCAGAAGATCTATCACGATGGAGCCACCGGAGGCAGCAGCAACCAAGCTGCCGACGGGGGCGGTCGCCGTAGTGGTGGGGGTGGTGGACGCTCGCGCGGTCGTGGAGGCGGCCGAGGCAGGCCGGAAACCAAAATTCCTCTGGCAGCACTGCCCGCAAGACCGACAAGTGTCGCTACTGCAAAAACCTGGGCCACTGGGACCGGGAATGCCGAAAGAAGAAGCGCGATGAGGAGGCCAACCTCGCCGAGGCTCACGAGGAGGAGCCGGGCCTTCTGATGATCCAGGCCTACACCCTCGACGAGGGGAGCGCCGCAGAGCCAGAGTTGAATCTGCCTGCGCCGGAGGCACCTCTCACGATCGCGGTAGCGCAGGTGTTCCTCAACGAGGAGCGCGTGCACGTCGAACTGCAACAGGCTCCTGGCGACACCGATGCAGCCCGGTACCTCGTCACCGGGGCGTCGAACCACATGACCGGCAATGTGTCAGCTTTCACGGACCTGGACGAGTCCGTGACGGGATCGGTCAAGTTCGGCGACGGCTCTCTGGTGGACATACGTGGGCGCGGCATGGAACTGTTCGCCGTGGCAGGCGGTCACCACCGTGGCCTCACCAATGTCTACTAGATACCACGCCTCAAGGGCAACATCATCCGCATCGGCCAGCTGGATGAGGTCGGGTGCGCGACCCTGGTGGAGCACGGCACCATGACGGTCCGTGACCGCCAGAAGAATCTCCTCGCCAAGGTAACCCGCACGGCCAAGCGACTATACATTCTACATATCAAGATCGCCAAACCGACGTGCCTCACCGCGAGCGAGTGCGTCGGCGATGGCTCGCGCTGGCACGAGAGGTTCGGCCATGTTCACTTCCAGGGCCTTGAGAGGATGGCGCGTGCCGGCATGGTCACCGGGCTCCCCCTCATCGTCCACGCGAAACAGATATGCGAGGCGTGCCTCGCCGGCAAGCAGAGGCGAGCTTCGTTTCCCAGTCCGCCAAGTTCCGCGCGAAGGAACCACTGGAGCTGGTCCACGGCGACATCAGCGGGCCGATCTCGCCGAAGACGCCAGGCGGGAAGCGCTACTTCCTCCTACCAGTGGACGATCACAGTCGTTACACCTCGCTCGTCTTGCTGCGCTCCAAGGAGGAGGCGATCCGTCGGTTCAAAGCCGCCGCGGAGACAGAGTCGCGCCACACTCTGCGCATGTTCCGCACGGATCGCGGAGGCGAGTTCACGAGCGCGGCGTTCGGGGAGTACTGCGTCGACCACGGCATGCAGAGACACCTGACGATGCCCTACTCCCCACAGCAAAACGGAGTGGTGGAGCACCGCAACCTGACCGTCGTGGGCATGGCGAGGAGCATGCTCAAGGCAAGGGCCATGCCAGCTTTCTTCTGGGGAGAGGCCATCACCACTGCCGTTTTCTTGATGAACAAATCATACACGAGGAGCCTAATTGGGAAGACATCGTTTGAAGCGTGGCATGGTCGCAAGCCCAACGTTCACTTCCTGCGCGTCTTCGGGTGTGTGGCTCATGTCAAGGACACACGCCCACACCTGCAGAAGCTGGCGCACAGGAGCAAGCCCATGGTTTTCATCGGGTATGAACCGGGCGACAAGGCATATCGCGCTTACGACCCCGCCACAAGGCGCGTGCATGTCACGCGTGACTTCGTCTTCGACGAGCGAGCAAGCTGGGACTAGCAGCGGGGGGTGGATGCTCCCAGCGCAGCAACCTTCGCTATCGAGTATGGGCCGGCTGCAGTACCAGAGGGGGTGCGTCAAACCGTACCGACGACGCCAAGCCCTCCACCTCCCACCAGCGGTGGTGGGGACGCAACAGCAGCGGGAGTCGACGCGCCATCTCCGATCACGCCCGCAAACACAGGCGGGAGGGGCATCTTCCTTGAGCCGAGCCCTGTCGTGTCACGGTCCTCGCCAAGCGCCCCGTCGGCTCCGATCGAGTCACCACCAGTTGACCACGCACGCGTGCACCCGATGGTGAAATGCGCACGGGACGGCGTCATTCGACCGAACCAGCAGCTCACGGACTACATCCTCGACCTCAACGATCTCGACGATGAGGAGATGCACCTCGGACTGGCAGAGGAGCCAGCCTCGCTTGGTGAGGCACAAGGAGACGCAGCCTGGATACGTGCCATGGACGAGGAGACGTCGTCCATCGAGGAGAATCGCACTTTGCACCTGGCTGATCTCCCTCCTGGCCACCGTCCCTTGGTCTTAAATGGGTCTACAAGGTGAAACGCGACGCCCACGGCATGGTGATCCAGCACAAGGCCCGCCTCGTCGCCAAAGGGTTTGTGCAGCGCCAGGGCGTGGACTACGAAGATTTGGTTGCGCCTGTCACCCGCATGGAGTCAGTGCGCCTACTGCTAGCTCTGGCCGCGCGCGCGGGTTGGGGCGTGCACCACATGGACGTGAAGAGCACTTTCCTCAACGGGGAGCTCCAGGAGTAGGTCTATGTCGCGCAGCCCCCCGGGTACGTCGCCGCTGGACAAGAGAGCAAGGTAATGCGTCTTGATAAAGCCCTCTACGGGCTGAAGTAGGCACCACACGCGTGGAACTAGAAGCTGGACACATGCCTCGCCTCGCTCGGTTTCGAGGGCAGCACCACTGAGCGCGCCATCTATGGGCGTGGCCACGCCTCGTCTCGCCTCCTTGTGGGGTTGTACGTCAATGACCTGGTTATCACCGGCAACGACGACGGCAAGATCACGTGGTTCAAGGCGGAGATGATGAAGCTCTTCAAGATGAGCGATCTTGGTCTCCTAAGTTTCTACTTAGGGACCGAGGTGCACCAGACGCCGACAGGTACCTCACTGAACCAGATGGCATACACCGAGAAGATACTAGAGAGAGGCGGCATGACGGGGTGCAACCCGTGCGCAGTTCCCATGGAGCCGAGGCTGAAGCTCAGCAAGCAGAGCACCGCACCCCTGACTGACGCGACGGAGTACCGCGGCCTCGTCGGATGTCTGCGCTACCTGGTTCACACCAGGCCAGATATTTCTTTCGCCATCGACTACGTCTCGCGCTTCATGGAGGCGCCCACCACCGAGCACCGAGCTGCAGTGAGGAATATCATGCGCTACATCGCGGGCACACTACACTAGGGCTATTTCTACCCAAGGGGGAAAGGTGAAGGTCACCTCGCTGGCTATAGCGAAAGTGACATGGGAGGAGATGTCGACACATGCCGGACACGACCGGCGTCATGTTCTTCTACGACAACTGCATCATCAGCTGGCAGTCTCTCAAGCAGAAAGTCTTGGCTCTGTTTTCCTGCGAGGCCGGGTACATCAGCGCCACAACAGCAGCATGCCAAGAAGTTTGGCTAGCTCATTTCCTTAGCAAGATCAAGAAGGAGAGACCGGCCTGCTTCCCGCTCTGGATGGATAACAAATCGGTCATCTCCCTCACGAAGAACCCAGTGTTCCATGAACGAAGTAAGCACATTGACGTTCGGTTTCACTTCATCAGAGAATGCATGGAGAACAAGCAAGTGGAGGTGGAGTTCGTCGACACGGACAGGCAACTTGCCGATCTTCTCACCAAGGCTCTCGGTCGAGTTCGCTTCACGGAGCTTTGGGCGAAGATCGGCATGGTAGAAATCGACAAAGGGGCTTAGGCTTTAGAGGTGATTTGTTGGAATAAACCCCAAGCCCCGTCGCTAGGACCTCATCGCTAGGTTCAGTTAGCTGGCTCAGCCAGGCTTCTTTCTTTTCCGTTAGAATATGTCTAGGTTAGTTATTCAATTAGCTCCCGTCGCCAACGACTTAGAGCGAGTCGCACGCCGCGTCGGTCTGTTCGTGGGATGGCACGAACGCTGCGGATTACGTAGGCGCCAAGTCAGGGGCCACGATCCCTATTTTCCAGTTTGTAATCACTGAATAAATAGCGATCAACAAAGACACAAAAGATGTGAAGTTTCCAGCGCAAATACCACATGAGTTCATCGTCTACCTCGAGCTCCACTCTCTCGTGTCTCTGTTCGTCTGATCCGGCACTCCAGGAGTGCTGACAAACTCAATGGCATATGTATTTTATTGCAAAGGACACGTACCAGCAAAATGATTGCGAAGATGTCACACCCTGTTTTTCACCACAAGTATTTTATGTTGCAAAAATCAGAGCTTGTTAAAACTTTTTCAAATAATGTTGTGAGTGCAATGTCAGCCCTTGTATGAGTGAATGCTTGCTTGTTTGATGACTCAAACCCATGAAAAACTTATTATTTTGCTCTCTTCAAAAACCCTTTTTCCTTTATATCAAGATCACCTTCATCATGTCGGGATACACTACTAGCTCATGAAGCCAAGTGGCACTTCCAACCAAAGTTGGTGATCTGATCCAAATATTATTTTCATTCATTAAAAACATTAATTGGAGATTTAAAATATTATTTTCCTATTTTATAATTATGTCTGTTTCTAAGGCCAGGAATGATATTCCCGCAAGGAAAATTTATTTCCTGCCTTAGAAAATTCTGAGTAAATTCATGGAAGCTCAGAAGGACATATATTTTCCATATAAAAGATTTTCAACCCTATTTTATATCAATATTATTTGAGTAAAACCCTGAAAACCAATTCTGTCTGTTTTAGCTTTTTGAGATGTTTCCAAAGGAAATGATCTCAATAATTTCCCATAAAATTACAGGAGCCCTCCCAAGTCATATTAGGTGCTCACATAAAATGTCACCTTGATCCAAGGTGGGGAAGTGCACCTAATGAGCCCAAAACCCTCTCTGTCCAGAAAAGAGTTGGAACAACTCTACATTGCAAAATTTCTCCAATGGAGCTGAAACTTTGCAGAGGTGTTAGACACCCCAAATGAGGACTCCACACCAAATATGGGATTTGTGGGACTCTGATTGGCCACACTTCCTTTGTAAAGGACAGTACTAGTCATTTTGAGGCATTTTCAAGTTTACAAAGCTAAACTTGTTCAATGGAGCTCAAATTTGGTGAAACCCCATGTTTTTACCCAAAGACCAAACCTGTTAAGTTTCAGTTCCAGTGGTGGAGTGGAAGCACCCCCAAATCACTGTCGAACACCTACCGACGGGAAGGTAAAAACCCTCCTAGCCACTGTTTTACCCAATGGCAAGGCCCCAAACTTGGTGGGTTAGAGCCCCAGAACACCCTGAGCACCCAGTCAACCAGCCCCTCCCCAACTCCAAGCACAAGTGACAAGATCTTCAATTTGAGCCGCAGGGCAGTACTGGCAACACTAGTGTTCCTTGCCTCCTTGACCAGCTCGTGCTCCCACTAACACACAACGGCTAGGCACACTCCCAGCAACACTCAGGACATGGAGGACACGTCCCAAGTGCCCCAGAGCGCGCCAGCATGCCGTGGCATGCCAAAACTGCGCTCTGGGCGCGCTGCGGAGAGCCTCCAACAAGGGGACGTCGCCCCAGCCAGTCCCAACCTCCGCAGTAATGTCCAAACGCTCCGCCGACATCCATTCAGTGCAAAGCTACCCCTAGGGACCCTCTCCCCACGCGCAAGAGCTCAGGCGACGCGTGCTCGCGCGCGCCCGACGCGGTCGGGCATGCACGGTCGCTACGGCTCGACCCCACCCGCTTTCCCTCTGCGGCCGATGCACTAGGAGGTCCTAAACCACGTCCCGAACCCATGGTTTCGCGGCCAGCACCTCACTGTGCACGCACGCGCGCCACGGTGAGTCACCGGCGCGCCCGAGTCGGGTCACCGTCGCTGGCCTATAAATAGGTCCCCTCGGCACCTCAGCACCCCCAGGCAGCTTCAGCACAACCACTAGACTTCCCCTAGCCGCTCAATCGAGCTCGCAGAGCCCCGGTGCTCGAGATCGACCGAGGCCCCTCCGCCTCGGAGCTCCGGTCGATCTCTGGCTACACGCCGGCTCCTACGCTGCCCGACCTCCCATTGCACTCCCTTTAACGCCAGGATCATTTCCCCCAACTTCCCCGAGCGAATCCGTGCCCCTAGCCACTAGCTCGATGCCAACCCGAAACCCTTCCGCCACGGTCACCTCGTCGCCGGCGACCCAGACCACCTCCGGTGATGTCCCGACCACGAGCAGGTAGGCGGAGGAACGAGGGACCCATTCCCGCTCCTAGTTTGGCCTAAGGACAACGGTAGCCTCGCCGGCATCCGTCTCCACCTCTCTGGCTGGAGGTAGGAGAAGGACCCTACAGGTGGAGCCCACCTGTCGGTGTCCTGGGGCAGCCAGCGCGCGCAGCCGCTGACGCTGACCCCAGGGGCCCGCAGGTCAGGTTTGAACCTGGCCCGCGCGCGCCTAGTGGCCGGTCTGCTGGCTGGGCCGGCTGGATCTCCCCCCTGGCCTTTTTCTTTTCTTTTTAACCCGCAACTTAAATGATTTTTATAAAAATATTTAGCTAGTAGAAAAATATGATTCTTCCAACAGTAATTTTCTAAAAATGTGTAGTAATTGATTCTGTAGAGTTTGGCATTTATCAAAAACAGAAACTGTTTTGGTATAATAAAATGATATTAAAAGCATTTGTTTGCTTCTGTTTGCTTTTAAATAAATATGCTTAGCTAATCAAAACCATAGGAAACATTTTTCAATATAATAAACTGAATTTATTCAAACTTTGCAACATTTTTTAGAAGCACCTTGTGATCTGTTTTGGTGTGAGATATTATTTATTTATTCCTTTTCGACGGTAGAGTTACCGAGTGACGGAGGATCCGGAGCGGAAGACCTCGAAGACCCCGGATACCTAGCTGACCAAGGCAAGAAGCCCTTTGACCATGACTTAAGCATATGAAATGATGCATGCTAGAATAGCAAATACTTTTCGTTGCATGAGATCACAGTGCCGGTTCATCATTGATGTGATGGTACCGAAGGCTTCATAGAAGCACTTGCATGATAGTGATGTTAGTCACATGGCTCCTCGGAGCATGAGCATGATGAGCTTGATCCTACCATCTATGAGGGTCACGCTACTATCATGCGGGTTACTAAAGTTAGATCATTGCAATGAGCTTGACCCTACCCCTTGAGGGTCATGCTAATACCATGTTGACAAGTAAAGATAGAAGTATATTATCATGAGCATGTTGATGAGTTAAATAAAGAGTTTATGAAAACCCCGTCGGGTGCCACTAATGCCCGAGGGTGATGATGAGTTGGTGATCACTTTTGGTGAAGTGATGCACCGGTGTTTTGTGTGAGTATGGTTTCGTAAATGGGATTAGATTTATGATGTGTCGACCGTCCCAACCTTACCAGTACGACCACGATACCCCTTTATGGGACGGGGCTTTGTTGATTACTCTGGTCGGTACTAGCAAAGAGCCACATTACTAGTGGCGGGAGTGATCGGTGTCACTCTCGTGATGGGGTCGTGCCAGGTAGGACGACTATGCCATTATTATGAGTTCCAGGCACACCGTTGGTCCCCGCATGGTTGATACTGTCCAGAGTTGGTGCTCGTAAGACGTACAACATGTGGGCTGGGTACCAATCGAGTGGACCTCTTTGTCTAGTATCGTCAGGGGAAAGATGATGATCGGGTACTTACCTCGGGTATACGTGATATACCGCGAGTCGTGGATGACACGGAAGTTTCCCGTTTCTCGTAGGTCCAGCGTACTACCTATGCAGAGTGTCAAACTATTCGAATAGCCGTGTCCACGGTCAAGGACAGTTGGGTGGTGCTACTTAAACTACGCCCAGCGTTTCCGCATAAACCAAGTGTGTGTGTGTGTGTGGTGTTAAAAAGGTGTTGTTATGATAATCACAACAACAAGTCCGATGACTTGGCATATAGGGTAAACCCGGATGGTTTAGCCCTCATTAATACACTAAGGTTATGACAAGTCCGATGACTTGGCATATAGGGTAAACTCGGATGGTTTAGCCCTCATTAATATATTGAGATTATGACAAGTATGATGACTTGGCATATAGGGTGAACCCGGTGTGTTCAACCCTTAGCAGATATGTTGATATCTGTAACCTGTTCTTAAAGAGTAATTCTTTAACTTGTTGCATATACCTGGTCATTCCACCAAATTGCATTCCACCAAAGATACATGTTACTGTTATTCTTCACTATAAATGTTCATATCATGGGCTGTTTGCGAGTACATTCAAAGTACTCATTGGATTGCCACTGGTTATATTATTGACCAGACATGGAAGGACCGGAGTTTGGCGACGAGTACACCGTCGGAGACGAACCTGCGATCTAGGACGCTTCCAAGTCAGAATGCTTGTCGGTGTAGGCTTGATGGCATGGGCACCGCTTAGCCCGTACGAGTTTCCGCTACTCGATGTATCTGTTTAATTGGCTTTAGGCCTCGCTCTTGAACCCGACCTTCTGGTCGTTTGATGTAATAATTTCGGTACTTGGATGTAAGAATCTATTATTCAGTATCTGTGTTCAGTGAACATTGATCCTTGGGGTCACTGGGCACGGCGAACTCGACTTGCTAGTCGGGGTCCCCATAGAAGATGGCTCATTATTATGAAGAAGAAACCCAGATTTTTCAAGGAGCCACTTCAGTAAATCAAGCCGGCCACAGGAGCAAGCCGGTCCCTTAACATATTTACTATTCTTATTTCAGGAGCTTACCATGAATAAATTCAAGCTAACCTCGGGGCTAATGTCGGGGATAGACCCCGCAGTGTAACCCGACTTGAAGTATGACCCGCCAAGGACTTGGCGACTCACCAGCGACTCAACAGTGACCTGGTGGGCGACTCATATTTTACCCCGCACGCGACTCAGACAAATGACAAAGGCCCAAGGCCCGGCGTACACCCTCGCATAAGGCGGCTCATAGAGAGTCCACGAGGGCCGGATCACAAAGAAGGCCCAAGAAGAGGAGAGACTCCCTCACAAAGGAAACAAGACCCAGATTAGGATTCAAGAGAGACTAGTCCTATTCCTACTCCTAGTAGGACTCTACATGTAAACCTACCCCTTCCACTTATATAAGGAGGGGTAAGGTGCCCCAAGAGGGACATATTCACAACTTAGGTCTAGACAAGACAAATCATGAGATAGAACGATTAGACACCCACGAGATTAGAGGTGCCGAGTCTGCACCCTTGTAATCGAGATCATCATCTTCATCAATGAAACACAAGCAGGATGTAGGCTTTTACCTCCATCGGAGGGGCCGAACCTGGGTAAACTCGCGTCTCTCGATTCCGACCAACCCCTCTCAAGCCGCCACATGGTTGCGATGGTCTCGCACCTAAGTACTTGTATGAGGACATCTGCCGTGACAAAACCACGACACTCCCACTCAATTCTTTCGAGAGAAACTCTTTCTCGAGAAAGGACCTGTTTATAGAAAAAAACACTTTGCTTTCGAATCTGAGATAGGAGGTATTCCCAACTGTTTCGGGTATCCTATGAAGATGCATTTATCCGCTTTGGGTTCAAGCTTATCAGGCTGAAACTTTTTCACATAAGCGTCGGAGCCCCAAACTTTTAAGAAACGACAGCTTAGGTTTCTCCAAACCATAGTTCATATGGTGTCATCTCAACGGAATTACGTGGTGCCCTATTTAAAGTGAACGTGGTTATCTCCAATGCCTAACCAAAAAGCCGATAGTGGTAATTTGATAAGAGACATCATAGTATGCACCATGTCTTAATAGGGTACTGCTACGATGTTCGGGCACACCATCACACTATGGTGTACCTAGGGGCATTAGTTGTGAAACAATTTTCACATTATCTTAAATGTGTACCAAACTCGCAACTCAGATATTCATCTCTACGATCATATCGTAGCCATTTTATCCTCTTGTCACGACGATCTTCAACTTCACTCTGAAATTACTTGAACCTTTCAATAATTCAGATTTGTGTTTCATCAAGTAAATATACCAGTATCTACTCAAATCATTTGTGAAGTAAGAACATAATAACATCCACTACGTGCCTCAACACTCATTGGACTACATACATCAAAATGTATTACTTTCAACAAGTTACTTTTGAAAGTTCGTTATATTGACCAGAGGGGGGTGAATAGGAGATTTTTAGAATTTCATCAGTGAGGAAATTCCTTTCGAGGAAATTTCTCACTGATAACTAACTTGCAGCGGAAACAACAAAAGATCAGGGGTGCAAAGTATCACTACAACAATTTTCAAGATGAAGAATATGAAAAACAGTTTGCACAGTACGCATGCATAGAGAAAGCAGCTGAGGATTAACTCGCATGAAGAATTTGGGGTTGAGGAATTTCAGAGAAAGTCTTCAGCAAATTCTTCAAACAGTGACAATGAAAATCTTCAATATACAATATGAGGAATTGAAAGAGTTGAAGAAATAGAACCCGTATCAAAGTGAAGACATTGGTTGATGACCCAGTTCCAACTGTTGTCATAGTTGTAAGTCTGGTTCGGAGCGTCTTGGTATTGAAACCAAAGGACACACAGTCCCGACACACATGGTCCCTACT
This sequence comes from Hordeum vulgare subsp. vulgare, assembly GCF_904849725.1. NCBI lineage: Eukaryota > Viridiplantae > Streptophyta > Magnoliopsida > Poales > Poaceae > Hordeum > Hordeum vulgare. The sequence goes on along the minus strand of NC_058518.1, from coordinate 229,792,031 downwards.
GTATTCTCCTTGAGCTAAGGACACACAGTCCTCGCCCAACACTCGTGGTAAGTCTTCAGGGCAGACTTCCAAACCCTCACAAACTTGGTCACCCGGTGATCCACAATTAGCTGCTCGATTGCTCTAGACCATGACGCCTAACCGTCTAGAGGATGCACAGTCCTCAAAGGTAAAAGGCTTCAGTCCCACACAGGAACAAATTCTTTAGTGATGCTCAATCACTTGGTTTTTGGTTTGTGGTTTGGTGTTTGGGGTATTTCCTCACTGATGATTTACTCTTGAAGACTTTGAGGAATTTGGGTTGCTTTTATGATAAGTGTCAGTTTCTAACCGAGCAGCCAACCAGCTAATGGTTGTGGGGGCGGCTATTTATAGCCTGGGAGCATCCCAACATGATTTGACATTAATGCCCTTAAATAATATGACCGTTGGTGTGGATAAGATCAGTGATGTGGCGCGAATTGTGGTAACGGTCGGGACCCTCAACTCTGAGAGTCCTCATGTCTCTCATATTCCTGACTTGAGGCTTTTGGTAGGATTAGGCTTGGGTTGAGCATCATGAGGAAATTCATTCCATAGTGTTACCTCGACCCCTTTAACAGTACGGTGTTCCTATGACTTAACATTGAAGAAAATAAAACAGAAAGAATAAATCTTCATTCTTCAAAGTGTTTAGATTGATTTTCTTCAGGACACACCGAATTCCTCATCTTTAATATCTTCATGAGGAATATCAATTTCATCGCAATTTCTTCGCGATTCAACTCTTCAGCTTCAGACCAATTTCTTCAGCCGAAGATATACATTTTTAGGGGTCGATATTCATCGAATATTTCAAACTCCTCGAGGACTTATAGATCCCGTGTACACTCATGAACACATTAGATATTTAACATATAAGTCTTCAAACCACCAAAATCACCAAGGGGCACTAGATGCACTTACAATCTCCCCCTTTTTGGTGGTTGATGACAATTAGGTTAAGTCTCCAACGGGGATAGAAATATGAAGTGTAAATACTCATTTGAGGAATTTGAAATCAAGATACAGAGAGACTCCCCCTGAAGATGTGCATATCTTGAAGATTTTGCATTTCATAGCAAATGCACATTGATGATTTATATCATGGAAATATCCCCCTGAGTCTTGTAAATCATGCATATATATGACATATAATATGAAAAATTTGAGAATGCATGATGAGACATGGTATCTGATGAATTTCAGCATGCGTGCATTAATATTTTGAGGAATAAGGATGCGAAGAAAAACACTCAAAAGCGTCAGAGTACCATCGGGCTTAAGTTACAACTCATTACATAAAAAACCTCAGAAGAACCAAGAGTTTGTAACTTAACAAAATTCATAAGCCCCAAACTATATCCCGCGTGAAGACTAACTCTCAGATTTCTCCCCCTTTATCATCAAGTGACGAAAAGGGACAAAACTAAAGACTAACGCCCCTTGAAGACTTTCACTTCTTGGTAGTTGAGGAAGACGCGTGATGATTCTTGGGTGCGGGCTTCCTCCTTGGACCAGTGGCAGTATCTTCTTGGTCTTCATCAGGTTCTGCAGTGCGGAATGAAGAAAAGGAACTGTCCTCAAGGTCTGGAACTAGAATTGGCTTGAATTTCTTCTTTGGTGTCCATGACCAGTTAAAGTCCTGTGTAAACTCCAATTCTTAAAGTTCTTCTCGAGTCTTCAAATGAGCCAGTGTGGGCCCAGGTGCGATAAAAAACCTCATGAAGATAGTGGTGATTAATCTTCACTGCATTCTGAGTCTCATTGAGGGTTTTCACAATGGCACCGAATTAGCGTTTGACCCATTTGTTATTGCGATCGACCTTTTGATGAAGACTGAGGAGTAGCTCTGTATTAGTCATCACCCTTGGGGCAACTGGGCAAGGCAGCTCCTAGGTTTTAGTATCATCCCATGAAGAATATGCATCTGGTTCACGAAACTGGCCATCAAGGGGCCGACTACCTTCATCGATCACAGACTTGCCTTTTCCTTCAAGTGGCTCGAAAATCTTCTTGTTGACTGTGATCGGAGGCATATATCCAATGTGATTATTGAAATCAGCATGATAGTTGATGCCTGACCTGCGTCTGATGAATCTCATGATCCATGGAGCGTAAATCTTCAGGTCGAAGGGTGAGATAGCATTGTCAGCCAGAGTCCTCAGGAAGAAGTCATGAAGGTTTATGGGAATTCCATTGATGATGTTGAAGAGGATATTATTCATGATGCCTACAACATCTTCTTCATCATCATGGCCCTTGATTGGAGTAAGAACATTGCATAGAATCCTGTAGACAGTCATGGGTTCATACTTCAGGACTTGGAGCAGGAAAGTCGTTCTTGGTGGTTGATCCTTCGCCAAAGGCTTCGTGAGGACTTCCATCAACTTATTAGGCAGCTCCCGTTCATCATACATCTTAACAGCATGTTCTGGAGGAATTGAAACATGAAGTACTCGCAGCAGCTCATTTGCAGGGGCCTTGAAGTGTGTGTGTTGCGTCATCCAATCGAGCACCCAAGTGTTGATATCTGTTGGATCTCCAAAGATGTGCAAAGTTCCATAGAATTGAAGAACAATGTCGTAGTTCCAATCACAGATATCAGTGCAAAGTGGCAGCAGTCCGGCTTCATGAAGAACGTTGAGGGCTGGGGCGAAGCAAGGAATTTCTTCAAGCTCAACATGAGGAATATGCATGTGCTAAAATATTTTGTTCCTTCCACAGAGCACAGATGCATAATAGTTGAGATGAGTCCTTGTCCAAAACTTCATGTGCCTGATGCTAGGCGTTTCATAACAATTGTCTCTGATGAAATACATGCGTTCTTCATAGAACGCTTCCTTCTGAAACTTTGGCCTCTTTCAGAAGGACTGATGCTGCATAGGCTGAAGATTTTGCTACTTCTCTTGAGGAGAGATGATCATGGCAGTCTCTTTGTTGACAACCACTATAGCAGTTTCTATATTGGGCGCAGGAGCATTTTCTTCAGCATGTTCCTCAGGATGAGGAATTTCATCAACCTGTGCCTCAGGTTGAGGGTTTTGCCCAGGATGAGGAATTTCATCAGCCTGAACCTCAGGTTGAGGGTTTTGCTCAGGATTAGGATTTTCCTCGGGCTGAGGATCTTCTCCTTGGTTTTCCTCAGCTTGAGGAATTTGCTTGGAGGAGGAGCCAAATTCTTCAGCTGTTGCACCTGATCCTTGAGCAGGTTCTTCAGGAGGAATGAATGTTTGAGGACTATCATCAATTTGAATTTCCTCATCCGTGTGTTCCTCAGACTCAGCAGTTTTCATTTCCTCATCAATCCGATGCTCCTTATCTTCACTTTCGAAGGGAATCATAGCGTAGGATGGAGCAATCTTCAGAGGCACAACATCCAAAGGAGCATTTTCATCAAGAGATTTGAGGCGCTTGGCCTCTGTTGATTCTGGTGTTGAAGAAGCTTTTCTTTTCTTAGCTTCTTTTTCTGCAGCCCTGATTTTCTTCACTTCTGATGCAGACGGAGTCATTTTCTTCAACTTCGAGGATTGGTGAAGGCATTTTCTCTTCAGGACGTGGAGCCCTATCCGTCCTGGCAGTTTCCTCAGCTGGAGCATTTTCTTCAGCTGGAGCAGATTCATCAGCTGGCTTAGATGCATCAGCTGGAATATCCTTAGCTATTTCCTCAATAGCCGGTGCATCAGCACGGCTTCTTGAGGCATTTCCTCAGCAGGGGTTGCTTGTTCTTCCTCTACCGTAGGCTGTTGTGGTTTTGCTGGAGGAGGAGCCTTTTTGTTGTAATCATCAACTGCGTTAGTTGCAAACTTGATGAAATTGGTCTTGAGACTTTGATGATCAGATAGTTTGGTATACTTGTCTTTCAAAGTCTTCAATTCTGCGTGGGTTGACACAAGAGCATCAGGCGTCAGGCTGAGGAGATTCTGTTTGAGGAATTTCTCCTTCTTCAGCTTTGCAACCTTTGCTTGTTTGGCTTGCGTCTCCTTCCATTTGGCCTCATTGATGAATGTGGCCACCATATGGTTGATGCCCGGGGGAAGCTTCAAGTCATCAATGGGTGTGTTAGGATCATCATACCAAACATTGAAGTAGTACAATAGGACTTTTGGGTCCATGGCAAGAGGAATGGCGCTGCCTGAAGCTTGAGCGACCCGTTCCTGCTTGTTTCTAATGTTTGCTTGCAGTGTCTCATCATCATATTCATCACTTCCTTCTGATGTAGTAGGGACTTTGATGACTTTGCTTGGGCTGGGTCTGTTCCCTCTTCCAGCAGTCATCTTAGTCTTCAACGGTGTTGGTGATGACTTTGTCTCTGAGCTCGTGACAGTAGGCAGTTGCTTCACAATCTGCTTGTGTTCAGGCTTTGAAGCATGTGTGGTTGTTGAGGGTTTTGGCGCAGACGCAGACGCAGCCTTCTGAAGCAATTTCTCTTGAGGTTTTGGAGCCTTTGATTTCTGTGGCACACGCTTCACTTGAGGAATGGCCATGCCAGAAGTTTCAGCAGCTGAGGAGGTGGCTGCGGCGGCAGCAGCATATTCTTCATTGAATTTCCTCACAACAGCTTCTTCTTGCTTCTGAAGCTTTGACAAGTGTTTGGTCTTTTCCTCAGGATAATCATCAATCGTCTTGAGGCTTGAAGGATGGGCATTCTGATGATCCTCGATAGGAGGTCTTTTGCCAGGTGGCTTAAGAGCGAATTTCTTCGCGTACTTTGGAGTGACGAAGCGGTATTCCTTCCACTCCTTAACCCACCCACGTTCTATCTTTTGGAGCCTGATTTTCCTCTTAGGCATAGATTCATGCTCATATGGTGTGCAAAAGTCCAAGTATATATCCTCAAGGATATCAATGGCAGTGTTTTGTTCGAGTTTCTTGCCACCCTTTTGCTTCCTGTCATCTTCCATTTTCTTCAGTTGAGGCTTTTGCTGAGGAAATTGAGCTCTTGAGGATTCTGATGACACTCGCAGATTTTCTTCAAGAAACGTTGCAAATGAGTTAAGTTGATGAGGACGTAGAGATTCATCAGCTGACATTTTTGTACCCGTGAACAGAGTATAGGTGCGAGGAATTTGGAGAGGTCATATGCGTTCTCAGATTTGAAGAAATTGAAAAAGAAAATTGAGGAATTTGACCAGTGGGTTGAGGAATTTGTCTAAGCACTCTGATCTTGGGTTCGAGAGTTGTATAGATTTGAAAATTTGGACAATTGAGGAATCTCGTGAAGAATTTTAGTTGCTTAGTGAAATTCATCAACAGTTTGAGGAATAGAGACTGATAGACACTGAGGAAAAACAGATTCCACGAGTCTAAGGTAAAATACTAGATTGAAAGGGACTCTAAAAATAGGATTTTATTTACCCTATATAGCAAGAACGAAGAACATAAGAAGTAGCAGGAGATGCTCTTCGGTGCTAGTCCACTGCGCCCTAATTTGGCGGCAGAAGACGGCTACGGCGACGGCGGACGAAGATGTTCCGGTTTCAGCGTGATTTCGGCGACGGAGAAGTTGAGGCAGTGAAGCTGTTCCTCGTCAGTGATGAAAATTCTAGCGGTGACGCTAGGTCTTTGCTGTAGCGCAGAGGAGGTCAAGAGAGAACGAAGAGCTTTGACCGGAGGGGGTAAGAACGTATTTATAGCTCAGGTGAAAACTGTCCGCGATTCTTTCGGACCGAACTGCCCTTGCCCTTTAGTCTCCGCAGGACACGTGTAGCGATAGTTTAAAGCGGTGGAGATCATGCTTATCTGATCGTGGGAAGTGGGTTCAGTTACTGTGTAACAATATAAAAATCATTTTTGAGGATTTGAGGAGTTTGTTGCAAAATCATCAGCTGACAAGGACGCAGTGAGGATTTTGAACAAAGTTTCAAGTAGAACGCATATGAAGAATTGAATAGACTGGGTGAGTATAGCATAGAGGGGAGTAGGGTCCGATCACATTCACTTAGATGAAATATCAAGTTGAAGAAATAGCTATGAGTGAATGTTGTTGAGGACTTTGAAGTCACAGTATATATATATATAGCTATTTCTTCTAAGTGAATGTGTATATATAGGCAAATGAAAATCATGAAGTGTATTTTTTGAAGATTTTGATTAACTTGAGGATTTTGTGACAAAGAGTCATATTGATGAATTTCAGCTTTGAAGAAAAACAAGTTTGAAGAAAATCAACTTTGAAGAAAATCAGCTTGAGGAATTTCAAAGTTGGGTGGTGGCGTGACCGACCGTATAAGAATGATGATTTCAGGCGCCACGTACAATTGTCGTAGGGCCGTGAGAATCAATTTCTTCATTAATTTCCTCACACTAAGAGTGATATTCTTCATTGGTTGAAGAAAATCGATTCTTCGTGTGTTGCACATCTAAGTCATCAAATTTGCATAAGTGTTAGGATGTGTTCATGTTTTTACAAAACATTTGAAGATTCTAAGATATTTAGCTCACACCGCAACTTGCAAAACCTTTTCTCATCCAAGGGCTTGGTGAAGATATCTGCTAGTTGATCGTTAGTCTTCACATGGTCGATGAGGATGTTGCCCTTGAGGACATGGTCCCGAAGAAAATTATGATGAATCTGGATGTGCTTAGTCTTGGAATGTTGTACTGGGTTGTATGCAATCTTGATTGCACTCTCATTGTCGCAGTAGAGAGGCACATTCTTCATGTTGATGCAGTAGTCCTTGAGGGTTTGCTTCATCCATAGTAATTGAGCACAACATGAACCAGCAGCAATGTACTCAGCTTTGGCAGTGGAGAGAGAGACGCGGTTCTGCTTCTTTGAGGACCAACAGACTAATGATCTTCCGAGGAAATGACATGTGCCAGAAGTTGACTTGCGATCCACACGGTCACCAGCATAGTCAGAATCAGAATATCCCATAAGATGAAGATTTGAGCCCTTGGGGTACCATAATCCTAGTGTTGGTGCGTGAGCTATGTATCGAAGAATATGCTTCACAACCTTATGGTGTGATTCCTTCAGTTTTGCTTGAAAACATGCACACATGCAAACACTAAGCATTATATCTGGCCTAGATGCACACAAATACAGTAAAGAGTCAATCATGGAGCGATATACCTGTTGATCGAATTCTTTGCCATTTTCGTCAGTGCAGAGGTGGCCGTTGGTAGGCATGGGAGTCTTGGCACCTTTGCATTCATGCATGTCGAATTTCCTCAGAACATCCTTGAGGTATTTCTCGTGTGATATGAAGATCCCATTGCATTGATGACGAATTTGAAGACCTAAGAAGAATTTCAGCTCCCCCGTCTTAGACATCTGATATTCTTCACTCATCATGTAAGAAAATCCATCACTTTAACGTTTGTCAGTAGAGCCAAATATGATGTCATCGACATATATCTGGCACACAAATAGTTCATTATCATCGGATTTTGTGAAAAGAGTTGGATCGAGTGAACCAGGTTTAAAGCCTTTCTTCATGAGGAATTCCTTCAATGTATCATACCACGCCCGAGGGGCTTGCTTGAGACCATAGTGCGCCTTTTTGAGTCTGAAGACTTTGTCTGGATTCTTTGGATCCTCAAAACCTCGGGGCTGAGCAACATATACTTCTTCATCAAGCTTACCATTGAGGAATGTACTTTTCACATCCATTTGATATATAATAATGTCATGATGATTAGCATAAGCAAGTAGTATTCGAATAGCTTCAAGTCTAGCAACAGGTCCAAAAGTTTCATTGAAATCAATTCCTTCAACCTGTGTGTAGCCTTGGGCTACAAGTCGTGCCTTATTGCTCACCACTTGACCATCCTCATGTTGCTTGTTCCGGAAAATCCACTTGGTGCCGATGATATTGTGCTTGCGAGGATCTGGTCGTTTGACGAGCTCCCATACGTCATTCATCTTGAATTGAAGAAGTTCGTCTTGCATGGCTTGAATCCACTCCGGTTCCATGAAAGCCTCCGCAACTTTTGAAGGTTCTGTGATAGACACAAAAGAAGAATACCCGCAAAAGTTAACTAAGTGTGAAGCTTTTGAGCGAGTGAGAGGACCTGGCACGTTGATGTCATCGAGGATTTTGTCAAGTTCTTCTTCATTTGCAATCCTCGGATGAGCTGGATGAGGATTTCGTCTGGGCTGAGGAATTGGTTCTGGAGAAATTTCCTCAGGAGCATCTTCTTGATTTTCATCAGTATTGGGAATGATTTCTTCAGCAATTTCCTCAGTAGGAACAATGTCTTCATTAGCTTTGACCTTTATTGCTTCCTCAGGAGACAGCTTATCTGGATCAGGAGGCAATTGCTCTTTTTGCAAGCCATTAGTTTCATCGAACCGCACATCTACAGTTTCAACAACCTTGTTGTGATAGGTGTTGAAGACTCTGTAGGTGTGCGAGTCCTTTCCGTAACCAAGCATAAAACCCTCATGTGCCTTAGGTGCAAACTTTGAGCTATGGTGAGGATCTCTAATCCAGCATTTTGCACCGAAGACTTTGAAATAACTTACATTGGATTTCTTGTCAGTGAGGAGTTCATATGAGGTTTTCTTGAGGAATTTGTGAAGATATACCCTGTTGATGATATGGCAAGCAGTGTTGATTGCTTCAGGCCAGAAACAACGAGGAGTCTGATATTCTTCAAGCATGGTTCGTGCCATCTCAACCAGAGTCATGTTTTTCCTTTCAATGACGCCATTCTGTTGAGGAGTATAAGGAGCAGACAATTCGTGAATAATACCAAGTTCATCAAGATAATTATCAAGACCGGTGTTCTTGAATTCTGTTCCATTATCACTCCTGACGTGTTTGATCTTGACGCCAAAGTTCGTCAAGGCCCTTGAGAAAAATCGTTTGAAGACTTCCTGTACTTCAGTTTTATACAGAATGATATGCACCCAAGTGTATCTGGAATAATCATCAACTATGACAAAGCCATATAAAGATGCAACATTTGTTAGAGTGGCATAATGAGTAAGTCCAAATAAATCCATGTGAAGCAATTCAAATGGACGAGTAGTAGTCATGATAGTCTTCTAGGGGTGTTTGGATCTGGTCATTTTTCTAGACTCACAAGCACCGCAGAGGTGGTCCTTGAGGAATTTTACTGATTCGATGTCGATGACATGCTTCTTCTCTGCAAGCGTGTGCAAATTCCTCATGCCTCCATGACCAAGTCTTCGATGCCATAGCCACCCTTCTGATGTTTTTTGCTAATAAGCATGTGGTTGGTTGAGGACCTGTAGAGAAATCAACAATGTACAAATCCCCTCTTCTAACACCTTCGAAGACTTCGGATCTGTCAGATTCCAGGATGACAACACATCTATATTTTCCAAAGATAACAACCATATCAAGATCACAAAGCATTGAGACTGACATAGGTGAAACCCAAGGGATTCAACAAGCATTACTTTGTCCATGTGCCTGTCCTTGGAAATAGCCACTTTGCCAAGTCCCAATACCTTGCTTTTACCTTTGTCAGCATAAGTGATTTGCTTCAGGGGTGATGGAGTTAGTGGCATATTCATCAGCAAGCTTTTGTCACCAGTCATGTGGTGTGTGCAGCCACTATCAAGAACCCACTCAGTGCTCTTGGGTTTGTCATCCTGCAGATGAATTAGTACAGCTTACCATCTCATATGCTTCAGACTTGAAGAATATGATATCAATTTCATCAGATAGGACATTCATCATAAACATTAATTTTGAGGACGTGTGAAATATTTTCATTTCATCCATATTAGCTTGCGTCCTATCAAGCATTTTCCTCAGGTCTCCAGCAAATTCTTCAGATGATGATTTTCATCTGGAGACCTGACCTACAAAAGTGATTAGTTCAATTTCTTCACCACCCACATCTGAAGGGGTGGTAAAGCATTCATCATCCTGCGAGCACCATATGAGAAAGGGGGCATTGAAGCTAATGCACTTCTCTTTAAAGTAGGGGGGTTAAAGTACTCAAACGAATATGCATAGAATTTCTTTGAGGATTTATGAACATAATAATTTGAAGAATAATGCTCATATTCATATTCCTTGTAATTTCCCTACATGTTAGAAGCATTAGCACGGATACGAGCATAGTTTTGACTAGTTGAGGATTTTGATCCTCTTGAAGACTTTGGTCTTCCTGAGGAATTTGATCCGGGGTTCAAATTCTTCACAGGTGGTGTCATGAGGACATTCACGTGAAGATTTTCAAGGCAACATTTGGGGACCCAAATTTTCCTTAGGGGTGGTCCATTCCTGCAGTTAGTTCCAACATATCGAGCAAATACTTCACCAAATTGATTTTTAAACAGTTTGTAGTTGGAGTCAAATGACTCATCTGAGGAATAGGATAATTCACATGCAAAGCCAGTTAGATTGGATGGATCAATAGGAGGCCCTTTAGCAGCAACCCATGAGGTTTTGGGATACTACTCAGGTTTCCAGTATGATCCATCAGCATTCAATTTCCTCTCAAAGGCAATTCCTTCTTTCCTCGGGTTCCTGTTCAAAATCTGCTTTTTGAGCACATCACAAAGGGTTTGGTGGCCTTTGAGACTTTTGTACATGAGTGTCACATACAATTCCTTCAGACCTGCATTTTCCTCAGTAACATTTGTGGTTTCCTCAAGTGAGGAATTTGATACCACAGGAGCAGTTGAAGAATTTCTAGCAATAGAAGCATTTGATGATTCTGGTGAAGAATTAGCAGTTTCACGTTCAATGCATTTAAGACATGGTGGAATGAATTCAACTTGAGCGGTACTGATGTGTTGAGCGAGTAATGAATCATTTTCCATACGAAGATCATCATGAGAAATCCTCAGCTTCTCAAGATCAAGTTTCCTTTGAAGAAATTCATAGGAAAGTTTCTCATGATCAGCGAGGAGTGTGTCATGACGATCTTGAAGATTATGAAATCTGGACTGAAGACTTTTCATATCTTCAGTGAGGATTTGGTTAAGATTCATTTCATCATTCAACAGGTCATCGCTTCTATCTAGCAGTTTCTGAAGATTTTCAAGGGCAGTTTGTTGTTTAGTAGGAATTATAGCAAGTTTATTGTAACTGGATTTTTTATAATCATGAGGTTCACAGTCACTTGAATGAGAGGAGGAAGCATCATTCGGTACCTTTGAATCTTTTTCATGAAGCAATAGGTTGGAGCGAAGTCATCAGCATAATCATCAGTGTGGATGGTGTTATCATTTTCTTCAAGGTTGAAGATTGACTTGCTGACAAATGTGGTTGCAAGTGTAAGACTAGCCTGTCCATATTCTGAGTCTTCATCAGAACCCTCCTCTTCATCACATTCCTCAGATTCTGCCTCAGAATCCAATTCCTTGCCAATAAGTGCCCGAGCCTTTCTAAAACTAGTCTTCTTGTGCGATCAGGACTTTGGGGATGAGGATTTTGAAGATTCCTTCTTTTTCTTCGAGTCATCAGAACCTTCATCCTTGTATTTCTTCTTCTTTGATTCCTTCACCCAACGAGGACAATCAGCAATGTAGTGACCTGATTTCTTGCATTTGTGGCAGGTTCTTTTCTTGTAGTCCTCATATGAAGATTCTGATTTCCTCATATCTCTTCTTGAAGATTTACCAAACTGACCACGTCTTGTAAACTTTTGGAATTTCCTCACGAGCATTGCAAGCTCATGTCCATATTCTTCAGGATCACCAATGCTACCATCCGAGTCTTCTCTTCGGATGAGGAAATTGCTTTGGCCTTCAGTGCACGAGGTCCAGAATAGCTTGGTTCATATAGATCTCTCTTTTCTTCTTGTTGGAATTCATGAGTATTGAGTCTTTCGAGTATATCAGGAGGATCAATCATCTTGTAGTCTAGTCTTTCTTGAATCATTAGAACTAAAGTATCAAATGAAGAATCCAAACATCTTAGCAGTTTCTTCACAACTTCATGGTTTGTAATGTCTCGAGCTCCTAGTGCTTGTAGTTCATTTGATATGTCAGTGAGGCGATCAAAGGTATCTTGGGAGCTTTCATTGTCAAGCCTCTTGAAGCGATTGAAGAGATTGTGAAGAACATCAACACGAGAATCACGTTGGGTTGATAATCCTTCATTTACTTTGGACAACCTTTCCGAGATTAGTTTTGCTGAGCCCAAAGCACTCACTCTGCCATACTGACCTTTGCTCAGATGGCCACAAATGATATTCTTCGCTTGAGAATCAAGTTGCTTGAATTTCTTCACATCAGCAGCAGAGACAGTAGCAGTGATGATAGGGACACCATGTTCCACAATATACCAGAGATCATTGTCAATAGCTTGTAGATGCATCTGCATGTTGGTCTTCCAGAAGGGAAAGTACTTTCCTTCGAAAGTAGGGCATCCTGCATTCACCTTGATCATGCCTGCAGTCGACATAACTAAAACTCGAGGTGGTTAAATCAAAATCACACAGAACAAGGCAGTACCTTGCTCTGAAACCAATTGAAAGTGCGTTATATCGACTAGAGGGGGTGAATAGGAGATTTTTAGAATTTCATCACTGAAGGAATTCATTTTGAGGAAATTTCTCACTGATGACTAACCTGCAGCGGAAACAGCAAAGGATCAGGGGTGCAAAGTATCACTACAACAGTTTTCAAGATGAAGAATATGAAAAATAGTTTGCACAGTACACATGCACAGAGAAAGCAGGTGAGGATTAACTCACGTGAAGAATTTGGGGTTGAGGAATTTCAGAGAAAGTCTTCAGCAAATTCTTCAAACAGTGACAATGAAAATCTTCAACATACAATATGAGGAATTGAAAGAGTTGAAGAAATAGAACCCGTATCACAGTGAAGACATTGGTTGATGACCCAGTTCTAACTGTTGTGATAGTTGTACGTCTGGTTCGGATCGGCTTGGTATTGAAACCAAAGGACAACAGTCCCGAGACACAAAGTCCCTACCGTATTCTCCTTGAGCTAAGGACACACAGTCCTTGCCCAACACTTGTGGTAAGTCTTCAGAGCAGACTTCCAAACTATCACAAACTTGGTCACCCGGCGATGCACAATTGACTGCTGGATTGCTCTAGACCATGACGCCTAACCGTCTGGAGGATGCACAGTCCTCAAAGGTAAAAGGCTTCAGCCCCACACAAGAACAAATTCTTCAGTGATGCTCAATCACTTGGTTTTTGGTTTGTGGTTTGGTGTTTGGGGTATTTCCTCACTGATGATTTACTCTCGAAGACTCTCAGGAATTTGGGTTGCTCTTATGACAAGTGTCAGTTTCTAACCAAGCAGCCAACCAGCTAATGGTTGTGGTGGGAGGGCAGCTATTTATAGCCTGGGAGCATCCCAACATGATTTGACATTAATGCCCTTAAATAATATGATCGTTCGTGTGGATAAGATCAGTGATGTGGCGCGAATTGTGGTAACGGTCGGGACCCTCAACTGTGAGAGTCCTCATGTCTCTCATATTCCTCACTTGAGGCTTTTGGTAGGATTAGGCTTGGGTTGAGCATCATGAGGAAATTCATTCCAAAGTGTTACCTCGACCCTCTTTAATAGTATGGTGTTCCTATGACTCAAGATTGAAGAAAATAAAATAGAAAGAATAAATCTTCATGCTTCAAAGTCTTCAGATTGATTTTCATCAGGACACACCGTATTCCTCATCTTCACTATCTTCATGAGGAATATGAGTTTCATTGCAATTTCTTCGCGATTCAATTCTTCAGCTTCAGACCAATTTCTTCAGGCGAAGATATACATTTTTAGGGGTCGATATTCATCGAATATTGCAAACTCCTCAGCGACTTATAGATCCTGTGTACACTCATGAACAAATTAGATACTTAACCTATAAGTCTTCAAACCACCAAACTCACTAAGGGGCACTAGATGCACTTACAACTTTCTTGTTCCATCTCACTGTAAAAACGAGGCCTTCAGTCAGCTTGTCCATGTGGCATGATTTGCATATCTCAAGTCATTCAAAATCAAGTGACTCCAAATGATCCATGTGCAAGGAGTTTCTTTATGCGTTTATACCAATAGACATGTCTCGCATGTCTCAAATGTTTCAAAACTGAGTGAGTCAATAGATCCATCGGTATGGAGCTTCTTCATGCGTTTTACACTAATATGACTGAAGCAATAGTGCCACAAGTAAGTGGTACTATCATTACTACTTTGTATCTTCTGGCATAAATATCATGAACATGTGTATCACTACGATCGGGATTCAATAAACCATTGAAGGTATTTCTTCAAGCAAATAGAATAACCATTATTCTCTTGAAATGAATAATCGTATGGCAATAAACATGATCTAACCATGTTCATGCTCAATGCAAACACCAAATAACATTTATTTAGGTTCAACACTAATCTCAAAAGTAGAGGGTGTTGGAATTATGCCCTAGAGGCAATAATAAATGTATAGTTATTATTATAATTCCTGTATCAAGATAATAGTTTATTATCCATGCTATAATTGTATTGAATGAAGACTCATCTACATGTGTGGATACATAGACAAAACACCGTCCCTAGCATGCCTCTAGTTGGCTAGCCAGTTGATCGATGATAGTCAGTGTCTTCTGATTATGAACAAGGTGTTGTTGCTTGATAACTGGATCACGTCATTGGGAGAATCACGTGATGGACTAGACCCAAACTAATAGACGTAGCATGTTGATCGTGTCATTTTGTTGCTACTGTTTTCTGCGTGTCAAGTATTTATTCCTATGACCATGAGATCATATATCTCACTGACATCGGAGGAATGCTTTGTGTGTATCAAACGTTGCAACGTAACTGGGTGACTATAAAGATGCTCTACAGGTATCTCCGAAGGTGTTAGTTGAGTTAGTATGGATCAAGACTAGGATTTGTCACTTCGTATGACGGAGAGGTATCTCGGGGCCCACTCGGTAATACAACATCACACACAAGCCTTGCAAGCAATGTGACTTAGTGTAAGTTGCGGGATCTTGTATTACGGAACGAGTAAAGAGACTTGCCGGTAAACGAGATTGAAATAGGTATGCGGATACTGACGATCGAATCTCGGGCAAGTAACATACCGAAGGACAAAGGGAATGACATACGGGATTATACGAATCCTTGACACTGAGGTTCAAACGATAAGATCTTCGTGGAATATGTAGGATTCAATATGGGCATCCAGGTCCCGCTACTGGATATTGACCGAGGAGTCTCTCGGGTCATGTCTACATAGTTCTCGAACCCGCAGGGTCTGCACACTTAAGGTTCGACGTTGTTTTATGCGTATTTGAGTTATATGGTTGGTTACCGAATGTTGTTCGGAGTCCCGGATGAGATCACGGACGTCACGAGGATTTCCGGAATGGTCCGGAAACGAAGATTGATATATAGGATGACCTCATTTGATTACCGGAAGGTTTTCGGAGTTACCGGGAATGTACCGGGAATGACGAATGGGTTCCGGGAGTTCACCGGGGGGGGCAACCCACCCCGGGGAAGCCTATAGGCTTTTGGGAGACACACCAGCCCTTAGTGGGCTGGTGGGACAGCCCCAAGGGGGCCTATGCGCCAAGAATAAAGAATCAAAGGAAAAGGAAAAAAAAGAGGGAGGAAGTGGGAAGGGAGGGGGACTCCTCCCACCAAACCAAGTCCAACTCGGTTTGGGGGGGGGAGTCCTCTCCCCCTTGGCTCGGCCGACCCCTTGAGGGTCCCTTGGACCCCAAGGCAACGTCCCCCTCCCTCCTCCTATATATATGGAGCAATTAGGGCGGAATTGGGACGACTTTCTCACGGCTGCCCGACCACATACCTCCATAGTTTTTCCTCTAAATCGCGTTTCTGCGGAGCTCGGGTGGAGCCCTGCTGAGACAAGATCACCACCAACCTCCGGAGCGCCGTCACGCTGCCGGAGAACTCTTCTACCTCTCCGTCTCTCTTGCTGGACCAAGAAGGCCGAGATCATCGTCGAGCTGTACGTGTGCTGAACGCGGAGGTGCCGTCCGTTCGGTACTAGATCGTGGGACTGATCGCGGGATTGTTCGCGGGGCGGATCGAGGGACGTGAGGACGTTCCACTACATCAACCGCGTTCTCTAACGCTTCTGCTGTACGATCTACAAGGGTAGGAAGATCACTCATCCCCTCTCGTAGATGGACATCACCATGATAGGTCTTCGTGCGCGTAGGAAAATTTTTGTTTCCCATGCGACGTTCCCCAACAGTGGCATCATGAGCTAGGTTCATGCGTAGATGTCTTCTCGAGTAGAACACAAAAGTTTTTGTGGGCGGTGATGTGCGTTTTGCTGCCCTCCTTAGTCTTTTCTTGATTCCGCGGTATTGTTGGATTGAAGCGGCTTGGACCGACATTACTCGTACGCTTACGAGAGACTGGTTTCATCGTTACGAGTAACCCCCTTTGCTCAAACATGACTGGCAAGTGACGGTTTCTCCAACTTTAGTTGAATCGGATTTGACCGAGGAGGTCCTTGGATGAGGTTAAATAGCAACTCATATATCTCCATTGTGCTGTTTGCGTAAGTAAGATGCGATCCTACTAGATACCCTTGGTCACCACGTAAAACTTGCAACAACAAAATTAGAGGACATCTAACTTGTTTTTGCAGGGTATGATTGTGATGTGATATGGCCAATGATGTGATGTGATATATTGGATGTATGAGATGATCATGTTGTAATAGAAATATCGACTTGCACGTCGATGGTACGGCAACCGGCAGGAGCCATAGGGTTGTCTTTATTCTAACGTTTGTGCTTGCAGATGCGTTTACTATTTTGCTAGGATGTAGCTTTAGTAGTAATAGCATAAGTAGCACGACAACCCCGATGGCAACACGTTGATGGATGATCATGGTTTGGCGCCGGTGACAAGAAGATCGTGCCGGTGCTTTGGTGATGGAGATCAAGAAGCACGTGATGATGGCCATATCATGTCACTTATGAATTGCATGTGATGTTAATCCTTTTATGCACCTTATTTTGCTTAGAACGACGGTAGCATTATGAGGTGATCTCTCACTAAAATTTCAAGACGAAATTGTGTTCTCCCCGACTGTGCACCGTTGCTACAGTTCGTCGTTTCGAGACACCACGTGATGATCGGGTGTGATAGACTCAACGTTCACATACAACGGGTGCAAAACAGTTGCGCACGCGGAACACTCGGGTTAAGCTTGACGAGCCTAGCATGTGCAGACATGGCCTCGGAACACATGAGACCGAAAGGTCGATCATGAATCATATAGTTGATATGATTAGCATAGGGATGCTTACCACTGAAACTATACTCAACTCACGTGATGATCGGACTTGGGATAGTGTAAGTGGATCATGAACCACTCAAATGACTAGAGAGATGTACTTTTTGAGTGGGAGTTTAGCATATAATTTGATTAACTTGAACTCTAATTATCTTGAACATAGTCTAAGTCCACTTTGAATATATTTGTGTTGTAGATCATGGCTCACGCAAGTGTCATCCTGAATTTTAATACGTTCCTAGAGAAAGCTAAGTTGAAAGATGATGGAAGCAACTTTGTAGACTGGGCTCGTAATCTTAAGCTAATCTTACAACCTGGGAAGAAGGATTATGTCCTTAATGCTGCGCTAGGAGATGAACCACCCGCTACGGCTGATCAGGATGTTAAGAACGCTTGGTTAGCGCGTAAGGAGGACTACTCAATAGTTCAATGTGCAGTCTTGTATGGCTTAGAACCGGGACTTCAACGTCGCTTTGAGCGTCATGGAGCATTTGAGATGTTCCAGGAGTTGAAGTTTATCTTTCAGAAGAACGCCCGGATCGAGAGGTATGAGACCTCCGATAAATTCTATGCTTGCAAGATGGAGGAAAACTCGTCTGTCAGTGAACATGTGCTCAAAATGTCTGGGTACTCAAACCGTCTAGCTGAACTGGGGATTGAACTCCCGCAAGAAGCTATCACTGACAGAATCCTTCAATCACTGCCGCCAAGCTATAAAGGCTTTGTGTTGAACTACAACATGCAAGGGATGAACAAGTCTCCCGGCGAGTTGTTTGCGATGCTGAAAGTCGCAGAGTCTGAACTCCGTAAAGAGCATCAAGTGTTCATGGTGAGCAAGACCACTAGTTTCAAGAGAAACGGCAAAGGCAAGAAGGGAAATTCTAAGAAGAGCGGCAAGCCTGTTGCCAATCCGTCGAAGAAACCCAAGGCTGGACCTAAGCCTGAAACTGAGTGCTTCTATTGCAAGGGTATGGGTCACTGGAAGCGCAATTGCCCCAAGTATCTGGCAGATAAGAAGGCGGGCAAAGAAAAATCAGGTATATTTGATATACATGTTATTGATGTGTACTTAACTAGCTCTCGTAGTAGTGCCTGGGTATTTGATACCGGTTTTGTTGCTCATATTTGCAACTCGAAACAGGAACTGCGGAATAGGCGAAGGCTGGCGAAAGACGAAGTGACGATGCGCGTAGGAAATGGTTCCAAGGTTGATGCAATCGCCGTCGGCACAGTGTCACTTCAGCTACCATCGGGATTAGTGATGAACTTAAATCATTGTTACTTAGTGCCTGCGTTGAGCATGAACATTATATCTGGATCTTGTTTATTGCGAGACGGTTACTCTTTTAAGTCTGAGAATAATGGTTGTTCTATTTCTATGAGTAACATCTTTTATGGTCATGCACCGAATGTGAGAGGATTGTTCATATTGAATCTTGATAGCGATATGCATATACATAACATTGAGACCAAAAGAGTTAGAGTAAACAATGATAGCGCCATATTTTTGTGGCACTGCCGTTTAGGTCATATTGGTGTAAAGCGCATGAAGAAACTCCATGCTGATGGACTTTTGGAGTCACTTGACTTCGATTCACTTGACACATGCGAACCATGCCTCATGGGCAAGATGACTAAAACTCCGTTCTCCGGAACAATGGAGCGTGCAAGTGACTTGTTGGAAATCATACATACCGATGTGTGTGGTCCAATGAGCGTGGAGGCACGCGGCGGATATCGTTATTTCCTCACCTTCACTGATGATTTAAGTAGATATGGTTATGTCTACTTGATGAAGCACAAGTCTGAAACATTCGAAAAGTTCAAGCAATTTCAGAGTGAAGTGGAAAATCATCGTAACAAGAAGATCAAGTTCCTACGGTCTGATCGTGGGGGTGAATATCTGAGTTTCGAGTTTGGTGATCACTTAAGACAATGTGGAATTGTTTCGCAGTTAACACCGCCTGGAACACCACAGCGTAATGGTGTGTCCGAACGTCGTAATCGTACTTTGTTAGAGATGGTGCGATCTATGATGTCTCTTACTGATTTGCCGTTATCATTTTGGGGTTATGCATTAGAAACAGCTGCATTCACTTTAAATAGGGCACCATCAAAATCCGTTGAGACGACACCATACGAACTGTGGTATGGCAAAAGGCCAAATTTGTCGTTTCTTAAAGTTTGGGGATGTGATGCTTATGTCAAAAAGCTTCAGCCTGAAAAGCTGGAACCCAAAGCGGAAAAATGTGTCTTCATAGGTTACCCAAAAGAGACAGTTGGGTACACCTTCTATCTCAAATCCGAGGGCAAAGTGTTTGTTGCTAAGAACGGAACTTTTCTCGAGAAGGAGTTTCTCTCGAGAGAATTGAGTGGGAGGAAGATAGAACTTGACGAGGTTGTCGAACCTCTCATCCCTCTGGATGGTGGCGCAGGGCAAGGGGAAACCTCTGTCATTGCGACGCCGGTTGAGGAGGAAGTTAATGATGATGATCATGAAACTCCAGTTCAAGTTTCTGTTGAACCACGCAGGTTGACGAGATCACGCGCTGCTCCAGAGTGGTACGGTAATCCTGTCTTATCAATCATGTTGTTAGACAACAATGAACCTGCAAATTATGAAGAAGCGATGGTGGGCCCAGATTCCAACAAATGGCTAGAGGCCATGAAATCCGAGATAGGATCCATGTATGAGAACAAAGTGTGGACTTTGGAGATACTACCTGAGGGCCGCAAGGCTATTCAGAACAAATGGATCTTTAAGAAGAAGACGGACGCTGACGGTAATGTGACCGTTTATAAAGCTCCACTTGTGGCAAAGGGTTTTTCACAAGTTCCAGGAATTGACTACGATGAGACTTTCTCTCCCGTAGCAATGCTTAAGTCCGTCAGAATCATGTTAGCGATAGCTGCATTTTTCGATTATGAAATCTGGCAGATGGATGTCAAAACGGCGTTCCTTAACGGTTTCCTTAAGGAAGAGTTGTATATGATGCAACCCGAAGGTTTTGTCGATCCTAAAAATGCTGACAAGGTGTGCAAGCTCCAGCGATCCATTTATGGACTGGTGCAAGCATCTCGGAGTTGGAACAAACGCTTTGATGAGGTGATCAAGGCATTTGGGTTTATACAAGTGGTTGGAGAATCTTGTATTTACAAGAAAGTGAGTGGGAGCTCTGTGGCGTTTCTAATATTATATGTGGATGACATATTACTGATTGGAAACAACGTAGAGCTTTTGGAGAGCATAAAAGGTTACTTGAATAAAAGTTTCTCTATGAAGGACCTAGGAGAAGCTGCTTACATTCTAGGCATTAAGATCTATAGGGAAAGATTAAAACGCCTGATAGGACTTTCACAAAGCACATACCTTGATAAAGTTTTGAAGAGGTTCAAAATGGAACAGTCCAAGAAAGGGTTCTTGCCAGTGTTACAAGGTACGAGATTGAGTAAGACTCAGTGCCCAGCAACTGATGAAGATAGAGAGCATATGCGCTCCGTCCCCTATGCTTCAGCCATAGGTTCTATCATGTATGCGATGCTGTGCACTAGACCGGATGTTAGCCTGGCCATAAGTATGGCAGGTAGGTTCCAGAGTAATCCAGGAGTGGATCACTGGACAGCGGTCAAGAATATCCTGAAGTACCTGAAAAGGAGTAAGGAGATGTTTCTCGTGTATGGAGGTGACGAAGAGCTCGCCGTAAAAGGTTACGTCGATGCAAGCTTTGACACAGATCCGGACGACTCTAAGTCACAAACCGGATACGTATTTATTCTTAAAGGGGGTGCAGTAAGCTGGTGCAGTGAAATCCAACAAAAAAATCAGTAACTAAAAGAATAAAAAAAGCTTTTATTGAGTCATTCAGTTCCAAGCAAAGCGTCGTAGCAGATTCTACATGTGAAGCAGAGTACATGGCTGCCTCGGAGGCGGCTAAGGAGGGTGTCTGGATGAAGCAGTTCATGACGGATCTTGGAGTGGTGCCAAGTGCACTGGATCCAATAACCTTGTTCTGTGACAACACTCGTGCCATTGCCTTAGCAAAGGAACCAAGGTTTCACAAGAAGACCAGACACATCAAACGACGCTTCAACCTCATCCGCGACTACGTCGAGGAGGAGGACGTAAATATATGCAAAGTGCACACGGATCTGAATGTAGCAGACCCGCTGACTAAACCTCTTCCACGGCCAAAACATGATCGACACCAGAACTGTATGGGTGTTAGATTTATTACAATGTAATTCACATGGTGATGTGAGGACTAGATTATTGACTCTAGTGCAAGTGGGAGACTATTGGAATTATGCCCTAGAGGCAATAATAAATGTATAGTTATTATTATAATTCCTGTATCAAGATAATAGTTTATTATCCATGCTATAATTGTATTGAATGAAGACTCATTTACATGTGTGGATACATAGACAAAACACCGTCCCTAGCATGCCTCTAGTTGACTAGCCAGTTGATTGATGATAGTCAGTGTCTTCTGATTATGAACAAGGTGTTGTTGCTTGATAACTGGATCACGTCATTGGGAGAATCACGTGATGGACTAGACCCAAACTAATAGACGTAGCATGTTGATCGTGTCATTTTGTTGCTACTGTTTTCTGCGTGTCAAGTATTTATTCCTATGACCATGAGATCATATATCTCACTGACACCGGAGGAATGCTTTGTGTGTACCAAACGTCGCAACGTAACTGGGTGACTATAAAGATGCTCTACAGGTATCTCCGAAGGTGTTAGTTGAGTTAGTATGGATCAAGACTGGGATTTGTCACTTCGTATGACGGAGAGGTATCTCGGGGCCCACTCGGTAATACACCATCACACAGAAGCCTTGCAAGCAATGTGACTTAGTGTAAGTTGCAGGATCTTGTATTACGGAACGAGTAAAGAGACTTGCCGGTAAACGAGATTGAAATAGGTATGCGGATACTGACGATCGAATCTCGGGCAAGTAACATACCGAAGGACAAAGGGAATGACATACGGGATTATACGAATCCTTGACACTGAGGTTCAAACGATAAGATCTTCGTGGAATATGTAGGATTCAATATGGGCATCCAGGTCCCGCTATTGGATATTGACCGAGGAGTCTCTCGGGTCATGTCTACATAGTTCTCGAACCCGCAGAGTCTGCACACTTAAGGTTCGACGTTGTTTTATGCGTATTTGAGTTATATGGTTGGTTACCGAATGTTGTTCGGAGTCCCGGATGAGATCACGGACGTCACGAGGATTTCCGGAATGGTCCGGAAACGAAGATTGATATATAGGATGACCTCATTTGATTACCGGAAGGTTTTCGGAGTTACCGGGAATGTACCGGGAATGACGAATGGGTTCCGGGAGTTCACCGGGGGGGGCAACCCACCCCGGGGAAGCCCATAGGCTTTGGGGAGACACACCAGCCCTTAGTGGGCTGGTGGGACAGCCCCAAGGGGGCCTATGCGCCAAGAATAAAGAATCAAAGGAAAAGGAAAAAAAAAGAGGGAGGAAGTGGGAAGGGAGGGGGACTCCTCCCACCAAACCAAGTCCAACTCGGTTTGGGGGGGGAGTCCTCTCCCCCTTGGCTCGGCCGACCCCTTGAGGGTCCCTTGGACCCCAAGGCAAGGTCCCCCTCCCTCCTCCTATATATATGGAGCAATTAGGGATGATTTGGGACGACTTTCTCATGGCTGCCCGACCACATACCTCCATAGTTTTTCCTCTAAATCGCGTTTCTGCGGAGCTCGGGCGGAGCCCTGCTGAGACAAGATCACCACCAACCTCCGGAGCGCCGTCACGCTGCCGGAGAACTCTTCTACCTCTCCGTCTCTCTTGCTGGATCAAGAAGGCCGAGATCATCGTCGAGCTGTACGCGTGCTGAACGCGGAGGTGCCGTCCGTTCGGTACTAGATCGTGGGACTGATCGCGGGATTGTTCGCGGGGCGGATCGAGGGACGTGAGGACGTTCCACTACATCAACCGCGTTCTCTAACGCTTCTGTTGTACGATCTACAAGGGTACGTAGATCACTCATCCCCTCTCGTAGATGGACATCACCATGATAGGTCTTTGTGCGCGTAGGAAATTTTTTGTTTCCCATGCGACGTTCCCCAACAGAGGGAGCGTGCGATGGTGATCACATCAACTTTGGAAACACTTCCAACACACATCGTCACCTCGCCTTTAGCTAGTCTCCGTTTATTCCGTCGTTTTTTATTTCGAGTTACCAACACGTAGTAACCAAACCAGTATCTAATACCCTGGTGCTACTAGGAGTACTAGTAAAGTACATATCAATATCATGTATATCGAATATACTTTTGTCGACTTTGGCAGCCTTCGCATCTACCAAGTAACTAGGGTAGTTCCGCTCACCTTGGGTTTCTTTACTAGAGAGGTAACTAGTTTGCCTTTCATGAAGTACCCCTTCTTCCCCTTGCCCTTCTCGAAACTAGTGGTTTTACTAACCATCAACACTTGATGCTCCTACTTGATTTCTACCTTCGCGGTGTCAAACATCGCGAATATCTCAAGGATCATCGTCTTTATCTCTGATATGTTATAGTTCATCATGAAGCTTTGTAGCTTGGTGGCAGTGACTTTGGAGAACTATGTCAATCACTATCTTATCTAGAAGATAAACTCCCACTCGATTCAAGCGATTGTAGTACTCAGACAATCTGAGCACATGCTAAACGATTGTGATTTTCTCCCTTACTTTGTGGACAAAGAATATTGTTGGAGGTCCTCATAGCTCTCAACATGGGCACGAGCCTGAAATCCCAATTTCATCTCTTCGAACATCTCGTATGTCCTGCGATCTTCAAAACGTCTTCAGCCCATCAATTCTAAGCAGTTTAAGCATTATGCACTGAACTATCATGTAGTCAACAAAAACGTGTATGTCAGATGTTCGCAACATCCACAGACGACGCTCGGGATTTAGCACATCAAGCGGTGCATTAAGGACATAAGCCTTCTCGGCAGGAATGAGGACAATCCTATGTTTATGGACCCAGCCCGCATAATTGCTACTATCATCTTTCAACTGAATTTTCACTAGGAACATATCAAAAATAGTAGAGCTACAACATAATTTGCAAAGACCTTTTGACTATGTTCATGATATTGAGTTTAGCTAATCATATTACTTATAAACTCCCACTCAAATTGACATCCCTTTAGTCATTCGTGTGTCGCATGATCCAAATTCACTAACTCAAGTCTCATCATCACGTGAGTTGAGTATAGCTTCAATGCTGAACATCTCCATGTTGATCATATCAACTATATGATTCATGCTCGACCTTTCGGTCTCTTCTATTCCAAGGCCATGTCTGTACATTCTAGGATCGTCAAGTTTAACCCGAGTGTTCCGCGTGTGGAACTATTTTGCACTCGTTGTATGTGAACATTGAGTCTATCACACCCGATCACCACGTGGTGTCTCGAAACGACGAACTGTTGCAACGGTGCACAAACGGGGAGAACACAATTTTATCTTGAAATTTTAGTGAGCGATCACCTTATAATGCTACCTTTGTCCTAAGCAAAATAAGGTGCATAAAAGAATTAACATCACATGCAAATCCTAATTGACATGATATGGCCATGAACTTGTGCTTCTTGACCTCCATCATCAAAGCACCGGCATGATCTCCATCGTCACCGGCGCCACATCATGATCACCATCATTGTGCTGCCATCAAGGTTGTTGCGCTAACTATGCTATTACTACTAAAGCTACTACTAGCGATAAAGCAAAGCATCACCAAGCACAAAATAATTAAAGACAACCCTATGGCTCATGTCGGTTGCCGTAGCATCGACGTGCAAGTCGATAGATTAACTATTACAACATGATCATCTCATACATCCAATATATCATATCATGTCTTTGGCCATATCACATCACATGGATACCCTGCAAAAACAAGTTAGACGTCCTCTAATTTGTTGTTGCATGTTTTACGTGGCTGCAATGGGTATCTAATATGATGGCATCTTACTTAAGCAAAACCACAGAGGTGATATGCAAGTTGCTATTTAACCTTCTCCAAGGACCGCCTCGGTCAAATATGATTCAACTAAAGTTGAAGAAACAGACACCCACCTGTCATCTTTATGCAACAAGTTGCATGCCAGTCAATGAAACCGGTCTCTCGTAAGCGTACGAGTAAAGTTGGTCCGGGCCGCTTCAATCTAACAATACCGCCAAATCAAGAAAAGACTAAGGAGGGCAGCAAATTGAACATCAACGCCCACAAACTCTTTTTTGTTCTACTCGAGATATCATCTATGCATGAACCTAGCTTATGATGCCACTGTTGGGTACCGTAGCATGGGAAAAAAATCCTACGCACACGCAATACCTATCCATGGTAATGATCATCTACAAGAGGGGAGAGTGAATCTACATACCCATGAAGATCGCTAAGAGGAAGCGTATATAACGTGGTTGACGTACTGGAACTTCTTCGTGATTCAAATCGAAGCCATCCCGCGATCTCATCACGATCCGTCCCACGATCCCATCATGATCCATCCCGATCTAGTGCCGAACAGACGACACCTCCGCATTCAGCACACACACAGCTCAATGACGATCCCCTCCTTCTTGATCCAGCAAGAGGGGCGGAGAGGTGGATGAGTTCTCCAGCACGACGGCGTGGTAGGGTTGGTGGTGAATTAATCCAGCAGGGCTTCGCCTAAGCACCGCCAAACTAGACTAGAGGAGAAATAGATCTACAAAGAAGTAGAAGGAGCACGTGGCAATTAGGTTTAGCCCTCACCTCCAAAACCTCTAGTATATATAGGAGGAGATGAGGGAGGCCGTCTCCCTAGGGTTAGCCCCTTTGGGTCGGCCGAAGTGGGAGGAGAGGAGGAGTCCTCCTCCAATCCTAGTAGGATTATGATTCCTTCCTTCCCACTTGGAAACTCTTTCCACATTTAGCTTTTTGTCTTATTCCTCTCCTGCAGCCGCATGATCCTTTAGGGGAGGCTTCGACCATCCCACCAGGAGCTGGTATACCTCCTCTCACATCCCATGAAGCCTTTGGGTCGTCACACCCCTCCCGGTGGTCCCCCAGTACCCTCCCACCACTCCTGGTACACTACCGATGAGCCCGAAACTTTTTCGGTGACCAAAAGTGGACTTCCTATATATCAATCTTTACCTCCGGACCATTACGGAGCTCCTAGTGACGTCCAGGATCTCATCCAGGACTCCGAAAAACCTTCAGTGACCAACACCTATAATTCAACTATACTGAAACGTCACTGAACCTTAAGTGTACAGACCCTCCGGGTTCGAGAACTATGTAGACATGATCGACACACATCTATGGTCAATAACCAATAACGGGATCTAGATGCCCATATTGGCTCCTACATATTCTATGAAAATCTTTATTGGTTGAAACTCTATGTCAAGGATTCAGTTAATCCCATATGATGGTCCCTTTGTCCTTCGGTATGTTACTTGCCCGAGATTCGATCGTCGGTATCTCCATACTTAGTTCAATCCCGTTACCGGCAAGTCTCTTTACTCATTCCATAATACAAGATCTCGTGACTAACTCCTTAGTCACCTTGCTTGCAAGGCTTATTGTGATGTTGTATTACCGAGTGGGCCCCGAGATACCTCTTCGTCACAGGGAGTGACAAATCCCAGTCTTGATCCATGCCAACCCAACAGACACCTTCGGAGATACCTATAGAGCACCTTTATAGTCCTCAAGTAACGTTGCAACGTTTGATACAAACAAGGTATACCTTCGGTATCCGCGAGTTGCATGATCTCATGGTCATAGGAACAGATACATTGACATGCACAAAGCAGTAGCAATAAACTAACACGATCATATGCTACGTTCATAGTTTGGGTCTTGTCCATCACATCATTCTCTGGTCCCGTTATAAAGTGACAACACTTGCCTATGGCCACGAAAATTTGACCATCTTTGATCAACAAGCTAGTCAACTAGAGGCTCACTAGGGACAATGTGTTGTCTATGTATCCATACATGTATTTGAGTTTCCAATCAATACAATTCTAGCATGGATAATAAACGATTATCATGAACAAGGAAATATAATAAGAACCAATTTATTATTGCCTCTAGGGCATATTTACAACACCATCAAGATTGCTCACAGCCCAGTTCAACACTCAAAGACCAAGTACATCCACAGTCATCATCATTTTCTTCACGACCATGTGTCGAAGGGCGACATCTTCATCGACCACGTGAAGACTAAAGAATAGTTGGCTGATATCTTCACTAATCCCTTGAATGAAAAGAGATTTTGCAAGTTGTCGTGTGAGATAAATATCTTAGAATCTTAGAATGTACTGTGAAAGGACACGAATCCTAACACTTACACAACATTCACTACTGAAATTCATAAATTTGCCGTCTGCCAAAGCTTACGGCAAAGGGTGCAACCACGTATGGCAAAGGCTTTGCCGTCGGTCAGTAGACGGCAAAGTAGACGGTAAAAAAATCTGGTGAAGAGGTTATTTGCCGTCTGCTTTCCCAAAGAGGACGGCAAAGAAACTTTGCCATGAGGGGGCAGACGGCAAATTAACTGTGACGACATATATTGCAACGTCCCCATTAAGTGTTAACGGCAGGCCTCCTCCCTTTGCCGTCTGCCTCCCCCCCTTTGCCATGTGGGGGCAGACGACAAAGAGGGGAGAAAGAGGGGGCAGATTCCCCCCTTTGTCGTCTGCCTCCCCCCCTTTGCCATGTGGGGGCAGACGGCAAAGAGGGGAGAGAGAGGGGGCAGATTCCCCCCTTTGCCGTCTGCCTCCCCCCCTTTGCCATGTGGGGGCAGACGACAAAGAGGGGAGAGAGAGGGGGAAAATTCCCCCCTTTGTCGTCTGCCTCCCCCCTTTGCCATGTGGGGGCAGACGGCAAAGAGGGGAACCAGCCCCTTTTTTATTTATTTTTTGTTATATCCAGCATTTTTAACAATAATCAGGATATATATATATATTTGACATAAATAAATTTCTTTCCGTACTCATAACCATATTAAAATAACCTCTTATATGCAGCTTTCAAGTTGAATCCACGTGCATACAAAGTTTCATATATTACACTAGTTTCATCCACGTGCATACAAAGTTTCATATATTCATATACTATAATAGTTTCAATACAACCCATGGTACAAGAAATCATCTTCAAGCATTCCATCAATATTTTCCAAGCTTCCCGTGAAGTGCAGGTAATCTGCAAAATGACAAATAAGAAAGTTAGAAGAATAATACTAGATGAAGTAGTGTATATATAGGTTATTTCAGAGAGAAATTAGCTAAGTATAGACCATTTAGGAGCTAACTAAGCTAATTATGTCATTTAGGTGGAACCCTAGCTAACTATAGGTCGTTTCGGAGCTAACTTGGGTAAAATAGGTCATTCCGGAGCAAACTATGCTTATTAAGCCATTTTTGATCTAGCTAGGCTAATTATAGGCCATTTAATACCTAGGTTAGGGGGAATAGGTCATGTTGCAGCTACGTAAGCTTTATTATGTCATTTAGGAGAGAACTTAGCTAACTATAGGTCATGTTTTATTGAATAGACCATTTAGGAGCTAACTAAGCTAATTATGTCATTTAGATGGATAATTAGCCAATTTAGGCTTTGTTGGATGAGTCTAAGCTACATAGAAGAAGAGAAAGAGAAGAAGAAGTAAAAGAAGGAGGAGGAGGAGGAGGAGGAGAAGGAGAAGGAAGAGGAGAAGAAGAAGAAAAGAAGAAGGAGAAGGAGAAGGAGGAAGAAGGAGGAAGAAGAAGGAGAAGGAGGAGCTCCTTCTCCTTCTTCTCCTCCTTCTTCTCCTTCTTCTTATCCTCCTCCCTCTCCTTCTTCCTCTTCTCCTCTTCTTCTTCTTCCTTCCTTTCATTTTTCCTCTTTCTTCTCCTCTCGTCCCCTTCTTCGGGCTAAATTGGCTAAGAATGCCTTTTTGGAGCTAATTATGTCATTTTGAGGATAATTAGCTAAGTATAGGTCATGTTTTATTAAATAGACCATTTAGGAGCTAACTAAGCTAATTATGTCATTTAGATGGATAATTAGCCAATTTAGGCTTTGTTGGATGAGTCTAAGCTACGTAGAAGAAGAGAAAGAGAAGAAGAAGTAAAAGAAGGAGGAGGAGGAGGAGGAGAAGGAGAAGGAAGAGGAGAAGAAGAAGAAAAGAAGAAGGAGAAGGAGAAGGAGGAATAAGGAGGAAGAAGAAGGAGAATGAGGAGCTCCTTCTCCTTCTTCTCCTCCTTCTTCTCCTTCTTCTTATCATCCTCCCTCTCCTTCTTCTTCTTCTCCTCTTCTTCTTCTTCCTTCCTTTCATTTTCCTCTTTCTTCTCCTCTCGTCCCCTTCTTCGGGCTAAATTGGCTAAGAATGCCTTTTTGGAGCTAATTATGTCATTTCGAGGATAATTAGCTATGTATAGGTCATGTTTTATTAAATAGACCATTTAGGAGCTAACTAAGCTAATTAGGTCATTTAGATGGATAATTAGCCAATTTCAGCTTTGTTGGATGAGTCTAAGCTACGTAGAAGAAGAGAAAGAGAAGAAGAAGTAAAAGAAGGAGGAGCAGGAGCAGGAGGAGAAGGAGGAGGAAGAGGACAAGAAGAAGAAAAGAAGAAGGAGAAGGAGAAGGAGGAAGAAGGAGGAAGAAGGAGGAGAAGAAGGAGAAGGACTTCTTCTCCTCCTTCTTCTCCTTCTTCTTATCCTCCTCCCTCTCCTTCTTCTTCTTCTCCTCTTCTTCTTCTTGCTTCCTTTCATTTTTCCTCTTTCTTCTCCTCTCGTCCCCTTCTACGGGCTAAATTGGCTAAGAATGCCTTTTTGGAGTTAATTATGTCATTTCGAGGATAATTAGCTAAGTATAGGTCATGTTTTATTAAATAGACCATTTAGGAGTTAACTAAGCTAATTATGTCATTTAGATGGATAATTAGCCAATTTAGGCTTTGTTGGATGAGTCTAAGCTACGTAGAAGAAGAGAAAGAGAAGAAGAAGCAAAAGAAGGAGGACGAGGAGGCGGAGGAGGAGGAGGAGGAGAAGGAGAAGGAAGAGGAGAAGAAGAAGAAAAGAAGAAGGAGAAGGAGAAGGAGGAAGAAGGAGGAAGAAGAAGGAGAAGGAGGAGCTCCTTCTCCTTCTTCTCCTCCTTCTTCTCCTTCTTCTTATCCTCCTCCCTCTCCTTCTTCTTCTTCTCCTCTTATTCTTCTTCCTTCCTTTCATTTTTCCTCTTTCTTCTCCTCTCGTCCCCTTCTTCGGGCTAAATTGGCTAAAAATGCCTTTTTGGAGCTAATTATGTCATTTCGAGGATAATTAGCTAAGTATAGGTCATTTTTTATTAAATAGGTCATTTTGGAGCTAACTAAGCTAATTATGTCATTTATATGGATAATTAGCCAATTTAGGCTTTGTTGGATGAGTCTAAACTACGTAGAAGAAGAGAAAGAGAAGAAGAAGTAAAAGAAGGAGGAGGAGGAGGAGGAGGAGGAGAAGGAGAAGGAAGAGGAGAAGAAGAAGAAAAGAAGAAGGAGAAGGAGAAGGAGGAAGAAGGAGGAAGAAGAAGGAGAAGGAGGAGCTCCTTCTCCTTCTTCTCCTCCTTCTTCTCCTTCTTATCCTCCTCCCTCTCCTTATTCTTCTTCTTCTTCTTCCTTCCTTTCATTTTTCCTCTTTCTTCTCCTCTCATCCCCTTCTTCGGGCTAAATTGGCTAAGAATGCCTTTTTGGAGGTAATTATGTCATTTCTAGGATAATTAGCTAAGTATAGGTCATGTTTTATTATATAGACCATTTACGAGCTAACTAAGCTAATTATGTCATTTAGATGGATAATTAGCCAATTTAGGCTTTGTTGGATGAGTCTAAGCTACGTAGAAGAAGAGAAAGAGAAGAAGAAGTAAAAGAAGGAGGAGGAGGAGGAGGAGGAGAAGGAGAAGGAAGAGGAGAAGAAGAAGAAAAGAAGAAGGAGAAGGAGAAGGAGGAAGAAGGAGGAAGAAGAAGAAGGAGAAGGAGGAGCTCCTTCTCCTTCTTCTCCTCCTTCTTCTCCTTCTTCTTATCCTCCTCCCTCTCCTGCTTCTTCTTCTCCTCTTCTTCTTCTTCCTTCCTTTCATTTTTCCTCTTTCTTCTCCTCTCGTCCCCTTCTTCGGGCTAAATTGGCTAAGAATGCCTTTTTGGAGCTAATTATGTCATTTCGAGGATAATTAGCTAAGTATAGGTCATCTTTTATTAAATAGACCATTTAGGAGCTAACTAAGATAATTATGTCATTTAGATGGATAATTAGCCAATTTAGGCTTTGTTGGATGAGTCTAAGCTATGTAGAAGAAGAGAAAGAGAATAAGAAGTAAAAGAAGGAGGAGGAGGAGGAGGAGAAGGAGAAGGAAGAGGAGAAGAAGAAGAAAAGAAGAAGGAGAAGGAGAAGGAGGAAGAAGGAGGAAGAAGAAGGAGAAGGAGGAGCTGCTTCTCCTTCTTCTACTCCTTCTTCTCCTTCTTCTTATCCTCCTCCCTCTCCTTCTTGTTCTTCTCCTCTTCTTCTTCTTCCTTCCTTTCATTTTTCCTCTTTCTTCTCCTCTCGTCTCCTTCTTCGGGCTAAATTGGCTAAGAATGCCTTTTTGGAGCTAATTATGTCATTTTGAGGATAATTAGCTAAGTATAGGTCATTTTTTATTAAATAGGTCATTTTGGAGCTAAATAAGCTAATTATGTCATCTAGCTATCTTTTATTAAAACACTAGAAATAACATACCTAAGTTAGGGTCAAGCACGGTGGCTCTGGCTTGTTTCACCTGGAGAAGGCTGCCCTGGAGAAGGCTCGACTGTAGAAGGGTCGTGCGTTGCGTTTCGGGACATATTCTGCACCAAACATCGTTTGCAATGTGTAGTTAGCATGAGGACACTCTTAAGATCACTCCACTGAAATGAAACTCACCGTCCCCGGCACGTTAATGACTAGCATCGGCGGAGGGACTTGGCCGTTCTTCTTGCACATAGACTGTACATTTGGTTTCCACAAGTCAAACTTTTTATTTATTAATGAAATGGACATTCAAATGCAAGATTTGAAATAACATGAAGAAGAAACTTACCACGAAGAGCTCGTATATGGCCCTGGTAGACGCATCATTCTGTGCCCTCTCCGCCTCCACCAATGCAGTCGTCCTCTCCTCCGGCTCCCTAATTTCCTTATCCTTCTCCGCCATAGCCGCCTGCATTGCCTCTCTATCTTTCTGAATAGCAGCCTACAACACAACTCATTGTTAGCAATGTAATCATATTGGTTCCAACGCACAACATAATGCGGAAAGATAGTTGAGTCCATTAAACTAACCTCGATGGCGAGCTCGACTGGCCGTGGACGACGTGTTATCTCCGGACAAGAGCTCGTTTGGCGTGCCTTTATCTGTCGGAGAGAGCTAGGACAACGTATAAGGCCGTCTCCAATGGCGATCGAGCCATGGGGCCTCCCGTTGCCAGCTATCATCACCAGCTCTGGATCAATAGGCCCCTCGCTCGGGTTAAAGTCCTCCCCTTTCCTCGCCTTCCCGTGATCTCTGTACTTCACGAGCTTGTCGTGGGAGGAGATGTTGGTGAAGTGTTCTGGATGCTCGAGGTCAGACTCAGAGAATGCCTTGACCTTCTTGTACGAGGCAGTATGGGCCATCGCATACAGGTCGTACATCTGTGGCGCCTCCGTCTTATTGTGACGCGCCTAAAAGAGAGAGAGAGGAAAATTGTATTGGTAAAGTGCTCAAAATAGCATTAAGAATGAATTGCATGAGGCATGAAGCAAACCACATACCTAGTTCTCGCCAAATTTGATTAAGTTGACGCTCCCTTGATGGTGTGGCACGCCAACCATTTTGCCACGCCTCTCCTTGGCGTTGTTGTGGCTGGCCTCCCACGTTTCGGAGCACCACTGATCCACCAAGGCCTCCCAACAATCCATCTTATCCACACACCATCTCGGGGGCACCTAAGTTAATAAAGAGAAATTTGAGCGCGTAAGAACCAAATCAAGGAAACTAACTACAAAGCCTTAATAATATGTAATTACCTTCATGTAATGCTCCTTCTCCATCTTAG
The DNA here is from genome assembly GCF_904849725.1 of Hordeum vulgare subsp. vulgare. Lineage (NCBI taxonomy): Eukaryota > Viridiplantae > Streptophyta > Magnoliopsida > Poales > Poaceae > Hordeum > Hordeum vulgare. Next base: position 229,758,707 of record NC_058518.1, on the reverse strand, counting down.
CATCACGGCACTTCGCCTTGTGAAGCCTAGTACGCCGCGTGGCATAGTAGTCTCGAACAGCCTGCACCCGAGCCTCGTGCCGAAAGTTTTGAAGTAGGCGGCGACATTCGGTTTCGATAACCTTTGTCGCGTCCTCCTCGTATCCCTCCTCACACCTGTAGTAGGTCTGCAAACGAGACAACACCGATTAGTACAATAAATGGCTATGGTTGATTTGTAATTTTGTGAAAGAGAAATAACCCAGAACTTTCGGATCACCATGTCCGCCCTCGTGTCACACAAAACACCGTCGATCTCCACCTCCGGCGGGGCCGGGGCACCCAAGTAGTGCTCCCAGGTCATTCCTACCTCTCGTTCCCGACCGGGCAACGTAACAAACCCTGGGAAGTTTTGACGGCAAAGAACACCAAGGACGCTGTTGGGCTTGCGGACACCCTTGGCAACAATCCAACCCCTACAGTATGACAAATTAAAGCCAAAACATTAGATATTTGAGAAAACGCGAAGGCAAAAGGTTAAATAAGAGTAAATTAACTTACTTGTCCCCATTTGGCCTAATCGACCACCTCCGCTCGGGGGTCGCTGGCACGAGCGGGAGCCCCGAACTACCACGCTGGTAGACGGTAGCCCCCTCACCCAGCTCCTTGTCGCTACCAGCATGGCCACTTGCCTCAGGCCAGGTATCCCACTGGGTCTCTTCGGACGTACCCTCATCCCTGCTTTTCTCCGGAGTCGCCTGGAAGGAAGCCTCTGGGACACGAGTCTTGTGGGTCGAAGGCTCGTCGACCCGAGGCTCGTGAACCGGAGACCGTGTAGCCTCCACCTCAGACGAATCCACCCTAGAAGTCCCGTGCTCAGGTGAATCAGCTTGGGGTGGTGGCGGAGACCGTGTAGCCCTACCTCTCCCGCGGCCACGTGTACCTTTAGTACAACATAAATACCAACATGAGTAATAAAATGTATATAAATACCAATATGCATACAACATGAGTACAACATAAATACCAACATGAATACAACGTGTACCTTTAGTGCCTCTCGGCTTCGCGGGGGGTCGACCTCCTCTCACGGGGGGCGCTCCTTGCAAAGTAGAGAGCAACACTCTCCGAAGAGGCAAGGCAGGAATGGAAGTACCCATCCCATCACCCGCCGACGAAGAAGCAGCCGTGGAGTGCTTTCGACCCTTTCCCACCACCTTTCAACACCTGTCATGACAAAGAGTAAATGAAATTAGTACAACATAAATACCAACAGGAGTAATAAAATGTATATAATTGAAGTGTATCATCGTCATAAATACCAACATGACTAATAAAAATTGAATACCTAACATGAACTCAAAATTTATATATAGTATAATAGTTGAATACCTGACATGAACTAATAACAATCGTCCTCGTCTATATATGCTTCGGGGTCAATAAATGCATCATGATCATCACTATCATCAATAAATGCATCATCATCATCACTATCACGAAGAACATGTGGAAGGCCACCATTATGTAATCGGTCAAGAAGTGACAGGTCATCCGCAACAGTAACCTCTTCTTCTTCCAGCTCTTCCTGTTCGGGCTCAGGGGTTAAGACGGATTCACTATCGCTGTCTACTTCAATGTTCTGGGGTGAAGTAGAGCGGTTCTTGAAACGTTTCTTGGACATACGTGTTTCTTGGAAGAATTCTCCTTCATATGTATCTGGGTTAATGTGAGGTTCATAATCCTCTTCATTGAGGGTAGGTGGTCTAAAATGTGGTGGTACTTCATAAACGACATCCCAACCTTTGAGATTTGGATCAGTTTGGGAGGCCCACGGTAGATAGAAAACTTGTGTCGCCCGTTGAGCCGTAATATAGACATCGGGAACATCTAAGTGGGTGTTTTGGTTGATTTCGACTAGTCCTATATGTTCATGAGTCCTTCTAGTCTCCCTCGGCTCAAACCAATAACATTTGAAGACTATGACGGTCGGTGGGTTTTCACCATAGAATAGAAGTTCATAAATTGCTTGAACTCTTCCATAATACTCGGTGTCTCCTTCGCCGATAGCAGAGACAGAACAATTTGTAGTCTTTAGGTCGGGCATAGATAGCTCTTTGCCAAAGGTACAAAAGTGATACCCGTTGATGTTGTATTTGTCAAATGAACGGACCTTATAGTCAAAACCATTAGCGACTTGTCTCAACTCGGCGTCCATAGACTCTGCATAAGCCTACAAATTTAATACGAAAGAATGGATGCATTAGCCGCAAATTAGACCAAGAAATCAAATGGGCCCTTAATGGTAATTAATTACCCTTTGTTTGAACCAAGAGATGAAACCGGGATAGTCGCCTCCATGCTTTGCGAGAAGCTCATACTCTTCGATGGAATCCTTTTCGATGACCGCTCCATCCGAGAATTCGGCGACGTATCGACTATATCAAATATCCGGGAATAAGAGTAGTTCAAAGCAATTAAAAGTTACGGAACAATAAATTACCAAGAACTTACTCGATGTACGGTCGCACTTCTGTTAGGTTGGTGAAGATATACAATGAAATGATCCGCCATTCTTCGACATCCAACGATTTCCCTTTCGGAGCACCGGATGGTGCGAGCTTACCTTTGAATAGGCTGAGGTTGGATCGAACTTTTTTTCGATCACCATCATTGTACCGAGGCTTCGGGTTATGCAAATGATGATTTTTGGCTTCGTAGTGTGCTGTCATGAAGTTTGTCGCCTCCTCAGTAATGAATGCCTCGGCCATCGATGCTTCAATTCTACGTTTATTTTTACACTTAGCTCGAAGCGTCTTCTGCATCCTCTCAGCTGAGTAGCACCATCAATTTTGAACGGGCCCCCCCATTCTTGCCTCGGTCGGGAGATGCAAAATCAAATATTGCATTGGATTAAAGAAGCCCGGTGGAAAGATCTTTTCTAATTTGCAGATCAACTCCGGCGCTAACTCTTCCATTTCATCTAGCACGCCAGGCGATAGTTCTTTCGCACAAAGAGAACGGAAGAAATAGCTCAGCTCTGTCAGTACTAGCCATTTATCCTCAGGGATAAAGCCACGCAACATCACCGGCATTACCCGCTCAATCCATATGTGCCAATCATGACTCTTGAGCCCAAATATTTTCAATTTCTCAAGACTCGCTCCCCTCTTTAGATTCGCAGCATACCCATCGGGGAACATCAACCGCATTTTCACCCACAATAGCATTTCCCTCATAGCTGGCCTTTCAAGATTGAACCATGCCTTTGGCTTCGCTATGCTTTGCTTTCCTTTCCGTTGTCGCAAGTTTTGCAACGGTCTATCACATAGAGCCTCCAGGTCGATTCTAGCCTTAGGATTATCTTTTGACTTCCCCTCTATGCCGAACAATGTACCAAAAATGGCCTCCGCAATATTCTTTTCAGTGTGCATCACGTCAATGTTGTGTGGGCAAAGGAGGTCTTTGAAGTAAGGGAGATCCCATAAGCATGACTTGTGAGTCCAGGCGTCTTCCGTATTATACCCTTTGAAGTATCCTGGACGCAAAGGATCACGCTCGAGAGCGTTTAACTGATCAAGGGTCTGTTGGCCTGTCAACGCAGCTGGTGCAGTGTTTTTGACAACTCTACCTTTGATGAAATTCTTCTTGTCTTTTCTGAACTTATGGTCAGGATCCAGGAATTGTCTATGCATGTCGAAGCAACAATACTTGCGACCAGCCTGCAGCCAACGGAACTGAAGAGCTGCCTTGCATGTGGTGCACGGGAACCTTCCATGCACACACCAGCCAGCGAATAGCGCAAACGCCGGATAATCATGCGTCGAGTACATGTACCACACATGCATTTTGAAATTTGTTTTGGTAGCCGCGTCGTAGGTCTTGATCCCATTATCCGAGGCTTCTTGCAACTCATCCTTAAGCGGCTGCATGTACACATTCATATTCTTCCCCGGATAGTTGGGCCCTGGAATTATCAACGTCAGGAAAATGTTCTTTCTTTTCATAATCTCTCCGGGTGGCAAATTTAGTGGAATGACAAATACAGGCCAACAACTGTATTGTGCTGCCGTCATACCATACACATTGAACCCATCCGTGCTGATGGCAACTCTAGGTTGCCTTGGATCTTCCGATTTATCCTTATGTAATGCATCGAAGTGCCTCCACGCAAAACCATCTGAAGTGTGTAACAGCATCTTGTTCCCATCCGCATCTAGTTCGGTTCTTTTGCCCAATTTGTGCCATGTCATCTGTCTAGCCGTCTCTTCGACCATGAAAAGACGTTGAAGTCTTGGTACGATTTGCAGATATCAAAGAAAACTAATGGGGATTTTGGTCTGATTCTTCTCACCCATGCCGTTTTCTACCACAATATACCTGGAAGAATTGCAAATGGGGCAATAGTTCAAGGCCGCATACTCAAGCCTAAATAAGGCACATCCATACTCACAGGCATGTATCTTCTCATAGGGCATCTTAAGTACACGGAGGATTTTCTTTGACTGTTACAGGTTTGCAGGCAGTACATGGCCTTTGGGTAGAAAGTGTCCAAATATTGTCATCATCGCGTCGTAGTATTCTCTGCCTATGTTGAATTGAGCCTTCAGAGCCATTACTTGCGCGATGGCATCCAGCTGACAAAGCTCAGTCTGCTCGTGGAGAGGACGTTTTGAAGACTCCAGCATTTCATAGAAGGCCTTTGCAGATTCCTCCATCTCATCGTCCGAATCACGAGCATCATCAAAGTCTTGCACCATGTCTTCAATCCCGGTACCATGCTCGTCGGTGCAACGACGAATTACCTCAGCTGTGGCACGTTGGTCTGCCTCACCATGAAAAGTCCACACCGTATAATTAGGCGTAAAACCCCACTTCTGCATGTGTTTACCCATTTCAAACTCTGTCTGCTTTTTCCAGTTGTCGCAGTTGGGACAGGGGCACCATGTTTTATTCTGGTCATTTGCAAATGCGGCTCTCACAAACCCCCTGGTTTTTGTTAACCATTCATGGGTCATGTCTTTCTGACTAGGGTGACCAGTGTACATCCAAGCACGATCACTCATGTTGCCTAGCTACCTATGGGGGCACAAGAAATAAATATATAATTCATCATCTATATTCATACGCTAATCAAGTTTGTCGGTTTTATTACGTCCATGCAACCTACACGCTAATAGGTAAAGATAGGTCCTAATCCCACCCGAGTATGTGTAGACTGGGTTCGTTTTCCCATGCTCTGCTCCAGATGCGACGCAGAATTTCGGCAGCACCTCCCCGCTGTTCTCCTGATACACGTCTCGGCAATAAGAAGAGAGGATGTGTACCCGGAGAACAACAGGGGAGGCACTGACGAAATTCCGCATCGGATCCGGAGCACAGCATACAGGAAAACAAACCCAATCTACACATACTCGGGCTGTCCATGGATAATGTTGGACAATTCAAAAGGATGGCGGTTATAAATATGCAAAGAAATGCATATTTATAGATGTCGCCCTTTCGAACGGGAGACGCATACTGGTCACGCATACTCATGATTGAAGAAACCTATAGCTAGCAAGTTTCATCAGCACGAAGACCGGGACAGAGCAAATTAAGGGGGTAGGAGGAGAAGTCATTTGTGCTCACCAACAAACGCAAGGGCGGAGCTCGTCCAACGCACGTGGAGGTCGTCAAACAACTGCACATTGAAATTCACCCGATCAACACAAATATGATGTTTTTATAATTAACATAATCGGAAAATATGTGACCTAACTCATAATTTACAAAATTATGACCCCGTCGGCTTAGTGGCGTCGATGGTCGGTGGTGTCGGGTGTCGGTGGAGTCGGAGGACGGTGGTTAGTTATGTCGGTGGTCGGGGGTTAGTGTTGTCGGGGGTCGAGGATCACTGGCGTCGGGGGTTGGGGTCTCTTTGGTCAACAAGAGGCCGAAGAGGTGTCGGGGGTCGGGGGTTGGGGGTCAATGGTGTCGGGGGTCGGGGGTAGGGGGCGGGGGTCGAGGGTCAGGGGCGTCGGGGGTCGGGGGTCGAGGGTCAGTGGCGTCGGGAGTCGAGGGTCAGTGGCGTCGGGCGTAGGGGGTCGAGGGTCGAGGGTCAGTGGCTTCTGTAGTCGAGGGTCAATGGCGTCGGGCATCGAGGGTCGGGGGTTAGTGGAGTCGGGGGTCCGGAGTCGGGGGTCGGGGGTCAGTGGTGTCGGGCGTCGGGGGTTGGGAGTCGGGTCTCAGTGGCGTCGGAGGTCGGGGGTCGAGGGTCGGGGGTTGGTGGCGTCAGGCGTCGGGGGTCGTGGGCCGGGGGTCGGGGTCCTTTTCTTTCTTCTTCTCCTCTCTCCTCTTCTTCTTCTTCTTCTTGATCATCATATTATTATTATTATTATTCTTTCTCCTCCTCCTCCTCCTCCTCCTCCTCCTCTTCTTCTTTCTTTTATCTTTCTCCTCCTTTCCTCTTTCTGCTTCTTCTTATTCTTCTTCTTCTTCCTTTTTCTTCTAGTTTATTATTCTCTTATTTTCTTCTATACTATATACTATATGTCTATACTATATACTATATGTCTATACAGGCCCGGGCCCATGGGTGTGCATCCGCACAGGGCCCCCAGTTTTGGGGGCCCCAGATTTTTTAAACAAAGTATTGGCTTATAGCCCATTTTTTTGTAGAAGGCCCAACTTGGTAGCATGCAGCCCATCAAATGGATCCATCGCTGGCTCCTCTCTCTAGCCCACAACAGATCAATCTGGTGCTGGTCCAAGAAGCGCAGTGTGTGGGCACCGGCATACATGCAGCCGCGGCCGCGCACACGCTACATGTCCAGCACACAAGTACGATCCCCCGCCACACGCGCCGCTCCATCCGAGGAGGACCTGTTGTGCGAAGCCACCGGGAACGTCGGGGACCTAGCCTGATTCACCGGGTTGTCTTTCCTCTGGGGCTGGTGGTGCCGCCCACGAGTCTAGGACATCGTCAAGCTCGATCTACATGGCGCAGCTTAAGTCTTGGAAGCCAAACGCCAGGCCACTTGGATCCCCTCCTCCCAGTGAGCTCATTCTTAACACTGATTAAGTCTTGTTGATGTGATGTTGTCCATATTCCCTTTTATTTTCTGTCAGAATTTCATTCATCTTGCTATATGTAAATTTTAGTGTATGTGATGTCCCAATTTCAGTATTTTGTTGTACAAAATTCAGTGTTGGTATTGTCCAATATTCACTGTATAGGCTCTCTAAGTTTTATTTTATACATTGTCTAAATTTCTGTGTACTTCCTCTGCTATTTGACTGCCATTTATCAAATGTTTTGCCGCCTTTTATTAAAGTGCACAAGAGTTGGATATAACCCTCAGTTCATTTTTTCCTCGGCCCGCACGAGCTGGCCTTATTGTTTCAAGGATGAACTTGCCGATATAATAATCAATGGGAACAAAATGTATCAAGTGTGTATTATTTTCACTAAAACACTACTACATATGGTTTGGAATTTACACCTTTTATGTGATCTTCTTTAGATTACTCTGCTAAAGAAAAGTGTAGCTCGGTCAGCGGAAGATAGGCCTCATTTTAGAGTTTGCACATGGCCTTGAATTTTGTCGGCTCGGCCCTGTGTCTATACTATATACACTATATGTCTATACACTATATGTCTATACTATTCTCTTATTTTCTTCTATACTATATACTATATACACTATATGTCTATACTATTCTCTTATTTTCTTCTATACTATATACTATATACACTATATGTCTATACTATATACACCATATGTCCTCCTCTTCTTCTACACACTATATGTCTATACTATATACTATCTACTAGTTTAAAAGAAAAAACAGGAAATAAAGAAAAAAAGAAAAAAAACTTACCTGCAGTGGGAGGAGGGAAGTGGGAGGAGGGGAGGGCGAGCTCCGGCCCTGGGCGGCGGGGAGGAGGGCCGTGGGGAGAACGTGCGCGGGGAGGAGGGGAGGGCGAGCTCCGGCCGTGGGAGTGGCGCCCCTTTGCGGGGAGGAGGGGAGCGGGGAGCTCCGGTCGTGGGCGGCGGGGAGGAGGGCCGCGGGGAGGAGGGACCTAGGGAGGAGGGACCCAGGGAGGAGGGGAGCGGGGAGCTCCGGTCGTGGGCGGCGGCGGTGGGTCGGAGCAGTGAAGGGGGTGGTGGCGGCGGCGCTGTAGTGGGCAGGGGCGTGCGCCAGAGAGGCACGAGATCGAGGGGAGCAGGGGTGCAGCGTGCTGTTAGGGGAGCGGGGGTGGGGGTTGGGTGCCGTTAGGGGGAGCCCCCCTTTGCCGTCTGCAGAAGCTGGGAGGCGGACGGCAAAGGGGTGGGTGGGGTGGGGCGGGCTTCGGCCGTTAGGGTGGCGCCCCTTTGCCGTCTGGGTTCTCTTTGCCGTCCGCCTCTAGGGCCTTTGCCATGCGTCAGCAGACGGCAAATAAAACCTTTGCCATCAGCAACCTCTTTGTCGTGTGCTTTGTGCCAGCTGACGGCAAAGAGGATCTTTGCCATGCGTCAGCAGACGGCAAAGGCATGGCAGATGGAAAATTTCTCAATTCCAGTAGTGATTGATGACTTAGATGTGCAATACACGAAGTAACGTTTTTCTTCAATCAATGAGGACTAACCCTCTAACTATGAAGAAATTGATGGAGAATTTGATTCTCAGAACCCTACGATAATTGTACATGGTGTCTCAAATCATCATTCTTACACGATCGGTCACGCCACCAACCACAATTGAAATTCTTCAGAATTGAGTTTTTCGTCACTTTGCAAATTCTTCAACCTTTCAAATTCCTCAATTTAGAAATTCCTCAAAATGTTCAAATTATTTAAAATTTAAAATTGGTGTTCTTCATCGACTATATTTGTATATTTGAGTTTTTCAATGTCCTCAACAACATTCACTTATTACTAATTGAATGTGATCGGGCCCATTCCCCCTCCATGCTAAACTCAACCCAATGTGCTCACAAATTCTGCATGTGTGTTCTACTTGAACCAGTTCAAAGTCTTGACTTGGTCCTTCTCAACTAAAGAATTTGCGAACGAAACTTTCAAAATTTCATATCAATTTTTTGGCGATTGCCGCTCAAACCTATCCCACTTCCCACGACTAGATTAAACTAATGACCCATGATCCCCCACTATATCCACTTCTCAATACGTGGGTGACATATGTTGATAGGATAGCAAGGGTCGGGGATAAACTTGTCGAAACTTCTTCCACCTTGATTAAACTAATCACCCATGTCATTGTTTGGATAGCTCTTGTCATCCTAAATCCAAGAATCTTGAGTTTGCTCAATTCGTAGCTCATTTGAAGAAGTTATGGCAGTTCTGATATTTCATGTTTCTTCTAGGAGTTGTACCTCTGCCTAGGGCGGTTGTACCGCTCAACCCCTCGAAGGTTGTACCAGCCCAGCACCGGTCCAAAACTGGACACGGCTCTGTTTAGCTGCGGTAGTTGGGCGGTGGTGGCCTGGTTGCACCGCTATATTAAGTATAGCCGGTACTACAGGTGTTCCAAGCGGTTGTACCGCTTGGGACTTAGCCACACCCAACGGCCGTGGCAGGTTGAACCTCGCGCCAAGTATGTGTTTTGGACCGGTTGTTGGGTGGTGGCTGGCTGGTTGTTCCGCTAGCATAAGTTGAGAAGCTTATTACCCTTTGGTACTTCGTACCCTAGAGATTGTTCTTTGTGGATGCTTTGGCGTCCTAGAAGCTTGGTGGTGCCTCGGAGCTCAATCATTGTGGTGAAAAGCTCTGGGCAAGCGTCGGGGTCTCCAATTAAGTTATGGAGATTGCCCCGAGGGTCCCTTAGTGGAATGACAACATCTTGCATTGTGTGAGGGTGTGAGGAGATTATGGTGGCCTTAGTGGCATATGGGGGAGCATTGTGCCTCCACACTGCTCCAAACGGAGATTAGCATCTGCAAGGGTGTGAACTTCGGGATACATCTATGTCTCCGCGTGCTTCTGTTATATCTTACCCGAGCCTTTTACTTATGCACTTTACTTTATATCTGAAAGTGCGTTATGTCGACTAGAGGGGGTGAATAGGAGATTTTTACAATTTCATCACTGCAGAATTTCCTTGTGAAGAAAGTCCTCAGTCATGAACTGAGTGCAGCAGAAATAGTACTAAGTCAGAAGTGCAAACACTTCTACAGCAAAGTACTCAGCGTGATTTCAGACAATCGGTTTGTGTAGGTCACAAGTACAGGATAAGCAAGTGAAGAATAACTCAGGTGAAGAATTTGAGGTGGGGATTTCAGAGAAAGTCTTCAGTCAAATTCTTCAAACAGTACGGATGAAAGTCTTGAACATGCAATTGATGAAATGAGAGTGTTGAGGAAATTGAACCGGTTTCTCAATGAACACAATTGTTGATGACTAAATTCCAACTGCTGTGACAGTAGTACGTCTGGTTTGGAGTGGCTTGGTATTGAAACCAAAGGACACACAGTCCATACCATATTCTCCTTGAGCTAAGGACACACAGTCCTCTCCCAACACTCGTGGTAAGTCTTCAGGCAGACTTTCAAACCCTCACAAACTCGGTCACCCGGCGATCCACAATTGACTGTTGGATTATCTTGACCATGATGCCTAGCCATCTGGAGGATGCACAGTCCTCAAAGGTAACAAGCATCGGTTCCACACATGAATAACTTCTTCAGTGATGCTCAATCACTTGGATTTTGGTTTGGGTTTGGGTGTTTGGGGTATTTCCTCATTTTATGATTTTCTCTCAAAGGCTTTGAAGAATTTGGGTTGCCCTAAATGACAAGTGTCAGTTTCTCTCGGAGCAGCAAACCAGCTAGAGGTTGTGTGGGTGGCTATTTATAGCCTGGGAGCATCCCGACATGATTTGACATAAATGCCCTTTAATAATATGACCGTTGGGTCGATAATATCTGGGACAAGTGTTGCGTGGCGCGGCAACGGTCGGAACTTCCAACTATTAAAGTCCTCATGTCTCTCATGTTCCTCGCTTTGAGGATTTGGTAGATGTAGGTTTGGATTGAGCATCATGAGGAAATTCTTTCCATAGTAATACCTTGACCCCCTTTAACAGTACGGTGTTCCTATGACTTAAGTATAAAGAAAATGAAACAGAAAGAGTAATCTTCAAGCTTCAAAGTCCTCAGTGTATTTTCTTCGGGACACGCCGAATTCCTCATCTTCATTATCTTCATGAGGAATATCAATTTCTTCGCAATTTCTTCGCGGTCAAAGTCTTCAAGGAAGGACCCAAAGTCTTCACCCGAAGACATACATTTTTAGGTGTCGATATTCTTTGAATAAGCCAAACTCCTCAGTGACTTATAGAGCATGTGGACACTTACAAACATATCAATCTCTTAACCTATAAGTCTTCAAACCACCAAAATCACTAAGGGGCACTAGATGCACTTACAATCTCCCCCTTTTTGGTGGTTGATGACAAATAGATTAAGTTTTCAACGGGGATAATATTATGAAATGTAAGTACTGAGTTTGAGGAATTTGAAGGTAAGATACAGAGAAACTCCCCCTAAAGATGTGCATCTTTTGAGGAATTTGCGTTGACCAGCAAATGCACATTGATGATATATATCACAGAGATCTCCCCCTGTAGCTTGTAATTCATGCATGCATTTGACATATAGTATGAGGAATTTAAAATGCATGATGAAAGCTGGTGTCTGACGAATTTCAGCATGTATGCATTAATTAACTTGAGGAATAAGCATGTGAAGAAAAATGTTCAAAAGTTTCAAAACACCACCGGGCTTAAGTTACAACTCATTACATTAAACACTTCAGAAGAAAAAAGATTTTGTAACTTAATAAAGTTTATAAGCCCATAATTTAACCCACTTGAAGACTAACTGACAGATTTCTCCCCCTTTGTCATCAAGTGACGAAAAGGGATGAAACTGAGGACTAATGCCCATGAAGAATATCACTTCTGTGTTGAAGGAGAGGCGTGAGCATTCTTTGAGTCAGACTTCCTTCTTGAGCCAGTTGTAGTATCCACAAGTTCTTCATCTGAATCAGCACTGCGGAATGAACAAAATAAGTTGTCCACCAAGTCAGGAACTGGAATATTCTTGAATTTCTTCTTTGGTGGCCATGACCAATCAAAGTTGCGAGTGAATTCCAATTCTTCAAGTTCCTTAGGAGCCTTCAGGTGAGGTAATATGGCCCAAGTGCGATCAAATACCTCATGAAGATAATAGTGATTTTTCTTCACAACATTTTGCGTGTCATGGAGGGTTTGCACAATAGAGCCAAACTGACGTTCCACCCACTTATGGTTGTGATCGACTTTCTGATGAAGACTGAGGAGATGCTCTCTGTTAGTCATCACCCTTGGGGCAGTTGGGCTTGGAGGTTTTGCTCAGCCATCAGATTCTTGAGTGGCAGTATCATCATATGAGGAGTAGGAGGCAGCCTTGTGAAATTGACCATACAGTGGCTGATTTCCGTCATCAATCACGGACTTGCCTTTTACCTCAACTGGTTCAAAAGATTTCTTGATGACTTTGAGTGGCTGCAGATAACCGAGGTGATTCTGATAGTCATCTTGGTAGTTGATGGTGGGTCTGTTCCTGATGAATCTCATGATCCAAGGCGCATAAATTTTCAGCTCAAATGGTGACAAAGCATTGCATCCAGAGTCCTCAAGAAGAAATCATGAAGGTTCATTTCAATGCCATGAATGACATTGAACGGGATGTTCTTCTTGATTCCAACAACATCTTCTTCCTTATCATGCCCTTTGATAGGTGCGATGGAATATCCCAATATTCTGTAGACAGTTCTGGGCACATATTTCAATTCCTTCACCAGAAGAATAGTCCTTGGAGGTTGGCCTGGAGCCAGAGGTTTCATGAGGACCTCCATTAGCTGAATTGGCAACTCTCTTTCATGATACATGTTAATTGCTTCATCTGAAGGAATTGAGATTGGTAAATCTCAAAGCAATTCTGGGGCCGGAGCTTTGTAGTGAGTGTGTTGTGTCATCCAGTCCAAGACCCAAGAGTTGATGTTTTTGGCATCACGTGAGATATGCAGTGTGGCATAGAACTGAAGAATAATATTTGTATTCCAGTCATCGATATCTGTGTAGAATGGCAGTAGCCCGACTTCGTGAAGAACACTCAGTACTGGGGTGAAGTAGGGAATTTCCTCCATATCACAATGAGGAATATGTGTGTCTGATGAAATATCTTCTCCTTCCCACAAAGCACAGCAGCATAGTAATTTAGTTGAGTTCTGGTCCAGAACTTCCTGTGCCTGATATGGAGCTTATTGTAAGGATTTTCTCCACTGAAGAAATGATGTTTATCATAGAAGTCTTCTTTCAGAAACTTTGGCCTCTTTGAGAAGGGCTGATGAGGCTTTGGTTGAAGATTTTGATGTTGAATTTCATCATTTTGAGGATTTTTGGCCACTACAATTGCAGTTTGAGGATTTGCAACCACAATTGAAGTTTCATCAGTAGTAATTTTATCCTGTGTTGAGGCAGTTTCATCAGGGGCTTGTTCTTCAGTTTGAGGAATTTGTTGTGCCGAAGGAGCAGATGCATTTTCTGGTACAACAGTTTCCTTTCAGTTTCTTCAGCTGACGCAGCTGATTCTTGGTGTGGTGCTGATTTCACACATGAGCTCTTTTCATCAGAGCGAGTCAGAATTTCTGTAGCCGAAGGAGATGCAGGTGTTTGAGGAATTTGAGTTGTCATTGGCGAGTTTGGGTGAGCCTTTTCCCAAAACTCAACATGGATAACACGTGTGCTGCTGCCAATGCCTTCATCATCCTCCTTTTCTTCCACAGTTATTTCTAGGTTTTCAGGAGGTGGTGTTGAGACTTGAGGAATTCGATCAGCTTGAATTTCCTCATCTATTGGTGTGGATGGAGCAGAGCGATTGTCATCCATTTCCTCATCCTGTTCTCGAATGATGTGTTCTTCACCAAATGGTACAATCATGTATGATGGTGCAACACTGAGGGGAGTCGCATCCGCTGGAGCTGATGATGTAGTAGGCAGAGTCTTCATGCGTTTTGCCTGTGAAGACTTTGAAGGAGTTGATGCCTTTCTCTTCTTTGCTTCCTTCTCAGCAGCTTTTGTTTTCTTCGTGTATGATGCAGACGGAAGAGTCACTTTCTTCACCTTTGAAGACATTGGTAAAGGTGCATTTTCATCACGCATTGCATGAGCAGTGTCAGGCTTGGCATATTCTGTGTAATTTCATCAGTAGCTGGTTCTTCATCTTCATCAGAATCACCCAGTTGTACAGTATAGCTGGGCTGTGGATTTGTTGGTTGCTTTGGGGCTGCAGCCCTGCTGTTGTATTCACCAATTGCTTCAGTTGCGGCCTTGACAAACCTCACTTTGACACCCTTTCGGTCCACATGAAGACTTGTGTATTTGTCAGTGAGGATTTTCAGCTCTGCCTGAGTAGAAACAAGTTTCTGAGGTGTCAGGTTAAGGATGTTTTGCTTCAAGTAGTTCTCCTTTTTAACCTTTGCAACCCAAGCTTCTTTGGCTTGCTGATCCTTGCACTTTGCTTCATTGATAATGAAGTAACCATGTGACTGAGTCCGGGTGGAAGTTTCAAATCATCAATTGGTGTATTTGGATATTCATACCAAAGATCGATGACGTTCAGCACTACTTTTGGACCGAGTGTGAGTGGAATGGTGTTGTCAATAGCTTGTGCAACCCTTTCTTGTTTGTTTCCGATGATGGCTTGAACAGTTTCATCATCATATTCCTCACTTCCTTCTGATGTAGAAGGGATGTTGACAACATTTCTTAGGCTCAGTCTTGTTCCTCTTCCAGCAGTCATCTTTGTCTTCAATAGGCCAGGTGAAGAATGGAGGGCTGAGGCCGAGGCAGATGGTATTGAGGAATTTGGATTTCCTATTTGATGTTGCCTGAGTTGTGACTGCAGAGGAGCTGAAGACTTTGCTACAGCTGAGGATTTGGCAGCCGTTTTTGCTTCTGTGTGAGGAATGTGCTCTTTTGATGATGTTGTTGAGGGTTTTGACTTGAGACCTAGTTTCTTCATCACGACCTTCTTCTGTGGTTGTTCTCTAGCAGAAGCGCAACAGCAGAAGAGGTGGCAGCAGCAGCTGCAGCAGCAGAATGATCATTGCATTTTGTTACAACAACACTAGCCTTTTTCTTCAGTTTGGACAAATACTTGTCTTCTTCATCACGATAGTCTTCAATTGTGGCTGCGCTGGAGGGGTGTGCAGTTTGTTGGTCTCCTTGTGGTGGTCTTTTGCAAGGAGGTTTGAGGGCAAACTTCTTGGCATACTTTGGAGCGACATATCTGTATTCCTTCCACTCCTTTGCCCATTTGCGTTCAATCCTTTGAAGCCTTATCTTGCGTTTAGCAGTCGTTTCTTTCCCATGAATTTCTTCATCATGCATGCATTACTCAATATATATATCCTATGGGATTTTAAAAGCAGTCTTCTCTTCAAGTTTCTTGCCACCCTTCTATTTTTTGTCTTCCTCCATTTTCTTCACCACAGGTTTTGCTGAGGAAATTGTATTTTTGAGGAATGTGATGACACAGGTAATGTTTCTTCAATAAATGTTGCAAATGAGTTAAGTTGATGAGAACATAGAGATTCATTAGCTGACATTTTGTACCTGTGAACTGAGTGTATGTGCGAAGAATTTGGAGAGGTCATATGCGTTCTCAGTTTGGAGAAATTTAAAAATGACAAAGTTGAGGAATTTGACTAGTGCAGTGTTGAGGAATTTGGCTAAGCATTCTGATCTCGGGTTCCACAGTTGTGCAGATTTGAAATTCACATAATTAAGGAATCTCATGAAGAATTTTGTGTCTTAGTGAAATTCAACAAGTGTTCTAGACATCGGTGTACACAGCAGGAGTTTCTGAGGAATAACTGATTTCGCGGATCTAAAGAGAATGAATGGATCAATGGAGCAGTAAAATAGGATTTTAATTACCTTGAATGAAGAACACGATGAACTGGGAAGAAAGAGCAGAAGTGCTTCAGTTCGGATCTGTCGGATTTCGGGCTCCGCAAACCCTAAGGATTCAAACACAAGGGCGTGTACGACGATCTCTCACGGCTCAACCCTACCTAGCCCGCTACTCGATGGAAACGACAAAGGACTCACTCGATGGCGAGGGTAGCAGAGAGCACAACGGTTTAACCAGGTTTGGGCCGCTGCGAAGCATAAAACCCTACTCCTGTTTTTGGTGGATTGCCTCTCGCGGAGGTGGTGGATGAACTAGTACAGTGCTCTTGAGCCTCCGGAGGCCAAGTGGCTAGGTGTATCATCCTACCGTTGGAATGAACTCCCCAACCAAGTGTTCTACCCTTTCTATTTATAGCGGAGGCCCGGGTCCTCTTCCCTCATAGCTTCAGCGGGAAGGGATCCCAAAGCGGCAAATTTCGAAGGGGGACAAGGGGAACATGCTCTCCTGCCCAAAGGTGGTCTTTGCCTGCAAAGTAACTGCCTGCGCTGCAGGGACGGGCCCGGGGATGACGTTTACCCTACTAGTGGGCAGCGGTGGCTTCATTGCACCAGAAGGGAAACCTTTGCAATATGCCTTTGGAACCCGTGTACGCTCCCGCCTCCATTGCACCAAAGGGGAAACTGCCATGTCCTGCCATCTGCTGCTCGCCCATCCTTTCCTGGCGTCACCCTTGACTCCTGAGGCCCGGCCTTGCCTCGGAATATACGCCGCTCCAGAGGGGTCCTGAGGAGGCCCCCTGCGGGTCTTGACGCTACTCCTCCTTGTGAGGCTTGGTCCCTCACGAGGGCCTTACCCTGAATGGTGTCGGTCCCATCGGTTTGTTCCGGTGAGGTGGGTCTGTCGTGGGCCACAGCCAGGCAGGTCTGGTACCCCATTCCTAGAATGCCGACACTAGCCCCAGGGCTCGTGTAGTGCTCGGGATGGCTTCGGGGCGGAGCCTCGGGGGACAACATGAGGCGTCGTGGGCCCTCAAATGCTAGTGGGTCAGGCCGGTGCACGTCATGCTGCTGGTGTAGGGTCCTCCTTGTCCTCTATCTCTGCCCCATTATTAGGTGCCCTGCTTGTAGCTTCGATGCCTTATTGCCTTCCTTCTTACCTACTCGCCCTTCCTCTTTGTTCTCCGACTCCAACCGGCGTCCCCCAGATCCAGCGCCGCATCGTTCCTTGCCAGTTCAGCAATGGCGCCCGCCGGCAAGCAGAAGCCAGAGGGGCATGGTCCGGCCCCGGCTTCTCCGCTCCTGGAGTGCGCCCTCTCCAAGGACGCAGATCTCGTCCACGTGCTTCCGTGGACTACGGCCGAGTCCAGCGAGCATGGGCGAACCCTGATCTGGCCTGGCATCATAGAGGACCGACCCGCGTAGGGGCGGTATACCCCTTCTTCCTTCACAGTATTTACGCTGGGCTGGTGTCGCCTTTCTCCCGGTTCTTCACCGCCGTCTTTGACCACTATGGGATCCAATCCCTTAATCTTCATCCCAACTCCATCTTGCTTATGTCTGTCTTTGCTTTCTACTGTGAGGCTTTCGTTGGCATGCAGCCGTCGGTTTCCCTCCTCCGCCACTTGTTCAGCTTGCGCATGCACGATGGCGCTCATTTGTTGGTGGGTGTCTCCTTAGTGGGAGATCAGAGTGGCAACATTCTCTTGAAGGCCGGGAAGAAGGTGGAGAAATTCAGGCACCGCTGGGTCCTTATGTGCCTCAAGGATGCCAACCCTCGGTTGGAGGAGCTGAAGGAGTTTCCGGAGAAGACTTCTGCATGGAGCTCGGCGAAGCTCTCCGACCCTCGGGTTGCGCCCGTGGTGGAGCCCTTTTCCCGCGACATCAGCGCTAAGAGGCTAACCGGGAGAATGATAGTGAGGGAATTCATGGCGCAGCGCCTGGCGCCTCTCCACGCACACTCCAGGACTCTATGGGAGTACCATGCTGGTGACGACGAGCTCCGGCTTCGGTCCCGTGACCTCCCCACTGAGGACCTGAGTAGGGTCGTGGCTATCTTGCTCGGCGGCGACCCTGGCGACCTTCCCGAGGCATTGGGTCTGTTATACCGTCGCGACAACCGAGCCGACCTGGTCGCTGCGATGTCTGTCTTCAGTGAGCGGGGCCTCCTCCCGGCTGAGGGCTCCGGTCCTGTGGAGGTGTCATCTGGCGACACCTCCGGTGAAGGGGACTCGGAGAAGACCGTCGACGACCGCCCGGCGAGTGTGCTTCTCCCGTCGTAATTCGTCCTTCTGCGCGAGCTCGAGGATGATGATGCCACCGGTGATACCCCCGCCGTGGCCTCCTCGAGCCTGGCCAGGGCCTCCAGGGGGCCCGTGTCGACCCCACGTGCCACGCGGTCTACATGCGTGCTTGCTTCCCGGAAGCTCGGGGCTGAACCGTCCCTGGTGCACCCCGCCTTTACCGGCAGGAGGTCCAAGGCGCCAATCTCGCCTCCCTCCATGGGGGGCCCTGTTACCTCTGTTGTCGCTGGGGCGGAGAGGAGGAAGAGATGGCGTGATGTCGAAGAGTAAGTTACCTTCTTGGGCACGCCTTGCGCGTCTATTGTCCGTGCTTGGCTGATTTTGCCCTTTTTACTTGACGTCCAGGGATATCGTCTCGCCGGGGGCGAAACGGAAGAAGACGGTCGTCAAGCCGAAGGCGACTCCCGAACCCCCGCATGCTCTCGTCAACGCATCACTGTCTGAAGGTGGGGGAGAGGAGGCTCGTGGGGTGGTCTCCCTGGCCGTGGTCGTCGAGCCCCCGAAGCATCCGGAAGCAATCGTGGGGATGTCGTTGCCCGAGGGGAAGCCTGTGAGGGCCCTCAGGCTCCCAAGGTGTCGATGCCCGCGATTGTTGAGCAGTCTTCGGGGTCCCCTGTTCTTTACGGTGCTCCCTTCTGGCGGCACAACCCGTGCCTGCGCTGGAGACTCTTCCGGAGGAGGTCCAGAAGACCTCAGTATTCACCCAAGGAGTCTTGAATGCGGCCTTCACCGCCCTAGGTAATGTCGTAGTCGAGATGAGGAAGGTCGAGAGGGAGGCTGAGGCCGCCCGCGCCGCGTGTGAGAAGGCACTGAAGGAAGCCAAGGCGGCTGTCGAACGCTATGAAGAGCTGGAAGCCCGCCTGAACGTCCTTCAAGGAGAACAAGCCAAGCTGGCCGAGAAGCGTCGCCTGAAGGGGAATGAACTTAAGTCCTGCGAGACCAAGCTCACCGCCCGGGAGGGAGAGCTGTCTGAGGAGGCGAGTAGCCTGAGCATGAAGCAGACGCGCTTGGAAGAGCGGGAGAAGGAGGCAACATCGAGGAAGGCCCTCCTTGACGCCCAGGAGAAAGCTCTCACCGCGACCGAGGAGAGGAAATCCGCGGAGCTGGCCTGCTTCCCTGACGTTGAGCTCATGCTTCGCACGGCGCTACGCTCTCTCTGTCGGCACAAGTTCAAAGAGCCTCTGACCTCCCCGGAGGCGGTGAAGGGCCCTGGGGAGGCGTTGGTGAGGAGGTTCACCCGCGTCATAGCCCCTTCGTCTCCAGGTGTCGCCGAAGCCGGCGATGGGGAAGATGATGCCTCTGACGTCGACGACCAGCCCCGTGTGGAGGGGGCGACCGGCGACGGCTCCTCCTGATTTCTTGTCCCTGTTATTTTCCTGCGATGCACATCGTGCCTCGTGGAGGTGTTAAACTTATTTGCGTTTTTATGAACTTGGTCATGGTTTGTAATAACTGAATGCTTAAATGTTTCCCAGCCTTGTTTCTGTCATGTTTGTTGTATTACTCTACGTCGGCACGGCCCGCCCCGCGTGTACCTTCCCGCGATCGAACCGACCGGAAACCAAGGACGGCCCAAAGGGGGAAGGGGCTACGAGCGCAGTTAGGCTCCTAAGTCGCGATGCTCAGGAGCCCCCCTTGATGCGCGAGCTCCCCTCATGAGGAGAACGCGGCGAAGATTTCGAAACTTGGGACATCTTCAGCACTCCGTGTCGGCAGGGCCCGCCCCGCGCGTACCTCCCCGCAATTAAACCGACCGGAAACCAAGGACGGCCAAAATGGGGGAGGGTATCCCTTGACGTGCGAGCGGATCCATACCTTCATTTGTTTGCCCCATGTACTGGGTGTGGGTGAAGTCGCAGGTGGACTATGTTGATCTCCTTGCCGGTCGTGGGTGTAGCCGCTAACGGGCTGTGTTGATGCCAGCTGTGGGCCCAGTCATTGGCGGACTACATTGGTGCCAGCTGTGGGCACAGTCATTGGCGGACTACATTGGAGATTCTCGAAGGTCTCAACTGAGAGGACGTTGAGCCCTGCTCCACTGTCAATGAGGGTATTGGTGATGAGGACGTTGCTGATGGTCGGGGTGCACATCATTGGGAGTTTGCCAGCCATGAACAAGCACCTGAGCTGGTCGCTTGGGTCGAAGGCGATGGTGGTCTGGGACCAGTTGAGGGGTTCATTGCTTCTGGCCTCGGGAGGGTGGCATTCACCTCCCGGGCAAACTGCTTGAAGGCGCGGTTGGAGGCTAGGGTTTGGGCGCCGCCCAGGATGGAGGCCACCGCCCTGGCCTCGTGGAACCCCGCAGTCGCGTTGTCCTGCCTGTCTTCATCCCTCCTCCTGGGTTGTGGAGGCAACAGGGGCAGCCCGGCCTCCCGAGGGCGAGCCTCACGAGGCTGACCGCGTTGTTGCCCCTCCTGAGGGTTATCACGCCAGCGGTCCTCCTGAGGCTGGCCACGCCAGGGGTCCTCTTGAGGCTGTTCACGCCACCCTGACGCGGCTCACGATCATCCCAGCGGCCCCCGTTGCGGCCTCCTCCGCACGCGGGGCTTCTGTCGGACCGTCCGAGGCGCGTGTTGAAGTATTTGGCACGGACCAGACAGAGTGCTTGATATTCGGAGGTACCATGGCCGTTGGTGTCATGGAAGATGCATGTCGGCCCCCCTCTGGACGGGCGCTCTCCCCCTCTGGACAGGCGCTCTCCCCCTCAGACATGCTTCGCCTCGGGCTCGACAGCGAGCACCACCGGGGCCTTGCGCTTCACCTCCTTGGCTTTGGCTTTCTTCTCTTCTAGGTCCGCTGTCTAGGGGCCGACGAGCAACAAGCGTCCTTCTTCAGCCTTGGCGCATATGCTTGCCAAGTTGAACACCTCCTGTGTGGTGCTCATTTCATCTATCATGGCGAGCTCCTCCTTCATCTTGTGGTCGGTGACTCCATCGGAGAAAGCCGACATGACGACTTTGTCCGATGCCTTGGGGATCTTGAGGCGCATGACCGTGAAGTGATGTATGAACTTGTGCAGGGTCTCTCCCTCCTGCTGCTTGACACGTCGCAGGTCGTTTATCGTTGGCGCGCGGTCGCGGGTGCCCTGGAAGTTGGCGATGAAGCGCTCGCGTAGGCCTTCCCAGGAGGTGATGGACGCCTTCGGGAGGTTGAGGAGCCAAGAGGGTGCGTCGCCCTTGAACGCCATGGGGAACCAACACGCCATGATTTTGTCGCCTCCTCCCGCCGCCCTGATGCTCAGCATGTAGAGTTGCAGGAACTCAGCCGGGTCTTGCGTGCCATCGTAACGCGGGGGCAGGTCGGGCTTGAACTTGCAGGGCCACGCAGCGGAGTAGATCTTGGGGGCGATAGCGAGGCACCCACCGGTCCAATGGATACGGTACGCTCGGGAGCCACTGGGTCCTGTTGCCCCACAGGGTCTGCTTCGAGCGGGGCACGCTCACGACGCGTAATTTTCAGCGCCGGGGGCGCGCATACATCGGCGCGGGGCCGGGGGACCACCTGGCAGCTTGCTTCATCTCTAGGTCCCGCCCTGGGTTCATGAGGCCGGGCGCGGGGTCGTGCTTCCTGCCTGAGCTCGGGGTCCACGACGTGCCGCGGGAGTGGGGGTGGCGGGTCTTGCTGCTCGTCATTTGCCACGGATAGCCGAGGTCGGAGCGAGCAGGAGACCGCCGCTGAGTCACCGACAGCGGCAATGAGCTCCTCGATTCACTAGAGCCAGTCATCATGGCGGTCAGGAGCAGGCCGGTAGCAGAGCAGCTTCGTGGCCATGACAAGCGCGCGCCGGCCATGCGGCATCTCTGGTCGGGCGCGCGATGCCGATCTAGAAGGCCTGGCGAGTGACGGAGTGGCGGTGCGGCCATCGGCCTGCTCGGTCACCGGGTGGGAGGAACCTTCTTGCTCTTGAACTTCGCGGCCGGTGGAGCATTCACCACGGGTGACGGCGAACGGCGCGTGCCGGCGGCACCGACGGGCACGGTCAGGGTGATGCGGGTGGCGCGGCGCTCTGCGCGAACCCGGCGAGCGTCAGCCATCGGAGCGGTGGAGCTTGGTGAAGACGGAGCTTGGGGGAAACCTCGACATGCCCCTACCTGGCGCGCCAAATGTCAGATTTCGGGCTCCGCAAAACCCTAAGGATTTGAACACAAGGGCATGTACGACGATCTATCCCGGCTCAACCCTACCTAGCCCACTACTCGGTGGAAACGACGAAGGACTCACTCGATGGCGAGGGTAGCACAGAGCACAACAGTTTACCCAGGTTCGGGCTGCTGCGAAGCGTAAAACCCTACTCCTGCTTTTGGTGGATTGCCTCTCGCGGAGGTGGTGGATGAACTAGTACAGTGCTCTCGAGCCTCCGGAGGCCAAGTGGCTAGGCGTATTGTCCTACTGTTGGAATGAACTCCCCTACCAAGTCTTCTACCCTTTTGATTTATAGCGGAGTCCCGGGTCCTCTTCCCTCATAGCTTCGGCTGGAAGGGATGCCATAATGGTCAATTTCAAAGGGGAACAGGGGAACATGCTCCCCTTCCCAAAGGTGGTCTTCGCCTGCAAAGTAACTGCCCGCGCTGCAGGGACTGTCCTGGGGATGACATTTGCCCTACTGGCGGGCGGAGGTGGCTTCGTTGCACCAGAAGGGAAACCTTTGGAAGATACCTTTGGAACCCGTGTACGCTCCCGCCTCCTTTGCACCAAAGGTTAAACTGCCCCATCCTGCCATCTGCTGCTCGCCTGTCCTTTCCTGGTGTCACCCTTGACTCCTGAGGCCCGGCCTTGCCTCGGAATATCCTCCGCTCCGGAGGGGTCCTCAGGAGGCCCCCTACGGGTCTTGACACTGCTCCTCCTCGTGAGGCTTGGTCCCTCACGAGGGCCTTACCTTAAACGGTGTTGTGCCCGTCGGTTTGTCCCGGTGAGGTGGGCCTGCCGTGGGCCACAAGCAGGCAGGTCTGGGTACCCCCATTCCCAGAACACTGACAAGATCTTCAGTTCCCTAACTTGGCGACTGAAGACAGCTACGGCAGCGGAGGAGGAAGATGATCCGCTGTTAACGAGACTCCGACGACGACGAGGTCGGGGTAGTGAAGTTGTTCCTCATCGGCGATGAAGATTGCTAGCGGCGGCGCTAGGTTTTGAGCTCGAGCGGAGAAGATGAGAGTGAGAGAAAAGTTTTTACTGAAAGGGTGAAGGGGCTATTTATAGCCGAGGTGAAAACGGTCTGAGGCGAAAACTTCGGACGAAACTGCCCTTGCCCTTTCGTCTCCGCATGACACGTGCTACCCACGTATGAAGCAGTGGAGATAGTGGAGATTCTAGTTATCCTATCATGAGTAGTGGGTGCAGTTACATTGGTAACGGTAAAAAATTGAATTTTGAGGATTTTGTTGCAAAGTCGTCGGCTGACAAGGATTTAGTGAGGACTTTGAACAAGTTTCAAATAGAACACATATGAAGATTTGAGAATAGACTAGGTTGAGCTTAGCATAGCGGGGAGACGGGTCCGATCACATTCACTTAGAACAAATACTAAATTGAAGACTTAGCAACAAGTAAATGTTGTTGAGGACATTGAAAGCTCATTATATAATATATAGTCAACGAAGATCATCACACAAAGTTTTGAAGAATTTGAAAATTTTGAAGACTTTGAAGATTTTGAGGAGTTTGCGGAAAGTCTCAGATTGAAGAATTTCAACTTTGAAGAATTTCAAAGTTTGGTGGTGGCGTGACACACCGTATAAGAATGATGATTTCAGGCACCGGGTACAATTGTTGTAGGGCCCTGAGAATTAACTTCTTCATTAATTTCTTCACACTTAGTGTGATATTCTTCATTGATTGAAGAAAATCGTTACTTCGTGTGTTTCACATCTAAGTCATCAATTTTACATAAGTGTTAGGATGTGTGCATGTTTACAAAACATTTGAAGATTCTAGGATATTTAGCTCACACTGCAACTTGCAAAAGCTTCCCTCATCCAAGGGCTCTTTGAAGATATCTGCTAGCTAGCCATCAGTCTTCACATGGTCGATGATGATATTTCCCTTGACTACATGGTCACGAAGAAAATGATGACGAATCTGGATGTGCTTGGTCTTTGAGTGTTGTACTGGGTTGTAGGCGATCTTCATTGCACTCTCATTTTTGCATTAGAGGGGCACATTCTTCATGTTGATGTCGTAATATCTGAGGGTTTGCTTCATCCATAGCAGTTGAGCACAGCAAGATCCAGCAGCAATGTATTCAGCTTCAGCAGTGGAGAATGATATGCAGTTCTGCTTCTTTGAGGACCAGCAGACTAAAGATCATCCGAGGAAATGACATGTGCCTAATGTTGAATTGCGATCCACACGATCACCAGCATAATCAGAATCAGAATATCCAACTAGGTGAAGATTTGAGCCCTTGGGGTACCATAATCCTAGTGTTGGTGTGTGATCTAGATATCGAAGAATGTGTTTCACAACCTTATGGTGTGATTCCTTTGGCTTTGCTTGAAAACGTGCACACATGCAAACACTAAGCATAGTGTCTGGCCTAGATGCACATAGATACAATAAAGAGCCAAACATAGAATGATATACCTGCTGATCGAAATCTATACCATTTTTGCCACTGCAAAGGTGGCCGTTGGTAGGCATAGGAATCTTGACGCCGTTGCAATCATGCATGCTGAATTTCCTTAGGACATCCTTGAGATATTTCTCCTGAGATATGAAGATGACATTACATTGTTGACGAAATTGCTGACTTAATAAGAATTTTAGCTCCCCCATCAAGGACATTTGATATTCTTCACCCATCATGTAGGCAAATTCGTCACTGTAACGTTTGTCAATACAACCAAAAATAATGTCATCGACATATATTTGGCACAAGAATAGTTCATTGTCATAGGATGTTGTGAAAAGAGTAGGATCAAGTGAACCGGGTTTGAAGCCTTTCTTCATGAGAAATTCCTTCAATATATCATACCACGCCCGAGGGGCTTGCTTTAGGCCATAGAGTGCCTTTTTGAGTCTGAAGACTTTGTCTGGATGCTTTGGGTCTTCAAAACGTGGGGGTTGAGCAACATATACTTCTTCCTCAAGCTTACCATTGAGGAATGCACTTTTCACATCCATTTGATATAGATTAATATTATTATGGTTAGCATAAGCAAGTAATATTCGAATAGCTTCAAGTCTAACAACAGGTGCAAAAGTTTCATCAAAGTCAATTCCTTCAACCTGTGTGTAGCCTTGGTCTACAAGTCGTGCCTTGTTCCTCACAGCGTGACCATCCTCGTCTTGCTTGTTTCAGTAGATCCACTTGGTGTCGATGATATTGTGTTTGCGAAGATCTAGTCTTTTGACGAGTTCCCACACGTCTAGCTTGAATTGAAGAAGTTCATCTTGCATGGCTTAAATCCACTCAGGTTCCATGAAGGCTTCAGAAACTTTTGAGGGTTCTGTGATAGACACATAAGAGGAATGCCCACAAAAGTTAACTAAATGTGAAGCTTTTGAGAGAGTGAGAGGACCTGGCGCATTGATGTCATCGATGATTTTGTCTAGTTCCTCTTCATTTGGAATCTGTGGATGAGCTGGTTGAAGACTTCGGTTGGCTGAGGAATTTGATCTGTAGCATTTTCCTCGGGTGCACCTTCTTGAATTTCATTAGTGTTGGGGACGATTTCTTCAACAAGGGGTTGTTCCTCGGTAGGAATGATATCTTCAGTAGCTTTGTGCTTAATACCTTCCTCGGGAGTCAATTTATCTGGCACGGGAGGCAATTGCTCTCTTTGCAAGCAATTAGTTTCATCAAACCGCACATCTAAAGTTTCAACAACCTTGTTGTGATAGGTGTTGAAGACTCTGTAGGTGTGCGAGTCCTTTCCGTAACCAAGCATAAAACTCTCATGTGCTTTAGGTGCAAACTTTGAGCTATGGTGAGGATCTGTGATCCAGCATCTTGCACCAAAGACTTTGAAATAACTTACATTGGGTTTCTTGTTAGTGAGGAGTTCATATGAGGTTTTCTTGAGGAATTTGTGAATATATACCTTGTTGATGATGTGGCAAGCAGAATTGATTGCTTCGGGCCAAAAGCGATGTCGGTGAATACTCACAACATAAGCCATGGGTAGGCTAAAGAAGGTAGGAACCGAAGTGGCACCGAAGGGCGCTAGGGGCGAGGCTGGTACAAGCATGGAACGCACGAGGTACCCAGGTTCAGGGCTCTCAAGAGAGATAATACCCCTAGTCCTGCCGGAGTGTATGATATGTATGGATAGGATTACAGGTTGATCCTGGAGCTGTATTGCGGAGGAGGAAGAAGGAGCAGCCGGCTCGTCTCTACCTCTCCTATGTGGTTGGTGTGTGTGTGTGTGATCAGTTGACCGACCCTCTGCATGGAGGGGGTCGGGGGGGTTTATAGACGAACCCACTAGCCTATAATATGGATAAAGGGTACAAGAGTGGGACCCGACTGGCAGCCTTGCCGGCTGGCCAGGGGGCCCACCGGGGTATTTTCTTGTCGCTTGAGGGGCCCGCCGGCTGCGAGGTCCCGTCTGGCTGTGGGACCCGCTGGCTAGCCAATGAGGCTCTCGCGTAAGGTTGACGCAGGACGTGTGTGGTACGTCTAGCGTCGTCCAGCGAGATTCGTCATGGGCAGACAGTACGGCCGCCTCCACTGTTCCCACGCCGAGTGCAGTAATGGAGTGGGAGTTTGACGGCCGACACTGTGTTGGGTGATGGATCAGAGTCGGGGGAGGTCAGCGGCGTGGCCGCTGACGCTGGTACCCGCCGTGCACACCGATCCAGTACCTTTGCCAATGTGTAGCCACCTTTCAACGTAGGGTCTCGCCATGACCTATGATCGGATGTGACTTGAGATCCCAGTCGGCTAGCCTGTTTGACTAGTCGGCCTGGGCACGGCCGCCTCGTCCCTAGCCGCCTGGCTTGGCCTTGGCGGCAAGGAAGAGGTAGTCGTCTTGCCTCTAGCCGGCAGGTGCTACCTGGCTGGCCAGAGAGTTGGCCGTCTCGCCGCCTAGCCGGTAGGTGTCGCCTAGCCGGCCAGGGGACTTGGGCCTTGTAGAATTGTTTTTGGTCATTCCTCTAGGGTTGAAGAGAAAGGAGTAGGCTCGTTGAGCCTACCCCGGGGTTATCCCCCTGACAGTAGTCCCCGAAGCTGGAGAGGCCCGCCGCTTGGTTGCAGGTGGCCTTACCGGCTTGGTTGTTTGTCGTTGTATTCCCGCCGCCGCCTGCGGCAGGGGACGCTGACTCGAAAGCCGGGTCGCTTCCAAGCGACACCTCGGCTTCGTCGGCGGCGGCACAAATCGCGCCACGTGCTAGGCCCGGCCTGATGTGATGATGGTTTATGCAGGTGACGGGACCGGGCCTGGGCCCTGGGTCCCGCCATGAAGCCCCCTCGACCGTCGTGCGGAGGATCCTCTGCGGATTTACTCCGCGATGGTTGGATTTCGGGAAACGCTACCGCCCGTCATACACGGGATTAGTGGGGCTCTACGTGCACCGGATCCCCTCCCCACGATCCTTCGTGGGGTTTAAATGCGATTCGGGGGTACCGAGGAGGCCATTCGCCCCCTTCTCGCCCCGCATTGACTTCCTCTTCCTCCCTGAGCCCAGAGAGAAAGAGTTTGTCTGCCTTCGTCTTCTTCCTCTCCGTCGCCGTTGCGCCACCAGTCTTCCCGAGCTTCCATCGCCCGTAGTCATGGCGAGCGGCTCCTCCTCGAAGAAGACCTCGTCCCACGGAGCTTGGCTCGGTAGTGAGATTTACGACGGCCACATCGAGGCGCTCCGCCACCGCGGATGCTGCCCCTGGCCTCTCTCGTGACGGTGCAGATCCCCGACGCCGAGACGGCCCCGACGCTGCAGGAAGGAGAGATAATCGTATTCGACGAGCACTTCTACAGGGGCTTCGGGCTCCCGGCGAGCACCTTCTTCTCCAACTGGCTCATCTTATTTGGCATGCAGCCGCACCACCTGGCGCCGAACGCCATTCTCCAGCTGTCTGCCTTCGTCGTCCTGTGCGAGGGCTTTCTAGGGATTCAGCCTCGCCTCGAGCTCTGGCACAGCTTGTTCTTCTTCAAGCAGCAGTCCAGGAAGATGGACAAGGCCGAGCTGGAAAAGCTCGACGGGCCTCGCCCGATGACGTCGTGCGGAGCCGCACTGGTGCACCATCGCTCGAAGTCCGGCTTCCCCCAGATGCCACTGCAAGAATCCATCAAGCAGTGGCAGAAAGGCTTCTTCTATGGGAAGAACGCCAACCCGGCACATGACGCCCTCAACATGCCCCAATTCAACATTGATCCTCTAATGGAGAAGTTGAACTAGGGAACAAAGTATCCGAAGCCGATCCCCGAGGTGGTGCAGATCGGTGCCTACCTCGATAGCTTGAAGGATCGCCGACTCCTTGGCCGTGACCTGCTTACCACCATCGTCTCCCACAGGATCATGCCTCTTCAGAGGCGGCCCCATCTGGTTTTCCAGATGAGTGGCCAGTATGATCCATGCCGGACCTCCACCAAGAGCTTCACAGCTAGCGCGGTGGCACGGGGGGTGAACCAGATTTCCACCACCCACATGGATTATAGTGGGAACTGGGTGTGGGGGCTGGCCCCTTACAACAGGTCCCGTCCGCCTCCGATGGTAAGCACTCTCATTGCGTATGTTCTTGTTGTTTTTCTTGTAGTCGATCATCTTTATGAGCCGGTCGTCGATTCCATGGCGCAGATGTTCGAGAAGCTGCAGGCACTCAACCCGCATACCCCCGACGTGGTGACATCTGACGCCTCGGAGATCGAGGACGGGGGCATGATTGAGCCTCGCTCTGCCACCTCCGAAGATTCGGAGGATGCGCTAGAGTCGGAGGGGACGGAGCCGTCTGGTGAGCATCTGAAGCCCTCCATTGTTGATTGGACGGATGATGATGAGACTCCATCCTCCCTATCTGATGCAGCCTTCGAGGAAGACTCCAACGGGGTGGAGGAAGTCACCAGCCCGCCTCTGACATGCGGGCGGCGCCATAAGGCCGAGGTGGACGAACTTGGCGAGGCAGCCCGGAGGAACGGCAAGGGTGCCACAGCTTCCAGGCCGGCTCCCAAGCGAGCCGCGACAGGTCCTCCAGCCGTAGCACGAGCAGACGGCGCTAAGAAACGTCGTGCTGGTGCCAGAAGGAGGCGGGTGCCCATCGTCATGGGGTAAGGGTTCCCTTTCATTCTTTTTACTTTATCTTGCGTGAAGATTTGTTCCTCAAAGCGCTACTTGGCAGGGAGGCGGAGGATGTAGAGGAAGACACCGCCTCCGCCGCTGAGCGAGCCGGCTGGGTAGCGGCTGACGCTGCTTAGAAGGAACTTGAGGAACAATCCGCCCGCCGCTGGGATGCGGCCGCGGAGAAGATGGCCGAGGGCCAATCTCAGCCCAGCCGGGCCGAGAAGCCTATGGAAAGGCACACTAACGCTAGACATGACCCCTCCATGTGTGCTCGCGTGGAGGAGCCAGCTAGCGAGGCGGCCCCGAGGCGCGCCCGGAGGACCGAGGCGGCCACGCCGTCCGAGCCGGACGCCTCTGAGCCAGTGGATCTCAAGGAGATCCCTGAGTCACCGGACGCGAACAATCCAGATCCTGGTGTGGAGACAGCGCCGGCTGGGACGTCGGCGGAGCCGGCCACCACACTGACGCCTGGAGACAGCACCATCTTCGTCTCCAACCGTGGCCCGGCTCCTCCAGAAGCCGGCCCAGAGTCAGGAGTCGGCCCATGAAGGCTTGGCGAGCGGCCAATCTTGAGCGCTAGATGCTGCCCGCTGGCACCCTACTCCAGGGTGTCCCGGAGCCGGTATCGTTGTTTTCTAGCAGCCGATACAAGGTGGATGAGGCGGCCCGCATGGCGGGCAGCGATCTGGAGCGCTTGGAGGAGCGCACCAGGGTAAGTGCCTCGTCTTTGTCTTGGATTTCGATTTTCTCTTCTTCTTCTTGAGTCAGTGGGGGCGCGCCAGCGCACCCACTGGGTGTAGCCCCCGAGAATCGGGCCGGCCAAGCATTGGTCGGGCTGAATCTCTTTGAGCTCACCTCTTGCTTTGCTTTTTTAGTGGGGGCGCGCTAGCGCACCCACTGGGTGTAGTCCCCGAGAATCGGGCTGGTTATGAATTAACCAGGCCAAATCTTACTTTTGCTTCTTGTTTGCTTGTAGGATCTTTATGATGCCCAGGTGCAAGCATACAACACGCTGCGGGCTCAGAACCAGGCGGCTGATGGCCAGGTCGCCGAACTTCAGGCCTGTCTGGGCGAGGTCGCCGTGGAGTGGGACGCCCTGCGCGAGGCGGATGGCCGGCTCCAATAGAGCTGGCTCTTCTCTAGGCGGAGAAGAAGGAGCTCGAGGCGGCCCGCCAAGGTGAGCAAGAGCAGCTGCGCGCCTCCCTGCAGGAGAAGGACAACTCACATGCTGTCGACATAGAGCGCCTTGAGACGGTTCATCTTGAGGAGATGAAGCTCAAGGACGCTGCCTTGAAGGAGAAAGAGGAAGCCATGATCCAGAGGCACGCGCAGCTGGCCAAGGTGTTGGACACAGCCGCGGCCCTCCAGGAAGAAGTCACCCGCATCACCCAAGCGAGCAAGGTGCAGGAGCTCGAGGCCCTGGAGAGTGCTCACGAGACTGATGGCCACTTCGACCGTGAGTCCTCTTTGTTTTGTCTTCCATTTTCTTCTTTGCCGCCTCCTCTTATTACTCTCCTTTGCGCCCCTTCCCCTATCTGAGGTCTCTTCCCTAAGACACGGGACGCAGCCGAAATGGTCGTCGAGATGAGCCGCGAGGAGCGTCGCGTGGCCGGGCAGGAGGTAGACATTGCCTCCGGCTGGAGAGTGGCGGAGATCGGGGTGGGCCTCAGAGCCCGCTTGCGTGCCCTGGGCGAGTCCATGGCTCGGCTCCAGGTTGCAGGCTCGTCGATGGTGAAAGCTCTGTGGCCTAATGGCGTGGAGCCGGTGTCGATGAGTCGGCTCTCTCGCTGGCTTGCGGCTGGCGATGACTGCCTTGACGCCCGGCGTGCTTCGACCGCGCGTGCAGGAGCCTACATGGCCCTGCGCTTGGCCAAGTCCTGGTACCAAAACCTGGACTTGGGCAAGCTCATCGCTCAGCGCGATGACTCGGAGCGGGAGCTGCAGGCCATGGAGGAAGATCTGCGTGTGAGGGCCAGCGACATCGCCTCGTACGCCGCCTGGGATGAGCTCAACTTGGAGCGGGGTGAAGACGGCAATGTGATCCATGAGGATCTGCACGGCCTTCAGCCCTATGATGCCGATGGCAGCTCCGACGAGGCGGCCCGTGAGGTGCAAGACGCCGCCTCCGCCGCAGACGGATCCGAAAGCCCTCACGGAGGAGACGGCGACACTGCCTCGGGAGCAGCCGGCGATGGTGGAGCCACCACTTCAGGAGCAGCAGCCGGGGCAACACACGAGGCCACCGCCCCTTAGCCGGTCCTGTTTTTCTTTTTGTTGTCTGCAATATTTTGTCAGTCCAACAGTTCCACCCACTAGGGGGGGTAATGAACTTCGGCCGTGGGCCAGTGCTTTTGAATGTATGGATTTTGTATTATATTCGTAATGCCATGCGTGCTGTTTTATATCTTCATCTTTTGATTCCTGCTTGACTTCTTTTTCTCCAACCCTTCTACTCCCCTAGCTTCCACCCCCCCAGCCCGACAGCCGGGAGCCGGTCTGTGACTGGGTCGAGGTTTCTGACTTTGGGAATATAGGACTTAGATTTTTCAAGCCATCAAGACTTAAAGACTTAGACATAAACCAGCAAAGGCCGAATAGAATGGGAACGTAAAAATATCAAACCAACCCGAGCCGGCAACCTTTTTGTAGTCAAACTTTTCATCTATCCGGCCTTACCTGGTGTCGCCTTGCTAGCCGGACAGTCGGGAGCCGGTGTGTAGCTGTTACGAGGTGACTAGGGATCGGTCCGACGTACACTATGTGTTTTTCTCCAACATAAGGAAGTCGTCCGGGCGGCTAGCGAGCCCCCGAGCTTATTAGATACGGAAAGGGACTCACAAAGTGAGTGAAAACTCTAGATATGAATCTAAAAAGAGGCATATGTGCATGCTCTTTTCATTGCATTCATTAGAAATCTCTGAAGAGGGAGAAAGATACATATGTGCATGCACTTTCCATGTTTGATACTTGCCTTCTAGAAATAGAACGGGCGAAGCAACGCCGTGTTCCATGGACGTTCCGTATCCTAGACAGAGTCATCCCTCTTGCGCTTCCTTGGCTTCTGGGCATCGATCAAGTAGTATGCATTGTTGTGCAATGCCCTACTGATGATGAAGGGTCCCTCCCATGGGGATGAGAGCTTGTGCAGGCCGGTTGTGCGCTGGATTCTTCTGAGCACCAAGTCTCCCTCTCTGAAAGAGAGAGGCTTGATCTTCTTGTTGTGGTAGTACCTCAGCTTATGTTGATAGATTGCCGTCCTACTCAAGGCTAGGTCATGTGCCTCCTCGAGGAGATCAACACCATCTTCTCTTGCCTCCTTCGCCTCCATTTCTGTGTACAGGGTGACCCGAGGCGAGTCGAACTCGATATCTGTAGGGATGATAGCCTCGGACCCGTATACCAGAAAGAACGGGGTGAAGCCGGTTGACCGGTTGGGCGTGGTGCGAAGACTCCACAGTACTGTCGGCAACTCTTCGATCTAGCAGCCGGCTGACCTAACCAATGGTGCCACCAGTCTTGACTTGATGCCGGCCAGGATTAGGCCATTGACCTCTCCACTTGGCCATTGGACTGGGGATTTGCCACTAACGCCAAGTCGAGCCGGATGCCTACCTTGGAGCAGTAAAGCGCCAAAGCGCCCTTGGCGAAGTTAGTGTCGTTGTCGGTGATGATGTTGTGGGGGACGCCATATCGGGCAAAGATGTCTGTGATGAAATTGACAGCCATGGGGCCATCAAGATTTTTGATGGGCCTAGCCTCGATCCACTTGGTAAATTTGTCGATGGCCACCAAGAGGTGAGTCATGCCACCGCGAGTCATCTTGGAAGGTCCCACCATGTCCAACCCCCAGACGGCGAAAGGCCATGACAAGGGGATGGTTTTGATTGCCGAAGGCGGCATGTGGCTCTGTGCGCCAAAGCGTTGGCAGCCTTCGCATTTGTTGACCATGTCCACGGCCTCCTCGAGGATCATGGGCCAGTAGAATCCGTGGCGGAATGCCTTGGTCAGGAGGGTTCTAGAAGCGGCATGATGCCTGCACTCACCCTGGTTCATGTCTCCGAGGATCTCCTGTCCCGTTTCTAATTCGACGCAGCGCTGGAACACGCCAGTCACGCTACGCCGAACCAGCTCGCGATTGATGATGGCGTAGGCTGCAGATCTGTGCTGGATCTGCCTCGCCTCCGCCTCCTCTTGAGGTAGTTTTCCGCGAAGGAGGAAAGTACGGATGGGTTGAGCCCATGACGGAGCCGACACAAGGGCTGGCTCCATCTCGACCTGATTGTCGGGGGCTTCTGGAGCCCCCGCGCTTGATGAAGCAGTCGCGGGCTCGAGACATTGTGTCTCTGATGCCCTCGTGGCAGCCGGCTTGCCGTCTACCTCCATGACGTCCACCCACTAGGTGTCGAGACGACAAGATTTGAGGCTTGGCGGAGCCGGATTTGTTGTTGTAGCCGGCGAAGTAGTCGTAACCGGCGAAGTGGTGGTAGCCGGTGCCGCAATTGGAGTCGGCAGAGCTAGTGCAGCCAGCACAGGAGCTATAGCCATCGCAGCTCGCGTAGCCCAGGGCGCTTGCACCGAAGAATCAGCCGGCACGAAAATTGATGCCGACTGTGGAGACGGTCTGATAGACAGCTTGCGCAGCTGCTCAAGGGAGACGTCGGCTGGGATGGCCTGTCGCATGGAGGCAATCTTAGCCAATGTATCGGCCGCCTCGTTGTCCGCCCTGGGAACGTGGTGGAACTCGCAACCCTCGAAAGGGTCGCTGAGCTGCTGGATGAGGAAGCGGTAGCTTGCCATATTGGGGTCCATGGCGTCCCATTCGCCAGAAACTTGCTGCACCACGAGGTCTGAGTCGCCGAAGCAGATGAGCCGTCGGATGCCAATCTCCTTGGCGAGCCGAAGGCCGTGAGTGAGTGCTTCGTACTCGGCGACGTTGTTGGAGGCGGCGAAGTGAATCTGGAGAGCATACTTGAGATGGTCTCCTTTCGGAGACGTCAAGACGATGTCGGCTCCCAGACCAGTTCACATCTTTGAGTCGTCGAAGTGCATCCGCCAATGAGTGGAATCTGGAGGTGGCGGTGCAAACTGGGTTTCAGCCGAGTCGACCAGGAAGTCGGCCACCACCTGAGACTTGATAGCAATGCGAGGCTCGTAGCGAATGTCGTGATCCACCATGGCGATGGACCACTTGGGGATCCTGCCAGTCGCGTCACGGTTGCCCATGATTTTTGAAAGTGGAGCGGTGCTCACCACAGTGATAGCATGCTCTTGGAAGTATTGCTTCAACTTCTTTGCAGCAAGGTAAACACCATAACACATTTTTTGGTAGTGGGGATAGTTTTTCTTGGAGGCAGACAAGATCTCGCTGAGGTAGTAGATAGGGCATTGCACCAACAGTACCTTGCCCTCCTCCTTGCGCTCAACTACCAGCACTACACTAACCACGCGAGTGGTCGCTGCAATGTATATGAGTATGTGTTCCCTTTCAGCCGGCGCTGCCAATATTGGCAGGCTCGAGATGACCCGCTTGAGGTCGCGGAAGGCTTCGTCCACCTGGTCGTTCCATTCGAACTTCGTCGTCTTCTTCATGAGCTGGTAGAATGGAAGGGCCTTCTCGCCGAGCCGGCTGACGAACCGGCTAAGGGACGCCAGGCAGCCGGCGAACTTCTGGATGTCTAGGATTTGAGCCGGCTTCACCATCCGCTCGATGGTGCCGATCTTCTCAAGGTTCGCCTCGATGCCACGAGCGTACACGAAGAACCCCAAGAGCTTGTCGCCTAGAACCCCAAAGATGCACTTCTCCGGGTTGAGACGGATCTTGTACTCGCGCAGGTTGGCGAACGTCTCCCGCAGGTCGTCGAGGAGGCTGAAGTGCTGCTTGGTCTTGACGACGATGTCATCCACATAGACATGTATGTTTCTACCGATCTGTGGCAGTAGGCACTGCTGCATGCAGCAATGACAGCATGTCGCAGCCTGCAGTGGAGTCGGTCACTTGATCTATCCGAGGCAACGCGAAAGGGTCTTTCGGGCATGCCTTATTCAGGCTTGTGTAGTCGATACACATTCGCCATGTGTTGTTTTTCTTCAGCACCAGGACTGGATTGGCTAACCAGTCCGGGTGGAAAACCTCCATGATAAAGCCGGCTGAAAAGAGCCGGGTAATCACTTCTCCAATTGTGCGCCGCTTCCCCTCGGCGAAGCGGTGCAAAGGTTATTTTACCGGCTTTGCATCCGGACACACGTGAAGTTTGTGCTCGGCGTACTTCCTCGGAACACCCGGCATGTCTTTGGGGGACCATGCGAAGATGTTCCGATTCTCATGGAGGAAGTCAACGAGCTCGCCTTCCTATTTGGGGCTGAGGCCAGCCCCGATGGTGACGCATTGCTTGGGGTTTGCAGGGTCGAGTGGCACCTGCTTGGTTTCTTTAGACGGCTTGAAGGAGCCTTCGCCGGCTGACTAGGATGGAGGAGAAGGGATCGCCGGCTGCTCGGTAGCCTGAGCCACGAGCCGGTCAATCTGTCTCCTCTCCTCAGCAATCACCATGGCGTCGGCTAGGCGGCTGTTGTCATGTGCACACTCGAGCGACTTCTTGTAGTCGCCAGCAATGGTGATGATGCCCTTTAGACCCAGCATCTTCATCTTCAGGTAAGCGTAGTGGGGGATAGCCATAAATTTGGCCAGAGCCGGTCTGCCCAGCAGCGCGTGATACAGGCTGCTGAGGTCCACCACCTCGAACCATATGGACTCGCGGCGGAAGTGAGCCTTGTCACCGAAGAGGAGGTCTAGCTGGATTTTTCCGATAGGCGAGCAGGACTACCCTGGCACGATGCCGTGGAAGACAGTGCTGGTCGGCAAGACGTCTGTCTCCTTGAGACCGAGCTTGAGAAGGGTGTCGAGGTAGAGGATGTTGATGCTGCTACCGCCGTCGTCCAACACCCGTGAGAACCGTCAGGTGAGCCTCTTGGAGGCGAAGGTGGGGTCGAGGACGAGCGCGTATGAGCCCGGGTTGGGCATCACCGCAGGATGGTCGACTCGGCTCCATGTGATGAGCTTTCAGACCAGTGCATGTATTGAGGTACCGGGGGGACCGTGGCATTCACCTCACGTCGTCGCTGGCGCAGGCTATGCTTGTCGTCGCCTTCACTAGTGAAGACGACGAATGCTCCGTCTTGATGGGGGTAGTCGTCGTGGAGACGACCGTCGTCGCGAGGCGGCGGTGGTGGAGCCGGAGCAGGATCGGGAGCCGGAGCTTGAGGCGCAGCCCGTGCACCTGGGGCAGCCGACAAGCCCTCCCCTTGCAATAACCGTCATGCAAAGCTGCACTGTCGAAGGGTGTGGTAGAGGGTTGTGCCCCGGAATGTATTTTGCAGGGTGCGTCAAGCATCTGCTCAAAGGTCTGCCTGGACAACAAGTTGCTCTTGTTGGGCCGCTTCCATTGGGAGCCGGCCTGAGTAGCCAACGCCTCACCCTCCACACTGGCTACCAACTTGTTGTTGGAGCGCGAATCTAGCTGATCCGCCTTGCGCTTGTTGTTGTTCTCGCCGCCTCGACTGTCTCAAGCCGTCTTAGGAGTAGCTGGCGTGGGGACAGCCTTGTCTGAGGCGGTCACCTTGACTCGCATCATGGAGTCGTCCATGGCGTACTTGTCCGCCTTGGCCATGAGCACCGCCAGAGAGGTGGACTCGGAGCACAGAGCTTGTGCTTGAGGAGAGTGTCGTCTCAGCAACCGTCGATGAAGTACTGGATTGCCCGCACCTCATGCACTCCCTCACAGGAGTTGGGAAGCTCCGTCCATCGCGTAACGTAGTCGCGAAGGGGTTCATCGGGCCTCTGGACGCACATGGCCAGCTCGCGGGGCCGGCCAGAACACTTGTAAGTGCCATTGAAGTTGCGGACGAACGCCTCCTCGAAGTCCACCCATTAGTTGACGCTGCCGGCTGGAAGGCTGTTAAGCCAAGTCCTAGCCGAGCCGGCCAACATGAGTGGCACATAGCAGACTGCTACGCGTTTGTTGCCCCTGGTAATGCCAACAGCGGTGGTGTAGTCGATCAGCCAGTCTTGTGGCTTGGCGGTGTCGTTGTACTTGGGAGTATCCCGAGGCAAGGTGAAGCCTCGGGGAAACGGCTCCCCTCGGATCCGGGGGCCGAAGCAGGCCGGACCGATGGGGGACCGTCCTCCTCCAAAAGAGCTGACTATGCGAGGGCGTTGAGACGCGTGCGGGCGTCGTGGTCACCCTGGGGAACGCGAGCGTCGATCCGAGCCGCAATCGGAAGGGCACCTTGCAAACCGGTGGCATGGGTCCTCCCCGGACGAGGAACCTCATACACTGAGTCGCTCTCGTCATCTCCGCGACGCCGGCTCGAAGTATGCTCGCTCTGGCGCTGGGAGCGCCTGTCATCGCTTCCCTCGCCCTTCCGGCGGGAAGTGCGATGCGAGGAAGATCCTTCAACGTGATGATGACCGATGGGGTTGCGGCGTGCTTCGGGGTTGGGTCCCGGAGACTCTGATTGGGCTTGACCGGGGTCAAGCCTTGTCTGCTGCTCGTTGGCAGCGTCAACGAAATCCTTGAACCGCTTCTCCTAGAAGGCGCGCTGCTCGCCCTCCAAACTCGGCATTTCTGCCATGGCCACCTAGGCCGGCCGCAAGTTGGCTGCAGGATTCCCGTAGATAGGTTGCTTGCCGCCTTGAATCTCGAAGATGACCTGGCCGCGGCCGCGGACCGAGCCAAGCCGGCTAGGGGCCTCGGAAGCCGGAGTAAGGCTGTATGCGGAGTTATACTCTCGTTGTGTGGCCTCCATCCGGCGTTTCGTCGAAGCGATGGAGATGCCCTCCTCCAAGATCTGCCTGCGAGCCTCCTCCAGCAAGGCTCGCGCGTCGTTAGGGTTTGTGGAAGCGGCGATGGGCGTCTTCAGGCCGGTAAGCGCAGCCTGAAGAGTGTTAGCAGCGGTGGCAACAGGCTCAGCAGCGTCTGCTGACGCTTTGCCCTGGGCCGTGATGGTGCCGGCGCCGATGACCATCACCTCCACGACGTTGGAGACGGTGGCAACATGGTATGGGGAAGAACCCCACAGACGGCGGAGGGCCGTCGAAGACGAGTACGTTGCTGGGTACACGTCGTGTGTAGGCGTCTCAGCGATAGAGAGCCTATTGAAGCTGGCACATAACACCTTGACATCGAAGTCCTCGCCAAAGTAGCGAGGACCATCGTTGAGGCGCGGGTCGCTAAAGAGAAAGTTGAGGTTCTCCATAGCAGCGACGATGATGCTGGGTGGCGCCTCGTCATCGGACTCCTCGTCCGAATCCGCATGGTGGACAGGGACGTCGCTCATCATCGGTGTTGCCTCATCGAAGGTAGGCTCCACGGGCATGCAGATCGGTCCGGACGGGATGCATCTGGTGGTGTAGGTGTTGGGCCCCGCCCAGCGCGTAAAGCCAGACAACGTCGCGATCGGCCCCACGGTGGGCGCCAAATGTCGGTGAATACTCACAACATAAGTCATGGGTAGGCTAAAGAAGGTAGGAACCGAAGTGGCACCGGATGGCGCTGGGGGCGAGGTTGGTACAAGCAGGAAACGCACGAGGTACCCAGGTTCAGGGCTCTCCGTAGATATAATACCCCTAGTCCTGCCGGAGTGTATGATATGTATGGATGGGATTACAGGTTGCTCCTGGAGCTGTATTGCGGAGGAGGAAGAAGGAGCATCCGGCTCGTCTCTACCTCTCCTATGTGGTTGGTGTGTGTGTGTGTGATCAGTTGACCGACCCTCTGCATGGAGGGGCCCGGGGGGTTTTATAGACGAACCCACCGGCCTACAATATGGATAAAGGGTACAAGAGTGGGACCCAGCTGGCAGCCTCGCCGGCTGGCCAGGGGGGCCCATGAGGGTCTTGTCTTGTCGCTTGAGGGGCCCGTCGGCTGAGAGGTCCCATCTGGCTGTGGGACCCACCGGCTAGCCAATGAGGCTCTCGCGTAAGGTTGACGCAGGACGCGTGTGGTACGTCTAGCGTCGTCCAGCGAGATTCGTCATGGGCAGATAGTACGGCCGTCTCCACTATTCCCACGTCGAATGCGGTAATGGAGTGGGAGTTTGACGGCCGACACTGTGCTGGGTGATGGATCAGAGCCAGGGGAGGTCAGTGGCGTGGCCGCCGACGCTGGTACCCGTCGTGCACTCCGGTCCAGTACCTTTGCTGACGCGTAGCCACCTTTAATCATGGAGTCTCATCATGACCTACGATCGGATGTGACTTGAGGTCCCCGGCCGGCTAGCCTGTTTGACTAGCCGGCCTAGGCACTGCCGCCTCGTACCTAACCGGCTGGCTTGGCCTAGGCGGCCAGGAAGAGGTAGCCGTCTTGACTCTAGCCGGCAGGTGCTGCCTAGACGGCCAAAGAGTTGGCCGTCTCGCCCCCTAGCCGGTACGTGTTGCCTAGCCGGCCAGGGGACTTGGGCCTTGTAGAATTGTTTTTGGTCATTCCTTTGGGGCTGAAGATAAACGAGCAGGCTCGTTGAGCCTACCCCGAGGTTACCCCCCGACAAGCGACGAGGAGTCTGATATTCTTCAAGCATAGTTCGTGCCATTTCAACCAGAGTCCTATTCTTGCGTTCAACGACGCCCTTCTGTTGAGGAGTATAAGGAGCAGATAATTCATGAATAATACCAAGTTCATCAAGATAATCATCGAGACCAGTGTTTTTGAATTCTATCCCATTATCACTTCTGATGTGTCTGATCTTAACGTCGGAGTTTGTCAACGCCCTTGAGGAGAATCGTTTGAAGACTTCCTGCACTTAATTTTTGTAAGCAATGATATGTACCCAAGTATAACGAGAATAGTCATCAACGATGACAAAGCCATATAAAGATGATGCATTGGTTAGAGTAGCATAATGAGTAGGTCCAAACAGATCCACGTGAAGCAATACAAACGGACGAGTAGTAGTCATGATAGTCTTCGAGGGGTGTTTGGATCTGGTCATTTTTTCAGACTCACAAGCACCGCAGAGATGGTCCTTGAGGAATTTGATAGATTCAATGCCAATGACATGCTTCTTTTTAGCCAGTGTGTGCAAATTCCTCATGCCTGTATGACCAAGTCGTCGATGCCATACCCAGCCTTCTAAGGTTTTTGCTAGTAAACATGTGGTTGGTTGAGGACCTGTGGAAAAATCAACAATGTACAAGTCTCCTTTTCTAAAGCCTTTGAAGACTTTGGATTTTTCGGATTCCATGATGACTACACATATATATTTTCCAAAAGTGACAATCATATCAAGATTACAAAGCATTGAGACTGACATGAGGTTAAACCCAAGGGATTCGACAAGCATGACTTTGTCCATGTGCCTATCCTTAGAGATAGCCACTTTACCAAGTCCCAGTACCTTGCTTTTACCTTTATCAGCGTAAGTGATTTG
The DNA here is from genome assembly GCF_904849725.1 of Hordeum vulgare subsp. vulgare. Taxonomy (NCBI): domain Eukaryota; kingdom Viridiplantae; phylum Streptophyta; class Magnoliopsida; order Poales; family Poaceae; genus Hordeum; species Hordeum vulgare. Next base: position 229,717,852 of record NC_058518.1, on the reverse strand, counting down.
CTTCAGTGGAGATGGAGTCAGTGGTATATTCATCAATAAGATTTTATCACCAGTCATGTGATTTGTGAAACCACTGTCAAGAACCCACTTTGTATTCTTAGGTTTGTCATCCTGCAGACGAATTAGTACAGCTTACCATCTCATATGCTTCAGACTTTGAAGAATACGGTATCAATTTCATCAGACAAGAATTTCATCATAAACAGTAAATTTGAGGACGTGTGAAATGTTAGATCATTTCATCATGTTTTGCCTTGCGTCCAATCAAGCAATTTCCTCGGGTCTCTAGAAAATTCTTCAAATGATGACTTTCATCTGGAGAGCTGTCGTGCAGAAGTGATTAGTTCGATTTCTTCACCACCCACATATGAAGAGGTGGCAAAGAGTTCATCATCCTACGAGCACCATATGAGAATGGAGGCATTGAAGCTAATGCACTTTGAGGACTTGTGAACATAATGTTTTGACGAATAATGCTCATATTCATGTCCCTTGTAGTTTCCCTGCATATCAGAAGCATTAGTGTGAGTACGAGCATAATTTTGACCATTTGAGGAGTTTTATCCTCGTGAAGACTTTGGTCTACCTGAAGAATTTGATCTGGGTTCTGGTTCTTCAGTGGTGGTGCCATGAGGACATTCACCTCAAGATTTTCCAAGCAGCTTTTGGGAACCCAGATTTTCCTTAGGGGAGGTCCATTCCTGCAGTTAGTTCCAACATGTCCAGCAAATACTTCACCAGACTGATTTTTGAACAGTTTATAGTTGGAGTCAAATGACTCATCAGAGGAATGTGATATTTCACATGAAAAGCCTGTTAGAGTGGATGGATCAATGGGGGGCATTTAGCAGAACCCATCAGGTTTTGGGGTAATGCTCAGGTTTCGAGTAAGATTCATCAACATTTAATTTCCTCTCGAAGGCAATGCCTTCTTTCCTTGGGTTCCTGTTTAGAATCTGCTTTTTGAGCACATCACAAAGTGTTTGATGCCCTTTGAGACTTTTGTATATGCCTGTCACATACAATTCCTTCAATCATGCATTTTCGTCACTAGCATTCGTGGTTTCCTCAAGCGAAGAATTTGATACCATGGGAATAGTTGAACAATTTGTAGCAATAGAAGCATTTGATGATTCGGGTGAAGAATTAGCAGTTTCACGCTCGATGCATTTCATACATGATTGAATGAATTCTACCTGAACGGTACTGATCTGTTGAGCAAGCAATGAATCATTTTCCATTCGAAGATCATCATGAGACATATTTAACTTATCAAGATCAAGCTTCCTTTGAAGAAATTCATAGGAAAGTTTCTCATGATCAGCCAAGAGTGTTCCATAGTGATCATGAAGACTGTCAAATCTAGACTGAAGACTTTGAACATCCTCAGTGAGGACTTGAGTACGATTTATTTCATCCTTCAACAGATCATCGCTTTTTTCTAGGAGTTTCTGAAGCTTTTCAAGAGCACTTTGTTGCTTAGTGGCAATGTTGGCAAGTTTATAGTAACTGGGTTTTTGATAATCATGAGGTTGACATTCACTAGAATCAAAGGAGGATGTATGGTTTGGTACCTTTGAACCTTTTTCCATGAAGCAATAGGTTGGAGAGAAGTCATCAGCATATTCATTAGTGTTGTTGACGTTGTCATTTTCTTCAAGGTTGAATATCGACTTGCTGACGAATGTGGTAGCAAGTACAAGACTTGCCACACCAGATTCTGACTCCACTTCAGAACCTTCCTCTTCATCACATTCCTCAGATTCTTGTTCAGAATCCTTTTCCTTGCCAATGAGTGCCCGTGCCTTTCCGAAACTGGTCTTCTTGTGCGATGAGGATTTTGAAGATTTCTTCTTTCTCCTCGAGTCATCGGAACTATCACCGTTGTATTTCTTCTTCCTTGATTCTTTGACCCGGCGAGGACAATCACCAATGTAGTGACCATATTTCTTGCATTTGTGGTAGGTTCTTTTCTTGTAGTCCTCATATGAAGATTCTGATTTCCTCGTATCTTTTCTTGAAGATTTTCCGAACTGGCCATGCTTTGTGAACTTCTGGAGTTTCCTCACGAGCATAGCAAGTTCATGTCCAAGTTATTCAGGGTCACCAAGACTGCAATGAGATTCTTCTTCTTCACATGAGGAAACAGCCTTAGCCTTCAATGCACGAGATCTTGAATAGCTTGGTCACCAATGCTATCATCCGAGTCTTCTTCTTCAGGATCACCAATGCTATCATCCAAGTCTTCTTCTTCAGATGAGGAAATTGCTTTAGCCTTCAGTGCACGTGGTCTAGAATAGCTTGGTCCATATAGATCTCTCTTTTCTTCTTGTTGGAATTCATGAATATTGAGTCTTTCGAGTATATCAGCTCGATCAAGCATCTTGTAGTCTGGTCTTTCTTGAATCATCAGAACTAAAGTATCAAATGAAGAATCCAAAGATCTTAGCAGTTTCTTCACAACTTCGTGATCAGTAATGTCTCGAGATCTCAATGCTTGCAGTTCATTTGATATGTCAGTGAGGCAATCAAAGGTATCTTGGCAGCTTTCATTGTCAAACCTCTTGAAGCGATTGAAGAGATTGCGAAGAACATCAACACGAGAATCGCGTTGGGTTGATACTCCTTCATTAACTTTGTACAGTCTTTGCCAGATAAGTTTTGCTGAGCCCAAAGCACTCACTCTGCCATACTGGCCTTTGCTCAGATGGCCACAGATGATATTCTTCGCTTGAGAATCAAGTTGCTTGAATTTCTTCACATCAGCAGCACAGATACTAGCAAAGATGATGGGGACGCCATGTTCCACAATATACCAGAGATCATTATCAATAGCTTGTAGATGCATCTGCATCTTGGACTTCCAGAAGGGAAAGTCCTTTCCTTCGAAAGTAGGACATGCTGCAGTAACCTTAATCATGCTTGCAGTCGACATAACTAAAACTCCAGGTGGTTAAACCAAAATCACACAGAACAAGGGGGTACCTTGCTCTGATACCAATTGAAAGTGCGTTATATCGACTAGAGGGGGTGAATAGGAGATTTTTAGAATTTCATCACTGAGGAAATTCCTCACTGATGACTAACTTACAGCGGAAATAGTAAAGGATCAGGAGTGCAAAGTTTTACTACAACAGTTTTTCAGGATGAAGAATATGAAAACAGTTTGCATAGTATGAAGGCACGCAGAAAACAGATAAGGATTAACTTGCATGAAGAATTTGGGGTTGAGGAATTTCAGAGAAAGTCTTCAGTAAATTCTTCAAACAGTGACAGTGGAAATCATCAACACATAATCTCAGGAATATAAAGAGTTGAGGAAATAGAACCCGTTTCACAGTGAAGGCAGTAGTTGATGACCGAGTTCCAACTGTTGTGACAGTTGTACATCTGGTTTGGAGCGGCTTGGTATTGAAACCAAAAGACACACAGTCCCTACCGTATTCTCCTTGGGCTAAGAACACACAATCCTCGCCCAACACTCGTGGTAAGTCTTCAGGGCAGACTTCCAAACTCTCACAAACTTGGTCACCCGGCGATCCACAATTGACGGCTGGATTGCTCTAGACCATGACGCCTAACCGTCTCGAGGATGCACAGTCCTCAAAGGTAAAAGGCTTCAGTCCCACACAGGAACAACTTCTTCAGTGATGCTCAATCACTTGGTTCTCGGTTTGTGGTTTGGTGTTTGGGGTATTTCCTCACTGATGAATTACTCTCGAAGACTCTGAGGAATTTGGGTTGCTCTTATGACAAGTGTCAGTTTCTAACGGAGCAGCCAACCAGCTAATGGTTGTGGGGGCGGCTATTTATAGCCTGGGAGCATCCCGACATGATTTGACATTAAGGCCCTTAAATAATGTGACCGTTGGTGTGGATAAGTCCAATGATGTGGCGTGGCTATCGATAACGGTCGGGACCCTCAACTGTGAGAGTCCTCATGTCTCTCATAATCCTCACTTGAGGCTTTTGGTAGGATTAGGCTTGGGTTGAGAATCATGAGAAAATTCATTCCAATGTGTTACCTCGACCCCCTTTAACAGTACGGTGTTCCTATTACTCAAGTGTGAAGAAAATAAAACAGAAAGGATAAATCTTCATTCTTCAAAGTTTTCATGATGGATTTTCTTCATGACACACCGAATTCCTTAATTTCAATAGCTTCATGAGGAATATCAATTTCATCGCAAATTCTTCGCGATTCAAGTCTTCAGCTTCTGACCAATTTCTTCAACCGAAGATATACATTTTTAGGGGTCGATATTCATTGATTATTTCAAACTCCTCAGCGACTTGTAGATTTTGTGTACACTCAAGAACACATTAGATACTTAACCTATAAGTCTTCAAACCACCAAAATTACTAAGGGGCACTAGATGCACTTACACAAACAATATTTGCTAGGAGGGGAGGTGTTTGAGGTTTCATGGAAATGTTTGATGGCCTATATATCATGTGGTAGGCAGCGAAGATATAACAGAAGAAACGAATCACTAAGCATAACAAAGCTAGAAACGGTGTCAAGGTCACGATCATCTTGTGTGTGAGTTCTTCAGAGTGGAACTCTTCCTCATCTTCCTGCACGAACTCACCGGACTCTTCGAACTCGTTTCCGGCCCCAGTAGCTATGCGAAAGTAACAAACATCTAATAAACACCAGCAACACATGATGCAACAAAAAATATGATGCATGTATGCACAACTCCAAACATGCACAGAAAACAATCCTACTCGGATAAACAAGTGCCACCTCACCACAAAGTGAATTTTCTACAGAAATTCTCAAAACTAAAATCCAGTACCACCATTGAATTCCTTGGGATTTTCTACCCCAAATCCATATCTCATAGTGTCATCTTTGCATGCAGAAAAACACTACAAACACCAAAAGAAATATTGCACAAAATCAAACTATACTATAGTCAAGAACAGGAGTTGTTCTTGAGCGTGTCCAATTTGGCATATGCGAGAATAGGCAAATTCCATTTTAGGAATTATTCCAAAGATGGAATTTATCACCTCAACAGAAATAAATAAAGGAAAATAAAAATATCAATAAAACTAAACAGGATGGGGTCCCTAGTGCGTGACATGTGGGCCCTAGGCCCACTGTCAGTGGCACATATAGTGCAACCCACACATAGAAAAATAAAAGGGCATGGTGGGGATTCGAACCCACCACATGTAGCTATGCGAAAGTAACAAACATCTAATAAACACCAGCAACACATGATGCAACAAAAAATATGATGCATGTATGCACAACTCCAAACATGCACAGAAAACAATCCTACTCGGATAAACAAGTGCCACCTCACCACAAAGTGAATTTTCTACAGAAATTCTCAAAACTAAAATCCAGTACCACCATTGAATTCCTTGGGATTTTCTACCCCAAATCCATATCTCATAGTGTCATCTTTGCATGCAGAAAAACACTACAAACACCAAAAGAAATATTGCACAAAATCAAACTATACTATAGTCAAGAACAGGAGTTGTTCTTGAGCGTGTCCAATTTGGCATATGCGAGAATAGGCAAATTCCATTTTAGGAATTATTCCAAAGATGGAATTTATCACCTCAACAGAAATAAATAAAGGAAAATAAAAATATCAATAAAACTAAACAGGATGGGGTCCCTAGTGCGTGACATGTGGGCCCTAGGCCCACTGTCAGTGGCACATATAGTGCAACCCACACATAGAAAAATAAAAGGGCATGGTGGGGATTCGAACCCACCACATGTAGCTATGCGAAAGTAACAAACATCTAATAAACACCAGCAACACATGATGCAACAAAAAATATGATGCATGTATGCACAACTCCAAACATGCACAGAAAACAATCCTACTCGGATAAACAAGTGCCACCTCACCACAAAGTGAATTTTCTACAGAAATTCTCAAAACTAAAATCCAGTACCACCATTGAATTCCTTGGGATTTTCTACCCCAAATCCATATCTCATAGTGTCATCTTTGCATGCAGAAAAACACTACAAACACCAAAAGAAATATTGCACAAAATCAAACTATACTATAGTCAAGAACAGGAGTTGTTCTTGAGCGTGTCCAATTTGGCATATGCGAGAATAGGCAAATTCCATTTTAGGAATTATTCCAAAGATGGAATTTATCACCTCAACAGAAATAAATAAAGGAAAATAAAAATATCAATAAAACTAAACAGGATGGGGTCCCTAGTGCGTGACATGTGGGCCCTAGGCCCACTGTCAGTGGCACATATAGTGCAACCCACACATAGAAAAATAAAAGGGCATGGTGGGGATTCGAACCCACCACATGTAGCTATGCGAAAGTAACAAACATCTAATAAACACCAGCAACACATGATGCAACAAAAAATATGATGCATGTATGCACAACTCCAAACATGCACAGAAAACAATCCTACTCGGATAAACAAGTGCCACCTCACCACAAAGTGAATTTTCTACAGAAATTCTCAAAACTAAAATCCAGTACCACCATTGAATTCCTTGGGATTTTCTACCCCAAATCCATATCTCATAGTGTCATCTTTGCATGCAGAAAAACACTACAAACACCAAAAGAAATATTGCACAAAATCAAACTATACTATAGTCAAGAACAGGAGTTGTTCTTGAGCGTGTCCAATTTGGCATATGCGAGAATAGGCAAATTCCATTTTAGGAATTATTCCAAAGATGGAATTTATCACCTCAACAGAAATAAATAAAGGAAAATAAAAATATCAATAAAACTAAACAGGATGGGGTCCCTAGTGCGTGACATGTGGGCCCTAGGCCCACTGTCAGTGGCACATATAGTGCAACCCACACATAGAAAAATAAAAGGGCATGGTGGGGATTCGAACCCACCACATGTAGCTATGCGAAAGTAACAAACATCTAATAAACACCAGCAACACATGATGCAACAAAAAATATGATGCATGTATGCACAACTCCAAACATGCACAGAAAACAATCCTACTCGGATAAACAAGTGCCACCTCACCACAAAGTGAATTTTCTACAGAAATTCTCAAAACTAAAATCCAGTACCACCATTGAATTCCTTGGGATTTTCTACCCCAAATCCATATCTCATAGTGTCATCTTTGCATGCAGAAAAACACTACAAACACCAAAAGAAATATTGCACAAAATCAAACTATACTATAGTCAAGAACAGGAGTTGTTCTTGAGCGTGTCCAATTTGGCATATGCGAGAATAGGCAAATTCCATTTTAGGAATTATTCCAAAGATGGAATTTATCACCTCAACAGAAATAAATAAAGGAAAATAAAAATATCAATAAAACTAAACAGGATGGGGTCCCTAGTGCGTGACATGTGGGCCCTAGGCCCACTGTCAGTGGCACATATAGTGCAACCCACACATAGAAAAATAAAAGGGCATGGTGGGGATTCGAACCCACCACATGTAGCTATGCGAAAGTAACAAACATCTAATAAACACCAGCAACACATGATGCAACAAAAAATATGATGCATGTATGCACAACTCCAAACATGCACAGAAAACAATCCTACTCGGATAAACAAGTGCCACCTCACCACAAAGTGAATTTTCTACAGAAATTCTCAAAACTAAAATCCAGTACCACCATTGAATTCCTTGGGATTTTCTACCCCAAATCCATATCTCATAGTGTCATCTTTGCATGCAGAAAAACACTACAAACACCAAAAGAAATATTGCACAAAATCAAACTATACTATAGTCAAGAACAGGAGTTGTTCTTGAGCGTGTCCAATTTGGCATATGCGAGAATAGGCAAATTCCATTTTAGGAATTATTCCAAAGATGGAATTTATCACCTCAACAGAAATAAATAAAGGAAAATAAAAATATCAATAAAACTAAACAGGATGGGGTCCCTAGTGCGTGACATGTGGGCCCTAGGCCCACTGTCAGTGGCACATATAGTGCAACCACACATAGAAAAATAAAAGGGCATGGTGGGGATTCGAACCCACACACCACCACTGGGCTACACACGCAAAGCTGCACCAACAAAGGGCTAAATCCCTTACTACTCTTTACTCTACTAACAACACGAGGCAGAAATGAAACAAAAAATGGGGGGAAGAGCCCTAGCTCGAACCCACAACCACGGGCACTGCCACGGCTCGAATGCCACTGCGCTACGAAGCCACTAGGTTTCTAAAAGAGGCAACAACCAAAGTGAACTTGCTATGCACACTAAAACCAAGCCGAAACTAGGGAATTTAAAAGGGGAGGCGCAGGATTCGAACACACGTCCTCATGGCACGGGCATAGGTCTCCTGCCACTACGCTGCTACAGTGAGTTTGTTCTAATGTGGGCTCTACTTCAAGAGACCTAGCGAAAGGACCCACCTCCGAGGCGCCGACAGTGACCTCGTCGGTGCAACACATGCACTCTACGCGGTGACTAACCGGGATCTATGCTACGACCGACTGCTGCTGCTGCGAATACGCTGGGCCTGCAGACGCTGCTACTGTTTTCGCTGCAGCAATGCTGCTGCTGCCGCTCGAAACTGATTCTACTGCTGCTCTGCTCGCGACAGAGCCACGGCGGCGACGGCTCGGCAGAAGAAATACTTGGTTGTAGTCTCGGCCTGACTAAACTACTCACTCTCTTTGGTTAAGACAAAACCCCTTGCAAAAAGAAATACTCGGGTATTAAAGCGAGCGGCCAAAATAAAAGGAGTAAAACAGAAATAAAATATATTTGGGTTCCTAAACATCATGCTCCAATTTATAAATAAAATTAGGCATTATTAATGAATAAAAATTAAATACCTTTTATTTTAAAATGAGGCCCTGTTTTGACTAAAATCAAAAGAGAAAATAAAAGAAAACCAGAGGGGTTGCCTCCAGAATTAATAAGAAGAGTTTTAGGAAAAGATGAAAAAAATTATTGGGGCAAAACATAAACTTAAAAAATATGTCACAAAAGAAATAAGAGAAGGGTTTTTTATCCCATGGTGCAACTAGTAGATTTGACATGCACTTGTTGCACCCCACCTCATCAAACACAAAAGCATCTCCACACATGCACTCACACATCAAGGTTCATCCACATCAACACAAACAAAAACAAAAGGAAAAGATGCAATGCATGAAGGCATGATGCACATAAAATGATGAAACAAAGATGGGCTCCCACCACATATCATTAACATGCCAAGGTTGTCATACAAGGAAAGATTACAAGGGGGGAAGAATTGCATTGGGGCTGTCACATTAGCATTCGCAAGGGTGTAAACTTCGGGATACATCGTCGTCTCCGCGTGCCTCAGTTATATCTTACCCAAGCCATTTACTTATGCACTTTACTTTGTGATAGCCATATTATTTCTTGTTATGTATCTTGCTATCACTTAGTTGTTTATCTTGCTTAGCATAAGTTGTTGGTGCACATAGGTGAGCCTAGTTGTTTTAGGTTTTGTGATTGACAAATTGAACGTTAGTGTTATTCCGCATTTGTTCAAGCCTAAACCATAATTATTTGAAGGCACCTATTCACCACCCCCCCTCTAGGCGTCAGATTCGTGGGGACCTATTTAAGGGGGTCTTCTTCCCCAATGGTTCCCTATCCTTCCAGCTCATGTTTGCCCCCCATTATTGACCTTCTTAGAGCTTGCTAACTCTCAATCCCTCCAATGATTCTTGTTAGTTCTTGAGGGAAAAGAGAGAGGAGATCTAGATCCACATTTCCACCAATCACTTTCTCCTCTATGTGAGGGGAACCCCTTGGATCTTGATCTTGGAGTTCTTTGTGAGCTCCTCGTTCTTCCTCTCGTATTCCTCCATAGCTTTTATTGTGGTGGAGGGATTGGAGTGTGAGGGATTTCACCACTTCGTGTGTTCTTACCACTGCATTAGTTGCATCATCTTGAGTTCTCCACGGTGATACGTGGAAGTGGAAAGTTGAGAAGCTTATTACCCTTTTGTACTTGGTACCCTAGAGATTGTTCTTCGTGGATGCTTTAGTGTCCTAAAATCTTGGTGGTGCCTAGGAGCTCAATCATTGTGGTGCAAATCTCCCGCAAGCGTCGGGGTCTCCAATTAAGTTGCGAAGATTGCCCAGAGGGTCCCTTAGTGGAATCACGACATCTTGCATTGTGTGAGGGCGTGAGGAGATTACGGTGGCCTTAGTGGCATCTTGGGGAGCATTGTGCCTCCACACCTGTCACGCCCAAGATGCGATCCCCTCGAGCTCAACTCCCCTGAGACTTAAAGCAGATAGGAGGCACCAAGACATAACTCCGTCACATCGGCATCATATAGATTTCAAAAATATCCGCGTGATCCTAAAAAAAATTTGAGTGAGAAGAGGAGTAGAATTAGAATATTACGTCAAGATTCCTCACCAGAGCATAGAAGAGGAGAAAAACAATCCTACTCTCCGATATATAACTAGACTCAAAGCAGTTTTTCACTAGACTCGACTCGGCCAAGTTCGATCAATCAAGGGGCTCCTAGGTCGGTACTGCTCTGATACCAACTTGTCACGCCCAAGATGCGACCCTATCCTCAATTTGACACGAGGGCCTCGTCAGGGATAGAAGCGCATCTCGTCACATTGCAAGAATGGATATCGTCACAAGTACATGTACTGAACAGAAGAGATATATATAGAGTTGGCTTACACACGCCACAAGCTACATCAGAGTCACATCAGTACATTACATAATCATCAAGAGTAAGAGCAGGGTCCGACTATGGACGAAATCAAACGACAAAAGAATAACGACGTCCATCCTTGCTATCCCAGGCTGCCGGCCTGGAACCCATCCTAGATCGATGAAGAAGAAGAAGAAGCAACTCCAGATGAACAATCAACATGCTCGCGTCAAGTAACCTTTACATGTACCTGCAACTGGTGTTGTAGTAATCTGTGAGCCACACGGGACTCAGCAATCTCATTTCCAAAGGTATCAAGACTAGCAAAGCTTAATGGGTGAGGCATGGTTAAGTGGTGAGGTTGCAGCGGCGGCGGCTAAGCATATATTTGGTGGCTAAACTTACGAGTACAAGAAATAAGAGGGGGAAGATCTACGCATAATGGACGTCAACTACTGTTGATCAAACGAATGATCCTGAACACCTGCCTACGTCAAACATAACCCCACCGTGTCCTTGATCGGAGAAGGAACTCACGAAAGAGACAGTCACGGTTACGCACACAGTTGACAATTTTATTAGCTTATGTTTAAGTTCTCTAATAGCGGATGTTAACAAAATATTCCAAGTTGCCACATAACCGCGGGCACGGCTTTCCGAAAGATTAAACCCTGCAGGGGTGCTCCAACTAGTCCATCACAAACGTACACAGGCCGCAAAGGCATCCTCTATCACGAATCTCGTGATCTCATCGGATTCCTTAGAGGAAAACCTCAACTCTGGGGGAAACCAAAGTTTCACTGGGATTCCTATACGCAAGATATACCGCTAAGGTAAGGCAAGGCTAGCAGGACCTCCTGTCGTGTCGACGACCCCGATAAGAGCCGTGTATCTCAGTTTGAGGACACGACGGATGGAAAAGCCTACAGGAGCCAAACTTCAAGTTTCCCCGTGGTGGCCCCCGCAGTCTGTCCATGTTGGACCAACACTCATGAGGAGCACTGGCCCGGGTTGTTGATTAAAGATCCTCGGGGTGATCATTCCCTATGCAGATTATTATTAAGTGATTAGCAAATTAACACCAATGTTGGGTCCTGTTGGACAAGCCTTAGCACTACGCGATTTATCAAGGGGGTCCCCATAACAACCCCGATCGTGTTAGGAGCACTCAATTATGGAACATAACACCGGTAGCCGAAACTAAGGGGGCAAAGGTGGAACAAAACACCAGGCTAGAAAGGCCGAGCCTTCCACCTTTTACCAAGTATATAGGTTCATTAAATTAAATAGCATTAATATGGTGATATAACAAGGAACCCATGTAATCACATGGAAGCAACTGCACCTGCAACTAGCAACGCTAACAACATGATTGAGCAAGCAGTAACATAGCCAATCAGTGGTTTTCTAGGTTGAACAGGTTGAAGGTTTTCATGGCATTGTTGATTGGCTGATATTTAACATGTGGTAGGCAACAAGACATAAACGATAGAAACGGTAAAACTAGCATGGCAATGATAGTAATGGTATCTGGGGAAATGACCATCTTGCCTGAGATCCCGCTTGGAAGAAGAACAACTCTGTGAAGTCGGCGAACCAACGTAGTCGAACGGGTCCTCACATTCCGACACGCTTGCGGAACTCTATCGGGACGAAGCAGACGGAAACAGAATCAACACACGATATTCACCACAGCACATGCACAACAGGATGCACTACCCAATATGATGCATGGACGCCCAACACCTAATGATACACTTAAACCATCCTACATCGGTAAACAAGTGCAACCTCATCACAAAGTGACACTTCTGCAAAACTGCTCACAACTGAAATCCAGTGCCACCATTGGATTCATTGGATTCTTCTACCCCAAATCCACATATTATACTGCTATGTATGCATGCAGAAAAACACGAGAAACAGCAAAGGAAAAACTACACTGGATCAAACTACCCTAATAACAAGAACAGGGGTTGTTCTTGATATGCCAGATTTGGCATATTCCTCTTCTCGAATATTCCAGATTTGGAAATACATCACAAAAACTAAACAAAACAAAATTCATATAAACATCAGGGGTCCCACTGGTCATACTCACCAGGGCCCCTAGTGGGTGTATGCAAGTGGGCCATGCCCCCCACAACACACACACCCCTACTGTTGCACCACACACACAAGCACTGTGCTCACACACACACCTAAAAGAAAATAAAATGGGGGCAGGGGGAATCGAGCCCTGAACCTGGGGTACCCTATGCACAACACCACACCACTATGCTACTGGAGCACAGCTGACCACACATGGAAACTTAACCTAGATAAACTAACTCTACTGCTACTGCAACAGGAAATAAAAATGAAATAAACAAAAGGGGCGCCGACAGGATTTGATCCCTGGACCTCAGCTTGCTAGGTTGCTGGTTGACCAGCTGGGCTAGGTGGAATACTTGTGGAAAAAGAGATTCCTATGCTACATGAACAAGCAACACGCCGACCCTGAACCAAAAATCAAACCACACAGCAAGAACAGCAGGTTGTCTAGGATTCGAACCCCAGACCCAATGATTCACGTGCAGATCGGCTACCAGCTAGGCTAGCAACAAGTTGTGAATGAAAACAACGCCGAGGCTTTCTATTAAGCGCACGTTCGGACTTCTACAGGAAACGAAAAACGCAGGCACAACCTGCAGTGACGGGCGCGATGCGGGGCTTCAGTTCGTCAGGGACGAGCACAGGGCAGCGCGTGCAATTGGAGGGGCGGCTCCGAACGTCGGGGATGGGGCGCTAGGTCGCGGATCCGTCCGCAAGGCACCGGATCCAAAGGGAGTTGGGGTGGAGGTCCCCTGGCAGGGTGCTCCATCGACGCCATGAGCGAACCTGAAGCTCCTGCCCATCAGAGAAGACATGGAGAGTGGGGAAGGTTAGAGAGAGAGAGGAAGGAGGGCAAGAATAAAGGAGAGGGCGCTATGAGGCCGGCCTGTCAGCAGGGTTGATGACGGGGAGACGCTGCTGGAATCGTGGCTCACTGGCCAACGGTGGCGCCGGCTCCTGACTGGAACAACAAGGGGCGGTGGAGCTTGGACGTTGGGCACGAAGCAGAGGACAAAGGACCGCATCGGGAAGCCAGCGATGGTCACCATGGCGATGCAGAAGCTTGGGACGGGGCTCTTCCATAGAGATGTTGTTGCCTGAAGAAAGAAAGAAAAAGACATGGGTAGATTCAGAGAAGAAATAGGGAGGGAAGAAGAAGTGAGAGAGGGAGGAGGAAGGAGGCGTGAGGGACTGGCCTGATGGCTGGCTCACGGGGGTTGGTCAACGGGGTCGCGCTGGAGGCCGGGGTAGCAGGGTGCAGCGGGAGCTGCTGCTGTTGGTCGCCGGCTCGGGCAGAGGAGCTCGCCTGCTCGCGCTAGGGGGGAAACAGAGGAGGTCGCGGGTCTCGATCTCCTCGTGGTCGTCCATGGAACACAGGGAGAAGGTTGCAGCAGGAGGCCGGAGGCTGCGGGGGTTGGTCGGGCACGGAAACAAAGGAGGTGGGTGGCGGCGCGAGGAGGATTGGATGGGACAGATCGCTAGGTTCTAGGGTTGGATGCTATATATATATAACTGGGTTAGGGCTAGGTTCATCTGGACCCTCCGATTTCGATCGGATGGTCGAGATAATTAGGTTTGGGAGTGCAATGGACAAACCGATGACGATTTGCGGTAAAACGGGGTTGATCCGGAACCAACGGTCACGACCGCCGGGTTTGGATTCCGGGAGGTTTTCGGACTGGGCTGCGCGTAGGGTCGATGCACTGTGCAGAGGGGCTAGGCATAGAAAAGGGGGGAAAACGGGCAACCCGGTGACAGAGTTTAAAACACCGAAACGTCCGACAACTGACCGGCTATAGTGCCGCTATATAATAAACGGCACGGGTAACAAACGAGCTCCGATCGCGATGAAATTTGACAGACGGCCTACCTACACTAAGTAAGACTGCACGCCAAGTTCCAGCTTAATCGGAGAAAGTTTTATACACGTTATAAAAACAAGGTCTTAATGATGCCGCGGCGCGTGCGTGTGTGGTTGTTCTCGAAACGCTCAATGACGAGAACCGGCAACTAACAACGGATGCAAGTTTGAAAACTGGCGGCAACGGAGATGCTGATGCAATGCAGATGATGCGAATGATGCGACAAAAGAAAAATAGACACACGACGAAAACGGAAAGAAGGGGGAATCTTCTGGAACGTCGGTCTCGGGCTGTCACAACTCTCCTACACTACAAGAGGATCTCGCCCCGAGATCCAAGAATGAAAGGGGGAGAGGATGAGAAAGAACAAGAGGTAAAAACTTAATCGCTTCTTTGACAAACGAGTGAAACCAATGATCCTTGAAAGTTGCAAGGCGATGAGGAATGATATGAGAAAGAAGCAAGAATTCACGGAAAATTTCGGCAGCACTTCAGTAGGAAAATGGGACAAAAAATTCGATAAGATGGTAGAAATGGACAATATTCAGAACAAACAACTAATTAGAACAAGGGAACACCATGATCTTGGTAGAACAACAAGATTGAGCCAAAAGATCAACATCACAATGCCTCCGGAACAATAGAGTAGGAACTAACTCATACGGAAGAAAAGAATGAAGAAAGGAATGACAACTACTAACTCAAATGAACTTGGCAAGCATCCTTGCAAGGAGAATTGAATGGAGTTGTTGGAAAAACAACAACGAAAAGAACAAGATAGTTGTGAGCTTATGGAAATCTTTCAAACTAATGAAGTGACAACCAGCCACTACAGAAACAAGGATTGATTGGGAGAAACAAGATATGAACAAATTCTTACACCAAGAGGATACATTGAGAACTTGGATTAATGACAAGCACCATGATAGCAACAATCCATAGGAAACGCTTTAGGTGAAATCCAAACCAAGATAGCTCAATGAAGAAATCATGGGTTGAAAAATGTCTCATGAACATAGAATTGGTGGGTTTAGTTATCTCATCCTTGAAAGGAATTCTCTTCGAGGATCCTACACTAACAAGAATGCTATAATACCACCTCAAAGGATAAGGAAGAACAATTGCACATATAAATGCAAGAGGAAGGATACTTGAGGTTCTCCAACAAGAATCTTGAAGAAGACTTGAGAATGAATCACATCCTTGAAGAACCACCATGACGAGCCTCCGTATCCAAAAGGATGATGCAACGATATGAAGGTAGAAAAGAATAAGATTATGACCTTGCAAGGATTTAGATGAAGCCTCACAAAGAGATAGTTGATAAAACTTGGAACTCCGGAAAAGAAAAGATAAGAACACTTGAGAAAAGAATTGATATCATGAGCCACTCCGGAAGAAGAGTTCAGATTACTATGAACAAGAATAAGAATTATGTTATGCTTATCCATCATCAAGTTGAATTGATGACAAGCAACGGATCTAGCATACAACTTATTCTACTTGAAAGAACCTTGAAGAAATAGAGAGATAAGCACCACTTGAAGTATAAACGAAGGAAGCACTGGTAAGAATTCACAATTAAATGGGAACACCGCGAATTAATGGAGATACAAGAGAATGAAGAGATCATGAGCCACCTAACAGAAAACTTGAATAAGGCACCGGAATAACCGAGAGACGAACGAAGAGACAACAATTGAGAAGAATTGAGGATGAAAGCTGAAAGCTGAGAACGAAGAATCTTCTGAAATGATGGCCTTCGGAGGAACGAGAAATAAAAACCACTCAGAAATGCACCGAATAGCAAGAAAAGGGATTACTCATGATTGACAACAAATGAGAGGATACACGAAGCTGAGATGACAGTCTTCACAAGAATGGAACAAGACTGAGAGAAACACTCCTTCAAATTTGCAAGCTGAGAATGATGATGAGGAACAACACCACGAGTAACTGAGACACTCCGGAATAAAGAAGAATGCAAGGTTGAGTCAAATATGAGAATTAACTCAAATTGATTCTGAAGAAGGAATAAGACTGATGAGATTCATACTTACGTCATAGTTGAAAGAATTAATGATCTCCGGGAAAAGATTAAAAGAGCCAGAAAAGATCCTGGGAAAGAACATGTGGGTTATGGGCCCACTCAAGGAACCACCGTTGAAAAGGTTGCTAGCAAGAGGGATATTGCACCGGTAGAAATAAAAAGTATATGAGGTTGAGAACCTCGAAATAATTAAAGAATTGAGAACAAGAATTCTAAGATAACTTCAACGCTCCGGATAGAATAGAGTTGAATTAAATTCGCCTCTATAGGAAAGAAGATAGGCTGAAACGAATCTCCAACATAGGAAAGAATTACAAGCACGAAAAGGATATGATGAACACGGACAACTGAATTAAATTCATCGGTAAGGATGACAAGAATGAATAAAGATGAACATGAAGCTCCTCAGGATCTTCACAACGAATCACCAGGTAAGAGAGAAAAGAACACACAGCGGAAGCACAATGAAAATAAAAACTCTTGGATGAAAATTGAATCACTGAGAAAAAGGGCGGGAGGGTGGGGAAAAATAAATACAACTTGGGCTAGATGAGATGAACTCCGGAATAAAATGAGAGAATGATCTTGCAAAAAAACTGGAGCGGATGGAATTCACTTGAAGAGAAGCACACCGGTTGGAAAAGAATTAACATGACAACTCCGGTAGACAAGAATTGACATAACAACCTGATTTGAGCAAAAGGATTAGTACTCTCATAAAAATATGAGAACACCACTTAGGAAAGATCTGAAATCACCACTTGACATCGAAGCAACACAAATTACCATATTCAACAAAACAAAGGATGAGGCTTATGAAACAAGCCAGAACAAACTCATGAGAAAGATTTCGTCCGATATCTTTGTGGACAGGATCGCACGGGCTCGATTTTACAGTAGCCATCAAGTGCAAGGCAGTGCACCTGACATACGAAGCGTCCCCGAGTCGTAGCAAGATACAAGGACTCTTTAAGACACAACGTGTACTGCTGTAAGTCGACCGTGAACAAACGAATCCACTAGATGTCGAACCCCAACCTAACATCATGCATTTGTTGGAAGATTGTCCTATAAGCAACTACTTGAATTCCCACCTATGAATTCCCGAAATTTCTGGTCATGCAATCTGGTACACGGATACAAGGAGTAATATCACACAACTCCTATACTAACCCTTCACCTGTATCACATCCGTCAACACACAACCAGAATCTCGGGCCTTCATCTACAACAAACCCTCGTGATCACAATGATACCAAGTATGGCAGTACTCCCAAACAATCTGCACCAGTACTGGGGACATCGGGGTTATCTCGCCACTACTAGTATTGAAGCAATTACGAACATCCTTCGTCCTGAGATACTAAGAAATCTGAATGATAACGATGTGCTCAAGAATCCCCTGGAGCTCAACTCCCCTGAGACTTAAAGCAGATAGGAGGCACCAAGACAGAACTTCGTCACATCGGCATCATATAGATTCCAAAAATATCCGCGTGATCCTAAAAAAAATTTGAGTGAGAAGAGGAGTAGAATTAAAATATTACGTCAAGATTCCTCACCAGAGCATAGAAGAGGAGAAAAACAATCCTACTCTCCGATATATAACTAGACTCAAAGCAGTTTTTCACTAGACTCGACTCGGCCAAGTTCGATCAATCAAGGGGGCTCCTATGTCGGTACTGCTCTGATACAAACTTGTCACGCCCAAGATGCGACCCTATCCTCAATTTGGCACGAGGGCCTCGTCAGGGATAGAAGCGCATCTCGTCACATCGCAAGAATGGATATCGTCACAAGTACATGTACTGAACAGAAGAGATATATATAGAGTTGGCTTACACTCGCCACAAGCTACATCAGAGTCACATCAGTACATTACATAATCATCAAGAGTAAGGGTGGGGTCCGACTATGGATGAAATCAAACGACAAAAGACTAACGACGTCCATCCTTGCTATCCCAGGTTGCCGGCCTGGAACCCATCCTAGATCGATGAAGAAGAAGAAGAAGAAGAAGCAACTCCAAATGAACAATCAACGCGCTCGCGTCAAGTAACCTTTACATGTACCTGCAACTGGTGTTGTAGTAATCTGTGAGCCACAGGGGACTCAACAATCTCAGTTCCAAAGGTATCAAGACTAGCAAAGCTTAATGGGTGACGCATGGTTAAGTGGTGAGGTTGCAGCAGCGGCGGCTAAGCATATATTTGGTGGCTAAACTTACGAGTACAAGAAATAAGAGGGGGAAGATCTACGCATAACGGACGTGAACTACTATAGATCAAATGAATGATCCTGAACACCTGCCTACGTCAGACATAACCCCACCGTGTCCTCGATCGGAGAAGGAACTCACGAAAGAAACAATCACGGTTACGCACACAGTTGACAATTTTATTAGCTTATGTTTAAGTTCTCTAATACAGGATGTTAACAAATTATTCTAAGTTGCCACATAACCGCGGGCACGGCTTTTCGAAAGATTAAACCCTGCAGGGGTGCTCCAACTATTCCATCACAAACGTACACAAGCCGCAAAGGCACCCTCTATCACGAATCTCGTGATCTCGTCGGATTCCTTAAAGGAAAACCTCAACTCTGGGGGAAACCAAAGCTTCACTGGGATTCCTATACGCAAGATATACCGCTAAGGTAAGGCAAGGCTAGCAGGACCTCCCGTCGTGTCGACGACCCCAATAAGAGCCGCGTATCTCAGTCTCACGACACGACGGATGGAAAAGCCTACAGGAGCCAAACCCCAAGCTTCCCCGTGGTGACCCCCGCAGTCTGTCCATGTTGGACCAACACTCATGAGGAGCACTGGCCCGGGTTGTTGATTAAAGATCCTCGGGGTGATCATTCCCTATGCAGATTATTATTAAGTGATTAGCAAATTAACACCAATGTTGGGTCCTGCCGGACAAGCCTTAGCACTACGCGATCTGTCAAGGGGGTCCCCATAACAACCCCGATCGTGTTAGGAGCGCTCAATTATGGAACATAACACCGGTAGCCGAAACTAAGGGGGAAAAGGTGGAACAAAACACCAGGCTAGAAAGGCCGAGCCTTCCACCTTTTACCAAGTATATAGGTGCATTAAATTAAATAGCATTAATATGGTGATATAACAAGGAACCCATGTAATCACATGGAAGCAACTGCACCTACAACTAGCAACGCTAACAACATGGTTGAGCAAGCAGTAACATAGCCAATCAGTGGTTTGCTAGGTTGAACAGGTTGAAGGTTTTCATGGCATTGTTGAGACGCTGATATTTAACATGTGGTAGGAAACAAGACATAAACGATAGAAACGGTAAAACTAGCATGGCAATGATAGTAATGGTATCTGGGGAAATGATCATCTTGCCTGAGATCCCGCTTGGAAGAAGAACAACTCTGTGAAGTCGGCGAACCAACGTAGTCGAACGGGTCCTCACATTCCGACACGCTTGCGGAACTCTATCGGGACGAAGCAGACGGAAACAGAATCAACACACGATATTCACCACAACACATGCATAACAGGATGCACTACCCAATATGATGCATGGACGCCCAACCCCTAATGATACACTTAAACCATCCTACATCGGTAAACAAGTGCCACCTCATCACAAAGTGACACTTCTGCAAAACTGCTCACAACTGAAATCCAGTGCCACCATTGGATTCATTGGATTCTTCTACCCCAAATCCACATATTATACTGCTATGTATGCATGCAGAAAAACACCAGAAACACCAAAGGAAAAAACTACACAGGATCAAACTACGCTAATAACAAGAACAGGGGTTGTTCTTGATATACCAGATTTGGCATATTCCTCTTCTCGAATATTCCAGATTTGGAAATACATCACAAAAACTAAACAAAACAAAATTCATATAAACATCAGGGGGTCCCACTGGTCATACTCACCAGGGCCCCTAGTGGGTGTATGCAAGTGGGCCATGCCCCCACAACACACACACCCCTACTGCTGCACCACACAAACACCTAAAAGAAAATAAAATGGGGGCAGGGGGAATCGAGCCCTGAACCTGGGGTACCCTATGCACAACACCACACCACTATGCTACTGGAGCGCAGCTGACCACACATGGAAACTTAACCTAGATAAACTAACTCTACTGCTACTGCAACAGGAAATAAAAATGAAATAAACAAAAGGGGCGCCGACAGGATTTGATCCCTGGACCTCAGCTTGCTAGGTTGCTGGTTGACCAGTTGGGCTAGGTGGAATACTTGTGGAAAAAGAGATTCCTATGCTACATGAACAAGCAACACGGCGACCCTGAACCAAAAATCAAACCACACAGCAAGAACAGCAGGTTGTGTGGGATTCAAACCCCAGACCCAATGATTCACGCGTAGATCGGCTACCAGCTAGGCTAGCAACAAGTTGTGAACGAAAACAATGCCGAGGCTTTCTATTAAGCGCACGTTCGGACTTCTACAGGAAACGAAAAACGCAGGCACAACCTGCAGTGACGGGCGCGATGCGGGGCTTCAGTTTGTCAGGGACGAGCACACGGCAGCGCGTGCAATTGGAGGGGCGGCTCCGAACGTCGGGGATGGGGCGCTAGGTCGCGGATCCATCCGCAAGGCACCGGATCCAAAGGGAGTTGGGGTGGAGGTCCCATGGCAGGGCGCTCCATCGATGCCATGAGCGAACCTGAAGCTCCTGCCCATCAGAGAAGACATGGAGAGTGGGGAAGGTTAGAGAGAGAGAGAAAGGAGGGCAAGAATAAAGGAGAGAGCGCTATGAGGCCGGCCTGTCAGCAGGGTTGATGACGGGGAGACGCTGCTAGAATCGTGGCTCACTGGCCAACGGTGGCGCCAGCTCCTGACTGGAACAATAAGGGGCGGTGGAGCTTGGACGTTGGGCACGAAGCAGAGGACAAAGGACCGCATCGGGAAGCCAACGACGGTCACCATGGCGATGCAGAAGCTTGGGACGGGGCTCTTCCATAGGGATGTTGTTGCGTGAGGAAAGAAAGAAAAAGACAGGGTAGATTCAGAGAAGAAATAGGGAGGGAAGAAGAAGTGAGAGAGGGAGGAGGAAGGAGGCGTGAGGGACTGGCCTGATGGCTGGCTCACGGGGGTTGGTCGACGGGGTCGCGCTGGAGGCCGGGGTAGCACGGTGCAGCGGGAGCTGCTGCTGTTGGTCGCCGGCTCGGGCAGAGGAGCTCGCCTTCTCGCGCTAGGGGGGGAAACAGAGGAGGTCGCGGGTCTCGATCTCCTCGTGGTCGTCCGTGGAACACACGGAGAAGGTTGCAGCAGGAGGCCGGAGGCTGCGGGGGTTGGTCGGGCATGGAAACAAAGGAGGTGGGTGGCGGCGCGAGGAGGATTGGATGGGACAGATCGCTAGGTTCTAGGGTTGGATGCTATATATATATAACTGGGTTAGGGTTAGGTTCATATGGACCCTCCGATTTAGATCGGATGGTCGAGATAATTAGGTTCGGGAGTGCAATGGACAAACCGATGACGATTTGCGGTAAAACGGGGTTGATCCGGATCCAACGGTCACGACCGCCGGGTTCGGGTTCCGGGAGGTTTTCGGACTAGGCTGCGCGTAGGGTCGATGCACTGTGCAAAGGGGCTAGGCATAGAAGAGGGGGAAAACGGGCAACCCGGTGACAGAGTTTAAAACACCGAAACGTCCGACAATTGACCGGCTATACTGCCGCTATATAATAAATGGCACGGGTAACAAACGAGCTCCGATCGCGATGAAATTTGACAGATGGCCTACCTACACTAAGTAAGACCGCACGCCAAGTTCCAGCTCAATCGGAGAAAGTTTTATACACGTTATAAAAACAAGGTCTTGACGATGCCGCGGCGCGTGCGTGTGTGGTTGTTCTCGAAACGCTCAACGACGAGAACCGGCAACTAACAACGGATGCAAGTTTGAAAACTGGCGGCAACGGAGATGTCGATGCAATGCAGATGATGTGAATGATGCAACAAAAGAAAAAATAGACACACGACGAAAACGGAAAGAAGGGGGAATCTTCTAGAACGTCGGTCTCGGGTTGTCACAACACCGCTCCAAACAGAGATTAGCATCCGCAAGGGTGTGAACTTCGGGATACATCATCGTCTCCGCGTGCCTCGGTAATCTCTTACCCGAGCCTTTTACGTATGCACTTTAGTTTGTGATAACCATATTGTTTTTTGTTATATGTCTTGCTATCACTTAGTTGTTTATGTTGCTTAGCATAAGTTGCTTGTGCACATAGGTGAGCCTAGTTGTTTTAGGTTTTGCGATTGACAAATTAAATGTTATTTTTATTCAGCATTTTTTCAAGCCTAAACTGTAATTATTTTAAAGCGCCTATTCACCCCCCCTAGGCGACATCCACGTCCTTTCAGCGGGTAGGAGCCACGTTGATGGCACACGTGGCGAAAGCCATTTCCGCCGCATGGATGCACACTCGACCAAAGGTCGTGTCCACTTAAAATGTCGGGCCCGACCGCCATGTCGCTTACAGGCGGGCCCCGCCTGGCAGGTCCTACTTCCTCCTCCCACTCGAGCAGAGAAGGAGCAGGGGAGGCAGAGCCAACTGGCGCAGGCGCTCGCAACGACGTTACTGGCCGTCTCCGGCGGTGCTCTGACCACCAGCGCACTCGGGGCGGTGAGCCGCATCCGCCTGGGATGTGCCCAAGCCTTGGGGAGGTCAGAGAAGAGCATTGTATCCACCTCGGCTGTCCCCAAACCCTAGGGAGTCTAGATAGAGATAGGGTTTTTGTGATTTAAAACACAATCAAGCAAGCAAACAACAATCAAATAAATGATCCCAAGCACACACAAAAGTGTTTGTTGGCCCAAATTTTTGACTTATGTCAACTTACTGAGGAGAGGCAAAACACAGAGTGTCACACAAATCAAGTGCACATTGACAAAATCCTAGACGGCATCAATGCACCAGGTCCCCTCACTCGCGCAAAAGCTTCACATTTGTCTAACTTTTGTAGGCACTTTGCTTTTGTATCTATCATAGAGCCCACCAAAGTTGATGAAGCGTTTATGGAGCCTGGGTGAATTCGAGCTATGCAAGATAAACTGCATCAATTCAAGCTCAACAACGTGTGGGAACTTGTCAAGGGGCCTGATCCTCGCAAGCACAACATCAAAGGTACCAAGTGGATCTAGCGCAACAAGCAAGTCGAAAATGGTCAAGTGGTGAGGAATAAGGCTCGTCTTGTAGTTGAGGTTTACACACGGGTTGAGGGAATAGACTTTGAAGAAACCTTTGCACCTGTTGCAAGACTTTAAGCTATTCGAATATTGCTTGCTTATGCTAACTATCACAATATCATCTTATATAAAGTGGATATGAAAAGTGCATTCCTCAATGGTAAGATTGAGGAAGAAGTATACGTTGCTCAGCACCTAGGTTTTGAAGATCCTAAGCATCCTGACAAAGTCTTCACACTCAACAAGGCTCTCTATGGCCTCAAGCAGGCCCCTCGGGGGTGGTATGACACTCTGAAGGAATTCCTCATGAAGAAAGGCTTCAAACCTGGTTCACTTGACCCAGCTCTTTTCACAAAATCATATGACAATGAATTATTTGTGTGCCAAATATATGTGAACAACATTATCTTTGGTTGTGCTAACAAACAATACATTGATAAATTTCCCCACATGATAAGTGAAGAATATTAAATGTCTATGATGAGAGAGCTGAAGTTCTTCCTATGTATTGAAATTCGTCAACAAAGCAATGGCATCTTCATCTTTCAAGAGAAATACCTCAAGAATGTCCTGAAGAATTCAGCATACAAGATTGCAAAGGCGCCAAGACTCCTATGTCCACTAACAGCCACCTTTGCACTAACAAAAATGGTAACAAATTCAAACAGAAGGTATATCCCTCCATGATTGACTCCTTATTCTACCTATGTGTATATAGGCCAGATATTATGCTTAGTGTTTGCATGTGTGTCTGTTTTCAAGCAACACCGAAGGAATCACACAATAGGGCTATGAAGCATATTCTTCGATATCTAGCTCACACACGAGCTCTTGGATTATGGTACCCCAAGGGGCTCGGATCTTGATCTTAATGGAAATTCTGACTCTGACTATGCTGGTGATCATGTGGATCACAAGTCAACATCGGGCACATGCCATTTCCTCGAACTAGCCCTGGTATGTTGGTCCTCGAAGAAGGATAATTGTATGTTACTATCTACCGTTGAAGGTGAGTACATTGTTACTATTCTTGTTCTGCTCAATTAATGTGGATGAAGCAAACCCTCAAGGACTACGGCATCAAGGTGAAGAATGTGCCTCTCTACTACCATCAAGATTGCTAACAACCCAGTTCAACACTCAAAGACCACGTGCATCCAGAGTCATCATTATTTTCTTCGCGGCCATGTGTTGAAGGGCGACATCTTCATTGACCACGTGAAGACTAAAGAACAGTTGGCTGATATCTTGACTAATCCCTTGGATTAATAGAGATTTTGCAAGTTGCAGTGTGAGCTAAATATCTTGGATTCTTAGAATGTTCTGTGAAAGAAAAACACATCGTAACAAAATTGATGACTAAGATGTGCAACACATGAAGTAACATTTTTCTTCAATCAATGAGGACTAACCCTCTAACTACAAAGAAATTAATGGAGAATTTGATTCTCAGAACCCTACGACAATTCTACACGGTGTCTAAAATCATCATTCTTATACGATCAGTCACGCCACCAACCACAATTGAAATTCTTCAAAATTGAGTTTTTCATCACTTTTGCAAATTCTTCAAGCTTTCAAATTCCTCAATTTACACATTCCTCAAAATGTTCAAATTCTTTAAACTTTAAAATTGGTGTTCTTCATCGACTATATATGTATATTTGAGTTTTTCAATGTTCTCAATGGCATTCACTTAATACTAATTCTTCAAGTTGTTTTTCTTCTAAGTGAATGTGATCGGACACGTTGCCCTTCATGGTAAACTCAACCGAAGTTGTTCACAAATTCTTCATGTGCGTTCTACTTGAAACATGTTCAAAGTCTTCACTGGGTCCTTGTCAACTAAAGAATTTGCGAATGAAACTTTAAAATTTTCATATCAATTTTTTGGCGGTTGCCACTCAAACCTATCCCACTTCCCACGACTTGTTTAAACTAATCACCCACAATCCCCCACTATATCCACTTCTCAGTACGTGGGTGAAACATGTTGATAGGATAGCAAGGGTTAGGGATAAACTTGTCCAAACTTCTTTTGCCTGGATTAAACTAATCACACATGTCGATGTTTGGATAGCTCTTGTCGTCCTGAATCGAGCAAGCTTGAGTTTGCTCAATTCGGAGCTCATTTGCAGAAGTTATATCACTTCTGATATTTCCTGTTTTCTTCCAGCGGTTGTACCGCTCAACCCCTGGGTGGTTGTACCATCCCAGCACCGGTCCACAACCAGACATGGCTCTATTTAGCTGCGGTAGTTGGGCGGTGGTGGCCCAGTTGTACTGTTATATTAAGTATAGCCGGTACTACCAGTGTTCCAAGCGGTTGTACCGCTTGGGACTTAGCCACTCGCAACGGCCATGGCAGCTGGAACCTAGGACCAAGTCTCTGTTTTGGACCGGTTGTTGGGCGGTGGCAGGCCGGTTGTTCCTCTAATTTAGGCTGACTGATTGTACCGTTGTCGTGTAAAAACGGTTGTAACGCTCATATTCGTGGGGACCTATTTAAGGGGGTCTTCTTCCCCAATGGTTCCCTATCCTTCTAGATCCACATTTCCACCAATCACTTTCTCCTCTATGTGAGGGGAACACCTTGGATCTTGATCTTGGAGTTCTTTCTGAGATCATTGTTCTTCCTCTCATATTCCTCCATAGCTTTTGTTGTGGTGGAGGGATTTAAGTGTGAGGGATTTGACCACTTCGTGTGTTCTTACCATTGCATTAGTTGCATCGGTTTGAGTTCTCCACGGTGATACGTGGAAGTGGAAAATTGAGAAGCTTATTTCCCTCTGGTACTTGGTACCCTAGAGATTGTTCTTCGTGGATGCTTTGGCGTCCTAAAATCTTGGTGGTGCCTCGAAGCTCAATCATTGTGGTGCAAAGCTCCGGCAAGCGTCGGGGTCTCCAACTAAGTTGTGGAGATTGCCCCGAGGGTATCTTAGTAGAATCACGGCATATTGCATTGTGCGAGGGCGTGAGGAGATTACGGTGGCCTTAGTGGCATCTTGGGAAGCATTGTGCCTCCACACCGCTCCAAACAGAGATTAGCATCTGCGAGGGTGTGAACTTCGGGATACATCATCTTCTCCGCGTGCTTCAGTTATCTCTTACCCGAGCCTTTTACTTATGCACTTTACTTTGTGATAGCCATATTGTTTCTTGTTATATATCTTGCTATCACTTAGTTGTTTATCTTTCTTAGCATAAGTTGCTGGTGCACATAGGTGAACCTAGTTGTTTTAGGTTTTGTGATTGACAAATTAAACGTTAGTTTTATTCCGCATTTGTTCAAGCCTAAACCATAATTATTTGAAGGCACCTATTCACCCCCCCCTCTAGGAAACATCCACGTCCTTTCAACGCGTATAAGCAACATCGAAGGCACACGTGGCAGAAGTTGTTTCCTCCACACGGAAGCGCACTCGACCAAAGGCCGTGTCCACTTAAAATGTCGGGCCTGGACGCGGTGTCACTTACAGGCGGGCCCCGCCTGACAGGGCCTCCTTCCTCCTCCCACTCGAGTAGAGAAGGACTAGGGGAGGTAGAGCCAACCGGCACTGGTGCTTGCCACGGCGGCATTGGCCGTCTCCGGCGATGCTCTAACCATCGCCGCACTCGGGGCGGTGAGATGCGTCTGCCTCAGCTGTCACCGAGCCCTGGGATGTCAAAGAAGAGCGTGGTATCCACCCCGACGAAGGAGGCCATCGATCATGGTGAGCACGGCGCCATAGCCGCAAAGAGTAGAAGATGGAGTGCAGAGGGGCATCTATGGCAATGTGTGGCCGCTATGGTGGTCCTGAGAGGAGAGGAGAGGCGCGGAGGAGCTCCAATTGGAGGAAGACCTGAGGTAGCAAGCCATGAATGAAGGGGCAGGGTACGGGGACAGTCATGGGTGGTCCAAGAGTTCCAAGAAGGGGAGAGTGGTGGACTAGGGGCGTCTAGAGTGCTCGGGAGGAGGTAGGGATAGCACGGCGGCGAGGTGGGGGGCGGTGCCTCAGATGCCCTCGAGCGCGGCGAGCGCATGTGTCAGAGCCGTCTTGGAGGCATTCTAGCGTCGAGGAGGGGTGTGGTAAACTTAGACAGACTCCCTCGTGCGTGTGTGCATCCTACCGTTGTTGGACACGAGCTACATGACAACGACAAGTAGCAGAGCACCGTTTCTGCATGCCAGTTGCATGGTCACCATGCCACCTCGTGTCGAGAGGATCATTTTGGTTGACGAAAGTTGTCTCGCGTGTGATGCATGCATGGTAAAGGTATTTGGTGAATCTTCAAAGGAAATGGAGTTGGGTGTGGTTGGTTTTCACTGATGGTAAGTTTGTAGCAGTAAACTTGGGAGCTATCTCACAGGCTTTTATTGAAGAGCATAAGAGGTAAAAGGTTGTGTGGTGGTCTTAGGCATGGAACGAGAACGTTAACCCCAAATTTCAGCCCATGGAGATAAGATTAGCTAGAACTTGCTGTTCAAGGCTACATTTGCTGCCAAATCTTAGGTTTATATGATTTCCTCATACTTTCCACATGAGCATACCATCTTTGGGTTTGAATTGATGCATCGATACGCAAATAGGGTTGTCCTAAAGTTTGGGGCAGCCACAAGTACAGAATGGGAGGAGAGGGAAAAAAGAGGTGTTGCCATGGTAAAAAGAGAGGGAAAGTGAGGGAGTTACCCCTCCCCCAAATAATTGAGCTGAGGTTGTAGCAAAGTTACTAGAGGTAAAACAGGGTTAGAAAATACTGCGGTAAAAATTTGGAGGCAAGAAGAATCTTGTTGGGTCAACTTTGCTTGTCCACAAGCTTAGGGATGACGGTGTTTGATGTTGTCCTAGGGCATCTAAGGGTATCCAATGGCCCCGAAATTTACCAGGGATAAATGGTAAGTTCAATTGGTCATGATCACAAGTTTTCAGCTCATCTAAAGAAAGTTGACCATGCAAACTTGGTAAACCCTATAAATGGGTAGAATTGGGTTTGTTTAGATCTAGCTAGGCAAAACTATTCCTCCTAGTGCGGCACTTGGTGTGGTGGCAATAATTGGTGATTAGAGCATGCCCACAAAGTTTTCGATTAATTTGGAAAACTTGGCAATGTAGAGGTGCTCAAAGTTGGTTCTCGACAAAGAGGGTTTTGGAATGTTTTGGTGAATCAAAACAACTAGGATTGAGGTGAAACTTGGCTAGATCATCACATATATCACGTCTGACTTACTAGAATTTTCCTCGAATAATTTGAGAATACTTCTTATAGAAATATTTCAAATACTTGAAATACACAGAAAAGGTTTTGAAAGGTTTTGTCCAATATTTTGAACATGACCATGTTTTGAAACTCTTATATATGGAAAATATATGTCGAGTGAGTTTTCCTAAATTTTCTTAATATTTTTGAAGCGTAAAAATAATTTTCGCTTATAAAAGACATTTTTGGCCTCAGAAAAATGTATTTAAATAAAATAGGAAAATAACTTTTAAAATAATATTTTTGTGGTTTTGGTAAGTATTTTTGATAATAGGATCCAAATAAAATATTTGGGACCAAACTTATTCCCTAATTTGAGGACTTGTACTACAAACCTCAATTCACGGGGTTTAGAAAGCTTAAATTAAATAAATGCTTTCTGGTCAAAACAATATTTTGTATAAATAGTTTTAGATCCTATGCAGATGGTATGGTCATTGGGCAAAGTTTGGATTAAGGAAATTAGTCTAGATAGAGATAGGGTTTTGTGATTTAAAACACAAGAAAGAAAGCAAGCAAACAACAATCATATAAAGCATCACAAGCACACACAAAAGTTTTTGTTGGCCCAAATTTTTGAGTTATGTCAGCTTAGTGAGGACAGGGAAAACACAGGGTGTCACACAAATGAAGTGCACATTGAAAAAATCCTAGACGACCTCAATGCACCAGGTCCCCTCACTCGCTCAGAAGCTTCACATTTGTCTAACTTCGGTGGGCACTTTGCTTTTGTATCTATCATAGAGCCCACCAAAGTTGATGAAGCATTTATGGAGCTTGGGTGGATTCAAGCTATGCAAGATGAATTGCATCAATTCAAGCTCAACAACATGTCGGAACTTGTCAAGGGGCCTTATCCTCGCAAGCACAACATCATAGGTACCAAGTGGATCTAGCGCAACAAGCAAGTCGAAAATGGTCAAGTGGTGAGGAATTAGGCTCGTCTTGTAGCTCAGGGCTACACACAGATTGAGGGAATTGACTTTGATGAAACCTTTGCACGTGTTTCTAGACTTTAAGCTATTCAAATATTGCTTGCTTATGTGCAACGCCCCGGACACACCCGTCGGCGGTCTTTATTCCTAGCGGGATCTAGACTGGCCCCACATATCGATACTAGTCTTTTCTCGTACTTTGTGCTCACTCATGCGCACCCGGGATCAACTTCCCAGTCTGTCACCCTTCCTAGAACTACTCCAAGCTGAGCACACTTAACCTGGGAGTTTTGTTCGAATGAGCTCCCGGAAAAGTAGGAATTCTTTATTAATATAAGTAGTCTATCATCCCTAATAAACCAGGCTATCACATACACCACCACTCAGAGGAACCGACGTCCTCGTCGGGCCACAGGAGCGTTCCCTCTTGGCAAAAACGTCTCTGCATCCAGTCTAGTACATGTGTCATGATGTGTGTCACGACGGGTCACAAACGTCATGAACAACATGACCGCACAGCTGTCCGCAAACATCCATGTAACCGCGACGGTCGGCTCTGATACCAACTTGTAAAGCCCCGGACACACCCGCCGGTGGTCGTTACTCCTCGCGGGATCTAAACTGGCCCCACATATCATTACTAGTCGTTTTTGCGCACTTTGTCCTTACTCATGCGCACCTAGGATCAACTTCCCGGTTGGTCACCCATCCTAGAACTACTCCAAGCCGAGCACGCTTAACCTGGGAGTTCTGTTCGAATGAGCTCCCGAAAAAAAAGGAATTCCTTATTGATATGAGTAGTCTATCATCCCTAATAAGCGAGGCTATCACATTATGCTAACTATCACAATATCATCTTATATAAAATGGATGTGAAAGTGCATTCCTCAATGGTAAGCTTGAGGAAGAAGTATACGTTGCTTAGCCCCTAGGTTTCGAAGATCCTAAGCATCCTCACAAAGTCTTCAGACTCAACAAGGCTCTCTATGGCCTCAAGCAGGCCCCTCGGGGGTGGAATGACGCTCCGAAAGAATTCCTCATGAAGAAAGGCTTCAAACCTGGTTCACTCGACCCAACTCTTTTCACAAAATCCTATGACAATAAATTATTCATGTGCCAAATATATGTGAACGACATTATCTTTGGTTGTACTGACAAACATTACAGTGACGAATTTGCCCACATGATAAGTGAAGAATATAAAATGTCTATGTTGGGAGAGCTAAAATTCTTCTTAGGTCTTCAAATTCTTCAACAATGCAATGGCTATTCATCTCTCAAGAGAAATACCTCAAGGATGTCTTGAAGAAATTTAGCATGCAAGATTGCAAAGGCGCCAAGACTCCTATGCCCACTAACGACCACCTCTGCACTGAAAAAAATGTAATGAATTCAATAAAAAGGTATATCGCTCGATGATTGACGCTATATTGTACCTATGTGCATCTAGACCAGATATTATGCTTAGTGTTTGCATGTATGCACGTTTTCAAGCAACACCGAAAAAATCACACAATAAGGCTATGAAGCATATTCTTCGATAGTATGCTCACACACCAGCTCTTGGATTATGGTACCCCAAGGGGCTCGGATCTTGATCTTAATGGATATTCTAACTCTGTCTATGCTGGTGATTGTCTGGATCGCAAGTCAACATCAGGAACATGCCATTTCCTCGGACTAGCCCTGGTATGTTGGTCCTCGAAGAAGGAGAACTGTGTGTCACTATCTAACGCTCAAGCTGAGTACATTGTTGTTGGTTCTTATTATGCTCAAATGATGTGGATGAAGCAAACCCTCTAGTACTACGACATCAATGTGAGGAATTTGCCTCTATACTGTCGCAACGAGAGTGCCATCAAGATTGCTCACAACCCGGTTCAACACTCAAAGACCAAGTACATCCAGAGTCATCATCATTTCTTCGTGACCATGTGTTGAAGGGCGACATCTTCATCGACCACGTGAAGACTAATGAACAGTTGGCCGATATCTTCACTAATCCCTTGGATGAATGGAGATTTTGCAAGTTGCGGTGTGAGCTAAATATCTTAGAATCTTAGAATGTTCTGTGAAAGGACACACATCTTAACACTTACGCAAAATTGATGACTTAGATGTGCAACACACAAAGTAACGCTTTTCTTCAATCAATGAGGACTAACCCTCTAACTGTGAAGAAATTAATGGATATTTGATTCTCAGAACCCTACGATAATTGTACACGGTGTCTGAAATCATCATTCCTATACGATCAGTCACGCCACCAACCAGAATTGAAATTCTTCAAAATTGAGTTGTTCGTCACTTTGGAAATTCTTCAAGCTTTCAAATTCCTCAAAATGTTCAAATTCTTTAAACTTTAAAATTGGTGTTCTTCATTGACTATATATGTATATTTTAGTTTTTCAATGTCCTCAACAACATTTTCTCAACAATATTCACTTATTACTAATTCTTCAAGTTGTTTTTCTTCTAAGTGAATGTGATCGGACCCGTTCCCCCTTCATGCTAAACTAACCCAATCTGTTCACAAATTCTTCATGTGTGTTCTACTTGAAACCCGTTCAAAGTCTTCACTAGGTCCTTGTCAACTAAAGAATTTGCGAATGAAACTTTAAAATTTTCATATCAATTTTTTGGCGGTTGCCGCTCAAACATATCCCACTTCCCATGACTGGATTAAACTAATCACCCATGATCCCCCACTATATCCACTTCTCAGTACGTGGATGACACATGTTGATAGGATAGCAAGGGTCCGGTATAAACTTGTCCAAAATCTTTGGACTTCTCAGTTTTTAACTCCCTTTATAAATACCCCTCTCCCTTTCACTCTCTCATTTACTCCGCTCGATCTCATCTTCACCTCACTCGACCTCAGACCTAGCGCTGCTACTAAACTCCGTCGTCATTGGAAAGGAAGATCTTCACTGCCTCGACCTCCTCGCCATCATACTCATGTGTGTCGCGGAAATCCTCACTTCGTTGCCGCTGTAGTTGTCTTCTCCCGCCGAGTTAGGGCGCAGGAGATCTGAACTGACGAACTTCTTCATTTTAACTCTGTGTTCGTCGTGTTCTTCATACACGGTAATTAAAATCTAATTTTACTGCCCTAATTGATCTTTATGATTACACAAAATCCTCAAAAGGTGTTTATTTCTCAACAGTTCATTCATCAAACGTCTTGAAAGTTTCATTCCTTTGATTTATTTCTCTAAGTTATGATTTTCTTCAAAGGTTTCTCAATTTTGTGAATTTTTGAATCTGCACAACTCTAGAACCTAAGTCAAGAACACTTACTGAATTTCTTCAAGACATATATGGTCAAATTCCTCAACTTGATATTCTATTGAAAAATTTCTAAGAACGCATATGACCTCATTAAATTCTTCGCACATATCGTGTGTTCAGAGGTACAAGCTGTGTGGTGATGAGTCTCTAGGTTCTCATCAACTTAACTCATTTGCAACGTTCCTCGAAGAAAATTTGCGCACATCTTCAGAATCCTCAAGTGAAGAAAATGGCTTGTGGGAAAAGACCTCAGAAAGGAGGAAAGAAGGCAGAAACCAATATTGCTTTTGAAATCCCTAAGGAAATATATGATGAATATTGCATTCGTGATGAGGAAATATATGGCAAAGAAACTAAAGAGAAGCGCAAAATGCGCATTCAAAAAAATTGAGAGTAGATGGGCTAAGGAGTGGAAGGAATATACATATGTAACTCCAAAATATATGAAGAAATTCATTGTAAATCCTCCATGCCCAAGACCTCGTGTGACTGAATTCCAAATAGCTGATCCCACTAGCATTAAAAGTGGTGAGGAATTTCCCAAGGAATGGACAAAGCGCCAAGCCAAGCTGAAGAAGCTCTCTCTTGAAGAAATGAGGAAATTTAATCATGATACTTTTGATGTCGCTACCTCATCTGCCGTTGAGGCTTCTCCTAGTGGAACTGCTCCAAAAAGGGTGATGCAGAAGAAATGTGCTATGAAGCCAAAGTCTTCAAGCTCTATTTTCTCACGGCAAATTCCTCAACCAAGACCCTTTGTAGCTACCACTTCCTCAGCTGCTGCCACAAAACCTTCAACGCCGGTGCATCTTGAAACATGTAAGCATACTATTGGTTTCACAATTCCCTCATGGACATCTGCATCTGCCTCTGCTCTCACTTCTGCATGTGCCACAACCACTATTCCAAAAATCTTCCGATTCAGCGATTTATCATCCGATTTTTTGCTGCTCGGAGGGTGAACGATAAGATTATGCCTTATCTTCACCATTTATCGTTTGGGCCGATTTATCACTCTCACAAGCAATATATCTGGAATCAACCAATAAACTCGGCCTATTCATATCACTATGTTTGCAAAAACTATATTTGTTTTTGTTTTGTGGACTTTGTCATGCAATACGTATTGTTGTCCTATTTTGTTTGCCATTATATGAGGATTTAAAGGTTAGGAATCAAGGTAACACTTCACTCCAATATTGTTTCGGTGTTGAATATAGCATATTTTAGTATTGGGAACCTGGGATTTGCAAAAAATGGTCGATTAATAGGTGATCGATAAAATCGATTAATCCTCCGGTTTCCGATTAATCTCTAATCCCGAGTTGATCGAGATGATAACGACAAGCGATATCCTCAACATTGGCCACAACTATGAAAAAGAAGATGACACTTGTACATGGTAGAAGACCAAGTCCTCACAAGGTAGTCTTCCATGTTCCATCAAAATCTAAGGATAATGATGCACGAGATGACGAACTTGCTGAAATCATCAGGAACAAGCAAGAAAGAGTGGCTCGGGCAAAGGGCACTCAAATTCCTCTTATGATGGATCCAACGACCATTGACGTGTGGTACAAAGATCCACATACCCCAATTGATGATTTGAAATTGCCACCTCATCCAAGTCATCTTTTGACTGCCTTTATAGGCGAAGAAAAATGGAAATATGAAAAGCCCAAAAGGAACAAAAGGGTCAGAATGAGAAGGAGCGATTCTTGAAGAACAACATTCTTTCACTAACTCCTCATCAACTTGTTTCTGCACAAAAAGAGATCAAAACCTCAGCGATGAATATGACCGCTATCGTGCTGATTGGCAAGGTGCCAAGGTCAGACTCGTCAATATGACAACCAAAGTCATCATCGACCACAACACAAGGGTTGCAGCTCCATCGCAACCATAAATTCCTCAGGCTAGCTGCTCTGCTCAGCATGCTGGAGAAACTGCTCAGCCTCGTGGTGAAATTCCAGTTGCTGAAGGAACTGGTAGGGCTGATGAAGAAATTCCAGCTCATGAAGAAACTGCCAGGGCAACCTCCACTATTGCGCCTGAAGAACATCCCAGTCTAGCTGAAGAATTTGATGTGTCTGAAGAAACTGAAAAATATCAGGGCGACTCCATCAGCCGCGCCTAAAGAAACTGCACCATCTTCACCCACTGCTCCTCCTGCAAAATCTTCAAGGGTGAAGAAAGTCACACTTGCTTCTGCAACAGAAGCGAAGAAAACAAAGGCTGCGGAGAAGTAATCCGCCAAGAAAAGAAAAGGATCACCATCTGCAAAATCCTCAGCTGCAAAGAATTTGAGGATTTTGCCAAGTTCTTCCACAGATCCCATTGGTGCGACTCCTATCTCCTGAGTATCGTCAT
Source organism: Hordeum vulgare subsp. vulgare (assembly GCF_904849725.1). Taxonomy (NCBI): domain Eukaryota; kingdom Viridiplantae; phylum Streptophyta; class Magnoliopsida; order Poales; family Poaceae; genus Hordeum; species Hordeum vulgare. The sequence continues at coordinate 229,682,166 of NC_058518.1, read as the reverse complement.
ATGAACTAGTCCCATTTGGTGAAGAAAATGTCATCCCAAATGAAGAAACTGAAGAAATTCACTTTTGCTACTTCCAAAGAGCAGAATGATGAAGAAGTTGAGGTGGATGCAAATACTTCATCCCTTAGGTATCGTCGCCCCAGCCTTAGTTTACTGCTGAAGAGGATGTAGTTGAAGAAATTGATGAGGACGTGGATATTGCCGACACTACTCTTGTTATCAATGATGGATATTGGGAAGCTCCACACCTAAATTCGCCAATGACCACCCCTCTCAGTAAAATTCCTGAGTCGCCTGCCCAAACTGAAGAAATTCTAATAGGTTCTAAAGGTCGTCCCACTCACTCAGGTCTATTCCAGAAGAAATTCTAGCTGCGACAACTAAAGGAATCAACACCCAGACTATAGTCAAAGACATTGTTGTTCAAATTCCTCGGCATGGAGAGTGTATTATTGAAGAACCTGCTGCTCACATTCCTCAGCCAACCGTTGAAGAACCCGTGGCTGATGAAATCAATACTCAGACTTCTACTAAAGAAAAATTTGCTCAAATTCCTCAGTGTATAGTTGAATTGTGTGTGGCACAAAATCCTTTAGTGTGTTGAAATAGCTATTGTGCGGAGGGAAATTGTGAGGCACTACAAGCCAAATCTTCAGCCCAAGCCCTTTCTGCCCTTCAAAGGCACCAAGCGGCCAAATTCAACAAAGAAAGTTTCTATGATGAACATCATTTCTTCACTGGTGAAAATCCCTATGCCTTGGCAAAAGTTAGGAGCAAGAGGTCCTGGAATTCAAACTAGATCAATTTTTATGTTGCTGCTCTGTTTGACAAGAACAAAGTCTTCCAACATCGTCAAATTCCTCACGTGGATATGGAGTCCATTCCATGCTTCTCTCCAGTTCTCAATATTCTTCATGAAGCTGGGCTCCTATCGTTCCGTGATGATATTTGTGATTGGAATGAAGAGTTTATACTTTAGCTCTATGCAACCTTTCATATCTCTGGTGAAGCCACTGATATTAACACATGGATATTGGACCGGATGACTGAAGACACCCACTACAATTCCCCAGCAACTGAATTGCTTCGTGTTGTTCGAGTCGGTATTCCATCAGAAGGCACAAGATGCATATATGAGGAACGTGAACTTCAAATCATCTGATGCAAGGGCTGATGAAGCCATTGGTAGCAGGCCAAGCTCCAAGAACCACCTTCCTAGTGAAGGATTTGGTCTATGAGCCCAGGACTGTATATCACATATTAACCAAAACCCTCAGTCCAATCAAGGGTCACAACTATGGAGAAAAAGATGTAGTTGGTATCAAGAAGAATCTATTGTTCAACATAATTCATGGCATTCCCGTAAATCTTCATGATTTCTTCATGAGGACTTTGGCCAACATTGCTTTATCACCATTTGAATTGAACCCATATGCTCCCTGGATCATCAAATTCATTAGAGCAAGATTTTCACTTCCCTATGAGGCTGATTTTCAGAATCACTTCAGCTTTCTGCCTCTGATTGAAGTCGTCAAGAAGACATTTTTCTCAGTGGATGGAAAAGGCAAAGCTGCTATTGTTGATGAAGGCACTCATCCTCTGGATGGTCGGTTTCTTCATGTTGCTTCATATTCCACAAATGATGACACTGCCACCCATGACTCGACTGCAAGAGACACTGCTCAAATTCCTCGACCTTCTGGCCCGCGAGTGATGACTGATCGTGAGCTACTTCTAAGTCTTCATCAGAAAATCGATCGCAATCACAAGTGGGTAAAGAGTTGGTTTGATTCAGTTCTTCAAAACATGACTGTGACTGAGAACTCTGTGTGGAAGAACCATTACTATGTGCATGAAATCTTTGATCATGGCAGGGCCATTCTATCTCATCTCAAGACTCCTCAAGAACTTGCGGATATGGAATTTCGGTAGAACTTCGATTGGTCATGGCCTCCTGCAAACAATTTCAAGAAAGTTAAAGTACCTTAGTCGGTTAGAAGCTCATTTTCTTCATCACGCTCGACCACATGAAGTTGAGGATCTTGACGACACTGTTGCGGGCCCTGCATCGACAAACGACCCCGACAACACTTTCGCTCCTCCACCACCATCAAGATGATATTCTTCACGGGTGTTAGTCCTCAATTTTTTCCCTTTTTGTCACTTGAGGACAAAGGGGAGAAACTTGAGTTATTCTTCATGCGGATCTATATATATGTTTTTTTTGTTAAGTTACAACTCTCGTTCTTCTGAAGCGTTTGCTTGTATGAGTTGTAAACTTAAGTCTGGTGGTGGTCTCGCTCTTTTGAACTCCTTTCTGCATGCTTATTCCTCATGTTCATTAAATGCACGCATGTTGAATTTCGTCAAACACCATTTTCCATCATGCATCTCAATTTCCTCATGATATATGTTATATGCGTGTATGCATTACAAGATATCGGGAGAGATCTCCATGATTTTATCCTCCCATGTGCATTTGCAGTCCAAAGAAAATTCGTGAAATATGCACATCTTTAGGGGGGTTATCTATATCTTGCAATCAAAATCCTCAAACTCAGTACTTACACTTCATATGTTTATCCCCGTTGAAAACTTAACCTATTTGTCATCAGTCGTCAAAAAGGGGGAGATTGTAAGTGCATCTAGTGTCCCTTATTGATTTTGGTGGATTGAAGACTTATAGGTTAAGGGACTAATGTGTTTGTGAGTGTATAGGGGCTCTATAAGTCGCGGGGGAGTTTGATATATCCGAAGAAAGTCGACCCCTAAAAATGAATGTCTTCAATCGAAGACGTTGATGTTTTCGTGAAGACTTTGAAAGTAAGGAAATTGATGTGTCCTTGAAGATATTGATGCGAGGACTGTGAAGCATGAAGACTTCTGTTTTTGTAGTTTCATTTCCCTTCTTTTGAGTCATAGGAAGACCTTATTGTTAAAGGGGGTCGAGGTAATACTAAGGTAAAATTTCCAAGTGATGCTCACCTCAAAGCCTACGCTTATCCAATCCTTCGAGTGAAGCCGTTGGAAATCTCTTGCAGTTCAGTCAAATTCTTCGGTTACAGAGACGATGTTCTTCTGATCTATTAGAAAATTGTTCTGACTAAGGAGTTAGGATTTCGCGAGCGAATTACCTACCGTGATGAATATGATAGCCATGAGAACTTTCATAGTTCGAAATTCCGACTGTTATTGTGCTTAGCGTGAGTTGTCCCAAAATATCTTACCCACATAACGGTCATATCATTGGGGGCTTTTATGTCATATCATGTCGTTGCACCCTGGCTATAAATAGCCGCCCCGTACAACTACTAGCCGGTTGGTTGCTCCGAGAGAGCTTGACAAGTGTGATTTGAGAGCAACCTATCCTCCGAGGACTTTGAGAGAAAATGATTAGTGAGGAAAAATCCACGACCCGAGGTTGAGCATCACTGAAGAGACTGTTCATGTGTAGAACCGACGCTTGTTACCTTTGAAGACTGTGCATCTTCCAAACGGTTAGGCGTCATGGACTAGAGCATCCAAGAGGAAACTGTGGATTGCGGAGTTATCGAGTTTGTGAGGGTTTGAAGTCTATCCTCAAGACTTACCACGAGTGTTGGGCAAGGTTTGTGTGACCTTAGCTCAAGGGTAATATGGTAAGGAATGTGTGTCTTGGGACTGTTTGTCCTTTGGTTTACATACCAAGCCGCTCCAAACCATATGTACGACTGTAACAGCAGTTGGAACTCGCTCACTAAATCATTATCTTCATTGAGCTCCTCATTCTATTTCCTCAACCCTTTCATTTACTTGGGTACTTGTTGATGAAATTGATCGTTACTGTTTGAAGACTTTGAGTGAAGACTTTCTTAATTTCCACTTCTTATTTTCTTCTATCACCTTGTTTTTCACGTGATTACCATGTTTACACGCTACGTATGTTGTGTGTATGTTTCACTTCATCGTGACAAATGTGGTACCGCTATGTTATGCTTACACCTGAGTACTTATTCCATTGCAAGTAGTTTATCATTTAGCAGATTCCTCAAATAGTAATTCCTGAGTGACAAAATTATAAAAATCGCCTATTTAGCACCCCCCCCCCCTAGTCGATATAACGCACTTTCAACAAGAGGTGCCAACTAGAATATTTGATTATGTTGAGGAAAAAGAAATAGGAGAGAGAATTAGTCCGTCGGTAGAATTACAAACAGTAGATAGCCCTGAAATCTCGCCCGCCATCACTTCCCATTGTACCGTCGTTGTCTCCACTCTCATATTCTCCCCTTCCCGGATGATCCAATATTTCCAATTCCAATACCACTGCAAAGCGATATGATCATCAATGTGGAGCTCCAAGCACTGTTGTCGATGGTGAGACAGTCCTTCATGCTTGAGGATGAGGAGGAAAGATGATGTGAGCAACAGGCCGTCGACAGGCTGTAGCGATTCACCGGCGCCGCCACCAGAGCTTAGCAGACGTTCGCGAATCCGCCGCAGGCCCGCGTCTCGTTCGGCATACAGTGCAAAGCTTCTTTCTGCCACCCTTTAAAGACCAGTTTTTTTTATAGCTTTTAGAATAAGCTGCCATAAGCTGATCCCTATCCAACTTATTTTAGAAACCCAATCAAATTTATTCTTTTAAAAACCTATTAATTCAGACTTGATTACTAGGCTCCTTGAAAAATATCCAGCTTATTCTAGAAGTTCAAAAAGCTACCAAAAGAACGGGTCCTAAAGCAGAGTTCCTGATGGTTTTGGTTTGCACAAGAATTACGCTATAGTATTTCCTGCCCTGTAATCACGCCCTGCTAATTGTATAGACACCTAAACAGACATCGCGTTGTAGGAGTTGTCTTTATCGAGGTGACGTGGCAGGGCACTCAGACAACTGCTGTCTAGACTATTGTACATGCCCTTAACTGAAACAAAGGGCTAAATTAATATCAGCCATCAGCGCTCTATGCAGGTCTTACAAATTATTTGTTGCCTTCTGCAAAATTAGGGTAAACCTTTGGGGTACTCTTAAAGAAAGCCTCTCTTTTTTACCAAAGGAGCAGCATTCATTAGTTACTAAATTTTCAAGGTGACAAGTAAACCAACAAATGCTCTTGGATCAAGTTCACCAGGTTCTTTTAACTAGAGTTCAGAGCATCACCAACCATCAGGTGGAAACATCTCAGTTGCATCGTCACAGTTGAGACAGACTGATAGACTACAGAATAACTCCACCTCATGAGAGAACCATAGAATCTGGTATAATTTCACACAAACTTAGTACTCCATGTCATCAATGAAGTACGCAGCATCTACGATCCCAATAAGACGGTTATTCATTCATATAAATACAGATCTGCTTACTCCATCACTGCACCTCGGAAGCAAATACAAACTAGGAAGTGCGGTTTCCATATTTCAACTAGATTCAGCACAAGAAATCAATTGGAAAAACAGGCTTCATGTCGGCCTATATTGGCGGTGCTGCATATGTACAAAGAGTATGACAATGGCTTTTTTGTTTCAAATCTGGACTATTTACTCGAGTCCATTACTATGCGATGAGGCTGCTCTGAATGCGCTTGAGAGTTGGGCAAACAGCCTGTAGCCCGCCAAAATCCAGCGTGTTTATCTGTTGAGAAATAGAAGGGGCTACTTAGAACAACGAAATTCATAACACATGATTAGACTAGTAGTGCACAACAAATGTTAAAGCTTACTTGTGGACAAGAGTGCACATTGAGGATCTCCAATGCACCGCAAAAGGATAGTGCAGATTTCAGTTCATCCTCTTGCAACATTGTGCATGCCTATAAGAGTCATATTGGAAGAATAAAGTATATGTGATAATACTAGATAAAGCACATACATCACATGTTTAGCCTATCTGATACAATTATCAATATTTCAAGGCTTTGCCATATAAATAGTTTGTTTAGACAAAAGGTTGTCTAAGCCTACTAGGTCCATTTACAAATTTGAAGTATTTGGCAAGGAAGAAAGGAGAGGTTAATCATTACTTAGCACATTTTGAGATACAACATACATAAATGATACTTTTAAGTTGTAGATACATTCACATCCTGGGTAAGATGACTAATAATAATAGCATCTGCTGTAAGGAATTCACAAGTGTAGAGTAGTATCAAGCCCTCCTCATTCATATCATCAGAGGATAATTGCTACAGGTCTGTTAGTTTTTGCAAAAGATAAATAAATTAGATGCTTTTTTTTTATTGCAAATGCATACTCTGAATTTAACAGTAAAACCATTTACACCTTACAACATAAAGGCTAAAAGGCGAGCATCAAAGAGGGGGGTAAAAATGAAGGATAACAGATAACATGGTATAATCATGCTTTCAAGAATTAGAACAAACAGCATTAATATAATCAACAGAAGCAGCATTAAATTTAATCCCTAAATTTCCTATACACGAAGAGATCATACATGCTCACAATGAGTTCAGAACATGGTGAGAGTTGCATTAAGAACAGTACCAAAAGTTGGAGGTTAGCCAATCTTGGGCAATCAAGCTTCAGAATCTCCAGTGAGTTACAATTACTGCCAAAAAGAAGTAAAATACAACAAAGTGTAAGAGCAAAAGATGTTGAAAAGACAAACTTAGGACAGTGCAAAAATTGACATTAGTATTACCTCAAATTTAAATTGTAAAGATTGTAGCACTTCAAATCTACTTCCTTCAAGTTTGCAGACAAATTAAGGTTGATCTTAGACAAATTCAGATAGTTGGCCGTTGAAGGAATAACAACTTTCTTAATATTTGGACAACCAGTACAGTTGAGAACTTCAAGCCGACAATCCATACTCTCCTTGATCTCTTTAGTATTGTCTGGTGTAGAATCAGGGGGGGGAGCATCAACTGGCATGTCACCGGACAGACGATAGTCTGACCCACATACCAATTCATGCAAGTTCGTACATCCATTTAAGTTCACATTAACCAAATTTGTACAACACGCAAGAAGCTCTTCTATCGCAGTCTGCCCAATGGACGAGTAGGACAGATCTAGCTCAACGAGCATCGGTAGAGCACCCTCTCTGTAGAGTGGTTCCAAAGATGAATCACTGAGATACTTGCAGGCTGAAAGTTTCAAGACCTGCCCAAAAAAATACAGACAGTAAGAACAGAGTAATTTCATGTTACCATAACATATTACATATATACTCCAACGTAACATTATGGAAACAGAATCCCATTGTAACATTGTGGTGACAGCATTACATATATACCAACAATAACAACAGCAACAAAGCCTTTAGTCCCAAACAAGTTGGGGTAGGCTAGAGGTGAAACTCATAAGATCTCGCAACCAACTCATGGTTCTGGCACATGGATAGCAAGCTTCCACGCACCCCTGTCCATGGCTAGTTCTTTGGTGATGCTCCAATCCTTCAGATCTCTCCTTCAGATCTCTATTTAAGGACTATTCCCATGTCAAGTTCGGTCTACCCCGGCCTCTTTTGACATTATCCGCATGCTTTAGCCGTCCGCTATGCACTGGGGCTTCTGGAGGCCTGCGCTGAATATGCCCAAACCATCTCAGACGATGTTGGACAAGCTTCTCTTCAATTGGCGCTACCCCAACTCTATCTCGTATATCATCATTCCGGATTCGGTCCTTCCTTCCATCTCAACATGCGCATCTCCGCCACACCTAACTGTTGCACATGTCGCCTTTTAGTCGGCCAACACCCAGCGCCATACAACATTGCGGGTCGAACCGCCGTCCTATAGAACTTGCCTTTTAGCTTTTGTGGCACCCTCCTGTCACAAAGAATGCCAGAAGCTTAGCGCCACTTCAGCCATCCGGCTTTAATTCGATGGTTCACATCTTCATCGATATCCCCATCCTTCTGCAACATTGACCCCAAATATCGGAAGGTATCCTTCTGAGGCACCACCTGACCATCAAGGCTTACATCCTCCTCCTCATCGTGCATTGTAGTACTGAAAGCGCACCTCATGTACTCGGTTTTAGTCCTACTAAGTCTAAAACCTTTCAATTCCAAGGTTTGCCTCCATAACTCCAACTTCCCGTTGACCCCCGTTCGTCTATCATCGACTAGCACCACATCGTCCGCAAAGAGCATACACCATGGGATATCTCCTTATATATCCCTTGTGACCTCATCCATCACCAAGGCAAAAAGATAAGGGCTCAAAGTTGACCCCTGATGCAGTCCTATCTTAATCGGGAAGTCATCACTGTCGCCATCACTTGTTCGAACACTTGTCACAACATTATCGTACATGTCCTTGATGAGGGTAATGTACTTTGCTAGGACTTTATGTTTCTCCAAGGCCCACCACATAACATTCCGCGGTATCTTGTCGTAGGCCTTCTCTAAGTCAATGAACACCATATGCAGGTCCTTCTTTTGCTCCCTATATCTCTCCATAAGTTGTCGTACCAAGAAAATGGCTTCCATGGTCGACCTTCCAGGCATGAAACTAAACTGATTTTTGGTCACGCGTGCCATTCTTCTTAAGCGGTGCTCAATGACTCTCTGCCATAGCTTCATTGTATGGCTCATCAGTTTAATTCCACGGTAATCAGTACAACTCTGAACATCCCTCTTGTTCTTAAGATTGGTACTAATATACTCCGTCTCCATTCTTCTCCATTCTTCAGGCATCTTGTTTGCCCGGAAAATGAGGTTGAAAAGTTTGGTTAGCCATACTATCGCTATGGCCCCGAGGCCTCTCCACACCTCAATGGGGATACAATCAGGGCCCATCGCCTTGCCTCCTTTCATCCTCTTTAAAGCCTCCTTGACCTCCGACTCCTGGATTCGCCGCACAAAACGTCGGCTAGTATCATCAAAGGAGCCGTTCACATCAATGGTAGAGCTCTCACTCTCCCATTGAACAGCTTGTCAAAGTACTCCCGCCATCTATGCTTAATCTCCTCGTTCTTCACGAAGAGTTGGTCTGCTCCGTCCTTGATGCACTTGATTTGGTCAACATCCCTCGTCTTCCTCTCTCGGATCTTCGCCATCTTATAGATGTCCCTTTCGCCTTCCTTTGTGTCTAACCGTTGGTAGAGGTCCTCATACGCCCGACCCCTTGCTTCACTCACAGCTCGCTTTGCGGCCTTCTTTGCCATCTTGTACTTCTCTATGTTGTCTGCACTCCTATCCAGATATAGGCGTCTGAAACAATCTTTCTTCTCCTTAATTGGCTTCTGCACATCATCGTTCCACCACCAGGTATCTTTAGCTTCTCTTCTACTTCCCCTGGACACTCCAAACTCCTCTGAGGCCACCTTACGAATGCAAGTCACCATCTTCATCGACATGTTGTCTGCATCACCTCCTTCCTCCCAAGGGCCCTCCTTAACGACCCTCTCCTTGAATGCCTGAGCTACCTCCCCCTTGAGCTTCCACCACTTCGTTCTATTGACTTTGGCACGCTTGTCCCGCCGGAGACGAATCCGAAAGCGGAAGTCAGCAACCACAAGCTTATGTTGAGGGACAACACTCTCTCCAGGTATCACCTTCACCTTACAGTCTAGGCATGCACGCTTGTCTTCTCTTCTCGAGAGGATGAAATCAATCTGGCTAGAGTGTTGCCAGCATTACATATATACCAATTCATGAAAATTCTAAATGCTGGACCAGTTTATAAGAAGATAGAATACAAATGAACTGCGATGACTGCTCCTACTAAGGGCATGACCAATGCTCCATGTTAGACTAGTGCCCCAACACGCTTTGTCGGTTGAGACGCTCCAGCTCAGCTCAAACCGATGCTTGCAGAGGGAAACGGACTCTTGCAGAGAAACCTGCCTCCTCATTGCCAAAAGCCAGACTTACAGGTTAAAAGTAAGAGGAAGGTGAGCTCACGCTGGGGAAGAACGCTGTAGAAAAAGCTGGAGCGGTGGGTCCTACTGTTCTAGAGTGATGCTGCCTCCGTTGGACGATAGTAGCCTGAACTAGCTGCTCAATACAACTTATCTAGGTGGAGAACCTACCGTGGCATGGGGCGGCACCGTACGGTTGCGGAGAATATACTCGTTACACCATCTTCCCTATGGTATCCACATAGATTGGGAACATTTTCTTAATGTACAATATAACAACATATCGACGAAAGAATGGACATATGGCATATGGTGTGATGTCTTTATATTTAAGTATTACAAAGAATGGCATCGATTGCCATGTGTATAACATTAGCAAGTCCAGTTCAATAAGATTTTGTGCCATGACAAGATTTACAACAACAAAAATATTTAATTAGAAAGAAACCTGGATCAGGTACCTTCAACTGCAGACAACTGTCAAAAACCGGCTTCAAGTTCATCAAAAATGTATATGATAGGTCAAGCAAGGCCAGCTTCTGAAGGCAATGCAGAGAAGACAACCCACGGACGTCAATGGATAAACATGAAGACAATATAAGATGTTCAATAAGAGGGCATGCCTCTGCTGTTTGGGACAGCGAATCATCCATAAGCTGTCTAAACACACAAAATAATACAGAAATCATTAATACCAGAAAATAATGTTCAGGGGTTTGCTTTAGATTAGAAAATGTTCAGGAGAGAATCAGAAGCATGGTACAACCTGCAGAAAGAGGCATCTAAAGATATCAAGCAAGGACAATTAATTGAAGCCTCAGAAAGGACACCACAGCCCTTCAGCTCCAATATAGACATATTTGGGGCTTCTATGCATAGAACACTTAACTTTGGACAAATTCCAAGGTTTAGGGATTCAAGACCAACCTAGAAAAGAAGCAAGCATCAGAACATAGAGATATATTTATTTATCTAAGTAAAAATTAAAAAGAGAATTTCATTTTGTCCAATTGCCTACACTGGTTTGCTTCAACATTTGTTTCACAAATATGTCTTTCGACGAAAATCAAACAGACAAAACCACCCTCTGAAGCATCAGTAACCACCCGCCTATTTACCGAAATAACAAATCAAACAGCCTCTGCGAGATGAAATAACAAATCAAACAGCCTCTGCAAGGTTCCTCACAAGGGTAAACAGGCAAATAAAACTATAAGTTCAGCAAAACAACTGTGCACCTAAAGCACCAATTAGCCAACATGGGGCAGTGTCCAAACAGCCTATGCAAGCTCCTCACAAGGTTAAACTGATAAATAAGATTATAATCTCAACAATAATAAAAACTGCACCTCTGAAGCACCAATACAGTGACAAGGAGGTAGTGTCCTCATCAAGGGCGCATGCGATACAGGGATATGCCCATCCCCGAGTATCCCACTTTTTATTAAAAATATTGAGCAGAATAAGAAATGTGGCTGGGATGCACATGGGATACATTCAACTCAGGCAAGGACCAGTACAAAGCTAACCCTGGGCTAAAAGGTATCCGGATAGGCAGGCACGCAGCTGCCAATGCTGCCTTGCTGCTTTCTAGCTGGGTTTTTTCTTTGCTGAGTTGCTATCATTGCTCGGGTGCTGATGCTATTGCTAGACTTGGAACATCTCCAACAGATGATGTATATTTTGGTGCTCCAAACCGATGATGTAAAAATTTGGAGCACTAAAAAGTGCTTTTTACATCTCCGAAAAAGGCTCAACTCCAACAGATGGTCCAAAACGGAGATGTAAAACAGCAACTCCAACAGATGGTCAAAAACTAAGATGTAAAACCAGCCGACGGCCGCGCGGCTGGTGTTCAGCCACTGTACAGCCGCACATCTTCTCCGTGGCTGTTGTTCTTCGGCGCCATCTGGTAGCGGCGGCGGCCGAAGCGAGTCGGGGCGGCGGCGGGTGGAGAGATGTCGGGGCAGCGGCCGAGCGGGGAGCGGGCAGCGGCGTGCGGCATGGGGCGGAGGCGAACGGAGCTTCGCAGGGCGTGCAGTGCGGGCGAGGGGCAGGCAGCGGCGTGCGGTGCCGGTGAGGGCGGGCGAGTGGAGGCAGACGGGGCTGGGGCCGAGCTGCATCTTCGGCGGGGTGGAGTCAGAGAGCTACGGAGGGCGGCGGCAGGGCGGTCGCGAGACACCCTCCGGCGAGGGAGGTGACGCGGGCGAGGGAGCGCGACGCCGGCGATTTGGGGCGGTGGCGGTGACGGCGACGATTTCCAATGGCTGGTGCTCGAGCGGACGGGCAGTCGCGAGCGGGAAATGAAATGAACTGGCGGTTGGTCGTTTCGCGGGCGGCCGCGGTTTTACATCAAATGTATCTCATGATGCAAATTTGCATCACAAAGTGTTGTATTTTACATCTCTGGGAGGCGGTGGTCCAAATTTTTTTACATATGGACCATCTGTTGGAGCAGCGTTTTTTGCTCTCGGAGATCCAAAAGTTAGGTACTTTTACATATGGACCGTCTATTGGAGATGCTCTTAGGGGAACGGTATGGGAATGTTGGCGTTGAGAACATGATGCAGGAATATTTTGCAAGCTCCAAAGAGGCAAAGCCCATGGATATGAGGAATTGAGGATCATTCATCAATGAAAAAGAGAGCCAGACAACAAACGGGTAATAGTTTGATCTCAAGTCTTCAAATTATATTTTTAGCTTTATACATACTGCATATTTAGCCCACAACTGTCAAGTTTTTTCAAGTTGTGGTACGCGCAGAAATGGAGTAGGCATCTTCATCAACAAGAGCCTCATGTATGTAGTAGACGTCTAAGGGGCGTGGGGACTGGATTATCCTGATCAAGCTGGTGGTTGGTGTTAGGAAGGCAACTTGTATTATTAGGAGGCCAAAGCCATCATACATGAGGAAGCAAAAAGGCTACAAGAGGATGCCAAGAGGCTAGAATGCAAAAGGCCAAAAGACATCACTAATATAACCAAGTCAACTCTGATGTGAGAAGAGCCATAGCTCGTAACTCTGCCTCTGCACTCGAATGGGAAACTGCAGTCTATTTCCTCATCTTCCATGAAATGAGAGAACCACCAAGAAAAACACGGTAGGCAGAAAGTAAACGGCGATTTGTAGGATCACTAGCCCACGTAGCATCCGAATAGGCCTGGAGCTTTAACGGGCAGGAACGGAAAAAAAGACGACGAGAGATTGTGACACGAAGATATCGTAGAACACGAAGGTGACTAGTGAAGTGGGAGCAGAAACAAACTGACTCGGAATATGGACATGATAGGAGATATCTGCCTATAGTGAAGTGACAGCAAGATACACAAGACTCCCAACAAGATGACGATAGCGTGTCGTATCAGATAAGGGCTCACCATCAGAAGCACGAAGGTGAACATTGAGCTCCATAGGAGTCTCAGCAATACGCTCGTCACTAAGAGCCACACCAGTAAGAAGATCCTGGATATACTTTTCTTGGGAAATAAGAAGGGCATCAGTGGTAGAGGCTACCTCAACCCCAAGAAAGTAACGAAGAGGACCGAGATCAGACATAAGGAACTAAGGAACTGCTCATTAAGACTATCCTTGACATGTCATCAACATATAGAAGAAGAAGAGTGCGACCACGAGCAGAAAGGTGGACAAACAATGCTGGATCGTGATTACTTGGCGAAAAACCAGCAACAGTGACCACAGAGGCAAAACGCTCAAACCAAGCACGAGGGGCTTCCTTAAGGCCATGAAGAGAGCGGCGAAGACGGCAAACCATGCCATCGGGTACGGAATACCCAGGTGGTGGCTGCATATAAACCTCATCACGCAACTCACCATTAGAAGGCATTTTTAACATCAAGCTGAGACACAGACCAGTGTGCGGACAATGGTCATATAAGCCACAGGAGCAAAAGTCTCATCATAATCACGACCATGCTCCTGCTGGAAACCACGAGCCACAAGACGAGCTTTATAACGCTCAAGAGAACCATAGAGCAAGTCTTAATCTTATAGACCCACTTACAAGTGATGGGACGGACACTGGGACGAAGAGGAACCAGATCCCATGTGTCTTTGCGCTCAAGAGCGGCGAGCTCTTCTGCCATTACAAACTGCCATTCAGGATGAACAACAGCATAACGATAAGAGGTAGGCTCAAGCACAACCGAAAGGCCATGACAGCTAGGAGAATAGCGGCCGAGAGGAGGGCAAGGCCGAGCCCGAAGACCATAAGTCGGCTGGGACGAGGAAGATAGCGCACCAAAAGTAGATGGCACGTCAGTAAATTCATCCATAACACGTCGACGACGGGTACAATGAAAAGGAAAAGTGGGATGAGAAGGAACCAACGGAGGTGGTGGAGATGGAGAAGACATCGGTGATGAAGGTGGAGTGTCATGCAATAAGGGAGGAGAAGAAATCATAGAAGAAGACGGTGTCGGATCTACAATAGTGGGACGAGAAGGAGTAGGAATATGAGGCACAGAGAGAGGTGTATCGGGAAACATGAGAAAAGAGATATCCTCTACTGAGAAGGTCGAAGAGGATGGTCGTGGGTAGAACGGACGAGACTCATCAAAAGTCACGTCCCTAGAAATACGCATCCAACGACCGACATGATCCCAACATCCATAAGCCTTATGCTCATCACTGTAGCCCAAAAAAACACTCGACAGACTAAGCGGTGAGTTTGGTGCGTTCTCGATGGGCGAGGAGAACAAAACAAACACAACCAAACAACCAAAGAGTAAATAGTCTGGAGAATGATCAAAAAGACGCTCTAGAGGAATACCTCCCTGTAGAGCAGATGAGGGTTGAATGTTTATGAGATATGTGGCAGTAGAAACGGCCTCAGCCCAAAAATGAGGCGGGAGAGAGGCGACAATCATCATCACCCGAGCTGTCTCAAGAAGGTGACGATGCTTGCGCTTGGCCACTCATTCGGAGCGTGAGCACCAGGACAAGAGAATTGAGCAAGAGTACCCTGCTCAGCAAGAAAACCACGCAACATTTTGGAGATATACTCGCCAGAGATATACTCGCCAGCAGAATCAGCACGAAACACACGACTAGGTGTAGAGAACTGAGTGTGGACCATGGCGACAAAACGCTTATAAATAGAGAGAACCTCGCTACGAGAAGACATAAAGTAAAGCCTAAGTGTAGCAAGAGAAATTATCTATAAAAATAATGTAGTATCGATGTCCCCCTTTGAAAGCGAAGGGGGCCGGTCCCCACACATCAGAATGAAACTAAATCAAAAGGGCATTAAGACACTGACTCACTAGTAGGATGAGGTGACTGAGCCTGTTTAACAAGCCTACAACCCTGACACTTCAAAAGGACATCTCCTGAGACAGGCCCCAGAAGACCACAACAAACTAAAGACGATAGTCGAGAACCACAAAGGTGACCAAGTCGATGATGCCACCGCTGGAAGGAGCTGGTAGTTGAAGCGGCGAAGGCAGGTGTACTGGCGGGTGTGGTAGCAGCGGAAGGAACATGAAGCCAGTCTAACTCCCAAAGCCCTTGGGAGTCAAGGCGGCGAGGGACAGCCTCAACCAAAGCCTTCGTGTGACGATCCTAGACAGTACAATAATCAACGTCAAGAATGACACGACAACTAAAATCAGTAAGCTGGCCTGCAGAAAATAGGTTCATGGTAAGGCGTGGAACTTGAGAAATATCTGGAACATAAAATGAAGAAGTGGAAAGAGTGCCTCGACTAGCAACAGGAAGAGGAGTACCATCAGCGGTAAGAACATTAATAGGATGATCGAGAGGTCTAAGAGAGGACAAGACAGAAGAATCGGAAGACATATGGAATGAAGCTCCAGAATCCAGAACCCATAAGGAAACAACAACAACAACAAAGCCTTTAGTCCCAAACAAGTTGGGGTAGGCTAGAGGTGAAACACATAAGATCTGGCGACCAACTCATGGTTCTGGCACATGGATAGCAATCTTCCACGCACCTCTGTACATGGCTAGTTCTTTGGTGATGCTCCAATCCTTCAGATCTCTCTTTACGGACTCTTCCCATGTCAAGTTCGATCTACCCCGGCCTCTTTTGACATTATCCGCATGCTTTAGCCGTCCGCTATGCACGGGGGCTTCTGGAGGCCTGCGTTGAATATACCCAAACCATCTCAGACGATGTTGGACAAGCTTCTCTTCAATTGGCGCCACCCCAACTCTATCTCGTATATCATCATTCCGGATTCGGTCCTTCCTTGTGTGGCCACACATCCATCTCAACATGTGCATATCCGCCACACCTAACAGTTGCACATGTCGCTTTTTAGTCGGCCAACACTCAGCGCCATACAACATTGCGGGTCAAACCGCCGTCCTATAGAACTTGCCTTTTAGCTTTTGTGGCACCCTCCTGTCACAAAGAATGTCAGAAGCTTGGCGCCACTTCAGCCATTCGGCTTTAATTCGATGGTTCACATCTTCATCGATATCCCCATCCTTCTGCAACATTGACCCCAAATATCGGAAGGTATCCTTCTGAGGCACCACCTGACCATCAAGGCTTACATCCTCCTCCTCGTGCATTGTAGTACTGAAAGCGCACCTCATGTACTCGGTTTTAGTCCTACTAAGTCTAAAACCTTTCAATTCCAAGGTTTGCCTCCATTCAACAGCTAGGTGTAGCGGAGACGTGCATGTTGAGATGGATGTGTGACCACACAAGAAAGGATCGGGTCCGAAATGATGATATACGGGATAGAGTTAGGGTAGCACTGATTGAAGAGATGAAGCAGCACAAGGTTGTGGAGGAACAAATCCACCTTGCTGCTGCAATGTGTACAGCACAAATGTTGAAGGAACCACTTCAATGTGTTGCGCTAGATATCGCTCTAAAGGCGAGTGGAGGCCAATATGGCAGCAGGAGTTCAATCCAAAACTCCTAGAGCACAAAATCTAGTCCAAGATCTAAAGATAGGAACAACAAGTTCTATTTAGATAGTGGGTACATAGTCTGGTTACAAACTAGAGGGGAGGACCTCTATTTATAGGGCTTTGGCAAAGCCTTCACATACTTCTACTTATGGCTAGAACACTCTAGAAAACATCACTTAACATTCATCATTCTACTCATAGCTACCCATAGCTAGAGGACTCTAGAAAACAGTAGGTAGTGTAAAGAAAAGAAAAGAAACACTACACTAGTGGAAGTATCTAGAAGTAGCCATATAGATCTGGCATGTGATTTTTTTTCTTTTTTTTCTCAACTATTGTTCCTCATCATTCTCCCCTGGTTGTTTGGAACTCACCTATATGCAGCATTAGTAATATCCTTCTAATGTGTGGCCTGAGAGAGATGCCTGATAATGAGTGTTGTGTTGCTTGTAGATAGACATTTCATGAATTCAGCATGTGCCTTCCATCTCATTGTGTGTTACTATAAACCCCTATGAGTTCATATATCAGTTTTGGTTCTCTACAAGTAAATTTTAATATTGTGTAACGTCCGCTCAGGGTCCCATGGGAAACTGTGTATTTTTTCCTAAGACAATATTATGACCTTAGACTCATATACCTGCATGATCCTGCATAATTTTTTGAAATATTTTGAACAAGTTATATGTCATGTTATTTTAATTAGTTTAGTTCCGTGGCGAGGAAAACCATATATAATGCTCATAGTTGACCAGACACACCGCGTTGTGGCTGCCGCACCATGGTCAGAGACGAGACCAAACTGGAGCCAGAGACAACGCGGACAAATCAGATTTTGGTGCATCATATGGTCTCTTGGCCATATCAAATATTATCACGTGTTCACAGAGTTCTCAGTTCTTGAATTTCCATATCTAAAACAAATTTTGTTTTGTCTACATGCGCAAGAATGAGAAAGGATGTTAACAGAGTTCTCGGTTCTTGAATTTCCATATCTAAAACAAATTTTGTTTTGTCTATATGCGCAAGAATTAGAAAGGACGATATGCTTTGTTGCAGAAAGGTGATCATGCCGCACCATGGTCAGAGACGAGACCGAACGATCGAACTGGAGCCAGAGACAACGCGGACAAATCAGATTTTGGTGCATTATATGGTCTCTTGGCCATATCAAATATTATCACGTGTTCACAGAGTTCTCAGTTCTTGAATTTCCATATCTAAAACAAATTTTGTTTTGTCTACATGCGCAAGAATGAGAAAGGATGTTAACAGAGTTCTCAGTTCTTGAATTTCCATATCTAAAACAAATTTTGTTTTGTCTATATGTGCAAGAATGAGAAAGGACGATATGCTTTGTTGCAGAAAGGTGATCAAGAGCGCACTGTGTTAGGCAAGAGATCTAGGATTAGAATGGGTAACATCGTTTCCTTACCATGAGGGCATGGGTGAAATAGAAAAAAGATTAGAAAAATCTGAACCTTTTGCAACAAACATATACTCTTCTAACAACATACATTTTTTTGGGCGAAGAAACGACATATTTAGCAGCTCTCGGATAAGGTGTGCATGCAAGTCTTTTGGGCCGGTTCTTTTGCAGCTTTTTTCAACTTCTTGCCAAATTAAGCCAAAAGCCCAAAAGAACTCAAACTGAGGTGTTGGGCTTAACTTATTTCCACCACCTCTTCCTTCACAATCAAAATAAGCTCGGGGTAGAGCAGCTCCCCGCAAAAGCCACTTACTAGACGAAACGGTATATGTCCTAGCACCTGGAGTTAGCGCAAATTACAGGCGGAATGCCACCTCGCGACCTGCCACGAACCCGATCGAAGAAAAAAAACAGCAATGCAGGACAGAACAAACGAGGTCGAGAGCTCGTCCCGAGCTCCCGGTAGGCTTCCACCACCGCAGCTGCCCTCGCCGGTCACCGCGACAGAAGGATCTGCCGCCGCAGATCCTCCCACATCGCTCCGCCGCCGCACGTCCTTCCCCATTCCTCCACCGCTGCTGCCATGGACGGATGGTAGGCGTCCCGCCACCTCACGTCCTCCGGCGCCCCCGCCAATTGTGCGCACGAGCAGTAGTTGGCAGCCAAGCAGCTGTCGTGAGCCCGAGGCAGAGCAGGATCAGTCGTCGCCAAGGCCATGTTCATGTGCCACCACCGTTTCCCTTCGATCGACCGACGCGAGGACACCGACGAGCTCCGAGGCGGCGGCGCAGGTGGCCTCCGCGACGGAAGGACCTCCCGCGAGCTCGCCTCCCCCTGCGTCTCCACCTTGGCCCCCGGCTGAGCTAGCTCTGGTGTTGGCGATTTGGCACCCGCAAGGTGTCCGCACTATTGCCTACAAGCCTTTTTTTTCTTTTACGTACATTCAAATTGACATTGAGATGTCTTCATTGATCCCTTTTTTTGTATCCTATTGCTAAGTATTTGTGATTAAGTAGACACTAAATTTTTTTTATCAATTGGACAGTGAGCATTTGTGCCACTGGTATGTGGAATGTGAGAAAAAGGAACATTGTTCTGTTGATGACTGTGATATAGACATGTCATATGTACCCAAGACAATGATTGTGATATCCTATTACTGTGATTGTGATATCCTATTGCTAAGTATTGGCTAAGTATTTGTGATTGAGTCCTAAATTATAGTTCAAGGGTATTACAAACTATTCACCTGACATATGAGGAAATAAGCTAAATGACAGGAACTGAAAAGAACTCGATGGTTTATTTTCATGTGCTTATTTCCACAACAGCTTATCTATGGCTTATTTCCAAAGCAACTTATTTCCACAGAACCACTCAAAAGAACTGGCCCTAAGGCTTACGAGCCTTCACATACTTCTACTTATGGCTAGAACACTCTAGAAAACATCACTTAACATTCATCATTCTACTCATAACTACAAGACTCTAGAAAACAGTAAGTAGTGTAAAGAAAAGAGTGGAAGTATCTAGAAGTAGCCTAGAAGTAGCCAAACAGATCTGGCATGTGATTTTCCTTTTTCTTTTCTTTTTTCTCAACTATCGTTCCTCATCAAGGGAAGCTTCTCCAACATTAGATGATTTGAGCATATGCAGCACAGGCCTGCAATGCATAGCATAAGAGGTCGGGGTAGACCAAACTTGACATGGGAGGAGTCCGTAAAGAGATATATGACGGACTGGAATATCACCAAAGAACTAGCCATGGGCAAGGGTGTGTGAAAGCTAACTATCCATGTGCCCAGAGCCATGAGTTGGTTGCAATAAGGGTTTCAGCTCTAACCTACCCAAACTTGTTTGGGACTAAAGGCTGTGTTGTTGTTGTTGTTGTTGTTGTTGTTGTATGCATGCTGCATATTTCAATTAATTATTTATGCTCACTGTGTTCTCATAAGGCTGTTTCTGGAATATTTTACTACGAAACTTTCCGTGTTACCGGATCTTTTTATAATGCTGTATCCCCCGCATCCCCATGTCTAATCCCCATACCGGTGCTTCTTAGAACTACATATCCTTTTGACACGCCATTGTAACGCCTGCATATCAAACAAGTACAATGAGTGCAACTGCTAGCTCCTTTTTGGGGGAGGGGAGGGGGGATGGTTTTCATCATATTATATCCAAGAGATCAAGCCATCTTTACTCGTACTAATACGCATATAAATATCTGAGTTGCCAGTGGTTCATTCACCTCTTAAGTTACTATGAACTACATAACTGTCATAACACATCCTACGAAGGACATATGGTTGATTTGACTGCTTTAAATTTTGAGATATTTTTTATACGAACTCAAGGACTATGATGGCACAAGTATTCAAATAATTTATGCAGCAACACACTGGCATGCAGCTAGTATCATACTCCCTCCGTTCCTAAATATAAGTCTTTTTAGAAGTTCCACTAGGAAACTACATACGGATGTATATAGACATACTTTAGAGTGTACATTCACTCATTTTGTTTCGTATATAGTCCACTAGTAAAATCTCTTAGAAGACTTATATTTAGGAACGGAGGGAGTACACAATAAGAGCAGTTCATACCAGCAAAAGAATTCAGGCATAACTCCAAAAAAAATGTACTACATCTCAAAAGCAAAACAAACAGAAGAACTCACCGGGCAAAATGATGCTCTCTCAAGATGATCACAACCATCAAGAATCACCACTTGAAGCTTAGGGCATGCAAGATTCAGGAATGTCATGGAACGGCAACCAGCAAGTGAGAGATTAACCAAGGAACTATTATTCAGTTCCACGACACTCAAACTCTGAGATGATCAGATGAGGAAAAATTATCAACAGGAATACACAGGCTGCAAGCATATTAATGTCCAAATGACACTACTTGACGGAATGGAATAATGTCACATCGTATCTATTAAAACGTTATATTTACTTAATTAAAAAATTATTCAAGCAGAGAGGTGGTGACTTCCATGTGTTGATTTATAAATGGCTAGAACATATGTTGCCTGTGCATGCATCATACCTCACAATTATCAAGAATTAATGACCTGAGCATGGGGCAGCCCCCTTCGTCACTGAAAACTTCGCAAATTTCATTTGTCAATGACTCGCAGTCACTAAGATCAACATCAATTAAATTGTGGCATTGCAATGATAAACTACATAAGCTCTCTTGTTTTTGAAGCACCAGTTTCTGCAGATAGTCACAACTTCAGCACTCCGTAATAGAAGAACATTGATTTAAATTAGTAAACATAACCATAAAACTGCAATGCATGAAACAAATGAACTAACCTTAAGAGCATTTGATGTTATTGTAACACAACGAAGTGCTGAACATCTGGAAACTTTTATGTAAGAAAGCACAGGGCTTCGTAGATTTAAATCAGCAAACCTAACATGGCAGATAACAGAATCATTTATTGAACAGGGAGAAAACTGTAAGAAAACATTGACAGTGAACAAATCCTATATACCTAAATAGTTCATCCCCACTACTTCAATTTTTATCAACATGCACACATGCCACCTCACCGCACACGTCATCTCATCACCCCCACTACTTGTATTTCTATCAACATGCATGGGAAATGCTATTATATTCTCGCTCAACATGCACACATGTCACCTCATTAATCCCACTACTGTTTCTTCGACGTGCATGAAAAATGCTACTTATATTCTACAAATCAAATACAAAAAATCATATGTATTTTCAATGTTCATTTTCAAATCTATATTCCAGACAACCAAATCTTACTAAAATATATTGCAACCAATTCCCGCAGCGACGCACAGGGTATCGTCTAGTACAATGAAAAGGCCATCCCACTCACTTGCGGAGGTGTACAAGACTAATATTCTTGAGATGTGGCAGATCCAAAGACACAGATGTCAACAGGCCACAATTATCAAGTTGCAACGCCTGGAATGATTGGGGAAAAAACCCCATTAGATATCAAGAAATATCTTACACATAGCAAGAACCAAAGGGAGACTGAATGTCTGAATCACTACCTCAAGTATACGACTAAAACATACTGCAGCCATTGAAGCAGATGTGATTCCCTCACAACTTGATAGTCTCAAGTCTACCAACATTGGAAGCTTTACCGACTTCAATGGAAACAAACAAAGAGAACAAGTGTCAGACATGGATGATATATGCAGTAAATAGTGGTAAGGATGATCTAACAGGCATAAATCAAAATCATAGGGTAGTGAACCTCGAATGAAATGTTGGGGCAGTTAGATGCATCAAGAACAGACACATTTTGACATGCATTAGCTATCTCACGCAATGTCTCATCAGTAACACATGAGCAGGATGACATATCCAGTGACGATAACAGTGGACATGCTGTCGCTGCTTGACGAATTGCAGTGTCAGAAAGCTTATGGCAGGACTGAAAATCCAATTCAAGCAACTGAGGGCAATTGAGTGATACATGAGCCATGCCAGTTCTCCTCAGAGACAGTATTCGAAGTTGGTGGCATCTGGATGGTAAAAGAGCATACATTAGTTCAGGAAACATACAAACCTAATTATACAGGAGAACTAATTGCACAAATAGCTATTACCTGATAGATACTCTGAGTGCACGACATTTCACAATTTGAAGTTCACGCAATCCATCATGATTAACAGTTACCTCTTGAATGCCACTACCAAGGGATGCATCACTGACTACTAAAGTATTCAACAATGGGCATTCAGTCAAAGCTTGAAAAAATGTTTCTCCCAGTTGTCCCTTGCCCATTATCAATGTCTTAAGATGCCTGAAAACCACCCAATTAGAAAAGAGAAAGGGGGGAGAGCATTACAGCAGCGAAGAAAGAAAATGACTGGTGGAAAACCTTAAGAATGTTATTGCTTCAATCACTAGGCTTTCTGCACTCAAGACACCAGACAAATTGAGATTTGTCACATTCTGATAACGGTGGCAAATGCTAACAACTGCAGAAGCAACATAATGATAAACCGCGTAAGCAACACAAGATAATTCAGTGGGATCACAAAGAACATCTGAAATGAACATTTTTTAAACTAGTTGCAACATGTAGCTTTCATAATGAGAAGGACGCAGTTTATAGTCAACAAGTTTCAAACAAGAAACAACAGACTTCTATCCAATAAATTTGTAAATAATTTCCAACAAACATGTGCTCCCAGGAGTCAAAACCATGTTTGTTCTCTTGATTATTTGTTTAAAACTTCACGTTATTTCGCCTCCCTTTATCCCCCACCCCATTCCCTGGACAGGAAAATTCTTTGCAATATATACGTACTTGCAATAATATGAATCAATGAAGCTAACGCTAAACCGTGACACTGGTGTACAACTATACATCCAATCAGGACCTCCCAACACTCGTCCAAAGGCTGAAAAGAGAGTGTTAATGTGACTTCACCATAAAAGAGGAAATTAGGAGTGATTACAGTTGCTGCGGATTATTTGTTTCATCTATATAGATTAATGTCAATGAGTTGCCTCAACTTCTATAGAAGTAGGTCCTAACAACTTCAGCTAAAGGACTGAACGCAATCTAATCTGATAAAATCTTGTGGGACACAATTTGATCTTACCATTATTAATTAGGTTAAAGGCCAGGCAATGCAACTAAAGCGAAAACCCAAAATAATTGTACTGTTATCATTGCCTTTGCTTGCATGCCACTAATGGCTCATTGCAATGGCAGTAGATGAGTAAGTCATCACTATCATGGATTACATATTACCCCCTCCTTACTTCACAGACATATGGATGTCCTAACGCACACATTATTCAAATGTATTTCAAACAGAAGTTACTATATAGAGTATGCACATGTCAATTGTATTCAGGCCGCATGCATTCAATAAATATATGAAAATAAGAAAATAGCATACAGTTCTGCAGGGATATTCTGGTGTTCTCAAACTTCAAATATTTCCAGAAATCCTCGTGTATACTAGCAGACTGCCACTGTTTGCAGGCAGCCCCTGCTCTACATAAATCCTTCTGGCATAAGAAGGAGAATATCTGTAATGGCAAATTGAAAAAACTTGGTCAAATTTGAACGAAGCAGTAGCAATATCTGCATACAGAGAACAATTAAAGAAACATAGAGGCACACCAGGTGCAAGAGATCATCAGATAGGTCCATCCTTATTTCAAGAACCTCTGCATTTGTTCCGCCTGATCTTTCTACATCACAGACACCATAATTGTTGGTCTCCCTTGGAATATCATTCCCACCATCATTTGAGATAAGCGACAAACCAAAATCCAATTCATTTTCTGGACCATGTAACAGCCTCAACTGGTCATGTTCAGCAAAAGAATGCAAATGTGGTGCTTCATATCCGAAGAAGGATGCATTAACACCAGAGCTTTCTCTGAAAAAAATGTAAGTACATAAGGATTACTAATCAAGAGAACCATAATTAATACATTTGCATAACTGATTAACAGGTTGAACAATTTTCTGGTAAGCCAATTAAACTCCAACAACAATCTAAGCAAATTCCCTGGGATCATTGTAAGCACTGTTTGTAAAGCGTCCCTAAAACGCCGCTAAAGCAACGCTTAAGCGTCAGAGTGCCCTCCAGGCTCAAAGTGTCCAGCTCGCTTTAGACATGTGTCTAAGGCGTCTGCCTTAGACACTAAAGCGTCTGAAGCGCCCGCTTAGGCGTCCTGATTGGTGCTTTAGTGCAGAGGACGCCTTAGACCTGCCAGGCAGGGGAACAGAGATTTTCGGCGGGAAAACTGGGCTCATATGTGAAACAGTTACAGGAGGGAAAAGAAAGAGAGAGAACCAAAACCAGAGCATGCAAATCGCCAGGCTTTCAGCTCTCTCCTCTCCTTCGGCAGCAGCTTCCTCCTCAGATCTGCACCAGCTTCCCCCTCTCCGGCCACAACTCCCCCCCCCCCCCCCTCCTGCCCCATCTTCTCCCCCTTCAACTCTCTTTGCTCTTTCTTCCATGCTCAGATCTGCACCAGCTTGTCATGCCTTTCCTGCTCTGTTATGTGTTATGCCATGCACAACTCCCCTGCTGTTAGGTGTTGTGCTGCCTCTCTTATAGTAGTTGGCTAGTTGCTTACCGCATAGTGGATGGATTAGAATAATGGCTACTGATGCATATGTGCTCACTGCTGGATTAGAATCAAAGTATGTATGTCTAATTAAATGGTACTCTATTCTACTGCCCATCAGGTTCAGAGTCTGTGTGTCGCCTCGCTTTATGCTTTAGCGCTTAAGCAGTGAGCACCCCCCTAGCGCCTCGCTTCGCTTTACCGCTTTACAACATTGATTGTAAGACAGAATTAGAACGTATCCACAAAATAGCTGTATGATGACACCCATCTGGTGTGCACCGAATGCAATACAGCAGATAGAAATGAAGTGAAATAACTAACTATTGGTCGCAACTTCTAGTTAAACACAAGTAGTAACCACATTAAGACACCTATAACCATCACAGCAGCAGCAAAAGGCAGACTAAAGCAAACATAATCAACTGATGCAGTCCATTATCTTCAAATACAATATCATCAACACTCATGAGAATCTAAGGTGGTCATTTTCCTTGTTAGTCTGATGTTTTAGAGAAGGAAACCATAAACCACAACACTATGCAAAACATGTAGAGGATGCTACTTGGAATAATCAAACTATCAGAAAAAGTATGCATTACAAATTGCAAAAACTATAATGATATCATATGAATTATAAAACACGAGTGGATATACTTTCAATCTGATTCGTCCAAAATATTTACCTTAATTCCATACGTATCCATCAAGTGTGATTAGACCAAAAAAAATCACTCCTATACTTATTGCCTCCTCATTATAATTAATGTCTCCTAATTAATCCCAAATTTCAATTACCACATCGAATCATATCGATAAAGCAGATGGGATACTTTCAATCTGAGTTGTCCAAAATCTTTAGCTCAATTCCATATTCCTCCATCCAGTGTGATTTATTAGAATCACCCCTCCCATCACTCATACACTTACTGCCTCCTTATTATAATCACAATAACAACAACAACAAAAACAAAGCCTTTAGTCCCAAATAACTTGGGGTAGGCTAGAGGTGAAACCCATAAGATCCCGCGACCAACTCATGGTTCAGGCACATGGATAGCAAGCTTCCACGCACCCCTGTCAATGGCTAGTTCTTGGTGATACTCCAGTCCTTCAGGTCTCTCTTTACGGACCCCTCTCATGTCAAGTTCGGTCCACCCCAACCTATTTTGACATTATCAGTGGAGGCCTGCGCTGAATATGCCCAAACCATCTCAGACAATGTTGGACAAGCTTCTCTTCAATCGATGCTACCCCAACTCTATCTCGTATATCATCACTCTGGACTCTGTCCTTCCTTGTGTGGACAGACTCCTTATTATAATTACTACTCCCTCCGTTCCTAAATATAAGACCTTTTAGAGATTGCACTATAAACTACATACGGATGTACATAGACATATTTTAGAGTATAGATTCACTCATTTTGCTCCGTATGTAGTCTCCTAATGGAATTCCTAAAAGGTCTTATATTTTGGAACGGAGGGAGTATCTCTCAATTAATCAGAATTTTTAATTACCAGTTTACCACATAAAAGGAAATGGTTGTTTCCTATGCTTCAAAGAAATGTCATTGCCGAAAAAATATCATACTTATTTTTCAGTTATGTACAGTGCTAAGAACCCCTGCAAATAAAGGTCAAATATAAGACAAAAAGATTGTGCTTGTAACTCTATGTTTGTTATACTCCCTACATTCACCTTTATAAGTCGTTTCAGACAACTGAAATTGAGCTGTTTTACACGTTGTCTGAAATGACTACAGCGCCTTACAAAAGTGAACAGAGGGAGTAGTTTTCTTCCCCCTCAGGAATAAACCTCAACAATACATGTACAAATAAGAAAATGTACTTGAGAACCAAGAAAAAATATCATATTTGATTTAGGTTCTTCAACTTGATCTGCCCTGGTACTGTAAGTAGTCAGAGAGAATACAAAAGATCTTGCAAGGACGCAGCACACAAAGAAATGGGTTAGTAATGCATAGAGGCAAGTAACTACTCCCTCCGTCCCAAATTCTTGTCTTACATTTGCCTAGATATAGTATTTAGATACATCCATTTCTCAACAAACCTAAGACAAAAAAATTAGGACGGAGGGAGTACCGATGAAACATAATTAGGAAAAAATAATAATGGAAGAAGAGTGTCATTTGGTTAATACGAGTTGCCGTATGCAAGATTAATTCTAGAGTTTCTCACAAATCATCTCAGAGATAGTCCCTTCTATGCAGTAAGTTAAATAGTGTTAGCTCTACAGAAGGATATATGTGCCAAGACAACCATAGGGGAACAGTCTGTCCACTGTAGCCAAAGATATTTGTTGCCCGTCTCAGCACTTCTAGTGAAAAGTACAAATATTAAATTATCTCTACCACACTCCCTGATTTTCCAGGGTGGCTTTGCGAAACCATACTGCATGAAAATGACATCAAGTGACAATCATTGCCTGCAAACAGGGCTAGTAGCAACAAGAAATCCACCAAACATATTTGTGAACAATCCACACAGCTGCAAGCCTGCAATGCAATAGAAAGAATAGCAGCCTTTGAGGAACTTACTCGCCAAAAGCAACCACTTTAGGACGTTTATTCTGCAGGTCCCGCTCTCCATCCTCACTCCCCTCCTCTTCCTCGACATTGTTGTGCTCCTCAGACTTGCCAGCGCCTCCTGCATCAGCGTTTGCGCCACCACCTCGCCACATGTCCCGGAACCTGAGTGGAGGGACAGGTGGTGAATCCCAAACGCTCTCAGCAGCACGCGAACTCCCGGCAGCGTCAGAGTCCCATGCCGGGAAGACCATCGACCATCTCAAGGCGGGTGCCGGCGGCGGTGCCGGCGCTGGCGGCAGATGCCAACCCCGGCGCCCCAGAGACAGTGCAAGCTCCAGCTCCTCCCGCGCTTCCTCGTCCATATCTTCACCCTGCCCGGTACCCTCGCCGCTTCCCTCCACGCCCTTCATCTTCCCCCCGTCCGCCATCGTCTCACACCACCGCACTAAATCCTAACCCTAGAACTACCCCCTCCGCTACCATCCTCGACCAACCTCCGGCGACCCAGACACCAGCCCGCCACGAACCACGAGCAAACACCAATGATTGCGGCCGACGCCTCGCCAAATTACACCGAATTTGGTCGGACCAGATTAGGGATGCTGGAGGGCGGCGGCTGACGCTCGATCCAGGAGGGAGACGCCAGCAGGGTAAGGAGCAAGGGTAAGCGGCGTCCGTACCAGAGCGGTGGCCTGAGGCTGCACGGATTGGGCGGATCTGCGCGCGGCGGAAACGGTGGTGAGCTGGAGGCCGCTGGCTCGCGAGTACTTCGGAAATGGGGGAGCGGAGGCGAGGGTGAGAGAGCGAGAGAGACAATGCCTGGGCCGTGGGAGTTGTAGGTTGCGGCCAACCTGCCCGATATTACCTCTGACAGGTGGGACATGGGGACAGGGGCCCGGTTGTCAGCCAGTCAAGTTTTTACTGGTTTTGCTCCTGTGTGGGCCTTGCATTTGCTTAACGCGTTTCTTTCTAGGGGATGCTTGTGCGGTCGGTTTACCATGACCGATGGGGCAGATAGTTCGGAGTTGCGGAGACGAGTGGATGTCATCGCTCTCACTTGTGGGACATGGATATTCGTGTCACTACAACACAAAAGATGTTGTGTTAGAGCATGGTTAGTAATATAACCAATCGGCTATAAAAAGTTATCATGTCATTTAAAACTAACTTGATTAATGCTTTATCCGTCGTAAAATTTGTATCTTAAATTTATCTATATATGAATGTATCTAGTCACATTTTAGTATTTACTAGCAAAAGGGTCCGTGCGTTGCAACGGAAGAAAAAATACCACACGCTTTTAATCTTTTTATAATTATTTTGATTTATTAAAATAATAAGGTAAATAACTAATGTAGTCAATCATGTCCTATTTTGTTGGGAAATCAACCCGTTTGTTGTTAATTCCACCATGATGAGAAATTGAGCGAAACAAGCAAAGCAAAACAAAGAGGCTATGTGAATTGATCAATGGACTGTTATCTTATTTCACTCATGGGGTAGAGAATGTGGGATCACATGACAAACTGAAAGTGGTGTTCCATTATCTGTCTCTACAATAATACAATCTTACATTCAATACATTCATTCAGCAGCAAACAAATCTCCACAAAACAAAATTTCTTGTCGGTGATTGGCACACGGTTGGAGGCATGGGGAGGGGATCTCACCAGATGATGAGTTCCTGCCGGAGGAGGGGATACGATGAGGGGAGCAAGGGTTAGGCTCCTCTATCTGGCCATAAGGAGTCGTCGTTGCCGCGTCATAACCTCGGAGTTCCCCGTGTGAGCCATGGAGGCCCGCCTCCACCTGCAAGTACTTCGCTCCGCCGCGCTGCCGCCGTTCTGCATCGAGCAGACGCATCATCCCCAGTCACTGTAGCCGTCGCGTTGATTTGATCCAGAAGTTGTGCTCGAGCGCCGAAACGGGGGCATCAAGCGGGCAGAGGTACGGCCGCGGAGGCGGGTGGGTTGAGATCGACAACAGTGGTGGTTGAGGTCGGTCGCGGCGGACGAGTGGTGTGGCAACGGCCAGGGTGGACCAGGGTCGACGCGATGCGCTCGAGCTCCGCAACAGGGGCAGTGAGCGAGGAGAGGTACGGCCGCGGAGGCGGGCGGATTGAGATCGGCAACGGTGGCGATTGAGGTCGGCCGCGGCGGCGAGTGGTGTGGCGGCGGCCTGGGCACAGGCCAGGGTGGCCCAGGGTCGACGGGAGGAGACGATGCGTACGGGTATAATTTTTGCAGCGAATCATTTTTTCCTTTTGCGTTGCAGATAAATGATGGAGCGTGGGTTGAATAACAAAAATTACAGATTTTTTTATAAAAATGCTACGGTGGGTTTTTCCGACGGAAGCAATAGCCGCTTTATTATTATGTATAGAAGATACATCCATTTGTAAACAAACCTAAGACAAGAATTTTGAAACGAAGAAAATAGTAAATTTTAAATATGTATTCTCTTTGTAAAGAAATATAATAGTGTTTAGATCACTACTCTAGTAATCTATAAGCGCTCTTATATTTCTTTACACAGAGAGTATTATTTTATTAATAGTTGGCCCACTTTATAACCTCATAAAGCTGTTGGAATTATGCCCTAGAGGCAATAATAAATATAGTTATTATTATAATTCCTGTATCAAGATAATCGTTTATTATCCATGCTATAATTGTATTGAATGAAGACTCATTTACATGTGTGGATACATAGACAAAACACCGTCCCTAGCAAGCCTCTAGTTGGCTAGCCAGTTGATCAAAGATAGTCAGTGTCTTCTGATTATGAACAAGGTATTGTTGCTTGATAACTGGATCACGTCATTAGGAGAATTACGTGATGGACTAGACCCAAACTAATAGACGTAGCATGTTGATCGTGTCATTTTGTTGCTACTGTTTTCAGCGTGTCAAGTATTTATTCCTATGACCATGAGATCATATAACTCACTGACACCGGAGGAATGCTTTGTGTGTATCAAACGTCGCAACGTAACTGGGTGACTATAAAGATGCTCTACAGGTATCTCCGAAAGTGTTAGTTGAGTTAGTATGGATCAAGACTGGGATTTGTCACTCCGTATGACGGAGAGGTATCTCGGGGCCCACTCGGTAATACAACATCACACACAAGCCTTGCAAGCAATGTAACTTAGTGTAAGTTGCGGGATCTTGTGTTACGGAACGAGTAAAGAGACTTGCCGGTAAACGAGATTGAAATAGGTATACGGATACTGACGATCGAATCTCGGGCAAGTAACATACCGAAGGACGAAGGAAATGATATACGGGATTATATGAATCCTTGGCACTGAGGTTCAGACGATAAGATCTTCGTAGAATATGTAGGATCCAATATGGGCATCCAGGTCCCGCTATTGGATATTGACCGAGGAGTCTCTCGGGTCATGTCTACATAGTTCTCGAACCCGCAGGGTCTGCACACTTAAGGTTCGACGTTGTTTTATGCGTATTTGAGTTATATGGTTGGTTACCGAATGTTGTTCGGAGTCCCGGATGAGATCACGGACGTCATGAGGGTTTCCGGAATGGTCCGGAAACGAAGATTGATATATAGGATGACCTCATTTGATTACCGGAAGGTTTTCGGAGTTACCGGGAATGTACCGGGAATGACGAATGGGTTCCGGGAGTTCACCGGGGGGCAACCCACCCCGGGGAAGCCCATAGGCCTTGAGGGTGGCGCACCAGCCCTTAGTGGGCTGGTGGGGCAGCCCAAAAGGGCCCTATGCGCCTAGGAAAGAAAATCAAAGAGAAAAGAAAAGAAAAAGGAGGTGAGAAGGGAAGGAAGGACTCCCACCCACCAAACCAAGTCCAACTCGGTTTGGGGGGGAGCCTTCCCCCTTGGACTCGGCCGACCCCCTTGGGGCTCCTTGAGCCCCAAGGCAAGGTCCCCTCCCTCCCACCTATATATACGGAGGTTTTAGGGCTGATTTGAGACGACTTTTCCACGGCAGCCCGACCACATACCTCCACGGTTTTTCCTCTAGATCGCATTTCTGCGGAGCTCGGGCGGAGCCCTGCTGAGACAAGGTCATCACCAACCTCCGGAGCGCCGTCACGCTGCCGGAGAACTCTTCTACCTCTCCGTCTCTCTTGCTGGATCAAGAAGGCCGAGATCATCGTCGAGCTGTACGTGTGCTAAACGCGGAGGTGCCGTACGTTCGGTACTAGATCGTGGGACTGATCGCGGGACTGTTCGCGGGGCGGATCGAGGGACGTGAGGACGTTCCACTACATCAACCGCGTTCACTAACGCTTCTGTTGTACGGTCTACAAGGGTACGTAGATCACTCATCCCCTCTCGTAGATGGACATCACCATGATAGGTCTTCGTGCGCGTAGGAAAATTTTTGTTTCCCATGCGACGTTCCCCAACAGTGGCATCATGAGCTAGGTTCATGCGTAGATGTCTTCTCGAGTAGAACACAAAAGTTTTTGTGGGCGGTGACGTGTGTTTTTCTGCCCTCCTTAGTCTTTTCTTGATTCCGCGGTATTGTTGGATTGAAGCGGCTTGGACCGACATTACTCGTACGCTTACGAGAGACTGGTTTCATCGCTACGAGTAACCCCGTTGCTCAAAGATGACTGGCAAGTGTCAGTTTCTCCAACTTTAGTTGAATCGGATTTGACCGAGGAGGTCCTTGGATGAGGTTAAATAGCAACTCATATATCTCCGTTGTGGTGTTTGCGTAAGTAAGATGCGATCCTACTAGATACCCATGGTCACCACGTAAAACATGCAACAACAAAATTAGAGGGCGTCTAACTTGTTTTTGCAGGGTATGCTTGTGATGTGATATGGCCAACGATGTGATGTGATATATTGGATGTATGAGATGATCATGTTGTAATAGAAAATATCG
Organism: Hordeum vulgare subsp. vulgare; assembly: GCF_904849725.1. Taxonomy (NCBI): domain Eukaryota; kingdom Viridiplantae; phylum Streptophyta; class Magnoliopsida; order Poales; family Poaceae; genus Hordeum; species Hordeum vulgare. Next base: position 229,649,478 of record NC_058518.1, on the reverse strand, counting down.
ACTTGCACGTCGATGGTACGGCAACCGGCAGGAGCCATAGGGTTGTCTTTATACTAACGTTTGTGCTTGCAGATGCGTTTACTATTTTGCTAGGATGTAGCTTTAGTAGTAATAGCATGAGTAGCACGACAACCCCGATGGCAACACGTTGATGGAGATCATGGTGTGGCGCCGGTGACAAGAAGATCGTGCCGGTGCTTTGGTGATGGAGATCAAGAAGCACGTGATGATGGCCATATCATGTCACTTATGAATTGCATGTGATGTTAATCCTTTTATGCACCTTATTTTGCTTAGAATGACGGTAGCATTATGAGGTGATCTCTCACTAAAATTTTAAGACGAAATTGTGTTCTCCCCGACTGTGCACCGTTGCTACAGTTCGTCGTTTCGAGACACCACGTGATGATCGGGTGTGATAGACTCAACGTTCACATACAACGGGTGCAAAACAGTTGCGCACGCGGAACACTCGGGTTAAGCTTGACGAGCCTAGCATGTGCAGACATGGCCTCGGAACACATGAGACCGAAAGGTCGATCATGAATCATATAGATGATATGATTAGCATAGGGATGCTTACCACTGAAACTATACTCAACTCACGTGATGATCGGACTTGAGCTAGTGTAAGTGGATCATGAACCACTCAAATGACTAGAGAGATGTAGTTTTTGAGTGGGAGTTTATCAAATAATTTGATTAAGTTAAACTCTAATTATCTTGAACATAGTCTAAGTCCACTTTGAATATATTTGTGTTGTAGATCATGGCTCACGCGACAGTCACCCTGAATTTTAATACGTTCCTAGAGAAAGCTAAGTTGAAAGATGATGGAAGCAACTTTGTAGACTGGGCTCGTAATCTTAAGCTAATCTTACAAGCTGGGAAGAAGGATTATGTCCTTAATGTTGCGCTAGGAGATGAACCACCCGCTACGGCTGATCAGGATGTTCAGAACGCTTGGTTAGCACGTAAGGAGGACTACTCAATAGTTCAATGTGCAGTATTGTATGGCTTAGAACCGGGACTTCAACATCGCTTTGAGCGTCATGGAGCATTTGAGATGTTCCAGGAGTTGAAGTTTATCTTTCAGAAGAACGCCCGGATCGAGAGGTATGAGACCTCCGATAAATTCTATGCTTGCAAGATGGAGGAGAACTTGTCTGTCAGTGAACATGTGCTCAAAATGTCTGGGTACTCAAACCGTCTAGCCGAGCTGGGGATTGAACTCCCGCAAGAGGCTATCACTGACAGAATCCTTCAATCACTGCCGCCAAGCTATAAAGGCTTTGTGTTGAACTACAACATGCAAGGGATGAACAAGTCACCCGGCGAGTTGTTTGCGATGCTGAAAGTCGCAGAGTCTGAACTCCGTAAAGAACATCAAGTGTTGATGGTGAATAAGACCACTATTTTCAAGAGAAGCGGCAAAGGCAAGAAGGGTAATTCGAAGAAGAGTCACCCGGCGAGTTGTTTGCGATGCTGAAAGTCGCAGAGTCTGAACTCCGTAAAGAACATCAAGTGTTGATGGTGAATAAGACCACTAGTTTCAAGAGAAACGTCAAAGGCAAGAAGGGTAATTCAAAGAAGAGTGGCAAGCCTGTTGCCAACCCGACGAAGAAACCCAAAGATGGACCTAAGCCTGAAATGGAGTGTTACTATTGCAAGGGTATGGGTCACTGGAAGCGCAATTGCCCCAAGTATCTGGCAGATAAGAAGGCGGCCAAAGAAAAATCAGGTATATTTGATATACATGTTATTGATGTGTACTTAACCGGCTCTCGTAGTAGTGTCTGGGTATTCGATACCGGTTCTGTTGCTCATATTTGCAACTCGAAACAGGAACTGCGGAATAGACGAAGGCTGGCGAAAGATGAAGTGACGATGCGCGTAGGAAATGGTTCCAAGGTTGATGCAATCGCCGTCGGCACAGTTTCATTTCAGCTACCATCAGGATTAGCGATGAACTTAAATCATTGTTATTTAGTGCCTGCGTTGAGCATGAACATTATATCTGGATCTTGTTTATTGCGAGATGGTTACTCTTTTAAGTCAGAGAATAATGGTTGTTCTATTTCTATGAGTAACATCTTTTATGGTCATGCACCTAATGTGAGAGGATTGTTCATATTGAATCTTGATAGCGATACGCATATACATAACATTGAGACCAAAAGAGTTAGAGTTAACAATGGTAGCGCCATATTTTTGTGGCACTGTCGATTAGGTCATATTGGTGTAAAGCGCATGAAGAAACTCCATGCTGATGGACTTTTGGAGTCACTTGACTTTGATTCACTTGACACGTGCGAACCATGCCTCATGGGCAAGATGACTTAGACTCCGTTCTCCAGAACTATGGAGCGTGCAAGTGACTTGTTGGAAATCATACATACCGATGTGTGTGGTCCGATGAGCGTAGAGGCGCGCGACGGATATCGTTATTTTCTCACCTTCACTGACGATTTGAGTAGATATGGTTATGTCTACTTGATGAAGCACAAGTCTGAAACATTTGAAAAGTTCAAGCAATTTCAGAGTGAAGTGGAAAATCATCGTAACAAGAAGATCAAGTTCCTATGGTCTGATCGTGGGGGTGAATATCTGAGTTTCGAGTTTGGTGCTCACTTAAGACAATGTGGAATTGTTTCACAGTTAACACCGCATGGAACACCACAGCGTAATAGGTGTGTCCGAACATCGTAATCGTACTTTATTAGAGATGGTGCGATCTATGATGTCTCTTACTGATTTGCCTTATCATTTTGGGGTTATGCATTAGAAACAGCTGCATTCACTTTAAATAGGGCACCATCAAAATCCGTTGAGACGACACCATACGAACTGTGGTATGGCAAAAGGCCAAAGTTGTCGTTTCTTAAAGTTTGGGGATGTGATGCTTATGTCAAAAAGCTTCAGCCTGAAAAGCTGGAACCCAAAGCGGAAAAGTGCGTCTTCATAGGTTACCCAAAAGAGACAGTTGGGTACACCTTCTATCTCAAATCCGAGGGCAAAGTGTTTGTTGCTAAAAACGAAGCTTTTCTCGAGAAGGACTTTCTCTCGAGAGAATTGAGTGGGAGGAAGATAGAACTTGACGAGGTTGTCGAACCTCTCATCCCTCTGGATGGTGGCGCAGGACAGGGGGAAACCTCTATTGTTGCGACGCCGGTTGAGGAGGAAGTTAATGATGATGATCATGAAACTCCGGTTCAAGTTTCTATCGAACCACGTAGGTCGACGAGACCACGTACTGCTCCACAGTGGTACGATAATCCCGTCTTATCAATCATGTTGTTAGACAACAATGAACCTGCAAATTATGAAGAAGCAATGGTGGGCCCAGATTCCAACAAATGGCTAGAAGCCATGAAGTCCGAGATAGGATCCATGTATGAGAACAAAGTGTGGACTTTGGAAGTACTACCTGAGGGCCGCAAGGCTATTCAGAACAAATGGATCTTTAAGAGGAAGACGGACGCTGACGGCAATGTGACCGTTTATAAAGCTCGACTTGTGGCAAAGGGTTTTTCACAAGTTCAAGGAGTTGACTACGATGAGACATTCTCACCCGTAGCGATGCTTAAGTCCGTCAGAATCATGTTAGCAATAGCTGCATTTTTCGATTATGAAATCTGGCAGATGGATGTCAAAACGGCGTTCCTTAACGGTTTCCTTAAGGAAGAGTTGTATATGATACAACCCAAAGGTTTTGTCGATCCTAAGAATGCTAACAAGGTGTGCAAGCTCCAGCGATCCATTTATGGACTGGTGCAAGCATCTCGGAGTTGGAACAAACGTTTTGATGAGGTGATCAAAGCATTTGGGTTTATACAAGTGGTTGGAGAATCTTGTATTTACAAGAAAGTGAGTGGGAGCTCTGTGGCGTTTCTAATATTATATGTGGATGACATATTGCTGATTGGAAACAAGGTGGAGTTTTTGGCGAGCATAAAGGATTACTTGAATAAAAGTTTCTCTATGAAGGACCTAGGAGAAGCTGCTTACATTCTAGGCATTAAGATCTATAGGGATAGATCAAAACGCCTGATAGGACTTTCACAAAGCACATACCTTGATAAAGTTTTGAAGAGGTTTAAAATGGAACAGTCCAAGAAAGGGTTCTTGCGAGTTTTACAAGGTACGAGATTGAGTAAGACTCAGTGCCCAGCAACTGATGAAGATAGAGAGCATATGCGCTCCGTCCCCTATGCTTCAGCCATAGGTTCTATCATGTATGCAATGCTGTGCACTAGACCGGATGTTAGCCTGGCCATAAGTATGGCGGGTAGGTTCCAGAGTAATCCAGGAGTGGATCACTGGACAGCGGTCAAGAATATCCTGAAGTACCTGAAAAGGACTAAGGAGATGTTTCTCGTGTATGGAGGTGACGAAGAGCTCGCCGTAAAAGGTTACGTCGATGCAAGCTTTGACACAGATCCGGACGACTCTAAGTCGCAAACCGGATACGTATTTATTCTTAATGGGGGTGCGGTAAGCTGGTGTAGTTCCAAGCAAAGCGTCGTAGCAGATTCTACATGTGAAGCGGAATACATGGCTGCCTCGGAGGCGGCTAAGGAGGGTGTCTGGATGAAGCAGTTCATGACGGATCTTGGAGTGGTGCCAAGCGCACTGAATCCAATAACCTTGTTCTGTGACAACACGGGTGCCATTGCCTTAGCAAAGGAACCACGGTTTCATAAGAAGACCAGACACATCAAACGACGCTTCAACCTCATCCGCGACTACGTCGAGGGAGAGGACGTAAATATATGCAAAGTGCACACGGATCTGAATGTAGCAGACCCGCTGACTAAACCTCTTCCACGGCCAAAGCATGATCAACACCAGAACTATATGGGTGTTAGATTTATTACAATGTAATTCACATGATGATGTGAGCGCTAGATTATTGACTCTAGTGGAAGTGGGAGACTGTTGGAATTATGCCCTAGAGGCAATAATAAATATAGTTATTATTATAATTCCTGTATCAAGATAATCGTTTATTATCCATGCTATAATTGTATTGAATGAAGACTCATTTACATGTGTGGATACATAGACAAAACACCGTCCCTAGCAAGCCTCTAGTTGGCTAGCCAATTGATCAAAGATAGTCAGTGTCTTCTGATTATGAACAAAGTGTTGTTGCTTGATAACTGGATCACGTCATTACGAGAATCACGTGATGGACTAGACCCAAACTAATAGACGTAGCATGTTGATCGTGTCATTTTGTTGCTACTGTTTTCAGCGTGTCAAGTATTTATTCCTATGACCATGAGATCATATAACTCACCGACACCGGAGGAATGCTTTGTGTGTATCAAACGTCGCAACATAACTGGGTGACTATAAAGATGCTCTACAGGTATCTCCGAAGGTGTTAGTTGAGTTAGTATGGATCAAGACTGGGATTTGTCACTCCGTGTGACGGAGAGGTATCTCGGGGCCCACTCGGTAATACAACATCACACACAAGCCTTGCAAGCAATGTAACTTAGTGTAAGTTGCGGGATCTTGTATTACAGAACGAGTAAAGAGACTTGCCGGTAAACGAGATTGAAATAGGTATACGGATACCGACGATCGAATCTCGGGCAAGTAACATACCGAAGGACAAAGGGAATGACATACGGGATTATACGAATCCTTGGCACTGAGGTTCAAACGATAAGATCTTTGTAGAATATGTAGGATCCAATATGGGCATCCAGGTCCCGCTGTTGGATATTGACCGAGGAGTCTCTCGGGTCATGTCTACATAGTTCTCGAACCCGCAGGGTCTGCACACTTAAGGTTCGACGTTGTTTTATGCGTATTTGAGTTATATGGTTGGTTACCGAATGTTGTTCGGAGTCCCGGATGAGATCACGGACGTCACGAGGGTTTCCGGAATGGTCCGGAAACGAAGATTGATATATAGGATGACCTCATTTGATTACCGGAAGGTTTTCGGAGTTACCGGGAATGTACCGGGAATGACGAATGGGTTCCGGGAGTTCACCGGAGGGGGGCAACCTACTCCGAGGAAGCCCATAGGTATTTGGGGGGGTCACACCAGCCCTTAGTGGGCTGGTGGGACAGCCCACCAATCCCCTATGCGCCAATAGAGAAAAAATCAAAGGAAAGAAAAAAAAAGGAAGAAGTGGGAAGGGGGAAGGACTCCCTCCCACCAAACCAAGTAGGACTCGGTTTGGGGGGGAGAGTCCTCCCCCCTGGCTCGGCCGACCCCTTGGGGATCCCTTGGACCCCAAGGCAAGGTCCCCCTCCCTCCTCCTATATATATGGGGCTTTTAGGGCAGATTTGAGACGACTTTCTAACGGCTGCCCGACCACATACCTCCATAGTTTTTCCTCTAGATCGCGTTTCTGCGGAGCTCGGGCGGAGCCCTGCTGAGACAAGATCACCACCAACCTCCGGAGCGCCGTCACGCTGCCGGAGAACTCTTCTACCTCTCCGTCTCTCTTGCTGGATCAAGAAGGCCGAGATCATCGTCGAGCTGTACGTGTGCTGAACGCGGAGGTGCCGTCCGTTCGGTACTAGATCGTGGGACTGATCGCGGGATTGTTCGCGGGGCGGATCGAGGGACGTGAGGACGTTCCACTACATCAACCGCGTTCTCTAACGCTTCTGCTGTACGGTCTACAAGGGCACGTAGATCACTCATCCCCTCTCGTAGATGGACATCACCATGATAGGTCTTTGTGCGCGTAGGAAATTTTTTGTTTCCCATGCGACGTTCCCCAACAGTGGTATCATGAGCTAGGTTCATGCGTAGATGTCTTCTCGAGTAGAACACAAAAGGTTTTGTGGGCGGTGATGTGCGTTTTGCTGCCCTCCTTAGTCTTTTCTTGATTCCGCGGTATTGTTGGATTGAAGCGGCTTGGACCGACATTACTCGTACGCTTACGAGAGACTGGTTTCATCGTTACGAGTAACCCCCTTTGCTCAAAGATGACTGGCAAGTGACGGTTTCTCCAACTTTAGTTGAATCGGATTTGACCGAGGAGGTCCTTGGATGAGGTTAAATAGCAACTCATATATCTCCCTTATGGTGTTTGCGTAAGTAAGATGCGATCCTACTAGATACCCTTGGTCACCACGTAAAACATGCAACAACAAAATTAGAGGACGTCTGACTTGTTTTTGCAGGGTATGACTGTGATGTGATATGGCCAACGATGTGATGTGATATATTGGATGTATGAGATGATCATGTTGTAATAGAAATATCGACTTGCACGTCGATGGTACGGCAACCGGCAGGAGCCATAGGGTTGTCTTTATACTAACATATGTGCTTGGAGATGCGTTTACTATTTTGCTAGGATGTAGCTTTAGTAGTGATAGCATGAGTAGCACGACAACCACGATGGCAACACGTTGATGGATGATCATGGTGTGGCGCCGGTGACAAGAAGATCGTGCCGGTGCTTTGGTGATGGAGATCAAGAAGCACGTGATGATGGCCATATCATGTCACTTATAAATTGCATGTGATGTTAATCCTTTTATGCACCTTATTTTGCTTAGAACGACGGTAGCATTATGAGGTGATCTCTCACTAAAATTTCAAGACGAAATTGTGTTCTCCCCGACTGTGCACCGTTGCTATAGTTCGTCGTTTCGAGACACCACGTGATGATCGGGTGTGATAGACTCAACGTTCACATACAACGGGTGCAAAACAGTTGCACACGCGGAACACTCGGGTTAAGCTTGACGAGCCTAGCATGTGCAGACATGGCCTCGGAACACATGAGACCGAAAGGTCGAGCATGAATCGTATAGTTGATATGATTAGCATAGAGATGCTTACCACTGAAACTATTCTCGACTCACGTGATGATCGGACTTGAGATAGTGGATTTGGATCATGTACCACTCAAATGACTAGAGAGATGTACTTTTTGAGTGGGAGTTCTTAAGTAATATGATTAATTGAACTAATTGTCATGAACATAGTCTAATGGTCTTTGCAAATTACGATGTAGCTTGCGCTATAGCTCTACTGTTTTATATGTTCCTAGAGAAAATTTAGTTGAAAGTTGATAGTAGCAAACTTTGCAGACTGAGTCTGTAAAACCGAGGATTGTCCTCGTTGCTGCACAGAAGGCTTATGTCCTTAATGCAGCACTCGGTGTGCTGCACCTCGAGCGTCGTCTGTGGATGCTGTGAACATCCGACATACACATTTCTGATGACTACACGATAGTTCAGTACAAAAATACTTAATGGCTTAGAAGCAAGGCGCCGAAAACGTTGCTAAACGTCACGGAACATAAGTGATGTTCTAAAGAGATGAAATTGTGATTTCATGCTTGTGCCCTTGTTAAGAGGTACGAGACCTCCGACAAGCTTCTTTGTCCACAAAGCACAGGAGAAAAGGCTCAATCGTTGAGCATGTGCTCAGATTGTCTGAGTACGACAATCGCTTGAATCAAGTGGGAGTTAATCTTCCAGATGAGATAGTAATAGTTCTCCAAAGTCACTGCCACCAAGCTGTGAGAGCTTCGTGATGAACTATAACATTTCAAGGATACACACAATGATCCTTGAGCGATTCGCGATGTTTGACACTGCGAAAGTAGAAATCAAGAAGGAGCATCAATAGTTGATGGTTTGTAAAACCACTAAGTTTCAAGAAAGGCAAGGGCTAGAAGGGATACTTCATGAAACGGCAAAACAGTTGCTGCACTAATGAAGAGACCCAAGATTAAACCCAAACCCGAGACTAAGTGCTTCTGTAATGCGGGGAACAGTCACTGAGGCGGAGCAACTCTAGATACTTGGTAGATAAGAAGGCTGGCAAAAGTCGAGAGAAGTGTATTTGATATACATGATGTTGATGTGTACTTTACTAGTACTCCTAGTAGCATGAGGGTATAAGGATACCGGTTCGGTTGCTAAGTGATTAGTAACACGAAATGAAAGCTACGGCATAAACGGAGACTGGCTAAAGGCGAGGTGACGATAAGTGTTGGAAGTGTTTCCAAGGTTGATATGATCAAACGTCGCACGCTCCCTCTACCATCGGGATTGGTGTTAAACCTAAATAATTGTTATTTGGTGCTTGCGTTAAGCATGAACATGATTGGATCGTGTTTATTGCAATACGATTATTCATTTAAGGAGAATAATGGTTACTCTATTTTCTTGAATATTCACCTTCAATGGTTTATTGAATCTCGATCGTAGTGTTACACATGTTCATGATATTGGTGCCAAAAGATACGAGGTAATGATGATAGTACCACTTACTTGTGGCACTGCCGCTTGAGTCATGTTAGTATAAATTGCATGAAGAGGCTCCATGCTGATGGATCTTTGTACTCACCTGATTTCGAATCACTAGTGACATGCAAATCATACCACATGAGCAAGGCCTTGTTTTCATTGAGATGAGATAAGATAGTAACTTGTTGGAAGTGATACATTTTGATGTATGCAGTCCAATGGGTGCTGAGGCACGTAGTGGATATCATTATGTTCTTACTTCACTGACGATTTGAGTAGGTACAGGAGTATTTACTTAATGAATCACAAGTCTGAAATGTTGAAAAGTTCAATTCCGTTTTAGAGTGAAGTTCGTCGTAACAAGAGGATAAACTGTCTACGATATGATCATGGAAATGAATATCTGAGTTACGAGTTTTGGTACGCAGTTAAGACAATGTGGAAATTGTTTCGCAGTTCATGCCACCTGGAACATCTTAGTGTGATGATGTGTCTAAACGTCATAGCCACACACTATTTGGTATGGTGCATACTATGATGTCTCTTATCGAATTACCACTGTCGTTTATGGGTTATGCATTAGAGACAACCACACTCACTTTAAATAGGGCACCGCGTATTTCCGTTGAGATGACACAGTATAGACTGAGGTTTAGAGAAATCTAAACTGTCGTTTCTTGAAAGTTTGGGGCTTCGACACTTATGTGAAAAAGTTTCAGTCTGATAAGCTCGAACCCAAAGCGGATAAATGCATCTTCATAGGATATCCAAAACAGTTGGGTACATCTCCTATCTCAGATCCGAAAGCAAAGTGTTTGTTTCTAGAAACGGATCCTTTCTCGAGGAAAGGTTTCTCTCGAAAGAATTGAGTGGGATGGTAGTAGAACTTCATGAGGTTATTGAACCATCAATTCAACCAGTGTGTAGCAGGGCGAAGGAAGTTGTTCATGTGGCGCCTACACCAATTGAAGTGGAAGCTGATGATGATGATCATTGAGCTTCGAATCTAGTTACTACAAACCTCGTAGGTCGACAAGGTCGCGTACTGCTGCAGAGTAGTACGGTAACCCTGTCTTGGAGGTCATGTTGTTGAGCAACAGTAAACCTACGAGTTATGGAGAAAGCGATGGTGGGCCCAGATTCCGACAAATGGCTGGAAGCCATGAAATCCGAGAGAGGATCCATGTGTGAAAACAAAGTGTAGACTTTGGTAGAACTACTTGATGGTCATAGGACTATTGAGTAAAAATGGATCTTTAAAAGAAGACAGACGATGATGGTGATAAGTCACTATTAAGAAAAGCTCGACTTGTTGCAAAGATGTTTTTCGACAAGATCAAACAGTTGACTATGATGAGACTTTCTCACTCGTAGCGATGCTAAAGGTCTGTTAGAATTATGTTAGTTGTTGATGCATTATTTATGAAATATTGCACGCAGGATGTCAAAACATTGTTTTCTCGACGGTTTCCTTGAGCAAACATTGTATGTGATACAACCAGAAGGTTTTGTCGATCCTAAAGATACTAGCAAGTATGCAAACTCCAGTGATCCTTCAATGGACTGGTGCAAGCATCTCGGAGTTGGAATATACACTTTGATGAGATGATCAAAGATTTTGGGTTTGTACAAGGTTTATGAGAAACTTGTATTTCCAAAGAAGTGAGTGGGAGCACTATAGAATTTCTGATAGGTATATGTGGTTGACATATTGTGGATCAGAAGTAATGTAGAATTTCTGTAAAGCATACAAGGTTGTTTGAAAGAAGTTTTCAAAGGAGTACCTGGATTACGCTACTTGAACGTTGAGCATCAAAGATCTATGGAGATAGATCGAAAGCGCTTAATAGAAGTTTCAACAAGATGCATGCCTTGACAAGTTTTTGAAAGAGTTCAAAATAGACCAGCAAAGAAGGAGTTCTTGGTTGCGTTGTGAGGTGTGAATTTGAGTAAGACTAAAAACCCGACCACGGCAAAATAAAGAGAATAGACGAAGGTCGTCTTCTATGCCTTAGCCGTAGAATCTAAAGTATGCCATGCTGTGTACCGCACCTGATGTGTGCCTTGACTCAAAGTCTGTTGAGAGGTACAGAGAGTGATCCATGATTGAATCACTAGCAGCGGTCAAAAAAATTTATCCTTAGTAACAAATGGACTAAGGAATTTTTCTCGATTATGGAGGTGGTTAAAGAGTTTGTCGTAAAGGGTTACGTCAATGCAAGCTTTGACACTAATCCGGATAACTATGAGTAGTGAAACGGATTCGTATAGTAGAGTAGATATTTGGAGCATTTCCGAATAGCACGTAGTAGCAGCATCTATAAGATGACATAAAGATTTGTAAAGAACGCACGAATCTGAAAGTTTCAGAACCGTTGACTAAAACCTCTCTCACGAGCAAGACGTGATCAGACCCCATAACTATATGGGCGTTGGATTCGTTGGAATCACATGGTGATGTGAACTAGATTATTGACTCTAGTGCAAGTGGGAGACTGTTGGAAATATGCCCTAGAGGCAATAATAAATTAGTTATTATTATATTTCTTAGTTCATGATAATCGTTTATTATCCATGCTATAATTGTATTGATTGGAAACACAATACTTGTTTGGATACATAGACAAAACACTGTCCCTAGTAAGCCTCTAGTTGACTAGCTCGTTGATCAAAGATGGTCAAGGTTTCCTGGCCATAGGAAACTGTTGTCACTTGATAACGGGATCACATCATTGGGAGAATCATGTGATGGACTAGACCCAAACTAATAGACGTAGCATGTTGATCGTGTCATTTTGTTGCTACTGTTTTCTGCGTGTCAAGTATTTGTTCCTATGACCATGAGATCATATAACTCACTGACACCGGAGGAATGCTTTGTGTGTATCAAACGTCGCAACGTAACTGGGTGACTATAAAGATGCTCTACAGGTATCTCCGAAGGTGTTAGTTGAGTTAGTATGGATCAAGACTGGGATTTGTCACTCCGTATGACGGAGAGGTATCTCGGGGCCCACTCGGTAATACAACATCACACACAAGCCTTGCAAGCAATGTAACTTAGTGTAAGTTGCGGGATCTTGTATTACGGAACGAGTAAAGAGACTTGCCGGTAAACGAGATTGAAATAGGTATGCGGATACCGACGATCGAATCTCGGGCAAGTAACATACCGAAGGACAAAGGGAATGACATACGGGATTATACGAATCCTTGGCACTGAGGTTCAAACGATAAGATCTTCGTAGAATATGTAGGATCCAATATGGGCATCCAGGTCCCGCTGTTGGATATTGACCGAGGAGTCTCTCGGGTCATGTCTACATAGTTCTCGAACCCGCAGGGTCTGCACACTTAAGGTTCGACGTTGTTTTATGCGTATTTGAGTTATATGGTTGGTTACCGAATGTTGTTCAGAGTCCCGGATGAGATCACGGACGTCACGAGGGTTTCCGGAATGGTCCGGAAACGAAGATTGATATATAGGATGACCTCATTTGATTACCGGAAGGTTTTCGGAGTTACCGGGAATGTACCGGGAATGACGAATGGGTTCCGAGAGTTCACCGGAGGGGGGCAACCTACTCCGGGGAAGCCCATAGGTATTTGGGGGGGTCACACCAGCCCTTAGTGGGCTGGTGGGACAGCCCACCAATCCCCTATGCGCCAAGAGAGAAAAAATCAAAGGAAAGAAAAAAAAGGAAGAAGTGGGAAGGGGGAAGGACTCCCTCCCACCAAACCAAGTAGGACTCGGTTTGGGGGGGAGAGTCCTCCCCCCTGGCTCGGCCGACCCCTTGGGGATCCCTTGGACCCCAAGGCAAGGTCCCCCTCCCTCCTCCTATATATATGGGGCTTTTAGGGCAGATTTGAGACGACTTTCTCACGGCTGCCCGACCACATACCTCCATAGTTTTTCCTCTAGATCGCGTTTCTGCGGAGCTCGGGCGGAGCCCTGCTGAGACAAGATCACCACCAACCTATGGAGCGCCGTCACGCTGCCGGAGAACTCTTCTACCTCTCCGTCTCTCTTGCTGGATCAAGAAGGCCGAGATCATCGTCGAGCTGTACGTGTGCTGAACGCGGAGGTGCCGTCCGTTCGGTACTAGATCGTGGGACTGATCGCGGGATTGTTCGCGGGGCGGATCGAGGGACGTGAGGACGTTCCACTACATCAACCGCGTTCTCTAACGCTTCTGCTGTACGGTCTACAAGGGTACGTAGATCACTCATCCCCTCTCGTAGATGGACATCACCATGATAGGTCTTCGTGCGCGTAGGAAAATTTTTGTTTCCCATGCGACGTTCCCCAACATGGTGATCATCAAGCATCGGATCAAGTTACCACAAGCCTCGTAGGTTGACAAGGTCGCATACTACTACAGAGTGGTACGGTAACCCTGTCTTGGAGGTCATGTTGTTGAGCAACAGTGAACCTACGAGTTATGGAGAAAGCGATGGTGGGCCCAGATTCCGACAAATGGCTGGAAGCCGTGAAATCCGAGAGAGGATCCATGGATGAAAACAAAGTGTAGACTTTGGAAGAATTACTTGATGGTCATAGGACTATTGAGTAAAGATGGATCTTTAAAGGAAAACAGACGATGATGGTGAAAAGTCACTATTAAGAAAAGCTCGACTTGTCGCAAAGATGTTTTCGACAAGATCAAACAGTTGACTATGATGAGACTTTCTCACTCGTAGCGATGCTAAAGGTCTGTTAGAATTATGTTAGTTGTTGATGCATTATTTATGAAATATTGCACGTAGGATGTCAAAACATTGTTTCCTCGACGGTTTCCTTGAGAAAACATTGTATGTGATACAACCAGGAGGTTTTGTCGATCCTAAAGATACTAGCAAGTATGCAAGCTCCAGCGATCCTTCAATGGACTGGTGCAAGCATCTCGGAGTTGGAATATATATACTTTGATGAGATGATCAAAGATTTTGGGTTTGTACAAGGTTTATGAGAAACTTGTATTTCCAAAGAAATGAGTGGGAGCACTATAGAATTTCTGATAAGTATATGTGGTTGACATATTGTGGATCAGAAGTGATGTAGAATTTCTGTAAAGCATACAAGGTTGTTTGAAAGGAGTTTTTCAAAGGAATACCTAGATTGCGCTACTTGAACGTTGAGCATCAAAGATCTATGGAGATAGATCGAAAGCGCTTAATAGAAGTTTCAACAAGATGCATGACTTGACAAGTTTTTGAAGGAGTTCAAAATAGATCAGTAAGGAAGGAGTTCTTGGTTGCGTTGTAAGGTGTGAATTTGAGTAGGACTCAAAACCCGACCACGGCAGAATAAAGAGAATAGACGAAGGTCGTCTTCTATGCCTTAGCCATAGAATCTAAAGTATGCCATGCTGTGTACCGCACCTGATGTGTGCCTTGACTCAAAGTCTGTTGAGAGGTACAGAGAGTGATCCATGATTGAATCACTAGCAGCGGTCAAAATTTATCCTTAGTAACAGATGGACTAAGGAATTTTTCTCGATTATGGAGGTGGTTAAAGAGTTCTTCGTAAAGGGTTACGTCGATGCAAGCTTTGACACTAATCCGAACAACTATGAGTAGTGAAACGGATTCATATAGTAGAGTAGATATTTGGAGCATTTCCGAATAGCACGTAGTAGCAGCATCTATAAGATGACATAAAGATTTGTAAAGAACGCACGGATCTGAAAGTTTCAGAACCGTTGACTAAAACCTCTCTCACGACCAAGACGTGATCAGACCCCATAACTATATGGGTGTTGGATTCGTTGGAATCACATGGTGATGTGAACTAGATTATTGACTCTAGTGCAAGTGGGAGACTGTTGGAAATATGCCCTAGAGGCAATAATAAATTAGTTATTATTATATTTCTTAGTTCATGATAATCGTTTATTATCCATGCTATAATTGTATTGAATGAAGACTCATTTACATGTGTGGATACATAGACATAACACCGTCCCTAGCAAGCCTCTAGTTGGCTAGCCAGTTGATCGATGATAGTCAGTGTCTTCTGATTATGAACAAGGTGTTGTTTCTTGATAACTGGATCACGTCATTAGGAGAATCACGTGATGGACTAGACCCAAACTAATAGACGTAGCATGTTGATCGTGTCATTTTGTTGCTACTGTTTTCTACGTGTCAAGTATTTATTCCTATGACCATGAGATCATATAACTCACTGACACCGGAGGAATGCTTTGTGTGTATCAAACATCGCAACGTAACTGGGTGACTATAAAGATGCTCTACAGGTATCTCCGAAGGTGTTAGTTGAGTTAGTATGGATCAAGACTGGGATTTGTCACTCCGTGTGACGGAGAGGTATCTCGGGGCCCACTCGGTAATACAACATCACACACAAGCCTTGCAAGCAATGTGACTTAGCGTAAGTTGCGGGATCTTGTATTACGGAACGAGTAAAGAGACTTGCCGGTAAACGAGATTGAAATAGGTATGCGGATACTGACGATCGAATCTCGGGCAAGTAACATACCGAAGGACAAAGGGAATGACATACGGGATCATACAAATCCTTGGCACTGAGGTTCAAACGATAAGATCTTCATAGAATATGTAGGATCCAATATGGGCATACAGGTCCCGCTATTGGATATTGACCGAGGAGTCTCTCGGGTCATGTCTACATAGTTCTCGAACTCGCAGGGTCTGCACACTTAAGGTTCGACGTTGTTTTATGCGTATTTGAGTTATATGGTTGGTTACCGAATGTTGTTCGGAGTCCCGGATGAGATCACGGACGTCACGAGGGTTTCCGGAATGGTCCGGAAACGAAGATTGATATATAGGATGACCTCATTTGATTACCGGAAGGTTTTCGGAGTTACCGGGAATGTACCGGGAATGACGAATGGGTTCCGGGAGTTCACCGGGGGGGGCAACCCACCCCGGGGAAGCCCATAGGCCATAAGGGTGGCGCACCAGCCCTTAGTGGGCTGGTGGGACAGCCCAAAAGGGCCCTATGCGCCAAGGATAAGAAATCAAAGGAAAAAGAAAAAAAAGGGAGGAGGTGGGAAGGGAGGGGGACTCCCTCCCACCAAACCTAGTCCAACTCGGTTTGGGGGGGAGAGTCCTCCCCCTTGGCTCGGCCGACCCCTTGAGGGTCCTTGGACCCCAAGGCAAGGCCCCCCTCCCTCCCACCTATATATACGGAGGTTTCAGGGCTGATTTGAGGCGACTTTTCCACGGCAGCCCGACCACATACCTCCACGGTTTTTCCTCTAGATCGCGTTTTTGCGGAGCTCGGGCGGAGCCCTGTTGAGACAAGGTCATCACCAACCTCCGGAGCGCCGTCACGCTGCCGGAGAACTCTTCTACCTCTCCGTCTCTCTTGCTGGATCAAGAAGGCCGAGATCATCGTCGAGCTGTACGTGTGCTGAACACGGAGGTGCCGTCCGTTCGGTACTAGATCGTGGGACTGATCGCGGGATTGTTCGCGGGGCGGATCGAGGGACGTGAGGACGTTCCACTACATCAACCGCGTTCTCTAACGCTTCTGCTATACGGTCTACAAGGGTACGTAGATCACTCATCCCCTCTCGTAGATGGACATCACCATGATAGGTCTTCGTGCGCGTAGGAAATTTTTTGTTTCCCATGCGACGTTCCCCAACAGAGTATATGTACAAGAGGTTACAGATATTGCTAGTTAGGAATCACAAGTCGATCCTAACCCAGCCCCCACTCCATGCATGCAATGCTACTCCTCGATCATACGTATTTCTCCAGATACTCCTACCATTTTCCAGTTCGTGAGATCATCAAATATGAGATTGACCGTGCTTCGTTCGTTTCGACCGTTGTCTCGCCAAACACTCTATGTCGGTGCACTAGAGACTGGGGTCTCCTGTGCCCCAGACTTGTGCACGGGCACCAGCAGCACTCTTGGCGGCAGTACACTAAGGAGGACCGACGGGAAGATACCTCAGGCTCGCCTAGACCACACCCCACCAAAGGTGTGAACATCCAGCCCATGCTACAAGGCCCCGACAAGCCCTCCTTGCCAGGAAGACCGACAAGGCCCCGGCAAGCCCTCCTTGCCGGGAAGATCCACAAGGCCCCGGCAAACTCTCCTTGGCGGGAAGACGTCCACGGCCCCGGCAAGCCCTCCTTGTCGGGAAGACGGGCTAGGCCGCAAGCAAGGACACCAGGCCGGCATGCTCCCTTCGCCCGCCAGGTGTGCCTCCTGTCACAGTGCCACCGACCGCCACGGCTCCAGCGCATCCCTCATGCGCCAGCACAAAGCCCAGGTGTCAATACACCTGGGTACGTGTCGAAGCCACCTTGATGTTGGTCAGGGGGCTGACAAGGCATTTACTGCCCCTAACACCGCAGTAGATAGATAAGCAGTGAACCCAGTTCACTATGCAGCTCGTGAGCACACTATTGGTGACCCCTTTGCCTATAAAACGAGGCCCAAAGCTCATTTCTAAGGGTTGGACCTTTTGGGGTTTAGACTCTTTGATCACCAGCTAATTATTGTAGCAAATAACCCTACAGTAAGCACCCAATACAAACAAAGCAGGAGTAAGTTTTACGCACCAAGCGGCCCGAACGTGGGTAAATAACTTTGTCGGTGCTGATCGCTAGTTCCGCTCTTGGCGCCACCTCTCTCCCTCCGTTGAACGATTAAGGGATCCTTAGAGTTTCCCATAGGTGTCGTTTTCCCAACAAGTTTGGCGCGCCAGGTAGGGGGAGACGTTGTTGGGCCTCCAAGTGCAGAGGTTTGTAGGACAGTAGCAATTTTCCGTCAAGTGGGTGACCTAAGGTTTATCAATCCGTGGGAGGCGTAGGATGAAGATGGTCTCTCTCAAGCAACCCTCCAAACAAATAACAAAGAGTCTCTTGTGTCCCCAACACACCCAATACAATGGTAAATTATATAGCCGCACTAGTTCGGCGAAGAGATGGTGATACAAGTGCAATATGGATGGTAGATATAGGTTTTTGTAATCTGAAACTACAAAAACAGCAAGGTATCTAATAGTAAAAGCGAGCACGAACGGTATTGCAATGCGTGGAAACAAGGCCTAGGGTTCATACTTTCACTAGTGAAGTTCTCTCAACAATGATAACATAATTGGATCATATAACTAGCCCTCAACATGCAACAAAAGAGTCACTCCAAAGTCACTAATAGCGGAGAACAAACGAAGAGATTATTGTCGGGTATGAAACCACCACAAAGTTATTGATATGTCCATTTTGCAGCATGCTTTTATGTTGATATTTATCGCTTTTTAGGCTATTATTTCACTTCACGGTACAATACTTATGCCTTTTCTCTCTTATTTTGCAAGGTTTACATGAAGAGGAAGAATGCCGACAGCTAGAATTCTGGCCTGAAATTGGAGCAAGTTTGAGATACCTATTCTGTGCAACTCCAAATGCCGTAAAAATCAACGAGGATTTTTTTCAGGATTTATAAAAAATATTGGGCCGAAGAAGTGCCAGAGGGGTGCCAGCAGGTGGCCACAAGCATGCTAGGCGCGGCCACCCCCCCTCGCCGCGCCTAGGGGGCTTGTGGGCACCTAGCTACCCCTCTAGCCCCCTCTTCTGCTATATGAAGGGTTTCGTCCGAAAAAATAATGAGGAGGAGGCTTTTTCGAGGATTTGCCACCGCCACGAGGCATAACTTGAGCAGAACCAATCTAGAGCTCCGGCAGGACGATCCTGCTGGGGAAACTTCCCTCCCGGAGGGGGAAATCGTCGCCATCGTCATCACCAACACTCCTCTCATCGGAAGGGACTCTTCACCATCAACATCTTCATCAGCACCATCTCATCTCCAAACCCTAGTTCATCACTTATAACCAATCTCCGTCTCGCGACTCCGATTGGTACTTGTAAGGTTGCTAGTAGTGTTAATTACTCTTTGTAGTTGATGCTAGTTGGATTATTTGGTGGAAGAGTTTATGTTCAGATCCTTGATGCTACTCATTACCTCTCTGGTCATGAATATGATTATGCTTTGTGAGTAGTTACTTTTGTTCCCGAGGACATGGGATAAGTCATGCTAATATTAGTCATGTGAATTTGGTATTCGTTCGATACTTTGATGTGGTGTATGTTGTTTTTCCTCTATTGGTGTTATGTCAACGTCGACTACATAACACTTCACCATTATTTGGGCCTAGAGGAAGGCGTTGGGAAGTAGTAAGTAGATGATGGGTTGCTAGAGTGACAGAAGCTTAAACCCTAGTTTATGCGTTACTTCGTAAGGGGCTGATTTGGATCTAGTGGTTTAATGCTATGGTTAGACTTTGTCTTAATTCTTCTTTCGTAGTTGCAGATGCTTGCGAGAGGGGTTAATGATAAGTGGGATGCTTGTCCAAGTAAGGATGGTACCCAAGCGCTAGCCCACCCACATATCAAACTATCAAAGTAACGAACGTGAATCATATGAACATGACGAAAACTAGCATGACAGAAATTCCCGTGTGTCCTCGGGAGCGTTTTTCCTCCTATAAGACTTTGTCCAGGCTTGTCCCTTGCAACAAAAGGGATTGGTCCACTTTCCTGCATCGTTGCTACTTTTGTTACTTGTTGCTTGCTATGAATCATCTCAACACACAACTACTTGTTACCGATAATTTCAGTGCTTGCAGATTTTACCTTGCTGAAAACCACTTGACAGATTCTTATGCTCCTCGTTGGGTTCGACACTCTTACTTATCGAAAGGACTACGATAGATCCCCTATACTTGTGGGTCATCAAGACTCTTTTCTGGCGCCGTTGCCGGGGAGTGAAGCGCCTTTGGTAAGTGGAAATTGGTAAGGAAACATTCATATAGTTTGCTGAAATTTATTGTCACTTGTCACTATGGATACTAATCCTTTGAGGGGCTTGTTCGGGGTATCTTCACCTCAAACGGAAGCACAAAGAGTTGCTCCTCAACCTGCTTCACCTACTGAAAATATTTGCTTTGAATTTCCTTCGGGTATGCTTGAGAAACTGTTGACTAATCCTTTTACACGAGATGGAACATCACATCTAGACTTGCATCTAATCCATGTAGACGAAGTTTGTGGTTTATTTAAGCTTGCAGGTTTACCCGAGGATGAGGTCAAGAATAAGGTCTTTCCTTCATCTTTGAAGGATAATACGTTGACATGGTATAGGCTATGTGATGATACTGGATCATGGGACTACAATCGGTTGAAATTGGAATTTCATCAAAAGTTTTATCCTATGCATTTAGTACATCGTGATCGAAGTTATATTTATAATTTTTGGCCTCGTGACAGAGAAAGCATCACTCAAGCTTGGGGGAGGCTTAAATCAATGTTATATTCATGCCCCAACCATGAGCTCTCGAGAGAAATTATCATTCCTAACTTCTATGCTCGTCTTTCTCATGATGATCGCACCACGCTTGACACTTCTTGTACCGGTTCTTTTATGAAGAGAGATATTGACTTCAGATGGAATTTATTGGAGAGAATTAAACGCAACTCTGAAGATTGGGAGCTTGAAGAAGGTAAGGAGTCAGGTATGAATTTCAAGTTTGTTTGCGTTAAATCCTTTGTTGAAACAAATACTTTTTGTGATTTTAGCGCTAAGTATGGACTTGACTCTGAGATAGTAGCTTCAGTGTGTGAATCATTTGCTGCTCATATTGATCTCCCCAAAGAGAAGTGGTTTAAATATCATCCTCCCTTAGAATTCAATGTAGTTAAAACCAATCCAATTGAAGAGAAAGTCATTGCCTATAATGATCCTATTGTTTCGAGTGCTTACATTGAGAAACCACCTTTCCCTGTTAGGATAAAGGATCATTCTAAAGATTCAACTGTGATACGTAGAGGCTACATTAGAACACCTACACCCACTGAGCAAATTAGAGTTGAACCTAGCATTGCTATTATCAAAGATCTTCTGTCCGACGATGTTGAGGGACATGATATTCACTTCTGTGAAGATGCTGCTAGAATTGCTAAACCTCACGCTAGAGACAAACATAGGCCTGTTGTTGGCACGCCTGTTGTTTCTGTTAAGATAGGAGGTCATTGTTATCATGGTTTATGTGACGTGGGTGCTAGTGTTAGTGCAATACCTCAATCCTTATATGATGAAATTAAAGACGAGATTGCACCTGTCGAGATAGAACCCATTGATGTCACTATTCAGCTTGCCAATAGAGATATTATGTGCCCCGTGGGAATTGTTAGGGATGTTGAAGTCTTGTGTGGTAAAATGAAGTATATTGCTGATTTCCTCGTTCTTGCTACCACCCAAGATAGCTTTTGTCCCATCATATTTGGCAGACCTTTTCTCAATACTGTCAATGATCATATTGACTGTGAGAAGCAAACTGTCACTGTTGGCTTTGAAGGTGTGTCACACGAGTTCAGTTTCTCCAAGTTTGCTAGACAACCTCATGAAAAAGAGTTGCCCGGTAAGGATGAAACTATTGCCTTAGCTTCTATTGGCGTGCCTCCGACTGATCCCTTAGAGGAATACTTGCTTGAGCATGAAAATGATATGCATATGGATGAAAGGGATGAGATTGATAGAGTTGTCTTAGAACAATATCCTATCCTTAAGAATAATCTGCCTGTTGAACTGCTTGGGGATCCACCCCCACCAAAGGGTGATCCTTTGTTCGAGCTTAAACAGTTGCCTGATACTCTTAAGTATGCTTATCTTGATGAAAAAGAGATATATCCTGTTATTATTAGTGGTAGCCTCTCAGAGCATGAAGAAAAGAAGTTACTAAAAACTCAGAGAAAGCACCGTACTGCTATTGGATATACTCTTGATGATCTTAAGGGCATTAGTCCCACTCTATGCCAGCACAAAATCAAAACTGATCTTGATTCCAAACCAGTTGCTGATCGTCAAAGGAGATTGAATCCTAAGATGAACGAGGTAGTAAGAAAAGAAATACTAAAGCTCCTGGAAGCGGGTATTATCTATCCTGTTGCTCATAGCGATTGGGTGAGTCCGGTGCATTGCGTCCCTAAGAAGGGAGGCATTACCATTTTCCCTAATGATAAGGATGAATTGATCCCACACAGGATTATTACTCGCTATAGGATGGTGATCGATTTTAGGAAATTGAATAAAGCCACTAGGAAAGATCATTACCCTTTACCTTTTATCGACCAAATGCTAGAAAGACTGTATAAACACACACACATCTGCTTTCTAGACGGTTATTCTGGTTTCTCCCAAATACCAGTTCCACAATCTGATCAGGAGAAAACCACTTTCACCTGCCCTTTCGGTACCTTTGCTTATAGGCGTATGCATTTTGGCTTATGTAATGCACCTGCCACCTTTCAAAGATGTATGATGGCTATATTCTCTAACTTTTATGAAAAGATTGTTGAGGTTTTCATGGATGACTTCTCCGTTTACGGGTCTTCCTTTGATGATTGCCTCAGCAACCTTGATCAAGTCTTACAGAGATGTAAAGACACCAATCTTGCCTTGAATTGGGAGAAGTGCCACTTTATGGTTAATGAAGGCATCGTCTTAGGACATAAAATTTCTGAAAGAGGTATCGAAGTCGATAAGGCTGAGGTTGATGCAATCGAGAAAATGCCATACCCCACAGATATCAAAGGTATAAGAAGTTTCCTTGGTCATGCTGGTTTCTATAGACGGTTCATTAAATACTTCTCTAAGATTTCTAGGCATCTTACCAATCTCTTGCAAAAGGATATTCCTTTTGTTTTTGACGATGATTGTGAGGAAGCCTTCGAAATACTTAAGAAGGCTTTGATAACTGCACATATTGTTCAACCACCTGATTGGAACCTACCTTTTGAGATCATGTGTGATGCTAGCGATTATGTTGATGGTGTTGTCCTAGGGCAAAGAGTTGACAAGAAGTCGAATGTTATTCACTATGCTAGTAAAACTCTAGACAGTGCCTAGAGAAACTATGCCACTACGGAAAAGGAATTTTTAACAGTCGTGTTTGCATGTGAAAAGTTCAGGTCATACATAGTTGATTCCAAAGTCACTATTCACACTGATCATGCTGCTATTAAGTACCTCATGGAGAAGAAGGACGCTAAACCTAGACTTATGAGATGGGTTCTCTTGCTAAAAGAGTTTGATTTGCACGTTGTCGACAGAAAGGGTGCTGATAACCCAGTAGCAGATAACTTGTCTAGGTTAGAGAACGTTCTTGATGACCCACAACCTATTGATGATAGCTGTCCCGATGAGAAACTGAATGTCATCAATACTTCATGTAGTGCATTGTGGTATTCTGATTATGCAAACTATATTGTTGCTAAATATATACCACCTAGTTTCACATACCAGTAAAAGAAGAAATTCTTCTTTGACTTGAGACATTACTTTTGGGATGATCCTCACCTTTATAAGGAAGGAGTAGATGGTGTTATTAGACGTTGTGTACCTGAACATGAACAGGGACAGATCTTACAGAAGTGTCACTCCGAGGCCTACGGAGGACACCATGCGGGAGATAGAACTGCACACAAGGTATTGCAATCAGGTTTCTATTGGCCCACTCTCTTTAAGGATGCCCGTAAGTTTGTCTTGTCTTGTGACGAATGTCAAAGAATAGGTAATATCGGTAAACGTTAGGAAATGCCTATGAACTATTCACTTGTCATTGAACCATTTTATGCCTCGGGCTTTGATTATATGGGACCTTTTCCAAAATCCAACGGGTATACTAATATCCTAGTTGCTGTTGATTACGTCACTAAGTGGGTAGAAGCTATCCCCACTAGTAGTGTTGATCACAACACTTCTATCAGGATGCTTAAAGAAGTTATTTTCCCTAGATTTGGAGTCCCTAGATATCTAATGACCGACGGTGGTTCACACTTCATTCATGGTGCTTTCCGTAAAACGCTTGCCAAGTACGATGTCAACCATAGAATTGCGTCTCCCTATCACCCTCAGTCCAGTGGTCAAGTAGAGCTAAGCAATACAGAGATTAAACTAATTTTGCAAAAGACTATTAACAGGTCTAGAAAGAATTGGTCTAAAAAGCTCGATGATGCACTGTGGGCTTATAGTATTGCTTATAAGAATCCCATGGGCATGTCTCCGTACAAAATGGTGTACGGTAAAGCATGTCATTTACCTCTTGATCTAGAGCATAAAGCTTATTGGGCAATCAAAGAGCTCAACTTTTATTTCAAACTTGCTGGTGAGAAGAGGTTATTTGACATTAGCTCGCTTGATGAATGGAGAACTCAGGCATATGAGAATGCCAAGTTGTTCAAAGAAAAGGTTAAGAGGTGGCATGATAAGAGGATACAAAAGCGTGAGTTCAATGTAGGTGATTATGTCTTGCTATATAATTCTTGTTTAAATTTTTTTGCACGCAAGCTTCTCTCTAAATGGGAAGGTCCCTATATTGTTGAGGAAGTATATCGTTCGAGTGCTATCAAGATCAACAACACGGAAGGTAATTGTCCGAGAGTGGTAAATGGGCAGAGAATCAAGCATTATATCTCAGGTACTCCCATAAATGTTGAAAGCAATATTATCAATACCATAACTCCGGAAGAATACCTAAGGGATATTTATGAGCCTGCTTCAGACTCCGAAAACGAGGAGGTATGTGATTCGGTAAGAAAACAAACTCCAAAACTTTTCCAGTAGGATTTTTTTCTCCGTTTTGGATTATTTGAAAAAATACAAAAATTGGAAGTAGTCCGGAAAGCGCGCGAGGAGGCGACAAGCCTGCCAGGCGCGGGCCCACCCCCTGGCTGCGCCTGGGGGGCTTGTGGCCACCTCGTGTGCCTCCCGGACTCCATTTTCGTGCGGGGTACTCCTTCTGGTATGGAAAAAGTCAATATATATATTCTCCCGTGAGGTTTGTGTTCGAAATATGCCCTAGAGGCAATAATAAAATGGTTATTATCATATTTCCTTGTTCATGATAATCGTCTATTGTTCATGCTATAATTGTATTAACAGGAAACAGTAATACATGTGTGAATAAATAGATCACAATGTGTCCCTAGCAAGCCTCTAGTTGGCTAGCTCGTTAGTCAATAGATGATCATGGTTTCCTGGTCATGGGCATTAGATGTCATTGATAACGGGATCACATCATTGGGAAAATGATGTGATGGACAAGATCCAATCCTAAGCGTAGCACTAGATCGTATTGTTCATATGCTAAAGCTTTTCTAATGTCAAGTGTCTTTTCCTTCGACCGTGAGATTGTGCAACTCCCGGATACCGTAGGAGTGCTTTGGGTGTATCAAACGTCACAACGTAACTAGGTGACTATAAAGGTGCACTACGGGTACCTATGAAAGTGTCTATTGGGTTGGTACGAATCGAGATCGGGATTTGTCACTCCGTGTGACGGAGAGGTATCTCTGGGCCCACTTGGTAGAACATCATCGTGAGCTCAATGTGACTAAGGAGTTAGTCACACGATGACGTGCTATGGAACGAGTAAAGAGACTTACCGGTAACGAGATTGAACAAGGTATAGGTATACCGATGATCGAATCTCGGGCAAGTTCTATACCGACAGACAAAGGGAATTGTATACGGGATTGATTGAATCCTTGACATCGTGGTTCATCCGATGAGATCATCATGGAGCAAGTGGGAGCCACCATGGGTATCCAGACCCCGCTGATAGTTATTGGCTGGAGAGGTGTCTCGGTCATGTCTACCTGTCTCCCGAACCCGTAGGGTCTACACACTTAAGGTTCGATGACGCTAGGGTTATAGGGAATTGTTATACGAGGTTATCGAAAGTTGTTCGGAGCCCCGGATGAGATCTCGGACGTCACGAGGAGCTCCGTAATGGTCCGGAGGTAAAGATTGATATATAGGATGGATGGTTTCGGGCACTGGAAGTGTTTCGGGCGTCACCGGTAACGTACCGGGACCACCGGGACCAACGGAGGTGGCCCCGGGGGTCCACCGGAAGGGGGCAACGACCCCGGGAAGCTAGATGGGCCAAGTGCGGGAGGGAACCAGTCCCTAGGTGGGCTGGTGCGCCCCCCCACTCAGCCCATGGCGCAAGAAGAAGGGAGAGGGGGGGGGGGAACCCTAGCGCAGGTGGGCCTAAGGCCCACCAGAAGGGTGCGCCACCCCTCCTCCCCCCTTGGCCGCTGCACCTCCCCCCATCTAGGGCTGCCGCCCCTCCCAGGAGAGGGAAACCCTCAAGGGGGCGCAACCCCTCCCTCCCCCTATATATAGTGGGCACGTTTGGCCTTTTGGAGACACAGTTTTCCCTCTCCCTCGGCGCAGCCCTGCTCTTCTTTCTCCTCCTCTCTGCCGGTGCTTGGCGAAGCCCTGCTGGGAGACCTCGTCTCTCCATCGACACCATGCTGTCGTGCTGCTGGAGATCTTCCCCAACCTCTCCCTCCTCCTTGCTGGATCAAGGTGCAGGAGACGTCACCAGGCTGCACGTGTGTTGAACGCGGAGGTGCCGTGGTTCAACACTAGATCGGAATCACACCGCAATTTGAATCACCGCGAGTACGACTCCATCAACCGCGTTCTAGCAACGCTTCCGCTTAGTGATCTTCAAAGGTATGGAGATGCACTCACCCCTCTCTCGTTGCTGGTCTCTCCATAGGAAAATCTGAATATGCGTAGGATTTTTTTTGAATTTATGCTACGTTACCCAACAATGGCTTCCGAGCCAGGTTTTCTATGCGTAGATTCTATGCGCGAGTAGAACACAAAAGGTTGTGGGCGATGATTTGTCAATTGCTTGCTGCTGCTAGTCTTATTCTTCTTCGGCGGTATTGTGGGATGAAGCGGCCTGGAGAGACCTTACACGTACGCTTACGTGAGACTGGTTCCACCGACAGACATGCACACCGTGCATAAAGGTGGCTAGCGGGTGTCTGTCTCTCCCACTCTAGTCGAATTGGATTTGATGAAAAGGGTCCTTATGAAGGGTAAATAGCTTTGGCATATCATCATTGTGGCTGTCACGTACGTAAGAAAGCGTTCTTGCTAGAAACCCAAATCAGCCACGTAAAACTTGCGACAACAATTAGAGGACGTCTAACTTGTTTTTGTAGGGTTTGACATGTGATGTGATATGGCCAAAGTTGTGATGTTGCATGTATGATGTATGAGATGATCATGTTATTGTAATAGGTTTCACGACTTGCATGTCGATGAGTATGACAACTGGCAGGAGCCATAGGAGTTGTCTTAATTTATTGTATGAGATGCAACGCCATGTGCTTACTACTTTTACTTCATTGCTAAAGGTTAGCTATAGTAGTAGTGATAGTAGTAGTTGGCGTGACGACTTCACGGAGACACGATGATGGAGATCATGGTGTCACGCCGGTGATAATGATGATCATGCGATGCCTGAAGATGGAGATCGAAAGAGCAAAGATGATAATGGCCATATCATGTCACTATATGATTGCATTGTGATGTTTATCGTGTTTTTCATCTTATTGCTTAGAACGACAATAGCATAATAAGATGATCCCTCTTGAAATTTCGAGAACGTATTCCCCTAAGTGTGCACCGTTGCGAAGGATCGTTGTCTCGAAGCACCACGTGATGATCGGGTGTGATAGATTCTAACGTTCGCATACAACGAGTGTAAGCCAGATTTACACACGCGAAACACCTAGGTTGACTCGACGAGCTTAGCATGTACAGACATGGCCTCGAATACAAGAGACTGAAAGGTCGAACATGAGTTGTATGATTGAATACGATCAGCATGAAGTTGCTCACCATGGTGACTAGTCCGTCTCACGTGATGATCGGACACGGGTTAGTCAACATGGATCATGTATCACTTAGATGACTAGAGGGATGTCGATTCAAGTGGGAGTTCATACTTAATTTGATTAAATGAACTTAATTGTCATGAACTTAGTCTAAAAGTTGTCTTTATAAATATTGTAGATGGCCAACGTCAACCTCAATTTCAACGCATTCCTAGAGAAAAACAAGCTGAAAGATGATGGTAGCAACTATGCGGACTGGGTTCGCAACTTGAAGCTCATCCTTGAAGCAGCTAAAAAGGCTTATGTCCTTGATGCGCCGCTAGGTGAACCTCCCGCTCCCGCAGCAGCCCAGGACATTATGAACGTATGGTAAACGCGGAGTGATGACTACTCTCTGGTTAGGTGTGGCATGTTATACAGTTTAGAAACGGGGCTCCAAAGGCGTTTTGAGAAACACGGTGCATATGAGATGTTCCAAGAGCTGAAGCTAGTTTTTCAAGCTCCTGCCCGTGTCGAGAGATATGAAGTCTCCGACAAGTTCTTTAGCTGTAAGATGGAGGAGAACAGTTCTGTCAGTGAGCACATACTCAAAATGTCTGGTTACACGGTCGTCTCACTTCACTTGGAGTCGAACTTCCGGATGATGCTATAATTGACATAATCCTCCAGTCTCTCCTGCCAAGCTACAAATGTTTTGTGCTGAACTACAACATGCAAGGGATGGAGAAGACCATTCCCGAGTTGTACTCGATGCTCAAGTATGCAGAAGTAGAAATCAAGAAAGAGCATCAAGTGTTGATGGTCAACAAGACCACTAGTTTCAAGAAAGGCAAGGGTAAGAAGAACTTCAAGAAAGACAGCAAAGCCGTTGCTGCGCCCGGTAAGCCAGATGCCGGGAAGAAAAAAAAGAATGGACCCAAGCCTGAGACTGAGTGCTTCTATTGCAAGGGAAAAGGCCACTGGAAGCGGAACTGCCCCAAATACTTAGCGGACAAAAAGGCCCGCAACGTTAAAGGTATATGTGATATACATGTTATTGACGTGTACCTTACCAGCGCTCGTAGTAGCTCCTGGGTATTTGATACCGGTGATGTTGCTCACATTTGCAACTCAAAGCAGGAACTGCGGAATAAGCGGAGGCTGGTCAAGGACGAGGTGATGATGCGCGTCGGGAATGGCTCCAAGGTCGATGTGATCGCCGTCGGCACGCTACCTCTACATCTACCGTCGGGATTAGTTTTAAACCTTAATAATTGTTATTTAGTACCAACTTTGAGCATGAATATTGTATCAGGGTCTTGCTTAATGCGAGATGGCTACTCATTTAAGTCAGAGAATAATGGTTGTTCTATTTATATGAGTGATATGCTTTATGGTCATGCTGCGCTGGTGAATGGTTTATTCTTGATGAATCTCGATTGTGATGTTACGCATATTCATAATGTGAGTACCAAAAGATGTAAATTTGATAATGATAGTCCCACATACTTGTGGCACTGCCGCCTTGGTCATATCGGGGTTAAGCGCATGAAGAAGCTCCATACTGATGGACTATTAGAGTCTCTTGACTTTGAATCATTTTACACATGCGAACCGTGCCTCATGGGCAAGATGACTAAGACTCCATTCTTAGGAATAATGGAGAGAGCAACCGACTTATTGGAAATAATACATACTGATGTGTGTGGTCCAATGAACGTTGAAGCTTGCGGTGGACATTGTTATATTCTTACTCTCACTTATGATTTGAGTAGGTATGGGTATATCTACTTGATGAAGCACAAATCTGAGACGTTTGAAAAGTTCAAGGAATTTCAGAGTGAGGTTGAGAATCAACGTGACAGAAAAATTAAATGTCTACGATCTGATCGTGGAGGAGAATATTTGAGTCATGAGTTTGGCACACACCTAAGGAAGTGTGGAATCGTTTCACAACTGACGCCGCCTGGCACACCGCAACGCAACGGAGTGTCTGAACGTCGTAATCGCACTTTATTAGATATGGTACGATCTATGATGTCTCTTACCGACTTACCGCTATCATTTTGGGGATACACATTAGAAACTGCAACATTCACTTTAAATAGGGCACCGTCTAAATCCGTTGAGACAACACCGTATGAACTATGGTTTGGCAAGAAACCTAAGTTGTCGTTTCTTAAAGTTTGGGGCTACGACGCTTATGTGAAGAAACTTCAACCAGAAAAGCTCGAACCCAAAGCGGAGAAATGCGTATTCATAGGATACCCTAAGGAAACTATTGGGTATACCTTCTATCTTAGATCCGAAGGTAAGACCTTTGTTGCCAAGAACGGATCCTTTCTAGAGAAAGAGTTTCTCTCGAAAGAAGTAAGTGGGAGGAAGGTAGAACTTGATGAGGTAATTACACCCCCTCTCGAACAGGATAGTAGCGCAACACGGGAAGTTGTTCATGTGGCACCTACACCAACTGAAGAGGAAGTTAATGATAATGATCATCAAGCTTCGGATCAGTTTACTACTGAACCGCGAAGGTTCACAAGGGCACGCTCCGCACCAGAGTGGTACGGCAACCGTGTGATGGAAATCATGTTGTTAGACAACGGTGAACCTTCGAACTATGAAGAAGCGATGGCGGGCCCGGATTCCAACAAATGGCTTGAAGCTATGAAATCCGAGATAGGATCCATGTATGAGAACAAAGTATGGACTTTGGTGGACTTGCCCGATGACCGGCGAGCCATAGAAAATAAATGGATCTTCAAGAAGAAGACTGATGCAAACGGTAATGTAACCATTTATAAAGCTCGACTTGTCGCAAAGGGTTTTCGACAAATTCAAGGAATTGACTACGAAGAGACTTTCTCACCCGTAGCGAAGCTGAAATCAGTGCGAATCATGTTAGCAATTGCCGCCTTTTATGATTATGAAATTGGCAGATGGATGTCAAAATAGCGTTCCTTAACGGGAACCTTAAGGAAGAGTTGTATATGATGCAACCAGAAGGTTTTGTCGACCCTAAGGGTGCTAACAAAGTGAGCAAGCTCCAGCGCTCCATCAAAGGATTCATCGCGTTTTACGATATAGAGGCGCTGCCACCTCCTATTCTTCATCTGGAGGGTAGAACTGGAGTCCGTTCTGGGCTCCGAAGAGGGGAGATCGTCGCCATCGTCATCATCAACCTTCCTTCATCGCCAATTCCATGATGCTCTTCACCGTTCGTGAGTAATCTCATCGTAGGCTTGCTGGACGGTGATGGGTTGGATGAGATCTCTCATGTAATCGAGTTAGGTTGACGGGGATTGATCCCTAGTATCCACTATGTTCTGAGATTGATGTTGCTACTACTTTGCCATGCTTAATGCTTGTCACTAGGGCCTGAGTGCCATGATTTCAGATCTGAACCTATTATGTTGTCGCCAATATATGTGTGTTTTAGATCCTATCTTGCAAGTTGTAGTCACCTACTATGTGTTATGACCCGGCAACCCCGGAGTGACAATAGCCGGAACCAATCCCGGAGATGACCATAGTATGAGGAGTTCATGTATTCACCAAGTGTTAATGCGTTGGTCCGGTTCTTTATTAAAAGGAGAACCTTAATATCCCATAGTTTCAATTAGGACCCCGCTGCCACGGAAGGGATGGACAATAGATGTCATGCAAGTTATTTTCCCTAAGCACGTATGACTACATACGGAATACATGCCTACATTAGATTGACGAACGGGAGCTAGTTACTTATCTCTCCGTGTTATAACTGTTACATGATGAATCACATCCGGCACAATCATCCATCACCGATCCAATGCCTACGAGTCTTGTACTACTGGTCCTTGCTATGTTGCTTTGCTGCTACTGCTGTCACTTCTGCTACTGTTACTCTGTTGCTACTGCTGTTACTTGTCTGCTACTGGTTAATGTTGCTACTACTGCTATCACCCTACTTTGCTACTGATACTTTGCTGCAGACACTAAATCTTTTAGGTGTGATTGAATTGACAACTCAACTGCTAATACTTGAGAATATTCTTCCGGTTCCCCTTGAGTCGAATCAATAAATTTGGGTTGAATACTGTACCCTTGAAAACTGTTGCGATCCCCTATACTTGTGGGTTATCAAGACTATTTTCTGGCACCGTTGCCGGGGAAGCACAACTATATTCTTTGAGTCACTTGGGATTTACGTCTGCTGGTCACTATGAGGAATCCAATAGATCCAAGAACTAAAGTCTTGCCCTCAACTACGAGGACAGGTAAGGAACTGCCATCTAGCTCTACACTTGATTCACCTTCAGTTATGAGTAAGTTTGTGACATCACCTCCTGCTAGAAATCTTGATATGTCGCCTGTGCTTGATGATGCTACTTCTGCTGCCCATGATGCTTATGATGATGCTATGCTTGATACTGCTTTGCCTGATGATGTTATGCTTGATGCTGCTTTGCCACTAGGTGCATTCCTTGATGCACAAATTGCTAGAGTTGCTGCTAGATGTGATGGTACTTCTGAAACTGCTGATACTATTGAAGTAGAACCTGCTACTTTGCATACTAGAACTAGCTCTCCTAGAAATGAATTGCGTGATATGCCTGAGCGTTATGTTATGGAAGGAGAGATAGCTGAGGATTTTCTTGCGTGTAAGGATAGCTATGATGTTGAGAAATTACTGCTCAAATGGAAAGAAAAATCTCTGAACGCTAGGATGAAATACGATCCGAAGTTTGCTACTTCACCTATCTTTGTGACCGATAAGGATCCGTCGACCCTGAGTTAATCACTCTGGTCGAATCTGATCCTTTACACGGTTATGAGTCTGAAACGGTTGTAGCCCATCTTACTAAACTACACGATATAGCCACCCTATTCACTAGTGAGGAAAAGATCCGCCACTACTATATCCTCAAGCTATTTCCTTTCTCGCTAAAGGATGATGCTAAGAATTGGTTCACTTCTCTTGCTCCTGGTTGTGTGCGTAGCCTCCAGGATATGGTCTACTACTTCTCTGAAAAATATTTCCCTGCCCATAAGAAGCAAGCTGCCTTGCAGGAAATATACAACTTTGCTCAAGCTGAAGAAGAGAGTCCCCCACAAGCTTGGGGAGGCCCGTTCAGCTACTGAATGCTTTGCCTGATCACCCTCTTGAGAAGAATGAAATACTTGATATCTTCTATAATGGACTTATTGATGCTTCCAAAGACCACCTAGATAGTTGTGCTGGTTGTGTTTTTAGGGAACGAACCGTTGAACAAGCTGAGATCCTATTGAATAGCATCTTGTGCAATGAGAATGCTTGGACTATTCCCGAACCACCTCCTAAGCCAACTCCGAAGAAAATAGGTATTCTATTCCTCAGTCCTGAAGATATGCAAGAAGCTAAGAAAACTATGCGAGAGAAAGGCATTAAATCTGAAGATGTCAAACATCTACCACCTATAGAAGAGATCCATGGTCTTGATAACCCGATACACGTAGTAGAAGTAAATTTTCTTCGTAGATTCAATGAGAGTGATATTCATTTTGATAAACCTGCTAGCTTATGCATGGATGAATTTGATAACTTTGTTGCCAAACAACAAAGCTTCAATGATTATGTTAGCAGACAATTGGAACATAATGCTCGTATGCTTAGTCATTTAATGCTTGTGTGGACAGAAATGCCAATGATCTTAAGCTTCTGAGTAAACATGCCTCTATGATTACTACTCAGGTAGAACAAGTACTTAAAGCTCAGAATGACTTTCTCAATGAGTTGAATGACAATTCCGTTAGAGTCGTCACTAGAGGCGGTAGAATGACTCAGGAACCTTTGTATCCTGAGGGTCATCCTAAGAGAATTGAACAATATTCTCAAGGAGTTAGCATTGATGCACCTTGTCATCCTAGAAAGAAGAAGAAAGATGATAGGAACTTGCACGCTAGCAACCCTGATGCTGCTACACCTGAGAGTCCAAACGATGCCTCTGTTTCTGATGCTGAAACACAATCTGGTGATGAACATGAGCCTAATGATAATATCAATAGTGATGTTCATGATGATGCTCAACCTAGAAATGAAAAGGATGTGGAGATTGAACCTGTTGATCCTGATAACCCACAACCTAAGAATAGAAGATATGATAAGAATGACTTCGCTGCTACGAAGCATGATAAAGAAAGGGAACCATGGGTTCAGAAACCTATGCCCTTTCCTCCCAAACCATCCAAGAAAAAGGATGCTGAGGATTTTGAGCGATTTGTTGAAATGATTAGTCCTGTCTTTCTGCAAATGTGTTTAACACATATGCTCAAAATGTATCCGTATGCTAAGTACATGAAGGATATTGTGACTAATAAGAGGAGGATACCTGAGGTTGAGATTTCCACCATGCTTGCTAATAACACCTTCAAGGGTGGAACTCCTAAGAAACTAGGTGATCCCGGTGTGCCCACTATACCTTGCTCCATTAAAGGTAACTACGTTAGAACTGCTTTATGCGACCTTGGAGCCGGTGTTAGTGTTATGCCTCTCTCTCTTTATCATAGACTTGAACTGGATAAGTTGACACCCACTGAAATCTCTCTGCAAATGGCCGACAAATCAACTGCTTTCCCTATCGGCATTTGCGAGGATGTGCCTGTTGTTGTTGCTAATGTCACTATCTTAACAAATTTTGTTATTTTGGATATTCCCGAGGACGATGCCATGGCGGTTATCCTTGGGAGACCCTTTCTTAACACTGCAGGGGCTGTTATAGATTGCAACAAAGGCGACGTCACTTTCCATGTCAACGGTAATGAGCATACGGTGCACTTTTGATGACCCACAAGTATAGGGGATCAATCGTAGTCCTTTCGATAAGTGAAAGTGTCAAACCCAACGAGGAGCAGAAGGATCTGAAAAGTGGTTTTCAGCAAGGTAAAATTTGCAAGCACTGAAGTTATCGGTAACAAGTCGTTGTGTGGTGAGATGATTCGTAGCAAGCAACAAGTAACAAAAGTAGCAACAGTGCAGAAAAGTGGCCCAATCCCTTTTGTAGCAAGGGACAAGCCTGGTCAAAGTCTTATAGGAGGAAAAACGCTCCCAAGGACACATGGGAATTTCTGTCATGCTAGTTTTCATCATGTTCATATGATTCGTGTTCGTTACTTTGATAGTTTGATATGTGGGTGGACCGGCGCTTGGGTACTGCCCTTACTTGGACAAGCATCCCACTTATGATTAACCCCTCTTGCAAGCATCCGCAACTACAAAAGAAGAATTAATACAAAGTCTAACCATAGCATTTAACTAGTGGATCCAAATCAACCCCTTACGAAGCAACGCATAAACTAGGGTTTAAGCTTCTGTCACTCTAGCAACCCATCATCTACTTACTACTTCCCAATGCCTTCCTCTAGGCCCAAATAATGGTGAAGTGTTATGTAGTCAACGTTCACATAACACCACTAGAGGAAAAACAACATACAACATATCAAATTACCGAACGAATAACAAATTCACATGACTACTATTAGCATGACTTATCCCATGCCCTCAGGAACAAAAGTAACTACTCACAAAGCATAATCATATTCATGACCAGAGAGGTAATGAGTAGCATCAAGGATATGAACATAAACTCTTCCACCAAGTAATCCAACTAGCATCAACTACAAAGAGTAATCAACACTACTAACCTTACAAGTACCAATCGGAGTCGCGAGACGGAGATTGGTTACAAGTGATGAAATAGGGTTTGGAGATGAGATGGTGCTGATGAAGATGTTGTTGGTGACTAGTCCCCTCCGATGAGAGGAGTGTTGGTGATGACCATGGCGATGATTTCCCCCTCCGGGAGGGAAGTTTCCCCGGCAGGATCGTCCTGCCGGAGCTCTAGATTGGTTCTGCTCAAGTTCCGCCTCGTGGTGGCGGCGAATCCATGAAAAAGCTCCTCCCTCTTCATGTAAACCTTGCAAAATAAGAGAGAAAAGGCATAAGAATTGTACCGTGAAGTGAAATAACAGCCAAAGAAGCGATAAATATCAACATGAAAACATGATGCAAAATGGACGTATCAACTCCCCCAAGCTTAGATCTCGCTTGTCCTCAAGCGAAAGCCTAGTTCAATAAATATGTCCACATGTTTAGGGAGAGAGGTGTCGACAAAACAAGATACGAACATGCATGCATCATGATCAAGACCAGAACATCAATACCAACATATAATCTCTCATGCTAAAGTGGTAATTCCTTCACAGAGTAAAGCATGGATCAAGAACCTTACCGAGAAGTAACAACCGATAGCCTTTAGTCATTGAAGCAATTGCAATTTATCACAACATCAGAAAGAGTCAAATAAGAGCTTGTAAAGCAAATCCACATACTCAATCATTCTTTCATTTTCTACAATTGCTACAACTCACGTGGTACTCATGAGATCAAAGTTTCAGCTCGACACAAAGAAAGCTAGGGGCTTATAGTTTTGCCTCCCAACTGCTTACCTCAAGAGTAATGTCAATGATAACAATTCTTGAATACTTACCTCCAAGTTGACATATGAATATAGATCTTTCCCAAGCATATGACGTTAGCCAAGATAAAGGCGAGATAAGGAATTGGTGAAGACCACCATGATTCTTTCAAGGGCAAAAAGTAAAGGTACAAGATAGACCCTTCGCAGAGGGAAGCAGAGGTTGTCATGCGCTTTTGAGGTTTGGATGCGTGTCCTCTTAGTGCGGAGGAACGTCACTTTATATTGCCCCCTGTGATAAAGAACTTTATTATGCAGTCTGTCGCTTTTATGTCTTCCTAATCACAGGTTCGTACAAAGCTTATTTTCCACACACTAATAGATCATACATATTAGAGAGCAATTTTGGTTCCTTGCACCGATGCCAACTTACTTGAGGGATCTTATTCAATCCATAGGTAGGTATGGTGGACTCACATGTCAAAACTGGGTTGATGGTTTATGGATGCACAAGTAGTATCTCTACTTGGTGTGGGAGTTTTGGCTAATGTGAGGTGGAAGCAATCGTCACATGCTAAGGGATCTCTAATCATATAACATTGTTCGGAACCAAGCAAACATAATTCATTATGTTATCTTCCTTGTCCAACATCTACTTCTAGGCATGTAATAGTTTAGTGAGTGTTCACAATCATAGACGGTGTCAGAGATGATATATTTATATGTGAACCTCTCCTTCTTTATCACTTCCTATTAATTGCAACAATGACCAAGGTCTACGTTTGCCTACCCTCAACAAGTTTCAATCCTCATTATTTTTATATGTGAAGCCATCACTTCCCATAAGATCATTACATTATCTTTCATGCTTTTGTTCTTTTCTCAATCTATTGATCATGGCAAGAGGCAAATCCCTTCAACTAAGACACTCTTTATTATATGGCTCACGAGCTCGAATACATCGTGGGTGACACCAAGAAAAACTCAAGACTAAAACACTAAGACTTTTACTCTACTAGAAAAAGAGAAAACTGAAAAGGAAAACTAAAACAAAGGTAAAGGCAAAGGATGTGATGGTTATACGAATCCGGGGCAACTCCCCCAAGCTTGGCACAAGCCAAGGGGATTGCCCATACCAATGCTCAGTTGTCTTCCTTTGGTGGTGATGGTGGAGGAGTTGTTGCAATCTTTGACTCCAAGAGGGCCTTTAATCTTTGATTTATACCTTGGAGATCTCTGATATGTTTTTCCAGCAAAACAACTTCACGAGTGAGACAAGTATTGCGAGCACGAGTTGTTTCACAAAACCTCAAGAGTTCAATCAAGGATGGAGACAGTAGGTGGAGGTAGGGTTGGAGGAAATCCACTTCTTCAACTTCTTCCTTGTTGAGCACAGATTGCACCTCCTCCCATGCCCGATCCTTCTCCTTAGCTTTG
This sequence comes from Hordeum vulgare subsp. vulgare, assembly GCF_904849725.1. Lineage (NCBI taxonomy): Eukaryota > Viridiplantae > Streptophyta > Magnoliopsida > Poales > Poaceae > Hordeum > Hordeum vulgare. The sequence continues at coordinate 229,611,678 of NC_058518.1, read as the reverse complement.
CCCTTGGTTTCTTTAGGTAGCCTTTCCTTAGCCTCTATGACCTCCATCCTTTTCAGATCAACATGAACTTCTCCATAGATTTGACGGAGGTTGTTCTCCCCCATAGATTCCTAGGACGACATCTTGACCTAGATCTGCGGCAGAAAACAGGCTCGAAACGAAAAATAGAAGAAACCTGCGTGATATAGGGGTCAGACCAAACAGGAGTATATATAATGATTTTTTCAGACCAGAAGGAGTGCCCCGCACGAAAACGGAGTCCGGGAGGCGCACGAGGTGGCCACAAGCCCTCACGGCGCGGCCAGGGGGTGGGCCCGCGCCGTGCAGGCTTGTCGCCTCCTCGCGCACTTTCCAGACTACTTCCAATTTTTGTATTTTTTCAAATATTCCAAAACGGAGAAAAATTCCTACTCGAAAAGTTACGGACTCTGTTTTCTTACCCAATCACATACCTCTTCGTTTTCGGAGTCTGAAACAGGCTGATAAATATCCCCTAGGTATTCTTCCATAATTATGGTATTGATGATATTGCTTTCAACATTTATGGGAGTACCTGAGATGTAATGCTTGATTCTCTGCCCATTTACAACTCTCGGACAATTACCTTCCGTGTTGTTGATCTTGATAGCACTGGAATGATATACTTCCTCGACAACATAGGGACCTTCCCATTTAGAGAGAAGCTTGCCTCCAAAGAATCTTAAACGAGAGTTATATAGCAAGACATATTCACCTACATTGAACTCACGCTTTTGTATTCTCTTATCATGCCACCTCTTAAACTTCTCTTTGAACAACTTGGCATTCTCATATGCCTGAGTTCTCCACTCATCAAGCGAGCTAATATCAAATAACCTCTTCTCACCGGCAAGTTTGAAATCAAAGTTGAGCTCTTTGATTGCCCAATAAGCTTTATGCTCTAGCTCAAGAGGTAAATGACATGCTTTACCATACACCATTTTGTACGGAGACATGCCCATGGGATTCTTATAGGCAGTTCTATAAGCCCACAGTGCATCATCGAGCTTCTTAGACCAATTCTTTCTAGACCTGTTGACAGTCTTTTGCAGAATCAGTTTAATCTCTCTATTACTTAGCTCTACTTGACCACTGGACTGAGGGTGATAGGGAGACGCAATTCTATGGTTGACATCGTACTTAGCAAGCGTTTTACGGAAAGCACCATGAATGAAGTGTGAACCACCGTCGGTCATTAGATATCTAGGGACTCCAAATCTAGGGAAGATAGCTTTTTTCAGCATCCTGATAGAGGTGTTGTGATCAGCACTACTAGTGGGGATAGCTTCTACCCACTTAGTGACGTAATCAACAACAACTAGGATATGAGTATACCTGTTGGATTTTGGAAAAGGTCCCATATAGTCAAAGCCCCAGACATCAAATGGTTCACTGACAAGTGAATAGTTCATAGGCATTTCCCGACGTTTGCTAATATTACCTATTATCTGACATTCGTCACAATACAAGATAAACTTAGGGGCATCCTTGAAGAGAGTAGGCCAATAGAAACCTGATTGCAATACTTGTGTGCAGTTCTATCTCCCGCATGGTGTCCTCCGTAGGCCTCGGAGTGACACTTCTGTAGGATCTGTCCCTGTTCATGTTCAGGTACACAACTTCTAATAACACCATCTACTCCTTCCTTATAAAGGTGAGGATCATCCCAAAAGTAGTGTCTCAAGTCAAAGAAGAATTTCTTCTTTTGCTGGTACGTGAAACTAGGTGGTATATATTTGGCAACGATATAGTTTGCATAATCAACATACCATGGTGCACTACGTGAAGCATTGATGACATTAAATTTGGGAAAGCTATCATCAATAGGTCGTGGGTCATCAAGAACATTCTCCAACCTAGACAAGTTATCTGCTACTGGGTTATCAGCACCCTTTCTGTCGACAACGTGCAAATCAAATTCTTGTAGCAAGAGAACCCATCTCATAAGTCTAGGTTTAGCGTCCTTCTTCTCCATGAGGTACTTAATAGCAGCATGATCAGTGTGAATAGTGACTTTGGAGTCAACTATGTAAGACCTGAACTTTTCACATGCAAACACGACTACTAAAAATTCCTTCTCCGTAGTAGCATAGTTTCTCTAGGCACTGTCTAGAGTTTTACTAGCATAGTGAATAACATTCAACTTCTTATCGACTCTTTGCCCTAGAATAGCACCGGACTCACCCAATCGCTTTGAGCAACATGATAGATAATACCCGCTTCCAGGAGCTTTAGTATTTCTTTTCTTACTACTTCTTTCATCTTAGGATTCAATCTCCTTTGATGATCATCAACTGGTTTGAAATGAGGATCAATTTTGATCTTGTGCTGGCATAGGGTAGGAGTAATGCCCTTAAGATCATCAAGAGTATATCCAATAGCAGCACGATGCTTCCTGAGAGTTTTTAGTAACTTCTTTTCTTCATGCTCTGAGAGGTTAGCACTAATAATGACAGGATATATCTCCTTTTCATCAAGATAGGCATACGTAAGAGTATCACGCAACTGTTTAAGCTCGAACACAAGATCACCCTTTGGTGGGGGTGGATCCCCAAGCAGTTCAACAGGGAAATTATTCTTAAGAATAGGATATTGTTTTAAGACAACTGTATCTATTTCATCCCTTTCAACCATATGCATATCATTTTCATGCTCAAGCAAGTATTCCTCTAAGGGATCAGTAGGAGGCACGACAATAGAGGCTAAGGCAATAGTTTCATCCTTACTAGGCAACTCCTTTTCATGAGGTTGTCTACCAAACTTGGAGAAATTGAACTCATGTGAGACACCTTCAAAGCCAACAGTGACAGTTTGCTTCTCACAATCAATATGAGCATTGACAGTATTGAGGAAGGGTCTGCCAAATATGATGGGACAAAAGCTATCTTGTGCGGTAGCAAGAACAAGGAAATCAGCAGGATACTTCGTTTTACCACACAAGACTTCAGCATCCCTAACAATTCCCACAGGGCAGATAGTATCTCTATTGGCAAGCTGAATAGTGACATCAATAGGCTCTATCTCAACAGGTGCAATCTCATCTTTGATTTCATCGTATAAGGATTGAGGTATTGCACTAACACTAGCACCCATGTCACATAAACCATGATAACAATGATCTCCTATCTTAACAGAAACCACGGGCATGCCAACAACATGCCTATGTTTGTCTCTAACGTGAGGTTTAGCAATTCTAGCAACATCTTCACAGAAGTGAATATTATGTCCCTCAACATCGTCGGACAGAAGATCTTTGATAATAGCAATGCTAGGTTCAACTCTAATTTGCTCAGGGGGTGTAAGTGTTCTAATATAGCCTCTGCGTATCACAGTTGAAGCTTTAGAATGATCCTTTATACTAATAGGGAAAGGTGGTTTCTCAATGTAAGCACTGGGAACCACAGGATCATTATAAGCAATGACTTTCTCTTCAACTGGAGTGGGTTTAACTACATTGACTTCTAAAGGAGGATCAAATTTAAACCACTTCTCTTTGGGGAGATAATTATGAGCAGCAAAAGATTCACACAATGAAGCTACTATCTCAGAGTCAAGTCCATACTTAGCGCTAAAGTCACAAAAAGTATTTGTCTCAACAAAGGATTTAACGCAATCAAAAGTGAAATTCATATCTGACTCCTTACCTTCTTCAAGCTCCCGATCTTCAGAGTTGCGTTTAATTCTCTCCAGTAAATTCCATTTGAAGTCAATATCTCTCTTCATAAAAGAACCGGTACAAGAAGTGTCAAGCATGGTGCGATCATCATGAGAAAGTCGAGCATAGAAGTTCTGAATGATAGTTTCTCTCGAGAGATCATGATTGGGGCATGAATATAGCATTGATTTAAGCCTCCCCCAAGCTTGAGCGATGCTTTCTCTGTCACGAGGCCAAAAATTATAAATATAATTCCGATCACGATGTACTAAATGCATAGGATAAAACTTTTGATGAAATTCCAATTTCAACCGATTGTAGTCCCATGATCCAGTATCATCACATAGCCTATACCATGTAAACGCCTTATCCTTCAAAGATAAAGGAAATACCTTCTTCTTGACCTCATCCTCGGGCACACCTGCAAGCTTAAATAAACCACAAACTTCATCTACATAGATCAGATGCAAGTCTGGATGTGATGTTCCATTTCCTGTAAAAGGATTAGCCAGCAGTTTCTCAAGCATACCCGAAGGAAATTCAAAGCAAATATTTTCAGTAGGTGCGGTAGGTTGAGGAGGAACTCTTTGTGCTTCCGTTCGAGGTGAAGATACCCCGAACAAGCCCCTCAAAGGATTAGTATCCATAGTGACAAGTGGCAATAAATTTCAGCACACTATATGAATGTTTCCTTACCAAGTTCCACTTACCAAAGGCGCTTCACTCCTCGGCAACGGCGCCAAAAAATAGCCTTGATGACCCAAAAGTATAGGGGATCAACCGTAGTCCTTTCGATAATTAAAAGTGTCGAACCCAACGAGGAGCAGAAGGATCTGACAAGTGGTTTTCAGCAAGGTAAAACGTGCAGGCACTAAAATTGTCGGTAACAAGTGATTGTGTGGTGAGATGATTCGTAGCAAGCAACAAGTAAAAAAAGTGGCAACGGTTCAGCAAAGTGGCACAATACCTTTTGTAGCAAGGGACAAGCCTGGAAAAAGTCTTATAGGAGGAAAAACGCTCCCAAGGACACACGAGAATTTCTGTCATGCTAGTTTCATCATGTTCATATGATTCGCGTTCGTTACTTTGATAGTTTGATATGTGGGTGCACCGACGCTTCGGTACTGCCCTTACTTGGGCAAGCATCCCACTTATGATTAACCCCTCTCGCAAGCATCCGCAACTATGAAAGAAGAATTAAGACAAAGTCTAACCATAGCATTAAACTAGTGGATCCAAATCAGCCCCTTACGAAGCAACGCATAAACTAGGGTTTAAGCTTCTGTCACTCTAGCAACCCATCATCTACTTACTACTTCCCAATGCCTTCCTCTAGGCCCAAATAATGGTGAAGTGTTATGTAGTCGACGTTCACATAACACCACTAGAGGAAAAACAACATACAACATATCAAATTGTCGAACGAATAACAAATTCACATGACTACTATTAGCATGACTTATCCCATGTCCTCAGGAACAAAAGTAACTACTCACAAAGCATAATCATATTCATGACCAGAGAGGTAATGAGTAGCATCAAGGATCTGAACATAAACTCTTCCACCAAGTAATCCAACTAGCATCAACTACAAAGATTAATCAACACTACTAGCAACCTTACAAGTACCAATCGAAGTCGCGAGATGGAGATTGGTTACAAGTAATGAACTAGGGTTTGGAGATAAGATGGTGTTGATGAAGATGTTGATGGTGACGAGTCCCCTCCGATGAGAGGAGTGTTGGTGATGACGATGGCGACGATTTCCCCCTCCGAGAGGGAAGTTTCCCCGGCAGGATCGTCTTGCCCGAGCTCTAGATTGGTTCTGCTCAAGTTCCACCTCATGGCCGCGGCGAATCCATGATAAAGCTCCTCCCTCTTCATGTAAACCTTGCAAAATAAGATAGAAAAGGCATAAGAATTGTACCGTGAAGTGAAATAACAACCAAAGAAGCGATAAATATCAACATGAGAACATGATGCAAAATGGACGTATTAACTTTCCGAAGAAACAATATCGAGTACATTGCATCAATGCTATCGAAAAAACTTCATCGATTCTTATTGGGAGCTTTGAATGCCCCATTCCTCCTGTTAAGATGAAGTATGATTTGCTTGTTGGGGAGATTCACATCCCCATTGAGGTAACCTAGTGACTATTCGAAAATTCTCCGTTCTCTTTTGCGATTCGAAAAGGTTTGTCGAGTAGACTTGATCAACCTCATTGACGGATTTCTTTCGATGACCATGAGATGGATGAATCGAGGTGTCACAAACCTCTGTTCCAAGCTTTCACCTTCGATTGCTTAGAAGAAAAATGATAGATTTAGTGTAGTTTTCCGTGTTTTCTGTCTTAGCGTCCCGTAGAAAAGTACCCCGAAAATAAAAGTTCTTCGAACGTCCTGAAAATCAAGTATGATATTTTCTGGAATTTGTGAAAAATACTGAGACGAAGAGCCAGTTTGGGGGCTGCACTAGTGGGCCACAAGCCCTGGAGGCGCGGGCACCCCTGGCCGCGCCTACCTGGCTTGTGGGGCCCACATGCAGCCCCTCCACTCATTCTAGCTCCCATCTGCTTCTCCTACCTCCAGAAAAAATCGTTTCGTAGCTCAAACCCGTGTTCTTGCTCCTCTTGCTGGGATGTTCGATCTCTTTGCTCAAACCACCATTCTCCGAACTGTTTTGGGTTAATTACTCCTTGGTAAGTGACTCCTCCATTGGTCCAATTAGTTTTTGCTCTAGTGCCTTATACTTCACGTATTTTTGTTGCGTTGGTGACCATGTTCTTGAGCTTTGCATGCTAATTTTAGCTGGTCCCAAGTAGTTTTGATGCGTAATATGGCCTCTAGGCACTTGTTGGACTAGTTGCTACGAGTTTAGTTGAGCCTTGTTCACTTTTCCTTTGGGTCGCAGAAAATTTCAGAAAAGGAAGATGTTCAGGAGAAACTATGATGGTGGTTCCTCAAGCAAGAGAGGTCCCCGTCTTGCGATTCAGGAGCCCGATCCTTACCAACCAAGGAACGCGCAGGTACAACCATATGAACGGCCTTCTTATGAATTCATGATTAAGGCAGGTTTCACAGACGAGTTTGATGCACTTGTTCACAACGTCGGACTCGAAGAATTCATCTCTGATAAATGTGAACAGTATGTTGCTCTCAGTGCCTCTTTTGTTTATAGATTCAAATTTTCAGCTGGCCGTGACACATCGGTACTGTTTGATCTCTATGACAAATCGTATACCATGGATTTAGAGGATTTCAATAGAATTTGCAAGATACCTATCTGGGGTAGTCTCAATGATCCTCATAAGTCTTCGGTTAGAGATTTTTTTTCTATGGTATAACTGTTGGAGAAACTAGAGATATTACGCAGGCTACCATGGGAGCATTCATTTTCCTGCCTTGCATTACTTTGCCCTCTTCATAGGCAGATGCATTAATGGCAAGATTGAGCATTGTCACCTCTGCGCACCCGACCTTAGTATTCTTAAGAGCGCAGTAACAGGTGATAGAAGTTTTAATATGGGAGCTATAATAGCAAGGAGACTGAATAATAATGCTAATGAAGGGGATTTCTTTGGTGGGATCTATGCCACCCGCATAGCAAATTTTCTTGGAGTACCCATCCGCGAAGGAGATCCCCCGCTCCATACAGCTTTCCTTGACCGCGTCGCTTTGACACGCTACCACTTCCTTGAGAGGGATGATGAATCCTTCCTATACCGTTTAATATTTAACCGGCAGCGTGTTTTCCATATTACCCTTCCTGCTCCTGCCTTCTTTGACTTTCAGGTAAAACGGAGATATTACATAACCAGAGGAGTATAAGAGGGAGGCAAAGGCTGCTCGTCTCCGTGAGGCAGCTATTCTGGCAGTGGTTGAAGCTCTCCCGTACAACCCCCATTATGATTTTGGGTGTCGCCCGGACCATCCTTAGGAGTAGACCAACTTAGGCCAAAAGCTTAAGCTTGGGGGAGTACGTGTTTCTCACCGACTTTACATTCTTGCTTATGCTTCCGCTTTGTTCGTCGGTGTTCACACTTTGCCACTGTATCATCCATGCTAGTTTATTTTCTTTTTCTCGTTTTCTTTTCGTGTGTCTGTCTAGTTTGAAAAAAAACAAAAATATTTTCTTTTTCTTCTTTTGCTTGTTGGGAGCTTTCCCGTGTAAATAGTTTTCTTTTTCTTTGGGTCAAGGTAGAAACCATGGTTACAATGTTTAGTGGCTCTCGCATGCATACCCGTTTATGTGCTAAAGAGCCATATTACTTTGTCTTCTCCTTTGTGTTTGCTTGCAGATTCCAACTTAGTCCAATGCATGAGCACACTTATTATTGTTCACATCGTTCGGTCGTGCAAGTGAAAGGCAATAATGACGATATATGATGAAGTGACTGAGCCTGGAAAAGCTGGTATGAACTCGATCTATTTTGTTTTTGTAAATATGACTAGCTCATCGTGCCTGATTCATCTTTGTTGTGAGAGAAACATGTTTGCAACGACAACTTAGAGATCATAGTTGCTGATGCCATGCTTAATTAGCTAGGAGCTTATAATGGTTTGTCTTGGATGCCCACATGAATGTTGAGATGACTATGATGTAGTATGATAGGATGGTATCCTCCTTTGAATGATTCAAGTGGCTTGACTTGGCGCATGTTCACGCATGTAGTTGAAACAAAATCTACATAGCCTCTATGATATTCATATTCATGGTGATTTATGTCCTACCCATGCTTGCACTCAATGTTAGTTAATCTCAATGCATTTTGATGACTGTTGTCACTCTCTAGTTGGTCGCTTCCCAGTCTTTTGGTAGCCTTCACTTGTACTAAGCGGGAATACTGCTTGTGCATCCACTTCCATAAACCCAAAGTTGTTCCATATGAGTCCACCATACCTACCTATATGCGGTATCTACCTGCTGTTCGAAGTAAATTTGCATGTGCCACTCTCTAAACCTTCAAGAAATAATCTGTTTTGCGTGCCCGAACTGCTCATGTGGTGACAGGGGGCTATCAATAAATTCCATGCTAGGCGTGTTATCCTTGATATGTGTTTATTCACTATCATTCACGAGAAAGGGGTTGGTAATTGGAATTCCCAGTTCCATGCTCAAATCGAAAAGATAATTGCAAACAAAACCCCCCTGGATTGATGCTGGTATGGACGGCACCCGATGCGCGTCGGAAATGGCTCCAAGGTCGATGTGATCGCCGTCGGCACGCTACCTCTACATCTACCGTCGGGATTAGTTTTAAACCTTAATAATTGTTATTTAGTACCAGCTTTGAGCATGAATATTGTATCAGGATCTTGCTTAATGCGAGACGGCTACTCATTTAAGTTAGAGAATAATGGTTGTTCTATTTATATGAGTGATATGTTTTATGGTCATGCTCCGCCGGTGAATGGTTTATTCTTGATGAATCTTGATCGTGATGTTACGCATATTCATAGTGTGAGTACCAAAAGATGTAAAGTTGATAATGATAGTCCCAAATACTTGTGGCACTGCCGCCTTGGTCATATCGGGGTTAAGCGCATGAAGAAGCTCCATACTGATGGACTATTAGAGTCTCTTGACTTTGAATCATTTGACACATGCGAACCGTGCCTCATGGGCAAGATGACTAAGACTCCATTCTTAGGAATAATGGAGAGAGCAACCGACTTATTGGAAATAATACATACTGATGTGTGTGGTCCAATGAACGTTGAAGCTCGCGGTGGCTATCGTTATATTCTCACTCTCACTGATGATTTGAGTAGGTATGGGTATATCTACTTGATGAAGCACAAATCTGAGATATTTGAAAAGTTCAAGGAATTTCAGAGTGAGGTTGAGAATCAACGTGATAGAAAAATTAAATGTCTACGATCTGATCGTGGAGGAGAATATTTGAGTCACGAGTTTGGCACACACCTAAGGAAGTGTGGAATTGTTTCACAACTGACGCCGCCTGGCACACCGCAATGCAACGGAGTGTCTCAACGTCGTAATCGCACTTTATTAGATATGGTACGATCTATGATGTCTCTTACCGGCTTACCGCTATCATTTTGGGGATATGCATTAGAAACTGCAGCATTCACTTTAAATAGGGCACCGTTTAAATCCGTTGAGACAACACCGTATGAACTATGGTTTGGCAAGAAACCTAAGTTGTCGTTTCTTAAAGTTTGGGGCTGCGACGCTTATGTGAAGAAACTTCAACCAAAAAAGCTCGAACCCAAAGCGGAGAAATGCATATTCATAGGATACCCTAAGGAAACTATTGGGTATACCTTCTATCTTAGATCCGAAGGTAAGACCTTTGTTGCCAAGAACGGATCCTTTCTAGAGAAAGAGTTTCTCTCGAAGAAGTAAGCGGGAGGAAGGTAGAACTTGATGAGGTAATTACACCCCCTCTCGAACAGGATAGTAGCGCAACACGAGAAGTTGTTCCTGTGGCGCCTACACCAACTGAAGAGGAAGTTAATGATAATGATCATGAAGCTTCGGATCAAGTTACTACTGAACCGCGAAGGTTCACAAGGGCACACTCTGCACCAGAGTGGTACGGCAACCCTATGATGGAAACCATGTTGTTAGACAACAGTGAACCTTCGAACTATGAAGAAGTGATGGCGGGCCCAGATTCCAACAAATGGCTTGAAGCTATGAAATCCGAGATAGGATCCATGTATGAGAACAAAGTATGGACTTTGTTGGACTTTCCCGATGACCGGCGAGCCATAAAAAATAAATGGATCTTCAAGAAGAAGACTGATGCAAACGGTAATGTAACCATTTATAAAGCTCGACTTGTCGCAAAGGGTTTTCGACAAATTCAAGGAATTGACTACGAAGAGACTTTCTCTCCCGTAGCGAAGCTGAAATCAGTCCGAATCATGTTAGCAATTGCCGCCTTTTATGATTATGAAATTTGGCAGATGGACGTCAAAACAGCGTTCCTTAACGGGAACCTTAAGGAAGAGTTGTATATGATGCAACCAGAAGGTTTTGTCGACCCTAAGGGCGCTAACAAAGTGTGCAAGCTCCAGCGCTCCATCTATGGGCTGGTGCAAGCATCTCGGAGTTGGAACATTCGCTTTAATGAGGTGATTAAAGCGTTTGGGTTCATACAGGTTTACGGAGAAGCCTGTCTGTACAAGAAAGTGAGTGGGAGCTCTGTAGCTTTCCTCATACTATATGTGGATGACATATTATTGATGGGGAATGATATAGAGATGTTGGAGAGCATAAAGGCCTATTTGAGCAAGAGGTTTTCAATGAAGGACCTTGGAGAAGCTGCATACATATTAGGCATCAAGATCTATAGAGACGTCACCGGGTTGCACGTGTGTTGAACACGGAGGTGCCGTGGTTCGGCATTAGATCGGAATCACACCGCGATCTAAATCGCCGCGACTACGACTCCATCAACCGCGTTCTAGCAACGCTTCCGCTTAGCGATCTTCAAAGGTATGAAGATGCACTCACCCCTCTCTCGTTGCTGGTCTCTCCATAGGAAGATCTGAATATGCGTAGGATTTTTTTTGAATTTATGCTACGTTACCCAACAGTCCGACCCTTGTATCACGTAGATTTCCTCTGTTTTCGTTTCGAGTCTGTTTCCGTTGCACATCTAGATCGCTATGACGTCCCCAATAGATCCGAAGGACAAGATCTTCGAGAAGGTCATCAATCCCTACCTCACGGGAGTGCTACAACACCCTCAATCTATCGAGATGCGTGAGGGGATGTTGCACATCCGTGATGTTGAGGGGCCCAAGAAGACCGGAAGCGTGGAGGCGAGTGATACGTCTCCATCGTATCTACTTTTCCAAACTCTTTTGCCCTTGTTTTGGACTCTAATTTGCATGATTTGAATGGAACTAACCCGGACTAATGCTGTTTTCAGCAGAATTGTCATGGTGTTGTTTTTGCGCAGAAATAAAAGTTCTCGGAATGACCTGAAAATTTACGGAGAATTTTTCTGGGATTTATGAAAAATACTGGCGCAAGAATCAGCGGAGGGAGTGGAGCCGTGAGCCCACAAGCCCATCAGGCGTGGGCCCCCTGGCCGCGCCTTGCAGGCTTGTGGGCCCCACAAAGCTCCACCACCTCTCAATCCAGCTCTATATAGTCCGTTTCGTTCGGAAAAAAACGAGGGGAAGAGTTCATCGCGTTTTACGATACGGAGGCGCCGCCACCTCCTATTCTTCATCTCGAAGGCAGATCTGGATTCCGTTCTGGGCTCCGAAGAGGGGAGATCGTCGCCATCGTCATCATCAACCTTCCTTCATCGCCAATTCCATGATGCTCTTCACCGTTCGTGAGTAATCTCATCGTAGGCTTGCTGGACGGTGATGGGTTGGATGAGATCTATCATGTAATCGAGTTAGTTTTGACGGGGATTGATCCCTAGTATCCACTATGTTTTGTGATTGATGTTGCTACTACTTTGCCATGCTTAATGCTTGTCACTAGGGCCCGAGTGCCATGATTTCAGATCTGAACCTATTATGTTCTCGCCAATATATGTGTGTTTTAGATCCTATCTTGCAAGTTGTAGGCACCTACTATGTGTTATGACCCGGCAACCCCGGAGTGACAATAGCCGGAACCACTCCCGAAGATGACCATAGTATGAGGAGTTCATGTATTCACCAAGTGTTAATGCGTTGGTCCGGTTCTTTATTAAAAGGAGAACCTTAATATCCCGTAGTTTCCATTAGGACCCCGCTGCCACGGAAGGGGTGGAAAATAGATGTCATGCAAGTTCTTTTCCCTAAGCACGTATGACTACATACGGAATACATGCCTACATTAGATTGACGAACGGGAGCTAGTTACTTATCTCTCCATGTTATAACTGTTACATGATGAATCACATCCGACACAATCATCCATCACCGATCCAATGCCTACGAGTCTTTTACTACTGGTCCTTGCTACGTTGCTTTGCTACTACTGCTGTCACTGCTGCTACAGTTACTCTGTTGCTACTGCTGTTACTTGTCTGCTACTGGTTAATGTTGCTACTGCTGCTATCACCCTACTTTGCTACTGATACTTTGCTGTAGACACTAAATATTTCAGGTGTGGTTGAATTGACAACTCAACTGCTAATACTTGAGAATATTCTTTCGCTTCCCCTTGAGTCGAATCAATAAATTTGGGTTGAATACTCTACCCTCGAAAACTGTTGGGATCCCCTATACTTGTGGGTTATCAAGACTATTTTCTGGCGCAGTTGCCGGGGAAGCACAACTATATTCTCTGAGTCACTTGGGATTTACATGTGCTGGTCACTATGAGGAATCCAATAGATCCAAGAACTAAAGTCTTGCCCTCAACTACGAGGACAGGTAAGGAACTGCCATCTAGCTCTGCACTTGATTCACCTTCAGTTATGAGTAAGTTTGTGACATCACCTCCTGCTAGAAATCTTGATATGTCGCCTATGCTTGATGATGCTACTTGTGCTGCCCATGATGCTTATGATGATTCTATGCTTGATACTGCTTTGCCTGATGATGCTATGCTTGATACTGCTTTGCCACTAGCACTACTGAAATTCAGAAATTTGCCGTCTGCCAAAGCGGACGGCAAAGGGTGCAACCACGGGCGGCAAAGGCTTTGCCGTCGGTCAGCAGACGGCAAAGTAGACGGTAAAAAAATCCGGTGAAGAGGTTCTTTGCTATGAGGGGGCAGACGGTAAATTAACTGGGACGTCAAAGGGTGCAACGTCCCCGTTAAGTGTTAACGACATGCCTCCTCCCTTTGCTGTCTGCCTCCCCTCCTTTGCCGTGTGGGGGCAGACGGCAAAGAGGGGAGAGAGAGGGGGCAGATTCCCCCCTTTGCCGTCTGCCTCCCCCCTTTGCCATGTGGGGGCAGACGACAAAGAGGGGAGAGAGAGGGGGCAGATTCCCCCCTTTGCCGTCTGCCCACCCCCCTTTGCCATGTGCGGGCAGACGGCAAAGAGGGGAACCAGCCCCTTTTTTATTTATTTTTTGTTATATCCAGCATTTTTAACAATAACCAGGATATATATATATATATATATATATTTGACATAAATAAATTTCTTTCCGTACTCATAACCATATTAAAATAACCTCTTATATCCATCTTTCAAGTTGCATCCACGTGCATACAAAGTTTCATATATTACACTAGTTTCATCCACGTGCATACAAAGTTTCACATATTCATATACTACAATAGTTTCAATACAACCCATGGTACAAGAAATCATCTTCAATCATTCCATCAATATTTTCCAAGCTTCCCGTGAAGTGAAGGTAATCTGCAAAATGACAAATAAGAAAGTTAGAAGAATAATACTAGATGAAGTAGTGTATATATAGGTTATTTCGGAGAGAAATTAGCTAAGTATAGACCATTTAGGAGCTAACTAAGCTAATTATGTCATTTAGGTGGAACCCTAGCTAACTATAGGTCGTTTCGGAGCTAACTTGGGTAAAATAGGTCATTCCAGAGCAAACTATGTTTATTAAGCCATTTTTGATCTAGCTAGGCTAATTATAGGCAATTTAATACCTAAGTTAGGGGGAATAGGTCATGTTGCAGCGACGTAAGCCTTATTATGTCATTTAGGAGAGAACTTAGCTAACTATAGGTCATGTTTTATTAAATAGACCATTTAGGAGCTAACTAAGCTAATTATGTCATTTAGATGTATAATTAGCCAATTTAGGCTTTGTTGGATGAGTATAAGCTACGTAGAATAATAGAAAGAGAAGAAGAAGTAAAAGAAGGAGGAGGAGGAGGAGAAGGAGAAGGAAGAGGAGAAGAAGAAGAAAAGGAGAAGGAGAAGGAGGAGGAAGAAGGAGGAAGAAGAAGGAGAAGGAGGAGCTCCTTCTCCTTCTTCTCCTCCTTCTCCTCCTTCTTCTTATCCTCCTCCCTCTCCTTCTTCTTCTTCTCCTCTTCTTCTTGTTCCTTCCTTTCATTTTTCCTCTTTCTTCTCCTCTCGTCCCCTTCTTCGGGCTAAATTGGCAAAGAATGCCTTTTTGGAGCTAATTATGTCATTTAGGAGAGAACTTAGCTAAGCATAGGTCATGTTTTATTAAATAGACCATTTAGGAGCTAACTAAGCTAATTATGTCATTTAGATGTATAATTAGCCAATTTAGGCTTTGTTGGATTAGTCTAAGCTAGGTAGAATAAGAGAAAGAGAAGAAGAAGTAAAAGAAGGAGGAGGAGTAGGAGGAGGAGGAGAAGGAGAAGGAAGAGGAGAAGAAGAAGAAAAGGAGAAGGAGAGGAAGAAGGAGGAAGAAGGAGGAAGAAGAAGGAAAGGGAGGAGCTCCTTCTCCTTCTTCTCCTCCTTCTCCTCCTTCTTCTTATCCTCCTCCCTCTCCTTCTTCTTCTTCTCCTCTTCTTCTTCTTCCTTCCTTTCATTTTTCCTCTTTCTTCTCCTCTCGTTCCCTTCTTTGGGCTAAATTGGCTAAGAATGCCTTTTTGGAGCTAATTATGTCATTTAGGAGAGAACTTAGCTAAGTATAGGTCATTTTTTATTAAATAGACCATTTAGGAGCTAACTAAGCTAATTATGTCATTTAGATGTATAATTAGCCAATTTAGGCTTTGTTGGATGAGTCTAAGCTACGTAGAATAAGAGAAAGAGAAGAAGAAGTAAAAGAAGGAGGAGGAGGAGGAGGAGGAGAAGGAGAAGGAAGAGGAGAAGAAGAAGAAAAGGAGAAGGAGAAGGAGAAGGAGGAAGAAGGAGGAAGAAGAAGGAGAAGGAGGAGCTCCTTCTCCTTATTCTCCTCCTTCTCCTTCTTCTTCTTATCCTTGTCCCTCTCCTTCTTCTTCTTCTCCTCTTCTTCTTCTTACTTCCTTTCATTTTTCCTCTTTCTTCTCCTCTCGTCCCCTTCTTCGGGCTAAATTGGCTAAGAATGCCTTTTTGGAGCTAATTATGTCATTTAGGAGAGAACTTAGCTAAGTATAGGTCATTTTTTTATTAAATAGACCATTTAGGAGCTAACTAAGCTAATTATGTCATTTAGATGTATAATTAGCCAATTTAGGCTTTATTAAATAGTTCTTTCGCACAAAGAGAACGGAAGAAATAGCTCAGCTCTGCCAGTACTAGCCATTCATCCTCAGGGATAAAGCCACGCAACATCACCGGCATTACCCACTCAATCCATATGTGCCAATCATGACTCTTGAGCCCAAATATTTTCAATTTCTCAAGACTCGCTCTGCTCTTTAGACTCGCAGCATACCCATCGGGGAACATCAATCGCATTTTCACCCACAATAGCATTTCCCTCATAGCTGGCCTTTCAAGATTGAACCATGCCTTTGGCTTCGCTATGCTTTGCTTTCCTTTCCGTTGTCGCAAGTTTTGCAACGGTCTATCACATAGAGCCTCTAGTTCAATTCTAGCCTTAGGATTATCTTTTGACTTCCCCTCTATGCCGAACAATGTACCAAAAATGGCCTCCACAATATTCTTTTCAGTGTGGATCACGTCAATGTTGTGTGGGCAAAGGAGGTCTTTGAAGTAAGGGAGATCCCATAAGCATGACTTGTGAGTCCAGGCGTGTTCTGTATTATACCCTTTGAAGTATCCTGGATGCAAAGGATCAGGCTCGAGAGCGTTTAACTGATCAAGGGTCTGTTGGCCTGTCAACGCAGCTGGTGCAATGTTTTTGACAACTCTACCTTTGATGAAATTCTTCTTGTCTTTTCTGAACTTATGGCCAGGATCCAGGAATTGTCTATGCATGTCGAAGCAAGAATACTTGCGACCAGCCTGCAGCCAACGGAACTGAAGAGCTGCCTTGCATGTGGTGCACGGGAACCTTCCATGCACACACCAGCCAGCGAATAGCGCAAACGCCGGATAATCATCCGTCGAGTACATGTACCACACATGCATTTTGAAATTTGTTTTGGTAGCCGCGTCGTAGGTCTTGATCCCATTATCCCAGGCTTCTTGCAACTCATCCTTAAGCGGCTGCATGTACACATTCATATTCTTCCCCGGATAGTTGGGCCCTGGAATTATCAACGTCAGGAATATGTTCTTTCTTTTCATAATCTCTCCGGGTGGCAAATTTAGTGGAATGACAAATACAGGCCAACAACTATATTGTGTTGCCGTCATACCATACACATTGAACCCATCCGTGCTGATGGCAACTCCAGGTTGCCTTGGATCTTCCGATTTATCCTTATGTAATGCATCGAAGTGCCTCCACGCAAAACCATCTGAAGTGTGTACCAGCATCTTGTTCCCATCCGCATCTAGTTTGGTTCTTTTGCCCAATTTGTGCCATGTCATCTGTCTGGCCGTCTCTTCGACCATGAAAAGACGTTGAAGTCTTGGTACGATTGGCAGATATCGAAGAACACTAATGGGGATTTTGGTCTGATTCTTCTCACCCATGCCGTTGTCTACCACAATATACCTGGAAGAATTGCAAATGGGGCAATAGTTCAAGGCCGCATACTCAAGCCTAAATAAGGCACATCCATTCTCACAGGCATGATCTTCTCATAGGGCATCTTAAGTACACGGAGGATTTTCTCTGACTGGTACAGGTTTGCAGGCAGTACGTGGCCTTTGGGTAGAAAGCGTCCAAATATCGTCATCATCGCGTCGTAGCATTCTCTGGCAAGGTTGAATTGAGCCTTCAGAGCCATTACTTGTGCGATGGCATCCAGCTGACAAAGCTCAACCTGCTCGTGGAGAGGACGTTTTGAAGACTCCAGCATTTCATAGAAGGCCTTTGCAGATTCCTCCATCTCATCGTCCGAATCACGAGCATCATCAAAGTCTTGCACCATGTCTTCAATCCCGGTACCATGCTCGTCGGTGCGATGACGAATCACCTCAGCTCTGGCACGTTGGTCAGACTCACCATGAAAAGTCCACACCGTATAATTAGGCGTAAAACCCCACTTCTACAGGTGTTTACCCATTTCAAACTCTGTCTGCTTTTTCCAGTTGTCGCAGTTGGGACAGGGGCACCATGTTTTATGCTGGCCATTTGCAAATGCGGCTCTCACAAACCCCCTGATTTTTGTTAACCATTCATGGGTCATGTCTTTCTGACTTGGGTGACCAGTGTACATCCAAGCACGATCACTCATGTTGCCTAGCTACCTATGGGGGCATAAGAAATAAATATATAATTCATCATCTATATTCATACGCTAATCAAGTTTGTTAGTTTTATTACGTCCATGCAACCTACACGCTAATAGGTAAAGATAGGTCCTAATCCCACCCGAGTATGTGTAGACTGGGTTCGTTTTCCCATGCTCTGCTCGAGACGCGACGCAGAATTTCGGCAGCACCTCCCGCTGTTCTCCTGATACACGTCTCGGCAATAAGCAGAGAGGATGTGTACCCGAAGAACAACAGGGGAGGCACTGACGAAATTCCGCATCGGATCTGGAGCACAACATACGGGAAAGCAAACCCAATCTACACATACTCGGGCTGTCCATGGATAATGTTGGACAATTCGAAAGGATGGCGGTTATAAATATGCAAAGAAATGCATATTTATAGATGTCGCCCTTTTGAACGGGAGACGCATACTGGTCACACATACTCATGATTGAAGAAACCTATAGCTAGCAAGTTTCATCGGCACGAATACCGGGACAGAGCCAATTAAGGGGGTAGGAGGAGAAGTCATTTGTGCTCACCAACAAACGCAAGGGCGGAGCTCGTCGAACAACTGCACATTGAAATTCACCCGATCAACACAAATACGATGTTTTATAATTAACATAATCGGAAAATATGTGACCTAACTCATAATTTACAAAATTATGACCCCGTGGGCCTCTAGAAGGCCGAAAAGCACCTTCTCGTTCAACAGAAGGCAGAAGAGGTGTCGGGGGTCGGGGCTTAGTGGCATCGGGAGTCAGTGCCGTCGAGGGTCGGTGATGTCGAGTGTCGGTGGTCGGGAGTCGGGTTAAATGCGTCGATGGTCGGGGGTCAGTGTCATCGGGGGTCGAGGGTCACTAGCGTCGGGGGTTGGGGTCTTTTTGATCAACAAGAGGCCAAAGAGGTGTCGGGGGCCCGGGGTTGGGGGTTAGTGGCGTCGGGGGTAGGGGGTCGGGGGTCGAGGGTCAGTGGCATCGGGGGTCGGGGGTTGGAGGTCGGGGGTCGGGGGTTAGTGGTGTCGGGCGTCGGGAGTTGGGGGTCGGGGGTCAGTGGTGTCGGGCGTCGGGGGTCGGGGGTCGGGAGTCGGGTGTTAGTGGCATCGGGGGTCGGGGTCGAGGGTCGGGGGTTGGTGGCGTCGGGCGTCGAGGGTTGGTGGCGTCGGGGGTCGAGAGTCGGGTGTCGGGTGTCGAGGGTCGGGAGTCGGGTGTCAGTGGCGTCGGAGGTAGGGGGTCGAGGGTCGGGGGTTGGTGGCATCGGGCGCCGGTGGTCGGGGGCCGCGGGTCGGGGGTCAGGGTCCTCTTCTTTCTTCTTCTCCTCTCTCCTCTTTTTCTTCTTCTTCTTCTTGATCATCTTATTATTATTATTTGTCTTTTGTCTCCTCCTCCTCCTCCTCCTCCTCTTCTTCTTCTTCTTTCTTTTATCTTTCTCCTCCTCTCCTCTTTCTTCTTCTTCTTCTTCTTCTTCTTTTTTCTTCTAGTTTATTATTCTCTTATTTTCTTCTAAGTTTTTTTCTATCTAATTTTTCTACCTAATAAACTAACTATATAATTTAACATAAAAAACAGGAAAAAAACTAAACCTAGCACTAAACTACATATTCTTCTTCTACTTTTTCTACTTTTTCTATCTAATAAACTAACTATCTAATTTAACATAAAAAACAGAAAAAACTAAACCTAGCACTAAACTAACTATGTAAGTTTCTTTCTATTTAGAGCAAATTATTCGGATAAAACCTAAGAACACTAACCTAATATTATCTACACTACATACATAATTTAATCTATCAATTAAACAACAACAAAAAGAAGAAGAAACAGGGACAAAAACAAAAAAAATAGAACTAACCAAAGATGCGGGCGCTGGTGTCGCCGGCACACGAGAGGTTTGGCTGGGGCGGCGACTGGGAGGGAGGTGGGAGGGGGGCGGCGGCCGGGAGGGTGGTGGGAGGGGGCCGGGAGGGAGGTGGGAGGGGGGAAGCGGACGGGAGGGAGGTGGGAGGGGGAGGCGGCTGGGAGGGAGGTGGTAGGGGGCGGCGGCGGACGGGAGGGAGGTGGGATGGGGTGGCTGTTGGGAGGGAGGTGGGATGGGGGTCGGCCGAGAGGGAAGGTGGGAGGCGGCGGCAGCGGACGGGAGGGAGGTGGTGGGGGGGGGGGGGGCGGCGGTTGGGAGGGAGGTTAGAGGGGGGCGGCGGTCGGAAGGGAGGTGGGAGAGCGCGGCGGCCGGTAGGGCGGCGGCACGGGTAGCTGGGGAGGGGAGCTACGGCGGCGGTGGGTCGCTGGGGAGGGCGGCGGCGCGCGCGCGAGAGAGAGAGGTTAGGGGAGGCTTTCGGTGGGAGCCGTTAGGGAGGGTCGTGGGGTGGGGGTGAGCCGTTAGGGGCATGTCCCCTTTGCCGTCTGCAAGGGGAGGGTGGCGGACGACAAAGGGGCGGGGTGGGGTGGGGGTGGGATTTCGGCCGTGTGTGTGGATGCTTTGCCGTCTGGCCATCCTTTGCCGTCCGCATATTTCTTCTTTGTCGTCCGCTAGCAAACGGCAAAGAGGTGTCCGACGGCAAATAAAACCTTTGCCACCAGCCACCTCTTTGCCGTCAGCACTGTGCCAACTGACGGCAAAGAGTACCTTTGCCATGCGTGAGCAGACGGCAAAGGCAAGGCAGACGGCAAAATTCTCAATTCCAGTAGTGTAGGTGCATTCCTTGATGCACAAATTGCTAGATTTGCTGCTAGATGTGATGGTACTTCTGAAACTGCTGATATTATTGAAGTAGAACCTCTACTTTGCATGCTAGAACTAGCTCTCCTAGAAATGAATTGCGTGATATGCCTGAGCGTTATGTTATGGAAGGAGAGATAGCTGAGGATTTTCTTGCGTGTAAGGATAGCTATGATGATGAGAAATTACTGCTCAAGTGGAAAGAAAAATCTCTGAATGCTAGGATGAAATACGACCCGAAGTTTGCTACTTCACCTATCCTTGTGACCGATAAGGATCTGTCGACCCTGAGTTAATCACTCTGGTCGAATCTGATCCTTTTCATGGTTATGAGTCTGAAACGGTTGTAGCCCATCTTACCAAACTGCACGATATAGCCACCCTATTCACTAGTGAGGAAAAGATCCGCCACTACTATATCCTCAAGCTGTTTCCTTTCTCGCAAAAGGATGATGCTAAGAATTGGTTCACTTCTCTTGCTCCTGGTTGTGTTCGTAGCCCCCAGGATATGGTCTACTACTTCTTTGAAAAATATTTCCCTGCCCATAAGAAGCAAGCTGCCTTGCAGGAAATATACAACTTTGCTCAAGCTGAAGAAGAGAGTCTCCCACAAGCTTGGGGGAGGCTCGTCCAGCTACGGAATGCTTTGCCTGATCACCCTCTTGAGAAGAATGAAATACTTGATATCTTCTATAATGGACTTATTGATGGTTCCAAATACCATCTAGATAGTTGTGCTGGTTGTGTTTTTAGGGAACGAACCGTTGAACAAGCTGAGATCCTATTGAATAACATCTTGTGCAATGAGAATGCTTGGACTATTCCCGAACCACCTCCTAAGCCAACTCCGAAGAAAATAGGTATTCTATTCCTCAGTCCTGAAGATATGCAAGAAGCTAAGAAAACTATGCGAGAGAAAGGCATTAAATCTGAAGATGTCAAACATCTACCACCTATCGAAGAGATCCATGGTCTTGATAACCCGATACACGTAGTAGAAGTAAATTCTCTTCGTCGATTCAATGAGAGTGATATTCATTTTGATAAACCTGCTAACTTATGCGTGGATGAATTTGATAACTTTGTTGCCAAACAACAAAGCTTCAATGATTATGTTAGCAGACAATTGGAACATAATGCTCGTATGCTTAGTCATTTAATGCTTGTGTGGACAGAAATGCCAATGATCTTAAGCTTCTGAGTAAACATGCCTCTATGGTTACTACTCAGGTAGAACAAGTACTTAAAGCTCAGAATGACTTTCTCAATGAGTTGAATGACAATTCCATTAGAGTCGTCACTAGAGGCGGTAGACTGACTCAGGAACCTTTGTATCCTGAGGGTCATCCTAAGAGAATTGAACAATATTCTCAAGGAGTTAGCACTGATGCACCTTGTCATCCTAGAAAGAAGAAGAAAGATGATAGGAACTTGCACGCTAGCAACCCTGATGCTGCTACACCTGAGAGTCCAAACGGTGCCTCTGTTCTGATGCTGAAACACAATCTGGTGATGAACATGAGCCTAATGATAATATCAATAGTGATGTTCATGATGATGCTCAACGTAGCAATGAAAAGGATGTGGAGATTGAACCTGTTGATCCTGATAACCCACAACCTAAGAATAGAACATATGATAAGAATGACTTCGCTGCTAGGAAGCATGGTAAAGAAAGGGAAACATGGGTTCAGAAACCTATGCCCTTTCCTCCCAAACCATCCAAGAAAAAGGATGATGAGGATTTTGAGCGATTTGTTGAAACGATTAGTCCTGTCTTTCTGCAAATGCGTTTGACAGATATGCTCAAAATGTCTCCATAAGCTAAGTACATGAAAGATATTGTGACTAATAAGAGGAGGATACATGAGGTTGAGATTTCCACCATGTTTGCTAATTACACCTTCAAGGGTGGAACTCCTAAGAAACTAGGTGATCCCGGTGTGCCCACTATACATTGCTCCATTAAAGGTAACTACGTTAGAACTGCTTTATGCGACCTTGGAGCCGGTGTTAGTGTTATGCCTCTCTCTCTTTATCGATCACCCACAAGTATAGGGGATCAATCGTAGTCCTTTCGGTAAGTAAGAGTGTCGAACCCAATGAGGAGCAGAAGGATCTGAAAATTGGTTTTCAGCAAGGTAAAATCTGCAAGCACTCAAATTATCGGTAACAAGTAGTTGTGTGGTGAGATGATTCGTAGCAAGCAACAAGTAACAAAAGTAGCAATGGTGCAGCAAAGTGGCCCAATCCCTTTTGTAGCAAGGGACAAGCCTGGACAAAGTCTTATAGCAGGAAAAACGCTCCCGAGGACACACGGGAATTTCTGTCATGCTAGTTTTCATCATGTTCATATGATTCGCGTTCGTTACTTTGATAGTTTGATATGTGGGTGGACCGGCGCTTGGGTACTGCCCTTACTTGGACAAGCATCCCACTTATGATTAACCCCTCTTGCAAGCATCCGCAACTACGAAAGAAGAATTAATACAAAGTCTAACCATAGCATTAAACTAGTGGATCCAAATCAGCCCCTTACGAAGCAACGCATAAACTAGGGTTTAAGCTTCTGTCACTCTAGCAACCCATCATTTACTTACTACTTCCCAATGCCTTCCTATAGGCCCAAATAATGGTGAAGTGTTATGTAGTCGATATTCACATAACACCACTAGAGGAAAAACAACATAAAACATATCAAATTACCGAACGAATAACAAATTCACATGACTACTATTAGCTTGACTTATCCCATGTCCTCAGGAACAAAAGTAACTACTCACAAAGCATAATCATATTCATGACGAGAGAGGTAATGAGTAACATCAAGGATCTGAACATAAACTCTTCCACCAAGTAATCCAACTAGCATCAACTACAAAGAGTAATCAACACTACTAACCTTACAAGTACCAATCGGAGTCGCGAGACGGAGATTGGTTACAAGTGATGAAATAGGGTTTGGAGATGAGATGGTGCTGATGAAGATGTTGATGGTGACGAGTCCCGTCTGATGAGAGGAGTGTTGGTGATGACCATGGCGATGATTTCCACCTCCGGGAGGGAAGTTTCCCCGGCAGGATAGTCCTGCGGGAGCTCTAGATTGGTTCTGCTCAAGTTCCGCCTCGTTGCGGCGGCGAATCCATGAAAAAGCTCCTCCCTCTTCATGTAAACCTTGCAAAATAAGAGAGAAAAGGCATAAGAATTGTACCGTGAAGTGAAATAACAGCCAAAGAAGCGATAAATATCAACATGAAAACATGATGCAAAATGGACGTATCAACTCCCCCAAGCTTAGATCTCGCTTGTCCTCAAGAGAAAGCCTAGATCAATAAATATGTCCACATGTTTAGGGAGAGAGGTGTCGACAAAACAAGATACGAACATGCATGCATCATGATCAAGACCAGAACTGCAATACCAACATATAATCTCTCATGCTAAAGTGGTAATTCCTTCACAGAGTAAAGCATGGATCAAGAACCGTACCGAGAAGTAACAACCGATAGCCTTTAGTCATTGAAGCAATTGCAATTTATCACAATATCAGAAAGAGTCAAATAAGAGCTTGTAAAGCAAATCCACATACTCAATCATTCTTTCATTCTCAATTATTGCTACAACTCATGTGGTACTCATGAGATCAAAGTTTCAGCTGGAAACAAAGAAAGATAGGGGCTTATAGTTTTGCCTCCCAACTGCTTACCTCAAGAGTAATGTCAACGATAATAATTCTTGAATACTTACCTCCAAGTTGACATATGAATATAGATCTTTGCCAAGCATATGACATTAGCCAAGATAAAGGCGAGATAAGGAATTGGTGAAGACTACCATGATTCTTTCAAGGGCAAAAAGTAAAGGTACAAGATAGGCCCTTCGCAGAGGGAAGCAGAGGTTGTCATGCGCTTTTGAGGTTTGGATGCGTGTCCTCTTAGTGCGGAGGAACATCAGTTTATATTGCCCCCTGTGATAAAGAACTTTATTATGCAGTCTGTCGCTTTTATGTCTTCCTCATCACAGGTTCGTACAAAGCTTATTTTCCACACACTAATAGATCATACATATTAGAGAGCAATTTTTATTGCTTGCACCGATGCCAACTTACTTGAGGGATCTTATTCAATCCATAGGTAGGTATGGTGGACTCACATGGCAAAACTGGGTTGGTGGTTTATGGATGCACAAGTAGTATCTCTACTTGGTGCGGGAGTTTTGGCTAATGTGAGGTGGAAGCAATCGTCACATGCTAAGGGATCTCTAATCATATAACATTGTTCAGAGCCAAGCAAACACAATTCATTATGTTATCTTCCTTGTCCAACATCTACTTCTAGGCATGTAATAGTTTAGTGAGTGTTCACAATCATAGATGGTGTCAGAGATGATATATTTATATGTGAACCTCTCCTTCTTTATCACTTCCTATGAATTGTAACAATGACCAAGGTCTACGTTTGCCTACCCTCAAGAAGTTTCAATCCTCATTCTTTTTATATGTGAAGCCATCACTTCCCATAAGATCATTACATGATCTTTCATGCTTTTGTTCTATTCTCACTCTTTTGATCATGGCAAGAGGCAAAGCCCTTCAACTAAGACACTCTTTATTATATGGCTCACGAGCTCGAATACATCGTGGGTGACACCAAGCAAAACTCAAGACTAAAACACTAAGACTTTTACTCTACTAGAAAAAGAGAAAACTGAAAAGGAAAACTAGAACAAACGTAAAGGCAAAGGATGTGATGGTTATACGATACCGGGGAACTCCCCCAAGCTTGGCACAAGCCAAGGGGATTGCCCATACCAATGCTCAGTTGTCTTCCTTTGGTGGTGATGCTGGAGGAGTTGTTGCAATCTTTGACTCCAAGAGGGCCATTAATCTTTGATTTATACCTTGGAGATCTGTGATATGTTTTTCCAGCAAAACAACTTCACGAGTGAGACAAGTATTGCAAGCATGAGTTGTTTCACAAAACCTCAAGAGTTCAATCAAGGATGGAGACAGTAGGTGGAGGTAGGGTTGGAGGAAATCCACTTCTTCAACTTCTTCCTTGTTGAGCACAGATTGCACCTCGTCCCATGCTTGATCCTTCTCCTTAGCTTTGCCCTTGGTTTCTTTAGGTAGCCTTTCCTTAGCCTCCACGACCTCCATCTTTTCAGATCAGCATGAACTTCTCCATAGATTTGACAGAGGTTGTTCTCCCCCACAGATTCCTGGGACGACATCTTGACCTAGATCTGCGGTAGAAAATAGGCTCGAAACAAAAAATAGAAGAAATCTGCGTGATGCAGGGGTCAGACCAAACGGGAGTATATATAATGATTTTTCAGACCAGAAGGAGTGCCCCGCACGAAAATGGATTCCGGGAGGTGCACGAGGTGGCCACAAGCCCTCACGGCGCGGCAAGGGGGTGGGCCTGTGCCGTGCAGGCTTGTCGCCTCCTCGCGCACTTTCCGGACTACTTCCAATTTTTGTATTTTTTCAAATATTCCAAAACGGAGAAAAATTCCTACTCGAAAAGTTACGGACTCTGTTTTCTTACCGGATCACATACCTCTTCGTTTTCGGAGTCTGAAACAGGCTGATAAATATCCCTTAGGTATTCTTCCAGAGTTGTGGTATTGATGATATTGCTTTCAACATTTATGGGAGTACGTGAGATATAATGCTTGATTCTCTGCCCATTTACAACTCTCGGACAATTACCTTCCGTGTTGTTGATCTTGATAGCACCGGAATGATATACTTCCTCGACAACATAGGGACCTTCCCATTTAGAGAGAAGCTTGCCTGCAAAGAATCTTAAACGAGAGTTATATAGCAAGACATAATGACCTACATTGAACTCACGCTTTTGTATTCTCTTATCATGCCACCTCTTAACCTTCTCTTTGAATAGCTTGCCATTCTCATATGCCTGAGTTCTCCACTCATCAAGCGGGCTAATATCAAATAACCTCTTCTCACCGGCAAGTCTGAAATCAAAGTTGAGCTCTTTGATTGCCCAATAAGCTTTATGCTCTAGCTCAAGAGGGAAATGACATGCTTTACCGTACACCATTTTGTACGGAGACATGCCCATGGGATTCTTATAGGCAGTTCTATAAGCCCACAGTGCATCATCGAGCTTCTTAGACCAATTATTTCTAGACCTGTTGACAGTCTTTTGCAAAATCAGTTTAATCTCTCTATTACTTAGCTCTACTTGACCACTGGACTGAGGGTGATAGGGAGACGCAATTATATGGTTGACATCATACTTAGCAAGTGTTTTACGGAAGGCACCATGAATGAAGTGTGAACCACCGTCGGTCATTAGATATCTAGGGACTCCAAATCTAGGGAAGATAGCTTTTTTCAGCATCCTGATAGAGGTGTTGTGATCAGCACTACTAGTGGGGATAACTTCTACCCACTTAGTGACGTAATCAACAACAACTAGGATATGAGTATACCCGTTGGATTTTGGAAAAGGTCCCATATAGTCAAAGGCCTAGACATCAAATGGTTCAATGACAAGTGAATAGTTCATAGGCATTTCCTGACGTTTGCTAATATTACCTATTCTCTGACATTCGTCACATGACAAGATAAACTTAGGGTCATCCTTGAAGAGAGTGGGCCAATAGAAACCTGATTGCAATACCTTGTGTGCAGTTCTGTATCCTGCATGGTGTCCTCCGTAGGCCTCGGAGTGACACTTCTGTAGGATCTGTCCCTGTTCATGTTCAGGTACACAACGTCTAATAACACCATCTACTCCTTCCTTATAAAGGTGAGAATCATCCCAAAAGTAGTGTCTCAAGTCAAAGAAGAATTTCTTCTTTTGCTGGTACGTGAAACTAGGTGCTATATATTTGGCAACGATATAGTTTGCATAATCAACATACCACGGTGCACTATGTGAAGCATTGATGACATTCAATTTCTCATCGGGAAAGCTATCATCAATAGGTTGTGGGTCATCAAGAACGTTCTCCAACCTAGACAAGTTATCTGCTACTGGGTTATCAGCACCCTTTCTGTCGACAATGTGCAAATCAAATTCTTGTAGCAAGAGAATCCATCTTATAAGTCTAGGTTTAGCGTCCTTCTTCTCCATGAGGTACTTAATAGCAGCATGATCAGTGTGAATAGTGACTTTGGAGTCAACTATGTAAGACCTGAACTTTTCACATGCAAACACGACTGCTAAAAATTCCTTCTCCGTAGTAGCATAGTTTCTCTGGGCACTGTCTAGAGTTTTACTAGCATAGTGAATAACATTCAACTTCTTATCGACTCTTTGCCGTAGAATAGCACCAACAACATAATCACTAGCGTCACACATGATCTCAAAAGTTAAGTTCCAATCAGGTGGTTGAACAATAGGTGCAGTTATCAAAGCCCTCTTAAGTATTTTGAAGGCTTCCTCACAATCATCGTCAAAGACAAAAGGAATATTCTTTTGCAAGAGATTGGTAAGAGGCCTAGAAATCTTAGAGAATTCTTTAATGAACCTTCTATAGAAACCAGCATGACCAAGGAAACTTCTTATACCTTTGATATCTGTGGGGTATGGTATTTTCTCGATTGCATCAACCTTAGCCTTATCGACTTCAATACCTCTTTTAGAAATTTTATGTCCTAAGACGATGCCTTCATTAACCATAAAGTGGCACTTCTCCCAATTCAAGACAAGATTGGTGTCTGTACATCTCTCCAAGACTCGATCAAGGTTGTTGAGGCAATCATCAAAGGAAGACCCATAAACGGAGAAGTCATCCATGAAAACCTCAACAATCTTTTTAGAAAAGTCAGAGAATATAGCCATCATACATCTTTGAAAGGTGGCAGGTGCATTACATAAGCCAAAAGGCATATGTCTATAAGCAAAGGTACCGAAAGGGCAGGTGAAAGTGGTTTTCTCCTGATCAAATTGTGCAACTGGTATTTGGGAGAAACCAGAATAACCATCTAGAAAGCAGAAGTGTGTGTGCTTGGACAACCTTTCTAGCATTTGGTCGATAAAAGGCAAAGGGTAATGATCTTTCCTAGTGGCTTTATTCAGTTTCTTGAAATCGATCACCATCCTATAACTAGTAATAATCCTCTGTGGGATCAATTCATCCTTATCATTAGGGACAACGGTAATGCCTCCCTTCTTAGGAACTCAATGCACCAGACTCACCCAATCGCTATGAGCAACATGATAGATAATACCCGCTTCCAGGAGCTTTAGTATTTCTTTTCTTACTACTTCTTTCATCTTAGGATTCAATCTCCTTTGATGATCATCAACTGGTTTGAAATCAGGATCAATTTTGATCTTGTGCTGGCATAGGATAGGACTAACGCCCTTAAGATCATCAAGAGTATATCCAATAGCAGCACGGTGCTTCCTGAGAGTTTTTAGTAACTTCTTTTCTTCATGCTCTGAGAGTTTAGCACTAATAATGACACGATATATCTCCTTTTCATCAATGTAGGCATACTTAAGAGTATCAGGCAACTGTTTAAGCTCGAACACAGGATCACCCTTTGGTGGGGGTGGATCCCCAAGCAGTTCAACAGGCAAATTATTCTTAAGAATAGGATATTGTTTTAAGACAACTGCATCTATTTCATCCCTTTCGACCATATGCATATCATTTTCATGCTCAAGCAAGTATTCCTCTAAGGGATCAGTAGGAGGCACGACAATAGAGGCTAAGGCAATAGTTTCATCCTTACCAGGCAACTCCTTTTCATGAGGTTGTCTACCAAACTTGGAGAAACTGAACTCATGTGACACACCTTCAAAGCCAACAGTGACAGTTTGCTTCTCACAATCAATATGAGCATTGACAGTATTGAGGAAGGGTCTACCAAATATGATGGTACAAAAGCTATCTTGTGCGGTAGCAAGAACGAGGAAATCAACATGATACTTCGTTTTACCACACAAGACTTCAACATGCCTAACAATTCCCACAGGGCAGATAGTATCTCTATTGGCAAGCTGAATAGTGACATCAATAGGCTCTATCTCAACAGGTGCAATCTCATCTTTGCTTATATCGTATAAGGATTGAGGTATTGCACTAACACTAGCACCCACGTCACATAAACCATGATAACAATGATCTCCTATCTTAACAGAAACCACATGCATGCCAACAACAAGCCTATGTTTGTCTCTAACGTGAGGTTTAACAATTCTAGCAGCATCTTCACAGAAGTGAATATTATGTCCCTCAACATCGTCGAACAGAAGATCTTTGATAATAGCAATGCTAGGTTCAACTCTAATTTTCTCAGGGGGTGTAAGTGTTCTAATATAGCCTCTGCGTATCATAGTTGAAGCTTTAGAATGATCCTTTATCCTAATAGGGAAAGGTGGTTTCTCAATGTAAGCACTGGGAATCACAAGATCATTACAAGCAATGAATTTCTCTTCACTGGAGTGGGATTAACTACATTGACTTCTAAAGGAGGATGAAATTTAAACCACTTCTCTTTGGGGAGATCAATATGAGCAGCAAAAGATTCACACAATGAAGCTACTATCTCAGAGTCATGTCCATACTTAGCGCTAAAGTCACAAAAAGTATTTGTCTCAACAAAGGATTTAACGCAATCAAAAGTGAAATTCATATCTGACTCCTTACCTTCTTCAAGCTCCCAATTTTCAGAGTTGCGTTTAATTCTCTCCATTAAATTCCATTTGAAGTCAATATCTCTCTTCATAAAAGAACCGGTACAAGAAGTGTCAAGCATGGTGCGATCATCATGAGAAAGTCGAGCATAGAAGTTATGAATGATAGTTTCTCTTGAGAGCTCATGATTGGGGCATGAATATAGCATTGATTTAAGCCTCCCCCAAGCTTGAGCGATGCTTTCTCTGTCACGAGGTCAAAAATTATAAATATAATTCTGATCACGATGTACTAAATGCATAGGATAAAACTTTGGATGAAATTCCAATTTCAACCGATTGTAGTCCCATGATCCAGTATCATCACATAGCCTATACCATGTCAATGTCTTATCCTTCAAAGATAAAGGAAAGATCTTATTCTTGACCTCATCCTCAGGCACACCTGCAAGCTTAAATAAACCACAAACTTCATCTACATAGATCAGATGCAAGTCTGGATGTGATGTTCCATCTCCTGTAAAAGGATTAGCCAGTAGTTTCTCAAGCATACCCGAAGGAAATTCAAAGCAAATATTTTCAGTAGGTGCATTAGGTTGAGGAGGAACTCTTTGTGCTTCCGTTCGAGGTGATGATACCCCGAACAAGCCCCTCAAAGGATTAGTATCCATAGTGACAAGTGACAATAAATTTCAGCACACTATATGAATGTTTCCTTACCAATTTCCACTTACCAAAGGCGCTTCACGCCCTGGCAACGACGCCATAAAATAGCCTTGATGACCCACAAGTATAGGGGATCAATCATAGTCCTTTCGATATGTAAAAGTGTCGAACCCAACGAGGAGCACAAGGATCTGACAAGTGGTTTTCAGCAAGGTAAAATGTGCACGCACTGAAATTGTCGGTAACAAGTGATTGTGTGGTGAGATGATTCGTAGCAAGCAACAAGTAACAAAAGTAGCAACGGTTCAGCAAAGTGGCACAATCCCTTTTGTAGCAAGGGACAAGCCTGGAAAAAGTCTTATAGGAGGAAAAACGCTACCGAGGGCACACGGGAATTTCTGTCATGCTAGTTTCATCATGTTCATATGATTCACGTTCGTTACTTTGATAGTTTGATATGTGGGTGCACCGGCGCTTGGGTACTGCCCTTACTTGGAGAAGCATCCCACTTATGATTAAGCCCTCTCACAAGCATCTGCAACTATCAAAGAAGAATTAAGACAAAGTCCAACCATAGCATTAAACTAGTGGATCCAAATCAGCCCCTTACGAAGCAACGCATAAACTAGGGTTTAAGCTTCTGTCACTCTAGCAACCCATCATCTACTTACTACTTCTCAATGCCTTCCTCTAGGCCCAAATAATGGTGAAGTGTTATGTAGTTGACGTTCACATAACACCACTAGAGGAAAAACAACATACAACATATCAAATTACCGAACGAATAACAAATTCACATGACTACTATTAGCATGACTTATCCCATGTCCTCAGGAACAAAAGTAACTACTCACAAAGCATAATCATATTCATGACCAGAGAGGTAATGAGTAGCATCAAGGATCTGAACATAAACTCTTCCACCAAGTAATCCAACTAGCATCAACTACAAAGAGTAATCAACACTACTAGCAACCTTACAAGTACCAATCGGAGTCGCGGGACGGAGATTGGTTACAAGTGATGAACTAGGGTTTGGAGATGAGATGGTGTTGATGAAGATGTTGATGGTGACGAGTCCCCTCCGATGAGAGGAGTGTTGGTGATGACCATGGCGACGATTTCCCCCTCCGGGAGGGAAGTTTCCCCGGCAGGATCGTCCTGCCGGAGCTCTAGATTGGTTCTGCTCAAGTTCCACCTCGTGGCGGCGGCGAATCCATGAAAAAGCTCCTCCCTCTTCATGTAAACCTTGCAAAATAAGAGAGAAAAGGCATAAGAATTGTACCGTGAAGTGAAATAACAGCCAAAGAAGCAATAAATATCAACATGAGAACATGATGCAAAATGGACGTATCAACTTTCCGAAGAAACAATATCGAGTACATTGCATCAATGCTATCGAAAAAACTTCATCGATTCTTATTAGGAGCTTTGAATGCCCTATTCCTCCTGTTAAGATGAAGTATGATTTGCTTGTTGGGGAGATTCACATCCCCATTGAGGTAACCTAGTGACTATTCGAAAATTCTCCGTTCTCTTTTGCGATTTGAAAAGGTTTGTCGAGGAGACTTGATCAACCTCATTGACGGATTTCTTTTGATGACCATGAGATGGATGAATCGAGGTGTCACAAACCTCTGTTCCAAGCTTTCACCTTCGGTTGCTTAGAAGAAAAATGATAGATTAGTGTAGTTTTCCCTGTTTTCTGTCTTAGCGTCTCGTAGAAAAGTACCCCGAAAATAAAAGTTCTCCGAACGTCCTGAAAATCAAGTATGATTTTTTTCTGGAATTTTTGAAAAATACTAAGACGAAGAGCTAGTCTGGGGGCTGCACTAGTGGGCCACAAGCCCAGGAGGCGTGGGCACCCGCGTGGCCGCGCCTACCTGGCTTGTGGGACCCACATGCACCCCCTCCATTTATTCTAGCTCCCATCTGCTTCTCCTACCTCCAGAAAAAATCGTTTTGCAGCTCAAACCCGTGTTCTTGCTCCTCTTGCTCGGATTTTCGATCTCTTTGCTCAAAGCACCATTCTCCGAACTGTTTTGGGAAAATTACTCCTTGGTAAGTGACTCCTCCATTGGTCCAATTAGTTATTGCTCTAGTGCCTTATACTTTGCGTATTTTTGCTGCCTTGGTGACCATGTTCTTGAGCTTTGCATGCTAATTTTAGCTGGTCCCAAGTAGTTTTGATGCGTAATATGGCCTCTAGGCACTTGTTGGAGTAGTTTCTACGAGTTTAGTTGAGCCTTGTTCACTTTTCCTTTGGGTCACAGAAAATTTCAGAAAAGGAAGATGTTCAGGAGAAACTATCATGGTGGTTCTTCAAGAAAGAGAGGTCCCCGTCTTGCGATTCAGGAGCCCGATCCTTACCAACCAAGGAACGCGCAGGTACAACCATGTGAACGGCCTTCTGATGAATTCATGATTAAGGCAGGTTTCAAAGACGAGTTTGATGCACTTGTTCACAACGTCGGACTCGAAGAATTCATCTCTGATAAATGTGAACAGTATGTTGCTCTCACTGCCTCTTTTGTTCGTAAATTCAAATTTTCAGCTGGCCGTGACACATCGGTACTGTTTGATTTTTATGACAAATCGTATACCATGGATTTAGATGATTTTAATAGAATTTGCAAGATACCTATCTGGGGTAGTCTCAATGATCCTCCTAAGTCTTCGGTTAGAGATTTTTTCTCTGGTATAACTGTTGGAGAAACTAGAGATATTACGCAGGCTACCATGGGAGCATTTATTTTCCTGCCTTGCATTACTTTGCCCTCTTCATAGGCAGATGCATTAATGGCAAGATTAAGCATTGTCACCTCTGCGCACCCGACCTTAGTATTCTTAAGAGCGCAGTAACAGGTGATAGAAGTTTTAATATGGGAGCTATAATAGCAAGGAGACTGAATAATAATGCTAATGAAGGGGATTTCTTTGGTGGGATCTATGCCACCCACATAGCAAATTTTCTTGGAGTACCCATCCGCGAAGGAGATCCCCCGCTCCATACAACTTTCCTTGACCGCGTCGCTTTGACACGCTACCACTTCCTTGAGAGGGATGATGAATCCTTCCTATACCGTTTAATATTTAACCGACAGCGTGTTTTCCATATTACCCTTCCTACTCCTGCCTTCATTGACTTTCAGGTAAAACGGAGATATTACATAACCAGAGGAGAGGCAAAGGAGTATGAGAGGGAGGCAAATGCTGCTCGTCTTCGTGAGGCAGCTATTCTGGCAGTGGTTGCAGCGCTCCCGTACAACCCCCATTATGATTTTGGGTGTCGCCTGGACCATCCTTGGGAGTAGACCAGCTTAGGCCAAAAGCCTAAGCTTGGGGGAGTACGTGTTTCTCACCGACTTTACATTCTTGCTTATGCTTCCGCTTTGTTCGTCGGTGTTCACACTTTGCCACTGTATCATCCATGCTAGTTTATTTTCTTTTTCTCGTTTTCTTTTCGTGTGTCTGTCTAGTTTGAAAAAAAAACCAAAAATATTTTCTTTTTCTTCTTTTGCTTGTTGGGAGCTTTCCCGTGTAAATAGTTTTCTTTTTCTTTGGGTCAAGGTAGAAAACCATGGTTACAATGTTTAGTGGCTCTCGCATGCATACCTGTTTATGTGTTAAAGAGCCATATTACTTTGTCTTCTCCTTTGTGTTTGCTTGCATATTCCAACTTAGTCCAATGCACGAGCACGCTTATTATTGTTCACATTTTTCGGTCGTGCAAGTGGAAGGCAATAATGACGATATATGATGAAGTGACTGAGCCTGGAAAAGCTGGTATGAACTCGATCTATTTTGTTTTTGTAAATATGACTAGCTCATCGTGCCTGATTCAACTTTGTTGTGAGAAACATGTTTGCTACGACAACTTAGAGATCATAGTTGCTGATGCCATGCTTAATTAGCTAGGAGCTTATAATGGTTTGTCTTGGATGCCCACATGAATGTTGAGATGACAATGATGTAGTATGATAGGATGGTATCCTCCTTTGAATGATTCAAGTGGCTTGACTTGGCGCATGTTCACGCATGTAGTTGAAACAAAATCTACATAGCCTCTATGATATTCATGTTTATGGTGATTTATGTCCTACTCATGCTTGCACTCAATGTTAGTTAATCTCAATGCATTTTGATGATTGTTGTCGCTCTCTAGTTGGTCGCTTCCCAGTCTTTTGCTAGCCTTCACTTGTACTAAGCGGGAATACTGCTTGTGCATCCACTTCCATAAACCCAAAGTTGTTCCATATGAGTCCACCATACCTACCTATATGCGGTATCTACCTGCCGTTCGAAGTAAATTTGCATGTGCCACTCTCTAAGCCTTCAAGAAATAATCTGTTTTGAGTGCCCGAACTGCTCATGTGGTGACAGGGGGCTATCAATAACTTCCATGCTAGGCGTGTTATCCTCGATATGTGTTTATTCACTATCATTCACGAGAAAGGGGTTGGTAATTGGAATTCCCAGTTCCATGCTCAAATCGAAAAGATAATTGCAAACAAAACTCCCCCTGGATTGATGTTGGTATGGACGGCACCCGAGTATTCGGCTACTCATCGAGTGTGATTGATTGGCGGTGGGGGAGTCAAAACTTTACTTTCCTGTTTGGGAACCGCCTATAGCATGTGTAGCGTGGAAGATGGTGAGAACTCCTAGTCATTGCGTTGACAATGAAAGCATGCCACCCAAAATTATTATCTCCGTTTTCAAAGCTTGAGCTCTAGCACCTCTGCAAATCAATGCTTCCCTCCGTGAAGGGCGTGTATATTTATGTTACTGTTGAGTCATCCTCCTCTTATAAAAGCATCAATTAGAGAGCGCCTCTGTCATTTTTTTGCTTTGCTTTTAACTGCTATTGAGTATGACTGTGACTGGATCTTCTTTGCCATGAATTACAATGTTTAGTGAGCCGTTGGTCTTTGAAGGTGCTCTGCATTTATGTTTTGTAGTCTCAGAAAGAGCTAGCGAGATACCATCTGTTCCTACTGCTTCATGTTGTTTCGATTGAAGTGTTGACATTTGAGACTTATTATTATTTGCTCGCTACTTGATTATGCCATTGATATGAGTTTACCGTGAGACCTAGATGTCATTTGCTTATGTGGTTAGCTTGTGATCTTGCTGAAATTCTGGTTATGAGTTAGACATAGTTGCAACAACAAGATCAAACAGAGTTCGTCAAAGTTTTTCTTTTGTCTCTTTCAGTTTGTCAAGTGAATTGCTTGAGGACAAGCAAGGCTTTAAGCTTGGGGGAGTTGATACGTCTCCGTCGTATCTACTTTTCTGAACTCTTTTGCCCTTGTTTTGGACTATAATTTGCATGATTTTAATGGAACTAACCCGGACTAACATTGTTTTCAGTAGAATTGCCATGGTGTTGTTTTTGCGCAGAAATAAAAGTTCTCGGAATGACCTGAAAATTTACGGAGATTTTTTCTGGGATTTATGAAAAATACTGGAGCAAGTATCAGCGGAGGGAGTGGAGCCGTGAGCCCACAAGCCCACCAGGCGCGGGCCCCCCTGGCTGCGCCTGGCAGGCTTGTGGGACCCACAAAGCTCCACCGCCTCTCAATCCAGCTCTATATAGTCCATTTCTTCCGGAAAAAATCGAGGAGAAGGGTTCATCGCGTTTTACTATACGGAGGCGCCGCCACCTCCTGTTCTTCATCTGGAGGGTAGAACTGGAGTCCGTTCTGGGCTCCGGAGAGGGGAGATCGTCGCCATCGTCATCATCAACCTTCCTTCATCGCCAATTCCATGATGCTCTTCACCGTTTGTGAGTAATCTCATCGTAGGCTTGCTGGACGGTGATGGGTTGGATGAGATCTATCATGGAATCGAGTTAGTTTTGATGGGTATTGATCCCTAGTATCCACTATGTTCTGAGATTGATGTTGCTACTACTTTGCCATGCTTAATGCTTGTCACTAGGGCCCGAGTGCCATGATTTCAGATCTGAACCTATTATGTTGTCGCCAATATATGTGTGTTTTAGATCCTATCTTGCAAGTTGTAGTCACCTACTATGTGTTATGACCCGGCAACCCCGGAGTGACAATAGCCGGAACCACTCCCGGAGATGACCATAGTATGAGGAGTTCATGTATTCACCAAGTGTTAATGCGTTGGTCCGGTTCTTTATTAAAAGGAGAACCTTACTATCTCGTAGTTTCCATTAGGACCCGCTGCCACGGGAGGGATGGACAATAGATGTCATGCAAGTTCTTTTCCCTAAGCACGTATGACTACATACGGAATACATGCCTACATTAGATTGACGAACGGGAGCTAGTTACTTATCTCTCCGTGTTATAACTGTTACATGATGAATCACATCCGGCACAATCATCCATCACCGATCCAATGTCTACGAGTCTTTTACTACTGGTCCTTGCTACGTTGCCATGATCAAAAGAATGAGAAAAGAACAAAAGCATGAAAGATCATGTAATGATCTTATGGGAAGTGATGGTTCACATATAAAAAGAATGTTGATTGAAACTTGTTGAGGGTAGACAAACGTAGACCTTGGTCATTGTTGCAATTAATAGGAAGTGATAAAGAAGGAGAGGTTCACATATAAATACATCATCTTTGACACCATCTATGATTGTGAACACTCACTAAACTATTGCATGCCTAGAAGTTGATGTTGGACAAGGAAGACAACATAACGAATTGTCTTTGCTTGGTTCCGAACAATGTTATGTGATTAGAGATCCCTTAGTATGTGATGATTGCTTCCACCTCATATTAGCCAAAACTCCCGCACCAAGTAGAGATACTACTTGTGCATCCATAAACCTTCAACCCAGTTTTACCATGAGAGTCCACCATACCTACCTATGGATTGAATAAGATCCCTCAAGTAAGTTCTCACCGGTGCAAGCAATAAAAATTGCTCCCTAATATGTATGATCTATTAATATGTGGAAAATAAGCTTTGTACGAACCTGTGATGAGGAAGACATAAAAGCGACAGACTGCATAATAAAGTTCTTTATCACAGGAGGCAATATAAAGTGACGTTCGTCCGCACTAAGAGGACACGCATCCAAACCTCAAAAGCGCATGACAACCCTCTGCTTCCCTCTGGGAAGGGCCTATCTTGTACCTTTCCTTTTTGCCCTTGAAAGAGTCATGGTGATATTCACCAATTCCTTGTTTCGCCTTTATCTTGGTTAACATCATATTCTAGGGAAAGATCTATATTCATATGTCAACTTGGAAGTAAGTATTCATGAATTGTTATCGTTGACATTACCCTTGAGGTAAGCAGTTGGGAGGCAAAACTATAAGCCCCTATCTTTCTCTGTGTCCAGCTAAAACTTTGATCTCATGAGTACCACGTGAGTTGTAGCAATTGTAGAGAACGAAAAGATGATTGAGTATGTGGATTTGCTTTGAAAGCTCTTATTTGACTCTTTCTGATGTTGTGATAAATTGCAATTGCTTCAATGACTACAGGCTATCGGTTGTTACTTCTCGGTAAGGTTCTTGATCCGTGCTTTACTTTGTGAAGGAATTATCACTTTAGCATGAGAGATTATATGTTGGCTTTGCTGTTGTGATCATGATCATGATGCATGCATGTACGTATCTTGTTTTGTTGACACCTCTCTCCCTAAACATGTGGACATATTTATTGAGCTAGGCTTTTGCTTGAGGACAAGCGAGGTCTAAGCTCGGGGGAGTTGATACGTCCATTTTGCATCACGCTTTTATGTTGATATTTATAGCTTTTTGGGCTGTTATTTCACTTCACAGTACAATACTTATGCCTTTTCTCTCTTATTTTGCAAGGTTTACATGAAGAGGGATAATGCCGACAGCTGGAATTCTGGCCTGAAATTAGAGCAAGTTGAGATACCTATTCTGCGCAACTCCAAATGCCGTAAAAATCAACGAGGATTTTTTTCGGGATTTATAAAAAATACTGGGCCGAAGAAGTGCCAGAGGGGAGCCAGCAGGTGGCCACAAGCCTGCTAGGCGCGGCCACTCCCCTGGCCGCGCCTAGGGGGCTTGTGGGCACCCAACTGGCCCTGTAGCCCCCTCTTCTGCTATATGAAGTTTTCGTCCGGAAAAAAAATCAGGAGGAGGCTTTTTCGAGGATTCGCCGCCGCCACGAGGCGGAACTTGAGCAGAACCAATCTAGAGCTCCGGCAGGACAATCCTGCCGGGGAAACTTCCCACCCGAAGGGGGAAGTCATCGCCATCGTCATCACCAACACTCCTCTCATCGGAAGGGACTCTTCACCATCAACATCTTCATCAACACCATCTCATCTCCAAACCCTAGTTCATCACTTGTAACCAATCTCGGTCTCGCGACTCCGATTGGTACTTGTAAGGTTGCTAGTAGTGTTAATTACTCTTTGTAGTTGATGCTAGTTGGATTATTTGGTGGAAGAGTTTATGTTCAGATCCTTGATGCTACTCATTACCTCTCTGGTCATGAATATGATTATGCTTTGTACGTAGTTACTTTTGTTCCCGAGGACATGGGATAAGTCATGCTAATATTAGTCATGTGAATTTGCTATTCGTTCGATACTTTGATGTGTTCTATGTTGTTTTTCCTCTAGTGGTGTTATGTGAACATCGACTACATAACACTTCACCATTATTTGGGCCTAGAGGAAGGCATTGGGAAGTAGTAAGTAGATGATGGGTTGCTAGAGTGACAGACGCTTAAACCCTAGTTTATGCGTTACTTCGTAAGGGGCTGATTTGGATCCACTAGTTTAATGCTATGGTTAGACTTTGTATTAATTCTTCTTTCGTAGTTGCGGATGCTTGCGAGAGGGGTTAATCATAAGTGGGATGCTTGTCCAAGTAAGGGCAGTACCCAAGCGCCGGTCCACCCACATATCAAACTATCAAAGTAACGAACGCGAATCATATGAACATGATGAAAACTAGCATGACAGAAATTCCCGTGTGTCCTCGGGAGCGTTTTTCCTCCTATAATACTTTGTCCAGGCTTGTCCCTTGCTACAAAAGGGATTGGGCCACTTTGCTGCACCGTTGCTACTTTTGTTACTTGTTGCTTGCTACAAATCATCTCACCACACAACTACTTGTTACCGATAATTTCAGTGCTTGCAGATTTTACCTTGCCGAAAACCACTTGTCAGATCCTTCTGCTTCTCATTGGGTTCGACACTCTTACTTATCGAAAGGACTACAATAGATCCCCTATACTTGTGGGTCATCAGTTATTCTTTCTGATCGATCTATTCAAGAGTCCGTAGTAAAATAACACGAAGCTATTCTTTCCGTTCGATCCATCATAGAGTTCGTACTAGAATAACACCTTAAGATACATATCAACCAAGACCCTAATGTCACCTAGATACTCCATTGTCACCTCAAGTATCCGTGGGCATGATTATACGATATGCATCACACAATCTTAGAATCATCTATTCAACCAACACGTAGAACTTCAAATAGTGCCCCGAAGTTTCTACCGGAGAGTCAAAACGTGTGCCAACCCATATGCATAGGTTCCCAATGTCACGAAACCCGCAAGTTGATCACCAAAACATACATCGAGTACTCACATGAATATCCAAACGTGTGCCAACCCATATGCATAGGTTCCCAATGTCACAAACCCGCAAGTTGATCAGGACAGATAGACACGTGCAAGACATACATCAAGTGTTCTCAAAGACTCAATCCGATAAGATAACTTCAAAGGGGAAACTCAATTCATTACAAGAAGGGAGAGGGGGAAGAATATCATAAGATCGAACTATAGTAGCAAAGCCCGCGATACATCGAGATCAAGACATCTCAAGAACACGAGAGAGAGAGATCAAACACATAGCTACCGGTACATACCCTCAGCCCCGAGGGAGAACTACTCCCTCCTCGTCATGGAGATCGCCGGGATGATGAAGATGGCCACCGGAGATGGATTCCCCCTCTGGTAGGGTGCCGGAACGGGCTCCAGATTGGTTTTTGGTGGCTACACAGGCTTGTGGCGGCGGAACTCCCGATCTAGGTTTCTTTTTGGGGGTTTCTGAATTTATAGGAATTTATGGTGGTGGAATTACGTCGGTTGGGCCCATGAGGAGGTCACAAGCCTGGTAGGTGCGGCCTAGGGGGGAGGGTCGCGCCTCCCGGGCTTCTGACTCCCTCGTGGCTCTTGTGGCCTTCTTCCAAACCTTCTGGGGTCTCTTTTGGTCCAAAAAAATCATCGTAAAGTTTTATTCCATTTGGACTCCGTCTAAAAAAGGGTCAAAAACACGAAAAAACCAGAAACTGGCACGTGGCACTGAGTTAATAGGTTAGTCCCAAAAAAGATATAAAATAGCATATTCATGCATATAAAACATCCAAAGTTGATAAGATGGAGGTGCATCGCTACACTCTAAAGTTAGTCCCAATAGCATGGAACCATCAAAATTATAGATACGTTGGAGACGTATCAATGTGCCCTGATGGAGGTGCATCGCTACACTCTTGCCACCGCTAACTAAAGAAGTGGGTGCGTGAGGTGAGTGCGACGGAGCCCTCCATCATCACTCATAGTCCGTTGAAGTGGTCACACACACCAATCATTTTCGATTCTGAGGACCATCGAGACCGCGTTACGACGGTCGGATGTTTGCCTTTGTTGGTCTCCCCAACAATTCGTAACCTCAAGGTGACGAAGTTGTTGGTGGATGGCGGGTCCGGACTAAACCTCATCTCCCCCAACGTGATTTGGAGGTTGCAGATTCCCGATGAAGATCTCGAGGAAACATGAGCGTTCCAAGGGATCAACCCCGGGAAGATCCAGCCAAAGGGAAAGATCACGCTGCTGGTAACCTTCGGCAGTGACCAGAACAACCTAACGGAGAAGGTCGTCTTCGACATTGCTGACAAGCCGTTCGCGTATAATGGGATCCTCGGGCGCCTTGTGCTGGCCAAATTCATGGCAGCCTTCCGCTACGCCTACAACACCATGAAGATGCCTGGGCCGGTCGGCGTCATTGTCATCAACGCCGACAAGAAGGATGCACTTGTGTGCACCGACCGCCTCTACTGGGAGGCAGTGGCGGCGCCTGCACCTAAGGCACCTTCTGTCGCGGCCAAGGCCCCCGAGGAGAAAAATCCCGGCAAGAGGGCTTCCCGCGCTGATCCCGAGAAGCACACCTCACCAGAGTGCTTCGCTGCCGCCGAGGACGCGCCAGAGAGCTCCGCTGCCCAGAACAAGAAATCCAGGGTTGCTCCGCGAGAGACCAAGATGTTGCCCGCCCGAGAGGACGACACGGGTGAAACTTTCACTATAAGTTCCACCCTTAACAACAAATAGGAAAGCGCACTCATCGCCTTCCTGCGGGCGAATCTCCATGTTTTTGCATGGCAACCATCAGATATCCCTGGTGTTCCGAGGAAGGTGATTGAGCACCACCTCGCTGTCCGCCCCCATGTGTGGCCGATCAAGCAGAAGGTGAGGAAGCAAGCCCTGGAGTGGAAGAGTTCACTGCCGAGGAAATTAAGAAGTTAGAAGCAGCGAGACTGGTTAGAGGAGTCACCCATCCTATATGGTTGGCCAATCAGGTTTTAGTGCGCAAGGCGAATGGGAAGTGGCAGTTTTGTATTGACTTTACCGATGTCAATAAAGCTTGCCCAAAAGACCCTTTTCCCTTGCAGTGCATCGACTAGATTGTCGAGTCCACTGCTGGCTACGACCTGCTGTCCTTACTCGACGCCTACTCAGGGTATCACCAGATTTATATGGCCGAGGAAGATGAAGAGAAAACTGCCTTCATCACCCCCTGTGGCACGTACTGCTTTGTATGAATGCCCTTCGGGTTGAAGAATGTCGTTTCCACCTTTGCAAGAGTGATCCAAATTGGTTTTGAGCCCCAACTCCACAGGAATCTGGAAGCCTACATGGATGACATAGTGGTCAAGACCAAGGACAAATCAACACTCGTACAGGATCTGGAAGAGATATTTGCCAACCTGCGCAAGATCAACCTCAAGCTCAACCCCAAAAAGTGCGTATTTGGTGTCCCATACGGCAAGCTGCTTGGGTTCTTCGTGTCCCCATGCGGGATCGAAGCTAACCCCGACAAGATCAAGGCCATCGAACAGATCGAGGCATCGAAGAGCGTCAAGGATGTGCGACGCCTAGCCGACTATGTAGCCACCCTGAGCAGGTTCATTTCGAAGTCTGCCGAACATGCCCTGCCCTTCTTCAAAATCTTGAAGAAGGCGGGACCAATGTAATGGACCTCCGATGCGGAAGCAGCACTACAAGACCTGAAGAAATACCTTTCCTTTGCGCCAATCCTGGTAGCGCCTAAACCACAAGAGCAACTGCTCCTGTACCTAGCGGCAACCAACCAAGTGGTTAGCGCTGCCCTGGTGGCGCAGAGGGAAGACGACGAAGATATGTCGGCAAAGGCGACGCCATCGAATGAGGAAGTGCACATCGGCAACCAAGGACCCCCGGCAGAGTTCGGGAGCGATCAAGAGAAACCCCCGCCAACAGGCGGGCTAAAGGAGAAGAAGAAGATGGTGCAGCGCCCGGTCTATTTCGTCAGCTTCCTCTTGCACGGGGCCAGAACGAGGTACTCCGGGGTGCAAAAATTTCTTTTTGGCCTCCTCATGGCCTCGAGAAAGTTGCGCCACTACTTCCAAGCACACAGATCACCGTCGTCACTTGCTTTCTGCTGCAAAGGTTTTGCGAAACCCCGATGCAACTGGCAGGATCGTGGAGTGGGCATTGGAGTTGTCCAGCTTGGGCCTCAAATTTGAAAGCACATCAACCATCCAGAGCGGGGCCTTGGCAGAGTTCATTGCTGAATGGACCCCGACGCCAGACGAAGAAATACCAGAATCAACCCTCCCGGGCAAGGAGTCCAACCAAGAATGGATCATGTATTTTGATGGAGCATTCTCACTACAAGGTGCTAGAGCCGGTGTGCTGCTAGTTGCGCCTACTAGAGAACACCTCAAGTACGTAATCCAGATGTACTTTCCCCGGGAGAAGTCCACCAACAACACCGCCGAGTACGAAGGGCGACTTGTTGGCCTCAGGAACGCGACAGATCTAGAGATCAGGAAGCTCATCGTCAGAGGAGACTCACAGCTAGTAATCCGGCAAGTCAACAAGGACTATCAGAGCCCATTGATGGAAGCTTACATAGAGGAAGTGAGGAAGTTGGAAGAGCGCTTCGATGGTCTACAGATAGAGCACGTCCCCCATACCGAAAACACCGTCGCCGACGACCTGTCGAAGCGTGCGACCCTTAAATTACCCGTGGAACCAGGAACTTTTGTGCTACAACTAACTCAACCCTCCGTAACACCATCAACCAAGCCGGACAAGAGAAGGAAGCTAAGCTCTAACAAGTACTTTCCGGTAGACGTGCCAAGAAGCACCGACGAGGATCTTGCCGGCAAAGAAGTTGCGAAGAAGACACCGAGCCAGCCGGGAAGGATGCCATCCCGACAAAGGATATGCCTTTAGTCCTTGTCGTTAAACCTCAAGCTCCGGCATGGGCGCAACACATAGTCCGATAACTCCAAACTAGGGGCTGCTACGGCAACAAAAGTTCTTCCCCAGCAATGGTGCCAGAAATCCTTCTGTCGTCTCTTGAGCTTGCGTTGGTTTTTCCCTTGTAGAGGAAAGGGTGATGCAGCACAGGAGCAGTAAGTATTTTCCTCAATTTGTGAACCAAGGTATCAATCCAGTAGGAAAATCTCGTCAAGTCTAGAGTACCCGCGCAAACACAAAAGAGCTTGCACCCAACGCTATAAACGGGTTGTCAATCCCTTCAAGATTGATTGCAAAGTGAGATCTGAAGGCGGAAAGTGCAACGAAGAAAAAGAGTAAGGCTAAAAATATGGTGTGGAGTAGACCCGGGGGCCATAGTGTTCACTAGAGGCTTCTCTCAAAATAGCAAATATTACGGTGGATGAACAAATTACTGTCGAGCAATTGATAGAACCTCGCAAAGTCATGACGATATCTAAGGCGATGATCATACATATAGGCATCACGTCCGAGACAAGTAGACCGATACTTTCTGCATCTACTACTATTACTCCACACATCGACC
The DNA here is from genome assembly GCF_904849725.1 of Hordeum vulgare subsp. vulgare. Taxonomy (NCBI): domain Eukaryota; kingdom Viridiplantae; phylum Streptophyta; class Magnoliopsida; order Poales; family Poaceae; genus Hordeum; species Hordeum vulgare. The sequence goes on along the minus strand of NC_058518.1, from coordinate 229,566,777 downwards.
GCTATCCAGCATGCATCTAGTGTATTGAGTTCATGACGAACAGAGTAAGGCCTTAAGCAAGATGACATGATGTAGAGGGATAATCTCAAACCAATGATGAAAACCCCATCTTTTTACCCTTGATGGAAACAACATGATGTGTGCCTCGCTACCCCTTATGTTACTAGGTGAGGTCACCGCACGGTATGAACCCAAAACCAAGCACTTCTCCCATTGCAAGAATCATAGATCTAGTTGGCCAGACAAAACCCATAACTCGAAGAGAATTACAAGGATATGAAATCATGCATAAGAGAGATCATAAGAAACTCAAATAAGATTCATAGATTACCTGATCATAAATCCACAATTCATCGGATCTCGACAAACACACTGCAAAAGAAGATTACATCGGATAGATCTCCATGAGGATCATGGAGAACTTTGTATTGAAGATCCAAGAGAGAGAAGAAGCCATCTAGCTACTAGCTATGGACCCGTAGGTCTATGGTGAACTTCTCACGCATCATCGGGGAGGTCATGGTGTTGATGAAGAAGCCCTCCGTATCCAAATCCCCCCTCCGGCAGGGCACTAGAACGTGCCCCAGATGGGATCTTGCAGAGACAGAAGCTTGCGGCGACGGAAAAGTACTTTCGATGATCTCCTGATTTTTTCTGGGATTTTAGATAATTTATATGCGAAAATCCTAGGGCAGAGGTGGCTCAGGGAGCCCACGAGCCAGGGAGGCGCGCCCCTGGCCGTGGCTAGAGGGCTTGTGGGGTCCCTGCAGGTCCCGTGCCCTGATTCTCAGGCTTCCTGATCTTTTTCTGTTTCGGAAAAAATCTTTTTGGCAGTTTCGTTCCGTTTGGACTCCGTTCAAAATCCTCCTCTGAAAGGGGTCAAAAACATGGAAAAAAGAGGAACTGGCACTTGGCACCGAGTTAATAAGTTAGTCCCAAAAAAATATATAGAAGGCATACAAAACATCCAAAGTTTGACAAGATAATAGCATGAAACCATCAAAAACTATAGATACGTTGGAGACGTATCAAGCATCCCCAAGCTTAACTCCTGCTCGTCCTCGAGTAGGGAAGTGATAAAGACTGAATTTTTGATGTGGAATGCTACCTAGCATAGTTGTCCTTTGCAACTTCTTTCATGTGACATGAATGTTCAAATCTCTAAGATTCAAAACAATAGTTTGCTATTGACATGGAAACAATAATACTTCAAGCAAACTAGCAAGGCAATCATGAACTTTCAAAATAACAAGGCCAAGGAAAGTTATCCCTACAAAATCTTATAGTCTGGCTATGCTCCGTCATCCTCACACAACTAATGTAAATCATGCACAACCCTGGTATTGGGCAAGTAATTGTTTTCGCACTCTTACTTTCTCAAACTTTTTATAACTATCACGCAATACATGAGCGTGAGCCATGGATATAGCACTATAGGTGGAATAGAGTGTGGTGGTGGTTATGAGACAAGAAGGAGGAGATGGTCACATTGACTCGGCGTATCAAAGGGGTATGGAGATGCCCATTAATAGATATCAATGTGAATGAGTAGGGATTGCCATACAAGGGATGCACTAGAGCTATAAGTATGTGAAAGTTCAAAAGGAGAACTAGTGGGTGTGCGTCCAACTTGCTTGCTCACGAAGACCTAGGGAAATTTTGAGGAAGCCCATCATTGGAATATACAAGCCAAGTTATATAATAAAGATTCCCACTAGCATATGGTAGTGAAAAAGCAAGAAGCTCTCAATCATGAAGAATATGGTGCTATTATGAAGCACAAGTGTGGAAAAAGATAGTAGCATTGTCCCTTCTCTCTTTTTCTCTCATCTTTTTTTGGGGCTCTTAGGCCTCTTCCCCCCTTTTTTTATTTGGGATCTTTGGCCTATTTTTTATTTCCTCACATGGGACAATGCTCTAATAATGATGATCATCACACTTTTATTTACTCACAGCTCAAAGCTTAGAACGATGATGACTCTATAGGAAATGCCTCCGGCAGTGTACCGGGATGTGCAACGATCTAGCTTGGCGTATGACGTTGAAACATCTCGCTAGCTATCTTACGATCATGCAATGGCAATATGAGAGTGACGGCACAAGTCATGAGACAGAACGGTGGAATTTCATGGCAATATATCTCTGAATGGCTATGAAAATGCCATAGTAGGTAGGTATGGTGGCTGTTTTGAGGAAGGCATATGGTGGGTTTGTGCACCGGCGAGAATTGCGCAGCACTAGAGAGGCTAGCAATGGTGGAAGGTGAAAGTGCATTTATACCATGGACTCACATTAGTCATGAAGAACTCACATACTTGTTGTGAAAGTTTTTATTAGTAATCGAAACAAAGTGCTAAACGCACACTCCTAGGGGAAGGGTTGGTAGGTGTTAACCATCGCGTGATCCCGACCTCAACACAAAGGATGACAATCAATAGATCAATTATGCTCTGACTTCCTAACATAGCGGTTCACCATACGTGCATGCTACGGGAATCACTAACTTCAACACAAGTATTTCTAGATTCACAACACCCTACTAACATAACTCTTAATATTACCAAATTCACGTCTCAAAACTAATTGAGATGAATCAAAACTTCACTTTCTACTCAATGCACATGAAGATGGAGGTTTTTGTATCCTCTTTGGGTACCTATCACCTTTGGAACTACTTTCATAGCATAAGCCAACTGCCAAGTCACGGACCGCCGTGCTCTAAAAGATCTAAGTGAAGCACATAGAGCAAAATTATCTAGCTCAAAAGATATAAGTGAAGCACGATGAGCATTCTAGCAAGATCACGATGAGTGCATGTCTCTCTCTAAAGTGTGCAGCAAGGATGATTGTGACACAACAAAAAGAAAATACTCCTAAGATACAAGACGCTCCAAGCAGAACACATATCATGTGGTGAATAAAAATATAACTCCAAGTAATGTTACCGATGGATTGAAGACGAAAGAGGGGATGCCTTCCCGGGGCATCCCCAAGCTTAGGATTTTTGGTGTCCTTGAACTTGGCTTGGGATGCCTTGGCATCCCCAAGCTTGAGCTCTTTCCACTCCTTATCTCTTTGTCCATGAGAACATCACCCAAAACTTGAAAACTTCACAACACAAAACTTAAACAAAAACTCGTGATAACATTAGCACAAGAAAAGAAATTACCACCTCTTTAGGTACTGTAGCAATATTGATTTCTATTTGTATTGGTGTTGAGCTACTGTATTCTCACTTTTCCATGGCTAGTACCCCCCGATACTATCCATAGTTTCATCTAAACAAGCAACCAACTCAACAAAAACAGAATCTGTCAAAAACAGACCAGTCTGTAGCAATCTGTATACTTCGTATACTTCTGGTACCTCAAAAATTCTGAAAAATTACGACTGCCTGGGCAAAAGGCATATCAACCAGCAACAGAAAGAAACAACTCAAAAGATCTTTCTCAATAAAAATGAAAAATCATCTCGTGAGGAAAAAGTTTCTGTCTTTTCCAGCAGGATCAAACAACCATCACCAAGACTAGTCATAAAGGTTTTGCTTGGCTCAAACACAAAAAGAAACACAAAAAAACACAATCACAACAGAATTATGATGGTGTGGACACAACGAAACAGAAAGAAAAAGAAATAAATTCATTGGGTTGCCTCCCAACAAGCGCTATTGTTTAACGCCCTTAGCTAGGCATAAAAGCGATAGAATCACGTATCGTCGTCTTTGGTGCTCAAACCATAAGTAGCGTGATCACTTATCATCTTAAGGTTTTCATCTTTCTTGCTAGATGATTCACCACTATTTTTGGGAACAAAAACACACTTGGTGACCTTATTGTGGGAAAGTTTGGAGTATTCTGCACAGCGGCAAAAGCGGAACCCAAGTTGGTTATAACGTCCTCTAGTTTGCCAATCCTAGCGGAATCATGACCTAGTTTTTCGTTAACTGTGGGTTCCTTCTCCTTTAAATTTTTCAAAACTATTCCCACCTTGGATCCGTACTGAGTGATTTGATTGCGGATCTTTTGATCCAAATTCTCAATGAGTTCGATCGTAACAACTTTATTTTCAATGACGTCCAGCCTACGCATCACATGTTCGAGAGTTAAGGTAGTTCCATTAACCATGAGTGGGGGAGAGCCTACCAGATTTATTACAGCTCCGTAAGAATCAACGGTATGGCTACCCAAGAAATTTCCACCTACGATGGTGGCAAGAATATACCTATTCCAAGGAGAAACACCCACATAAAAACTGCGAAGCAGGATGGTAGTGGATTGCTTATGAGTAGATCTCCTCTGAGCATTGCAAATCCTATACCAAGCGTCCTTTAAGTTTTCTTCCTCAGTTTGTTTGATATTGAGAAATTCGCTCTCGGAGTGTCGTTCGAAGTGGTGGATCTAGCCACGAGGACAGGTAGACTATCCCACACAGACGAACAGAAAACAAGCGAGAGAAGAGGACAAACGAAAAGGCGAACGAAAAGGCATATTTGTGAAGTGGGGGAGAGGAAAACGAGAGGCAACTCGCAAACAAAGTAAATGCAAGAGATGAGTTTGCGACACTTACTTGGATGAGTTCTTGACTTGATCCTCCCCAGCAACGACGCCAGAAATTCTTCTGCTAGGGCAACAAAAGTTCTTCCCCGACAATGGTGCCAGAAATCCGTCTGTCGTCTCTTGAGCTTGCGTTGGTTTTTCCCTTGAAGAGGAAAGGGTGATGCAACACATGAGCGGTAAGTATTTCCCTCAGTTTGAGAACCAAGGTATCAATCTAATAGGAGAATCTCATCAAGTCCAGAGTACCTGCGCAAACAAAAAAGAGCTTGCACCCAATGCTATAAAGGGGTTGTCAGTCCCTTCAAGATTGATTGCAAAGTGAGATCTGAAGGCGGAAAGTGCAACGAAGAAAAATAGTAAGGCTAAAAATATGGTGTGGAGTAGACCCGGGGGCCATAGTGTTCACTAGAGGCTTCTCTCAAAATTGCAAATATTATGGTGGGTGAACGAATTACTATCGAGCAATTGATAGAACCGCGCAAAGTCATGACGATATGTAAGGCAATGATCATACATATAGGCATCACGTCCGAGACAAGTAGACCGATACTTTCTGCATCTACTACTATTACTCCACACATCGACCGCTATCCAGCATGCATCTAGTGTATTGAGTTCATGACGAAAAGAGTAACGCCTTAAGTAAGATGACATGATGTAGAGGGATAATCTCAAACCAATGATGAAAACCCCATCTTTTTACCCTTGATGGCAACAACATGATGCGTGCCTCGCTACCCCTTCTGTCACTGGGTGAGGTCACCGCACGGTATGAACCCAAAACCAAGCACTTCTCCCATTTCAAGAATCATAGATCTAGTTGGCTAGACAAAACCCACAAATCGAAGAGAATTACAAGGATATGAAATCATGCATAAGAGAGATCAGAAGAAACTCAAATAAGATTCATAGATAATCTGATCATAAATCCACAATTCATCGGATCTCAACAAACACACCGCAAAAGAAGATTACATCGGATAGATCTCCATGAGGATCATGGAGAACTTTGTATTGAAGATCCAAGAGAGAGAAGAAGCCATCTAGCTACTAGCTATGGACCCGTAGGTCTATGGTGAAGTACTCACGCATCATCGGAGAGGTGATGGTGTTGATGAAGAAGCCCTCCGTATCCGAACCCCCCCTCCGGCAGGGCACCAGAACGTGCCCCAGATGGGATCTTGCGGAGATAGAAGCTTGCGGCGGTGTAAAAGTACTTTCGATGATCTCCTGATTTTTTCTGGGATTTTAGGGAATTTGTAGGCGAAAGTCCTAGGGCAGATGTGACCCAGGGAGCCCACAAGCCACGGAGGCGCGGGCCCCCTGGCCGCGGCTAGGGGGCTTGTGGGGTCCCTGTAGGCCCCCGACCCTGATTCTTAGGCTTCCCGATCTTTTTCTGTTTCGGAAAAAAATCTTTTTGGCAGTTTCGTTCTGTTTGGACTCCGTTCAAAATCATCCTCTGAAAGGGGTCAAAAACATGGAAAAAACAGGAACTGGCACTTGGCACTGAGTTAATAAGTTAGTCCCAAAAAATATATAAAAGGCATACAAAACATCCAAAGTTTGACAAGATAATAGCATGAAACCATCAAAAATTATAGATACGTTGGAGACGTATCAGGGGCCTGCCTGAAGAGCAGGAAGAAGCATAAAGAGTAGCCCATCAGTCCAACATGTACCATTTCATGGATGATGCCCTCTACAGAAGACGACTGAACGGCGTGAAATTGAAATGCATCCCCCAAGAGGAAGGACTGGAGCTGTTGGCCGAGATACATGGGGGGATATGTGGCTCCCACATAGGGTCAAGAGCCCTTGTCGGCAAGGCATTCTGGCAAGGCTTCTTCTCGCCCACAGCCCTCCAGGATGCGACTGCACTAGTAACCAAGTGTGAAGCGTGTCAGTTCCATTCAAGGAAGCTTCATCAGCCAGCCCAAGCTCTCCAGACGACCCTCTCTCCTGGCCATTCTCGGTCTTGGGGCTCGATATCCTCGGACCTTTCCCCCGCGCTGCCTAGGGCTTTGAGTACTTGTACGTTGCAATTGACAAGTTCACAAAGTGGCCAGAGGTGGAACCAGTGAGAAAGGTGACAACACAGTTAGCCGTCAAGTTCTTCAAAGGAATTGTGTGCCGTTTTGGTGTCCCGAATAGGGTCATCACGGACAATGGCACTCAGTTCACGAGTCGCGCCTTCATGTAGTACGCCCAATACCTCGGTAGCAAAATATGCTTCGCTTCTGTTGCCCATTTGAGGAGCAATGGTCAAGCTGCAAGGATAAATGCCAAAGTACTATGGGGGCTCAAGACGAGAACTTTTGACAAGCTGCGAAGGCATGGAAAGCACTGGATTGATGAACTGCCGGCGGTTCTTTGGTCGATCAGAACGACGCCAAATCGAGCCACCGGCCAGACACCCTTCTCCCTGGTCTACGGGGCGGAGACAGTTCTTCCCATGGAATTGACTTATGGGTCACCTCGAGTGCTCGCTTATGATGAGTTTGAGTAAGAGCAATTGCGTGAGGATGATGTAGTGCTCCTCGATGAGAACCGGATTCAGGCGGCTATGCGAGCCACTCGCTATCACCAAGCCTTGCGTCGCTATCATAGCCGCAAGGTCCGAGCCAGAAGTTTTGAGGAAGGCGACCTTGTTCTTCGGCATGTTCAGTCAGCCAAGAACTCAAACAAGTTGACAGCAAAGTGGGAAGGCCCATGTCGGGTAGTACGAGTCATCAGGCCCGACGTTGTCCGCCTGGAGAACGAAGATGACACACCGGTGAGCAATTCCTAGAACATTGAACATCTTCGAAAGTTCTACCCATAGGGAGAGGTTGCCGGGTCTACTGACGATCACCTTTTGTACAAGTCTTGCCGAAGTTGCATGTTATCCTTTGTACAAAGCAAGGCGAAGACCCTGTGCGCAGTTGAATAAAGCATAGCGTTTCGCATCATCATTTAGATTTCCATGTTAGATCATGTGCATGCATAATCTAAGATTTTGTGAAACGCCTAAACTAATGGACTACCAAGGTCCCAACACCTATTTTATCTTCTTTCTTTTTCTTAAAAGACAAATACATCCCCGTGCACAAGTTTGCCGAGGGGAAGATAGTGGGGACGCCCACGGCAGCAGCAAGAACAAGGACGATCTACTCAAGACAGGAAGAAGTACCGCATCCTAGAGATAAGTTGCAAAAACTTTAAGTAAGTCATCGAGTAGATACATCACCCCCCTTTACGTGTCATTGGCACGTTTGTATGGAAAACCTGTGTGCGAGGGAACTTTGTCGCAAGGCTCCTAAGCGTTCTCTTGAAGCGCACTCAATAACTTAAGTGGCCCGCTCCGCGTGCCCCTTCTACTTAAAGAACATGCTCGACAACCTATGGGAAAGCCCAGAGGGAGGCAGGGCGCCTTGCCGGCAGTGACGACTCCAGCAAGAGCCACCCATCGAAGCGCTTACGACAAGGCTAGTTGAGCCAACAAATCCCAAGTGAAATACAAGGACGAGCCATACAAAAAGAGCAAAGGAGGGAGGTAGTGCTTATCAAGAACGTAGAATATATTACAATACTAATAGTTAGGAACAAGATACAACAACTCTTGGTTGAGAATTGCAGCAACAGGAGAACACGAAGAATTAATCCCGACGCGGACCTTGCACCCTCTCGATGTGGTCCACCTTGTCAACGATGGGCATGACCAGGTTCTCGAGTTCCTTGAGGTTCGCCTCTTTTGGCAAATTCCCCAGGGTGAGGTCGATGCCGGGATTCTTGTATGACAATTTGGTGAGGACCTTGAGGAGGGCGCCTTGGTACAACCTCAGAGACTCGTTCGCCAGGCGCACCGCCTCACCGGCTCGAATATGCTTCAAAGCGTCAACCACGCTCTCGAAGAACAGAGTCAGCTTGGCACTTGGAGACACCTCCGGGCACGAAGAATAACCAAAGCCTTGGAGATCCATAGAATACAGCTGCGACAATCCCCTCCGCGACGTTGACAAGACATTCGGTCCACAACTCCACGCCAGGCTTGTAACCCTCGCGGGCGACGGAGGCGGCCTCGAGCTGATTTGTCGCGTTGAGGAGCTTTTGATATAAGACCTCTTCACGGGCCTTGCTTTCTTCAAGGGCCTGCTCCACGGGAGCCAATTTATCCTGCAGGGCGGCAAGGGAGGCATTGGCGGAGCAGAGTTGAGCACTCTTGTCGGAAACGACAACTTGGGTCTCCATCAAGTTGGAGAGAGTTTTCTCTCTCTCAATTGTGAGGGTTGAGATCTCCTCGCCGAGGCCTTCAAGGTCCTCTTCCAGCTTCTTCAACTTGCCGGCAAGCTCCTCCCTGGTAGCCTCGGCACCGACAACCTTGTCAGCAACCTCCTGCAACTTGTCGGCGTGCTGTGAAGCTTGGGCGGCAAGGGCGTCCTTGTGCTAATCCATCAGCTCTTGGGTACGCTGCTCCACAAGCCTCTCGACTTCCTCGTCCTTGGCATAGAGCTTGTCGCTGAGCACCTTCTCAAGATCGGCGAGTTCCTCTTCGTCGGACTCAAGGCTGATCCAAAGTGCATCGAGGCGGACGTCTTCGTCGGAAATGCGGCGTCGGGCCTCTTCCTCCTCCTTCCAGATGTCAGACGACTTCAGGAGGAGCTCGTCCCGCTTGGCCCTCAGCCTTTTGTGATCGACCTTCAAATCCTGGTGAGCCTCGGTGAAGTGGATCCGCGTCTCCTCGAAGCGCTTCTCGAAGGCCTCCTCTGCTGCCTTGACAATCGCCGCCCGGGAGTCTAATTTCTCCTTTCGGGCCCGATAGACGGCCTGGAGCTGGCTGACGTTGTCCCTCATGGACTAGAAGAGTTGCTCTTCGCTGAGCTTCCTGCCGCTAGTCTCCGATCCCCCCACGATCTCAAGCCCGACACTGGCGGAGATTTCGGCGTCGAAGCTCTCCCCCTCCGTGGCTACCCTCGTGCGACTCACCCCTGGCGTGTTGATGAATCGACCCTCACAAACGCGAATGTACTCGTTGGCTGGCGGGGGCCGAGACATGGGAGGTTAGTCATCACCAACATCCTCACCGACAAGAGGGGGCTCCTCGTCCAGTGCCGCCTCCATAGCCCCGGCAGCAGAAGAATCGTTGACACATGCTCCGGGTCCTTCGATGGACTCCTCTGTCGGTTCCTGAGTGGCCCGTTCCCGTGCCTCCTCGGTGGACTCGCTCGCGGCAACCTTATTGGCCTCAGCAGCCGCGTCCCACGCGGTCTCCTCGATGGCGGAGTCGATGTTCATCTCCTCCACAGGGGAGATACCTGAGGTACAAGACAAGGAAGGAGATGATCAGAACAAGATGGGCATTCAAGAAAACAAAAGGAAAAACTCGCAAACGTCCTTTGCCGGGACACTCACCCTCGTCGAGCTGGTGAGGGGTAGTTGTCCCCTCTCCGGCAACATCAGTTAACGGGGGCTCGTCTTCAGGCGTCGCGGGCCTCGGCAACTCCCGCTGGGGGCTTTGCCGGGGGCTGGGCACCGGGGTGGCGGAATTTGCTCTCGGCGCCTCCGAGGCACTTGCCGAGGGACTGCCGCCTGCCGACACCTTGGCCCTCTTCGCGATCCTCTAGGACAATGTTTCCGTATCCTTGTGAAGAAGAACCAGCACCCGATGAGAAGAACATAAAGCAAGGGGTTCGAAGAGGGTGAAGGGTCAGGCGTGTACTGTAACGACTAAGATGCGGTCCTTTCCGATTTAGGGAACGAGGCCCCAAAATGGAAAGAAGCGCATCTAAGCATTTCGCAAGCAAGATAAACATAGCACATACATAATAAAAGAATGAAAAATAGGGAATCGTTTGCCATCTCATAGATAATATCAGAGTTTACATCACACATTTATCCAGATAAGGTAGTTCCGCTACGGACTACATAACATGAGAAAAGGCTATGCTATCCCGCATGCTTGCCCACGATCACGACCATGCCTCAGTCTTGTGGATAGTTAACGTACAGGCGGTAGTTCTCCTCATCATACTGCCACGCCAGCTGCGTGCCGTCGGGATCACCTATGTCAGGCGTACCTATACCTGTTGGGGTGTTGAACTAGTCTGTGAGCCACAGGGACTCAACAATCTATGACCTCGGTACCGAAACTAGTCAAGTTATTAGGTGAGGAAGGTTCAGTGTTTATGTTGCAGCATCCTAAGAATTTATGGTGGCTAACTTACGATGAACAAATATAGATGTGGTGGTCTACGCGAGCGGTCGATGACCAGCTGATCACTAAGTGATCCTGAACACCTACTTACGTCAAACATAATCCCACCGTGTTCCCGATCGAAGAGAGGTCCTCGAAGGGGACAATCACAGTTATGCACATAGTTGGCAATTTTATTAGATTAAGTTCAAGTTATCTATAACCGGATGTTAACAAATATTCCAAGTTGCCACATAACCGCGGGCACGGCTTTCCGAAAGATTAAATCCTGCAGGGGTGCTCCAACTAGTCCATCACAAACGGTCACGGGCCGCAAAGTAATCCTCTATCACGAATCTCATGACCTCGTCGGATACCTTAGAGGAAAACCTCAACTCTGGGGAGAACCAAAGCTTCATCGGGATTCCTATACGCAAGATATATCGCTAAGGTAAGACAAGACTAGCAGGACCTCCCGTCGTGTCAACGACCCCGATAAGAGCCGCGTATCTCAGTCTCAGGACGCGACGGATGAGCGATGCGTACAGTGGCCTGATAGAAATCTCTCAAGTTGCCCTGAGTTGGCCCCGCACAGTGCTCTGGTTTGGACCAACACTCATGAGGAGCACTGGCACGGGTTGTTGATTAATTCCTCGGGGTAGCTATTCCCTATGCAGATTATTATTAAGTGATTAGCAAATTAAAAACCAATGTTGGGTCGTGCCGGACAAGTCTTAACACTACATGATTTATCAAGTGGGTCCCCATAACAACCCCGAACGTGTTAGGAGCGATCAGTATGGAATCAAACACCGGTAGCCGGAAACTACGGCGGCAATAACGGAACAAAACACCCGACAAAAGGCTAGGCCTCCCATCATATACCAAGTATATAGGTGCATTAATTAAATAACAGATTTAAACAAAATGATATCAAACTCATGTTATCACACGAGACAATTGCACCTGCAACTAGCAACGCTAACATTAGAAGCCGAGCAAGCCTACTTAGCCATTCAATATTAGCTAGGAGGGGAAAGTGTTTGGGTTTCATGGAAGTATCAGGAGGCAATTATTTCAGTGGTAGGCAGCAAGCATATGACGAAGGAAACGTGAATCTAGGCATAAAAAAGCTAGAGACGGTATCAAGGTCATGGTCATGTTGCCTGTGATGTATTCAGCTTGGAACTGCTCTTGTTCGTCCTGCACGTACCCTCCCGAATCCACGTACTCGCTCTCCGATCCCGGTGCTACCCAACATAAAAATAGCATGCAATGAATAACAACACCACATGATGCAACAATCACATGATGCATGAGATGAGAATGTAGCATGCGTCTCTATTCTAGTCACTTGCTTATGCATGAGAAGAAAAGAAAAACTTCTGGACATAACTTCACTCTAAGCTATCTTGACCTGCATGAAGATGAGATGAACAGGTGCATGACGCGATAACGATGCAAAAACATATAAAGAACGTTGAGAGCGGAGCTACGGATCAACCGGAAACTACGAAACAACGTATGGACTTCTACGGGTTAAATCTACCACAAGCACTCTCCAATTGGCATACTTCTGGTATTCCCAGGTTGCCACATCACCAAACAAATAAGTATAGATGGGGTGGGGAAGGAAACTCACCACACCATCAACTATGCACACACAAGCATCAAAACAACAAAACTATACAATCTGTCCTAAACAGCAGCATAGCAGTTTGAGAGCAACATGCAAAGCACCTACAACCACCCAAATGTGCCAAATAAGATATGTGGAAAAGGCTATTCAAAAGCTCTACAAGCAAGAGCAAAAAGATAATACAAAGTAGTTTCACACAAAAAGATCTAAAGGTGCTAACTTGGACAAAAACATCAGTTTTCACGGACTTAGTGAAATTCTCACATTCTCACTAGCTGTTTATGCTCTCAAGCATTCTGACAACACCCAAAACAATATCTACAAGAAGTGAAAGTGCATGAAAATTGGCAGAGAGCTAGAAAAACACAAAAGCTCCAACTCTCTAGTTGATTGCAAGGGCTGATTCCCAACACATCCACTTTTGCAAGCACAACTACAAGGGAAGAAAATATCAGCAGTCTCTCAGACTTAGTGAAAATCACAGATTTTCACTAAGCTGATATTTTCAGCCACATGCCTACTTTGACAAAGCACAACTTGCACATATAAACTCCTAAGCATAAAACAAAACCACCATGCTATAGAGGGGTTCAACCTCTAATGACACATCAAGGAATCACCCTCTTAGGCTCATCACATCACATAGCACCAAACTCTAAACATAGATCAAAACAGAAAAATGACATTCCCAGAAAGTGTTCCAAAGGGAAATCTGATTCCACCAATGGATTCCTGGGATGATTCTACCCCAAAAACATATATAATACCTAGGCACTTTCATAGAACAAATAGGCACAAAGCTAAGATGAAAATCTACATGGAATCACATAGTCTCAAATAGTGCCATATCACATGTGTTGCACACTAGTTCATCACCTACGCATGCACTTGCACACTCTCATCACTCCAATGGTGCACATGAGGGGTAGACCTCATGTTCATGTGCCTTAGCACACCACCACACACACACAGACACACATACATCAAGCATACATAAACTAGCACCTACACATGCTATTCTAAAACACACACTACTACACATGCTATGAACTCACTCTCTCAAGGCCTTCCACACTAACACACACATAACAAGGGTGTGCTTGCAACCACATACACACACACCTCATGCACATGTGCACAAGCACACATACATTCACACCACACATGCTTGCATCTACACATCAACACATGGAGATACTCCTACACATGCATACTACTAAAACAAAGGGAAAACATACTGGTTACTAAGGCAACAAACTATGCCTTGGCATGTGTGGGTGTCACACACACACATGCACACACACACTACAACAAGTACTTGGGTGCTTGCACCACACAAGCACACACCTCATACAACACCTACAGAAGTATGCTAGCAAAATAACAAGAGGCAAGCCTACTGGTTTAGATACTTAGGCAACCAAATAATGATGCCCGAGCAATATAACCAGCAAACAATATGTACACAACAAGCAACATGTATAGACAACAAAAGAAATAAGAAAATAGAAATAAAAGGGGGCAGTGGGGGAATCGAACTCAGGTGCCCCTGGTACACCACCAACACTAGCACCACTGGGTTAGCAGCCTTGGCTCGACAGAACGGAGGGGTTATACATGATATGCTATCCCCTGCTGCTACTGTGCCTCACAAATCAAAACAAAAAGGGCGCCGATGGGTTTCGAACCCAGGACCAACTACAACGCAAAACACCACCTACCACTTTGCTAGTCGTGCGGAAGTTAACAGAGAGGGGGACTCTGCTCTTTTGAGCAACCTCCTCTGGTTCTATCCCAACCCGACGATGGAAATAATAGGGGAGACACACCGCCGGCGACAGAGGGAAGCGCGACGGCGATGCTACGGATCCTACATGCAATCTACCGATAGGGGAAGGGGGAAGGTTTCTCTGCTCACCCACTGGAGGAGGAAGGCGTGCATGTCAGAGAGGAAGCAGGGGAAGTCGTGGAAGAAGGGGAAGCAGGGGCGATCGTCGGAGCGGAAGAAGGTTGGCATCGATGTAGGGGTAGCAGGGTAGATCAGCGTCGATTGGCTGCGGGAACGGGCTCGCTGAAGGCTTGGAGAGGAAGCAGGGGCACGACAACGATGGTGAGGAGCTCATCAAGGTTCAGCCATGGCGGAGGAGGGCCTCGCTTACCTGCTGTCAAAGAGGGAGAGGGAGGAGGAAGAAGGGAAAAGGAGTGACGGCGGCTAGGGAGGAACCCTAGAGGCCCGGACGCTAAGGAATTAAATAGGGGCGAGGGAGAGGCCGCCTCGATGTCCGTGAGCGACGGCGTCACTCTCTGTCTCCTGCTCTCTAACGAAACTGATGGAAAGCGCGAGAGGAGGGACACGACTTCTATAGGAGAGGGAAAGAGTGGGGTGCGCGCGAGGAGGGGGGTTAGTTGGGCCAGCGGGGGAAGGAGTTGGGCTTCGCTTGTGCGAGATAGAGAAGGAAAAACCCACTGGGGTTTTTCTATTTAAAACAAATCAGAGACAAAAATAAATAGACAGGCAACACTGTTGATGCTAAAAATAAAACAAAAATGCCCCTGGTCAAAAGGGAATTATGACCTATTTAAATAAAATGAAAAAAGGAATTTTTGGAGCATTTAAATATTTACAAAACACAATTTGAAGAACCTTTTCTGTGAATATTTACCCCACTCAAACAAAGTTTCAAAACACTTTAAACCTAGCATCACATCCACCCCAATTCACTCTAAATTATGAACATTTTTGAATCAGGGATGGAGCAAGTGAAACTTGAGCTTTGAGAAAAATGGAGAGGGGGGGGGGGGTTGAAACCTATTTGAATCTAACATACTTGCACCCCACTTTCAAATGCACCACTCATCACATCACATATCATCATCACATGTCACACCACATACATGGATTCACAATAACAACAAACACAAGAGGCATGGAATGATATGGATGCATGTATGCAAGGGAAACAAGACATGCACATGACATGCCACATGAAATATAACTCTCATATCAATGACATGATGGACCCACATACATGAAGGTTCCAAATAAGGCAAGTTACACTCTGGGGCATTACACGTACTCTCCCTCCTCCCTCGAGCTGAAGGCCGAGAAATCAAAATCCACATCCCCTTCGACATCCGCCGGAGGAGATCCGACCCTGGGGCTTGACAAGCGTGGAGGACGGAGCTGGCCGGACGGGGAGATTGAACCAGCATGTCGGAGCACTCGCTTGGGCTTCTGGCGGGCTAGAGGCACCTTCTCTTCCTCCTCCTCCTCCTCCTCGTCGGGCGCCCGTTCCTCCGAAGGGCCCCTAGCAGCCGAGCTGCTAGGCTCCCTGGCAAGCTCTCCCTCCAGCAGCGCCCCTTCCTTGAGTACTCCCTCATCGTAAAAGCCGACACTCCCGGCCGCTTCAGCAAGGGTCCATTCTTCGGCCCGGCTGGCGATGCACGCTACTTCCTCATCGGTGGTGTCATGGACGAGGCCGGTCTCTTCCCTGATGGGCTTCTCCGACAAACAGTCAAAGAAAGATAAGGCATCCTCCTCCTTGGGCTCGATCCAAGTTGCGACCATGCCATGAGCATTACACTCCGGCATCATTGCCGTGAGGGCGCTTAAAGCCGAGTTGTTGCACAAGGGTATGATGCCATACGGCAGCCGAGGCCTCAGTAAGATTTGAATAGCTTCTGGCAAACGAAGGCATGCTCCAGCATCGTCAGGTTATTGTTCAAGCCGGTCCGCAGCCGCATAATATCTGCGGCGTTCACGAAGGCCGAGGCTGGCCTTCCTCCCCTGTTCTGAAGGGGGGCGATGCACCTGCGGACGACCCTGCAGCCCTGAGATGCAGGATCCTGTTGACAGCGACGGTCAGCTTCTTATCATCCGGGTCGAAGTCACTCTAATACTTGTCACGGGAATCGATCTTGGCGGTCCTGCGCTCGCAGAAGGGCAGATACCCCTCCTCGCGGATCCAACACCATTTCCCCCGCCATTCTTCCCACTTCTCGCGAAGGGCCCCATCCAGGTATAACTCCTTGCATCCGGACCTTGGAATCCAGGTAATGGATCCCTAAAGGGCGTCCTCTCCCTGGATACGAGGAGTGAAGTAATGGCGGAAAAGGGCCGTGTTGGGAGTAATCCCGATGAAGTTCTCGCAGAGATGCGCGAATATGGACATGCATGTCACCGCGTTCGGCGTGAAGTCCAAAATATGGAAGTCATAGGTGTGCATGATGTCGATAAAGAATTCATAGAAGGGCGGACACAGGCCGCAATAGAAATAATCGGCAAAGAAAGGGTACTTATCACGGCCACCGCCAGCCTCTCCCAGAGTCACGCAGGTGGACGTATGCGCCGTCGTCCGAGCCTCCCACATGAACTGGTAGCGCCGCTTCAAAGTGAGCGCATCGGGCCCCGGGGAGAAGTAAGCGAACTCCTTCCGCATCTTCACCAGCTCCTTCTCCATGGTAACAACATTCCCCTTCTTGCCTTTGTTTTCATTCGGCGCCATAACGACGACGGAAGCTGCAGCTACCCGAAGCGCAACTATACGAGGTGGGAGGGGGAAGGGGGTGGAAGTTCAAGATGAAGGGAGGCGATGGCGACAGCTTTGAGATTGAAGGAAGTTGGGGGCAATGGGCTTATGTGCTTGCGTTTCCCCCCTTCTTATGTGTGTGTGTATGGGGGGGGGGATATGTGGGCCGGCCCTTGCGTACCCAACCAACAGCTCTACGCGCGCGTGTCCACCTCGGCCACTATGCGCACGCCTCCCCACTTCGCGCATTCAATGCGTGACGTGGGGAAGGGCCACTTGCAACGGCTCCAAGCTGCCAAGCGCCCTATCACAGAAGCTCGTGCACCACTTTGGGCCTGGACCAAAAATGCCTCGCGCGCGTGTGTGGCCTTGGCCCGGGGGCTCGTGTCGGTGCACTAGAGACCGGGGTCTCATGTGCCCCAGACTTGTGCACGGGCACCAACAGCACCCTTGGCGGCAGTAAACTAAGGAGGACCGACGGGAAGATACCCCAGGATCGCCAAGACCACACCCCACCAAAGGTGTGAAGAACCAGGCGAGGCTACAAGGCTCCGGCAAGCCCTCCTTGCCGAGAAGACCCACAAGGCCCCGACAAGCCCTGCTTGCCGGGAAGACTTGCAAGGCCCCGACAAGCCCTCCTTGTCGGGAAGACGTCCAAGGCCCCGACAAGCCCTCCTTGCCGGGAAGACGGGCTAGGCTGCAGGCAAGGACACAAGGCCGACAGGCTCCCTTCGCCCGCGAGGTGTCCCTCCTCTCACAGTGCCACCGACCGCCACCGCTCCAGTGCATCCCTCATGCGCTAGCACAAAGCCGAGGTGTCAATACACTTGGGTACGTGTTGAAGCCACCTTGATGCTGGTCAGGGGGGCTAACAAGGCATTTACTGCCCCTGACACAGTAGATAGATAAGGGGTGAACCCTGTTCACTATGCAGCTCGTGAGCACACTATTGGTGACCCCTTTGCCTATAAAAGGAGGCCCAAAGATCATTTATAGGGGTTGGAACTTTTGGGGTTTAAACTCTTTGATCACCAGCTAATTATTGTAGGAAATAACACTACAGTAAGCACCCAATACGAACAAAGCAGGAGTAGGGTTTTACGCGCCAAGCGGCCCGAACGTGGGTAAACGACCTTGTCGATGCTGATTGCTAGTTCCGCTCTTGGCGCCACCTCTCTCCCTCCGCTGAACGATTAAGGGATCCTTAGAGTTTCCCATAGGCGTCGTTTTCCCAACACTCTACCA
Organism: Hordeum vulgare subsp. vulgare; assembly: GCF_904849725.1. Taxonomy (NCBI): domain Eukaryota; kingdom Viridiplantae; phylum Streptophyta; class Magnoliopsida; order Poales; family Poaceae; genus Hordeum; species Hordeum vulgare. The sequence goes on along the minus strand of NC_058518.1, from coordinate 229,548,639 downwards.
TTCGTGTGCTTCCACAAACTCAAGCAGATTAGCATGACTAGCGTGTCAAAACTTTTTCGAGTGCACTTGGAGATTCGCATTCTAGTCACCGACCACCAATCCACCAATCTTGTCTCTGATGTTGTACACATATGTGCGTCCAAACCCATCCTAGTGAAATGAAGGTACCATACTTGCCTCGTGAACACGCACTGTAGCAAGATATGGTCAATCGTGTCCTCCTCTTGGTCGCACAAGTAGCAAGGTGAGATAACATCTTGCAACCCATGCCTAGTGCTCATGTCCGATGTCCACAGGCGGTATTGCACAACTAGCCACATGAATAACCTGCATGCCAGGGGGGCAACTCTTGCAAATGGCAGATTAGGATTGGAATTTAGTGTCACATTCACATAGCATCTTATATGCCTTCCTCATTCCAAGCCCATCTCGGCATGTCCTCACATTCAGGATTGATCTCCACCTCAATGAGAATTTCCCATAGCGTGATGAACTGAGCCAGGCTTTCGGTGCACATATCTCCTGTGATATCATCCGTCCATGCGTGCATGTGGAGTGCATCTCTAGCCAGTCTCCTGTTGACAACTTGGATTTTGACCCTAGCTACCACCAAGGGTGCAATATCGTTCATTGTTGCGCCATTTATCCATCTGTCTTTCCAGAACAAGACATGGTGAAAAGATTGATATGGTTGAATAGAGGGTGGGTGAATAGGCAACTAACAAATTTTAAGCTTTTCTTTAAAACAAATTAGTTATAGCAACAAATAGGTTGTCTAGATATGCAACTAGGTGAGCAATCTAAGTGATGCTAACAATAACAATAATAAGAAATAAGTAAAACAAGTAAAGGTAATAAATAACCACAAGTGGAACCGCTGAATACGAGGATGTGTTTCCGAAGTTCCTTCCCTTTGAGGGGAAGTACGTCTCCGTTGGAGCGGTGTGGAGGCATGATGCTACCCAAGAAGCCACTAAGGCCATGGTATTCTCCTCACGCCCTAACACGATGTGAGGTGCCGTGATTCCACTAATTGGTGCCCTTAAAGGCGGCGACAGAACCTTTACAAACAATGTTGGGGGAATCCCCACAACTTAATTGGAGGCTCCCAACGAGACCACGAAGCTTCACCATAATGGGATGTGGCTTCGAGGTGACTTCAACTGTCTAGGGTCCTCAAACACCCAATAGTAACAAGATCCGCAAGGGGATTAGTGGGGGTAATCAAATTTCTCTTGCTGGAAGTGTACATCAAGGCCCTCTTAAGCAAACCTTAGACTATCAACAAGTTTTGTTGGCTAGGGAGAGAGGTCGGGCTAAAATGGAGCTTCGAGAAACAATGGAGCTTGGGGTCAAAAGGTGGAGTTCTGAGGGAAGAAGAACGCCCTTATATAGCGGGGGAGGGAATCTGCCCGTTACCCACCCCCTATGCACGAGACAGAGCATTACTACCGCTCCTCACGCAAAAGGGGCAGGCCAAAACCGGGGCAGAGATGCTAGTACCGCTGGGGGCGGTAGTAACAAGCGGTAGTACCGTACTACGGGCGGTACTACGGCCATGTACTACCACAAAACACACCCATAAAAAGTGTTCGCACTTTTGAGAGCGGTACAGGCCAGCGACACGAGAGGAAAACTACCACACTGAGCGGTACTACCGGTGATAAGCGGTTGTACAGCTCTGGGGAGCGGTACTATCGCTTGATCAATGCCAGGCAGGTTTAGGCAGGGTAGAAAAAGCTCCATCGAAGCGGAAAAGTGGTGAGGGAGAAGTGTACGTGATGATTCCACCCAGACTTTTCCAAAGCGGATCCCCTCTTAATAGTACGGCTTTTCCTATGACCCAAGTCCACCGACAACAAAGCGTAATTGCGAAAACCGTCTTCACATCAAAACACCGAGGGACAAGAATCGTCGTTGCAAACCTAGGAAATACCTGAAAGGCTTATCGCACACGATTAGTCGCAAAAGTGTCGTCATCATTCACCAAAATTACCGGGGTAGAAATATGCCCTTAGAATCGCCCCCTTTTTGGTGGATTGATGACAAGACGGGATTTGCATAGAGGATAAAAATTGAGATAGAATGCAACCCCACATTTTACAAATTATAGGCAGGCTCCCCCTAAGTGTGTGCACTATTTAAGTATGCTTTTGGAACACAGAGTGCGCACACTAGGATCAACACTCCCCCTATATTTTATAGACACACACTACTTGCATATATGAAACAACTAACAGTAATATAACTGCAAGAAGTGAAGTGAGCATGATCATAAGGACATAATTTAATCATCTCACCAAATTAAACACATATGATAAAACTAAGGTATCATATGTCTCACACCACATGACATAGTATCACACGAGTCTCATATACCCCCTTTTTGGTGGATTGATGACAAGACGAGATTTGCATAGAGGATAAAAATTGAGATAGAATGCAACCCCACATTTTACAAATTATAGGCAGGCTCCCCCTAAGTGTGTGCACTATTTAAGTATGCTTTTGGAACACAGAGTGCACACACTAGGATCAACACCCCCCCTATATTTTATAGACACACACTACTTGCATATATGAAACAACTAACAGTAATATAACTGGAAGAAGTGAAGTGAGCATGATCATAAGGACATAATTTAATCATCTCACCAAATTAAACACATATGATAAAACTAAGGTATCATATGTCTCACACCACATGACATAGTATCACACGAGTCTCGCACACATTAAAAATGCAAACAAACATAAGATCCACAACACACAACTTAGTCTTCTAAGCATAGCAAACGATAGAAGAGATCACGAGTGAGGAAAAAAATGAGCAATGAAAGAATACTCGTGATACACAAATCCCAACACTCTCCCCCTTTGGCAGCAAGACGCCAAAAAGGGCACAGAAGACACATTAGTACCGAGCAGACTCGGAGCTGTGCTGAACGGTGCTAGGAGCAGCAGGAGAGCCAGGTAACTCAGCATCGGTGTCCCATGGGTAGTGGCAAGCAATCCAGGTGTCCTCATTAGTGAGCATAGCCTCAGAATCACTCTCAATAGTTAGACCAACATGCCTCCCAAGAGCCTTGTGACGACTGATAGCCGCCTTGTCGGCTGCGTGAGCCCGGTACTGACCCTTAGCCTGCAGACAGAAGAGCTTCTTCATCTTCTCCTTAAGCTTCTGAGCCCAAGAAGCTTCGCCAGTGGTGGGCGAAACAGAGGAAGCAGTGTCCTCATCAGCAGAATCTTCATCCATGTCTTGAGGTATATCTTGTTCAGGAGCATTGTGAGTAGCCCACTTGTCCTTATACCTAAGTTGCACACCCTTATGAGAAACCAAGTCCCCAGCTTCAAACAAGTCATCTAGAAAGGTTGCTTCCCAAGTCTTCTCAATTAGATGCATCAGAAAGGGTCCATATATGGGGCACTTGCGCTCAGACACCGCAGAACGGAGCTCAGATCACATAACATGAGAGATATCAAGAGGTAGTACCTGACTCTTGAACTTGTGCTGCTCATAGAAGAGAAGCATGTCGACCAAATAGGAGTGGACCTGATCCAAATTGCCTACACAGGGGGGAACAAGGTGGCGCGAAAGATGCGGTGAATGATATCTAAGAAGGGTTCCAACACCCAAGTGCACTTGCGTGTAGTAGAGGAGATCTTCTCATGGTCGAACTTGTACAGAGCTTGCTTGTGGGTAGGAGCATACTCATGGTGAGGATGGAATCCCACAAGGGTGTCAAGACCCTTGTCCTGAATGTGAAGAAGATCCATAAAGGATTTCCAAGGAGCAGAAAGGGGCCTACCATAGGTCATCCATTAAAGAGTCCGGGCCTTGTCAGTTCCCACGTGAACCGTGGCAAAGAACACCACAATGAGCTCAACATCAAAGTATTTGTTGAAGTGCATAATACCAAGGATGCCCATCTTCTAACGGACGGAGAGAGCAGTCCTGAAATACCTTTCATTGCGTTGCATATGTTCGATATCAATAGACTTGACATGAGGAACATACAGATTCTCCCTTTGCTTGAGAATGTCATTGTAGATTGTAAGTGCATCTAGAGCCCCTTAGTGATTTTGGTGGTTTGAAGACTTATAGGTTAAGTATCTAATGTGTTCTTGAGTGTACAGAGGATCTATAAGTCACTGAGGAGTTTGAAATATTTGATGAATATCGACCCCTAAAAATGTATATCTTCGGTTGAAGAAATTGGTCTGAAGCTGAAGAATTGAATCACGAAGAATGTGCGATGAAATTGATATTCCTCATGAAGATATTGAAATTGAGGAATTCGGTGTGTCCTGAAGAAAATCATTCTGAAGACTTTGAAGTATGAAGATTTACTCTTTCTGTTTTGTTTTCTTCACACTTGAGTAATAGAAACACCGTACTGTTAAAGGGGCTCGAAGTTACACTTTGGAATGAATTTCCTCATGATGCTCAACCCAAGCCTAATCCTACCAAAAGCCTCAAGTGAGGAATACTAGTGACATGAGGACTCTCATAGTTGAGGGTTCCGACCGTTTCGATAGCCATGCCACATCATTGGTCTTATCCACACCAACGGTGATATTATTTAAGGGCATTAGTGTCAAGTCAGGTCGGGATGCTCCCAGGCTATAAATAGCCGCCCCCACACCATTAGCTGGTTGGCTGCTCTGTTAGAAACTGACACTTGTCATAAGAGCAACCCAATTCCTCAGAGTCTTCGAGAGTAATTCATCAGTGAGGAAAAACCCCAAACCCCAAACCACAAACCAAGAACCAAGTGATTGAGCATCACTGAAGAAGTTGTTCCTGTGTGGGACTGAAGCCTTTTACCTTTGAGGAGTATGCATCCTCCAGACGGTTAGGCGTCATGGTCTAGAGCAATCCAGCAGTCAATTGTGGATCGCTGGGTGACCAAGTTTGTGAGGGTTTGGAAGTCTGCCCTGAAGACTTACCACGAGCGTTGGGCGAGGACTGTGTGTTCTTAGCCCAAGGAGAATACGGTAGGGACTGTTTGTCCCGGGACTATGTGTCCTTTGGTTTCAATACCAAGCCGCTCCAAACCAGATGTACAACTGTCACAACAGTTGGAACTGGGTCATCAACTAATGTCTTCGTTGTGAAACGGGTTCGAATTCCTCAACTCCTTACTTTCCTCATATTATGTGTTGATGACTTTCACTGTTACTGTTTGAAGAATTTGCTGAAGACTTTCTCTGAAATTCCTCAACCCCAAATTCTTCACGCTAGTTAATCCTCATCTGTTTTCTGCGTGCCTGCTCACTGTGCAATCATTTTTCACATTCCTCACACTGAAAAACTGCTGTTGTGAAACTTTGCACTTCTGATCCTTTACTGTTTCCGCTGTAAGTTAGTCATCAGTGAGGAATTTCCTCAAAAGGAATTTCCTCAAAAGGAATTTCCTCAGTGATGAAATTCTAAAAATCTCCTATTCATCCCCCTCTAGTCGATATAACGCACTTTCAATTGGTATCAGAGCAAGGTACTCCCTTGTTCTGTGTGATTTTGGTTTAACCACCTGGAGTTTTAGTTATGTCGACTGTAGGCATGTTTAAGGTTACTGCAGCATGTCCTACTTTTGAAGGAAATAACTTTCCCTTCTGGAAGAACAAGATGCACATGCATCTACAAGCTATTGACAATGATCTCTGGTATATTGTGGAACATGGCGTCCCCATCATATCTGCTAGTGTCTCTGCTGCCGATGTGACGAAATTCAAACAACTTGATTCTCAAGCGAAGAATATCATCTGTGTCCATCTGAGCCCAGGCCAGTTTGGAAGAGTGAGTGCTTTGGGCTCTGCAACACTTATCTGGGAGAGACTGTGCAAAGTAAATGAAGGAGTATCAACCCAGCGTGACTCTCGTGTTGATATTCTTCGCAATCTCTTCAATCGCTTCAAGAGACATGGCAATGGAAGCTGCCAAGATACCTTTGATCGCCTCACTAACATATCAAATGAACTGCAAGCACTAGGAGCTCGAGACATTACTGATCACGGAGTTGTGAAGAAACTGCTAAGATCTTTGGATTCTTCATTTGATACTTTAGTACTGATGATTCAAGAAAGACCAGACTACAAGATGCTTGATCCAGCTGATATACTCGAAAGATTCAATACTCATGAATTCCAGCTAGAAGAAAAGAAAGATCTATATGGACCAAGCTATTCTAGACCACGTGCACTGAAGGCTAGAGCAATTTCCTCATCTGAAGAAGAAGATTCGGATGATAGCATTGGTGACCCTGAAGAATTTGGACAGGAGCTTGCAATGCTCGTGAGGAAATTCCAGAGGTTTACACGACGTGGCCAGTTCGGTGAATCTTGAAGAAGAGACATGAGGAAATCAGAATCTTCATCTGAGGACTACAAGAAAAGAACCTGCCACAAATGCAAGAAATCAGGTCATTACATTGCTGACTGTCCCCGTTGGGGAAAGGAATCAAAGAAGAAGAAATACAAGGATGACAGTTCTGATGACTCGAAGAAGAAGAAGAAATCTTCAAAATCCTCATCTTCAAAGCCCTCATCGCACAAGAAGACTAGTTTCAGAAAGGCTCGGGCACTTATTGGCAAGGAAATGGATTCCTAGGCAGAATCAGAGGAATGTGATGAAGAAGAGGGTTCTGATGAAGACTCAGAATCTGGACAGGCTAGTCTTGCACTGGCAACCACTTTTGTCAGCAAGTCAATCTTCAACCTTGAAGAAGATGATAACACCATCCACACTGATGACTATGTTGATGACTTCGCTCCAACCTATTGCTTCATGGCAAAAGGTTCAAAGGTACCGAATGATGCTTCCTCCTCTGATTCAAGTGACTGTGAACCTGATGATTATAAAAAACCCAGTTACAGTAAACTTGCTATCATTGCCACTAAACAACAAACTTCCCTGGAAAAGCTTCAGAAACTGCTAGATAGAAGTGATGATCTCTTGAATGATGAAATGAATCTTACCCAAATCCTCACTGAAGATGTGAAAAGTCTTCAGTCTAGATTTGATAATCTTCAAGATTGTTATGATACCCTCCTCGCTGATCATGAGAAACTTTCCTATGAATTTCTTCAAAGGAAGCTTGATCTAGAGAAGCTGAGGATTTCTCATGATGATCTTCGTATGGAAAATGATTCATTTCTAGCTCAACAGATCAGCGCTGCTCAAGCTGAATTCATTCCTCCATGTCTTAAATGCATTGAACGCGAAACTGCTAATTCTTCACCAGAATCATCAAATGCTTCTATTGCTACATATTCTTCAACTGCACCTGTAGTGTCTATTTCCTCACTTGAGGAAAACACAAATGTTACTGATGAAAATGCAGGATTGAAGGAATTGTATGTGACAGGCATATACAAAAGTCCAAAGGACATCAAACCCTTTGTGATGTGCTCAAAAAGCAGATCTTGAAGAGGAACCCGAGGAAAGAAGGAATTGCCTTTGAGAGGAAATTAAATGCAGATGGATCTTATTGGAAACCTGAGCAGTATCCCAAAACCTCATGGGTTGCTGCTACTTGGCCTCCTTTTGATCCATCCAATCTAACTGGCTTTTCATGTGAAATATCCTATTCCTCAAATGAGTCATTTGACTCCAACTATAAACTGTTCAAAAATCAATCTGGTGAAGTATTTGCTCAATATGTTGGAACTAACTGCAGGAATGGCCCTCCTTTGAAGAAAATCTGGGTTCCCAAAAGTTGTCTTGAAAATCTTCAGGTGAATGTTCTCATGACACCACCAATGAAGAATCTGAACCCCAGATCAAAATCCTCAGGAGGACCAAAGTCTTTAAGAGGATCAAAATCCTCAACTGGTCAAAATTATGCTCGTAGCCATGCTAATGCGTCTAACATGAAGGGAAACTACAAGGAATATGAATATGAGCGTTACTCTTCAAATCATTATGTTCATAAATCCTCAAACCAGTTCTCTGCATATTCATATGAGTACTTTAACCCCCCTACTGTTAGGAGAAGTACATTATCTTCAATGCCACCTTTCTCATATGGTGCTCGCAGGATGATGAATGCTTTACCACCCCTTCAGATGTGGGTGGTGAAGAAATCGAACTAATCACTTCTGCAGGTCAGGTCTCCAAATGAAAATCATCATCTGAAGAATTTGCTGGAGACCTGAGGAAATACTTGATAGGACACAAGCTAATATTGATGAAATAGAAATACTTCACACGTCCTTTAATTCTGTTATGATGAAATTCTTATCTGATGAAATTGATATCATATTCTTCAAATCTGAAGCATATGAGATGGTAAGCTGTACTAATTTATCTGCAGGATGATAAACCTAAGAATACTGAGTGGGTTCTTGATAGTGGATGCACACATCACATGACTGGTGATAAAAGCTTGCTGATGAATATGCCACTAACTCCATCACCTCTCAAGCAAATCACATATGCTCACAAAGGTAAAAGCAAGGTATTGGGACTTGGCAAAGTGGCTATTTCCAAGGATAGGCATATGGACAAAGTGATGCTTGTTGAATCCCTTGGTTTTAACATCATGTCAGTCTCGATGCTTTGTGATCTTGATATGATTGTTATCTTTGGTAGATATAGATGTGTAGTCATCATGGAATCTGACAGATCCAAAGTCTTCGAAGGTGTAAGAAGAGGGGATTTGTACATTGTTGATTTCTCTACAGGTCCTCAACCAACCACTTGCTTACTAGCAAAGACCTCAGAAGGATGGCTGTGGCACCGAAGACTAGGTCATGCAGGCATGAGGAATTTGCACACGCTCGCGAAGAAGAAACATGTCATCGACATCGAATCAGTGAAATTCCTCAAGGATCATCTCTGCGGTGCATGTGAATCTGGGAAAATGACCAGATCCAAGCATCCCTCAAAGACTATCATGACCACTACACGTCCCTTCGAATTGCTTCATATGGATCTATTTGGACCTACTCACTATGCCACACTAACCAATGCAACATATTTATATGGCTTCGTCATAGTTGATGATTATTCCAGATATACATGGGTGCATATCATAGTATATAAAACTGAAATGCAGGAAATCTTCAAACGATTTTGTTCAAGGGCCTCGACGAACTTTGGCATCAAGATCAAACATATCAGGAGTGATAATGGAACAAAGTTCAAAACACTGGTCTTGATGATTATCTTGATGAACTCGGTATTACTCACGAATTATCTGCTCCTTATACTCCTCAGCAGAACGGTGTCGTCGAAAGGAACAACATGACTCTGGTTGAGATGGCAAGAACTATGCTTGAAGAATATCAGACTCCTCGTCGCTTTTGGCCTGAAGCACTCAACACTGCATGCCATATCATCAACACAGTATATCTTCTCAAATTCCTCAAGGAAACATCATATGAACTCCTCACTGATAAGAAACCAAATGTAAGTTATTTCAAAGTCTTCGGTGCAAAATGTTGGATTAGAGATCCTCACCATAGCTCAAAATTTGCACCTAAGGCACATGAGGGTTTTATGCTCGGTTATGGAAAGGACTCACACACCTACAGAGTCTTCAACAACTATCACAACAAAGTTGTTGAGACAATAGATGTGCGGTTCGATGAAACTAATGGCTCGCAAAGAGAGCAATTGCCTTCTAATCCAGATAAGCTGTCTCCTGAGGAAGCAATAAAGCTCAAACCTACTTAAGACATTCTTCCCACTGAGGAAATTGATGAAGAAACCATCCCCATCACTGATGAAAATCAAGAAGATGCTCCTGAGGAAATTGCACCAGAACCACTTCCTTAGCCCAGACGAAATCCTCAACCAGCTCAACCGAGGATTGCAAATGAAGTAGAACTTGACAAAATCCTCAACGACATCAACGCGCCAGGTCCTCTCACTCGCTCAAAAGCTTCACACTTAGTTAACTTTTGTGGGCATTTTTTTCCTTTGTATCTATCACAGAACCCTCAAAAGTTGCTGAGGCTTTCCTGGAACCAGAGTGGATCCAAGCTATGCAAGACGAACTTCTTCAATTCAAGCTGAATGACGTATGGGAGCTCATCAAACGACCAAATCCTCGCAAGCACAACATCATCGGTACCAAGTGGATTTTCTGAAACAAGCAAGATGAGGACGGTCAAGTGGTGAGGAACGAGGCAGGACTTGTAGCCCAAGGCTACACCCAGGTTGAAGGAATATATTTTGTGAAACTTTTGCACCTGTTGCTAGACTTGAAGCTATTCGAATACTACTTGCTTATGCTAATCATCATAACATCATCTTATATCAAATGGATGTGAAAAGTGCATTCCTCAATGGTAAGCTTGAGGAAGAAGTATATGTTCCTCAGCCCCCAGGTTTTGAGGATCCAAAGAATCCAGACAAAGTCTTGAGACTCAAAAAGGCGCTCTATGGTCTCAAACAAGCCCCTCGGGCATGGTATGACACATTGAAGGAATTCCTCATGAAGAAAGGCTTCAAACCTGGTTCACTCGATCCAACTCTTTTCACTAAGTCCTATGATAATGAGCTATTTGTGTGCCAAATATATGTCGATGATATCATATTTGGCTGTACTGACAAACGATACAGTGATGAATTTGCTTACATGATGAGTGAAGAATATCAGATGTCTATGATGGGGGAGCTGAAATTCTTCTTAGGTCTTCAAATTCGTCAACAACGCAATGGAATCTTCATATCACAGGAGAAATACCTCAAGGATGTTCTGAGGAAATTCGACATGCATGAATGCAAAGGTGCCAAGACTCCAATGCCTACCAACGGCCACCTTGGCACTGATGAAAATGGTAAAGAATTTGATCAGCAGGTATATCGCTCTATGATTGGCTCTTTATTGTATCTATGTGCATCTAGGCCAGATATAATGCTTAGTGTTTGCATGTGTGCACGCTTTCAAGCAAAACCGAAGGAATCACACCATAAGGCTGTGAAGCATATTCTTCGATACTTAGCTCACACACCAACACTAGGATTATGGTATCCCAAGGGCTCCAATCTTCATCTGGTAGGATATTCTGATTCTGACTACGCTGGTGATCGTGTGGATCGCAAGTCAACTTCTGGTACATGCCATTTCCTCGGAAGATCACTAGTTTGCTGGTCCTCAAAGAAGCAGAACTGCGTATCACTCTCCACTGCCGAAGTTGAGTACATTGCAGCTGGTTCATGCTGTGCTCAATTACTATGGATGAAGCAAACCCTCAAGGACTATGGCATCAACATGAAGAATGTTCCTCTCTACTGCGACAATGAGAGTGCAATCAAGATTGCATACAACCCAGTACATCACTCAAAGACCAAGCACATCCAGATTCGTCATCATTTTCTTCGGGACCATGTCCTCAAGGGCAATATCCTCATCGACCATGTGAAGACTGATGATCAACTCGCACATATCTTCACTAAGCCCTTGGATGAGAAAAGGTTTTGCAAGTTGCGGTGTGAGCTAAATATCTTAGAATCTTCAAATGTTTTGTAAAAACATGCACACATCCTAACACTTATGCAAAATTGATGACTTAGATGTGCAACACATGATGAATCGATTTTCTTCAACTGATGAAGAATATCACTCTGAATGTGAAGAAATCAACGAAGAAATTGATTCTCAGGGCCCTACGACAATTGTACGCAGCGTCTGTAATCAACATTCTTATATGGTGGGTCACGCCACCGCCCAACGTGAAATTGCTCAAGTTGATTTTCTTCAAAGTTCTATTTCCTCAAAACTTGTTTTTCTTCAAAAACACTTGATGACTTTCGTTTGACTAGATAGACTGTGATTTCAAGTCCTCAACAACATTCACTTATAGCTATTTCTTCAAGTTGATATTTCATCTAAGTGAATGTGATCGGACCCTACTTTCCCTCTATGCTATTCTCATCCAGTCTTTTCAATTCTTCATATGCGTTCTACTTGAAACTTTGTTCAAAATCCTCACTCCTTCCTTGTCAGCTGATGATTTTGTAACAAAATCCTCAAATCTTCAAAAATGCTTCTTGAATGCACAGTAACTAAACCCCGCTTCCCATGTTCGGATAACCACGATCTCCACCGCCTTGCTCGGGAGCTACACGTGTCCTGTGGAGATGTAGAGGCAGGGGTTGTTTGGTCCGAATTCTTTGCGCCAACAGTAACTGCCTGGCTATAAATATGTCCTTATCCCCCTCGGCAAACACTTCTTCGCTCCATTGCCCTCCTGCTACAGCAAAAGCACCGAACCCTAGCGCCACCGCTCTAAGTCTCGTTGCCGGCGAAGAAGAGCTTCACTGCCTCGACTTCTCCGTCGCCGAAATCACGCTGGAGTCGGACCATCTTCATCCGCCACCGCCGTAGACGTCCTCTGCTGCCGGGTTAGGGCACATTGGACACGCACCGAAGAGCTTCTCTCTACAACTTTTCTGTGTTCTTCATGCGCGCCTTCAAGGGTAAATAAAAACCCTATTTTTACAGCAAGTTAGATCTACTATTTTACATCTCCGATGTGAAATCTGTTTTTCCTCAAGAATCCATATGCACCTGATTCCTCAAACACTGCCTATCACCACACCATTGATGAACTTCACTAAGCATCTAAGATTTTCACGAGATTCCTCAATTGTGCGAATTTTAGGATCTGTACAACTCTGGAATCCAAGAACAGTATGCTTAGGCAAATTCCTCAACCACTGGTTAAATTCCTCAACTGTCAAACTTTTTCATTTTCTTCAAATCTGAGAACGCATATGATCTCTCCAAATTCCTCGCAACTATACTCTGTTCACAGGTACACACATGTCAGCTGATGAATCTCTCGGTTCTCATCACATTAACTCATTTGCAGCGTTTCTTGAAGAAAATCTTCAAGTCTCATCAGAATCCTCAAGAGTTCAATCTCATCAGCAAAATCCTCAGCTGAAGAAAATGGAGGATGACAGAAAACAGAAGGGAGGGAAGAAACTTGAGCAGAATACAGCTTTGGATATCCCTGAGGATATTTACTTGGACTATTGCACACCTTATGAAAATGAAACAATGGCCAAGAGAAAGATTCGGCTTCAGAAGATAGAACGCCGATGGGCTAAGGAATGGAAGGAATACAGATTTGTCACTCCCAAGTATGCGAAGAAATTCGCTCTGAAGCCTCCTGGCAAACGGGCTCCACTTGAGGCTCATCAAGTAGCACATCCCTCAAGCCTCAAGACCCTTGATGACTATCCTGATGAAAAGGAAAAGCATTTGGCTAAGCTCAAGAAGCAGGCAGATGCTGCGGTGAGGAAATTCAATGAATCCTCAGCTGCTGCTTCAACTACACCTACTTCCTCTGCCGCTGAGACCTCTGGTTCAGCAATTCCTCAACCAAAGTCTGTGCCGTCAAAACCAAGGGCTCCAAAGCCTCAAGAGAAACCTGATCAGGCATCAGTTACAAAACCCTCAGCACCAAAATCCTCGGCGCCAAAATCCTCAGCTCCACCACCAAAGCCTCAAGAGAAACCAGAACTGAAGCCGGTCATGAAGCCACTGCCCGCTACCTCCAGCTCCTCACTCCCAGCTGCAACCAGCTCGGAGAAAAGTCTTCACCACCTCCTGTGAAGACTCAGGTGTCTGCTAAAAGAGGAACACAACCAAGCCCCAGCAAAATCATCACAGTCCCGTCTGCATCAGAGGGTAGTGATGAATATGATGATCAAACCCTGCAAGCTATAATCAGAAACAAGCAGGAGAGGGTAGCTCAAGCTTCTGGTAGTGCCATTCCTCTGGCCATGGACCCCAAGGTCCTCCTAGACTACATAAACATCTGGTATGAGGACCCCAACACTCCGCTTGATGATTTGAAACTTCCCCTGGCATCAGCCACATGGTGGCCACATTCATCAACGAGGCCAAGTGGAAGGAGCAGCAAGCCAAGCAGGCCAAGGTTGCTAAGCTTAAAAAGGAGAAATTCCTCAAGCAGAATCTCCTCAACTTGACGCCTGATGCACTCGTGTCAACACAAGCTGAGTTGAAGACTTTGACTGATAAGTACTCCAAGCTATCTGATCGTCACAGTCTCAAGAGCAGTTTCATCAAATTTGCCACTAAAGCTGTTGACGACTACAAAAAGAAGGCTGCCCCTCCAGTACCAACTCCTCAGCCTCTGATTGAAGAGCCAGCCGATGAATCTCCTCAAGCTGATGAAACTCCTCAAGCTGAGGAAATACCCCAAGAAAGCCGTGTGGATGTACCGGCTATTGAAGAAATCACCACGGAAAATCCAGCTGATGAATTTGCTACAGCTGGTGAGACTACCCCTGATCGAGCTGCTGCTTCAAAGCAAGCTGATGACTGTGTTCCAGCTGGTTCCTCAAAGACAACTGATGAATCTGTCGAGAGAACCCCTTCACCAAAAGCTTCCAAGGTGAAGAAGATGACTCTGTCTGCATCAGACGTGAAGAATACCAAGGCTACTGAGAAGGAAGCCAAAAAGAGAAAGGCCTCCTCAGCAGAAGAAAACACTGAGGCCAAGCGCCTCAAAGCGCTTGAAGAAAATGCTCCTCTGGACCATGTGCCCCTCAACATCGCTCTATCATATGAAATAGTCACCTTTGAAGACTAGGAGAAAGTGCCAGATGAGGAAATGAAGGATGCTGCATCTGAGGAACTTACTGACGAAGAAATTCGTATTGACGACAGTCCTCAGCCCTCCATTCCTCAGGAAGACACTGCACAAGGATCAGCTGCACCAGCTGATGAAACTGCCTCTGTCACCAAGCAAGCTGAGAAAGAGCAAAGTGAAATTCCTTAAGATGATGAAATTCAAAGTCCTGAGAAAAATCCTCAAGATGAGGAAAAGGCTGACCCAACTCCTCCACGTGAGCAAGATCTTCACACTGAGGCTCAGAATGAACCTATTCCTTCTCCGGAGCAGAATCCTCAATAGGATGCTCCAGTTGATGAAATTCCTCAGCCTGATGCCCAACCAGATCCCATTCCTAAACATGAAGCACAACATGAGCAAGCTCCTCAGCCTGAAGCCCAAGCTGATGAAATTCCTCACCCTGAGGACAATGCTAAGGAAAATGCACCAGACCAAGAAAATGCTTTCGTCGTGCTAAACCCAGAGACTGCAATTGTTGTCTCCCCTCCAGTTCCTCAGCAAAATCTTCAGCCAATGCAGTGTCAACCATTCTCCAAGCGACCACAGTTTCAAATGGAGAACTTCTTTGAAGAACGCATGTACTTCATTGGAGAAAATCCCTATGATAAGCCTCAAATCAGACATCTGAAGTTTTGGACGAGGACACAGCTGAATTACTATGCCTCTGTGTTGTGTGGAAGAAATAAGATATTTCAGCACATGCATATTCCTCATGTTGAACTTGAAGCAATACCATGTCTGGCTCCAGTCCTCAATGTCCTTCATGAAGCTGGACTGCTACCAATGTGCTCAGACATCTCTGATTGGAATAGTGAGCTCATTCTTCAGTTTTATGCCACTCTTCACATATCTGGCGATCCTGAAGACATTAACACCTGGGTGTTTGACTGGATGACACGAAACACTCACTACAAGGTCCTGCTACTGAGCTACTGCATGAGCTGCCAGTATCAATTTCCTCAGAGGAGGTTGTGAAGCTTTACGGTGAGCGTGAGCTGCCCAACGGGATGATGGAAGTCCTCACGAAGCCTTTGGCTAAAGGGCAACCACCGAGAAAAACCTTCCTCGTCCACGAGCTCAAATATACACCAAGGTTTGTTTACAGAATCCTCTGTAGTGTGCTTGTGCCGATCAAAGGCCATGATGATGAAGAAGATGTCGCAGGCATCATGAAGAATATCCTCTTCAACATCATCCATGGTATTCCTATCAACATACATGATTTCTTCTTGAGGACTTTGGCCGACAGTGCTATGTGTCCATTTGATCACAAGATATAGGCCCCATGGATCATGAGATTCATCAGGACAAGGACATGCATAAACTTCCATGCTGATTTCAACAACCATGTTGGTTATATGCCTCCTATCAGGGTCAACAAGAAGACTTTCAAGCCAGTTGGAGGAAAAGGCAAGTCAGTGTTTGATGAAGGCCGTAGGCCCCTTGATGGCCAGTTCAGAGAGCCGGAAGCTTATTCTTCATGGGATGATACTGAGACTCACCCGACAAGCCCTGTTGCTCCTCGCGTGATGAATACAAGAGAGCTTCTCCTCAGTCTTCACCAGAAGGTGGATCGCAATCACAAGTGGGTCAAACGCCAGTTCGGCGCCATTGTGAAAACCCTCACTGAAACACAGAACTCTGTGAAGCTTAACCATCACTATCTGCATGAGGTTTTTGATCGCACCTGGGCCACACTTGCTCATCTGAAGACTCAGACAGAACTTGAAGAATTGGACTTTGAGCGAGACTTTGACTGGTTGTGGCCTCCCAAGAAGAAGTTCAGGCCAATTCCAGTTCCAGACCTTGAAGACAGTTCCTTTTCTTCATTCCACACTGCTGAATCTGATGAAGAACAACACGACACTGCCACCGGTCCAAGGAACAAGACTACTACCAAGAAGCACCACGCATCTTCATCAACCGCCACGAAGTGAAGTCTTCACGGGCGTTAGTCCTCAGTTTGTCCCTTTTTGTCACTTGAGGACAAAGGGGGAGAAACTTGAGATTTAGTCTTGAAGCGGGATATTTTGGGGCTTATGAACTATATTTAAGTTACAAACTCTTGGCTCTTCTGAAGTTTTTATGTAATGATTTGTAACTTAAGCCCGATGGTACTCTGACGCTTTTGAACATTTTTCTTCGCATGCTTATTCCTCAAGTTTTTAATGCATGCATGCTGGAATTTGTCAGATACCATTTGTCATCATGCATCCTAAATTTCTTCATACTATATGTCGTATGTATGCATGATTTCCAAGACTCAGGGGGAGATCTCCATGATATAAATCATCAATGTGCATTTGCTGTGAAAAGCAAAATCCTCAAGATATGCACATCTTCAGGGGGAGTCTCTCTGAATCTTGATTTCAAATTCCTCAAATGAGTATTTACACTTCATATTTTTATCCCTGTTGAAGACTTAACCTAGTTGTCATCAACCACCAAAAAGGGGGATATTGTAAGTGCATCTAGTGCCCCTTAGTGATTTTGGTGGTTTGAAGACTTATAGGTTAAGTATCTAATGTGTTCTTGAGTGTACACAAGATCTATAAGTCACTGAGGAGTTTGAAATATTTGATGAATATCGACCCCTAAAAATATATATCTTCGGTTGAAGAAATTGGTCTGAAGCTGAAGAATTGAATCGCGAAGAATCTGCGATGAAATTGATATTCCTCATGAAGATATTGAAATTGAGGAATACAGTGTGTCGTGAAGAAAATCATTCTGAAGACTTTGAAGCATGAAGAATTACTCTTTCTGTTTTATTTTCTTCACACTTGAGTAATAGGAACACCGTACTGTTAAAGGGGCTCGAAGTTACACTTTGGAATGAATTTCCTCATGATGCTCAACCCAAGCCTAATCCTACCAAAAGCCTCAAGTGAGGAATACGAGTGACATGAGGACTCTCACAGTTGAGGGTTCCGACCGTTTCGATAGCCACACCACATCATTGGTCTTATCCACACCAACGGTCATATTATTTAAGGGCATTAGTGTCAAATCATGTCGGGATGCTCCCAGGCTATAAATAGCCGCCCCCACAACCATTAGCTGGTTGGCTGCTCCGTTAGAAACTGACACTTGTCATAAGAGCAACCCAATTCCTCAGAGTCTTCGAGAGTAATTCATCAGTGAGGAAAAACCCCAAACACCAAACCACAAACCTAGAACCAAGTGATTGAGCATCAGTGAAGAAGTTGTTCCTGTGTGGGACTGAAGCCTTTTACCTTTGAGGACTGTGCATCCTCCAGATGGTTAGGCGTCATGGTCTAGAGCAATCCAGCAGTCAATTGTGGATCGCTGGGTGACCAAGTTTGTGAGGGTTTGGAAGTCTGCCCTGAAGACTTACCACGAGTGTTGGGCGAGGACTGTGTGTTCTTAGCCCAAGGAGAATACGGTAGGGACTGTGTGTCCCGGGACTGTGTGTCCTTTGGTTTCAATACCAAGCCGCTCCAAACCAGATGTACAACTTTCACAACAGTTGGAACTGGGTCATCAACTACTGTCTTCGCTGTGAAACGGGTTCTAATTCCTCAACTCCTTACTTTCCTCAGATTATGTGTTGATGACTTTCACTATTGCTGTTTGAAGAATTTGCTAAAGACTGTCTCTGAAATTCCTCAACCCCAAATTTTTCACGCTAGTTAATCCTCATCTGTTTTATGCGTGCCTGCTCACTGTGCAATCAGTTTTCACATTCCGCACACTGAAAAACTGCTGTTGTGAAACTTTGCACTTCTGATCCTTTACTGTTTCCGCTGTAAGTTAGTCATGAGTGAGGAATTTCCTCGAAAGGAATTTCCTCAGTGATGAAATTCTAAAAATCTCCTATTCACCCCCCTCTAGTCGATATAACGCACTTTCATAGATGGACAGTTGCTTCCGAGTCCAGAAGGGACGGTTGAGCATTGAAGGCTCCTGAGGATCCACATAGGGATTAAGCTTGCGAGACATCTAGAATTACTTAGCCTTCAGATTAGCCATGGATTGGGACTTCAAGGGCTGAACAGCACGACGCCTCCCCTTGGATTTGGAAGCGGACTAGCTGACCTGCTCAGTGGGAGCAGTCTCCTGTGGTTGGCTGGAACTATCACCCTCAGAAGAATGGTACCGTGTCGTGCTACCACGCTTGGGATTCGTCCTATGCTTCGGAGCAGCCGATCTGCCACCTCCTGAGAAAAAAACACAACCAGACGAAAGCACGAGAGACAAACGAGGAGAACACGACAACAAGACACAACGATAGTCGAGAAATACATGATGAACAAGAAGAAAAAATGGGAAAAGGCCAGCCCAAGGCGGTAGTACCGCTGACAGGGGCGGTAGTACCGCTCAGACGAGCGGTAGCACCGCTTAAGAGTGAAACCGTGGGATGAAAACCACCACAGGTCACACCCGGTACTACTGGGGGTGCCTTGACCACAATATTTCTAAAATATCAAGATATCTAAACTCAAGCTATCATCCACTCCCCTCACATGCCGCAAATCGGATCAAAAAAGACCTAGATACATCACATATTGTCCAGGACCTAGATCTGAAAAAGAGACCAAAGGAGGAGAAGAACAGAGACAATACTGGTATCCATGGCAAGAGGAGAGGGTGGAGAACGATCCCTCCCGTTGATTTCGCGAATGGGTGGCCGAAAATGGAGATCTGGGATGGCCACGAGAGTCTAGGGGTTGCCTGGAGAGAGACACCCACGAGGAGGAGTGAGGAAGAATGGTAAAGGGGAGATAAAATTGCCCCTGCCTGGCCCCATACCCCCATGGGAGACTCGAAGCAATAGTACCGCTGCTTCTGGCATTACTACCTGTTATCATCGGTAGTACCGCTGGGGCAGCGGTAGTACCGCTCTAGAAGGCCCAAACGTCCAAAAAATCATGAAAAAACAAATTTGGATGAAGAATAAGATAGATGGTCATGCCAACTTGGTGAGTGCACTCCAAAAAGAAAAGAAGCATAGAGGGAGAGTAACTTGGAGTGAAAGATACAAACGTGAGAAGTTCCCATGAGACAAATTCCATAAGGGGGCGGTGGCCGAAGCCACCTATGTTTGAGTTGGTAGGTATGGCACTCCGAAGATTTTAACCTTGGGCCAAAAACCATAACTCGTCATTGAAGCAAAAGTGTCATCGAAGATAACTAAAGTGAACGACGAGATCTTTTTATGCATAATAGGGGAGGGAGAGTTCATTGAGAGGACAACACTCCCCCTAAATCCATGCCTACACCTGAACAAGGTAAAATGATGAGAGTGGTAGGGTGTGCCTAGTTTCAATCCACATTGCTCAAATCAATGATATTTAGCTCATGCCTTAACTCGCGAAATCTTGCTTCATTCGACGACTTTGTGAAGATATCTACAAGTGGTTGATTAGTGTTGAGGTAAATGAGATCAATCTCCATATGCTTGATATGCTCTCGGATGAAGTGGTGACGAATACTAATGTGCTTCGTGTTGCAGTGTTGAACCAGGTTGTTGGAGATTGAGATGGCACTAATATTATCACAGTAAAGTGGCACTTTGTCACAAGTGACACCATAATCCTTTAAAGTTTGCCTCATCGATAGCAACTGAGCACAACAACTTGCAACAACTACATATTCAGCCTCAGTGGACGAGAGAGAAACACAATTTTGTTTCTTGGAACACCAACTTACCAGAGAGCGGCCAAGGAATTGGCCACCTAAAGAGGTTGACTTCCTATCCACATGGTCTCCCGCCCAATCCGAATCTGAATATCCTCTGATATCAAATTAAGCCCCTTTGGGATACAATAAGCCAAAGTTTGGGGTATGAGCCAAATATCGAATGATTCGCTTGACCGACACATAGTGACTTTCCTTAGGTGCGACTGAAATCGTGCACAAATTCCAACGCTCAATATAATATCTGGTCTAGATTCACAAATGTAAAGTTGAGATCCAATCATAGAGCGATATACCTTTTGATCCACAGCTTTACCATTGGGATCAAGGTCAAGATGACAGTTAAGAGGCATGAGAGTGTTCGCCTTGGCTGGTTTGAGATCATCCATCTTCAACCTTTTAGCATGTGTTGAGTGTATTTTTCTTGATTGATGAACATTCCTTGACTTTGTTGCTTGACTTCGAATCCAAGGAAAAACTTCAACTCTCCCATCATAGACATCTCAAACTTTTTAGTCACCAGGGAGCAAATTCTTCATTAAAAGCTTTGTTAGGAGAGCTAACGATAATATCATCAACATATAGTTAGCAAATGAACAAGTTCCCTTTGACCTTCTTAGTAAAAAGAGTGGGGTCAATTTTCCCAACTTCAAATCCACGGTCATGTAACATCTCGGTAAGGTGCTCATACCACGCACGTGGGGCTTGTTTAAGGCCATAGAGTGCCTTATCAAGAACATACACATGATTAGGGAACTTGGGATTCTCAAACCCTGGGGTTTGCTTGACATAAACCAACTCCTTAAGAGGACCATTAAGATATGACTCTTCACATCCATTTGGTATAACTTCAAGTTATGATGAGAAGCAAATGCAAGCAACATGCGAATAGATTTAAGGCGAGCGATATGAGCAAAGGATTCACCGTAGTCGATATAGTCGACTTGGGAGTAGCCTTGTGCTACCAATCTTGCCTAGTTCCGAGTGATGACACCGTTCACATCTTGCTTGTTCTTAAAGATCCACTCTGTCCCAATGACACTGTGGTTCTCCTTTGGTCTTGGCGCCAGTCGCCACACGTTGTTGCGCTCGAAGTTGTTGAGTTCTTCATGCATGGCTGTTACGTCTCCAACGTATCTACAATTTTTGATGGTCTCATGCTATTATCTTGTCAAACTTTGGATGTTTTGTATGCCTTTTATATCTTTTTTGGGACTAACTTATTAATTAAGTGCCAAGTGCGAGTTCCTGTTTTTTCCGTGTTTTTGACCCTTTTTAGAGGAAGATTTGAAACGGAGTCCAGACGGAATAAAATCCCCGAAAAGATTTTTTCCGAAACAGAAGAAGATCGGGAGACTTGAGAACCAAGGCAGGGGTCCCCAGGGACCCCACAAGCCCCCTAGCCCCGGCAAGGGGGGAGGCCGGGCCTCCTTGGCTTGTGGGCCCCCTGGACCTCCTCTGCCCTAGGTTTTGCGCCTATATATTCCCTAAAATCCCACAAAAAGTGAGGAGATCATCGAACGTACTTTTCCACCGCCGCAAGCTTCTGTCTTTGCAAGATCCCATCTGGGGCACGTTCTGGTGCCGTGCTGAAGGGGGGATTCGGACACGGAGGGCTTCTTCATCAACACCATGACCTCTCCGATGATGCGTGATTAGTTCACCATAGACCTACGGGTCCTTAGATAGTAGCTAGATGGCTTCTTCTCTCTCTTGGATCTTGAATACAAAGTTCTCCATGATCTTCATGGAGATCTATCCTATGTAATCTTCTTTTGCGGTGTGTTTGTCGAGATCCGATGAATTGTGGATTTATGATCAGATTATCTATGAATCTTATTTGAGTTTCTTCTGATCTCTCTTATGCATGATTTCATATCCTTGTAATTCTCTTCGAGTTGTGGGCTTTGTTTAGCCAACTAGATCTATGATTCTTGCAATGGGAGAAGTGCTTGGTTTTGGGTTCATACCATGCGGTGACCTCACCCAGTGACAGAAGGGGTAGTGAGGCACGCATCGTGTTGTTGCCATCAAGGGTAAAAAGATGGGGTTTTCATCATTGGTTTGAGATTATCCCTCTACATCATGTCATCTTGCTTAAGGCGTTACTCTGTTCGTCATGAACTCAATGCACTAGATGCATGCTGGATAGCAGTTGATGTGTGGAGTAATAGTAGTAGATGCAGAAAGTATTGGTCTACTTGTCTCGGACGTGATGCCTATATGTATGATCATTGCCTTAGATATCGTCACGACTTTGCGCGGTTCTATCAATTGCTCGACAGTAATTTGTTCACCCACCGTAATACTTGCTATTTTGAGAGAAGCCTCTAGTGAACACTATGGCCCCCGGGTCTACTCCAGACCATATTTTCAGCCTTACACTTTACTTCGTTTCACTTTCTGCCTTACACTTTGAAGGGATTGACAACCCCTTTATAGCGTTGGGTGCAAGCTCTTTTGTGTTTGCGCAGGTACTCTGGACTTGACGAGATTCTCCTACTGGATTGATACCTTGGTTCTCAAACTGAGGGAAATACTTACTGCTCGTGTGCTGCATCGCCCTTTCCTCTTCAAGGGAAAAACCAACGCAAGCTCAAGGGGTGACAGAAAGGTTTCTGTCGCCGTAGAAAAAGGATTTCTGTCGCCGTTGTCGGGGAGGATCAAGTCAAGAACTCATCCAAGTAAGTGTCGCAAACTCATCTCTTGCATTTACTTTTTTGCCTCTCGTTTTCCTCTCCCCCACTTCTAAAAAACAAAAAATCACAAAAATATTTCCCTTTTTCGTTTGCCTTTCCTTTGCTTGTGTGCTATGTGCCTTCAATATGCTTGCATCTTCGCTTGCTAAAGATATATTGATATGGCTCCTCATGCACTTGTTAATCTCTTTAAGAGATCCAATTATGTTGAACCAATTGCTAGTGAGTTGAGTGTACTTGACTTTCTCTATGGAGTTTTGCTTGAGATGCGTGAATCTAAAAATCGTGATGAAGAAATTTATGAAGTGATTCACGAGGACTCCTTGAATGAAAAGCATGATTGCGATGATTTCATTATAAATTATGTTAATGACAATCATGCTAAAAATATGCAAAACCCTAAGCTTGGGGATGCTAGTTTTGCTATGTCCACTACTTGTTGCAATGATGTTTGCAATAATATTGAAAGTGGGTTTGGAGAAGTCATGACTTTAGTTGATGATAATCCCACTATTTTTGAAGAGCGTCAACTTTGCATGCATGTGGATCATGAAAAGAATATCCTTTGTGATAGTTATATTGTTGAATTTCAATATGATCCCACATGTAATTGCTATGGGAGAGGAAAATATTGTGGTAGAAACTTTCATGTTACCAAATTACCTCTCATTATGTTGAGATTGCTATTGTCTCTTTCTTCTTCCTTGCATTTGGTAACTATCGGTTGTCTTGACAATTTGTTTTCCTATAAAATGCCTATGCATCGGAAGTATGTTAGACTTAGATGTGATTTTCACATGCTTTATGATGCTCTCTTCGTGTCCGATTGCTATCTTTTATGTGAGCATCATTGAATTATCAATGCCTAGCTAAGGGCGTTAAACAATAGCGCTTGTTGGGAGGCAACCCAATGAATTTTTCTTTTTCTTTTCTGTTTTGTTGCATCCTCACCATCATAATTCTGTTATGATTGTGTCTTTTGTGTTTCTTTTTGTGTTTGAGCCAAGCAAAATCTTTATGACTAGTCTTGGTGATGGTTGTTTGATCCTGCTGGAAAAAGACAGAAACTTTTCACTCACGAGATGATTTTGCATTTTTATTCAGAAAGAGCTTTTGAGTTGATTATTTTTGCTGCTGGTTTATATGCCTTTTGCCCATGCAGTCGTAATTTTTCAGAATTTTTGAGGTACCAGAAGTATATGAAGTATACAGATTGCTACAGACTGGTCTGTTTTTGACAGATTCTGTTTTTGTTGAGTTCGTTGCTTGTTTTGATGAAACTATGGATAGTATCAGGGGGTACTAGCCATGGAAAAGTGATAATATAGTAACCTAACACCAATATAAATAGAAATCAAGATTGCTACAGTACCTAAAGAGGTGGTAGTTTGTTTTCTTGTGCTAATGTTATCGCGAGTTTCTGTTTAAGTTTTGTGTTGTGAAGTTTTCAAGTTTTGGGTGATGTTCTCATGGACAAAGAGATAAGGAGTGGAAAGATCTCAAGCTTGGGGATGCCCAAGGAAGCCCAAGCCAAATTCAAGGACACCAAAAAGCCTAATGTTGGGGATTCCCCGGGAAGGCATCTCCTCTTTCGTCTTCAATCCATCGGTAACATTACTTGGGGCTATATTTTTATTCACCACATGATATGTGTTTTGCTTGGAGCGTCCTGTATCTTAGGAGTCTTTTCTTTTTGGTGTGTCACAATCATCCTTTCTGCACACCTTTTGAGATAGACATGCACTCATCGTGATTTTGCTAGAATGCTCATCGTGCTTCACTTATATCGTTTGAGCTAGATAATTTTGCTCTATGTGCTTCACTTAGATCTTTTAGAGCACGGCGGCGCGTGACTTGGTAGTTGGATTATGCTAGGAAAGTAGTTCCAAAGGTGATAGGTACCCAAAGAGGATACAAAAACCTCTATCTTCATGTGCATTGAGTAGAAAGAGAAGTTTTGATTCCTCTCAATTAGTTTTGAGACGTGGATTTGGTAATATTAAGAGCTATGTTTGTAGGGTGTTGTGAATCTAGAAATACTTGTGTTGAAGTTAGTGATTCCCGTAGCATGCACGTATGGTGAACCGCTATGTTAAGAAGTAGGAGCATAATTGATCTATTGATTGTCATCCTTTGTGTTGAGGTCGGGATCGCGCGATGGTTAACACCTACGAACCCTTCCCCTAGGAGTATGCGTTTAGCACTTTGTTTCGATTACTAATAAAAACTTCCGCACCAAGTATGTGAGTTATTCATGACTAATGTGAGTCCATGGTATAGATGCACTTTCACCTTCCACCATTGCTAGCCTCTCTAGTGCCGCGCAACTTTCGCCGGTATGCAAACCCACCATATGCCTTCCTCAAAACAGCCACCATACCTACCCACTATGGCATTTTCATAGCCATTCCGAGATATATTGCCATGCAACTCCCACCGTTCCGTCTCATGACTTGTTCCGTCACTCTCATATTGCCATTGCATGATCGTAAGATAGCTAGAGAGATGTTTCAACGTCATACGCCAAGCTAGATCGTTGCACATCCCGGTACACTGCCGGAGGCATTATCTATAGAGTCATCATCATTCTGAGCTTTTGAGCTGTGAGTAAATAAAAGTGTGATGATCATCATTATTAGAGCATTGTCCCGTGTGAGGAATAAAAACAAAGAGGCCAAAGAGCCCCCCAAAAAATAGAAGAGAAAAAAGAGGCCCAAGAGCCAAATAAAAAAAATAGGAGAGAAAAAAGAGAAGGGACAATGCTACTATCTTTTTCCACACTTGTGCTTCATAATAGCACCATGTTCTTCATGATTGAGAGCCTCTCGTTTCGTCACTACCATATGCTAGTGGGAATCTTCATTATATAACTTGGCTTGTATATTCCAATGATGGGCTTCCTCAAATTGCCCTAGGTCTTCGTGAGCAAGCAAGTTGGATGCACACCCACTACTTCTCCTTTTGAGCTTTCGCATACTTATAGATCTAGTGCATCCCTTGTATGGCAATCCCTACTCATTCACATTGATATCTATTAATGGGCATCTCCATAGCCCTTTGATACGCCGAGTCAATGTGATCATCTCCTCCTTTTTGTCTCACAACCACCACCACACTCTATTCCACCTATAGTGCTATATCCATGGCTCACGCTCATGTATTGCGTGATAGTTATAAAAGGTTTGAGAAAGTAAGAGTGCAAAAACAACTACTTGGCCAATACCGGGGTTGTGCATGATTTAAATTAGTTGTGTGAGGATGATGGAGCATAGCCAGACTATATGATTTTGTAGGGATAACTTTCTTTGGCCTTGTTATTTTGAAAGTTCATGATTACTTTGCTAGTTTGCTTGAAGTATTATTGTTTTCAAGTCAATAGCAAACTATTGTTTTGAATCTTACGGATCTGAACATTCATGTCACATGAAAGAAGTTACAAAGGACAACTATGCTAGGTAGCATTCAACATAAAAAATTTAGTCTTTATCACTTCCCTACTCGAGGACGAGCAGGAGTTAAGCTTGGGGATGCTTGATACGTCTCCAACGTATCTATATTTTTATGGTTTCATGCTATTATCTTGTCATACTTTGGATGTTTTGTATGCCTTTTATATCTTATTTGGGACTAACTTATTAACTCAGTGCCAAGTGCCAGTTCCTGTTTTTTCCGTGTTTTTGACCCTTTTTAGAGGAAGATTTGAAAGGGAGTCCAAACGGAATAAAATCCCCGAAAAGATTTTTTCCGAAACAGAAGAAGATCGGGAGACTTGAGAACCAAGGCAGGGGGTCCCCAGGGACCCCACAAGCCCCCTAGCCCCGGCCAGGGGGAGGCCGGGCCTCCCTGGCTTGTGGGCCCCCTGGACCTCCTCTGCCCTAGGTTTTGCACCTATATATTCCCTAAAATCCCATAAAAAATGAGGATATCATTGGAAGTACTTTTCCGCCACCGCAAGCTTTTGTCTCCGCAAGATCCCATCTTGGGCACGTTCTGGTGCCGTGCCGGAGGGGGGATTCAAACACGGAGGGCTTCTTCATCAACACCATGACCTCTCCGATGATACGTGAGTAGTTCACCATAGACCTACGGGTCTATAGCTAGTAGCTAGATGGCTTCTTCTCTCTCTTGGATCTTGAATACAAAGTTCTCCATGATCTTCATGGAGATCTATCCGATGTAACCTACTTTTGCGGTGTGTTTGTCGAGATCCGATGAATTGTGGATTTATGATCTGTCACATCCCTGACACCTTAAGCAAGTTAATCTTGTGCTCATGTCTTCTTTGCATTTGCATCTAAGAATTTTCAACAAGAACAAGAAAGTGGCAAAGGAAAAACTCAAAACCCTAGCCACTACTTTAAACAAAGGAAATCTCAAACTAGTTAAAATCAATGAACCCAAAATGGCCTCAAGAAATGTTCAAACTTTCTGATAAATCATGAAAGTAAATGAGCATTGGAGAAAACTATTTTCTTGAAACTTTAAGCATTTGAAATAAATGCAAAAGCTACTGGTTTCAAGTTTTAAATTTGAAATCAGAAACTTTAAATTTTCAAAAATGTTGAAAACTTTGGAAATGGTTGGAAATATTCCAACAAATATTCTAGGGTGCCTCAAATAAATTTTACAAATTATTTTGGAGCTGAAATAAATAGCAAAACAATAGTTAGCAAAACAGAAACAAAATAGAAAAGAAATAGGAGAAAGAAATGACTTACCTCTTACCTGTCGCCCGTGCAGGCCCAGCCCACCAGGGGCACGGCTGTCTTCTTCCTCCTGCCAGGAGGAGAAGCAGCTGCGTGCCGACGCGCCGGCGAGCGCGGCCACATTCCCTGGCCACCTCCTGCTTGCCCGAGCCACGCAGACGGCGGGGATGAGTACCCCGTGCACGTCTCTCACTTCTCCACCCATCTCTGGCTCCCCTCCATCTCTCTCTCGCCCTCTACCACCATGGTCGAGCCTGCTTCTCGCCGCCGATCGTCGTAGCCGTGGCCACGAGCCCCCTCCAGCCCAGCTGTTGTGCCCCAAAGCCCCGCCGTGCTCCTCCTCGTCCCCTGGAAGAAGGAATCAAGCCCGGAGGCCCCCTGTCATCGCCTCGCCGCCATCTTCTCCACCTCCGGCCACCGGACCTCTTCCGTCGATTCGCTCCCTCCGGCGCACCCCCGAGCCCTACAACAACACCATCGGAACCGCCGTGAGCTCGTCGTCATTGCCCCTCTCTCCCCACGCTTTTCCGCGCACCGTAGCCCCATTCCCCACCAAGGCCGAGAGCTCCTCGCCGTCGGTCATGTCGTCGCCGTCGCTGTGGTGTCTCTTCCACGCGCTCGAGCTAGGGATCGAGCTCCTGGAGCCGCCAGGAATGTGATGAGCCCATCAGCTGCCCTCCCCGTGCCCTGGAGCCATCACCCGCGGAAGGCCGAGCTTCGGCCGCCGCTTCGGCTCGTCGCCGGCGCCTCTCCCGACGACCCTAGCTTCTCCTGATGCCCCTGCCAGATCGGCTGCTTCGCCAGCGTCCCATAGCTACAAACCGCTCTCGATTTTGTGCCGTGTAGCGCCGTTTAGGTCGTCTCCGGTGAGCCCTCCGCCGCGGGCTTGGTCGCCGGCGACCACCCTCCGGTGGTCGTCGACGTGGCCGACCATTAGGGCGTAATTATCCTTCCCTCAGTCACTGCCAGAGGGCCCCACGCCTGGTCAAACCCCAATTAGGGGCTGGTCAGCGCGGGGTTAGCCCCTGGGTTACTGACCAGTGGACCCCACCGGTCAGGTTTGACCTGGCCCAGGCGCAGTTGACCTGCTGACGTCAGTAGTGATGCAATATTAGTATTTCTGTTTATAAAATAAATCCAGGAAATTACTAAAACTTGTAAAAATCATAGAAATTAAAATATAACTCGGATGAAAATAATTTATATATGAAAAAGTATCAGAAAAATTCAAGGAATCTGAATATGCTATTTTCATGCATGTTTGAAAAAGCTACAGAACCCAAACATGTAGATTAATGAATAAGTCAATTCTTATAATTACTTTATAAATGGAATTTGGAAAATATTCAAATTTCATTATGCTTGACATGATCAAACATTAATCTAATAACAAACCAGTACCTTAACATGACATCTCATGCATGCTAACATCAAGTTGATCTAAGCATCAGGTCGAATCAATTAAATCGGTATCCGAGAATACCTCGTTTGAATTGATATTTGAATGTGATTCAAATCAACTCTAAACCTAATACGTGTTGATTATAATAGTTTATCACCTTGCATTCTCATGCCATGCTCATGCACCATCTTGCTTGCATATGATTGTTATTGATTGTTGCCATTCATTTCGGTAGGCTCCGCACCCCCGGATTCCACCGAATATCCGTCTGACGAATATTGTCCCTCCTCTGAGCAACAAGGCAAGCAACCCTTTTGATCATCCCGATAATTCCCATGATCTTGCTCCTGCACTTATTTATTGCATTAGGATCAAATGCTTCAACTGCTTTTGCCACGTTAGTTGAACCCACTTCCTTTGCATGACCTAACCTTGTCACAGTAAATAGCCGAACCTTGCAACCTAGCGTACCTGGTAGTTGCTTGAGCTATGATGTGCCTTATCCTGCTATGCATGCTATGCTTAGAGTTGTGTATGGTCTGTCATCTGGGAGATGAACAGAATTGTGAGAATGCGTTCGGTAAGCAAAGGTTGTGTGTTGAATCTGATTTGGTAAAGGTACCGGTGAAAGGCTGTGTAGGAGTACATGGCGGGTTGTTTCATTGGAACCGTCCTTAGGAACTGAGTTCCGTGTATGTAATCCAAGACTAGTTACTACCACATGATGGGCCCTGAAATATGACCCCGCTCGGCCTATTAATCGCTTAGTACTCGGTCCAGGAGTTGCAAGTAGTTTCTGGTGTTTATAGTAATGCTGGAGGCCGTGCATGGTGCTGACCTGAGAGGTGGGCCGTGATGCGGTAGGCAGTGGCACGGTGTACCAAGTGGCACCCGGATGGTGGGCTTGGGAACCCTGCGCACATCGTTTGAGGCCGTGGCGGAAACCTCGGCCGGACTTCCGTACGGGTTACTCTCAGATAGGCGATAAACCTGGACTAGGTACTAGTGTGGTTAACGGTCGTGGCCGACTCCCTCGCTGGGCTTCCGCTTGAAGGTTGCCGTGGTGCATGACGTGCACATGGCGATAAGTGGCGAGAGCGTGTGTGACGTAGTACACCCCTGCAGGGTTATGATCTATTCGAATAGCCGCGTCCGCGGATATGGACTACTTGGAGACATATGTTGTTCATAGATAACTTCAATGGCTACTCATAAAATTGTCAAGATAAGCGTGAGTGTCGTGGACGGCAATTCCGTATGGAGACGGAATGATTCCACGATAGTGTGTTGTTGTGGTGTTAGTGGACTCGTGTACGAGAAATCAAGTTGTCAAAATTATTTAAAATGCAAGTTGTCTAGCCACGAGTCAGATGCTGGCTTTCCGCATGAAACCCCACAATACCTTTTTGATACCTTGCATGAGTAGTTAGTTATCCTAAAGTCTTGCTGAGTACATTCGTACTCATGTTTGCTTAATAAATGTTGCAGAGGTTGCTAATGACCCTAATGGAGGGTTCTTCGTAGACATCGACGACGACGAGTAGCTGGTGTCCCAGCTACGATCTGGCCCTACGTTGGATGTGTAGTATAGTCAGGCCATGTGCCTTCTAGTTGCCCTGTCTGTACTCAGACAGTTTAAACTCTTCCGCTGGCTTGTAACTGAATGACTGCTATTATGGGTCGTGAGACCCTTTAATGTGTAATATTATGTGTGTGGCTCTTCTGAGCCTCGTAAATAAAGCTTGTATGTTTATGGTTATGTTGTGATGCCATCGATGTATCTATACATATCGGTATGCCATGCGTACGTGTGTCGTACCTAATATGTATGGGGTTCGATTACCTAGTCGTGAACTTTAGTAGCACTCCTTACAAGGAAATGCCCCTTTGTGATCCAACGAGCCTTGGTAGTTCGCTACTGCTCCGGACACATTGGTTGACCGGCATGTGTCCTTCTTAGCTGCTGTGTCTGTCCCCTTTGGGGGAAATGTCACGCGATGTAATGGAGTCCTTGTAGCTTGCTACGACTCGTCTACATTCGTTGTTGACCGACACCGGCCTTGTTGGGTCATGTATGCCTGTCCTTGTGCGGTACTGCCACTTTGGTTTATGACTAGACATGTCGATCCGGGTTCTTTGACATTGGAATGCTAGCGACACTATTGCATACGTGAGTCAAAAGACGCAAACTGTCCCGGCTAAGGTAAGGCTGCAGCCGTGGAGTTAACCGTGCGTGAGACCGCAAAGGGATGCGATGTGTTACAGGCTGGATTCCTATGGCTTAGGATCGGGGTCCCGACGCGTTGGTATCAGAGCCTGATTGATTGTAGGATTACTAAGCCAAACTGGTCAAAGTTGAGTCTAGAATTGCTTTAGTTATATATAAGGGAATTGTTTGTGGAAGGGAACGTAAGACTCTTGTTCTCTTCTCAAGTTATTCTATTCTGGTCATCCTCGTCTTTTCTGCGGGAATTAAGGACTAGGTTACTCATCTTCTTCTAGGCTCGTGTTTCTGATCGGTAGATTATAGGACTACGGGTCAAGAGATATTGGGTTTCTGTCATTCCTAGGAAAAAGGAAGTAAGTTTGATGATCAGGGAGTTGAACTTGATAGTTGAGTGGTTACGCTATTCCATTTTGGGTTGTCTCAAAATTTGTTTTTGAGCACTTAAAGCCGTTATGCTGCCCAATTTTTCATTCGGAGCTCTAATGCTTTTGCATTACTCTCTATTTACAGATGCCTGACCGTCCTTCTCGTCAGGTGGTACGTCTGACCAGGTGCATTGATGTGCCGGGTCATACGGCCATGCTGGTCAGGGTGATGTCGGTGTGCGGTTACCGCTGGTACCCCGAGTACACAGTGGAGGAACAGTACCAGGACTTCAACCAGAGCCAGTACATCTGCACTGTTAGGGTATTTCCAGACTACCCTGGAGCTGAGAAGCCAATCCATTGGTCCTATGGGTTGGGGGTCACTGTTGACATGGCAGTACAAGATGCTGCCTATTCAATGCTGACCATTATGAGAGCGAGACATGCACTGCTGCAGAATTCAGAGTTCTGCTATGTTCCGGCCTCTCAGCCTGGTGAAGAGGGATACCTCAGTGGAGTCTATTTTGATTCTTCTATGGAGGATCCACTACTGCAGTCCATTGTTGAGATGCTAGAGAACAGAGACAGGGATGCTCGTGCTCTCCGCATGGAGCTTTATGCTACCCATGCCCGTTTGTGGACGGCTTTGACGCAGCTGGCACCGGTAGTCCAGACAGGGTATGGAGAGATGGAGATGCTGAACCCTGTTAGGAACCATCTTCCGGCTCACGTTGACTGGCCAGCTATAGGAGGAGTCACACCTCTTCGGGGACCCCTCTTACCACCAGTCAGGGGACCAAGGCCACATCCGTGTCCTTATGGATCCCAGGGATCTCAGGCTAGAGTGTTCCTGATCCGCAGGTTGAGCTTCCAGGTCATGGAGGTAATCTCTATGAGATGTTTTATGCGGATGCCTGAGCAGTGAGCGGAAGGATAGTATGGTAGTAGCCGTACATTCACAGTCCTGCGTGACTTGTGAAGTATGCCTGTGATGTGAAATGAATTCCGGAGGCCTAGATAAATAATGTGTAGGAAGCTTGTAAGCCTCTGATGAGTAGTTTCATAATTTCAGTAGTTTGCTCTTCGGTTAAGGTTGTACTGAACTGTGTAAGGGTGTGTATGAACCATGTTGTATATATAGCAGTTGCTTGTTACCATGCTGTTCGGATATTCATTTCCGCATTCCGTGGGTTCAGTACATTCTTAATCCATAGCTAGTATTGATATGATATTGGTCTAAGCTATGAGTTTGTTTGTCAGGATGGTGTTCACCAGGTTGAACCGTGCCCCTGCTCATAAGCAAGGCGAGGGTAGTCAAGCGTCGCAGGAAGACCTGCCTCACCCGCCTTCTCTGGTGGAAGTGATGCTTGAGGCAGAGAGAAATAAAAGGGAGACCAACCGACTGTTAGAGTGTATTGAGCAGAATACGGCTCATCAGCCTAGGAATGCTGCAGTGTCCCTCAACGACTTTGTGAAGCTGAATCCTCCAAAGTTTCATCATTCCGTCGATCCCCTCGACGCTGATGGCTGGCTGTGCAGCATCTCACGCAAGATTCGCTCTGCGAATGTGTCTGAGGCCGACAAGGTGACCTTTGCGGCATATTTCCTGGAGGGACCCGCCAATCTGTGGTGGGAGAATTTTGAAGCTATGCGTCCCGCTGAACCAGTAGCCACATGGGCAGACTGTTGGAAATATGCCCTAGAGGCAATAATAAATTAGTTATTATTATATTTCTTAGTTCATGATAATCGTTTATTATCCATGCTATAATTGTATTGATTGGAAACACAATACTTGTGTGGATACATAGACAAAACACTGTCCCTAGTAAGCCTCTAGTTGACTAGCTCGTTGGTCAAAGATGGCCAAGGTTTCCTGGCCATAGGCAAGTGTTGTTACTTGATAACGGGATCACATCATTAGGAGAATCATGTGATGGACTAGACCCAAACTAATAGACGTAGCATGTTGATCGTGTCATTTTGTTGCTACTGTTTTCTGCGTGTCAAGTATTTATTCCTATGACCATGAGATCATATAACTCACTGACACCGGAGGTATGCTTTGTGTGTATCAAACGTCGCAACGTAACTGGGTGACTATAAATATGCTCTACAGGTGTCTCCGAAGGTGTTAGTTGATTTAGTATGGATCAAGACTGGGATTTGTCACTCCATGTGACGGAGAGGTATCTCGGGGCCCACTCGGTAATACAACATCACAACACAAGCCTTGCAAGCAATGTAACTTAGTGTAAGTTGCGGGATCTTGTATTACGGAACGAGTAAAGAGACTTGCCGGTAAACGAGATTGAAATAGGTATGCGGATACTGACGATCGAATCTCGGGCAAGTAACATACCGAAGGACAAAGGGAATGACATACGGGATTATATGAATCCTTGGCACTGAGGTTCAAACGATGAAGATCTTCGTAGAATATGTAGGATCCAATATGGGCATCCAGGTCCCGCTATTGGATATTGACCGAGGAGTCTCTCGGGTCATGTCTACATAGTTCTCGAACCCGCAGGGTCTGCACACTTAAGGTTCGACGTTGTTTTATGCGTATTTGAGTTATATGGTTGGTTACCGAATGTTGTTCGGAGTCCCGGATGAGATCACGGACGTCACGAGGGTTTCCGGAATAGTCCGGAAACGAAGATTGATATATAGGATGACCTCATTTGATTACCGGAAGGTTTTCGGAGTTACCGGGAATGTACCGCGAATGACGAATGGGTTCCGGGAGTTCACCGGAGGGGGGCAACCCACTCCGGGGAAGCCCATAGGCATTTGGGGGGGTCACACCAGC
This sequence comes from Hordeum vulgare subsp. vulgare, assembly GCF_904849725.1. Classification (NCBI taxonomy): domain Eukaryota; kingdom Viridiplantae; phylum Streptophyta; class Magnoliopsida; order Poales; family Poaceae; genus Hordeum; species Hordeum vulgare. The sequence continues at coordinate 229,514,145 of NC_058518.1, read as the reverse complement.
CCTTAGTGGGCTGGTGGGACAGCCCACCAATCCCCTATGCGCCAAGGGAGAAAAAATCAAAGGAAAGGAAAAAAAGGGGAAGAAGTGGGAAGGGGGAAGGACTCCCTCCCACCAAACCAAGTAGGACTCGGTTTGGGGGGGGAGAGTCCTCCCCCCTGGCTCGGCCGACCCCTTGGGGATCCCTTGGACCCCAAGGCAAGGTCCCCCTCCCTCCTCCTATATATATGGGGCTTTTAGGGCAGATTTGTGACGACTTTCTCACGGCTGCCCGACCACATACCTCCATAGTTTTTCCTCTAGATCGTGTTTCTGCGGAGCTCGGGCGGAGCCCTGCTGAGACAAGATCATCACCAACCTCCGGAGCGCCGTCACGCTGCCGGAGAACTCTTCTACCTCTCCGTCTCTCTTGCTGGATCAAGAAGGCCGAGATCATCGTCGAGCTGTACGTGTGTTGAACGCGGAGGTGCCGTCCGTTCGGTACTAGATCGTGGGACTGATCGCGGGATTGTTCGCGGGGCGGATCGAGGGACATGAGGACGTTCCACTACATCAACCGCGTTCTCTAACGCTTCTGCTGTGCGATCTACAAGGGTACGTAGATCACTCATCCCCTCTCGTAGATGGACATCACCATGATAGGTCTTCGTGCGCGTAGGAAAATTTTTGTTTCCCATGCGACGTTCCCCAACACAGACTTCAGTACAGCTTTTCGTCTGCACCATATTCCAGACGCCCTGATGGACAGAAAGAGAGAAGAGTTATGTGCCTTCACTCAGGGCAAGTTGTCTGTGGATGCCTATAGCCGCGAGTTCGGTAACCTTGCCCGCTATGCAACAGAGGAGGTGTCTACTGACGCCAAGAAGCAAGCAAGATTCCGTAAGGGTCTGAGCCTTGAGCTTCGTCGTGATCTGCGCCTCCATGAGTGTGCAAACTTTCAAGCCCTAGTCAACAAGGCGATCCCGAGACTGGTCATACTGATTTCGAAGCCACAAGGAAGCACTCCCGTGATTTTGGCTCGTCTTCTGGTTCTGCGTTTCCAAAACGCAGGCTGTGGGTTCCAAACAGTTCTCTACCGCCAAGATACACTCCGAGGCCATCCTACGTGGCGCCTCAGACGAATCAGGCCAACCCTCCAGCAAAATCTTATGGTGGTCCAGCTAGCAATGCTGCACCACGTGCCAACCAAGTGATATGCTATAAGTGTGGAGAACCAGGGCACTATTCCCGTGAGTGTCCTCAGAATGTGGGTGCCAAGCAACCCGGAAAGTCCGTCGGGCAAGCCAAGTCGAGCAAAGCTTACTATGTGAAGCCAACTCCTGCACGTGGCCGTGTGAACTATGTGTCAGCAGAAGAAGCTGCAGAGGATCCCGATGTCATGCTGGGTACGCTTCTTGTTAATCATCACCCAGCGTCCGTTCTCTTTGACACTGGGTCTTCTCATTCCTTCATTTCAGAAAGTTATGCACAGTTGCATAACATGTCTTTTTGTGATATGCCAATCCCATTGGTTGTCCAAACCCCTGGTAGTAAATGGCAAACCTCTAGGATAACCTATGACAATGAAATTCTAGTAGACAGGCTAGTTTTTCTAGCCTCATTGATAGCATTGAAATCTTCGGATATTAATATCATCTTGGGCATGGACCTGATGTCAGCTCACTATGCCAAGATTGATACTCATTCTAGAAATGTCCAGCTTACCCATTCCTCGGGTGAGATAGTAAATGTCTCTACTCGAGTTGCCAAATGCCAACTCTATTCCTTGAATGCCAACCCTCTTCCGGAACTTGAAGACATTTCGGTAGTCCGTGACTTCCCGGATGTTTTTCCAGAGGAACTGCCAGGAATTCCACCTGACAGAGATGTAGAGTTTGTGATAGATCTTGTTCCGGGAACTGTCCCAATAGCCAGAAGACCTCATAAGATGGCACCCCTGGAGCTAGCCGAACTTAAGAAGCAACTAGATGAGGCCTTGAACAAAGGTTTCATTCGTCCTAGCTCTTCTCCTTGGGCTTGTCCCGTCCTCTTTGTCAAGAAGAAAGACGGAACGGATCGGATGGTTGTAGATTACCGACCAGTTAATCTGGTCACCATAAAGAACAAGTATCCGCTCCCCAGGATCAACGACCTGTACGATCAGCTCACTGGATCCCCAATCTTCTCCAAAATGGATTTGAGGTTGGGATACCATCAAATCAAGATCAAGAACAGGGACATTCCAAAAACGGCTTTTGTTACTCGTTATGGCCAATACGAGTACACCGTCATGTCCTTCCGTTTGACCAATGCCCCAGCCACCTTCTCTCGACTGATGAATTCAATCTTCATGGAGTATTTGGATAAATTCGTCGTGGTACCTCGATGATATTCTCATCTACTCGAAGAATGAACAAGAACATGCCAAGCATCTAAGGCTGGTATTGATGAAACTTCGAGAGCGTCGCCTTTATGCCAAGTTTTCAAAATGTGAATTTTGGTTACCAGAAGTGACCTATCTGGGTCACGTAATCTCTGGTAAGGGTATTGCTGTCAATCCCGAGAGAGTTCAAGCTGTCCTTGATTGGACTCAACCTGAATCGGTTAAGCAAGTTAGGAGTTTTCTTGGTCTAGCGAGCTATTGTCGCCGCTTCATCGAGAATTTCTCCAAGGTTGCAAAGCCTCTAACTGAATTCCTCAAGAAGGATAAAAAGTTCGAGTGGACACCACAGTGCGAGCATAGTTTTCAGGAACTGAAAAGACGCCTGACTTCCGCACCTGTGTTGCTACCACCAGATTTTTCTAAGGACTTTGTTATCTATTGCGACGCCTCGCGACAAGGATTAGGTTGCATTCTCATGCAAGATCGTCATGTGATCACATACGCATCTCGACAGTTGCATCCACATGAGGATAATTATCCCACACATGACCTTGAGCTTGCAGCTGTGGTCCATGCACTAAAAACCTGGCGACATTACCTTTTGGGTAATCGTTGCGAAATATTCACTGATCACCAAAGTCTGAAATATATCTTCACCCAACCGGATTTGAATCTCAGGCAAAGACGGTGGGTTGAGTTGATCTCGGATTACGACTTAGGGATAACTTACACCCCGGGGAAGGCCAATGTTATGGTCGATGCACTAAGTCGTAAATCTTATTGTAACAATTTGATGCTACAACAAGGTCAACCACATCTCCATGAGGACTTTCGCAAGTTGAATCTTCATATTGTTCCTCAAGGATTCCTTTCTACCCTGGTGGCGAAGCCTACTCTTAAGGATCAAATTATAGCTGGCCAAAAGCGTGACAAGGGTATATCACGGATCAAGGAGAATATTTTTAGCGGAAACGCTAAAGAATTTTCCATGAACGATCAAGGTGTTGTGTTCTTCCAGAATCGTCTAGTGGTTCCTAAGAACCCACATCTAAGGCAGTTAATCCTTAAGGAGGCTCATGATTCTCCTCTCACCATTCATCCCTGTAGTACTAAGATGTATCAGGACCTACGCCAGAGGTTCTGGTGGACTAGGATGAAGAGAGAAATTGCTGAGTTCGTTGCTAACTGCGACGTTTGTCGTCGAGTTAAGGAAGAACATCAAAGGTCTGCTGGCACCCTTCAACCTCTAGCTATTCCTGAATGGAAATGGCATAAAGTTAGCATGGATTTCATTACCGGATTTCCCAAGACCAAGAAAGGGAATAATGCTATCTTTGTGGTCATTGACCGTCTTCCCAAAGTGGCTCATTTTCTTCCTGTTCGTGAGAGTATAACAGCTAGCTAGCTAGCAGAGTTATATATCTCCCGAATAGTGTCTCTTCATGGTGTTCCCTTGGAGATTAACTCGGACCGTGGGAGTATCTTTACTTCTCGCTTCTGGGAAAGTTTTCAGAATGCCATGGGGACTCACCTATCTTTTAGCACAGCTTTCCATCCCCAATCAAGTGGTCAAGTAGAAAAAGTGAATCAAATCCTAGAAGATATGCTCCGAGCTTGTGTTATATCATTCGGTATGAATTGGGAAAAGTGCCTTCCATTCGCCGAATTCGCTTATAACAATAGTTATCAATCAAGCTTGGGCAAAGCTCCTTTTGAAGTTCTCTATGGACGAAGATGTCGGACACCTCTTAATTGGTCAGAAACCGAAGAGAGGCAACTCTTTGGCCCGGATATGATCCAGGATGCAGAAGAGCAGGTTCGCATTATTCGTGAAAAGTTGAAAACAGCCCAGTCTCGTCAAAAGAGCCAATATGATCGTCATCATAAGGCTGTGACCTTTGAAGTTGACGAGAAGGCTTACCTTCGGGTTACACCTTTGAAGGGTACCCATCGATTCGGTATCAAGGGCAAGTTGGCTCCTCGTTACATTGGTCCTTTTTGCATTCTTGCCAAACGAGGAGAAGTTGCTTACCAGTTGGAACTTCCTCCGCATCTTTCCAAGGTTCATGATGTTTTCCACGTCTCGCAACTCAGGCGTTGCTTTTCGGATCCTATCCGTGAAGTGGACCACGAAACGCTTGATCTCCAAGATAACCTTTCATACCAAGAATACCCCGTGCGTATTCTTGATCAAGCTGAGCGTACCACTCGACGTCGAAACCTCAAGTTTCTTAAAGTTCAATGGTCAAATCATTCTGAAAAGGAGGCAACCTGGGAAAGAGAGGATCGTCTCCGACTTGAGTATCCTGCGTTATTCCCGACGACTTCTAAATCTCGGGACGAGATTCTTTAGAGTGGGGGTGAGTTGTCACATCCCTGACACCTTAAGCAAGTTAATCTTGTGCTCATGTCTTCTTTGCATTTGCATCTAAGAATTTTCAACAAGAACAAGAAAGTGGCAAAGGAAAAACTCAAAACCCTAGCCACTACTTTAAATAAAGGAAATCTCAAACTAGTTAAAATCAATGAACCCAAAATGGCCTCAAGAAATGTTCAAACTTTCTGATAAATCATGAAAGTAAATGAGCATTGGAGAAAACTATTTTCTTGACACTTTAAGCATTTTAAATAAATGCAAAAGCTACTGGTTTCAAGTTTTAAATTTGAAATCAGAAACTTTAAATTTTCAAAAATGTTGAGAACTTTGGAAATGGTTGGAAATATTCCAACAAATATTCTAGGGTGCCTCAAATAAATTTTACAAATTATTTTGGAGCTGAAATAAATAGCAAAACAATAGTTAGCAAAACAGAAACAAAATAGAAAAGAAATAGGAGAAAGAAATGACTTACCTCTTACCTGCCGCCCGTGCAGGCCCAGCCCACCAGGGGCATGGCTGTCTTCTTCCTCCTGCCAGGAGGAGAAGCAGCTGTGTGCCGACGAGCCGGCGAGCGCGGCCACGTTCCCTGGCGATCTCCTGCTTGCCCGAGCCACGCACACAGCGGGGATGAGTACCCCGTGCACGTCTCTCCCTTCTCCACCCATCTCTGGCTCCCCTCCATCTCTCTCTCGCCCTCTCCCACCATGGCCGAGCCTGCTTGTCACCGCCCATCGTCGAAGCCGTGGCCACGAGCCCCCTCCAGCCCAGCTGTTGTGCCCCCAAGCCCCACCGTGCTCCTCCTCATCCCCTGGAAGAAGGAATCAAGCCTGGAGGCCCCCTGTCATCGCCTCGCCGCCATCTTCTCCACCTCCGGCCACCGGACCTCTTCCGTCGATTCGCTCCCTCCGGCGCACCCCCGAGCCCTACAACAACACCATCGGAACCGCCGTGAGCTTGTCGTCATTTCCCCTCTCTCCCCACGCTTTTCCGCGCACCGTAGCCCCGTTCCCCACCAAGGCCGAGAGCTCCTCGCCGCCGGTCATGTCGTCGCCGTCGCTGTGGTGTCTCTTCCACGCGCTCGAGCTAGGGATCGAGCTCCTGGAGCCGCCAGGAATGTGATGAGCCCATCAGCTGCCCTCCCCGTGCCCTGGAGCCATCACCCACGGAAGGCCGAGCTTCAGCCGCCGCTTCGGCTCGTCGCCGGCGCCTCTCCCGACGACCCTAGCTTCTCCTCATGCCCCTGCCAGATCGGCTGCTTCGCCAGCATCCCGTAGCTACAAACCGCGCTCGATTTGGTGTCGTGTAGCGCCGTTTAGGTCGTCTCCGGCGAGCCCTCCGCCGCGGGCTTGGTCGCCGGCGACCACCCTCCGGTGGTCGTCGACGTGGCCGACCATTAGGGCGTAATTATTCTTCCCTTAGTCACTGCCAGAGGGCCCCATGCCTGGTCAAACCCCAATTAGGGGCTGGTCAGCGCGGGGTTAGCCCCTGGGTCACTGACCAGTGGACCCCACCGGTCAGGTTTGACCTGGCCCAGGCGCAGTCGACCTGCTGACGTCAGTAGTGATGCAATATTAGTATTTCTGTTTATAAAATAAATCCAGGAAATTACTAAAACTTGTAAAATCATAGAAATTAAAATATAACTCGGATGAAAATAATTTATATATGAAAAAGTATCAGAAAAATTCAAGGAATCTGAATATGCTATTTTCATGCATGTTTGAAAAAGTTACAGAACCCAAACATGTAGATTAATGAATAAGTCAATTCTTATAATTACTTTATAAATGGAATTTGGAAAATATTCAAATTTCATTATGCTTGACATGATCAAACATTAATCTAATAACAAACCAGTACCTTAACATGACATCTCATGCATGCTAACATCAAGTTGATCTGAGCATCAGCTCGAGTCAATTAAACCGGTATCCGAGAATACCTCGTTTGAATTGATATTCGAATGTGATTCAAATCAACTCTAAACCTAATACATGTTGATTATAATAGTTTATCACCTTGCATTCTCATGCCATGCTCATGCATCATCTTGCTTGCATATGATTGTTATTGATTGTTGCCATTCATTTCGGTAGGCTCCGCACCCCCGAATTCCACCAAATATCCGTCTGACGGATATTGTCCCTCCTCTGAGCAACAAGGCAAGCAACCCTTTTGATCATCCCGATAATTCCCATGATCTTGCTCCTGCACTTATTTATTGCATTAGGATCAAATGCTTCAACTGCTTTTGCCACGTTAGTTGAACCCACTTCCTTTGCATGACCTAACCTTGTCACAGTAAATAGCCGAACCTTGCAACCTAGCGTACCTGGTAGTTGCTTGAGCTATGATGTGCCTTATCCTGCTATGCATGCTATGCTTAGAGTTGTGTATGGTCTGTCATCTGGGAGATGAACAGAATTGTGAGAATGCGTTCGGTAAGCAAAGGTTGTGTGTTGAATCTGATTTGGTAAAGGTACCGGTGAAAGGCTGTGTAGGAGTACATGGCGGGTTGTTTCATTGGAACCGTCCTTAGGAACTGAGTTCCGTGTATGTAATCCAAGACTAGTTACTACCACATGATGGGCCCTGAAATATGACCCCGCTCGGCCTATTAATCGCTTAGTACTCGGTCCAGGAGTTGCAAGTAGTTTCTGGTGTTTATAGTAATGCTGGAGACCGTGCATGGTGCTGACCTGAGAGGTGGGCCGTGATGCGGTAGGCAGTGGCACGGTGTACCAAGTGGCACCCGGATGGTGGGCTTGGGAACCCTGCGCACATCGTTTGAGGCCGTGGCGGAAACCTCGGCCGGACTTCCGTACGGGTTACTCTCAGATAGGCGATAAACCTGGACTAGGTACTAGTGTGGTTAACGGTCGTGGCCGACTCCCTCGCTGGTGTCCCAGCTACGATCTGGCCCTACGTTGGATCTGTAGTATAGTCAGGCCATGTGCCTTCTAGTTGCCCTTTCTGTACTCAGACAGTTTAAACTCTTTCGCTGGCTTGTAACTGAATGACTGCTATTATGGGTCGTGAGACCTTTTAATGTGTAATATTATGTGTGTGGCTCTTCTGAGCCTCCTAAATAAAGCTTGGATGTTTATGGTTATGTTGTGATGCCATCGATGTATCTATACATATCGGTATGCCATGCGTACGTGTGTCGTAACTGATATGTATGGGGTTTGATTACCTTGTCGTGAACTTTAGTAGCACTCCTTACAAGGAAATGCCCCTTTGTGATCCAACGAGCCTTGGTAGTTCGCTACTGCTCCAGACACATTGGTTGACCGGCATGTGTCCTTCTTAGCTGCTGTGTCTGTCCCCTTTGGGGGAAATGTCACGCGAAGTAATGGAGTCCTTGTAGCTTGCTACGACTCGTCTACATTCGTTGTTGACCGACACCGGCCTTGTTGGGTCATGTATGCCTGCCCATGTGCGGTACTGCCACTTTGGTTTATGACTAGACATGTCGATCCGGGTTCTTTGACATTGGAATGCTAGTGACACTATTGCATACGTGAGTCAAAAGACGCAAACAGTCCCGGCTAAGGTAAGGCTGCAACCGTGGAGTTAACCGTGCGTGAGACCGCAAAGGGATGTGATGTGTTACAGGCTGGATTCCTATGGCTTAGGATCGGGGTCCCGACATGATCAGATTATCTATGAATCTTATGTGAGTTTCTTTTGATCTCTCTTATGCATGATTTCATATCCTTGTAATTCTCTTCGAGTTGTGGGTTTTGTTTGGCCAACTAGATCTATGATTCTTGCAATAGGAGAAGTGCTTGGTTTTGGGTTCATACCGTGCGGTGACCTCACCCAGTGATAGAATGGGTGGCGAGGCACGCATCATGTTGTTGCCGTAAAGGGTAAAAAGATGGGGTTTTCATCATTGGTTTGAGATTATCCCTCTACATCATGTCATCTTCCTTAAGGCGTTACTCTGTTCGTCATGAACTCAATACACTAGATGCATGCTGGATAGCGGTTGATGTGTGGAGTAATAGTAGTAGATGCAGAAAGTATCGGTCTACTTGTCTCGGACGTGATGCCTATATGTATGATCATTGTCTTAGATATCATCATGACTTTGCGCGGTTCTATCAATTGCTCGACAATAATTTGTTCACCCACCGTAATACTTGCTATTTTGAGAGAAGCCTCTAGTGCAGACTATGGCCCCCGGGTCTACTCTACACCATATTTTCAGCATTACACTTTTACTTCGTTTTACTTTCCGCCTTCAGATCTCACTTTGCAATCAATCTTGAAGGGATTGACAACCCCTTTATAGCGTTGGGTGCAAGCTTTTTTGTGTTTGTGCAGGTACTCTGAACTTGACGACATTCTCCTATTGAATTGATACCTTGGTTCATAAACTGAGGGAAATACTTACTGCTCCTGTGCTGCATCGCCCTTTCCTCTTCAAGGGAAAAAACCAACGCAAGCTCAAGGGGTGACAGAAAGGTTTCCGTCGCCGTAGCAATGGCTTCCACCCAATCCATGTCTTCGAGAGCCTCTTGTTACTTTTGTGTTTCAATGCAAGAAACAAACGCATGATGGGCACTAAAGTTTGATAATTGATGGCGCGTGGTTACCCCTCTCTATAAGTTGTTTTAGAAATTCTCCAGCACATGAGAAAGATTTTTGAGAGTTTTGGTAGTCTTGGCTACGCGTCTTTCTAGAATCTCTACAGGGGTAAGCCGAGCAGCCTGTTTGAGACCTTTACCGCCTTTTTGAGTTTGCCCTTGATCTTGAGCTTGATTATGTTCTTGTGTTTATTCTTGATCTTGAACTTGGTCTTGATCTTAAGCTTGCTCTTGATCTTGAGCATCCTCAAAGGGGTGAGCTAGATCAAGGACATCATTTGGTGCAGGACCATCTTGAGGTTGATCTTCTCCTTGATCGGGGTCATGGGGATGAGGGCCTTTAGAATGTTCTTCGGAAGCGTGTGGGTCTTGCGTAAGTGGTGGTTCCATATGAGTGGAACATTGTCCTTCTCCTTCAGCCACAAGGGGTCCCTCAATAGGCACGAAGTGTCCCATGCCCATTCTTCTTATGGCTTGGGGAGGAATTTCATCACCTACATCACAAATACCACTTTGCTCCACTTGGGAGCCATTATTCTCATCAAACTCCATGTTACACGTCTCCTCAATGAGTCGTGAAGACTTGTTGAGGACACGGTAAGCGTGAGAGTTTGTAGCATAACCAACAAAAATGCCCTCTTGTGATCTAGGTTCAAATTTAGACAAGCGAGCACCTTTCTTAAGAATGAAACACTTACAGTGTTGGAAATATGCCCTAGAGGCAATAATAAATTGGTTATTATTATTTTTCCTTCTTCATGATAATCGTTTATTATTCATGCTAGAATTGTATTGATTGGGAACTCAAATGTATGTGTGGATACATAGACAACACACTGTCCCTAGTGAGCCTCTAGTTGACTAGCTCGTTGATCAAAGAGGGTGAAGGTTTCCTGGCCATAGACAAGTGTTGTTACTTGATAAAGGGATCACATCATTAGGAGAATGGTGTGATGGACAAGACCCAAACTATAAACGTAGCATATGATCGTGTCAGTTTGTTGCTACTATTTTCTGCATGTTGATACGTCGTAAACGTATCTATAATTTCTACTTGTTCCATGATCTTTTGGTGACATTGTTATATGTTTTTCTACACTTTTATATCATTTTACACATATTTGGACTAACCTACTAACTCAGTGCACCGACTGGCAGTTTCTGTATGCTGATGTCTATTTTGCAGGGGCTTTTACCAAATTTTTCGAAGCCCGAAAAAATCCTGAAAAATATATAAAAAATCAGCGAAACAGAAGCTTTGGGATCACCGAAGGAGGGCTAGAGGGGGGCCAGGGGACTCCTAGGCGGCCTGCTGGCGCGGTCAGGCCCTAGGCCACGCCAGGAGGTCGCCTGGGTGGGTCCCACCTCCTCCGGTGCCCTCCTTTGGCCTATATTTCGAGATCCGTGAGGAAACCCTCCCAGATTTTCTGGAATCGTGAATTTCTTCATCGTTCCACCGCCACAGCGCTTCCAAGATCGGGAGCATAAGGAGACCTCTTCTCGGCACCCTGCTGGAGGGAGGATTGACCTCCGGGAGCTTCTCCACCGCCATGGACGCTTCTCGGATGTGCCATGAGTAGTTTTCCTTGTACCATGAGTCCATGACCAGTAGCTATGTGATGTCTTCTCTCTAATCTTGTGCTTCAATGGTTAGTCCTTGTGATGTGCCCTACATGATCAAGGCATCTCTGTAATTCTCTTGCTTTTGCTATGCTCTGTTTGTTGGGATCCGACGGATGATGAGATTATGTTCAGATTGTTATGAGTAATATATTTGATTATCCTTTTATATTAGGGATAATTAGATTTATGCCTCTAGTTGTGTCCCACTCGACTATTTTACCCCTAATTTCAAAAAGTCACCGGTTCTGTCCAAGTCACTTCGCTCCTCTTATGCTTTTGCCCTTTGACCGTTTGACCGCCAGTTTGAAAACTTCATAACTAATTCATACTAAATCATAAAAATGCAAATAAGATACCAAAATGTTTGGAAAAACATCACCTATATGTCAATGTCATTTGCATTCATGACAAAGGTGTTGTAAAGTGCCCATCCGAGTTTTAGCTCTTATGATACCACCATGAATAGTAAAATATAAAAAAATCGAAAAATTCTTAAAAAAATTGGTGGCAAAGAATGACAAATGTTTTAAGTGCTTACCAAGTTTCATCAGTGAATGACATTCGTGGAAGTTGTGGCCAAAGAAACAATCATCACTCTAAAATAGATTGTTTTTTGCCATGACTTCCACGAATGTCGTTCCCTCATGAAACTTGGCAAGCACTTAAAACATTTTTCATTCTTCGCCACCAAATATTTTTTAGAATTTTTTGATTTTTATTTATTTTACTATTCATTATGGTATCATAAGAGCTAAAACTCAGAAGGGCACTTTCCAACACCTTTGTCATGAATGAAAATGACACTCACATATAGGTGATGTTTTTCCGAACATTTTGGTATCTTATTTGCATTTTTATGATTTAGTATGAATTAGTTATGAATTTTTCAAACTGACGGTCAATCGGTCAAAGGGCAAAAGCATAAGAGGAGCGAAGTGACTTGGACAGAACCGGTGACTTTTCGAAATTAGGGGTAAAACAGCCGAGTGGGACACAACTAGGGGCATAAATCTAATTATCCCTTTATATTATGTTCCTTAGTGATTCTTGCATGTTCTCCGTTGCTTTTTATTGCTTTGGCCAAGTAGTAGATCGTAACTCCAAGAGGGAGTGTTATGCATGATTGTGGGTTCGGGCCCCTCGATGTCTAGCTTGAGTTACAGAAACATGAGACTAGGGGATGTGCTTGTTGCCACCGGGGAAAAAAACAACGATGCTTGTGACCACGGTTGCAAGGATTGTTTACCTTACGCATAGTTCGTTAATGCAGTTATCCGTTGCTTTGAGTTTACACTTTGGGTGGGGCTCGCAACTTAATACTAGAGAGATGTTCTGGATAGATATTTCAAGGTGGATGATTAGTAAGTAGATGCTGATGAATAAACGGTCTACTTGTCATGGCGTACTGCCCATTACTATTGAACCTCTAACTATCAAGCAGCATAATCAGCATTGAGGTGCGATAATAATTCTGTCAATTGCCCAACTGTGATTTGTTTACCCTAGCATAGTTGTTTAGCGTCTTTTGGGAGAGAGACATCACTAGTGAACGCCATGTGACTCCGGTCCATATCACCATCATTGCTTACACCTCCATCATTTATCGCTTTCATTTACTTTTCCGTTGCAATCACTATTACCTTCCCGCTTGTGTTTTGATACTGTGCAAACTACAAGGCCAGAGAGATTGACAACCTCTCTGTACTCGTTGGGAGCAAAGTTATTTGTTGTGTGTGCAGGTCCACGTCTTCTGCTAGCGCCAGGGTGCAATACACCTATTGTTGAGCCTAGGAGTCCTCCTAGTTTGATAAACCTTACAGTCATCGCGTAAGTGAAATTTGCTGCCGACTACATCTCCACCTTCCACTTGGGGTATCCAACAAGGGGCGAGAAGTATATACATCATCTCGTCATCACATGTTAATGTATCTGTTCCTATGACCATGAGATCATTTAACTCCCGGACACCGGAGGAATACCTTGTGTGTATCAAATGTTGCAACGTTACTAGGTGACTATAAAGGTGCTCTACACGTATCTCTGAAGGTGTCTTTTGGGTTGGCATGGATCAAGGCTGGGATTTGTCACTCCATGTAATGGAGAGGTATCTCGGGGCCCACTCGGTAATATAACATCACAACAAGCCTTGTAAGCAACGTGACTAAGGAGTTAGTCACATGATCTTGTATTACGGAACGAGTAAAGAGACTTGCTAGTAACGAGATTGAACTAGGTATAGAGATGTCGACGATCGAATCTCGGGCACATAACATACCGAAGGACAAAGGGAACAACATACAGGATTAACTGAATCCTTGACATAGAGGTTCAACCGATAGAGATCTTCGTAGAATATGTAGGAGCCAATATGGGCATCCAGGCCCCGCTATTGGTTATAGACCAGAGAATGTCCCAGGTCATGTCTACACAGTTCTCAAACCCGGAGGGTGTGCACACTTATGGTTCGGTGACGTTTTGATATAGTTGAGTTATAGGTGTCGGTAACCGAAAGTTGTTCATAGTCCCGGATGACATATCCTATGTCACGAGGAGTTCCGGAATGGTCTGGAGGTAAAGATTGATATATAGGAAGTCTTGTTTTGGTCATCGGAAAAGTTTCGGGTACTTCGGTAGTGTACCGGGAGTGCCGAGAGGGTACCGGGGACCATCGGGAGGGATGTAACTCCCCGAGGGGCCTCATGGGCTGTGGGCGGAGACAAACAAACCCCTAGTGGTCTGGTCTAAGCCCCCACTAAGGACCATGAGGTTTGATAAGGAAAAACCCAAAGGTGGAAGAGGAGGAAAGGGTTTCCAAGTGGAGAGGAGGAATCCTACTCCTAGTAGGATTGGAGTAGGACTCCTCCACCTCCAATTTAGGCAAACCCTTGAGGGTTTGAGGCTGCCTCCTCCACTCCCTCCCTCCTATATACACTAGAGGAATTAGAGGCAACCCTAACCCTAATTGCCACGTGCTCTCTCTACTTCATCTAGATCGGTTTCTCCTCTAGTCTAGTTCGACGGTGCTTAGGCAAAGCCCTGCTGGATTAGTTCACCACCACCAGCACCACGCTATCGTGTTGGAGAACTCATCTACCTCTACGCCCCTCTTGCTGGATCAAGAAGGCGGGGATCGTTATCGAGATGTACGGGTGCTGAACGCGGAGGTGTCGTCCGTTCGACACTAGATCGGGATGGATTGTGATGGGATTGCGGGACGAATCGTGATGAGATCGCGGGACGGGCTGGGATTTGAATCGTGAAGATGTTACACTACATCAACTGCATTATATATGCTTCCGCTTAGCGATCTAGAAGGGTATGTAGATTCACTCTCCCCTCTCGTAGATGATCATCACCATGGATAGGTATTGCGTGTGCGTAGGAAATTTTTCGTTTCCCATGCTACGTTCCCCAATAGTGGCATCATGAGCTAGGTTCATGCGTAGATGATATCTCGAGTAGAACACAAAAGAGTTTGTGGGCATTGATGTTCAATTTTCTGCCCTCCTTAGTCTTTTCTTGATTCGGCGGTATTGTTGGATTGAAGCTTCCCGGACCAACTTTACTCATACGCTTACGAGAGACCGGTTTCATCGACTAACATGCAACTTGTTGCATAAAGATGACTGGCGGGTGTCTGTTTCTTCAACTTTAGTTGAATCGGATTTGACCGAGGCGGTCCTTGGAGAAGGTTAAATAGCAACTTGCATATCACCGTTGTGGTTTTGCCTAAGTAAGATGGGATCATACTAGATACCCATAGCAGCCACGTAAAAACATGCAACAACAGATTAGAGGACGTCTAACTTGCTTTTGTAGGGTATGCATGTGATGTGATATGGCCAAAGACATGATATGACATATTGGATGTATGAGATGATCATGTTGTAATAGTTAAATATCGACTTGCACGTCGATGCTACGGCAACCAACATGAGCCATAGGGTTGTCTTCAATTATTTTGCGCTTGCTGATGCTTTGCTTTATCGCTAGTAGTAGCTTTAGTAGTAACAACATAGTTAGCGTGATAACCTCGATGGCAGCACAATGATGGAGATCATGGTGTGGCACCGGTGATGATGGAGATCATGTCGGTGCTTTGATGATGGAGATCAAGAAGCACAAGTTCATGTCCATATCATGTCACTTATGATTTGCATGTGATGTTAATCCTTTTATGCACCTTGTTTTGCTTAGGACGATGATAGCATTATAAGGTGATCCTCACTAAAATTTAATGATGAAGTTGTGTTCTCCCCGACTGTGAACCGTTGCGATAGTTCGTTGTTTCGAGACACCACGTGATGATCAGATGTGATAGACTCAACGTTCACATACAACTGGTGCAAAACAGTTGCACACGCGGAACACTCGGGTTAAACTTGACGAGCCTAGCATGAACAGACATGGCCTCGGAACACAAGAGACCGAAAGGTAGAGCACGAATCATATAGTTGATATGATCAACATGGAGATGTTCAGCATTGAAACTATACTCAACTCACGTTATGATCAGACTTGAGTTAGTGGACTTGGATCATGCGCGACTCGAATGACTAGAGGGATGTCTATTTGAGTGGGAGTTCTTAAGCAATATGATTAATTAAACTCATTATCATGAACATAGTCAAAAGGTCTTTGCAAGTTATGTTGTAGCTCGCACTGTAGCTCTACTGTTTTTGATATGTTCCTAGAGAAAATTCAGTTGAAAGATGATAGTAGAAATTATACGGACTAGGTGTGTAAACTGAGGATTGTCCTCATTGCTGCATAGAAGGCTTATGTCCTTAATGCACCGCTTGGTGTGCTGAACCCCGAGCGTCGTCCGTGGATGTTGCGAACATCTGACATACACGTTTTTGATGACTACGTGATAGTTCCGTGTGTAATGCTTAAACGGCTTAGAATTTAGGCGCCAAAGACGTTTCGAATGTCGCGGGACATACGAGATGTTCCATGAGATGAAATTGGGATTTCAGGCTCGTGCCTGTGTTGAGAGGTATGATACTTCCGACAAGATTCTTTGTCTACAAAGTAAGGGAGAAAAGCTCAATCGTTGAGCATGTGCTCAGATTGTCTGAGTACTACAATCGCTTGAATCGAGTGGGAGTTGTTCTTCCACATAAGATAGTGATTAACACAGTTCTCCAAAGTCACTGCCACCAAGCTAAAGAGCTTCGTGATGAACTATAACATATCAGGGATAGAGATGATGATCCTTGAGTTATTCACGATGTTTGACACCACGAAGGTAGAAATCAAGTAGGAGCATCAAGTGTTGATGGTTAGTAAAACCACTAGTTTCAAGAAGGGAAAGGGTAAGAAGGGATACTTCATGAAAGGCAAACCAGTTGCCGCTCTAGTGAAGAAACCCAAGGTTAAACCCAAACCCGAGACTAAGTGCTTCTCTTATGAGGGGAACGATCATTGGAGCGGAACTACCCTAGTTACTTGGTAGATGAGAAGGCTGGCAAAGTCAACAAAAGTATATTGGATATACATGATATTGATATGTACTTTACTAGTACTCCTAGTAGCACCAAGGTATTAGATGTCGGTTCGGTTGCTAAGTGTTAGTAACTCGAAATAAAAGCTACGGAATAAACGGAGACTAGCCAAAGGCGAGGTGACGATGTGTGTTGGAAGTGTTTCCAAAGTTGATATGATCACCATCGCACGCTCCCTCTACTTTCGAGATCAGTGTTGAACCTAAATAAATGTTATTTGGTGTTAGCGTTGAGCATGAACATGATTAGATCGTGTTTATTGCAATACGATTGTTCATTTAAAGAGAATAATGGTTATTCTATTTTGAATAAATACCTTCAATGGTTTATTGAATCTCGATCATAGTGATACACATGTTCATGATATTGATGCCAAAAGATACAAAGTAATATTTATAGTACCACTTACTTGTGGCACTGTCGCTTGAGTCATATTGGTGTAAAATGCATGAAGATGCTCCATACTGATGGATCTTTGTACTCACTCATTTTTGAATCGTTTGACATATGAGAATCATGCCTATTTGTGTAAACGCATGAAGAAACTCCATGCCGATGGATCGTCTGGACTCATTTGATTTTGAATCACTTGAGACATGAAAATCATGCCACCCGGGCAAGATGACCAAAGACCTCGTTTGCCAGTGAGATGGGACAAGAAAGTAACTTGCTGGAAGTAATAATTTTGATGTGTGCAGTCCAATGAGTGCTAAGGCACGCAACGGATATCGTTATGTTCTTACTTCACTGACAATTTGAGTAGATACACGAGTATTTTCTTGATGAATCACAAGTCTGAATATTGAAAAGTTCAAGCTATCTCAGAGTGAAGATCATCATGACAAGAGGATAATATGTCTATGATGTGATCGTGGAGGTAAAATCCAAGTTGCAAGTTTGGTAAACATTTAATACAATGTGGAAATTGTTTCACAACTAATGCCACCTGGAACACCATGGTGTGATTGTGTGTCCGAACGTCATAACCACGCCATATTGGATATGGTGAATACTATGATGTCTCTTATCGAATTACCACTATTGTTTCGGGTTATGCATTATAGACAACCGCATTCACTTTAAATAGGGCACCACGTAATTCCATTGAGATTACACTATATGAACTATGGTTTGGAGAAACCTAAGTTGTCGTTTCTTAAAAGTTTGGGGCTGCGACACTTAGGTGAAAAAGTTTTAGCGTGATAAGCTCGAACCCAAAGCGGATAAATGCATCTTCATAGGACACCCAAAACAGTTGGGTATACATCCTATCTTAAATCCATAGGCTAAGAGTTTGTTTCTGGAAACGGGTCCTTTCTCGAGAAAAAGTTTCTCTCGAAAGAATTGAGTGGGAGGATGGTGGAAACTTGATGAGGTTATTGAACCGTCGCTTCAACCAGTGTGTAGCAGGGCGAAGGAAGTTATTCCTATGGCGCCTATACCAATTGAAGTGGAAGCTGATGATCTTGATGATGAAGCTTCAGATCAAGTTACTACAAACTTCGTAGGTCGACAAGGTCACGTACTGCTCCAAAGTGGTACGATAACCCTGTCTTGGAGGTCACGTTGTTGGATAACAATGAACCTGCGAGCTATAGAGAAGCGATGGTGGGTATGGATCCCGACGAATGGGTGGACGCCATGAAATCCGAGGTACGATCCATGTATGAAAACAAAGTGTAGAATTTGGAAGAACTACTTGATGGTCGTAAGGCTGTTGGGTACAAATGGATTTTAAAAGGAAGACGGACGATGATGATGAAAAGTCACCATTAAGAAAGCTCGACTTATCGCAAAGATGTTTCCGACAATTTCAAAGAGTTGACTATGATGAGACTTTCTCACTCGTAGTGAAGCTAAAAGACTGTTGGAATTATGTTAGCACTTGCTGCATTATTTATGAAATAGTGCAGATAGGATGTCAAAACATTGTTTCCTCGACGGTTTCCTTGAGGAAAGGTTGTATGTGATACAACCAGAAGGTTTTGTCGATCCTAAGGATGCTAACAAGTATGCAAGCTCCAGCGATCCTTCTATGGACTGGTGCAAGCATCTCGGAGTTGGAATATATGCTTTGATGAGATGATCAAAGCTTTTCGGTTTATAGAAGGTTTATGAGAAACTTGTGTTTCCAAGGAAGTGAGTGGGAGCACTATAGAATTTCTGATAAGTATATGTGGTTGACATATTATTGATTGAAAATAATGTAGAATTTCTGGAAAGCATAAAGGGTTGTTTGAAAGGAGTTTTTCAAAGGAAAACCTGGATTAAGCTACTTGAACATTGAGCATCAAGATCTATGGAGATAGATCAAAGCGCTTAATAGAACTTTCAACAAAATGCATGGCTTGAAAAGGTTTTTGAAGAAGTTCAAAATAGATCGACAAAGAAGGAGTTCTTGGTTGTGTTGTAAGGTGTGAATTTGAGTAAGACTCAAAGCCCGACCACGACAGAATAAAGATAAAGTACGAAGGTCGTCCCCTAAGCCTTAGGCGTACGCCCTAAAGTATGTCATGCTGTGTACCGCACTTGATGTGTGCCTTGCCATGAGTCTGTCAAGGGGTACAAAGAGTGATCCAGGATTGAATCACTGAACAGCGGTCGAAGTTATCCTTAGTAACTAGTGGACTAAGGAATTTTTCTCGGTTATGGAGGCGATTTAAGAGTTCGTTGTAAAGGGTTACATCGATGCAAGCTTTGACACTAATCTGAATAATTATCAGTAGTAAACCGGATTCCTATAGTGGAGGAGTCATTTGGAATAGTTACAAATGGTGCGTGGTAGCAGCATCTATAGGATGACATAGAGATTTGTAAAACACACACGGATCTGAAACGTTCAGACCCGTTGACTAAAACCTCTCTCACAAGCAAGACATGATGAAGCCCCAAAACTGTATGGGTGTTCGATTCATTACAATCACATAGTGATGTGAACTAGATTATTGACTCTAGTGCAAGTGGGAGACTCTTGGAAATATGCCCTAGAGGCAATAATAAATTGGTTATTATTATATTTCCTTGTTCATGATAATCGTTTATTATCCATGCTAGAATTGTATTGGTTGTAAACTCAAATACATGTGTGGAAACATATACAACACACTGTCCCTAGTGAACATCTAGTTGGCTAGCTCGTTGATCAAAGATGATCAAGGTTTCCTGGCCATAGACAAGTGTTGTTCTTGATAACGGGATCACATCATTAGGAGAATGATGTGATGGACAAGACCCAAACTATAAACGTAGCATATGATCTGTCACTTTGTTGCTACTATTTTTGGCATGTCAATGTATCTGTCCCTATGACCATGAGATCATGCAACTCCCGGACACCGGAGGAATACCTTATGTGTATCAAACGTCGCAACGTTATTGGGTGACTATAAAGGTGCTCTACAGGTATATCCGAAGCTGTCTGTTCGGTTGGCATGGATCAAGACTGGGATATGTCACTCCGTGTAACGGAGAGGTATCTCGGGGCCCACTCGGTAATACAACATTACAACAAGCCTTGCAAGCAATGTGAGTAACGAGTTAGTCACGAGATCTTGTATTATGGAACGAGTAAAGAGACTTACGAGTAATGAGATTGAACTAGGTATATAGATACCAACGATCGAATCTCGGGCACGTAACATACCGAAGGACAAAGGGAACAACATACATGATTAAATGAATCCTTGACATAGAGGTTCAACCGACAGAGATCTTCGTAGAATATTTAGGAGCCAATATGGGAATCTCGGCCCCGCTATTGGTTATTGACCGGAGAATGTCTCACGTCATATCTACATAGTTCTCGAACCTGGAGGGTCTGCACACTTAAGGTTCGGTGACGTTTCAGTATAGTTGAGTTATAGGTGTCGGTAACCGAAAGTTGTTCAGAGTCCCGGATCAGATCCCGGACATCATGAGGAGCTCCTGAATGGACCGTAGGTAGATTGATATATAGTAAGTCCTGTTTTGGTCACCGGAAAAGTTTCGGGTACTTCGGTAGTGTGCCGGGAGTGCCGGGAGGGTATAGTTGACCATCAAGAGGGGTGTCACGCCTCGAGGGGCCTCATGGGCTATGGGAGGAGACAAAACAACCCCCAGTGCTTTGGTCTAAGTCCCCACTAAGGCCCATGAGGTTTGAGAAGGAAAAAACCCAAAGGTGACACTACTAGAAAAAGGGCTATAGCTAATATGGACATTAATGGCGCACCAGAGACTGGTGCACCATTAGTGTCCATATTACTAATGGAGCACCTTGTGTGTGGTGCGCCATTACTATCTTTGTCCTGGCCCCACACCCTTTCGTAGACATATCAGTGGCACACAAGGGGAAGTGCGCCATTACTAGTTTTAACTAGTAATGGCGCACCACATCCACGGTGTGCCAGTACTAACAATTGATTTTTCAGTTTTTTTTTCAAAACTACTAATGGCACATTCTTACCAGGTGCGCCATTAGTAACCCTGGTTACCAATGGCGCATTCTTAGGTGGGTGCGCCATTGATAACCAGAAGTGAAAAAAAACTCCCGCTCCCCTCCCCTCGTGGCTCTCCTCCCGATCCAATCTAGCGAAACTCCCGCTCTCACGCGAGCCCTCCGACCGCCCCTCCCACCGCACCTGCCACCACCGGCTGGCCCTCCGGCCGCCTCCCTCCAGCCACCACAGACCGAACCCCCTGCCCCCCCCCCGCCGCTGCGTCACCGTCCACCTCGCCCCGCGCCCTCCCCGCTCCCTGCCTCTCCCCACCACCGCCAGGAACCCCCGATGATGGGCGACGACAAGGGCGTCGCCGCCTCCCCCTCCGCCTCCGCCGCGCTCTCCTCCTCCGGCCGCGAGGTTCGCCCCCTCCCTCCCTTCATGCCTCATTTGTTTTGAAGATAGGTTTCCATTTGGTTCATATGGAACCTAGTTAGTACATTCAAAATATTCAAAACATATTAGAAACGACATCACTCCTTTGGGTAAATCAATGCATCCAAAGGCATGAATATGCCAGCAAAAATATTTTCATCCATTATTTTCATTCAAAGGACAATCAATCGCACTGATGACGAGTAGCACATGATGAACATGGCTAGTTAGCTGTAACGATCGTCCGACAGGCGCGCGAAAAATGCTGTAGAATCCAGGAGAAATGACTTGTTTGCAAGATATATATGATGCTATGATGAACATGACGTGCAAATATATGACATCTCATAGTATCAAATTCTTCAACTAAAGCTCTCCAACTCCATCTACTTCTGGTCATCTGCAAGAGACAATTTTAGAGATATACTTTAGAAGTGCATTAATTGTCCGTATCTAAGGATGTTTGCATTTTCAGAATGACCAAAAACTCGTAATCCCTGTTACGCTGCAAAGATCATTTCTCGGAAACTTCTCTTGCACAGAATGGATGCCTCGACCTGAAATGAGCCTGCAATGCAAATTGGCTTTGCACCAAACATGTTCTTATTATTTGTCGAACAAAGGTTGGCACAAGCCGTGTTTAACATGCCATTGGTCCTACCCTAATTGATGTGTTGTCCCTGGTATTATTTTTTTAGATCACAAGAGATATTAACTGAAAATATGTCCATAGTTCAGTCTCTATGATTCACGACCAAGTTCAGGCCATCGTTGTAATTTATAGCTTGGTGGACAACTTCAACGGTAATAATTGCTTTTGGAGGTCGAGCTCCATGAAGGCCTTTAAATGCCAAATTCCAAATTCATAAAAAATCATATTTTATATTTCAATTTTTTTAAAACATAGAAGATGAAGGCATAATGCACCGGTGTCTAAATTTTTCAGGACAAAATATTTTGAAATGAGGGTTGTATAAAAAGATCAATGTGAGACTTTTTAACACATGATACATTCATCCTGTTAAACCATGCATTTGTCTTTTTTGTACAGGTTGCATTTCAACATATTTCATTCTGAAATTTTACACACATACACCTCACATATTTTACACACATCAACACTCTAGAGTATAGGTTGCATCCAATGTTTCTTGATGTAATAAAAACGAAGAAATCTTATATTTTCATGAGTGTTTTGTTGATTATTTGGTTAGCAACTCTACTGTAGAGTGTGGATGGATGATCTTTTGTTTTCACCAAAAACAGTAGGATTTCTCCAGCTGCATAATTTTATTTTATTTTGAAATAAAAATAATATATACAAGCTAACCAAATCTCTAGCAAGGAAAGATAAGAAGACAAAGAATACGGTGCAACCAAACCACTGAGCTAGTGGAATGCATCCACCCAACTCTGAAAACCACATAATTTCTTCTTTTTTATTCTATGGGTTAGCAGCTTGGTTTCTTCTCAAAACTTCCTTCTTCAGCTATATAAACTTGGTTGGATTTCTTTAAAACTGAAATCATTCCTTGTCGAAATAGCAAAAGCAAATGGAAAATTGGCCAACTGAATAGAACACTTGATCCTATGGACACATATGGATTACGGATGGAACAAAAATGGTGGTTTTATGAACCTGTTTGCAGCAACTATGAATTATTGGGAAAATAACCGCACAAAACAAATGGCACAATAGTTCATAGATACAACTATGAATTAGTTCAGTTTGTAGCACCAACTCATCAACTTAAGAATCGTCAACCACATATCTAAGGAAATATTACCATGATTTAAAAAATCTGGAATCATATGAAAGAAGCAATAGATGTTATACCAAATCATTGGTTCGGTTCAAAAGTCAGCTAACAGATAATAGTGGTGCTGACTTGCCATGAACCATGGTACCGAGAGAGGTATCATTCATCTTACTTTTACATTTTACATGCTAATATTACTATTGTGCCATGGTACCGAGAGAGGTATCATTCATCTTACTTTTACTTGCCATGAACCATGTTACCGAGAGAGGTATACCTATAATATCTTGCACTGAAAGAGTTCTCTTCATGTTTGGTAGTTTTGCTTGTTTTGCCAGAATGTTGATTCATTTCCGTTCCGACAAATTTCAGGCGCTCCATATGTCCACTTTTTAGTAAATGTCATGCCCAAATTTTGTCTGTTTTAGGAATTGTCGTCTGACGACGAATACGTTATGTGCGAATACTTCCAAGACAAGCGCGGTCTTTGCGACACGCCTTTCCTAGTTGATGATAGGCACTTCAGCATCATGCTGGATGAGGACTTCGAAGTGGATACAGTAAGTCACAATGACAAGCCTTTTTTCGTTATTAAGCATGACTTATTTTGCTTCAACTTATTATTTTTATTTTTTACTATTCTACTAGTGTATCCCCTGCCATGCAAGACATTATGTGTTGGATAAGATTGGTTTCAATACTGAAGAAACTATGGAGGTAAAGATAGTTCACTTGAGGACCGAGCATGGTTATACTTTTGCCGTTACATTGTACACTGAGACACCTACTCCTTTTTGAATGCAAAACTTGGGTAGCACTATGCAAGGCTTATGCATTTGAGCCTAATATGCTTATCACCTTTGATATTCATCCGGAAGATGATATTGAAGGTAATATCGACATCTGGGTCGATGTGCAGACGCCTCCAGTTCAACCATTATGTGAGTTTCTCAACCACACTTATTAAGTAATTTATATTGTTTATTCAAAAATTGTTGACAACTTATTTCCATTGAAAGCTTATTTGCATTCTTCAAAAAATGTACGGAAAATGGTAGACAGAACCTATTACTACAATGATGAAGCATAATTAACTTGTCAGGAGATACATCATCTTGTCCAATTTATCATTGATCTTGAGAATTACAATACCAATCAGCAAACTCCCCAACATTATGGTCAATATGTGCCACTAGTGCACGTGGTGAACTACGGTAACATGCATGGAGATTGCATGGTAAGATTTTCTACTATTACGACATCCATGCATCTTTTGCATAAATTCTTGTAAAACTAAACTACATTGCTAGCTACAAAGCTAATACTATGTTTTTCAACAGAAAATCCCGGAAGATTGTGTGCCTCATCTGATGGTACCAAGAGGTTGCATTGATGTTATGATGATACGACCAGCATGGCCAGGCCAACCTAGGTATCTGATTTACTCCTGTCCATACCGGATTTCTAAAACCGATGAAGTCATGACAATCAAAGATTGGAAAAAATGTATGGTCTATCCTAGAGAGCTACTTGGAAGCAACATTGTGCGTAGGCCAAGAATTGGAGACAAGATGATCTCCATTCTCCATAATGGAGAGTCAGGGCCTATCTTGTTTTTTGATATTCTACCTAAGCAGAGGAGTAGGTCCTAGGTTCAATGTGTTATTATGTGCTACAATGTGATGATGTGCTACAATGTGTTAATGTGATGATGTGCTACAATGTGTTAATGTGATGATGTGCTACAATGTATTAAATAGTATTGGTGGTAATGGCTATGATGATTATTAGCTATTTCCGAGATGATGTGATGATGTGCTAAAATGTGTTAGAGTTGACGATGATGATGATGAGGAGTTGTGATTATGACTAGTGACGAACTTTTGTTATATGATGTCTCACTGACTATGATGATTACTTCTACATCACTATGTATCGCTATTTTCGAGATGATGTGATGATATTTTGTGAAACTATTGTATAGAATATGTATCACTTACTTTTACATCACTTATATTCTCTGCTATAATGTATTTTGTAACCTGTGCAAATATCAGAAAAGCAAAAAAAAATCCTAATATTCATAGCAGTGGCGCACCATCTAAAAGTGCGCCATTAGTAAACCCATAGCAGTGGCACACTTCTGGGCCTACTAATCTCGCACCAGGTGGTGCGCCACTGTTATGTATATTAAGAGTGGCGCACCAGGGGTGCGCCATTACTATTTATTAGTAGTGGCGTGATAATAGTGGCGCACCTATAGTGCGCCATTAATAGGCAAAACAGGTGTGCCACTAATAGCCTTTTTCCTAGTAGTCTGGAAGAGGAGGAAAGGGTTTCCAAGTGGAGAGGAGAAATCCTACTCCTAGTAGGATTGGAGTATGACTCCTCCACCTCCATTTTTGGCCAAACCTTGAGGGTTTGAGGCTGCCTCCTCCCCTCCCTCCCTCCTATAAATACTAGAGGAATTAGAGGCAGCCCTAACCCTAATTTCCACGTGCTCCCTCTACTTCATCTAGATCGGTTTCTCCTCTAGTCTAGTTCGGCGGTGCTTAGGCAAAGCCGTGTTGGATTAGTTCACCACCACCACCACCACGCCGCCATGGTGGACAACTCATCTACCTCTCCACCCCTCTTGCTGGATCAAGAAGGCGGGGATAGTCATTGAGCTGTATGTGTGCTGAACGCGGAGGTGTCGTCCGTCCGACACTATATCGGGAGGGATCATGATGGGATGGCGGGACGGATTGTGATGAGATTGCGGGGGGTTGCAATTTGAATCGCGAAGATGTTCCACTACATCAACCGCGTTGTATACGCTTCCGCTTAGCGATCTACAAGGGTATGTAGATTCACTCTCCTCTCTCGTAGATGATCATCACTATAGATAGGTATTGCATGTGCGTAGGAATTTTTTTGTTTCCCATGCTACGTTCCCCAACATACAGCCAAACACCCAGAAGTACTTGAGGTTGGGCTTGTTGCCGGTATGAATTTCATACGGAGTCTTGTTCAAGCCTTTGCGAAGGTAGAGCCGATTGGATGCATGACATGCGGTGTTGATAGCTTCAGCCCAAAAGTTGTACGGAGATTTAAACTCCGCCATCATGGTTCTTGCCGCATCCATCAATGTCCGGTTCTTCCTTTCAGCTACACCGTTTTGTTTTAGGGGTATATGGTGCAGAGTAATGGTGCTTGATCCCCTCATCACTCAGAAACTCATTCAAGGTGTAATTCTTGAACTTGGTGCCGTTGTCACTTCTAATCATTAATATCTTTGCATCATGTTGTCATTGAGCTTCATTGGCGAAGTCGATAACGGTTTGTTGAGTGTCACTTTTTCTCTTGAAAAGTACACCCAAGTATATCTTGAGTAATCATCCACAATCACCGAGCAATAGTTTCTTCCCCCAAGGCTATCATAATATGGGGGACCAAAGAGGTCCATGTGAAGGAGCTCCAAGGTCCTTTTTGAGTAGATGATAGTCGTGGAGCGGTGAGCTACCTCCTGAATCTTTCCTTCAATAAATGCACTCCAAGCATGATCTCTGGTGAAACTCACATTGGTTAGTCCAAGAATGTGATCCCCTTTGAGGAGAATTTGCAAAGATCTCATATTGACATGGGCTAGCCGACGATGCCAAAGCCATCCCACATCAACTTTAGCCATTAGGCAAGTCGCGGTCTTAGTGGGTCGCTCCAAGAAGTTAACCACATAGAAACCATTCTCGACATGCCCAACAAAGGCTACTTTAAAAGTCTTGCTCCACAAAAGGGACACATAGTCAATGCCAAAGAAAGTACTAAAGCCCATAAGTGGAAGTTGATGAACAAAAATTAAATTGTATGCGAGGGTCTCAATAAGCATAACCTTTTCAATGGTAAGTTCCGGAGAAATTACCACCTTGCCAAGACCCAATACCTTTGAAATTGCATCACCACCAAAGGAGACTTGGGTGGCAATGGATGGGTCGGGATGAACGTCCAGCACCAAGTCCTTGCTTCCGGTCATATGATTCGTTGCTCCACTATCAAGCAACCATGACACCCCACCGGAAGCAAACTCCTTGTCGGATGCCTTTGCCATCAAACACTTGGCAATGTGGTTCTCATTGGGGGCCTTGAAGAGAGACACCTTTCTTGGAGAAGAAGATGCAATAGCCACAGTGGCCATTCCCATTGTTTCACCACTTGTCTCATCGTCATCATCCTCATCGGATTGGTACTCTTCTTGAGCCACCAACCCCTTAGGGGCATCATCTTAGGGAAGTTGTTCTTGTTTGGGAAAGACTTGGTCTTGTCTTTACGAATGAGCTTGCCACCATTGTCTTCCCTCTGCACATAGGGACAATCTGCCACAAAGTGACTCGCATTGCCACAATTGTAGAAAGTTCTCACACGTTGCTTTCCCTTAGACCCACTTGAGTTGTTATTGGATAAGTTGGGCCTTGAGTTTTTCTTGCCCCAAAACTGCCTTGATGCAAGAGCCATATGCTCATGGTAAGCATACTTGGTGTCTTTAGGACAATATTCTTCTTTGTCTTCCTCATCTTCCTCTAAAGTAGCCTTGGCGTTCAAATCAAGGTTGGGAGAGTCTTTTCTTGACCGTTGAACTTGGTCTAGAGCATTGTAAGCGGTTTTGTTCAAAATTTTCATGGCAATAAACTCATCCAACACATCACTTGAGGGCAAGGAATGAAAGTCTGGCCTTTGGCGGATGAAGGAGGACATGGAATTGTTAAAAGGCATGATGGCCTTGAGAAACTTGCACTTAATCCATGTGTCATCCACATCTTTGCTTCCATTATCCTGAAGAGCCATAGCAAGATTTGTAACTCTTCGATTTAGCTCACGAGGGTCCTCATCCTCGATCATAGCAAATTCATCGGTCTCATACAGAAGCACTTCATAGTTGTACTGTTAAATGCTAGACCTTCCCTTGTACATGGAGATGATGTGATCCCAACAATCCTTGGCACGAGTGAAGGGACACAAGTGAGGAAGGTCTTCAACAAGTACAACTGCTTGAAGAATGAACAAGCCGGAGTGGTTGAGCTGATTGTCGGCCTCTTCTCTTGGCGTGAGATTTCTTGGATCATGTGGGTAGTATACGTGCTCAATGATTCTCCAAAGTTGTGTTGAGTTGTGGTTCAAATGAGACTTGATACGAAAAAACCAGTTAGAAAAATTATTCTTAACTAGCTTTGGTAGAGTACCTAGATTAATAATATGCGGTGGGTGAACCGGGCTTCCATAGACCATGGGAGGAGGAACAGAGGTAAAGGCATTAGCCCCACTTTTTGCTTGAGGCGTTTTATCCTTTTCACTACTAGCATTTTCCTTTTCGGAATTCCCTCCCGAATCCGAAGATGTGGGATTTGCCACCAACAATGGGTCGGTTGGCGGCTTGTAAATATCAAGGAAATCCTTAAGCATGTTTTTGACTTTGATAGCCATAGAGGATTTAAATGTGGACATGACCTCATTCAATTCCTCTCGGGTGACCGAGTTTGCAACAGCTCCCTCGGGCACCTCATCAACCCGTTCCCCATCGTCAACCATACTGTTGGGGTGGTAATACCCTTAATAAAGAGACGAGGCTCTAATACCAATTGAAAGGATCGGTATGGTTGACTAGAGGGGGGGTTGAATAGGCAACTAACAAATTTTAACTTCTATTTAAAACAAATTAGTTATAGCAACAAATAGGTTGTCTAGATATGCAACTAGGCGAGCAACCTAAGCGATGCTAACAACAACAATAAGAAGAAATAAGTAAAACAAGTAAATGTAAGAAATAACCACAAGTGTAACCAATGAAGATGAGGATGTGTTTCTGAAGTTCCTTCCCTTTGAGGGGAAGTACATCTTCGTTGGAGTGGTGTGGAGGCACGATGCTCTCCAAGAAGGCACTAAGGCTACCGTATTCTCCTCACGCCCTCACACAATGCGAGGTGTTGTGATTCCACTAAGTGGTGCCCATGAAGATGGCCACTGAACCTTTACAAACAAGGTTGGGGAAATCTCCTCAACTTAATTGGAGGCTCCCAATGAGACCACGAACCTTCACCACAATGGAATATAGCTTTGAGGTGACCTCAACTGTCTAGGGTGCTCAAACACCCAAGAGTAACAAGATCCACAAGGGATTAGTGGGGGAATCAAATTTCTCTTGGTGGAAGTGTAGATCAAGGCCCTCTCAGGCAAACCCTAGACTATCAACATGTTTTGTTGGCTAGGGAGAGAGATCAAGCTAAAATGGAGCTTGGAGCAACAATGGAGATTGGGGGTCAAATGGTGGAGTTCTGAGGGAAGAAGAGCCCCCTTATATAGTGGGGGAGAGAGTGTGCCCGTTACCCACCCCCTGTGCATGAGAGAGAGCATTACTACCACTCCTGGGAGCGTTACTACCGATGATAAGCGGTAGTACCACTCTGGAGGGGCAGTACTACCGTTCACGCAAAAGGGGCAGGCCAAAACTGGGGCAGAGATGCTAGTACCGCTGGGGGCGGTAGTAACAAGCGGTAGTACCGCGCTATGGGCGTACTACCGCCTTGTACTGTCACAAAACACACCCATAAAAAGTGTCCGCACTTTTGAGAGCGGTACAGGCCAGCCATACCCGAGGAAAACTACCGCATTGACCGGTACTACCGCCTGCAGGGCGGTACTACCGGTGATAAGCAGTAGTACCACTCTCGAGAGCGGTACTACCGCTTTATCAATGCCAGGCAGGTTTAGGCAGGGTAAAAAAAGCTCCATCGAAGCACAAAAGTGGTGAGGGAGAAGTGTACATGATGATTCCACCCAGACTTTTCCAAAGTGGACCCCCTCTTAATAGTATGACTTTTCCTACGACCCAAGTCCACCGACAACAAAGCGTAAGAGCGAAAACCGTCTTGACATCAAAAGACTGAGGGACAATAATTGTCTTTGTGCAAACCTAGGAAATAACTGAAAGGCTTATTGCACATGATTAGTCCGCAAAAGTGTCATCATTAATCACCAATATTACCAGGGTAGAAATATGCCCTTACACCTGGGCGCCCGCTCCTAACTTCCATTTAACGAGACTTCGGAATGCCTTAGCAACATGCTTGTTCGCAGTTACGTTTAGCTCTTGCCAAGGCCTGGAGCGGCTAGTACGTCAGAGCCACTCCCATCACGGTCTGAGAGAAATACCCATGCTTATATAGGTCAATGACGCCGAGCCCACCTAGATGCTGAGGCCGGCATACACGATCGCATGACACATTGCATTTTCCCCCATGGATTTCTTCAGTTCCGGCCCATGAGAAAGCCCAACAGCCTTTGTCCACCTTTTCGAGAGCCCACTTGGGCGCCTCCGCGATCATCAGGTGATGAGTAGCCATAGCTCTCATGACCTGGTTCAGGAGAACCAGCCGTCCGGGCCTAGTCACAAAGCGCCTTTGTCATCCAAGCATAATGTGCAGAGCTGCATCCACAATTGGTTGCTATTCTGACCTACGTAACTGCCAAATGCTCAATTGCAGCCCGAAGTGATTGCATGGAAATGTTTCAATTTTCCATGGAAGCACGTTCTTAACAAGCTCCTCGTCCGAGTCCTCGGACTTGATCATAATAGCCGAGGATTTGTTGTAGTTGACCTTCAAGCCCGAAGCCACACCAATTATGTGAAACATCTCCGTCACCAAATGGAGGTCCGACTGTGTTGGCTTGATGAATAGGACCACATCATCCACGTAGTGGGACAAACGTTGCATCGAGCTACATCCATTCATAACACTTATCACCGTGTGGTGTGCCTTGATCACCATCATTGTAAGCACATCCATCGCCAGTACAAGTAGCACGGGGGATATGGGCTCTCCTTGTCGGAGACCTCTCGCGTGCATGAATTTGCGGCTAGCACATCCGTTCAACACCGCTTTCGGGCTAGCCGTTGTTAGCAGAGTGGCAATGAACAAGATCCACCTCTTAGAGAATCCTCTGGCCCTAATAACCTCGAAAAGAAAGGTCCAAGATAACAAGTCAAAAGCTTGCGAGATATCAAGCTTGAGAAAAACTCCTTTAGCCTTCCTCTGATGAAGCCACGAGCAGGTGTCGCACCACGAGAAATTGTCGTAGGTTTTGCCCTTTGATGAATGCCGATTGATTGGCATACACCAGTTCACCCATGCGAGGCCTGAGGCACGTTGCCATAAGTTTCAATGCAATCTTGGGTAAGTTGTGTATCAATATTATCAAGCAAAAGTCGGAGACCGAGCATGCCCCCGATGATTTTGGGATAAGTGTGATCAAGGCTTGATTTAGCCCGCCAAATCCTCTACCATTTCCAATGAACAGTTTTTGGATCACAGAGATGAGGTTCGCTTTTATTATCTCCCATGTCTTCTGAAAGAACAAGCCGATAAAGCCATCCGGGCCCCGAGCACGGTCCGAGGGAAACTCCTTGATCACCTTCCATATCTCCTCCTCACTAAATATGCAGTCTTGGTACAAAAGATCAGCTCGCATGATGCCCATCTTGTCTAGGTACAAGGTGAATCTGTGCAACATGTCCTTCCCTAGCAGGTCTCAGTATGCCTTGTGAAAGGCTTCCTCTCACCCTCTTAGATCGATGATGATTTGCCCTTCCATGTTGATCAATGGTACGTAATTCTTCATCCTCCTCCCATTAACCACTAGATGGAATAGTTTTATATTTGCATCTCCCTCATTCAACCAGGTTATCTGAGATCTTTGCCTTGCAATCGTCCTCTCCAGGGATGCCAGTCCCAACACAAGGTGCTTGAGAGTTCTCCTAATCCACCTCTCTCCCACGGTGAGCAGTCGTGACTCCATGGCACAATCAAACCGTAGGATAACTAAGTTTGCGATTGCAATTTGTAATTTTATGTTCCCAACTCTCTTTTGTCCCCAATTCGCCAGCTCCTTAGCCAAGTTCCTTAACAGGGTATCCAGCCGCAGGAAGGGGTCAGAGATGCCATCGTCGCATATCCAAGCCTCCGTGACCACGTCTAGGAATCCATCAATATTGATCCAGAATCTCTCGAACCATAATCTCCTCTTAACGTGCGCCCGATCCTTCATGGCAAGATGGAGCGAGCAGTGGTCCGAGGTTGCGGTAGAAAGGGCTTGAAGTAAGCACTCAGGGTGCTCTATCTCCAGTCCACGGGTGCCCATAAATTTCTTCAAAACTCTATAAAGAAGAGGAGGACTTGTCCCCCGCATCGCCCTCCGTGACGACATGGGGAAACCCTACATCAAGACGTCGCACCCCTCCTTCTTCTACCTCCCCCGACTCGTTGCCATCATAGGAACGGTCGACGAAGTCTGTGCCGGCTCTGATGAAGGTGACGACGGGGCCCTTTTGTTTTGGCTAGCTAGTGAGGTGTGCAGCGAGAGGTTGGAGCGACTATAGCATGTGGCAGGGCCATGGAGGCGCGAGGCTCGGGTGCTCGAGAGGTTGTTTTGGTAGTGGGATGCAGGCGGACGGCGACCCCAACACAGATCTGCTAGGTGGCTGCCTTGGGGCCTTTTGGGTCTGCAGTGGTGCGAAGTCTGCGCGGTAAGAGGCGTCACGAGGTCGTGGTGAGTCATGTTGTGCGTGTAGGTTAGGCATCGGGGATGTGAGGGACTCATAGTGGACGGGCCCGATCTTGGTTCCGGCGGGCCTACGACCAGTTTCTCGCCGCTCGACGGCTTCTGGATGGTGGAGGCAGTAGTTGCAGTGTCGATGGAGGTTGGTGGGTTCCTCCATTCAAGTGTGCTCATGTCTGACTCCTGGTGTATGGACGCCGTCAAGTCAGTTGGTACATGACGAGACTGAGCAAACCAAATCCAAAAGGAACATCTAGTCCTTGCGTGCGACGGTGTGGGCTCATTAGTTTTCGACTTGCTTTCCGCCCAGTTTTGGCGCCTGGCAGAGCAGGTCGGTCTTATTTGGTTCTACATATGTTTTCATGTTGCACTGCGGTGCGATCTCTCGCCTAGATCTGCGCATGGAAGCACAAATGGCTAAACCCGACTTGATTCGCTCACATCATGCGTGCGACGATGCGGGGTAGTCAGGGTGGCGTGACCTTGCTGGGTTTCTGTGTGCGATGGTGACAATCCTCATGTTTGTTAGTGTTTGCTTGGTATTTCTTTGCCCAGTGGCGATTGGCTAATCTCAAATACTGGATGGTTCGTAGAAGACTCGGCTCCAGATGAAAATCATGCGTTGACTTTGTCGATGCCGAAAGTAACGACATCTACGGATGTTGTCTTCTTCCTTGGAGACATCATTGTGGAGCCCGTTGCTCTTCCCACCCCATGGTTGAGGTCTTCGAGTGAAAATCTAAGATCTGGATCCGTTAGATCGGGTGACGGTCATGTCCTCGATCTCACTTGCTCCTTGGAGGTGTCATCTTGAAGACCTCGATTATTGATTTAGATGATGTGCCCGTTTGCTCGAGGAGCTTGGGTTTGTGGAGGTGTCGGCGGGATCCTTTTTCTTTCTTTTCTTTTTGCACTAGCCTTTTTGTTGTGCTTTCCTCCTTTGGAGGGCTCATAACTTCTTCCGATCAATGAATTTTGCAGTTCTCCTCTCGACATTCAAAAAAAGAGATGTTGTCCTCCGGTCAGGTTTGTGACCTACTCGTTGATCTCGCGCTGGACGCGTTACGTGTGTTATTTTTTTGCCTCGCTAGTTACATGTTCGTGCATTCATACCTGCTCATGATCATCAGAATAGAGAAAAAAATCACCAAAAGTACTATTTTGAGCCCAAGTTCAAATGCTTCCTCATAAATAGAAAAATTGATAGAATAGAAAAAAAATAAAAAAATGATTTTTTATAAACTTTGACAAATGTTTTGTATGCATGCAAAATTTGAACACGAAAATGACATTCATAGAATGCGTGGCAAAAAATAAAATCAACACTCCAAAATATTTTTAAAACTAGAATTTGTGGAACATTGATTTTGCTTATTTTTTTGTCACGCCTTACATGAGTGCATTTCATTCTGAAATTTTACATGCATACAAAACATTTTTCTAAGATTATCATCAAAAAGTCATTTTTTTACTGTTAGTTTCGATTTTACTGTTCACCAAGGAGCATTTGAGTTCAGGCTCAGACACTACACTTCCAAAAAGCACCCACAATCCCTAAACTTGCGCTCAAACCCACTATAGTCCCTCTAGTTCCAAATACCCGAAATACGGTCAAAGGGTTTCACTTGGCTTTGATTACTTAGGTGCTGATTTGGTTTCGGTCAAGAGGTTCTACTTGGCTTTGAGTGGACACGTCGTCGAAAGTGCTTCAATACGTTAAGATTTGGGGTTTATTTTGCAGAAGTGGCAAAACTAAAACCCCAGCCCCCACATGGTCGGCTTGCACCAATTCAGACTCGCCTCCTTCTCCTTTTCTGTATCTTCACCCTTCTCCCTAGGTTCTCCATCATTGTTGAGATGAGCGCCCAAAATATGTTCACATGTGTGTGTGTGTGGGCGACGTCGCCATGAGACCTCGTTGGATGTCAATCCACCGCCATGCACTCCGTTTCCGAAGGACCTACGTGGTGTTACTCACACTCCAATGTGGCGGTTGGTGGATGTGTCGCCTCCCCTATACGGTACGTCGTCCTCTTCCTCGTCAATTTATTCCCCAGGAATGACTGCGGGTAGGGTGCATTGCCACTAGCGAGTTAGGGTTTGGGTTGCTTTGCCCTCCTTTGTCGCGGATCAAGGGGTCGAGTAGGGTTTTAGCCATGCGAGTTATGCTGAATTTGGGCAAATGAAATTAGGGTTTACGTCATGGAGATACATGAATGGTTTGCAAGTGAAATTGGAGGAATAATCTTGTGAAATCCAAGTGACTCTTGATGTCTTGATAAATGGGCAAAAAGAATGCTTTACTCTATTTTGATCATATGCTCTTGTGTTGATCAGATGTGAAAGCACAATTGCTCCCTAAGGTGGTTTTGATAATTGATCATAACATATGCATCATTGGACTAATTACCTTCTCCTAGTTTATTTTAGAAAATTTCAAAAGATGCATTGGCTAAATGTTTATGTGGAGATGCCCCTTGTTGCAAGAACGGAATAAGATTGGCTCAACCTTCAAGAAAGAAGACTCTTCATTTTATATTTGTGAGAAATCACTTTTGAGTCCATAGGAAAGCCAATACTATTAAAAGGGGGTGAGGTATTAAAATGAACTAGTTGCTCAAGTGCTCAGAGATAGCCACCAAAAGTACTCAGACATTTTCCCACATAACACTTCTGTCGAAAGGCAAATATCGAAAATCTGTGCCACCACGTTTTCAGATTCGGCCCTACCGATTTTCAACCCAAACAGAACCCTAGCCAAACCTACGATTTTGGTACAACCAATTCTCCATTGGTGCTACCGAGTTCAGGTGACCAACCTTCTGTTGCCTCGGTACACAAAATCGGAATTTCCGAGTTTGGATATCAGGGTCACCGAGTTGGGTCATCTAACCGTTAGCCACCTTTTCGGTTATATCGAGTTGTGTATATCGGTCTCACCGAGATTCAAAATTTGCTGCCTTTTTTGCAAGTCGGCACCACCGAGTTTATGACTTTGGTGTCACCGAGTTGGTCACTTTAGGTGTAACGGTTGGATTTTGGGTGCTGCCTATATATACCCATGATGACCCACAAGTATAGGGGACCGCAATAGCTTTCAAGGGTAGAGTATTGAACCCAAATTTATAGATTCGCTACAAGGGGAGCCAAAGAATATATGAAGGTATTAGCAGCTGAGTTGTCAATTCAGCCACACCCGGAGATTAATTATCTGCAGCAAAGTGATTAGTAGCACAGTAATATGATAGTTTTGATGATAGTAGCAACAACAATAATAACGGTAACAGTGATAGCAGTGATTCTGTAGCAGTAACAATAGCAGTAGCAACAGTAGTAACTTAGCAAGAACAATATAAGGTAAATTCGTAGGCATTGGATCGGTGACTCATTGGATGATATTCATCATGAGATAGTTATAACCTAGGGCGATACGACACTAGCTCCAGTTCATAAATATAATGTAGGCATGTATTTTGTAAATAGTCATACGTGCTTATGGAAAGAACTTGCATGACATCTTTTGTCCTACCCTCCCGTGGCAGCGGGGTCCTATTTGAAACTAAGGGATATTAAGGCCTCCTTTTAATAGAGAACCGGAACAAAGCATTAACACATGGTGAATACATGAACTCCTCAAACTACGGTCATCACTGGGAGTGGTCCCCACTATTGTCACTCCGGAGTTGCCGGATCATAACACGTAGTAGGTGACTATAACTGTTGGAAATATGCCCTAGAGGCAATAATAAATTGGTTATTGTTATATTTCCTAGTTCATGATAATTGTCTATTATTCATGCTATAATTGTATTAACCAGAAACCATAATACATGTGTGAATATATAGATCACAATGTGTCCCTAGTAAGCCTCTAGTCGGCTAGCTCATTGATCAATAGATGATCATGGTTTCTTGATCAAGGACATTGGATGTCATTGATAACGGGATCACATCATTGAGGAATGATGTGATGGACAAGACCCAATCCTAAGCATAGCAGTAGATCGTGTTGTTCGTCTACTAAAGCTTTTCTAACATCAAGTATCATTTCCTTAGACCGTGAGATTGTGCAATTCTCGGATACCGTAGGAGTGCTTTGGGTGTACCAAACGTCACAATGTAACTGGGTGATTATAAAGGTGCACTACGGGTATCTCCGAAAGTGTCTGTTGAGTTGTACGAATCGAGATCGGGATTTGTCACTCCGTGCGACGGAGAAGTATCTCTGAGCCCACTCGCTAATCCATCATCATATTGAGCACAGTGTGACTAAGGGGTTAGCCACAGAATGATGTGTTACGAAACGAGTAAAGAGACTTGCCGGTAACGAGATTGAACAAGGTATAGGGATACCGACGATCGAATCTCGGGCAAGTATCATACCGATAGATAAAGGGAATTGCATACGGGATTGATTGAATCCTTGACATCGTGGTTCATCCAATGAGATCATCATGGAACATGTGGGAACCAACATGGATATCCAGACCCCGCTGTTGGTTATTGGCCGGAGAGATGTCTCGGTCATGTCTGCATGTCTCCCGAACCCATAGGGTCTACACACTTAAGGTTCGATGACGCTAGGGTTATATGGGAATAGTGTATGAGGTTACCGAAGGTTGTTCGGAGTCCCGGATGATATCCTAGACGTCACGAGGAGCTCCAGAATGGTCCGGAGGTAAAGAATTATATATAGGAAGTGAGGATTTGGTCACCAGAATTGTTTTGGGTGACACTGGTAATGTACCGGGACCACCAGCCGCAAAGGCTAGCTTGGGCCAAAAGGTGGAAGGGAACTAGCCTAGAGTGGGCTGGTGCGCCTGTCATCTAGGCCCAAGGCGCAACAAGAGAGGGAAGGGGGGGAACCCTAGCACAGATGGGCCTAAGGCCCATTTGGGGTGCGCCACCCCCCTCTCCCTTGCCCTGGCCACCACCTCCCACGCTAGATGGGGGTGCCGCACCCCTTGGAGGTGGGAAACCTAAGGGGTGCGCCCCCTCCCTCTCCCCCTATATATAGTGGAGCTTTTGGCTGATTTTAGACACACGAAATCTCTCTCTCGGCGTAGCCGTGCTCCTCCTCTTCCGCAGTGCTTGGCGAAGACTTGCTGGAATACCTCATAGCTCCACCGCCACCATGCCGTCGTGCTGCTGGAGCTCTCCCTCAACCTCTCCCTCCTCCTTGCTGGATCAAGGTGCGGGAGACGTCACCGGGATGTACTTGTGTTGAACGCGGAGGTGTCGTGATTCGACACATAGATCGGAAGCGACCACGCTCTGAATCGCTGCGAGTATTACCCCATCAACCGCGTTCTAGAAACGCTTCCGCTTAGGGATCTTCAAAGGTATGACTATGCTCTACAACCTCTATCGTTGTTGGTTTCTCCATAGATAGATCCTTGTATGGCGTAGGAAAATTTTGAATTTACTACGATCCCCAACAGTGGCATCCGAGCCAAGGTTCTATGCGTAGATTCTATGCACGAGTAGAACACAAAAGTTGTGGGTACTGATTTTTTCAATTGCTTGCCGTTACTAGTTTTATTTTGATTCGGCGGCATCGTGGGATGAAGCGGCCCGAACTGACTTTACACATACTCTTACGTGAGACTGGTTCCACCGACACACATGCACTTGTTGCATAAGGTGGCTAGCGGGTGTCTGTCTCTCCCACTTTAATCAGATCGGATTCGATGAAGAGGGTCCTTATGAAGGGTAAATAGCATCGGCATATCAACGTTGTGGCTGTCGTGTAGGTAAGAAATGTTCTTTCTAGAAACCCAAATCATCCACGTAAAACATGCAACAACAATTAGAGGACGTCTAACTTGTTTTTGGAGGGTATGCTATGTGATGTGATATGGCCAAAAGAATGTGATGTTACATGTGTGATGTATGGGATTTATCATGTTCTTGTAATAGGATTCACGACTTGCATGTTGATGAGTATGACAACCGACAGGAGCCATATGAGTTGTCTTAATTTATTGTATGAGATGCAACACCATGTAGATTACTTTACTTTATCGCTAACGATTAGCTATAGTAGTAGAAGTTATAGTTGGCGTGACGACATCACGGAGACACAATGATGGAGATCATGGTGTCATGCCGGTGATGATGATGATCATGGTGCCCCGAAGATGGAGATCCAAGGAGCAAGATGATAGTGGCCATACCATGTCACTATATGATTGCATGTGATGTTTATCATGTTTTTCATCTTATTTGCTTAGAACGACGGTAGAAAACATAAGATCATCCCTCATTAAAATTTCGAGATATGTATTCCCCTAAGTGTGCACCATTGCGAAGGATCGTTGTCTCGAAGCACCACGTGATGATCGGGTGTGATAGATTCTAATGTTCGCATACAACGGGTGTAAGCCAGTTTACACACGCAAAACACTTAGGTTGACTCGACGAGCCTAGCATGCACAGAGATGGCCTCAAATACAGGAGACCGAAAGGTCGAGCATGAGTCGTATGGTTGATGCGATTAACATGGAGATGCTCACCATTGATGACTAGTCCGTCTCACATGATGATCGGACACGGGCTAGTTGACGTGCATCGTGAAACACTTGGATGACTAGAGGGATGTCGATCTAAGTGGGAGTTCATCAGATGAACTTAATTATCATGAACATAGTCAAATAGGTCTTTGCAAATCATGTTATAACTTGCGATGTAGCTCCACGGGTTTTTGATATCTTCCTAGAGAAAACTTAGTTGAAAGAAAGAAGTAGCAATTGTGCGGACTGAGTCCGTTAACTGAGGATTGTCCTCATTGCTAAGCAGAAGGCTTATGTCCTTAATGCACCGCTCGGTGTGCTGAACCCCTAGCGTGATGTGTGGATGTTGTAAACATCCGACATAAATGTTGTTGGTAACTACATGATAGTTCAGTGCATAATACTTAACCGGCTTAGAATTGAGGCAATAAAGATGTTTCGAACGTCGCAGGACATATGAGATGTTCCAAGAGATGAAATTGGGATTTCATGCTCGTGCCCTTGTTCAGAGGTATGATACCTCCGACAAGATTCTTTGTCTACGAAGTAAAGGAGAAGAGCTCAATCGTTGAGTATGTGCTCAGATTGTCTGAGTACTACAATCGCTTGAATCGAGTGGGAGTTGATCTTCCAGATGAGACAGTGATAGTTCTCCAAATTCACCGACAGCAAGCTACTAGAGCTTTGTCATGAACTACAACATATTAGGGAGGGATATGATGATCCTTGAGCTATTCGCGATGTTTGACACCGCGAAAGTAGAAATCAAAAAGGAGCATCAATTGTTGATGGTTTGTAAAACTGCTAGTTTCAAGAAGGGCAAGGGCATGAACGGATACTTCATTGGACGGTAAACCAGTTGCTGCTCTATGAAGAGATCAAAGGTTGAACCCAAACCCGAGACTAAGTGCTTCTGTAATGAGGGGAACAGTCACTGAAGGGGAACTACCCTAGATGCTTGGTAGATGAGAAGGCTGGCAAAGTCGACAAAAGTATATTGGATATACATGATATTGATGCGTACTTTATTAGTAATCCTAGTAGCACCAGGGTATTAGATACCAGTTCGATTGCTAAGTGTTAGTAACTCAGAATGAAAGCTACGGAATAAACGAAGACTAGCTAAAGGCAAGGTGACGATGTGTGTTGGAAGTGTTTCCAAGGTTGATATGATCAAACATCGCGCGCTCGTGATACGTCTCCAACGTATCTATAATTTTTGATGGTTTCATGCTATTATCTTGTCAAACTTTGGATGTTTTGCATGCCTTTTATATATTTTTTGGGACTAACTTATTGACTCAGTGCGAAGTGCCAGTTCCTATTTTTTCCATGTTTTTGACCCCTTTCATAGGAGGATTTTGAACGGAGTCCAAACGGAATGAAACTGCCAAAATGATTTTTCCAGAACAGATAAAGACCGGAGAGCCGGAAAATCAGGGCAGGGGGCCACCAGGGACCCCACAAGCCCTCATGGCGCAGCCAGGGGGGCCCACGGCCCCCTAGCTTGTGGGCTCCCTAAGGCCCCTTTGCCCTAGGTTTTGCGCCTATATATCCCCAAAACTTCCACAACAAATCTAGAGATCATCGAAAGTACTTTTCCGCCGCCGCAAGGTTCTGTCTTCGCAAGATACCATCTGGGGCACATTCTGGTGCCCTGCCGGAGGAGGGATTTGGATACGGAGGGCTTGTTCATCAACACCATGACCTCTCCGATGATGCGTGCGTAGTTCACCATAGACCTATGGGTCCATAGCTAGTAACTAGATGGCTTCTTCTCTCTCTTGGATCTTCAATACACTCCGAATCATTGTGATGCCTTTTAACTAAAGTTGACTTATCTCCAGTCCCATCTTTTTCAAGATTTGTATTATAAAACAAAGATTCAACAGGAGTCACATCAATCACTTTAAGATCTTCATCATTATTATCACGAGAACACACCTTTTCAAGCCATTCATGCTTAGCACGTATTCTAGCGATTCTTTCCTTACAATCATCAATAGAAATTCTAATAGATTTCAAAGACTCATTAATACCATGCTTGGGTGGAATATATCTAATTTTCAAAGAATCAATCTCAAGAGAAATTCTATCAACGTTCCTAGCCAAATTATCAATCTTGAGCAATTTTTCTTCAATCATAGCATTGAAACCTTTTTGCGAGCTAATAATTTATTTAATATTATTCTCAAGATCAGAGGGAATCTTATTATAATTTCCAAAATAATTGTTGTAGGAATTACCATAATTATTAGAGGAATTACTAGGAAATGGCCTAGGATTGAAATTACCTCTATGCGCGTTATTGCCAAAATTGTTCCTACCAACAAAATTCACATCCATTGATTCATTATTATTTCCAATCAAAGAAGACAATGACATATCATTCGGATCAATAGGAGCACTCTTACTAGTAAACAATTTCATTAATTCATCTATCTTTTCACTCAAAGTATATATTTCTTCAATAACATGCACTTTTTTACTAGTAGGAGATCTTTCGGTATGCCATTGAGAGTAATTTGCCATAATATTGTCTAGGAGTTTAGTAGCTTATCCTAATGTGATTTCCATAAAAGTACCACCCGCGGCGGAATCTAAAATATTTCTAGAAGCAAAATTCAATTCGGCATAAAAAATGGCATAATCGTCAATAAACTCAAACCTTCCGCGGGGTAATTTCTAATCATTAGTTTTATACTCTCCCAAGGTTGTGCAACATGCTCATGATCAAGTTGCTTAAGATACATTATATCGTTCCTAAGGGAGATAATCTTAGCGGGCGTAAAGTATTTGGAAATAAAAGCATCTTTGCACTTATTCCACGAATCAATACTATTTTTAGGCAAAGATGAAAACCAAGGTTTAACACGATCTCGTAGTGAGAATGGTAATAGCTTCAATTTAACAATTTCATTATCCACATATTTATTCCTTTGCATATCACACAACTCAACGAAAGTATTTAGATGGGATGGAACATCTTCATTAGGAAGGCCAGAAAATTGTTCTTTCACAACAAGATTAAGCAAAGCGGCATTAATTTCATAAGATTCCGCACTAGTGGCGGGAGCAATCGGAGTACTAATAAAATCATTATTATTAGTATTGGAAAATTCACAGAACTTCGTATTCTTTTGAGTCATCATGACAAAGCAAGCAATCTAGCACACAAGCAAACAAAAACACGAGCGGAAGAAGGGTGAATAAAAAGGCAAGTCTTTTTGGTATTTCTGAAAATCACTTTAGAAGTGGGGGAGAGGAAAATGAGAGGCAAAAGGAAAATAATGTAAATGCAAGAGATGAGTTTGTGATGGGTACTTGGCAGGCTTGATCTTGCTATGTGTCCTCCCCGGTAACGGCGCCAAGAATCCTTCTTCCTACTTCTTGAGCTTGTGTTGGTTTTCCCTTGAAGAGGAAAGGGTGATGCAGCAAAGTTGATAAGTATTTCCCTCAGTTTGTTGAGAACCAAGGTATCAATCCAATAGGAGGAACAAGCAAGTCCCCAATCTTCGCACCTACACAAACAATCAAACACTTGCACCCAACGCTAAAAATGGGTTGGCAATCCCTTCATGGTTACTTGCAAGGATGTGATCTGATGGAGATAGATATAAAAGATTGCTGAAATGAAAAGTAAAACCAAAGTAAATAAATTGCAGCAAGATATTTTTGGTATTTTTCATTGATAGATTTGAAAGTATAATATGGAAAATAGACCCGGGGGCCATAGGATTCACTAGAGGCTTCTCTCATGAAGGAAAATAATACGATGGATGAACAAATTATTGTCGAGCAATTGATAGAAAATTGAATAATTATGAAGATATCCAAGGCAATTATTATGCATATTGGCATCACGTCCGTGTCAACTAGACCGAAACGATTCTGTATCTACTACTATTACTCCACACATCGACTGACTCGTGCCTGCATCTAGAGTATTAAGTTCATGAAGAACAGAGTAACGTATTAGGTAAGATGACACGATGTAGAGGGATAAACTCAAGCAATATGATGAAAACCCCATATTTTTAGCCTTGATGGCAACAATACAAATACGTGCCTCACTACCCCTACTTTGTCTCTTGGTGAGGACACCGCAAGATTGAACCCAAAACTAAGCACTTCTCCCATTGCAAAAAATACCAATCTAGTTGGACAAACCAAACCAATAAATCGAAGAGACTTGCAATGATATGAAATCATGTATATAAGAATTCAGAAAAGACTCAAATAATATTCATAGATAATCTAAACATAAACCCACAATTCATCACATCTCGGCAAACACACTACAAGAGTATAACATCGGATAGATCTCCATGAAGATCATGAAGAACATGGTATTGAAGGACAAAGAGAGAGAAGAAGTTTTCTAGATATTATCTATGGACCCGAAGGTATGTGGTGAACTACTCACGCATCATCGAAGGGGTAATGGAGTTGATGTAGATGCCCTCCGTGATCGATTCCCCCTTCGACAGATTACTGGAAAAGGCTCCAAGATTGGATATCACGGTAACAGAGGATTCCGGCGGTGGGAAAGTTTTTTCGTGGCTCTCTTTTGTATTGAGGGAATATTTGGGAATTTATAGGCCGAAGAATAGGGTTATGAGGGCTTCCATGGGGCCACAAGCTAGGGGGCGCGCCCCTGTGGCTTTACGCCACACGACGGCTCTCCTTCCTCCATCTCCAAGTTTTCTGGGTTGTTTTTGGTCCAAGAAAAATCATTCGGAAGATTTTATTCCGTTTGGACTCCGTCTAATATTCCTTACTGCAATACTCAAAAACATGGAAAAAACAGAAACTAGCACTATACTCTAGATTAATAGGTTATCTTAAAAATAATATAAAATAACATATTAATGCATATAAAACATCCAAAACAAATAATATAATAGCATGGACTAATCAAAAATTACAGATACGTTGGAGACGTATCAACCAACATCATCGAGTCGGCTCGACACGCCCGACCCGTCCAACGTCAAGCCGGATAGCGTCACGTCTTCGTCAGCTTCACACAAGGTATCGGCCTCCCAGATGAGCTGGCAGCTGGCGGGGATACCCTTGTCAACTCCGATGGCGAGTCATTCATGGGGGACTCGGGATCAGTCTACCCCCTCTATGATGGGAGGCTTGGGGGTTTCCCAGAGACATAAATCTATGAGGAATCATGAGAGCCGTGGCGGCTCAGGACCTACTAGGAACAACCGTCGCAAATGGAGCTAGAGGGTCTGGCAAGACACCGACTCAGGCCATGATGGATCTAATGGGGGAGATAGCAAAACTCATGGCAACTCCAGTCACTATGGAGAATTAGGAGGAGCTCAATGCGGAACTGATAAAGCTTCATGATGAGGTGGCTAAGGTACATCGAGAGATTGACGTCGAGAGCGCCCGGATGACAGAACTGCAAGCCCGAATTAGTAGTGAGTCAGAGCGCCTGAAGGTCGAGGCTTGGCAGTTGGA
The DNA here is from genome assembly GCF_904849725.1 of Hordeum vulgare subsp. vulgare. NCBI lineage: Eukaryota > Viridiplantae > Streptophyta > Magnoliopsida > Poales > Poaceae > Hordeum > Hordeum vulgare. Next base: position 229,469,496 of record NC_058518.1, on the reverse strand, counting down.
GCGTCACTAAAACGCCTTTGACGTGCTACACGAGAGGAGACATCGAACTCGGCTTATGGTAGATCTAGAGTCATCTCGCTTATTCAACAGCCTAGACACGCCCGAGGTGGAGCTGGACCCCCCTCGGGACACAGATCGACAGATTGAGCCGGTTCAGTCTCCATCAGCGCAGTCGCCGACTTGGCGTTAAGCCGGTTCATAAGCCACCTCGGTGAAAAGGCAAACTCTCTTTATCAATTGCTCAAGAAGACAAATAATTTTGTTTGGACTCATGCAGCTGATGAAGCCTTCGAAGCCCTCAAGAAGCAGCTGGCCGAGCCGCCCGTTTTAGCCACCCCGACAAACAAAGAGCCCATGCTCCTCTACATTGCTGCTAATTCTAAAGTAGTGAGTGCTGAAGTTGTCGCTGAATGAAAGGAACCAGGAAAAGAGTATCCAATTCAGCAGCTAGTGTATTTTGTAGGTGAAGTGCTAACCTTGTGCAAACGGTGATACCCACATTGGCAGAAGCTGGTCTTTGGAATTTGTTTGGCAAGCCAGAAGTTGAAGCAGTATTTTCAGGAACATCCGATCACTATGGTCAGTTCATCGCCTCTTGGGGACATCATACAAAACCGTGAGGCCACCGGTCGAATTGCTAAGTGGGCAATTGAGCTTGGTCCCCACCACGTGAAGTACACACCTCGTACGACCATCAATTCTTAAGCACTAGTGGATTTCATCAATGACTGGTACGAGCTTAAAATCCCGGAAGATAGGCCAAATAACACGTACTAGACTATACATTTTGACGGCTCCACGCAACTGGAAGGCTCTGGGGTTGGTTTTGTGTTATCCTCTCTACGAGGTGACACATTCTGTTATGTTTTACGGCTCATGTTACCGTGTACTAACAATGCGACTGAGTATGAAGCTCTCTTACATGGGCTCGGGATAGCTAAGGAGATGAACCTTAGCCAGGTCAGATGCTTGGCGACTCAGATTTGGTGGCTCAACAGGTCTCTAGGACTTGGGAGTCAAAGTACCCCCTGATGGTGTCTTATCGACATGCAGTAATCGAGGTGGCGGGTCACTTCCATGGCTACCGGGTCGACCACATTGATCGTGGACATAATGAGGCAGCCGATGTATTGTCACGACTCGGATCTCAACGCAAGCCAGTCCCCCCCCCCCAATATGTTCTTGGACGTCCTCCACATCCCCTACCTGAAATTACCATCTGAGGAGGATATAGCCATCCCTGACTCAGAATCACATTTGGTGGCGGCTCTCCGAGCAATTCTTGAATGCTTACCATACTTGGCTTACCTAGCTCGAGGAGAGCTCCCAGCTAAGGAAGTCATTACCCGTCAGATAATACGACAGCGCAAGTCTATGAGTATTCATAACCCGACAGCATAGGAGGTCTACGGCGGTGGCGGACAAAGATGGTCCGACTCCGGCGTGGTTCCGGTGACGGAGAAGTCGAGGCAGTGAAGCTCTTCTTCGCGAGCGACGAGACTTCCAGCGGTGGCACTAGGGTTCGGTGCTTTTTGCTGTAGGAGGAGAGAGATGGGGCGAAGAAGTGTTTGCCGAGGGGGATAAGGACATATTTATAGCCAGGCAGTTACTGTTGGCGCGAAGAATTCGGACCAAACAACCCCTGCCTCTACGTCTCCGCTATAAGTGAATGTTGTTGAGGACTTGAAATCACAGTCTATCTAGTCAAACGAAAGTCATCAATTGTTTTTGAAGATTTGAGTAACATGAGGATTTTTGTGATAAATCGTCACAATGAAGAACAACTCTTTTGAAGAAAAACACATTTTGAGGAAATGGAACATTGAAGAAAATCAACTTGAGGAATTTCACGTTGGGCGGTGGCGTGACCCACCATATAATAATGTTGATTATAGACGCCGCGTACAATTGTCGTAGGGACCTGAGAATTAATTTCTTCGTTGATTTCTTCACATTTAGAGTGATATTCTTCATCAGTTGAAGAAAATCGATTCATCATGTGTTGCACATCTAAGTCATCAATTTTGCATAAGTGTTAGGATGTGTGCATGTTTTTACAAAACATTTGAAGATTCTAAGATATTTAGCTCACACCGCAACTTGTAAAACCTTTTCTCATCCAAGGGCTTAGTGGAGATATCTGCCAGTTGATCATCAGTCTTCACATGGTCGATGAGGATATTGCCCTTTAGAACATGGTCCCGAAGAAAATGATGACGAATCTGGATGTGCTTAGTATTCGAGTGCTGTACTGGGTTGTATGCAATCTTGATTGCGCTCTCATTGTCGCAGTAGAGAGGCACATTCTTCATGTTGATGTCGTAGTCCTTGAGGGTTTGCTTCATCCGTAGTAATTTCTCAGCTTCGGCAGTGGAGAGTGATACGCAGTTCTGCTTCTTTGAGGACCAGCAAACTAGTGATCTTCGGAGGAAATGACATGTACCAGAAGTTGACTTGCATCCACACGATCACCAGCATAGTCAGAATCAAAATATCCTACCAGATGAAGATTGGAGCCCTTGGGATACCATAATCTTAGTGTTGGTGTGTGAGCTAAGTATCCAAGAATATGCTTCACAGACTTATGGTGTGATTCCTTCGGTTTGCTTGCAAACGTGCACACATGCAAACACTAAGCATTATATCTGGCCTAGATGCACATAGATACAACAAAGAGCCAATCATAGAGCGATATACCTGCTGATCAAATTCTTTACCATTTTCATCAGTGCCGAGATGGCCGTTGGTAGGCATTGGAGTCTTGGCACCTTTGCATTCATGCATGTTGAATTTCCTCAGAACATCTTGAGGTATTTCTCCTGTGATATGAAGATTCCATTGCGTTGTTGACGAATTTGAAGACCTAAGAAGAATTTCAGCTCCCCCATCATAGACATTTGATATTCTTCACTCATCATGTAAGCAAATTCATCCCTGTATCGTTTGTCAGCACAGCCAAATATGATATCATCGACATATATTTGGCACACAAATAGCTAATTATCATAGCATTTAGTGAAAAGAGTTGGATCGACTGAACCAGGTTTCAAGCCTTTCTTCATGAGGAATTCCTTCAATGTATCATACCATGCCCGAGGGGCTTGCTTGAGACCATAGACCGCCTTTTTGAGTCTGAAGACTTTGTCTGGATTCTTTGGATCCTCAAAACCTGGAGGCTGGGCAACATATACTTCTTTCTCAAGATTACCATTGAGGAATGCACTTTTCACATCCATTTGATATAAGATGATGTTATGATGATTAGCATAAGCAAGTACTATTCGAATAGCTTCAAGTCTAGCAACAGGTGCAAAAGTTTCATCGAAATCTATTCCTTCAACCTGGGTGTAGCCTTGTGCTACAAGTCGTGCCTTGTTTCTCACCACTTGACCGTCCTCATCTTGCTTGTTTCGGAAAATCCACTTGGTACCGATTATTTTGTGCTTGCGAGGATCTGGTTGTTTGATGAGCTCCCATACGTCATTCAACTTGAATTGAAGAAGTTCGTCTTGCATAGCTTGGATCCACTCCGGTTCCAGGAAAGCCTCAACAACTTTTGAGGGTTCTGTGATAGATACAAAGCAAAAATACCCACAAAAGTTAACTAAGTGTGAAGCTTTTCAGCGAGTGAGAGGACCTGCGCGTTGATGTCGTTGAGGATTTTGTCAAGTTCTACTTCATTTGCAATCCTCGGATGAGCTGGTTGAGGATTTCGTCTGGGCTGAGGAAGTGGTTCTGGAGCGATTTCCTCAGGAGCATCTTCTTAATTTTCATCAGTGATGGGGATGGTTTCTTCATCAATTTCCTCTGTGGGAACAATGTCTTCAGTAGGTTTTAGTTTTATTGCTTCCTCAGGAGACAGCTTATCTGGATCAGAAGGCAATTTCTCTCTTTGCGAGCCATTAGTTTCATCGAACCGCACATCTACAGTCTCAACAACTTTGTTGTGGTAGTTGTTGAAGACTCTGTAGGTGTGCGAGTCCTTTCCATAACCGAGCATAAAACCCTCATGTGCTTTAGGTGCAAATTTTGAGCTATGGTGAGGATCTCTAATCCAACATTTTGCACCGAAGACTTTGAAATAACTTACATTGGGCTTCTTATCAGTGAGGAGTTCATATGATGTTTTCTTGAGGAATTTGTGAAGATATACCCTGTTGATGATATGGCATGCAGTGTTGATTGCTTCAGGCCAAAAGCAACGAGGGGTGTGATATTCTTCAAGCATAGTTCTTGCCATCTCAACTAGAGTCATGTTCTTCCTTTCGACGACACCGTTCTGCTGAGGAGTATAAGGAGCAGATAATTCGTGAGTAATACCAAGTTCATCAAGATAATCATCAAGACTAGTGTTTTTGAACTCTATTCCATTATCACTCCTGATATTTTTGATCTTGATGCCAAAGTTCGTCGAGGCCCTTGAAGATAATCGTTTGAAGATTTCCTGCACTTCAGTTTTATATACTATGATATGCACCCATGTATATCTGGAATAATCATCAACTATGACGAAGCCATATAAAGATGCTGCATTGGTTAGTGTGGCATAGTGAGTAGGTCCAAATAGATCCATATTAAGCAATTCGAAGGGATGAGTAGTGGTCATGATAGTCTTCGAGGGATGCTTGGATCTGGTCATTTTCCCAGATTCACATGCACCGCAGAGATGATCCTTGAGGAATTTGACTGATTCGATGTCGATGACATGCTTCTTCTTCGCGAGCGTGTGCAAATTCCTCATGCCTGCATGACCTAGTCTTCGGTGCCACAACCATCCTTCTGAGGTTTCTGCTAGTAAGCAAGTGTCTGGTTGAGGACCTGTAGAGAAATCAACAATGTACAAATCCCCTCTTCTTACACCTTCGAAGACTTTGGATCTGTCAGATTCCATGATGACTACACATCTATATCTACCAAAGATAACAATCATATCAAGATCACAAAGCATCAAGACTGACATGAGGTTAAAACCAAGGGATTCAACAAGCATCACTTTGTCCATATGCCTATCCTTGGAAATAGCCACTTTGCCAAGTCCCAATACCTTGCTTTTACCTTTGTCAGCATATGTGATTGGCTTCAAAGGTGATGGAGTTAATGGCATATTCATCAGTAAGCTTTTATCACCAGTCATGTGATGTGTGCAACCACTATCAAGAACCCACTCAGCATTCTTGGGTTTATCATCCTGCAGGTGAATCAGTACAGCTTACCATCTCATATGCTTCAGAGTTGAAGAATATTATATCAATTTCATCAGATAAGAATTTCATCACAACAGAATTATAAGGACGTGTGAAATATTTCTATTTCATTAATATTAGCTTGCTTCCTATCAAGCATTTCCTCAGGTCTCTAGCAAATTCTTGAGATGATGATTTTCATCTGGAGACCTGACCTGCAGAAGTGATTAGTTTGATTTCTTCACCACCCACATCTGAAGAGGTGGTAAAGCATTCATCATCCTACGTGCAACATATGAGAAAGGTGGCATTGAAGCTAATGAACTTCTCTTAATAGTAGGGGGTTAAAGTACTCATATGAATATGCAGAGAACTGGTTTGAGGATTTATGAACATAATGATTTGAAGAGTAACACTCATATTCATATTCCTTGTAGTTTCCATGCATGTTAGACGCATTAGCACGGGTACGAGCATAATTTTGACCAGTTGAGGATTTTGATCCTCTTGAAGACTTTGGTCCTCCTAAGGAATTTGATCTGGGGTTCAGATTCTTCATTGGTGGTGTCATGAGGACATTCACTTGAAGATTTTCAAGACAACTTTTGGGAACACAGATTTTCCTCAAGGGAGGACCATTCCTACAGTTCCAACATATCGAGCAAATACTTCACCAGATTGATTTTTGAGCAGTTTATAGTTGGAGAAAATGACTCATCTGAAGAATAGGATACTTCACATGAAAAGCCAGTTAGATTGGATGGATCAAAAGGAGGCCCAATAGCAGCAACCCATGAGGTTTTGGGATACTGCTCAGGTTTCCAATAAGATCCATCATCATTTAATTTCCTCTCAAGGGCAATTCCTTCTTTCCTTGGGTTCATGTTCAAGATCTGCTTTTTGAGCACATCACAAATGGTTTGATGTCCTTTGAGGCTTTTGTATATGCCTGTCACATACAATTCCTTCAACCCTGCATTTTCATCAGTAACATTTGTGTTTTCCTCAAGTGAGGAAATAGACACTACAGGTGCAGTTGAAGAATTTGTAGCAATAGAAGCATTTGATGATTCTGGTGAAGAATTAGCAGTTTCACGCTCAATGCATTTAAGACATGGAGGAATGAATTCAGCTTGAGCAGCACTGATCTGTTGAGCTAATAATGAATCATTTTCCATACGAAGATCATCATGAGAAATCCTCAGCTTCTCTAGATCAAGCTTCCTTTGAAGAAATTCATAGGAAAGTTTCTCATGATCAGTGAGGAGTGTATCATAACGATCTTGAAGATTATCAAATCTAGACTGAAGACTTTTCACATCTTCAGTGAGGATTGGGGTAAGATTCATTTCATCATTCAACAGATCATCACTTCTATCTAGCAGTTTCTGAAGCTTTTCCAAGGCAGTTTGTTGTTTAGTGGCAATGATAGCAAGTTTACTGTAACTGGGTTTTTTATAATCATCAGTTTCATAGTCACTTGAATCAGAGGAGGAAGCATCATTTGGTACCTTTGAACCTTTTGCCATGAAGCAATAGGTTGGAGCGAAGTCATCAGCATAGTCCTCAGTGTGGATGGTGTTATCATCTTCTTCAAGGTTGAAGATTGACTTGCTGACGAAAGTGGTTGCCAGTGCAAGACTAGCCTGTCCGGATTCTGAGTCTTCATCAGAACCCTCTTCTTCATCACATTCCTCCGATTCTGCCTCGGAGTCCATTTCCTTGCCAATAAGTGCCCGAGCCTTTCTGAAACTAGTCTTCTTGTGCGACGAGGGCTTTGAAGATGAGGATTTTGAAGATTTCTTCTTCTTCTTCGAGTCATCAGAACTGCCATCCTTGTATTTCTTCTTCTTTGATTCCTTTCCCCAACGGGGACAGTCAGCAATGTAATGACCTGATTTCTTGCATTTGTGGCAGGTTCTTTTCTTGTAGTCCTCAGATGAAGATTTTGATTTCCTCATGTCTCTTCTTTAAGATTTACCGAACTGGCCACGTCGTGTAAACCTCTGGAATTTCCTCACGAGCATTGCAAGCTCCTGTCCAAATTCTTCAGGGTCACCAATGCTGTCATCCGAATCTTCTTCTTGAGATGAGGAAATTGCTCTAGCCTTCAGTGAACGTGGTCTAGAATAGCTTGGTCCATGTAGATCTTTCTTTTCTTCTAGCTGGAATTCATGAGTATTGAGTCTTTCGAGTATATCAGCTGGCTCAAGCATCTTGTAGTCTGGTCTTTCTTGAATCATCAGTACTAAAGTTACAAATGAAGAATCCAAAGATCTTAGCAGTTTCTTCACAACTTCGTGATCAGTAATGTCTCGAGCTCCGAGTGCTTGTAATTCATTTGATATGTCAGTGAGGCGATCAAAGGTATCTTGGCAGCTTTCATTGTCACGCCTCTTGAAGCGATCGAAGAGATTGAAGAGATTGCGAAGAATATCAACACAAGAGTCAGGCTGGGTTGATACTCCTTCATTTACTTTGCACAGTCTCTCCCAGATAAGTGTTGTAGAGCCCAAAGCACTCACTCTTCCAAACTGGCCTGAGCTCAGATGGCCACAGATGATATTCTTTGCTTGAGAATCAAGTTGCTTGAATTTCTTCACATCAGCAGCAGAGACACTAGCAGAGATGATGGGGACGCCATGTTCCACAATATACGAGAGATCATTATCAATAGCTTGTAGATGCATTTGCATCTTGTTCTTCTAGAAGGGAAAGTTCTTTCCTTCGAAAGTAGGACATGTTGCAGTCACCTTAAACATGCCTGCAGTCGACATAACTAAAACTCTAGGTGGTTAAACCAAAATCACACAGAACAAGGGAGTACCTTGCTCTGATACCAATTGAAAGTGCGTTATATCGACTAGAGGAGGGGTGAATAGGAGATTTTTAGAATTTCATGACTGAGGAAATTCCTTTTGAGGAAATTCCTCACTGATGACTAACTTACAGTGGAAGTAGTACAGGATCAGAAATGCAAAGTTTCACAACAACAGTTTTCCAGTGTGAGGAATGTGAAAACAGATTGCACAGTGAGCAGGCACGCAGAAAATAGATGAGGATTAACTAGTGTGAAGAATTTGGGTTTGAGGAATTTCGAAGAAAGTCTTCAGCAAATTCTTCAAACAGTAACAGTGAAAGTCATCAACACATAATCTGAGGAAAGTAAGGAGTTGAGGAATTAGAACCCGTTTCACAACGAAGACAGTAGTTGATGACCCAGTTCCAACTGCTGTGACAGTTGTACATCTGGTTTGGAGCGGCTTGGTATTGAAACCAAAGGACACACAGTCCCAGAACACACAGTCCCTACCGTGTTCTCCTTGGGCTAAGAACACACAGTCCTCTCCCATCACTCGTGGTAAGTCTTCAGGGCAGACTTCCAAACCCTCACAAACTTGGTCACCCGGCGATCCACAATTGACTGCTGGAAAGCTCTAGACCATGATGCCTAACCGTCTGGAGGATGCACAATCCTCAAAGGTAAAAGGCTTCAGTCCCAGACAGGAACAACTTCTTCAGTGATGCTCAATCACTTGGTTCTAGGTTTGTGGTTTTGGTGTATGGGGTATTTCCTCAGTGATGAATTACTCTCAAAGACTCTGAGGAATTGGGTTGCTCTTATGACAAGTGTCAGTTTCTAACGGAGCAGCCAACTGGCTAATGGTTGTGGGCGGCGGCTATTTATAGCCTGGGAGCATCCCGACATGATTTGACACTAATGCCCATAAATAATATGACCGTTGGTGTGGATAAGACCAATGATGTGGCGTGTCTATCGAAACGGTCGGAACCCTCAACTCTGAGAGTCCTCATGTCACTCGTTTTCCTCACTTGAGGCTTTTGGTAGGATTAGGCTTGGGTTGAGCATCATGAGGAAATTCATTCCAAAGTCTAACTTTGACCCCCTTTAACAGTACGGTGTTCCTATTACTCAAGTGTGAAGAAAATAAAACATAAATAGTAAATCTTTATGCTTCAAAGTCTTCAAAATGATTTTGTTCAGGACACACCGAATTCCTCCATTTCAATTTCTTCATGAGGAATATCAATTTCATCGCAGATTCTTCGCGATTCAATTCTTCAGCTTCAGACCAATTTCTTCAACCGAAGATATACATTTTTAGGGGTCGATATTCATCAAATATTTCAAACTCCTTAGTGACTTATAGATCCCGTGTACACTCATAAACACATTAGATACTTAACCTATAAGTCTTCAAACCACCATAATCACTAAGGGGCACTAGATGCACTTACACAAACCAAATCCAAGGACACCAAAAAGCCTAAGCTTGGGGATGCCCCGGGAAGGCATCCCCTCTTTTGTCTTCAATCCATCGTTAACATTACTTGGAGCTATATTTTTATTCACCACATGATATGTGTTTTGCTTGGAGCGTCTTGTATCTTAGGAGTCTTTTCTTTTTGTTGTGTCATAATCATCCTTGCTGCACACTTTTTGAGAGAGAGAGACATGCACTCATCATGATTTTGCTAGAATGCTCATAGTGCTTCACTTATATCTTTTGAGCTAGACACTTTTGCTCTATGGGCTTCACTTATATCTTTTAGAGCACGGCGGTGCGTGATTTGTTAGTTGGCTTATGCTATGAAAGTAGTCCCAAATATGATAGGTACCCAAAGATGATGCAAAAACCTCCATCTTCATGTGCATTGAATAGAAAGAGAAGTTTTGATTTCTCTCAAATAGTTTTGAGACGTGGATTTGGTAATATTAAGAGCTATGTTAGTAGGGTGTTGTGAATCTAGAAATACTTGTGTTGAAGTTAGTGATTCCCGTAGCATGCACGTATGGTGAACCGCTATGTTAGGAAGTCAGAGCATAATTGATGTATTGATTGTCATCCTTTGTGTTGAGGTCGGGATCGCGCGATGGTTAACACCTACCAACCCTTCCCCTAGGAGTATGCGTTTAGCACTTTGTTTTGATTACTAATAAAAACTTTCGCAACAAGTATGCGAGTTCTTCATGACTACTGTGAGTCCATGGTATCGATGCACTTTCACCTTCCACCATTGCTAGCTTCTCTAGTGCCGTGCAATTCTCGCTGGTGCACAAACCCACCAAATTCCTTCCTCAAAACAGCCACCATACCTAACTACTATGGAATATTCATAGCCATTCCGAGATATATTGCCATGCAACTCCCACCGTTCCGTCTCATGACTTGTGCCGTCACTCTCATATTGCCATTGCATGATCGTAAGATAGCTAGCGAGATGTTTCAACGTCATACGCCATGCTAGATCGTTGCACATCCAGGTACACTGCCGGGGGCATTTCCTATGGAGTCATCATCATTGTGATCTTTGAGCTGTGAGTAAATAAAAGTGTGATGATCATCATTATTAGAGCATTGTCACATGTGAGTAAATAAATAAAAGACGCCAAAGAGCCCAAAAACAAAAACAAAAAAAGGAGAAAAGAAAAGAAAAGAAAAAAGAGGCCTAAGAGCCCAAATGAAAAAAGAGAGAAAAAGAGAGAAGGGACAATGTACTATCTTTTTCCACACTTGTGCTTCATCATAGCACCATGTTCTTCAGGATTGAGAGCTTCTTGCTTTGTCACTACCATATGCTAGTGGGAATCTTCATTATATAACTTGGCTTGTATATTCCAGTGATGGGCTTCCTCAAAATTTCCCTAGGTCTTCGTGAGCAAGCAAGTTGGATGCACACCCACTAGTTTTCCTTTTGAGCTTTCACATACTTATAGCTCTAGTGCATCTCTTGTACGGCAATCCCTACTCATTCACATTGATATCTATTAATGGGCATCTCCATAGACTATTGATACGTCGAGTCAATGTGACCATCTCCTCCTTTTTGTCTCACAACCACCACCACACTCTATTCCACCTATAGTGCTATATCCATGGCTCGCGCTCATGTATTACGTGATAGTTATAAAAAGTTTGAGAAAGTAAGAGTGCGAAAACAATTACTTGGCCAATACCGGGGTTGTGCATGATTTACATTAGTTGTGTGAGGATGATGGAGCATAGCCAAACCATATGATTTTGTAGGGATAACTTTCCTTGGCCTTGTTATTTTGAAAGTTCATGATTACCTTGCTAGTTTGCTTCAAATATTATTGTTTTCATGTCAATAGCAAACTATTGTTTTGAATCTTATGGATCTGAACATTCATGTCACGTGAAAGAAGTTGCAAAGGACAACCACGCTAGGTAGCATTCCACATCAAAAATTCATTCTTTATCACTTCCCTACTCGAGGACGAGAAGGAGTTAAGCTTGGCGATGCTTGATACGTCTCCAACGGATCTATATTTTTTGATGGTTTCATGTTATTTTCTTGTCAAACTTTGGATGTTTTGCATGCCTTTTATATATTTTTTGGGACTAACTTATTAACTCAGTGCCAAGTACCAGTTCTTGTTTTTCCATGTTTTGACCCCTTTTAGAGGAGATTTTGAAACGGAGTCCAAACGGAAGAAAATCCCCGAAAAGATTTTTTTCATAACGGAAGAAGATCGGGAAGCTTGAGAGCCAAGGCAGGGGAGACTCAGGGGCCCCACAAGCCCCCACCCCGCAGCCAGGGGGAGGCCACGGCCCACAGTCTTGTGGGCCCCCTAGACGCCCTCTGACCTAGGGGCTGTGCCTATATATTCCCTAAAAACCCCAAAAAAATCAGGACATCATCGAAATCACTTTTCCGCCGCTGCAAGCTTCTGTCTCCGCAAGATCCCATCTAGGGCACGTTCTGGTTCCCTGCCGGAGGGGGACTCGGATACGGAAGGCTTCTTCATTAACACCATGACCTCTCCGATGATGTGTTAGTAGTTCACCATAGACCTACGGGTCCATAGCTAGTAACTAGATGGCTTCTTCTCTCTCTTGTATCTTCAATACAAAGTTCTCCATGATCTTCATGGAGATCTATCCGATGTAATCTTCTTTTGCGGTGTGTTTGTCGAGATCCGATGAATTGTGGATTTATGATCAGATTATCTATGAATCTTATTTGAGTTTCTTCTGATCTCTCTTATGCATGATTTCATATCCTTGTAATTCTCTTCGAGTTGTGGGTTTTGTCTAGCCAACTAGATCTATGATTCTTGCAATGGGAGAAGTGCTTGGTTTTGGGTTCATACCGTGCGGTGACCTCACCCAGTGATAGAAGGGGTAGCGAGGCACGCATCGTGTTGTTGCCATCAAGGGTAAAAAGATGGGGTTTTCATCATTGGTTTGAGATTAACCCTCTACATCATGTCATCTTGCTTAAGGCGTTACACTGTTCGTCATGAACTCAATACACTAGATGCATGCTGGATAGCGGTCGATGTGTGTCGTAATAGTAGTAGATGCAGAAACTATCGGTCTACTTGTCTCGGACGTGATGCCTATATGTATGATCATTGCCTTAGATATCGTCATGACTTTGCGCGGTTCTATGAATTGCTCGATAGTAATTTGTTCACCCACCGTGATATTTGCTATTTTGAGAGAAGCCTCTAGCGAACACTATGGCCCCCGGGTCTACTCCACACCATATTTTCGGCCTTACACTTTTTACTTCGTTGCACTTCTCTCCTTCAGATCTCACTTTTGCAAACAATCTTGAAGGGATTGACAACCCCTTTGAAGTGTTGGGTACAAGCTTGTTTGTGTTTGCGCAGGTACTCTGGACTTGATGAGACCCTCCTTCTGGATCGATACCTTGGTTCTCAAACTGAGGGAAATACTTACTGCTCCTGTGCTGCATCACCCTTTCCTCTTCAAGGGAAAAACCAACGCAAGCCCAATCTCCGTCGACGTGTCAATTTCTGGCACTGTTGTTTGAGAAGTAGCACGACGCTGCAGGGATAATATCGGGTACCGACGGTGACACCTTGCAAAGTACTCCTGATGATATCTGTGTAGTACAACTAGTAGGTCGTGGTTATCGAGGGTGATTCCTCTTTCACCATTCCCGATGATGCCTTTGGTGTGCAACCCCTCAAGTGTGGGACCCTCGAGGGTGATTCCTCTAGGTCCAGCTTGACGGTTACATCGCTCGAGATCCAACGAGGGTGATGCCTTGGACCCCCCTGATGTTACAACCACACAGTTACTTGACCATGTTACTGGGGTCTTTGATGAATAAATGTTAGGCAGGTGGATTCCCGCGTGTTTGTCTCGTTGGCTTAATTAAAATGATAATGGATTTGGGTATTTTATCTGGGTTGGTCGGAAGGCCTTATTACGCACTAACCGTCTGCGTGGGAAGAATTATGGGTACTCGACGTCGCGGTATTAGCCGAAGCTCTTCAGACGTCAGCGATGGAGCGGCGCGCGCCTGAGTGGTCTCGAGATGCATCTCTCTTGTCTTAAGGGGTGCTAGGACTGACATCGGCCGCCCACACACCATGCAGGAGCGCGGAGGGCAAGTGGGCCAACGAACCCTTTGTGCTTAGGAGTTAGACCGGCGGGCTGGCCTCTCTGTTGAGCTTAGGTGGGGCTGCGACGTGTCGATATTCTGAGGCCGGGCAGGACCCAGAAAAGTGTGTCCGGCCAGAGTGTTATCGAGCGCGTCGGGGAATATGTTGTGCACCCCTGCAGGGAAGAACTTATCTATTAGAATAGCCATGTCCATGGTTATAGAATGACTTGGAGTTGTGCCCTCATCTTATACAACTACAATTGTTACTTAACTATAATTAGTTGCCTCGGGATTGCTTCCTTGCAGGGAGTCGAGGGAGGACCTCTGGGCGTGACCTCATATTAATATTGATGCAACAATATGACTATTAATTGTGTTACCTTGCTCTACTCTCGTCTATTGCTGCAAGACCCCTGAAGATGCTAGTCTTCGATAACACTAGGCCTTCTCTCTATTCTCGCATTGCTGCAGTCGGTCCACATATAAACCCCCCCTTCTTTGATACTGATGCATACTTAGTATAGTTCTGATGTAAGTCTTGCGAGTACTTTGGATGAGTACTCACCGTTGCTTTGCTCTCCTTTGTCCCCTTGATCCGTTGCTGCGACTAGATGATGGATCCCAGGAGATGGAGTTTCCTACCGATGCGTGCCACCCCGATGGTGATTTCTTAGTGGAGGCCGCTAAAGACCAGGAGTAGTTAGGAGGTTCCCAGGCAGGAGGCCTCCCCTCGTTTGATCGTGTTTCTTTTGTGCTAGCCTTCTCTAAGGCACCTCATGTTTAATGTGTGTACTCAAATATTTGTTGCTTCCGCTAACTCGTGTGTTTATCGAGCTTCTGTATTCTAGTCCTCGAGGCCCATGACTTGTATTATGAAGCTTGTATGTTTTATTTGTGTCTAGAGTTGTGTTGTGATATCTTCCCGTGAGTCCTTGAATTTATCGTACGTGTTTGCGTGTATGATTAGCGTACGATTTAATCGAGGGCGTCACAAAGGAGTAGAGAGAGCCTACGCTTGGGGATGCCCAAGGAACACCCAGTATTATTCTATGGAAGACTCAAGCGTCTAAGCTTGGGGATACAGCGTATTGCATCCCCTCTTTCATCTCAAACCATCGGTACATCACTTGGAGCTGCATTTTTATTCATAACATGATATGTGTTTTGCTTGGAGCGTTGTTTGCTTTTGTTTGCTTTTACTTTTACTTTGTCACAATCATCATTTTCTAGACACACCTATTAGATAGAGACTCACCTTCATTATGATTTGCTAGAATACTCTTTGTGCTTCACTTATATCTTTTGAGCTTGGCAGTTGCTCTAGTACTTCACTTATATCTTTTCGAGCACGGTGGCATGTAGATTTTATAGAAATAATTTGCTCTCGTTCTTTACTTACATTTGTTTGAGATCTGAATAAAATAGTGACAGTAATTTGCATGGGTCATAAGATTAGTCCAAAAATAATAGGCATTCAATGAATGATAATCAAAACCATCATGTAGCACACACAGAGAAATTGTGTGTTAAAGACATTGATATGGTAATATGAAAAAGGTTTAAGTCCATAATTGTTGATTCATATAGGTGTCAGGATTAAAGGGGTGTTAACTTTTTGTTCATCTAAATATTAAAGAGGCATGGTGATGATGTGTGAGCATTCTTATTCCTTATTAAAATAGTAGTGTTGTCTCGAGTCTGGGGCGAGTGGTGGTTAACTCCTACCAACCCCCTCCCTCGGGGCATGCGAGTAGTGCTTTGATGTGTGATAAAACTAAAAAAACGCAATAAGTATGTGAGAACTTTATAACTAATATGACACCTTGGACATACACATCTTTACCTTCTCATATTTGCTAGCCTCTTTGGTACTGTGCTTAGCCGATTTGCACCTCGAGGATTGGGGCAACTTTCACTTGTGCATCCACATCCCGTGGCATGATACGCTCTGTTGCACATAAGCCTCATTATATCTTCCTCAAAACAACCACCATACCTACCTATTATCAATTATGGAATTTCCATAGCCATTCCGAGATATATTGCCATGCAAATTCCGTCGTCACTTCACATGACTAGTTCGTTCATCGTCATATTGCTTTGCATGATCACATAGAGCAAACATAGTATTTGTGGAAAAACCAACTTCCATCATGTTTTGATACATGTCATGCTAGATCATTGCACATCCTGGTACACTGCCAGAAGCATTCTTAGAGAGTCATATCTTCCTATCAGTTCTCCATATTGAGTTGTAAGTAAATAAAAGTGTGATGATCATCCTTGTTAGAGCATTGTCCCAGTGAGGAAAGGATGATGGAGACTATGATTCCCCCACAAGTCGTGATGAGACTCCGTACAAAAAATAAATAAAATGGGTGAGGCAAAACAAGACCACTATAAAAAAATATGGGGGAGGTAAAAAGAAAGAAAAAACAGAAAAGCCCACCATATAAAAAAATGAGAGAAAAAGAGAGAAGGGACAATGCTACTATCCTTTACCACACTTGTGCCTCAAAGTGACACCATGATCTTCATAGCGAGAGTCTCCTATGTTGTCACCTCCATAGGCTAGTGGTAATTATATTATCATAATAAACTTGGCTTATATATTCCAATGACGGGCTTCGTCAAACGCCCTAGGTCTTCATGAGCAAGCAAGTTGGAGGCACACCCCACTTAGGTTCAGTTGAGCTTTCATACACCTGTAGCTATAGTGCGTCATTCGCATGGCAATCCCTACTCCTTACATTGACATCTATCGATGGGCATCTCCATAGCTCGTTGGTATGCCTAGTTGATGTGAGATTATCTTCTCAACTTTTTACCCCTTTGATATCTACCACCATATTCTATTCCACCTATTTGTTATGTCCAATGGTTCACGCTCATGTATTGCATGAAGAATAAGAAGTTGATGCATATTGAAGAATTACAATCCAATTGTGTGACTTGAACACCGTGGTGCTTAACATTTGTATCGCTCTAGTGAAGACGGAGTCATGCCTTGCTAATACAATAAAGATGAATAGGGGGTAAACATTCTTTTAGGATCATAGACTTTGAAAATCAATAATTGTGTTGCTTATACTTAATAAATATTATTATCTTTCTGTTTGTTAATTCATCATTTCTCAATGATCATAAATACAAGAGATTACATTATGGATAGCATGTCACATCAAAAACTCTGTTTTTATCATCTACCTACTCGAGAACGAGTAGGAATTAAGCTTGGGGACGCTCATACGTCTCCAACGTATCTATAATTTTTGATTGTTCCATGGTGATATATTATCATTCTAGGATACTTTTTGGGCATTTGTATACCAATTTATAATATTTTTGAGCACTAACCTATTGACCCAATGCCCAGTGCGAGTTCCTGTTTTCTGCGTGTTTTTTTGCTTTGCAGGTTTACACTACCAAACGAAGTCCAAATGCCACAAAACTTCAATACAATTTTTTTCTAGACAATATGAAGACCTGCAAGCATTGAAAGTGGACGAGAGGCCGGAAGAGGGAGGCACAAGCCAACAGGGCATGGCCCAGGGCACGGGCGCGCCGTCATGGCTTGTGCCCCCCTGGATGCCTCTCGGCGTCCCACTTTGGCCTATAAATTCACAAATATTTTGAAAACCCTAAGAGCGCTCCGGAAACAATTTTTCCGCCGCCGCAAGTGTGTGTTCCGACGGGAGGCCATCTAAACCTCCGTCCAGGTGATCTTCCAGAGGGGATATCAATCATGGAGGGCCTCTACATCAACCTTGCTACCCTCACCATGATGTGTTAGTAGTTCAAACCTACGGGTCCGTAGGCAGAGATGGCAATTTCTCTCTCTCTCTCTTATGATCTTCAATACCATGTTCATCGCATCTTCGTTTTGATGTATCCGATGTAATCACTATGTATGGTGTGTTTGTTGGGATCCGATGAATTGTGGGTTTATGTTCAGATTATTCATTAAAAGTATTCGAGTCACCTCTGATTAGTATGATTCTTAATTGCATGATTATCATAGCTTTGTAATGCTCTTCGATCTATTGAGATAGTTTGGCCAACTACACTAATATTTCTTCTATGGGAGTGGTGCGTTGTAGTAGGTTCAACCTAGCAAATTTCTATATCCAAGTGAGAGAAGGGGACAAGATGCGTCTTTGTGTTGCTTCTATTAAGGATAAAACGATGGGGTTTATTCATATTAACTGAGTTTACTTTTTCTACATCATGTCATTGTTCTCCAAGCATTACTCTTTTTTTACTTAATACGTAGGGAGGCAAGCATAGAAGCGCTCTTGAAGTGGAGTAAGAGTAATAGGTGCAGGCACGAGTCGGTCTATTTTATTATGGACGTGATGCCCATATACACATGATCATTGCCGTGAAAATCACATAATTATTCGCTGTTCTATCAATTGCCCAAAAGTAATTTGTTTACCCACCATATGCCTTTGCCATGAGAGATACCACTAGAGAACACTACGACCCCGCGTCTATTCACTTATATATATGTACAAACGCTACTACTACCTTGCTTCAATTATTTTTGTTTTATTTTATTTTGCAATTTACAATTATCGACAATTATCTACACACCTCGTTTGCTTGCAAATAACGAGATCAAGGGGATTGACAACCCTCTTGCCTGTGTTGGGTGCAAGTTGTTTGTTTCTTTGTGTGCAGTCGCCGAAGATGCTTGAGGATTGGTATTCCTGTTGGTTCGACAAACCTTGGTTTCATAACTGAGGGAAATACTTACTCGCATTGTGCTGCAATAACCCGTTCCTCTTCACGGAAAACCCAACGCAGATCACAGTCATCAAGAAGGCTCACAACATTATCACTGACAATGGTACCAATTTGTCCAAGGGAGACATGAAACAGTTTTGTCAACAGGAGCATATCCGGCTTGACGTGTGAGCAGTAGCGCACCCACAGTCCAACGGGCAAGCCAAAAGAGCTAATCAAGAATTTTTGAGCGGGATTAAGCCCCGACTCATGGTTCCGGTGCAGTGTACCCCAGGTTGTTAGGCCGAGGAACTCCCCGCGGTGCATTGGTGTATCAGGACAACTCCAAACAGATCCACTGGTTACACCCCCTTTTTTCCGGTTTATGGAGCCGAGGCGGTTCTACCAAGTGATATACGGCATGACTCTACTCGAGTTGCCGCTTATGTTGAAGTAGACAACAAAGAGGCACGTCAAGATTCCTTCGACGCCTTGGAGGAAGAGTGTGACTTGGCAGCGGCAAGATCAGTTATATATCAGCAAGACCTACATCACTATCATAGTCGTAGAGTCAAGAGCCGGACCTTTCAGGAGGGCGACTTAGTGCTTCGATTAATTCAAGATCACACAAGCATACACAAGCTTTCACCACCCTAGGAGGGTCCTGTCGTCATCAGCAAAAGCCTCAACAATGGCTCATATTACGTGATAGACCTTCGACCAAATAAATACACCACTGAAGAGGAGACAACCCGTCCGTGGAACATCGCTCACCTTCGGTCTTATTATACTTAGAGCCATTGGCTCCTCACTTATGTACCTTCCCCAACTTTTTTACATACCTTTATATGTTTTAAATACAATAAAGCCGGCACCCCCGAAACTCGGGGTCTCTGTCGTTTCAGCCTATACAATGAGCTTGAGTCTTTATTATCAACCTAAGTCGCCTAAGAGGACGAACCCCCAGGATGCGACCGTTCAAATATGGGTGCCATAAAACCAAAGAGGACCAGTGGCCATGATGCATGGTTCAAACATAGGTGCCAATTGTGATAAGTGGAATCAAGCCGGCTTTATCTGAACCCTAGATGTTTTGCAGTGGAAGCATTGTCTCCTCTAATCCTAGGCTGAGCTTTTCCGTGATAATGGGGTCACTTGGGGGCTTGCAACTCACTGAGTTTAGCTTTCTCACCCTCTTGGCCCGACGAATAATTAACACCATACAATGGTTAAACCTGACTGTATGCTTGTGCGACTCCCATTAAATGACCCCGTGTACTCTTGACAAGTCAATCCCTTGTGGACCTTGAGCTTGTCAAGGTTAAAACATGGAGCTGCATTGCATGAGAGCTGGCCTACGGAAAAAGGATAAACCATGGATTAACATACCCGCTTCACTGAAGCAAGACTTGAGCCTGATCAGCGAGTCTCCTCGCCGAGTCTCATTGAGATGGCTTATCATATTTCCTATTCTTATAGGTTATTACACCCGCCCAATTAGGGGTAAGACTCGAGCCTTGCAAGCCAGTCTCCCTGTCGAGTCTCACTGAGCTGGCTTATTCAAGATGACACATTGCCGCCATATGATTTTTTTCTTAAGTTTTTCAAGGACGATGCTTGTTTATTGTCAGCTCATACAGGGTGTGACGCCCTCGATTTAATCGTATACTAATCATACACGCAAATGCGTACGATCAAACTCAAGGACTCACTTGAAGATATCACAACACAACTCTAGACACAAATAAAACATACAAGCTTCATATTACAAGCCAGGGGCCTCGAGGGCTAGAATACAGAAGGTCGATAAACACACGAGTCAGCGGAAGCAACAATATCCGAGTACAGACAATAAACATGGGGTGCCTTAAAGAAGGCTAGCAGAAAAGATACACGACCGAACGAGGCGAGGCTTCCTGCCTGGGAGCCTCCTAACTACCCCTGGTCTTTAGCGGCCTCCACGAAGTAGTAGGCACCGTCGGGGTGGTAGGCGTCGGCACGAAACTCCATCTCCTGGGCTCCATCATCTGGTCGTAACACCGGATCCAGGGGCAAAGGGGGAGCAAAGCAACAGTGAGTACTCATCCAAAGTACTCGCAAGACTTATATAAGAACTATACTAAGTATGCATCCGTATGAAAAGAGGGGGTTTAAATGTGGACTGACTGCACTAATGTGAGAAAAGAGAGAGAAAGGCCTAGTCCTATCGAAGACTAGCATCTGGAGGGGTCTTGCAACAATAGACGAGAATAGAACTGGAAACACAGTTAATAGTCATATTGTTGTAGCAATATTAATATGCGGTCAAGCCCAGAGATCCTCCCTCGACAACCTGCGAGGAAGCAATCCCGGAGGAACTAATTCCAGTTAAGTAACAATTCTAGTTGTATAAGATCGGGGCACAACTCCAAGTCATCCTGTAACCGTGGACACGTCTATCTGAATAGTTCATCTCTTCCCTGCAGGGGTGCACAACATATTCCCCATCACGATCGATAACACTCTAGCCGGACACAATTTTCTCGGTCATGCTCGGCCTCGGAATATCGACACGTCGCAGCCCCACCTAAGCTCAATAGAGAGGCCAGCCCGCCGGTCTAACTCCTAAGCACAAAGGTGTCGTGGGCCCACTTGTCCTCTACGCTCCTACATGATGCAAGGGCGGCCGATGTCAGTCCTAGCACCCCTTAATACAAGCCGATGCATCTCTGGACCACTCGGGCGCGCACCGCTCCATTGCTGACGTCTGAAGAGCTTCGGCTGATATCACGACGTCGAGTACCCATAATTCTTCCCACGCAGACGGTTAGTGCGTAATAAGGCCTTCCGACCAACCCAGATCAAATACCCAAATCCATTATTATTTTAATTAAGTCAAAGACACAACCACGCGAGAATCTACCCACCTAACATCTATACATCAATGATCCCAACAACATGGTCATGCAGGTGTGTGGTTTTAACATCAGGGGGGTCCGAGGCATCACCCTCGTTGGATCCCGAATGATGTAACCGTCAAGGTGGACTTAGAGGAATGACCCTCGAGGGGCCCACACTAGAGGGGTTGCATGACAGAGTCGTTGTCGGGAGTGGTGAAGGAGGAATCACCCTCGATAACCATGACCGACTAGCTACACTGCATAGGTATCATCACGAGTACTTCGCGAGGTGTCACCCTCGGTACCCGATAGTAGCTCTGAAGCGTCGTACAACTAAGGGGGGTGTAAGTGTTGTGTCGTTTCTGGCTCGTCGATCAGTGATCGAGGCTTGACAATAAAGCGGGGCAACTGGACTAAGGGGTCAGAGGGGATGACTGCTCCACCTATACTAAACAGTTCTAAAGTGCGGTACTTAAAGTAGCAATTCATCAAAATTAGGCTATGCATCAGATAAAGGAGCTAACTACAACAATAGCAAAATTCTAATGCAAGCATGAGGGAGAAATAATAGGCGATATAGGAATGATCTAGGGGGTTTCCTTGCCTTGTTGCTCTGTGGCAAAGGGCTGGTCGACATAGGCGTAGTCGTACCCGGCAGCAGCGTCAGCGTCGGGGTCTACTAGAGAGAAGAGGGGGAAGAAACAATAAATAACCGCAACAGGTGCAACACGATGCAAGACATGGTAACACGCCGGTCTAGGCATAAGCTAACGCAGTAACATAAGTCACAGACGGATCGGGAAAATATCGGATGATATATCTCGGGTCCGTGGCTTCTACCGGTGAGATGAAAACGGTGGAAAAGTTCCACGTTTGCTATGCTAGGGACGCGTGACTCACGAACGGATAACGTATCCGGGTTCGTCGCGTTCTATTGATGAATTTTCATGTTCAAAGTATTTTCAACTCAGCTAAGGATTACTTTATATTAATTTTTAAAGTCTTATTAGTTATTTAGAAATTAACAGATTAGATTATATTAGATAATTAAATATGACATCATGGTGATGTTAGCATGACATCATGAGTCAACAGAGGTTGACTCGTCAAGATGACCAATGGGTCCCAAGCGTCATAGGAAAAATTATTATCAGGGTTGAATAATTATTTAATCAAATTAATTAGTGAGGGGGGACCAAGCAGTCAGTTTAGGCTATTTAATTTATCTTAGCAACAAATTTAACTAACTGTTTTAAGTAATTTATTTACCTAGTCTTACGCATTGTAATTGACTAAAAACTTATTATTCATTTTTATTATTATTACTAAATATCCAAAACAGTAATTCGTGTTTAACTAATTAATTAATCCAAACAATTAATTTATTAATATTAACTATTAATAAAACTATTTTTAATTTTATTTCTGCAGGTTTTACGAGGGACCCCACTTGTCATTTGGTGGGATTTGCGGGCCCAAGTGTCATTGGGACAGCGAGACCTACCTACACTAAACGCACACACAAACCGTACACACGCAGTTTTTCTCATCAACACCTTTTTTACATACATGTCTATATACATTTATTAATTGCATACATCTACACAACATACTCATATACACATATTCACATGCATTTACACCTACATATATATCCATACATGCATCTGAACCGGTTTTTATTTTGCCAACAAAAACCATGGGTATTCACTTAGCACGCAGGTGCAAAGCAGCAAGCAGACGCGACTGGAGGGGCTCGGGGCGAGCGCGGCCATGGCCGGGGTGGCCGTAGTGCGACCGGAGAGGGGGAGGGGAAGAGCCCCGAGGGCTCACCGCGCCCGTAGAGGATGCAGAGGCTCGGTGTGGAGGTGGCCAGCGGTGGAGGCAACCAGAGGGGACGGTGGAGATAGGGCAGGCTGATGGGGGGCGCAGGCCGACCGACGAGGTGGTGCGGCGGTGGTGCAGGTGGTAGTGGTGGTGTGGATCCGATGAGGTCGGTGTAGGGAGCTAGGGAGGAGATGGCCGACGGGGAGCTGCACGGAGGAGGACGGCCGGAGTGGATCCGGCGCCGGCCCGTGTCATGGTGGCTCGAGGAAGCTCGGGCGACGGGGAGGCGAGCTCGCTCTCCCCTGATCCGATCTGCATCGGGGAGAGGAAGGGGAGGCACGAGGGAGGCTCGCGCGAGCGAGGGTGGAGTGGTGGCTGGCGAGGGAGAGCGAGCTGGCGAGGTGCGGGCGCAAGGGGAGTGGCAACGTGGGGAAGGAGGGAGCCAGCAGGCTGACGAGGGGACGGGGCTAGCGATGGGGTGGGGTGCTGGGAGCCTGCGATGGGGTGGAGCGCTGGCTGGCTTACTCGGGGTAGCGAGGGAACCAAGGGGCTCGGTGCGAGGGGGCTCGTGAGGGAGCATGGGAACGAGGGAGGGAGGTGACGAGGGGAACGAGCCCCTCGTGACGTTCCCTGCCGGCGGGGTGGAGGGATGGAGTGGGAAGGGGCGATGTCTATGGTTAGTGGGGGGAGGGGTTGGCCCGGCCTGCTAAGCCGATTGGCCGAGTTGGGCCATTTTTCATTATTATTATCTTTTTTCTTTTTTAAAACCTTTTTGAATAGAATATTATGTTTTAAAGATTAGTAATAAATTACCATTACAAAAATAAGTGAACATGCCCAATATTTGCATTGCAATATTTGGTATAACCACAATTAAAGTTGGAGACCTTTTGAAAACAATAGAAAATATTATAGTCCCAAATGGCACTTAAAAATTGTTCTAGCATCGGTTAAATTGTTTTAGGGGCACCTAAACATTTGCAATATTTGAAACATATGCATGATTTTTTTATTTACCAGTTTGCAAAACTTTTAATTTCACTATTCAAATGATTTTGAATTGCAAGGAATTTGAATCAGGGTTGATTCCAACAGTGATCATAATTGGATTAGTTTAATCCTTAGATTATTGTAGCACCAAATTCAGAGTGTCACAATTCTCCCCTACTAACAAGAATTTTCGTCCCGAGAATTAAGAGGTAGAAGGAAAGAGCTCGGGGTATTCATCACGAAGATGATCGTCGCGTTCCCAAATGGCTTCATCTTCAGAATGATTCGACCACTTCACCTCAAGGAACTTGGTGAATTGGTGACGAGCCTTACGTTCAGCCTGGTCGAGAATGCGGACCAGATGTTCTTTATAAGAGAGGTCTTGTTGTAGTTGAACCATATCATTATCCAGTCCTCGAATAGGATCCTTGAAGCAGCGGAGGAGCTGAGACACATGGAAGACATCGTGAACCTATGAAAGGTTCGCCGGTAGTTCCAACTGATAAGCTACCCTTCCATGCCTTTCGAGAATAGTGAAAGGACCAATATAGCGAGGAGATAACTTGCCCTTGATCCCAAAACAGTGTGCACCTCTCATTGGTGCGACACGAAGATAAGCCTTTTCACCAGATTGATAGACCTTATCTTGATGATGACGGCCAAACTGACTTTTCGGATGAGACTAAGCAACCTTCAGATTGTCATGAATAATGCGGACTTGATCTTCAGCATGCTGGATAACATACGGACCGGAGAGTGATCGGGCCTTTGAACGGTGGCTCGAGAATTTCATACGAAGCCAAGTGTAAAGGATACTTTGGAGCTAAAGATGTACAGGAGAGTCAGATTTCGATCTTTTGGAACTTTGGGTTATGGGTCCACCATGTGGGCCAAGAGTGGGAAGAGCAGTGACAACTTATACGGTCTTGATAACAAGACATGTCACGGGATAGCCTGTCAGTTATGTTGGCAACAACATCGGTACCAAGGGCAGGGGACGAATAGAACCCTTTTTCCACCTTGTTGAAACGAGGCGGCCCAATAGGCAAGGATCTCGTCCACCAGTGGCTACCAGAATGTTATCCACAATAGTAACAGGGTTTTACTGACAGAGTTGTATACCGAGATTTCTACCTAAGGAGGGAATTAACACTGCTTTGACAAGTTATGCCACAAGAAAGGTCAAACAGACCAATGGGAAAGAAAATGTGTTCACACACACACCAGTATTAGAGTATACCATTCCCGAGGAAAACATAGAGTATGGTATACATGACATGTCGTCAAGTACATAACCATTTTGATAAAAGGGGAAGGAGAATCATGATGTTTACTCATACCGTACGGTTTGGATAATCGGTCAAGAACAGTTTAGCATTGCGCTTCCAATGTTCCTGTTGAAATTTTAAATACCACATCCGTGCTTCGGGGTAGCATCGACATGGTCATCAGATAAAGGTCGGACTTTGGGTATACAAAAAGATTCATCAAGAACAACTTATAAAACTAAGTCATACAATTTCCGCATGGTAGAATGGCTAACCTAACATATGGGAGAATTTATAACAACAGGTCCTTCGGCCCGGTGTGTTGGACATGACAATACCATACCGGTTTACCTAAAGACCAAAGTTATAATATTGGGAAATGGTCCAACCATCATATGTGACCGAGATTCAGATCTGATTGGTGTCAGGATACCTTAGTCTGAGGGTGCTTGAGGAGAAAAAGGGGTCCACCAAAAACAGACAAGATGATAATGCAAGATTCCCAGGATATGAACTACGGAAGCAAGTACTGGATCTTGAGTTGGATTGTAGCACATATGAACACAATGTCAAGACATTCGTGCCCACGTGGAATTCTTACAACACAATGCAACCGAGTTCTGATTTGAGAACCATCATCGAGGATATCAAGGCCCTTGCGTAAGCCTCGATTAGCTCTTATGAAGGAACTTCTTTTCCTTGATCAAATCAGTCAGTGGCTTGGCGTGCTAAGAGAAGTTATAGGAAGTGAAGATAACAAATCTTCAAAACATATAGCACTTCGCACATGCGTGAATGAATTAGGATGATCCTAGAGGAAGCAAAACAAAACTTTCACATATTCACGGCGGAAAATGCACGTGAATATTGGGAAAACATTTTTGTTATCAAACACATTCTGCATGCGCTAGGTACAAAGATAATGCCCTCAACAGCTTCATCGTCGACCCATGAATAAGTTGAGGGTGTGGTCGGTGGGCTCAGCAACAATCCTTCAAGATTTTGACAGGGATGAATTTCCAAAATTATAATATCAAGGAGATAGCATTTGTCAAATCAAATGGTATAATGTCGTATGCTCGAGGGAACAACAACAATTAAACATTGGTCAAAGGTTGCACTCGAAAATACTGAATGAGTAGCACGACCATTGCTAGAATGGTGAGTCGACATCCGACACACCAAGAATGAAACTATCAGCCGTTAACCTCAAGTGATATGGTTGAGAGAAGTATTGGAATCACACATCAGAGTTCACTTGTCGGTATACCGGTTAGAAACAACACGGGGACCAAGAATGAACGGTGAGGCCGAGAAGTATCACTATATCAAGAATTCTTAAGAGGTGCAATGATGCTCACAACACTTTTGACATAATTATGGTAATACTCCAAGGTAGAAGATAACATAAGATGGATAGCGAGGAACACACGGGACAAAACAAAACACGAACAAGTTTGTGAAGGAGGGAAGGCAAGAAGGTTGCCGACGATAACACAAATCATCGAGGGGCAAGGATGGTGTTTCTCATCATGCATTCGGTCAATACTCTGGAAGACCTCACAATGCCGATGATGATCACAACACATTTCTTGAGAAGTTTCATGAAGATGTAATCGTTCCGCGACGACATCGAGTAAAGGAATGGTGAAGCGAAAGGTTGTCGGAACCATAGATAAGACTGCTAGCTTTGAATTGAAATTGCCTTTTCGGACAACCAACATGATGTTGAAAACTCGATGTAAGCTAAACGCACAATTGGATATGTGTTCCAAGGATGAAAGACATAGATAGCATGGTCAAGCTTTAGCATGGCGATGACGATGCAGCCTAACATCTTGGAAAACATGAGCGGGTACCAACCCATAAGCAAAGGAGATTACTACCAGTTGTTGAATCGCAATGCATACTCGATTCAGTTATCCGTATCCTTGAGTGTCCAATAACTCAAAACACGAGGAAAACAGGAATTAATGAAAACATCATAGTTGATGAGGAGCTCACAAGAAGTTATGTAGTTCCGTGATATCCTCGGGATACGAGGGATAATACTCGGAGGTAGACCAGAATAGAGGTTAGACTAATGTATTGATCTGTGGAAGACAAGCACTTAAACTTGTCTACATATGAGATCAAAGAACAATCATGGTCGGAACCACACGTGCAAAGGACAAGACCACAGATACCAGTTTAAATCATAGAATTAATGATTATTGATACAAGAAGTTTTTATGGTAGGATCAACGTCGTTTCTATGGGCATGAACACAAGTTCAAGGTTGACTCCCACTTCATCAGTGCATCACCTGCCATTTATTCCTCGCCTTTGATGAGGTTGTAGCTGATAACCCACAAGTATAGGGGATCGCAACAGTTTTCGAGGGTAGAGCATTAAACGCAAATTTATTGATTCGACTCAAGGGGAAGCGAAAGAATATTCTCAAGTATTAGAAGCTGAGTTGTCAATTCAACCACACCTGAAAGATTAGTATCTGCAAGCAAAGTATCAGTAGCAAAGTAGTATGATAGCAACGGTGCCAGAAAATGGTCTGTTGAGAGCAGAGTATTCCTGACTTGTTATATCAATGGCGCCAGAAAAGTCTTGCAGCAGGTAACATCAAAGTAACAAGTAACAATAGTAGTGACAGCAGTAGCAAGTAACAACAGTAGTGACAGCAGTAGCAAGTAACAGCAGTAGTGACTGCAGTAGCAAGTAAGAGCAGTAGCGGCAAAGTAACGTAGCAAGGACCAGTAGTAAAAGACTCGTAGGCAGTGGATCGGTGATGGATGATTATGCCGGATGTGATTCATCATGTAACAGCTATAACACGGAGAGATAAGTAACTAGCTCCCGTTCGTCAATCTAATGTAGGCATGTATACCGTATGTAGTCATACGTGCTTAGGGAAAAGAACTTGCATGACGTCTATTGTACATCCCTCCCGTGGCAGCGGGGTCCTAATGGAAACTACGGGATATTAAGGTTCTCCTTTTAATAAAGAACCGGACCAATGCATTAACATTTGGTGAATACATGAACTCCTCATACTATGGTCATCTCCGGGAGTGGTTCCGACTATTGTCACTCCGGGGTTGCCGGGTCATAACACATAGTAGGTGACTACAACTTGCAATATAGGATCTAAAACACACATATATATATTGGCGACACAATAACACGTTCAGATCTCAAATCATGGCACTCGGGCCCTAGTGATAAGCATTAAGCATGGCAAAGTAGTAGCAAGATCAATCTCAGAACATAGTGGATACTAGGGATCAATCCCCGTCAAAACTAACTCGATTACATGATAGATCTCATCCAACTCATCACCGTCCAGCAAGCCTACCATGAGATTACTCACGAACGGTGAAGACATCATGGAATTGGCGATGGAGGAAGGTTGATGATGACGATGGCGACGATTTCCCCTCTCCGGAGCCTAGAACGGACTCTAGATGTGCCCTCCAGATGAAGAACAGGAGGTGGCGGCGCCTCCATATCGTAAACCGCGATGAATCCTTCTCTCTGATTTTTTCTGGGCGAAATGAAATATATAGAGCTGAGATTGGAGGCGGTGGAGCCTCGTGGGCCCCACAAGCCCTCACGGCGCGGCCAGGGGGGTGGCCACGTCCCCTGGGCTTGTGGCCCACTGGCTCACCTCCTCCGGTGGATCTTTGCGTAGGTATTTTTCATTAATTCCAGAAAAATTCTCCATAAATTTTCAGGTCATTCTGAGAACTTTTATTTCTGCACAAAAACAACACCATGGCAATTCTGCTGAAAACAGCGATAGTCCTGGTTAGTTCCATTCAAATCATGCAAATTAGAGTCCAAAACAAGGGAAAAAGAGTTCGGAAAAGTAGATAGGACGGAGACGTATCAGTAGCTTGGAAATATTATCTGGTAAAACACCAGAAGAGCAAGACTCGTGAAAACTCTTCAGGTCATATGGATTTAAGAAGGCGTAGGTTCAACCCATCGGGGAATCTTAGGAACCTATACCACAAACTTCAAGAGTAATCAACACATGTTTGACAACAGAGCATGGCCTACAAAAGCATAGGATACAATTTATCAAAGGGAGAAGACACAATTCACCAATGGCATTATGTACTAGGGGAACAATATATAAAGAATTTTTGAATGTAAAGGATGCCGTGGGATGATAACCCAACTATGGGTATGGTGATCCACAAAGGACCTCATGTGAGTATCGGTACTCAATCAGAGGGAGATATGATGCAATGCATCGGGTTATAGAACATCTGAAAAATATCGATACTTAATTACCAAAGGAATTAGGATTTGCAGGTTGGTGTATCATAACCATATGCTCCGATCAAATACAAGTAAGTTGAATGGACTTAGATGGACAACCAACCAAAGTTGATTTGTCGAGAACTAGCTTTGTCTGGAAGGACGTCTCAGCCGAAAGATAATTTATGAGTATCAACAGGTGATTGTGTGCATTCACCCAAAGGTAGAATTAATAAGATCACGGGAAAATCATAAAGGACTTTAATGAATGCGTCTAGACATATGGATTTAACCATAATGCAAGAAGGTGAAAAGGTCAAGAGCGATAGGCTATTGGGGATTCGTAAAGATCGAGTAGCAATTCAAAGAACTTTGAAACCCACGAAAACTAATGATGGACGAATCCCAGACAAGATAATTCATTGCATCTCGTAAAAACAAGAGTAATTGGAAAAGAAAGTATGAACGACATTTGTACGTAGTCATCCATAAGGGTTGACGAAGGAAGGGAAATTGCAAAAGGGATGAGCCCAAGTTCTCGAGAGAACATCGAAGAATATCTTCAGAGTCTTCTGAGAAATCAAGCCCTCGTCTGGAATTGCGGGGCTCTCCGGGAGGAAGTATTTACGAGAACCTAGAGTTAGAGTTAGTAAAATATTTAACCCGAAGGAGAAGAGAGAGTAGAACCCAGAGTATGGGAAAGGAGTAAAAGATACTAATACCACCCAAATGAGATGTGGGCCCGCAAGCCACAACATCACGGTTAGTAAAGTTTTTAAAACACTAGACTCAACTTCGGCCAAGGAGTTGGAAAGAGGGCTACCTACAGGAAGGCAGCTCCGATACCAACTTGTGATGCCCTCGATTTAATCGTACGCTAATCATACACGCAAATGCGTACAATCAAACTCAAGGACTCACAGGAAGATATCACAACACAACTCTAGACACAAATAAAACATACAAGCTTCATATTACAAGCCATGGGCCTCGAGGGCTAGAATACATAAGCTCAACAGAGAGGCCAGCCCGCCGGTCTAAGTCCAAATTACAAAGTAATCGTGGGCCCACTTGCCCTCTACGCTCCTGCATGATGCAAGGGTGGCTGATGTCAGTCCTAGCACCCCCCTAATACAAGCACGATGCATCTCCGGACCACTCGAGCGCGCGGCGCTCCATTGCTAACGTTTGAAGAGCTTCAGCTGATACTACGACGTCGAGTACCCATAATTCTTCCCACGGAGACGGTTAGTGCGTAATAAGGCCTTCCAACCAACCTAGATCAAATACCCAAATCCATTATCATTTTAATTAAGTCAATGACACAACCACGCGGGAATCTA
The DNA here is from genome assembly GCF_904849725.1 of Hordeum vulgare subsp. vulgare. Taxonomy (NCBI): domain Eukaryota; kingdom Viridiplantae; phylum Streptophyta; class Magnoliopsida; order Poales; family Poaceae; genus Hordeum; species Hordeum vulgare. The sequence continues at coordinate 229,438,612 of NC_058518.1, read as the reverse complement.
CCCGCCTAACATCTATTTATCAATGATCCCAGCAACATGGTCAAGTAGCTGTGTGGTCGTAACAGAAGGGGGGTCCGAGGCATCACCCTTGTTGGATCCCGAACGATGTAACCGTCAAGGTGGACTTAGAGGAATCACCCTCGAGGGGCCCACACTTGAGGGGTTGCATGACAGAGTCGTCGTCGGGAGTGGTGAAGGAGGAATCACCCTCGATAACCACGACCGACTAGCTACACTAAGGAGGTATCATCATGAGTACTTCGCAAGGTGTCAGCCTCGGTACCCGATAGTAGCTTTGTAGCTCGTACAACTAAGGGGATGTAAGTGTTGTGTCGGGTGTGGCTCGTTGATCAGTGATCGAGGCTTGACAATAAAGCGGGGCAACTGGACTAAGGTGTCAAAGGGGATGACTCCTCCACCTATACTAAACAGTTTTAAAGTGTGGTACTGAAAGTAGCAGTTCATCAAAATTAGGCTATGCATCTGATATAGGAGCTAACTACAACAGTAGCAAAATTCTAATGCAAGCATGAGGGAGAAAGAATAGGCGATATAGGAATGATCAAGGGGGGTTTGCTTGCCTTGTTGCTCTACGGCAAAGGTCTGATTGACATAGGCGTAGTCGTACCCGGAGCAGCGTCAGCGCCGGGTTCTACTGGAGAGAAGAGGGGGAAGTAACAATAAATAACAGCAACAGGTGCAACACGATGCAAGACATGGTAACACGCAAGTCTAGGCATGAGCTAACGTAGTAACATCCGTCACAAACGGCGTTTGATCGGGAAAATATCGGTCAAATGAAAATGGTGAAAAAGTCTCTCGCTTCTACCGGTCAAATGAAAATATCCGTCACGCAAGTCTCTGGCTTCTACCGGTCAAATGAAAATGGTGAAAAAGTTCCACGTTTGATATGCTAGGGACGCGCGAGAGACGAACGGATAGCGTATCCGGGTTCGTCTCGTTCTACTGATGAATTTACATGTTCAAAGCATTTTCATCTAAGCTACGGATTATTTTATATTAATTTTTAAAGTATTATTAATTATTTAGGAATTAACAGATTAGACTATATTAGATAATTAAATATGACATCATGGTGATGTCAGCATGCCATCATGAGTCAACACGGGTTGACTCGTTAAGATGACCAGTGGGTCCCATGCGTCATAGGCACAATTATTATCAGGGTTGAATAATTATTTAATCAAATTAATTAGTGAGGGGGTGGGACCCAACTTTCAGTTTAGGCTATTTAATATATCTTAGGAACAAATTTATCTAACAGTTTTAAGTAATTTATTTACCTAATCTTACACATTGCAATTAACTAAAAACTTATTATTTATTATTATAATTACTAAATATCCAAAACAATAATTACTGTTTAACTAATTAATTAATCCAATAAATTATTTTATTAATATTAAATATTTATAAAACTATTTTTCATTTTATTTCTACAGGTTTTACGAGGGGCCCCACCTGTCATTTGGTGGGAGTTGCGGGCCCAACTCTTATTGGGACAACGAGACCTACCTACAGTAAACGCAAACACAAATTGTACACACACAATTTTTCTCATACACACCTTTTTTTACATACATGTCTATATACATTTATACATTACATACATCTACACAACATACTCATATACACATATTCACATGCATTTACCCCTACATATATATCTATACATGCATGTGAACCGGTTTTTATTTTGCCAACAAAAACACTGGGTATTCACTTAGCACGCACGTGTAGAGCAGCAAGCAGACGCGGCTGGAGGGGCTCGGGGGCATCGCGGCCATGGCCGGGGTGGCCGGAGTGCGACCGGAGACGGGAGAGGAAGAGCCCCGATGGCTCACCGCGCCTATAGAGGATGCAGAGGCTCGGTGTGGAGGTGGAAGGCGGTGGAGGCAACCAGAGGGGACGGTGGAGATGGGGCCGGCGGGAACGGTCGAATCCGGCGAGGGGGTGGTCCAGCGATGCTGGCGCCATGGTGGGGTCGAGGGTGGCGGCACCGGTGGAGGAGGAGGTCGGCTGATGAGGGGCGCAGGCCGGTCGACAAGGTGGTGCAGCGGTGGTGCAGGTGGTGGTGGTGGTGTGGATCCGGAGAGGTCGGTGTAGGGATCCAGCGAGGAGACGACCAACGAGGAGCTGCAAGCAGGAGGACGACAGAAGTGGATCCGGCGCCGGCCCATGTCATGGTGGCCGGAAGGAGCTCGTGCAACGGGGAGGCGAGCTCGCTCTCCCCCTATCCGATCTGGATCGGGGGGAGGAAGGAGAGGCACGAGGGAGGCTCGGGCGAGCGAGGGTGGAGCGATGGCTGGCAAGGGAGAGCGAGCTGGCGAGGTGAGGGCACAGGGGGAGTGGTGACGTGGGGAAGGAGGGAGCCAGCTGGCTGACGAGGCGACGGGGCAAGCGATGGGGTGGGGCCCTGGGAGCCAACGATGGGGTGGAGCGCTGCCTGGCTTACTGGGGGTAGCGAGGGGACCAAGGGGCTTGGTGCGAGGGGGCTCGTGGGGGAGCGTGGGAATGAGGGAGGGGAGTGACGAGAGGAACGAGCCCCTCGTGGCGTTCCCTGGCGGCGGGGTGGAGGGATGGAGTGGGAAGGGGCGAGGCCTAGGGTTAGTGGGGGGCTTAAATACCACCTAGTGGAAGTGGGCTGTGGGGGTTGGCCGGCCTGCTGGGCCGATTCGCCTAGTTGGGTCGGTTTTTTTATTATCTTTTTTTGTTTTTAGACCTTTTTAAATAGACTATTATGTTTTAAAGATTAGTAATAAATTACAATTGTAAAAATAAGTGAACATACCCAATATTTGCATTGCAATATTTGCTATAGCCACAATTAAATTTGGAGACCTTTCGAAAACAATAGAAAATATTATAATCCCAAAAGACACTTAAAAATTGTTCTCGCATTGGTTAAATTGTTTTAGGGGCACCAAAACATTTGCAAAGATGTGTTTGCATTTTTAGAAATTCCCAACGAATATTTGAAAACTATGCATGATTTTTTTATTTACCGGTTTGCAAAACATTTAATTTCACTTTTCAAATGATTTCGAATTGCAAGGAATTTCAATCAGGGTTGATTCCAAGAGTGGTCATAATTGGATTAGTTTGATCCTCAGATTATTGTAGAACCAAATTCAGAATGTCACAATTCTCCCCTTCTAACAAAAATTCTCGTCCCAAGAATTAAGAGGTAGAAGGAAAGAGCTCGGGGTATTCATCACGAAGATGATCCTCGCGTTCCCAAATGACTTCATCTTCAAAATGATTCGACCACTGCACCTCAAGGAACTTGGTGACTTTGTGATGAGCCTGACGTTCAGCCTAGTCGAGAATGCGGACCAGATGTTCTTTATAAGAGATGTCTTCTTGTAGTTGAAGCATATCATTATCCACTGCTCGAATAGGATCCTTGAAGCAGCGGCGGAGCTGAGACACATGGAAGACATCGTGAACGTGTGAAAGGTTCGCCGGTAGTGCCAATTGATAAGCTACCCTTCCACGCCTTTCGAGAACAGTGAAAGGACCAATATAGCGAGGAGCTAACTTGCCCTTGATCCCAAAACGGTGTGCACCTCTCATTGGTGTGACACGAAGATAAGCCTTTTCGCGAGATTGATAGACCATATCTTGATGATGACGGCCAAACTGACTTTTCTGATGAGACTAAGCAGCCTTCAGATTGTCATGAATAATGCAGACTTGATCTTCATCATGTTGGATAACATACAAACCGGAGAGTGATCGGTCCTTTGAACGGTGGCTCGGGAATTTCATACGAAGCAAAGTGTAAAGGATACTTTGGAGCCAAAGATGTAAAGGAGAGTCAGATTTCGATCTTGTGGAACTTTGGGTTATGGGTCCACCATGTGGGCCAAGAGTGGGCAGAGCAGCGACAACTTATACGGTCTTGATAACAAGACATGTCAGAGGATAGCCTGTAAGTTATGTTGGCAACAACATTGGTACCAAGGGCGGGGGAGGAATAGAACCCCTTTTCATGATCGTTGAAACGAGGCGGACATTTAGGCAAGGCTCTCATCCACCAGCGGCTACCGGAATGTTATCCACAATAGTAACAGGGTTTTACTGACAGAGTTGTATACCGAGATTTCAACCTAAGCATGGAATTAACACTGCTTAGACAAGTTATGCCACAAGAAAGGTCAAATAGACGAATGGGAAAGAAAATGTGTTCACACACACCAGTATTAGAGTATACCATTCCCGAGGAAAACATAGAGTATGGTATACATGACAGGTCGTCAAGTACATAACCATTTTGATAAAAGGGGGAAGGAGAATCATGATGTTTACCCATACCATACTGTTTGGAGAATCGGTCAAGAACAATTTAGCATTGCGCTTCCAATGTTCATGTTGAAATTTGAAATACCACATCCATGCTTCGGGGTAGCATCTACATGGTCATCAGATAAAGGTCGTACTTTGGGTATACAAAAAGATTCATCAAGACCAACTTATAAAACTAAGTCATACAATTTCCGCATGGTAGAATGGCTAACCTTACATATGGAAGAAATTATAACAATAGGTCCTTCGGCCCGGTGTGTTGGATAGGACAGTACTGTACCGGTTTACCTAAGGACCAAAGTTATAATTATTGAGAAATGTTCCAACCATCAAATGTGCTCGATATTCAGATCTGATTGGTGGTAGGATACCTCAGTATCAGGGTGCTTGAGGAGAAAAAGGGGTCCACCAAAAATAGACGAGATGATAATGCAAGATTCCCGGGATATGAACTAAGGAAGCAAGTATTGGATCCTGAGTTGGATTGTAACACAAATGAACACAATGTCAAGACATTCGTGCCCATGTGGAAATCTTACAACACAATGCAACCGAGTTCTGATTTGAGAACCATCATCGAGGATATCAGGGCCCTTGCGTAAGCATCGATTAGCTCTTATGGAGGAACTTATTTTCCTTGATCAAATCAGTTAGTAGCTTGGCGTCCTAAGAGAAGTTATAGGAAGTGAAGATAAAAAATCTTTGAAATATATAACTCTTGGGACATGCGTGAATGAATTTGGATGATCCTAGAGGAAGCAAAACAAAATTTTCACAAATTCACGGCGGCAAAATGCACGTGAGCCTTGGGAAAACATTTCTGTTATCAAACACATTCTGCATGAGCTAGGCACAAAGATAATGCCCTCAAGAGTTTCATCATCGACCCATGAATAAGTTGAGGGTCTGGTCGGTGGGCTCAGCAACAATCCCTCAAGATTTTGGCAGGGATTAATTTCCAAAATTATAATATCAAGGAGATAGCATTTGTCAAATCAAATGGTATAATGTCGTATGCTCGAGGGAACAACAACAAGTAAACATTGGTCAAAGGTTGCACTCGAAAATACTGAATGAGTAGCACGACCATTGCTAGAATGGTGCGTCGACATCCGACACACCAAGAATGAAACTATCAGTCGTTAACCTCAAGACGAAAGGGTTGACAGAAGTATTGGAATCACACATCAGAGTTCACTTGTCGGTATACCGGTTAGAAACAACACGGGACCAAGAATGAACGGTGATGGCGAGAAGTGTCACTATATCAAGAATTCTTAAGAGGTTCAATGATGCTCACAACATTCTTGACATAATGATGGTAATACTCCAAGGTAGAAGATAACATAAGATGGATAGCGAGGAACACAAGGGACAACACAAAATACGAACAAGTTTGTGAAGGAGGGAAGGCAAGAAGGTTGCCGACGATAACACCGATCATCGAGGGGCAAGGATGGTGTTTCTCATCATGCATTCGGTCGATACTCTGGAAGAGCTCAGAATGCTGATAATGATCATGACACATTTATCGAGAAGTTTCATGAAGATGTAATCGTTTCACGACGATATCGAGTAAAGGAATGGTGAAGCGAAAAGTTGTCAGAACCATAGATAAGACTGCTAGCTCCGAATTGAAATTGCCTTTCTAGACAACCAACATGATGTTGAAAACTCGATGTAAGCTAAACGCACAATTGGGTATGTGTTCCAAGGATGAAAGACATAGATAGCATGGTCAAGCTTTAGCATGGCGATGACCATGCAACCTAACATCTTGGAAAACATGAGCGAGTACCAACCCATAAGCAAAGGAGATTACTACGAGTTATTGAATCGCAATGCATACTCGACTCAGTTATCGGTATCCTTGATTGTCCAATAACTCAAAAGACGAGGAAAACTGGAATTAATGAAAACATCATAGTTGATGAGGAGCTCACAAGAAGTTATGTAGTTCTGTGATATCCTCGGGATATGAGGGATAATACTCGGAGGTAGACCAGAATAGAGGTTAGACTAATGTATTGATCTGTGGAAGACAAGCACTTAAACTTGTCTACATATGATATCAAAGGAGAACAATCATAGTCGGAACCACAATTGCAAAGGACAAGATCACATATACTAGATATGAGAAGTTTCTATGGTAGGATCAACGTCGTTTCTATGGGCATAAACACAAGTTCAAGGTCGACTCCCACTTCATCAATGCATCACCTGCCATTTACTCCTCTCCTTTGATGAGGTTGTAGCTTGGAAAGATTATCTGGTAAAACACCAAAAGAGCAAGCCTCGTGAAAACTCTTCGGGTCATAATGATTTAGAAGGCATAGGTTCAACCCATCGAGGAATCTTAGGAACCTATACCACAAACTTCAAGAGTAATCAACACATGTTTGACCACAGAGCAAGACTGACAAAAGCATAGGATACAATTTATCAAAGGGAGAAGACACAATTTACCAATGGCATTATGTACTAGGGGAAAAATATATCAAGAATTTTTGAATGTAAAGCATGTCGTCGGATAATAACCCAGCAATGGGTATGGCGATCCAGAAAGGACCTGATGTGAGTATCGGTACTCAATCAGAGGAATATAGGATGCAATGCATCGGGTTATAGAACATCTCAAAAATATCGATACTTAATTACCAAAGGAATTAGGATTTCTAGGTTGGTGTATTATAATCAGATGCTCCGATCAAATACAAGTAAGTTGAATGGATTTAGATGGACAACCAACCAAAGTTGATTTGTCGAGAACTAGCTTTGTCTGGAAGGACTTCTAAGCCGGAAAGATAATTTATGAGTATCAAGAGATGATTGTGCGTATTCACCCAAAGGTAGAATCAATCAGATCACGGGAAAATCACAAAGGATTTTAATGAATGCGGCTAGACATATGAATTTAACCATAATGCAAGAAGGTGAGAAAGGTCAAGAGCAATAGGCTATTGGGGATTCCGAAAGATCGAATAGCAATTCAAAGAACTTTCAAAACCCACGACAACTGATGATGGACGAATCCCCGACAAGATAAATAGTTGCATCTCGTAAAAACAAGAGCAATGGGAAAAGAAGGTATGAACGACATTTGTATGTAGTCATCCATAAGGATTGACGTAGGAAGGGAAATCGCAGAAGGGATGAGCACAAGTTCTCGAGAGAACATCGGAGAATATCTTAGGAGTCTTCTGAGAAATCAAACCATCCTCTGGAATTGCGGGGCTCTCCAGGAGGAAGTATTTATGAGAACCTAGAGTTAGAGTTAGCAAAATATTTAACCCGAAAGAGAAGAGAGAGTAGAGCCCAAAGTATAGGAAAGGAGTAACAGATGCTAATACCACCCAATTGAGATGTGGGACCTGATACGTCTCCATCGTATCTACTTTTCCAAACTCTTTTGCCCTTGTTTTGGACCCTAATTTGCATGATTTGAATGGAACTAACCTGGACTGACGTTGTTTTCAGCAGAATTGCCTTGGTGTTCTTTTTGTGCAGAAATCAAATTTCTCCAAACGTCCTAAAAATTTACGGGGAGCAGCTTTGGAAAATATCAAAAATATCTGCTCCAAGCTCCACCTCAGGGGTGGGCCAGTGGGCCACAAGCCCCTGCTCCGCCACCACCACCCTGGTGGCGGTGGGCAAGCTTGTGGGGCCCACAGGCACCTGCCGCCCCCAACTCCAACTCTATAAGTTGCCTTTCGTCCCAGAAAAAATAAAAAGAGAAGTTTTCGTCACGTTTTCGATATGGAGGCGCCGCCACCACCTGTTCTTCATCTGGAGGGCAGATCTGGAGTCCGCTTGGGCTCCAGAGAAGGGAAATCGTCGCCATCATCATCATCAACCTTCTTCCCTCTCCAATTCCATGAAGCTCTTCGTCGTTCGTGAGTAATCTATTCGTAGGCTCGCTGGGCAGTGATGAGTAGGATGAGATATATCATGTAATCGAGTTAGTTTTGATGGGGATTGATCCCTAGTATCCACTATGTTCTGAGATTGATGTTGCTACTACTTTGCCATGCTTAATTCTTGTCACTAGGGCTCGAGTGCCATGATTTCAAATCTGAAATTATTATGTTGTCACCAATATATGTGTGTTTTAGATCCGATCTTGCAAGTTGTAGTTACCTACTATGTGTTATGATCCGGCAACCCCGGAGTGACAATAACCAGAACCACTCCCGGTGATGACCATAGTTTGAGAAGTTCATGTGTTCACCAAGTGCTAATGCGTTGGTCCGGTTCTTTATTAAAAGGAGAACCTTAATATCTCGTAGTTTCCTTTTGGACCCCGCTGCCACGGGAGGGATGGACAATAGATGTCATGCAAGTTCTTTTCCCTAAGCAGGTATGACGACACACGGAATGCATGCCTACATCACATTGACGAACGGGAGCTAGCCACATATCTATCCGTGTTATAGCTGTTGCATGATGAATATCATCCAAACAAATCACCGACCCATTGCCTACGAGTTTGTCCTACTGCTGTTACTTGTCTTGCTCTGCTGCTTCTACTACTGTTGCTACTGCTGTTACTTGTTTTGCTCTGCTGCTGCTGCTACTATTGCTATTACTGTCGCTTGCTATTGTTGCTACTTGCTACTGCTGTCACTACTGTTGTTCCTTGCCGCTGCTATTGCTTGTTACACTACTGCTACCTGCTACAATCTTGATTCGCTGATCGTTCACGGCAACTGACAATTTCCGTCAACGAGGCAACTTGGCGCCATTGATACAATCGTTAGGAATAGTCAGCCGTCTACAGATCGTTTCTGACACCGTTGTTATCATATTACTTTGCTGTTACTATTGTGCTTGCAGATACTAATCTTTCAGGTGTGGTTGAATCTGACAAATTCAGCTGCTAATACTCGAGAGTTTCCTCTCACCTCCTATGGCTTATCAACAAATTTGGGTCGAATACTCTACCCTCGAAAACTGATGCGAACCCACGTGCTGGTGGGCCATCAACAACGTTCTTCTAGTCTCATTGCCGGGGAGTGCTAGCAGCATTCTTCTGGTGCCGTTGCAGGAGAAGGTTTGTTGTCATAAGCATTCGTCTAGCTAACGCCAGAGATTGCAGGAGGAGGTATTTCTATATTCTCTGAGTCACTTGGGATTTATATCTGCTGATCACTATGAAGAATTTGAAGGATCCGAAGACCAAAGTCTTGCCCTCAACTACGAGGGGAGGTAAGGAATTGCCATCTAGCTGTGCACTTGATTCACCTTCAGTTATGAGTAAGTTTGCGACATCACCTCCTGCTAGAAATCTTGATTTCTCGCCTGTGCTTGATGATGCTTGTGATACTACTGCTAGAGATGCTATGCTTGATACTATGCCTGATGATGCTATGCTTGATATTATGCTTGATATTATGCCTGATACTGCTAGAGATGCTATGGTTGAGACTGCTTTGCCTGATGATGCTAGAGATGCTATTTTGCCTGATGATGCTATGCTTGATACTACCAGAGATACTCTTTTGCCTGATGTTCTACTAGGAGTGTTCCTTGATGCTCGTATTGCTAGAGTTACTTCCAATGCTCGTGATGCTTCTGAAACTGCCGATACTATTGAGATAGAACCTGCTTTTGCTCCTGTTAGATCTAGCTCTCCTACATATGAATTGCGTGATATACCTAAGGGTTACGTTATGGAGGGAGAGATAGCGGAGGATTTTCTTGCATGTAAGGATGCCTATGACGCTGAGAAATTACTTCTCAAGTGGAAGGAAAAATCTCGGGAAGCTAGGATGAAAAATGACCCGAAGTTTGCCACTTCGCCTATCTTTGTCACCAATAAGGATTATGAATTCTCTGTCGACCCTGAGATAATCTCTCTAGTCGAACCTGATCCTTTTCACGGTTATGAGTCTGAGATGGTCATAGCCCATCTTGACAAACTATCTGAAATAGCCAACCTCTTCACTAATGAGGAGAAGATCCACCACTACTATATCTTTAGTTGTTTCCTTTCTCTCTAAAGGATGACGCTAAAGTCTGGTTCACCTCTCTTGCTCCTGGATGTGTGCGTAGTCCCCAGGAGATGGTCTATTACTTTTGTGAGAAATATTTCCCTGCCCATAAGAAGCAAGCTGCCTTGCAGGAAATATACAACTTTGCTCAACTCCAAGAAGAGAGTCTTCCACAAGCTTGGGGGAGTCTCGTCCAGCTACAGAATGCTTTGCCTGATCACCCTCTTAAGAAGAACGAGGTACTTGATATCCTCTATAACGGACTTACCGATGCCTCTAGAGACCACCTAGATAGTTGTGTCGGTTGTGTTTTTAGGGAACAAACTGTAGAACAAGCTGAGACCCTACTGAATAACCTCTTGATTAACGATAATGCTTGGACTATTCCCGAACCACCTCCTAAGCCAACTCCTAAGAAAAGAGGTATTATATTCCTCACTCCCGAAGATATGGAAGAAGCCAAGAAATCTTTGCAAGAGAAAGGCATTAGATCTGAAGTTGTCAAAAATCTACCACCTATCGAAGAGATCCATGGTCTCGATAACCCGATACAGGTAGTAGAAGTGAATTCTCTGCGAAGGATTGATGAGAGTGATATTCCTTTTGATAAACCTGCTAGCCTATGCTTTGATGAATTTGACAACTTTGTTGCCAAACAACAGAGTTTCAATGATTATGTTAGCAGACATTTGGAACAAAGTACTCGTATGCTTAGTCATTTAAGTGCTTGCGTAGACAGAAACGTCAATGATTTGAAGCTTCTGAGTAAACATGCCTCTATGATTACTACTCAGGTAGAACAAGTACTTAAAGCTCAGAATGACCTGCTCAATGAACTAAATGACAAGTCTGTAAGAGTCATTACTAGAGGAGGCAAAATGACTCAGGAACCTTTGTATCCTGAAGGTCATCCTAGGAGAAGTGATCAAGATTCTCAAGGAATCAGTGCTGATACACCTAGTCATCCTAAGGAGAAGAAGAAGGATGATAGGAACCTACACGCCAGTTCACCAAATACTGTCACACCTGAAGAACCTAATGATATTTCTGCGTCTGATGCAGAAACACAATCTGGTGATGAACATGAACGTGGTGACAATATGGACAGTGATGTTCATAATAATGCACAACCTAGCCATGATGAGGATGTGGAGATTGAACCTACGGTTAATCCTGATAATCCACAACCTAAGAGATACGACAAGAATGACTTCACTGCTAGGAAGCATGGTAAAGAAAGAGAGCCATGGGTTCAGAGACCTATGCCCTTCCCTCCTAAGCCATCCAAGAAAAAGGATGATGAGGATTTTGAGCGCTTCGTTGAGATGATAAGACCCGTCTTTTTGCAGATGCGGTTAACTGATATGCTCAAGATGTCTCAGAATGCCAAATACATGAAAGATATCGTGAATAATAAACGGAAGATACCAGATCTTGAGATCTCCACCATGCTTGCCAATTACACTTTCAAAGGTGGAACTCCTAAGAAACTTGGTGATCCCGGAGTGCCCACAATACCTTGCTCCATTAAAGGAAACTACGTAAGAACTGCCTTATGTGACCTTGGATCCAGTGCTAGTGTTATGCCGCTCTCTCTTTATCGTAGACTTGAGTTGGATAAGTTGACACCCACTGAAATTTCTCTGCAAATGGCCGACAAATCAACTGCTTTCCCTATCGGCATTTGCGAGGATGTGCCTCTTGTGGTTGCTAACACCACTATCTTAACAGACTTTGTTATCTTGGATGTTCCCGAGGACGATGCCATGGCTATCATCCTCGGAAGACCCTTTTTAAACACTGCAGGGGCTGTTATAGATTGCAATAAAGGCAATATCACTTTCCATGTTAACGGTAATGAGCACACAGTGCACTTTCTGAAGAAACGATATCGAGTACATTGCATCAATGCTATCGAAAAGACTTCATCGATTCTCATTGGGAGCTTTGAATGCCCTATTCCTCGTGTCAAGATGAAGTATGATTTGCTTGTTGGGGGAGATACATATCCCCATTGAGGTGACTTAGTGGCTATTCGAAAATTCTTCGTTCTCTCTTGCGATTCGAGAAGGTTTTGTCATAAGGACTTGATCAATCCCATTGACGGATTTCTTTCGATGACCATGAAACGGATGAATCAAGGAGTCACATACCTCTGTTTTAAGCTTTCTTTTTCTGTTGCTTAGAAGAAAAATGATGATAGAATTAGTTTAGTTTTTCCTGTTTTCTGTTTTAGCGTCCTGGAGAAAAATACCTCGAAAATAAAAGTTCTCCGATGGTCCTGAAAATTTAGTATGATTTTTTCTGGAATTTTTGAAAATTTCTGGGCCTGAGAGCTGGCATGGGGGCCTGACTAGTGGGCCACAAGCCCTTGCTCCGCCGCCACCCCCTTGGTGGCGTGGTGCAAGCTTGTGGGGCCCACAGGCACCCCCTCCACTCATTCCAGCTCCCAGCCTCTTCTTCCACCTCCAGAAAAAATTGTTTCGTAGCTCAAACCCGTGTTCTTGCTCATTTGGCTATGATTTTCGATCTCTTTGCTCAAAGCACCATTCTCCGAACCATTTTGGGGAAATTACTCCTTGGTATGTGACTCCTCCATTGGTCCAATTATTTTTTGCTCTAGTTCTTTATCCTTCGTGTATTCTTGCTACCTTGGTGACCCTGTTCTTGAGCTAGAAATGTTAATTTTAGCTGGTCCCAAGTAGTTTTAGCGTGTGATACGGTCTCTAGGCACTAGTAGGAGTAGTTGCTACAAGGTGTGGTGGGTCTTTACTCACTTTTCTCTTGAACTTCAGAAATTTCAGCATAAGGAAATTATGTTCAGGAGGAAGTTTCATGGTGGTTCCTCAAGTAAGAAGGGTCCTCGTCTCTCCTTTCGGGAGCCTGAACCTTTTCAACTAAGGGACGCACCGGTGCAACCATGTGAATGGCCTTCCGATGAGTTCATGATCGAAGCAGGCTTCAAGGATGAGTTTGATGCACTTGTCCGCAATGCCGGGTTAGAAGAATTCCTCTCACATAAATGTGAACAGTATGCTATGCTCACTGCCTCTTTCGTGCGTAGATTTAAATTTTTAGCTGGCCGTGAATCATCCATACTGTTTGACCTGTACGATAAATCCTATACCGTGGATCTGGAGGATTTCAATAGGATATGCAAGATACCCGATTGGGGTAGTGTTAATGATCCTCCTAAGTCTTCGGTCAGAGACTTTGTCTCGAGTATAACTGTGGGAGAAACCAGAGATATCACGCAAGCCACCATAGGAAGCATCCGTTTCCCTGCCTTGCACTACCTTGCCCTCTTCATAGGTAGGTGCATTAACGGCAAGGGTGCACATTGTCACCTATGCACTTCCGATCTTAGTATCCTTAAGAGCGCAGTAATAGGTGACAGGAGCTTCAATATGGGAGCTATAATAGCAAGGAGGCTGAATAAAAATGCTAGTGAGGGGGATTTCTTTGGTGGAGTTTATGCTACACGCTTAGCAAATTTTCTGGGAGTATCTATCCGTCCAGAAGACCCTCCTCTCCGTACAACCTACCTTGATCGTGTCGCTCTAACACGCTACCAGTTCCTTGAGAGAGATCATGGATCCCTCCTATACCGCTTGATATTTAACCGACAGCGTGTTTTCCATATTACCCTTCCTGCTCCTGCTTTCTTTGACTTTCAGGTTAAACGAAGATACTACATAACCATAGGAGAGGCAGAGGAGTATGAGAGGGAGGCTACGGCTGCTCGACTTCGTGAGGCAGCTATTCAGGCAGTGGCTGCAGCACTCCCGTATAACACCCATTATGATTTTGGGTTTCGCCAGGACCATCCTTGGGAGTAGACCAAGCTAGGACAAAAGCCTAAGCTTGGGGGAGTACGTGTTCTCACCGACTTTACATTCATGCTTATGCTTTCACTTTATTAGCCGGTGTTTACACTTTGCCACTTTATTATCCTTGCTAGTTTCTTTTCGTTTTCTTGTTTTGTGTCCTTTTGAGAAAACCCAAAAAGATTCTTCTTTCTTCTTTTGCTTGTTGGGAGCTTTCCCGTGTAAATAGTTTTATTTTTCTTTGTGTCAAGGTAGAAGATATTGGTTACAATGTTTAGTGGTTCTTACATGCTTACCTGTTTAACTTTCAAAGAGCCATATTATTTTGTCTTCTCCTTTGTGTTTGCCTGTAGATTCAACTTAGTCCAATGCGCTTATTATCGTTCTCGTCATTCGATGTGCAAATGAAAGGCAACAATGATGATATATGATGAAGTGACTGAGACTGAAAAGCTGGTATGAACTCTATCTATTTTGTTTTTGTAAATATGACTAGCTTGTCGATCCAGATTTAGCTTTGTTGTGATAGAACCATGTTTGCAATGACAACTTAGAGATCATAGTTTCTGATGCCATGCTTATTTAGCTGACAGCTTATAATGGTTTGTCTTGAATGCCAACATAGATTTTGAGATGACTATGATGTAGTATGATAGGATGGTATTCTCCTTTGAATGTTTCAAGTGGCTTGACTTGGCGCATGTTCATGCATGTAGTTGAAACAAAATCAACATAGCCTCTATGATGTTCGTGTTCATGGTGATTTATATCCTGTTTATGCTTGCATTCAATGTTAGTCAAACTCATTGCATCTTGATGACTGTTGTCGCTCTCTAGTTGGTCGCTTCACAGTCTTTTGCTAGCCTTCACTTGTACTAAGCGGGAATACTGCTTGTGCATCCACTTCCATAAACCCAAAAGTTTTTGCATGAGAGTCCACCATACCTACCTATTTGCGGTATCTACCTGCCGTTCCAAGTAAATTTGCATGTGCCACTCTCTAAACCTTCAAGAAATAAATCTGGTTTGCATGCCCGAACCGCTCATGTGGTGATAGAGGGCTATTGGTATCTTTGCTAGGAGTGTTATCCTCGACATGTGTTTATTCACAGTCATTCACGAGAAAGGGGCCGGTATTTGGGATGCCCAGTTCCACGCTCAAATCGAAAACATAACTATAAAAGAAGACTCCCCCCGGATTGATGCTATTATGGACGGTACCCGAGGATTCGGCTAGCCGTGGAGTGTGATTGATTGGTGGTGGGGGAGTTAGAACTTCACTTTTTTGTTTGGGAACCGCCTATAGCATGAGTAGCATGGAAGATATTGAACTCTTGGTCATTGCGTTGACAATGAAAGCATGCCACCCAAAATTATTATCTTTGTTTTCAAAGCTTCAGCTCTGGCACCTCTGCAAATCAATGCTTCCCTCTGCGAAGGGCATGTGTATTCTTTTTCCTGTTGAGTCATCCTACTCTTATATAAGCACCAATTAGAGACCACCTCTGTCATTTTTTTGCTTTGCTTTTGATTGATATTGAGTATGACTATGAATGGATCTTCGTTGCTATGAATTACAATGTTTAGTCAGCCCTTGATCTTTGAAACTGCTGTGCATTTATGTTTTGCGGTCTCAAAAAGTGCTAGCGAGATACCACCTATTCATATTGCTTCATGCTTGTTTTGATTGAAGTGTTGGTATTCGAAACTCATTATTATTTGCTCGTTAGCTGATTATGCCATTGATATTAGTTTACCATGAGACCTTTGTGTCATTTGCTTATGTGGTTAACTTGTGATCTTGCTGAAATTCTGGTTATTAGTTAGACATAGTTGCAACAACAAGACCAAACAGAGTTTGTCAAAGTTTTTCTTTCTCTCTCAGTTTGTCAACTGAGTTGCTTGAGGACAAGCAAGGTTTTAAGCTTGGGGGAGTTGATACGTCTCCATCGTATCTACTTTTCCAAACTCTTTTGCCCTTCTTTTGGACTCTAATTTGCATGATTTGAATGGAACTAACCTAGACTGACGCTGTTTTCAGCAAAATTGCCTTGGTGTTATTTTTGTGCAGAAATCAAAGTTCTCCAAACCTCCTGAAAATTTACGAGGAGCAGTTTTGGAAAATATCAAAAATATCTGCGCCAAGCTCCACCTTAGGGGGTGGGCCAGTGGGCCACAAGCCCCTGCTCCGCCACCCCCTGGTGGCGGTGGGAAGGCTTGTGGGGCCCATAGGCACCTGCCGCCCCCAACTCCAGCTCTATAAGTTTCCTTTCGTCCCAGAAAAAATAAAACGAGAAGTTTTCGTCGCATTTTCGATACGGAGGCGCCGCCACCACCTGTTCTTCATCTGGAGGGCAGATCTGGAGTGCGTCTTGGGCTCCGGAGAAGGGAAATCGTCACCATTGTCATCATCAACCTTCTTCCCTCTCCAATTCCATGAAGCTCTTCGTCATTCGTGAGTAATCTATTCGTAGGCTCGCTGGGCGGTGATGAGTAGGATGAGATATATCATGTAATCGAGTTAGTTTTGATGGGGATTGATCCCTAGTATCCACTATGTTCTGAGATTGATGTTGCTACTACTTTGCCATGCTTAATGCTTGTCACTAGGGCCCGAGTGCCATGATTTCAGATCTGAAATTATTATGTTGTCACCAATATATGTGTGTTTTAGATCCGATCTTGCAAGTTGTAGTTACCTACTATGTGCTATGATCCGGCAACCCCGGAGTGACAATAACCGGAACCACTCCCGGTGATGACCATAGTTTGAGGAGTTCATGTGTTCACCAAGTTCTAATGCATTGGTCCGGTTCTTTATTAAAAGGAGAACCTTAATATCCCGTAGTTTCCTTTTGGACCCCGCTGCCACGGGAGGGATGGACAATAGATGTCATGCAAGTTCATTTTCCTAAGCACGTATGACGACACACGGAATGCATGCCTACATTACATTGACGAACGAGAGCTAGCCACATATCTCTCCGTGTTATAGTTGTTGCATGATGAATATCATCCAAACAAATCACCGACCCATTGCCTACGAGTTTGTCCTACTGCTGTTACTTGTCTTGCTCTGCTGCTTCTACTACTGTTGCTACTGTTGTTACTTGTTTTGCTCTGCTGCTGCTGCTACTGTTGCTATTACTGTCGCTTGCTACTGTTGCTACTTGCTACTGTTGTCACTACCGCTGTTCCTTGCCGCTGCTATTGCTTGTTACACTGCTGCTGCCTGCTACAATCTTGATTCGCTGATCGTTCACGGGAACTGACAATTTCCGTCAATGAGGCAACTTGGCCCCATTGATACAATCGTTAGGAATACTCAGCCGTCAATAGATCATTTCTGACACCGTTGTTATCGTATTACTTTGTTATTACTACTGTGCTTGCAGATACTAATCTTTCAGGTGTGGATGTATCTGACAAATTCAGCTGCTAATACTCGAGAGTATCGTCTCACCTCCTGTGGCTTATCAACAAATTTGGGTCGAATACTCTACCCTCGAAAACTACTGCGAACCGACGCGCTGGTGGGCCATCCACAACATTCTTCTAGTCTCATTGCCGGGGAGTGCTAGAAGCATTCTTCTGGTGCCGCTGCAGGAGAAGGTTTGTTGTCATAAGCATTCGTCTAGCTAACGCCAGAGATTGCAGATCAGGCCCGCAAGCCACAGCATCAGTGTTAGTAAAGTTTTTCAAACACTAGACTCAACTTCAGCCAAGGAGTTGGAAAGGGGGCTACCTACGGGAAGTCGGCTCTGATACCAACTTGTGACGCCCTCGATTTAATCGTAAGCTAATCATACACGCAAATGCGTATGATCAAACTCAAGGACTCACGGGAAGATATCACAACACAACTCTAGACATAAATAAAACATACATGCTTCATATTACAAGCTAGGGGCCTCGAGGGCTAGAATACAAAAGCTCGATAAACACACGAGTCAGCGGAAGCAACAATATCTGAGTACAAACATTAAACATGGGGTGCCTTAAAGAAGGCTAGGACAAAAGATACAGGATCGAACGCGGCGAGGCCTCCTGCCTGGGAGCCTCCTAACTACTCCTGGTCTTCAGCGGCCTCCACGAAGCAGCACGCACCGTCGGGGTGGCAGGCGTCGGCAGGAAATTCCTTCTCCTGGGCTCCATCATCTGGTCGCAGCAACGGATCAAGGGGACAAAGGGGGAGCAAAGCAACGGTGAGTACTCATCCAAAGTACTCGCAAGAATTATATCAGAACTATACTAAGTATGCATCAGTATCAAAAGAGGGAGTTAAAATGTGGACTGACTGCAACAATGCGAAAAAGAGAGAGAAAGGCTTAGTCCTATTGAAGACTAGCATCTTCAGGGGTCTTGCAGCAATAGACAAGAATAGAACAGGAAACACAATTAGTAGTCATATTGTTGCAGCAATATTAATATGAGGTCACGCCCAGAGATCCTCCCTCGACTCCCTGCGAGGAAGAAATCCCGGAGCAACTAATTGAAGTTAAGTAACAATTTTGGTTGTATAAGATCGGGGCACAACTCCAAGTCGTCCTGTAACCGTGGACAAGGCTATCCGAATAGTTCATTTCTTCCGAGCAGGGGTGCACAACATATTCCGTGTCACGCTCGATAACACTCTGGCCGGACACACTATTATGGGTCATGCCCGGCCTCGGAATATCGACACGTCGCAGCCCCACCTAAGCTCAACAGAGAGGCCAGCCGCCGGTCTAACTCCTAAGCAGAAAGGGGTTGTGGGCCCACTTGCCCTCTAAGCTCCTGCACGATGCAAGGGCGACCGATGTCAGTCCTAGCACCCCCTAATACAAGCGTGATGCATCTTGGGACCACTCGGGCGCGCGCCTCTCCATTGCTGACGTCTGAAGGGCATCAGCTGATACCACGATGTTGAGTACCCATAATTCTTCCCACGCAGACGGTTACTGTGCAATAAGTCCTTCCGACATGTTCGGGAACGTCGCATGGGAAACAAAAAATTTCCTACGCGCAGAAGACCTATCATGGTGATGTCCATCTACGAGAGGGGATGTGTGATCTGCGTACCCTTGTAGACCGTACAGCAAAAGCGTTAGTGAACGCGGTTGATGTAGTGGAACGTCCTCACGTCCCTCGATCCGCCCCGCGAACTATCCCGCGATCAGTCCCACGATCTAGTGCCGAACGGACGGCACCTCCGCGTTCAGCACACGTACAGCTCGACGATGATCTCGGCCTTCTTGATCCAGCAAGAGAGACGGAGAGGTAGGAGAGTTCTCCGGCAGCGTGACGGTGCTCCGGAGGTTGGTGATGATCTTGTCTCTGCAGGGCTCCGCCCGAGCTCCGCAGAAACGCGATCTAGAGGTAAAACCGTGGAGATATGTGGTCGGGCTGCTGTGGCAAAAGTTGTCTCAAATCAGCCCTAAAACCCCACTATATATAGGAGGAGGAGGGGGGAGCCTTGCCTTGGGGTCCAAGGACTCCCAAGGGGTCGGCCGAACATAAGGGGGAAGGTCTCCCCCCCCCGAAACCGAATTCTACTTGGTTTGGAAGGTGGAGTCCTTCTTCCTTTTCCCACCTCCTTCTTCTTCTTTTTTCTTTTCTCTTTGATTTTTCTTCCAATGCGCATAGGGCTCTTTTGGGCTGTCCCACCAGCCCACTAAGGGCTGGTGCATCACCCCCAAGGCCTATGGGCTTCCCCGGGGTGGGTTGCCCCCCGCCCCCCCCCCGGTGAACTCCCGGAACCCATTCGTCATTCTCGGTACATTCCCGGTAACTCCGAAAACCTTCCGGTAATCAAATGAGGTCATCCTATATATCAATCTTCGTTTCCGGACCATTCTGGAAACCCTCGTGACGTCCGTGATCTCATCCGGGACTCTGAACAACATTCGGTAACCAACCATATAACTCAAATACGCATAAAACAACGTCGAACCTGAAGTGTGCAGACCCTGCGGGTTCGAGAACTATGTAGACATGACCCGAGAGACTCCTCGGTCAATATCCAATAGCGGGACCTGGATGCCCATATTGGATCCTACATATTCTACGAAGATCTTATCATTTGAACCTCAGTGCCAAGGATTCATATAATCCCTTTGTCCTTCGGTATGTTACTTGCCCGAGATTCGATCGTTAGTATCCGCATACCTATTTCAATCTCGTTTACTGGCAAGGCTCTTTACTCGTTCCGTAATACAAGATCCCGCAACTTACACTAAGTCACATTGCTTGCAAGGCTTGTGTGTGATGTTGTATTACCGAGTGGGCCCCGAGATACCTCTCCGTCACACGGAGTGACAAATCCCAGTCTCGATCCATACTAACTCAACGAACCCTTCGGAGATACCTGTAGAGCATCTTTATAGTCACCCAGTTACGCTGCGACGTTTGATACACACAAAGCATTCCTCCGGTGTCCGTGAGTTATATGATCTCATGGTCATAGGAACAAATACTTGACACGCAGAAAACAGTAGCAACAGAAGGACACGATCAACATGCTACGTCTATTAGTTTGGGTCTAGTCCATCACATGATTCTCCTAATGATGTGATCCCGTTATCAAGTGACAACACTTGCCTATGGCCAGGAAACCTTGACCATCTTTGATCAGCGAGCTAGTCAACTAGAGGCTTACTAGGGACAGTGTTTTGTCTATGTATCCACACAAGTATTGTGTTTCCAATCAATACAATTATAGCATGGATAATAAACGATTATCATGAACTAAGAAATATAATAATAACTAATTTATTATTGCCTCTAGGGCATATTTCCAACACGACCAACCCATATAAAATACCCAAATCCATTATCATTTTAATTAGGTCAATGACACAACCACGCGGGAATCCACCCACCTAACATATATTCGTCAATGATCCCAGCAACATGGTCAAGTAGTTGTGTGGTTGTAACATCAGGGGGGTCCGAGGCATCACCCTCCTTGGATCCCGAATGATGTAACCGTCAAGGTGGACTTAGAGGAATCACCCTCGAGGGGCCCACGCTTGAGGGGTTGCACGACAGAGTCTTCGTCGGGAGTGGTGAAGGAGGAATCACCCTCGATAACCACGACCGACTACCTACATTGCACAGGTATCATCATGAGTACTTCCCAAGGTGTCACACTCGGCACCCGATAGTAGCTTTGAAGCGTTGTACAACTAAGGGGGGTGTAAGTGTTGTGTCGGGTCTAGCTCGACGATCAGGGATCGAGGCTTGATAAGGGGATGACTGCTCCACCTATACTAAACAGTTTTAAAGTGCGGTACTGAAACTAGCAGTTCATCAAAATTAGGCTATGCATCAGATGTAGGAGCTAACTACAACAGTAGCAAAATTCTAATGCAAGCATGATGGAGAAAGAATAGGCGATATAGGAATGATCAAGGGGGGTTTGCTTGCCTTGTTGCTCTCCGGCAAAGGGCTGGTCGACATAGGTGTAGTTGTACCCGGCAGCAGTGTCAGTGCCGGGGTCTACCGGAGAGAAGAGGGGGAAGAAAGAATAAATAACGGGTATAGGTGCAACAAGATGCAAGACATGGTAACACGAAGGTCTAGGCATGAGCTAACGCAGTAACATCCGTCACACACGGATTGGGAAAATATCGGATGATGTTTCTCGGGTCTCTGGCTTCTACCAGTCAGATGAAAACGGTGAAAATATTCCACGTTTGCTATGTGTAACATCCCAAAATTATAAACTTTGGAATGTTATAACAAATAAATAATTAGGATTTTTTTTGTTTCAATGATATGTGATTGATTGTTTGAAATTGAATGGAATTTGAAACTTTTTTTTCAAAAAAAATAATGACTCGGAATAAAATGACTTTCCCAAAATTTTCTATTTTGAATCACTTTTCAATTTTGAGTTTGAATATTTTCAAAAACCCTCTGATAAAAAAATCATATGAGAGGAGGAAAATGACACTCCAAAATCAGAGACAATGTCTTGATTCAAATTTTATGTATTCACAATTTATTTGAAATTCAAAATCCTTTTCATTTCATAGTTATTGCAAAAAAATATTTTTAAATAAAAGAGTTTATTTGGTCTTGAAAATATGTTCATGTTGTAGGAAATTTTATTCTGAAAATTTTGATATATAATATGCCTATATAAAATATTTTGTTAATTTCGTTTATATTTGTTTTCGCTATTTATTTTCAAAAATAAAAAAGGCACTGTTCACTCGAAAATTGTTCATCCGAGGGAAAAAAGGCTTGTCGGATTTGCGTGTGCGGATGGCCGAAACTTACTTGGCCCATGGGTATTTGGCTCCTCTTCTCTCCATATTACGTGTATGTTTAGTCCCACATTGCCTATCTAGTGATCTTTAGACCTTCCTTTCACCTATAAATATAGATCCATAGAAGCGTCCAAAGATCATCTACTCTGGGTTAAATCAATCTTTTGGTTTAACTAGATTTATTAAATAAAAATATTTTCTTCTCTCCGACGGGATTTCTGGAAGTGGTCTCCTCTTTGAAATTAATTCATACTCTGCATTCTAAAGGTATTTCTCTTCGTATATTTATTATATACTCCCGTAGTTTATTATTTCTAGACTAGTATTCCTACACCAGTATACGGTAGAGTAATTAGATTTATGAATTAGTCTCTGTATTTACACATTGGTTTTAGAATTCTTTTAGACATAACACTTTTTTTCCGTAAAACAGCTTGACCCTGATTTTTCAAATAGCCATAACTTTTTACTCGTTTATCCGAATTATATGAAACCAACGCCTAGAGTTTCTTCTTGATCCCACCTATCCAGTGAACCTATCATATCATCTTTTTGAAATTTTCAAGTTTCGAAATTTGTTCACACTCATATTCAAACTTCTTTTGATAATACTTTTTTATCCGTAGCTCCGTTTTAGATGAATCCAATTGCGTCGGATTCGTATCAAAGTAATCTTACCGTTTGTATCATTAGTTTTAACTTTGCAACCTATAATTTTGATCAAATCAGATTTATCTATTAGTGCCCAAAAGTGTTCACATCGTTCTAACCCGATTCAATATTATATTGAAGTATTTGTATCTTTTGATCCGCTATTTCAAATATAGTAAAAAAAATTCTACATGTTCATATTGATATTCTATATCCAGTAGCATCATTAGTTTCGACCTTTGATCCTTACAAAATTGAGCGATTCAAATTTGTATTCGAACATTCATTTGATCTTATCTTGCAAATCGTAACACCTTTTCAATTGATTCCTTTTACCCCTAAATACTCATGTCATATATTTCCATACATAACCATACTTTAGTTCAACTTCTTTTGACCTTCTGAATGCAAATTCAATTCATACTTCAATTCACTATAACTTGTGTTGTAGTTGTAGTGCTCCATTTCAAGAAATTCCTTCTACAAATAAATTCTTATATCTTATACTATTTGTCAAACAACATTCATGTTGTTCTCCCAATATTTTTTATCATCTCCCATAGTGTATGCAAGTAGAGCTTATATAGCGATAGTTGATCATCCTTTGACTCTTTTGAGTTGACCCCTTTCACCTTTCCTTTTACAACACCATAAGGCCCTATCTTTTCTTATTAAATCTTGGTATGGTGTTATTTTGCACCAAGACATGTTTTGTTCTTATGTACTTTTGGTTCTTCCTTTTGGCATGAATGTTTATTGAATGCTATTCATTTACGATAGATTGCTCGGAGTGTGACGAGTAGAATTATCAGGATTATGAGAGTGACTATCTTCATCAAGTAATACCAGGCAAGTTCACACTGATCATATTTTTACCTATGGTTTTATTGCATTAGTTCCCACCTTCTTCACCCATTGCATGCAAGTAGGTACTTGGAAACTTTGGTTATTTGAGTAGTATGTTATGATAGGCACCCCTAAACCCTTGTTACTTTGGCTGGGATGTTATTATGCTATGCTCCTAGTAGACGGGGTTTGGTTGAGTGCTTATCATGAGTGTTGTGAGAACTTGATAATCAAGACCTGAAGACTCCGAGACTTGCAAGACCTCGGAATGCAATATACCTCTGGGTGAAGGACGGTTCGGATGGGCTCCCTGGGGAAACGAACGGAGGACCCGGGATGCATGGGGAAGCGCCATGACATCTTGCGGAAATCTTCACCCATGCACGAAGAGATGGATGGATATTTGAAGACCCGGGGCTTACCTGCACAGCCACAAGCCATTATGGGCTCTGGCTTGGTTGGACAACGTGGTGGCTTTGGACGTGCGGTGCTACGAGATGTAGAAGAACGGTAGGATTGGATGGGCACCGACAGTGGCTCAGAGAAACCCGTTGAAAGACCATGTTTTGATCATCCGGTTTTCAAACACCCTGAAGTGCGAGGAATCCAACGGAGGCGATCAAATCTTGTGGGGAACGTGTGCTAAACTGTGTAGAGTACTCAAACCTAATCAATTAGCCGTGTCCACGGTCATTGACAACTTGAGCGAAAGGAACTGAAACTGTCAGGAATTCTCAACACCATTAATTCTTATTGATGTGGGTAATATTGATAACTTGGGTATGAGAAATGGTTGGTGGAACCTTCTCATTAAACAACCAACAACGTAGTAAATATAGCTTTTAGCCCTCGCTTGTTGTAGGAGAAAACTTTGCTTTCCACTAAAAACTTACAGACCCACCTGCCATATATGCATATAGTATATATGATATTTTCACCCTATCTTTTGTGACTTGCCGACATATTCAATATGCTGACCTACACGGCTGCAACGTCTTATGTTGCAGATACTTCTTCGACGAGTAAGAGTACGATTCAGGGTTACAGTCTGCACTCAACCTGCGGTTGGAGTTTATTGGGACTCCACTCCCTTGACTGTTTCCGCTGAGATTTTTGAGGTATATATCAGTTTTACGTTATTTACATGTGATTGCACTTTGATATATACATTGATGTACGGTGTGTGCCAGCATACTGATCCAGGGATGGCACAGATACACGGAGGCTTGACTCTTTTTGAGTCGGGTCGCTACACTATGCTAGGGACGCGTGACACACGAACGGATAACGTATCCGGGTTCGTCTCCTTCTACTGATGAATTTTCATGTTCAAAGCATTTTCATCTCAGCTATGGATTATTTTATATTAATTTTTAAAGTCTTATTAATTATTTAGGAATTACAGATTAGGTTATATTTGATAATTAAATATGACATTGTGGTGATGTTAGCAGGACATCATCAGTCAATAATGGTTGACTGCTCAAGTTGACCAGTGGGTCCCATGCGTCATAGGCACAGTTATTATGAGGGTTGAATAATTATTTAATCAAATTAATTAGTGAGGGGTGGGACCCAGCTGTAACTTTAGGCTATTTAATTTATCTTAGCAACAAATTTAGCTAACAGTTTTAGTAATTTACTAGCAAAAGGGCCCATGCGTTGCAACGGGAGAAAGAAATACCACACGGCACACGCTCTTAATTTATAAAAAATGTCTATAATTTGAGAATTTATAGCTACGATACAAATAAAGATGGTCTTATCCTACAAAAATGCAGTTCAAAATTTCTCAGGTCTTCTATTTTAACACGGCTTGCATGTAGATTTAATACGTACAAAGAATCAGTTAAGTGACCTTCAGTTTCATCTCTAATCCTGATTTTGTTGACGTGTTCATCCCCAACCCGGATGAGTACCGGTACGAAAGAAGGACGAATTATGACTTATTTATTAAGATTGCACCCTAGATAGTATTTTTATTAAATGTTTAACAGATAAAATAATATCATATTTCCATTCTACATATTTTTCTAATCAAATTCCATATATAATATGTTAAATTTGGAGTTACGGTTTAAAAGATATGAGTATTTCAAAAAATATTTAATATATACTACGGGTTTAATGTCATAAACAGTAAAGGTTTTTTTGTAAAATCACCTCGGTGAGTTTTCCGACAAAAGCGATAGCCTTTTTATTATTAGATAAAGATTTACCTAATCTTACACATTGCAATTAACTAAAAACTTATTATTAATTATTATTATTATTACTAAATATCCAAAACACCAATTACTGTTTAACTAATTAATTAATCCAATAAATTAATTTATTAATATTAAATATTTATGAAACTATTTTTAATTTTATTTCTGCAGGTTTTACGAGGGGCCCCACGTGTCATTTGGTGAGAGTTGTGGGCCCAACTGTCATTGGAACAGCGAGACCTACCTATACTAAACGCACATACAAACCGTACACACGCAGTTTTTCTCATACACACACCTTTTACCTACATGTCTATATACAGTATATTTATACATTGCATACATCTACACAATATACTCATATACACATATTCACATGCATTTACATCTACATATATATATCCATACATGCATCCGAACCGGTTTTTATTTTGCCAACAAAAACCGTGGGTGTTCACTTAGCACGCAGGTGCATAGCAGCAAGCAGACGCGGCTGGAGGAGCTCGGGGCCAGCGCGGCCATGGCCGGGGTGGCTGGAGTGCGACCGAAGAGGGGGAGAGGAAGAGCCCCGATGGCTCACCGCGCCTATAGAGGATGCAGAGGCTCGGTGTGCAGACAACCAGGGGGGACGGTGGTGATGGGGCCGACGGGAACGGTCGAATTCGGCGAGGGGGTGGTCCAGCGAGGTTGGCGCCATGGCGGGGTCGACGGTGGCGGCGTCGGTGGAGGAGGAGGCTGGCTGATGGGGGGCGCAGGCGGGCCGGCGAGGTGGTACGGCGGTGGTGCAGGTGGTAGCGGTGGTGTGGATCCGGTGAGGTCGGTGTAGGGAGCCAACGAGAAGATGGCCAGCGGGGATCTGCACGGAGGAGGATGGCCGGAGTGGATCCGGCGCCGGCCCATGTTATGATGGCCGGAGGGAGATCGGGCGGCGGGGAGGCGAGCTCACTCTCTCCTGATCCGATCTGGATCGGGGAGAGGAAGAGGAGGCACGAGGGAGGCTCGGGCGAGCGAGGGTGGAGCGGTGGCTGGCAAGGGAGGTCGAGCTGGCAAGGTGCGGGCACAGGGGGAGTGGCAACGTGGGGAAGGAGGGAGCCAGCGGGCTGACGAGGGGACGGGGCTAGCGATGGGGTGGGGCGTTGGGAGCTAGCGATGGGGTGGAGCGCTGGCTGTCTTCGGTTCATTGAAAGGGGCGAGGCCTAGGGTTAGTGTGTGTGTGTGGGGTGGGTGGGCGGGGGGGGGGGGGGGGTTGGGGGGGTGAAATACCCCCCGGTGGAAGTGGGTTGTGGGGGTTGTCCGGCCTGCTCGGCCGATTGGCCCAGTTGGGCCGTGGTTTTTGTTTATTATTATTATCTTCTTTTTCTTTTCTTTTTTCTTTTCTTTTTAAACCTTTTTAAATAGACTATTATGTTTTAAAGATTAGTAATAAATTTCCATTACAAAAATAAGTGAACATTCCCAATATTTGGATTGGAATATTTGGTATAGCCACAATTAAATTTGGAGACATTTTGGAAACAATAGAAAATATTATAATCCCAAAAGGCACTTAAAAATTGTTCTGGCATCGGTTAAATTCTTTTAGGGGCACCTAAACATTTGCAAAGATGTGTTTGCTTTTTTGAAATTCCCAGCGAATATTTGAAACCTTTGCATGATTTTTTTACTTACTGGTTTGCAAAACTTTTAATTTCACTTTTTAAATGATTTTGAATTGCAAGGAATTCGAATCAGGGTTGATTCCAACAGTGATCATAATTGGATTAGTTTAATCCTCAGATTATTGTAGCACCAAATTAAGAGTGTCACAATTCCCCCTACTAACAAGAATTCTCGTCCCGATAATTAAGAGGTAGAAGGAAAGAGCTAGGAGTATTCACCACGAAGATGATCCTCGTGTTCCCAAATGGCTTCAACTTCAGAATGATTCGACAAGTGCACCACAAGGAACTTGGTGACTTTGTGACCAGCCTGACGTTCAGCCTGGTCGAGAATGCGAACCAGATGTTCTTTATAAGAGAGGTCTTGTTGCAGTTCTAGAATATCATTATCCACTGCTCGAATAGGATCCTTGAAGCAGCGGCGGATCTGAGACACATGGAAGACATCGTGAACCTGTGAAATGCTTCAACTGACCCTCAGCGTCCTCTGCACATTTCGTTAGGGCGGCTTTGTCAGCCTTGGAAGATTCCCGGTACGCTTTGAAATCGGCATTGGGTTTTTCTAGCTCGTCCAAGGAGACCCATAGTTTTTCATCAGCCTCAGCTCGGGCGTCTTGTTCTAGTGCGAGATTTTTTGTCCAATCGGTCAAACTTGACTCGTACACATTTGAAGCTTCTTGCACAATAAAATTACGAGGTGGATATTAGTCAAACCGAAGCCGCCAGCAAGGTGCATAATGACACTTAGGGGTTGTACAGAAGTTTGTTACAAGTCTCAAGCAAAATTCAAGCAATATACTTGACACTTGGGGGCTAATGCATGTCAGTTTTTACACCATAAATACAAGAAGACCCGACTCATCTCCAAGAAGATGACACGACCCTTGGGGGCTACATGCTATAACTTTACAAGAAGGATAGACACTATTTATCTACAAATTAAAAGACCCGTTTATCTCAGAAAATACCCGACCTTGGGGGCTACAAATGGATTTTTTTACATCTAAACATGATAAGTACCGGCTCATTATTTTCATAGTGAACTGGCCCTTGGGGGATACAAGTGGAGCTCTTAGTTATAAGCATAATAAGTACCGGCTCATTGTTTTCATAATGACCCGGTCCTTGGGGCTACATGATGATTCATCAAAATTTTCTATAATCGAAGACCTGAACCATCTTCAAGAAGATAAGTTGTCCCTTAGGGGTTACGTAAGGATATACGGAATACAAGACAAAATTGAGCATACATCGTATCTTCTCTTCGCTATGCCAACCAGGCTGGCTTCCATGTCCCAGCTTGTGGAGAGGCGGCTCAAGTATCCAGTGTGCAATTCTTCAAAACTAAGTTTTTCAAGATTGGGAAGTTCAAGTTTAGCCTTATGTTTCTCAAGGAAGGGCACCTCATCTTTGGTGGTATGCTTGGCGAGCACGGTGGAAGCAGGAGTTGTGTAACCCATCCGAGTAATGATGACCCCCATCATGAGAAGCAATATCTTCAGTTGTTTTCAGAGGACTGTGCGGGTTAGGATTGACCTTCGGGTTAGTTCCCATGGTCATCTCATCAGCACTCGTTGGGTCAGCATGTTGGAGTGTGTCATCACGGGCGCCTTGATGAGCTTCATAGGGCTCAACATGAGCTTCAAAGGGATCAACATGAGTTTCAGGAGCTACAAGTTTTTGATTATCTTGCTCAGAGGCACCAGGGTTGGTAGATGACCCATCCACTTTCCTTTTCTTGGCTTGGGCCCTATAAGCAAATACAACAAGTTGAGGCATACGCAAGGATAAAAAGTTAATAAGCAGCATTGGATGCAAAGGAAATAGTTACCCTGGATTAATTACAAAAGGTGGTAGCTTTGTAGAGGTTGAGTCGCCCGATGAAGGTGATGAATCCTTATACGTTGTAACAGAAGGATTAAGAGGTTGTTAGATAAAGCCAACTGTTGGGAAAATAAAGGGTTGCATTATAAAGCACCTCATTTGGCCGTTTTCGAGCGGTCGACTTCTGAGGCAAACCTTTCACAAGGTCACCCGAGATGCTTCAGGCTGGCGCCTTGACGCATACAGAGTTTTCTTCAAAAGGAAATCGAGATCCAAATAAGCTTCCGGGTGATACAAATGTACTTTTCTAATGACCCACCTTGGTGGCCTTGGAAACGAGAGCTTTGAGTCGGAAGCAACAGAAATTACCTTAATATCTTCACCCTGGCTCGTTGCTTCATCATCTTGAGACCGAAGGGGTGTTAGAAAACTTTAACTAAAAGACAGTGAAAAAGAGGTGAAAGTTTCTACGGCGGATTGCTTATCAACGGCATGTGAATCGTCCATAATTGACGACTCTTCTACAACCAACTTGTTCTTTTTCTTGCTTGCGGTAACTTTAGGTTTCTTTGCAGGATCTTTTGCTGCTTCCTCTTCCAAAATGAAGAGTCTTCATGCAGAGGTATTGACAAAAAATAGCAAGTTTGAAAGATGAAGAATCTTATAAGCAAGGTGAAAGGTGTCAAGGATTATTACCTCAGGAGCCGGGTTCTGAGTATAGAAGGGTCTCACACCAGTTTTATTGCAAACTTCTTGTTTTTCACCCAAAACCTTCTTCCCAATCTTTTTTAGATCGCTTGGATCGACGATGATATTTTTGAAGCGTTATGCATTGTTCAAATCGCCATCATACTCACACATTAAGGTGCCACGCAGTCTCAGGGGCAGGATCCGCCAAGTCAACCAGCACCGGGTCAGATCAACCCCAGTTAACCCGTTGGCAGTCAAAGCTCTGACTTTTGGCCACACGAAGCCGATTTGAGCATGTTCTTCTAGAGAAGGTGGACCAGACAGATCAAAGTTTAAAGGAAGGCATTCTGCTATGAAACCCGGCTCAGGATTCTCATTAGCACGGGTTGTGTTCTTACAATAGAACTAAGTATTTTCCCATCCTTTAGGATGACTAGGGAGGATAGCGGCGGGAAAACCCCAATCCCTTTGCCTTTGAATTGTGACTCCGCCAAGTTCTAAGCTGGGGCCGTCAGCACATTTTGTTTAGCGGTTGAGATAAAAAAACTCTCTGAACAAACGGACAGTAGGCTCCATTTCCATATACACCTCACAAAACACTTGGAACTGGCACAAGTTGGTTATGGAATTGGGAACTAGGTCTTGAGGGTGAAGATTGTAAAAATGCAAGACGTCTGAGAAGAATATTGACCCGGGAGGTTAAAAATCCCGTTAAATATGATTTCTAAAAATCACTACTTCTCTTTCGCCGGGTTGCTGTCGTTTTCTCCAAAGGAGGGTCGCCAAGCAATCCTTTCTTTAGGTGGCAGAGCCCCCAAACTCCACATAATCTTGGAGCATAGCTTCGGTAACTTGTGAAGGCGCCCAATCGCACGAGACAAGTTTCGTCATGATGGCTTATCCAAGAGAAGCGAGGTACAAAATCATATTTGGCGGGTTATTAAAGGAAAGGCGGTTTGTTTGATAAGTGGTATAATCAGACAGAGATGTTCTGGCAGCTCTAGTTTAAAGTGACATGGTAAACTATAGTATGTGAGCTGTCCCGGTATGAGTTAGTGTCTAGTGTGAAGCAATTTACGAAGCTCGCGGGTTACTATCATACTGGTAAGCCGACAGAACACAAAGGCAACTTACAACAATCAAAGATTTCTGGGTTTCCTGCTAAGTGAGGTACAAATGAGTTTTTACCAAATCATTTACAATTTCGGATCTACAAAATGGGTCATAAAGGAAGTTATTTACTGGTCCTAACAACAAGGGATGGAAATAATGATGATCTAATCTAAAAACTTCAAAAGGGATCTAAAGAGTACTATACGCGAGATAGAACAACTACTTATGTTGTTGTATTTCTATGAGAGATGTTCATCATAACATGCATAGACTAACAATGGCGATAGAACACACGGGGAACTCCGACGAACTCCTATGAATTGTGATGAACTAATACCAATCTGAGAGGAGGAAGAGGAACTTATGTGGTGGTTCCTGGTAGCGGCGGAGACGATTCACTGCACCCTGACAAAGTTAGGGAGGGCGTCGCGGTCCTCATAGCAGTCGGCGGACGATGGAAGAACGGCGATGGCGGCACGATGAACAGAGTGTGCTTGAGCAAGAAGAAGAAGCACAGAGGCAAAGAAAATGAAGGGGTCCCTCACAAATATTTGAAATGTAAAAACTACAAAGTGTGACCGACCGGCGCGGGAATCAAGGAGGCGTAGTAAATTTCTAAGCTAGGGGCGCCTCGATTTTCGGGCCAAACGGATATACATAAAGGCCGTTATGATGACGTCACCAACCCCCTAGATTTTTGGCGGGTGATGTCACTAATGAGCAAAGCAAGCAATTACAAAGATCTTCAAGGTATCATAAGCTCGCATTTCATAACTCGGAGAAGACAAAGGTATGAACTGAAGATAAGCCGCCAAGATCAAGGTAAAAGATATTGATATGAATGAATTCCAATCAATATGGAGCGTAATGTTTGGGATATAACCCCGAGGTATAACCCGCCCTACTGGGCCGGTTCATATCGTGGCTGCTTAAAGTCTGCACTCAAGATGGGCCTTTGCGTTCTTGGAACAAGAGTTACAAGGCGCCTTACAGAGTAAGCCGGCAAGCGGCCCAAGACATGAAAATGGCGACTGATGGCCCATGAGGTGGAGAGTCGCGAGGAGTTGACTTGCTTTGGAGGCAAGGTGAGTTAGAGACATATCGGGTCACGAATGATAGCACGACCCGGATTCTTGTAAACCCTGGGTCTGGACCTGTATATAAAGGTGAGCCCCTAAGGTCAATAGGGTTAAGTTACAATCCTATGATAGCTAGGTCAAGCGAATCCGCTCTCTTGTAATTGATATCCTCATCAATATAGACAAAGCACGACATAGGCTTTTACCTCCATCAGAGGGGCCGAACCTGGGTAAACTTGTCTCTCGTTCCCGATCAACCCCTTTGAGTCGCCACATAGTTGCGATGGCCTCACCACTAAATAGTTTCACGAGGACATCTCCCGTGAGAAAACCACGACACATGGGTAGCACCATGACGACGCCTCCAAGGAGGTGATGGCGCCCGCAGGCGTAACCGTCGTCCGCTTCACGCAGGAATTTCGCCCCGGCCATGCCGTCGACCCCAATGCCCATCGAACACACCAAGGAGCCGGCTTGACCACACCGCCAAGGAGAGGTGAGCCAGGACGCTGTTTATAGGACAGAAGGCGCTCGCCACCATCTCACCACCACCAAAACATGGGCTGGACGGTGAGGATCCAGCCCGCCGCCTGCACCACCATGGTGCCAAGCAACCTGCGTTGACAGGCTCCATCGTGCCCGCCTGTAGCCGCAGCCCAGAACTACACGCCCGCCCACGCCCATCTGGGCTACACGAGATCGGAATTCAAGGGTGCAACAAAAGGGGCGCCTCCGTCGCAGGGAAATGACAGGTCTCCAAGGTATCTATAACTTTTGATTGTTACATGCTATTATATTATATGTTTTGGATGTTTTATATGCATTTATACGCTGTTTTATATTATTTTTGGGACTAACCTATTATCCTAGAGCCTAGTGCCAGTTTTTGTTTTTCCACGTTTTTGAATATTGCAGATAAGGAATATTAAACGAAGTCCAAACATAATGAAATCTCCGGAAAGATTTTTCTTGGACCAGAAGACATGCAACAGACTTGGAGTAGGGGGCAAGGAAGTTGCCGGGAGGCCACAAGCATGAAGGGCGCGCCCTGGGGGTGGGGGTGGTCGCGCCCCTGGCTTGTGGCCCCCCCTGCAGGTCTCCTAACCCTAATTCTTGGCCTATAAATTCCCAAATACTCCAGAAACGTCAAAAAGAGCCATGAAAATAGTTTTACATCGTCGGGAGCCTCTGTTCCCGAGAGATCCAATCTGGGAGCCTTTTCCGGTAATCTGCTGGAGAGGGAATTGATCACGGAGCGTATCTACATCAACTCCATTGCCCCTCCACTGATGTGTGACTAGTTCACTACAGACCTACGGGTCGATAGCTAGTAGCTAGATGGCTTCTTCTCTCTCGTTGATCTTCAATACCATGTTCTTCGTGATCTTCATGGAGATCTATCCGATGTAATACTCTTTTACGATGTGTTTGTTGAGATCCGATGAATTGTGAGTTTATGTTCAGATTATCCATGAATATTATTTGAGTCTCTTCTAAATTCTTATATGCATGATTTAATATCTTTGCAAGTCTCTTTGGATTATTCGTTTGGATTGGCCAACTAGATTGCTAATTCTTGCAACGAGATAAGTGCTTAGTTTTGGGTTCAATCTTGCATTGTCCTTACCCAGTGACAGTAGGGGTAGCGAGGCACGTATTGCATTGTTGCCACCAAGGGTAAAAAGATGGGGTTTTCATCATCTTGCTTGAGTTTATCCCTCTACATCATGTCATCTTAGTTAATGTGTTACTCTGTTTATCATGAACTTAATACTCTAGATGCAGGCATAAGTCGATCGATGTGTGGAGTAATAGTAGTAGATGCAGAATCATTTCTGTCTACTTGATATGGACGTGATACCTATATGCATAATAATTTCCTTGTATATATTCATAATTATTTGCTTTTCTATCATTTTCTCAACAATAATTTGTTCACCCACCGTATTATTTTCCTTTATGAGAGAAGCCTCTAGTGAAACCTATGCCCCCCGAGTCTATTTTCTATTTCATATTTTTAGATCTATAAACCAAAAATACCAAAAATTCTTTCCTGCAATTTATTTATTTTATTTTTACTTCAAGATGTACCAATATTTTATATCTATCTCTATCAGATCTCATCCTTGCAAATAACTCTGAAGGGATTGACAACCCCTTTATAGCGTTGGGTGCAAGTGTTTGATTATTTGTGTAGGTACTACTATTGGAGTCTTGTTTGTTCCTCCTACTGGATTGATACCTTGGTTCTCAACAAACTGAGGGAAATACTTATCTACTTTGCTGCATCACCCTTTCCTCTTCAAGGGAAAACCAACGCAAGCTCAAGAGGTAGCAAGAAGGATTTTTTGTGCCATTGCCGGGGAGGAAACATAGCAAGATCACCAAGCACCCATCACAAACTAATATCTTTCATTTACTTTATTTGCCATTTGCCTCTTGTTTTCCTCGCCCCCACTTCTAAAAAGATTTTCAGAAAATACCAAAAACATTTTCCTTTTTATTCACCCTTTTCCCGTTCCTCCTTTTGTTTGCTTGCTTGTGTGCTAGATTGCTTTTGTCATGATGGCTGATGAGAATACCAAGTTATGTGATTTTCCACTACTACTGATAATGCTTTTATTAGTACTCCGATTGCTACCGCTACTAGTGCGGAATCTTGTGAAATTAATGTCGCTTTGCTCAATCTTGTTATGAAAGAACTATTTGTTCGCCTTCCTAGTGAAGATGCCGCATCCCATCTAAATACTTTCGTTGAGTTGTGTGATATGCAAAACAAGAAATATGTGGATAATAAAATTGTTAAATTAAATCCATTTCCTTTCTCATTACGATATCGTGCTAAAACTTGGTTTTTATCTTTACCTAAAAATAGTATTGATTCATGGAATAAGTGTAAAGATGCTTTTACTTCCAAGTACTTTCCTCCTGCTAAGATTATCTCGCTTGGGAACGATATAATTAATTTTAAGCCAATTGATCATGAGCATGTTGCACAATCTTGGGAGAGGATGAAACTAATGATTAGAAATTGCCCCGCGCATGGTTTCTGTTTATGGATGATTATATAATTTTTTTATGCGGGGTTGAATTTTCCTTCTAGAAATCTTTTAGATTTAGCCGCGGGTGGTACTTTTATGGAAATCACATTAGGAGAACCTACTAAACACCTTGATAATATTATGGCAGATTACTCTCAATGGCATACGGATAGATCTCCTACTAGTAAAAAGGTGCATGCTATGGAAGAAATAAATACTTTGAGTGGAAAGATGGATGAATTAATCAAATTGTTTGCTAGTAAGAGTGCTCCTATTGATCCCAATGATATGCCTTTGTCTTCTTTGATTGTAAATAATAATGAATCTATGGATATGAATTTTGTTGGTAGGAACAATTTTGGCAATAACGCGTATAGAGGTAATTTCGATCCTATGCCATTTCCTAGTAATTCCTCTAATAATTATGGTAATTTCTACAACAATTCTTATGGAAATGATAATAAGATGTCCTCTGATCTTGATAATAATACTGAAGAATTAATTAGATCTCAAAATGTTTCAATGCTATGATTGAAGAAAAATTGCTCAAGATTGATGATTTGGCTAGGAACGTTGATAAAATGTCTATTGAGATTGATTCTTTAAAAATTAGATCTATTCCACCCAAGCATGATATTAATTATTCTTTTAAAGCTATGATAATTTCAATTAATGAGTGTAAAGAAAGAACCGCTAGAATACGTGCTACGCGTGAATGGCTTGAAAAGGTGTTTTCTCGAGATAATGTTGATGATGATCTAAAAGTGATTGGTGTGACACCTATTGAATATTTATTTTCTAGCATAATTCTTGAAAAAGATGGAACTCGAGATGAGTCAACTTTAGATAAAAGGCGTTCCAATGATTCGGAGTTCATAGATCTTAGTGATAAAATTGATAAAAGTGGGATGGAAGTGGTTACAACTTTAAATAGCAATGAGCCCACTCTTTTGGATTCGAAGGATTTTAATTATGATAGTTGCTCTTTAATTTATTGTGTTTCCTTGTTGCAATCCATGTTAAATTCTCCACATGCTTATAGTCAAAATAAGGCTTTTACGAAACATATTGTGGATGCCATGATGAAATCTTTTGAAGAGAAACTTGAGTTGGAGGTTTCTATACTTAGAAACTTTATGATGAGTGGGAACCTACGAGTAAAATTAAAATTAAAGATTATGAGTGCCATGCTTTGTGTGATTTGGGTGCTAGCGTTTCCACAAATCCAAAAACTCTATGTGATGTGTTAGGATTCCGTGAATTTGATGATTGTTCTCTAAATTTGCATATAGCGGATTCCACAATTAAGAAACCAGCGAGAAGGATTATTGATGTTCTTATTATTTCTAATAGGAATTATGTGCCCGTAGATTTCAATGTTCTTGATATAGAATGCAATCTTACATGTCCTATTATTCTTGGTAGACCCTTCCTTAGAACAATTGGTGCAATTATTGATATGAAGGAAGGTAATATTAGATTCCAATTCCCATTAAGG
Source organism: Hordeum vulgare subsp. vulgare (assembly GCF_904849725.1). NCBI lineage: Eukaryota > Viridiplantae > Streptophyta > Magnoliopsida > Poales > Poaceae > Hordeum > Hordeum vulgare. The sequence goes on along the minus strand of NC_058518.1, from coordinate 229,401,601 downwards.
AAATGCATGGAGAACTTTCCTAGAAATAAAATAAGATTACCTTGTGAATCTATAATAAGAGCTACCTATGGATTGCATACCAAAGATGATAATAATTAGATCTATTGCATTATGCCGATCTAGGAGCGTTAAACAATAGCGCTTTGTGGGAGGCAACCTAATTTTATTTGTTTTGCTTTTGTTTTTGTTTCTATTTTTGTGTGTTGAACATATTATTACTTCTGTAATAATTGTGTTTTATTGTTTTAATTAGTGTTTGAGCCAAATAATACCTTTGGGATGATCTATGGTGCTTGCAAGTTGATTTTGCTGAAAAACAAAAACTTTCTCTCCTAGTCCAGGAATTTATAACTTCACTGGAATGTGATTTTAATCTGAATGTTTTAAAAAAGATTGCTTTACGAATTTACCAGGTCTTCCTATTTTTTCAGAATTTTTGGAGTTACTGAAGTATTCGAAGAAACAAATTGTTACAGACTCTTCAGTTTTTGACAAATTATGTTTTCTTTGTGTTGTTTGCTTATTTTGATGAATCTATGGGTTGTATCGGGGGGTATGAACCATGAAGAAGTTAGAATACAGTAAATATTACATCAATATAAATAGAGAATGAGTTCACAACAGTACCTAAGTGGTGAGTTATCTTTCTTATACTAACGGATCTCACGAGTTTTCTGTTGAGTTTTGTGTTATGAAGTTTTCAAGTTTTGGGTAAAGCTTTGATGGACTACGGAACAAGGAGTGGAAAGAGCCTAAGATTGGGGATGCCCAAGGAACCCCAAGCCATATTCAAGGATACCAAAAAGCCTAAGCTTGGGGATGCCCAAGAAGGCATCCCCTCTTTTGTCTTCAATCCATCGGTAAATTTACTTGAGGCTATATTTTTATTCACCACATGATATGTATTTTTCTTGGCGCGTCTTGTATGATATGAGTCACTACTTATTAGTTTGCCACATCCTTGCTGCACACATCATTTGAGAGAGAGAGACTGAATCGTGAATTTATTAGAATAATCTTTATGCTTCACTTATATCTTTTGAGCTAGGCAATGTTGCTCTAGTACTTCACTTATATCTTTTAGAGCACGACAGTGTTATGATATTATTAAACTCTCGTCCTTCACTTATATTATTTTGAGAGTTCTTTAAACATCATTGTAATTGGTTTACGTTATGAATTTAGTCCTAATATAATAGGCATCCAAGATGGATATAATAAAAACTTTCATATTAAATGCATTGAATATGATGAGAAGTTTGATTTCTTGCATATAGTTTTGAGATGTGAAGATGGTGATATGAGATTCATGCTAGTAATTAATTGTGAATTAGAAAAAATACTTGTGTTGAAGCTTGTGATCCCCGTAGCATGCACGTATGGTGAACCGTTATGTGATGAAGTCGGAGCATGACTTGTTTAAGGATTGTCAACCTTTGCGTGGAGGACGGGATCACGCGATGGTTAACTCCTACGAACCCTTCTCCTTGGAGCATGCGTCTCATTCTTTGCTTTGATAACGAATAGGCTTTTGCAATAAGTATGTGAGTTCTTTATGACTAATGTTAAGTTCATGGATTATAAGACCTCTCACCCTTCCACCTTTGCTAGCCTCTCTAGTACCGCATAACTTTTGCCGGTACATTCAACCCACCTTCCTCAAAACATTCACCATATATTTTCCTCAAAACAGCCACCATACCTACCTATTATGGCATTTTTGTAGCCATTCCGAGATATACTGCCATGCAACACCACCATCTCACTTTTAGGATACGCACCATCACTTCCACATTGCTTGTAGAATCATACCATGTTCTAACTATCGAGTTGTAATCTTTTGAGTTCTAAGTAAATAAAAGTTTGATGATTTGCATTATTAGAGCATTGTCCCGTGTGAGAAAAAGGATGATGGAAGCTATGATTCCATCACAAGTTGGGATGAGTCTCCGGACTTTACAAAAAAATAAAAGAGGCCACCGAAGCCCATAAAAAAATAAAAGAGGCCAAGGATGCCCATCCAAAAAAATAAGAAAAAAAGGAAAAAATGAGAGAAAGAGAGAAGGGACAATGCTACTATCTTTTTCCACACTTGTGCTTCAAAGTAGCACCATGTTCTTCATAGAGAGTCTCCTATGTTGCCACTTTCATATAACTAGTGGTACACATCTTCTGCACAACCACTTAGTTTTCTTTTTGAGCTTTCATACACTTATAGCTCTAGTGCGTTTGTTGCATGGCAATCCCTACTCACTCACATTAATATCTATTGATGGGCATCTCCATAGCCCGTTCATATGCCTAGTTGATGTCAGACTATCTTCTTCCTTTCTTTTTGCAACCTCTACCACATTTTATTCCACCCATAGTGTTATATCCATGGTTCACGCTCATGTATTGCGTGAGAGTGGAAAAGGTTTGAGAACATAAAAAGTGTGAACCAATTGCTTGATTTCACCGGAGTTGTGCATGATTTAGATACTTTGTGTGGTGAAGATGGAGAATAGCCAGACCATATGATTTTGTAGGGAACTTTCTAAGACCATGCTATTTCGAAAGGAAGCAACTACCCTATTAGTATGCTTGAAATATTACTGTTTTTAAGTCAATATAGACTTTTGTTTTCAGTCTTATGGATCTGAATATTCGTGCCACATTAGCGAATATTACATGGATAAATACGTTAGGTAGCATTTCACATCAAAAATTCTGTTTTGATCATTTACCTACTCGAGGACGAGCAAGAATTAAGCTTGGGGATGCTGATACGTCTCCAACGTATCTATAATTTTTGATTGTTCAATACTATTGTATTATATGTTTTGGATGTTTTATATGCATTTATATGTTGTTTTATAGTAGTTTTGGGACTAACCTATTAACCTAGAGCCTAGTGCCAGTTTCTTCTTTTTCTAGTCTTTTTGAATATTGCAGATAAGGAATATTAAACGGAGTCCAAATGGAATAAAATATCCGGAAAGAGTCTTCTTGGACCATAAGACACGCAACAGACTTGGAGTAGGGGGCAAGGAAGTTGCCGGGAGGCCACAAGCCTGCATGGCGTGCCCTCGGGGGTGACCGCACCCCCTGGCTTATGGCCCCCTTGCATGTCTTCTAACCCTAATTCTTGGCCTATAAATTCCCAAATATTCCAGAAACATCAAAAAGAGCCAGGAAAATAATTTTACGCTGTTGGGAGCCTCTTTTACCGAGAGATCCAATTTGGGAGTCTTTTCTGGTAATCTGCCGGAGTGGGAATTGATCATGGAGGGCATCTACATCAACTCCATTGCCCCTCCGATGATGTGTGAGTAGTTCACCACACACCTATCGGTCCATAGCTAGTATCTAGATGGCTTCTTCTCTCTCTTTGATCTTCAATACCATGTTGTTCATGATCTTCATGGAGATCTATCCGATGTAATACAATTTTGCGGTGTGTTTGTTGAGATCTGATGAATTGTGAGTTTATATTCAAATTATCCATGAATATTATTTGAGTTTCTTCTGAATTCTTATATGCATGATCTCATATCTTTGCAACTCTCTTTGAATTGTTCATTTGGTTTGGCCAACTAGATTGGTAATTCTTGCAATGGGAGAAGTGCTTAGTTTTGAGTTCAATGTTGTGGTGTCCTCACCCAGTGACAGTAGGGGTAGCGAGGCACGTATTGTATTTTTGCCATCAAGGGTAAAAAATATGGGGTTTTCATCATATTGCCTGAGTTTATCCCTCTACATTATGTCATCTTACTTAATACGTTACTCTGTTCTTCATGAACTTAATACTCTAGATGAAGGTAGGAGTCGGTCGATGCGAGGAGTAATAATAGTAGATGCAGAATCATTTCGGTCTACTTGATACAGACGTGATGCCTATATGCATAATCATTGCCTTGGATATATTCATAATTATTTTCTTTTCTATCAATTTCTCAAAAGTAATTTGTTCACCCACCGTATTATTTTCCTTTATGAGAGAAGCCTCCAGTCAAAGCTATGGCCCGTGGGTCTATTTTCCATATCATATTTTCATATCTATAAACTAAAAATACCAAAAATACTTTGCTGCAATTTATTTATTTTAGTTTTACTTTCAGATCTATCAATATTTTATATCTATCTCTATCAGATCTCATCCTTGCAAATAACTCTGAAGGGATTGACAACCCCTTTATAGCGTTGGGTGCAAGTGTTTGATTATTTGTGTAGGTACTACTATTGGAGTCTTGTTTGTTCCTCCTACTGAATTGATACCTTGGTTCTCAATAGATTGAGGGAAATTCTTATCTACTTTGCTGCATCACCCTTTCATGTTCATGGGAAAACCAACGCAAGCTCAAGAGGTAGCAAGAGGCCGCGCCTCCATTGACGCCGCCAGCCCGCGCTTGTCGTTGGGATCCTGCCGCTCCACACTACCGAATCACCGGGGAACCTGTTTAGCCGGTGTGGGTTGTGTTGTGCTTCGTGTGGTGTCGTGTTTGTATCATGTATACTCTTGGCATTGCATCGACCATCTTTGGCCTCTTCTTCTACGATTTTGATACACCTTTTGCGGGTGTATCCTTGAAAAAAAGAATTTAGAACTTTCTCCCCTAAGGATGAATATCTAAGAATTTCCGTTAGGGTATATTTCTCCCTAAGTGGTTTTGGTGATTGATGGCAATGCCTGTGCTGACTAATTGTGTGCACTGAGCATTCCAAATAATTCATGACTAGGCGCAAGACAATTCGGTGCCCCTCGGAGTCTTTCAAAGACGGTTGCTTTCTACGTTTCTCTTTAGTGGATTAGAGTCATAGGAAAGCCGTACTATTAAGAGGGGGTCCGTTTCAGAAAGGTTTGGGTGGAACGACATGTATACATTTCTATTGCACCACCTTTACCTTGCTTCAATGGAGCTCCAACATGTTTTTCCATGTATCTGCAAAAGGGCCAACGGTAGTACCACTGGTGCGAGCGGTAGTACTACACGCATATCGGTAGTACCGCCGTATGGGCGGTAGTAGTTTTTTACTACCGCTCCGTCGGAATTTTTGTGCATCCTTTTGCCTCAGCATTGGTAGGCACGTTAGTAATTTCTTACTACCGTGGTTGGTGAACTACCATGCCGTAGTACCGCTCCTAGCAGCGGTAGTACTGCTCCTAGCAGCGGTAGTACCACTCTGCTAGTACTCTGCGTGGGGGGTAACGGTTGGATTGTTCCCCCCACTATATAAAGGGGCCTTCTTCCCTAAGAAGGACATATCTTACCTCCCCAAGCTTCATTGTTACTCCAAAGCTCATTTCCGCCCGATCTCTCTCCCTAGCTAATCAAACTTATTGATTTCCTAGGGATTGGTTGAGAAGGCCCTGATCTACACTTCCACCAAGAGATATTTGATTCCCCCCACTAATCCCTTGCGGATCTTGTTACTCTTGGGTGTTTGAGCACCCTATATGGCTGACGTCACCTCGGAGCCACATTCCATTGTGGTGAAGCTTCATGGTCTTGTTGGGAGCCTCCAAGCTTTGTGTGGAGATTGCCCCAACCTTGTTTGTAAAGGTCCGCTCGCCGCCTTCAAGGGCACCAATAGTGGAATCACGGCATCTCGCATTGTGTGAGGGCGTGAAGAGAATACGGTGGCCCTAGTGGCTTCTTGGGAAGCATTGTTCCTCCACACCGCTCCAACGGAGACGTACTTCCCGACAAAGGGAAGGAACTTCGGTAACACATCCTCGTCTCCACCAGTTCCACTTGCGGTTATCTCTTACCTTTACTTTGTACTTATTATTGGTGTGGTCTATTTCTTTCTTGCACTTGTTGTCTTTGTTGTTAGAATCATATAGGTTGCTCACCTAGTTGTTCATCTAGAGAACATTTTGTTGCTAACCCTAATTTGTAAAGAAGAGCTAAAAATTGGTAGTTGCCTATTCACCCTCCCTCTAGTCAACCATATCGATCCTTTCAATTGGTATCAGAGCCACGTCTCTTTATTAAGGGTTTCACCACACGAAAAGTATGGTTGACGATGGTGTGGTTGGGTATGACGTGCTCGAGGCCGTGGAGTTGAGTTTGATCACACGGGATGACTTGAATGAGGCTATGGCCTCACTCCAGACGTACATGATGACCGAAGTCAAGTCCATGCTTAAAGAATTACTTGAGGGGATGAAGAATTATCCCGACCCGTTGCTTGAGGTACTCAAACTTCTTCCCCTCTTTACAAGAATGGGACAAGAACCTTTGCCTCGGTTTCTCCTCACCCGATCTATGGAGCACCGGTCCCTACACCACATATTAATAACCTTGGTCCTCCTCCTAAACTTTTTAAAGGAGATTTCGCTAATTGGTTCTTTTGCATGAAGTCTCATTTGAATCATAGCTCAACAAAACTTTGGAGAATCATCGGACAAGGCTTCTACCCACATGATCCAAACAACCTCACTCCAAGAGAAGAGGAGGACAATCAATACAATCATTCCGCTTTGTTCATCCTTCAATCAGCGGTTCCTCCCGAATATCTATCTCACTTGTGCCCTTCACTCGTGCAAAGGCTTGTTGGGAGCACATCATGGTGTTGTAAAAGGGGAGCTCGAACATTCCACGGTCTAATTTTGAAGTGGTTCTTGATGAAGCCGATGAGTTTGTGATGCTAGAAGATGAGGACCCCCGTGATCTCTAGCGGAGGGTGACTTCTATTGCCGTTGCTCTTCGGGATCATGGGAGCAAGGATACACATTACACTTGGATCAATTGCAAGTTTCTCAAGGCCATCATGCCATTCAACAAAGACATGTCCTCCGTCATTCGTCAAAGGCCGGATTTCCACACCTTGACCTCAAGCGAAGTGTTGGATGAGTTCATTGCCATGAATATCATGAACAAGACCGCCGACAATGCTCTTGCTCATGTCCGGTCGAAGATAGCCTCACCCAACCTTGTCTTGAGAGCCAAGGTCATTGCCGATGAAGAAGAAGAGGAGGAAGAAGATGGCTTCCCCGAAGTCACAAAGTATGCTTATCACGAGCACATGGATCTTGCATCAAAGCAATTTTGGGGCAACAAGAGAAAATAAAGGCCCAACTTCTCCAATAACATTTCAAGTCGGTCCAAGAACAAGCAACAAGTACAGACATACTACAACTGCGGCAATGTGAGTCACTTTGTGGCATATTGTCCTTATGAGAAGAGGGAAGACAACGGAAGCTCATTCGCAAGGACAAAGCCAAGTCTTTCGCAATTAAGAACATCTTCACCAAGAAGAGTCCTCAAAGGGGTTTGGTGGCCCATGAAGAGTACACCTCCGGTGATGAAGAAGATGATACAAGCCGTGAGGGGATGGCAACGGCTACCGTGGCCATTGCCACTTCCTCCCCCCAAGGTGTCTCTCTCCGATGCCACCAACGAGAACCGCATCGCCAAGTGCCTCATGTCCAAAGGCATCAATAAGGTAACCCCCAACATCAAGACCACTATCACTACCTCTCCTTCATTGTTAGACTGTGTTGATGATAGTGAAGTAGTGGAGCTTGATGAGAATGAGTTTGAAAAATTCCTGTGTAAGATCAAAGGTGAAACCAAAAAGCACTTTGTTGCTCTTTTGGAACAGCTTGGTGAGGCCAATGATCTCATTGAGACTCATGAGGAGACTATCTCCAAGTTGGTGGGACATAGTCATAATTACGCCGATGAGATAGTGTAACTATCCATTGCTCTAAAAGAAGAGTGTGGTCTTCCTTTGGCTCTTGAGGAGTCACCAATGTTGACCATGTTAAATTGCAAAAAGATCTTGCTCATGCTCTTGTTCTTACCCGTGTGCTTAAATCTGAGAAAGTTGCACTTGGGATTGGCCATGATAGACTCAAGGAAGAATTCAACATACTTGACAAGGCCCACAAGGTCTTGAAGGTGTTCATTCCTCTCTTAAGGAGTCTCATGATCAACTCCAAGTAAAACTAACCAAGGAGATTTCTACTTATCCTCCTTTTGTTCTAATTGATAATGCTTGTGATACTAACCCTTGTTGTGAGCATGGGCATCTTGTGGAGGAGAATGCTAAGTTGAAAGAACAAACTCGAAAAGGGCCTTGTGTCATGCAACCATGGCGAGAAGAACCTAAATGACCTTTTGAGTAATCCAAAGGAAGTTGTAGGAAAGAAGGGACTTGGGTTTGCACCCAAGTCTAAGAAGAAAAATAAGAACAAGACCAAGATATCTTCCCCTCTCAAGGACATTTTTGTCAAAGAGGGTGAGAGTACTCATAAGAAGATGAAGAACAAGGAAGGGGGTGATAATGCCAAGAAGGGCAAAACCACCTCTACCAACAAAGCCGACGACTTTAACCCCTCTTATATTTCATGTCGTGCTAGTGATGGGCATGTTTATGCTAAATTTTTTGGTTCTTATTATGAGTACATTGAAGAATGGGCATGTTTATGCTAATTTTTTGGTTCTGATTATGAGTCCTAAGACCCTTGTTTCTAACATCAAAGGACCCATTCAACAATGGGTACCTAAATCTAAGCATTGACCTCTTGTAGGAGTTTGCTTCTGGTGGCGTGTCATGGTTGCTCGACAGTGGAGCCACAAATCATATGACCGGGAGCAAGGACTTGGTGGTGGATGTGCATCCAATTCCATCTACGCCCACCCATGTCCAAGGTAATGGGATTCGGCAAGGTGTTCATCTCTCAAGATTTATCTATAGAGCCGGTCAAAAAAGATTTATCTATAGAGAAGGTCATGCTTGTTGAGTCCCTTGCATACAATTTGCTTTCCGTTCGTCAGCTTGCAATTATGGGCTTTGCCACATTCTTTAATCTTGATACAGTGGCCCTTTTGTGGAGCAAGACCCTTAAAATAGCCTTTGTTGGACGTGTCGAGAAAGGTCTCTATGTGGTGAACTTTTCGGAGCGACCTACTAAGATCGTGACTTGTCTAATGGCTAAAGTTGATGTGGGTTGGCTTTGTCATCATCGGCTAGCTCATGTCAATATGAGATCTTTGCAAAGTATCCTCAAAGGGGATCATGTTCGTGGACTAACAAGTGTGAGTTTTGCCAGAGACCGTGCTTGCGGTGCTTGTATCGAAGGAAAGCTTCATGAAGCAAATCACCGCCCCACAACTATCATCTACTCGAAAAGGCCTTTGGAGATCCTTCACATGGATCTCTTTGGTCCTCCATATTTTGATAGTCTTGGGGGAAGAAAGTATTGCTTGGTGATTGTGGATGACTACTGAAGATACACTTGGGTATACTTCTTCAAGAGGAAGAGTGAGACTCAACAAACCATCATCGACTTTGCTAATGAAGCTTGACGTCAACATGAAGCAAAGATGTTGATGATTAGAAGTGACAACAGCACTGAGCTCAAGAACTATACCTTGAATGAGTTCCTTTGGGACGAGGGTATCAAGCACCAATATTCAGCACCCTATACCCCTCAACAAAACGGTATGGCGGAGAGGAAGAACCGGACGTTGATGGACGCGGCAAGAACAATGATGGCGGAATTCAAATCTCTGTACAACTTTTGGGCCGAAGCCATTAACACTGCATGTCATGCATCTAATTGGCTCTACCTCCGCAAAGGCTTGAACAAGACTCCATATGAAATTCTTACCGGGAACAAGCCCAACCTCAAGTACTTCCAGGTGTTCGGTTGTAAGTGTTTGATACTCAAGAAAGGTGTTCTTTTGGCTAAATCTAAAGCTAGAGCTCATGAGGGAATATTTGTTGGTTATGCTACAAACTCTCATGCTTATCGTGTTCTCAACAAGTCCACCGGACTCATTGAGGAGACGTGTAACATAGAGTTTGATGAAAATAATGGCTCCCAAGTGGAACAAAGTGGTCTTTGCGATGTAGGTGATGAAATTCCTCCTTTATACATAAGAAGAATGGGGATTGGTCAAAGACTCCCCATTGAGGAACCCCTTGTAGCCGAAGGAGAAGGACAGTGCTCTACTCAAGTGGAGCCATCACCCTCGCTAGACCCACACGCTTCTGAAGAACAAAGTGAAGGCCCTCAACCACAAGATCAAGGACAAGATCAACCTCATGAAAATGGTGTTGCACCAAATGATGTCCAAGATCATGCCCAAGACTCCGAGTTTTCTCAAGATCAAGTGCAACCACAAGATCAAGGGCAAACTAGTGAGCAAGCTCAAGACAGTGCTCAAAATGATCAAGAAGTTGCTCCTCAATTACCCAATAAGGAACTCTTGGAGCGTTGCGCCGCCAAGATAGCTAACAAGCTCCGGGTTCGACAATATATCTTCAAGAATGTGCTTGGAAGCTTCAATAAGGGGGTAACTACTCGTCAACAATTTTCCAACTTTTGTTTGCATCACGCGTTTGTTTCGTGTGTTGAACCCCAAAAGGTACATGAAGCGCTCGATTATGAGGATTGGCTTGAAGCCATGCATGATGAACTTAACAACTTCGAGCGCAATCAAGTTTGGGAATTAGTGTCAAGGCCAAAGGAGGAACATAATGTCATTGGAACCAAATGGATCTTCAAGAACAAGCAAGATGCAAATGGTGTTGTTGTTCGAAACAAGTCAAGACTAGTGGCTCAAGGCTACTCCCAAGTCCAGGGTATCGACTATGGTGAAACCTTTGCCCCTCTTGCTCGTCTTGAATCTATTCGCATGATGCTTGCATTTACTTCTCATCATGATTTCAAATTGCAACAAATGGATGTGAAGAGCGCATTTCTTAATGGTCCCTTAAATGAGTTGGTATATGTCAAACAACCCCCGAGATTCGAGGATCCCAAGCTCCCCACTCATGTATACAAACAGAAGAAGGCGCTCTACGGCCTTAAACAAGCCCCACGTGCGTGGTATGAGTACCTTACCGAGTTGTTGCAAGATCGTGGGTTTGAGATTGGGAAAATTGATCCCACCCTTTGTACCAAAAAGTTCAAAGGGGATTTGTTCATATGCCAACTATATGTTGATGATATTATTTTTGGTTCTCCTAACGAATCTTTCAATGAAGATTTTGCTACACTAATGACCGACAAGTTTGAGATGTCTATGATGGGAGTGTTGAACTTCTTTCTCGGGTTTGAAATCAAACAAGGAAGAGAAGGAACATTCATTAAACAAGCCAAGTACACTCAAGACATGTTCAAGAGGTTCGAGCACGAGGACGTCGAGCCGGTCAAATTTCCCATGCCAACAAAATGAAAGTTTGACAATGATCCCAATGGTAAATCAGTGGATCAAAAGGTATATCACTCCATGATTGGATTCTTGCTTTACCTTTGTACATCTAGACCAGATATCATGTTGAGTGTGGGAATTTGTGCACGGTTTCAATCCGCACCAAATGAAAGCCACTATGCGGCAGTCAAACTTTGGCTTATGGTACTGATAACCCACAAGTATACGGGATCAATTGTAGCCTTTCTTGATAAGTAAGAGTGTCGAACCCAATGAGGAGCTAAAGGTAGGACAAATATTGCCTCAAGTTCTATCGACCACTGATACAACTCTACGCACACTTTACGTTCGCTTTACCTAGAACAAGTATGAAACTAGAAGTACTTTGTAGGAGTGATAGGATAGGCTTGCAAGAAAGTAAAGAACACGTAAATAAAACTAGGGGCTGGTTAGACAAAGAAACAACTACGAGTGTCTAACGAGTGTGGAAAAGTGGTGGTAGGAGTTGCGGAATTGTCCCTAAGCAATTGACTACGTTACTAGATCGATAGCAAGTATCATGTGGGAGAGGCCTTTGCTAGCATATCATCCCTTACTTGGAATTCTATGCACTTATGATTGGAACTATTAGCAAGCGTCCGCAACTACTAAAGTTCATTAAGGTAAAACCCAACCATAGCAATAAGATATATTGGTCCCCCTTCAATCCCATATGCATCAATTTTTATGCTAGGTTTGAAACATCTGTCACTCTAGCCTGCCAATACATAGTCCTATCAACATACAACTAACCCTATGGTGTGATCCACGCGCACGATCATATGATGGACACCAAAGTACATCAACATAACCACAAGCAAATTAAACCAATCATAGCAATTCATCAATCACCGATAGGACAACGATAATCTACTCAAACATCATAGGATAGCAACACATCACTGGATAATAATATGTAGCATAAAGCAACATGTTCAAGTAGAGGGTACAGTGGGTTGTGGGAGAGTGAGCTTCTGAATATAGATGGGGGAAGATGATGGAGATGTTGGTGAAGATGACGGAGGTGTTGGTGTAGATCGCCGTCACACGATGATGTCCCGGGCGGCGTTCTGGCGCCGCCGGGAGAGAGGGGGAGAGAGCCCCCCTCCTTCTTATTCTTCCTTGACCTCCTCCCTAGATGGGAGAAGGGTTTCCCCTCTGGTCCATGGTCTCCATGGCGGCGGAGGGGCGAGAGCCCCTCCGAGATTGGATCTCTCTCTCTCTGTCCTTCTGTTTCTGCGCTCCCAGATTCTGCGTTTCACAGTTTCTTAAATTCCCGCTGTTCCGTAACTCCGATTGGGCTGAAATTTTAACACGATTTTCTTCCATATATTATCTTTCTTTTGGCGAAAGAATGGCTCCAACCGCCTTAAGGAGTGGCCACAAACCTGCCTGCCGCAGGCCCACCCCTGGCCGCAGCGACAGGGCTTGTGGGCACTCCGTGCATCGCCTCGCGTTGATTCTTCTTCCCAAAAATCATAAATATTCCAAAAAAATCCCCGGAAGTTTTTATTACGTTTGGACTTCGTTTGGTATGGATATTCTGCGAAACAAAAAACATGCAACAAACAGGAACTGGCACTAGGCACTGGATCAATATGTTAGTCCCAAAAATAGTATAAAAAGTTGCCAAAAGTATATGAAAGTTGTAGAATATTGGCATGAAACAATAAAAATTATAGATACGACGGAGACGTATCAGCATGCCCAAGCTTAATTCCTGCTCGTCCTCGAGTAGGTAAATGATAAAAAAGATAATTTTTGATGTGGAATGCTATCTAGCATAATCTTGATCATATAATCTAATCATGGCATGAATACTAAAACACGAGTGATCCGAAGCAATAGTCTATCATTTGACATAAAGACAATAATATTTCAAGCATACTAACAAAGCAATCATGTCTTCTCAAAATATCATGGCCAAAGAAAGTTATCCCTACAAAATCATATAGTCTGGCTATGCTCCATCTTCCCCACACAACGTATTTAAATCATGCACAACCCCGGTTTTAGCCAAGCAATTGTTTCATACTTTAGTGTTCTCAAACCTTTTCAACTTTCACGCAATACATGAGCGTGAGCCATGGACATAGCACTATAGGTGGAATAGAATATGGTGGTCGTGGAGAAGACAAAAAAAGAGGAGATAGTCTCACATCAACTAGGCGTATCAACGGGCTATGGAGATGCCCATCAATAGATATCAATGTGAGTGAGTAGGGATTGCCACGCAACGGATGCACTAGAGCTTATAAGTGTATGAAAGCTCACAAAAGAAACTAGTGGGTGTGCACCCAACTTGCTTGCTCACGAAGGCCTAGGGCAATTTCGAGGAAGCCTATCATTGGAATATACAAGCCAAGTTATATAATGAAAATTTCCCACTAGTATATGAAAGTGACAACATAGGAGATTCTCTGTCATGAAGATCATAGTGCTATTTTAAGCACAAGTGTGGAAAGAGGATAGTAGCAATTTTCCCTTCTCTCTTTTCTCTCATTTTTTTTGTGGGATCTTTGGCCTCCTTTTTTTATTTATTTTTTTGGTGGGCATCTTTGGCCTCTTTTTTGTAAATGGGCTTCGCTGGCCTCTTTTATTACCTCACATGGGATAATGCTCTATTAGTAATGATCATCACACTTACAACTCAATACTTAGAGCAATGATGACTCTATATGAAATGCCTTCGGTAGTGTACCGTGACAGTGATCTACCATAGCAATGACATCAAAAAACGGACAAGCCATGGAAACATCATGCTAGCTATCTTACGATCATGCAATGGCAATATGGAAGTGGTGGCACATGTCATGAGACGGAACGGTGGTAGTTGCATGGCAATATATCTTGGAATGGCTATGAAAATGCCATAATAGGTAGGTATGGTGGCTGTTTTGAGGGAGTCCATATGGTGGGTGTAATGCACCGACGAAAGTTGAATGGTACTAGAGAGGATAGCAATGGTGGAAGGGTGAGAGTGCGTATAATCCATGGACTCAACATTAGTCATAAAGAACTCACATACTTATTGCAAAAGTCTATTAGTCATCGAAACAAGGTACTACACACATGCTCCTAGGGGAAAGGTTGGTAGGAGTTAACCATCGCGCGATCCCGACCTCCACACAAAGGATGACAATCAATAAATAAATCATGCTCTGACTTCATCACATAAAGGTTCACCATACGTGCATGCTACGGGAATCACAAACCTTAACACAAGTATTTCTAAAAATACACAATTACTCACTAGCATGACTCTAATATCACATATTCATGTCGCAAAACTGTTGCAAGGAATCAAACATATCATATTCAGTGATCTACAAGTTTTATGTAGGATTTTATTACTAACCATGTGAATGACCAACTCCTTTTAACTAAGAGGTATAAGTGAAGCATGAGAGTTTAATTCTTTCTACAAAAGATATGCCCCACTCTAACAAATATAAGTGAAGCAAAAGAGCATTCTACAAATGGCGGTTTTCTATGTGTAGGGAAACAGGCAATCCAAACTTCAAAAGATATAAGTGAAGCACAAGAAGCATTCTATAAATCCAACCAAGCACTATCTCATACCAGCATGGTGCATAAAAGAAAAAGGGAAAATAAACACAAAAGACGCTCCAAGCATTTGCACATATCATGTGACGAATTAAAATATAGCTCCAAGTAAAATTACCGATAGATTGTAGACGAAAGAGGGGATGCCTTCTGGGGCACCCCCAAGCTTAGACGCTTGAGTCTTCCTTGAATATTACTTTGGGGTGCCTCGGGCATCCCCAAGCTTAGGATCTTGCCTCTCCTTATTCCTTCATCCATCGTGCTGTCACCCAAAACTTAAAAACTTCAATCACACAAAACTCAACAAAACTTCGTGAGATCCATTAGTATAATAAAATAAATCACCACTTCAAGTACTGTTGTGAACTCATTCTAAATTCATATAAGCATTATATCTACTGTAATCCAACTTCACCATGGTTCATACCCCCCGATACTGCCCATAGATTCATCAGAATAAGAGAACAATGCATACAAAACGGAATCTGTCAAAACAGAACAGTCTGTAGCAATCTGTATATTCCGTATACTTCAGATATCTCAAAAAATCTGAAACATTTCGAACGTCTGGAAAATTTGCATGTCAATCAGCAGCAAAAAGAATCAACTCAAAATCTCTTCTAGAATAAAAATGAAAATTAATTTCGTGATCAAAAAGTTTCTGTCTTTTCTCAGTGTGATCAAACAACTATCACCCAAACTAATCTACTCACACATCATAGGATAGCAACACATCATTGGATAATAATATGTAGCATAAAGCAACATGTTCAAGTAGAGGGTACAACGGGTTGCGGGAGAGTGATCTGCTGAATATAGATGTTGGAATTATGCCCTAGAGGCAATAATAAATGTATAGTTATTATTATAATTCCTGTATCAAGATAATAGTTTATTATCCATGCTATAATTGTATTGAATGAAGACTCATTTACATGTGTGGATACATAGACAAAACACCGTCCCTAGCATGCCTCTAGTTGGCTAGCCAGTTGATCGATGATAGTCAGTGTCTTCTGATTATGAACAAGCTGTTGTTGCTTGATAACTGGATCACGTCATTGGGAGAATCACGTGATGGACTAGACCCAAACTAATAGACGTAGCATGTTGATCGTGTCATTTTATTGCAACTGTTTTCTGCGTGTCAAGTATTTATTCCTATGACCATGAGATCATATAACTCACTAACACCGGAGGAATGCTTTGTGTGTATCAAACGTCGCAACGTAACTGGGTGACTATAAAGATGCTCTACAGGTATCTCCGAAGGTGTTAGTTGAGTTAGTATGGATCAAGACTGGGATTTGTCACTCCATATGACGGAGAGGTATCTCGGGGCCCACTCGGTAATACAACATCACACACAAGCCTTGCAAGCAATGTAACTTAGTGTAAGTTGCGGGATCTTGTATTACGGAACGAGTAAAGAGACTTGCCGGTAAACGAGATTGAAATAGGTATGCGGATACTGACGATCGAATCTCGGGCAAGTAACATACCGAAGGACAAAGGGAATGACATACGGGATTATACGAATCCTTGGCACTGAGGTTCAAACGATAAGATCTTCGTAGAATATGTAGGATCCAATATGGGCATCCAGGTCCCGCTATTGGATATTGACCGAGGAGTCTCTCGGGTCATGTCTACATAGTTCTCGAACCCGCAGGGTCTGCACACTTAAGGTTCGACGTTGTTTTATGCGTATTTGAGTTACATGGTTGGTTACCGAATGTTGTTCGGAGTCCCGGATGAGATCACGGACGTCACGAGGGTTTCCGGAATGGTCCGGAAACGAAGATTGATATCTAGGATGACCTCATTTGATTACCGGAAGGTTTTCGGAGTTACCGGGAATGTACCGGGAATGACGAATGGGTTCCGGGAGTTCACCGGGGGGGGGGGCAACCCACCCCGGGGAAGCCCATAGGCTTTGGGGAGACACACCAGCCCTTATTGGGCTGGTGGGACAGCCCCAAGGGGACCTATGCGCCAAGAATAAGAAATCAAAGGAAAAGAAAAAAAAAGAGGGAGGAAGTGGGAAGGGAGGGGGACTCCTCCCACCAAACCAAGTCCAACTCGGTTTGGGGGGGGAGTCCTCCCCCCCTTGGCTCGGCCGACTCCTTAGGGGTCCTTTGACCCCAAGGCAAGGCCCCCCTCCCTCCTCATATATATATGGAGCAATTAGGGCTGATTTGAGACGACTTTCTCACGGCTTCCCGACCACATACCTCCATAGTTTTTCCTCTAGATCGCGTTTCTGCGGAGCTCGGGCGGAGCCCTGCTGAGACAAGATCATCACCAACCTCCGGAGCGCCGTCACGCTGCCGGAGAACTCTTCTACCTCTCCATCTCTCTTGCTGGATCAAGAAGGCCGAGATCATCGTCGAGCTGTACGTGTGCTGAACGCGGAGGTGCCGTCCGTTCGGTACTAGATCGTGGGACTGATCGCGGGATTGTTCGCGGGGCGGATCGAGGGACGTGAGGACGTTCCACTACATCAACCGCGTTCTCTAACGCTTCTGCTGTACGATCTACAAGGGTACGTAGATCACTCATCCCCTCTCGTAGATGGACATCACCATGATAGGTCTTCGTGCGCGTAGGAAAATTTTTGTTTCCCATGCGACGTTCCCCAACAGTGGCATCATGAGCTAGGTTCATGCGTAGATGTCTTCTCGAGTAGAACACAAAAGTTTTTGTGGGCGGTGATGTGCATTTTTCTGCCCTCCTTAGTTTTTTCTTGATTCCGCGGTATTGTTGGATTGAAGCGGCTTGGACCGACATTACTCGTACGCTTACGAGAGACTGGTTTCATCGTTACGAGTAACCCCCGTTGCTCAAAGATGACTGGCAAGTGACGGTTTCTCCAACTTTAGTTGAATCGGATTTGACCGAGGAGGTCCTTGGATGAGGTTAAATAGCAACTCATAGATCTCCGTTGTGGTGTTTGCGTAAGTAAGATGCGATCCTACTAGATACCCTTGGTCACCACGTAAAACATGCAACAACAAAATTAGAGGACGTCTAACTTGTTTTTGCAGGGTATGATTGTGATGTGATATGGCCAACGATGTGATGTGATATATTGGATGTATGATATGATCATGTTGTAATAGAAATATCGACTTGCACGTCGATGGTACGGCAACCGGCAGGAGCCATAGGGTTGTCTTTATACTAACATATGTGCTTGCAGATGCGTTTACTATTTTGCTAGGATGTAGCTTTAGTAGTGATAGCATGAGTAGCACGACAACCCCGATGGCAACACGTTGATAGATGATCATGGTGTGGCGCCGGTGACAAGAAGATCGTGCCGGTGCTTTGGTTATGGAGATCAAGAAGCACGTGATGATGGCCATATCATGTCACTTATGAATTGCATGTGATGTTAATCCTTTTATGCACCTTATTTTGCTTAGAACGACGGTAGCATTATGAGGTGATCTCTCACTAAAATTTCAAGACGAAATTGTGTTCTCCCCGACTGTGCACCGTTGCTACAGTTCGTCGTTTCGAGACACCACGTGATGATCGGGTGTGATAGACTCAACGTTCACATACAACGGGTGCAAAACAGTTGCGCACGCGGAACACTCGGGTTAAGCTTGACGAGCCTAGCATGTGCAGACATGGCCTCGGAACACATGAGACCGAAAGGTCGATCATGAATCATATAGTTGATATGATTAACATAGGGATGCTTACCACTGAAACTATACTCAACTCACGTGATGATCGGACTTGGGATAGTGTAAGTGGATCATGAACCACTCAAATGACTAGAGAGATGTACTTTTTGAGTGGGAGTTTAGCATATAATTTGATTAAGTTGAACTCTAATTATCTTGAACATAGTCTAAGTCCATTTTGAATATATTTGTGTTGTAGATCATGGCTCACGCGAGTGTCATCCTGAATTTTAATACGTTCCTAGAGAAAGCTAAGTTGAAAGATGATGGAAGCAACTTTGTAGACTGGGCTCGTAATCTTAAGCTAATCCTACAAGCTGGGAAGAAGGATTATGTCCTTAATGCTGCGCTAGGAGATGAACCACCCGCTATGGCTGATCAGGATGTTAAGAACGCTTGGTTAGCACGTAAGGAGGACTACTCAATAGTTCAATGTGCAGTCTTGTATGGCTTAGAACCGGGACTTCAACGTCGCTTTGAGCGTCATGGAGCATTTGAGATGTTCCAGGAGTTGAAGTTTATCTTTCAGAAGAACGCCCGGATCGAGAGGTATGAGACCTCCGATAAATTCTATGCTTGCAAGATGGAGGAAAACTCGTCTGTCAGTGAGCATGTACTCAAAATGTCTGGGTACTCAAACCGTCTAGCTGAGCTGGGGATTGAACTCCCGCAAGAAGCTATCACTGACACTATCCTTCAATCACTGCCGCCAAGCTATAAAGGCTTTGTGTTGAACTACAACATGCAAGGGATGAACAAGTCTCCCGGCGAGTTGTTTGCGATGCTGAAAGTCGCAGAGACTGAACTCCGTAAAGAGCATCAAGTGTTGATGGTGAGCAAGACCACTAGTTTCAAGAGAAACGACAAAGGCAAGAAAGGCAATTCGAAGAAGAGCGGCAAGCCTGTTGCCAATCCGCCGAAGAAACCCAAGGCTGGACCTAAGCCTGAAACAGAGTGCTTCTATTGCAAGGGTATGGGTCACTGGAAGCGCAATTGCCCCAAGTATCTGGCAGATAAGAAGGCGGGCAAAGAAAAATCAGGTATATTTGATATACATGTTATTGATGTGTACTTAACCGGCTCTCGTAGTAGTGCCTGGGTATTCGATACCGGTTCTGTTGCTCATATTTGCAACTCGAAACAGGAACTGCGGAATAGACGAAGGCTGGCGAAAGAGGAAGTGACGATGCGCGTAGGAAATGGTTCCAAGGTTGATGCAATCGCCGTCGGCACAGTGTCACTTCAGCTACCATCGGGATTAGTGATGAACTTAAATCATTGTTATTTAGTGCCTGCGTTGAGCATGAACATTATATCTGGATCTTGTTTATTGCGAGACGGTTACTCTTTTAAGTCTGAGAATAATGGTTGTTCTATTTCTATGAGTAACATCTTTTATGGTCATGCACCGAATGTGAGAGGATTGTTCATATTGAATCTTGATAGCGATACGCATATACATAACATTGAGACCAAAAGAGTTAGAGTAAACAACGATAGCGCCATATTTTTGTGGCACTGCCGCTTGGGTCATATTGGTGTAAAGCGCATGAAGAAACTCCATGTTGATGGACTTTTGGAGTCACTTGACTTTGATTCACTTGACACGTGCGAACCATGCCTCATGGGCAAGATGACTAAGACTCCGTTCTCCGGAACAATGGAGCGTGCAAGTGACTTGTTGGAAATCATACATACCGATGTGTGTGGTCCAATGAGCGTGGAGGCACGCGGCGGATATCGTTATTTCCTCACCTTCACTGACGATTTAAGTAGATATGGTTATGTCTACTTGATGAAGCACAAGTCTCAAACATTTGAAAAGTTCAAGCAATTTCAGAGTGAAGTGGAAAATCATCGTAACAAGAAGATCAAGTTCCTATGGTCTGATCGTGGGGGTGAATATCTGAGTTTCGAGTTTGGTGCTCACTTAAGACAATGTGGAATTGTTTCGCAGTTAACACCGCCTGGAACACCACAGCGTAATGGTGTGTCCGAACGTCGTAATCGTACTTTGTTAGAGATGGTGCGATCTATGATGTCTCGTACTGATTTGCCGTTATCATTTTGGGGTTATGCATTAGAAACAGCTGCATTCACTTTAAATAGGGCACCATCAAAATCCGTTGAGACGACACCATACGAACTGTGGTATGGCAAAAGGCCAAAGTTATCGTTTCTTAAAGTTTGGGGATGTGATGCTTATGTCAAAAAGCTTCAGCCTGAAAAGCTGGAACCCAAAGCGGAAAAATGCGTCTTCATAGGTTACCCAAAAGAGACAGTTGGGTACACCTTCTATCTCAAATCCGAGGGCAAAGTGTTTGTTGCTAAGAACGGAACTTTTCTCGAGAAGGAGTTTCTCTCGAGAGAATTGAGTGGGAGGAAGATAGAACTTGACGAGGTTGTCGAACCTCTCATCCCTCTGGATGGTGGCGCAGGGCAAGGGGAAACCTCTGTCGTTGCGACGCCGGTTGAGGAGGAAGTTAATGATGATGATCATGAAACTCCAGTTCAAGTTTCTGTTGAACCACGCAGGTCGACGAGATCACGCGCTGCTCCAGAGTGGTACGGTAATCCCGTCTTATCAATCATGTTGTTGGACAACAATGAACCTGCAAATTATGAAGAAGCAATGGTGGGCCCAGATTCCAACAAATGGCTAGAAGCCATGAAATCCGAGATAGGATCCATGTATGAGAACAAAGTGTGGACTTTGGAGATACTACCTGAGGGCCGCAAGGCTATTCAGAACAAATGGATCTTTAAGAAGAAGACGGACACTGACGGTAATGTGACCGTTTATAAAGCTCGACTTGTGGCAAAGGGTTTTTCACAAGTTCCAGGAGTTGACTACGATGAGACCTTCTCACCCGTAGCGATGCATAAGTCCGTCAGAATCATGTTCGCAATAGCTACATTTTTCGATTATGAAATCTGGCAGATGGATGTCAAAACGGCGTTCCTTAACGGTTTCCTTAAGGAAGAGTTGTATATGATGCAACCCGAAGGTTTTGTCGATCTAAAAATGCTGACAAGGTGTGCAAGCTCCAGCGATCCATTTATGGACTGGTGCAAGCATCTCGGAGTTGGAACAAACGCTTTGATGAGGTGATCAAAGCATTTGGGTTTATACAAGTGGTTGGAGAATCTTGTATTTACAAGAAAGTGAGTGGGAGCTCTGTGGCGTTTCTAATATTATATGTGGATGACATATTACTGATTGGAAACAACGTAGACCTTTTGGAGAGCATAAAAGGTTACTTGAATAAAAGTTTCTCTATGAAGGACCTAGGAGAAGCTGCTTACATTCTAGGCATTAAGATCTATAGGGATAGATCAAAACGCCTGATAGGACTTTCACAAAGCACATACCTTGATAAAGTTTTGAAGAGGTTCAAAATGGAACAGTCCAAGAAAGGGTTCTTGCCAGTTTTACAAGGTACGAGATTGAGTAAGACTCAGTGCCCAGCAACTGATGAAGATAGAGAGCATATGCGCTCCGTCCCCTATGCTTCAGCCATAGGTTCTATTATGTATGCGATGTTGTGCACTAGACCGGATGTTAGCCTGGCCATAAGTATGGCAGGTAGGTTCCAGAGTAATCCAGGAGTGGATCACTGGACGACGGTCAAGAATATCCTGAAGTACCTGAAAAGGACTAAGGAGATGTTTCTCGTGTATGGAGGTGACGAAGAGCTCGCCGTAAAAGGTTACGTCGATGCAAGCTTTGACACAGATCCGGACGACTCTAAGTGGCAAACCGGATATGTATTTATTCTTAATGGGGTGCAGTAAGCTGGTGCAATTCCAAGCAAAGCGTCGTAGCAGATTCTACATGTGAAGCAGAGTACATGGCTGCCTCGGAGGCGGCTAAGGAGGGTGTCTGGATGAAACAGTTCATGACGGATCTTGGAGTGGTGCCAAGTGCACTGGATCCAATAACCTTGTTCTGTGACAACACTGGTGCCATTGCCCTGGCAAAGGAACCAAGGTTTCACAAGAAGACCAGACACATCAAACGACGCTTCAACCTCATCCGCGACTACATCGAGGAGGAGGACGTAAATATATGCAAGGTGCACACGGATCTGAATGTAGCAGACCCGCTGACTAAACCTCTTCCACGGCCAAAACATGATCGACACCAGAACTGTATGGGTGTTAGATTTATTACAATGTAATTCACATGGTGATGTGAAGGCTAGATTATTGACTCTAGTTCAAGTGGGAGACTGTTGGAATTATGCCCTAGAGGCAATAATAAATGTATAGTTATTATTATAATTCCTGTATCAAGATAATAGTTTATTATCCATGCTATAATTGTATTGAATGAAGACTCATTTACATGTGTGGATACATAGACAAAACACCGTCCCTAGCATGCCTCTAGTTGGCTAGCCAGTTGATCGATGATAGTCAGTGTCTTCTGATTATGAACAAGGTGTTGTTGCTTGATAACTGGATCACGTCATTGGGAGAATCACGTGATGGACTAGACCCAAACTAATAGACGTAGCTTGTTGATCGTGTCATTTTATTGCTACTGTTTTCTGCGTGTCAACTATTTATTCCTATGACCATGAGGTCATATAACTCACTGACACCGGAGGAATTCTTTGTGTGTATCAAACGTCGCAACGTAACTGGGTGACTATAAAGATGCTCTACAGGTATCTCCGAAGGTGTTAGTTGAGTTAGTATGGATCAAGACTGGGATTTGTCACTCCGTATGACGGTGAGGTATCTCGAGGCCCACTCGGTAATACAACAGCACACACAAGCCTTGCAAGCAATGTAACTTAGTGTAAGTTGCGGGATCTTGTATTACGGAACGAGTAAAGAGACTTGCCGGTAAACGAGATTGAAATAGGTATGCGGATACTGACGATCGAATCTCGGGCAAGTAACATACCGAAGGACAAAGGGAATGACATACGGGATTATACGAATCCTTGGCACTGAGGTTCAAACGATAAGATCTTCATAGAATATGTAGGATCCAATATGGGCATCCAGGTCCCGCTATTGGATATTGACCGAGGAGTCTCTCGGGTCATGTCTACATAGTTCTCGAACCCGCAGGGTCTGCACACTTAAGGTTCGACGTTGTTTTATACGTATTTGAGTGATATGGTTGGTTACCGAATGTTGTTCGGAGTCCCGGATGAGATCACGGACGTCACGAGGGTTTCCGGAATGGTCCGAAAACGAAGATTGATATATAGGATGACCTCATTTGATTACCGGAAGGTTTTCGGAGTTACCGGGAATGTACCGGGAATGACGAATGGGTTCCGGGAGTTCACCGGGGGGGGCAACCCAACCCGGGGAAGCCCATAGGCTTTGGGGAGACACACCAGCCCTTATTGGGCTGGTGGCACAGCCCCAAGGGGACCTATGCGCCAATAATAAGAAATCAAAGGAAAAAAAAAGAGGGAGGAAGTGGGAAGGGAGGGGGACTCCTCCCACCAAACCAAGTCCAACTCGGTTTGGGGGGGGAGTCCTCCCCCCGTGGCTCGGCCGACTCCTTAGGGGTCCTTGGACCCCAAGGCAAGGCCCCCCCTCCCTCCTCCTATATATATGGAGCAATTAGGGCTGATTTGAGACGACTTTCTCACGGCTGCCCGACCACATACCTCCATAGTTTTTCCTCTAGATCGCGTTTCTGCGGAGCTCGGGCGGAGCCCTGCTGAGACAAGATCATCACCAACCTCCGGAGAGCCGTCACGCTGCCGGAGAACTCTTCTACCTCTCCGTCTCTCTTGCTGGATCAAGAAGGCCGAGATCATCGTCGAGCTGTACGTGTGCTGAACGCGGAGGTGCCGTCCGTTCGGTACTAGATCGTGGGACTGATCGCGGGATTGTTCGCGGGGCGGATCGAGGGACGTGAGGACGTTCCACTACATCAACCGCGTTCTCTAACGCTTCTGCTGTACGATCTACAAGGGTACGTAGATCACTCATCCCCTCTCGTAGATGTACATCACCATGATAGGTCTTCGTGCGCGTAGGAAATTTTTTGTTTCCCATGCGATGTTCCCCAACAATAGATGGGGGAAGATGATGGAGATGTTGGTGAAGATGACGGAGGTGTTGGTGTAGATCGCCGTCACACGATGATGTCCCGGGCAGCGTTCTGGCGCCGCCGGGAGAGAGGGGGAGAGAGCCCCCCTCCTTCTTCTTCTTCCTTGACCTCCTCCCTAGATGGGAGAAGGTTTTCCCCTCTGGTCCATGGTCTCCATGGCGGCGGAGGGGCGAGAGCCCCTCCGAGATTGGATCTCTCTCTCTCTGTCCTTCTGTTTCTACGCTCCCAGATTCTGCGTTTCACCGTTTCTTAAATTCCCGGAGATCGTAACTCCGATTGGGCTGAAATTTTAACACGATTTTCTTCCGGATATTATCTTTCTTAAGGCAAAAGAAGGGCTCCAACCGCCTTAAGGAGTGGCCACAACCTTCCTGCCGCAGGCCCACCCCCTGGTCGCGGCGACAGTGCTTGTGGGCACTCCGTGCATCGCCTCGCGTTGATTCTTCTTCCCAAAAATCATAAATATTACAAAAAAAATCCACGTAAGTTTTTATTACGTTTGGTCTTCGTTTGGTATGGATATTCCGCGAAACAAAATACATGCAACAAACACGAACTGGCACTGGGCACTCGATCAATATGTTAGTCCCAAAAATAGTATAAAAAGTTGCCAAAAGTATATGAAAGTTGTATAATATTGGCATGAAACAATCGAAAATTATAGATACGACGGAGACGTATCAGGTACCCCAAAGGATCAAGCTTTAGTCTAGTAGGATACTCTAACTCAGATTGGGCTAGAGACTGTGTCGGAAGGAAGTCAACTTCTGGAGGATGCCAATTCCACGGTCTCTCTTTGGTAAGTTGGTCTTCAAAGAAGCAAAACTGTGTGTCACTTTTTCCATGAAGGCCGAGTATGTAGCTGCCGCAAGTTGTTGTGCTCAATTATTATGGATGAGGCAAACTTTAAAGGATTAAGGTGTCACTTGTGACAAAGTGCCTCTTCTATGTGACAATAAAAGTGCCATCAAGATACCTCTCAATGCGTTGCAACATAGCAAGACCAAGCATATTGATATTCGTCATCATTTCATTCGAGATCATATAAGCAAGGAGATATTGAGGTCCTCTTCATCAACACTCAAGAGAAACTTGCGGATATTTTCACCAAACCTCTAGATGAAGCAATGATTCGCGAGTTAAGGTATGTGCTAAATATCATTGATTCAAGCAATGTGGATTGAAACTAGGCACACCACACCTCACTCATCCTTACATTTTGCTCTAGGTGTAGGCATAGACATAGGGGGAGTGTTGTTCTCTCAATGAACTTTCCGTCCCCCATTATGCATAATTTGATCACGTCTTTTACATTAGCCATTATTTATGACACTTTTGCTTCAAGGACGAGCTTTGGTCATGAACCCAAGGATAATTATTCGTGGGGTCATACCATTTGTCTCAAACATTGGTGGCTCCGGCCATCGCCCTCTCTTCGTCAGAAGATTCAGTTCAATGTTCGTGGTTCGTGCTCATTTCAATTTTCTTATCTTCCCTTGGGTTTTCGTGCACTTTTTCTCTTGTTCTGGCATAGTTCAAATTTTATGTTTTAAAGAGGGCACGGTACTATCGCTCCAGGCACTGTAGTAAAATTTTACTGCCGCTGGATGAGCGGTAGTAAATTTTACTACCGCTGGCCAAGAAGTACTATCGCGATGACCACGGTACTACCGCGCCACCACGGCCACCGGGGGTTATTTTAGGGCAGGGACAATTCTTTCTCCCCCCATACCCATTCGTCTCGTGGCTCTCTCTCTTTCTCTCTCTCTCTTCTCAATAAATGGTGCCAGAATGACTCGCGAGATCTCCTTCTCCGGCCATTCTCCTCTCGTTCCGTTTGGTGGGATCATCTCCCTCCTCTCCCTCGTGCCATGCACCTCAGTATTCCGCCTCGTTCCCTTCTCTTTGCTTCGTTGTTGTTGAATCTAGGGTTAGGGGCATATGCGTTACTCCATCGTTTCATGGCACAATCTTTTCATGCAAGGATGGTTGGAGAGTGGTTGTGTGGTTGACATTTTATTGAGTATGATACAACATGTGGGTTTGGGTCTCCGGTAGTACCAGATCTGAAGTTTTCCATGTCAGATCTGGCACTTTTCGCCTGTGCGATACTACCACTCCTCCTGGAGCGGTACTACCGTAGTGGAGCCGTACTACCGCTCTCGGAGCGGTAGTAATTTTTTATTACCGCTTGAGCACTAGTACTACCGCTGTCAGGGCGGTAGTAAAATTTTACTACCGCTTGACCAGCGATACTACCGTTGTTCCCTGAATACACATGTTCTATCCTCCTAGATCTTCTTTCTCTCGGATTTTCTGGTTTGCTTTGGCCTTTGCCTTGACTTGTTTTGTCGTTTTCTTGTGTTTGCATTGCGTGTCATAGGTGATGGCTCCAAGCGCTTGAACCAGCCTCGTGAAGCCAGTTCCAAGCGCCCTCGCACTTCAGATGCACCCGAGGGGTCCAAGGCTCGGAAACACAATTTGAAGCGGCCCGCTCACAATAACAATGAAAACACTCTCGATTGGGATGTTCTGCCACAAGGTGAGTTTCAGGTTCGCCGGAAGATCAACCCCTATGACAACGATAGGGTTCATCTCCCCAGATGTGAACTATTTTGATCTAAGCAGCAGGCTCTCATTTATGGAGATGTGATGAAGACCAAGAAGAATATCTATGTACCGGTTCAATGGATTGACATGGAACATCTCAAGAAGGACCCGACGTACTTTGGTGAACTTCTGACCATGGTGGAACAGCTTGGGATTGCGGAGCTCATCACGTTTCACATTGACTTTGATCTTGAGATAGTGGCTCAGTTCTTTGTCATAGTCCACTTCCACTCTGATGACGAGCACACTATGACTTGCATGACCAATGGGGAGAGGATGTCTACTACTTGGAAGGAGGTTATGGATTTTCTGAATGTCCGTTATGAGGGGCTTGAGCACCGAGTTGTTTTGCGCCCACACGCTAAGCCATCTGCTATAGCTATGGAGAAGTTGCTGCCCTACTTTATTGAGAAGGTGTCCCCATCTGGTGAGATCTCTCACGTCCTAAACCCATTCCTTGATGTCATGCACTGTATCTTTCACAACACTCTTTTTCCACGCATTGGCAACAAGGTCCAGGTGCATTCATACCTGGTGGATATGCTTTTGATGTGTCAGAAAGGGCGGGCTCGTCCCTCTGGACCACTTGACGTGTCTCACGTCATGTGGAGTGAGCTTCAGTCTTTAGTTTTTCACCGCAAGGTACCCATCTATGGCCTTTATTTGTTTTACCTGATCGAAAAGAAGTGGGCGGAGGACTTGCCAGCTATAGATTTCCAAGCTCCCGGGTGGATACACCAAGAGCCTATAAGCTGCGACAGAAGAACAAGTGGGCCAACACCACCAGTACACCTGCTGCTGCCACTGTGGATACCGATGAGGATGAGGTTGCGACTTAGGATGAGGGCATTCCAGAGTCACATGGTCCTTCCTCTGCCAAGCCATCTTGGTCCAAGAAGCTCAAGGACAGGATGAAGACCTTGTTTTGCATGCAGGCGAAGGGGCCGTACATGACTCATGTTGCTCAGAAGGAGAGCAATCAGCGTGACAAGCTGATTATGAGGAAGCTCGACATGCACATCTCAAGTGGGTCCGAGCAAGACATTACTCCTGAAGCTGCTTGGATGAAAAAGAAGGATATTCAGTGGGCTGAGTCTGGCAAGGAGTGTGATGAGGAGACTTATGAGGAGTATGTTAATGAGTCCGATGACTGAGTCCTCTTCATTTCAAGCTACCACCTGTGTCGTAGGTGTCCTCTTTGCCTTTTTAGTGCCCCGATGCCAAAGGGGGAGAGAGTGTAGGATTTGCGAGTTTCCTCTCTATGTTGCTTTATTTGTTGAACTTTCGTTGCTACTTTGGTTGTTTTTTGCTTTGTGTGTGAGACCAGGAGACGTCATACTTTATCATATGGTGTGAGACATATGCTATCACTCCTCTATCTTTATTGTCTCATTATTATCTAGTAAATTAGTAGCTTGTGAGTCTAATTATTATGTGCCCTTATATTCATGCTCACATGCTATGCCTTGCCTCCATGCTTAGTGTTTATTCAGTCTGTTGCAAGGAATACCTCGTCTATAAAATCTAGGTGGAGTGCTTTTCCTTGGTTGTGGGCTGGATAGACCATGTCCTTTCTCTAAAGTATGCACATGTCCACGGGGAGCCTGTCTCTAGTTTGTAGATTTTGGGTTTGCATATGTTATTTTCATATCCTTTAGTGCAAATCCTGCATTGTCATCAATCTACAAAAAAGGGCAAGATTGTTAAGACATATTTCTCCCTAAGTGATTTTGGTGATTGATGACAATGCCTGTGCGGACTAATCGTGCGCATTGAGAATTTTAGATAATTCATAACTAGGCACAAGACGATTTGGTGTCCCTCGGAGTCTTTCAAAGACGGTTGCTTTGTACGTTCCTCTTTGGTGGATTTGAGTCATAGGAAAGCCGTACTATTAAGAGGTGGCCGCTTTAAAAAGGTTTGTGTGGAATCAACACATACACATTTCTATTGCACCACCTTTCCCTTGCTTCAATGGAGCTCCGACATGGTTTTTCCCTGTATGTGCAAAAGGGCGAGCGGTAGTACCGTAGACACATAGGTAATACCGCCCTGTGGGCGACAGTAGTTTTTTACTACCGCTCTTTGGGCGGTAGTACCGATCTCTGGGTGGTAATAGTTTTTTACTACCGCTCCGTTGGACTTTTCGCTCATCCTTTTGCGTCAGCAGTGGTAGGCATGGTAGTAATTTCTTACTACCATGCGGTAGTACTGCTCCTAGCAATGGTAGTACCGCTCCTAGTAGCGGTAGTACCGCTCTGTTAGTGCTATGAGTGGGGGTAACGGTTGGATTGTTCCCCCCACTATATCAAGGGGTCTTCTTGCCTGAGAAGGACAACTCTTACCTCAACAAGCTCCATTGATGCTCCAAAGCTCATTTCCGCCCGATCTCTCTCCCTAGCCAATCAAACTTCTTGATTTCCTAGGTATTGGTGGAGAAGGCCCTGATCTACACTTCCACCAAGAGATATTTGATTCCCCCCACTAATCCCTTGCGGATCCTTTTACTCTTGGGTGTTTGAGCACCCTAGACAGTTGAGGTCACCTCGGAGCCACATTCCATTGTGGTGAAGCTTCGTGGTCTTGTTGGGAGCTTCCAAGCTTTGTGTGGAGATTGCCCCAACCTTGTTTGTAAAGGTCCGGTCACCGCCTTCAAGGGCACCAATAGTGGAATCACGGCATCTTGCATTGTGTGAGGGCGTGAGGAGAATACGGTGGCCCTAGTGGCTTCTTTGGGAGCATTGTGCATCCACACCGCTCCAACGGAGACGTACTTCCTGTCAAAGGGGAGGAACTTCAGTAACACATCCTCGTGTCCACCGGTTTCACTTGCGGTTATCTCTTACCTTTACTTTGTATTTATTATTGTTGTGGTGTATTCCTTGCTTGCACTTGTTGTCTTTGTTGTTAGCATCATATAGGTTGCTCACCTAGTTGTTCATCTAAAGAACCTTTTGTTGCTAACCCTAATTTGTTAAGAAGAGCTAAAAATTGGTACTTGCATATTCACCCCCCCTCTAGTCAACCATATCGATCCTTTCAATTCCCTCTCCCCTGAATCATAGCCTTTAGATATTCGGAGTTGGTAGGGTAAGACAAGTTGAATCCAATAGCAATGATATCTAAAACAATTTTATATCTCTCCCCTTAATATGTAAGGTTTAATTTGTCTACCCTTAGGTGGATCTGCCCTCAGGAGAACTTCCCTTAGGGACATATATGTCCCCCTTTTGATATTTATCCCCCTTTTTTGTAAGCTTATTGGTGATATTTCTCCCCTTTATGTAGGTTTATTGGAAGCTTTGATATTTCCCCCCTTTGGTATTAATTTCCCAAAAAGGTCAGAGGGTAAGGGCTCATTGAGAGAAAGGGATCCAGGATTCTTCTCTCTTTGATAAGGGTTCCTTTAATTTTACTTTTCTCCCGAAGAATTTATAAGAGTTCCTTGACCTATCTCCACCTATGGTAGGGATCCTGGATGATTCTCCCTCTTATATTGTACGGGATCACTGAGATTTTCTCCCCCTAGATAAGTTCCCCCCCTCGAAAATAATGATAAAACTAGTTTTGTTTCCAAATTTTCAATAAGATCTTAGAAGATAATGAAAGTTGGAATATTTGATAATCTTTCTCCCCCTAAGACAAAAGTCCAGAAACTATCAGAAAATCAAAGGCAGTGATACATTTCGGAGTCACCGAGGCAATATGGTTCGGTAGAACCAGGAATGATAGAACGCCTCTTGGAGGAATCGGTTGGACCAAGTTTCCCAAATCAGTGATACCGAGTTGCATTGAAAATTAACTCCTTAACTGAAAGTAGACAGATAATAATTTGAAGATTATTAGAAAATACCAATAGTGAAAGAAATTTTAGCACCAAATAATAAGTCTTTTTGTAAATATACATACATATAGATGAGAGCTATATGGTTCCAAGAAAGTATGCAATGAAAAATGTGAACCATATAGGAAACTCCATCTAGATGTAGCGCGGTGACTAGGTCACCTATATTATAGTATTTGACTTGAGGAGTCAAGCAAGAATGCTTGATCATAGGTCATACTCAGTTAAGTGCAAAATGGGGTTACCATTTTCCGATTAAGCTTTTATGATCTTCCTATCACTTGAGTTGCTTTACCTCATGACTTGGTGCAAAGCTTTATCAAGGATATGAGTACATACCTTTGAATGATGTTGATGACGTGGCATGTAGGTGAACTTGTCATGGATGCTCAAAGTTGATGAAGATCATTTTGAGTTGGGAGCTATTCTTGTCGTTTTGGTTCACTTTTCACCTACAATGGTTAGTCACACAAGGAAGAACATTATATATCCAAATGACATGAGCGAATTTCATTATCATATAATTGTCAAGGATATGGTTTTGTTTTCTTCTTGCTCCATCTCTGAAGAAAGGGGTTATTGATACTTGGCCACGACAAGATTGCTTCTCATGAGAGTTGATGGCAATCTTGTAAAGTGTAGTTCTTCCAAGTACCTACAAAAGGTTAGATGCAATACACGGGAGCATAGTTTTCGAAGATATAATATATTATCATATCAATGGCATCAAGGAATTGACAATCAAGCTCATGCCCTTGCATGCATCCAAGTGAGTCTAGGTCAAGTTTGAAGCCTCGATGATGTCCAACTCACTCCTGAAATGACAAAAATACTTTCTCATCAAGTGGTTTGGTAAAGATATCAGCTAATTATTTATCGGTACGAACATGCTTAAGATATATATCTACTTTACCAACATGATCACGAATGAAATGATGTCGCACATGAATATGTTTTGTTCGAGAATGTGGCACAATATTAGAGAAAGTTTTAATAGAACTTTCATTGTCACATAATAATGGAACATTTTTAACATGAATGCCATAATCCTTCAGAGTTTGAGTCATCCACAGTAATTCCGCACAACATGATCCGACGGCTATATATTCAGCTTCGGTAGTAGATAAAGATATCGAGTTTTGTTTCTTGAATGACCAAGACACAAGAGATCTCCCAAGAAATTGACATGTACGTGAGTTGAATTTTCTATCAACCTTGTCTCTGGCATAGTCCGAGTCGTAATAGCCAACAAGATTAATAGAAGATCCCTTGGGATACCATATGCCAAAGTTTGGTGTATGTATTAGGTATCTTACGATTCTTTTAACAGCCAATAGATGACACTCTTTAGGTGCCGCTTGGTATAGTGCACACATGAAAACACTCAACATGGTATTAGGACGGGAGGCACATTGATATAGCAATGAACCAATCGTTGATTGTTAAACTCTTTGATCAACCGGTTTGTCCTCCTTAGTGAGGTAAATGTGTCCACTAGTAGGCATGGGGGTTCTCATACCTTTGCACTCTTGCATATTGAACTTCCTGATTAAGTCCATGGTGTACTTGATTTGAGAGATAAACGTACCTTATCTTGATTGTTATATTTACAATCCAAGGAAGAATGTCAGCTCGGACATCATTGACATGTCATATTTCTATGACTTCCACTTTCCAAACTTCTCACTAAAATGTGGGTTAGTAGAACCAAATATAATATCATCCACATATATGTGGCATACAAACAGTTCACCGTTAACTCTTCTAGTGAATAAGACTGCGTAAATTTTACCAATCTCAAACCCTTTTCAATGAGAAACTTCGTTAGACATTTGTACCAAGCTCCATGGGCTTGTTTAAGACCATATAAATATTAACGAAATTTATAAACATGATTAGGTTTCTTGGGGTTCACAAATTGGGAGGTTGTTTGACATAAACCTCCTCCTCAATTTCACCATTTAGAAAAGCACTTTTGATATCCATTTGGTAAAGAGTAATATCATGGTGATTGGCATAAGCGAGAAGAATGTGAATGGCTTCAACTCTAGCAATGGGGGCATAAGTCTCACCATATTCCATACCTTCGACTTGCGTGTATCCTTGGGCTACGAGACGTGCCTTGTTGGGTACAACTTGACCACCTTCACCTTGCTTGTTCTGAAACACCCATATTGCACCAATGATGTTTTTCTCGCCTTCAGGCTTTTCAACAAGTGTCCACACTTGATTCCTCTCAAAGTTGTGTAGCTCTTCGTGCATGGCATTCACCCAATCTGGGTCTTGAAGGATTTCTTCTACCTTCAAAGGCTCAATGCTAGAGATGAAAGAATAATGCTCGCAAAAGTTAGCTAAATGAGATTTAGAGCAAGTGATTCTCCCGGTTTGTATGTCACCGAAGATTCGATTCAGCGGATGATGTTTGTCCACTCTTGCTCGAACTCGTGACAACTTCTTCTTGTTGGATGGTGGAGCTTCTTCATCATCATCTTGCACATTGTCATTGACGGTGTCATATTATTGAGGTGGTGGCGAGGAAGGTTGAGGTGGATCTTCATGATATACTTGTTCTTCTTATTCATCATGTCGTGTAACGCTTGTGGATGCATCCATGTCATTTTGTGGTTCGCCTTGACGCGAAGTAGGATCTTCCACTTCAATTGATGAAGTACTTTACTTCGCCTCCATGGGACGAATCTTGCCGATAGATACATCTTCCGAAGGTTCTTATCTCCTACATAATTTGGCAATTGTTTGAGTTGCGAACCATTAGATTCATCAAACTTCACATCTACTGTCTCTTCAACTTTTGACTGTTTCGGAACCAGCCACATATGTACGTGCCCGGGACATTGCTTAAACATTTAAAAAAATGTGTGTAAAACTTTCTCGGAATGGGTCGAAAGTTGGTGTGCGGTCTTACTGTGTGTAGATAGCGTGCCAAATTTTGTCGCATTCGGAGGTTGTTTGGTACCCGAACTGTGAAACATATAATGACACTATAGCCGGCAAAACCGCACACGTTTTCGGTATTTCAAAACTCTGTCCCGGGGACAAATTCCCTTTCCTTTCTCCCCTTCTTCTCCATATTTATCCAAACCTTCCTGTCTCCATGGTTGCCGCAGGTTCACCGCCCCGTTGCTTCCCCAAGCCCCAGTACCCGGCCGCCACAGAGTCTCCCGCGTCAGATCCACTCCATCCCCGACATCCCAAGATCGTCGTGCCGCCTGTCCGCGCTACCGCACCATAGCCCCGCCGCCATGGTCCTCTCCTACCTCATCCAGATCAGGTTCAGGAGGAGGGTGAAGGCCAGCGCTGCCTCACTAAGGGTCGTGCCTCGCGTGAGCTGGCCCAACTCACCGTTGGAATATGCCATAGACGCAATAGTAAATTGGTTATTATCATATTTCCTTGTTCATGATAATCATTTATTATCTGTGCTATAATTGTATTGATTGGAAAATCAAATACACGTGTGGATACATAGACAACAAAGTGTCCCTAGTAATCCTCTACTAGACTAGCTCATTGATCATAGATGGTTAAGGTTTCCTAGCCATAAACATGAGTTGTCATTTGATAACGGGATCACATCATCAGGAGAAGGATGTCATGGACAAGACCCAAACCGTAAGCATATATTTCATCGTATGACTAAATTTATTGCCATTGATTGCTACACGTCAATGTATTTGTTTCTATGACCATGAGATCATGCAACTCCCTATCACCGAAGGAATGCCTTGTGTGTATCAAATGTCACAACGTAACTGGGTGATTATAAATATGCTCTACACGTATCTCCGAGGGTGTCTATTAGGTTGGCATGGATCGATACTGGGAATTATCACTCGGAGAGGTATCTCTAGGCCCACTCAATAATACAACATCACAAGAAGCTCGCAAGAAATGTGACTAAGGAGTTAGTTAGGGGATCTTGTATTACGGAACGACTAATGAGACTTTCTAGTAACGAGATTGAACTAGGTATGGAGAGATCGACGGTCGAGTCTCGGGCAAGTAACATACCGCTAGACAAAGGGAACTGTATACGGCATTGACTGAATCCTTGACATCGTGGTTCGAGTGATAATGATCTTCGTGGAAATATGTGGAAACCAATATGGGCATCCAGGTCCAACTATTGGTTATTGACCGGTCATGTGCACATGATTCGCGAAACCATAGGGTCCGCACGCTTAACGGTCGGTTGATGCTAGATTAGTATTGGAATATGTACGTTGGTGACCTAATATTGTTTGGAGTCCGGTATGAGATCTCAGATGTCACGAGGAGTACTGAAATGGTCCGTAGGTAAAGATTTGTATATGGTAAGTCCTATTTTGCCCATCGTAAAAGTTTCGGGCATTACCGATAATCTACGGGGTGGCAAAAGGGTTCTGAGGGTCCACCGGGGGGGTGGGTCCACCTTCCCCATGGGCCCACATGGGTTGTAGGGGTGATGCCCTAGCCACCCTAGGCTACGGGCACAAATCCCCTAGAGGCGAAATTGGCTTGGGGGCAAGAGTCCCAAAGGGACAAGGCACCTTGGAGGAGCCTTCGAGGAGGGGGACTCCTCCCTTCCTTATGAAGGGAGGAGTCCACCCTTGCCGTCGGCTCTCCTTGGAGGAGGGGCCTAGGGTCTATGACTTGAACCTGCCCCTTGCCTCCTATATATATAAGAGGAGAGGGGCGGGATGTACAAACCAATTCACATGCCGTGCAACCTCCCCTCTCTCCCGTTCTTCCTCGTTCGCAGTTCCAGAGGCGATTGGCGAATCCCTGCTGGAATTAATCCACCGCAATTTCCACCATGTTGTTGTTCTGGTTGAGATACCATCTACTTCTCCTTCCTCTCTTACTGGATCAAGAAGTAGGAGACGTCATCGAGCCACACGTGTGCTGAACGCGGAGCTGTCGTCCGTTAGGCGCTAGATCAGATCAGAACGCGATTGGATCGTGAAGAGTACGACTACATCAACTGTGTTATATATGCTTCCGCTTAGCGATCTAAAAGGGCATGTAGATGCATTACCCCTCTCATAGATGTTGATCTCCATAGATAGATCTTGGGTGTGCGTAGGAAATTTTTTGTTTCCCATGCAACGCTCCCCAATAGTGGCATCATGAGCTAGGTCTATGCGTAGATAACATGCACGAGTAGAACACAAAGTGTTCGTGGGTGTTGATGTTCATATTTCTTACTTCCTTAGTCTTATATTGATTCGACGGTATTATGGGATGAAGCGGCCCGAACCAACCTTACTCGTCCATGCAAGAGAGACCGGTTCCATCGACTGACATGAAACTTGTTGCATAAAGATGGCTGGCGGGTGTCTGTCTCTCCCACTTTAGTTGAATCGGATCCGACAGAGGCGATCCTTGTAGAAGGTTAAATATCAACTTGAATATCACCATTGTGGCTTTGCGTAGGTAAGAACGATTCTTGCTAGTTACCCATAGAAACCACGTAAAACATCCAACAACAAAGTAGAGGGTGTCTAACTTGTTTTTGAAGGGTACGTTGCGATATGATATTGCCAAAGACACGATGAGATATACGTGATGTATGAGATGATCATGTTTTGTATAGATTAGCCCGACTTGCATGTCGATGAGTACGTCAACCGGCAGGAGCCATAGGGTTGTCTTTAATTAATTTGTGCCTTTTTGCTTTGCTTTATCACTATGAGTAAGCAATAGTTATAGAAGCATAGCTGGCGCGACAACCCCAATGTCGACACAATGATGGAGATCATGGTGTCATGCCAGAGAAGATGGAGATCATGCCGGTGGTTTGAAATTGGAGATTAGAATCACAAGATGATGATGGCCATATCATGTCACTATTATAATTTGCATGTGATGTTCATCCTTTTATGCATCTTATTTTGCTTAGGACGACCCTACCATTATAAGATGACCCCTCACTAAAACTTCAAGATAAAGTTGTGTTCTCCCCAAGTGTGCACCATTGCGAAGGTTCGCCATTTTGAAACACCACGTGATGATCGGGTGTGATAGATTCTACATTCACATACAATGGGTGTAAGCCAGTTTTGCACATGCGGAACACTCGGGTTAAACTTGACGAGCCTAGAATGTGCAAACATGACGTCAGAACACAGGAGACCGAAAGGTCAAACATGATTCATATAGTAGATATGATCAACGTGGAGATGTTTATCATTGAAACCACCTCAGGTCATGTGATGATCAGACTTGGGTTGGTGGATTTGGATCATGTCACATTCGAACAACCTGAGAGATGTTGATTTGAGTGGGAATTCTTTAGTAACATGATTCATTGAACTCGTTATCATGAGCATAGTCGAAATGTCTTTGCAAATTATATTGTAGATCAATAGCTCGCGCTGTAGATCCTCTTGTATTTTTGATACGTTGCTAGAGAAACTAAGTTGAAAGACAATGGTAGCAATTATGTGGACTAGGTCCATGATCTCAGGATTGTCCTCAGTTTCTGCATAGAAGGCTTATGTCCTTGATGCACCGCTGGGTACGACACCCCATCAAACATTGTGTGTGGGTGTTGAGAACACCAGACAAGCACATTTTGATGACTACTTGATAGTTTAGTGCATCATGCTTTATGGCTTAGAATTGAGGCTCCAAAGACGCTTTGAACGTAATGGAGCATATGAGATGTTCCAAGAGCTAAAATTGGGATTTCAGGCTCGTGCCCGTGTTCAGAGGTATGAGACCCCCGACAAGATTCTTTGCCTGCAAGATGAAGGAGAATTCCTCAATCGGTGAGCATGTGCTCAGATTGTGTGGGCGCTACTTTCACTTGAATCATGCGGGAGTTAATCTTCCCGATGAGATAGTTATTTACATATTTCTCCAAGTCACTACTACCAAGCTACTAGAGCTTCATGATGAACCATAACATGCAAGGGATGGAGATGATGATCCTTGAGATATTCGTGATATTGACACCGCGAAGGTACAAATCAAGGAGCATCAAGTGTTGATGGTTAGTAAAACCACTAGTTTCAAGAAGGGAAACTTCGAGAATGGCAGGCGAGTTGTCGCTCCAATGAAGAAACCCAAGGTTGAACCCAAAACCGAGACTGAGTGCTTCTGTTGTGAGGGGAACGGTCACTGAGAGCGGAACTACCCAGATTCTTGGCAAATAAGGAGGTTGGCAATGTCAAAAAGTATATTTGATATACATGTTATTCATTTGCGCCTTACAAGTGCTCATTGTAGCTCCTCGGTATTTGATACTAGTTCAGTTGCTAATATTAGCAACTCAAAATAGGAGTTGCGGAATAAAAGGAGACTAGCTAAGGGCGAGGTGTCTATGTGTGTTGGAAGTATTTCCAAGGTTGATGTGAACACCAAGGCACGCTCCATCTACCTTCGGGATTAGTGATAAACCTAAATAAATGTTATTTTGTGTCTGTGTTGAGCATAAACATTATATTGGTTTTCTTTATTGCGACACGATTATTCATATAAGTTAGAAAATAATGGGTTATTCTGTTTACAGGAATAATATATTTTATGATCATGCACCCAAGATGAATGGTTTATTGAATCTCGATCGTAGTGATACACATGTCCATAGTATTGATGCCAAAAGATGCAAAATTAGTAATGATAGTACCACTTACTTGTGGCACTGTCGCTTAGGTCATATTGGTGTAAAACGCATGAAGAAACTCCGTGTCGATGGATCTTTGGACTCACTCGATTTTGAATCGCTTGGGACATGCGAACCAGCCTATTAGTGTAAACACATGAAGAAACTACATGCTGATGGATATTCTGGACTCACTTTATTTTGAATCGCTTGATACATGCAAACCATGCCACATGGGCAACATGAGTGAAGGCGTCGTTTTCCAGTGAGATGGAACGGGCAAGTGACTTATTGGAAATAATACATTTTGATGTATGAAGTCCAATGAGTGCTGAAGCATGCAGTGGATATCATTATTTTCTTACTTCAGAGATGATTTGAGTAGATACAAGTATATTTACTTGATGAAACACAAGTCTGAAATGTTGAAAAGTTCAAGCAATTTCAGAGTGAAGTTGAAGATCACCATGACAAGAGGATAAACTGTCTATGATGTGATTGTGGAGGGGAGTATCTGAGTTACGAGTTTGGTATACATTTAAGACAATGTGTAAAATGTTTCACAACTCATGCCACCTGGAACACCATAGTGTGATGGTGTGTCCGTATGTCGTAGTCGTGCCCTATTGGATATGGTGCATACTATGATGTCTCTTACTAGTTTTCCACTATCTTTTTGGGGTTTATGCATTAGATACAACCACATTCACTTTAAATAGGGCAGCATCTAAATCCATTGAGATGGCTCCATATGAACCACGGTTTGGCAAGAAACCTAATTTGTCATTTCTTAAAGTTTGGGGGTTGTGATGCTTATCTCAAAAGGCTTCGGCGTGATAAGTTCGAACCCAAAGCCGATAAATGTGTCGTCATAGGATACCCAAAGGAAATAGTTGGGTACACCTTCTATCTTAGATCCGAGGGCAAAGTGTTTGTCACTAAGAACAGATCATTTCTCGAGAAAGAGTTTCTATCGGAAGAATTGAGTGGGAGAATTGTGAAACTTGATGAGGTTATTAAATCGTCACTTCAACTAGAGAGTAGTAGGGCACACAAAGATGTTCTTGTGGCGCCTACACCAGTTGAAGAGGAACCTAATGATGGTGATCATGAAGCTTCAAATCCAGTTACTACCAAACCTTGTAGGTCGACAAGGACACGTAGTGATCCAGAGTGGTACGGTAATCCTACCTTGGAGGTCATGTTATTGGACAATAATGAACTTACGAGCTATAGAGAAGCGATGGTGGGCCTGGATTCCGAAAAATGGATGGAGGCCATGAAATCCGAGATAGGATCCATGTATGAAAACAAAGTGTGGACTTTGTAAAAACTACTTAATGGACGTAAGGCTATTAAGTACAAACGGATCTTTAAAAGGTAGACAAACGATCTTCGTAAATTTCACCATTTAGAAAGCTCGACTTGTCACAAACAGGTTTCCTACAAGTTCAAGGAGTTGACTACGATGAGACATTCTCACCCATAATGATGCTAAAGTCTGTCGATATTATGTTACCAGTTGCTGCATTTTTCAATTACGAAATCTGACAGATGGATGTCGAAACATCGTTTCCTTAACGGTTTCCTTGAGGAAAGGTTGTATGTGATACAACGAGAAGGTTTTTCGACCCTAAGGATTCTAAAAGGCGTGCGAGATCCAGTGATCCATTTATGCACTGGTGCAAGCATCTCAGAGTTGGAATAAGCGCTTTTATGAGTGATCAAAGATTTTGGTTTATACAAAGTTTATGAAGAAACTTGTATTTGCCAGAAAGTGAGTGGGAGCACTATAGAATTTCTGATATGTATATGTGGTTGACATATTGTTTATCAGAAATGATGTAGAATTTCTGGAAAGCATAAAGGGTTGTTTGAAAGGGGTTTTCAAAGGAAAACCTGGATAAATCTATTTAAATTATTCGGCATCAATATCTATAGAGATAGATCACAACGCTTGATAAAACTTTCAATAAAGACATACCTCAACAAGATTTTGAAGGAGATCAAAATGGATCAGTCAAAGAAGGAATTCTTAAATGTATTGTAAGGTGTGAGATTAAGTAAGACTCAAAGCCAGACCACTACACAAGAAACAGAAAGGATGAAGGTCATCCTGTATGCCTTAGTCGTAGGCTCTATAGTATGACATTCTGCGTACCGCACCTGGCGTGTGCCTTGCCATGAGTTTGTCAAGAGGTACAAGAGTGATCCAGGAGTAGATCACTGGATAATAGTCAAAGTTATCCTTAGTAACTAGAGGACTAAGAAAATGCTTCTCGATTATGGAGGTGATAAAAGAGTTCATCCTAAAGGGTTACGTTGATGCAAGCTTTGACACCAATCCGTATGACTCTGATAGCAAACCGGATTCATATAGTGGAGCAGTCATTTGGAATAGCTCCAAGTGGAGCGTGGTAGCAACATCTACATTATGACATAGAGAATTGCAAAGTACACATGAATCTGAATGTTGCAGATTCGTTGCCTAAAAACTCTCTCGCAAGCAAAACATGATAAAACCCCAGAACTCATTGAGTGTTAATCACATGGTGATGTGAACTAGATTATTGACTCTACTGCTAGTGGGATACTGTTGGAAATATGCCCTATAGGCAATAATAAATTGGTTGTTATCAAATTTCTTTGTTCATGATAATCATTTATTATCTGTGCTACAATTGTATTGATTGGAAACTCAAATACTTGTGTGGATACATAGACAACAAAGTGTCCCTAGTAAGCCTCTACTAGACTAGCTCGTTGATCAAAGATGGTTAAGGTTTCCTAGCCATAGACATGAGTTGTCATTTGATAACAGATCACATCATTAGGAGAATGATGTGATGGACAAGACCCAAACCATAAGCATAGCATTTGATCGTATGACTAAGTTTATTGCCATTGCTTTTTTGCATATCAATGTATTTGTTTCTATGACCATGAGATCATGAAACTCCCTGACCAGAGGAATGCCTTGTGCGTATCAAACGTCACAACGTGACTAGGTCATTGTAAAGATGCTCTATAGGTATCTCCGAGGGTGTCTGTTGGGTTTGCATGGATTCATACTGGGATTTGTCAATCCGTATGATGGAGAGGTATCTCTGGGCCCACTCGGTACTACAACATCACAAGAAGCTTGCAAGCAATGTGACTAAGGAGTTATTCACGGGATCTTGTATTACGAAACGAGCAAAGAGAATTTACAGTAATGAGATTGAACTAGGTATGCAGATACCGATGATCGAGTCTTGGGCAAGTAACATACCGCTGGACAAACGAAACTGCATACGGGATTGACCAAATCCTTGACATGGTGGTTCGACCGATAATGATATTCGTGGAATATGTGCGAACCAATATGGGAATCCAGGTCCCGCTATTGGTTATTGACCGGAGAGGTGTCTCGTTCATGTTCACATGATTCTCGAACCCATAGGTCTGCACGCTTAACGCTCGATTGACACTATAGTAGTATTGGGATATGTACATTGGTGACCGATTGTTGCTCGGAGTCCTGGATGAGATACCAGACGTCATCAGGAGTTCCAGAATGGTCGTAAAGATTTATATATGGCAAGTCCTACTTTGCCTACCTGAAAGGTTTTGTGATTAGCGATAGTGTACTGGGGTGCCGAGTGTCCACTCGGGGGGTCCACCTGCACCGTGGGCCCGGATGGGCTGTAGCCACCCTAGTCTAGGGGCACCAGCTCCTAGAGGAGAAATTGGCTTGGGGGCAAGTGTTGGGGAACGTTGCATGGGAAACAAAAAATTTCCGCACACGAAGACCTATCAGGGTGATGTCCATCTACGAGTGGAGATTAGATATACGTACCCTTGTAGATGGCTAAGCGGGAAGCATTAAATAACGCAGTTGATGTAGTGGTACAGCTTCGTGATTCAAATCACCATCGTCCCACGATCCGTCCCACGATTTGTTCCGATCTAGCACCGAAAGAACGACACCTCCGCGTTCAGCACACGTACAACTCGATGACGATCTCGGCCTTCTTGATCCAGCAAGAGAGACGGAGAAGTAGATGAGTTCTCCGGCAGCGTGACAACGCTCCGGTGGTGGTGATGATCTACTCCTGCAGGGCTCCGCTTGAGCTCCGAAGAAATCCGATCTAGAGGCAAAACTATGTGGAATAGGTTTGATTTGCACGTGGCAAAGTTATATCTCAAAAACCCTAAAACCACCAGTATATATAGGAGGAGGGGAGGGGCTAGCCTTGGGGCACAAGGGACCCAAGGGTGTGCCGACCGAAGGGGGAGGAGGACTCCTCCAATTCGGTTTGGGAAGGAGGAGTCCTCCTCTTCCTTCCCACCCCCTCTTTCCTTTTTTTCTTTCCTTTGGTTTTTTCACTTGTGGCGCCATAGCCTTCTTGGGCTGTCTTCACCAGCCCACTAAGGTCTGGTGCGCCACCTTAAGGCTACTGGGCTCACTCCCGGGTGGGTGGGACCCTCCCGGTAAACACCCATAACCCATTCGTCACTCCCGGTACACTGTCGGTAATGCCCGAAACTTTCCGGTGACCAAATGAAACCATCC
Organism: Hordeum vulgare subsp. vulgare; assembly: GCF_904849725.1. Lineage (NCBI taxonomy): Eukaryota > Viridiplantae > Streptophyta > Magnoliopsida > Poales > Poaceae > Hordeum > Hordeum vulgare. The sequence continues at coordinate 229,358,441 of NC_058518.1, read as the reverse complement.
TATATATCGATCTTTGTTTTCGGGCCATTTCGAAAACCCTCGTGATGTACGTGATCTCATCCAGGACTCCGAACAACATTTGGTAACCACACATATAACTCAACTATACTAAATCATCATCGAACCTTCAGTGTGCAGACTCTAAGGGTTCGAGAACTATGTAGACATGACCCGAGACACTCCTCGGTCAATATCCAATAGCGGGACGTGGATGCCCATATTGGATCCTACATATTCTCCATAGATCTTATCGGTTGAACCTCAGTGCCAAGGATCCATATAATCATGTATGTCATTCCCTTTGTCCTTCGGTATGTTACTTGCCCGAGATTCGATCGTCGGTATCCGCATACCCATTTCAATCTCATTACCGGCAAGTCTCTTTACTCGTTCCGTAATACAAGATCACGTGACTTAATCTTATTCACATTGCTTGCAAGGCTTGCTTGTGATGTTGTATTACCGAGTGGGCCTCGAGATACCTCTCCGTCACACGGAGTGACAAATCCCAGTCTTGATCCATGCTAACTCAACGGACACCTTCGGAGATACGTGTAGAGCACCTTTATACTCACCCATTTATGTTGTGATGCTTGATACACACAAGGTATTCCTCCGGTGTCAGTGAGTTACATGATCTCATGGTCATAGGAATGAATACTTGACACGCAGAAAACAATAGCAATGAAATGACACGATCACATGCTACGTTCATAGTTTGGGTCTTGTCCATCACATGATTATCCTAATGATGTGATCCCGTTATCAAGTGACAACACTTTGTCTATGGTCAGGAAACCTTGGCCATCTTTAAATCAACGAGCTAGTCAACTAGAGGCTTACTAGGGACAGTGTTTTGTCTATGTATCCACACATGTATTTGTGTTTCCACTCAATACAATTATAGCATGGATAATAAACGATTATCATGAACAAAGAAATATAATAGTAACTAATTTATCATTGCCTCTAGGGCATATTTTCAATAGTCTCCCACTTGCACTAGAGTCAATAATCTAGTTCACACCACCATGTGATTTTAACAAACCCAACACCCATATAGTTCTGGGGTTTGATCACGTCTTGCTCGTGAGAGAGGTTTTAGTCAACGGTTCTGAATCTTTTAGATCCGTGTGGGCTTTACAAATCTTTATGTCATCTTATTGATGCTGCTACTACGTGCTATTCGGAAATACTCCAAATATCTAGTCTACTATACGAATTCGTTTTACTACTGAGAGTTATTCGGATTAGTGTCAAAGGTTGCATCGATGTAACCCTTTACGACGAACTCTTTAATCACTCCATAATCGAGGAAAAATTCCTTAGTCCACTAGTTACTAAGGATAACTTTGACCGCTGTTTCAGTGATTCAATCCTGGATCACCTTTTGTACCCCTTGACAGACTCATGGCAAGGCACACATCAGGTGCGGTACACATCTTGGCATACTTTACAGCCTACGGCTAAGGCATAGGGGACTGCTACCTTTTGAGCTTGCGTTGGTTTTTCCCTTGAAGAGGTAAGGGTGACGCAGCACAGTAGCAGTAAGTATTTCCTTCAGTTTGAGAACCAAGGTATCAATCCAGTAGGAGAATCAAGCCAAGTGTCTAGAGTACCTGCGCAAACACAAACGAGCTTGCACCCAACGCCTTAAAGAGGTTGTCAATCCCTTCAAGATTGATTGCAAAGTGAGGTCTGAAGGCGGAAAGTATAACAAAGTAAAAGTGTAAGGCTGAAAATATGATGTGAAGTAGACCCGGGGGCCATAGTGTTCACTAGAGGCTTCTCTCAAAATAGCAAATATTACGGTGGGTAAACAAATTACTGTCGAGCAATTGATAGAACCACGCAAAGTCATGACGATATCTAAGGCAATGATCATACATATAGGCATCACGTCCGAGACAAGTAGACCGATACAATCTGCATCTACTTCTATTACTCCACACATCGACCACTGTCTAGCATGCATCTAGTGTATTGAGTTCGTGACGAACAGAGTAACGCCTTAAGAAAGATGACATGATGTAGAGGGATAAACTCAAACCAATGATGTAAACCCCATCTTTTTACCCTTGATGGCAACAACACGATACGTGCCACGCTACCCCTTCTGTCACTGGGTGAGGTCACCGCACGGTATGAACCCAAAACCAAGCACTTCTCCCATTGCGAGAATCATAGATCAAGTTGGCCAAACAAAACCCACAACTCGAAGAGAATTACAAGATATGAAATCATGCATATAAGAGATCAGAAGAAACTCAAATAAGATTCCTAGATAATCTGATCATAAATCCATAATTCATCGGATCTCGACAAACACACCGCAAAAGAAGATTACATCGGATAGATCTCCATGAAGATCATGGAGAACTTTGTATTGAAGATCCAAGAGAGAGAAGAAGCCATCTAGCTACTAACTATGGACCCGAAGGTCTATGGTGAACTACTCACGCATCATCGGAGAGGCAATGGTGTTGATGAAGAAGCCCTCCGTATCCGAATCCCCCCTTCGGCAGGGCACCAGAACGTGCCCCAGATGGGATCTTGCGGAGACAGAAGCTTGCGGTGGCGGAAAAGTATTTTCGTGGATCTCTCCCATGGTTTTGGATTTTTCGGGGATTTATAGGCGGAAGAAGTAAGGCAGACAAGCCACAGGGGTCCCACAAGCCTGCTAGGCGCGGGCCCCCCTGGCCGTGCCTAGGGGGCTTGTGGCCTCCCCTGGTGGCCTCTGTCTTGGTTCTCACGCCCACTCCGTATCTTCTGTTTCGGAAAAAATCTTTTCGGAAGTTTCGTTCCGTTTGGAATCCGTTTAAAATCCTCCTCTGAAAAGGGTCAAAAACACGGAAAAAACAAGAACTCGAACTTGGCACTGAGTTAATAAGTTAGTCCCAAAAAAGATGTAAAAGGCATACAAAACATCCAAAGTTTGACAAGATAATAGCATGGAACCATCAAAAGTTATAGATACGTTGGAGACGTATCAGGGACGACCTTCGTCCTTTCTCTTTCTTCTGTCGTGGTCGGGCTTTGAGTCTTACTCAAATTCACACCTTACAACACAACCAATAAATCCTTCTTTGCTGATCTATTTTGAACTCCTTCAAAAACTTTTCAAGGCATGCATTTCATTGAAAGTTCTATTAAGTGTTTTGATCTATCTCGATAGATCTTGATGCTCAATGTTCAAGTAGCTCTATCCAGGTTTTCCTTTGAAAAACTCCTTTCAAACAACCCTTTATGCTTCAAGAAATTCTACATTACTTCCGATCTACAATATGTCAATCACATATACTTATCAGAAATTATATAGTGCTCCCACTCACTTCTTTGGAAATACAAGTTTCTCGTAAACCTTGTACAAATCCAAAAGATTTGATCATCTCATCAAAGCGTATATTCCAACTCCGAGATGCTTGCACCAGTCCATAGAAGGATCGGTGGAGCTTGCATACTTGTTAGCATCCTTAGGATTGACAAAACCTTCTGGTTGTATCACATACAACCTTTCCTCAAGGAAACCGTCGAGGAAACAATGTTTTGACATCCTATGTGCAATATTTCACAAACAATGCAGCAATTGCTAACATAATTCCAACAGATTTTTAGCATCGCTACGAGTGAGAAAGTCTCATCATAGTCAACTCTTTGAACTTGTCGGAAACATCTTTGCGATAAGTTGAGCTTTTCTTAATGGTGACTTTTCACCATCATCGTGTGTCTTCCCTTTAAAGATCCATCTTTACTTAACAGTCCTACAACCATCAAGTAGTTCTTCCAAAGTCTACACTTTGTTTTCATACATGGATCCTCTCTTGGATTTCATGGCCTCCAGCCATTTGTAGGAATCCGGGCCCACCATCGCTTCTCCATAGCTCGTAGGTTCATTGTCGTTCAACAACAGGACCTCCAATACAAGATTACCGTACCACTCTGTAGTAGTACGCGACCTTGTCGACCTACGAGGTTTGTAGTAACTTGGTCCGAAGCTCAATGATCACCATCATTAGTTTCCACTTCAATTGGTGTAGGCACCACAGGAACAACTTCGTGTGCCCTACTACACACTGGTTGAAGTGACGGTTTACTAACCTCATCAAGTTCCACCACCCTCCCACTCAATTCTTTCGAAAGAAACCTTTCCTCGAAAAAGGACCCGTTTCTAGAAACAATCACTTCACTTCCGGATCTGAGATAGGAGATGTACCCAAGTGTTTTTGATATCCTATGAAGATGCATTTATCCGCTTTGGGTTTGAGCTTATCATACTGAAACTTTTTCACATAAGCATCGCAGCCCCAAACTTTGAAGGAATGATAGCTTAGGTTTCTCAAACCATAGTCTATACTGTGTCAATTCAACGAAAATACGCGGTGCCCTATTCAAAGTGAATGCGGTTGTCTCTAATGCATAACCCATAAACAATAGTGGTAATTCGATAAGAGACATCATAGTATGCACCATATCAAATAGGGAACGGCTATGACGTTCGGACACACCATCACACTATGGTGTTCTAGGTGGCGTGAACTGCAAAACAATTTCCACATTGTCTTAACTGTGTACCAAAAACTCGCAACTCAGATATTCATCTCTGTGATCATATCGTAGATAGTTTATCCTCTTGTCACGATGATCTTTACTATGAAATAGCTTTGAACTTTTCAATATTTCAGACTTGTGATTCATCAAGTAAATACTCGTGTATCTACTCAAATCTTCAGTGAAGTAAGAACATAACGATAACCACTGCGTGCCTCAACACTCATTGGACTGCACACATCAAAAATGTATTGCATCCAACAAGTTACTTTCTTGTTCCATGTGGTATGATTTTGCATGTCTCAAGTGATTCAAAATCAAGTGAGTCCAAATGATCCATCTGCATGGAGTTTCTTCATGCGTTTATACCAACAGGTATGGTTTGCATGTCTCAAACATTTCAAAAATGAGTGAGTACAAAGATCCATCAGCATGGAGCTTCTTCATGCATTTTACACCAACATGACTCAAGCGGAAGTGCCACAAGTAAGTGGTACTATCATTATTACTTTGTATCTTTTGGCACCAATATTATGAACATGTGTAACACTACGATCAAGATTCAATAAACCATTGAAGGTAATTATTCAAGAAAATAGAATAACCATTATTCTCTTTAAATGAATAATCGTATTGCAATAAACACGATCCAATCTTGTTCATGCTCAACACAAACACCAAATAGCAATTATTTAGGTTTAACACCAATCCCGATGGTAGAGGGAGCGTGCGATGTTTGATCACATCAACCTTGGAAACACTTCCAACACTTATCGTCACCTCGCCTTTAGCTAGTCTCCGTTTATTCCGTAGCTTTTATTTCGAGTTACTAAACACTTAGCAATCGAACCGGTATCTAATACCCTCGTGCTACTAGGAGTACTAGTAAAGTACACATCAATATCATGTATATCAAATATACTTATGTTGACTTCGCCAGCCTTCTCATCTACCGAGTATCTAGGGTAGCTCCGCCTCAGTGACCGTTCCCCTCATAACAGAAGCACTTAGTTTCGGGTTTGGTTCAATCTTGTGTTTCTTCATTAGAGCAGCAACTAGTTTGTCGTTTCATAAAGTATCCCTTCTAGCCCTTACCCTTCTTGAAACTAGTGGTTTTACTAACCATCAACAATTGATGCTCCTTCTTGATTTCTATTTTCGCAGTGTCAAACATTGCGAATCGCTCAAGGATCATCATATCTATCCTTGATATGTTATAGTTCATCACGAAGCTCTAGCAACTTAGTGGTAGTGACTTTGGAGAACCATCACTATCTCATCTGGAAGATTAACTCCCACTTGATTCAAGCGATTGTTGTACTCAGACAATCTGGGAACATGCTCAACGATTGAGCTTTTCTACTTTACTTTGTAGACAAAGAATCTTGTCGGAGGTCTCATACCTCTCAACAAGGGCACGAGCATGAAATATCAATTTCATCACTTAGAACATATCTTATGTTCCGTGACGTTTCAAAACGTCTTCGGCGCCTTGCTTCTAAGCCATTAAGTATTACGCACTGAACTATCACGTAGTCATCAAAAACGTGTATGTCAGATGTTTGCAACATCCACAGACGACGCTCGAGGTGCAGCACACCAAGTGGTGCATTAAGGACATAAGCCTTCTGCGCAGCAATGAGGACAATCCTCAGTTTTACGGACTCAGTTCGCAAAGTTGCTACTATCATCTTTCAACTAAATTTTCTCTAGGAACATATAAAAAACAGTAGAGCTATAGCGCAAGCTACATCATAATTCGCAAATACCTTTTGACTATGTTCATGATAATTAGAGTTTAACTAATCAATTACTTAATAAACTCCCACTCAAAAAGTACATCCCTCTAGTCATTTGAGTGGTACATGATCCAAATCCACTAACTCAAGTCCGATCATCACGTCAGTTGAGTATAGCTTCAGTGGTAAGCATCTCTATGCTAATCATATCAACTATATGATTCATGCTCGACCTTTCGGTCTCTTGTGTTCCGAGGCCATGTCTGCACATGCTAGGCTCGTCAAGTTTAACCCGAGTGTTCCGCAAGTGCAACTGTTTTGCACCCGTTGTATGTGAACGTTGAGTCTATCACACCCGATCATCACGTGGTGTCTCGAAACGACGAACTGTCGCAACGGTGCACAGTCGGGGAGAACACAATTTCTTCTTCAAATTTTAGTGAGAGATCACCTTATAATGCTACCGTCGCTCTAAGAAAAATAAGGTGCATAAAAGGATTAACATCACATGCAATTCATTAGTGACATGATATGGCCATCATCTTGTGCTTCTTGATCTCCATCACCAAAGCACCGACATGATCTTCTTGTCACCGGTGCCACACCATGATCTCCATCATCGTGCCGCCATCGAGGTTGTCATGCTATTTATGCTATTACTACTAAATCTACGACCTAGCAATATAGTAAACGCATGTGCAAACACAAACATTAGTTTAAAGACAACCCTATGGCTCGTGCCGGTTGCCGTAGCATCGACGTGCAAGTTGATATTAACTATTACAACATGATCATCTAATACATCCAATATATCACATCACGTCACTGGTCATATCATATCACAAGCATACCCTGCAAAAACAACTTAGACGTCCTCTAATTTGTTGTTGCATGTTTTACGTGGCTACTATGGGTATGTAGTATGATCGCATCTTATTTATGCAAAAACCACAACGGAGATGTGCAAATTGCTATTCAACCTGTCTCCAAGGACCGCCTCGGTCAAAACCAATTCAACTAAAGTTGAATAAACAGGCACCCGACAGTCATCTTTATGCAACGAGTTGCATGTTAGTCGATGAAACCAGTCTCTCGTAAGCGTACGAGTAATGTCGGTCCGGGCCGCTTCAATCCAGCAATACCGCCGAATCGAGAAAAGACTAAGGAGGTAAGCAAATTGAACATCAACGCCCACAAAACCTTTTGTGTTCTACTCGAGATAACATCTACGCATGAACCTAGCTCATGATGCCACTGTTGGGGAACGTTGCATGGGAAACAAAAAATTTCCTCCGCACACGAAGACCTATCATGATGATATCCATCTACGAGAGGAGATTAGATCTACGTACCCTTGTAGATGGCTAAGCGGGAAGCGTTAAGAAACGCGGTTGATGTAGTGGTACAGCTTCGTGATTCAAATCACCATCGTCCCACGATCCGTCCCATGATTTGTTCTGATCTAGCGCCGAACGAACGACACCTCCGCGTTCAGCACACATACAACTCGATGACGATCTCGGCCTTCTTGATCCAGCAAGAGAGACGGAGAAGTAGATGAGTTCTCCGGCAGTGTGACGGCGCTCCGGTGGTGGTGATGATCTACTCCTGCAGGGCTCCGCTTGAGCTCCGCAGAAATCCGATCTACAGCCAAAACTATGTGGAATAGGTTTGATTTGCACGTGGCAAAGTTATATCTCAAAAACCCTAAAACCACCAGTATATATAGGAGGAGGGGAGGGGCTAGCCTTGGGGCACAAGGGACCCAAGGGTGTGCCGACCGAAGGGGGAGGAGGACTCCTCCAATTCGGTTTGGGAAGGAGGAGTCCTCCTCTTCCTTCCCACCTCCCTCTTTCCTTTTTTTCTTTCCTTTGGTTTTTTCACTTGTGGCGCCATAGCCTTCTCGGGCTGTCTTCACCAGCCCACTAAGGTCTGGTGCGCCACCCTAAGGCTACTGGGCTCACTCCCAGGTGGGTGGGCCCCTCCCGGTAAACACCCGTACCCCTTTCGTCACTCCCGGCACACTGTCGGTAATGCCCGAAACTTTTCGGTGACCAAATGAAACCATCCTATATATCGATCTTTGTTTCCGGGCCATTTCGGAAACCCTCGTGACGTCCGTGATCTCATCCAGGACTCCGAACAACATTTGGTAACCACACATATAACTCAACTATACTAAATCATCATCGAACCTTCAGTGTGCAGACTCTAAGGGTTTGAGAACTATGTAGACATGACCCGAGACACTCCTCGGTCAATATCCAATAACGGGACGTGGATGCCCATATTGGATCCTACATATTCTCCGTAGATCTTATCGGTTGAACCTCAGTGCCAAGGATCCATATAATCATGTATGTCATTCCCTTTGTCCTTCGGTATGTTACTTGCCCGAGATTCGATCGTCGGTATCCGCATACCCATTTCAATCTCGTTACCGGCAAGTCTCTTTACTCGTTCCGTAATACAAGATCCGGTGAGTTACACTTAGTCACATTGCTTGCAAGGCTTGTTTGTGATGTTGTATTACCGAGTGGGCCCCGAGATACCTCTCCATCACACGGAGTGACAAATCCCAGTCTTGATCCGTGCTAACTCAACGGACACCTTCGGATATACCTGTAGAGCACCTTTATACTCACCCAGTTACGTTGTGACATTTGATACACACAAGGTATTCCTCCGGTGTCAGTGAGTTACATGATCTCATGGTCATAGGAATGAATACTTGACAGCAGAAAACAATAGCAATAAAATGACACGATCACATGCTACGTTCATAGTTTGGGTCTTGTCCATCACATGATTCTCCTAATGATGTGATCCCATTAACAAGTGATAGCACTTTGTCAATGGTCAGGAAACCTTGGCCATCTTTAGATCAACGAGCTAGTCAACTAGAGGCTTACTAGGGACAGTGTTTTGTCTATGTATCCACACATGTATTTGTGTTTCCAATCAATACAATTATAGCATGGATAATAAACGATTATCATGAACAAAGATATATAATAATAAATAATTTATCATTGCCTCTAGGGCATATTTCCAACAGCAAGAGTCCCCAAGGGACAAGGCACCCCGGAGGTGCCTTGGAGGAGGGGGACTCATCCCTTTTGGTGGGAGGACTCCACCCTTGCCGCGAGCCCTCCTTGGAGGAGGGGCCAAGGTTTGAGACCTAAACCTGTCCCTTGCCTCCTATATATAGTAGAGGAGAGGGGAGGGTTGTACACAACAATTGCCACACCATGTGGCCTCCCCTTTATCCCATTCTTCCTCGTTCGAAGTTGCAGAGGCGCTTGGTCCACCACCATCTCAACCAGGCCATCGTGCAGGTTGAGATCCCATCTACTTATCTTTCCTCTCTTGCTAAGATCAAGAAGGAGGAGACGTCATCGAGCCGCACGTGTGCTGAACACAGAGGTGTCATCCGTTCGGCGCTAGATCGGATTGGATTGCAATTGAATCGCGAAGAGTACGATTACATCAACCGCGTTATATACGCTTCCGCTTAGCGATCTACAAGGATATGTAGATGCACTCCCCCTCTCGTAGATGTTGATCTCCATAGATAGATCTTGGGTGCACGTAGGAATATTTTTGTTTCCCATGCAACGTTCCCCAGCACTCGCCCCGCGTCGGCCCAACACCACATCCCCCCTCGGCGTGCTTCAAATCCGGCCCTAGGCCATCTAGTGAGCGTCAGCCTCCTAAGCCTCACGTGTGTGCACGTTATACTATGTTACACTTAGTTTTACACCTCGGCTAGATTCAAATTAGGCCCATGCGTGTTATTTTTTCGGGCTGCGAATATTACAATAAACGACATTGTTTTAATATGTTAATAACTAATTAACCATGTGTCGCATTAAAACAATTTATATATGTGAAATGTTCATAATTTTTTGTACATTAATAATTTACAACTTTCAGGCATGATAAAAATGTTTAACTTGTTATTTTCACGTAATTTGCGTGAATTCCATAATCTTGCATAATTGTTGTGTCAGTTTTCAATGTAAATACCCACATGTTATATATGATTTTGGGCTAGAAAATTCTATAGACTACATCTATGCAATTAGTTTTGTCATTTGAGCAAGTTTGGGTCCATGCTATTGTTGTTGTGATGCCCTTTTGTTAATTTTGTGTGATTTAATCCATGCATCATATGATTTTTTATTGAACATGAGATGTGCCGTTTGTGATGTGTACTAGCCCATCGGATTTTTGTTTGCCATGAGAAAGCTTGTTTAGATGTTGTTTTCTTGCTGCCAACATGCCATGAAATGTTGTTGTTTTGAAGGTCCAAAATAATTCTAAGTCTTGAATCTGATATATTTTTTTGTTATATTTCCATGCCTTTTGCTATTGATATACAACCCCTTTGAGGTTGGTCTAATGGAATGAATTGTAAAGCATGTTACCCTCTATTAGTTTGTGCCATTATTTTTCAAGTATAGTATTTGCATCCTAGTTAGTTTTGCTGTCAAACATGCCAATCTGATAAAAACTGATGTTCCTTGCACCTTGTTAATTTTTCTAGGTCTGAGAATTTGATTATTTCAGAATGTCATGTTGTGTTGGGCTAGCTATTATTGTGTGCATAATTAGACCTTGCTAGTATGAAATTAAATGCAATGCATCATGCCTACTACCATGCTGTAAATTTTCATGCCATTATATGTCATCTATCATATGTTTTTCTTGTTGCCAATATGCCTTCATAATAAAACTACTATGTTAATAATTGTTATTTTCACTAAGTCTGAAACTTTGTTCAAGTAGCCATCTCGTGAGCTCATTTCCTAGTGATCCAAGCTTCTATTCAATTTGCTATTATGAGATGAATTGTTGTGCATCATGTCAACTACTGCCCCATGTCTTGTTTTTGCAACTTAGATTCCTGTAGCTTGTTTATTGAGGTGTGCAAAATGCCATGGTGCTGTTTTTGAAGATTATAGCTATAACTTGTGTGTGTTGTATTTGTTGAACTATTGCTCCGTTTTGAACATGCCATATATGAAACTTGCATAAAATTTCATGTAGTTTCATAATATCGTGTTGCATCCATCTTTTAAAACGTTTGTGGTTGCCATTTGCATACATTTTGCATTCATGTCATATTATCTTGTGTTGGTCATATCTTGTAGACCGTAGTTCCCGTTTAGATGATCTATATATGTAAACCGACTAGAATGATGAGTAGAATCACATGGTGCATTTTGTTTCCTTGTTTAATAAATATAAAATATGTTTAGTTCAGATCTGTACCAATTTCGAAATTAACATATGGGTTCGTTTCAAAAATGTTATAGGTTTTTCCGGATCTCATTTAAAAATGCCTAGATATATAGTTTACTTATGCTTCATATCTTTCCATGCTTAACAACATTTAATATTGTCGTGTACCTAGACAGGAGTGAATTAAGTAATTTGAATCTGGAATTTAGTCTTCAGTTAATGTGTAGTATTTGATTGTTGTGATTGCCATGACATGCATATTCAAACCAAACATGCATCATATTGTTAGTGCATCATATCATGAATATGTTGTGGTGTTTATCATGTGTGGACTATTTGTTCCAGATTTTTTCTTCTCAATAGAGTTCCGAAACCGATTCAAAGTGTGAGGAGTCATTCGACTATGCCTGTTCGTCTACTTTACGGATTCGTTCTTTTTCCAAGCGGGATATCACGCAAGATGATAATCTCCCAAGATACCACTACTATCATTGCTATGATAGTTGTCTCGCTTCTATCATTATGTCTCGCTACCCACCACCTGTTTGTCAAGCCTCCAAAAAAAATGCCATGATAAGCCTCGAACCCTCCACATTCCAGCAACCATTGTTTGGCTATGTTACTGCTTTCTCAGCCTTCTTATAGCGTTGCTAGTTGAAGGTGTTGTTGCTTCCATGTGCCAACATGGATTTCTTAAGATATCACAATGTTATTGCTATTTAATTTAATGCACATATATACTTGGTAAAGGGTGGAAGACTTGGCCTATTGCTCAATGTTTTGTTCCACCTTTGCCGCCATAGTTACTTGTGTACCGGTGTTCTGTTCCATATTGAGCGCTCCTAACATGCTCGGGGTTGTTATGGGGACTCCGTTGATAAATCTTCTTAGATTAAAACTCTTCTGGCACGGCCAAACTTTCGTACTACATTTTCCTAATAACTAACAAACCTGCATAGGGAGTAATTAACTCGTGGATAATTAAATAACCCGCGGGGTAGTGCTCCTCATGAGTGTTGGTCCAAAACAGAGCCACTTGCGGGGGCCACCCCTGGGCAACTCGGGGGATTTCTATCAGGCCATCGTACGTAGTGCTCATCCGGTCGTGTCCTGAGTACGAGATACACGACTCCAATCTGGTTCATCGACACGTTAGGCGGCCTTGCTGGATTTATTTTACCTTTTTCAAAATATCTTGTGCACCAGGATTCCGAGGATACTTTGGGCTTTCTAGAGGTTGAGGTTTTCCACCAGGATTCTGAGGAGACTACAAGTTTTCCGTGGTTGAGGTTTTCCATGCAGCTTGGGGCTAGTTTGTGATGGATGAGTTGGAGCACCCCTGCGGGGTTTAACCTTTTAGAAAGCCATGCTCGCGTTTATGTGGCAACTTGGAAAGTTTGTGTAACACCCGATCCTAGTAAACTTGAAGTAAACTCAAATAAAATAGACCAACTCTGTGTGTAACCGTGACTATCTCTACTCATGAGCTATGAATCCGAGAGAGGACACAGTTGGGTTATGCTTGACTCGTAAGTAGGTGTTCAGGATCACTTTGTGATCATGGTTAGCTCACAACCGATTATGCGTAGATCACCCAGTGTTATTCTTGTACTCGTAAGTTAGCCACTCAAATAAATGCTTAGTGCTTGCTACAGCCTCACCACTTAATCATATCTAATCCATTAAGCTTGCTAGTCTTGATACCTTTGTAAATGAGATTGCTGAGTCATTGTGGCTCACAGATTACTACAACAACAATTGTAGGTACATGTAAAGTGATGCTTTAACATGAGAGTGATGCTTGTTTGATTTGGAGTTCTTCTTCTTCTTATTCTTCATCGATCATATGATGGTAGTAGGCTGGCAGCCTGGGATAACAAGGATGGACGCCATTTTTATCGATTGATTTCGTCCGTAGTCGTACCCTGCTCTTTCGAATGGTGACTGGATGTATGTTTGTATTGAGTTGATCTTAGATTAGCTTGTGTTGAGTGTAAGCCAACTCCATATACTCATCTCTTCTTTATATGTACTTGTAATGATATCCATTCTTGCAAAACGACGAGATGCGCTTTTATCCCTGTCGAGGCCTCGACCACAATAAGGATAGGATCGCATGTTGGGCGTTACTCGATTGGCTCAGATCCGACGAGATCGGCGTCAAGATGGAATGTGAGGCGACAGAAGGAAGGACGTGACCGAATGGGGACGGTGTCGGGCGGTATGGTCGGTGTGGCAGTGAGAGAGAGAAAGTGGTGAGGGACCGGACGGTCGATCCGAAGGGATTCAAATTTGTTAAGAAGGATTTGGGCCACATTCTTTCCTAGGCTGCGTCGTTTCTTTCGATACACACACAATATTTTTCCCTTTTAAAAAACTTATTTCCTTTTAATTAAAATTAGGAAAGAAAAACTAAAAAAAGAAAACAAATACAACTCCAAAAATAGAATTGTATATATTAAGATTATAAAAAATAGGGGAATCTGTTTAACATTTTTGGACAAGCAATTTTTTTTAATTAAATGTCCAAAATGGATTTAAATTCTACTTCAAATATATTTCAAAATACCCCCTAGTTCAAATGGTCCAATGGATTTTCAAAAGTACCCCTGAAATGGAGGATCATATTCCTCCTCTCATTTTCAAAGTTTTTCAAAGGTTTTCCAAAATTTGAAATCAAATAAGAAGCAAATTGAAATGGGGTTTCAGTAAAACACCAATGAGCTTTCAACTTGACTCCACAAAAAATATGAATGGATGCATAGCTATTATTATAACATGTCAAAACAAAATTTTGGGATGTTACAGCTGCCCAACGTACATGCGTAAGTCGCCGCCCTCCCGGTCCGGTCTACGTCAACACGTCGGGGTTGTGCATGCTCGCTGGAGCCGCCAAACGGACGCACGCATGTTGGTAGCTCCGTGATCCGGTCTAAATCAACACGCGAGGGTCGTGCCCGCCCGTACGAGTCGCCCAACGGAAGCGTGCAAGATGCCTCCCTCGTAGCCTGGTCTACATCAACATCTTGGGGTCGCGCGTGCTCGCTCGAATCGCCCTACGTACGCACATAGGCCACCGTCACCGCGGCTCGGTCTCCTTCAACTCCATTGGGGCAAAGAAAAAAGTGACATCTGGAATCATGTCTTATGCAATGTTGCGAAAGCCCATGCGAGCCTCCACTCATGCCGGGTTGCCCAATGGATTGGTACATTGCCATGCCATCCCCACTCTCCGATCTGCTTCACAACACTAAAAGAAATAGGAGAGCCGAACATGGAGGAAACATCTGTGGAGAATCTACAATTTGAGTCCGCCAGTATTGAGCAAGCGATTTGAAAGATAGCAACAAAGAAAGAAAAGGCCCGGGAAGAGCCATCAGAGGTGGACCAAGTGAGAGTAGCAATGAATGGGTCAAGAGGCGTATGAACTTAATTTGGACAAAAGCGGTTTTGTTAAAATATGTTGCAGTCTTACGACGAGCATCATGAAGATCAATGACTGGCCACATCACCTCCGGCTTCAATAAGTTCCGGCTTCGCGCTTCATCTGTGAACTATATGCCAGTTTATGTCACAACCAAGTATAAAGAATCTCAGGTCGGCTCCTCGAGTCAACCTAAGACTCACGGGGCTACACATACATGACTCGACAGGTTTGGCTGGTTTCCGCAAATATAAGAACCTTAGGTCATTGCAGGGAAGACAACCCGGTCCCGAGGGTTGCTCCCTTATTTGCGAAAAAGTAAAGGCCACTAAAGACTACTAGTTGCCATGATGCGTAGTTCGAACATGGGTGCCCTCCCTTATTGGTGAAAAAGTAAAGGCTCCAAAGAGGACTAGCTGCCATGATGCACATTTCAAACATGGTGCCCGTCCTTATTGGTGAAAAAGTGAAGGTCGCCAAAGAGGATTAGTTGCCATGAAGCGTAGTTCAAACATGGCTGCCCTACCTTATTGGTGAAAAATTAAAGGTTGCTAAAGAGCACTAGCTTCCATGATGCACTGTTCAAACATAGGCATCCTTCCTTATTGGCCCATCATATTATGATCAATGGAATAAAGCTAGCTTATCTCGACCCCACATGTTTTGTAGTAGTACCATTGTCTCGTGTATATCCTATGCCCAGCTTTTCCATGGTAATATGGTCATCTAGCCCTATTGACTCGGCATATGCCACCATGAGAACTTGGTTAAATCTGCGTGTTAACTTGATGCTACTTCGAAAAGGTGACCCGGCATACTCTTGATAATTTAATCATTCTTGACCCTGAGCTTATCGAACTTAAAATGCTGGTGTAACTCACGTGAGAGATGGTTTCCAGAGAGCTAGGATAAACCATAAGAGGCTACATTGCAGGTTTCATAGAAGTGAATCAGACTCGAGACTCGAAAGGTGGTCTTTATGTCATGCCTTGAAAACTAGCATTTTTTATACTCTGCTATCATATAATACATCATCTTGCATTGCATCATTGCATAATGCATTATATATACATATCTCTGTTTGTTTATGTTGCGGAAAGCCGGTCTTCAAACAGGGTTACACTGTAACTTCTGCAGGACAAAATATATCTCTGGTAACCAAATTGGTCAGATCTTCATCATGGGTTATCATAAACAGTATTAAATGGTTGAGTTTCCAACCCAGCTCAGAAGAAATGGCTCTTTTGGAAGAGCGGGCCTATCAAATATTGTTGAGTTGACATATTACATATTGCTGAGCTCGCATATTACATATTGCTAAGTTGGCCTATTACATATTGCTGAGCTGGCCTATCATATATTGTTGAGCTGGTCCTTGGGGGCTACCAATTTCTCCATTTAAAATTTAGAAGTTCAAAAACACAATCCCGGTACACTATATCAATAGTGACCCGAAGCTTGGGGTTACATTTGTCAACCTTGACCTGATTCGGCATGGCATATATTAATACAGATGGGTTATATTACTTAGTCCCAAGTCGCTGCAGGCATGTGACCCAGAACTTGGGAGCTACAACATATGATGTTATTGAAAGAGGAAGTACATGCAAGTCCCGAGTTGTAGCATCCATATGACCGGACACTTGGGGGCTACACTACTCATTTCTAGATCTACAAATGTTCTAAAAAGCTCCCAAGCCGCTGCAGGCATGCGACCCAACACTTGGGGGCTACATCATTCAGTTGTTCAAACAGATCATAAAGTCCTAATTGAAGACCCCGACCATCATATACTGATGAGCCGACCCTTGGGGATACATGTGTGAAATGCAAAATATTTAGTTTATAACTGGTGAATCAGATGGACAACCCGGATTTCTCCAAAGCTATCCATCTACAACATTCAAAACTAAGTTCAAGCCCCAAGTTGTTGTAGGCAAAACAACCTGGCCCTTGGGGGCTACACTGGTTGAAGTTTTCTAAGTATAAGATAGTTACAAATCCCGGACTCCTACAGGCAAGACAACCGACACTTGGGGCGGCACAATCAAGATATTATTCTATGTGAAGCACCAAATCATCATGAACTGATAAAATTGAAGCTTGGGGTCTAAAGGTAATATGGTGATAAAAAATAGAAGAAGACCTTCAAGCTACCAATTTTGAGTGAGCTAGGTCTCATTTCTTGGTGAAGGTTTGCAAAGATCATCTTCTCCGAGTTATTCATAGAAAGGCCTAGAAGCTGGCTCAACATTAGATGGATATTTTATTCCCAATATTTCTATCTAGCCGAAGCCTTGAAAGTTGTCTCAACATTAGATGGATTTCTTTATTCCCAATAATTTTATCAAGTCGTCTGGAGTCCAATTATTTGATCTGGCAACACCAACCATCATGTGGGGACCCCAACTCATAAGTCTTGATCACCGAGTGTACGTGTACAGTGATTGTAAAGATCAATGCTCAATGAACACAAATAAGCTGGATAACAAGTCTTACATCCATACATACCGTCTTACACAAATTTATGACCATTAAGATCAAGACTTACATAGATAGGGCCATGAAGGCCAAAGACAAACACAACTAGCAGCGGAAATCATGAACGAAAGCGTGAACCCATGCCATCTGCCTTTACCCTACAGACATTTTGACTGGGAAGCGTCCTAATTTGCATGTTCGTCGACAAGGTATTCTTCACCATACTCAAGATCTTCCATGCATGGCCACTTAAATAACCAGTGGCAAACCGATGAGTACTTTGAATGTACTCGCAAGAACCCATGTTTTGGAACAAGGTATAACAATGCATGATATAGCTCTAAGTACGTTAGTTGCAGAAATCTAATTTTGAGAGCAATGCCATGTTCAACCGACTTGTAAAATCATGCATCATGAGGTTTGAAGATATCCATGTGAACAGGTTAATGATATCAATATAAGAAGTGGTTGAACATCCCATGTTCAATCAACATGTCAATGTGAAGTCATACGATTTATCTCCAACATCTCTCCCCCCGGCATACAAATCTTTGAAAACATTAGACGGAGTTTAAGCAGGACCACCAACTTGCCATGACGCTGACATGGCTAATCGAATAGTTTTACACTCTATAGAGGGTGTACACGTTACCCACAAGACTCGGGAAACTTCTGTGTCAAGTCATGACTCGCGGTATTGTTCATACCCGAGGTAAGTACCTGAACAATGTCATTCCCATGATGATACTAACACATAGTCCACTCATTGGTGCCATCCTTCATGATGTACATCAAAAGTATCATCCACGGGGGCATGCAACGGTGTGCCAGATGTGTGTTAAAACAACCCCTGATCGTGCTTTGTGGAATGACCCCTTATCGAGTGTGACTACATCACTCGCGCCACTACTAATGCAGGTTGTGTGCTAGTACCAATCAAAGTAATCAACAAAGCCCCATCCCATAAGGGGTATCCTAGTTGTACATGTAAAGTTCAAACGGTTAATAGATCTTAAGTATCTCCATTTTCGAAAACACACACACAAAACTTGCCTCGGTAGACCACCTCCTTATCAAGTGGTTACTAGCTAAACATCATCTCCCTCGGGTATTAGTGGCACCCGATGGGGCTTTTGAAAATTCTTTGAAAGCACTTTTGTTTATAACACCATGCATATTCCCGGCCAACTTGTGTAGCATCTACTAGCATCCTATCTACTTCCCACCCCCATGACTCTAAGTAGAAAGTAGAGTCATGGCAATGAAAGCATCAACAAGGAAAGTAACAGAGGTAACCCACCGTAATGGTCTCCATTTCATCATGATTTGATTCAACAAAGTAAAGTGATATATGCCATGCAAAACGGGTTTGTTAAACATGGTCAAAGGGTTTCTTACATGGCTCAACAAAGTCTTCCGAGTCTTTAAATCCTTCTGGTCCAACCTCTTCATCAGCATCGCAATCTATCATCGCAAACTAATGAGCAAAAATAAGGCCACGACAAAAACGCGAAAAATACATCACTCAAAAAAATGTCAAACCATTTTTGTAAAATACTAGGGTGAAAACTAACATTACTAAAATTATTAGGTTTTGGTTTTGAAGTGTCAAAATGGTGAAAAGGTTTTTAATAAAGATTAAAAATATTCAAAAACATGGTTTTAAATATAAAGAGTACATAAAGCATTTTCCAAATAGTGCACAAGTGGCACCATTGGATAGTTTGGAATTCTAGAAGAATTTAGGAAGTGGAATAATTGGATTTGGTTAAATATCCCACCCCCTTGAATTTTTGCAACACAACCCAAAAATAAAAAGGGAAAAGAGATTGTGCCTTCCCGCCATAAGTGGTCGGCCAGCCAGCGAAACGGCCTGAGCGAGCCATGCGTGCGCGCTCTCTAGGTTTAAACCCGATAGGCAGCCCTTGGTGCCACAGAGAGGGGGGAGCGAGAGGAGAGGATGACAGGTAGGCCTCGCTTGTCATCTTCAACCTCGCGGCCAAGGAGGAACACAAGCTCACCGACAGGAATGGAGAGCATGACAGAGGGATCTGAGGGCAGGAACGGTCTCATGGAGGAGTCACCATTTGGATAGTGGTGGGGTTGGTTGTAGGAGCACCCTCGTTTGTCAACGGAGACAAGGCAGAGGTGGAGAGCTTCAAGAGGGGGGCCTTGTAACGCCGAAGATGTGATCCTATCATTATTTTGGCTCGAGGGCCTCGACAGGGATAGAAGCGCATATCATCGTTTTGCAAGAATGGACATCATTACAAGTACATGTACAAAAGATATTAGTATATGGAATTGACTTACACTCGCCACAAGCTATAGCATGAACATCTCAATACAACAATACACTCAATCATCATGTAGAAAAGCAAGGTTCGACTATGGACGAAATCAAATGATAAAATAACGACGTCCATCCTTGCTATTCCAAGCTACCGGCCTTGAAACCATACTAGATCGATGATGATGAAGAAGAAGAAACTCCAAATAGAACAATCATCGTGCTCACGTCAAAGTATTGCTTTACCTGTACCTGCAACTGTTGTTGTAGTAATTTGTGAGCCACACCGACTCAGTAATCTCATTTCCAAAGGTATCAAGACTAGCAAACCTTAATGGGTGAGGTATGGTTAAGTGGTGAGGCTGTAGCCAACAACTACACATTTATTTGGGTGGCTAACTTACGAGTACAAGAATAAGAGGGTGAGTGATCTACGCATAAACGAACGTGAAGTCATAATGATCTTGAAGTGATCCTCAACACCTACTTACTTTAGAGATAACCCCACCATGTAGTCTCTCGGATACAGAGCTCACGAGAATAGACAGTCACGGTTATGCATACAGTTGGCATATTTTAAATAAGTTTACTCTAAATTTGCTATGACCTGGTGTTAAACAAAGTTTTCAAGTTGCCAAATAACCGCGGGCATGCCTCTCAGAAAGATTTAAACCTGCAGGGGTGCTCCAACTAGTCCATCATAACTACCACCAGCTGCATCAAAAACCTCGACCACAGAAAACCCGTGATCTCCTTGGATTCCTGGTGGAAAACCTCAACCTCGAGATATCCCAAAGTATCCTTGGAATCCCTTGCACAAGACGTTTGAGAAAACTAAAACAAATCCAGCAAGGCCGCCCCGACATGTCGACGATCCCGATAGGAGTCGTGTATCTCTTTCTTTCGACACGACAGATGGGATGAGAAAGGTAAAACAAATCCAGCAAGGCCGCCCGATGTGTCGACGATCCAGATATGAGCCGTGTATCTCGTTCTCTTACCACGACAGGTGAGCTATGGTTATCATGCCAAACATCGAGTTGTCACGGGTAGCATTAATAAGCTGCTCTGAGTTGGACCAACACTCGTGAGTTGCACTGGCCTGGGGGATTGAATAAATTATCCACAGGGGTCGACGGGTCCGTGTGCAAGTCTATTAGTTATTAGTCAAATGTAGTACGAATGTTGGGCCTTGCCAGAAGAGTTTCATCCCAAATCGAATGTCAAGGGGTTCCCCATAACAACCCCAAGCATGTTAGAAGCGCTCAATTATGGAACATAATACCGGTACACAAGTAACTAGGGTGGCAAACATGGAACAAAACACCAGGCTCAAAGGCCAAGCCTTTCACCTTTTACCAAGTATATGGGTGCATTAAAATAAATAGCAATAATATAATGATATAACAAGGAACCCATGTTTTCACATGGAAGCAACTGCACCTGCAACTAGCAACGCTATAAGAAGGTTGAGCAAGCGGTAACATAGCCAAACAGTGGTTTGCTGGGATGTGGAGGGGTTACAGGCTTTTTCATGGCAATGTTGGGAGGCTTAACATAACTAGTGGTAGGCAGCAAGACGTAGCGATAGAAACGAGACAACTATCATGGTAATGATAGTAATGATATCTAGGGAAATGAGCATCTTACATGAGATCCCGCTTGGAAGAAGAACGAATCCGTGATGTAGACGAACTGACGTAGTTGAACGAATCCTCACACTTTGAAGCGGTTCAAAACTCTATTGAAAGAAATAATTCAGAAAAAAACAATCAACACACAATAAAAACCATAACATATGAAAGACATGATGCACAAGCACACATGATGCATGTCTGGTTTAATTATGCGAGACATGATAAAGCACAACAATCAACTCCTACACATTTAGTGAAGCTCAATATGCAACGAGTTGCATATTGACGAAACTCCATGTTCAAATATTTAGTTCACTCTCCTTTAGGTACATGACAATATTAAATGTTGTTAAACATGGCAAGAGGTCAAGCATTAAACTACACTATTTAGGCATTTTAAATAAGGTCGGAAACACCATATAGCATTTTCGGAATGACCCCACATGTTAATTTCAACATTGGTCCAGATCTGATCTAATCACATTATATATATATATTAAACAGGAAAATAAAATGGACCATGTGATTCTATGCGTCATTTTAGTCGATATACATATACAAATCGTCTAAAAAGGAGCTACTGTTTAAAAGATATGACCAAAACAAGATCATATGGCATGAATGCAAATGTATGCAAATGACACCCACAAGCATGTTAAAAACATATGTGAACTACATTAAATTCTAGGCTAGTTTAAATGAGGCCAGAACAATGAATAACAATTCTCGAAAGACCCCATATACAAATTAAGGTTTTAGTACTGTTCTGCCTATGACACAATTTTAGAGTTGTTAAACAGCAAACTAAATGACACCATGTTATTCTAGCATTTTTTTGTCAAGTTACATATATAAAACATCTTAAACAGCGTTATGGTTATTTAATTATTAGCATTTCAATATGTTACCTATGCATGATTTGATTAAATGTTGAATTCGCTGGGACATAAAGAAACTACATGGGCCAAAAGCACTGCACTAGGCAAGCCCAGTATGAGATGTGTGTGCGTGTATGCAAAAATAATGAGAAACGTGGCAAAATCGGGGTAACTAGGAATCTAACCCAGGATCTCTCTATGTGGGCTAGGGTGGCTGACCAGCTGGGATACAGCTTGAATTGCGAAGACAAGATGCAGTCTTAGCTAGAAGAAGCATACCATGTCGCTGGCTAAACAAATATGAAATCAAAGAAAACAGACGACTCATTCTGTTGCCGTGACTGGGGTTGCTGGTGCGATGGCTCGAGTTAGCTGCCGGCGTGGGCACGAAAGAGAGGTGGTGCCGCGTGGCTTGGAGATGGCGGCCGGAGGCGCGGGAACGGCAGGGCTTGAAGGCGGTTGGAGCTCCGGTGGCCAGGCGGTGGGGTCGAGGCTCCGAAAGCAGGCGCATGAGTCACGACGGACTCGGGCGGCTGCCCGGAGGCTACTCGACGAAGCAGGGATTAGGCGGAGGTCTTCGCGAGTTCTCCGGCCGGTGGAGTCCAACAAGGAGGCGACCTTGGTGCAGTGGCGGGGTTCCCTCGCACGACCATGGTGGAATGCTCCTGCGAAGGCGTCCATGGTGTTTCTGCTGATACAAAAAAAGAAAGAGGGAGAGTTTTGAGAGGGGGAAAGAAATCAGGAAAGAAAGAGAAGAAGAGCGAGGAGTAGAGGGGCGGCCTGGCCTGGGGAGCTCCTTCGGCACGAGATGCATGGGCGCGAAGCAGGGGGAGGATGAGCCGCTCATACTCTCATGCTCGAGCGCGCTCAGAGGAGAAAATGGCCTCGCGCCAAACTACACTGAGCGTCACCTGTGGCTGGCTTCGGGCACGCAGGCGCGAGGATCCGGGGGAGGCACACGCGTCCATGAGCACATAGCAGAGGTGCGGCTTTTTGTGGTTGGGCGACTACGGAAAACAAGGGGCGGTGGTTGGTGTTCTGTTTGATGGAATGGATCGGGAGGGATAGAGAGGAAGGAAACGTGGCTGGCGGCGGCTTAGAGGATCCCTAGAAAATAGAGTTTGGTCCAACGATGCACTCCTACTTATAATAGGTCAATATAGATCACACGGTCAGAAAAATTAGTTTAGGGAGTCCAATTACAAAACTGACGACAGTTTGGGGTATTACAAGGTTCATCCGGACCCAACGGACATGACCGTATGTTTCAGGTTCGACGAGGTATTCGGGCTAGGTTGCGTGCAGGTCGGCGCACTATGCACAGAGGCTAGGCGGAGATGAGAGGGAGAACGGAAAGCTCGGCATCAGGTTTTAAATACCGAAAACGTCTCACGTTTGACCGGCTATAGTGTCGATATAGGTTTAACGGTTCGGGTATCAAACTACCTCCGAATGCGATGAAACTTCCTAGGCGGACTACCTGCAAATAAATTAGACCACACGTCAACTTTCAACCCATTCAGAGAATGTTTTATACACACTTTTAAAAACAATATTTTAATGGCACCATGGGCTCGTGCGTGTGTGGTTGGTCTCAAAACTTTCGATGACAAAACGCAGAGAACCAGCAACTAACAACGGATGCAAGTTTTAAAAAAATGCAACATTGGAGTGTCGGTGCAATTCCGATGATGCGATGAGGCGATGATGAATGCGACAACAAAATAAATCACAGACCACAATAGAATAAAAGGGAAATCTTTGGAGCGTCGGTTCCGGGCTGTTACAACTCTCCTACACTAACAAGAGATCCCGACCCGAGATCTTTGGATGAAAAGCGGAAGTGGAAGAGAGAGAAAAGAGCTAAAACTTAGTTGCTTCTTCGACAAACGAGTGAATCCAATGAATCTTGAAGGAAATTTTGTTGGAAATATGCCCTAGAGGCAATAATAAAGTGGTTATTATTATATTTCCTAGTTCATGATAATTGTCTATTATTCATGCTATACTTGTATTAACCGGAAACCGTAATACATGTGTGAATATATAGATCCAATATGTCCCTAGTGAGCCTCTAGTTGGCTAGCTCGTTGATCAATAGATGATCATGGTTTCCTGATCATGGAAATTGGATGTCATTGATAACGCGATCACATCATTAGGAGAATGATGTGATGGACAAGACCCAATCCTAAGCATGGCACTAGATCGTATTGTTCGTATGCTAAATCTTTTCTAATGTGAAGTATCGTGTCCTTAGACCATGAGATTGTACAACTCCCGGATACCGTAGGAGTGCTTTGGGTGTATCAAACGTCACAATGTAACTGGGTGATTACAAAGCTGCACTACAGGTATCTCCGAAAATGTATGTTGGGTTGTACGAATCAAGACTGGGATTTGTCACTCCATGTGACGAAGAGGTATCTCTGGGCCCACTTGGTAATCCATCATCATAATGAGCTCAATGTGACTAAGGATTTAGCCATGGGATGATGTGTTATGAAACGAGTAAAGAGACTTGCCGACAACGAGATTGAATAAGGTATAGGGATAACGACGATCGAATCTCGGGCAAGTATCATACCGGTAGACAAAGGGAATTGCATACGGGATTGACTGAATCCCCGTCATCGTGGTTCATCCGATGAGATCATCGTGGAACATGCGGAAACCAAGATGGATATCCAGACCCTGCTTTTGGTTATTGATCGGAGAGGTGTCCCAGTCATATCTGCATGGTTCTCGAACCCGTAGGGTCTACACACTTAAGGTTCGATGATGCTAGGGTTGTAATGGGAATAGTATGTGGTCCCCGAGGGTTGTTCGGAGTCTCGGATGAGATCCCGGACGTTATGAGGAGCTCCGGAATGGTCCGGAGGTAAATATTCATATATAGGAAGTGGAGATTTGATCGCCGGAAGTGTTTCGGGGATCATCGGTAATGTACCGGGACAACCGGAAAGGTTCCGGGGGTCCACTGGGAGGGGCCACCAGCACCGAGAGGCTACATGGGCCGAAAGTGGATGGGAACCAGCCCCTAGGTGGGCTGGTGGGCCACACACCTAAGGTCCAAGGCACACAAGAGGCTAAGGGGGCCAATCCTAGGGCGTGGAGGGGCTGCCTTGGGCTCCAAGCCCACCCTATGGTGCCGCCCATCCTCCCATTTTGGACGCTGCACCCCCTTGGGTTTCCCTAGGGGTGGGCGGACCTCCTCCTCCTCCCTCCTATATATAGTCGAGGGTTTTGGGGCTGCAAACAGCACAAATCCTCTCTCCCTCGGCGCAGCCCTACCTCCACTCCTCCTCGTCCTCCGTGGTGCTTGGAGAAGCCCTGCCGGAGAACTGCATAGCTCCACCGTCACCACGCCGTCGTGCTGTCGAAGCTCTCCCTCAGCCTCTCCTCTCTCCTTGCTGGATCAAGGCGTGGGAGACGTCACCGGGATGCGTGTGTGTTGAACGCGGAGGCGTCGTTGTTCGGCGCTTAGATCGGACTCCACCGCAATTTGAATTGCTACGAGTACGACTCCATCAACCGCGTTCTAGTAACGCTTCCGCTTAGCATCTTCAAAGGTATGAAGATGCTCTACCCCATTGCTCGTTGCTGGTTTCTCCTAGATAGATCCTTGTGTGACGTAGGAATTTTTTTGAAATTACTACGTTCCCCAATAGTTGCATCCGAGCTACATTCTATGCGTAGATTCTATGCACGAGTAGAGCACAAAAGTTGTGGCCGATGAATTTGTCAATTGCTTTCCGTTAATAGTCATATCTTGATTCGGCGGCATCGTGGGATGAAGCGGCCCGGACCGACTTTACACGTACTCTTATGTGAGACTAGTTCCAGAGACCGACATGCACTTGTTGCATAAGGTGGCTAGCGGGTGTCTGTATCACCCACTTTAGTCGGATCAGATTCGATCAAGAGGGTCCTTATGAAGGGTAAATAGCATTGGCATATCAACGTTGTGGTGTCATGTAGGTAAGAAACGTTCTTGCTAGAAACCCAAATCAGTCACGTAGAATTTGCAACAACAATTAGAGGGCGTCTAACTTGTTTTTGAAAGGTATGCTATGTGATGTGATATGGCCAAAAGGATGTTATGTTACATATGTGATGTATGAGATTGATCATGTTCTTGTAATAGGATTCACGACTTGCATGTCGATGAGTATGACAACCGGCAGGAGCCATTGGAGTTGTCTAAATTTATTGTATGAGATGCAACGCCATGTGATTACTTTACTTTATTGCTAACCGTTAGCTATATTAGTAGAAGTAATAGTTGGCAAGACGACTTTGCAAAGACACAATGATGGAGATCATGATGATGGAGATCATGGTGTCATGTCGGTGACAATGACGATCATGGTGCCCTGAAGATGGAGATCAAAGGAGCAAGATGATATTGGCCATATCATGTCACTATATGATTGCATGTGATGTTTAACATGTTTTTCATCTTATTGCTTAGAACAACGATAGCAAAGAGAAGATGATCCCTCATCAAATTCTGAGATAAGTATTCCCCTAAGTGTTCACCGTTGCGAAGGATCGTTGTCTCGAAGCACCACGTGATGATCGGGTGTGATAGATTCTAACATTCGCATACAACGGGTGTAAGCCAGATTTACACATGCAAAATACTTAGGTTGACTCGACGAGCCTAGCATGTACAGACATGGCCTCGGAATATGGGAGACCGAAATGTAGGACATGAGTCGTATGGATGATACAATCAGCATGGAGAGGCTCACCATTGATGACTAGTCTGCCTCACGTGATGATGGAACACGGTCTAGTCGACGTGGATCATGTAACACTTGGATGACTAGAGGGATGTCGATCTAAGTGGGTGTTCATTATATAATTTGATTAGATGAACTTAATTATCATGAACTTAGTCTAAATTGTCTTTACAAATATTGTAGATCCAATGGCGAACGCAAATGTCCCATTCAACTTCAATGCGTTCCTAGAGAAAACCAAGCTGAAAGACGAGCAACTATGTGTACTGGGCTCGTAATTTAAAGCTCATCCTCGTGGCTTCCAAGAAGTCATATGTCCTTCATGTGTCGCTAGGCGACCCTCCCGTTCCAGCGGCAACCCAGGACGTTAGCAACGCCTGACAATCGCGGAGTGATGACTACTCTCTGGTTTAGTGCGGCATGCTTTACAGTTTAGAACCAATGCTCCAAAGGCGTTTTGAGCAACATGGAGCATATGAGATGTTCGAGGAGTTGAAACTAGTTTTTAAAGCTCATGCCCGGGTCGAGAGATATGAGGTCTCTAACAAGTTCTTTAGTTGTAAGATGGAGGAGAATAGTTTTGTTAGTGAGCACATACTCAGAATGCGTGGGTTGCACAACCGCTTGACTCAGCTGGGAGTTGAACTTCCGGATGACGCGGTTATTGACAGAATCCTCGAGTCGCTTCCAACTAGCTATAAGGGCTTTGTGATGAACTACAACATGCAAGGGACGGATAAGACCATTCCCGAGTTGTATTCAATGCTGAAATCTGCAGAGGTAGAAATCAAGAAAGAACATCAAGTGTTGATGGTGAATAAGACCACCAGTTTCAAGAAAGGCAAGGATAAAAAGAACTTCAAGAAAGATGGCAAAGCAGTTGCCACGCCTGGTAAAACTGTTGCCAGGAAGAAGCCAAAGAAAGGACCCAAGCCTGAGACTGAGTGCTATTGTTGCAAGGGAACCGGTCACTGGAAGCGGAACTGCCCCAAATACTTATCGAATAAGAAGGCCGGCAACGTCAAAGGTATATATGATATACATGTTATTGATGTGTACCTTACGAGCCCTCATAGTTGCTTACATTTGCAACACGAAATAGGAACTGCGGAACAAGCGTAGGGTGGCAAAGGACAAGGTGACGATGCGCGTCGGGAATGGTTCCAAGGTCGATGTGATCGCCGTCGGCACACTACATCTACGTCTACCTTCAGGATTAGTTTTAAACCTTAATAATTGTTATTTAGTACCAGCATTGAGCACGAACACTGTATAGGGATCTTGCTTGATGCAAGATGGCTACTCATTCAAATCTGACAATAATGGTTGTTCTATTAATATTACTGGTATGTTTTATGGTCATGCTCCGCTGGTCAATGGTTTATTCTTAATGAATCTCGAATGTGATGTTACACATATCATAGTGTGAGTACCAAAATATGTAAAGTTGATAATGATAGTCCCACATACTTGTGGTACTGCCGCCTTAGTCATATCGGCGTCAAGCGCATGAAGAAACTCCATATAGATGGACTTTTGGAGTCATTTGATTTTGAATTATTTGACACATACGAATCGTGCCTCATGGGCAAGATGACCAAGACTCCGTTCTCCGGAACAATGGAGCGAGCAACCAACTTACTGGAAATAATACATACCGATGTATGCAGTCCAATGAGCGTTGAGGCTCGTGGTGGCTATCATTATGTTCTCACCCTCACTGATGATTTAAATAGATATGGGTATGTCTACTTAATGAAGCACAAGTCTGAAACCTTTGAAAGGTTCAAGGAATTTCAGAGTGAGGTAGAGAATCAACATGACAAGAAAATCAAGTTCCTACGATCTGGTCGTGGAAAAGAATATTTGAGTCATGAGTTTGTCACACACCTAAAGAAATGTGGAATTGTTTCACAACTCAAGTCGTCTGGCACACTGCAGCATAACAGTGTGTCTAAACGTCTTAATCGCACTTTATTGGATATGGTGCGATCTATGATGTCTCTTACTGATTTAACGCTATCATTTTGGGGATATGCATTGGAAGCTGCCGCATTCACTTTAAATAAGGCACCGCCTAAATCCGTTGAGATGACACCGTATGAATTATGGTTTGGAAAGAAACCTAAGCTGTCGTTTCTGAAAGTTTGGGGCTGCGATGCTTATGTGAAGAAACTTCAACCTGAGAAGCTCCAACCCAAAGCGGAAAAATGCTTCTTCATAGGATACCCTATGGAAACTATTGGGTATACCTTCTATCTTCGATCCGAAGGCAAAATCTTTGTTGCCAAGAACGGATCCTTTCTAGAGGAAGAGTTTCTCTCGAAAGAAGTAAATGGAAGGAAAGTAGAACTTGATGAGGTAATCGTACCTCCTCTCATGGAAATGTTTCTAAGGTGCCTGCACCGGATAGGGAAGAAGTTAATGATGATGATCATGAAACTTCAAATCAAATTGCTATTGAACCTCGAAGGTCCACAAGGACACATTCTGCACCAGAGTGGTACGACAACCTTGTCATGGAAAACATGTTGTTGGCCAACAGTGAACCTTTGAACTATGAAGAAGCGATGGCTGGCCCGGATTCCAATAAATGGATTGAGGCCATGAAATACGAGATAGGATCCATGTATGATAACAAAGTATGGACTTTGGTGGACTTTCCCGGTGATCGGCGAGCCATAGAAAATAAATGGATCTTTAAGAAGAAGACTGATGCCGATGGTAATGTGACCATTTATAAGGCTCGACTTGTCGCTAAGGGTTATCGACAAGTTCAAGGGATTGACTACGATGAGACCTTCTCACCCGTAGTGATGCTGAAGTCGGTCCGAATCATGTTAGCAGTTGCCGCATTTTATGATTATGAAATCTGGCAAATGGATGTCAAAACGGCATTCCCGAACGGCTTTCTTAAGGAAGAATTGTATATGATACAGCCGGAAGGTTTTGTCGATCCTAATAAGGTTGACAAGGTATGCAATCTCAAGCGCTGCATCTATGAGCTGGTGCAAGCATCTCGGAGTTGGAACATTCACTTTGATGAGGTTATCAAAGCATTTGGGTTTGTACAAGCTTATGGAGAAACCTGTATTTACAAGAAAGTGAGTGGGAGCTCTGTAACATTTCTCATATTATATGTGGATGACATATTGTTGATGGGAAATGATATAGAACTATTGGAAAGCATAAAGGCCTATTTGAATAAGAGTTTTTCAGTGAAGGACCTTGGAGAAGCTCGTTACATATTAGGCATCAAGATCTATAGAGATAGATCGAGACGCCTCATAGGCCTTTCACAAAGCACATACCTTGACAAGATATTGAAGAAGTTCAATATGGATAAGGCCAAGAAGGGGTTCTTGCTTGTATTACAAGGTGTGTGGTTGAGTACGACTCAACGCCTGACCACGGTAGAAGATAGAGAAAAGATGAGTATCGTCCCCTATGCTTCAGCCATATGCTCTATTATGTATGCCATGTTGTGTACCAGACCTCATGTGAACCTTGCCATAAGTTTGGTATGGGGGTACCAAAGTGATCGAGGAGTGGCACGGGACAGCGGTCAAGAACATCCTTAAGTACCTGAAAAGGATTAAAGATATGTTTCTCGTTTATGGAGGTGCCGAAAAGCTCGTCGTAAAGGGTTACGTCGATGCTAGATGCGACACATATCCGGATGACTCCAAGTCACAAACCGGATACGTGTATATTTTTAATGGTGGGGCAGTTAGCTGGTGCAGTTGCAAGCAAAGCGTCATGGCGACATCTACATGTGAAGCGGAGTACATAGCTGCTTCGGAAGCAGCACAGGAAGGAGTCTGGATGAAGGAGTTCATCACCAGCCTAGGAGTGATTCCGAGTGTGTCGGGCCCGATGACTCTCTTTTGTGACAACACTGGTGCTATTGCCATTGCCAAGGATCCTAGGTTTCACAAGAAGACCAAGCACATCAAGCGCCGCTTCAACTCCATTCGTCGATACATCCAGGATGGAGATATAGAAATTTGTAAAGTACATACGGATGTGAATGTCACATATCCGTTGACTAAACCTCTTCCACGAGCAAAACATGATCAGCACCAGAACTCTATGGGTGTTCGATTCATCACAATGTAACTAGATTATTGACTAAGTGCAAGTGGGAGAATGTTGGAAATATGCCCTAGAGGCAATAATAAAGGTGTTATTATTATATTTCCTAGTTCATGATAATTGTCTATTATTCATGTTATAATTGTATTAACCGGAAACCGTAATACATGTGTGAATATATAGATCACAATGTGTCCCTAGTGAGCCTCTAGTTGGCTGGCTCGTTGATCACTAGATGATCATGGTTTCCTGATCATGGACATTGGATGTCATTGATAACGGGATCACATCATTAGGAGAATGATGTGATGGACAAGTCCTAATCCTAAGCATGGCACAAGATCGTATTGTTCGTCTCCTAAAGCTTTTCTAATATCAAGTATAATTTCCTTAGACCATGAGATTGTACAACTCCCGGATACCTTAGGAGTACTTTGGGTGTATCAAACATCACAACGTAACTGGGTGATTATAAAGGTGCACTACAAGTATCTCCGGAGGTGTATGTTGGGTTGTACGAATCGAGACTGGGATTTGTCACTCCGTGTGACAGAGAGGTATCTCTGGGCCCACTCGATAATCCATCATCATAATGAGCTCAATGTTACCAAGGAGTTAGGCACTGGAGGATGTGTTACGGAGCGAGGAAAGAGACTTGCCGGCAACGAGATTGAACAAGGTATAGGGATACCGACAATCGAATATCGGGCAAGTATTATACCGGTAGACAAAGGGAATTGCATATGGGATTGATTGAATTCCCGACATCGTGGTTCATCCGATGAGATCATCGTGGAACATGCGGGAATCAACATGGACATGCAGACCCCTCTGTTGGTTATTGACCGGAGAGGTGTCTCGGTCATGTATGCATGGTACCTGAACCCGTAAGGTCTACACACTTAAGGTTCGATGACGCTAGGGTTGTAATGGGAATAGTATGTGGTTACCGATGTTTTTTCGGAGTCCCGGATGAGATCCCGGACGTCATGAGGAGCTCCGGAGGTAAATATTCATATATAGAAAGTGGAGATTTCGTCGCGGGAAGTGTTTCGGGGATCACCGGTAATGTACCGGGACCACTAGAAAGGTTCCCGGGGTCCACCGGGAGGGTCACCAGCCCAAAGAGGCTACATGGGCCGAAAGTGGATGGGAACCAGCCCCTAGGTGGGCTGGTGTGCCACCCACCTAAGGCCCAAGGCGCACAAGAGGCTAAGGGGGCCAACCCTAGGGTGTGGAGGGGTTGCCTTGGGCTCCAAGCCCACCCTAGGGCGTCGCCCCTCCTCCCATCTTGGCCGCCGCACCCCCTAGGGTTTCCCTAGGGATGGCCGGCCCTCCTCCTCCTCTCTCCTATATATAGTGGAGGGTTTTGGGTCTGTAAACAACACAATTCCTTTTTCCCTCGGTGCAGCCCTACCTCCACTCCTCCTCGTCCTCCGCGGTGCTTGGCAAAGCCGTGTCGGAGAACTGCATAACTCCACAGTCACCACGCTATCATGCTGCCGGAGCTCTCCCTGAACCTCTCATCTCTCCTTGCTGGATCAAGGCGTAGGAGACATCACTGGGCTGCCCGTGTGTTGAACGCGGAGGCGCCGTTGTTCGGCGCTTAGAGCGGAATCCACCGCGATCTAAATCGCTACGAGTATGACTCCATCAACCGTGTTCTAGTAACGCTTCCGCTTAGCGATCTTCAAAGGTATGAAGATGCTCTACCCCATTGCTCGTTGTTGGTTCTCCTAGATAGATACTTGTGTGACGTAGGATTTTTGTTTGAAATTACTACATTCCCCAACAAATTTGGGGAGCACCTCGGTAGGAAATAGAGGCAAAAGTTGATAAATGTAAAGAACTTGAAAAGATTTCACAACACTCCGGTTGAATGGAAAAGCAAGGGAATAACAAGATATTGATAAAACTAGATAACGTATAAAAGAGAGCAACATCACAAAGCCCCGTGAACAAAAGAATAGAAACTAGATCATTGGGAAGAAAGAACAGAAAAGAATATGACAATTTCTACCACAACTGAATTTAAAAGCACCCTTACGAAGAATGATTGAATGGAGTTTTTGAAAAATCAACTATGAAAGAATGAATTGTTGTGGGCTTATGGAAGACACCCCAAATTATGAGGTGACAACCAATAACTAACGAAACTAGATTGCTTCAAAGCAAAAGGAGAGGCAAACTTCTTTCACCAATAGGATACATTGAGAACTTGGATAAATGATAATCACCATAGTAGCAACAATCCTTAGGGAAAGCTTGAGGTGAATTCCAATCCAAGATAACTTCAATGAAGAAATCATGAGTTGAAAATATCTCATGATCGAAGAAATTGGTGGGTTTAAAAATCTAATTCTTGAACAAATTCTCTTTAAGACTACTCATGAGTCTAGAATGCTTTAACACCACCTCAAGGAATAAAGGAGGAAGAATTGCACTTTGAAACACAAGAGAAAGAATACTTGAGGCTCTCCAACAAGAATCTTGAATAACACTTTGACAATGAAAAAAATACTTGAAGAACCACCATGAAGAACCTCTTGGAGAACACCGACATCAAAGGATGATAGAAAGAATTGAAGGTTGAAAATAAAAGAATGACTTTGCAAGATTTATATGGGACTTCATGAAGAGATACTTGAGAAAAGCTTGGAGCTCCGGAAAAGAAAAGATGATCAACTTAGAACCTAGAATTTGATATCATGAATAACTCTAGAAGAAAGATTGAAATCACCTTGATGAAACAAGAATAAGAATTATGTTAAGCTTATCGTTCATCAAGTTAAATTGATGAGAAGCAATGGATTTAGCATACCACCTATTCTTCTTGAAAGATTGAGGAGAGATAGAGCACAACTGAAGAAGCTTTGAACGAACCACCGGTAAAAAATTGGAATGAAAGAGGATAATACAATGAACTAGGCTACATCACTACAAGAGAGCATGGGTCTATTAGAGAATGCTTGAACAAACCAGTGGTAAAAATTTCAAACAAATGTGGATATCAAGAATTATTGGAGATACACAAGAACGAAGATATCTTGAGCCGGCTAACAATAAACTTCAAGAAGGCATCGGAATAATTGAGATACGAATGAAGCGAAAACAATTGAGAAGAATTTGAGAACGAAAGCTGAAAGCTGAAACAAAGAAATCTTACGAAATGATGGCCGTCAGAGGATCAAGAAATAAAAATGTTTCTGAAATGCATCGGATAGATATGGAAGGAATTCCTCTTGATTGCAAACAGTTAATAGGATAGCATTAAGGTGAGATGACAATCTTCAAGATAATGACCAAAGATTTAAAAGAAACTCTTCTTCGGTTTTCCAAGATGAGAATGAAGGCGAGAAACACCACCAAGAATTACTAAGACACTCTAGAACAATGAATAAGGAAAGGTTGAGCCAATGTTGAAAATTAATTTGAAGTGATCTTGGACAAGGAATATGACTGATGGAATCCATACTTACATGACATTTGAAAAGAATTATAGATCTCTGGAAAAGATTAGAAGAGCGAGATACGATCATGGGAAAACCTGTGGCTTATGGGCCCACCCAAAAGAAAACACCATTGAAACGACTGCTTCGGAAGAGAGATTGCACTAGTACAAATGAAAATTTGATAAGGTGAGAACCTCGAAATAATTTAAAGGATTTGAATGAAAACATGAATCTTAAATGATATCTACAAAAACTCCGGATAGAATTAAGAGGGAATAAGCAATAGAGGCTTGGATGAGAATTTCCAACACAAGAAAGCATTTACAAATGAAAAGGACATGATGAATACCGAAAACTTGAATTGATTCCACCAGAGAAGAAAACAAAATGAAGAAATGATGAACTTACAACTGAAGCATCTTCACAATGAATCATCGGATATAATATGAACGAAAAGATAGAAGAAACAACAATGAAATGAAAGGCACTTGCATGATAACTGAATAATTCAACAAAAGGGGCGGAAGGTTGGGGAAAACAAAGACAACTTGGGATAGATGAAACGAACTCTGGAAGAAATGAAGGATTGATCTTGGATATATTGAAAAGGATTGAATTATCTTGAAGAGAAGCACGCCGGTTTGAAAGAATGTCATGACAACTCCGATTGAACAAAGGATTAACAATTCCCATGGAAATATGAGAAGAACACTTAGAACAAATATGAAATCACCACTTGATATCAAAACAACTTGAATTACCATATTCCAACAAAACAAAGGATGACACTTACGAAACAAGCCAGGAACAAATACATAACAAAGACTCCATTCGACATTTTTGTGGTAAGGTTCGAACGGGCTCTATCCTATAGTATCCATCATGTACAAGGCAGTGCACACGACATACGAAGCGATCCTGAGTCCTAGAAAGCTACAAGAACTCTTTAAGACACAACGAGAACCATTGTAAGAAATACCATGAACAAACAAATCCACTAGATGTCGAACCCCAACCTCACACCATGCATCTGTTGGAAGATAATCCTAGGTAACTACTTGAATTCCCAGCTGAGAACTTTCGAAAGTTCTGTTGGTTATGCTTTCAGGTTCATGTATACAAGGAGGAAAATCCATCACTCAACTCCTAGCAATAACACTACCCGTCCAGTGTATCACATCCATCTACACATAACCAGAGTTCTTGGAAACTCATCTACCTCAAACCCTCATAATCACAACGATACCAAATATGCACGTACATGTGGACCCTCTCCCTAGTAGTGGGTGATGCCAAACTCCTCTCGCCACAAAGAGTATTGAAGCAATTTTGAACATGCTTCATCCTGAGATACAAAGGAAACTAAATGATAGGAATGTGTCAAGAATCCCCTATAGCTCAACTCCATGGAAGAAATCAAGTAAAATAGGAGGCACCAAGTCAGAACTCTATCACATCGACATCATATAGATTACAAAATACTCACATGATCCTAAAAAATTTTAAGCGAGAAGAGGTGTAGAATTAAAATTCCTAAGTTGTAAACCTCACCAGAGCGTAGAAGAGGAGTAAAAAGAATCCTACTCTCCGATATACAACTAGACACAAAATAATTTTTCACTAAACTCGACTTGGCCAAGTTCGATCAGTCAAGGGGGCTCCTAGGTCGGTACTGATATGATACCAACTTGTAACACCCAAGATGTGATCCTATCCTTACTTTGGCTCTAGGGCCTCGACAGAAATAGAAGCGCATATCATCGTTTTGCAAGAATGGATATCATTACAAGTACATGTACAAAAGATATGAGTATATGGAGTTGGATTACACTTGGCACAAGCTACACCCTGAACATCTCAATACAACAATACACTCTATCATCATGTAGAAGAGCAGGGTCCGACTATGGACGAAATCAAACGATAAAAGAACGACGTCCATCCTTGCTATCCGAGGCTGACGGCCTCGAACCCATCCTAGATCGAAGAAGAAGAAGAAGAAGAAACTCCAAATAGAATAGTCATCGTGCTCATGTCAAAGTATCACTTTAGCTATACCTGCAAATGTTGTAGTAATCTGTGAGCCACACGGAGTCAACAATCTCATTTCCAAAGGTATCAAGTCTAGCAAAGCTTAATGGGTGAGGTATAGTTAAGTTGTGAGGCTGCAGCAAGCAACTAAGCATTTGTTTGGGTGGCTAAATTATGAGTACAAGAATAAGAGGAGGTGATCTACGCATAAATGGACGTGAACTAATAATGATCTCAAAATGATCTTGAACACCAACTTCCGTCACACATAACCCCATCATGTCCCGTGTCGGATACAGAGCTCATGAGAAGAGATGGACATAGTTACGCATACACTTGGCATATTTTAATTAAGTTTACTTTAAGTTTGCTATGACTGGGTGTTACTTTTTTTTCCAAATTGCCTCATAATCGCGGGCACAACTCTCATAAAGATTTAACCCTGTAGGGGTGCTCCAACTAGTCCATCACAAACTACTACAAGCTGCATTGGAAACCTTGACCATGGAAAACCCACGATCTCCTTGGATTCCTGGGGGAAAACCTCAACCTCGAGACAGCCCAATGTATCCTCAGAATCCCTCCCACAAGACGTTCGAGAAAGGTAAAACAAATCCAGCAAGGCCGCCCGACGTGTCGTCGATCCCCATAGGAGCCGCATATCTCGTTGTCACGACACGACGGATGAGCTATGGTTACTACGCCAAACACTGAGTTGCCCCGGGTAGCGTTAATAAGATGTTGTGGGTTGGACCAACACTCATGAGGAGCACTGGCCCGGGGGTTGAATTAATTATCCACGGGGGTCGACGGGTCCCTATGCAAGTTTATTAGTTATTAGGAAAATGTAGTACCAATGTTGGGCCTTTCTAGAAGAGTTTTATCCCAAAACGAAAGTCAAGGGGGTCCCCATAACAACTCCAAGCATGGTAGGATCACTCAATTATGGAACATAACACCGGTACAAAAGTAACTAGGGCGGAAAAAATGGAACAAAACACTAGGCTAGAAGGCCAAGCCTTCAACCTTTTACCAAGTATATAGGTGTAATAAATTAATTAGCAATAATATGGTGATGTAACAAGGAACCTATTTTTCACATGGAAGCAACTCCACCTGCAACTAGTAATGGTATAAAAAGGCAGAGCAAGCGGTAACATAGCCAAACAGTGGTTTGGTCGGATGTGGAGGGGGTGCACTATTGGAATCAGGGAATTTGCCATTTTCCTGATCTTTGCCGTCTGCTCTCGTATGGCAAAGAGACTCTTTGCCGTCAGCTGCCAACAAACATAAGGCAAAGAACTGGATGACTGCAAAGATATTGTTTGCCATCAGTGCTTTCTTTGTCGTTTGCTAGTAGACGACAAATATGGCACATGCAGACAACAAAGAGCCTAGGCGGGCCCCACTGCACTGTCAGTTAAGTGGGCGGCTGCCTCCCCCTCTTTGTAGTCTACCTCCCCCCTCTTTGTCGTCAGATGCTGCTTTGCAGTCAGCCTCCCCCTCTTTGCCGTCAACCTACCCCTCTTTGTCGTCTGCTAGCAGACGGCAAAGGGGACGACCACATAACGGTCTCCCCACGCTCCCTTCTCTCCACCTTTCCCCACTGACGACATTTTGGGAATGGGGATACCCAGACCTGCCTGCCTGCGGCCCAGGCCAGCCTGCTTCACCGACCCAAGATCAACTAGTGTGACATAACCCGGGACAAGTCCCTCGCGATAGGCCAAGCCTCACGAGAAGGAGCAACATCAGGACTGGCTGGGGACCTCCTGAGGACCCCTCCGGAGCGGAGGACATTCCGAGGCAAGGCCAGGCCTCGGGAGTCAAGGGTGACGCCAGGAAAGGACACGCGAGCAGCATATGGAAGGACGAGGCAGTTTCCCCTTTAGTGCAAAGGAGGTGGGAGCGTTCCGGGGTTCCAAAGGCATCTTCCAAAGGTTTCCCTTCTGGTGCAATGAAGCCTCGCCGCTCGCTGATACGTCTCCATCGTATCTACAATTTTTGATTGTTTCATGCCAATATTCTACAACTTTCATATACTTCTGGCAACTTTTTATACTATTTTTGGGACTAACATATTGATCCAGTGCCCAGTGCCAGTTCCTGTTTGGTGCATGTTTTTTGGTTCGTAGATTATCCATAACAAACACAATAAAAAACCTATGGGGATTTTTTTTGGAATATTTATGATTTTTGGGAAGAAGAATCTACGTGAAACTATGCCCGAGGAGGTCACAAGCCCTGGAGGCGCGACACCACCCGTAGGGCGGGGGTGGCAGTCTTGTGACCAATCCCTAAGGCGGTTGGGACCCATCTTTCGCCGCAAGAAAGCTAATATCCGGAAGAAAATTGTGTTACAATTTCAGCCCAATCGGAGTTAGGGATCTTGGGGAATTTAAGAAACTGTGAAAGGAAGAATCTGGGAGCGCAGAAACAGAAGGACACAGAGAGAGATCTAATCTCGGAGGGGCTCTCGCCCCTCCGCTGCCATGGAGACCATGGACCAGAGGGGAAACCCTTCTCCCATCTAGGGAGTAGGTCAAGGAAGAAGAAGAAGAAGAAGGGGGGCTCTCTCCCCCTCTCTCCCGGCGGCGCCGGAACGCCGCCCGGGACATCATCGTGTGACGGCGATCTACACCAACACCTCTGTCATCTTCACCAACACCTCCATCACCTTCCCCCATCTATATTCAATGGTCCACTATCCCGCAAGGCGCTGTACCCTCTACTTGAACATGGTGCTTTATGCTTCGTATTATTATCCAATGATGTGTTGCCATCCTATGATGTGTGAGTAGATTTTCGTTGTCCTATCGGTGATTGATGAATTGCTATGATTGGTTTAATTTTCTTGTGGTTATGTTGATGTCCTTTGGTGCCCATCATATGAGCGCGCGCGTGGATCACACCATAGGGTTAGTTGTATGTTGATAGGACTAAGAATTGGAGGGCAAGGGTGACAGAAGCTTCAGCCTAGCATATAAATTGATGCATACGGGATTGAAGGGGGACCAATATATCTTATTGCTATGGTTGGGTTTTACCTTAATGAACGTTAGTAGTTGCAGATGCTTGCTAATAGTTCCAATCATAAGTGCATAGAATTCCAAGTAAGGGATGACATGCTAGGAGTGGCCTCTCCCACATAAAACTTGCTATCGGTCTAGTAACATAGTCAATTGCTTAGGGACAATTCCGCAACTCCTAACACCAGTTTTCCACACTCGCTAAACTAACGTAATTGTTTCTTAGCAACCCCTAGTCTTTATTTACGTGTTGTTTGTTTTCTTGCAAGCCTATACTATCACTCCTACAAAGTACTTCTAGTTTCATACTTGTTCTAGGTAAAGCGAACGTAAAGTGTGCGTAGAGTTGTATCGGTGGTCGATAGAACTTGATGGAATATTTGTCCTACCTTTAGCTCGTCATTGGGTTCGACACTCTTACTTATCGAGAAAGGCTACAATTGATCCCCTATACTTGTGGGTTATCACTCGCCAGTAGGGAAAACGTCATCCTCGGGCCCATCCCTGTAGCACGGGCAGGTACTTTGCAGGCGAAGACCACCTTTGCGCAGGGGCGCATGTTCCCCTGTTCCCCTTCAAAACTGGCCATTGTGGGATCCTTTCCCCCCCACGATAAGGTTAGAGGACCCGGGCCTCCATTATAAATAGAGAGAGTAGGATACTTGAGGAGGGAGAGTTCATTCCAACCCAAGGGCAACACACCAAGCCACTTGGCCTCTGGAGGCTCGAGAGTAGTGTATTAATTCATCCACCAACCTCCGCGAGAGGTAATCCACCCAAATCAGGAGTAGGGTTTTCCGCTTCGCAGAGGCCCAAACCTGGGTAAACTATTGTGTTCTGTGCTACCCTCACCATCGAGTGAGTCCTTCGTCGTTTCCATCAAGTAGCAGGCTAGGTGAGGTAAGCTGGGAGAGATAGTCGTACACGCCCCTGTGTTCGAATCCTGAGGGTTTTGCGGAGCCCGAAATCCGACATTTGGCGCGGCAGGTAGGGGGCGTCTTGAGATCTCTCCCAAGTTTCGTCTCACCGAAACTGATCGCGCCCATGGTGGGGAAACGACGAGTCCGCGCGGAGAGGCGGGCTGCCATGTGGCGCGGACGGCGCGGGCGACCATGATGGTCCCGCCACCTTGACGGTCGACGTCCATGTTGGACAGGCTTCCGGCGGGCGCCGGGGGTTGCCATCTTGACCAACCATACAACATCCCCATGCCACCCTGACCCTTCCGCGCGTCCTGGTAGCCCCTTCCCTCGTCCGAGCTTGTTAGCACTCGATGCACAGGCATGTCGCGCTGCTGGTGGTGTACGAGCTCACGCGCCAGCGCACCGCACGTCACCGCCACGTCGGAGTTCATGCGTGCCACCTCAGGCTCTTCGTCACCGGTGAAGCCCGACCTCGTTCCTGCGCAAGCCGTGTCCGTCAGCCCGCATCGCCATGACTTGCAACGGAAGGACCACGCGGTCGCGCCCCAAAGCACCACCTGGGATCACCTTTACTAGAGATCCGGCGGGAGCAGATGGGGTGCAGGACTCGGCCCAGCTGGGAGGGCATCACCCAGCGTTCCCCGGTGCACTTCACGAAGTGGGGAGGGAGTACCGGAGGCTCGACCGCATCAACCCGTGGGGACTCACACGGTCCGACGATAACCACATCAGCACACCTACGTGCTACGAAGGAGACCACTCGGACCCTCACTACAGCAGGAGGCACGAGCGCGACCCCATGGATAGCCCCCGCGCAATCAGGTATGAACAAAACCGTGGGGGTGATCTGAGGGGGTGGCTTCACGAGGACGCCCAGCGCGGGTGCACTCGCGGGGTGCACCTACTGGTTGGGAGCTGCCCAACACCGACATCCGGTCCTGGGGACCGGGGACCTGTCGCCTTGGACAGGGTGGATGCACCCTCATGTCCAGGTCGAGGGGCCCCAACCTAGGGACTCAGGGTGGAACATACGCCCATGTTCCCAGACCAGACGATCCCAACCTAGGGGCCGGAGGTGGTTGTAACAGCCCAAGTGCTTTTCCTTCCCCTTTTGTAATCCTTTCCATGTTTGCCAACTCTGTTGATGCAATGTTATGGATGATAGGCTTGTGGTGTGTCATTTCATGTGCATCTCATGCATCCTGCATATCTTATTTCTTTTCCCTTTTGTCTGGGTTGGTTGATCTTGTGTTGGATGCCAACCTGATGATCATGTGAATGATGTGTGTTTGTGATCTTGTGCATGAGAGTGGGTGCAACAAAGCCCATTCAAAAACTCTTGTTACACCATGATTCTAAAACCCTCCCTATTCAATATTTGGTTACTTGCGTTTTTCAACTTGCTTTAAAAATCCTATAAAAATGTTTCACCTTTCCTCTCAATTTTGTGAGTCGTGAAGTGGAGTTCTTTTATTTTTTTCTCCAAGCCTTGATATTCGGTTTCTGTGAAAAAAAGCCTAGGTTTATTAATAAAAGCATATATTTTGCCTTGCCTAAAAATAGTCAAACCTATTTTATTAAATATGTTAAATTATTTTCTTTAGCAAAGTATTTTATTTTATTTTTAAAACCCCTTTTATTTTGTGTGGTAATTATTTGAGTGGGGCTGGTTTATTACTAGGAGTAGAGGGTTCCTTTTGTTTTAAAGAGAGAGTCAGGGAATGGGCTAGCTCCCTCTTCTCTCGAGTGGCCCATCTCCCTCAGATGTAGCACGCCCGCACGCGATTGTCTCCCTCCAGCCTCCACTCGCTGTCGTCAGCTGTACAAATAGAGGAGCACCGCCGATCCCTCCCCTCCTCGATCGGGCGGCTCCAAGCACGCACCCCGAGGTTATTTTAGCAGACCGACCGTCCTCCTCGCAGCCCTAGCTCTCCATTTCGCTCCTCTCCTCCCTCTAGCGCCGCTAGAGACGAAGCAGAGCTCTCGAGCACCATGAATGGGCTCAGGTGTGTTAGGACTCAGCGAAGACGAAGGCAACGGTGTTCAAATTCAAAGTATGGCGCCAAGCAACAGCAACCCTCGATCTGAAATCCGACGCCCTCGAGTCGCCCATACCGGTTCGAGCTTGCCCGCTACTCCTGGAGCCATCGATGGTTGATCTGACGGCTGCGAGAGCCTCCCGCATCGCTGTAGACGTCCGGCAATGGCGCTGAGCACCGGCCACCTTTTCTACCTCTCCTTTCTCGTTTTTACTGCTTGTAAGGCTATAAAGCCATGGATTTCC
This sequence comes from Hordeum vulgare subsp. vulgare, assembly GCF_904849725.1. Classification (NCBI taxonomy): domain Eukaryota; kingdom Viridiplantae; phylum Streptophyta; class Magnoliopsida; order Poales; family Poaceae; genus Hordeum; species Hordeum vulgare. The sequence continues at coordinate 229,315,635 of NC_058518.1, read as the reverse complement.
AGCTCGTGGAGCTATGCTTTTCTCTAGGGTTTCCCCCTCTTGCGCCGCCAGTGTTCCTGGCCGGCTTAGGTGCCTCTGGCTGTAATCACACCTTTGCTATTTTCCTCTGAAATCCCATCGATATTAGCTCTGTTCTTTCTCTGAAATTGTTCTAGCGATCGTCGGGTCTGACAAGTGGTATTCAGAGCCATGTTCCTTGGCGGCGTCTTTGATCTGGAGGCCAAATAGGGGTTGGAGGTGCCGTAAAATCCCCCTGTTTCTCTTCGGATCACGACGGCGGTGATGCTGGTGGCGCTGGCGGCGGCGATGTTCGGTACAGGTCTGGTGCCAGTAAGTGGTTGCCCAAGCTCCATGCTTGCGTGTTAAAATCCCACCTCCCACCCAGATCTGGTGTACTTGGCGGTGGGTGTAGGCGGCAGTGCAGGCAGCGACAGGATTCACAGCTCAAAGGTCTGGTTGCACCTCAAGCTGTGGTAAAATTCCCTCCTTTGCATCTGTAAATCTCTACGGCAAGGTTCTTGATCCCTATAGCAAGAACACCTCCTCTAGTTCCTCATGGCAGCTCCTGCTAATTCTTCCTCCACAGACCAGTTAGAATTCACCTCCCTACAGCTAGATGTCCAGTTGCTCGAAAGGAATAGAGATCAGAACCGTATGGAGTTTGATGAATTCAGAGAGTATGTGCAAACAAACTTTGGTTCAGTCCAAAAATCATTAGCTGATCTACAGGGCACCTTATCAGGATTTTTATCTGGTTTCCCAAAGCCCAAAGAAAACCCTCCCAACCCTATGGATGTTCCCCAAGCTAGTGCTATGATTAACACACCACAAGGGCCAGTGCAGAGAGGGCAGGATCAGTTTAAATCCCCTCATACAGTGGGTTCAGCAACCTTAGTGGATAAGCACACAGGAAAGGAGCTAAATTTGGATGGTAGTCTGAAACACCCTTACAGACACCCCCATTTTTCTGGAAAGCAACAACCACCTGATGCTATATCACAACCTACAGCTAATCCACCCCAGCAAATTCTTCAGTTAGACCCAGAGCAGAGGGATGCTAATGTGGACAGAAGGCTGGGAACACCACAGGATAACAGAAGGCCACTCACCCTAGTTAAGCCTGCTAAATACAATATCCCTGAATTTGATGGTGTTGGTACTGATTCTTGGATACAAACAATTGAGATGTACTTTGAGGCTGCCAGAACACCAATTGAGCAGAAGACAGAGATTGCTGTAACTTACCTGAAGGGACGAGCTATTGAATGGTTGAGAGGCACTGGTATGGTGGCAAATACTATTCCCTGGTACAGATTTTGCAGATTTGTGGGTGACAGATTCTCTGAAACATCTGTTTGTGACAATGTGAGAGCTTTTCACAACCTGTCTCAGTCTGGTACTGTTAATGACTATGTTCTCCAGTTTGAACAAGCTATGAACTTAATGAGAAGGAACAACCCAGTACTTCCAAATGACTAGTATAAACACAGTTTCATTTCTGGGTTAAATGATAGCATACAACATCATGTTCAATGCCATGAACCACCTGACTTACAAAAACCCATCTGGCTAGCCAGAAGAATGGAACAGGCTCAACCTCAAAGAAAAGTTGCCCCTGCTCCTGTTTACCCCTCCCAAGCAAGGAAATAGTTACTGTTTGATCCTGGCAAACCTGGCCCAACTAACACTGCTTCCATAATTCAACAAGCTAGAGTTAAAGGTATATGCTATAGGTGCAAAGAACCTTGGTTCCCAGGACATAAGAAAGTGTGCAAGTTAGCAAATCAGGCTCAGATAAATGCCCTCCAAGAAACTTACCCTGATGATGCTGAACTGGTGTATTACAGTGAGATCACTGAAGATGGAGAACCACCTCCTTTTCCAGAAGCTGATGATACCCCTCTCCAAATATCTATGCATGCCTTGATGGGCCTAAGAACTGCTAAAAAGCTGAGTTTCACAGTGACTGTGATGATGGCCTCAATACCTGCTACTGCCCTAATTGATAGTGGTAGCACTGCCACTTTCATTACACCCAAAATAGCAGCTTTAGCTAAGTGCTCCTTAACCCCCACCAAGAGAAAACATGTCCTAGTTGCTAATGGTGAAACATTATGGTCTGAACTTATTGCTCTGCAAGCACCATTTTCCTTGCAAGGAACACCATTCTCCACAGACTTCAGAGTTCTCAAACTCCAAGGATATGATATTATCTTAGGAGCTGATTGGACGACATCTTTCAGCCCTGTAGAACTTGACTTTGATGCGATGCAAGTAAAACTTACAATGAAAGATGGAGAAAAGCTTATTCTAAAAGATGAAAGCTTTCCTACTACCCCTGTTCCTGAACTAGCAAGCAAGGAGAGCCTTTCTGAGGAGCCAGTATGTGGAGTTGTTTTATTCCTGAATAGAATATCAATGAGGGAACAGTTGGACCCTGTGGTGCCTGAACCAGTGCAACAGATACTTGATAAATTTTCCCCTGTTTTCAGTGAACCCACAACCCTCCCTCCAAAAAGGTCCATTGATCATGTGATCACTTTCACTCCTCAGGCTAAAATCATCAATCAAAGACCTTATAGGCTTCCTCACCACCAAAAGGATGTTATGGAAGGCATAGTGAAGGACATGATCAAGAATCAAGTAATTAGAGATAGCACCAGTCCTTATTCATCACCTGCTCTTCTGGTTAAGAAAAAGGATATGACTTGGAGGCTGGTCAATGATTTTAGAAAAGTTAATGAGCAAACTGTCAAAAACAAATACCCAATCCCTGTCATTGAGGATCTGCTGGATGAGTTAAAAGGAGTTACAGTTTTCTCCAAACTTGATCTCAGAAGTGGCTATCACCAGATCAGAATGAAGGAGGAAGATATCCCAAAAACTGCATTTAGTACATATTGTGGACACTATGAATACCTGGTCATGCCCTTTGGATCAACTAATGCACCAGCAACCTTCCAGCTGTTGATGAACACCATCCTAGCCCCTTACTTCAGGAAGTTTGTGCTAGTATTCTTTGATGATATACTTATCTTCAGCAGAAATATGAAAGAGCACTTGTTACACCTACAATTAGTTCTCAAAGTCTTACAAGATAACTAATTATTTGCTAAGCTCAGCAAATGTTCCTTTGCTCAACCACAAGTGGAGTACTTGGGACATGTTATTAGAGGTGATGGTGTTGCTACAGACCCTTCCAAGATTGAAGCCATTGTGCAGTGGCCTACCTGTGAAAATGTTACACAGTTAAGAAGCTTCCTAGGACTCACAGGGTACTACAGAAGATTCATCCAGAACTATGGTTACATCTGTAAACCCTTGTATCAGTCCCTCAAAAAGGATAATCATAAATGGGGCCTGAGCAAATGGAAGCTTTCAACTTACTTAAGCACAAGATGACCCAGGCTCCTGTGCTTGCTCTACCAGATTTCACACTCCCCTTTGTTCTGGAAACTGATGCATGTGCTTATGGTATTGGTGCTGTACTGATGCAAGAGGGAAAGCCCCTCTCTTATTTCAGTAAAACCATTGGACCAAAAGCTGCTGCTATGTCTACTTATGATAAAGAAGAAATGGCCATCATTGAAGCACTCAAACACTGGAAGCATTACTTTCCTGCTTCTGCTTTGATCATCAGAACAGACCAACAGACCCTGAAATACATCCAAGAACAAAAGCTGACTGAAGGAATACAACACAAACTACTTGTTAAGCTGCTGGGCTACAATTTCAAGGTGGAATATAAACAAGGCAAAAACAACAGGGTAGCTGATGCATTACCCAGAGTCCAATATAAGCTGCACTCCTTGATTGCTTCTAAAGCATAACCTGTGTGGATCTCTGATGTAACCAACAGCTATGTTCAAGACCAGAAATGCAAAGACTTACTAACCAAACTGGCCACCTCTGAGGCTTCACTCCCAAACTTTACTCTTCAGCACGGAATCATAAGATACAAGAACAGAATAGTAATTGGGAATGATCTCACCCTCAGAAACAAACTAGTAGCTGCCCTGCACAACTCTGAACTAGGTGGACACTCTGGGCACAGGGCAACCTACCAGAGAGTTAAGCTGTTGTTCCATTGGCTTGGCATGAAGCAATTTATTGTGGATTTCATCAAACAATGCCCCACATGCCAAATCAACAAGCCAGAACATTGTAAGTATCCTGGACTGCTCCAACCACTTCATGTCCCTGATTTTGCATGGTGTCATATCAGTATGGATTTCATTGAGGGCCTGCCCACATCACAGAACAAGGATATGATATTGGTAGTGGTGGATAGATTCACCAAGTATGGGCATTTTATTGCAATGAAGCACCCAATAACTGTCAGCACTGTGGCCACTGCATTCACAGATAACATATTCAAACTCCATGGGCTCCCCTCTGTCATTGTTACAGACAGAGACATAATCTTCACCAGCCATTTGTGGCAAGAATTATTCAGGAAACTTGGCATTAAACTTCAAATGAGCACTTCCTATCACCCCCAGTCTGATGGCCAAACAGAAAGAGTGAACCAGTGTTTGGAAAACTACCTCAGGTGCTTGGCCTTCCTGCAGCCCAAGAAATGGATGCACTGGCTGTCATTAGCAGAATGGTGGTACAACACGAGCTACCACACTTCCGTGAAGATCACTCCATTCCAAGCACTTTACAATAGACCCCCATCTATGCTGGCTGAAGCTGCACTATATCCACCAGAGCATACACAAGAGTTCAGCTCCATCTTAACTGCAGAACAAGTAGCTGCTAAATTTAAAGCCAACCTAATCAAGGCTCAAGAAAGAATGAAGCATTTTGCTGATAAGAAGAGATCAGAGAGATCACTTGCTGTGGGTGACATGGTCTACCTAAAGCTACAACCCTACAGGCACACCACTCTGAGTGTCCACAGATGCCTGAAACTCCATTCCAAATACTATGGTCCCTTTAGGATCATATAGAAAGTGGGACTAGTGGCATACAAACTACTCCTGCCTGATCACTGCAAGCTCCACCCCACCTTCAATGTGAGTCAACTCAAACTCCACTTGGGGCCAAAGGCAATTCCTAACCCCAACCTACCCCTTCTCCATGAGAACGGTTCCATCCTCCTAGAACCTGAAAGACTGGTGCAGCGCAAGCTTGTCCCAAGGACACAAGGGGACATACAAGTGGCAGTGGTTCGTTGGCTCATCAAATGGACCAACTTGGAAGAGTGCGAGGCCACTTGGAAAGACGCCGCCTTCATTCCAAAGGTTTTTCTGCAGTTCATCCCTGAGGACAGGTCTGATGTTGTGCGAGGGGAGTTGTCAGGATGCAGCGAAGACGAAGGCAACGGTGTTCGAATTCAAAGTATGGTGCCAAGCAACAGCAGCCGTCGATCTGAGATCCGACGCCCTCCAGTCGCCCATACCGGTTCGAGCTTGCCCGCTACTCCTGGAGCCATCGATGGTTGATCCGACGGCTGTTAGAGCCTCCCGCGTCGCTGTAGACGTCCGGCAACGGCGCTGAGCGCCGGCCACATTTTCTACCTCTCCTTTCTCGTTTTTACTGCTTGTAAGGCTATAAAGCCATGGATTTCCAGCTCGTGGAGCTATGCTTTTCTCTAGGGTTTCCCCCTCTTCCGCTGCCAGTGTTCCTGGCCGGCTTAGGTGTCTCTGGCTGTAATCACACCTTTGCTATTTTCCTTTGAAATCCCATCGATATTAGCTCTGTTCTTTCTCTGAAATTGTTCTAGCGATCGTCGGGTCTGACAGGGTGAGGTCGACGCCAGCCGCAGGTCGATGCCCTCTTCCTCTCTGACAACACCAGGAGCCTGCGTAGGGTCGTGGCATTCCATTCCCGCAGCAACCGGACATCAAGACCTCCTTCCCCGACGTCCACGACGCCGACTCCTTCCTCTCCTCCGACGAGCACCTCGTGCACCCTCCTGTCGTGGGCTTCTCTCCATCACGCCATATCCCCTTCTCTACCCTCTAGGTGAGCGTGCGCCCCGCTCCCCTCCATATTTCTCTGGTTTGTCTTCGTGGCCGTTGCGCTCTATTGCCATGCGTCTCCGGTGAGAGAGCAGAGCAGAGCCTCGCAGGAGCAGGTAGCAGTAGCTTGCGGCGGCAGCGCAGTGCAACAGTAGTAGCAGCTTGCAGCAGTAGCATCAGGTAGCAGTAGCTGCAGCCGCTAGACCTTGCGGTAGCAGCAGCAGCTGTGGATTGCACGCCGAGACACCCCCGTCGTTCCTATGGCGCGTGTGTGTGTGAGTCCTGTGCACCTGGGATGTCGTCGCCGACGTCTCTCTGCTTCAGCAGAGAAGGCGTCCCCTGTATATTAGCCATCTCTGGTGAGATCCCTTTCTCGAGCAGACCGCGCCACCTAGCTCGACTGGTTCGGCATAGCGCAGTACCGTGATGTTGCCGGTTCGATCCCCACGCGCACCCTTTTATTTTTTTCGGTGGTATCCATTTACGTGCAGAGTAGCTTTAGCCCGATTGTTGCCTCGGTTAGATCAGCTAACGTGTGCTAGCCTAGTGGTCATTCTGTGTGTGTGAGTAGTTGAGGTCCGTGGTTCGATCCCCCTGCACCTATTTTTTGAGAGCATTTTCTTTAGTGTGTGTACTGTTTAGTTGATGTAGTGTGTGTGTGGATGATAGTGGGCCACAGGGGCCCACATACCATCTAGCGAGGGGGCCGTGGCCACTGCCACGTTGGTCCCCCTCCTTATCATATTTTTTGTCAGTAATTTGATATTATTATATTTAACTGCTATTTAATTAACGTAACTATATACTTGGTAAATAACGGAAGTCCTAGCCTTTTGCTGGGTGATTTGTTCCTTTGTTGCCGCCTTAGTTTCGGCTACCAGTGTTTTATTCCATAACTGAGCGCTCCTAACACGTTCGGGGTTGTTATGGGGACCCGCTTGATAACTCGTTTTAGATTAAAACTTTTCCAGCGAGGCCCAACATTGGTGTTAAATTTGCAAATAACTTAATAAAAATGCATAGGAAATAGCTACCCCGAGGAATTAATCAACAACCCGGGCCAGTGCTCCTCATGAGTGTTGGTCACACCTAAGCGATGTCCCACGCCCCCTGGTCACCCAGTGTTTAGCCAACCCGACGTCTAGCTCATCCGGTCATGCCTTGAGAACGAGATACGCGTCTCCTATCGGGACTATCGGCACGCCGGGCGGCCTTGCTGGATTAGTCTTACCTTAACGCTATATCTTGCGCATTGGAATTCTGGTGAGACTTTGGGTCTTCTCAGAGTTGAGGTTTTCCTCGAAGGAATCCGACGAGATCACGAGTATCGTGGTAGAGGATAACTATGCGGCCTGTGGTAATTTGTGATGGACTAGTTGGAGCACCCCTGCAGGGTTTAATCTTTCGAAAAGCCGTGCCCGCGGTAATGTGGCAAACATGGATATTTTAACAACATCCGGTTCTAGACAACTCGAAGTAATTGTAATAAAACTTGCCAACTGAGTGTGTAACCGTGACTGTTTCTTTCAGAGCTCCTTCTCTGATCGATAACACGGTGTGGTTATGAATGACGTAAGTAGGTGTTCAGGATCACTTAGTGATCATCCTAGTCTTCGACCGTCTTACGTAGACCAGCACATGTTATTTCTGTTCTTCGTAAGTTAGCCACCATATATGCTTAGAATGCTCCAAACTCAAACACTCAACCCTACCTCACCTATTTAACTTAGTTAGACTCGATACCAAGGTCATGAGGTTGCTGAGTCCTCGTGGCTCATAGTTTACTACAAACACCCACAGGTACATGTACCCAAGATGTAGGAGTTCCCGATGATAACTAGCTGAGGTGGGAGTTCGACGAGGACAGTGGCAGGCTGTATGTGACTTAACCTGAGGACTAGAGGAAAATGGTCTTGATCATGGGACTAACAAGATGTGATAGCATATTTTGCCGTTTGTCTTGTCCGTAGTCGGACCCTGTCTTATGTGTGAATAATGAATGCTTGTGTGATTTGTAATTTAGCATGTGGCGAGTGTAAGCCGAATCTTATACTCATCTCTCTATTTATGTAATGGCATTGTTTACCTACTTGCGATGCGCTTAGATGCGACCCTTTACCCTTTTTAGGCCTCGCCCCCAAATAAGGAAAGTGTCACATCTTGGTCGTTAGAAGTTGGTAATCAGAGCCTTACGACCATAGGAGCCTTTGTGTGATCGAACTTGGCCGAGTGTTAGCAAAAACTATTTTGAGTCTTAGTTATATCGGAGAGTAGGTTTCTTTTTCTCCTCTTCTATGCTCTGGTGAGGTTCACGACTTAGGAAGTTTTAATTCTACTCCTCTTCTTGCTCAAAACTGTTTTTTAGGATCACGCGGATATTTTTGGAATCTATATGATATAGATGTGACAGAGTTCTGTCTTGGTGCCTCCTGCTGTGTTGATTTTATTCCGGCGAGTTGAGCTCGAGGGAATTTTGAGCACATTGTTATCATTCAGATTTCTTAGTATCTCGGGACGAAGGATGTTCGAAATTGCTTCAATACTAGTAGTGGTGAGATAACCCCGACATCCCCAGTATTGGTGCAGAGAGTTTGGGAGTACTGTCATACTTTGTATCGTTGTGATTACGAGGGTCTGAGATAGATGAAGTTCCGAGATTCTGGTTATGTGTTGACGGATGTGATACACTGGACAGGTTAGTATAGGAGTTGAGTGATATATTACTCCTTGTTTCCGTGGACCAGATTGCATGACCAGAAATTTCGGGAGTTCTTAGGTGGGAATTCAGGTAGTTACTTATAGGACAATCTTCCAACATATGCACGATGTGAGGTTGGGATTCGACATTCCGTGGATTCGTTTGTTCATGGTCATTTTTACAACAGTTCTCGTTGTGTCTTAAAGAGTCCTTGTAGCTTGCTACAACTCGGGGACGCTTCGTATGTCGTGTGCACTGCCTTGTACATGATGGCTATTGTAGGATCGAGCCCGTGTGATCATATCCACAAAAATATCGGATGGAATCTCTGTCATACATTTGTTCCGAGAAATCCTAGCTCATACTTGGTTTTCGAGTGGCTTTGAATTAGATGTTGTCGGCAGTTACTTTGAGGAAGCATTCTTACTAATTATTGTTAGAGTGCAATTGCTAAGTATTCTTGTTCAGATATTTCTGCTCATTTATTTAGCTTAATCTTTGAATGTTAATCTCTGGTCTAACGTGTTGTCCGTCTCCATGATGGCTCCACCAACTCGCGAGAATTTGGGTCGTGATAGTGCCGATCCTCCACCACCCCCTCCTCCGCCACCGCCTCCTCCTCTAGAGGAAACCAATGCAAACACTTACATGTTACTTCAGTTGTTGCAAGAGAGGAACAATCAGCAGCAGGGCAATTTCAACTACGATGGACATCAATTTTTAACTCTGAATCAATTCTTGGCGAACCAGCCGAAGTCCTTCATGTCTTGTGACCAACCATTCGACGCTGATGACTAGATTCATGACATGAACAAGCACTTCGAGTGTAGTAATGTGCGACTATAGGACTTCGTCAAGTTTGCAACTTTTCAGCTCAATGGTCACGCAACAGAATGGTGGCAACAGTTGAAGGACTCCAGAGGCGACAGAATGATCAGCTGGGATGATTTCTACAGAGATTTCAGGGCTCACTATATTCCGCCTAGCTTCGTGGAAGAGATGCGTGAGAAGTTCAGACGCTTGAAGCAAGGAGGATCTTCGGTGTACAAGTACAATGTCGAGTTCTATGAGCTGGCTCGATATGCTAAACAAGACATCCCAGATAAAAAGAGCAAGATTTATCAGTTCAGAGGTGGTCTGAAGGAAGACTTGCAGTTGTCCCTTGCCTTGCACGATCCCAATGAGTTCAATAAGTTCTACAACTTGGCTCTCGCGGCTTAATCGGCTTTGCTCAAAGTGGAGAACTCAAGGCAGCTTTTATAGAATCCAGTTGCTTGTCCTCAACTCACGTGGTCCAGAAGCAGCAGAAATATTGGGTGTCTCCTCCTCCTCCTCGGCAGATTCAGCAGTTCAAGCAGTCAAGTGGTCGTGGTTCTTCCCACCCACCCAACTAAGGTTTCCAGTAGAGGTTTCAACAACAGAATCAAGGGAATCCTCAAATGCAATTATGTCCGCTGTCAGAGGTGACTTGTCACAAGTGTGGGCAGAAGGGTCATTACTCTAACAAGCGCACCACTCAATAGTGTCTTCCGCCTACTCCTCCAGTCAAGCCTCCAGGCAATGCAATGGTGAAGTTCAATCCCAAGTCTGCGAGAGTCAATATGGTGAATGCAGCAGAAGCAGAAAACTCCTCAGATGTGATTGTGGGTAATCTCTTGGTTAATGATATTCCTGCTGATGGGGTTATAGTCCTAGGGTAGGGTCATAGGCCTGCCCTGTAGGTCCTACCGAAGGACTACCCTTCATAAGGGACAAGGCCCTTTGTCAGTTCCGACTGAACTAAGAAGTTCCCATCCTCCAGTCGGTAACAGATCTTCGACCATCCAGTCGGAGACGAGCATTCGGAGTATATCAAACTAACCGACTGGATTCCACTCTGTGCATCGTAATCCCCCCTAGAGGGAAACGGTCATGCGTTTCCACACGCCTTTATTAGCATTTAAGACGTACGTTACCTGTAACGTAGGCATTTATTCGCCACTACTCCACCCCTGTGCACCGAACCGTTGTGGAGGGCAGCGCACTCTATATAAGCCACCCTCCCCCACTGGTGCAGGGGTTAGCAAATCATTGTATTCCATATTCCACTCGACTACAAGCTCCCAGAGCACTGAGACGTAGGGCTATTACCTCCACCGCAGAGGGGCCTGAACTCATACAACCTCGCCATAGCTAAGGCTCTGCCCTTCCTTTTCGTACCCTACACATCTACTGTCAGGCTTATACGCACGAAAGTTGGCGCCCACCGTGGGGCAGGCGTCTAAGTGACTTCCGGCGAGTTTGCGACTACTTCCTTTCGTCATGTCGTCCGGTGGAGATTCGAGCATGGGTCACCAGATCTTCTTCGGTGCTCTCTCCTTCATCGTCGACGACTCGGCGTGGCTTCGGGACGCCCCTCTCGACGTCGAGGCGCTTCCCCGCCGTGGGGCTACGCACTTTCGTGCCGGCGCCCGCGACATTCTTCTTCTCCAGCAGTCGGCTCCGGTGTCAACCTACACCGCCGTCACGCACCGCAGCAAGCCGTCTCGCCGTCCGCGGCTCCAGTGTTGGGTGCAACATGCCCAAGCGCGCCAGAACGCGTCTTCACAAGTGGCGGTTCTAGAATCCGTTGTGGTTACCCTGTTGTCCCAGCGCTCGGACTCGGTTCCGACTGAGTTTCCTTCCGAGTACGCGGGTCGCGGGCCTGCAGGAGAAGTACACATGGCCAACTCCCATGAAGATCCCCATCAAGCTGGCCGGAACGAGCATGAGGTCGGTGAAACGTCCGACGCGCGTCGTCCACCTCGACGTTCTGCCAGTCGGCACACTCGGCGGAGCAACATGGAGTTGTTCCGCACACCCCTCCTCAACTTGGCTGCGGCTGCCAAGATAGCCGATTCCCTTCAGCCGACTGATTCAGAGGCTGGCAGGGGGATTGAGCAAATCCGCGCCCTGTTGCACACGGCGCAGTAGCAAAATTCGGCTGTCTCCCAGTCGCACAACATGATCCACAATAGTTCTGTTCATGCGAATACGCATCGATCAGTTCACAGCCCTGGTTCTCATCAGCAGCACAGGGGAGGCAGCCATTCCATAAATCCCGAAGATCGTCGCCGTTCATGCACCCCTCCGCGGGGTGGGCCCTACGGGCCCCGACATCATGATGATCGGCGTTCAGTCGGTGACACTTACGACCCAAGGCCCGACGCCAGAGGGCGTAACGCCTAGCAAAGGGTCGACAGGGGCCGAGCCCACCGCGATGGTTACGATGTGGACCGTCCGAGTGGAAGCAGGACCATCGTGTCTGGTCCCGAGTGTTTCAGTCGAGCCATCCGTTCGGCTGACATCCCTCCCAACTTCCGATTGGCGACGGGAATCAACAAGTTTACAGGAGAGTCCAAGCCAGAAACGTGGCTGGATGATTACCGAGTGGCAGTCCAGATCGGAGGAGGGGACGACCATGTCGCCATGAAGCACCTCCCTCTGATGCTCGACGGCTCGGCGCGAGTGTGGCTGAACCAATTGGCCCCCTCAAGCATCTACAGTTGGGCAGATTTGGCCCGAGTGTTCATCAGGACCTTCGAAGGGACATGCAAGCGCCCTGCGGGCCTCGTGGAGCTCCAGCATTGCGTCCAGAAGCAGAATGAGCCCCTGTGTGATTTCATTCAGCGTTGGACAACTCTCTACCACACGGTGGAGAACGTCACCGAGCATCAAGCAGTCTGCGCCTTCAAGGCAGGCGTGCGGTACAGGGATCTGTACCTAAATTTTGGCCGAACAGGTGACATCTCCATGAGCAAGATGATGGAGATAGCAGCACGCTATGCAAATGGCGAAGAAGAGGACCGCATCCGAAGCGGCAAGCACAAGACAGTTGGCGATGGAGACGGGAGTAACACTCGGAAACAGAAGCAGAAAGCTCCGTCCACTCCGCAGGCAGAAGCTGCAGCCGTGACCAATGCCAAGTTCAAGGGCAAAGGGAAGGCGCAGTTTACCCCCAAGAAGAAGCAGTTCAATAATCCCATCCTGGACCAGCCATGTCCGGTTCATACGAATATGGATGAAGAGGGCAACCCCATATATCCAAAGCATACCACTCGTCAGTGTCGCCTCCTGATCCAGGGGTTCGGCGAAGGGCAACCGAGTGAAAAGGACAATGAACAGGATGAGGAGGATAAGGAGGATCCGTTCCCCCAAGTCCATGCAACACTGATGATTTTCGCTGACGTTGAGAGCAAGAGTCGACTGAAGCTGGTGAACAGGGAGGTGAACATGGCCACCCCTACCAACCCCAAGTTCCTCAAATGGTCTCAGATTGCGATCACCTTTGGCCAGTCGGATCATCTAGCACACGTACCCACCCCAGGGAGACAGGCTCTGGTCGTCGACCCGGTGGTGGAAGGAGTCCGACTGCGCAAAGTCCTCATGGACGGCGGCAGCGGCTTGAACATCATGTATGCCGACACTCTCAAAGGGATGGGCATTCCGATGTCCAAACTCAGCGAGAGCAGCATGCAGTTCCATGGAGTCGTCCCTGGACGGAAGGCCAAGTCACTCGGCCAGATCACGTTGGACGTCGTTTTCGGCTCCGACAAGAACTTCCTCAAGGAAAAGCTGACGTTCGAAGTGGTGGACTTCCAGAGCGCTTACCACGCAATTCTGGGCCGCCCAGCGTATGCCCGTTTCATGGCCCGTCCGTGTTACGTATACCTGAAGCTGAAGATGCCAGTCCCGAAAGGTGTGATCACCATCACGGGCAATCGATAGCGGGCCGAAGAGTGTCTGCAGCAGGGATCAAGAATCGCCGACCAGCAGATGGCCGTCCTCAAGCTCGACGAGTACAAGAAAATAGTCGACCCCGCTGACCTGATGCGCTTGAAGAAGCCAGCTTCAGAGTCTGCATTCCAGTCGGCGGGAGAGACGAAGAAGGTCAGCATCCACCCGACGGACGACACTGCTGCCCCGACGAACATCTCCACCACCCTCGATCCTGAATAGGAAGCCGAGCTCACCCAATTCCTCCGTGAGAACTGGGACATCTTCGCATGGAAACCCTTTGACATGCCAGGTGTACCCAGGGAGTTGGCTGAGCACCGACTGCATGTGGATCCCACCTCTCGGCCCGTCCGAGAACGCCTGCGCCGGTCCACCGCGCACAAGAGGAAGGCAATCGGGGAAGAGGTGGCCAAGCTGCTGGCAGCCAACTTCATTCGCGAGGTTCACCACTCCGAGTGGCTCGCCAATGTTGTCATGGTGCCCAAGAAGGACAAGTCACTCCGAATGTGCATCGACTTCAAGCATCTCAATAAGGTCTGCCCAAAAGATCATTTTCCGCTTCCCCGCATCGATCAAATTGTCGATTCGACTGCGGGTTGCAAGCGTTTGTCATTTCTTGATGCCTACTCGGGCTATCATCAGATCCGTCTGTATGGCCCCGATGAATTAAAAACAACCTTCATCACCCCATTCGGGTGCTTCTGCTACATCACTATGCCATTTGGTTTGAAGAATGGAGGAGCTACCTTTATGCGCATGATCCAAAAATGCCTCCTCGACCAGATCGGTCGGAATGTGGAGGCATATATGGACGATATCGTAGTCAAGTCACGCAAAGGTTCCGACCTGCTGACTGACTTGGCAGAAACATTCGCCAACCTTCGTAGGTATGATATCAAGGTCAACCCCGCCAAATGTTCATTCGGCGTTCCCAACAGAAAGTTACTCGGTTTCTTCGTTTCCGAACAAGGGATCGATGTCAACCCCGAAAAGATCGGGACCATCGTCCGAATGGAGAGGCCGGTCAGAATACACGATGTTCAACGGCTCACAGGTTGCCTAGCGGCTTTGAGCAGGTTCATCAGTCGACTCGGCGAGAAAGCACTTCCTCTGTACCGACTCATGAAGAAATCAGATACTTTCGAGTGGACAGACGAAGCCCAAATCGCGTTCGACAACCTCAAAGTCCTACTTTCCACCCAGCCGGTTCTTACTGCTCCGCTCAGTAAAGAGCCCCTTCTTCTGTATATCGCGGCTACAAATCAAATCGTCAGCACTGTTCTTACAATCGAACGAGAAGAAGAAGGCAAAGCATACAAAGTTCAGCGGCCAGTGTACTACGTCTCCGAAGTCCTGACTCCTTCCAAGCAGAGGTATCCCCACTATCAAAAACTTATCTACGAGATTTACATGACTGCGAAGAAGGTGGCCCATTATTTCCAAGACCACTCGGTGTCTGTCGTTTCTGATGCTCCGTTTTCGGAAATCCTCCACAATCGGGACGCGTTAGGCCGAGTGGCGAAGTGGGCAATGGAGATGATGTACTGCGATATCAAGTTCGAGGCCAAGAAAGCTATTAAGTCTCAAGCTCTGGCTGACTTCATAGCAGAATGGGTAGAACAACAGCAACCGACCCACATCTACTCGGCCCATTGGACAATGTTCTTTGATGGGTCCAAGATGTTGAATGGCTCTGGCGCTGGCGTTGTGATCATATCGCCAAAGGGCGACAAACTCAAGTACGTGCTGCAGATACACTTTAATTCCTCCAACAACGAGGCAGAGTATGAAGCTCTCCTTTACGGATTGCGCATGGCCATCTCACTCGGCGTCTGTCGCCTGATGGTCTACGGCGATTCGGATTTGGTGGTCAATCAAGTGATGAAAGAGTGGGACGTCAGGAACCCAACCATGACCACATCCTGCAATGCAGTGAGGAAGCTTGAGAAGAAGTTTGAAGGTCTAGAACTCCACCATGTTCTGAGACTGAAGAACCAAGCAGCTGATGAGTTGGCAAAACTCAGATCCACTCGGAAACCAGTCCCGACTGACGTCTGCCTCGAGCACCTCCACCTTCCCTCAGTCAAAGAAGATCCTTTCACATAGGAACCAGTACAACCAAAGAGTTCAACAGATCTGACTGAAGTCGATGTACCTGCTGTGGTTGATCTGGTCATGGAGATTCTTGCTGTCATCCCCGATTGGACTGTGCTGATCATTGCATATATCCTGAGGCAGGAATTACCAGAAGACGAAGTCCAGGCCAGACAGATAGTCCGCAGGTCGAAGTCATTCACTGTCATTGATGGTCAATTATACAAGGAAAGTGTTTCAGGCGTTCTTGAACGATGCATCTCCCCAGAGGAGGGACAGCTAATCCTGGAAGAAATTCACTCGGGAACCTGCGGTCATCACGCCTCTTCGAGAGCGATCGTCGCCAAAGCATTCAGAGCTGGTTTCTTCTGGCTGCAGGCAAACGAAATGGCTAAAGATATGGTCGACCGATGTGAGGGCTGTCAGTTCTACTCCAACAAGTCCCACAAGCCAACATCTGCGTTGAAGACAATTCCTCTTGTGTGGCCATTTGCAGTATGGGGATTAGATACAGTCGGTCCATTCAGGACAGGCCAAGGAGGATACACACATCTGTTGGTGGCAGTCGACAAGTTCACAAAATGGATTGAAGCCAAGCCCATCAAGAAGCTCGACGCCCTAACAGCCATCAAGTTTGTCAGGGACATCATCTCCAGATTCGGTGTACCTCACAGCATAATCACGGACAACGGGACAAACTTCGATTCGGACAGATTCAAAGGTTTCTGTGCAAGCCAAGGTATCTGAGTGGATTTTGCTTCCGTGGCGCATCCTCAGTCCAATGGACAAGCAGAGCGGGCGAATGGACTTATTCTGCAAGGTTTGAAGCCCCGACTCCTGCGAGAAGTGGGACATGCCGCTGGCGCATGGGTCACCGAGCTACCTTCAGTGCTTTGGGGTCTCCGCACAACCCCGAACAGATCTACAGGGCGATCACCGTTCTTCCTCGTTTACGGAGCAGAAGCAGTCCTTCCGAGTGACTTGCTTTACAATGCTCCACGAGTCGAACTCTTCTCCGAAGCTGAAGCAGAACAAGCAAGGCAAGATGGAGTGGACCTTCTAGAGGAGGAGCGCGAGATGGCACTGACTCGCTCAACCATTTATCAACAAGATCTGCGGCGCTTTCACGCACACCACGTCAGGAGTCGCACGTTCCAAGCAGGCGACCTGGTGCTCCGAGTGGATCAGCAAAGACCTCACAAGTTGGCTCCTGCCTGGGAAGGAACCTTCATCATCTCCAGGGTGCTGAACAATGGAGCATACAGACTCTACAACATCGACAGGGAGACAGACGAGCCGCGAGCATGGAACGGAGATCTCCTGAAGCGCTTCTACACGTGACTGTCGACTGAAGCAATGTAAAGAGCAAGTATTGATGAAACAATATAAAGCAGATTGAGCTTTTGCAGATTCAGAATTCTTCCGCGGTCACAGACTGCAGTCTCAAAAAAAAACTTAGCTGCGATCCAGAATCGCCTAAGTTCTAACTTTCTCCGAGTGTGCACTAAACGTCGCACTCGGGGACTTAGCTGCGATCAAGAATCACCTAAGTAATAACTTTCTCCGAGTGTGCACTAAACGTCGCACTCGGGGACTTAGCTGCGATCAAGAATCGCCTAAGTAATAACTTTCTCCGAGTGTGCACTAAACGTCGCACTCGGGGACTTAGCTGCGATCAAGAATCGCCTAAGTAATAACTTTCTCCGAGTGTGCACTAAACGTCGCACTCGGGGACTTAGCTGGATCAAGAATCGCCTAAGTAATAACTTTCTCCGAGTGTGCACTAAACGTCACACTCGGGGACTTAGCTGCGATCAAGAATCGCCTAAGTAATAACTTTCTCCATGTGCGCACTAAACGTCGCACTCGGAGACTTAGCTGCGATCAACAATCGCCTAAGTAATAACTTTCTCCGAGTGTGCACTAAACGTCGCACTCGGGGACTTAGCTGTGATCAAGAATCTCCTAAGTATTAACTTTCTTCGAGTGTGCACTTAACTTCACACTCGGGGACTTAGCTGCGATCAAGAATCGCCTAAGTATTAACTTTCATCGAGTGTGCACTTAACGTCACACTCGGGGACTTAGCTGCGATCACAAATCGCCTAAGTATTAACTTTCTCCGAGTGTGCACTTAACGTCACACTCGGGGGCTTAGCGGCGATCCAGAACCGCCTAAATACATGAGTAATAGACCCTCATTGAGGCTCATGTAGATGTCAAAACAACTGACAACTACATGACTAACACATCGCCCCGAGTGCGACCTCATAGTCGCACTCGACAATCTAACTGCGATCCCGTATCGCCCAAGTATTTTTTGACCTTCGAGTGTGCCCTACTGATCCACTCGGAGACTCACCAGACCCTCATTGAGGCTCATGTGGATGTCAAGACCACTGACAATTACATGAGTTCCAACTTGCTTCGAGTGAGGTTCGCCCGACGCACTCGCCGACTTAGCCGCGATCAGGAATCGCCTAAGTACTCTTTCGCCTTCGAGTGTACTCTATAGATACACTCGGAGACCCCGCAAGACCCTCACAGAGGCTCATGCAGATGTCAGGACAACTGACACTTACATGCTCTGCATGTTTGCCATTGGCTTCACCAAGAAACGCCAAACAAAAACTCGAGCCAAAATTGCAACAGAAGAGCAAACGGTTTGATTCAAATTTGAAGTTTACCTAAAGATAGTCGGCTCGGTGTGGATCAAGCTTACCCACACCGATCCACGAATCTGATGGCCAACAACAGTGGCCAAAGTTCCTTACAAATCAACACTCGGCATACCGAGGATAAAGTTTTCTTAAGCGTCATCCGGATTAGCGCCAGGACTGGAGGGCTCTACGAATGTGTCCAGATTGATCCCGTCGGCGATGCGGGTGGCACTCTCAAGGAAGGTTTGCATGAAGTCTTTGAATCGAAGTTTCTTTGTGTTGGCGACCTTCAATGCTTTCAGCTTCTCCTCACGCACCTCCTTGCAATGCACTCGGACCAGAGACAAAGCAACATTTGCACCACAGCGAGCCGCAGATTTCTTCCATGACTGCACTCGTTTTGGGATCTCCTCCACTCGAGTCATCAAGTTTTCCATCTCCTTCCGCGACTAATCTTCGGGCCAAAGCTCCTTGTCAAACCGGCCGACGATTCTCTCAGTCGACTGATGAAAGGACCAACTTTGCCCACGCGAATGTGCGCTCGGAGCAGATCTCGATTGGCGTCCTTGCCGAGTGGAACGTTCTCGCGAATCGACCGCTCCACGTGAGCTGCTTCAGCTTCAGCATCAATGCAAAAATCTGCAACGACAGGACAAGCAAACAATAAGCGCCGAGTGTAACGCACATACCACAAGCACTCGGAAAAATAGGACTTACCAGCCAGACGTGTCATCATCTGCCGAGCCCAGTCACTGGCGTATTTCTCCTGCGCTATACACCGTTTGTTCAGCACATCCATTTGTCCCATTAGGGCAGTCCTTTGTTTCCCCATCTTCTCAACTTCAGCAGTCAGCACCTTGTTCTCTTCACGAGCCTGCTCCAACGACTTCTCTCGTTCTGCGAGAACGTCCTTCATACCATCCATTACAAGCAGTGTCGCATCTAGCTCACCGGCAAATTGAATCTTTTCAGCCCTGAGAGTCTCGTATGTTGTCCCCATTTCACAAGTTTTCTACGAGCCAGCACCAAGAGACGATCAGACAATCCAATAATAAAAAGTCTAAGTTCTTCAGACCCCTGCCGATGCAAGCAGTCGACAGCGGTCTCGGGGACTACACCCAGTGGGTTCACTGAGAGTGACCCCACTGGCATGAAACTCAAACAGGTCCGCCCTATTGAGATACATGACAACACCTATGCCTACGAGGCTAATACTACCTGACCTGAGTAAAATTACTCTCGGGGACTCTTATAGTAGGTCCACTCCGAGTTCCCCAATTGTTAGCAGTCGACCATATTATTTACAGATATGACCAATTCAAAGACAATATGCATAAAGACAACTGCGGGTGCAAGCACTCGACAGAAGTCTCGGGGACTACACCCACTGGGTTCACTCAGAGTGAACCCATTGCAAACATCATACGGTATCCGAGAACACCCAGTGGGTTACAAGAGAAAAGTAAATACTTACTAGCCCACTTACTCGGATATCGTCCCGCAGCTCCAAGCTCCGCTGGTACAGGGATGCGATGGAGTCGTATGCCTTCCTGGCTTCTCCCGCCATCAGCTCTGCCTGCACCATGGCCCCCTTGGCCGCTCCCACCTCATCCTCTGGGAGGCGCTGGACGTTGAACTCGACATTCGACAGGTCTGGCATCGCTGGAAGCTCCTTGGGCATCCCAAGGCCCACTCCAGTCGGTTCATCAGCCACCAGCGCCGTTTCAGTCGGCGGCACGTCCGCGGCGAGAGCAGTAACTGGCGGAGCAGCCTCAAGAACAGGCTCCGCAGCTTGCTCAGGCCTCCCCTGGTCACCCTCATCCATGCAAATCGCCCCTGACAGACCGAACGGCGCGAGATCTCAGAAAAAGAAAGGGGCAAGACCGAAGACAGAATTCGCGATGCAACAATATAAAACTCTCGGAATTGCTACAACGCACCCGGCTGGGACGAGACGATGTTGTCCGCATCCATGGGATCATCTTCTTGGTGCGCCGGAGAGGTGGCAGAGGTGGCAACCCTGTCGAGTGAAATTCATTCGACCATCAAACAAGAGTTCAATCGAATATCAGAAGAAGAAGAATATCAATACACTTACGTGGAGGTGACGGGAATAGTGACCCTCATCCGCGGCAAAGCCTTCCGAGGTTCAGATCCGCTCAGTTTGGCCACCTTGGAAGGCTGACCCGTAGGCTCAGCAACAACATCCCTGGTCCTCTTGGTGCTCCGAGCACTCGGGACCATGGGAGCAGTGGGCGCAGCACTCGAGGATGCTGGAGGGACCGAGGGAACTGCTGGTTCATGTCGGCGCTTGGTTCGATGCTCTAGCTGCAGCGATGGCGAGTCCTGCTCTTCGTCTTCATCCTCTTCCTCACTAGTCTCTTCCTCCGTTTCCCCGCCGTCGGAGACATACTCGGCACTCTCCATGCTGCCCTCCTCCTCCTCCTCGGCCGGGTTCCCGTTCGAGACGGGAGAAAACCAGTTGGTCCACTTCTGCACAAAATACAGTCGGCGACATCAGACGTCACACAGAGATTCAAGCAAGCAATAAAACTAAGACACTTACGTGCACTCGACAAATGGTACTCACCTGGTTCGGAGGAGGATTATCCGCGGAGAAAGGCTTCACTCGCCGGGATCCTCTGGGGTTCTCGCAGGCGCCTGTGATCTGGAGCACCCACGAGGTCACCTTCTCCTCGGTCACGCCCACAATAATGGTCCGAGTGGAATCTTCGGGCCCATATAATGCCACATGGCGTGGTCGCAAGCTTGTAGGGGTTGGATGCGCCGACCGAGGAAAACCTCGAGCAAGTCTATGCCGATGACCCCCCCTTCTGACGACATCTACGAGTGCGTCGACCAGAGGCTGGATGTCGTTCTTCTCTGCCTTCGTGAGCGCAAGCTGCTTAGGCGGAGAGGGCCGAACTAAGCTAAAGGGAGGCAGCCCTGTCGTGGCATTCGGGCAGGCAACGTCCTGGCAGTAGAACCACGTCGACTGCTAGTTCCTGACCGACTCACTCAGCTGAAGGGCAGGATAACTACTTCTACTCTTCTTCTGGAAACCTAAGCCTCCGCAGGGCTAGAGAAGGTGTGTTTTATCATCCGACTGGCTAAGTCATTTGATAGTTTGGGATCTAGCAGAGAATATATGCTTGAATAGCCCCCAATAGGGAGGACAGCCGATGAAACACTCGCACAGAACTATGAAAGCAGAGAGATGGGCTATAGCATTCGGGGGAAAGTGCTGAAGTTGCGCCCCGAAGTGGTTCATAATGCCTTTGAAGAAAGGATGCGGGGGCAGAGAGAAACCTCGATAGACATGGCTGAGCAGCAGGACGCGCTCCCCCTCCCGAGGCGCCGGCTCGACCTCATTCTCCGCCGGCAGCATCCACGACTTGTGCACGATCATCCCGTGCTCCACCAGCTGCATTAGATCCCCCTCCGTCACCGTGGAGGGGAGGAAGTCGCCTTGGATCCATCCCGCCGGCAGCGGTCGCTGCCGCCGCTGAGCAGGAGCCGCCGCCTTCCCCTTCTTCTTCCTTGCCTCCATCTTGCTCGTCTGACCCTTGGTCATGGCGGCAGCCGCGGATCCGCGGAGGGGAAGGAGGAGGAAGGAGTTTAGGTGCGCTGGAGGTGGCGAGAAGGACGGAGCAAGGGAAGGCAAAAGATTCGGCGAGCGTAACGAAAAACCCTCGCCGCTGGGATTTAAGTAAGGTTCCGACTGGGTCGCTGGCAGGTGGCCCCGAAACCTTATCCCCCGACCAACCGCGGCAATATCAGTGGAGAGGATGAAGGCACGAGAATCGAGGCGTCAGGCGCTACTCGAGCGCGATGGCATCATCCCCGCTGAGCGCTCGGTAACCGAAATTTGAGGATCTCGGAAAATCCGCCGCTGTCAGTTGACTGGTCACGTCAGAAGATACCACGGAAGCACTCGGTTTCCGACAGTTTGTTTCAAAAATACTTCCACTCAGCTCGTTGGTCAGAACAGATAAAATGGATCGAGGCAAGCAACGCCGAAGTCACATCCGTACCAGTCGGATCCAAACTTCAAGCATCCCTTCGTCGTTCCAACCCCAATCCATTCGGGGACTAATGATGGGGTTATAGTCCTAGGGTAGGGTCATAGGCCTGCCCTGTAGGTCCTACCCAAGGACTACCCTTCATAAGGGACAAGGCCCTTTGTCAGTTCTGACTGAACTAAGAAGTTCCCATCATCCAGTCGGTAACAGATCTTCGACCATCCAGTCGGAGACGAGCATTCGGAGTATATCAAACTAACCGACTGGATTCCACTCTGTGCATCGTAACCCCCCTGGAGGGAAACGGTCATACGTTTCCACACGCCTTTATTAGCATTTAAGACGTACGTTACCTGTAACGTAGGCATTTATTCGCCACTACTCCACCCCTATGCACCGAACCGTTGTGGAGGGCAGCGCACTCTATATAAGCCACCCTCCCCCACTGGTGCAGGGGTTAGCAAATCATTGTATTCCATATTCCACTCGACTACAAGCTCCCAGAGCACTGAGACGTAGGGCTATTACCTCCACCGCAGAGGGGCCTGAACTCATACAACGTCGCCGTAGCTAAGGCTCTGCCCTTCCTTTTCGTACCCTACACATCTACTGTCAGGCTTATACGCACGACGCCTGCAAAGGTTTTTATTTGATTCTGGTGTGTCTCATTGCTTCATGTCCCATCCATTCTTTGCAAAGTATGATTTTGTTTGCAAAGATTTGCTTAATAATGTCTCAGTGGTATCCCCTAGGAAGTTGATGAATTCCAATTGTTTGGTGCGGGATGTCGCTGTCAAGATGGCGACTATTCCTTCGCGGCTTCTCCAATTGTCCTTGGCAAGTCTGATATTGATCTGATCCTTGGAATGATTTGGCTGGCTATGAACAAGGCATTTCTTGATTGTCAAGCAAAAGAAGTCAAGCTAACTCATCCTTTGGAGGACGTGATTATCTTCGCTGCACGTGATTACACGATTTGTCTGTTTTCCCTGAATGAGAAGGGTGAGATCTCTCCAATTTCTCAAGTCGTAGTGGTATTTCAGTATGAAGATGTATTTTTGGAAGAACTTCCAGGAATGCATCCGCACCGGGCAGTTGAGTTCATAACTGAGCTTGAACCGGGAACTGAACCAGTATGCAAGCGGCCATATAAACTGGGTCCAGAAGAGCTGAAAGAGTTGAAGAAGCAGCTTGATGAGCAACAATGTCTGGGTCTGATCAGACCAAGATCATTGCTTGGTGTTGTGGAGTTCTTTTTGTCAAGAGGAAAGATGGAACAGACCGACTCTGTGTCGATTACCGTCCATCGAATAAGAAGACGATCAGAAACAAGTATCCACTTCCCAACATCAATGAATTGTTTGAGCAATTGAAAGGGGCTAAGATCTTCTCTAAGCTTGATCTAAGGATGGGCTATCATGAGATTCACATTCGTGAAGAAGACATTCCCAAGACTGCTTTCAGGACAAGCTTTCGCTGTTATGAGTACACAGTGATGTCTCTTCGTCTCGCCAATGCTCCACCGTCCTGCTGTCGAATGATGAATTATATCTTCTGCCCATTGAAGAATTAATTTGTCTTGCTGTATCTTGATGACATTCTATTCTTTTCCGAAACTGAGGAAGAGCATGAATAACATCTCTGGCTTGTGCTTGATAACCTAAGAGAGCATAAGTTCTATGCTAAGTTTTCCAAATGTGAGTTCTGGTTGAAGGAAGTTGTGTACCTTGGGCACATCATCTCTGTCAAGGGCATCAAAGTTGATCCGTCAAAGGTGCATGCCATTGTTGAGTGGGAACCTCCTCAGAATGTGAAGTAGCTTCGAAGCTTTCTCGGGCTTGTAAGCTATTACAGAAGATTCATTGAGAATTTCTCCAAGATTGCTAAGCCTCTCTCAAGCCTTCTCCAGAAGAGTGTGAAGTGTGTCTCGTCTCCAGAGTGTCAGTTGGCCTTGGATACATTCAAAGAGAAGCTCACTTCTACTCCAGTATTGACTCCTCCTGATGATTCCAAGCCTTATCAAGTGTTTTGTGATGCCTCTCTTCAAGGTCTTGGTGTAGTTCTGATGCAAGAGAAGAAAGTGGTAGATTATACCTCGAGGCAGTTGAAGCCAAGTGAGAAGAATTACCCCACTCATGATCTTGAGTTGGAGGCAGGGTACATGCTCTGATGACTTGGAGACATCTCTTGTTGGACAGACAGGTTGAGGTCTACACCGATCACAAGAGTCTCAAATACATCTTCACCCAACCTAGTCTCAATCTTCGGCAAACTCGTTGGGTGGAAATGATCCAAGATTATAATCCAAGCGTTGACTACACTCCAGGCAAAGCAAATGTCATTGCAGATGCTTTGAGCAGAAAGGCTTACTATAATAGTCTCATTCTGAAGCCTCTTCAACCTAATCTTTGTGAATCTTTTAGGAAGCTCAACCTTCAGTTAGTACCTCAGGGATTTCTTGCTAATCTCTAGATTTCGCTTACCTTGGAAGACCAAGTCCGACAAGCTCAACTTCTTGACGTGATAGTGAAGAAAGTTAAGATCGGCTTGGCAAAGAGCATTTCGAAATATAAGTGCTTCCGTGTTGATGACAGAGATACCTTGTTCTTCCAGGACCGCCTTGTCGTTCTGAAAGTAGAGCTCAAGAGAGTCATCATGGATGAAGCCCATAATTCCGTTCTCTCGATACATCCAGGAAGCTCCAAAATGTATCAGGATCTGAAGCACACCTTCTGGTGGACTCGCATGAAACGTGAGATTGCTCAATTCGTGAACAAGTGTGATGTGTGTCGCAGAGTGAAGGCGGAGCATCAGTGTCCAGCATGTCTTCTCCATTCCTTGCCTATACCCGAGTGGAAATTCGATCATGTGGAGATGGATTTTTTCACTGGGTTTCCGAAGTCCAAGGAAGGCAACGATGCCATCTTCGTCGTCATCAACAAGTTGACAAAAGTTGCTCATTTCCTACCTGTCGAAGAGTCTATCTCAGCAGCTCAGTTGGTAGAGTTGTATACGTCAAGGATAGTCTCATTGCACGGTGTTCCTATGCTCATTTCTTCACATCATGGAAGCATCTTTACTTCCAAGTTCTGGGATTCCTTTCAGACTGTGATGGGTACTAAGATTCGTTTCAGTACAACTTTCCATCCTCAGACAAGTGGGCAAGTTGAGAGAGTCAATTAGATCCTTGAAGATATGCTCAGATCTTGTGTGATTTCTTTTGGCATGAAGTGGGAAGATTGCCTACCATTTGCCGAGTTCTCATACAACAACAACTTTCAAGCAAGCTCAGGCAAGGCTCCATTCGAGATTCTATATGGCAGGAAGTGTTGTACCCCGCTCAATTGGTCACAGACTGGTGAGCGTCAGATTCTTGCGAATGACATGATTGCTGAAGCGGAAGAAATGTGTCGTGTCATTCGGGATAATCTCAAAGCAGCTCACTCCCGTCAGAAGTGTTGGGGAACGTCGCATGGGAAACAAAATTTTCCTACGCGCACGAAGACCTATGATGGTGATGTCCATCTACGAGAGGGGATGAGTGATCTACGTACCCTTGTAGATCGTACAGCAGAAGCGTTAGAGAACGCGGTTGATGTAGTGGAACGTCCTCACGTCCCTCGATCCGCCCCGCGAACAATCCCGCGATCAGTCCCACTATCTAGTACCGAACGGACGGCACCTCCGCGTTCAGCACACGTACAGCTCGACGATGATCTCGGCCTTCTTGATCCAGCAAGAGATACGGATAGGTAGAAGAGTTCTCCGGCAGCGTGACGGCGCTCCGGAGGTTGGTGATGATCTTGTCTCAGCAGGGCTCCGTCCGAGCTCCGCAGAAACGCGATCTAGAGGAAAAACTATGGAGGTATGTGGTCGGGCAGCCGTGAGAAAGTCGTCTCAAATCAGCCCTAATTGCTCCATATATATAGGAGGAGGGAGGGGGGGCTTGCCTTGGGGTCCAAGGACCCCCAAGGAGTCGGCCGAGCCAAGGGGGGGAGGACTCCCCCCCCCCCAAACCGAGTTGGACTTGGTTTGGTGGGAGGAGTCCCCCTCCCTTCCCACTTCCTCCCTCTTTTTTTCTTTTCCTTTGATTTCTTATTCTTGGCGCATAGGTCCCCTTGGGGCTGTCCCACCAGCCCAATAAGGGCTGGTGTGTCTCCCCAAAGCCTATGCGCTTCCCCGGGGTGGGTTGCCCCCCGGTGAACTCCCGGAACCCATTCGTCATTCCCGGTACATTCCCGGTAACTCCGAAAACCTTCCGGTAATCAAATGAGGTCATCCTATATATCAATCTTCGTTTCCGGACCATTCCGGAAACCCTCGTGACGTCCGTGATCTCATCCGGGACTCCGAACAACATTCGGTAACCAACCATATAACTCAAATACGCATAAAACAACGTCGAACCTTAAGTGTGCAGACCCTGCGGGTTCGAGAACTATGTAGACATGACCCGAGAGACTCCTCGGTCAATATCCAATAGCGGGACCTGGATGCCCATATTGGATCCTACATATTCTACGAAGATCTTATCGTTTGAACCTCAGTGCCAAGGATTCGTATAATCCCTATGTCATTCCCTTTGTCCTTCGGTATGTTACTTGCCCGAGATTCGATCGTCAGTATCCGCATACCTATTTCAATCTCGTTTACCGGCAAGTCTCTTTACTCGTTCCGTAATACAAGATCCCGCGACTTACACTAAGTTACATTGCTTGCAAGGCTTGTGTGTGATGTTTTATTACCGAG
This sequence comes from Hordeum vulgare subsp. vulgare, assembly GCF_904849725.1. Taxonomy (NCBI): domain Eukaryota; kingdom Viridiplantae; phylum Streptophyta; class Magnoliopsida; order Poales; family Poaceae; genus Hordeum; species Hordeum vulgare. Next base: position 229,288,688 of record NC_058518.1, on the reverse strand, counting down.
TGGGCCCCGAGATACCTCTCCGTCATACGGAGTGACAAATCCCAGTCTTGATCCATACTAACTCAACTAACACCTTCGGAGATACCTGTAGAGCATCTTTATAGTCACCCAGTTACGTTGCGACGTTTGATACACACAAAGCATTCCTCCGGTGTCAGTGAGTTATATGATCTCATGGTCATAGGAATAAATACTTGACACGCAGAAAACAGTAGCAATAAAATGACACGATCAACATGCTACGTCTATTAGTTTGGGTCTAGTCCATCACGTGATTCTCCCAATGACGTGATCCAGTTATCAAGCAACAACACCTTGTTCATAATCAAAAGACACTGACTATCATCGATCAACTGGCTAGCCAACTAGAGGCATGCTAGGGACGGTGTTTTGTCTATGTATCCACACATGTAAATGAGTCTTCATTCAATACAATTATAGCATGGATAATAAACTATTATCTTGATACAGGAATTATAATAATAACTATACATTTATTATTGCCTCTAGGGCATAATTCCAACAGTCTCCCACTTGCACTAGAGTCAATAATCTAGCCTTCACATCACCATGTGAATTACATTGTAATAAATCTAACACCGATACAGTTCTGGTGTCGATCATGTTTTGGCCGTGGAAGAGGTTTAGTCAGCGTGTCTGCTACATTCAGATCCGTGTGCACCTTGCATATATTTACGTCCTCCTCCTCGACGTAGTCGCGGATGAGGTTGAAGCGTCGTTTGATGTGTCTGGTCTTCTTGTGAAACCGTGGTTCCTTTGCCAGGGCAATGGCACGAGTGTTGTCACAGAACAAGGTTATTGGATCCAGTGCACTTGGCACCACTCCAATATCCATCATGAACTGTTTCATCGAGACACCCTCCTTAGCCGCCTCCGAGGCAGCCATGTACTCTGCTTCACATGTAGAATCTGCTATGACGCTTTGCTTGGAACTGCACCATCTTACTGCACCCCCATTAAGAATAAATACGTATCCGGTTTGCGACTTAGAGTCGTCCGGATCTGTGTCAAAGCTTGCATTGACGTAACCTTTTACGGCGAGCTCTTCGTCACCTCCATACACGAGAAACATCTCCTTAGTCCTTTTCAGGTACTTCAGGATATTCTTGACCGCTATCCAGTGATCCACTCCTGGATTACTCTGGAACCTACCTGCCATACTTATGGCCAGGCTAACATCCGGTCTAGTGCACAGCATCGCATACATAATAGAACCTATGGCTGAAGCATAGGGGACGGAGCGCATATGCTCTCTATCTTCATCAGTTGCTGGGCACTGAGTCTTACTCAATCTCGTACCTTGTAAAACTCGCAAGAACCCTTTCTTGGACTGTTCCATTTTGAACCTCTTCAAAACTTTATCAAGGTATGTGCTTTGTGAAAGTCCTATCAGGCGTTTTGATCTATCCCTATAGATCTTAATGCCTAGAATGTAAGCAGCTTCTCCTAGGTCCTTCATAGAGAAACTTTTATTCAAGTAACCTTTTATGCTCTCCAAAAGCTCTACGTTGTTTCGAATCAGTAATATGTCATCCACATATAATATTAGAAATGCCACAGAGCTCCCACTCACTTTCTTGTAAATACAAGATTCTCCAACCACTTGTATAAACCCAAATGCTTTGATCACCTCATCAAAGCGTTTGTTCCAACTCCGAGATGCTTGCACCAGTCCATAAATGGATCGCTGGAGCTTGCACACCTTGTCAGCATTTTTAGGATCGACAAAACCTTCGGGTTGCATCATATACAACTCTTCCTTAAGGAAACCGTTAAGGAACGCCGTTTTGACATCCATCTGCCAGATTTCATAATCGAAAAATGCAGCTATTGCTAACATGATTCTGACGGACTTAAGCATCGCTACGGGTGAGAAGGTCTCATCGTAGTCAACTCCTGGAACTTGTGAAAAACCCTTTGCCACAAGTCGAGCTTTATAAACGGTCACATTACCGTCAGCGTCCGTCTTCTTCTTAAAGATCCATTTGTTCTGAATAGCCTTGCGGCCCTCAGGTAGTATCTCCAAAGTCCACACTTTGTTCTCATACATGGATCCTATCTCGGATTTCATGGCTTCTAGCCATTTGTTGGAATCTGGGCCCACCATTGCTTCTTCATAATTTGCAGGTTCATTGTTGTCCAACAACATGATTGATAAGACGGGATTACCGTACCACTCTGGAGCAGCGTGTGCTCTCGTCGACCTGCGTGGTTCAACAGAAACTTGAACTGGAGTTTCATGATCATCATCATTAACTTCCTCCTCAACCGGCGTCGCAATGACAGAGGTTTCCCCTTGCCCTGCGCCACCATCCAGAGGGATGAGAGGTTCGACAACCTCGTCAAGTTCTATCTTCCTCCCACTCAATTCTCTCGAGAGAAACTCCTTCTCGAGAAAAGTTCCGTTCTTAGCAACAAACACTTTGCCCTCGGATTTGAGATAGAAGGTGTACCCAACTGTCTCTTTTGGGTAACCTATGAAGACGCGTTTTTCCGCTTTGGGTTCCAGCTTTTCAGGCTGAAGCTTTTTGACATAAGCATCACATCCCCAAACTTTAAGAAACGATAACTTTGGCCTTTTGCCATACCACAATTCGTATGGTGTCGTCTCAACGGATTTTGATGGTGCCCTATTTAAAGTGAATGCAGCTGTTTCTAATGCATAACCCCAAAATGATAACGGCAAATCAGTAAGAGACATCATAGATCGCACCATCTCTAACAAAGTACGATTATGACGTTCGGACACACCATTACGCTGTGGTGTTCCAGGCGGTGTTAACTGCGAAACAATTCCACATTGTCTTAAGTGAGCACCAAACTCGAAACTCAGATATTCACCCCCACGATCAGACCGTAGGAACTTGATCTTCTTGTTACGATGATTTTCTACTTCACTCTGAAATTGCTTGAACTTTTCAAATGTTTCAGACTTGTGCTTCATCAAGTAGACATAACCATATCTACTTAAATCGTCAGTGAAGGTGAGGAAATAACGATATCCGCCGCGTGCCTCCACGCTCATTGGACCACACACATCGGTATGTATGATTTCCAACAAGTCACTTGCACGCTCCATTGTTCCGGAGAATGGAGTCTTAGTCATCTTGCCCATGAGGCATGGTTCGCACGTGTCAAGTGAATCAAAGTCAAGTGACTCCAAAAGTCCATCAGCATGGAGTTTCTTCATGCGCTTTACACCAATATGACCCAAGCGGCAGTGCCACAAAAATATGGCGCTATCATTGTTTACTCTAACTATTTTGGTCTCAATGTTATGTATATGCGTATCGCTATCAAGATTCAATATGAACAATCCTCTCACATTCGGTGCATGACCATAAAAGATGTTACTCATAGAAATAGAACAACCATTATTCTCAGACTTAAAAGAGTAACCGTCTCGCAATAAACAAGATCCAGATATAATGTTCATGCTCAACGCAGGCACTAAATAACAATGATTTAAGTTCATCACTAATCCCGATGGTAGCTGAAGTGACACTGTGCCGACGGCGATTGCATCAACCTTGGAACCATTTCCTACGCGCATCGTCACTTCGTCTTTCGCCAGCCTTCGTCTATTCCGCAGTTCCTGTTTCGAGTTGCAAATGTGAGCAACAGAACCGGTATCGAATACCCAGGCACTACCACGAGAGCCGGTTAAGTACACATCATTAACATGTATATCAAATATACCTGATTTTTATTTGCCCGCCTTCTTATCTGCCAGATACTTGGGGCAATTGCGCTTCCAGTGACCCATACCCTTGCAATAGAAGCACTCTGTTTCAGGCTTAGGTCCAGCCTTGGGTTTCTTCGGCGGATTGGCAACAGGCTTGCCGCTCTTCTTCGAATTGCCCTTCTTGCCTTTGCCGTTTCTCTTGAAACTAGTGGTCTTGCTCACCATCAACACTTGATGCTCTTTACGGAGTTCAGACTCTGCGACTTTCAGCATCGCAAACAACTCGTCGGGAGACTTGTTCATCCCTTGCATGTTGTACTTCAACACAAAGCCTTTATAGCTTGGCGGCAGTGATTGAAGGATTCTGTCAGTGATAGCTTCTTGCGGGAGTTCAATCCCCAGCTCAGCTAGACGGTTTGAGTACCCAGACATTTTGAGTACATGTTCACTAACAGACGAGTTTTCCTCCATCTTGCAAGCATAGAATTTATCGGAGGTCTCATACCTCTCGATCCGGGCGTTCTTCTGAAAGATAAACTTCAACTCCTGGAACATCTCAAATGTTCCATGACGCTCAAAGCGACGTTGAAGTCCCGGTTCTAAGCCATACAAGACTGCACATTGAACTATTGAGTAGTCCTCCTTACGTGCTAACCAAGCGTTCTTAACATCCTGATCAGCCGTAGCGGGTGGTTCATCTCCTAGCGCAGCATTAAGGACATAATCCTTCTTCCCAGCTTGTAGGATTAGCTTAAGATTATGAGCCGAGTCTACAAAGTTGCTTCCATCATCTTTCAACTTAGCTTTCTCTAGGAACGTATTAAAATTCAGGATGACACTCGCGTGAGCCATGATCTACAACACAAATATATTCAAAATGGACTTAGACTATGTTCAAGATAATTAGAGTTCAACTTAATCAAATTATATGCTAAACTCCCACTCAAAAAGTACATCTCTCTAGTCATTTGAGTGGTTCATGATCCACTTACACTATCCCAAGTCCAATCATCACGTGAGTTGAGTATAGTTTCAGTGGTAAGCATCCCTATGCTAATCATATCAACTATATGATTCATGATCGACCTTTCGGTCTCATGTGTTCCGAGGCCATGTCTGCACATGCTAGGCTCGTCAAGCTTAACCCGAGTGTTCCGCGTGCGCAACTGTTTTGCACCCGTTGTATGTGAACGTTGAGTCTATCACACCCGATCATCACGTGGTGTCTCGAAACGACGAACTGTAGCAACGGTGCACAGTCGGGGATAACACAATTTCGTCTTGAAATTTTAGTGAGAGATCACCTCATAATGCTACCGTCGTTCTAAGCAAAATAAGGTGCATAAAAGGATTAACATCACATGCAATTCATAAGTGACATGATATGGCCATCATCACGTGCTTCTTGATCTCCATCACCAAAGCACCGGCACGATCTTCTTGTCACCGGCGCCACACCATGATCATCTATCAACGTGTTGCCATCGGGGTTGTCGTGCTACTCATGCTATCACTACTAAAGCTACATCCTAGCAAAATAGTAAACGCATCTGCAAGCACATATGTTAGTATAAAGACAACCCTATGGCTCCTGCCGGTTGCCGTACCATCGACGTGCAAGTCGATATTTCTATTACAACATGATCATCTCATCCATCCAATATATCACATCACATCGTTGGCCATATCACATCACAATCATACCCTGCAAAAACAAGTTAGACATCCTCTAATTTTGTTGTTGCATGTTTTACGTGGTGACCAAGGGTATCTAGTAGGATCGCATCTTACTTACGCAAACACCACAACGGAGATCTATGAGTTGCTATTTAATCTCATCCAAGGACCTCCTCGGTCAAATCCGATTCAACTAAAGTTGGAGAAACCGTCACTTGCCAGTCATCTTTGAGCAAAAGGGGTTACTCGTAACGATGAAACCAGTCTCTCGTAAGCGTACGAGTACTGTCAGTCCAAGCCGCTTCAATCCAACAATAGCGCGGAATCAAGAAAAGACTAAGGAGGGCAGCAAAACGCACATCACCGCCCACAAAAACTTTTGTGTTCTACTCGAGAAGACATCTACGCATGAACCTAGCTCATGATGCCACTGTTGGGGAACGTCGCATGGGAAACAAAATTTTCCTACGCGCACGAAGACCTATCATGGTGATGTCCATCTACGAGAGGGGATGAGTGATCTACGTACCCTTGTAGATCGTACAACAGAAGCGTTAGAGAACGCAGTTGATGTAGTGGAACGTCCTCACGTCCCTCGATCCGCCCCGCGAACAATCCCGCGATCAGTCCCACGATCTAGTACCGAACGGACGGCACCTCCGCGTTCAGCACACGTACAGCTCGACGATGATCTCGGCCTTCTTGATCCAGCAAGAGAGACGGAGAGGTAGAAGAGTTCTCTGGCAGCGTGACGGCGCTCCAGAGGTTGGTGATGATCTTGTCTCAGCAGGGCTCCGCCCGAGCTTCGCAGAAACGCGATCTAGAGGAAAAACTATGGAGGTATGTGGTCGGGCAGCCGTGAGAAAGTCGTCTCAAATCAGCCCTAATTGCTCCATATATATAGGAGGAGGGAGGGGGGGGGGCCTTGCCTTGGGGTCCAAGGACCCCCAAGGAGTCGGCCGAGCCAAGGGGGGGAGGACTCCCCCCCCAAACCGAGTTGGACTTGGTTTGGTCGGAGGAGTCACCCTCCCTTCCCACTTCCTCCCTCTTTTTTTTCTTTTCCTTTGATTTCTTATTCTTGGTGCATAGGTCCACTTGGGGCTGTCCCACCAGCCCAATAAGGGCTGGTGTGTCTCCCCAAAGCCTATGGGCTTCCCCGGGGTGGGTTGCCCCCCCGGTGAACTCCCGGAACCCATTCGTCATTCCCGGTACATTCCCGGTAACTCCGAAAACCTTCCGGTAATCAAATGAGGTCATCCTATATATCAATCTTCGTTTCCGGACCATTCCGGAAACCCTCGTGACGTCCGTGATCTCATCCGGGACTCCGAACAACATTCGGTAACCAACCATATAACTCAAATACGCATAAAACAACGTCGAACCTTAAGTGTGCAGACCCTGCGGGTTCGAGAACTATGTAGACATGACCCGAGAGACTCCTCGGTCAATATCCAATAGCGGGACCTGGATGCCCATATTGGATCCTACATATTCTACGAAGATCTTATCGTTTGAACCTCAGTGCCAAGGATTCGTATAATCCCGTATGTCATTCCCTTTGTCCTTCGGTATGTTACTTGCCCGAGATTCGATCGTCAGTATCCGCATACCTATTTCAATCTCGTTTACCGGCAAGTCTCTTTACTCGTTCCGTAATACAAGATCCCGCGACTTACACTAAGTTACATTGCTTGCAAGGCTTGTGTGTGATGTTGTATTACCGAGTGGGCCCCGAGATACCTCTCCGTCATACGGAGTGACAAATCCCAGTCTTGATCCATACTAACTCAACTAACACCTTCGGAGATACCTGTAGAGCATCTTTATAGTCACCCAGTTACGTTGCGACGTTTGATACACACAAAGCATTCCTCCGGTGTCAGTGAGTTATATGATATCATGGTCATAGGAATAAATACTTGACACGCAGAAAACAGTAGCAATAAAATGACACGATCAACATGCTACGTCTATTAGTTTGGGTCTAGTCCATCACGTGATTCTCCCAATGACGTGATCCAGTTATCAAGCAACAACACCTTGTTCGTAATCAGAAGACACTGACTATCATCGATCAACTGGCTAGCCAACTAGAGGCATGCTAGGGACGGTGTTTTGTCTATGTATCCACACATGTAAATGAGTCTTCATTCAATACAATTATAGCATGGATAATAAAATATTATCTTGATACATGAATTATAATAATAACTATACATTTATTATTGCCTCTAGGGCATAATTCCAACAAGAAGAGCTACTACGATAGCAAGCATCGTGACATGACTTTTCAGCTCGATAATTTTGTGTATATGAAAGTGTCTCCCATGAAGGGCACTCAGCATTTCGATATCAAAGGAAAGCTTGCTCCTTGCTTTGTTGGTCCTTTCAGAATTGTTTGCAATAGAGGCCATCTTTCATATCGGTTGCAGCTTCCATCCAACTTCTCCAATGTGCATGATGTGTTCCACGTCTCTCAGCTCGGGAGATGCTTCAACACTCCCGAGCGCACAATTGATCTCTAGGATATCGACCTCCAGCCCGACCTATCCTACGATGAGCATCCGATAGAAATACTTGAAGAGACTGAGCGCAAGACCCGCAATAAGTCAATCAAGTTCCTCAAAGTACAATGATCACATCACTAAGGCAAAGAAGCCAGGTGGGAGCGCGAGCACCACCTCCATTCCGAGTACCTGGAATTCTTCCAGTCATAGATCTCGGGTCGAGATCCTCTTGTAGTGTGGGAGAGTTATAACAACCGAAGTGATTTTCCTTTCCCTTTTGTAATCCTTTCCATGTTTGGCAACTCTGTTGATGCAATGTTATGGATGATAGGCTTGTGGTGTGTCATTTCATGTGCACCTCATGCATCCTGCATATCTTATTTCTTTTCCCTTTTGTCTGGGTTGGTTGATCTTGTGTTGGATGCCACCTTGATGATCATGTGAGTGATGTGTGTTTGTGATCTTGTGCATGAGAATGGGTGCAACAAAGCCCATTCAAAAACCCTTGTTGCACCATCATTCTAAAACGCTCCCTATTCAATATTTGGTTACTTTTGTTTTTGACCTTGCTTTAAAAATCCTATAAAAATGTTCCGCCTTTCCTCTCAATTTTGTGAGTGGTGAAGTGGAGTTCTTTTATTTTTTTCTCCAAGCTTTGGTATTCGGTTTCTTTGAAAAATAGGCTAGGTTTATTAATAAAATCATATATTTTGCCCTGCCTAAAAATTGTCAAACTTATTTTATTAAATAGGTTATATTATTTTGTTTACCAAAGTATTTTATTTTATTTTTAAAACCCCTTTTATTTTGTGTGGTAATTATTTGAGTGGGGCTGGTTTATTAATAGGAGTACAGGGTTCCTTTTGTTTTAAAGAGAGAGTCAGGGAATGGGCCAGCTCCCTCTTCTCTCAAGTGGCCCATCTCCCTCAGCGGTAGCATGCCCGCACGCGATTGTCTCCCTTCTCTCGCTGTCGTCAGCTATACCAACAAAGGAGCAACGTCGATCCCTCCCCTCCTTGATCGGGCGGCTCCAAGCACGCACCCCGAGGCTATTTTAGCACACCGACCGACCTCCTCCCAGCCCTAGCTCTCCATTTCCCTCCTCTCCTCCTGTCATGCCGCTAGAGACGAAGCAGAGCTCTCCAGCACCATGGATGGGCTCGGATAATCTCGAAGCCAGCCGCAGGTCGACGCCCTCTTCCTCTCCGACAACACCAGGAGCCTACGGTGGGTTGTGGGGTTCCATTCCCGCGGCAATCGGACGTCAAGACCTCCTTCCGAGACGTCCACGACGCCGGCTCCTTCCTCTCCTCCGACGAGCACCTCCTGCACCCTCCCGTCGTGGGCTTCTCTCCATCATGCGAGATTCCTTCCTCTGCCCTCTAGGTGAGCGTGCGCCCTGCTACCCTTCGTCTTTCTTTCGTATGTCTTCGTGCCCGTCGCGATCTGTTGCCATGCGTCTCCGGTGAGAGAGAAGAGCAGAGCCTCGCAGTAGTAGGTAGCAGTAGCTTGCAGCGGCAGCGCAGTGCAGTAGTAGTAGCATCTTGCAGTAGCAGCAGTAGGTAGCAGTAGCCGCATCCGCGAGACCTTGTGGTTGCAGCAGCAAAAGTGGATTGCACGCCGAGACACCCGAGTCGTTCCTGTGGCGCGCGCGTGTGTGTGGGCCATGTGCACCGGCAATGTCGTCGTCGACGTCTTTCTGCTTCAGCTGGGAATGCGTCCCCTGTATGTTAGCCATCTCTGGTGAGATCCCTCTCTCGAGCAGACTATTCCACCTAGCCCGACTGGTTCGGCATAGCGCAGGACCGTGAGGTTGCGGGTTCGATCCCAACGTGTTCCCTTTTTTGGTAGTATTAATTTACCTGCATAGTAGGTTTAGCTTGTCTGATGCCTCGGTTAGATCAGCTAACTTGTGCTAGCCTATTGGTCAGTGTGTGTGTGAGTGAGTAGTTGAGGTTAGGGGTTCGATCCCCCCTACACTTAATTTTTGAGAGTATTTTCTTGAGTGTGTGTACTGTTTAGTTGTTGTAATGTGTGTGTGGATGACAGTGGACTACACGGGCCCACATGTCATCTAGTGAAGGGGCCCTGGCCACCACATGTCATCTAGTGAAGGGGCTCCTGGCCACTACCAGGTGGGTCCCCCTCCTTATCATATTTTCTGTCAGCAATTTTAATTGTTTTTGTATTGGGGGTGATGTGCGCCGGCGCGCCGGCCCAGATTTTCGGCGGGCCGCAGGATCCACCAATCCCGCGTCGTCCACACCGTTGGATCCGCATGCAACATTTTCCTCCCTATGCAGCAAAATTTTGATGGCATGAAGCAATTTTTTCAACGGTTGCAACAAAAAACAAAATTTGTAGCAAAAAAAAATATCTACGTGATCGTAGCAAAAAACCGAAGTTGATGGTACGTGGTATCAAAAGTCAAACGCCGGTTGTAACAAAAATTTACGTGACGTGTATGCAACTTTTTTGTGAACGGTTGCAGCAAAACATGATGCCGGTTGTAGCAAAAATTAACATGGTTGTAGCAAAAAGTAAAAAACATTGATTGTAGCAAAAAATCCGACGAACTAGACTTGCAACCAAACGTATATGCAGCTTTTTTACTGAAACATTTTCCTCCCTATGCAGCAAAATTTTGATGGCATGCAGCAATTTTTTCAACGGTTGCAACAAAAAACAAAATTTGTAGCAAAAAAAAATATCTACGTGATCGTAGCAAAAAACCGAAGTTGATGGTACGTGGTATCAAAAGTCAAACGCCGGTTGTAACAAAAATTTACGTGACGTGTATGCAACTTTTTTGTGAACGGTTGCAGCAAAACATGATGCCGGTTGTAGCAAAAATTAACATGGTTGTAGCAAAAAGTAAAAAACATCGATTGTAGCAAAAAATCCGACGAACTAGACTTGCAACCAAACGTATATGCAGCTTTTTTACTGAGACAAAATATAGTAAAAAACGCTTGCAGCAAAAATGACGCAGGTTGCAACATATTTAGACGAAAAATGTTGCATCCATTGACCGGAGAAGCGCGCGGATGGCAAAAATGTTGCAAGGGTCCGCGCGCGCCAGGTGGCGACCGGCGCGTCGGTTCGGTCGGCGCGCGGGTGGGAAACGATTCCCTTGTGTATTTCCCGTGTTAAATAGAAATAATTCCATTTCTGGAAATGTCTAGATATGTACTTATCAAATTGGCCAGGTCCAAGCACATCCATGTTGTGAATATGTTGTAGCTACATCTGTGATAGTTTTTATTTCATGGTTTGTGGTGTTTTTCTCAAGGCAACATGGGCCATATGATATATGGATTTGGGGTAGAAAATCCTAATGAATCCAATGGTGTTGTTGGTTTTTGATTTTGAGCATTTCTGTAGAAAGTCCCCTTGTGGTGAGGTGGAAATAGCTTTATCCGTGTAGGGTGGTTCATGTGCATGGTTAGAGGTTGTGCTTGCTTGCATCAATATGTCTGTGGAATCATCTTCTTGCTGGTATTTATTTCCTGCTTGTTTTCTTTTGGGTAGATATTGGGACCAGAAACGAGTTCGAAGAGTCCGGTGAGTTCGTGCAGGAAGATCAGGATCAGTTCCACTCTGAGGAAATCATAGGCAAGATGATTGTGACCTCGACACCGTTTCTAGCTTTGTTATGCTTAGTGTTACGTTTCCTTCGTTACATCGCCGCTGCCTACCACATGATATATAGGCCATCAAACATTGCCATGAAACCCCAAACACCTCGCCTCCTAGCAAATATTGTTTGGCTAGGTTAGGCTTGCTCAACCACTAATTGTTAGCGTTGCTAGGTGCAGGTGCTAGCTGGTCCATGTGATAACATGGGCAATTTGATATCATCATATTTAATTGCCATTTAATTAACGTACCTATATACTTGGTAAATAACAGAAGGCCTAGCCTTTTGCCGGGTGATTTGTTCTGTTGTTTCCGCCATAGTTTCGGCTACTGGTATTTTGTTCGATAACTGAGTGCTCCTAACACGTTCGGGGTTGTTATAGGGACCCCCTTGATAAGTCATTTTATATTAAAGATTTTCCAGCCATGCCCAACTTTGGTGTTATTTTCTAATAACTTAATAAAAATGCATAGGGAATAGCTACCCCGATGAATTAATCAACAACCCGGGCCAGTGCTCCTCATGAGTGTTGGGCCAACCTGAGCGATGTCCGGCGCCCCCTGGTCACCCAGGGTTTAGCCAACCCGACGTCTAGCTCATCCTGTCGTGCCCTGAGAACGAGATACGCGGATCCTATCGGAACTGTCGGCACGCCGGGCGGCCTTGCTGGATTAGTCTTACCTTAACGATATATATTGCGCATTGGAATTCCGATGAGACTTTGGGTCTTCTCAGAGTTAAGGTTTTCCTCAAAGGAATCCGACGAGATCACGAGTTTTATGGTAGAGGATAACTATGCAACCTGTGGTAATTTGTGATGTACTAGTTGGAGCACGCCTACAGGGTTTAATCTTTCGGATGGTCGTGCCCGCGGTTATGTGGAAAACATGGATATTTTGTCAACATCCGGTTCTAGATAACTTAAAGTAATTCTAATAAAACTTGCCAACTGAGTGTGTAACCGTGACTATGTCTTTCAGAGCTCCTTCTCTGATCGAGAACATGGTGCGGTTATGAATGACGTAAGTAGGTGTTCAGGATCACTTAGTGATCATCCTAGTCTTCGACTGTCTGATGTAGACCACCACATGTTATTTTTGTTCTTCGTAAGTTAGCCACCATATATGCTTAGAATGCTGCAAACTCAAACACTCAATCCTACCTCACCTATTTAACTTAGTTAGACTCGATACCAAGGTCATGAGATTGTTGAGACCTCGTGGCTCACAGTTTACTACAAACACCCACAGGTACAGGTACCCCAGATGCAAGAGTTCCCGATGATAACCAGCTGAGGTGGGAGTTCGATGAGGACAGTGGAAGGTTGTATGTGACTTATCCCGAGGACTAGAGGCGCATGGTCGTGATTGTGGGACTAACAAGATGGGATAGCCTATTTTGCCGTTTGTCTTGTCCGTAGTCGGACCCTGTCTTATGTATGAATAATGAATGCTTGTGTGGATTGTAATTTAGCATGTGGCGAGTGTAAGCGGAATCTTATATCATCACTCTATTTATGTAATAGCATTGTTATCCTATTTGCGAAGTGCTTAGATGCGACCCTTTCCCCTTTTGAGGCCTCGCCCCCAAATAAGGAAAGTGTCGCATCTTGGTCGTTAGAGTGGTATAATCGCCCCCGCCCCCAGGGCATGCGACGCCCACTTGGGGAGTGAGAGTGGAACACATGTCCATGTCACCGGTGCAGGTTTCGTTCGGTTACCAATAGGTGTTTGGGTACCCGTCGCTGCCCTTAGGCTAAGCCAGCCCGGCCTAGGGGCGCGGCCCGGGGTACTAGTCAGGGAACCTGGGGGGCCCAACGAGGCACGCTGGGATTGAGCACCCAACACCTGGGCGAGCCTTCCGGCCGGTGGGCGCGGGGGGCTCCCCCTCGCTCGAGGGCTCGCTCAGGGCGGGCCACGCCACGCCGCTACAAGCCCGGGGACCGCGAGCGTGGCATGGAGCCCCCAAAGCATCCCAGTCCTCGCATCAACCCGTAACACCTCGGCGCCGCCCCCGCGACGCCCTGGCACCACCTCTGCATAGACCCTGCATCGTCCTTCAATTCTTCCAGAACCTACTTCATCCCGTGACACTCTCACGTAATAAAGAGCCAAGGCTGTATACACCCAGGCCCCCCCAAGGACGCGGAAGGGGCCCACACCACGCCTAGTGGAGAAGACGGAGGAATCAACATAGTCCCCCAAGGACTTACGGAATCGGGCGCCTAATGCCTCGTGGGTAGGGATACTCGCGAGGCCAAAGTGTACTCGCGACCTCCCATATACACCCCCACCGTGACACTCTCACGTAATAACGAGTCGAGGCTGTATACTCCTAGGGGCCCCCGAGGACGCGAAAGGGGTCCAGCCCATGCCTAGTGGAAGCCCTATGCTCAGCGTCGGGGGGAGACAGAGGCGATGAATAGCTAGGATGCCGGACACGGCTTTTTCTCATTCCTTCATTGCGTTTTAAGTTGAGGCCCACTAGGGCCTTTCCCTTTCTGCTGTATCCTGAGCTGTGGAGGGCTTACAGGTTTCTCTACTTAATGTTTTGAAAAGAAAAGAAGGGCGGGGATTTCGTTTCTGTGTTCTTTCACTTTGCCCAACTTGTGTTCTCTTTCCCCATTTTGCTCTGATTGGTGTTTCGCGGGAACCTCGGGAGGTCTCTGGTTCCCCCGAGGCAATCGTAAAAAGGGGTGGAGTGCGGAATCGCTCGAGCACCAGAAAGGGGGCTCCTGGGCTCCGCCTCAGGAGTCTTACCGGTCAGAATGCCACACGCCATTGTTGGCGACGTCTGGGAGATCCGGTCGGTGCCGGGAGTGGCGGGGCGCCATCCTGTGAAGCGCGAGCTCCATGGTGGCAGGGAAATTTGCAGGACTCGGGCTTGACGACGTAGAGCGGCTTGAGTGTCAAAGGGGGCTCATGAGTAGCACGCCTCAGGGGCCTCACTAGTCACAATGCCACTCAGCCCCTAGGGTGCCGGGGCTTTGCCCCGTGAGGAGCAATCTTGGTAACGGGTTGCACCCCATGGCGGCAGGGAAATGTGCGGGACCTGGACCTGTAGACACAGAGTGGCGAAAGGGTCCTAAAACCGCCCCAAAAGCAGGAAGGAGACACCACGAATGAGCCCACGCTCGCAGGCAAAATCATCGCCAGTAGGGAAGCTTTGCACATACCTCGTCATCACGGAACACGTTAAAATGTACCCACCAGACACGACCTAGCTGCTGTTAAACTTAACACATGAACCTATCAGGACGACGGAGCTGTGGATCATAAGGACGCATCATCATCGGAGCCCACGCCGCGGCCCTCTGGAGCAAGTCTTGTCACTAGGTCTTCCACATGAACCTCGACCTATTCGGCCAGGGCGGCGCGGATTGTCTCTGGCACCAGATCCAGCACCGAAGCAAAGTCAAAGTCGGGGTCGAGGCGAAGGAGCTGGCTGAAGGCGTCTGAGGCAGCCTGACCCAAAAGGTCGCGACTCTTCTCCTCCGCAAGCGCAAGGGCCTTCTCGGCGTCCGCCTCAAGATACTCCACGACACGGTAGAAAAATCCCAAGTACCCGAAGTCGTCGGGAATCAGGGGAGCGGAGACGCCTTCTCCACAGATGTCGCTCAGAGTGCGGGAAGCCCTCTGCTCGAGGGACCCGAACATCCTGGAGCGCTCAAGTTGAAGGCTCCGAGCGAGGGCTGCCTCTTTGGAAGCCTCTCCATCCACGTAAGCCGCGCCTTTCACTTGTTTGCAGATATTAGACAACTTACCCTCGGCATTGGCATGTGCGTCCAGCGTGGCCTGTCGGCTTTCCACTTCCTGATCCAGCCTTCTCCGGAGGGCACTGACCTCATTTTGCAGGCAACCACGATGCTCGACGAAGCGGGACTCCTGGAGCCTCAACTTCGCATGGTAATCGAGAAGAAGGGAACGTCAGCCTCCGCCACTCCCTTGTCTATCTCCTCACGAGAGGCAAGGGATTCCTAAACAAGCGACAACTGGCGCTCCCTCATCTCCAGACGCTCCTGCTCCAGGAACTGCTCCACCTCTACAAGCACCAGCGAGTCGGCGGATGCTCGAGGACCCACGTGGAAGCACTCTGCCGGCGCCCCCCCCCCCAGGGAGGTCCTCGGTGGAGCTTGCTCTTCAAGACTTGCGATGAGGGCGCAAAGCTCCCTGTGGCGGTCTTCGGAGGCCCTGCGCCGACAATCAGCCTCATGAGCCTCAGCGAGAACGCGCTCGCGGGCTTCTATCGCTACAGCGAGGGATGCCTTTGTCACGCCCAAGATGCGACCCTATCCACAATTTGGCACGAAGGCCTCGTCAGGGACAGAAGCGCATCTCCTTGTGTCGCAAGAATGGATATCGTTACAAGTACATGTACTGAAAAGAAGAGATATATATATATATATATATAGAATTGTCTTACACTCGCCACAAGCTACATCAGAGTCACAACAGTACATTACATATTCATCAAGAATAAGAGCAGGGTCCGACTACGGATGAAAACAAACGACAAAAGAAGAACGACGTCCATCCTTGCTATCCCAGGCTGCCGGCCTGGGACCCATCCTAGATCGGTGAAGAAGAAGAAGAAGAAGCAACTCCAAATGAACAATCAATGTGATCGCATCAAGTAACCTTTACATGTACCTGCAACTGGTGTTGTAGTAATCTGTGAGCCACAGGGGACTCAACAATCTCATTTCCAAAGGTATGAAAACTAGCAAAGCTTAATGGGTGAGGTATGGTTCAGCGGTGAGGTTGCAGCAGCGGCTAAGCATAATGTAGTGGCTAACTTACGAGTACAAGAAATAAGAGAGGGAAGATCTACGCATAGCGGACATGAACTACTGATGATCAAATGAATGATCCTGAACACCTACCTACGTCAGACATAACCCCACCGTGTCCTCGATCGGAGAAGGAACTCACGAAAGAGACAGTCACGGTTACGCACACAGTTGGCATGTTTTAAATAACTTAACTTCAAGTTATCTAGAACCAGTGTTAAACAAAGTTTCAACGTTGCCACAGATCCGCGGGCACGGGTTTCCGAAAAGATTTAACACTGCAGGGGTGCTCCAACTAGTCCATCACAAATTACCCCAAGCCGCATAGAAATCCTCAATCACGAAGCTCGCGATCTCGTCGGATTCCCTAGTGGAAAACCTCAACTCTGAGATTACCCAAAGCATCACCGGAATCCCGATGCACAAGATATTTCGTCAAAGGTAAAACTAATCCAGCAAGGCCGCCCGACGTGTCGACGATCTCGATAGGAGCCGCGTATCTCGTTCTCAGGACACGACGGATGAGCGATGGTTACCACGCCAAACGCCGAGTTGCCCCGGGTAGCATTAATATGCTTCTCTGTTTTGGACCAACACTCATGAGGAGCACTGGCCCGGGGGTTGATTAAATTACTCCGCGGGTGCCGGCGGGTCCCTATGCATTATTATTAGGTTATTAGGCAAATGTAGTACCAAAGTTAGGCCTTGCCAGACTAGCTTTAATCTA
Organism: Hordeum vulgare subsp. vulgare; assembly: GCF_904849725.1. NCBI lineage: Eukaryota > Viridiplantae > Streptophyta > Magnoliopsida > Poales > Poaceae > Hordeum > Hordeum vulgare. Next base: position 229,271,639 of record NC_058518.1, on the reverse strand, counting down.
AAAAGAATTATCAAGGGGGTCCCCGTAACAACCCCGATCGTGTTAGGAGCGCTCAATTATGGAACATAACACCGGTAGCCGAAACTAAGGGGGCAAAGGTGGAACAAAACACCAGGCTAGAAAGGCCGAGCCTTCCACCTTTTACCAAGTATATAGGTGTGTTAAATTAAATAACATTTAATATGGTGATATAACAAGGAACCCATGTTATCATATGGAAGCAACTGCACCTGCAACTAGCAACGCTAACACCGGGTTAAGCAAGCGGTAACATAGCCAATCAGTGGATTGCTAGGTTGAACAGGTTGAAGGTTTCATGGCATTGTTGAGTGGCTGATATTTAACATGTGGTAGGCAACGAGACATAACGATAGCATCGAAATTACTAGCATGGCAATGATAGTAATGGTATCCGGAGAAATGGTCATCTTGCGTGAGATCCCGCTTGGAAGAAGAATGACTCCGTGAAGCAGACGAACCGACGTAGTCGAACGGGTCCTCACAATCCGGCATGCCGCGGAACTCTATTGAGACGAAGCAAACCAGAAACACAAATCAACACACGGAATTCACCACACGATGCACAACACAAATTATGCATGAGCAGATGATTACATGCAAGTCACGGCATGACAATTCACACAAACGTACACTACACATTAAGTGAAGTTCAATATGCAACGAGTTGCATATTGACGAAACTCCACGTTTATTTATTCAGTTCTATCCCGATTAGATACATGACAATGTTAAATGTGGTTAAACATGGCAAGAGGTGAAGCATAATTAAACTATCTATCTAGGCATTTTAAATGAGGTCGGAAATGACATATAGCACCTCCGAAATGACCTCACACGTTAATTTACAATTTTGTCCAGATCTGAACTAACACATTTAATTGATTGTTAAAGAGAGAAACAAATAGGTTCACATGATTCTACGCGTCGTTACAAGCAATTTACACATAGAGAACATCTCCAACGGAGCTACGGTTCAGAAGACACAAGCACCGCAAGATATGATGGCATGAATGCAATATTTATGCAACGATGGCACGAGCACTTCAAAACACACAACCAGCAAGAGAAAATGAAACTACACGAGATTCTAAGCAAGTTTCACATAGGACACGATCAAATCGGAGCTACGGTTCAACAACTACGAGCAAAACAAGAAATCACTACAATCTGCCAAAATCAGCCACATAGCAATTTCTACACCCCACAACTACGAGCTACACAACTCAAATATAATCAAACAAGGCATGAGATGATAGAGGGCAAGAATAACTACAACAAACAACTAACAACAACTAGCATGGCATCATGGATCACTAGGAAAAGAAGTCACAAAATGGCTTCTCACACACAAATTCAGACTTAGTGAAAATTACACTTCATGAAAGTGCAGTTTTCGATCTGAAGCCATATTGACAGCAGCAAAACTATAAGCTACAAGACTCCAAATGGCATGAAAATTCAAGTCATCCTAGAGAATCACAAGGTCTACAACTAACTCCATTGGACCAACCTCAAAATAGCTACAGAACAAAAGATAGAAGCAAGACAAGACAGCAACAAAATATAACAGATTCCAGACTTAGAAATATTTCAGTATCTCTAAAACTTCACTATTTCTAGCAACTAAAGATCAAGCAAACCCCACCTAAACATGCATTTCTATTGCAACCAAAATTACCAGGGGCTAGACTAAACATCCAAGAACAACTCTCTAGTTGACAACTCCTTCAAACGAAGCACGGAACAAATCCTACGAAAAAGACAAGAGGGCAACATGGCAAAATGTCGCGCGAACTAACTTGCTTAAAAGCTAAAACTAAATACACAGAAAAATCCATCTACCCCGAAAACATATAAAACATGTGGGGTTGCAACACAAACATTTTGCCACACGTAAATGCGAGATAACATCCTCAACACAGAAAATAATCTAGCGGCAAATCCCTACGCGCAAAAATACCAACGACTACTCTAAAATACGTGGCAAAGGTGGTCCTAAAACATGGACATTTCTATTATGGCATACGAGAAATCCGGGCACGCGCGAAAAAAAATAACTACGGGCAAAACATTAAGCCAACACACATTTCTAGGCATATGACACGCTAAACGAAGTTAAACAAATATGCAAGTTGTAAAATCGGATTCTACGCGAAATTCTACACCAAAACCATATACTACACGTTCCGATCCGACTTACGGAATAAAATCTACGGGCATTCTAATATCGTCTATATTCTTGAATTAATTATAATTCCGAAAATCATCTATATTACTAACGGGCCTACAACATGCGCAACATAATAAAAATGTGTTGGGGCGGGGAATAGCCTCACCTTTGGGCCGGCTCGGACCGGCCTGGTGAGGTAGCTGGAGCAGACTGGGTCGGTGGCCTCGAGGCGGACCAGGGGCGAGGCGAGGCCGGTCTGGGCATTGCGCTGGGCCTGGGGGCGCGTGACCGACTGGGCCTGGATGCGGGGCGGCCCAAGAGGCGTAGGCGAGCACTGGCTCGTCGATCTCCTCGCTGGCTGCCGAGCTCGACCATGGTGCCGGCGGATCTGGCGTTGCCGCGGCTGGCAGCTCTGGCAGGAGCACGGGGCGGCCGACGGGAGCGGGCAGGGCACGGGAGGAACGGACGGCAGCGGGCAGAGAGGCTAGCGGCGGATCTGGCTGTCTCGCGAGGAACAGGGCTCCAGGTCGATGGCAGCAGGCGGCGCGGGACTGCGGCCAGGGGCGGCGCGAATCTGACTAGCGAGGCACCGGGCAACGGGCTGCAGCGGGGCCTGAGGGGGGTCCGGCCACCTGCTGGCACGTGGCGCGGTGCAGGGCCCGACGCGAGAAGTGCTCGACGGGAGGCGAAGCGGGAGCGAAGCACGGGAGGTGGCTGGAAGGCGGGGCTCACGAACGGCGATGGATCTGGGCTTGGCCGGGCCCTGGTGGCGGCTGAGGAACCGATGGGAGGAGAGAGAGGGTGCGGGAGGCTAGGGTTTCGGGGTTGGTGGCGCGGATCCCGAGGCACATGAGGGGGCTGTCTAAAAATAAGCACGGGGGTCTATTTATAGGCAAAGGGCGGCTAGGTTAACCGGAATTGCGTTCCGGATCCAACCGTGCGGTCGGAATCGGACGATTCCGCATGCGGGAACGGGTGAGTAGCCGTGAAGAGTGGTTATCCGGAGAAGAGAGGGAGAACGGGCGACGCGACAACAATGTTTAAAACACCGATAACCGTCCGACGGTAGACCGAATACGGTGCCGCTACGGTCGACCGTTCGGGTACTTGACGGTCTCCGGTCGCGACAAATATTGACAGGCGGCCTACCTATAACTAATCGCGACCGCATGTCAAGTTTCACCCAGATCAGAGAAAGTTTTCAGCACACTTTTAAAAGAGGGTTTCGACGATGCCGCGGGCGCGTGCGTGTGTGAATGGGCTCAGAACGAACAACGACGAGAACCGGCAACTAACAACGGATGCAAGTTTTGAAAACTGGCGGCAACGGAGATGCCGCTACAATGCAGATGATGCGCATGATGCGATGATGATGCGACAAAAGAAAATAGACACACGGCGAAAACGGAAAGAAAAGGGGAATCTTATGGAACGTTGGTCTCGGGCTGTCACAACCTCCATCTCTGCGCGAGCGCACTCGTGCTGCAGGCGGCCGAGGTTCACGGCAGCCTCAAGCTGGCGCCAACCCGACGTAAGGTACTGGTGCTTACCTTCCCGGCGGGCTTCATTACTAGCAAGCTCCGCCCCGAGATGTTGAAGAGCGTCCGCAGCGGTGCGGAGCAAGCCCCATGGTGTGGCGGGCAAACCCGAGACAGGCTCCAAAGGCTAGTAGGGGTCCTCGCCTCCCGTAAAGCGAGCAGGATAAGCGCGCAAGGAATCACCCGACCCGAGTTCATGCCCGGGGGCTGGGGGCTCCCGTGCGGCACTTTCGTCGGCATTGAGCACCCCATGAGGCCCCTCATCGCCATGCTGAAGGGGTCCAAGGGGACGGCGTGGCATGGCCCCGGGAGGGGCCACAGGCGAGGGGAGAGGCATCCCCCCGAAGTACCGGAGGCCGCCACCGAAGAAGACCGCGGGGGGTTCACGTGCATGAGGCTTAGGATACCGAGCCCGACGGAGTGCGAGAGAAGAGGTCGCGGGATGCCCGGCGACTTCCAAAGCAGGCGTCGCTGTTCCGCCTGCCCAGCCGCCGAAGGGGACCTGAAGAACCCGGATTCAGAAGATAGGCGCATAAAGGGAGGACGAGGGGGAATACGGGTGCTTACTCGTCAAATGGCCATCCACTTCTTCCTCGCCGGAATCCCTCGCGCCGGGGGGCGGCCGCCCTCGGGCAACCTCCTCTTCTCGCCAGCAGGGGCGACCCAGCGGGGGGACTCGTCGGCCCTCGAGCGAGGCTCGGAAGTGTGGGCAGCGCTTTCCACCATCAACCGATCGCCAGCAGCAACCCCGGCTTGATGCGGAGCCAGAGCCGAGAGGACGGGCGGCGGCGCACCGCCCGCCCTGGTCACGGGGGTAACCGCACAACCAGGGTCTTCGCGGGGCTGAACCCCGGGGGCACGACCTCCTAGGAATGCCTTTCCCCCTCAGGAAGGATCCCCCATTCATCGAAGAGTGGCATCTCCGCGGCGAGAGCTCCCGGGGCCTTGAAGCTATACAGCGGCAGGCCGTTCAGAGGGAGCTCGTTAGAATTGACGTCGGTGAGCCGGGGAAGTAGCTCACGCAAGACATGAGGGGAAAGGGGGACGACTTGGGTCCTCATCTAGTCGCTCGGCCATATGTAGGCCCGCATGTGGCGGGAGTGGCGCTTGTGGGGAGCAATCCGCCGACAGATAAACTCGCGCACCACCATTGCCATCGTCACCCCCGCACGCCTCGGCTTTTCTAGCCGGATCAAGACCCGCGCGAGCCGGGGTTACTGAGCTCTTCGTGCTCCCACCCCCGGTTCGGTGTCGCGGGAGTCAGAGTAGGTTGGAACAGAGCTCCGGCCTCGGTAGCCTCAACCTGCACCCACTGCCGCCGGAACGCTTCCGCTTCGGGGAGGAGCTCAGCGTATAGGAACCGGGGGCTGTTGCATCGACAGTTTTCAAGGACGCTTGCTACGGCAACAAAAGTTCTTCCCCGGAAATGGTGCGAGAGATCCTTCTGTTGTCTCTTGAGCTTGCGTTGGTTTTTCCCTTGAAGAGGAAAGGGTGATGCAGCACAGGAGCAGTAAGTATTTCCCTCAGTTTGAGAACCAAGGTATCAATCCAGTAGGAGAATCTCGTCAAGTCCAGAGTAGCTGCGCAAACACAAAAGAGCTTGCACCCAACGCTTTAAAGGGGTTGTCAATCCCTTCAAGATTGTTTTCAATGTGAGATCTGAAGGCGGAAAGTGCAACGAAGAAAAAGTGTAAGCCTGAAAATTTGGTGTGGAGTAGTCCCAGGGGCCATAGTGTTCACTAGAGGCTTCTCTCAAAATAGCAAATATCACGGTGGGTGAACAAATTACAGTCGAGCAATTGATAGAACCGCGCAAAGTCATGACGATATCTAAGGAAATGATCATACGTATAGGCATCACGTCCGAGACAAGTAGACCGATACTTTCTGCATCTACTACTATTACTCCACACATCGACCGCTATCCACCATGCATCTAGTGTATTGAGTTCATGACGAACATAGTAACGCCTTAAGCAAGATGACATGATGTAGAGGGATAATCACAAACCAATGATGAAAACCCCATCTTTTTACCCATAATGGCAACAACACGATGTGTGCCTCGCTACCCCTTCTGTCGCTGGGTGAGGTCACTCACGGTATGAACCCAAAACCAAGAACTTCTCCCATTGCAAAAATCATAGATCTAGTTGGCCAAACAAAACCCACAACTCGAAGAGAATTACAAGGATATGAAATCATGCATAAGAGAGATCAGAAGAAACTCAAATAAGATTCATAGATAATCTGATCATAAATCCACAATTCGTCGGATCTCGACAAACACACCACAAAAGAAGATTACATCGGATAGATCTCCATGAAGATCAGGGAGAACTCATTATTGAAGATCTAAGAGAGAGAAGAAGCCATCTAGTTACTAGCTATGGCCCCAGATGGGATCTTGCGGAAACAGAAGCTTACGGCGGCGGAAAAGTACTTTCGATGATCACCTGATTTTTTATGGGATTTTAGGGAATATATAGACGCAAAACCTAGGGCAAAGGAGCCTCAGGGAGCCCACAAGCCAGGTGGACGCACCCCCTTGGCTGCGCCATGAGGGCGTGTGGGGTCCCTGGTGGCCCCGTGCCCTGATTCTCCCGCTTCCCGATCTTTTTCTGTTCTGGAAAAAATCTTTTTGCCAGTTTCATTCCGTTTGGACTCCGTTCAAAATCCTCCTCTGAAAGGGGTCAAAAACATGGAAAAAGCAAGAACTGGCTCTTGGCACTAAGTTAATAAGTTAGTCCCAAAATATATATAAAAGGCATGAAAAACATCCAAAGTTTGACAAGATAATAGCATGAAGCCATCAAAAATTATAGATACGTTGGAGACGTATCAACGCTCACCCGGAGCAATGCACCTCGGAGATCAACTCAAGGGAGAAGATATGGAGGAGCAATGCCACGGAAGGAGTAAAGCCAACAAAAACCTCGCAGAATAACGCAAAGACAGAGAGGAGGAACATAGTACGAGGGTCAAGGTGGAGTGCATGGATCTCATAATGCGAAAGCACTGCGTTGAGGAAGCCCGAGAATGGCGAGAGTACAACAGAAAGGAGGGCATAGAAATGGAGAGGAACTGCGCGGGACACCCTCTCCCTTAGAGGCCATGAGCCCGGCCAGATCTGGGTGGCCCCCACTCATTGGAATCGGCGGCAACTAGCAGCCGAACCTTCTTCAATCCCTTGAGGTTCACCACCATCGACCGTACCAGCGCGGCGCAGGGCACCGCCTGGACGGTTGGGCCCCACCAGCCTCCACATTTTCCCCCTTTCTGAGGCATGACGAAGAGAATAAGGCAAAGACGACGTGACGCACGAGGGTCAGAGGAAGAACCAGCGGTGGAATAGATAGGGGGCGAAGACGGTCCGCACATACAGGTCAGGAGATGCTGCACGGAGAGGACGGGCTCGCCGTTTTAAAGGCCTAGCCTGGAGGTGTTTAGGGCCCGCGACGCTTCGGACCGCCCTCGAGGCTCCGTTAAGAAGCCAACCCAGGCGCGCCTTGGGCCCGGGGGCTACTGTCGGCGTTTTGGGAATGGGGGTACCCAGACCTGCCTGCCTGCGGCCCAGGGCCGGCCCGCTTCACCGACCCAAGATCAACTAGTGCGACATCACTCGGGACAAGGCCCTCGAGAGAGGCCAAACCTCTCAAGGAGGAGCAGCATCAGGACCCGCCGAGGACCTCCTCGGGACCCCTCCGGAGCGGCGGACATCCCGAGGCAAGGTCGGGCCTGAGGAGTCAAAGGTGATGCCAGGAAAGGATAGGGGAGGAGCAGATGGTAGGACGAGGCAGTTTCCCCTTTAGTGCAAAGAAGGTGGGAGCGTACCGGGGTTCTAAAGGCATATTCCAAAGGTTTCCCTTCTGGTGCAACATAGCCCCCGTCGCCCGCCAGTAGGGCAAACGTCATCCTCGGGCCCATCCCTACAGCACGGGCACGTACATTGCAGGTGAAGACCACATTTGGGAAGGGGCGCATGTTCCCCTATTCCCCTTCAAAACTGGCCATTGTGGGATCCCTTCCCACCGACGATAAGGAAAGAGGACCCGTGCCTCCACTATAAATAGAGAGAGTAGGGTACTTAAGGAGGGAGAGTTCATTCCAACCCAAGGGCAACACACCAAGCCACTTGGCCTCCAGAGGCACGAGAGCACTGTATTAATTCATCCACCAACCTCCGCGAGAGGCAATCCACCAAAAGCAGGAGTAGGGTCTTACGCTTCGCAGCGGTCCAAACGTGGGTAAACTAGTGTGTTCAGTACTACCCTCACCATCGAGTCAGTCCTTCGTCGTTTCCATCGAGTACCGGGCTAGGTGAGGCTGAGCCGGGAGAGATCGTCGTACACACCCCTCTGGTCGAATCCTTAGGGTTTTGCGGAGCCAGAAATCCGACACCCACCTCTCTCTACGTCCCTTCGGCCAACTCTCTGTCTCTCCCCCTCTCTGCATCGCCCCCCATAACCGTGCCTCACCCCTCCCCGCCCTACACCATCGCGCCAGCCCCCTCCCCGTGCCTCCCCTCCCTGCGCTGCCCCCTCTCCGCGCCCGCTCCCCCATGCATGCGCCCTCCCCGCAGCTCCCCTCGCCTGGCGTTGCCCCCTCCGTGTGCCGTCTCCCACGCATCAGCCCCCTCCCCGTGCCGGCCCCCTTCCCAAGGCTGCCCCCTCCCTGCGTTGCCCCCACCATCCCGTCGCCCCTCCCTGCGCCACCCCCTCCCCGTGCTGTTTCCCCCGTGTCGTCCCCTCCCCGCATCTCCCCCCTCCCGTCGCGTCCCCCCACCACCACCGCGCCATCCCTCCACTGACCCTCAAGAGGTGGGATTTTTTCTGTTTTTTTCTCTTTTTTACTGTTTAGGTTCAGGGTAATTACTGTTTGGTTTAGGTCAGTGCTAGGTTTAGGTTTAGATAATTAGGAGAACAAGAAGAAAGATGAGAAAAATAAGAAGAAAAGAAGAATAATTAAGTAGAAGAACAGGATAAAGGAAAAAAGGAAGAAGAGGAAGAAGAAGAAGAAGAAGAAGAAGAAGAGACGAAGAAAACAGGAACAAGAATAAGAAGAAGAAGAGACGAAGAAAAGAGGAACAAGAAGAAGAAGAAGAAGAAGAAAAAGATGAGAAGAGGACAAGAAGAAGAAGAGGAGGCGGAGGAGGAGGAGAAGAAAAAATAATAAGAAGAGGAAGAAGGAGAAGAAGAAAAAGAGGAGAGGAGGAGAAGAACAACAGGAAAAAAGGAAAAGAAGAGGAGGAGGAGTAGAAGAAGAGGAATAAGAGGAGGAAGAAGAAGAAGATGATGAAGAATAAGAAGAAGAAGAAGAGGGAAAAAAGAAGAAGATGAAGAAGAGGAGGAAGAAGAAAACGAAGAAGAGGGAAAAAATAAGAGGAAGAAAAGGAAGAAGAAGAAAAGGAAGAAGATGGAAAAAAGAAGAAGAGGAAGAAGAAGAAAAGGAAGAAGAGGGGAAAAGAAGAATAGGAAGAAGAAGAAAACGACACCCCGACACCTTGACACAACACCCCGACACCCTTACACGACACCTCGACACCCCGACTAAACGCTCCGACACCCCGACATGACACCCCGGCACCCCGACACGACAACTCGGCACCCTTACACGATAACCCAACACCCTGACATGACAGCCCGACACCTCGACACAACAACTCGGCACCCTTACAGGATAGCCCAACACCCCGGCACGACACTAGGCACGTGCACCTAAGTGTGGCGACAGAAAGATGTCACTAATCGATCGCCATTACAAGCCCCCACGCAGCTATTAATACGCCGCCCTCGACGCCACTCACCCACGAGCCGTGACACCGCTTCGGCCTCCTTTTGACCGAAAAGGTCCTCTTCGGCCTTCCTGAGGCCGATAGGGTCATAGTTTCGTAAATTCTGAGTTAGGTCATATATTTTCTGATTCTTTATAAAAATAAAATATTTGTGTTGATCGGGTGGATTTACATGTGAAGTTGTATCGTCGCTGCGAGGGTCTGGTGTTCAACCACCTCCCCATGCATTCGACAAGCTTCACCCTGCATTCATGGGTGAGCACAAATGACATCTCCTCCTCCCCCCTTCATTTGCTCTGTTTTGGTCTTCATGCCGACGAAACTTACTAGATATAGGTACGTTAAATCATCAGTATGCTTGACTAGCATGCGTCTCCCGTTCGAAAGGGTTAAAGTTATAAATATACAAGAATATGCATATATTTATAACCGCTATTCTTTCAAATTGTCCATCGTTATCAATGGACAGCCCCAGTATGTGTAGATTGGGTTCGTTTTCCCACATGTTGTGCTCCAGATCTTATGTATAATTTCATTAGTGCCTCCTTTTTCTTCTCCGGGTACATATCCTCTCTGTTTATTACCAAGGCGTTTATTAGGAAAACAATGGGGAGGTGTTGCCGAAATTTTGCATCGGATCCGGAGCAGAGCCTGGGATAACGACCCAAATCTACACATACTCGGGTGGGATTCTGACCTATCTTTAACTATTAGCGTGTAGGTTGCATGGACGTAATAAAATTGACAAACTTGATTAACTGATGAATATATATTCTGTTTTTTATATATATTTCATGTGTGTTTAATAGCTAGGCAAGATGAATGATCGTGCTTGGATGTACACCGGTTAGAATAGTAAGAAAGAGATGACCAAAGAATGGTTTACAAAAACCAAGGAGTTTGTGAAAGCCACATTTGCAAATGGCCAGATAACAACCTGGTGCTCCCGTTCTGGGTGTGACAACTTTAAAAAACGGGCACATGATGAAATAGGTAAACACCTACAAAAGAGTGGTTTCACATCTGGTTAGACGGTGTGGACATTTCATAGTGAGTTTGCCCAACGCACCAGAGCTGAGGTGGTTCGTCGTCGCACCGACGAGAATGGTACCGGGATTGAAGACGTGGTGCAAGACTTTGATGATGCTCAAGACTCAGACAATGAGATGGAGGAATCTGCAAAGTCCTTCTATGAAATGTTGGAGTCTTCAAAACGTCCTTTCCACGAGCACACTAAGCTTTGTAAGTTGGATTCCATTGCACAAGTAATGGCTCTGACGGCTCAATTCAACTTGGGAACAGATTGCTACGATGCGATGATGACACTGTTTGGACGCTTTCTACCCAAAGGGAATGTCATGCCTGCAAACCTGTACTAGTCGGACAAAATACTCCGTGTACTTAAGATGCCCTATGAGAAGATACATGCTTGTGAGAAAGGATGTGCCTTATTTAGGCTTGAGTATGCAGACTTGAACTATTGCCCCATTTGCAAGTCTTACAGGTATGTTGTGGTAGACAACAGTATGGATGAGAAGAGGCAGACCAAAATCCCATTGAATGTTCTTCGGTATATGCCAATCATACCAAGGCTTCAATGTCATTTCATTGTCAAAGAGACGGACATACACATGACATGGCACAAATTGGGCAAAAGAACTAAACTGGATGCCGATGGGAATAAGATGTCAGTACACACATCGAATGCGGAAGCATGGAAGCACTTTCATGCATTACATCCGGATAAAGCAGCACATCCAAGGCATCGTCGAGTCTGTGTTGGCAAGGACGGGTTCAACCCCTTTGGTATGACGACAACCCAATACAGTAGTTAGCCTGTATTTTCCATTCCACTCAATCTCCCCCGCTGGACAAATTATGCAAAGAAAGAACATATTCCTGACATTGATAATTTTAGGGCCCAACTACCCGGGGAAGAATATGAATGTGTACATGTAGCCGCTTAAGGATGAATCGCAAGAAGCTTTGGATAATGGGTTCAAGACACACGACACTGCTAGAAAAGAAAACTTCACAATTCATGTGTGGTCCATGTACTCGATGCATGAATTGCCAACGTATGCGCTATTTGCTGGCTGATGTGTGCATGGAAGGTTCCCGAACCTCACATGCAAGGTAGATCTTCAGTTTCATTGGCTGTAAACGGGTCGGAAGTATTCTTGATTTGACTTGCATTGATAGTTCCCGGATCCGTGCCAATAGTTCATAAAAGAAAAGGAGAACTTTATCAAAAACTCGGCACCACCTGCGTCGATAGGTCAACGGATCCTGGAACAGTTAAAGCCTAATCCAAAGCATCGAGGGTATTTGAAGGGGTATAATTAAGAATATGCGTGGACTCTCAAGACATGCTTGTGGGATGTACCTTACTTCAAATATATTCTTCTTCCACAAAACATCACCATGATGCATAGTGAAAATAATATCAGAGAGACCATTTTTGGTACATTTTTCGGCATAGAGGAGAAGTCAAAGGATAATCCTAAGGGTAGAGTTGATCAATAGACTCAATGTGAGAGACCATTACAAAACTTGCGGCAATCGAAAGGAAAGCAGAATTGATCGAAGCCAAAGGCCTGGTTCAATCTTGGAAGGCCAACTACGAGGGAAAATATCTTGTGGGTCAAAATGCACTTGATGTTCCCCAATGGGTATGCAGCGCATCTAAAGAGGGGAGCAAGTATTGAAAAATTAAAAATTTATTCTCAAGACTCAAGATTGGCACATATGGCTTGAGCATTTAATGTCGGTGATGTTGTGTGGCTTTATTCCTGAGGATGAATGGCTAGTAATAGCAAAGGTGAGCTATTTATTTCGTGTTTTTTTGCAAAAGAATTATCGCCTGGTGTGGTAGATGACATGGAGAGTTGGCACCGGAGTAGTTGTGCAAGTTAGAGAAGATCTTTCCACTATGCTTCTTTAATCCAATGCAGCATTTGATTCTACATCTCCCGAGCGAGGCAAGATTGGGTGGGCCGTGCAAAATTGTTGATTCTTTGCAACTGAGAGGATGCACAAGATGCTTCATGAAAAATGTAAAAATAAACATACAATTGAAGCATCGATGGCCGAGGCATTCATTACTGAGAGGTGGCAAACTTCTTCTCTTTCTTCTTCTTCTTCTTCTTCTTCTTCTTCTTCTTCTTCTTCTTTTCCTTCTCTTTCTTCTTCTTCTTCTTCTTCTTCTTTTCCTTTTCTTCTTCTTCTTCTTCTTCTTCTTCTCCTTCTCCTTCTCCTTCTCCTTCTCCTTCTCCTTCTCCTTCTCCTTCTCCTTCTCCTTCTCCTTCTCCTTCTCCTTCTCCTTCTCCTTCTCCTTCTCCTTTTCTCCTTCTCCTTCTCCTTCTCCTTCTCCTTCTCCTTCTCCTTCTCCTTCTCCTTCTCCTTCTCCTTCTCCTTCTCCTTCTCCTTCTCCTTCTCCTTCTCCTTCTCCTTCTCCTTCTCCTTCTCCTTCTCCTTCTCCTTCTCCTTCTCCTTCTCCTTCTCCTTCTCCTTCTCCTTCTCCTTCTCCTTCTCCTTCTCCTTCTCCTTCTCCTTCTCCTTCTTCTTCTTCTTCTTTTCCTTCTCTTTCTTCTTCTTCTTCTTCTTCTTCTTCTTCTTCTTCTTCTTCTTCTTCTTCTTCTTCTTCTTTTCCTTCTCTTTCTTCTTCTTCTTCTTCTTCTTCTTCTTCTTTTCCTTCTCTTTTTTCTTCTTCTTCTTCTTCTTCTTCTTCTTCTTCTTCTTCTTTTCCTTCTCTTTCTTCTCTTTCTTCTTATTCTTCTTCTTCTTCTTCTTCTTCTTCTTCTTCTCCTTCTCCTTCTCCTTCTCCTTCTCCTTCTCCTTCTCCTTCTCCTTCTCCTTCTCCTTCTCCTTCTCCTTCTCCTTCTCCTTCTCCTTCTCCTTCTCCTTCTCCTTCTCCTTCTCCTTCTCCTTCTCCTTCTCCTTCTCCTTCTCCTTCTCCTTCTCCTTCTCCTTCTCCTCCTTCTTCTCCTTCTTCTTTTCCTTCTCCTCCTCCTTCTTATTCTTCTTCTTCTTCTTCTCCCCCTCCTTCTTCTCCTTCTTCTTCCCCTTCTCCTCCTCCTTATTCTTCTCCTTCTTATCCTACTCCTCCTGCTTCTTCTCCTTCTTCTCCTTCTTCTTCTTGTTGTTCTTCTTGTCCTTCTTCTTCTCCTCCTCCTTGTTGTTCTCCTTCTCCTTCTTCTTCTTCTCCTCCTTCTCCTTCTCCTTCTTCTTCATGTTCTCCACCTCATCCTCCTCCTCCTCCTTCTTATTCTTCTTATTCTTCTTCTTCTTCTTATTCTTCTTCTTCATCATCTTCTTCTTCTTCTTCTTCCCGCGGCTCTTCTTCTTCTTCTTCTCCTTCTTCTTCTTCTTCTTCTTCTCCTTCATCTTCTCATTCTTCTTCTTCTCTTTCTCCTTCATCTTCTCCTCCTTCTTCTCCTCCTTCTTCTTCTCCTTCTCCTTCTTCTTCTTCTTAGGGCATGTTTGGAGTCTCTCCAGCTCCACGCGTCACAGATTCCTGGAGGGGAGCTGAGCCGAACGAATTACGGCCAAGAAGTTAGAAGCGAGAAGCTTAGCCGGATTCAAGTGGAAAAATGCGGAGTACCAAAAGCCTAGCTCCACCAATTTGGAAAAGGAGAAGTTCACCAAATTTACAAGAAGCTGCCACCGCCAAGTTAATTCAGATCGAACCGGTACGCTCACTGTAACAGATCGCTCCTCACTCCCTCAATCGAATCGGTACGAGGGCTCCTTCTCTCGCTGAACCGCCAAGTTGGGCTGTCTCCAACCGGCCCAAACAGGAGCCCAACCAGGACAGCTGGCTCCCAGATGGGTTGTACCACTGGGAGAAGCCACTAGATGTCGTGAACACTTTCCCATTGCTACGTGAAGTCAGAAGCTACGTGAAGAAGTGGAATCTGGGAAGTTTTTAGAAGTTGTAGGACATCAGAACACGCCCTCATTCTTCTTCTTCTCCTTCTTCTTTTTCTTCTTCTTCTCCTCCTCCTTCTTCTTCTTCTTAGCTAATTATCCTTTAAAATGACATAATTAGCTTATTTAGTTCATTTATGAAATAATTAGTTTAGTTAGGTCCAAAATAGCATAATAACATTGGTTAGCTCATAAATGTCATGTACTTACCTTATGTTCCTCCAAAATGACATAATAAGCTCAAAAATGGCATAAAAAGAAAAATAAAGAATAGAAAAGGAAAGAGGAGAAAAAGAAAGAATATAAGAAGAAGAATGATCCTCTTCTTTCTTTCTTCTTATTATTTTCCTTCACTTTCTTCTTTTTCTTCTTCTTCTAGTCTTCTTCGTCTCCTCCTTCAAACTTTCTTATTCTCATTTTGCAGATTCGGTTCACTTCATGGAAGGTGCCATTGATGGGCTGCTATTGTTTTCTTTTTGTTTTGGTTTGTATGGATGAACAGCGTGATGTTTCAAACTATGTGTACATATGGATGAACTATGTGAAAATGTTTATTGTCTTGCTCAATATTTTCACGATGATGTTGGATACATGGCCTATGCTTCTTCTATGATGTATGAATATACATATGATGTTTGAAATTATATATATCATAGAAGTATTCTGAAAATGCAGGGAAATAACTGAAAACAAACAAAAAAGAGGCAATACAAGCATTTTGCCGTGTGCCAGCACACGTCAAAGGCCGTTACCGTCTGCTAGCTGATGGCAAAGGTGACACATGGCAGCTACGTGTGCAACCTGGGGACAACACATCTGACCTATATGGTCACTTCGCCGTCAGCTAGAGCCCACGACAGACGGCAAAGGGCACACCCCTCGACACGACAAATGGGGTGCCCCTAAGCAGACAGTAAAGGCAGGCGACAAAGGGGACGATAAAGGGAGACGACAAAGTGGGTGCCCCTGGCAAACGACAAAGGTGACGCCACTGGTAGACAACAAAGGGGACGCCACTGGCACACAACAAACGCTCCGTTAGCCACCTAACGGAGTAGATTCCTGTCGGGTGTCGTTTAGCTCCTTTGCCATCTACTGGCCAAGGCAAACCGGCGGCAAGGATCTTTGTCGTCTGCTGCAAGCCGTCAGACGACAAAGAAGGTCTTTATCATGCCTATCTATGGCAAAAATTTTGCCTTCCACTGACAGACGTCAAACGTCTTTGTCGTCCGTGGAATGGTCCTTTGCCGTCCGCTATGGCACACGGCAAAGAAGCTGATTCCTGTGGTGGTCAGAGGCTTTTTCATGGCAATATTGGGAGGCTTTACATGACAAGTGATAGGCAGAGAAACATAGAGATATCCACGGTCCTTTGCTGTCCGCTATGGCACACGGCAAAGAAGTTGATTCCTGTGGTGGTTAGAGGCTTTTTCATGGCAATGTTGGGAGGCTTTACATAACAAGTGATAGGCAGAGAAACATAGAGATAGAAACGAGACAACTAGCATGTCAATGATAGTAATGGTATCTAGGGAAATGATCATCTTGACCGAGACCCTGCTTGGAAGAAGAACGAATCCGTGAAGTAGACGAACCGATGTAGTCGAATGAATCCTCACACTACGAAGCGGTTCAAAACTCTATCGAGAGAAACATTCAGAAGCAAACAATCAACACACAGTAAACACCACAACATATGCAAGACATGATGCACAAGCACATATGATGCATGTCTGGTTTAATTATGTGAGGCATGGCAAAGCAAAACAATCAACTACTACACATTAAGTGGAGCTCAATATGCAATGATTTGCATATTGACAGAACTCCACATTCAAATATTTAGTTCACTCTCGTTTAGGTACACGACAATATTAAATGTTATTAAACATGACAAGAGGTGAAGCATAATTAGGCATTTTAAATGAGGTCGGAAACACCATATATCATTTCCACAATGACCCCATTTGTTAATTTCGAAATTGGTCCAGATCTGATCTAATCACATTCTATATTTACAAGTTAAATGCCCGTGCGTTGCCACGACATACGAAATATGATGTGAAAAGATTACTTGATAAAATGATAGCACGGAATTTGAATATCTTAGACGCTCGTTCTTTTGTAGAATATATTTCAAGAAGAGAACAATGTTAAAGGTAATTGAAAATTTATGAGCATGAACAAAGTTGTTTTGAAATATAGATAATAACTAAAACATTCATAAAATTAGCACATCCGTTGAAACGCCATAGAGACAAACAAACATGACGAAATAGTCATCTACATAGTGGATACAAACCAAGTTCGTCATAACTAAACTTACAAATTAAAACACATAATCATGTATGATAGACATAACCAAAGTCTACTATTTGTACTACATGCGGCTAGCTTTCTTTGTATACATCCTCGTTCTTAATGGCGCGTCATCATACGGGTTTAGATATAACAGAGATTAATTATTTTCTTCACCGAAACATATTGCATCATAAAATTCATATTATAAATATATAGCCACAACATATGGCAAAATAGAATAAACAAATCCATGGAGATGAACAAAAAAAATCGATAAAAAATAGTTTGAATACAGGTGTGTAGAGATAAGTCCACTTTAATTATCTAGATAACTAACTCCCTACTTCAGGCACTTGATAATCTGTCGTATATTATACGGAATGTTGTCTTCAGCTTCATTCGCAAGATAGTCGAGCAAACATATCAAAAAATTCTTTCTCATCTCATAACCATCCTGCATGAGCAATGTATCTCATTAGCATGCAATGCTGCTTCGTTTTATTAATATGTGCTATCAAACACTCACCGTGCAAAGTGGACGAACAAATTTGTTACCATACCATGAGAGCATAAAATGGAAAACAAAATAACCAGATTCATACCTGTAGATGAATACACTATCATTATTTTGGGAATTAATGACAATGAATATAAAAAGTGCATAGTGATTTTCATAGTAACTCACTAGTCTAGGCTCATTGGAACATCAGTTGCTAATTTACGTGGCCAGAAGAAAATATCGGACTTCCAACCTGGTTGCGCCAATTCCAGTGCATCATTCAGGTAGAATGAAATCCTTTGAAATTTTAGTGCATATCTCTCCGAGGATAAGGACGGAAAAAGAGGATCCATAATAAATACTTGACGGGCATGTTTGTTGATCGCGAACAAGATGTAGTGGCCAAGGAATCTATGAGGAAGCAAAATCTACAAGCAACACTCATTAAGAATAAACATTTATCATGACAATCATATAAAATAGACCAAACTTACCAAATTGCATGATGAGATGTTGCGCTCTATCTCAGTCCAGCTACGAAGCAATGCTGCTAGCGCCTGAATATATGGTTGTACCCGTGAATCCAGATCTCGTGCGGAAGCAAGAGCGGCCTCGGTCACAGCCGTCTAGATGAAAAATGGTTAAGAAACATGATGATGACAATGATAATATAATCTATGATTGTGGTAACTCACTGAAAATTGTAGATCCATGTAGCGCACCGGAGGATCTACCACCAATAAGGCCTTGTCACATGCAAGTATACGTATAGCCATGTTGAAACAATCAACATCCAGCGGCTGGTCCGTGTGTAGTATACCTTGAATTCTTCTAAGACTTAAACCTATCGGATGGGGTTTAGAGCTTCGCATCCACTCCTTCCTGTAGGTAACAATTAATAATTGTAACATTCTAATAGCTAACATTGAAACTTTATATTTCTTAGACATGGTGCTTACTCCAACAAATCAACATCATTAATTGACATGATGTCATTGCATATTTTGTCAACTAAATCATGCGGGTCTACCCCCATGATGGGGCCTCGAAGGGGGCTTTTGTCTTCGGCTCCATTAGGTGTATCTTGCCGCTTACGCTTTCGATCATCCAGGAGCTCAACATCAGAATCAGATTCTTTTTCTTCATTGTCAGGCTCATAGTATATTGGACTTCCTTTTAACTTATTAAGTTCTATCTCCAATAGTATGACAGCTAATTTTCATCGAAATTCTTTCATGTCCTCCTACATATAGCAATTAAAAATAATTCAGCAATTAAAAATAATTCGTTTAAAAAGTACGTGCATTTGAGATGAAATCTGATATTAAGAAAAAGAGATACCTGAGTGAATTGATCTGACAAAAGTTCTCCTGTCCAATACTCCATAAAATTTAACATAAACAATCCACACGACGTGCTGCAACATTGAAATATTCTTTATGCTTTCGTCAAATGTTCATTGTGCATGTCTCCATGCATCGTCAAATGTATCTATTACCTCAATGTTTTGGCTATAAAATAAGACCATATTTACCACCAAAAATTTATTATTCACATGATTTACTATTCTATCTATCATAAATTTCTCTATAATTCAGTTTAAATATGAGATGCGTTCATCATACCCATCTGTTTGGAGTGGCTTTTGGAACTGTTCTACGACTGTCCAATTCATAATATTGAGGTCCTGCCACCTATCACCTCTCTTAAACTCCGGCATATCACATGCGATTTTTATATGCTTGTCAAGTCCTTGTATCTATTAAATGGAAAAAAGTCACCACGTATTAGGCAAATGAAATGTAATGTCTAGGGAAAGAAACACATTTAGTAGACATTTACCGTCATAGTGATCTTGCATTATTATATGTAAGTGTAGTGAGTTAAGACTGACCATGTCATGCTCCAGAAAAGTGTTTACTCGTTTTACAATGTGACGATGTGTTGCCGGGTCTATCTCATCTTTTTTTAGAAGGGAAGACACAAACGTGCTTGCAATGTGTACCTTTCCACCCACTCTATCTTGTAGATGCTCTTGGGCACTAATGCAATATATGTATGCATTTATTACCTATAGTTTCAAAGATAGAATAGATTTAAATGTTAATACACTTACCATGCGAAAATACAATATATTTTTGTTAGTTTAACAGAGTTTGTGTGGTTTGACTTACATCATCGTGCAAAAACACATCATCGTGCGTAAGGCATCTCATCTCAGCATTTGATAATAATGCATCTATGATGTGCACCAACTTAGTATTTGAATGTAAGGGCATGATTGATTTAATAATTGAAATATCGCGCGCGGTGCAAATATAATCTGTCATGCGACGACATGAAGCCAAATTAGTAGATCATAAAAAAGACCAATAGAATGAAAAAGTTAATAATCACTGTAAAAGTAAGTACCTTGTGGTGTAATATTAGTATTTGCTCTTTTCGGTTTGGTATGACCTGAATTGGATGTATCTATATCTTGTATAGGGATTGCTGAGTTTTTGTTCTCTTCCAATGACATATCCGTCGGGCTCTTATCGGTAGCTTCTTTTTGATGGTCCACGGTATTCATATCTATCACCTTCAGGCTCTTGTTGGTAGGTTCATTTTGATGGTCATCAATATCCATATCTATCACTCACACATCCTGTAAAATTGAAATATATATAAAATATAATTTAAATAGAGTATCAATAGTTTTCAGGCTACAATATCATAATTCATATGCAACTTACAAAATATAAGAATAAGAACAAAATCGATAGAAATTGCAGTCAACACTGGGCACCTAAAAACTCTTTCCTCCATCTTTCCCTATCATACCAGTGCACCAACACACGCTTGTGTACATGAGGTTGCAGTAGAAGACATCGGCCACATCTGTGTTAATTATGATATTTTTTAGGCAAAAAGCCACACCGGCCAAGTCTAAATCACCACCGCACTCTCTCTTCACTGCAGCAGCCAACACTCATCCCGTACCCCCACCCACCACCGTCCCCCCTCCCGTGCTATCCACTGAGCAGCGCATCTGTGCTGCGGCCGGCGCGCCACGCGCCGGAGTTGTGGAACCTCGCGACGGCGCGACTGACCTGCCGGAGCAACTCTACCTCCCCCGCCTCTCCTTACGGCATGGCCACGCCGTCGTCAGCCTCCCACCCAACCCCACCAGCATGTGCTGTCGGCAAGATCCGGGGGGCAGCGCTCTTGCCGACGAGCGCGCAGTCGGCGGCAACCACGCGCGGCGCCCTCTGCCCCGCGTCCCCTGCTCCGCGCCCCCGCTGCACGGCGCCCCACCACTATGTGTCGTACTGCGTGATCCGGGGGACAGCGATCTCGCCAAGAGTGCGCAGTCGAAGCCACGTCCACAGCAGCGCAGCGCCAGGTCGGTCAGCCTCAACGCCCGGCGACTGACTCGCGGTCGGCGAGTAATGCGCGGTTGGCCTCTTCTGCTAGCCACGCCCGATGACGCATGGTGTTCCGTGCAGGCGCTGTGAGGGGGGAAACCGTGCAGCAAGCCGCCCTGCTCGCCCGGATGGATGGGCGGAGATCGAGCAGGAACGCGCGGGATTTGATCTTACCTTCTCACGGTCGGCTACCCTCTCTCCCTCCATGTCCTCCATCGCTGAAGTTCGATCTTGGAGGTAAGCAAAAACCCTGGATGCTAGGTTGAGTCTATCTTATATATACGGGCTTTGAAGGGTAGCTAGATAAGTAGTGTACGGTTAGGATTAGGTTGTTAGGATAAGGTGTTTTTGAGGGGATTGTGTTTTTGTTGGATAAGCTGTTTTAACTGTTTTCACTGGTGACTGTGCTTTGCAGGTGAAATTTTGATACTTGTTTGGTAAACTGTTTCGAATGAATTTTTATAATTATAGTCGACTGCTCGTGCGTTGCCACGAGATGATAAAATTAGACACATAGACATTCTAACTTTAAAACATCGTTAATTCAATGTGTCGCAAGCAACATGAATATAATATAAATGTTAGTTTGATTTTCAATGTAAATTTCATGAAAATAAAATATGCCAATGCAAAGACTGAACCACGTATGAGAGTTACCACTCCAACTTTTAATATTGTGCCATTGTGCCGGATTCAAATACCAATCCGTAGCCCCACACAAAAAAAACAGTCTGTAGTAAAAAAAATGCAAGGCTGATTTAGGCTGATTTCCATGCTCTCGCGCTCTCTTAAGAACATAGCAAAATTACCCTGTGCTCTCGTGCCCCAGCTGTATCAACCTCGATGGTGGACTCCTCTGTGACTTCTCTGGCCTCGCCTCCAGTAGTGTCATAGGTCTCGTCGATGTCCGGAAGAGGGAACAATGCTATGTCTTTGCCCATTGACTGTAGCATGCCCCTGGTGTCTAGCAACACCATCTGCTCCACTGCCTTTGAGTAGGTGTGTGATCGGCGGTAGTCATCAGACATCGCCTCTAGGTGCCTATCCCATAGACCGCGCACGTCACCTGGCTTGCAGAATACCAAGATTGTTGCAATGAGCCTCCTGAGCGAGGCTGGCATCGCGAATTGTGTTGACTTTGTAAGAGACTCGTCAAGCGTGTTGTCGGCCTCGATGAGGCCCAATCTCTCGGCAACCTCACGGAAGCTATCACATAGCACACCGTCCACAGTCCTTAGGTCCTCGAAGGATGTCTTGCCTGGTACGTGGTTGAGGAGCACTCGTAGAAAGTACCGCTCCCCCTCGGCTGGATGTGCTGACACGATTCGACCTACTTGGTGTTGCTTTTGCCTCGGCCTCCAGTACTTTGCTCTCTGCCATGTGAAACTTCCTGAAAAGTCCTTGTACAGGATGTCTCGAGCCCAAACATGCCGCTGATTAGCGAGGAAATACTCCGTCAGCATTGATTTAGATGCTTTATCACGGGCGATGACATCGGTCAGGTCCTCTCCTACTTTGAACGTGACACTATGCATATTTGGGAGATGAAGAGGCAACTGTAGGACCGACGGGAAACTCTCGGAAAGATTGAAGCCGAATATCCTCCACATCGCCTCCGGTGGAGTAACCCATCTCGCATCGATGTACCTTTTAATCTCGTCTACAACCCCTTTCTCGTCAGGCTGGTCGATGCTGATTGAAGCTCGGTCGTGGCCCTTGTATACGTATTTGTAAAGGTACTTAACGGCCTTGATGCTGGAGCACACCTCGACATTTATGTGGCAGTTGAACATCGGCAACAGATAAGGGTTGTAAGGCACCACCCATCTGTTATCCAGCATCTGACGTCGGACCTTAGCCTGACGACCATCGTCCCGCGGTCGATACACAGGGTATGAATCCTTCCCCTGTAAGGTGTTTTGGTTGAATGGTCGTGGGTACTGGCTCTTGCACTTCAAGTCTAGCATACACACATTATTGGGATTTAGATTACCGCATGGGACGTGCATCATATGCTTCACGACCATGGCATAGAGCTCTGGATACTTATGCTTGTCCGGGAGCTTTGCGGATATGATGCGGTCATACCACGCTGGCACCACAAGTTTATATACTCTATTCATGATCAACAGGAAGTGTGCGTGGGGGAGGCCCCTCTTCTGGAACTCGACGACATACACATGCGCCACCACAACACCCAAGATGTGCTTCTTGAACAACATCTCTTTCATGGTCTCCAACTTGGCCCTAAACACACGTGCGACAAGATCTGGTCGGTCCTGTGGTGTTTGGCCAGGAAGTAGCTCATTCAGTATCTCCTCCCAGCTAGGATTGCACGTCATAGTCAAAAAGATGTTAGGCTTCCCATAGGTCTACACCAGTGCCATAGCGTCCATATGCCTCCCCTTCATGTCCCGGTTGCTCCACTGATGAGTGCCTGGGAGCACGATCCTCTTGCCAATAGCGCTCGCTCGCACTCCCCAACCACGATGCTATCCACAAGGCCTTGATATAAATCGACACGTATCTGCGTTTGGTGGTCCTTGATCCACTTCAGCCTACAACCCTCAATCTTGATGAACATGTCCACACCCCACTGCTGGAACAGGCGTGCTTCGTGAAGTATGTGGTTGAATATCGCAGGGCGTGTCTGTAGCCGGTAAAAGTAGTAGTCCCTGACAGAGACGCACAATCGGTTGTTCCCCTCTGTGCATAGACGTGATATAAGAAGGTTAGTTACCATATGGGAAGGATAGACAATGTTATCTTTTTTGCATATAAGCATAGCAAACGAGCAAACCTGAATCGTTATCGTGGTTCCGTCTTGGTTGTTGTGCAAGCTCCCAAGGGACATTGCGCTTCGGGATATTTGGATGCCAACCAAGCTCCCCCTTGGGAAAAAGAGGGGATACGAGAGCGGGTCATAGCAGCCATCTGTGGCATGTATACTATGCTTCTCATCATTGTCCCCATAGAGTGTAATGTTGCGGTTAAACCTGTTTGCTAGATCGTTTCCCTCGACCCAAATCGCAGCAACCTCGGATGACATAGGTTTGTTATATCTTCGTTGATCTAGCTTCTGGTCAATGTTGAGGTCTATGTGGTACTCCTCTAGGTTTTCCTTGTGGGCACCCAAACTTCTAAACTGTTGGGAGTAGGGGTTGCCCCTGAGGATGTCCACTAACTTGCTGACTACGCGTTGGTCCAATTTCTTGGTAGCCTCCTTGTGATGGCTTAAGTTGGGGTCGTCGTCATAGAAGTACAACTGCAGATGTCCAGGAAGAGCTGTTGGACCGAACGAATGCACTTTGTGGTAAATAGTGCCCTGCGCCCGAAACGTGTATACCCCAAACTTCATGTTCGTATAGTTGTTGTCTAGGCTGACGCCAAGGGTAGTGAAGGAGAAGTGACCGTTGAAGAACCGAATGCTCTCCCGGAAGTGCCGAGAGGCTGCATCTGCGCTAGACCATAACCTCATCAGCTCTGGAATAGGCTCTTGTTCGGCCAACTTTATTTCCCCGTTTCTACAGCAGAAGCCATCTGTCTCGTACTGGAACTTCCTCGCCTTGTAATGGTCACAGTTTTCTGCATGCTTCAGGATGTGCGTGCTGTATGGGATGTTAGAGTAGACATAGTCAAAAGGTTCAAGGTCGATAGGCCTCGTTTCAGAGGAGTCCACCGGCTGATCGATGTCCGTGCCATCAGTGCCGTATCCTGCAAGCATCGGCGAGACATAACATGACATGATAGGATTCACATCATAAATGAATAGTATACATGGACGAGAAGCGAAAGGCGTCTCAGAGTACCTTCATCGGCAAACAGGTAGTACTCATCATCCATGAGGCCATCGGAGAGTGCAGCATCGTCCATTATGCCGCTGAGGAAGGCTTCCATATCAGCTGCATCATTGTTGAGCCGGTAAGACGACGTGCTTGATGAAGGGGGAGGAAGGTTTAGTGTGACTGGTGACATGGTGGACAGTAAAGATGATAGGGTTACCATCGGTCCCTATGGTGTAAGATGGCGTGCTTGATGAAGGGGGGGAAGCCAGTGAAGTAGCTCCTGTGGATGGTGAAGATGAGCTTGTTGGTGATTTGTTCACATCTAAGGTACTTGACTCTTGGCGGGGAGTCCTCCGCTTAGCTTCAAAGCTTGCATTACGACGATCTATCAATGTTGACTTCTTACCCTCTGGTATGTTCTTCCCGCGTGCCCTTCGTTTTATGACATTCCCTTGAATCTTCTTTACAGTTTCACCTCCTTTGTCAGCTCACTGCTTAGCCCTACGCTCTACTCTGGTCTCATGCCTCTGCTCATGGGCATGATTCTGGTTCACGTATATTCGCTGATTGTTGCCTTGTTGCGACGCATTGATGTGCTCTTCCTGTTGATCTCCATCGCCCAGGGTACGACTAAGGTACTCGCCTGCATCGTTAGGTAGCTAGTAAATACTGGTTGAACACACATGGACATATCAAGTAGTGTAAAGATGGGGGGATTACCGTCTGATTCCAAGCCGCGACCAGCCTTACTTGGTGGCCCGGGGGCATGAGATGAAGCGACGGGTTCCCCGACTGCGAACGGATGAGTGGTCGACATATGGTTGGGGGCAGCTAAGTTAGATGCATCTGGTCGCGGCATTGCTATGGATTCAATGCAAGGGATGTTGCGCCTAGCCGCAAGTTTTGCGTTTCGCTCAGCTCGCATATTCTGCATCTGTTCGGGTGACATGTTTTGCACACGTGCTCTTCGGCGGGAGTTTGTCTGTTCTTTGTCCTCGACCGACATATTTTGGTAGGCTGCCCTTCTAAGGGTGCTACTCTGTTCCTTCTCGTCTGATGTCATATGTTGCCTAGCTTCTCTTTGACGGGAATTCCTCTCCTCATGTGTCTTCGTTTTCCAAGCTGCTCTACGACGTGCATTGATTTCCTCCTTCTGTTCAGGTGTTAATCTATTTTGCCGTGCTACGTATTGGTCTTGCCTTTTCTGTCTTTTGTCCAGTGCAATGACTGCTCTTGAAGCAAGGTGTGCAGGACCAATCTGTGAGGTGTTGAGCCTCGGCGCTATATATGAAACAATATCATGCTCAGCGCTTCTAGGTATTCCTCCAAGTGATGCACGATGATCATAGTAGATGGCTTCACGAGAATGATTTCCTGAAGAACCATTTTATGGACCACTTTGGTTATGAATTGTATAAATGCTAACGGAAAATACATTAGTGGTCAAGGGCGATACCACTTGGGGTTTCGACATGCTGCATTGGCCGAAAGGCCGTGAGATTGCCGGCTATGGGAACTAATGGGGTTATAGTCCTAGGGTAGGGTCATAGGCCTGTCCTATAGGTCCTACCTCGCTTAGACGCCTGCCCCATGGTGGGCGCCAACTGTCGTGGGTATAAGTCTGACAGTAGATGTGTAGGGTACGAAAAGGATGGGCAGAGCCTTAGCTACAGCGAGGTTGTATGAGTTCAGGCCCCTCTGCGGTGGAGGTAATAGCCCTACGTCTCAGTGCTCTGGGAGCTTGTTGTCGAGTGGAATATCAAATACAATGAGTTTCTAACCCCTGCACCAGTGGGGGAGGGTGGCTTATATAGAGTGCGCTGCCCTCCACAACGGTTCGGTGCGTAGGGGTGGAGTAGTGGCGAATAAATGCCTACGTTACAGGTAACACACGTCTTAAATGCTAATAAAGGCGTGTGGAAACGTATGTCCGTTTCCCTCCAGGTGGGTTACGATGTACAGAGTGGAATCCAGTCGGTAAGTTTGATACGCTCCGAATGCTCGTCTCCGACTGGATAATGGAGGAATCGTCGCCGACTGGATGATGGGAACTTCTTAGTCAGTCGGAACTGACTAAGGGCCTTGTCCCTTATGAAGGGTAGTCCTAGGGTAGGGTCATAGGCCTGCCCTATAGGTCCTACCCAAGGACTACCCTTCATAAGGGACAAGGCCCTTAGTCATTTCTGACTGACTAAGAAGTTCCCATCATCCAGTCGGTGACGATTCCTCCATTATCCAGTCGGAGATGAGCATTCGGAGCATATCAAACTTACCGACTGGATTCCACTGTGTAAATCGTAACCCCCCTGGAGGGAAATGTATGACCAGAAGACGAAGTCCAGGCCAGGTAGATAGTCCGCAGGTCGAAGTCATTCACTGTGATTGATGGCCAATTGTACAAGGAAAGCGTTTCAGGCGTTCTTCAACGATGCATCTCCCCAGAGGAGGGGCAGCTAATCCTAGAGGATATTCACTCGGGGACCTGCGGTCATCACGCCTCTTCGAGAGCAATCGTCGCCAAGGCATTCAGGGCTGGTTTCTTCTGGCTGCAGGCAAACGAGATGGCTAAAGATATGGTCGACCGATGTGAGGGCTGTCAGTTCTACTCCAACAAGTCCCACAAGCCGACATCTGCGTTGAAGACAATCCCTCTTGTGTGGCCGTTTGCAGTATGGGGATTAGATACAGTCGGTCCATTCAGGACAGGTCAAGGTGGATAGACACATCTGTTGGTGGTAGTCGACAAGTTCACAAAATGGATTGAAGCCAAGCCCATCAAGAAGCTCGATGCCCTAACAACCATCAAGTTTGTCAGGGACATCATCTCCAGATTTGGTGTGCCTCACAGCATAATCACGGATAACGGAACAAACTTCGACTCAGACAGATTCAAAGGTTTCTGTGCAAGCCAAGGTATCCGAGTGGATTTTGCTTCCGTGGCACATCCTCAATCCAATGGACAAGCAGAGCGGGCGAATGGACTTATTCTGCAAGGTTTGAAGCCCCGACTCCTGCGAGAGGTGGGACATGCCGCTGGTGCATGGGTCACCGAGTTACCTTCAGTGCTTTGGGGTCTCCGCACAAACCCCGAACAGATCTACAGGGCGATCACCGTTCTTCCTCGTTTATGGAGCAGAAGCGGTCCTTCCGAGTGACTTGCTTCACAATGCTCCACGAGTCAAACTCTTCTCCGAAGCTGAAGCAGAACAGGCAAGGCAAGATGGAGTGGACCTTCTAGAGGAGGAGCGCGAGATGGCACTGACTCGCTCAACCATTTATCAACAAGATCTGCGGCGCTTTCATGCACGCCACGTCAGGAGTCGCACGTTCCAAGCAGGCGACCTGGTGCTCCGAGTGGATCAGCAAAGACCTCACAAGTTAGCTCCTGCCTGGGAAGGACCCTTCATCATCTCCAAGGTGCTGAACAACGGAGCATACAGACTCTACAACATCGACAGGGAGACAGACGAGCCGCGAGCATGGAACGGAGATCTCCTGAAGCGCTTCTACACGTGACCGTCGACTGAAGCAATGTAAAGAACAAGTATTGATGAAATAATATAAAGCAGATTGAGCTTTTGCAGATTCAGAATTCTTCCGTGGTCGCAGACTCCGGTCTCAAAAAAAAAAACTTAGCTTTGATCCAGAATCGCCTAAGTTCTAACTTTCTACGAGTGTGCACTAAACTTCGCACTCGGGGACTTAGCTGTGATCAAGAATCACCTAAGTAATAACTTTCTCCGAGTGTGCACTAAACGTCGCACTCGGGGACTTAGCTGTGATCAAGAATCACCTAAGTAATAACTTTCTCCGAGTGTGCACTAAACGTCGCACTCGGGGACTTAGCTGTGATCAAGAATCACCTAAGTAATAACTTTCTCCGAGTGTGCACTAAACGTCGCACTCGGGGACTTAGCTGTGATCAAGAATCACCTAAGTAATAACTTTCTCCGAGTGTGCACTACAAACGTCGCACTCGGGGACTTAGCTGCGATCAAGAATCGCCTAAGCATTACCTTTCTCCGAGTGTGCACTAAATGTCGCACTCAGAGACTTAGCTGCGATCATGAATTGCCTAAGTATTAACTTTCTTCGAGTGTGCACTTAACGTCACACTCGAGGAGTTAGCTGCGATCAAGAATCGCCTAAGTATTAACTTTCTTCGAGTGTGCACTTAACGTCACACTCGAGGACTTAGCTGCGATCAAGAATCGCCTAAGTATTAACTTTCTTCGAGTGTGCACTTCACGTCGCACTCGAGGACTTAGATGCGACCAAGAATCGCCTAAGTATTAACTTTCTCCGAGTGTACACTTAACGTCACACTCGGGGACTTAGATGCGTTCAAGAATCGCGTAAGTATCAACTTACTCCGCGTGTGCACTCGGGGGCTTAGCTGCGATCCAGAATCACCTAAGTACATGAGTAATAGACCCTCATTGAGGCTCATGTGGATGTCAAAACAACTGACAACTACATGAGTAGCAGACCCTCATTGAGGCTCATGTGGATGTCAAAACAACTGAAAACTACATGACTTACACATCGCACCGCGTGCGACATCATAGTCGCACTCGACAACATAGCCGCGATCCCGTATCGCCCAAGTATTTTTTGACCTTCGAGTGTGTCCTTCAGATCCACTCGGAGACTAAACGGACCCTCATGGAGGCTCATGTGGATGTCAAGACCACTGGCAATTACATGAGTACCAACTCGCTTCGAGTGAGGCCTGTCCGACGCACTCGACGCCTTAGCTGCGATCATGAATCGCCTAAGTACTCTATTGCCTTCGAGTGTATCCTACAGATCCACTCGGAGACCCCGCAAGACCCTCATAGAGGCTCATGCAGATGTCAAGACAACTGACACTTACATGCTACGCATGTTTGCCATTGGCTTCACCAAGAAACGCCAAACAAAAACTCGAGGCAAAATTGCAACACAAGAGCAAACGATTTGATTCAGATTAAAAGTTCAAACAAAGATAGTTCACTCGGTGCAGATCAAGTTTACCCGCACCGATCCAAGAATGTGACGGCTAACAGCAGTGGCCAAAGTTCCTTACAAATAAACACTCGGCATACCGAGGATAAAATTTTTCTTACGCGTCATCCGGATTAGTACCAGGACTGGAGGGCTCTACGAACGTGTCCAGATCGATACCGTTGGCGATGCGGGTGGCACTCTCAAGGAAGGTTTCCATGAAGTCTTCGAGTTGAAGTTTCTTCGTGTTGGCGACCTTCAATGCTTTCAGCTTCTCCTCGCGCACCTCCTTGCAATGAACTCGGACCAGGGACAGAGCAACGTCTGCACCACAATGAGCCACAGATTTCTTCCATGACTGCACTCGGTTCGGGATCTCCTCTAGTCGAGTCATCAAGTTTTCCATCTCCTGCCGCGACTCATCTTCAGGCCAAAGCTCCTTGTCGATCCGGCCGACGACTTCTCTCAGTCGACCGATGAAAGGGCCAACTTTGCCCATGCGGATGTGCGCTCGGAGCAGATCTCGATTGGCGTCCTCGCCGAGTGGAACGTTCTCGTGAATTGACCGCTGCACGTCAGCGGCTTCAGCTTCAGCGTCAATGCAAAAATCTGCAACAACAGGACAAGCAAACAATAAGCACCGAGTGTGACGCACATACCACAAGCACTCGATAAAAGCAGGACTTACCAGCGAGACGCGTCATCATCTGCCGAGCCCAGTCAGTGACGTATTTCTCCTGCGCTATACACCGTTTGTTCAGCATGTCCATTTGACCCATCAGAGCAGTCCTTTGTCTCCCCATCTTCTCAACTTCCTCAATAAGCACTTTGTTCGCTTCACGCGCCTGCTCCAACGACTTCTCTCGTTCCGCCAGAACCTCCTTCATTCCAGCCATTGCAAGCAGTGCAACATCCAGCTCACCAGCAAACTGGATCTTCTCCGCCCTGAGAGTCTCATATGTTGTCCCCATTTCACAAGTTTTCTGCCAGCCAGCACCAAGAGACAATCAGACAATCCAACAATAGAAGTCTAAGTTCTTTAGACCCCTGCCGACGCAAGCAGTCGACAGCGGTCTCGGGGACTACACCCAGTGGGTTCACTGAGAGTGACCCCACTGGCATGCAACTCAAGCAGGTCCGCCCTATTGAGATACATGATAACACCTACGCCTACGAGGCTAATACTACCCGACCTGAGTAAAATTACTCTCGGGGACTCTTACAGTAAGTGCACCCCGAGTGCCCCAATAGTTCGCAGTCGACCATATTATTTACGAATTTGACCAAGTCAAAGACAATATGTATAAAGACAACTGCCGGTGCAAGCACTCGACAGAAGTCTCGGGGACTACACCCACTGGGTTCACTCAGAGTGAACCCATTGCAAACATCATACGGTATCCGAGAGCACCCAGTGGGTTGCGAGAGAAAAGTAAATACTTACGAGCCCACTTACTCGGATATCGTCCCGCAGCTCCAAGCTCCGCTGGTACAGGGATGCGATGGAGTCTTATGCCTTCTTAGCTTCTCCCGCCATCAGCTCCACCTGCACCATGGCCCCCTTGGCCGCTCCCACCTGCTCCTCCGGGAGACGCTGGATGTTGAACTCGACATTAGATGAGCCTGGCATCGTTGGAAGCTCCTTGGGCATCCCAAGGCCCGCTCTAGTCGGTTCATCAGCCACCAGCGCCGTTTCAGCCGGCGGCATCGCCTCAGTCGGCAGCACGTCTACGGCAAGAGCAGTAACTGGCGGAGCAACCTCAAGAACAGGCTCCGCAGCTTGCTCAGGTCTCCCCTGGTCACCCTCGTCCATGCAAATCGCCCCTGACAGACCGAACGACGCGAGATCTCAGAAAGAGAAAGAGGCAAGACCGAAGATAGAATTCGCGACGCGATAATATAAAACTCTCGGGGTCACTACAAAGCACCTGGCTGGGACGAGACAACGTTGTCCGTGTCCAAGGGGTCATCCTCCTGGCGTGCCGGAGAGGTGGCCGAGGTAGCAACTCTGTCGAGCGAAATTCATTCGACCAATAAAACAGGAGTCCAATCGGATATCAGAGGAAATTAGAAGATCAATGCACTTACGTGGAGGTGACGGGAACGGTGACCCTCATCCGCGGCAAAGCCTTCCGAGGTTTAGATCCACTCGGTTTGGCCGCCTTGGAAGGCTGACCCGCAGGCTCAGCAGCAACATCCCTGACCCTCTTGGTGCTCCGAGCACTCGGAACCACGGGAGCAGTGGGCGGAGCACTCGAGGATGCTGGACGGACTGAGGGAACTGCAGGTTCATGTCGGCGCTTGGTCCGATTCTCTAGCTGCGGGGGTGGCGAGTCTTGCTCTTCGTCCTCCTCCTCTTCCTCACTAGTCTCTTCCTCCGTCTCCCCGCTGTCGGAGACATACTCGGCGCTCTCCACGCTGCCCTCCTCCTCCTCCTCGGCTGGGTTCCCGTTCGAAACGGGAGAAAACCAGTTGGTCCACTTCTGCATAAAATACAGTCGGCGACATCAGACATCGCACAGAGATTCAAGCAAGCAATAAAACTAAGACAATTACGTGCACTCGACAAATGGTACTCACCTGGTTCGGAGGAGGATTGTCCGCGCAGAAAGATTTCACTCGCGGATATTCTGGGGTTCTTGCAGGCGGCCGTGATCTGGAGCACCCACGACGCCACCTTCTTCTCGGTCGCACCCACAACGATGGTCCAAGTGGAATCCTTGAGCCCCGTATAATGCTACATGGCGTGGTCGCGAGCCTGTAGAGGTTGGATGCGCCGACCGAGGAAAACCTCCAGCAAGTCTATGTCGGTGACCCCACTTCTGACGACATCTACGAGTGCATCGACCAAAGGCTGGATGTCGTTCTTCTCCGCCTTCGTAAGTGCAAGCTGCTTAGGCGGAGCAGGTCGGTCTAAGCTGAAGGGAGGCAACCCTGTCGAAGCATTCGGACAGGCAACGTCTTGGCAGTAGAACCACGTCGACTGCCACTTCCTAACCGACTCACTCAGCTGAAGGGCACGATAACTACTCCGACTCTTTTTCTGGAAACCTAAGCCTCCGCAGAGCTGGAGAAGATGTGTTTTATCATCCGACTGGCTGAGTCGTTTGATAGTTTGGGATCTAGCAGAGAATATATGCTTGAACAGCCCCCAATGGGGAGGACAGCCGATGAAGCACTCGCACAGAACTATGAAAGCAGAGAGATGGGCGATAGCATTCGGGGGAAAGTGGTGAAGCTGTGCCCCAAAGTGGTTCATAGTGCCCTTGAAGAAAGGATGCGGGGGTAGAGAGAAACCTCGATAGACATGGCTGAGCAGCAGCACGCGCTCCCCCTCCCGGGGCGCCGGCTCGACCTCATTTTCCACCGGCAGCCTCCAAGACTTGTGCACGATCATCCCGTGCTCCACCAGCTGCAGCAGATCCCCCTCCGTCACCGTGGAGGGGAGGAAGTCGCCTTGGATCCACCCCGCCGACAACGGCCGCTGCCGCCGCTGAGCAGGAGCCGCCGCCATCCCCTTCTTCTTCCTCGCCTCCATCTTGCTGGTCTGACCCTTGGTCATGGCGGAAGATGCGAATCCGCGGAGGAGAAGGAGGAGTGGGGAGGTTTGGTGCGCTGGAGGTGGCGAGAAGGACGAAGCAAAGGCAAAAGATCCGGCGAGCGTAACGAAAAACCCTTGCTGCTGGGATTTAAGTAAGGTTCCGACTTGGTCGCTGGCAGGTGGCCCCGAAACCTTATCCCCCGACCGACCGCGGCGATATCAGTGGAGAGGATGAAGGCGCGAGAATCGAGGTGTCAGGCGCGACTCGAGCGCGCTGGCGTCATCCCCGCTGAGCGCGCAGAAACCAAAAATTGAGGATCCCGAAAAATCCGCTGCTGTCAGTTGACTGGTCATGTCAGAAGATACCACGGAAGCAGTTGGTTTCCGACAGTTTATTTCACAAATACTTCCACTCGGATCATTGGTCAGAAAAGAGAAAATGGATCGAGGCAAGCAACGCCAGAGCCACATCCGTACCAGTCGGATCCAAACTCCAAGCATCACTTCGTTGTTCCAACCTCAATCCATTCGGGGACTAATGATGGGGTTATAGTACTAGGGTAGGGTCATAGGCCTGCCCTATAGGTCCTACCCAAGGACTACCCTTCATAAGGGACAAGGCCCTTAGTCAGTTCCGACTGACTAAGAAGTTCCCATCATCCAGTCGGTGACGATTCCTCCATTATCCAGTCGGAGACGAGCATTCGGAGCGTATCAAACTTACCGACTGGATTCCACTCTGTACATCGTAACCCCCCTGGAGGGAAACGGTGATACGTTCCCACACGCCTTTATTAGCATTTAAGACGTGTGTTACCTGTAACGTAGGCATTTATTCGCCACTACTCCACCCCTGCGCACCGAACCGTTGTGGAGGGCAGCGCACTCTATATAATCCACCCTCCCCCACTGGTGCAGGGGTTAGCAACTCATTGTATTTGATATTCCACTCGACAACAAGCTCCCAGAGCACTGAGACGTAGGGCTATTACCTTCACCGCAGAGGGGCCTAAACTCATACAACCTCGCTGTAGCTAAGGCTCTGCCCATCCTTTTTGTACCCTACACATCTACTGTCAGACTTATACCCACGACAGGAACCATCATACGGAGTTGAGTTGGCAGATTCTCATCATCGTCGGAAGGCGAAACACTGTTGTTAGTAGTATTCGTCTGGTCGCGAATGGAAAAACCAGAAAGTGGTCGCTGGGTAATGGTGGGTTGTAGCCTCGGTGTCCTCTCATATTCAACAACTTTCCAAGAATTAATGTAGGATAACTTGTGAAAGAACACTGTATACCTTATATGCAAACATGTGATAGCATAGACATACCTCTTTTTCCTTTATCATAATGATTCCCTTTTTCGTGTGACATCTCTATCTCTAAAACTGCATTCATATGGCAAGATACAAAATTAAATTAGAGGGTGTGATGTGCTAGATTTGAAGTATTCCCTTGCTACTGGGAACTAGGGACAGGCAAACCAAGCTGGTACACGAGCTGGTGTGTATCAAGTGTGCAAATTTTCATGATCGCATTCATGTCTATGTTTTACGTAAGCGTCTACATTATCACATCTTCAGAGGTTAAACTCTCCCATTGGGCGTGAAGGTTGATATTACTCAAATTGTTTTCGTACAGTAGTTCCCCATCAAAATTTGATCTTCTCAGGCCAGGTAAGTTATTCACATTGTAAAATTCTCTCAGGGCTAGTGATTTGTTGGCCTTTCATATGCAATCCTGAATTAGTTTCATATCTGATACTTACTATGCAAACATCTTTGTTTCTTCTTTCTATTTGCATTTCTTTATGCCGAGGCCTTTCCTTCATCCTAGATTAATGCTCTGCTAGTAATTCACGCTTCACTGATATTTGACATAGAAAATGACTATTTCTAATATTATCATATAAGGGTACCCCTATGCATGTGTCAATTTTCATTCCGTTTGTTAAATTCGGTCGTGGAGAAAGAGTGCAAATGGGGGCTGACAGGGAGGGAATGAAACAAAAATGCACGTGCTTATAGCTATTTTGAAAACTGGCCACCCATTGCCTCCACCACTTGGATAAAGTGAAATCATTTGGGCAAAGATCAAAGTAATTTTCTGTACTATTAAAGTTGTTGTTTTTCTATGGTTATGGATATCAGTCGACTAAAAGCTGCACTTATATGGCCAATTGGGAGAATAAAAAATTCTGACAATGAATTATGAAGAAGTTTCGTCGTCCGCTCCGCCGTCCACTGACCCTACCTTCTCATTCCCCTTCCCGCATTGAGTTCGGATGGCCTATAACATCTTCTGGTATATTTTTTGAAGGAAACCATTTAGTTTACACCATCCTATTGGCATGTCTATGGAAGCAGTGAAACTTAAACGAACACTTCTAGGCTAGATATTATTTAGGTCTACATATATGTATCCTTTTCATGGATCTTGCCATCTTTATTTGCCAATCATTTGAACTCTTTGTGAAACTCGAAGGGAAGCTCAAGAAAATACATCATTACCTTTTATTTTTATGTTCGAGTTGTTGGAATCAGTCTGGAAAACATCTTCGTATTGTAGATACAATATAATTGGTTTGAAGTCTTATACTCTGTTTGACATTACACATTATGGAAATCGTGAGATTATGCTTACGCCATTGTGCTGATAGAGATTGGGTACTTAATAGTATGGAGAGGATGAGATCAATACTGCAGCAAGTAATCAGGTAATTTAACCATATTCGCTACTTCTCTGAGCAGAGCACACCTTAGTGACGGGGGTTTCTTTTAGTTAAACAGTGTTTATGTGCTAATGCCTAATAATAGAGCACAACTGTATCTAATTGTTGTTTCTTTTAGTTAACTATGCTTGTTGTAGAAGCAGGCACAATAGCTTTTAGTGTCCCTACTTTTTAGAAAAATATCTTCAACAGAAACAAAGGTTCAAAAGAAGTTGAGGCACAATGTTATTATCCTTTTGTTGTAGAAGCAGGCACAATAGCTTTTATGTACACATTGTTTTTTCAATTTTAATTTTTAAACAAAGGTTTGTTTGCTAAACATTATTTTATAAATATAGTCAAACTTCAACAGATATATACTTTGAGCAAAGTCATCTGAACTTGGTACCCGCAGAAAAAAGAGTCAATTAAACATGTTGCATACAAAGAGAGGTGGTGGGTTCTAGTAGAATGCAAATGGTGATACAGTATATTATGTACGATTTTGTGCAAGAATTTTCACACGAGAACAATATCCCATGCAGTTTTTTGTTTCGACCCTCGACTCTTTAATACCTACTCTTTATAAGATTTCTGATCCTAACATTCCGTTCAATAGCAAGTAACTCAGAAGAACTACTTGCCTCTGTTGCAATAACATAACATTCTTTATTTCTTTTACAGGCTTGAGAAAACTGGAAACGCTGAACATGAGATATTGTAATGGCATCATAGATTCAGATATGAAGTATTTATCAGGTTATAACTCTTCTACGACTTTATTCTTCATGTGAAAAATGCCAATCCCTACTTAGCATTGGCATGTGACTAGAATAATAAGCATTATGGAAATTCTCGGCAAGTACGTGTGCCATGTTGGACGTGAATTGTTTGTAAACCCCTATAAAAATCAAAGAATGGGAAGGAGAGTATAGAGCCATCGTTGAATATTTTTGTTCTGTATTTTTTTTCCTATGTACTATGTTATCCCCAATGATGTAGCACGTCATGTATGCAGAAATAACACAACAAAAGAAGCCTGGGAGGTGATTAGGGAACTTCACCAGGCGTATCCAATCTAAATTTAACTCGTTTTGAGGTGTACCTATTCTAAACTACAGCAGGCGCGACAAGGTGCAGCAATAAAAGAAGCAAAGGAGGTCAAAGATAAGCCAACTCTTATCAAGGTGATTATAAGGCTCAGTAATATTTGTTTTGTCTGTCAGTTTGATACAGTTTATCAGACAAGTGACAACTGGGACTGTTCTTGTGTATGTAGGTGTCTACTACAATTGGTTATGGATCTCCAAACAAGGCAAGCACCGACAATGTCGATGGGAGCGCTTTAGGTTCAAAAGAAGTTGAGGCAACCAGAAAAAATCTTTCCTGGGCTCATGAGCCTTTCCATGTTCCTGATGAGGTGAAAAGGATAATAACTCTTAAAATAGTTTTCAACACAAAGTATTCACTCCAAATTCTGTTTTCTTCAAGCATTTGTCGTATATTACTATTCGTATTTGAACATGTTTCTATTTGTATTTGGACATGTAATGCCTTCTCCAAGTTCATCTTTCTTGCCTTCATATTGACATTGTAGAACTGTTTCCTTTGTTATAGTTGCCTAACTAATAACGTTTATGATCCTTTGTTGTGATTTGTAATCTGTCGAGTTTGCTCTATAGCTTCTTGACATGTTGGAGTTCCTTCCGTCTGATGTTGCGGTATGTCATTCGGTAACCAGGCACAGTTTGAAGACGATGACGAGATGATGAGGGAGGCAGCACAGGGCGCGGCAAGGTTCTCCTCTGTTGCGGCGAACGGTGATCAGGCGAGGGAGGCGATGGCGGGCGAACGGCGATCAGGCGAGGGAGGCAAGGTATGAACTTACTGTAGTTTTAACTGAAAGTATAATGTGGTATGATCTAAATTGTACAATCTGAATCTTTTTGTTCTGTTTTTAAAAAAACAATTTCAGGATTTTACCTCCTTTTGAGAGTAGATGTGGTTGCGGCCAAACCAATTTATAGGTGGACGCTTCAAATTGTTAGTGGGCATACTCTTGATTATTTATGTGCTGCGATGGTACCTGTTTTCTGATTCTCATGTTAGCTAAAAGGGCATGGACAGTTGATTCAGAAAGGTATGAACTGATAATTCCATTGACTGCATGACTTTCTTCACTTTTATTCTTCTATGTGAACAAGCTGATTTAATGTCGATCTGTTCTGATAGAATCTGACTATAAAATTTTGTGTTTGGCATATCCACAGCACTGCAGTTTGATGATAGTGCAGACCATGTTTATGTCTTGTAGGGTACAAACCGAGAGTAGGATGATCTGCCTATGGATGCGTAGGAGCTGCCTATGGGTGCCCAGGATACAGGTATGATAATATGTAGATCCACTCCTATAATTGCTTGGTAGTGGTTCCGTTCCTTGAGAAAATAAGAGTCACTCCACTTTTGTTGACTATGTTGCTGCTTTAATTCAGAGGCCCGACTTTACACTCATCACTAATATTATGTGGACCATATCGCCCATAAGGTAAATATGCAATAATAATTTTACTTCCATGTTTGGTTTACTAAGATGTGGCTCTCTAGTATATGTGTCATTCCCTCACCCTGTATGTCTTTTGGAAATCAACCAATGGCCCGATCATACAACTTCTTCTTCTTGTTCCGAATAGATGTGCTATGTGTTGTGGCAGCCAGCTTGAATAGGTGCAGCTTTGAGCAAGTATAGGATGGGCAGATGTCGCGAAAGGGAATAATCATGGTTTTTGAAGACTGACAATGCTCCCTCGAGTACTACACACCAAAAAAACTCAGGTTAGTGTGCATTAAGATCTACAATAGTTATGTAGCTGTAATGCAGATCTGAACATACTTTACCTTCAATTGGTATAATTTGATCCGGCTACTTTATGTGCTAAGGACTTCCTTGTATACTATGTTCTTCATGGTCGTTAATAAGGGCTCGGACCTTTTTCGCTTCTTTGTTTTCTTCCTTTGTTCCTTGCCCTTGCCTTTACCCTTGCTGTCATCCTTGATGGCGAGAATCTTAATGTTCCTCTTTGCGGCGGCTCTAGACAATGCAACATAGAGCTGACCGTGAGAGAAAATCGGGTCCGGTAGGTACACCCCGACAATCGGTATGGTCTGTCCTTGCGCCTTGTTGATCGTCATGGCAAAGCTGAGCCTAATAGGGAACTGCTTCCTCTTGAACTTGAAAGGGAAGATATCATCATCGGATGGACAAAGAGGTATCCGAGGAAGGAACACCCTCCTACCAGCATGTTGTCCTAGCACGATTTCTGCGTCGATGGCGTTCCACTGGAAACTCCGGACCACAAGCCTTGTGCCGTTACATCCAATATGCTTTCTTCACTATTTGGTTTACTAAGATGTGGCTCTCTAGTATATGTGTCATTCCCTGTCGCGACCATAGAGGAGGCAGAGCCTTCATTCCTATCATTTCAGTGTTAAGGATAATAACTCTTAAAATAGTAGAAAAAATGGGAGCCAAAGAACATTGCTTGGGATTTTGAATGCATTATTTGCTCAATTTGTCCATGTCCATTAGATATGGATCATGAAGGCCAACATACTACAATGATTTAAAACACCTATCAAGATGAAGAGAGGGACAGAATGTAAATGTTAAACCAAAATAATGGACGAACCCATGCATCTATTGGCCTAGCCAACACCAATTAGTCCTTATTGGCCTAAGCCAAGGCTGATAGGGACTTATTGGCCTAGCCAAGGCCGACAGGAGCTTATTGGCTTCGCCAAGGCCGATAAGCTCCCGGAAGCCAGGCTGACAGGCCTATCGGCCTAACCAAGGCCGATTAGGACTTATTGGTCTTGGCTAGGCCGATAGGTTCCAATCGGCCACGCCTAAGCCGATGCCGTATTATTTTTGAAAATTCTGAATTTTGTGCAATATTTTTCAAAAAGAATAAATAAAATGAAATATTAAAAAAAAATAGCCGGAAAACAAGGGTTGGTGTTCGTCGCTCTGTTTGATGGAATGGATTGGGAGGGATCCCGAGGAAGAAGATGTGGCTGGTGGCGTCTCGGAGGATCTCTAGAAAATATGGTTTGGTCCAATGATGCACTCATATTTACAATAGCCAGTATAGGTCGGGTTATCTGGTCCATGTGTTTCGATCAGGCAGTCAGAATAATTAGTTTTGGGAGTCGAATTGTACAACCGATGACGGTTTGGGGTATTACAAAGTTGATCCGGACCCAACGGTGACGACTGCATGTTTTGGTTTCCGGGAGGTTTTCGGGCTAGGTTGTGTGTAGGTCGGTGCACCGTGCAGAGAGGCTAGGCGGAGATAAGAGGGAAAGGAGGCAGCCTGACATCAGGTCTTAAACACCGAAAACGTCTCCCGTTTGATCGGTTATGGTGCCGCTATAGGTTTAACAGTTCGGGTATCAAACAACATCCGAATGCGACAAAACTTGGCACGCGGATTACCTACAAATAAATAAGACCGCACGCCAACTTTCAACCCATTCCGAGAATGTTTTATGAACACTTTTATAAACTATATTTTAACAACGATGCGGGCTGTGCGTGTGTGGTTGGTCTTGAAATGGTCAACGACTAAACAAAGAGAACCAACAACTAACAATGGATGCGAGTTTTGAAAAAAATGACAACAAGGGACTGCTGATGCAATGCGACAACATAACGATGATGCAATGCCAATGATGCACATGATGCGATGATGAATGCGACAACCAAATAAATCACATGACAACAACGTAATAAAAGGGGAATCTTGTAGAGTGTCTATTCTGGGTTGTTTCATTCATCGTCAATGTTGCAGGCTGCATAACGGATGGGAGAGAGAGGGCACCGCTTCAGGAGGGCAATGGAGGGTCAGAGGGATAGGAATATGCACCGAAGAGGGGCTATACCTGAAGATCACCGGAGTCCCGATGAGGTGGAGCTCAGGCTCGATATCGAGCTTGGGTGGCTTAGGGGAGGAGCTCGTGGTATAGGAGTTCGATTGGGGGTTGGAGAGGGCTAGCAAAGGGGATCGAGGGCCTTAGGAAGGGCTAAAATAGCCGGTG
The DNA here is from genome assembly GCF_904849725.1 of Hordeum vulgare subsp. vulgare. Classification (NCBI taxonomy): domain Eukaryota; kingdom Viridiplantae; phylum Streptophyta; class Magnoliopsida; order Poales; family Poaceae; genus Hordeum; species Hordeum vulgare. Next base: position 229,230,862 of record NC_058518.1, on the reverse strand, counting down.
GCTAGCTCGCCAGGGACGTGTGCGCCAGTGAGGTGGTTGATACCGCTGGAGGCCACGGGAGGGCTCGACATCCAGTATGGGTGTTCCCGGGGGTGGTCTATGACCAGGGGGAAAGATAGAGTGAGGAGGAGCTAAGGGGCTCGCGTGTGTTAGCTTGCTCACTGACCGAGTCGGCGGCGCTCGACACGCGCGGGAGGGAGCCATCAGGGGGAGAGAGAGGAGGGGCTGACCAAATGGATTGTGGTGGACGTTGAGGGGGTGTCAGGAGACAAAGTCCCGCATCGAAAAGTAGTCGGAGCTATCGAGTTCAGTGTGACTAACATTCTATTGCCAAGATACACAAAAAGGGAGTTTCCAAGTTTGAGTATCAGTGCCACCGAGTTTGGCCAACTGACCGTTAGTCACCTTTTCGGTGCCACCGAGTTTCATATACCAGTCTCACCGAGATTCCAAAGTTCACACCTTTGTGCTAGTTGGTACCACCGAGTTTTCAACTTCGGTGTCACCAAGTTTGCCCTTTTGTGTGTAACAGTTCGATTTTGGTTGCTGCCTATTTATATATACCCCTTCACCCACCTCTCATTCGTGGGAGAAGCACTCAGAACAAACACTTCACATCGAGATCCATTTTCTGAGAGAGAACCACCTACTCATGTGTTGAGACGAAGATATTCCAATCCAGTCATTTGAAACTTGATCTCTAGCCTCCCCAAACTAGTTTCCAACGAATCAACCTCTCCTACCCATGCATATTTTGTGAGAGAGTGATTTGTGTTGAGGAGACTATCTTTAGAAGCACAAGAGCAAGGAGTTCATTGATCTACCACATCTATTACCATTTGGAGGGTGGTGCCTCCTAGATTGGTTAGGTGTCGCTTGGGAGCCTCCTACTTCGTATTGTGGAGTTGAACCAAGATGTTTGTAAGGGCAAGGATATTGCCTACTTTGGGAAGATCTACCTTGAGTAAGGCTAGTCCTCCATGGACGGAAGCCGTGGTGGAATAGACAAGATTGCTTTTTTGTGGACCCTCCGTGGGTGGAGACCTCCGTCGACTGTCGCAGCCGTTACCCTCCGTGGGTTGAAGTCTCCACTAACATGGACGTAGATAGCGCCACCTATCGGAACCATGCCAAAAATTGCCATGTCAACCTCATGCGTTTGATCTCCCTACCTTACTCCTCTAATTTACACTTGCATGTTTTACTTACCGCTGCTATACCATTACACTTGCATGTGTAGGGTGTGCTTGACCTACTTTAACTGTCATAGTTGTTTCTCAAGAACAATTGGGAAAAGGCAAAAACAAAAACTTTATCTTGTCAAGTAGTCTAATCACCCCCCTCTAGACATACTTTCGATCCTACAAATGTCACAGCGAGGAGGCATTCCGGGAAGCTCATCAAGAAAGACATATGGGTATTCACTTACCACTAGCACTTAATCCAACACAATTCCTGACAAACAGTTGACCTCAGGGGCTTGAGTGGAGGTAGGGTCGGGAACATACTTGACTTCAAATACTTGGCTATTAGTCATGGTAATAGTCCGCTTGGCAGAGTGTAACAAGCCTTGGTGCTTGGTTAGGCAATCCATGCCTAGGATTACATCCAAGCCTTCCGACTTTAAGATGACAAGATCTGCTAGGAAGTCAACCCCGTTGATGTTAATCCCAACTCGTTTACATCCTATCTTGGTCCTCAAAACTAAACCCGGGGTTTGCACCAACATATGAATACCTAGGGGTGTAGGCTTCATACCCCTCTCTAGTGCAAACTTTTGGGTAACAAAAGAATGCGAAACACCACAATCAAACAGAACGGTTGCTTGGGTTGAGTTGACAAGGAACATACCGAGTATAACATCCGGGTCTTCATGGGCTTCCACGGTGGTGACATGATTCAGACGACCCTTACCATTGTTGGGATGGTTAAGGGGAGCTTGGTTCCTAGATGGTGCTCCGTGACCTTGACCTTGGTTTGGCGCATTGGAGTGTAGTGCATCGGGATTCTTATTGGGGCATTGCTTAGAGAAGTGTCTAGGCTGACCGCATCCAAAGCATGTGATGTGACCAGAGTTGTTGGCCTTGCCACCAATGTTGTTTTTGGGGTTGTTTTATGCTCGCCTGGGGTTGGCATACTGCTATGGTTGGTAGCTCGGATGAGGTGTAGGAGTCCTGGCTTGCTGAGGTTGATAGGTTGACCTGGCTGGGGCTAGCTGCCATGTGCGAGGCCTCTAGTTGTTGTAAGTAACCTTGCTGATCATCTTGCGCTCGCGGGTGTCTTCCATGGCACGAGACTTGTCTTCGAGCATGAGGGCCTTGTTCACCAGGTCGAAGAAGGTACGACAGTATAGACGATGAGCTGATATTCTAGGGATTGCTGGAGTCCTTCCATGAAGTGTTCTATCTTGGTGGCCTTGCTGCTGAAATCTTTAGGGGCATACCTCGATAGGAGGTTGAAATTTTGCATGTACACCTTGATATAGCCACTTCCTTGGTTCAGCGCTCGAAATTTCATTTCTTGATAGCCATGATTCCGGAAGGAACGTGGGTTGCACGGAATCCTTCCTTGCAATGAGCCCAGGAGATCACACAATCGCCTTGCATGACATTGAATCCATCGCACCAAGCTCTGGCGGTAACTCCGAGGTAGTGAGAGGCATAAAGAACCTTCTTATGGTCCTCATTGCAGTTAACCAATGCAAGGAGGTCCTCGATGATGCGGATCTAGTCGTTTGCATCTAGAGGTTAAGCAGTCTCGGTAAAGGTTGGGGGTATATTCCTCATGAACTCCGACAAAGTGCATCGACCATTGTCATTCCTTCCTTTATGTTGGTTGTTCACAAGGACCCGAGCCATCTGCTGAATATCACAAGAGTTGGCTTGGCGTTCCTCTCAGAGAACTTGGAGAAACTCAGCTATGGTCATGTTCTCCGATGGAGGTGGTGACGGGGAATGTCACCTTGTTGCTGCTCCTAGTGATCTCCAAACTAAGTAGACCCACCCGCCCCGTACTGCTGGCTAGAGTTGTCGGTGCTGGGCTTAGTGAAGGACCTGTTGTGGGTTGCAGCAACAATCCTGTTTGGAGAAGCCAAGTCAAATAACTAGGATAGATGAGAGGGAAAAGCAATAATACAAGAAATGCGCGTAAGGGGTTGGTATAGTGCAAATGTTATAAAACAGAGGTCAAAAGACCAAACATATAATATTAAGATAAGATAGGCAATGTAGTCGCTTACATGTTGCCTAAGGCAAAAGCGCGACTTGCATCAAAGCACAAACAACAAAAGCAAACAACATGTACACATGTTTCCATATGAACCATTACACGTACTCGACTTTGCATGAGGGATACATGACATATCCTACCCTAGGGGTTCTCGGAGTCAAGTGGTGGATTACTTGGTCTTGTACTCATGTTCCTTTGTATCTTCCTCCTTTTTATTATCCGCCCAGGTGTCGTCTCCGATCAAAGGGGTCGGCGAATGAGGAGGTCCATCTTGACGATGCTTCATCGGTGGTTCGGTGAAGAGCGCACGATACTCCTTCGCACTCATGCAACGTCGCTGAGATGTTCCTGGAGCGGTTGTATCTCTAGCTGGGGGTACTCCTCCTCTCTAAGAGATAACTGGTCATAGCTTGGTGGTTCCATCCTTCTTGATCATGTCTAGCTTTGTCTTGGCTTGTTCACATAGCTCACGGGTGTGGTGAAGTTCCTTACGGAGCTTCACATACTCCTTAATCAGATCGTGAGCCATACTATCGGCAGAGAGGCTAAAGTAGGTCTGAAACGTGAGTGGTGTTCCATCCTCCTTGTACGGGAGCAACGTCCAACTCTTGCCAATGTCAACCTTCCTGGAAGGTACGTGGTGAGTAGCCGGCTCATGAGCCACCTCTGGGATGATGTCTCGAAGGTGGATTAGTGCCTCCCTTGCAGCAGTCTCGACTGCGATCACCAAGGTAACCATTTGTGGTACTTGAAAGCATCAACTCATCAGGGAATCGTTTACCTTCACGACCACATCAACATGGTACTCCTTCATGGTGGCATCGATCCAGTGCTCGTGGTAGAGGAAAACGGGGGGTCAGTGAAACTAGGACTTCTCCAGGCTATCCTCAAGGAGTAGGGTAAAGTCGTTTGCTAGGAGGTCTTCAGGTATGAGGAGCATCTACAAAGGTTTAAGGGGAGGGGTGTTAGTAAAGTTTGGAATGTATACTAGAAGAGGTAAGATGTATAGAAACTCCTAAGTATAGGTACTAGGTATAGTCATTTGAAAATGGTCTTGGCCTAACTAACGTTCATGCTAACTAAGGCTTCCTATATTCGGGATGGCTCTAATACCAGCTCTGTGGGGACCCCGAATCTTAAGTCATAATCATCGAGTGCACGTGTATAGTGACCCCAAAGATCGATGCTCATTGAACACAAAGAAGTCGGGTAATATGAGTCTTACATCCATGCATACCGTCTTACACAAATGTCACTATAACCACTGGTTGACTCTCCCATGTTCAATCATCATGTCAATGTCAAGTCATTCGACTTATCTCTAGTATCTCTTCTCGCACACACACACACACACTAAACTTTGTGAAAACATCGGACGTAGTTTGACCACTAACTATCCATGAAAGTGTACACGGCAATTCGAATAGGCTTACACTCTGCAGAGCTTGTACACTTTACCCACAAAACTCGGGAAACTTTCGTGTCAAGTCACGATTCGCGGTATTGTTCATACCTGAGGTAAGTACCCAAACAATGACTTTCCCATGATGATACTAACACAGAGTCCACTTGTTGGTGCCAACCTCCATGATGTACATCACAAGTATCATCGACGAGGGCACACAATGGTGTGCCCTATGTCTGTGAAAACAGCCAATGGTCGTCCTTTCCGGCACGACCCCAAATCGAGCGTGACCATGTCACTCCCGGCACTAGTAATGTGGGGTCTCTGCCGGTCCAGATCAAAGTAATCAACAAAGCCCCATTCCATAAGGGGTATCATGATTGTACATGTAAGGTTGGGACGGTCAGCAGATCTTAAATCTATCTGTTTTCGAAAACACACACAACTTGCCTTGGTACACCACTTACTTATCAAGTGCTTACCTAGATCAACATCATTTCCCTCAAGCATTAGTGGCACCCCACGGGGTTTTCAAAAAGTCTTTGAAAGCACTTATGTTTCCAACACCATGCATATTCCCATCCCACTTGCAAAGCATCTACTAGCATCCTATCTACTTCCCATCCACACGACTTTAAGCAGAAAGTAGAGTCATGGCAATGCAAGTATCAACAAAGAAAGTAACAGATGTAACCGACCAAGGTGGTCAGCATTTCATCATGATTTGATGCAATATAGTAAAGTGCTATATGCCATGCAAAATGGGTTTCTTGAACATGCTCAAAGGGATGCTTGCCTGGCTCAACAAAGTCTTTGGGGTCTTCAAATCCTTCTCGTCCAACCTCTTCGTCAACAACGCAATCCATCGTTGCAAATTAGCTCGCAAAAATAAGTCCACGGTAAAATAGGAAAAATACATCACTCAAAAAATGTCAAACCACTTTTGTAAAATACTAGGGGGGAAACTAGCATTCCTAAAATTATTATATTTTGGTTTTGAAGTGTCAAAAGTAGTGAAAAGCTTTTTAGGAGAGATTAAAAATACTCAAAAATAGGGTTTTAATTATAAATAGTACATAAATAATTTTCCAAATGGTCAACAAGTGGCAGCATTAAATAGTTTGGAATTTTACAAGATTTTAGGAAGTGGAATAATTGGATTTGTTTAAATATCCTAACCTGTAGAATTTTTGGAAAACAAGAGAAACATAAAAAGGGGAAGGCACTGTGCCTTTGGCCCGCAAGTCGTTGGACGAGCCAGAACAGCCAACGAAACCACCCGAGCAAGCCAGGCACATGCGTCGTCTGGGTTTAAACTGGACAGTTGGTCCCTTGGTGCCAGAGAGAAAGAGAGAGAGAGTGGGGCAAGCAAGAGGAGATGATGACACGTGGTCCCCGCTTGTCATCTTCCAACCCACGACCAGGGAGGAGCATAGGCTCACCGACAGCGATGGAGAGGACAACAAAGGGATCTGAGGGTAGGAACGGGCTCACGGAGCTGCCGTCCTTCGGATAGTGGTGGGGTTGGCCATAGGAGCACCTTGGTTCACTGACGATGAGGAAGCCACGGTGGAGACTGCGTTAGGACAAAGAGGGGACCGCGTTAGGAGGGTAATAGAGGACTAGAGGGACATGAATGAGCGCTGAATTGTGGATATTCCCCAAATCACCGGAGTCTCGATGCGACGGAGCTCAGGCTCGATTTTGAGCTCGGGTCGCTTAGGGGAGAAGCTGGTGGTACATGGGTTCGATTGGGACTAGGAGAGGGCTAACAGAGGGTGAGAGGGCTTCATGAATGGCTTAAATAGTTGGGACGAGTTCGCCATGGACTACTGCGCTAGTGAGGTGGTTGTCGTCGCTGGAGGCCATGGAAGGGCTCAACTTCTAGTCAGGGGTGTTCCTCGGGGTGATCTACGACCACGGGGGTGAAGAGAGAGAGCAGGGAGGAGCCAGGGTGCTCGTGCGTGTGAGCTTCCTCACTGGCCGAGCCGGCGGTGCTCGACACACGCGAGAGGGATCCACTAGGGGGAGAGAGGAGGGGGCCGACCAAATGCAGTGCTATTGACATCGAGGGGGTGTCAGGGGACAAAGTACCGCATTCCAAAGTGGTCTGGGCCCTAGGAGTGCTCTAGCTACAGTGCCAGGGTGCACTGTAGCATGCTCTAGAGCATGCCTTTGGCATGCCATGGCATGCTCTTGGCATGTAGGGCATGGACACTCTTGTCCGGAGGATCTTGGGGTATAGGAAAATAGTAGAAGAGGGCTTTGAGTGCTCTGGAAGTCACTGAGGAGATGAGAGAGAGGAGATTTATCGTTATTCTTGCTTTCTAGGGGATAGAAATGGGGGTTTACCCCCATCAATCATTGAGTTGGTGTTGTGGGATTCTTATGGAAGGTAAATAAGGACTAGGATGAGCTCTGGTAAATGTTTGACATCAAGGAGAATAGTAGAAGAGGTGAAGGATTTTACAATTTTACCAAAACATGTTTGATTATTGTTTGGGCAAGATAAAAGACTCTATTTGCCATGATAATTAATAGGTTCATATAGTAGATAGAAATCAGAGTGATCACAAGGTTTGAGCCCATTTGAATAAAGTTGCCAATGCAAACTTTGTAAACCCTAGAAATCAACATAAATTAATTTTGTTAGATCTAGTCATGCAAAACTACTCTCCTTAATGCACCACTTGGTGTGGTAGCATCATTTTGGGATTAGAGCATGCCCACAAAGTTTGGTACCAAAAGAACAAACTTGACAATGGAAAGTCGCTCAAGTTTGGATTTGGACAAAGAGGGTTTTGGGATATTTTGGTGAACCGAAGTATTTAGGATTGAGATAAAACTAGGCAAGATCATCACATATGGCATTTGTGACATGCTAGAATTTTCCTCGATTTATTTCAGAATATTTCTTATAGAAGTATTGCAAAGACCTGAAATAGCCAGAAAGGGTTTTGGAGGGTTTTGTCTAATATTTTGAACATGACCATGTGTTGAAACTCTTCTATATGAAAAATATATGTCCATTGAGTTTCCCTAAATTTTCTCAAATATCTTTGGAAGCATAAAAATTATTTTTCCCTATAAAAGACCATTTCTCGCATCAGAATAAGGTATTTAAATAAAATAGGATCGAAATAAAATGTTTGGGGTAAAACATCCTCCCTAATTTGAGGACATGTTGTACAAACCTCAGTTCAGGGGTTTTGAAAGCTTTAATTAAATAAATGTTTTTTCGTCAAAATAATATTTTGTAAAAATAGGTTTAGCTCCTATACACATGGTATGGTCATTGGGCAAGGATTTGGATCAAGAAGATGAGTCTTGAGAGTAGGAGCATTTTTCTGAAATAAAAAACAAAGAAGCACTTAAGGAAATGGCAATCAATTCAAACATCACAAGCACAAAAAAAAGTTTTAATTGGTACAATTTTTTAAACTCAAAGTCATAGAAAAGTGGTACAAAAACAGGGTGTGATCAATATTCTTGACTCAACAGAGTGTATATATAACCTGACTTCACAAGTTCTGAATTTCTACATCCACAAATCAACAATATTTTCATCCTAATTCAACATCCACTAAGTACGATGATCGGGCAAGAGCTACGCATCCCATAAAGCGGGTTCAACAACAAATGAATTTCTATTCACAATACTTTCATCAAAACGAAAGAACGAGGAGATGGTTTGACATTAACAAGCAAATTGTGGTGCGAGCTCGATGATATGACAAAGAGAGAGCCAGATTTTCGAGAAGCCACTTCATTGAAATAAGTCGGCCAGTGAAGCAATCTGGTCCCCTAGCATATCTGTTATTCTTATTTTAGGAGATTACCGTGAATAAATACAAGCTAACAAAGTGGCTAATGATGGGGATATTCCCTAGGTTTGACCCGCTAGGAGTTATAGCCCTACCCATCGCTTGGCAGCTCATGGGTCACCTCGCTTACCGGGTCAACCTGGATGACAAGAACTAATTCCCTGTGTGCAACCCGGCAGAAGGCCACCTCTCGAAGAGGCCTGGAGGGCCGGCCCACACAAAAGGTCCAATAATAGGAAAGGTTCCTTGACAAGGGAAACACGACTCAGAAAAGCATTCGACTTGTAATACAAACGAGAATACTTATAGTCCTACTAGGACTCCACATGTAAGCCTGCCCCTTCAACTTATATAAGGAGGGTCAAGGCACCCCAAGAAGGACAAGTTAAGTCAAGGTAGACTGACAAATCTTAGAGAAGATCAAAGTAGAATATCTTGAGACGGGAGGTAGCAAAATAGCACCCTTTTAACCGACATCATCACCATCATCAATATCAGTCAAACATGATGTAGGCTTTTACCTCCGCAGCGAGGGGCTGAACCTTGGTAAAACTCGCGTTTCTCGATTCTGACCAACCCTATTGAATCTACCACCTAGTTGTGATGGACTCACACCTAAGTTCTCTCACAAGGACATCTGTCGTGATAAAGCAATGACATATGGGATGTGCGAGCCTTTGCCTCTTGGTCGCTGGCGTGACCAACATCACCTTAATTTGTGTAGGGAATCCGGTGTGCCTCGAGTTTGAACGGACAGTGGTACTTTTAGTGCCCGTGCAAGAAAGCCGTCCTTGGGGTCCGGTGACTCCACGACCTATATGGGATTGGCCTGAGCTAGAGGGCTCTCGACGCCTCCTGCAGTGACCTCCACACCATTCTCTCCAAATGAAGAGGATGGGCCACCACCATCATGAGCCTACATGCCGCCACCTCACTCTCAGCTGAGGATACGACTTTTCCCCCTTTTGGGATGGACTTGGTCGCTCCGAAGCCACCTTCAGAAGGGCCTCCAACTCATGTATTAAGTCCTGGCCTGACATAGTTGGGTGCAACCCCAGGGTGGCGGATCCGATGAACACCTACGGGAACGAGAACCATGGATGGCAAAAGCAACACATAGACCCCCTCAGTCTTTGGAGATAAAACAAAATGAAGGACTCATCTCCCTTGGCGGAGCATCATGCTACTTGTTAGTTGCATTGTGGTTTTCCCCGAATAGGAAGGGTAGAACAATGTAGTAGCCGATAAGTATTACCCTCGGTGGGAACCAAGGTTATCAAACCAATAGCAGAGTCACACAAATTATCGTGTTCAATAATTATACACACAAAAGCAAACACTTCCACCCACCGTTGGCAATAGGGGTGTCAATCCCCTTGAACTTGTTATTTGCAAGGATTAATTCTGATAATGATAGTTGTATTGAAATAGAAGTAAAAAATAAGACAATAAAATTGCAGCAAGGTATTTTGGTTTTAAGCAATATGATTAAGTAGACCCGGGGGCCATAGTTTGCACTAAAGGCTTCTCGCTCAAGTACATAGCGTACGGTGGGTATACAAATTACTGTTGGGCCATTTGCAGAAAAGCGCATAGTTCTGATGTTATTCACGACAATGGTCATGTATATGCATCACATCCATAGACAAGTAGACCAACTCCTGCGTGCATCTAGTACTATTACTCTACCAATTAACCGCTATCAAGGGTGAATCTTTGGTATTAATTTCATGATAAACAAGGTAATGCTTTGTAACACCCTCTGTTTAGCCTTCCTCACTAATTAACTTATTTCAAAAAATAGGACCAATTTAATTTTTTGTGTGAAAACTTGTAATGCTTGAAGTGAGTTTGTTTGCTTGCTTGCCGGTATGCTTGTGTTGGTTCTCAATAAATCTTGTTCTTCTCCAACTCACCTCCTTAGCCCATGCTCTCCTACCTAATGATCATGCCATGTGTTTAGGACCAAAAACTATATCTACCAAATTTGAATTTCCCCAAAATGCATTTCTTTGAATTAAGCCTTCAAAACCCCTGAGATGAGGTTTGTACTACAAGTCCTCAAATTAGGGAATTTATTTTGCACCAATTATTTTACTTAAAACCAATTATCAAAATGTCTTCGAAAAACCACAGTATTAATATTTTAAAAGTTATTTTATTATTTTACTTAAATGCCTTTCTGTGAGGCTAGAAATGGTCTCTTATGAAGGAAAGTTATATTTATTTGCTTTCAAAATATTTAGGAAAATTTAGGGAAACTCAGTGGATATATTTATTCCATATATATGAGTTTCAGCACATGGTCATGTTCAAAATATTGGGCAAACCCCTCCAAAACCCTTCGTGCCTATTTCAACCATTTGGAATGTTTCTATAAGAGATATTCTCAATAAATTCCAATGAAATTCGAGCATGTCACCTATGATATGTTTGATGATCTTGCCAAGTTTCATCTCAATCCAAGTTGTTTTGACTCCCCTAATTATTCTAAAACCCTATATGTCAAGATTCAAATTTGAGCAACTCTACATTGCCAAATGTCTCCAATTGTGTTCAAATTTGGTGCACATGTTCTAATACTCCAATAATGCTTCCACGCCAAGTGTTGCATCAAGGAGAATAGAGGAACTTGTTCCAAGATCCTCAAAACCCTCTTTGTTGATTTCTGACTTTGGGAAACTTTACATTGTGAAGTTTCTCCAATTGATCTCAAACTTTTTGTGCATGCCTTAATGCTCAAATAATGCCCCCACACCAAATATTGGATTTGTGGGAATTTATTTGAATGTAATTGTAAGCAGAAAGCCATTTCTGCCCATTTCAAGGGTTTTCCAAGTCTACATTAGAAACCTTGTCCACCAAATCCCATATTTGGTGTCCAAGCTTATTTTTATCTATTATTTGATCCTGTTAAGTTTCATATCCATTGAAGTCCATCTGATTGTTGTGCCACTCATCAAATACATTGTGTGCATTCACTTTATTGGCTACTTTGGCCCCTTCCACTTTAACCCTTGAGCTCAACTTTCTACCACAACTTCATATAGTTACATTTTACCTCAAGTAACATTTCCATGACCACTGGTCAATTATTGGAGAGAGGCTCCATGTAACTACTCCTCATTTTACCCTTGGGATCACCATCTTTAATCTCTTGCCTCACTTCTGCTGAAGCCAAAGCCCTCACCTCTTGCGAGAGGGTTCCTAGCATCCCAAAGCATTGTTTGAGGCCAAGATATAACATGCTCATGTGGAGAAAATGAGCAGCACATCCCCAAGTTGAATTATGGCTGAAAGGTAGCTTTGTAGAGCAAGTACTAGCTACCCTCCTTTTCTTGAGCTAAAACTTTGCACAAATATAGTCCTTCCATGCCTAAGGCTGCTAGACATGCTTTTTCCCATTATCTCTCCTGTTAGTGCCCTCATTAGTAGCCCTAAGTTTGCTGCTGCAAACTTAACAGTAGTCAAAACCTGTTCAAACCAGCTGCACTTGGGGCCAAACTTCACCAGTGCCTTGTGGCCTGCATGCCTTGCATGTTTGACACCTTGGCCTGACCAAAGGGTGGCCCAGGACACCAAGTGGGGTGGTGACCACCTTCCTCGAGTTCAGAAATGGTGCTCTGCATCTTGTTTCTTCCCTCCATTCCATTTCCAGCCGAATCAAGTTGTCTAAGCATGTCCCAACAACATCTTTTGACCGTTCAACGGGTTTCCATCCATCAGCTAGCCTCCAAGCTCCGTCTGGGGTGCGTGGCATCCATGCACACGGAGCTCCAGAGAGCTCCTGAGCTCTCTCTTCCTCCCCTCTCACATATCTTCTCTCTCTCGAGCCAGTCCCGGCCTTATGCTCTTCCCTCCACCTCCAGAAATCCCAGGAAGCAAGCAGCTCCTCGAGTGGGGCTCTCCATCACCGGCAATGGCCGAAGTGCCACCTCGGCCATGCCCGAGACCGAGCTCCCCTAGGCCTCCCTCTCTCTCCCTAGGACCTGCAAGAGCGCCTAGAGCCCCTGCAGCGCCTTCCCCCTCCTTCCTTTTCCCTCCAGGTGGCCGGGGCGCCGCTCCCCACGGCCACCATCGTCTCTCTCCTCCTCGGCCGTGGGCACGCTTGTGCTCGGCCTTCCCAGCACCGTGGATCCACCCATGTGGGTGCGGTGGGATCTCCCCGAGCACGCGGGTGCTCGGGGCGTCGCCAGCGGTGGCCGGAGTCGCCAGGGGGAGCATCGGCAGTGCCTCATCTGCCTCCCTATCGCTCCAAGCTCGAGCGGGAGGTGGGAGATGGAGCCGACAGGAGGGGCCCCGCGTCAACCACTCAGCAGGCGGGCCCAGTTTAAGTGGCCGCGCCCGAGCCTTTGGCATCTTCGTCGCGCGGAGGCGTATCCGTAGAATAAGCCTTCGGCATCACCAGGACCTCGATGCAGGCCGCGCAGCCGGGCCGGCCCAGTGGCTATTTTGTGCCATGGGCGTCGGTTAAACCTTAAGTGACTCCATTTGTTTCTCTCATTTATTTTTGTGATAGATTCATAAATCCATATAAAATTCATTTTAACTCCAATTTGTTTGATTCAAACTCCTGCAGGTTCCTAAAATTCAAGGCTATCCAAATATGTGCCTTGCACATTTTTTCAAGAAATCTTTCTACGGGGTTTTTTATTTAAATACAAATCTGGATAATATAAACCCCACTTTGTGAAAATCCTAGAGGACTCAAATCAACTCCAATTGGAGTGATTCCAAATTCTAGAGCCTTCTAATATCATGCCCTATTTTTGAAGCCTTGGTCAACATTTTTGTCAGGCCTTATTATGTTGCATTAAGTAAATAACTTCCTATTGCTATTTATTCCATATTAGGAAATGCCTAGAATATTCATTTCACCTCCGAATCCACTGAAACAACTTTCAAAGTATTTCTAAAGTTGTTCTCTGTTAAATGAGTGCCTCCACTCATTTTTATCATAATAGTTTCTGTGGGCTTCATAAAGGATCCCCTTCTCCACCTTTCCTCCAATCCGAAATCTCTGATGGTCCAAACCTTCTATGGCAAGCTTTAGTTGACGGGTAGACGGAATACTCGGACTTGGAGTGGAAGACCTCGAAGACCCCGAGGGCTTATGTGAGCAAAGGAAAGCAACCCTTTGACCATGACTGAGCATATGTTATATTGCATTTTAAAATAGCAAGTATTTCCGTTGCATATGATCATAAGTGCTGGTAAATCATTTGATGTGATGTTACCGATGGCTCCTCCGGAGGATCATGCTAGTATCATGTTGACAAGTAATGCTAGAGTAAATAGCATGCGCGTGATGCTTATATAAATCCAAGTTTTATGAAAACCTCGTCGGGTGCCACTAATGCCCGAGGGTGATGATGAGTTTGGTGGCCACTTTTGGTGAAGTGGTGCACCGGGTATTTTGTGTGAGTATGGTTTCGGAAATGGGATTAGATTTATGATGTGTTGACCGTCCCAACCTTACCAGGACGACCACATTACCCCTTATGGGACGGGGCTATGTTGACTACTCTGGTCGGTGCTAGCAAAGAGCCACATTACTAGTGGCGGGAGTGATGTGTGGTCACTCTCGTGATGGGGTCGTGCCAGGTAGGATGACTATGCCATTTTTATGAGTTCCAAGCACACCTTTGGTCCCTGCATGGTTGTTACTGTTCAGAGTCGGTGCTCGTAAGACGTACAACATGTGGGCTGGGTACCAATCGAGTGGACCTCTTTGTCTAGTATCGTCAGGGGAAAGGCGTTGATCGGGTACTTACCTCGGGTATGTTATATACCGCGAGTCGTGGATGACACGGAAGTTTCCCGGATCTAGTGGGTCCAGCGTACTACCTCTGTAGAGTGTATAACTATTCGAATAGCCGTGTCCACGGTCAAGGACAATTGGGTAATCCTGCTTAAACTACGCCCATTCGTTTCCGCATAAACCAAGTGTGTGAGAGTGGTGATAAAAAGGAGTTATTATGAAAGAAACAATATGACCAAGTTTGGTGAGTTGGCATATAGGGTGAACCCGGATGGTTCATCCCTAAACAGATATATTGATATATGTAACATGTTCTTCAAAAGTAGTTCTTAACTTATGATGCATACCCGTGATCATGTTTATTTACCACCAATAGATATCCACCAAAGATGCATGATATTGTTATCCTTCACTTGCATTGTTCATATCATGGGGTGCTTGCAAGTACAATCAGAAGTACTCATTGGCTTGCCACTAGTTATTTCATTGACCAGGTTTGAAAGAGCGGGATATGGTGGAGAGTAACTCGGTGGCTTTCTTGCAAGCTAGGACGCTTCCCAGTCAGAATGCCTGTAGGTTAAGGCTGATGACATGGGTTCACGCTTTCGACCAATAATTCCGCTATTGGTCCAATTTGGTGCGTTGGCCCTCTAGGCCCTATACATATAAGACTTGACTGATAAGATCATTATTTGTATCAAACGGTATGTATGGATGAAAGACTCTTAATAATCAGAATATGTGTGTTCGGTGAGCATTAATATCTGGGATCACTGAGCACGTTCATTCGGCGATCTCGACTCGTAAGTCGGAGTCCCCACATGCTTTAGGCAAGATTACATGATGTAGTAAAAGTAAACCCAATCAATATGAATAAACCCCATCCCTTTAATTAATGGCAACAATACAAATGTGTGTCTTGTCCCCTTCTGTTACGTGCATATAGAGCACCACAAGATTGAACCCATTACAATGCACCACTCCCACTCAGGATACATAGATTTAGTTGGCCAAACCAAACGGATAGATCAAATAGAAATAAGAAGCTATAAAAATCATGCGTACCAAAGTTCAGAAAAGACTCAAGTACTTTGCATAAATATTATGATCATAAACCCACAATTCACCATATCCTAACAAACACACAACAAAAGAAGATTACATCAGATAGAACTCCAAGGAGATCAAGGAGAACACTGTATTGAAGATTAAAGAGAGAATAACCCATCTAGCTACTAACTAAAAACCCATATATCTATGGTGAACTACTCACACATCATCATGGAGGCAACAAGGTTGACGAAGAAGGCCTCCATGATCAATTTCCCCTTCTGCAGATTACCGGACAAGTTATCGAGATCGGATTGTAGTGGTACACACGCTTGCGGTGATGGAAAAAGTATTTAGGGTGGATCTCTCTTGGTTTGGGGGTATTTGGAAACATATAGAACTGGAATTAGGTAAGAGGGCAAACGAGGGAGTCACGAGCCTGCACGGCGTGCCCAACCTCCCGGGTCACGCCATGCAGGCTTCTCGCTCCCTCGTGGATCTTTTGGGTACGTCCTGAAGCTTCTAGGGCTTTTTATGTCCAAAAATAAAACCCCTAAGTTTCATCGTGTTTGGACTTTGTTTGGTATTGTTTAAGTGAGAAGGTCAAAAACACGCAAAAAGAGGACCTCACATTGGTCACTGAGATAATAGGTTAGTCCTAGAAAATTATACAAAATAGCATATAATCTCATATAAAGTATCCAAGATTGATAATATAATAGCATGAAACAATATAAAATTATAGATACGTTGGAGACGTATAAAGCATCCCCAAGATTAATTCATGCTCATCCTCGAGTAGGTAAATGGTAAAATCATAATTTTTCATGTTGAGTGCTACCCAACATGTAATTTTGATAATGGTGTAAATATTAAGAACTATGAAGTAATTGATATCAACATAATAATATTTTTAAATATAAGAACATAATCATTACTTATTCAAAACATACGATCTCTAAAGAATGTTTATCCTTGCTCATTTTATAATATTAGCATGGCATGACTCCGTCTTTGCCGCATAATTATTAATAATGAGCACCCTCATGTTAAACTATGCAACTGGATCGTACTTCTAATGTGCTTCAACATTTTCAACTTCACACAACGATGGATATAACACTATAGGTAGAATAGAATGAAGTGGTGGATATCAAATCAAGTAGGAAGGAAGTCTCGAATTAACTAGTCGGATCGATGGGCTATGGAGATGCCCATCAATCGATATCAATGCACGGAGTAGGGATTGCCACGCAACAAGTACACTAAGAGTTATAAGAGTAAGGAAGCTTAATGGAAAGTATGCGGGTGGGCTTCCAACTTGCTTTCTCATGAAGACCTCGAGCATTTGAGGAAGCCCATCATCAAAATGTACAAGCCAACTTATATAATGATAAGTTCTCACTAGTATATGAAGAACATGGTGCTACTCTGAAGTAGAAGTGTGGTAAAAGCATAGTAACATTGCCATGTCTCTCTTTTCTGTCATTTTTTGTTGGGTACTGCTACTTATATACTGAGTTTGGATTTTCCCTGAAGAGGAGGGGAGATGCCACATAATAGAGATAAGGATTTCTCTCAGTGAGAAACAAGGTTACCGAACCAATAGGAGGACCATGCAAATGCCCGTCTTCGGCACCTACACAACAAAGTAGCAAACACTTGCACCCAATGCGGGGAAGAGGGTTGTTAAGACCCTTGAACTTGTTACTTGCAAGAGATAAATAGTGATAGATAGATGATATAAATATAAAATAAAATAACAGTAATAGGAAGGCAGAAATATTTTTAGCATTTTTGTAATATGACTTGTGAAGACCCAAGGGCCATAGTTTTCGCTAGAGGCTTCTCTCTCGAAGAAAGCATAGGGTGGGTAAACAAATTATTGTCGGGAAATTGATAGAAAAGAGCATAGTTATGTAATATTTATTCATGACAATGATCACACATATAGGTATCATGTCCATAAGGAAGTAGACTGACTCCTGCCTGCATCTACTACTATTACTGCACTCATAGACCACTATCTAGCATGCATCTTGAGTATTAAGTAAAACCAGAGTAATGGTTGGGGAAAAGTGACATGATGTAGATAAAGTAAACTCAACTATTATGAATAAACCCCATCGTTTTATCCTTAGTGGAAGCAATACAATATGGGTCATGTCCTTTTCTATCACTGGGATTGAGCACCACAAGATTGAACCCATTAACGCATCACTCCTGTTGAAGTTAAATCAATCTCGTTGGCTAAACCAAACCGATAGATTAGAGAGAAATATGAAGCTATCATAATCATCCATATAAGAATTCATTGATGTCTCAAATACTTTTCATGAATAATCTGAACATAAACCACAATTCATCGGATCCCAAATGCACACCGCAAAGAGCATTACATAAGATAGATCACCGTGGGAATCATGGTGATCTTTGCGTTGAAGAACACACACAGACACACAGACACACACACACAGAGATAGCCAACTACATACTAACTATAGACCCGTATGTCTGTGTTAAACTACTCACACATCACCCTGGGAGTAGCACGGTTGGTATAAAGGCCCTCTGTGATTGATTCCCCCTATGAAAGGGCACCAGAACATGCCTCTAGATGGGATCACGGTGGAACAGAGACTTGTGGTGGCGGAAAAAGTATTTTGGGTGGCTCCCTGGTGTTGTCCCAACATATTAAGATTTATAGGAGCGGACTTAAGGCAAGAGGCGTCGGGAGGTGTCCCTAAACCATCACAACAGGGCGACCCCCTAGGCATGCCCTGTTGGCTTGGTGTCAACTTGTGAGGCGTGAGGTCTCCCTTCGAAGGTTCAGGGTCTTATTTTTGTCCAGAAAGTCATAAAAAAGTTTTGTTGCACTTGGAATTCGTTTGGTACTGATTTCCTAAAAAGCCAAAAACACAAAAAATAGCAACTGGCACTCGGCACTAGGTTAATAGATTAGTTCCAAAAAATGGTATAAAATAGCACATAAATGCATATAAAGCATTCCAGATTGATAATAGAATAGAATAGAACAATAAAATATTATACAAACATTGGAGACATATTAGGCACTTTGTACTCTTTATTTATACATTCGCCCAGAGTCTTGTCCCAACTTGTGGGGGAATCATAGTCTCCATCATCCTTTCCTCACTAGGG
Organism: Hordeum vulgare subsp. vulgare; assembly: GCF_904849725.1. NCBI lineage: Eukaryota > Viridiplantae > Streptophyta > Magnoliopsida > Poales > Poaceae > Hordeum > Hordeum vulgare. Next base: position 229,212,432 of record NC_058518.1, on the reverse strand, counting down.
GCAATGCACTGATAATGATGATAATCACACTTTATTTACTTACAACTTGATATTATAGCTCATTTATATTACATCTCAATAAAATGACTCTATATGAATGCCTCTGGCAGTGCACCGCGTTGTTGAATGATCTATCATAACATGTATAACAATTATGAACGATGGCTTTGGCACAAATACCATGTTAGATCTATATGATCATGGAAAGCAATATGATGACGAACACACAAATCATGTGACGGAACGGTGGAAGTTGCATGACTATATATCTCGGAATGGCTATGAAAATGCCATGATAGATAGGTATGGTGTCTATTTTGAGGAATACATAAGAGGTTTTATGTGTGATGTCACAGGGTTTGGATGCACCACCGAAGTTTGCACAAACTCTTGAGGTCAGAACAGGGAAATGCACGGTACCATAGAGGCTAGAAATGTTTGGAAGGGTAGGAGTACATAATATCCATGGACTCACATTAGTCATAAGGAACTCATATTTATCGTGAAAGTTTTATTAGCCCTTGAAGCAAAGTACTACTCGCATGGCCCTAGGGACTTGCTTGGTAGGAGTTAACCATGGCGTGCATCCGATTATAACATCACTCAAGGATTTCAATCTGAAATAAACACTCTCACATATCACCATCGTGCCATGAGAAACACTTAGATGAGAAGTTATTAAAACGCTTAATGATGATATTTCTTGTAATCAATGATCATGGGACAATAACCCATCATATTAATATATTAATATAATTAAACCATAGCTTTTCATATTTATTGATCTACATGAAGGTTTTATTATACCCCCCTTAAATACCTATCCTTTTCGGACTAGTCTTATAACATGTGCATCTTGCCATTACTATTCTTTAGACACTCAAAAATATTTAAGTGAAGAATTAAAGTTCAACCATTTGTATATAAAATTAGCTTCGCCATTCTCTAAAAGATATAAGTAAAGCACTAGAGCAATTGCCTAGCTCAAAAGCTATAAGTCAAGCACGTAGAGTATTCTAATAAATCATGATAATTGTGTGTCCCTCTCTCAAAAGGTGTTTCCAGAAAACAATGATTGTGGAAAACTAAAAATGAAAAAACTATAATACACGATGCTCCAAGAAAAACTTATATCATGTGATGAATTAAAATATAGCTTCAAGTGACATACCGATAATTTTAGAGGAAAGAGGGGATGCCATCCGGGGTATCCCTAAGATTAGACGCTTGAGTATTCCTTGAATATACAATTGGGTGCCTTGGAATCCCCAAGCTTAGGGTCTTGCCACTCCTTAGTCCTTCAATCATTATCATCTCACCCAACACTTGAAAACTTTAGCACACAAAACTCAACAGAAACCTCATGAGATCCGTTAGTAGAATGAACATATCATCACCTTTAGGTACTGTTACAAACTCATTCTTATTTTATTAATGCATAATAGGTACTTTATTCCAACTTCTCCATGACTTATACCCCAGATATAATATGTAGCATCATCCAAACAAGCAAACTATGCAAGCAAAAAACATCAACGGTCCAGAAAAGAACAGTCGGCAATGATCTGTACTAAAACCGTACTTCTATACCTCAAAAAATTCTGACAAACTAGAAAAACCTTGTAAATTTGTATAAAAATACTATGCAAAAAATTAGATCAAAACTATGTTATAGTAAAACCATAGAAATAATTACTGGGCGTAAATTTTTCTGTTTTTGCACGGTATCAATTCTACTATCATCCATGTCATCCCAAAGGCTTTACTTGGTACAAACACTGATTAAAAATAAAACACAATCATTGCAGTAAATAAAACTAGAAAATAAATATTAGCAATAAAACTAGTAAATCATAGAAATAATCATGTCATCATAAAATATTAGAAAATAAATAAATAAAACTAAGGTAATTATTGGGTTTCCTCCCAACAAGCGATATTGTTTTATGCCCCTAGCTAGGCATATTATAAACTATCAAGTATTATCATCCTTCATATCTTTTAGGATCAAATCTTCCAAAACTTTTCTCAATAAATCTTCCTTTTGAAAATATATTTTTCTAGTCGGTGAGCTCAATTGTTTGAAAGGGCGCTTGTTAGTGATCTTAACAGTCATTATATCAATACTTGAATTATCATCATGGGAGTCTTCATACAAGACATGAATTTCATCATTAATGGGCTCCCTAGTGGTATTTTGGTACCAATCTTCACTAAATACCTCTTGGATTCCCTTAGCAATAAATTCAAAATTTCCACAAGTATTAAGAAATAGGGATTTCATAGAATCTTCATGAGGAAACTTCCTCCTCACACTAAAGGAAACAACTACTTTGCCGTATGCCATAGCGGACAACAAAGGACGAGTACACTAACGACAAAAACATTTGCCTTCTATTGGCTGATGGTCCCACTTGCACCACTGAAAGTAACGGTAATGACTGTCATTGCCATCTGCAGAATACAATGGACGAAAACTATATTTTCCATCCGCTTTTCCTGGACTAGCTCACGATAAAGGTACTAGATGACAATGTATAGCTATTAGCCCTGATAGGTGGCTCTGCCCTATGATGTTAGCACACATGTGGTGCACGTCACTCCTGCGTTGTCATTACCATCTGATGTGCTTGGTCTTTGTCGTCTTCCAGCTGATGACAAAATCCCCAAATGGGGTGAGATATGGTGCTTCGAGGTTGCATAGGTTGTTGCCACGTTGTAACGTCCAAGATGCGACCCTATCCTTATTTTGGCGCAAGGGCCTCGACAGGGATAGAAGCGCATCTCGTTGTTTCGCAAGAATGGATATCGTTACAAGTACATGTACTGAAAAGATGAGTATATGAAATTGGCTTACACTCTCCACAAGCTACATCTGAGTCACATCAATACAATAATATACAGTCATCATGAAGAAGAGCAGGGTCCGACTACAGATGAAAACAAACGATAAAAGAACGACGTCCATCCTTGCTATCCCAGGCTACCGGCCGGGAACCCATCCTAGATCGATGAAGAAGAAGAAGAAACTCAAAATAGCACAATCAGCGCGCTCACGTCAAAGTATCGCTTTACATGTACCTGCAACTGGTGTTGTAGTAATATGTGAGCCACATGGACTCAGCAATCTCAATTCCAAAGTTATCAAGACTAGCAAAGCTAAATGGGTGAAGTATGGTTATTTGGCGAGGCTGCAACAAGCGACTAAGCATTTCTTTGAGGTGGCTAACTTACGAGTACGAGAATAAAACAAGGGGGAGATCTATGCATAGCGTACATGAACTATTGATGATCAAATTAATGATCCTGAGCACCTATTTACGTCAGACATAACCCCATTGTGTCCTCAATCGGAGAAGGAGCTCACGAAAGAGACAGTAACAGTTACACACTTAGCTGGTAAGTATTTAGTTAAGTTTACTTCAGGTCGTCTAGAACCGGATGTTAAACAAAGTTTCCTCGTTGCCACATAACCGCGGGCACGGCTTTCTGAAAGATTTAACCCTGCACGGGTGCTCCAACTGGTTCATCACAAATTACCAGAAGCCGCATAGAAAACCTCAATCAAGAAACTTGTAATATCCTCAGATTCCTTAGTGGAAAACCTCAACTCTGAGATAACCCAAAGCATCACCGGAATCCCGATGCACAAGATATTTCGTAAAAGGTAAAACTAATCCAGCAAGGCTGCCCAGCGGGCAGATAGACCCGATAGGAGCCGGGTATCTCGTTCTCCGGGCACGTCCGGATGGGCAGGACGTCAAGTTGGCTGAAACCCCGGGTGACCAGGGGACGCCGGACATCGCCCGGTTTGAACCAGCACTCATGCGGAGCACTGACCCAGGGGTTGATTAAATTTCCTCGGGTTAATTACTCCCTATGTGGTTCATTAGTTATTAGGAAAATGTAGTACCAAAGTTGGGCCTTGTCAGACCAGCCTTAATCTGAAACAAATTATCAAGGGGGTCCCCGTAACAACCCCGATCGTGTTAGGAACGCTCAATTATGGAATATAACACGAGTAGCCGAAACTAATGCAGCAAAGGTGGAACAAAACACCAGGCTAGAAAGTCGAACCTTCCACCTTTTACCAATTATATAGGTGCATTAATTTAAATAGCAATAAATATGGTGATAAAACAAGGAACCCACGTTTTCACATGGAAGCAGTTTCACCTGCAACTAGCAACTCTAAGACATGGTTAAGCAAGCGGTAACATAGCCAAACATTGGTTTTCTAGGTTGTGAACAGGTTGAAGGTTTCATGACAATGTTGAGAGGCTGACATTTAACAGGAGGTAGGCAGCGAGATAGCGATAGAAATGAAACGACTAGCATGGCAATGATAGTAATGTAGTCTAGGGAAATGATCATCTTGCCTGAGATCCTACTTGGAAGAAGAATGAATCCATGAAGCAGACGAACCAACGTAGTTGAATGGGTCCTCACATTCCAACACGCTTGTGGAACTCTATCGAGACGAAGCAAACCAGAAACCAGAATCAACACACAGTATTCCAACATGCATGATATGATGCACACCCTAATTTGATGGATGATCGGTTCAAATATGCAAGGCATGGCATGGCAATTCACACAATCAAACACTACACATGAAGTGAAGCGCATTATGCAACGAGTTGCATATTGATGAAACTCCACGTTTAATTATTTGGTACACTCTTGTTTATTTCCAAGGCAATATTTAATGTTGTTAAACATGTCAAGGGGTGAAGCATGTGATTCTACATGTCATTCCATCCGGTTACACATAGCTCATCTCCAACGGAGTTATGCCTACAAGATACGTGCAACACAAGATATTATGCCATGAATGCAACATGCATGTAATTTACAGCCACGACACGTTTCGGTCCCGATAACGCGATGAGATACTGGTGCAACGAATTGTGAGCGTGTGTGTGTCATGCCAAAGGACGATGGGGTGTTCCCGGTTACCGTGTTCCCATGTGTCAGGGCATGGAAAAAGAGGGACAACGTGCAACTAGCATGGCATCTACGAAATGGACAACGTCTCTTCTCATACAACAATGCATTCATCCACGGGTATCGCCTCGGCGGTATACCTTTGAAGCGTGCCTCTCGGAGTGGGTCGAGTCGTAGCGGTGTAGTTGTAGATGGGTCATCGTGGACATCATGGAAGTAGTGGTTCCTGCGACGGTAGTTGAAGTAGTGGTACACGGGTCTTCAGCGACGGTAGTCGTACACGGTTCCCTTGGTGTTGAAGCTATTCACGGTGATAGTCGTCTAGGACTTGGCAGGTTCCCGTGTGGTAGTAGAGTGGTACACAGGTTAGGGGTCTTTGACGTACAATGTTGCACTTCACGTCCCACTTTCAAAGGTGACCGGAGGAAATTCGGTGAAGGTACTGCCACAAAGAGACATCGGTGTAGATAAGCAGAAACAGGTGGCAAAAAAGTAAGCAGTGGCACGGGAGGTCACTGGTGGTCAAGCAAATTCAGCAACACTAGCAGTGAGCGAATCAAGGGGGAGCTCTAGCGGGGACTACATGGCGCCAGCGGAGGCAAGCGGAGGCCTTGGCTGCGGTGGCCAGCGGGACATCTCCGGTGGCCGACCATGGTGAATGGCGGCGGGGCAAGGAGAGCTTGCGGAGGCAGGCTGAGGGCGCAAGGCTATGTCGATAGACCGGCGAGGTCGCGGGTCTTGGTCGCCGGCAGGAAGTAGGCGGACCACGGAGCAAGGGCTGACGAGCCGTGACGGCGGCAGGAGATCGAGTAGGGCTCGCGGTGGAGGAGGTCGGCTACTGGCTGCTTGAAGCGGGGGAACGTGCGGCCGGGGTCGGGCGAGGAAGGAGGAGGTCAGGGTCCCTGGCGCGAGGAGGGAAGGCACGGCGGTGCTAGATATTGGCCAGGGCGGATCGTGGCCACACTTCATTCCCTCGTCAGGTGACGGCGGGGTAGGGAACGAGAGGGAGAGATTGGGAAGATCCAGCGAGAGAAGAGATGGGGATCGAGCAGAGCTGCTCCTATCGCTAGGGCTAGCGGGGGTAGGTGGGCCTTGGGCCGGTTGGGCTAGGAATAGGATTAGGGTAGGCATTGATCAGGATTCGCATAAAAAACACTATTTTCTACATGGGTCTAATCGGCCCTCCGATCTAAATCGAACGGTCGCGCAAAAATAGGCTAGGGGTCCTATTGAAAAATGGATGACGATTTGCGGTAAGAGGGGGTTGATTCGGATCCAACGGTCACGACCGCCCGGTTCGGGTTCCAGGAGGTTTTCGGGCTAGGTTGCAGCAAGCTCGATGCATTGTACAGAGGGGCTAGGCAGAGATGAGAGGGAAAATGGGCAACCCGGCGACAGAGTTTAAAATACCGAAACGTCTGACGTTTGACCGGCTATAGTGCCGTTATAGGTTTATCGGTTCGGGTATCAAATGAACTCCGATTGCGATGAAATTCGGTAGGCGGACTACCTACACTATATTTAGACCGCACACCAAGTTTCAACCCAATCCGGGAAAGTTTTATAGACACTTTTAAAAACAAGATTTAAACTATGCCGTGGGTGCGTGCGTGTGTGGTTGGTCTCAAAACGGTCAATGACGAGAACAGAGAGAACTGGCAACTAATAACGGATGCAAGTTTTGAAAACTGGCGGCAATGCAGTGCTGATGCAATGCAGATGATGCGAATGATGCAATGATGAATGCGGCAGACAATCTAATCGCACGACGGCAATTGAATAAGAGGGGAATCTTCTGGATCGTCGGTCTCGGGCTGTCACACGCGTGGCACCTTTGCCATCTGCCTGCCGATGGCAAAGGACTTTGTCGTCCACTGACAGACGACAAAGTACCTATATTACCACTTTTTAATCTGTTTTTGTTATTTCCCTACATTTTCGCAACATATATATGATATATATAGTAACAAGCTAAAACATAAGCCATGTATTCCAACAACTAGTATGTACTATCCAACATCATCGTGAAATATGGAACAAGAGAACACGTAGGTTATTAAGAGAACCAGTGCATGGTTTCACATTATACATACATATGTATATACATAGTTTCACATTGTTCATGAATACAAATCAAAACAAAAGCTAAACACTAGCAGTACATCAATGCCAACTTCCATGAAGTGAATCAAATTTGCAAAATGGGAATAATAAAGTTAGAATAATAATAAGAAGAAGACTAGAAGAAGAATACTAGAAGAAGAAGAAGAAGAAGAATAAGAATATGAAGAAGAAAAATAAGACGAAGAACACGAAAGAGAAGAAAAATAATAAGGAATAAGAAGAACAAGGAAGAAGAATTAGAATTAGAAGAAGGAGTAGAAGATGGAGAAAAAGAAAGAAGAGAAAAAGGAAGAATAAGCTAATTTTCTTCTTCTTTTTCTCTCCTTGTCTCATCTTTCCTCTTCTGTTCTATCTTTTTATCATTTTCCTTCTTATTCTTCTTCTTTCATTCTTTATTTTTCTTCTCTTTATTCTTATATTATTTATTTTTCTCCGCTTCCTTATTTTTCTTCTTCTTATTCCTTATTTGTGTCATTTTGGAGCTAACTAAGCTTATCATGTCAATTTGGAGGAAAAGAAGGTAAGTATAGGTCATTTTTGTGCTAACTTAGGTAAGTATAGGTCATTATTGAGCTAACTTAGCTTATTATGTCAATTCTGAGGAAAATAATCTAAATATATGACATTATGAGCTAACCAAGGTTATTATGCCATTTTTACCTAACTAAGCTAATTATCTCATATATGAACTAAATAAGCTAATTATGTCATTTTGGAGGGTAATTAGCTAAGTATGTCTTTTCTCGGGAAACTAAGCTAAGTATGTGGCATATTAGGGCTAAATAACCTGTATGAAGCTAAGTATGCATTTGTTAAGCAAAACGCTAGAGAAAACTTACCATCGTCGTCATCACGGAGGTCAAGCACCAGGGTTGCTCGGGCCTGCTTCACCTGGAGAAGGTTGCCTTAGAGAAGGGTTATGCAATGCGGCTCGGGAGTTATGTTTCACCAAAGATCATTTGCAACGATTCGTTAGCATGATAACACTCGAATGTTAAGACTAGTACCTAATGACCATTCAAATGAAACTCATTGTTCCCACCGGAGTAATGATTGGCATTGCACAAGGGTCTCACCAATCTTCTCGCACATAGAGTGCACATTTCATTTTGACAAGTGAGTCATATTAGTTAGTAATGAAACAAACATTATGTGCATCATTTGGCTAACATGCAGAAGAAACTTACCACGAGGAACTCGTACATGGCCCGGTGATGTAACACCCAAGATGCGATCACATCCTTATTTTGGCACGGGGGCCTCGACAGGGATAGATGTGCATCTCGTCGTTTCGTAAAAATGGATATCGTTACATGTACAAGTAGAGAAGAGATGAGTATATGGAAATGCATTACAGTCGCCACAAGCTACATCAAGATCAAATCAATACAACAACATGTTCAATCACCGTGTAGAAGAGCGGGGTCCGACTACGGACGAAAACAAAAGATAAAAGAACGACGTCCATCCTTGTTATCCCAAGCTCCCAACCTGGAACCCATCCTAGATCGATGAAGAAGAAGAAGAAGAAAGTCCAAATAGAACAATCATGGGGCTCACATCAAAGTGTCGGTTTACCTGTACCTGCAACTGTTGTTGTAGTAAACTGTGAGCCATAGGGACTCAACACTCTCATTTCCAAAGGTATCAAGACTAGAAAAGCTTAATGGATGAGGTATGGTTAAGTGGTGAGGTTGTGGCAAGCAACTAAGTATTTATTTGAGTGGCTAACTTATGAGTACAAGAATAAGAGGGGGTGATCTACGCATAACAGATGTGAACTAAATATGACCACATAGTGATCCTGACACCTAATTACGTCAAACATAACCCCACTGTGTCCTCTTCCGGATGAAGAACTTATGAGAAGAGACAGTCACGGTTACGCACACAGTTGGCAAGTTTTAATTAAGTTTACTTCAAGTTTGTTATGACCGGGTGTTAAATAAAGATTCCAAGTTGCCACATAACCGCGGGCACGTATTTTCGAAAGATATTGACCCTATAGGGGTGCTCCAACTAGTCCATCACAAACTACCACATGCTGCATCAAAAGCCTCGACCATAGAAAACTAATGATCTCCTCGGGTTCCTGGTGGAAAACCTCAATCTTGAGAAAGCCCCAAAGTATCCTCGAAATCCCTCGCACAAGACGTTTGAGAAAGGTAAAACAAATCCAGCAAGAATGCCCGGCGTGCCGATAGACCCAACCGGAGCCGCGTATCTCGTTCTCAGGGCATGACCGGATGTGCTAGATGTCCGGTAGGCTCAGACCCCGGGTGACCAGGGGCGCCGGACCTTGTTCCGTTTGGACCAACATTCATGCGAAGGAATGGCCCGCGGGGGTTGATTAATTATCCACGGGGGTCAAACGGTCCCTATTCAATTTTATTAGTTATTAGGCAAATGTAGTAGCAATGTTGGGCCTTCCAGAAGACTTCTATCCCAAAACAAAAATCAAGGGTGTCCACATAACAACCCCAAGCATGTTAGGAGTGCTCAATATGGAACATAACACCAGTACACAAGTAACTAGGGCAACAAAGATGGAACAAAACACCAGGCTAAAAGGCCAAGCTTTCCACCTTTTACCAAGTATATAGGTGTATTAAATTAAATAGCAATAATATGGTGATATTCAAAAGAATCCATGTTGGCACATGGAAGCAACTGCACGTGCAACTAGCAATGCTATAATAAGGCTGAGCAAATGTCGGGAAAGGTTAGAGGCTTTTCATGGAAATGTTGGGAGGTTCACATTTAAGTGGTAGGCGTGAGACATAGCGAAAGAAATGAGACAACTAACATGGAAATGATAGTAGTGGTATCTAGGGAAATGATCATCTTGCATGTGATCCCGCTTGGAAGAAGATGAATCCGTTAAGCAGGTGAACCAACTAGTCGAACAAATCCTCACATCTCGACATGCATGCAGAACTCTATCAAGAAGAAGCAATCGAGAAACAAGAATCAATACACGTATTCACCACAACATATTCATGACATGAAGCACAAATCAAATATGATGCATGCCCGGTTTAATTATGCAAGGCTTGGCAAAGCACAACCATCAACTTCTACACATTAAATGAAGCTCAATATGCAACAAGTTGCATTACGACAAAACTCCATATTTAGTTGATTAGTTCACTCCTATTTAGGTACACAACAATATTAAATGTTGTTAAGCATGGCGAGAGGTGAAGCATAAATAATCTACCTAGGCATTTTAAATGAGGCCGGAAACAACATATAGAATTTCCAAAATGACCCCATGTGTTAATTTAGAAATTGGTCCAGATATGTACTAAACATATTTTATATTTATTAAACAACAAAATATAGTGGTTCATATGATTCTACACGCCATTCTAGTCTATTTATATATATACATCATTTAAAACATAGCTACAGTCTAAAAGATATGCTCATTACAATATAATATGACATGGATGCAAAATGCATGCAAAAGACAGACACAACATGTTATTGCATGGGTGCAACAAGATATTATGGAACTACATGGAATTCTAGGCAAGTTCTAATGAGGCCGGACAAGGAATAACAATTCCGAAAAGTCCCCATATGCAAATTGAGATTCAGTATTGTTCTCCATATATACAATTTTAGAGTTGTTAAACAGGAAAATATATGTCATCATGTTGTTCTACACATTTTTCTAGCCAAGTTACATATATGAAACATTTTCCTCGGAGCTACGATTAATGAGTTAGGAGACAAAACGTTTTCACATGGCATCTATGCAGAACAAATACAATCGACAGGTTAACCATTTTAAAAATACATGAAAGTTGGATGTTATTAATCTACACAAAATTTTGGACATTTTACATATCTAAATCATTTTAATCCGATGCATGGTTATTTAGTTATGGGCATTTGAAAAACATGTACTTTACTATAATCAAGAAATATATGAGATAATGGATAAATTCGCTAGGTAGAAAAAAACTACACGGGCCGAACTGCTTAGCCCGATAGTTCACACACGAACAACATATTATACTACGCCCACGAGTGACGATTTGGGATGGGCGCTCAACATAGGGCCCATGGCCCGACTTGGTACAGTGGGAGGCCGACTTGGGGTGGCTGGAGGTGAAGTCGGTGTTGCGGATGGGCCTGGCTGCTGTTGGGCAAGGCAGGCCGGGTCTGGGCCAGGGCGACGCGGTGTGAGTGAAAAGGGATGACCCGTTTGGATGGAGGGCCGTTGTCGTGCAGGGTTGACGCAGTCCGAGTCGCGGTTGAGGGCGGTTCATGCGGGCCGGTCTCGTTCGGCTGAACCGGTCGGTTCTCCGGTGGCGCGGTCAATGAGCGGGGCGTCTCCCTCGTGTGCATGCACTCGTGGAATCCATGGCAGGATGCAACCAGCGGTGGCGGGCGCTGAGCAGCAAGGCAGAGGCCCGAATGCTGGTGGGCACGACGGCTAGGCGTGGGATCCGGCCTGATCTTGGGAGGAGGGGTAGATCCGAGTTGGATCTGGCGATGAGCGGCACGATCGCAGCTCTGGCTCCCATGACGATACGTGATCTGGACGGAGTGAGAGGGAGTTGGAGGTGAGGGGAGAAGATAGAAAAAAGAGGAGGAGAGGGAAGTGACGCAGGGTCATCGGGGTTCAGGCATCATGCGTGTGGCTCCGTTGAGCTCGCCGGCCGACGGTGCGGCGCTCCTGTGGCTTCGTGGCCGGCGGGCAAGGAGGTTGGCACGGGGCCACGGGGCACGATGCAGTTCGCGGCGGCGTCGGCTGGATCCGAGCCCGGGACAGGCCGGATGTGGGGCTATCCGGCCTGTCCAATGGAGGGGTGGAGCTGGCGGCTGCGGGTGGCTATTGCTCGTGCGGATCCCGAGGTGGGAGGCTGGGACGTCCAAAATAGGTAGGAGGTGTTTATATAGGGAAAGGGGGCTAGGTTTAGGAGTTTTAGTCCATTTTCGGATCGTTGGATCGCGACTGGTGGCTCCGAACGGAGGGTTAGGCCAGGTGGGCTATGTTGGCTGTGCAGAGGTGGTGGGCTGAGATGAGATGGAAATTTCCGGCCCGACATGGAGTTTTTTATACTGAAAAAATCCGACAATTAAACCGACTATAGTGTCGCTATATATTTAGCAGTTCGGGTATCAAACAGACCCCGATTGCGATGAAATTTGGCACGCGGGTTACCTACACTATAATAAGACCGCATATCAACTTTGTACCCAATGTGAGAACATTTTATACACACTTTTAAAAACAAGATTTAAACGATGTCACTGGCTTGTGCGTGCGTGGTTGGTCCCAAAATGTTCAACGAAAAAACGGAAAGAACCAACAACTAACAACGAATGCAAATTTTGGAAAATGACGGCAACAAAGTTCCGATGTAATGCGGATGATGCACATGATGCGATGACGAATGCGACATACAAAGAAAACACACATCAGCAATGGAATAAAAGGGGAATCTTCTGGAACGTCGGTTTCGGGCTGTTACAACTCTCCTACACTAACAACAGGTCTCTCCCAAGATCTAAGAATGAAAAGGGAAGAGGAAAAGACAGAGAAATAGGTACAACTTAGTTGCTTCTTGACAAACTATTGAAACCAACGATCCTTGAAGGTGGCAAAGAGATGAAGAATGACATGAAGAACAAACAAGAATTCAGAAGAAATTTGGGCAACACTTCTGTAGGAAATAGAGGAAAGATTTGATAACATGGAAATAACTTGAAAAGATAACACAATGCTCCAGCTAAATGGATAAGCAAGCAAAGAATATGATCTTAACAAAACAAGATGATGAATCGAAGATAGCAACAATACAACGCCTCCGGAACAAGAGAATAAAACTAGATTACTGGAGAGAAGAGAATGTAGAAGAAAAATGACAACTACTACCACAATTGAATTAAGAAGCAAACTTATGAAGAAGGGTTGAATGAAGTTGTTGTAAAATCAACGATGAAAAGAACAAACTTGTTGTGGACTTATGAAAACCATTTCAAAATTATTAGGTAATAACCAGCCACAATTGGACAATAATTGATTGCTTGGGAGCAACAAGAGATGAAAACTTCTCTCACCAAGAGGATACCTTGAGAATTTGGACCACTATAATCACGATAATAGCAACAATCCTTAGGAAATGCTTTAGATGAAATCTAAACCAAGATAGCTCAATGGAAGAATAAATGGTTTGAAATATATCTCATGATCAATAATTTGGTGGGTTTAAATATCTCATTCACGAAACAAATTCTCTTTGATACTCCTCATAAATGAAGAATGATATAACACCACGTCAAATGAAAAATGGAGAAAGAATTGCACTTGGAGATGCAAGACAAAGAATACTAGAGATTCTCCAACAAGAATCTTGAAGAACCCATTGAGAACGAGCCTCCCTATACAAAAGAATGATGAAAAGAAATGAAGGTTGAAAAGAATTAGATTATGGCCTTGTAAAGATTTAGGTGAAGCTTGCAAAGAGATACTTGAGAAAACTTGGGACTCCATAAGAGAAAGATGAACAAATTAGAATCTAGAAGTGATATCATGAGCTACTCTGGAAGAAGAATTGAAATCATTTTGATAAAACAAGAATAAGAATTATGTTGTGATTGTCCTTCATCAAGTTAATTGATGGCAAGCAATGGATTTAGCATACCGCTTATTCTTCTTGAGAAAGATTACAAAGAGATAGATAGGGCACAACCTTGACGAAGTCTTCAACAAAACACTGGTAAGAATCTGGAATGAAAGAGGATAATACAAATGAACTAGACTACATGAGGACAAGGGAGCATGATTCGATTAGAGAATGATGGAACAAGCCACTGTTAAGAACTCACAAATGAATGAGGATACCAAGAATGAATGGGGATATATGAGAACGAAGAGACTATGACTCGCCTAATAGAAAGCTTGAATGAGGCACCAGAATAATTGACAAAGTAACGAAGAGACAACAATTGAGAAGAATTTGAGAATGAAAGCTGCAAGCTGAGAACAAAGAAATCTTCTGAAATGATGGCCTTTGGAGGATCAAGAAATGAAAACAACTCTGAAATGCACCGAATAGACATGAAAGGAATTTCTCATGATTGGAAACAATTTGGAAAAATGCCAACAAGCTGAAACGTGAATCTTCAAGAGAATGGAAAAATATTTAAGAGAAACACTCCTTCGGTCTTCCAAGATGAGAATGATGGCAAGAAACACCATCAAGAATTATTGAGACACTCCGGAAGAATGAATAAGGAAAAAGTTGAGCCAATGATGAAAATAATTCAAAGAGATCTTGCAGAACGAATATGACTAATGGAATCCATACTTACGCTGCACTTGAAATAAAATTAGAGGTCTATGGAAAAGATTAGAAGAGCCCGGTAGGATCTTGGGAAATCCTGTGGGTTATGTCCCCCTCAAAGAAAACACCATGGAAAAGTTTTCTTAGAACAGATATTGCACCGGCACAAATGAAAACTTGATGAGGTGAGAACCTCAAAATAATGAAAATGATATGAATGAAAACTCGAATCTTCCGAGGTATATTCAACACTCCGACTGGAATAGAGAGGGATGAATAGACAAGAGAGGCTTGGATAAGAATTTCCACACGGAAAACCTTTGAACGAATGAAAAGGATATGATGAACACGAAAAGGTTGAATTGAATCTACGGGAGAAGAAAACAAGAATGAAGAATGATGAACTTAACACCCGAGCATCTTCACAGTGAATCGCGGGATACCATACGGAAGAAAAGGTAGCGGAAGCATCAACAAAAAGAAAGGCACTTGGATGATAATTTAATAGTTGAAGCAAAAAGGGCGGGAGGATGGGGGGAAACAAAGAAAACATGGGACATATGAGACAACTGTGGAAAAATAAGTGGATAGATCTTGCAAATATTGGAGAGGATTGAATTCATTTGAAGAGAAGCACCTCGATTGGAAAACAAATTGACATGTTGACTCTGGTTGGAAAAGAATTGATAAGACAACTTGATTGAGCAAAATAATTAATTAGCATTCCCATAGAAATATGAGAACACCGCTTCGGAAAGATATGAGATCACCACTTGACATCAAAGCAATCTGAATTACCATAATCCAACAAAACAACAAGTGAGGCTTACAGAACAAGCCGAAAATAAATATATGATAGAGATTTTTCTTGATATTTTTGTGGTAAGGTTCGCATGGGATCGATCGTACATTGGATTGTCATATTGAAATGATGGTCGAATATGCTACCTAGGCGTAGCGAACTACAAGGCTTGGCGGAGCATATTGTTGGAAATATGCCCTAGAGGCAATAATAAAGTTGTTATTATTATATTTCCAGTTCATGATAATTGCCTATTATTCATGCTATAATTGCATTAACCAGAAACTGTAATACATGTGTGAATATATAGATCACAATGTGTCCCTAGTGAGCCTTTAGTTGGCTAGCTCGTTGATCAATAGATGATCATGGTTTCTTCATCATGGACATTGGATTTTATGGATAACGGGATCACATCATTTGGGAATGATGTGATGGACAAGACCCAATCCTAAGCATAGCACTAGATCGTGTTGTTCGTGTGCAAAAGCTTTTCTCATGTCAAGTATCATTTCCTTAGACCATGAGATTGTGCAGCTCCCGCATACCGTAGGAGTGCTTTGGGTGTACCAAACGTAACAACGTATCTGGGTGATTAGAAAGGTGCACTACGGGTATCTCCGAAAGTGTCTGTTGAGTTGTACGAATTGAGACCGGAATTTGTCAGTCCGTGTGACGGAGAGGTATCTCTGGGCCCACTCGGTAATCCATCATCATAATGAGCTCAGTGTGACTAAGGAGTTAGTCACAGGATGATGCGTTATGGAATGAGTAAAGAGACTTGCCGGTAATGAGATTGAACAAGTTATAGGGATACCGACGATCGAATCTCGGGAAAGTATATTGCATAGGGGATTGATTGAATCCTTTGACATTGTGGTTCATCCGATGAGACCATCGTGGAACATGTGGGAACCAACATGGATATCCAGACCCCGCTGTTGGTTATTGGCCGCAGAGATGTCTCGGTCATGTGTGCATGTCTCCCAAACCCGTAGGGTCTACACACTTAAGGTTCGATGATGCTAGGGCTATAGGGAAATTGTGTAAGTGGTTACCGAAGGTTGTTCGGAGTCCCAGATGAGATCATGTACATCACGAGGAGCTCTGAAATGGTCCGGCAGTAAATATTGATATATAGGATGTGAGGTTTCAGACACCAGAAGTGTTTCGGGCGTCACCGGTAACGTACCGGGACCACTTGAAGGGTTCCCGGGGTCCATCGGGATGGGCCACCAGCCCCAATGGCTAGCATGGGCCAAAATGTGGAAGAGAACTATCCCAGAGTGGGCTAGTGCACCTCCCAGCTAGGCCCAGTGCGCAGCAAGAGAGGGAAGGGGGAGAAACCCTAGCGCAGGAGACCCAAGACCCACCTAGGGGTGCGCCTCCATCTCTCCCTGCCCTGGACGCCACCTCCCTGGCGCAGATAGGGCTGCCGCACCCCTTAGGGTTGGAACCCTAAGGGTGTGCACCTCCTCCCTCTCCCCTATATATATTGGAGGGGTTTTGTCCTTAGAAGAACACGAGAACTCTCTCTCTCGGCGCAACCCTTCCTCTCTCTATCCTCACCCTCCGTATAGCTTAGCGAAGCTCTGCCGGAGAACCATGTAGCTCCACCGCCACCATGCCGTCGTGGTGCCAGAGCTCTCTCCCTCAACATCTCCTTCCTCCTTGCTGGATCAAGGTGTTGGAGACGTCACCAGGCTGCACGTGTGTTGAACGCGGAGGTGCCGTAGTTCGGCACATATATCGGAATCCACCGCGATCTGAATCGCTGCGAGTACGACTCCATCAACCGCGTTCATAGTAACGCTGCCGCTTAGCGATCTTCAAAGGTATGAAGATGCTCTACAACATCTCTCGTTGCTAGTTTCTACATAGATAGATCCTTGTATGGCGTAGGAATTTTTTTGAAATTACTACGATCGAGACTGTCCTCTTTAAGAAAGACTATAAACAAACCAATCCACTAGATGTCAAACCCCAACATCAATTCATGCATCTGTTTAAAAATAATCCGAGGTAACTACTTGAATTCCCACCTAAGAACTTCTGAAATTTCCTAGTTATGTAATCGGATCCATGGATACATGGAGTAAAATCCATCACTCAACTCCTAGCAATAATACTACCCGTCCAGTGTATCACATCCATCAGCACATAACTAGAGATCTCGAAAACTCATCTATCTCGAACCCTCATAATCAAAACGATACCAAGTTTGGCAGTACATCTGGACGCTCTCCACCAGTACTGGGGATGCCAGACTCCTGTTGCCACTACTAGTATTGAAGAAATTTCGAACATCCTCCGTCCTGAGATACTAAGGAAACTAGACAATAGCGATGTGTCAAGAATCCCCTGGAGATCAACTCCTCGATAAGAGGAAGCGCCAAGAACAAAATCCCAGCCACAACAACATCATAGAGGTTCCAAAATACCTGCGTGATCCTATTATTTTTTAGTGAGAAGAGGAGTAGAATTAAAATTCCTTAGCCGTAAACCTCACCACACCAAAGAAGAGGAGCAAGAAGAATCCTACTCTCCGGTACATAACTAGACTCCAAGTAGTTTTTCACTAGACTCGACTCGGCCAAGTTTAATCAATCAACGGGGCTCCTAGGTCGGTACTGCTTTGATACCAACTTGTAATGCCCAAGATGCGATCTTATCCTTATTTTGGCACGAGGGCCTCGATAGGGATAGAAGTGAATCTCGTCATTTTGCAAGAACGGATATCGTTACATGTACATGTACACAAAAGATGACTATATGGAATTGGCTTACACTCGCCACAAGCAACATCAAGATCACATCAACACACCAACATGTTAAATCACCTTGTAGAACAGCAGGGTCTGACTACGGACGAAAACAAACGATAAAAGAAAAACGTCCATCGTTCCTATCCTAGGCTACAGGCCTGGAACCCATCCTAGATCGATGATGAAGAAGAAAAACAAACTACAAATAGAACAATCATCATTCTCACGTCAAATTGTCACTTTAGGTGTACCTGCAACTTTTTTTGTAGTAAATTGTGAGCCACAGGGACTCAACAATCTCATTTCCAAAGGTATTAAGACTAGCAAAGATTAATGGGTAAGGTATGGTTAAGTGGTGAGGCTGCGGCAAGCAACTAAGCATTTATTTGAGTGGCTAACTTACGAGTACAAGAATAAGAGGGGGTTATCTACGCATATTAGATGTGAACTAAATATGATCATGAAGTGATCCTGAACACCTACTTATGTTAAATATAACCCCACCACGTCCTCTTATGGATGCAGAACTCACATGAAGAGATAGTCCCGGTTACACAAAGTTTTATTAAGTTTACTTCAAGTTTTCTATGACCGAGTGTTACACAAAGTTTCCAAGTTTCCACATAATTGCGGGTTCGGCTTTCCAAAAGATATTAACCCTGCAGGGATGCTCCAACTAGTACATCACAAACTACCACATGCTACGTCGGAAGCCTCGACCACAGAAAACCCGTGATCTCCTCGGATTCCTGGTGGAAAATTTCAACCTCGAGATAGCCCCAAAGTACCTTTGGAACCCCTCGTGCAATACGTTCGAGAAAGGTAAAACAGATCCAAAAGACCTCCCGGCATGGCGACATACCCGATAGGAGCCACGTATCTCAATCTCAGGGCACAATCGGATGAGCTAGACGTCGGGTTGGCTGAGACCTCGGGTGACCAGGGGGCGCTGAACATCACTCGGTTTGGACCAACACTCGTGCGGAGCACCGGCCCGGGGGGTGATTAATTATCCACGAGGGTCGACGAGTCCTATGCAATTTTATTATTTATTAGGAAAATGTAGGACCAATGTTGGGTCTTGCTGGAAGAGTTTTATTCCAAAACGAAAATCAAGGGGGTCCCCATAACAACTCCAAGCATGTTAGGAGTGCTCAATATGGAACATAACACCGGTACACAAGTAACTAGCGTGGCAAAGATGGAACAAAACACCAGGCTAAAAGGCCAAGCCTTCCACCTTTTTACTGAGTATATAGGTGCATTAAATTAAATAGCAATAATATGGTGATATTCAAAAGAATCCATGTTGTTACATGGAAGGAAATGCATCTGCAACTAGCAATGTGAGAAGAAGGCTGAGCAAGGGCAACATAGCAAAACAGTGGTTTGCTGGGTTGTGGAAAGGTTAGAGGTTTTTCATGGCAATGTTGGGAGACTTACATCTAAGTGGTAGCAGCGAGACATAGCGAAAGAAGCGAGACAACTAGTATGGCAATGATAGTGGTGGTATCTAGGGAAATGATCATCTTGCATGTGAAACCCGCTTAGAAGAAGATGAATCAGTGAAGCACAAGAACCAATGTAGTCAAACGAATCCTCATATTCCGACACTCTTGTGGAACTATATCGAGAAGAAGCAACCTGGAAACAAGAAACAACACATGATATTCACCACAACATATGCATGACATGAAGCACAAATCTCATACGTTGCATGTCCGGTTTAAATATGCAAGGCATGGCACAACACAACTATCAAAACGTACACATTAAATGAAGCTCAATATGCAACGAGTTGCATAATTACGAAACTCCATATTTAGTTACTTAGTTCACTCCCATCTAGGTACAGAACAATATTCAATGTTGTTAAGCATGGAAAAAGGTGAAGCATATATAAACTACCTACCTAGGCATTTTAAATGAGGTCGGAAACAACATATATCATTTACAAAATGACCCCATGTGTTAATTTCGAAATTGGTCCAGATCTGTACTAAACGCATTTTACATTTATTAAACAACAAAATGAAGTCTACCATGTGATTCTACACGTCATTCTAGTCAACTTACATATATAGATCATTGAAAACGGAGCTACGGTCTAAAAGATATGATCATCACAAGATAATATGACATGGATGTGTATGCAAAAGACAGCCACAACATGTTAAAGCATGGGTGCAACAAGATCTTATGAACTACATGAAATTCTAGTCAATTTTAAATGAGGTCGGACAACGAATAACAATTCCGGAAAGGCCTCATATGCAAATATGGTATTGTTGTGCCTATACACAATCTTAGGGTTGTTAAACAGGAAAATAAATGCATCTTGTTGTTCTACCCATTTTGCTATAAAAGTTACATATATGAAATATTTTAATCGGAGCTACGGTTAATTAAGTATGAGACAAAACCGTTTTCACTTGGGATCTACGAAAAATAAATACAAAAAGCTGGTTTGTCATTTTAAACATACATGAATGTTGGATATTATTAATCTACACAAAATTCTTGACATTTTACATATCTAAAACATTTTAATCCGACACATGGTTATTTAGTTATGGGCATTTTAAAAACATGCACTTTTCTATAATTAAGAAATATATGGGATGATGGATAAATTCGCTAGGCAAAAAAAATACTAAACGGGCTCAAACTGCTTAGCTCGACAGTTCACACAGGTGTAACATATTATACTGCGCCCACGAGCGAGGATCAGGGTTGGGCGCTCACCATAGGGCCCATGGGCCGGTCGGTGTAGCGGGAGGCCGGCTCAGGGGTGGCTCGAGGCGAAGGCGGAGCTGCGGCCGGGCGTGGCTGCTGCTAGGCAAGGCAAGCCGGGTCTAGTCGGTGCGACGCGGTGCGAGCGAAGGGGGTGACCCATTTAGATGGAGGGTTGATGCCGTGCAGGGCCGACACTGTCCAGGTCGCGGTTGAGGGCGGTTCATGCAGACTGTTCTGGTTCGGCTGAACCGGTCGGTTCTTTGGCGGCGCGATCAACAAGAAGGGTATCTCCTTCACGTGCGTATGATCTTGTACTCCATGGCAGGAGGCATTCGGTGGTGGCGGGCCCAAGGCAGGAAGGAAGAGGCCCGAACACTGGCGAACACGACGGGTAGCGGCGGGATTCGACCGGATCTGTGGTGGAGGGGCGCATCCCACACTACTGGAATCCAATAATTTGCCATCAGCCAGTTCTTTGCCGTCTGATGCCTGATGGCAAAGAACCTATTTGCCGTCAGCTGACTTCAAGCAGACGATAAAGGGCTGACTGATGGCAAACAAACTATTTGCCATTGGTCAGTCCTTTGCCGTCTGCCAGCGGATGGAAAAGAGACCTAGGGAAGACGGCAAAGAGGATAGATGGGTCCAAGTAGACATTGCGGCTGGCCAGGTCCAACGAAAGGGCTCTTTGCCGTCCTCCTGGCCTTTGCCGTCCGCCATGAGGGTCTTTGCCTTCCGGGGGCACACGGCAAAGAGCCCGAGCCTATAACGGCCGTTACCCCGGCCACTCGCTCCACTACCCCCACTCCCCCACTGTCTCTCTCTCGACCATGTGCGCCTCGCTCCAGCACCACCGGCGGCCGGCCACCCCTCCACGCCCCCACTGCCGCACCCTACGCCGCCCCTCCCCTCACCCGCCCCTCCCTTCATCCGCCCCCGGCGCCGCCCCCTTCCCTCACCGGCCCCCGGTGCCGCCGCTCCTCTCACTGGCTACGGGTGCTGCCCCCTGCGCCGCCCCTCCCCTCGCCCGCCCCCGGCGCCGCCCCCTCGCCTCACCGGCTCCCGGCGCCGCCCCTCCTCTCACCGGCTGCCGGCGCCGCCCCCTCCCCTAACGGGATCCCGTCGCCGCCCCCTTCCCTCACCGGCTCTCTGCGTAGGCCCCTCCCCTCACCGGCTCCCGTCGATGCCCCCTCCCCTCATCGGCTTCCGGCGACGCCCCCCCCTCACCGGCCGTCCCCAACTCCGGTGAGTGCCTCCGGTACCCCTATTTACTATTTTTTCTTTTAAGTTACATAGTTAGTTTTTTTCTGTTAAATTAGATAGTTAGTTTATTAGGTAGAATAAAGTAGATAGAAAAGAAAAAAATAGATAGAAAACAAAAAAACTTGAAAGAAAATAATAGAAGAAAAAAACTAGAAGAAAAAAAAAACTAGAAGAAATAAGAAGAAGAAGAAGAAGAAGAGGAAGAAGAAAGAGGAGAGGAGACGAGGAGAAAGAGAAAATAAAGAAGAAACAAAAGAAGAGGAGGAGGGCTAAGAGGAGGAGGAGAAAAAAGAAGAAGAAGAAGAAGAATAAGAAGATGATCAAGAAGAAGAAGAAAAATAAGAAGAGGAAAAAAAGAGAGAGGAGAAGAAGAAAGAAGAGGAAAAAGGAACCCCGACACCCCGGCACTGACCCTCGACCCCCGACCCCAGACGCCCGACGCCACTGACCCTCGACCCTCGACCCCCGACGCCATTGACCATCGACCCCCGACCATCGACCCCCGATGCCACTAACTCCCGACCCCCGACCCCCGACGCCCGACGCCTGTGACCCTCGACCCCCGACTCCCGACACCTGTTCGGCCTCTTATTGACCGAAAAGACGCCAACCCACGACGCGAGTGACCCTCGACCCCCGACGACACTGACCCCCGACCACCGATGCAACTAACTCCCGATCCCCGAGGCCACCGACACCCGACACCACCGACCCTCGACGCCGCTGAGCCCCAACCCCCGACACCTCTTCTGCCTACTGTTGAACGAGAAGGTGCTTTTCGGCCTTCTCGAGGCCGACGGGGTCATAGTTTTGTAAATTATGAGTTAGGCCACATATTTTCCGATTATGTTAATTATAAAACATCATCTTTGTGTTCGACGACCAACACGTGCGTTGGACGAGCTCCGCCCCTGCGTTTGTTGGTGAGCACAAATGACTTCTCCTCCTATCCCCTTAATTTGCTCTATTCCGGTCTTCGTGTCGATGAAACTTGCTAGCTATAGGTTTCTTCAATCATGAGTATGCATGACAAGTATGCGCCTCCCGTTAGAAAGGGCGACATCTGTAAATATGCATGTCTTTGCATATTTATAACTGCCATCCTTTCGAATTGTCCAACGTTATCCATGGACAGCCCAGATATGTGTAGATTGGGTTCGTTTTCCCGTATGCTGTGCTCCGGATCCGATGCGTAATTTCGTTAGTGCCTCCCTGTTGTTCTCCAGGTACAAATCTCTCTGCTTATTGTCGAGACGTGTATCAGGAGAACATTGGGGAGGTGCTCCCGAAATTCTGCATCGCATCTGGAGGAGAGCATGGGAAAACGAACCAAATCTACACATACTAGGGTGGGATTAGGACCTATCTTTACCTATTAGCGTGTAGGTTGCATGGACGTAATAAAACTGACAAACTTGATTAGCGGATGAATATAGATGATGAATTATATATTTATTTCTTGTGCGCCCATAGGTAGCTAGGCAACATGAGTGATCGTGCTTGGATGTACACTGGTCGCCCTAATCAGAAAGACATGACCAATGAATAGTTAACAAAAACAAGGGGGGTTTGTGAGAGCCGCATTTGCAAATGGCCAACAAAAAACATGGTGCCCCTTTCCCAACTGTGACAACTGGAAAAAGAAGACAGAGTTTGAAATGGATAAACACCTGCGGAAGTGGGGTTTTACGCCTAATTATACGGTGTGGACTTTTCATGGTGAGTCTGACCAACATGCCAGAGATGAGGTGATTCATTGTCGCACCGACGAGCATGGTACCAGGATTGAAGACATGGGGCAAGACTTTGATGATGCTCGGGATTTGGATGATGAGATGGAGGAATCTGCAAAGGCCTTCTATGAAATGTTCGAGTCTTCAAAACGTCCTCTCCACGAGCACACTAAGCTTGGTCAGCTGGATGCCATCATGCAAGTAATGGATCTGAAGGCTAAATTTGACCTAGGCAGAGAATGCTATGACGCGATGATGACGATATTTGGACGGTTTCTACACAAAAGCCATTTACTGCCTGCAAACCTGTACCAGTTAGAGAAAATCCTCCGTGTACTTAAGTTGCCCTATGAGAAGATACATGCCTATGAGAATGGATGTGCCTTATTTAGGCTTGAGTATGCGGCCTTGAACTATTGCCCCTTTGCAATTCTTCCAGGTATATTGTGGTAGACAACGGTATGGGTGAGAAGAATCAGACCAAAATCCCCATTAGTGTTCTTCGGTATCTGCCAATGGTACCAAGACTTCAACGTCTTTTCATGGTCGAAGAGATGGCCAGAAAGATGACATGGCACAAATTCGGCAAAAGAACCGAACTAGATGCGGATGGGGACAAGATGCTGGTACACACTTCAGATGGTTTTGCGTGGAGGCACTTCAATGCATTACATAAGGATAAATCGGAAGATTCAAGGCATCCTAGAGTTGCCATCAGCACGGATGGGTTCAATGTGTATGGTATGACGGCAGCACAATACAGTTGTTGGCCTGTATTTGTCATTCCACTCAATTTCCCACCCGGAGAGATTATGAAAAGAAAGAATATTTTCCTGACGTTGATAATTCCAGGGCCCAACTATCCGGGGAAGAATATGAATGTGTACATGCAGCCGCTTAAGGATGAGTTGCAAGAAACCTGGGATAATGGGATCAAGACCTACGACGCCACTACCAAAACAAATTTCAAAATGCATGTGTGGTACATGTATTGGACGCATGTTTATCCGGCGTTTGCGCTATTCGCTGGCTGGTGTGTGCATGGAAGGTTCCCGTGCACCACATGCAAGGCAACTCTTTAGTTCTGTTGGCTGCAGACTGCTATCCCACAGACAACAGCGCCAGAAGTTGACACGTTCACAGAGGCTGGGCTTGCGTTGGTTCTTCCCTTGAAGAGGAAAGGGTGATGCAGCACAGGAGTAGTAAGTATTTCCCTAAGTTTAAGAACCAAGGTATCGATCCAGAATGAGGGTCTCATCAAGTACAGAGTAGTTGCGCAAACACAAACAAGCTTGCACCCAATGCTTCAAAGGGGTTATCAATCCCTTCAAGATTGTTTGCAAAGTGAGATCTGAAGGCGGAAAGTGCAACGAAGTAAAAAGTGTAAGGCTGAAAATATGGTCTGGAGTAGACCCAAAGGGCATAGTGTTCACTAGAGGCTTCTCTCAAAATAGCAAGTATTACGGTGGGTGAACAAATTACTGTCGAGCAATTGATAGAACCGCGCAAAGTCATGACGATATCTAAGGCAATGATCATGCATATAGGCATCACGTCCGAGACAACTAGACTGATACTTTCTGCATCTACTACTATTACTCCACACATCGACCGCTATCTACTTTTGTGACAACAGACCTTCCCTTGCAACGGCCCCAGAAGAATGCTGCTAGCACACCCCGGACACGAAACTAGAAGAATGTTGTTGATGGCCCACCAGCGTGTGGGTTCACGGCAATTTTTGAGGGTAGAGTATTCGACCCAAATTTGTTGGTACTCCAGTCAGGTGGTGAGAGAATACTCTTGAGAATTAGCAGCTGAATATGTCCGATTCAACCACACCTGAAAGATTAGTATCTGCAAGCAAAGTAGTAGCAGCAAAGTAATATGATAACAACGGTGTCAGAAACGATCTGTTGACACGGCAGACTATTTCCAACGGTCGTATCAATGGCGCCAGAAGTTGCCCGTTGACGGTAATTGTCTGTTCCCGTCAACAACGAGCGAACCAGAATTGTAGCAGGTAGCAGCAGTGTAACGAGTAACATCAGTGGCTAGGAACAATAGTAGTGAAAGCAGTAGTGACAACAGTAGCAAGTAGCAACAGTAGCAAGTAGCAACAGTAGCAAGCGACAGTAGTAACAGCAGTAGCAAGTAGAAATAGTAGTAACAGCAGCAGAGCAAAACAAGTAACAGTAGAAGTGGTACAAACTCGTAGGCAATGGGTCGGTGATTCGTTTGGATGGTATTCATCATGCAACAGTTATAACACGGAGAGATATGTGGCTAACTCCCGTTCGTCAATGTGATGTAGGCATGCATTCCGTGTGTAGTCATACGTGCTTAGGGAAAAGAACTTGCATGACATCTATTGTCCATCCCTCCCGTGGCAGCGGGGTCCAAAAGGATACTACGGCATATTAAGGTTCTCCTTTTAATAAAGAACCGGAACAATGCATTAGCACTTGGTGAACACATGAACTCCTCAAACTATGGTCATCACCGGGAGTGGTTCCAGTTATTGTCACTCCGGGGGTGTCGGGTCATAACACATAGTAGGTAACTACAACTTGCAAGATCGGATCTAAAACACACATATATTGGTGACAACATAATAATTTCAAATCTGAAATCATGGCACTCGGGACCTAGTGACAAGCATTAAGCATGGCAAAGTAGTAGCAACATCAATCTCAGAACATAGTGGATACTAGGTATCTATCCCCGTCAAAACTAACTCGATTACATGATAGATATCATCCTACTCATCACCGCCCAGCGAGCCTACGAATAGATTACTCACGAACGATGAAGAGCTTCATGGAATTGGAGAGGGAAGAGGGTTGATGATGACGATGGCGACGATTTCCCCTCTCTGGTGCCCAAAACGGACTCCAGATGTGTCCTCCAGATGAAGAAAAGGATGTGGCGGCGCCTCCGTATCATAAACGTGACAAAATCTTCTCTTCTGATTTTTTTATGGGCGAAAGTGAATTTATAGAGCTGAGATTGGGGGCGACAGAGCCACATGGGCCCCACAAGCTTGGTTGCTGCGGCCAGGGGGGTGGCCGCGGCAATAGAGCTTGTGGCCCACTGGCCCATCCCCTCCGGTGGATCTTTCCGCAAGTATTTTTCATATTTTCCAGAAAAATTCTCCGTAAATTTTCAGGACGTTCCGAGAACTTTCATTTGTGCACAAAAACAACACCATGGCAATTCTGCTGAAAACATCGTCAGTCCGGGTTAGTTCCATTCAAATCATGCAAATTAGAGTCCAAAACAAGGGCAAAAGAGTTTGGAAAAGTAGATACAACGAAGACGTATCACTATCCAGCATGCATCTAGTGTATTGAGTTCATGACGAACAAAGTAACTTTTTAAGCAAGATGACATGATGTAGAGGGATAATCTCAAACAATGATGAAAACCCCATCTTTTTACCCTTGATGGCAACAACACGATGCGTGCCTCGCTACCCCTTCTGTCACTGGGTGAGGTCACCGCACGGTATGAACCCAAAACCAAGCACTTCTCCCATTGCAAAAATCATAGATCTAGTTGGCCAGACAAAACCCACAACTCGAAGAGAATTACAAGGATATGAAATCATGCATAAGAGAGATCAGAAGAAACTCAAATAAGATTCATAGATAATCTGATCATAAATCCACAATTCATCGGATCTAGACAAACACATCGCAAAAAGAAGATTACATCGGATAGATCTCCATGAAGATCATGGAGAACTTTGTATTGAAGATCCAAGAGAGAGAAGAAGCCATCTAGCTACTAGCTATGGACCCGTAGGTCTATGGTGAACTACTCACGCATCATCGGAGAGGTCATGGTGTTGATGGAGAAGCCTTCCATGTCCGAATCCCCCCTCCGGCAGGGCACTAGGACGTGCCCCAGATGGGATCTTGCGGAGACAAAAGCTTGCGGCGGCGGAAAAGCCATTGCGATGATCTCTTGATTTTTTTTGGATTTTATGGGAATATATAGGCGAAAGACCTAGGTCAGGGGACGTCCAGGGGGCCCACAAGCCTGGATGGCGCGGCCCCCTGGCTGCGGGGTGGGGGCTTATGGGGCCCCTGGGGCTCCCCTGCATTGGCTGCCAAGTTCCCCAATCTTCTTCCGTTCCAAAAAAAATCTTTTCGGGTTTTTCTTTCGTTTGGACTCCGATTCAAAATCTCCTCTGAAAGGGGTCAAAAACATGGAAAAAACAGGAACTCACACTTGGCACTGAGTTAATAAGTTAGTCCCAAAAAATATATAAAAGACATACAAAACATCCAAATTTGACAAGATAATAGCATGAAACCATCAAAAATTATAGATACGTTATAGACGTATCAAGCATCCCCAAGCTTAATTCATGCTCGTCCTCGAGTAGGGATGTGATAAAGAATGAATTTTTGATGTGGAATGCTACCTAGCATAGTTGTCCTTTGCAACTTCTTTCACGTGACATGAATGTTCAGATCCGTAAGATTCAAAACAATAGTTTGCCATTGACATGAAAACAGTAATACTTCAAGCAAACTAGCAAAGTAATCATGAACTTTCAAAATAACAAGGCCAAAGAAAGTTATCCCTAAAAAATCATATAGTCTGGCTATGCTCCATCATCCTCACATAACTAATGTGAATCATGCACAACCCCGGAATTGGCCAAGTAATTGTTTTTGCACTCTTACTTTCTCAAACTTTTTATAACTATCACGCAATACATGAGCGCGAGCTATGGATATAGCACTATAGGTGGAATAGAGTGTGGTGGTGGTTGTGAGACAAAATGGAGGAGATGGTCACATTGACTCGGCGTATCAATAGGCTATGGAGATGCCCATTAATAGATATCAATGTGAATGAGTAGGGATTGCCATACAAGAGATGCACTAGAGCTATAAGTATGTGAAAGCTCAAGACGAAAACTCGTGGGTTTGCATCCTACTTGCTTGCTCACAAAGACCTAGGACAATTTTGAGGAAGCCCGTCATTGGAATATACAAGCCAAGTTATATAATGAAGATTCCCACTAGCATATGGTAGTGACAAAGCAAGAACCTCTCAATCATGAAGAACATGGTGCTAACATGAAGCACAAGTGTGGGAAAATATAGTAGCATTGTCCCTTCTCTCTTTTTCTCTCTTTTTTTCATTTGGGCTCTTAGGCCTCTTTTTTCTCTTTTCTTTTCTCTTTTTTTTTGTTTTTGGGCTCTTTGGCCTCTCTTTTTTCCTCACAAGGGACAATGCTCTAATAATGATGATCATCACACTTTTATTTACTCACAACTCAAATATCACAATGATGATGACTCCATAGGAAATGTCTCCGGCAGTGTACCGGGATGTGCAACGATCTAGCATGGCGTATGACGTTGAAACATCTCGCTAGCTATCTTACGATCATGCAATGGCAATATGAGAGTGACGGCACAAGTCATGAGACAGAACGGTGGGAGTTGCATGGCAATATATCTCGGAATGGCTATGAAAATGCCATAGTAGGTAGATATGGTGGTTGTTTTGAGGAAGGAAATTGGTGGGTTTGTGCACCGGCAAGAATTGCGCGGCACTAGAGAGGCTAGCAATGGTGGAAGGTGAAAGTGCATCTATACCATGGGCTCACATTAGTCATGAAGAACTCATATACTTATTGTGAAAGTTTTCATTAGTAATCGAAACAAAGTGCTAAACGCATACTCTGAGGGGAAGGGTTGGTAGGTGTAAACCATCACGCGATCCCGACCTCAACACAAAGGATGACAATCAATAGATCAATTATGCTCTGACTTCCTAACATAGCGGTTCACCATACGTGCATGCTACGGGAATCACTAACTTCAACACAAGTATCTCTAGATTCACAACACCCTACTAACATAACTCTCAATATTACCGAATCCACGTCTCAAAACTATTTGAGAGGAATCGGAACTTCTCTTACTACTCAATGCACATGAAGATCGAGGTTTTTTGCATCCTCTTTGGGTACCTAGCACTTTTGGGACTACTTCCAAAGCATAAGCCAACTACCAAATCATGCATCGCCGTGCTCTAAAGATATAAGTGAAGCACAAGAGCAAAAGTATCTAGCTCAAAAGATATAAGTGAAGCACTAGAGCAAAAGTATCTAGCTCAAAAGATATAAGTGAAGCACTATGAGCATTCTAGCAAAATCATGATGAGTGCAGGTCTCTCTATCAAAAAGGTGTGCATCAAGGATGACTATGACACAACAAAAAGAAAAGACTCCTAAGATACAACACGCTCCAAGCAAAACACATATCATGTGGTGAAAAAAATATAGCTCCAAGTAATGTTACCGATGGATTGAAGACGAAAGAGGGGATGCCTTCCCGGGGCATCCCCAAGCTTAGGTTTTTTGGTGTCCTTGAATTTGGCTTGGGATGCCTTGGGCATATCCAAGCTTGAGCTCTTTCCACTCCTTATCTCTTTGTCCATGAGAACATCACCCAAAACTTGAAAACTTCACAACACAAAACTTAAACAGAAACTTGTGATAACATTAGTATAAG
This sequence comes from Hordeum vulgare subsp. vulgare, assembly GCF_904849725.1. NCBI lineage: Eukaryota > Viridiplantae > Streptophyta > Magnoliopsida > Poales > Poaceae > Hordeum > Hordeum vulgare. Next base: position 229,182,216 of record NC_058518.1, on the reverse strand, counting down.
AAAACAAACTACCACTTCTTTTTGTACTATATCAAACTTGAATTCTATCTATATTGATGATGGGCTACTGTATTCTCAATTTTCCATGGCTAGTACCCCCCCCCCCCCGATACTAACCATAGTTTCATCAAAACAAGCAACCAACTCAACAAAAACAGAATCTGTCAAAAACAGACCAGTCTGTAGCAATCTGTATACTTTGTATACCTTTGGTACGTCAAAAAATCAGAAAACTTACGACAGCCTAGGCAAAAAGCATATCAATCAGCAGCAAAAAGAATCAACCCAAAAGCTCTTTCTGAATAAAAATGAAAAAACATCTCGTGAGCGAAAAGTTTTTGTCTTTTTCCACCAAGATCAAACAACCATTACCAAGACTAGTCATAAAGGCTTTCTTGGCTCAAACACAAAAAGAAATACAAAAAACACAATCAAAACAGAATTATGAAAGTATGGATGCAACAAAACAGAAAGAAAAGATAAATTCATTGGGTTGCCTCCCAACAAGCGCTATTGTTTAACGCCCTTAGCTAGGCATAGAAGCGATAGAATCATGTATCGTCGTCTTTGGTGCTCAAACCATAAGTGACCCTCATCATGGATTCATAAGGCAATCTTATTTTATTTCTAGGAAAGTGTTCCATGCCCTTCCTTAAAGGAAATTGAAATCTAATATTCCCTTCCTTCATATCGATGATAGCACCGATAGTCCTTAGGAAAGGTCTACCAAGAATAATAGGGCAAGTAGGATTCTAATCAATGTCAAGAACAATGAAATACACGGGTACATAGTTCCTATTTGCAATAATAAGAACATCATTGATCCTTCCCGTGGGTTTCTTGACAGTAGAATCAGCAAGATGCAAATTAAGAGAACACTCTTCAATCTCAGTAAAACCCAGAACATCACATAAAGACTTTGGAATCGCGGAAACACTAGCACCCAAATCACACAATGCATTGCCCTCATAGTTTTTTATTTTGGTTTTGATGGTAGGTTCCCACTCATCATGAAGCTTTCTAGGGATAGAGACTTCCAATTCAAGTTTCTCTTCAAGAGCTTTTATCATAGCTTCGACGATATGATCGGTGAAGGCTTTGTTTTGGCTATAAGCATGTGGAGAGTTTAACATGGATTGCATCAAAGAAATGTATTCAATCAAGGAGCAACTATCATAATTGAATTCCTTGAAATCCAAGGTAGTAATTTCATTACTAGTCAAAGTTTTAATGTCTTCTACTCCACTTTTAATGCTTTTAGCATCAAGATAGGTGGACTCCGAATCTTTGGGGCACTTTTCAACCAAAGTGGATTCATATCCAGCCCCATAATCATTAGGTTTGACACAAGAAAACAAAGATTCAATGGGAGTCACACCAAGCACTTTAAGATCTTCGTGATTCTTATCACGGGAACACGCCTTTTTAAGCCATTCATGTCTAGCACGAATTTGGGCGGTTCTTTCTTGGCTCTCAATCATGGAAACACACATAGCTTTAAAAGTTTCATCCATGTTGATTTTGGGAGGAGCACATCTAACTTTCAAAGCATCAACATCACAAGAAATCCTATCCACGCTCTTAGCCAAATCGCCAATTTTGAGTAGTTTTTGCTCTATGGATGCACTAAAAATCTTTTGAGAGTTGATGAACTCTTTGATATTACTCTCTAGATCAGAGGGTAATCTATTGTAATTTCCATGAGTATTGTTGTAGGAGTTGCCAAAGTTATTAGAGGAGTTACTAGGAAAAGGCCTAGGAATATAGTTTCCTCTAAAAGCATTGTTGTTGCCAAAGTTATTCCTACCAACAAAATTAACGTCCAAGCTAGCGTTGCTACTCTCAATCAAAGAAGACAAGGCATATAATTAGGATCCAAAGGAGCACTTCTATTAGCAACCAAATTCATTAACTCATCCATCTTAGCACTCAACGAGTTAATTTCTTCTATAGCGTGTACCTTCTTACTAGTAGGTGACCTTTCAGTGTGCCATTGAGAGTAGTTTGTCATGATGTTGTCTAAGAGCTTTGTGGCTTCTCCTAACGTGATTTCCATGAACGTTCAACCTGAGGCAGAGTCCAAGATATTTCGAGAAGCGAAATTCAAGCCAGCGTAAAAAATTTGAATAATCATCCAAAGACTCAAGCAATGAGCAGGACAATTTCTATTCATTAATTTCATTCTCTCCCAAGCTTGTGCAACATGTTCATGATCAAGTTGCTTGAAATTCATGATATCATTATGGAGAGAGATGATCTTAGCCGGCGAAAAATACTTGGATATATAAGAATCTTTGCACTTATCCCAAGAATCGATACGATTTTTGGGCAAAGAAGAAAACCAAGTTTTTGTGCGATCTCGCAACGAGAAAGGAAAAAGCTTCAATTTAATCATGTCATTATCCACATATTTTTTCTTTTGCATATCTCAAAGCTCAATGAAGGTATTGAGATGGGATGCGGCATCTTCACTAGGAAGGCTAGAGAATTGCTCTTACATAACAGGATTCAGCAAAGCGGCATTGATTTCGTATGACTCCACACTAGTGCCGGGAGCGATCGGAGTGCTAATAAAATCATTATTATTAGTATTCGAGAAGTCACAAAGTTTGGTGTTTTCATTCATGGTGACTTCAGCAAGCAAGCAAGCACACAAGCAAACAAAAAGCAAGCGAGAAAAAGGGCGAACGAAAAAGGCAAACGAAAAAGGCAAATTGGTGAAGTGGGGGAGAGGAAAACGAGAGGCAACTGGCAAACAAAGTAAATGCAAGAGATAGTTTGCGACACCTACTTGGATGAGTTCTTGACTTGATCTTTCTCCCCGGCAACGGCGCCGGAAATTCTTCTGCTATCCCACACACAATAGCGCCAGAAGTTGACACGTTGGCAGAGGCTGGGCTTGCGTTGGTTCTTCCCTTGAACGGGAAAGGGTGATGCAGCACAGGAGCAGTAAGTATTTCCCTAAGTTTGAGAACCAAGGTATTGATCCAGAAGGAGGGTCTCGTCAAGTCCAGAGTACCTGCGCAAACACAAACAATATTGCACCCAACGCTTCAAAGGGGTTGTCAATCCCTTCAAGATTGTTTGCAAAGTGAGATCTGAAGGTGGAAAGTGCAACGAAGTAAAAAGTGTAAAGCTGAAAATATGGTGTGGATTAGACCCTGGGGGCCATAGTCTTCACTAGAGGCTTCTCTCAAAATAGCAAGTATTACGGTGGGTGAACAAATTACTGTCGAGCAATTGATAGAACCGCGCAAAGTCATGACGATATCTAAGGCAATGATCATGCATATAGGCATCACGTCCGAGACAAGTATATCGATACATTCTGCATCTACTACTAATACTCCACACATCGACCCCTATCCAGCATGCATCTAGTGTATTGAGTTCATGACGAACAGAGTAACGCTTTAAATAAGATGACATGATGTAGAGGGATAATCTCAAACCAATGATGAAAATCCCATCTTTTTACCCTTGATGGCAACAACATGATGCGTGCCTCGCTACCCCTTCTGTCACTAGGTGAGGTCATCGCACGGTATGAACCCAAAACCAAGCACTTCTCCCAATGCAAGAATCATAGATCTAGTTGGCCGGACAAAACCCACAACTCGAAGAGAATTACAAGGATATGAAATCATGCATAAGAGAGATCAGAAGAAACTCAAATAAGATTCATAGAGAATCTGATCATAAATCCACAAATCATCGGATCTCGACAAACACACCGCAAAGGAAGATTACATCGGATAGATCTCCATGAAGATCATGGAGAACTTTGTATTGAAGATCCAAGAGAGAGAAGAAGCCATCTAGGTACTAGCTATGGACCCTTAGGTCTATGGTGAACTACTCACGCATCATCGGAGAGGTCATGGTGTTGATGGAGAAGCCCTCCGTGTCCGAATCCCCCCTCCGGCAGGGCACCAGGACGTGCCCTAGATGGGATCTTCCGGAGACATAAGCTTGCGGCGGTGGAAAAGCGATTGCAATGATCTCTTGATTTTTTCCATATTTTTTGGGAATATATAGGCGAAAGACCTACGTCAGGGGACGTCCAAGGGGCCCACAAGCCTGGATGGTGCGCCCCCTGGCCGCGGGGTGGGGTCTTGTGGGGCCCCTGGGGCTCCCGTGCCTTGGCTCCCAAGTTCCCCTATCTTCTTCCGTTCCAAAAAAAATATTTTCGGGGATTTTCTTCCGTTTGGACTCCGTTTCGAAATCTCCTCTGAAAGGGGTGAAAAGATGGAAAAAACGGGAACTGGCACTTGGCACTGAGTTAATAAGTTAGTCCCAAAAAATATATAAAAGGCATACAAAACATCCAAAGTTTGACAAGATAATAGCATGAAACCATTAAAAAATTAGATACTTTGGAGACGTATCATAGACTGGTCGCAAGTTTTCTTGCTTCGACATGCAAAGACAATTCCTGGATCCTGACCATAAGTTCTGAAAAGACAAGAAGAATTTCATCAAAGGTAGAGTTGTCAAAAACACTACACCAGCTGCGTTGATAGACCAACAGACCCTTGATCAGTTAAACGCTCTCGAGGCTGATCCTTTGCACCCAGGATACTTCAAAGGGAATAATACGGAACACGCCTGGACTTACATGTCATGCTTATGGGATCTGCCTTACTTGAAAGACCTCCTTTGCCCACATAACATCGACGTGATGCACACTGAAAAGAGTATTGCAGAGGCCATTTTTGGTAGATTGTTCGGCATAGAGGCTAGAATTGACCTGGAGGCTCTATGTGATAGACCGTTACAAAACTTGCGACAACGGAAAGGAAAGCAAAGCATAGCGAAGCCAAAGGCATGGTTCAATCTTGAAAGGCCAACTATGAGGGAAATTCTATTGGGGATGAAAATGCGGTTGATGTTCCCTGATGGGTATGCTGCGAATCTAAAGAGGGGAGCGAATCTTGAGAAATTGAAAATATTTGGTCTCAAGAGTCATGATTGGCACATATGGATTGAGCGGGTAATGCCGGTGATGTTGCGTGGCTTTATCCCTGAGGATGAATGGCTAGTACTGGCAGAGTTGAGCTATTTCTTCCATTCTCTTTGTGCGAAAGAACTATCGCTTGGCGTGCTAGATGAAATGGAAGAGTTGGCGGCGAAGTTGATCTGCAAATTAGAAAAGATCTTTCCACCGGGTTTCTTTAATCCAATGCAGCATTTGATTTTGCATCTCTCGACCGAGGCAAGATTGGGGGGGGCGTTCAAAATCGATGGTGCTACTCAACTGAGAGGATGCAGAAGACACTTCGAGCTAAGTGTAAAAATAAACGTAGAATTGAAGCATCGATGGCCGAGGCATTCATTAGTGAGGAGGCGGCAAACTTCCTGACAGCACACTACGAAGCCAAAAAAATCATCATTTGCATAACCCGAAGCCTCGGTACAATGATGTCATTTATTACTCATGTTGTATTTATGTTGTACTAAAGGTACACGTGGCCGCGGGAGAGGTAGGGCGGTGGCTGCCACGCCTTCCTCGCCGCCAGCCCAAGCTGATTCACCTGAGCACAGGACTTCTAGGGTGGATTCGTCTGAGGTGGAGGCTACACGGTCTCCAGTTCACGAGGCTCAGGTTGATGAGCCTCAGGTCGATGAGCCTTCGACCCACGAGACTCGTGTCCTAGCGGCTTCGTTCTAGGAGACTCCGGAGCAAAGCAGGGATGAGGGTACGTCCCCAGAGACCCACTGGGATACGTGGGCTGATCTGGGTTAGCCTGAGCCAAGTGGCCATGCTGATAGCGACGAGGAGTTGGGTGAGGGGGCTACCGTCTACTAGTGTGGTAGTTCGGGGCTCCCGCTCGTGCAGGCGACCCGCGAGCAGAGGTGGTCTATTAAGCCAAATGGGGACAAGTAAGTTAATTTACTCTTGTTTGACCTTCTGCCTTCACGTTTTCTCAAATATCTAAGGTTTTGGCTTTAATTTGTCATATTGCAGGGGTTGGATTGTTGCCAAGGGTGTCCACAAGCCCAACAGCGTACTTGGTGTGCTTTGCCGTCAAAACTTCCTCGGGTTTGTTACATTGCCCGGTCGGGAGCGAGAGGTAGGAATGACCTCGGAGCACTAGTTGGGTGCCCCGACCCCGCCGGAGGTGGAGATCGACGGTGTTTTGTGCCACACGAGGGCCGACATGGTGATCCGACAGTTCAGGGTAATTTCTCCTTTACATAATTATAAATAAACCATAGCTAGTTATTGTACTAATCGGTGTTGTCTCGTTTGGAGACCTACTTCAGGTGTGAGGAGGGATACGAGGAGGACGCGGCAAAGGTTATCGAAACCGAATGTCGCCGCCTACTTCAAAACTTTCGGCACGAGGTTTGGGTGCAAGTTGTTCGAGACTTCTATGCCTCGCGGCGTATTAGGAAGGACAATGCGAAGTGCCGCGATTATAAGATGGAGATGGAGCATTACATGAAGGTAATTACATATTATTAAGGCTTTGTAGTTAGTTTCCTTGATTTGGTTCTTACGCGCTCAAATGTCTCTTTGTTAACTTAGGTGCCCCCGAGATGGTGTCTGGATAAGATGGATCGTTGGAAGGCCTTGGTGCATCAGTGGTGCTCCGAAACGTGGGAGGCCAGCCACAACAATGCCAAGGAGAGGCGTGGCAAAATGGTTGGTGTGCCACACCATCAAGGGAGCGTCAACTTAATCCAATTTGGTGAGAACTGGGTATGTGGTTTGCTTTGTGCCTCATGCAATTCATTCTTATTGCTATATTGAGCCCTTTACTAATACAATTTTCCTCTCTCTGTCTTTTAGGTGCGTCACAATAAGACGGAGGTTCCACAGATGTACGACCTGTATGCGATGGCCCATACTGCCTCGTACAAGAAGGTCAAGGCATTCTCTGAGTGTGACCTCGAGCATCCAGAAAACTTCACCAACATCTCCTCCCACCACAAGCTCGTGAAGTACAGAGATCACGGGAAGGCGAGGAAAGGGGAGGACTTTAACCCGAGCGAGGGGCCTATTGATCCAGAGCTGGTGATGATAGCTGGCAACGGGAGGCCCCATGGCTGGATCACCATTGGAGACGGCCTTATACGGTGTCCTAGCACTCTCCGGCAGAGAAAGGCACGCCAAACAAGCTCATGTCTTGAGATAACACCTCGTCCACAGCCAGTCGAGCTCGCCATCGAGTTTAGTTTAATGGACTCAACTATCTTTCCGCATTATGTTGTGCGTGGGAACCAATATCATTACAATGCTAACAATGAGTTGTGTTCCAGGCCGCTATTCTGAAAGAGAGAGAGGTGATGCAGGCGGCTTTGGCGGAGAAGGATAAGGAGATGAAGGAGCTGGAGGAGAGGACGACTGCATTGGTGGAGGCGGAGAGGGCACGGAATGATGCGTCTAACAGGGCCATATACGAGCTCTTGGTGGTAAGTTTCTTCTTCATATTATTTAAAATCTTGCATTTTAATGTCCGTTTCATTAATAACTAAAAAGTTTGACTTGTCGAAACCAAATGTACAGTCTATGTGCGAGAAGACCGACCAAGTCCCTCCGATGATGCCAGTCATTAACATGGCGGGGACAATTAGTTTCATTTCAATGCAGTGATCTTAAGAGTGTCATCATGCTAACGACACATTGCAAACGATGTTTGGTGCATAATATCTCCCAATACGCATCGCATGACCCTTCTACAGTGGAGCCTTCTCCAGGGCAGGCTTCTCCAGGTGAAACAAGCCAGAGCCACCGTGCTTCACCGCCGTGATCACGATAATGGTATGTTATTTCTAGCGTTTTGCTTAACAACTACATAATGGTCCAATATGGTTTATTAAGCATACTTCGCTCCAGAATGACATATTTAACCCAAGTTAGCTCCAGAATAGTCTCCTTCTCCTCCTCCTCCTCCTCCTTCTTCTTTTTCTTCTCCTTCTTAGCTTTAACCCAATTTAGCTCCAAAATGCCTTAATAATAATGGTTGGCTCCAAAATGACAAATTTTACCCAAGTTAGATCTAGAATGGCCTATTTAATAAAAAATTAAATAATTAACTTAGTTATCTCGAAAATGACCTATTTAATAAAAAATGACCTATACTTACCTAATTATCCTCCAAAATGATATAATTAGCTCCAAAAAGGCATAATTAACTAATTTAGCTCGAAGAAGAGGACAAGAGGAGAAGATAGAGGAAAATGAAAAGAAGGAAGAAGAAGAAGAAGAGAAGAAGAAGAAGATAAGAAGAAGGAGAAGGAGAAGGAAGAAGAAGAAGGAGAAGAAGGAGGAGAGAAGCTCCTTCTCCTTCTTCTCCTCCATCTTCTCCTCCTTCTTGTCCTTATTCTTTTCTTCTTCTTCTCCTCTTCCTTCTCCTTCTCCTCCTCCTCCTCCTCCTTCTTCTTCTTCTTCTTTTTCTTATCCTTCTTCTTCTCTTCTTGCTTCTTCACTTTCTTCTTCTACGTAGCTTAGACTCATCCAACAAAGACATACTTAGCTAATTATCCTACAAAATGACATAATTAGCTTAGTTAGGTGAAAACCTCATAAGAACCTTGGTTAGCTCATAAAAAGGACTAATTTAGCTCCAAAATGAAATAATAAGCTCAAAATGGCATAAGAACCTTGATTAACTCATGAATATTATATACTTAGCTTGGCTTCCACCTAAATGACATAATTAGCCAATTTAGCTCCAAAATGCCATAATAATCATAGTTCGCTCCAAAATGCCATATTTTACCCAAGTTAGATCCAGAATGGCCTATACTTAGCTTGGCTTCCACCTAAATGACATAATTAGCTTAGTTAGCTCCAAAATGGCCTATTTAATAAAAAATGACCTATACTTAGCTAATTATCCTCCAAAATGACATAATTAGCTCCAAAAAGGCATAATTAGCTAATTTAGCCCGAAGAAGAGGACAAGAGGAGAAGAAATAGGAAAATGAAAAGTAGGAAGAAGAAGAAGAGAAGAAGAAGGAGAAGGAGGAAGAAGGAGAAGAAGGAGGAGAGAAGCTCCTTCTCCTTCTTCTCCTTCTTCTTCTCCTTCTACTTTTCTTCTTCTTCTCCTCTTCCTTATCCTTCTCCTTCTCCTCCTCCTCCTCCTTCTTTTCTTCTACTTCTTCTTCTCTTGTTGCTTCTTCTCTTCTTGCTTCTTCTCTTTCTTCTTCTATGTAGTTTATTTTCCCTAGCAAAGACATACTTAGCTAATTATCCTCCAAAATGACATTATTAGCTTAGTTAGGTAAAAAAATCATAAGAACCTTGGTTAGCTCATTAAAATGATTAATTTAGCTCCAAAATAACATAATAAGCTCAAAATGGCTTAATAATCATAGTTGGCTACAAAATGGCATATTTTATCCAAGTTAGCTCTAGAATGACATATACTTAGCTAAGTTCTCACCTAAATGACATAATAAGGCTATGTAGCTCCAAGATGACCTATTCCACCTAACTTAGCTATTAAATGGCCTATACTTAGCTAAGTTCTCTCCGAAATAACCTATACTTCTCTTCTTCATCTAGTCTTCTTCTTCTATCTTTCTTATTTGTCATTTTGCAGAGTACATTCACTTCACGCGAAGCTTGGATTATATTGATGGAATGCTTGAATATGGTTTCTTTACCATGGCTTCACGGAAGCTTGTATTGAAACTATTGTAGTATATGGATATATATGAAACTTTGTATGCATGGATGAAACTGGTGTAATATATGCTTTGGTACGGATGCAACTTGCATAATATGTATGTATTATGGATGAAAGTTATTTTAATATGGTTATGAGTACGGAAACATAATTATTTCTGTCAAATATATATATATATATATATATATATATATATATATCCTGATTATTGTGCAAATTGCTGGATATAATAGAAAATAAAATAAACAGGGGCTATTTTGAGCCTTTGTCGTCCGCCCACCGACGACAAAGGCCTTGCGGCACACGGCAAAGGCTTAAAACAGCATGGCTGAAACACGCTGGGAGTGCCCCTTTGCCGTTGGCCTCAAACAAGGCTAACGGCAAAGGGGGGAGGGGCTGACGGCAAAGGTGGGAGGGGCTGACGGCAAAGGTTGAGGGAGAGAGGGGTTGGGTGCCCCCCTTTGCCGTCGGCCTCAAACATGGGTGACGGCAAAGAGTGGAGGCCAGCCGGCAAAGTGGGGAGGGCAGGCGACAAAGAAAAAGTGGGCCCAGCAACCTGCCGTTAACACTTAACGAGAGCGTTTGCGGATCTGTCGTCCCATTTTATTTGTCGTCCGTCCCCCATGGCAAAGATTCTTTGACATCCGCCTTCCAAAAGCAGACGGCAAATAACCTCTTCACCGGATATCTTTCTGCCGTCTAGTTTGTCGTCAGCTGATCGACGACAAAGCCTTTGTCGTCCGGGGTTCCCCCCTTTGCCGTCTGCCATGGAAGACAGCAAAGTTTCAGATTCCTGTAGTGCCAACTAGATCTGGCGATGAGCGGCGCATTTGGACCTCTCGATCCCATGGTGGCGCGTGATCTGCAGCGAGAGAGAGGGAGTTGGAGGTGAGGGGAGAAGAGAGAAAAATGGGAGGAGAGGGAAGTGGAATGGGGTCACCGGGGTTCGGGCGTCGCATGGGCGGCTCCCTGAGCTCGCCGGCCAGTGGCGCGACGCTCTTGTGGCCTTCGTTTCCGACGGGCGAGGAGGCTGGCATGAGGGCGTGGGGCATGTTGCGGCTTGCAGGCAGCGACGGTCGGATCTGGGCGTGGGGCAGGCCGGATCTGGGCCTGGACGGCCCGCATGGTGGAGGGGTGGAGCTGGAGGCTGCGGGTGGCTAGGGCTCGTGCGGATCCCGAGGTGGGAGGCTGGGACGTCCAAAATTGGAGGGGTGTTTATATAGGGAAAGGGGGCTAGGTTTAGTAGTTTTAATCCGTTTTTGGACCGTTGGATCGCGATCCAACGGCTCCGATCGGAGGGTTAGGCTAGGTTGATTGTGTAGAGGTGGTGGGCTGAGTTGTGTGTGAACTTTGCAGCCCACCACGGAGGGTTAGGCTAGGTGGGTTATTCTCACGATATGTGTTGATTTACTATCATTCACAAGAAAGTGGCTCGTATTCGAGATGCCCAGTTCCATGCTCAAAAAACAAATCTAATATAATGAAACAAAACTCCCCGGGGAATGTTATTGGTATGGATGATACCCGTGGATTCGGTTTGCCGTGGAGTGTGATTGATTGGTGGAGGGGGAGTAAAAACTTTACCATTATGTTTGGGAACCGCCTATAATGTATCTAGCATGGAAAGTATTGTGAGCTACTTTGTCGTTTTCGTTGACAGGAAAAGCATGCTACTCAAAATAATTTTTCTCTCAGAATTTAAACCTTGAGCTCTGGCACCTCTACAGTCCCTACTTCCCTCTACGAAGGGCCTATCTATTTACTTTATGCATTTTTATTTTTTCTCTGATCCCCATCTTCACTTATAAGCACCAACTAGGGAACACTATGATCGTAATTGAGCATTGGGCATAGCTAATATTTGAGTGTGTTTCATGAATGGATCAATGATTGAGCATGATGGCCTAGGGATAACTTTCTTTAGTGTTGTTATTTTGAAAGACATGGTTGCTTGTCGACATGCTTGAGTATTGAACTCATTATGTTAAAACTAGACTATTGTTTTGAATCACTTACAAGTCCAAATGTCCATGCTATAGAAAGAAGAAAAATAATTTGATGAACATGTGACGCAGCATTCCACTTCAATAATTCTGCTTTTATCATTTACCTACTCGAGGACGAGGAGGAATTTAGGTTGGGGATGCTTATACGCCTCCAACGTATCTACAATTTTGGCTTGTTCCATGTTGTTACATTATCATTCATGTATGTTTTACAATCATTTTACTACAACTTTATATTATATTTTGGGACTAACCTGTTAATGGTTGCAAAATAGCATAAATTCTTGTTTCACACTTTGATTGGTAGGAAATAATTAGAAATTGTTGAGAAAAGGCAAAAGGAGCCTTGTTGGAGGAGGACTGACTCTCCTGAAATCTATCCACAAACAGATTTTAGGGATGGTCAGTTTGACCCCCAAAGAGGACGCCCAATGGAAAAAACTACAGCTAGGAAAATGTGGGGAATTTTATGCAATGATTTTGGACTAAAAATTCATGCAAAACGGAGTTCGTATGCGATCTGGAGACCTGTTTTACTGAAGGCAAATATGTGATTACGAGATCAGGAGAATTGTTGACGTGATTGAGTCCAACTCATAATATATCTGATATATTCAGCCCAGCCACGATTTTCGAGACACGTGAGTGCTGTGAGGAGCCCCTAGGAAGGTTATAGAAGCGCCCAAGAGCCATTGGATCAAGGGTCCAGCCATCGGAGGGCCATAGAGCACCACAGAGACACATATAAGGAGAGAAAAATCCTAATTTTGGTAGAGCCACCAATAGCCACGAATTTGACTCTCCCTTGGCAGCCGCCAAGAAGGGGATAGGTTCCTCCATTGCAGCACGAAGACCAAGGAAGAAGGAGGAGCAAGCGGCCGTCGCCTGTTGCCGGTGCCGTGGCTGCCATCGTGTCCATCTCTTTGGGGCTGCACCTCCCCATCAACAAATATCTCTTTCTCACCATGATAATGTGTGACTAATCCTCCTCGGGGCAGAGGGTACGTACTAGTAGCTATGTGTTCAATCTCTCTCTCTCGTGATCTTGAGATGGCACGATCTTGATGTATCATGAGCTTTATTAATATAGAGGAATCATATGGACTTTTCCCTTCTTTATCTTCTTGTGATGAATTGAGTTTTCCCCTTGAAGTTTTCTTATCGGATAAGGTCTTTAAGGATTTGAGAACACTTGATGTATGTCTTGCGATGGGATATCTGTGGTGATAATGGGATGTTCTATTGATCCACTTGATGTATGTTTTGGTGATCAACTTGTGGGTTCCGTGACCTTGGCAATCTATGCATGGGGGTTGGCACATGTTTTCGTCTTGACTTTCCAGTAGAAACTTTGGGGCACTCTTTAAAGTTCTTTGTGTTGGATTGAACATGATGAATCTGAAATTATGTGATTCACATCGTATAATCATGCCCATTCGTACTTGTGGTGACATTGGAGTATCTAGGTGACATCAGGGTTTTGGTTGATGTGTATATTAAGGTGTTATTTTATTACAAACTCTAGTGCTGTTCGTGACACTTATAGGGATAGCTCATAAGATTGAACATAAAATATAACTTTGAGGTCGTTTCGTACCCTACAATAATTTCCTCGTTTGTTCTCCGCTATTTGTGACTTTCGAGTGAACTCTTTGTCGCACGTGAGGGATTTATATATGATTCAACTATGTTAGTATTGTTAAGAGAACTTGCAATTGTGAAAGTATGGACCCTAGGCCTTGTTTCCAAGCATTTATACAATGTTTTGCTCGCTGTTTACTATTTGTCACCTTGCCGTTTTTATATTTTCAGATTACAAAAACTTCTATCTACCATCCATATTACACTTGTATCACCATCTCTTCGCTGAACTAGTGTACCTTTACAATTTACCATTGTACTGGGTGTGTTGGGGACACAAGACACTCTTTGTTATTTGATTGCAGGGTTTCTTGAGAGAGACCATCTTCATCCTACGCCTCCCACGAATTGATAAACCTTAGGTCATCCACTTCAGGGAAACTTTCTATTATACTACAAAACTCTGCGGTTGGAGGCCCAACACGAGTCTACAAGAAGAAGCTTGTGTAGTAGAGATCAAGCTCTTTTCTGGCGCTCTTGCCGGGGAGGCTAGGTAAGCGGCACTCATATCCCGTCAACAAAGCTATTTTCCACGCCGTTGCCAGTGAGGTGAGTGCTTGAAGGTATATCTTTAGATCTTGCAATTAAATCTTTTAGTTTCTTGTTTTTCACCAGTTTGGTTTATAAAAGAAAACTACAAAAAAATGGAATTGAGGTTCCCTCATATGCTTCATCTTTTTAATGTCTTTCATGAAAATGATGGAAAGGAAAACTGTGCTCAAGTATTAGAAGAAGAAGTTACTAAAATGTTTGGCACTAAATCTTTTTATGATGAGCATGATTGCAATGTTGTTAGTATGAATTCCTTGAATATTCATGATGCTAATGATATGCAAAGCCATAAGCTTGGGGATTCTATGTTTGATGAAGATGATATTTTTTGTCCCCCAAGTTTTGATGAGCAAAATGATTATGATGATAGCATGCCTCATATTTATGATGATTTTTGTGATGACATGCATGCTATAAATAATAATGATAACCATGAAACTTGTCATCATGATTTTAATTTTCAATTGGATTATGCTTCACAGGATAGTTATTTTGTTGAGTTTGCTCCCACTACAATTGATGAGAATAAATTTGCTTATGTGGTGAGTAGTAAAATTTCCACGCTTGTAGGTCATGAAAATAATACTTTATGTTCTGGTTATATTGTGAAATTCCTTCATTATGCTACTAAAAATTCTTATGAGGGAGGAACATATGCTTGTAGGAATTGCAATAATATCAAGTTTCATCTCTATGTGTTCAAAGTTTTGAAGTTATGCTTGTTTTGCCTTCCTGTGCTAGTTGATTCTTGATCTCATAAATTATTTGTTTACAAAATCCCTATGCATAGGAAGTGGGTTTGACTTAAATGTTCTTTTCATGAGATTCATGATGCTCTTTTGCATGTTATAATTATTATTCCAATGTTGCATCATTGAAATCATCATGCCTAGCTAAAAGGCTTTAAAGAGAAGCGCTTGTTGGGAGACAACCCAACACTTTTACTTTCTGGTTTTTGGTGTTCACATGATTAAGCTACTGTACTAATAATGTCTTATGCCTTTTATTTCAATAAAGTGCCAAGTAAAGCCTTTGGGATAGTGTGGATGATAGTTGACTTGATTCTGTGCAAAAACAGAAAATTTTGCTATTAGTCCAGGAATTTGTAAATTCACTCGAACTTGCTTTTGATCTGAATATTTTACACACGATTAATATACAAATTGCATGGATTGTGCTAATTGTTCAGAATTTGTAGAGACGTGGAAGTATGGTTACACAACAAATCTTCACAGACTCCTTTGTTTTTGAAAAAATCTGTTTGCATGCATAGTTTGCTTGTTTTAGTGTTCCCATAGCTTATATTCAATGATATAAATTATGGGAATACTATAATACAGTAGAAATCATGTGGGAACAATTATGAATCTTGTCTTGACAATACCTAAGTGAATGATCATTATTTATTATACTGACCCATCTCACAAAGTTCCGTTAAGTTTTGGGTGATTGAAATTTTCAAGTTTTGGGTGAGATACCGATATGTGGAAAATAAGGAGTGACAAGAACCTAAGCTTGGGATGCCCAAGGCACTCCAAAGATAATATCCAAGGAAGACACAAGCGCTTAAGCTTGGGGATGACTTGGAAGGCATCCCCTCTTTCGTCTTCAACATTATCGGTATATCTTACTTGGAGCTATATTTTTATTCGTCACATAATATGAGTTTTGCTTGGAGCGTCATTTTATTTCGTTGTTCTCTGTTCGTTGTTATTTATAATCTTGTTTTTCAATAAAAACTTCCAAGAATTGCATTAGGATGCTTGCATTGCATGCTTTGATTGGTCTTGTAGTGTTTGAATTTTCATATTTTACAGGAATATGTAAAGTTCCTGAAACTTTTACAGAGTGTTGCCATATAAATTTTATCGCATTTCATAAATTTTCATAATGTTTTGAGTTACACAAGTACACTATTTTCATAAATTTGTACAGACTGTGCTGTTTGGACAGATTTTTTCATAGTTTTGCTATCTACTTATCCTATAGTTTCCATAGCCTACATTGATAGATATAAATTGTGGAAATGATAGTAAATAGTAGATGATGTTTGCGATAATATGCAACTTCTCTTGGCAGTACATAAAGAGTTGATTTATTATTATGTGCACTAACCTATTTTACGAGTTCTTTTCAAGTTTTGTGTGGATAAAGTTTTTGAGAATAGGTGAAACCGGGATACGAGAGGATTGAAAAATATACAAAAGCTCAAGCTTGGGGATGCCCAAGGCACACCAAGTAAAAATTTCAAGAACTCTCAAGCATCTAAGCTTGGGGATGCTGCGCATCCCACCTCTCTTCATCAACTATCGGTTAGCCTATGTTGAGCCTAAATTTTTATTCGTTCACATGATGTGTCCTATTCTTGGAGTGCTATTTTTATTTTTTTGTTGTTTGAATCAAATACTCAGATCCGAAAATATTTTTTTTAGGGAGAGAGATTCCTCACATAGCTCCTTAATTGTTTGACTACTCATTGATCTTCACTTATATCTTTTGTGAGTAGCTTGTCATTTCCTCTAATGCTTCACTTATACCTTTTTGAGGGATGAAATCTTTATGCTCTTGTGCTTCCTTTAAATTGGTTTGAGCATGTAGAAAGGGAAATAGGAATATATGAAACTAGTCCCAAAGTAATAGATATCCAAGAGGGGTATAATAGAAACTTTCATGAAGATCATGGGACAAATTAAACATGATTTTTTGTAATAGTTTTGAAACGTGATGATAGTAATATGTGAGTCATCTTAGTGAGTAATTATGCTTTAAGTAGGAATATTGGTGTTAAGGTTTGTAATTCCCTATGCATGCACGAAAGTCAATAATTATGCAATGAAGTTGCACCTAGTGTGGTACATTATTCGGTGTTAGTTATGACTCAATGCTCACTTATGTGAATTTTCGTTTCTTGGTTTGATTGCTTCCCAATCTATTTGCTAGCCTTCATTTGTACTAAGTAGAAATACTACTTGTGCATCTAAAATCTTTAAACCAAGTTTTGCCTCATGAGTCCAGCATACCTACCTATATGCGTTATTTCCATGCCGTTCCAAGCAAATTTGTATGTGCCATCTCTAAATTTTCAAAATATTTTTCTCTTTTGTGTGCCCGTACCGCTCATGAAACGGTGGGGGTAATCAATATTTTTCCATGCTAGGTGGGTTATTCTCACGATATGTGTTGATTCACTATAATTCACGAGAAAGAGGCTCGTATTCGGGATGCCCAGTTCCATGCTCAAAAATCAAATCAAATATAATGAAACAAAACTCCACAAGAATGTTGTTGGTATGGACGGTACCCCTGGATTCGGCTCGCCGTGGAGTGTGATTTATTGGTGGAGGGGAAGTAAAAACTTTACCATTCTGTTTGGGAACCGCCTATAATGTATCTAGCATGGAAAGTATCGTGAGATACTTTGTCGTTTTTGTTGACAGGAAAAGCACGCTACTCAAAAAATAATTTCTCTCTCAATTTAAACCTTGAGCTCTGGCACCTCTACAAATCAGTACTTCCCTCTGTGAAGGGCCTATCTATTTACTTTATGCAATTTTTATTTTTTGCTTTGAGTCTCCATCTTCTCTTATAAGCACCAACTAGGGAACACTATGATCTTAATTGAGCATTGGGCATAGCTAATATTTGAGTGTGTTTCATGAATGGATCAATGATTGAGCATGATGGGCTAGGGATAACTTTATTTAGTGTTGATATTATGAAAGACATGGTTGCTTGTTGACATACTTGAGTATTGAAGTCATTACGTTAAAACTAGACTATTGCTTTGAATCACTTACAAGTCCAAATGTCCATGCTATACAAAGAAGAAAAGAATTTGATGAACATGTTACGCAACATTCCACTTCAAAAAATCTATTTTTATCATTTACCTACTCGAGGACAAGCAGGAATTAAGCTTGGGGATGTTGATACGTCTTCAACGTATCTACAATTTTTGCTTGTTACATGCTGTTATATTATCATTCTTGGATGTTTTACAATTATTTCACTACAACTTTATATTATTTTTTGGTACTAACCTACTAATGGTTGAAAAATTGCATAATTTCTTGTTCCACACTTTGATTTGTAGGAATTAATTAGAAATTGTCAAAAAAATGCAAAAGGAGCCTTGTTAGAGGAGGACTGACTCTCCTGAAATCTGTCCACAAACAGTTTTTAGAGATCGTCCGTTTGACCTGTGAAGACGGCGTCAAATAGAAAAAGCTAAAACTAGGAAAGTGTGGAGAATTTTATGGAAATGATTCTGGACAACATATTAGTCCAGATCGGAGTTCGTACGCGATCTGAAGACCCATTTTACTGAAGGAAACTATCTGATAACGGGATCACGAGAATTGTTGATGTGATTGAGTCCAACTCTTAACATATCTGATATATTCGGCCAAGCCACGACCTTGGAGACTTTTGAGGGCTGGGAAGATCCCCTAGGAAGGTTCTAGAGGTTCCCCAGAGCCATTGGATCAAGGATCCATCCATCGGAGGGCCATAGAGCACCACAGAGGCACATATAACAAGACAAAAACCCTAATTTTGGTAGAGCCACCAAGAGCCACGAAGTTGCCTCTTCCTTGGAAACCACAGAGGCACGATATTGATGTATCGCGAGCTTTATTATTATAGATGAATCATATGGAGTTTTTCCTTCTCTATCTTCTTGTGATGAATTGAGTTTTCCCTTTGAAGTTTTCTTATCGGATTGAGTCTTTAAGGATTTGAGAACACTTGTTGTATATCTTAGGATGGGATATCTGTGGTGACAATGGGATGTTCTATTGATCCACTCGATGTATGTTTTGGTGATCAACTTGCAGGTTCCGTGACCTTGGGAATCTATGCATAGGGGTTGACACATGTTTTCGTCTTGACTTTCCGGTAGAAACTCTCGGCACTCTTTAAAGTTCTTTGTGTTGGATTGAACATGATGAATCTGAAATTATGTGATGCATATCGTATAATCATGCCCATGGGTACTAGTGGTGACATTGGAGTATCTAGGTGACATCAGGGTTTTGGTTGAAGTGTATATTAAGGTGTTATTTTAGTACGAACTCTAGGGCTGTTCGTGACACTTATAGGGATAGCTCATAAGATTGATCAGAAAATATAACTTCGAGGTGGTTTCGTACCCTACAATAATTTCTTCATTTGTTTTCCGCTATTTGTGACTTTGGAGTGAACTCTTTGTCACACGTGAGGGATTTATATATGATTCAACTATGTTAGTATTGTTGAAAGAACTTGAACTAGTGGAAGTATGGACCCTAGGCCTTCTTTCCATGCATTTATACAACGTTTTGCTCATTATTTACGATTTGTTACCTTGCTGTTTTTATATTTTCAGATTACAAAAACCTCTACCTACCATCCATATTACACTTGTATCACCATATCTTCGCCGAACTAGTGCACCTATACAATTTAAAATTGTATTGGGTGTGTTGGGGACACAAGAGACTCTTTGTTATTTGATTGCAGGGTTGCTTGAGAGAGACCATATTCTATGGGGACCCCGACTTACGCGTCGAGATCGTCGAATGCATCTGTACAGTGATCCCAGAGATCAATTCTCACTGAACAGAAAAATACTGAATAACAAGAGTCTTACATACGAATTTAACGTTTGATACAATAACGGACCATCACGGTCAAGTCTTACATAAATATGACCAAGAAGACCAATCACATGAACACAACTACTAGCGGAATTCTTGGTAGTAAATGGGAACCCATGCCATCAGCCTTAACCAATAGGCATTCTAACTGGGAAGCATCCTAGTTCGCGCGTCCGTTTTCGATGACAAATGCTTCTCCATACTCTTGTTCCTCCATGTCCGGCCAGTAAAATAACCAGTGGCAAGCCAATGAGTACGTTGAATGTACTCGCAAACAGCCCATGATATGGATAATGCAGTTGATACAATAATAAAGTAATATGTAGCCTTTTCAGAAAGCAAGTTTTAATTGAAAATGAGTATGGTCAATTACTTGTATGGATATGCATCATAAGCTAGATGGTAATCATGATTATGGGTCACGGATATCATCATATCTGCAGAGGGTTGAACACCACAGGTTCACCCTATATGCCTAGTCTCCAGACTTGTCATATCATCTTACTCAGATAACACCTTAATACACACACACACTTGGTTTATGCGAAAACGACTCGACGTATTTTAAGCAGGATTACCCAACTATCCTTCGCCGTGGACACGGCTATTCAAATAGTAATGCGGCTCTTTGCAAGCATCGACCAAAGTAATCAACAAAGCCCCGTCCCATAAAGGGGTATTGTGGTCGCACATGTAAGGTTGGGACGGTCAACATCATAAATCTAATCCCATTTCCGTAACCACTCACACAAAACATTTCTTGGCACACCACTTCCTTCTCAAGTGGTCACCCAACTCAACACCATCATTCTCGGGCATTAGTGGCACCCGACGGGGTTTTCGTAAAACCGTTGATTTCATCCTTGTGTTACCATCATCATGCATATGCTAATCCTATGTGTAGCACTACTACTACTTGTCAACTTTTATCAGCGTGACCCTCATAGATGGTAAGGTCATGCTCAATGCAAGTGCTCTGGAGGATCCATCAGTAACACCATGTCGGGGTGTACCGATTAATTGTGACTATATGCATCAGAATAAAATAATCAACATGACATGCATAAGATATTTTCTCACACATGGTCAAATGGATACTTGCCTTGATGATCTAGGTATCCAGGGTCTTCAGATCTTCGGGTCCAAATCCTTCGTCAAACACGTGATCTATCGTCGTAATAATAATAATAAGACCCCAAATCCATATATCATATTGCCACCTTTGCATGTAGAGAAACATCACAAACAGGAAAAGAAATCTGACATAGATTCAAACTATGGCTATATTCAAGAACATGAACTCTTCTTGAGACTGCCCAAATTGGCAAGTCCATATCTGGACATTTCCAAAAATGGTAATGTGCCATTTTTAGCACCAGAATAACGACAAACAACAAAAAAAAATTACAGGGAAATATTATGAGGAGTAGGGTCCCACCTGGCAGTGGTCCTCTCTGAGTGACATGTGGGACCAGTTTCGAACACATGACCTCTCCATCACACATACTCACGCGGAGCCACTAGATCAGCCCGTGTTGGTTGAACTAACAGAGGCATCTAACCAGGTAACCCGACCCTGCTACTGAATCCAAATCCAAACAGGGAAAAAATACCGAAACAAAAGGGGCGCCAGGGGGTGGACTCGAACCCACAACCTCCTGGTGGAGGCGCGATGCTGGCGCCACTGGGCTAGGACGGGTGATCTGAACCAAAGGGGTTTCTCCCAGCCAAGTACTAACTACACAGGGTCTTCTTCTACCCCTAGCCAGAACTACAGAGGAGAAGAGCACGATGTCGGCGAGGGATGCGGCCATCACGGTGGTAGGGAATCACCGACGGGGGAAGCGGGATGCTTGGGGAATCCATTCCCACGGCTATGTCGGCGGGAGGGGAACTCGCCGCATGCCACCACTGCTGCCTCTATTACTGCTCTGGACCTACAGCTGTCGCTTCTCCTGCCTGCGCTACAGGTTGTTGCGCGCTTCTGCTACTTGCGCTGCACCTTCTGCTGCTACTACTCGCGCGTGATGTGTCACCTGCTGCTGCTACTGCGCGCTGCAGCACCTGATGAAGGTGTCGCTTCTGCTGCTATTGCAACAGAACAGAGAACCGGCTCGCCACTACTCTATAGGAGTCGAGGCTAGAGAGGGAAGAAGACGGGGGAAGGCGAGGTGCTACTCACCCAGAGGGATTTCGGAGACGAGATCTGGCACGGAGAAGAAGGAAGAAGTGGTGAGGCTGCCCGCGACGTCCTGCTGCTCCGCTCCGGCGACATCGACGTTGGAGGCGATGCCAGGGAGGGGGAGCTTCCCTCCTAGCGACGGGAATGGAATGGGGATGCCTCCTCCATCCTCGTCCCCATTGTGGTCTCCACGGGGGAGCTGCCGGCGACGAGGAGAAAGCGCGGCGACGACCGCATGTCTCTCTCTGAACCCTCTGAAGATTGTGCTCTCGGAATCTTACCTTGCACAGGGGGAAAGAAGGAGGGAGAAGGATGTTTGGTGGCACGGTGCGGAACCCTAGGTTGGCACGAACGACGACGGGCTTAAATAGGCGACGGGGATGACGGCCTCGATGTCTGTGAAGGTGCTACGCGGCACCCTCTCTCTCGCGCGACTCTACTACTGCCAAAAAGGGGGAAGGAGAGGAACGACGTCAGGGAGGAGAAAGGAGAGGGAGGTGGGCTACGCAGGGGAGAAAGGGGAGATCGGCTAGGAGGAGAGGTAACTGGCCCAGGCCTCTCTCTCTCTCTTTCTTAAAACAGAAAAAAAACCTCTCCTTTATAGAATAGCCCACCAAATAATTCCCACACAACTATAAAAGGGTTTTTTTAACAAAAATAAAAATACTTGGCTAAACAAAATATTATAACCTATTTATTAGAATAGGTTTACTATTTTTAGACCAAGTAAAATAAATGCTTTTACAATAAAACCTTGGTTGTTTTAAATAACAACAAATACCAAGCGTTGGAAAAAATAGAGGAACCACACTAAGCCACTCACAAAAATAGAGAGGAGAGGTGGGGCATCTTATTGGAATTTTTAAAACAAGTTAAGAAAACACAAGAATCACCTATTCAATAGAAAGGGGTTGAACCTAAGTGCTACAAGGTTTTGAATGGCTTGGTGCCCCCACTCCCATGCACAAGATCATAAACACAGTCACCACATGATCATCAAGGTGACACAACACACAAGATCACACAAACAAGCAAAAGGAAAAGAAGCAAGATATGCATGATGCATGAGATGCACATGGAATGATAAAGCCACACTTCAACTCCATAACATTGCCTCAACATAGTTGCCACATATGGAAAGGGTTACAAAAGGCGAAATAAAAGCACTTGGGTTGTTACATCTTCCCTGTCCCCATCGAGTAGAGAGCTAGGCGAGGTTAGGTCGTGAGAGATCTTCATACACGCCCCTGAGTTCAAATCCTTAGGGTTTTGCGGATCCCGAAATCCGACAGGATGCCTTCGATGCTCTCGTGTCCCTTCTGGGCTTCTTTAATGAAGTCTTCCACAGTAGGTTTGACTTCGAGGTTAGCCAGGAATCCTTGTTCAACCAACTCTAACTCGAAGCTCTCGAGCTCGTCGTATAGGGTGGGTAGCCTTTCCTTGACCATAGCATTCAAAGTGCAATCCTTACGGCTCAAGGCATCGACCACCACATTGGTCTTACCGGGGTCGTATTGAATGTTGAGGTCGTAGTCCTTAATCAATTCCAACCACCTTCGTTGCCTCATATTCAACTCCTTTTGGGTAAATATATACTTCAGACTCTTGTGGTCGGTGTATATTTCGCATCGCTTCCCTAGGAGATAATGCCGCCACGTCTTCAAGACATGAACTACCACTGCTAGCTCGAGGTCATGAGTGGTGTAGCTCTCTTTGTGCGGGTGTAGTTGTCGTGACAGATATGCCACGACTCTGTCGTGTTGCATCAGAACGCCACCGAGCCCGATTCTTGAAGCATCACAGTATATCACAAACTTCTTGCCCTTCTTCAAGAGCCGAGTCATTGGTCGGGCGATGCGGGAGAACCCTTCCACGAACTTGCGGTAGTATCTCGTGAGTCTGAGGAAGCTTCTAACTTACTTCATGTCGATTGGCGACTCCGAGTTGGTTATCGTAGTAATCTTGGTGGGATCGACTGCCAATCCATCTGCCGTCATGGCATGACCCAAGAATCCAACTTCGTGCAGCCAGAATTCACATTTGCCAAACTTGGCATAAAGTTGGTGCTCTCGAAGTTTTTCCAACACCATACTCAATTTTTGCTCATGCTCTTCTTCGAATTTGGAGAATATTAATATGTCATTGATGAAGACGACAACAAACTTATCCACGTATTCCATGAAGACTTTGTTCATGAGGTACATGAAGTATGTTGGGGCATTGGTCAATCTAAATCACATGACCGTGCACTCATATAGACCATATATGGTCACGAATGCCGTCTTAGGTATGTCCTCGGGCCGAATCTTCAATTGGTAGTACCCAGATCTGAGATCGATCTTGTAGATTACCTTGGCACAATTTTACTCGTCGAATAGGTCTTCAATCTTGGGTAGTGGATACTTGTTCTTTATGGTGACTTCATAGAGGGAATGGTAATCGACACAGAGCCTGATAGTCCCATCTTTCTTGGACACGAATGGAACAGGTGATCCCCAACGTGAGGCACTTGGATAGATGCATCCCTTCCTGAGCTGCTAGGCCAACTCCTTCTTCAACTCTTCCAGCTCCTCGGATCCCATCCTATAGGGCTTCGTATAGATAGGCCTTGACCCGGGCATGAGCTCAATGACAAACTCGATGTCTCGGTCAGGAGGCATCCCAGTTAGCTCATCTGGAAAGGCGTCCGGGTATTCACATACCATTGGTACTCGGTCCAACTCTTTTTCCGAAAGGCAATTGACCCGAGGGACTTGAGTGGAGGTAGGCTTAGGTATGTATTTGACTTTCACCCCTTGGTCACTTGTCATGGTAATAGCCCTCTTGGCGCAGTCCAATATGCTTTGGTGCCTGGCTAACCAATCCATACCAAGGAGCACGTCCAAGCCTTGCGACTTAAGGACGATGATATCTGCTACGACGTCTATCCCATTAATGCTGATCCCAGCTCCTCTACATCCTAGGTTGGTCCTTAGCATTGCTCCCGGGGTCTGTATTGCCATGTGCCCATTAAGGAGGGCATGCATCAAACCACGCTTTGCAGCAAACTTTTGGGTGACAAAAGAATGCGAAGCACCACAATCAAACAATATTGTTGTTGTTGTGGAGTTGACGAGGAACGTACCCAGAATGCAGTCAGGGTCCTCCTGGGCTTCCTCAGCGGAGATGTGATTCACGTGTCCCCTGCTATGGTACTGCTGGTTGCGGGGAGCCTGATTCCTACTTGGTGCTCCATGGCCGTGTCCTTGATTTGGCGCATTGGGGCGCGGTGCATCAGGCTTCTTGTTGGGGCAATACCGGGATTAGTGTCCAGGCTGACCACATGCAAAACAGGTGACCTGCCCTGGGATGTTGGGCTTGCCCCCACTGTTGTTGGGCGGATTAATTCCCGGCTTGGGGTTGGCATGCTGCTGAGGCTGATAGTTTGGGTGAAATGAAGGAGTCTTGTACTACTGCTGCTGATGATAGTTAGGCCTTGCCGGGGCGGATTGCCATAGACGAGCCTTATGGTTGCTGGAACCTCCATTGCCCATCAGCTTACGCTTGCGAATATCATTCATAGCACGAGGCTTGTCTTCTAGCATGAGAGCCTTGTTTACCATATCACAGAAGGTCCAACGGCCTCAGACAACAAGCTGATATTGCAACAACTACTGAAGTCATTCCATGAAGCGTTCCACCTTAGCGGCTTCACTGCTGACATCCTATGGCGCATACCTCGACAAGAGGTTGAACTTCCGCATGTATTCCTTGACTGTGCCACTGCCTTGCTTCAGAGCGCAGAACTCCCGCTTCTTGATAATCCTCATTCCACGAGGAATGTGAGCAGCGCGAAACCCGTTTTTGAAGACATCCCAAGTGATAGCATGCGCGTCTTGCATAATCTGGAACCCGTCCCACCAAGCCCTGGTTGTGCCTCCGAGATAGTGAGAAGCATAAAGGACCTTCTCATGATCGTCGGTGCACTTAACCAACGCGAGGAGGTCTTCAATGGTGCGGATCCAGTCATCAGCATCCAAGGGCTCAGTTGTCTCAGTGAATATTGGGGGCATAGTCCTCGTGAACTCAGATAGAGTGGAGCGACCATTGCCAATTCTGCCCTGTGGTGGGTTGTTCACTAGGGCCTGAGCTATCTACTGGAAGGCGGCGTTGTTGGCTTGGAGTTCCTCTCGCAGAGCCTCTTGGTTCTCCGGAGGAGGTGGTGGCACGGGAATGTCGCCTTGCTGCTGCCCCATGTGATCTCCAGCTTGGGCAGACCCACTGGCTCCTAGCTGCTAGTTAGAATCACGAGTGTTGGGGTTGCCGAAGGTACTGGTGCGAGTGGCAGTCCCCATCCTGTTTGGAGCAGACAGGTCAATACTCCAAAGTGGTCGAGAACAAAGCATAAAGGGATGACGTGCCTATATAAGGGTGCTTTGGTATAGTGCAAGTGTGTCAAAAAAGAAGGGTCGAAGAACCCTTACGCAAATACATTAATTAAGATAGATGATGCAGTCGCTTAGAAGTTGCCTAAGGCAAAAACACGGCTTGCATCGAGACACAAAGAGAAAGCACACACACTACAAACATTCATGGCTTCATATGAACCATTACATGGACTCGGCTTCGCATGGGGACTCCTACTTGTCCTAAGACATCCATCCTAAGCGACTGTGTAAGTGCATCTAGTGCCCTTAGTGATTTTAGTAGTTTGAAGACATATAGGTTAAGTAACTAATGTGTTTATAAGTGTACACATGCTCTATAAGTCGCTAAGGAGTTTGAGTTATACGATGAATATCGACCCCTAGAAATGTATGTCTTCGGCTGAAGAAATTGGTCTTATGCTGAAGACTTTGATTGCGAAGAAACTGCGATGAAGTTGCTATTCCTCAAGAAGATATTGAAAGATGAGAAAGTCGGTGTGTCCTAAAGAAAATCAGTCCAATGACTTTGAAGCGTGAAGATTTATTCTTTCTGTTTCATTTTCTTTACTCTTGAGTCATAGGAACACCATACTATTAAAGGGGGTCGAGGTAATACGATGGAATGAATTTCCTCATGATGCTCAACCCAAGCCTAAACCTACAAAAGCCTCAAGTGAGGAATATGAGAGACATGAGGACTCTCACAGTTGAGATTTTCGACCGTTAACGCGATACGCGCCACCTCACTCATCTTATCCACACCAACGGTCACATTATTTAAGGGCATGTATGTCAAATCATGTCGAGATGCTCCCAGGCTATAAATAGCCACCCCCACAACCACCAGCTGGTTGGCTGCTCCGCGAGAAACTGACACTTGTCATTTATAGCAACCCAAATTCCTCATAGCCTTCGAGAGTGAATCATCAACTGAGGAAATACCCCAAACACCAAACCCACAAACCAAAAACCAAGTGATTGAGCATCACTGAAGAATTTGTTCCTGTGTGGAACTGAAGCCTTTTCCTTTGAGAACTATGCATCCTCCAGACGGTTAGGCGTCATGGTCTAGAGCATCGAGCAGTCAATTGTGGATCGCGGGGTGACCGAGTTTGTGAGGGTTTGGAAGTCTTCCCTGAAGACTTACCACGGGTGTTGGGCGAGGGTTGTCTGTCCTTAGCTCAAGGAGAATACAATAGGGACTGTGTCTCCCGGGACTGTGTGTCCTTTGGTTTCAATACCAAGCCGCTCCAAACCAAACATACGACGGTCACATCAGTTGGAACTGGGTCATCAACAATTGTCTTCATCGTGATACGAGTTCTATTTCTTGAACTCTTTCAATTCCTCAATATTGTATGTTGAATACTTTCATTGTCACCGTTTGAAGAATTTGCTGAAGACTTTCACTGAATTTCCTCAACCGCTAATTCTTCATACCAGTTAATCTTCACGTGCTTATTTTGTGCGTGCATACTGTGCAAACCAACTCTCATAATCTTTATCAAGTAAACTTTTGTTGTAATCTTTGCACCTCTGATCCTACGCTATTTCCGTTGCACAATATTCATCAGTGACCGATTTCCTCAAAAGGAATTTCCTCAGCGATAAAATTCTAAAAATCGCCTATTCACCCCCCTCTAGTCGATATAACGCACTTTCAATTGGTATCAGAGCAAGGTACTCCCTTGTTCTGTGTGATTTTGGTTTAACCACCTATATTTTTAGTTACGTCGACTGCAGGTATGATCAAGGTTACTGCAGGATGTCCTACCTTTGAAGGGAAGGACTTTCCCTATTGGAAGACCGAGATGCAGATGCATCTTTAGGCTATTGACGATGATCTCTGGTACATTGTAGAACATGGCTTTCCCTCCATCCATGCTACTGTCTCTGCCACTGATGTGAAGAAATTCAAGCAACTTGATTTTCAAGCGAAGAATATCATCTGTGGCCATCTGAGCAAAGGTCAGTATGGCAGAGTGAGTGCTTTGGGCACAGCAAAGCTTATCTGGGATAGGCTATCCAAAGTCAATAAAGGAGTTTCAACTCAGCGTGACTCTCGTGTTGATGTTCTTCGCAATCTCTTCAATCGCTTCACGAGGCTTGACAATGAAAGCTGCCAAGATACCTTTGATCGCCTCACTCGGAGCTCGAGACATCACTAACAATGAAGTTGTGAAGAAACTGCTAAGATCTCTCGATCCATCATTTGATACATTGGTTCTGATGATTCAAGAGAGAGCAGACTATAAGATGCTTGATCCATCTGATATACTCGAAAGACTCAATACTCATGAATTCCAACAAGAAGAAAAGAGAGATCTGAATGGACCAAGCTACTCTAGACCTCGTGCGCTCAAGGACAAAGCTATTCCCTCATCTAAAGAAGAAGACTCAAATTGCAGCATTGGTGATCCTGAAGAACTTGGACAGGAGCTTGCAATGCTCATGAGGAAATTCCAGAAGTTTACAAGGTGTGGCCAGTTTGGTCAATCTTCAAGAAGAGATATGAGGAAATCAGAATCTTCATCTAAGGACTACAAGAAAAGAACCTGCTACAAATGCAAGAAATCTGGTCACTATATTGTTGATTGTCCTTGCTGGGTGAAGGAATCAAAGAAGAAGAAGTACAAGGATGAAAGTTCTGATGACTCGAAGAAAAATAAGAAATCTTCAAAATCCTCATCCTCAAAGTCCTCATCGCACAAGAAGACTAGTTTCAGAAAGGCTCGGGCACTCATTGGCAAGGAAATGGATTCTAAGGAAGAATCTACGGAATGTGATGAAGAGGAAGGTTCTAAAGAAGACTCGGAGTCTGGTGTGGCAAGTCTTGCAATAGCTACCACATTTGTTAGCAAGTCAATCTTCAACCTTGAATAAAATGGCAACGCTATCTACACTGATGACTATGCTGATGAATTCGCTCCAACAAATTGCTTCATGGCAAAAGGTTCAAAGGTATTGAATGACACTTCCTCCTCTGATTCAAGTGAATGTGAACCTGATGATTATAAAAAACCCAGTTACGGTAAACTTTCCAACATTGCAACTAAACAACAAAGTTCCATTGAAAAGCTTCAAAAACTGCTAGACAAGAGCGATGACCTATTGAATGATGGAATGAATCATACTTAAATCCTCACTGAAGATGTGAAAAGTCTTCATTCCAGATTTGATAGTCTTCAAGATCGTTATGGCACACTCTTGGCTGATCATGAGAAACTTTCCTATGAATTTCTTCAAATGAAACTTGATCTTGAGAAGTTGAAGATGTCTCATGATGATCTTCGAATGGAAAACGTTCATTACTTGCTCAATAGATCAGTGTCCCTTAGGTTGAATTCACTCCACCATGTCTCAAATGCATCGAACATGAAACTACCAATTCTTCACCAGAATCATCAAATGCTTCTATTGCAACAAATTCTTCAACTACTCCTGTGGTAACTAATTCCTCACTTGAGGAAACCACAAATGTTACTGTCGAAAATGCAGGTATGAAGGAATTGTATGTGACAGGCATGTACAAAAGTCTAAAAGGGCATCAAACCCTTTGTGATGTGCTCAAAAAGCAGATTTTGAACAGGAACCCGAGGAAAGAAGGAATTGCCTTTGAAAGGAAACTGAATGCTGATGGATCATACTAGAAACCTGAGCAGTATCCCAAAACCTCATGGGTTGCTGCTAAAGGACCTCCTTTTGATCCATACAATCTAACAGGCTTTGCATGTGAATTATCCTATTCCTCAGACGAGTCATTGGACTCCAACTATGAATTGTTCAAAAATCAATCTGGTGAAGTATTTGCTCGATATGTTGGAACTAACTGCAGGAATGGACCACCCATGAGGAAAATTTGGGTTCCAAAAAGTTGCTTGGAAAATCGTGAGGTGAATGTCCTCATGACACCACCAGTGAAGAACCTGAACCCCATATCAAATTCCTCAGGTGGACCAAAGTCTTCAAGAGGATCAAAATCCTCAACTGGGCAAAACTACGCTCGTACTCGTGCTAATGCTTCTAATATGCAGGGAAATTAGAAGGGATATGAATATGAGCATTATACATCAAATCATTATGTTCATAAATCCTCAAAGAACTTCTCTGCCTATTCATTTGAGTACTCTAACCCCCTACTGTGAAGAGAAGTGCATTAGCTTCAATGCCCCCCTTCTCATATGGTGCTCGGAGGATGTTGAACTCTTTGCCACCCCTTCAGATGTGGGTGGTGAAGAAATTGAACTAATCACTTCTGCAGGTTAGGTCTCCAGATGAAAATCATCATCAGAAGAATTTGCTGGAGACCTGAGGAAAATGCTTGATTGGACGCAAGCTAAAATTGATGAAATGATAACATTTCACACGTCCTCAAATTTACTGTTTATGATAAAATTCCTATCTGATGAAATTGATATCATATTCTTCAAGTCTGAAGCATATGAGATGGTAAGCTGTACTAATTCATCTGCAGAATGACAAACCCAAGAGTATTGAGTGGGTTCTTGATAGTGGTTGCACAAACCACATGACTGGTGATAAAAGCTTGCTGATGAATATGCCACTGACTCCATCACCACTGAAGCAAATTACTTATGCTGACAAAGATAAAAGCAAGGTATTGGGACTTGGCAAAGTGGCTATTTCCAAGGACAGACACATGGACAGAGTGATGCTTGTCGAATCCCTTGGGTTTAACCTCATGTCAGTCTCAATGCTTTGTGATCTTGATATGGTTGTTATCTTTGGAATATATATATATGTGTAGTCATCATGGAATTTGACAGATCCAAAGTCTTCGAAGACTTTAGGAGAGCAGATTTGTACATTGTTGATTTTTCCACACGTCCTCAATTAGCCACATGCTTACTAGCAAAAACCTCAAAAGGCTGGCTATGGCATCGAAGACTTGGTCATGCAGGCATGAGGAATCTGCCCACGCTAGCGAAGAAGAAACATGTCATTGTCATCGAATTAGTCAAATTCCTCAAGGACCACCTCTACGGTGCTTGTAAGTCTGGAAAAATGACCAGATCCAAACACCCCTCGAAGACCATAATGACTACTACTCGTCCGTTTGAATTGCTTCACATGGATGTATTTGGACCTACTCATTATGCCACTCTAACCAATGCATCATCCTTATATGGCTTTGTCATTGTTGATGACTATTCTCGATATACCTGGGTGCATATCATTCTGTGTAAAACTGAAGTGCAGGAAGTCTTCAAATGATTTTCCTCAAGGGCCTCACCGAACTTGGGCGTCAAGAACAAACACATCAGGAGTGACAATGGGACAAAATTTAAAAATACTGGTCTTGATGATTATCTTGATGAACTTGGTATTACTCATGAATTATCTTCTCCTTATACTCCTCAACAAAATGGCGTCGTTGAATGCAACAACATGACTCTGGTGGAAATGGCACAAACCATGCTTGAAGAATATCAAACTCCTCGTCGGTTCTGGCCTCAAGCTATCAACACTGCTTGCCACATCATCAACAGGCTATATCTTCACAAATTCCTCAAGAAAACCTCATATGAACTCCTCACTGACAAGAAACCCAATGTAAGTTATTACAAAGTCTTAGGTGCAAGATGCTGGATTAGAGATCCTCACCATAGCTCAAAATTTGCACCTAAAGCACATGCGGGTTTTACGCTTGGTTACGGAAAAGACTCGCACACCTACAGAGTCTTGAACTCCTATCACAACAAGGTTGTTGAAACTGTAGATGTGCGGTTCGATGAAACTAATGGCTCGCAAAGAGAACAATTGCCTCCTGTGCCAGATAAATTATCTCCTGAGGAAGCAATCAAGTTCAAAGCTACTGAAGACATTGTTCCTACTGAGGAAATTGTTGAAGAAATCGTCCCCAGCACTGATGAAATTCAAGATGGTGCTCCTGAAGAAATTACTCCAGAGCAAATTCCTCAGCCCAGACAAAATCCTCAACCAGCTCATCCAAGGATTGCAAATGAAGTAGAAGTTCATAAAATCCTTGATGACATCAACTCGCCAGGTCCTCTCACTCGCTCAAAAGCTTCGCATTTAGTTCACTTTTGTGGGCATTCCTCTTTGTGTCTATCACAGAACCCTCAAAACTTGCTGAAGCTTTCATGGAACCTGAGTAGATTCAAGCCATGCAAGATGAAGTTCTTCAATTCAAGCTAAATGATGTGTGGGAACTCGTCAAACGACCAGATCCTCGCAAGCACAATATCATCGACACCAAGTGGATTTTCTGAAACAAGAAAGATGAGGATGGTCAAGTGGTGAGGAATAAGGCATGACTTGTAGCCCAAGGCTACAAACAGGTCAAAGGAATTGATTTCGATGAAACTTTTGCACTTGTTGCTAGACTTGAAGCTATTCGAATTCTACTTGTTTATGCTAATCATCATAACATTACTCTATATCAAATGGATGTGAAAAGTGCATTCCTCAATTGTAAGCTTGATGAAGAAGTATATGTTTCTCAGCCCCCAGGTTTTGAGGATCCGAAGCATCCAGTCAAAGTTTTCGGACTCAAAAAGGCACTCTATGGCCTCAAGCAAGCCCCTCGGGCGTGGTATGATACATTCAAGGAAATCCTCATGAAGAAAGGCTTCCAATCTGGTTCACTCGATCCAACTCTTTTCACTAAATCCTATGATAATAAGCTATTTGTGTGCCAAATATATGTCGATGACATTATCTTTGGCCGTACTAACAAACGTTATAGTCATGAATTTGCTTACATGATGAGTGAGGAATATCATATGTCTATGATGGGGGAGATGAAATTCTTCTTAGGTCTTCAAATTCGTCAACAACGCAATGGCATCTTCATATCACAGGAGAAACACCTAAAGGATGTTCTGAGGAAATTCGACATGCATGGATGCAAAGGCGTCAAAACTCTCATGCCTACCAACGGCCACCTCTGCACTGACGAAAATGGTAAAAATTTCGATCAGTAGGTATATCACTCGATGATTGGCTCTTTACTATATCTATGTGTGTCTAGGCAAAATATAATGCTTAGTGTTTGCATGTGTGCTCATTTTCAAGAAAAACCGAAGGAATCACACCATAAGGCTGTGAAGCATATTCTTCGATACTTAGATCACATACCAACACTAGGATTATGGTACCCCAAGGGCTCAAATCTTCATCTCGTTGGATATTCTGATTCTGATTATGCTGGTGACCATGTGGATCGCAAGTCAACATCAGGCACATGCTATTTCCTCGGAAGATTATTAGTCTGTTGGTCCTCAAAGAAGCAAAATTGTGTTTCTCTCTCCAGTGTCGAAGCTGAGTACATTGTTGCTGGATCCTGTTGTGCTCCACTACTATGGATGAAACAAACCCTCATAGACTACGACATCAACATGAAGAATGTGCCTCTCTACTACGACAATGAGAGTGCAATCAAGATCGCCTACAACCCAGTACAACACTCGAAGACTAAGCACATCCAGAGTCATCATTTTCTTTGAGACCATGTCCTCAAGGGCAATATCATCATTGAACATGTGAAGACTGACAATCAACTAGCAGATATTTTCACTAAGCCCTTGGATGAAAGAAGGTTTTGCAAGTTGCGGTGTGAGCTAAATATCTTAGAGTCTTCAAATGTTTTGTGAAAACATGAACACATCCTAACTCTTATGCAAAATTGATGACTTAGATATGCAACACATGAAGAATCGATTTTCTTCAATCAATGAAGACAGTCAATCTTAGTGTGACGACAATTGTACGCGGCGCCTGGAATCATCATTCTTATATGGTGGGTCGCGTCACCACCCAACTTTGAAATTCCTCAACTTGTTTTTCTTCAAAGTCGAAATTCATCAACCTGACGCTTTGTCAATAAATCCTCAAGATTTTCAAAATCATCAAAATCTCCAAATGCTTCAAAAACATTTGATGATTTTCATTTCCCTAGATATATATATATAGATTGAGACTTCAAAGTCCCCACCAGCATTCACTTATAGCTCTGTCTTCAATTTGATATTTCATCTAAGTGAATGTGATCGGACCCGACTCCACTCTATGCTAAACTCAACCCATTCTATTCATTTCTTCATATGCATTCTACTTGAAACTTGTTCAAAATCCTCATTGTGTCCTTGACAGCTCAGGACTTTGCAACGAAATTCCCAAAACTTAAAAAATGAATTTTTATAACATTACACAGTAACTGGACACACTTCCCATGATCGGGTAAGCACGATCTCCACCACTTTAATCGTGGGCTCCACGTGTCGTGCGGAGATGAATGGGCAAGGGCAGTTCGGTCCGAATGTTTCGACCGAACAGTTTTTCACCTAAGCTATAAATAGGCCCTAACCCCCCCCCCGGTGTCACATCCCTGATCCCTATTAGGTTTAGTAAGATGTGCTCATGTTTTCTTTCAATGCAGCCAAGGAAATGAAATGAAAACCCAAAAGCAAAGCAAGAAAACCAAAGCAAAACCCTAGCAACCCCTCATTCAAAAGCATTTCAAAATTGATGTCAAATTAATGAACCCAAAATGGCCTTAAGAAAAGTTCACCTTTTCGGATAAATGTTGATAACAAAATATGAGAGATGAAACCTATTTTCAAACTATCTTTGGCATTTTAAAATTAAGTTAAAAGCTACTAAAATCAATTATATATTTGATTTCAAATAATTTAAAGTTTCCAAAAATGTTGAAAACTTTATGAGTGGTTGGAAATATTCCAACTAACACTCTAGTATTTTTCAAACTATTTTAGGAATAGTTTTGAGCCAAAAATAAAACAAAACAAATAACAGAAAGAATAAACAGAAAACAGAAAAGCAGAAAAATGGAAAACCCTTACCTGTCGCTTACCTGGCCCAGGCCCAGCTGCTCCCCGTCGTCTTCCTTGCCAGCGAGCAGCAGGAGGTGGCCGCCGCTCGTTCCGGCGAGGCCACGCACATGTGCGTCTGCCTGGCCACCGCGTCGCGCTGGCGCAACAGGGATAAGCTCCCCGAAGGCCTCCCCGAGCTCATCCCCTCCCCATTCGCCCTGTTCTCTATCCCCCTCTCGGCCGCCATGACCGCAAGCTCAAGCTTGAGCTCGCCGTCGCTCCTGTCCCTCTCCCTCTCTCCTGAGCCGCGCAACGGATTCGCCTTCGCTCCCTGAACCTCCCCAGCTAGTCGCGCGATGCCAAGAACACCTGAGACGCCTCGAAGCCATCGTCTTCTTCCTCAGGTCACCGGAGTTCGCCGCCGTCGTTCTTCCTCCTCAGGCCATCCCCGCACCCACTCTCGACGCCTCTGCACTCCCCGTGAGCTCAGGGTCCTTTCCCCTAAGTTTCCCCCTCAATCCTTTCCTCTAGACCCCGATTCCACCGGAGCCCGACGAGATCCGCCGCGGGACCTCGTCGTCGGTAGCTCTCCGGTGATCGGCTGGTCCATCTGAGGCCACCAATGGCTTGAGTGCATCGCGTAGATGCTGTAGGAGCCCAACCCCGCACGTGATGCCCTCTGTTTCGATGACCCCGATGATGCCCGAGCTTCGGTCGCCGCCAAGCTCGTCACCGACGTCATCTCTGGCCATCTTAGCTTCGGGTCTTTGCAGAAATGGAACCGTGGCTGAGCGCTGGTTCGTTTGGTGCCCTCCGCCGTGCATTTGGTCATCGGAGATTCATTTGAGAGCCCCTCCGCCGTTTTGGTGGTCGCCGGAAGCTCACCGCTGGCGAGATCGACCTCACCGCCGGTGGATCTGACCCCCGTGAGCCTATGACAGGTGGGGCCAGCCCCTGGATAATTAAGTGTAGTAACAATAAAAATAACTTATTTAATTAACTTCATCACACAATGACAGGTGGGTCCTCCTCTATTAATTAACTAATTAAGTTAAAACTAAATTAAAACTGACCAGAGACACTGACCAATGGGTCCCACTGTTCAGGTTTGACTCTCATCGGCCAGTTGGACTTGATGATGTCATGTTGATGCAATAAAAGCTTTTCTGTTTAAAAATAATTCCAGAATAGCTTCAAAACTTTGGAAATTCATAGAAAATTGAATATAACTCCAAATTTGACAAAAAATATATGTAAATGGATCAGAAAAATTCAAGGAATCCAACGGTGCTATTTTCATGCATGAAAAACAAAGTTATGAAACAACTTCAGGTCAAATCAATTAAAATAATGTAATAAATTATAATTCAAATGATATTTGAATTATGTTTTCAAATCAAGATCACCCCAAAAGGTTTTGTTGGTCATCTCAAACCATACTACATAGCATTTCATGAATCATTCTGTTGCATATGTTTGATATTGATTGATTGTTGTTATTTCGGTAGGCCCCGCCCCTCCGGATACGTCTGATTATCCGACTGACGGATATCACCCCTCTGCTGAGCAACAAGGCAAGCAACCATTTTGATCATCTCGATAAATCCCATGTTCTCGCTCCTGCTCTTATTTATTGCATTAGGTCAAAATGCTTTCACTACTTTTACCACGTTAGTTGAACCCACTTCCTTTGCATGACCTGTCCTTGTTATAGTAAATAGCTGAACCTTGCAACCTAGCATACCTGGTAGATGCTTGAGCCATGATGTGCCTTATCCTCCTATGCATGTTATGCTTAGAGTTGTGTATGGTCTGTCATCTGGGTGATGAACAGAATTGTGAGAATGTGTTCAGTAAGTAAAGGTTGTGTGTTAAACCTGATTTGGTAAAGGTACTGATGAAAGGCTATGTAGGAGTACATGGCGGGTTGTTTCATTGGAACCGTCCTTAGGAACTAAGTTCCATGTATGTAATCCAAGACTAGATACTACCACACGTTGGGATACTTAATTGACCCTCTCGACTTATTAATCGCTTAGTACTCGGTCCAGGAGTTGCAAGTAGTTTCTGGTGTTTATAGTCATGCTGGAGGCCGTGCGTAGCGCTGACCTTAGAGGTGGGCTATGATACGGTAGGCAGTGGCATGGTGTACCAAGTGGAACCCGGAAGGTGGGCTTGGGAACCCTGCGCACATCGTTTGGGGCCGTGG
The DNA here is from genome assembly GCF_904849725.1 of Hordeum vulgare subsp. vulgare. Taxonomy (NCBI): domain Eukaryota; kingdom Viridiplantae; phylum Streptophyta; class Magnoliopsida; order Poales; family Poaceae; genus Hordeum; species Hordeum vulgare. Next base: position 229,145,127 of record NC_058518.1, on the reverse strand, counting down.
CGGAAACCTCGGCCAAACTTCCGTGCGGGTTACCCTCAGATAGGTGATAGACCTAGACTAAGTATTAGCGCGGTTAACGGTCGTGGCTGACTCCCTCGCTGGGCTTCCGCTTGAAGGTTGCCGAGGTGCATGACGTGCACATGGCGATAAGTGGCGAGAGCGTGTGTGAAGAAGTACACCCCTGCAGGGTTATGATCTATTCGAATAGCCGCGTCCGGGGATATGGACTACTTGGAAGCATATGTTGTTCATAGATAACTATAATGGCTACTCATAAAATGGTCAAGATAAGTGTTAGTGTCGTGGATGGCATTTACGTAGGGAGACAGAATGATTCCATGATGGAGTATTGTTATGGTGTTAGTGGACTCGTGTGCAAGAAACATAGTTGTCAAAACTATTTTGAAAATGCAAGTTGTCTAGCCAAGAGTCAAATGCTGGCTTTCCGCATGAAACCCCACAACTCCTTGTTGATACATTGCATGAGTAGATAGATTTCCTAAAGTCTTGCTGAGTACTTTTGTACTCACGTTTTCTTAATAATTTGCTGCAGAGGTTGTTAATGACCCTAATGGAGGGTTCTACCTAGACATCCACGATGATGAGTAGCTGGTATCCCTGCTACGATCTGGCCCTAGGATGGGTCTGTAGATAGTCAGGCCATGTGCCTCTATCTTTCCATCTGTCTGTACTCAGACAGTTTTAAATATTCCGCTGGCTTGTAAGAACTATGTGTATGACTTGTGATGATGGGTCGTGAGACCCCTACCTTGTAATATTATGTGTGAGGCTCTTTCAAGCCTTTAAAATAAAGTTTGTATGTTTAAGGTTATCTTGTTATGCCATTGATGTATCTATACATATTGGTATGCCATGCGTACGTGTGTTGTACTTGATATGTATGGGGTTTGAATACCTAGTCGTATGCCTTAGTAGCACTCCTTACGAGGAAATGCCTCTTTCTAATTCCATCGAGCCATGGTAGTTCGCTACTACTCCGGACACATTGGTTCACCGACATGTGTCCTTCTTAGCTGCTGTGTCTGTCCCTTTGGAAAATGTCACACGTTGTAAAGGAGTCCTTGTAGCTTGCTACGACTCGTCTACATTCGCTGATGACCGACACCTGCTTTGCTGGGTCATGTATGCCTGTCCTTGTACGGAACTGCCACTTTAGTTTATGACTAGACATGTCGATCTGGGTTCTTTGACATTGGATTGCTAGCGACACAATTGCATACGTGAGTCAAAAGGCGCAAACGATCCCGGCTAAGGTAAGGCTGCAGCCGTGGGGATAACCGTGCGTGAGATCGCAAAGAGATGTGATGTGTTACAGGCTGGATTTCTATGGCTTAGGATCGGGGTCCCGAGAGCGTTGGTATCAGAGCCTGACTGACTGTAGGATTACTAAGCCAAACTGGTCGCAGTTGAGTCTAGAATTGCTTTAGTTATACATAAGGGAACTGATTGTGGAAGGGAACGTAAGATTCTTGCTTATCTTCTCTAATTATTCTATTCTCTTCATCCTCGTCCTTTCTGCGGGGATTAAGGACTAGGTTACTTATCTTTCACTTAGGCTCGTGTTTCCGATCGGTAGATTATAAGGACAACGAGTCGAGAGTTACTTCGGGTTTCTTTTATTCCAAGGAAAAGAAAGTAAGTTTTGATGACCATGGAATTGAACTTGGTAGTTGAGTGGTTACGCTATTCTATTTTATGGGTTATCTCAAAATTGTTTTTGAGCATTTACAGCCGTTATGCTGCCCAATTTTGTCTTCAGAGCTCTAATGCTTTTGCATTACTCTCTATTTTCATATATCTGGCCGTCCTTCTCGTCAGGTGGTTCGTCTGACTAGGTGCATTGATGTGCCAGGTCATATGGCCATGCTAGTCAGGATGATGTCAGTATCCGGTTACCGCTGGTACCCAGAGTACACAGTGGAGGAGCAGTACCGGGATTTTAATTAGAGTCAGTACCTCTGCACTGTTAGGGTATTCCCAGATTACCCTGGAGCTGAGGAGCCGATCCATTGGTCTTATGGGTTGGGGGTCACTGTTGACATGGCAGTACAAGATGCTGCCTACTCAATGCTGACCATCATGAGGGCTAGACATGCACTGCTGCAGAATTCAGAGTTCTGCTGTGTTCCTGCCTCTCAGCCAGGTGAAGAAGGATACCTCAGTGGGGTCTACTTTGATTCCTCTATGGAGGATCCGCTGCTGCAGTCCACTGCTGAGATGCTAGAGAATAGAGATAGGGTTGCTCGTGCCCTTCGTATGGAGCTCTATGCTACACGTGCCCGTCTGTGGACGGCTTTGACACAGCTGGCACCTGTAGTCCAGACAGGGTATGGAGATATGGAGATGATGAACCCTGTTAGGACCCATCTTCCGGCTCATGTTGACTGGCCTGCTATAGGAGGAGTCACACCTCTTCTGAAAGTGCGTTATATCGACTAAAGGGGGGGTGTGAATAGGAGATTTTAAGAATTTCATCACTAAGGAAATTCCTTTTGAGGAAATTCCTCACTGATAACTAACTTACACCGGAAATAGTAAAGGATCAGGAGTGCAAAGTTTCACTACAGCAGTTTTTGAGGATGAAGAATGTGAAAACTGATTGCACAGTAAGCAAACACGCAGAAAACATATGAGAATTAACTTGCGTGAATAATTTGGGGTTGAGGAATTTTAGAGAAAGTCTTCAGCAAATTCTTCAAACACTGACAGTGAAAACATCAACACATAATCTGAGGAATATAAAGAGTTGACGAATTAGAACCCGTTTTACAGTGAAGATAGTAGTTGATGACCCAGTTCCAACTATTGTGACAGTTGTACATCTCGTTTGGAGCGGCTTCGTATTAAAACCAAAAGACAGACAATCCCTACCGTATTCTCCTTGGGCTAAGAACACACAGTCCTCGCCCAACACTCGTGGTAAGTCTTCAGGGCAGACTTCCCAACCCTCACAAACTTGGTCACCCGGCGATCCACAATTGACTGTTGGATTGCTCTAGACCATGACGCCTAACCGTTTGGAGGATGCACAGTCCTCAAAGGTAAAAGGCTTCAGTCCCACACAGGAACAACTTCTTCAGTGATGCTCAATCACTTGGTTTTTGGTTTGTGGTTTGGTGTTTGGGGTATTTCCTCACTGATGAATTACTCTCGAAGACTCTGAGGAATTTGGGTTGCTCTTATGACAAGTGTCAGTTTCTAACGGAGCAGCCAACCTACTAATGGTTGTGGGGGGCGGCTATTTATAGCCCGGGAGCATCCCGACATGATTTGACATTAATGCCCTTAACTAATATGACCGTTGGAGTGGATAAAACCAATGATGTGGCGTGGCTATCGAAACGGTGGGGAACCTCAACTGTGAGAGTCCTCATGTCACTCATATTCCTCACTTGAGGCTTTTGGTAGGATTAGGCTTGGGTTGAGCATCATGAGGAAATTCATTCCAATGTGTTACCTCGACCCCCTTTAACAGTACGGTGTTCCTATTACTCAAGTGTGAAGAAAACAAAACAGAAATAGTAAATCTTCATGCTTCAAAGTCTCCAGAATGATTTTCTTCAGGGCACACCGAATTTCTCAATTTCAATATCTTCATGAGGAATATCAATTTCATCGCAAGTTCTTCGCGATTCAAATCTTCAGCTTCAGACCAATTTCTTCAACCGAAGATATACATTTTTATGGGTCGATATTCATCGAATATTTCAAACTCCTCAGCAACTTATAGATCATGTGTACACTCAAGAACACATTAGATACTTAACCTATAAGTCTTCAAACCACCAAAATCGCTAAGGGGCAGTAGATGCACTTACAATCTCCCCCTTTTTGGTGGTTGATGAAAATTAGGTTAAGTCTTCAACAGGGATAAAAATATGAAGTGTAAATACTCATTTGAGGAATTTTAAATCAAGATTCAGAGAGACTCCCCGTGAAGATGTGCATATCTTGAGGATTTTTCTTTTCAAAGCTAATGCACATTGATGATTTATATCATGGAGATCTCCCCGTGAGTCTTGTAAATCATGCATACACATGACATATAGTATGAAGAAATTGAGGATGCATGATGACAAATGGTAGCTGACGAATTCCAGCATGCGTGCATTAAAATTTTGAGGAATAAGCATGCAAAGAAAAACGTTTAAAAGCGTCAGAGTACCATCGGGCTTAAGTTACAACTCATTACATAAACACTTCAGAAGAGCCAAGAGTTTGTAACTTAAATATAGTTCATAAGCCCCAAAATATCCCGCCTGAAGACTAACTCTCAGGTTTCTCCCCCTTTGTCATCAAGTGACAAAAAGGGACAAACTGAGGACTAACGCCCGTGAAGACTTCACTCCTTGGCAGTTGATGAAGATGCGTGAGGATTCTTGGGAGAAGTCTTCTTCCTTAGACCGGTGGAAGTGTCTTGTTGTTCTTCATCAGATTCAGTAGTGCGGAATGAAGAAAAAGAACTGTCCTCAAGGTCTCGAACTGGAATTGGCCTGAATTTCTTCTTTGGTGGCCACGACCAGTCAAAGTCTCGCACAAACTCCAATTCTTCAAGTTCTGACAGAGTCTTCAGATGAGAAAGTGTAGCCCAGGTGCGATCAAAAACCTCATGAAGATAATGATGGTTAAGCTTCACAACATTCTGTGTTTCATTGTGGGTTTTCACAATGGCGCCGAACTGGCGTTTGACCCACTTGTGATTTCGATCCACCTTTTGGTGAAGACTGGGAAGAAGCTCTCTGGTATTAAGCACACGAGGAGCAATACGACTTGGAGGATGAGTCTTAGTGTCATCCCATGAAGAATAAGCTTCGGGCTCTCTGAACTGGCCATCAAGGGGCCTACGGCCTTCATCAATTACAAACTTGTCTTTTCCTTCAACAGGCTCGAAAGTCTTCTTGTTGACCGTGATAGGAGGCATATAACCAACATGATTGTTGAAATTAGCGTGATAGTTCATGCCTGACCTTGTTCTGATGAATCTCATGATCCATGGAGCATATACCTTGTGGTCAAAAGGACACATTGCATTGTCAGCCAAAGTCCTCAAGAAGAAATCATGGATGTTGATAGGAATACCATGAATGCCGTTGAAGAGGATATTCTTCATGATGCATACGACATCTCCTTCATCATCATGGCCCTTGATCGGTGCAAGAACACTGCAGAGGATTCTATAAACAGTCCTTGGTTCATATTTGAGCTCATGGATGAGGAAACTCGTTCTTGGTAGTTTTCCTTTAGCCAAAGCCTTCATGAGGACTTCCAACATCTTGTTCGGCAGCTCACGCTCATCATAAAGCTTCACAGCTTGCTTTGAGGGAATTGACACTGGCAGTTCACGCAGGAGCTCAATGGCAGGAGCCATGTGGTTTGTTGTTTGCGTCATCCAGTCAAACACCCAGGTGTTGATGTCTGCGGGATCTCCAGATATGTGAAGAGTGGCATAAAATGAAAGAATAAGCTCACTGTTCCAATCACAGATATCTGAGCACATTGGGAGGAGTCCAGCTTAATGAAGGACGTTGAGAACTGGAGCCAGGCATGGTATTTCTTCAAGCTCAACATGAGGAACATGCCTCTGCTGGAAAATCTTGTTTCTTCCACATAGCACAGAGGCATAGTAATTGAGCTGTGTCCTCGTCCAAAACTTCAGATGCCTGACTTGACGCTTGTCATAGGGATTTTCTCCGATGAAGAACATGCGTTCTTCAAAGACGGACTCCTTTTGAAACTTTGGCCACTTTGAGAACGGCTGACGTTGCATGGGCTGAAGGTTTGGCTATTGGACCTGAGGGGAGACAACCATGGCAGACTCTAGGTTGAGGACGATGAAGGCATTGTCTTGGTCGGGTGAATTTTCCTCAGCATGGTCCTCGGGGTGAGGAATTTCATCTTCTTGAGCTTCAGGCTGAGGAGCATGCTCTTGTTGCACTTTAGGCTGAGGAATGGGATCTGGCTACGCTTCAGGCTGAGGAATGTCGTCAACTGGAGCATCTTGTTGAGGGTTTTGCTCTGGAGGAGGAATGGGTTCATCGTGAGCCTCAGTTTGAGGATCTTACTCGGGAGGAGGAGTTGGGTCAGCCTGATCCTCAGGTTGAGGATTTTGCTCAGGACTCTAACTTTCACCAGCTTGAGGATTTTCACTTTGTTCTTGCTCAGCTTGCTTGGTGACGGAGCCAGATTCATCAGCTGGTGCAGCTGATCCTTGTGCAGTTTCTACATGAGGAATGCAAGGCTGAGGACTGTCGTCAATTCGAATTTCTTCGTTGGTATGTTCCTCAGATTCATCATCCTTCGTTTCCTCATCTGGCCCTTGCTCCTAGTCTTCGCTTGCGAAGGTAACCATTTCATAAGATGTAGCGCTGTTAAGTGGCACAGGATCCAGTGTAGCATTTTCTTCAAGTGCTTTGAGGCGCTTGGCTTCAATGTGTTCTTCTGCTGAGGAGGCCTTTCTCTTCTTGGCTTCCTTTTCAGCAGCCCTTGTCTTTTTCACGTCTGATGTAGACGGAGTCATCTTCTTCACCTTTGAAGCTTTTGGTGAAGGTGTTTTCTCAGCAGATTCATCAGCTCGCTTTGAGGAACCAGCTGGAGCAGAGTCATCAGCTGGCTTTGAAGCAGCAGCTGGAGCAGGGTCTGTCTCACCAGCTGTAGCAGATTCATCAGCTGGATTTTTAGTGGTGATTTCCTCAATTGCTGGTTCATCCACACGGCTTTCTTGAGGGATTTCCTTAGCTTGAGCAGTTTTATTAGCTGGTTCTTCAATCACAGGCTGAGGAGTTGGTACTGGAGGGGCAGTTTTCTTGTTGTAGTCGTTAATAGCGTCACTAGCAATTTTGATAAAACTGCTTTTGAGACTTTGACGGTCAGAAAGCTTGGAGTACTTATCTGTCAAAGTCTTCAACTCTGCCTGTGTTGACACAAGGTCATCAGGCGTCAGGTTCAGGAGATTCTGCTTGAGGAATTTCTCCTTCTTGAGCTTAGCCACTTTGGCCTGTTTAGCTTGCTGCTCCTTCCACTTGGCCTCGTTCATGAATGTGGCCACCATGTGGCTGATGCCTGGGGGAAGTTTCAAATCATCAAGTGGAGTGTTGGGGTCCTCATACCAGATATTGATATAGTCGAGGAGGACTTTTGGGTCCATGGCCAGAGGAATGGAGCTGCCAGAAGCTTGAGCTACCCTCTCTTGCTTGTTTCTGATCATTGCTTGCACAGTTTCATCATCAAATTCATCACTACCCTCTGATGCAGAAGGGACCATGATGATTTTGCTTGGGCTGGGTCTTGTTCCTCTCCCAGCAGTCACCTTAGTCTTCAGAGGAGTTGGTGAAGACTTAGTCTCCGAGCTTGTTGCGGCTGGGAGTGAGGAGCTGGAGGTAGCGGGCAGCGGCTTCACTACCGGCTTTTGTTCAGGTTTTGAAGCCTGCGGTGGTGCTGAGGGTTTTGGAGCTGATGTTTGAGCTGGTTTTTCTTGAGGCTTTGAAGCCTTTGGTTTTGGTGGCACAGACTTTTGTTGAGGAATGGCTGTACCAGAGGTATCAGCAGAGGAAGTAACTGCAGTTGATGCAGCAGCAGATGATTCGTTGAATTTCCTCACAGCAGCCTCTGCCTGCTTCTTGAGCTTTGCCAAGTGTTTTTCCTTTTCATCAGGATAATCATCAAGTGTTTTGAGGCTTGAGGGATCTGCTTCTTGATAATCCTCAAGTGGAGCCCGTTTGCCAGGAGGCTTCAGAGCGAATTTCTTCGCATATTTGGGGGTGACGAATCTGTACTCCTTCCACTCCTTAGCCCATCGGTGTTCTATCTTCTGAAGCCGAATCTTTCTCTTGGGCATAGCTTCATTTTCATCAGGAGTGCAGTAATCCAGGTATATATCCTCAGGTATATCTGCGGCAGTATTCTGCTCAAGTTTCTTGCCTCCCTTTTGCTTCCTGTCATCCTCCATTTTCTTCAGCTGAGGATTTTGCTGATGAGATTGAACTCTTGAGGATTCTGATGAAACTTGAAGATTTTCTTCAAAAACGCTGCAAATGAGTTAATTTGATGAGAACCGAGAGATTCATCAGCTAACATGTGTGTACCTGTGAACAGAGTATAGTTGCGAGGAATTTGGAGAGGTCATATGCGTTCTCAGATTTGAAGAAAATGAAAAAAATTGACACTTAAGGAATTTGACCAGTGGTTGAGGAATTTGCCTAAGCATACTGTTCTTGGGTTCCAGAGTTGTATAGATCTGAAAATTTGCTCAACTGAGGAATCTCGTGAAAATCTTAGATGCTTAGTGAAGTTCATCAAAAGTTTGGTGATTGGCAGTGTTTGAGGAAAAGAAACGGATGGATTCTTGAGGAAAAACAGATTTCACATCTCAGAGGTAAAATAATAGATCAAACTTGTTGTAAAAATAGGGTTTTTGTTTACCCTAGATGGCGCGCACGAAGAACAGAGAAGTGTAGCAGGGAGAAGCTCTTTCGGTGTGGGTCCAATGCGCCCTAACTTGACAGCAGAGGACGTCTACGGCGGCAGTGGACGAGGATGGTCCAACTGCGGCGTGGTTTCGGCGACGGAAAAGTCGAGGCAGTGAAGCTTTTCTTCGCCGACGTCGAGACTTCCCGCGGTGGCGCTAGGGTTTGGAGCTTTGCTGTAGAAGGAGAGCGATGGTGCGAAGAAGTGTTTACCGAGGGGGATGGGGACATATTTATAGCCAGGCAGTTATTGTTAGCGTGAGGAAATCGGACCAAATAGCCCCTGCCTCTATGTCTCCGCAGGACATGTGTAGCTTACGAGCAAAGTTGTGGAGATCGTGGTTATCCGAACGAGGAAAGTGGGGTTCAGTTACTGTTCATTTAAAAAATATTTTTTTGAAGATTTGAGGATTTTGTTACAAAATCATCAGTTGACAAGGACGCAGTGAGGATTTCGAACAAAGTTTCAAGTAGAATGCATATGAAGAATTGAAAAGACTAGATGAGAATAGCATAGAGGGAAAGTAGGGTCCGATCACATTCACTTAGATGAAATATCAACTTGAAGAAATAGCTATAAGTGAATGCTGTTGAGGACTTGAAATCACAGTCTATCTAGGTAAACGAAAGTCATCAAGTGTTTTTTGAAGATTTGACTAACTTGAGGATTTTGTGATAAATCGTCACAATGATGAATTTCAATTTTGAAGAAAAACGATTTCGAAGAACAATTGATTTGAAGAAAATAAATTTTTTGAAGAAATGAGACTTTGAAGAAATTCAACTTGAGGAATTTCACGTTGGGCGGTGGCGTGACCCACCATATAAGAATGTTCATTACAGATGACGCGTACAATTATCGTAGGGCCGTGAGAATCAATTCCTTCGTTGATTTCTTCACACTGAGAGTGATATTCTTCATCAGTTGAAGAAAATCGATTCATCATGTGTTGCATATCTAAGTCATCAATTTTGCATAAGTGTTAGGATGTGTGCATGTTTTTACAAAACATTTGAAGATTCTAAGATATTTATCTCACATCGCAACTTGCAAAACCTTTTCTCATCCAAGGGCTTAGTGAAGATATCTGCCAGTTGATCATGAGTCTTCACATGGTCGATGAGGATATTGCCCTTGAGGACATGGTCCCGAAGAAAATGATGACGAATCTGGATGTGCTTGGTCTTCGAGTGTTGTACTGGGTTGTATGCAATCTTGATTGCACTCTCATTGTCGCAATAGAGAGGCACATTCTTCATGTTGATGACGTAGTCCTTGAGGGTTTGCTTCATCCATAGCAATTGAGCACAGCATGAACCAGCAGCAATGTACTCAGCTTCGCCAGTGGAGAGTGATACACAGTTCTGCTTCTTTGAGGACCAGCAAATTAGTGATCTTCCAAGGAAATGGCATGTGCCAGATGTTGACTTGCGATCCACACGGTCACCAGCATAGTCAGAATCAAAATACCCTACCAGATGAAGATTTGAGCCCTTGGGGTACCATAATCCTAGTGTTGGTGTGTGAGCTAAGTATCGAAGAATATGCTTCATAGCCTTATGGTGTGATTCCTTCGGTTTTGCTTGAAAACGTGCACACATGCAAACACTAAGCATTATATCAGGCCTAGATGCACATAAATACAATAAAGGGCCAATCATAGAGCGATATACCTGCTGATCGAATTCTTTACCATTTTCGTCAGTGTCGAGGTGGCCGTTGGTAGGCATTGGAGTCTTGGCACCTTTGCATTCATGCATGTCGAATTTCCTCAGAACATCCTTGAGGTATTTCTCCTGTGATATGAAGACTCCATTGCGTTGTTGACGAATTTGAAGACCTAACAAGAATTTCAGCTCCCCATCATGGACATATGATATTCTTCACTCATCATGTAAGCAAATTCATCAATGTATTGTTTGTCAGTACAGCCAAATATAATGTCATTGACATATATCTGGCACACAAATAGCTCATTATCATAGAATTTAGTGAAAAGAGTTGGATCGAGTGAACCAGGTTTGAAGCCTTTCTTCATGAGGAATTCCTTCAATGTATCATACCATGCCCGTGGGGCTTGCTTGAGACCATAGAGCGCCTTTTTGAGTCTGAAGACTTTGTCTGGATTCTTTGGATCCTCAAAACTTGGGGCCGAGCAACATATACTTCTTCCTCAAGCTTACCATTGAGGAATGCACTTTTCACATCCATTTGATATAAGATGATGTTATGATGATTGGCATAAGCAAGTAGTATTCTAATAGCTTCAAGTCTAGCAACAGGTGCAAAAGTTTTATCAAAATCTATTCCTTCAACCTGGGTGTAGCCTTGGGCTACAAGTTGTGCCTTATTCCTCAACACTTGACCATCCTCATCTTGCTTGTTTCGGAAAATCCACCTGGTTCCGATGATATTGTGCTTGCGAGGATCTGGTCATTTGACGAGCTCCCATATGTCATTCATCTTGAATTGAAGAAGTTCGTCTCACATAGCTTGGATCCACTCAGGCTCCAGGAAAGCCTCAGCAACTTTTTAGGTTTCTGTGATAGATACAAAGGAGAAATGCCCACAAAAGTTAACTAAGTGTGAAGCTTTTGAACGAGTGAGAAGACCTGGCGCGTTGATGTCATTGAGGATTTTGTCTAGTTCCACTTCATTTGCAATCCTTGGATGAGCTGGTTGAGGATTTCATCTGGGCTGAGGAATTGGTTCTGGAGCAATTTCCTCAGGAGCACCTTCTTGATTTTCATCAGTGATGGGGATGATTTCTTCATCAATTTCCTCGGTGAGAACAATGTCTTCAGTAGGTTTGAGCTTTATTGCTTCCTCAGGAGACAGCTTATCTCGATCAGAAGGCAATTGCTCTCTTTGCGAGCCATTAGTTTCATCGAACCGCACATCTACAGTCTCAACAACTTTGTTGTGATAGTTGTTGAAGACTCTGTAGGTGTGCGAGTCCTTTCCATAACCGAGCATAAAACCCTCATGTGCCTTAGGTGCAAATTTTGAGCTATGGTGAGGATCTCTAATCCAACATTTTGCACCGAAGACTTTGAAATAACTTACATTGGGTTTCTTATCAGTGAGGAGTTCATATGAGGTTTTCTTGAGGAATTTGTGAAGATATACCTTGTTGATGATATGGCATGCAGTGTTGATTGCTTCAGGCCAAAAGAGACGAGGAGTCTGGTATTCTTCAAGCATGGTTCTTGCCATCTCAACCAGAGTCCTGTTCTTCCTTTCGACGACACCATTCTGTTGAGGAGTATAAGGAGCAGATAATTCGTGAGTAATACCAAGTTCATCAAGATAATCATCAAGACCAGTGTTTTTGAACTCTGTTCCATTATCACTCCTGATGTGTTTGATCTTGATGCCGAAGTTTGTCGAGGCCCTTGAAGAAAATCATTTGAAGATTTCCTGCACTTCAGTTTTATATAAGATGATATGCACCCATGTATTTTTGGAATAATCATCAACTATCACGAAGCCATATAAAGATGCTGCATTTGTTAGTGTAGCATAGTGAGTAGGTCCAAATAGATCCATGTGAAGCAATTCGAATGGACGAGTAGTGGTCATGATAGTCTTTGAGGGATACTTGGATCTGGTCATTTTCCCAGATTCACATGCACCGGAGAGATGATCATTGAGGAATTTTACTGATTCTATGCCGATGACATGCTTCTTCTTCGCGAGCGTGTGCAAATTCCTCATGCCTGCATGACCGAGCCTTCGATGCCACAACCACCCTTCTGAGGTTTTTGCTAGTAAGCAAGTGGCTGGTTGAGGACCTGTAGAGAAATCAACAATGTACAAATCCCCTCTTCTGACACCTTCGAAAACTTTGGATTTGTCAGATTCAATGATCACAACACATCTATATCTACCAAACATAACAATCATATCAAGATCACAAAGCATCAAGACTGACATGAGGCGAAATCCAAGAGATTCAACAAGCATCAGTTTGTCCATATGCCTATCCTTGGAAATAGCCACTTTGCCAAGTCCCAATACCTTGCTTTTACCTTTCTCTGCATATGTGATTTGCTTTAGAGGTGATGGAGTTAGTGGCATATTCATCAGCAAGCTTTTATCTCCAGTCATGTGATGTGTGCATCCACTATCTAGAACCCACTCGGTATTCTTGGGTTTGTCATCCTGCAGATGAATTAGTATAGCTTACCATCTCATATGCTTCAGATTTGAAGAATATGATATCAATTTCATCAGAGAGGAATTTCATCATAACAGAATTATAAGGACGTGTGAAATATTTCTATTTCATAAATATTAGCTTGCGTCCTATCAAGCATTTCCTCAGGTCTCCAGCAAATTCTTCAGATGATGATTTTCATCTGGAGACCTGACCTGCAGAAGTTATTAGTTCAATTTCTTCACCAACCACATCTGAAGGGGTGGTAAAGCATTCATCATCCTGCGAGCACCATATGAGAAAGGGGGCATTGAAGCTAATGCACTTCTCTTAGCAGTAGGGGGGTTAAAGTATTCATATGAATATGCAGAGAACTGGTTTGAGGATTTATGAACATAATGATTTGAAGAGTAACGCTCATATTCATATTCCTTGTAGTTTCCCTGCATGTTAGAAGCATTAGCATGGGTACGAGCATAATTTTGACCAGTTGAGGATTTTGGTCCTCTTGAAGACTTTGGTCCTCCTGAGGAATTTGATCTGGGGTTCAAATTCTTCATCGGTGATGTCATGAGGACATTAACCCGAAGATTTTCAAGACAACTTTCGGGAACCCAGATTTTCCTCAAGGGAGGGCCATTCCTGCAGTTAGTTCCAACATATCGAGCAAATAGTTCACCAGATTGATTTTTCAACAATTTATAGTTGGAGACAAATGACTCATCTGAGGAATAGGATAATTCACATGAAAAGCCAGTTAGATTGGATGGATCAAAAGGAGGCCGAGTAGCAGCAACCCATGAGGTTTTGGGATACTGCTCAGGTTTCCAATAAATTCCATCACATTCAATTTCCTCTCAAAGGCAATTCCTTCTTTCCTCGGGTTCCTGTTCAAGATCTGCTTTTTGAGCACATCACAAAGGATTTGATGTCCTTTGAGGCTTTTGTATATGCATGTCACATACAATTCCTTCAGCCCTGCATTTTCATCAGTGATATTTGTGTTTTCCTCAAGTGAGGAATCTGACACTACAGGAGCAGTTGAAGAATTTGTAGCAATTGAAGCATTTGATGATTCTGGTGAAGAATTAGCAGTTTCACGTTCAATGCATTTAAGACATGGAGGAATGAATTCAGCTTGAGTAGCGTTGATCTGTTGAGCTAGTAATGAATCATTTTCCATTCGAAGATCATCATGAGAAATCCTCAACTTCTCTAGATCAAGCTTCCTTTGAAGAAATTCATAGGAAAGTTTCTCATGATCAGCGAGGAGTGTAACATGACAATCTTGAAGATTATAAAATTTAGACTGAAGACTTTCCATATCATCAGTGAGGATTTGGGTAAGATTCATTTCATCATTCAACAGATCATCGCTTCTATCTAGCAATTTCTGAAGTTTTTCCAGGGTAGTTTGTTGTTTAGTGGCAATGATAGCAAGTTTGCTGTAACTGGGTTTTTTATAATCATCAGGTTCACAGCCACTTGAATCGGAGGAGGAAGCATCATTCGGTACCTTTGAACCTGTTGCCATGAAGCAATAGGTTGGAGCGAAGTCATCATCATAGTCATCAGTGTGGATGGTATTATCATCTTCTGCAAGGTTGAAGGTTGACTTGCTGACGAAAGTGGTTGCAAGTGCAAGACTAGCTTGTCCGGATTCTGAGTCTTCATCAGAACCCTCCTCTTCATCACATTCCTCTGATTCTGCCTCGGAATCCATTTGCTTGCCAATAAGTGCCCGAGCCTTTCTGAAACTGGTCTTCTTGTGCAATGCGGACTTTGAAGATGAGGATTTTGAAGATTTCTTCTTCTTCTTCGAGTCATCAGAACTGTCATCCTTGTATTTCTGCTTCTTTGATTCCTTTCCCCGATGGGGACAATCAGCAATGTAGTGACTTGATTTCTTGCATTAGTGGCAGGTTCTTTTCTTGTAGTCCTCAGATGAAGATTCTGATTTCCTCATATCTCTTCTTGAAGATTACCGAACTGGCCACATCGTGTAAACCTATGGAATTTCCTCACGAGCATTGCAAGCTCCTGTCCAAATTCTTCAGGATCACCAATGCTATCATCCGAGTCTTCTTCTTTAGATGAGGAAATTGCTCTAGCCTTCAGTGCACGTGGTCTAGAATAGCTTGGTCCATATAGATCTCTCTTTTCTTCTTGCTGAAATTCATGAGTATTGAGTCTTTCGAGTATATCAGGTGGATCAAGCATCTTCTAGCCTGGTCTTTCTTGAATCATCAGACCTAAAGTATCAAATGAAGAATCCAAAGATCTTAGCAGTTTCTTCACAACTTCGTGATCAGTAATGTCTCGAGCTCCCAGTGCTTGCAGTTCATTTGATATGTCAGTGAGGCGATCAAAGGTATCTTGGCAGCTTTCATTGTCAAATCTCTTGAAGCGATTGAAGAGATTGCGAAGAACATCAACACGAGAATCACGCTGGGTTGATACTCCTTCATTTACATTGGATAGTCTTTCCGAGATAAGTTTCGCTGAGCCCAAAGCACTCACTCTGCCAAACTGGCGTGTGCTCAGATGGCCACACATGATATTCTTCGCTTGAGAATCAAGTTGCTTGAATTTCTTCACATCAGCAGCAGAGATACTAGCAGAGATGATGGGGACGCCATGTTCCACAATATACCAGAGATCATTGTCAATAGCTTGTAGATGCGTCTCCATCTTGGTCTTCCAGAAGGGAAAGTTCTTTCCTTGAAAGTAGGACATGCTGCAGTAACCTTAATCATGCCTGCACTCGACATAACCTAAACTCTAGGTGGCTAAACCAAAATGACACAGAACAAGGGAGTACCTTGCTTTGATACCAACTGAAAGTGCGTTATATAGACAAGAGGGGGTGAATAGGAGATTTTTCGAATTTCATCACTGAGGAAATTCCTTTTGAGGAAATTACTCATTGATGACTAACTTACAGTGGAAACAGTAAAGGATCGGGAGTGCAAAGTTTCACTACAGCAGTTTTTCAGGATGAAGAATCTAAAAGTGATTGCACAGTAAGCAGGCACGCAGAAAATAGATGAGAATTAACTTGTGTGAAGAATTTGGGGTTGAGGAATTTCAGAGAAAGTCTTCAGCAAATTCTTCAAAAAGTGACAGTGAAAATCATCAACACATAATCTGAGGAATATAAAGAGTTGAGGAATTAGAACTCGTTTCACAGCGAAGACAATAGTTGATGACCCAGTTCCAACTGTTGTGACAGCTGTACATCTGGTTTGTTGCGGCTTGGTATTCAAACCAAAAGACACACAGTCCCTACCGTATTCTCCTTGGGCTAAGAACACACAGTCCTCGCCCAACACTCGTGGTAAGTCTTCAGGGCAGACTTCCAAACCCTCACAAACTTGGTCACCCGGCGATCCACAATTGACTGTTGGATTGATCTAGACCATGACGCCTAACCATCTGGAGGATGCACAGTCCTCAAAGGTAAAAGTCTCCAGTCCCACACAGCAACAACTTCTTCAGTGATGCTCAATCACTTGGTTTTTGGTTTGTGGTTTGGTGTTTGGGGGTATTTCCTCACTAATGAATTACTCTCGAAGACTCTAAGGAATTTGGGTTGCTCTTATGACAAGTGTCAGTTTCTAACGGAGCAGCCAACCAGCTAATGGTTGTGGGGGCGGCTATTTATAGCCTGGGAGCATCCCGACATGATTTGACATTAATGCCCTTAACTAATATGACTGTTGGTGTGGATAAGACCAATAATGTGGGTGGCTATCGAAACGGTCGGGACCCTCAACTATGAGAGTCCTCATGTCACTCATATTCCTCACTTGAGGCTTTTGGTAGGATTAGGCTTGGGTTGAGCATCATGAGGAAATTCATTCCAATGTGTTACCTCGACCCCCTTTAACAGTACGGTGTTCCTATTACTCAAGTGTGAAGAAAACAAAACAGAAAGAGTAAATCTTCATGCTTCAAAGTCTTCAGAATGATTTTCTTCAGGACACACCGAATTCCTCAATTTCAATATCTTCATGAGGAATATCTATTTCATCGCAAGTTCTTCGCGATTGAAATCTTCAGCTTCAGACCAATTTGTTCAATCGAAGATATACATTTTTAGGGGTCGATATTCATCGAATATTTCAAACTCCTCAGCAACTTATAGATCATGTGTACACTCAAGAACACATTAGATACTTAACATATAAGTCTTCAAACCACCAAAATCACTAAGGGGCACTAGATGCAGTTACATCTTCGGGGACCTCTACTACCACCAGTCAGGGGACCAAGGCCACACCCGTGTCCTTACGGATCCCAGGGGACTCAGGATGGAGCATTTCCTGATGCGCAGGTTGAGCTTCCAGGCCATGGAGGCAATCTTTATGAGATGTTCTATGCGGATGCCTGAACCGTGAGTGGAAGGATAGTATGGTAGTAGTTGTACTTCCACAGTCCTGTGTGACTTGTGGAGTATGCTTGTGTTGTGAGATGAATTCCGGAGGCATAGATAAATAATGTATAGGAAGCTTGGAAAGCCTCTGATTCGTAGTTTCATGTTTTTAGTAGTTTGCGCTTCGGTTAAGGTTGTACTGAACTATGTAATGGTGTGTATGAACCATGGTGTATATATGGCAGTTGCTTGTTACCATGTTGTTCAGATGTTCATTTCCGCATTCCATGTGTACAGTTTATTCTTAATCCATAGTTAGTGTTGATGTTGATATTGGTCTAAGCGGTGAGTTTGTTTGTCAGGATGGTGTTCACCAGGTTGAACCGTGCCCCTGCTCATGAGCAAGGAGAGGGTAGTCAAGCATCGCAGGAGGAACTGCCTCACCCGCCTTCTCTGGCGGAAGTTATGCTTGAGGCAGAGAGAAACAAAAGGGAGACCAACCGTCTATTAGAACGTATTGAGCAAAATACGGCTCGTCGGCCTAGGAATGATGCAGTGTCCCTCAATGATTTTGTGAAGCTAAATCCTCCAAAGTTCCATCACTCCATCGATCCCCTCGACGCTGATGATTGGTTGTGCAGTATATCGCGCAAGATTCGCTCTGCAAATGTTTCTGAGGCCGACAAGGTGACCTTTGCGGTGTACTTTCTCGAAGGACCCGCCAATCTGTGGTGGGAGAACTTTGAAGCTAAGCGTCCTGCCGAACCAGCAGCCACATGGGCAGACTTTAGTGCAGCCTTCCGTCTGCACCATATTGCAAAGGGCCTGATGGACAGAAAGAGAGAGGAGTTCTGTGCATTCACCCAGGGAAAGTTGACCGTCGATGCCTATAGCCGCGAGTTCGGTAACCTCACCCGCTATGCAACAGAGGAGGTGTCAACTAACGCCAAGAAGCAAGCAAGATTCCGAAAGGGTCTGAGCCCTGAACTTCGTCGTGATTTGCGCCTCAACGAATGTACGAGCTTTCAAGCTCTTGTCAACAAGGCGATGAGTGCCGAGACTGGTCATACCGACTATGAAGCCACAAAGAAGCACTCCCGTGACTCTAGCTCGTCATCTGGTTCCGCGTTCCCGAAACGCAGGCTGTGGGTTCCAAACAGTTCTCTGCCGCCAAGATACACTCCGAGGCCATCCTATGGGGCGCCTCAGACGAATCAGACCAACCCTCCAGCAAAAACCTATGTTGGTCCAGCCAGCAATGTTGCACTACGTGCCAATCAGGTGATCTGTTACAAGTGTGGAGAACCAGGGCACTATTCCCGAGAGTGTCCCCAGAATATGGGTGCCAAGTAACCCAAAAAGTCCGTTGGGCAAGGCAAGTCGGGCAAAGCTTACTATGTGAAGCCAACTCCTCCATGTAGCCGTGTGAACTATGTTTCAGGTGAAGAAGCTGCAGAGGATCCCGATGTCATTTTGGGTACGCTCCTTGTTAATCATCACCCAGCGTTTGTTCTTTTTGACACTCGGTCATCTCATTCCTTCATTTCAGAAAGTTATGCACAGTTGCATAACATGTCTTTCTGTGATATGCCAATCCCATTGGTTGTCCAAACCCCTCGTAGTAAGTGGGAAACCTCCAGGATAACCTATGACAATGAGATTCTAGTAGACAGGCTAGTTTTTCTAGCATCCTTGATAGGCCTGAAATCTTCGGATATCAATGTCATCTTGGGTATGGACTGGATGTCAGCTCATTACGGCAAGATTTATACTCAATCTAGAAACGTTCAGCTTACCCATCCCTCGGGTGAGATAGTCAATGTCTCTACTTGAGTTGCCAAATGCCAACTCTATTCCCTCAATGCCAACCCTCTTCCTGAACTTGAAGACATTCCGGTAGTCCGTGACTTTCCGGATGTTTTTCCAGAGGAACTGCCAGGAATTCCACCTGAGTGAGATGTAGAGTTTGTGATAGACCTTGTTCCGGGAACCGTTCCAACAGCCAGAAGACCTTATAAGATGGCACCCCTCGAGCTAGCGAACTTAAGAAGCAATTAGATGAGGCCTTGAATAAAGGTTTCATTCGTCCTAGCTCTTCTCCTTGGGCTTGTCCCGTCCTGTTTGTTAAGAAGAAAGACGGAACGGATCGGATGGTTGTAGATTATTGACCAGTTAATCTGGTCACCATAAAGAACAAGTATCCGCTCCCCAGGATGAACGATATGTATGATCAGCTCGCTGGATCCTTAGTCTTCTCCAAAATGGATTTGAGGTTAGGATACCATCAAATCAAGATCAAGAACGGGGACATTCCAAAAACGGCTTTTGTCACTCGTTATGGCCAATACGAGTACACCGTCATGTCCTTCAGTTTAACTAATGCCCCAGCCACCTTCTCTCGCTAGATGAATTCAATCTTCATGGAGTATTTCGATAAATTCGTCGTAGTATACCTCGATGATATTCTCATCTACTCGAAGAACGAACAAGAACATGCCGATCATCTAAGGTTGGTACTGATGAAACTTCGAGAGCATCGCCTTTATGCCAAGTTTTCAAAATGTGAATTTTGGTTACCAGAAGTGACCTATCTAGGTCACGTAATCTCTGGTAAGGGTATTGTTGTCAATCCTGAGAGAGTTCAAGTTGTCCTTGATTGGACTCAACCTGAGTCGGTTAAGCAAGTTAGGAGTTTTCTTCGTCTAGCGAGCTATTGTCGCCGCTTTGTCGAGAATTTCTCCAAGGTTGCAAAGCCTCTAACTGAACTCCTCAAGAAAGATAAAAAGTTCGAGTGGAAACCATAGTGTGAGCATAGTTTTCAGGAACTGAAAAGACGCCTGACTTCCGCACCTGTGTTGCTACCACCAGATTTCTCTAAGAACTTTGTTATCTACTGCGACGCCTCGGGACAAGGATTAGGTTGCATTCTCATGCAGGATCGTCATGTGATTGCATACGCATCTCGAGAGTTGCGTCCACATGAGGATAATTATCCCACACATGATATTGAGCTTGCAGTTGTAGTCCATGCACTTAAAACCTGGCGACATTACCTTCTTGGTAATCGTTGCGAAATATTCACTGATCACCAAAGTCTGAAATATATCTTCACCCAGCCGGATTTGAATCTCAGGCGAAGACAGTGGGTTGAGTTGATCACATATTACGACTTAGGGATAACTTACACCCCGGGGAAGGCCAATGTTATGGCTGATGCACTAAGTCGTAAGTCTTATTGTAACAATCTGATGCTACAACGAGGTCAACCATGTCTCTATGAGGAATTTCGGAAGTTAAATCTTCACATTGTTCCTCAAGGATTCCTTTCTACCCTGGTGGCGAAGCCTACTCTTAGGGTTCAAATCATAGCCGTGCAGGCATATGATAAGGGTATATCTCGGATCAAGGAGAATATTGCTAGCAGAAACGCTAGGGATTTCTCTATCAATGAGCAAGGTGTTGTGTTCTTTCAGAACCGTCTAGTGGTTCCTAAGAGCAAACGTCTGCGGCAATTGATCCTTAAGGAGGCTCATGATTCTCCTCTCACCATTCATCCTGGTAGTACTAAGATGTATCAGGACCTACTCCACAGGTTTTGGTGGACTAGGATGAAGAGAGAAATTGCTGAGTTCGTTGCTAACTGCGACGTTTGTCATCAAGTTAAGGCAGAACATCAAAGGCCTGCTGGCACCCTTCAAACTTTAGCTATTCCTGAGTGGAAATGGGATAAAGTCAGTATGGATTTCATCACCGGATTTCCCAAGACCAATAAAGGAAATAATGCTATCTTTGTGGTCATTGACCGTCTTTCTAAAGTAGCTCATTTTCTTCCAGTTCGTGAGAGTATAACAGCTAGCCAGCTAGCAGAGTTATATATCTCTCGAATAGTGTCTCTTCATGGTGTTCCTTTGGAGATTAACTCAGACCGTGGAAGTATCTTTACTTCTTGCTTCTGGGAAAGTTTTCAGAATGCCATGGGGACTCACTTATCTTTTAGCATTGCTTTCCATCCTCAATCAACTGGTCAAGTAGAAAGAGTGAATCAAGTTCTAGAATATATGCTCCGAGCTTGTGTTATATCGTTCGGTATTAATTGGGAGAAGTGCCTTCCATTCGCCGAGTTCTCTTATAACAATAGTTATCAATCAAGCTTGGCCAAAGCTCCTTTTGAAGTTCTCTATGGACGAAGATGTCGAACACCTCTTAATTGGTCAGAAACCGGAGAGAGGCAACTCTTTGGTCCGGATATGATCCAGGATGCAGAAGAGCAAGTTCGCATTATTTGTGAAAAGTTGAAAACAGCCCAGTCTCGTCAAAAGAGCCAATATGATCGTCATCATAAGGTTGTGCCTTTGAAGTTGACGAGAAGGCTTACATTTTGGTTACACCTTTGAAGGGTACCCATCGATTCGGTATCAAGGGCAAGTTGGCTCCCCGTTACATTGGTCCTTTTCGCGTTCTAGCCAAATGAGGAGAGGTTGCCTACCTATTGGAACTTCCTCCGCATCTTTCCAAGGTTCATGATGTATTCCACGTCTCGCAACTCAGGTGTTGCTTTTCGGATCCTATCCGCGAAGTGGACCACGAAACGCTTGATCTCCAAGATAACCTTTCATACCGAGAATACCCTGTGCGTATTCTTGATCAAGCTGAGCGTACCACTCGACGTCGAAACCTCAAGTTTCTTAAAGTTCAATGCTCAAATCATTCTGAAAAGGAGGCAACATGGGAAAGAGAGGATCGTCTCCAACTTGAGTATCCCGCGCTATTCCCGACGACTTCCAAATTTCGGGACGAGATTCTTTTGAGTGGGGGTGAGTTGTCACATCCCTAATCCCTATTAGGTTTAGTAAGATGTGCTCATATTTTGTTTCAATGCATCCAAGGAAATGAAATGAAAACCCAAAAGCAAAGCAAGAAAACCAAAGTAAAACCCTAGCAACCCCTCATTCAAAAGCATTGCAAAATTGATGTCAAATCAATGAACCCAAAATGGCCTTAAGAAAAGTTCACCTTTTCTGATAAATGTTGAAAACAAAATATTAGAGATGAAACCTATTTTCAAACTATCTTTGGCATTTTCAAATTAAGTTAAAAGCTACTGAAATCAATTATATATTTGATTTCAAATAATTTAAAGTTTCCAACAATGTTGAAAACTTTATGAGTGGTTGGAAATATTCCAACTAACACTCTAGTATTTTTCAAACTATTTTAGGAATAGTTTGGACCCAAAAATGAAACAAAACAAATAACAGAAAGAATAAACAGAAAATGGAAAAGAAGAAAAATGGAAAACCCATACCTGTCGCTCACCTGGCCCAGGCCCAGCTGCTCCCCGTCGACTTCGTTGCCACCTACCAGCAGGAGGTGGCCGCCGCTCGTTCTGGCGCAGCCACGCACCTGTGCGTCTGCCTGGCTGCCGCGTCGCACTGGCTCAACGAAGATAAGCTCCCCGAAGGCCTCCCCGAGCTCATCCCCTCCCCATTCGCCCTGTTCTCTCTCCCCCTCTCGGCCGCCATGACCGCAAGCTCAAGCTTGAGCTCTTCGTCGCTCATGTCCCTCTCCCTCTCTCCTAAGCCGCGCAACGGATTCGCCTTCGCTCCCTGAAGCTCCCCAACTAGTCACGCGACGCCAAGAACCCCTGAGACGCTGTGAAGCCATCGTCTTCTTCCTCGGGTCACCGGAGTTCGCCGCCGTCGTTCTTCCTCCTCAGGCCATCCCCGCGCCCACTCTTGACGCCTCTGCACTCCTCGTGAGCTAGGGGTCCTTTCCCCTAAGTTTTCCCCCTCGATCCCTTCCTCTAGACCCCGATTCCACTAGAGCCCGACGAGATCCGCCGCGGGACCTCGTCGTCGGTAGCACTTCGGTGATCGGCTGGTCTATCTGAGGCCACCAATGGCTTCAGTGCGTCGCGTAGATGTTGTAGGAGCCCAGCCCCGCGCGTGATGCCCTCTGTTTCGATGACCCCGATGATGCCCGAGCTTCGGCCGCCAACAAGCTCGTCGCCGGCATCATCTCCGACCATCTTAGCTTCGGGTGTTTGCCGAAATGGAACCGCAGCTGAGCGCTGGTTCGTTTGGTGACCTCCGCCATGCATTTGGTCATCGGAGATGCATTCCTGAGCCCCTCCGCCGTTCTGGTGGTCGTCGGAGGCTCACCGCCGGCGAGATCGACCTCACCGCCGGTGGATCTGACCCCCCCTGAGCCTATGACAGGTGGGGCCAGCCCCTGGCTAATTAAGTTTAGTAAAAATAAAAATAACTTATTTAATTAACTTAATCGGAGAATGACAGCTGGGTCCTCCTCTGTTCATTAACTAATTAAGTTAAAACTAAATTAAAACTGACCAGAGACACTGACGAGTGGGTCCCACTGGTCAGGTTTGACTTTCAACGGCTAGTTGGACCTGTTGATGTCATGCTGATGCAATAAAAGTTTTTGTGTTTAAAAATAATTCCAGAATAAGTTCAAAACTTTGAAATTCATAGAAAATTGAATATAACTCCAAATTTGACAAATAATATATGTAAATGGATCAGAAAAATTCAAGGAATCCAATGGTGCTATTTTCGTGCATGCAAAACAAAGTTATGAAACAGCATCAGGTCAAATCAATTAAAAGAATGTAATACATTATAATTCAAATGATATTTAAATTATTTTTTCAAATCAAGATCACCCAAAAGGTTTTGTTGGTCATCTCAAACCATGCTACATTGCATTTCATGCATCATTCTGTTGCATATGTTTGATATTTATTGATTGTTGTCATTTCGGTAGGCCCCGCCCCTCCGGATACGTGTGATTATCCGACGGACGGATATCACCCCTCTGCTGAGCAATAAGGCAAGCAACCATTTTGTTCATCCCGATAAATCCCATGTTCTCGCTCCTTCTTTTATTTATTGCATTCGGTCAAAATGCTTTCACTGCTTTTACCACGTTAGTTGAACCCACTTCCTTTGCATGACCTGTCCTTGTCACAGTAAATAGCTGAACCTTGCAACCTAGCATACCTGGTAGATGCTTGAGCCATGATGTGCCTTATCCTGTTGTGCATGCTATGCTTAGATTTTTGTATGGTGTGTTATCTGGGTGATGAACAGAATTGTGAGAATGTGTTCAGTAAGTAAAGGTTGTGTGTTGAACCTAATTTGGTAAAGGTACCGATGAAAGGCTATGTAGGAGTACATGGCGGGTTGTTTCATTGGAACCGTCCTTAGGAACTAAGTTCCGTGTATGTAATCCAAGACTAGATACTACCACAAGTTGGGATACTTAATTGACCCTCTCGACTTATTAATCGCTTAGTACTCGGTCCAGGAGTTCCAAGTAGTTTCTGGTATTTATAGTCATGCTGGAGGCCGTGCGTAGTGCTGACCTTAGAGGTGGGCTATGATACGGTAGGCAGTGGCACGGTGTACCAAGTGGCACATGGATGGTGAGCTTGGGAACCCTGCGCACATCGTTTGGGGCCGTGGCGGAAACCTCGGCCGGACTTCCGTGCGGGTTACCCTCAAATAGGCGATAGACCTGGACAAAGTATTAGCATGGTTAATGGTCGTGGACGACTCCCTTGCTGGGCTTCCGCTTGAAGGTTGCCGAGGTGCATGACATGCACATGGCGATAAGTGCCGAGAGCGTGTGTGAAGAAGTACACCCCTGTAGGGTTATGATCTATTCGAATAGCCGCGTCCGCGGATATGGACTACTTGGAAGCATATGTTGTTCACAGATAACTATAATGGCTACTCATAAAATGGTCAAGATAAGTGTGAGTGTCGTGGATGGCATTTCAGTAGGGAGACGGAATGATTCCACGATGGAGTATTGTTGTGGTGTTAGTGGACTCGTGTGCGAGAAACATAGTTTTCAAAACTATTTTGAAAATGCAACTTGTCTAGCCAAGAGTCAAATGCTGGCTTTCCGCATGAAACCCCACAACTCCTTGTTGATACATTGCATGAGTAGACAGATTTCCTAAAGTCTTGCTGAGTACTTTTCTACTCACGTTTGCTTAATAATTTGCTGCATAGGTTGTTAATGACCCTAATGGAGGGTTCTACCAAGACATCGACGACGACGAGTAGCTGGTTTCCCAGCTATGATCTGGCCCTAGGATGGGTCTGTAGATAGTCAGGCCATGTGCCTTTATCTTTCCATCTGTCTGTACTCGGACAGTTTTAAATCTTGCTCTGGCTTGTAAGAATTGTGTTTATGACTTGTGATGATGGGTCGTGAGACCCCTACCTTTTAATATTATGTGTGAGGCTCTTCCGAGCCTTTTAAATAAAGTTTGTATGTTTATGGTTATGTTGTGATGCCATCGATGTATCTATACATATCGGTATGCCATGCGTATGTGTGTTGTACTTGATATGTATGGGGTTCGAATACCTAGTCATATGCCTTAGTAGCACTCCTTACGGGGAAATGCCCCTTTGTGATTCCATCGAGCCATGGTAGTTCGCTACTGCTCCGGACACATTGGTTGACCGGCATGTGTCCTTCTTAGCTGTTGTGTCTGTCCCTTTGGGAAATGTCACACGTTGTAATGGAGTCCTTGTAGCTTGCTACGACTCGTCTACATTCGCTCATGACCGACACCTGCTTTGCTAGGTCATGTATGTCTGTCCCTGTACGGAACTGCCACTTTAGTTTATGACTAGACATGTTGATCCGGGTTCTTTGACATTGGATTGCTAGCAACACAATTGCATACGCGAGTCAAAAGGCGCAAACGGTCCCGACTAAGGTAAGGCTGCAACCATCGGGATAACCGTGCGTGAGATCGCAAAGAGATGCGATGTGTTACAGGCTGGATTCCTATGGCTTAGGATCGGGGTCCCGACACCGAGTTAAAACTCTTCGTCCTCTCGTCTTCTCTCCGCTCGAGCTCAACCCTAGCGCCATCGCTAGCAATCTCGTCGCCGTTCAGGAACAACTTCACTGCCTCGCCCTCGCTGTCGCCGAACTCACGCCGGAAGCGGAATCTCTTCCTCCGACACCGCTGTAGCTGACTTCTACCGCCAAGTTAGGGCGCATAATATCTGAACCGAAGAGCTTCACTCTTTTACTGCTCCTGTTCTTTGTGTTCTTCGCTCAGGGTAATTAAAATCTTATTTTACTGCTTGTGTTGATCTATTATACTCACGAAATCTGTTTTTCCTCAGAGTGTTTGTCAGCCACGCACACTCATTCCTCAAACACTTGATGAATTTCACTAAGCCACTCAAATTCTTCTTGAGATTCCTCAATTGTGTAAATTCTCGAATCTGCACAACTCTCGAACCCAAGATCAGAATGCTTAGTCAAATTCCTCAACCCACTTGTCAAATTCCTCAACATCTAATTTTTCAATTTCTTCAAATCTGAGAACGCATATGACCTCTCCAAATTCTTCACACCCATACTCTGTTCACAGGTACAAAATGTCAGCTGATGAATCACTAGGTTCTCATCAAATTAGCTCATTTGCAGCGTTCCTCGAAGAAACTTTATGAGTGTCATCAGAATCTTCAAGAGTGCATATTCCTCAGGAAAAGCCTCGGTGAAGAAAATGGAAGATGACAGGAAGCAAAAGGGAGGAAAGAAGCTTGAACAGAACACTGTAGTTGATATTCCTGAAGAAATACATGTTGACTACTGCACTCCTGATGAGGAAATATATGGCAAAGAAACCATGGCAAAGTGCAAGATAAGGCTTCAGAAAATCGAATGCAGATGGGCTAAGGAGTGGAACGAATACCGCTATGTAACTCCAAAATATGCGAAGAAATTCGCCATCAAGCCACCTTGCAAGAGGCCTCCTCAGGGTGATCAACAAGCTGCTCATCCCTCAAGCGTTGAAACAATTGATAATTACCCTGATGAGAAAGACAAACATTTGTCTAAGCCACAGAAGAAAGCAGAAGCAGCTATGAAGAAATTCAACGATGATCTGCTGTTGCTGCCACTGCCACCACCTCTTCAGCTGCTGAAGCCTCTGGTACAACTATTCCTCAGAAGAAGACTGTGCCGAAGAAACCAAAGGCCTCAGTGCCATAAGAGCAATTGCCTCAGAAGGCTGCACCAGTGCCAAAACCTTCAACAACACCACAGTCCTCACAGCCTCAACACAAGCAGATTGTTAAGCATCAGCCTGCTCATTCCAGTTCATGAGTGCCATCTGCCACGAGTTCTGCTACAAAGTCTTCACCACCTCTCTTGAAGACTAAAATGACTGCTGGAAGAGGCATCAGGCCTAGTCCGAGCAAAGTCATCAACGTTCCTTCTGCATCAGAAAGAAGTGAGGAATTTGATGATGAAACTCCTCAAGCAATCATTAGAAACAAGCAGGAATGAGTTGCACAAACCTCAAGCAGCTCTATTCCTCTTGCCATGGACCCGAAGGTTCTGTTGGACTTCATCAACCTCTGGTGTGAAGATCCAAACACTCCCATTGATGACATGAAGCTTCCCCCTAGTGTCAGTCACATGGTTGCCACCTTCATCAATGAGGCAAAATGGAAAGAGCAGCAAGCCAAGCAAGCAAATGCTGCTAAACTCAAGAAGGAGAAATTCCTCAAGCAGATTATCCTCAATCTGACGATTGAAGCTCTTGATTCAAATCAGGCTGAACTAAAAACCTTGACAGATAAGTACACAAGCCTATCTGATCGTCAAAGTGTCACGGTGAATTTCGTCAAAGTTGCAACATGTGCAATTGATGAATACAACAAGAAAGATGAAGCTACCTGAATCTAGCTACACGGTTCAGCTGACAGAAGAAGATGAAGCTGATGAACCTGCTGCTGAGAAAATTCCTCAAGATACTCCAGCTGAAGAATCTGCTCCAGCTAAAGAAAATGTTCCAGCTGAAGAAAATGCTTCAGCTGAGGAAACTGCCAGGACTGTGTCTGCACTAGCACCTGATGAAACTATTCCTTCACCTCAACCCTCAAAGGTGAAGAAGATGATTCCGTCTGCATCAGATGTGAAGAAGACCAAAGCTGCTGAGAAAGAAGCAAAGAAGAGAAAAGCTTCAATGACCTCAGAATCCTCAGAGGCCAAGCGCCCAAAGGTCACTCAAACAAGGTCTTCAACTGCCCCTGTGGATGTTACGCCTCTGAATGTAGCTCCATCCTACTCATTGGTTCCCTTCGGAGTTGACTATGTTATTCGTGAAGATGATGAGGAAATGGAGGATGTTGGAGCTGAAGAAATCATGGATGAGGAAATACAAATTGATGATATTCCTCAACCTACCATTCCTCAAAATACATCTGATGAAATCGTGGGTGATGATGAAACTGGGTGCAGCACTCCAGTTATCCATGATGACTTCTGGGAAGAAACTCATCGCTCACCAAGGTCAACTCAAATCCCTCTTACTCCTGGTGCAACAGAAATCCTCATAGGATTTGATGGGAAAACCTTCCATGAGGAATCTGCTCAAGAATCAGTTGCATCAGCTGAAGATAATGTAGTGACTAATGCTACAATTGCCTCCTCTAACAAGCAAATTCTTCAAGTTGAGGAAATTCCTCTACCTGATGAAAATGCTCAGAATGAAGAAAATGCTCCTGCCCCAAATATTGAAACTGCTATCGTTGTTGTAAACACAAAAACAGCAATGATAGTAGCTCCTCCTCAAGAACAGCAGCATAATCTTCAACCGCAGCAGAATCAGCCTTTCTCCAAAAGGCCAAAGTTTCAAAAGGAAGCATTTTATGAAGAACGGATGTACTTCACTAGCGCAAATCCTTATTATAAGCTTCACATCAGGTACCAGAAGTTTTGGACGAGGAACCAGCTCAACTACTATGCTTCAGTGCTCTGTGGGAGGAACAAGATATTTCAGCACAAGCATATTCCTCACTTTGACATGGAAGAAATTCCTTGCTTCACTTCAGTCCTCAATGTTCTTCATGAAGCTCGATTGCTGCCTCTCTGCATTGACATTGCTGACTGGAACCGTGACATCATTCTTCAGTTCTACGCCACACTGCACATCTCTGGAGACCCAAAGGATGTCAACACTTGGGTTTTGGATTGGATGACTCAGCACAAGCACTACAAAGATCTTGCCACTGAATTGCTTCGAGCTCTTCCAGTCTCAATTCCATCTGAGAATGTCGTGCTGATGTATGATGAACGTGAGCTGCCCAACAGACTGATGGAAGTCCTCATGAAGCCTTTGGCCAAGGACCAACCTCCAAGGACTCCCTTTCTGGTTCAAGACTTGAAGTATAAACCACGAACAGTCTACAACATCCTATCAAAGGTCATGATGATGATGAAGATGTCGTAGGCATCATGAAGAATATCCTTTTCAATATCATTCATGGAATACCAATAAACCTTCATGAGTTCTTCCTGAGGACTTTGGCTGATAATGCATTGTCGCCTTTTGACATGAAGATTTATGCATCAGGGATCATAAGATTCATCAGAAGCAGGTCAAGCATCAACTACCATGCTAATTTTCCTAATCACATCGGATATTTGCCGCCCGTCCGAGTCATTTCTACGGCCACAAAAACATTTTTGTCACCCCTTGAGCTTGCGTTGGTTTTTTCCCTTGAAGAGGAAAGGGCGATGCAGCACAAGAGCAGTAAGTATTTCCCTCAGTTTGAGAACCAAGGTATCAATCCAGTAGGAGAATCTCGTCAAGTCCAGAGTACCTGTGCAAACACAAAAGAGCTTGCACCCAACGCTATAAAGGGGTTGTCAATCCCTTCAATATTGATTGCAAAGTGAGATCTGAAGGCAGAAAGTGAAACGAAGTAAAAGTGTAAGGCTGAAAATATGGTGTGGGGTAGACCCGGGGCCATAGTGTTCACTAGAAGCTTCTCTCAAAATAGCAAGTATTACGATGGGTGAACAAATTACTGTCGAGCAATTGATAGAACCGCGCAAAGTCATGACGATATCTAAGGCAATGATCATACATATAGGCATCACGTCCGAGACAAGTAGACCGATACTTTCTGCATCTACTACTATTACTCCACACATCGACCGCTATCCATCATGCATCTAGTGTATTGAGTTCATGACGAACAGAGTAACGCCTTAAGGAAGATGACATGATGTAGAGGGATAATCTCAAACCAATGATCAAAACCCCATTATTTTACCCTTGATGGCAACAACATGATGCGTGCCTCTCTACCCCTTCTTCACTGGGTGAGGTCACCACACGGTATGAACCCAAAACCAAGCACTTCTCCCATTGCAAGAATCATAGATCTAGTTGGCCAAACAAAACCCACAACTCGAAGAGAATTACAAGGATATCAAATCATGCATAAGAGAGATCAGAAAAACTCAAATAAGATTCATAGATAATCTGATCATAAATCCACAATTCATCGGATCTCGACAAACACACCGCAAATGAAGATTACATCGGATAGATCTCCATGAAGATCATGGAGAACTTTGTATTGAAGATCCAAGAGAGAGAAGAAGCCATTTAGCTACTAGCTATGGACCCGTAGGTCTATGGTGAACTACTCACGCATCATCGGAGAGGTCATGGTGTTGATGAAGAAGCCCTCCGTATCCGAATCCTCCCTCCGGCAGGGTACCAGATTGTGCCCCAGATGGGATCTTGCGGAGAAAGAAACTTGTGGCGGCGGAAAAGTACTTTCGATGATCTCCTGATTTTTTCTGGGATTTTAGGGAATATATAGGCGCAAAACCTAGGGCAGAGGAGGTCCAGGGGGCCCACAAGCCAGGGAGGCCCGGCCTCCCCCCTGGCCGGGGCTAGGGGGCTTGTGGGGTCCCTGGGGACCCCCTGCCTTGGTTCTCAAGTCTCTCGATCTTCTTCTGTTTCGGAAAAAAATCTTTTCGGGGATTTTATTCCGTTTGGACTCCGTTTCAAATCTTCCTGTGAAAAGGGTCAAAAACACGGAAAAAACAGGAACTCACACTTGGCACTGAGTTAATAAGTTAGTCCCAAAAAAGATATAAAATGCATACAAAACATCCAAAGTTTGACAAGATAATAGCATGAAACCATCAAAAATTATAGATACGTTCGAGACGTATCAAGCATCCCCAAGCTTAACTCCTGCTCGTCCTCGAGTAGGGAAGTGATAAAGACTGAATTTTTGATGTTGAATTCTACCTAGCATAGTTGTCCTTTGTAACTTCTTTCATGTGACATGAATGTTCAGATCCGTAAGATTCAAAACAATAGTTTTCTATTGAGATGAAAACAATAATACTTCAAGCGAACTAGCAAGGTAATCATGAACTTTCAAAATAACAAGGCCAAAGAAAGTTATCCCTACAAAATCATATCGTCTGGCTATGCTCCATCATCCTCACACAACTAATTTAAATCATGCACAACCCCGGTATTGGCCAAGTAATTTTTTTCGCACTCTTACTTTCTCAAACCTTTTATAACTATCACGCAATACATGAGCGTGAGCCATGGATATAGCACTATAGGTGGAATAGAGTGTGGTGGTGGTTGTGAGACAAAAAGGGGGATATGATCACATTGACTCGGCGTATCAAAGGTCTATGGAGATGCCCATTAATAGATATCAATGTGAAGGCGTAGGGATTGCCATACAAGGGATGCACTAGAGCTATAAGTATGTGAAAGCTCAAAAGAAAAACTAGTGGGTGTGCATCCAACTTGCTTGCTCACGAAGACCTAAGGCAATTTGAGGAAGCCCATCATTGGAATATACAAGCCAAGTTATATAATGAAGATTCCCACTAGCATATGGTAGTGACAAAGCAACAAGCTCTCAATCATGAAGAACATGGTGCTATTATGAAGCACAAGTGTGGAAAAAGACAGTAGCATTGTCCCTTCTCTCTTTTTCTCTCCCCTTTTTTTATTTGGGCTCTTGGGCCTCTTTTTTTCTCTTTTCTCTCTTTTTTATTTGGTCTCTTTGGCCTTCTTCTTCTTTTTTCCTCACATGGGACAATGCTCTAATAAGGATGATCATCACACTTTTATTTACTCACAGCTCAAAGCTCAAAATGACGATGAGTCTATAGAAAATGCCTCCGGTAGTGTACCGGGATGTGCAACGATCTAGCTTGGCGTATGACGTTGGAACATCTCGCTAGCTATCTTACGATCATGCAATGGAAATATGAGAGTGAAGGCACAAGTCATGAGACAGAACGATGGGAATTGCATGGCAATATATCTCGGAATGGCTATGAAAATGCCATAGTAGGTAGGTATGGTGGCTGTTTTGAGGAAGGCATACGGTGGGTTTGTGTACCGGCGAGAATTGCGCAGCACTAGAGAGGCTAGCAATTGTGGAAGGTGAAAGTGCATCAATACCATGGACTCACATTAGTCATGAAGAACTCACATACTTATTGCGAAAGTTTTTATTAGTAATCGAAACAAAGTGCTAAACGCATACTCCTAGGGGAAGGGTTGGTAGGTGTTAACCATCGCGCGATCCCGACCTCAACACAAAGGATGACAATCAATAGATCAATTATGCTCCGACTTCCTAACATAACGGTTAACCATACGTGCATGCTACGGGAATCACTAACTTCAACACAAGTATTTCTAGATTCACAACACCCTACAAACATAGCTCTTAATATTACCAAATCCACGTCTCAAAACTAATTGACAGGAATCAAAACTTCTCTTTCTACTCAATGCACATGAAAATGGAGGTTTTTGTATCCTCTTTGGGTACCTATCACCTTTGGGACTACTTTCATAGCAAAATCCGACTACCAAGTCACGCACCGCCGTGCTCTAAAAGATCTAAGTGAACCACACAGAGCAAAATTATCTAGCTCAAAAGATATAAGTGAAGCACGATGAGCATTCTAGCAAAATCACGATGAGTGCATGTCTCTCTCAAAAGGTGTGCAACAAGTATGATTGTGACAAAACAAAAAGAAAAGACTCCTAAGATACAGGATGCTCCAAGCAAAACACATATCATGTGGTGAATAAAAATATAGCCCCAGGTAATGTTACCGATGGATTGAAGACGAAAGAGGGGATGCCTTCCCGGGGCATCCCCAAGCTTAGGCTTTTTGGTGTCCTTGAATTTCGCTTGGGCTGCCTTGGGCATCCCCAAGATTGAGCTCTTTCCACTCCTTATCTCTTTGTCCATGAGATCATCACCCAAAACTTGAAAACTTCACAACACAAAACTTAAACAGAAACTCGGGATAACATTAGCACAAGAAAACAAACTACCACCTCTTTAGGTACTGTAGCAATCTTGAATTCTATTTATATTGGCGTTAGGTTACTTTATTCTCACTTCCCCATGGCTAGTACCCCCCGATACTATACATAGTTTCATCAAAACAAGCAACCAACTCAACAAAAACAGAATCTGTCAAAAACAGATCAGTCCGTAGCAATCTGTATACTTTGTATACTTCTGGTACCTCAAAAATTCTGAAGAATTACGACTGCCTGGGCAAAAGGCATATAAACCAGCAGCAAAAAGAATTAACCAAAAATCTCTTTCTGAATAAAAATGAAAAATCATCTCGTGAGCGAAAGGTTTCCGTCTTTTTCCAGCAGGATCAAACAACCATCACCAAGACTAGTCATAAAGGTTTTGCTTGGCTCAAACACAAAAAGAAACACAAAAGACACAATCATAGCATAATTATGATGGTGTGTATGCAACAAAACAGAAAGAAAAAGATAAATTCATTGGGTTGCCTCCCAACAAGTGCTATTGTTTAACGCCCTTAGCTAGGCATAAGGATTTCAATGATGCTCACATAAAAGACAAGAATTGAAGCACAACGCGAGCATCATAAAGCATGTGAAAATCACATCTAAGTCTAACATACTTTCTATTCATAGGCATTTTATAGGAGAACAAGTTGTCAAGACAACCAATAGTTACCAAATGCAAGGAAGAAGAAAGAGACAATAGCAATCTCAACATAACGAGAGGTAATTTGGTAACATGAAAGTTTCTACCACAATATTTTCCTCTCTCAAAGCAATTACATGTGGGATCATATTCAAATTCAAAAAAATAGCTATCACAAAGGATATTCTTTTCATGATCCACATGCATGCAAAGTTGACGCTCTTCAAAAATAGTGGGATTATCATCAACTAAAGTCATGACTTCTCCAAACCCACTTTCAATATTATTGCAAATAGCATTGCAACAAGTAGTGGACATAGAAAAACTAGCATCCCCAAGCTTAGGGTTTTCATATTTTTAGCATGATTTTCATTAATAGAATTTATAATGAAATCGTTGCAATCATGCTTTTCATTCAAGGAGTCCTTGTGAATCACTTCATAAATTTCTTCATCACGATTTTCAGATTCACGCATCTCAAGCAAAACTCCATAGAGAAAGTCAAGTGCACTGAACTCACTAGCAATTGGATCTCTTAAATAGATTAGCAAGTGGATGAGGATCCATATCAATAGATCTTTAGCAAGCGAAGATGCAAGCATATTTAAGGCACATAGCACACAAGCAAAGGAAAGGCAAACGAAAAAGGCAAATATTTTTGTAATTTTTTGTTTTTCAGAAGTGGGGGAGAGGAAAACGAGAGGCAAAAAAGTAAATGCAAGAGATCAGTTTGCGACACTTACTTGGATGAGTTCTTGACTTGATCCTCCCCGGCAACGGCGCCAGAAATCCTTCTGCTACGGCGACAGAATCATTTCTGTCACCCCTTGAGCTTGCGTTGGTTTTTTCCCTTGAAGAGGAAAGGGAAATGCAGCACAGGAGCAGTAAGTATTTCCCTCAGTTTGAGAACCAAGGTATCAATCAAGTAGGAGAATCTCATCAAGTCTAGAGTACCTCGCAAACACAAAAGAGCTTGCACCCAACGCTATAAAGGGGTTGCCAATCCCTTCAAGATTGATTGCAAAGTGAGATCTGAAGGTGGAAAGTGAAACAAAGTAAAAGTGTAAGGCTGAAAATATGGTGTGGAGTAGACATGGGGGCCATAGTGTTCACTAGAGGCTTCTCTCAAAATAGCAAGTATTACGGTGGATGAACAAATTACTGTCGAGCAATTGATAGAACCGTGCAAAGTCATGACGATATCTAAGGCAATGATCATACATATAGGCATCATGTCCGAACAAGTAGACCGATACTTTCTGCATCTACTACTACTACTCCACACATCAACCGCTATCCAGCATGCATCTAGTGTATTGAGTTCATGACGAACAGAGTAACGCCTTAAGTAAGATGACATGATGTAGAGGGATAATCTCAAACCAATGATCAAAACCCCATCTTTTTACCCTTAATGGCAACAACATGATGCGTGCCTCGCTACCCCTTCTGTCACTGGGTGAGGTCACCGCATCGTATGAACCCAAAACCAAGCATTTCTCCCATTGCAAGAATCATAGATCTAGTTGGCCAAACAAACCCCTCACCTCGAAGAGAATTACAAGGATATGAAATCATGCGTAATAGAGATCAGAAGAAACTCAAATAAGATTCATAGATAATCTGATCATAAATCCACAATTCATCGGATCTCGACAAACACACCGCAAAGGAAGATTACATCGGATAGATCTCCATGAAGATCATGGAGAACTTTGTATTGAAGATCCAAGTAAGAGAAGAAGCCATCTAGCTACTAGCTATGGACCCGTAGGTCTATGGTGAACTACTCACGCATCATCGGAGAGGTCATGGTGTTGATGAAGAATCCCTCTGTATCCGAATCCCCCTACGGCAGGGCACCAGAACATGCCCCGGATGGGATCTTGCGGAAAAGTACTTTTGATGATCTCCTGATTTTTCTGGGAGTTTAGGGAATATATAGGCGCAAAACCTAGGGAAGAGGAGGTCCAGGGGGGCCACAAGCCAGGGAGGCCCGGCCTCCCCCTCGCTGGGGCTAGGGGGCTTGTGGGGTCCCTGGGGACCCCCTGCGTTGGTTCTCAAGTCTCTCGATCTTCTTCTATTTCGGAAAAAAATCTTTTCGGGGATTTTATTCTATTTCAACTCCGTTTCAAATCATCCTCTGAAAAGGGTCAAAAACACGGAAAAAAAGGAATTGGCACTTGGCACTGAGTTAATAACTTAGTCCCAAAAAAGATATAAAAGGCATACAAAACATCCAAAGTTTGACAAGATAATAGCATGAAACCATCAAAAATTATAGATACGTTGGAGACATATCAGTCATCAAGAAAACATTTGAGCCTGTTGAAGGCAAAGGCAAATCTGTGATCGATGAAGGAAATCGGCCTCTTGATGGCCAGTTTTGTCAAGCTGAGTCATATTCTTCATATGATGACACTGCTACCCAGGATCCACCAAGCCCAACTGCCCCAAGAGTGATGAATAACAGAGAGCTACTCATCAGTCTGCATCAGAAGGTCGATCGCAATCACAAATGGGTCAAACGTCAATTCAGTGCCATTGTGAAAACCCTCAACGAGACTCAAAATGCAGTGAGGAAATTCACTATTATCTTCATGAGGTGTTTGATCATACGTGGGACACCTTGGCTCATCTGAAGACTCAAGAGGAACTTGAGGAATTGGAGTTTACTCAGGACTTCACCTGATCGTGGCCTCCCAAGAAGAAATACAAGCCAATTCCAGTTCCTGACCTTGAGGATGGTTCTTTTTCTTCATTCCGCACAGCAGAGTCACATGAAGAACCATAAGACACTGCAACTGGTCCAAGGAAGAAGTCTGTCACCAAGAATCATCATGCCTCTTCATCAGCCAAGAAGTGAAAGTCTTCATGGGGCGTTAGTCCTCAGTTTTTCCCTTTTCGTCACTAGATGACAAAGGGGGAGAAGTCTGAGTTAGTCTTCAAACGGGATCTATTTTGGGGCTTACTAACTTTATTAAGTTACAAACTCTTGGTTCTTCTGAAGTGTTTTATGTAATGAGTTGTAACTTAAGCCCGATGGTACTCTCACTCTTTTGAACGTTTTTCTTCGCATGCTTATTCCTCAAAATATATTAATGCAGGCATGCTGAAATTCGTCAGATGCCATTTCTCATCATGCATTCTCAAATTCCTCATTTTATATGTCAAATGTATGCATGATTTACAAGATACAGGGGGAGATCTTCATGATATAAATCATCAATGTGCATGTGCTGTGTAAAGCAACTTCCTCAAAATATGCACATCTTCACGGGGAGTCTCTCAGTATCTTGATTTCAAATTCCTCAAACTTAGTAGTTACACTTCATATTTTTATACCCGTTGAAAACTTAACCTAATTGTCATGAACCACCAAAAAGGGGGAGATTGTAAGTGCATCTAGTGCCCTTAGTGATTTTGGTGGTTTGAAGACTTATAGGTTAAGTAACTAATGTGTTTATAAGTGTACACAAGCTCTATAATTCGCTGAGGAGTTTGAGTTATATGATGAATATCGACCCCTAAAAATGTATGTCTTCGGCTGAAGAAATTTGTCTTATGCTGAAGACTTTGATCGCGAAAAAATTGCGATGAAATTGATATTCCTCATGAAGATATTGAAAGATGAGGAATTCGGTGTGTCGTGAAGAAAATCAGTCCAAAGACTTCGAAGCGTGAAGATTTATTCTTTCTGTTTCATTTTCTTTACTCCTGACTCATAGGAACACCGTATTGTTAAAGGGGGTCGAGGTAATACTACGGAATGAATTTCCTCATGATGTTCAACCCAAGCCTAAACCTATAAAAGCTTCAAGTGAGGAATATGAGAGACATGAGGACTCTCACAGTTGAGAGTTCCGACCGTTGTCGCGATACGCGCCACCTCACTGATATTATCTACACCAACGGTCATATTATTTAAGGGAATTTATGTCAAATCATGCCGGGATGCTCCCAGGCTATAAATAACCACCACCCCCCCCCCCCCCACAACCACTAGCTGATTGGCTCCTCCGTGAGAAACTGAACTTGTCATTTAGTGCAACCCAAATTCCTCAAAGCCTTAGAGAGTAAATCATCAAGTGACAAAATACCCCAAACATAGAACCACAAACCAAAAACCAAGTGATTGAGCATCACTGAAGAATTTGTTCCTTTGTGGAACTGAAGCCTTTTACCTTTGAGGATTGTGCATCCTCCAGACGGTTAGGCGTCATGGTCGAGAGCATCCGGCAGTCAATTGTGGATCGTCGGGTGACCGAGCTTGTGAGGGTTTGGAAGTCTGCCCTGAAGACTTACCACGAGTGTTGGGTGAGGACTGTGTGTCCTTAGCTCAAGGAGAATACGGTAGGGACTGTGTGTCCTTCGGTTTCAATACCAAGCCGCTCCAAACTAGACGTACGACTATCATAGCAGTTGAAACTGGGTCATCAACAACTTTCTTCATCGTGATACGGGTTCTATTTCTTCAACTCTTTCAATTCCTCAATATTGTATGTTGAAGACTTTCATTGTCACTGTTTGAAGAATTTGCTGAAGACTTTCATCGAATTTCCTCAACCTCAAATTCTTCGTACCAGTTAATCTTCACCAGCTTATTTTGTCTGTGCATACTGTGCAAACCAACTCTCACAATCTTCATCAAGTAAATTGTTGTTGTAATATTTGCACCTCTAATCCTGCGCTATTTCCGTTGCATGATATTCAAAAGTGAGGAATTTTCTCAAAAGGAATTTGCTCAACGATGAAATTCTGAAAATCGCCTATTCACCCCCCCCCCCCCGCCTCTAGTCGATATAACGCACTTTCGGACGGATATCTCGGTCTCGTACACAGGTTCTTCAAGGTCTTCCTCTTCATCTTCATCTGTGCAGCTATCTTCTTTCTTTAGGGATGGGGGTAAGGAAGAGGTCCAGCACAAAGAAGTTTCATCGATGAAGCGGTGAGAAGTTCACTGTATTCCTCGGCAGTCACGCAATGACTGTGTATAGGAGTGGCCTTAAGTGGTGGTATTCCTCCTCGGAAGGCGATGGCAGATTGCCCTCCGGGTGCTCCTTCTTTCTTAACCTTGCGTGTATTCATCTTCTTTAGCCCGAGTAGGTCCTTGACTTGATGAAGTTCTTTGCAGAGCGTCACGAACTCCTTTATCAGAAGGTGAGCTAGAGTTTCAGCACAGAGGCTGAAGTAGGTCTGAAACCTGAGTGGCGTTGCTTACTCCGGAGATGGGTTGAGTTTCTATCTCCCGTAAAGTCCGTCCTTAAGAAAAGGCAGCTGACGAGTAGTCGGCTCGTTGGCCATCTCGGGAAGGATATCGTGGAGATGCACAAGCGCCTCTCTGGTTGCTGTCTCCACTAACAATACGAGAGTCTCCACTAACAACTAGTCGGGGAGTCGTTTGCCTTCACAATCACGTCCACGTGATATTCCTTTGCGTCGACATTGACCTTGTGCTCGTGGTAGATAAAAATGGGCGTGCGGCGTACTTGACACTTCTCCAAGATGTCTCCCAAGAGTAGAGGAAAGCCGATTTCCAGAACCGTCTCAGGTACGACGGCCATCTACAAGGTCTTTAGGAGAGGTTGGAAATTTGTGGGGTGTATGAAAGGTAGTATGGTGTAGAAAATCTCAAGTGTAAGGGATTAGAGTGTCATTCGCCTCGGCTATCTTCCATGCTACCTAAGGCTTCCTACAGTCGGGATGGCTCTGATACCAGCTCTGTGGGGACCCTGACTTATGCGTTGAGATCGCCGAATGCACGTGTACAGTGATCCCAAAGATCAATGCTCACTGAACACACAGATACTGAATAACAAGAGTCTTACATCCGAATTTAACGTCTGATACAATAAAGGACAATCACGGTCAAGTCTTACATAGATAGGGCTAAGAAGGCCAATCACACCAACACAACTACTAGCGGAATTCTTGGTAGTAAACGGGAACCCATGCCATTAGCCTTAGCCAACAGGCATTCTGACTGGGAAGCGTCCTAGTTCGCGTGTCCGTCTCCGACGACGAATTCTTCTCCATGCTCTGGTTCCTCCATGTTTGTTCAATAAAATAACTAGTGGCAAGCCAATGAGTACATTGAATGTACTCACAAATAGCCGATGATATGGATAATGCAGTTGGTACAGTAATAAAGTAATATGCAGCCTTTGCGCAAATCAAGTTTTAATTGAAAATGAGTATCGCCAATTACTTGTATGGATATGCATCATAAGCTAGATGGTAATCATGATTACGGGTCACAAATATCCTCATATCTGCGGAGGGCAGAACACCACAGGTTCACCCTATATGCCAAGCCTCCAAACTTGTCGTATCATCTTACTCAGATAACACTTTAATACACACACACACTTGGTTTATGAGGAAACGAGTGGACGTAGTTCAAGCAGGATTACCCAACTGTCCTTGACCGTGGACACGGCTATTCGAATAATTTTATACTCTGTAGAGGTTGTATGTTGTACCCATGAGATCCGGGAAACTTTCGTGTCATCCACGACTCGCGGTATATAACATACCCCAGGTAAGTACCCGATCATTATATTTCCCCTGACAACACTAGATAAAGAGTCCACTCGATTAGTACCCAACCCACATGATGTACGTCTTACGAGCACGAACTCTGGGCTGTATCATCCATGCAGGGACACACGATGTGCTCGGAACACGTCAACATGACATAATCGACCTACCTGGTACGACCCCATCACGAGAGTGACCATATCACTCTCGCCACTAGTAATGCGTCTCTTTGCTAGCATCGACCAAAGTAATCAACAAAGCCCCGTCCCATAAAGGGGTATCGTGGTCGCACATGTAAGGTTGGGACGGTCGACACATCATAAATATAATCCCATTTCTGAAACCACTCACACAAAACATTTCCTGGCACACCACTTCTTCCTGAAGTGGTCACCCAGCTCAACACCATCATCCTCGGGCATTAGTGGCACCCGACGGGGTTTTCGTAAAACCTTTGATTTCATCCATGTGTTACCATCATCATGCATATGCTCATCCTATGCGTAGCACTACTACTACTTGTCAACTTTTATCAGCGTGACCCTCATAGATGGTAAGGTCATGCTCAATGCAAGTGCTCCGGAGGAGCCATCGGTAACATCATGTCGGGGTGTACCGATTAATCGTAACTATATGCATCGGAATAAAATAATCGACATGACATGCATAAAATATTTTCTCAAACATGGTCAAAGGGCTGCTTGCCTTGATCAGCTAGGTATCCGGGGTCTTCCAGGTCTTCGGGTCCAAGTCCTTCGTCAAACACGTGATCTATCGTCGTAATAATAATAAGAAGAAGAAGCACACTCAAAAACAGAGCACAAACTCATTTTAAAAATGTTAACCTATTTTGAGAAATTCAATCTTTAGTTTTAAAAAAAATTCTTTCTTTTTTGAAGTAAAAAGGAATTTTTAAAGTCTTATTAACAGGAGCTAAAAATACACAAACTAGGTATTTAATTAAAGCCGTGCATAAAAGCCTTTGTAAAAATTTGTACAACAACACTAATAAATTCTACATATTTTTAGAAGAGTTATGGTGGAAAATATATAAATTTAAATAAGTATTTTATCATGTAGAAATAATTTAAAAACAGGTTTCAAAGAAAAAGAAAAGGGCTCAGCCCTGTTCGAAATATGCCCTAGAGGCAATAATAAAGTGGTTATTATTATATTTCCTAGTTCATGATAATTGTCTATTATTCATGCTATAATTGTATTAACCGAAAACCGTATAACGTGTGTGAATATATAGATCATAATGTGTCCCTAGTGAGCCTCTAGTTGGCTAGCTCGTTGATCAATAGATGATCATGGTTTCCTGATCATGGACATTGGATGTCATTGATAACGGGATCACATCATTCGGGAATGATGTGATGGACAAGACCCAATCCTAAGCATAGCACTAGACCGTGTTGCTCGTCTGCTAAAGCTTTTCTAAATGTCAAGTATCATTTCCTTAGACCATGAGATTGTGCAACTCCCGGATACCGTAGGAGTGCTTTCGGTGTATCAAACGTCACAACGTAACTAGGTGATTATATAGGTGCACTACAGGTATCTCCGAAAGTGACTGTTGGGTTGTATGAATCGAGACTGAGAATTGTCACTCCGTGTGATGGAGAGGTATCTCTAGGCCCACTCAGTAATTCATCATCATATTGAGCTCAGTGTGACTAAGGTGTTAGCCACGGGATGATGTGTTACGGAACGAGTAAAGAGACTTGCCGGCAACGATATTTAACAAGGTATAGGAATACCGACGATCGAATCTCGGGCAAGTATCATACCGGTAGACAAAGGGAATTGCATATGGGATTGATTGAATCCCCGACATCGTGGTTCATCCAATGAGATCATCGTGGAACATGTGGGAACCAACATGGATATCCATACCCCTCTATTGGTTATTGATCAGAGAGGTGTCTCGATCATGTCTGCATGCTTCCCGAACCCGTACGGTCTACACACTTATGATTCGATGAAGCAAGGTTTATAGGGAAATAATGTAAGTGGTTACCAAAGGTTGTTCGGAGTCCTCAATGAGATCCCGGATGTCATGAGGAGTTCCAGAATGGTCCGGAGGTAAAGAATTATATATATGAAGTGAGGATTTGGTCACCGGAATTGTTTTGGGCGACACCGGTAATGTATCGGGACCACCGAAAAGGTTCCGGGGGTCCACCGGCAAGGGCCACCAGCCCCAAGTTGCTACATGGGCTAAGAGTGGGTGGGAACCAACCCATATGTGGGTTGGTGCTCCTCCACAACCATCCCAAGGTGCACAAGGGGTAGAGAGAGGGGAAACCCTAGGCGTGGGAGGCCACCTTGGGCCTCAAAGGCCCACCCTAGGGTCCTCCACCCTTGGCGCCACCCTCCTTGGCCTCTAG
The DNA here is from genome assembly GCF_904849725.1 of Hordeum vulgare subsp. vulgare. Taxonomy (NCBI): domain Eukaryota; kingdom Viridiplantae; phylum Streptophyta; class Magnoliopsida; order Poales; family Poaceae; genus Hordeum; species Hordeum vulgare. Next base: position 229,102,338 of record NC_058518.1, on the reverse strand, counting down.
GGCTGCCGCACCATTTAGGGTGGGAAACCTTAAAGGGTGGGTACCTCCTCCCTCTCCTCCTATATATATTGAGGACTTTTGGGCAGATTTGAGACAACAATTGCCTCTCTCTCGGCGCATCCCTACACCTCCTCCTCCTCGTCCTCCGTAGTGCTTAGCGAAGCCCTGTCGGAGTTACCACGTAGCTCCACTGTCACCACGCCGTCGTGCTGTCGGAGCTCTCCCTCAACCTCTCCTCAATCCTTGCTGGATCAAGGCGTTGGAGACATCACCGGGCTGCACATGTGTTGAACGCAGAGGCACCGATGTTCGGTGCATAGATCGGAATCCACCGCGGTCTGAATCGGTGCGAGTACGACTCCATCAACCGCGTTCTAGCAACGCTTCCGCTTAGCGATGTTCAAAGGTATGAAGATGCTCTACTCCTTTGCTCGTTGCTGGTTTCTCCATAGATAGATCCTTGCATGATGTAGTATTTTTTTTTAAATTACTACGTTCCCCAAAAGTGGCAGCCGAGCCAAGGTTCTATGTGTAGATTCTATGCATGAGTAGAACACAAAAGTTGTGGGTGTTGATTTTGTCAATTGCTTCCCGTTACTAGTCTTATCTTGATTCGGCGGGATCGTGGGATGAAGCAGCCGGACCAACTTTACACGTACTCTTACGTGAGACTGGTTCCACCAACCAACCTGCACTAGTTGCATAAGGTGGCTAGCGGGTGTCTGTCTCGCCCACTTTAGTCGAATCAGATTCGATGAAGAGGGTCCTTATGAAGGCTAAATAGCATTGGCATATCAATGTTGTGGCTGTCATGTAGGTAAGAAGCGTTCTTGCTAGAAGCCCTAACCAGCCACATAAAACTTGCAACAACAATTAGAGGACGTCTAACTTGTTTTTGCAGGGTATGTTATGTGATGTGATATGGCCAAAAGGATGTGATGTTACATATATGATGTATGAGATTAATCATGTTTTTGTAATAGGATTCACGACTTGCATATCGATGATTGTGACAACCGGCGGGAGCCATAGGAGTTGTCTTCATTTATTGTATGAGATGCAACGCCATGTTGATTACTTTATTTTATCACTAACGGTTAGCTATAGTAGTAGAAGTAATAGTTGGCGTGACGACTTCACGGAGACACAATGATGGAGATCATGATGATGGAGATCATGGTGTCATGCCGGTGACGATGATGACCCTGGTGCCCCAAGGATGGAGATCAAAGGAGCAAGATGATATTGTCCATATCATGTCACTATATGATTGCATGTGATGTTTATCATCTTTTTCATCTTATTGCTTAGAACGACGGTAGCAAAAACAAGATGATCTCTCATTAAAATTTGAGATATGTATTCCCCTAATTTTGCATCATTGTGAAGGATCGTTGTCTCGAAACACCACGTGATGATCGGGTGTGATAGATTCTAACGTTCGCATACAACACGTGTAAGCCAGTTTACACACGCGAAACACTTAGGTTGAGTCGACGAGCCTAGCATGTGCAGACATGGCCTCTAATATGATAGACCGAAAGGTCGAACATGAGTCATATGGTTGATACGACCAGCATGGAGATGCTCACCATTGATGACTAGTCCGTATGACGTGATGTTCGGACACGGGCTAGTCGACGTGGATCATGTAACACTTTGATGACTAGAGGGATGTCAATCTAAGTGGGAGTTCATTAGTAATTTGATTAGATGAACTTGATTATCTTGAACTTAGTCTAAAATTGTCTTTACAAGTATGGTAGGTCCAATGGCCAACGCAAATGTCTCATTCAACTTCAACGTGTTCCTAGAGAAAACCAAGCTCAAAGACGATGGGAGCAACTATGCGGACTGGGCTCGTAACTTAAGGCTCATCCTCATGGCTTATAAGAAAGCATATGTCCTTAATGCACCGCTAGGTGATCCTCCCGTTCCCGTGGCAACCCAGGATGTCAGGAACGCCTCGCAATCGTGGAGTGATGACTATTGTCTCGTTTAGTGCGGCACGCTTTACAGTTTAGAACTGGGGCTCCAAAGGCATTTTGAGCAACACGGAGCATATGAGATGTTCGAGGAGCTAAAACTTGTTTTTCAAGCTCATGCCCAGGTATAGAGATATGAAGTCTCTCACAAGTTCTTTAGCTGTAAGATGGAGGAGAATAGTTCTGTCAGTGAGCATATACTCAGAATGTCTGGGTTGCACAACCGCTTGACTCAGCTGGGAGTTGAACTTTCGGATGATGCGGTCATTGACAGAATCCTCCAGTCGCTTCCACCTAGCTATAAAGGCTTTGTGATGAATTACAACATGTAAGGGATGGAAAAGACTACTCCCGAGTTGTATTCAATGCTGAAATCTGCGGAGGTATAAATCAAGAAAGAACATCAAGTGTTGATGGTCAATAAGACCACCAGTTTCAAGAAGGGCAAGGGTAAGAGAAGCTTCAAGAAAGACGGCAAAGCATTTGCCGCGCCCAGTAAGCCAATTGCTGGGAAGAAGTCAAAGAAAGGACCCAAGCCTGAGACTGAGTGCTATTACTGCAAGGGAACCAGACACTCGAAGCGGAATTGCCCCAAGTACTTAGCGGACAAGAAGGCCGACAACATCAAAGGTATATATGATATACGTGTTATTGATGTGTACCTTACCAGCGCTCGTAGTAGCTCCTGGGTATTTGATACCGGTGTTGTTGCTCACATTTGCAACTCTAAGCAGGAACTGCGGAACAAGCGTACGCTGGCTAAGGACGAGGTGACGATGTGCGTCGGGAATGGTTCCAAGGTCGATGTGATCGCCGTGGGCACGCTACCTCTACATCTACCTTTGGGATTAGTTTTAAACCTTAATAATAGTTATTTAGTACCATCTTGGAGCATGAACATTGTATCGGGATCTCGTTTGATGCCAGATGGCTACTCATTTAAATCTGAGAATAATGGTTGTTCTATTTATATGAGTGGTATGTTTTATGGTCATGCCCCGCTGGTCAATGGTTTATTCCTCATGAATCTCGACCGTGATGTTACACATATTCATAGTGCGAGTACCAGAACATGTAAGGTTGATAATGATAGTCCCACATACATGTGGCACTGCCGCCTTCGTGATATCAGCGTAAAGCGCATGAAGAAACTCCATACAGATGGACTTTTGGAGTCACTTGATTTTGAATCATTTGACACATGCGAACCGTGCCGCATAGGCAACATGACCAAGACTCCGTTCTTCGGAACAATGGAGCGAGCAACCAATTTAGTGGAAATAATACATAACGATGTATGCGGTCCAATGAGCGTTGAAGCTCGCGTTGGCTATCGTTATGTTCTCACCCTCAGTAATGATTTGAGTAGATATGGGTATGTCTACTTAATGAAGCACAAGCCTGAAACCTTCGAAAGGCTCAAGGAATTTCAGAGTGAGGTGGAGAATCAACATGACAAGAAAATAAAGTTTCTACGATCTGATCGTGGAGGAGAATATTTGAGTCACGAGTTTGGCACACACCTAAGGAAATGTGGAATTATTTCACAACTCAGGCCTCCTGGCACACCGCAGCGTAACAGTGTGTATGAACGTCGTAATCACACTCTATTGGATATGGTGTGTTCTATGATGTCTCTTACCGATCTACTGCTATCATTTTGGGGATATGCATTGGAAACCGCCGCATTCACTTTAAATAGGGTACCGTCTAAATCCGTTGAGACTACACCGTATAAATTATGGTTTGGCAAAAAACCTAAGCTGTCGTTTCTGAAAGTTTGGGGCTCCGATGCTTATGTGAAGAAACTTCAACCAGAGAAGCTCGACCCCAAAGCTGAAAAATGTGTCTTCATAGGATACCCTAAGGAAACTATTGGGTACACCTTCTATCTTAGATCCCAAGGCAAAATCTTTGTATCCAAGAACGGATCCTTTCTAGAGAAAGAGTTTCTCTCAAAACAAGTACGTGGGAGGCAAATAGAACTTGATGAGGTAATTGTACCTCCTCTCGAACCGGAGAGTAGCGCAGCAGAAGAAACATTTCCTGAGAAGCCTGCACCGGCTAGAGATGAAGTAAATGATGATGATCATGAAACTTTGGATCAAGTTGTTTTTGAACCTCGAAGGTCGACAAGGGTATGTTCCGCACCAGAGTGGTACGACAACCCTTTCATGGTAATCATGTTGTTGGACAACAGTGAACCTCCAAACTATGAAGAATCGATGGCGGGCCCGGATTCCAACAAAAGGCTTGAGGCCATGAAATCCGAGATAGAATCCATGTATGAGAACAAAGTATGGACTTTGGTGGACTTGCCTGATGATCGGCGAGCCATAGAAAATAAATGGATTTTTAAGGAGACTGACGCAGATGGTAATGTGACCATATATAAAGCTCGACTTGTCACTAAGGGTTATCGACAAGTTCAAGGGATTGACTATGATGAGACCTTCTCACCCGTAGCGATGTCGAAGTCGGTCCGAATCATGTTAGCAATTGCCGCATTTTATCATTATGGAATCTGGCAAATGGACGTCAAAACGGCATTCCTGAACGGCTTTCTTAACTAAGAATTGTATATGATATAGCCGGAAGGTTTTGTCGATCCTAGCAATGCTAACAAGGTATGCAAGCTCTAACGCTCCATCTATGGGCTGCTGCAAGCATCTCGGAGTTGGAACATTCGCTTTGATGAGGTGATCAAAGCATTTGGGTTTGTACATCAAAGCTTTGACGAAGAGGTGTCTCTGGGCCCACTCGGTAATTCATCATCACATTGAGCTCAGTGTGACTAAGGAATTAGCCACGTGATTGTGTGTTACCGAACGAGTAAAGAGACTTGCCGGCAACGAGATTGAACAAGGTATAGGAATACTGACGATCGAATCTCGGTCAAGTATCATATCGGTAGACAAAGGGAATTGCATACGGGATTGATTGAATCCCTGGCATCGTGTTTCATCTGATGAGATCATCGTGGAACCTGTGGGAACCAACATGGATATCCAGACCCCGCTATTTGTTATTGACCGTAGAGGTGTCTCGATCATGTCTGCATGCTTCCCGAACCCGTAGGGTCTACACACTTAAGGTTCGATGACGCTAGAGTTATAGGGAAAGAGTGTACGTGGTTACTGAAGGTTGTTCGGAGTCCCAATTGAGATCTTGGACGTCACGAGGAGTTCCAGAATGGTTCGGAGGTAAAGAATTATATATAGGAAGTGATGATTTGGTCACCGGAATTGTTTCAGGCGACACCGGTAATGTATTGGGACCACCGGAAGGGTTCTGAGGGTCCACCGGCAAGGGCCACCAGCCCCAAGTTGCTACATGGGCTAAGAGTGGGTGGGAACCAGCCCATATGTGGGTTGGTGCGCCTCCACAACCAGCCCAAGGTGCACAAGTGGTGGAGACAGGGGAAACCCTAGGCGTGGGAGGCCACCTTGGGCCTCAAAGGCACACCCTAGGGCCCTCCACCCTTGGTTGCTGCCCTCCTTGGCCTCTAGGGCTTCCGCACCCTTTAGGCTGGGAAACCCTAAAGGATGGGCACCTCCTCCCTCTCCTCCTATATATATTGAGGACTTTTGGGCAGATTTGAGACAACAATTGCCACTCTCTCGGCGCAGCCCTACACCTCCTCATCCTCATCCTCCGTAGTGCTTAGCGAAGCCCTGTCTGAGTTACCACGCAGCACCACCGTCACCACGCCGTCGTGATGCCGGAGCTCTCCCTCAACCCCTCCTCCCTCCTTGCTGGATCAAGGCGTTGGAGTCGTCACCAAGCTGCACGTGTGTTGAATGCTGAGGCACTGACGTTCGGTGCATAGATCGTAATCCACCGTGATTTGAATCGCTGCGAGTATGACTCCATCAACCGCATTCTAGCAATGCTTTCGCTTAGAGATTATCAAAGGGATGAAGATGCTCTACCCCTTTGCTCGTTGTTGGTTTCTCCATAGATAGATCCTTGCATGATGTAGGAATTTTTTTGAAATTACTACGGTCCCCAATAAGCCCCTGGCCTGACTCGGCTAACAGCTGGGTTGGCCCAACTGGCCAACCAGCCAGTCATCCAACCAGCCAGCCCAGGCGCACGCGCCATAAGGTTTAAACCTGATGGGCGGGCCCATGCGGTCAGCGACACAAAGCGGAGAGAGGGGCAGAGACTGGCCACCGACAGGTGGGTCCCTCCTGTCGGGATTGTCTTCCACCTCTATACAAAGAGGAGGTGAGGCACGCAGGTGGCGGCTTCGACGTCCTCATGGCCAACTGAGCTCAGAAACGGACTCATGGCGTCTCTACCTACCTGGTAGGGGTTGAGATACCGACGGGGAGGTCCTATGTCACCGGCGACGGCGGGGCCGCGGCGGAGAAGCTTTGGGTTGTGGTGGAGAGGGGTGTTCCGAGCGAGGAGAAGCTTTGGGGAGTGGTGGAGAAGGATCCTGAGCTCATTGTGGTCACGGGGAAGGTGAGAGGAGATTGAGAGTGAGCATGTAGCCCAAGATCGACGGAGCTCCGACACAGCGGCTCCTCGGTCGATCTCGAGCACCGGGGCTCTCCTTGCTCAAGTGGGGATGCTAGGGGCTCGATTGGAGTTTGGAAGGAGAGGTGTGTGGTGCTAGAAGACGGGAGAGGCCTCTTTATAGGCTGGCGATGGGGCACCGGGCGGGGGAGCGCCGGTGGTTTTTGCCACGGCTGCAGGAGAGGGAGAGAGGACTCGGGGCCGAAACCATAGTTTGCGGACGTGGTTTAGGACTTCCGCGGATGCAACGGGAGGAGCGGGGGCAGGTGTACAGGCGTGCTGCGGGGTCGCACCCTCTAAACCGAATCGGGCGTGCGGGGGCACGCGTCGCCTAAGTCAATGGAGAGGTAGGAGAAGGGGCCCTCACGCCGCCCTGAGTCGGGTGTTTGTCGAGGGCGAGGGGAGACATCGAGGGGAGGTGAGAACCGGCGGGGGCTGGCCTCCCTTGGCTCGGGTCTGCTCTGTAGCGCGTCCAGAGCGCAGCTTTGGCATGCCACGACATGCTGGCGTGCTCTGGCGTGCTTTGGCCTTGTTTGGTGTGTCTGTCGGGTGTGTTAGATGCCCTTTGGTTGCTAGGAACTAAGAGGATTAGTGTTGGTCAAATGGAGGTGCTGAAAGAGGCTCTGCCAGGTTTGAACCAGAAGCTAAATTGGTTTTTTTGGCTTACTCACTTTGAACCAAGGAAGGGCCACACGTCTGCAGTTGAGGAGTGGTATTGGCAGTCTGTGCTAGGAGTTTGGAGTGAAGGGTGTGGGTATACACAGTGCTAGATGTTGTTTGACCAATATGGGTGAAGGTCTTTGATCTGCTTTTGGGGCAGCCGACCTTCACCAAGGATGTTGAAAGTTAACAGGATTTTGTTTTAGGCAAGATTAGGATGCTCTACCAAATTTGAGCCCCATTGGACAAGTTTGACAATGTAAACTTGAAAACACCCCCAAATGGATAGTTTTGCCTTATTAAGAGAAAATGTGAGAAAATTAACCCCCACAAATCAAATTCTTGGCAGGGTCTCCTCATTTGGGGTATTGAGCACTCGTGCAAAGTTGTAGTCCATTTGGACAAACTTTGCAATCTATAATTGCTTCAACCTGAATTCGGACAAGAAAGGTTTTAGGATTATTTGGTGAGAAAACCACCTTGAAATGTGGTCAAACTTGGCATTATCAGCAAATGTAGCTTGGGGAACATGATAGAATTTTCTCGGAATTTATTGAGAATATTTTATTTGGAAATATTTCAAAAGGTCAAAATAGACTGAATAGGTTTTCAAAGGTTTTCTCAAATATTTTGAACATAAATAGGGATTTAAAATCATATGTATGAAAAATATATGTCCTTTGAGTATCTCCAAATTTTATCATATTTTTCTAAGGTAGAAAAATAATTTTCCACTCAGAAATATCATTTCTGGTCTCAGAAAAGGACATACAAATAAAATAGGAAACTATTTTATAAAATAATTATTTTATGATATTGGAGAGTCATAATAGTGCTAGAATCGTAACATAATCTTTGGGTGAAGGCACCCCCTTGAAATCAGGGACTTGTAGTGCAAACCACAAAGCAAGGTTTTGAATTAACAAAATGGAAAAATGGATTTTTATGAAAATATTATGTTATAAAAATATATTCTTATATCCACACACTCAAGCATACATACAATCAATGAAAATCATGGCACTCATAGCATTTGATTAAAAAGTTTTTAATTAAATCTAAATTTGAAAAGATTACAGTAGAGGCAAGGTGAAAACAGGGTGTGACATCTTCATCCTACGCTTCCCATGGATTCATAAACCTTAGGTCATCCACTTGAGGGAAACTTGCTATCGTCCTAAAAAACTCTGCGCTTGGAGGTCCAACATGAGTCTACAAGAAGAAGGTTGTGTAGTAGACATCAGGGCATGAGCTTGATTGTCTATTCCTTGATACCATTGATTTCATACTATCTTATATCTTGAAAAACTATACTTCCTTGTAATGCATCTAACCTTTTTATACGTACTTGGAAGAACTACACTCCACACGATTTCCATCAACTCATATCAAGAGCAATCTTGACATAGCCAAGTATCAACAACCTCTTCTTGAGAGATGAAGGAAGAAGACAACAAAATCATATCCTCGACAACTATTTGATGAATACAATCACTCATGTTAATTGCATATATATTATGTTCTTCCTTGCATGACTAACCAATGTAGTTGAAAAGTGAACCAAAACGACAAGGACTGCTCCGAATTTGAGATGACGTTCATCAACATTGAGCATCCACCACAAGTTCACCTACATGCCATGTCATCCCCTGTTCAAAAATTCGTCCAGTTAACCAGTTAACGTGCTGATTAATCCCTACTAGCAGGGTCACCGAGTAGCCGATTAACTGATAAATCGCCCGATTAATGGATTAACTTACCGATTAACTTGCCGATTAGCCCATTAATCCCCTACTCACAAGCCAACCGAGCAGTTACCAGTTAACAATTTCCTCAACAATGATGTCATCAACATCATTCAAAGGTATGTACTCATATCCTTGATAAAGCTTTGCACCAAGTCATGAGGTAAAGCAACTCAAGAGATATGAAGACATTATGATGCTTAATAGAAAAATGGTAACCCCATTTTGCGCTTAACTATGAGTATGACCTATGATCAAGCAATCTTGCTTGACTCCTCAAGTCAATATACGCTAATATAGGTGACATACTCGCCGCCCAACATCTAGATGAAGAATCTTGTATCGTTCATATTTTTGTTGCATGCTTTGTTGGAACCATTCAACTCTCATCTATATGTATGTATATATTTTAAAACAAAAAAATGTTTTCTCTTATTTTTTTACTCTTAGGATATTTTCTATTGATATTTGAGTTTAGCAGTAAATTTATTTGCAACTCGGACTCACTGATCTGACAAACTCGGTCCAACCGATTTCTTACAGAGGCCTTCTTTTCATTCTTGGTTATATCGAACCAGCTTGCATCGGTGACTCCGCATTTATTACTGCCTATGAGCTTTTGGAATTTCTGGATTTTTGACAAAAGGGGGAGAAATATTTTCAATGATCCCAAGCTGAGTTACCTCATGATCTCTTATTGATCATTTGCATTTATGCCATAGGGGGCAAGATCTTGGTTTCCCATAATTTTCAAAGGACAGAAATACTTCAGAGGGGGAGACTACTTGAGTGATCCCACAGTATAAGAGGGAGAAACATCTAGGATCCTTGACAAACAGGGGGTATATTTCTAGGAACTCTTATCCATATTATTAAGGAGAAGAACATTCAATGAACCCTTACCTACTCACACGGGGAGAAAATTCAAAGAACCTTTATCAGAATAAGAATCCAGGATCCCTTACTCTCAATAAACCCTTACTCTCTTACCTTTTTTGTAAATTAATGCCAAAGGGGGCGAAATATCAAAGCTTCCAATAAGCTTCAATCTTCATTCGTCGGGGAAGAAATAATATTAAGGGGGAGATATAAAACTTAAATAAATTATTTTACTGCCATCTTTGGATTGAACTTGTCTCACCCTACCTACTCCCGATATCTACATGTTATAATTCAGGGGAGAAGAAATTTTACATATTCATCTTGAAGGGAGAAAGTTCTAAATATGCTTGGAGACATATCTATCATCAAATCTGATTTTTCATATGTTCTCCATATCTTGGTACTTTTGAAGCTCTTTGCATCTTTACAATAGAATACTCTCGTGTTATATAACATTTGATTTTCCAAGTGTATTTATACGGCTGAGACGCTCAAGAACCTCAAGGTAAGTATATGCATCATATCCTTGTTCAGGATGATCTCTTGTCTCTTGCACATATTGTTTGCAAGAGTGAGGCTTGAATACGGAAGTTCTTCACTCACATATGTTTGATGCATATAGCCAAGATTTGCATGACTTGTCTTGTCCTTCAGCCATGTGTGTGCACATGCACTCCAAAGCAACTCTCCTTTAAAAAGGAGATTGCACACATTTAGGGGGAGCTTGTATTAGTCATGTATCTCTCAATGTTGTCATATTCTAATGCCTATCTTTATTTGAATCTTTAATTGTATGTTGTCGTTAATTACCCAAAGGGGGGACATTGAAAGCACATATTATCCCTTGGTGGTTTTGATAATTCATGACATCATACACTGTCTCTTGGACTAACACTTTTACCTAGTGTATTTCAGGTATAGTCCACACAAAGCATTGGCTAAAGGATTGTGAGGAGAAACCCCTTGATGCAAGGAAAGGAATAGGATTGGCTCAAGCTTAAAGCAAGAGGACTCTATGTTTTACATTTGTGAGAAATCACTTTTAAGTACATAGGAAAGCCAATACTATTAGAAGGGGGTGAGGTATTATGATGAATTGGTTGCCTAAGTGCTTAGAGATAGCCACCAAAAATAGTCAGTCATTCTCTCACAAATATCTCTGTCCCAAGCCATAACAGCAAAATTGGTGCCACCAAGTCGGTCCTGCCGATTTTCCCAGTGACAGATCCTTTGACAAACCTAATCTCTCGGTACCACCAAGTTTCATATCGGTGCAGATTTCAAGAATCGGATTTTTCAAGGTTGAAATCGATCTCATTGAGATTTGGAAACTGCCCTAGGTCATCATATCAGTACCACCGAAATTCAAATATCGTTCTCACCGAGAATTCACAAGTTGTCACATTTAGTACAACTCGGAACCACCGAGATTCATTTTGGTGTCACCGGGTCGGGCAATAATGTTGCAACGATTGGATTTTGGAGGATGCCTATATATACCCCTCCAGCTTCTCTCATTCATAGAGGAAGCACTATTAACACACACACACACTTGCCAGATCAATTTTTCTGAGAGAGCCACCTACTCATGTGTTGAGATCAAGAGATTCCAATCCAACCATTTGAAACTTGATCTCTATCCTCCCCAAGTTGCTTTCCACAAAATCAATCTCTCGTAGACATGGCAAATCTATGAGAGAGTGGTTGAGTGTTGAGGAGACTATCTTTTGAAGCACAGAAGCAAGGAGTTCATCGTTCTACCGCATCTATTACCTTTTGGAGGGTGGTGCCTCATAGATTGGTTAGGTGTCGCTTGGGATCCTCCTACTTCGTGTTGTGGAGTTGAACCAAGAAGTTTGTATGGGCAAGGAGATCGTCTACTTCGTGAAGATCTACTATGATTGAGGCTAGTCATGTGTGGACGTAAGCCATGGTGGAATAGCAAGGCCGCTTCTTCATGGACCCTTTGTGGGTGGATCCCTCCATGGACTCTCGCAGTCGTTACCCTCCGTGCATTGAAGTCTCCACTAACATGGACATACTATACCGCCACCTATCGGCAACACACCAAAAAACGTCGTGTTCATCTTTGCATTTGATCTTCCTAAACTCTACTCCTTACTTAGATGTGCAATGTCTTTATTTTCCGCTAGCATATTTTTTGACTACCATGTGTAGGGTGCACTAGACTTGTTAGAATTGTTAAAATCTGCCAATCATTAAAATTGGGAAAAGGCTAGGATTTTAATTTATGCAAGTAGTCTATTCACCCCCCCCCCTCTAGACACCCCTTCTATCGATCCAACACTCTCTCGCGTTCTTGAGATGTCACGATCTTGATGTATCACGGGCTTTGTTAATATAGTTGGATTATGTGATGTTTGCCCCTTGCTATCTTGATGTGATGAATTGAATCTTTTCCTTTGAGATTTTGTTATGTTGGATTGAATATTGGATTTGAGATCACTTGATGTATGTCTTGCATGTTAATACCCGTGGTGACAATGAGGTGTTCTATTGATTCACTTGATATATATTTTGGTACTCAACTTGCAGATTTCCAAGGTAACTTTGGAGTAATCTATGCATAGGGGTTGATACACGTTCATGTCCTACTTTCTCTGATAGAAATCTTGGGGGTACTCTTTGAAGTTCTTTGTGTCGGATTGAATGTAATGAATCTGAAATTGTTTGAAGCATGTCAAATAATTAACCAACAGATACTTGAGGTGATATTGGAGTATCTAAGTGACATTAGGGTTGATTGATATGCATCATAGGCGTTGCTCTAGTATGGACTCTAGGGCTGTTTGTGACACTTATATGAATAGCTCAAAAGATTGATCGGAAAGAATAACTTTGAGGTGGTTCGCTGCCTACAACAACTTCTTCTTATGTTCTCCACTAATAGGAACTTTGGAGTGATTCTTTATTGCACGCTCAGGGTTGATCATATGATTCTGCTATATTAGCATTGTTGAGAGATTGCACTAGTGAAAGTATGAACCCTAGGCCTTGTTTCTAAGCATTAATATACCATTTTGATCGTTCTTTACTACTTGTCACCTCACTGTTTTTATTTATTTAGATTATAAAAATATATTTCTACTATCCATACTACACTTGTATCATCATATCTTCGCCTAACTAGTGCACCTATACAATTTGTCATTGTATTGGGTGTGTTGGGGACACAAGAGATTGCTTGTATTTTATTGCAGGGTTGCTTGAGGCAGACCATCTTCATCCTACACCTCTCATGGATTGATAAAACTTAGATCATCCACTTGAGAGAAATTTGTTGTTGTTCTATAAAACTCTGCACTTGGAGGCCCGACAACGTCTACAAGAATAAATTTACATAGTAGACATCAGTGCCATGCGCCCGGAACCTGTACACCCCAGACTTCATGTTTGTGTAGTTTTCGTCGAGGACAACGCCAGTGATTGTGAACGCGAAGTGGCCGTTGAAGAATTGTATGTTCTCCCGAAAGTGTCTAGAGTCCACATCCGTGCTGGGCCAAAGCCTCATTAGCTCGGGTTGGGATCCGGTTCCTTGAGTTCGATTTGCCCATTGTGACAGCAAAAGTCATCGGTATCGGACTCAAATTTATTGGCCTTGGCGTGGTCGCAGTTCGCGGCGTGCTTCCGGATGTGTGTGCTATCTTGAAGGTTTTAGTAGACATAGTCGAACAGATCATTGTCGATATAGGTAGTGTCACTTGAGTCCTCCACTTTGTCGTGTTCCAAGTCATCCGTGTTTGAGCCTGTAGGCAATGTTTCTAATTAGTATGATACTCAAGATGTGAATGTTAAATGGTAAAAGTGTGGATCTTGGTCAAGCGGGTGTACATACCTTCACCAATAAAAAGATAATACTCGTCAACAAAGAGGTTGTCAGGGTTGGCATTATCATTCATGAGACTACTAAGGTAAGCGTCCATGTCGTATGCTCAGATACCAAATCAATAAACGAGGGTTCAGTCTCAAGGGACGTAAGAAGATAGTAAGAATGGTAGTGTTACCTTCAGTTCTGATCATGTAATACGGCATGCTAGATGAGGTAGTTTGTCCTGATGAGCTCGTTCCTGTCATAGCAATGTACTTCACGGTAGCGGTCTTCACCCTAGCCGCAAACAGGGCCGGCCCATAGGCCGGGCAAACAGGGCAACAGCCCCGGGCCCCGAGAGGATGAGGACCCCCAAACATTAAACTATACTACTAATAACCATAATATTGCATACTCCCTCCTTTCCGGTTTACAGGGCTCATCTCAAAAAAATTAGATTTCCATTATACTAGGCTCATTTTGAGTCTAATTGAGATAAAGTGTTTTGAGTCTCACACCCTATTTAATTCATAGAGATAAGAGAAAGGAAATTAGTGGCTATGCATGCATCTTTTTCTACATGCACCATGCAAGTCCAATGAAAGGAAGGATGCTGCATTTATTGTCTTGGAAATTGAATATGTGAGAAATATTTCATTGGCTAGTTAGAACTAGTGCCATCCACTCACAGTTCACCTTGATTGATGAGATTTCAGATTTAAGCCCTATAAACCAAAAAGGAGGGAGTATTAGGTTGAAATATCATAAAATATGTTGGAAAAACAAAATTATCAATTTGGATGAGCAAAGTCCACACTGCAAACAAATAGCATGTATAAGGTATAAATAGATCACTCGTGATATTAAATTAAGTTAGACTCTTTGTAATAAACACCATCTTAGGTAGATTTATATGTGCAATTTCATGCAGAAGTTTTTGATTTGAAAGACTGATATCTGCACTAGATAAATCCAAACACATCACATAAGTGCATATGAAATAATAAAATCAGTATACAGAAATTGAACTAACGTTATTTTTATCTTTGCATAGGTGATTCTTATAAAAATGCTACTTCAAAATCAACTATCTAGTAGGCACATAGTGTCAGTTTATTAATTAACTTAATTTGCAAGATTCAGTTGGCAACTACTCAATTTATACTCTATAAATTTCTATAGATATACTTACCCAATAATACACTAGAAACCACTATTAACTTTTTTTAAACAATATGCTTTAGAAAGCTTTGTCATGATATTTGACGATATTAAAATAAACATGGACGCGCACACTCACCCCCCTCCCTATATATATAATTTATGCAAACCATGAAAATAATTTTTGTTAGGATAAATAATTTAAATTTAGTATAATTGTTTTGTTAATATATATTACAATCGTAGGACAAAGAAAACAACAAATAATATTTAGCAATGATGCCGTGTGACTAATTATGGCAACTAAGTAGAAAACATCATACTCGTTTAGGTTTTAGTCTGATTAAACAATATGTTTAAAAAAATATAAAAGTTTTGTATAAAATTCATTTATTTTCGACTTCGCCCCGGGGCCCAACATTTGCTTGGACCGGCCCTGGCCGCAAAGCTTGTATTACGACGATCTAGTAGAGCATTCTTCTCACCACGTGGTAAATGTGTACATGATTTTCACTTGCCAATTTTTTCCTTGCGCTTCTTCGCTGCCATACTTCCATTGCAAGCTCGCTCTCTCATCCTACGATGAGCTCTGGACTCATGCTTCTGCTCGTCAGCCCCATTATTTACTATTGTTACCGGATCACTAGTTTGCTGGTACGACCCCCCTCCTCCTCTCCCTCCCAGGTCGCCCCCGCGCGGCGACCGGGGGGATCCTAGATCCGCCGCCCAGCCCCCTCCCCTTCCTCTACTGCCTCCCCCGCCGCTGCCCCGAGGCTCGGTCGGGCAAAGCCTGACAGGAGTCGGCGGCGGCGGGGCCCTCGCGTCCTCATGGTGGTCGGCGTCGGCGCGGAGTGGCTCCTCCGCCCTGGGTGCGGCGCGGGCGCCGGGCGGCGCGGCGCGATGGCGTGTGGGGCTTTGGGCTCCGGTTCTCCCGTCGGGCTTCCGGCGGCTCAGCGGGTGGCGGGGCACGACGCGAAGGGGGCACGAAGGGGGGGCGGCCGGCGCAAGCTGGAGGCGGGGCGCGCGGCCGGTGCGTGCGCAGGTGGCTAGGCGGTGCATGTCGCGCGGCTACCGGGGTGGCGCGAGTAGGTTGGACGACGCACGTCGCGTGGCTGCCGGGGTGGCGCGAGCAGGCGTGGGGCGGTAGCCCCAGGCCAACGGCGCCCTGGATCTGGGCCCGTTTGGGCCAGATCTTGGCTCAACGGGCCCGCTAATCCTGGTCTGACAGTGCTCTGCTGGTCCCGGCGAAGGTGATGGTGGTGCTGCCTCGAGGGAGCATAGGTTGCGAGCTGGTGGTGGAGAGTGCCGGAGAGGAATGGCGCCTCAGTCTTGTGGCGTTGCATCCTTCGGATTTGCGGCAGGGTCGGCGTGTTGTGGCAGGGGATATCGTGAGGGTATAGTGGCCGGCGGGTGATGAATGGCGCCGTTGATGGGCGTTGCATCCGCCCGTCCGAGGCGGGGAAGCGAATGTTAGATTGGCAGCACGTCGGTTTGTTGTGGGAGTTGCTTGAGGTGGCCGTCGTCACCACTGCCAGCGGTATGGTTTGGCCTCTCGTCGGTGGTGTGGTCTGGCTCTCAGTGGCCTGTGTGTGGACTGTGGGGATGATGTTGGGCTGGAGAAATCCGATGTTGTTGCGGGCGACGGCGACGTATGCGGACACCGTGACCTTCTTGAAGGCGTCGTCTAGGCCCTTATCATCCTCCTCTCGTGCAACGGGGGAAACCCCAGATCCAGCAAGCTGGTTCCGGCAGTGGCGGCGCTACGGCGTCGTTACCTTCTAGGAGGCACTGTTCGGGTTGCTCACGGAGTCCCACTACAGTGTTTGATGCTTCATCTGGCCTCCACTTAGAGCGTGGGCCCCTAGGTCGCAATGTACTCTGATGGGGCATCTCTTCGACGACACTTTCCTTAGCCACAGCCGGGTCCTGCTGTCCACTCGCCACTCTCTTCGGCGACATGGGTGGGCTGTACGTTGGCACGTGCTTGCCTGGGGTTTGGTTTGTGCTTTGAGTTGTTTGCTTCGGTTGTGAAGCGGTCTTGTGGCTCTGTGTCCTGATCTCTCGCCATTTTGACAGGGTTTAGGCAAGGCCTATCCTTGTTGTCGTGCGTGTGGTTGTGCGTTGTAAGCCGGTTGGCAACTCTTGTATGGTTTTTGGGTCCGGTTTTTCCTTATAAACTGGATCAATCCTTCTTCTGTTCAATGAATTTAACAGTGATACTGCTGACATTCAAAAAAAAAAACTAGTTTGCTGGTCGGCCCTTAAAGTAAGCTCATTCATTTCGATGAGGTTGCCCTCTACAACACCATCCCATGGTTCCACTTACGTAGGCATCTGCAATACTTTCGATCAACACAAATAACTGTGGAATGATTGCAAAATGAAAGTTGACCATTTATGGGATAACTACCATCAGTTTCGAAGTTGTGTACGTATGGGGGGGTCGACGTGGCAGTAGGAGCACAACCTATTTGTACACTATCGGATTATTGCCCAGGATCCATCGTACTGCAACTGTAGGCGGATGCACCAATACGGAGCAACTAAATATTTATTGAATGCATATGAACATAAGATGTTTGGTACACATGTGAAAAATACAGTAAGTTTTGAAGGCCCAAGCCGAGGTTGCTAAATCGGGACGAGGCACCACAATGGATTCAGCACACGGGGTGTTCCGCATAGCTCTCTCCCGTTTTGTGCGCTGAGCACTCATCTTCACTTTATGCTCTCGTGTTAAGATATCTCGATGTTCCAGAGTTGTTTCCCGTCTTTGCATGTTTATTTGTTCCTTCTTCTTGTAAACGGCTCGTCTATTTACGTTTGTTTGTGTGTCCTCTTGCATCTTCATCTGATAAGTTGTCCGTCTTTGGGTGCTCAACTTGTCGATTTGTTCTTCGTACCCTTCTCCTTCTATTTTACTTTTTATACGCTGCTCTTCTCCGTCGTTCGTTTATGACAACCCTTTCCGCCGTTGATAAGCTCCCTTTACATTGTCCATCACGGTCCCTTGTAGCTGGACCTGTTGTTGTAGATTTTTAAACATTAGCATCCAAACCAGAATAATCAAGACCAATGATCTCACGGTACAATGGAGCTACAATAGTAATACTCGCTCCGTTCCTAAATATAGGTCTTTTAAAAGGTTTCACTAGAAGTCTATGTACGGAGCAAAATGAGTAAATCTACACTCTAAATTATGTTTATATACATCCGTATGTAATCCACTAGTGAAACCTCTAGAAAGACTTATATTTAGAAACGGAGGGAGTAGTATTTACCGCTACAATCACGCACCATCAGGACTGCCAAACCGGTTTACGAGCAAATGGACAGTGAGATGGATTAAATTCTGCATCTCGACAATGCATTCAACCATTTTATTAATTATTCACAAAGATCTTACAAGTAGTACATCAGTTTGTCCGAAGCCACCATCTTAGCAACAACTATCGCTACTCCTAACCACTTGATGAAGGGGTGCCGATAGTCCAGCCTAATACCAAACAGACATCACATCATAGCCTAACATTTAAAGCCGGAGGCCCCAACCGAGCCACATATTGGGTTTAGGGTACAAACCGGTCCGACACACTCTCATGTATCGTCGCCGCCATCTTCCACCAATTCATCTTCAGAGAAGAAACTAACGCACCGACTTGCTAGACCTCTCTGCCATCGACGCCACCATGACGCCAGAGAGCTTCCACCTCCTGCACGAGTCCATCTCCACGGATCAAACACCGAGTCTCTGCTGCGCCACGCTGCAGAGATCCACCGCCATCAATGAGTAAGATGAAGCACCGCTCCACCAAAAAAGCCGTCCACTAGTCCCTCAAGTCCGTGTACACCTCCAAGGATGACGTCCCCAAGAGGAAAACGACACCTTCGCGCCGCCGTCATCCGATCTACTTATCTAGGGTTTCCCCCGGAGGTAGCGGATAGAGGTCTTGAGCTTCTCCACGGCGATGCCCCCAAGCAGGTGACGACATAGAAGAGTGTCGCCATCACCGGACTTAGCAACAAGCCAAGAACAAGGATTTCTCCCGGATCGCTCGACGAATCTCCGTCTCACATCGTGCGCACAGGCGACCACCGATCTCCGCCACTGCAGAGCAAGCTAGCCACTCAGGCTAGATCAGATCTGACCAAAGGGCCAACTAGCGTGCAGCTGACAAGCCAACAAAGTCCCTCCATGTCGTCTTGATTCGAGGAGACAGCGCCACGACCAGATGCAATAGTTGCATCTGTCGCCGCTCGCCACCGGGAGCGCTCCACCGCCGCGCAGAGTCTCGGATCTGGGCACGCACATCCGCGCGCCTGGATGCCCCGCGCCACCCACGCGCACGAGAAGGAGACGCTCGTCCGCCACCACCGTCATCCGCCCGGGCTTAGCCCGGCGGTTTCCTCCAGCGGCAGCGGAGGGGAGGCGTGGTATGGGGAGAGACCGTCGGCTAGGGTTGGAGCCCCTCGGCCGCCCGCGCGGGGGCGATTAAATTTATAGCTACAACTTTTTTTAGAAATTCAAAGTACACGTCAATTTGGAAGTTATCCCTGGACTCCCTTTGGGGAGTTCTATGGTTGACGCAGAGGGAATTGTTGTTTCATGTATAATTAGGACGCTGGATGGTTGTGGGTCACATGCAATGGCTTGCGAAAGGGATTGTTCAAATTAGTAAAAACCAATATCGAAGGCATTTAAATACTATTGATGAGTTTTACCTAGACTCCCTTTGGGGAGTTCAACGGTTGATCGAGACGGGATTGTTGCTTCACGGATAAACAAGCCGCTCGATGGTTGTGGGTCAGATCCCATGGCTTGAAGAAGGGATTGTTCAAATTAGTAAAAAAAACCATATTGAAGCCAAATCACTAAAAGCCAATATTGGACACCTTTCTGAAAGGAGGAAGATCACAGAGGTGATTGGAATCGCACTGTATTCAATCAATGGAGATATTACATATATACCAGTACAAGCACACGCAGGTGCAGCCACTAACTCAATTACTGCCGCAACTAACTCCACTAAGCTAGTGCATGCGATAAGGACGCATATGACTAGGAGAATTGGTTACAGAGAGAGAGAGTTGAGGGAGAGAGCTACGTGGGTGCAACGGCTTGTGTGGGCGTGCTCCAACACCCCCCCGCAGTCACAGCGGCGCCATCGGAGACGCAAAGACTGGCCTTGAACTCATCAAATGCGGCAAAGGGAAGGCCCTTCGTCATGATGTCGGCGAACTGTTGCGATGTCGGAACGTGCAGAACGCGGACGTGACCCAAGGCGACCTTCTCCCGCACAAAGTGGATGTCAAGTTCAATATGTTTTGTCCGCCGATGATGATCTGGATTTTATGCGAGGTAGACGGCGGAGACATTGTCCCAGTACACCAATGTAGCCTTGGCGAGGTTGACATGAAGCTCATGCAGAAGTTGGCGTACCCAGCAGCACTCGGCGACGGCATTGGCGACGGCCCGATACTCGGCCTCCGCACTGGACCGAGACACTGTAGGTTGTTGCTTGGACGACCAGGAGAGCAGCGAACCGCCAAGGAACACGCAGTAGCCCGACGTGGACCGACGCGTGTCGGGGCAGCCGGCCCAATCGGCGTCCGTGTAGACGACGAGCTCGGACGATGAAGAGGCGGTGATGGAGAGACCGTGTGAAGTCGTCCCACGAACATAGCAGAGGATCCGCTTCACCATCGTCCAATGTGGCTGGCGGGGCGCGTGCATATGCAAGCATACCTGCTGAACGGCATAGGTGATGTCGGGCCGTGTCAGCGTGAGGTATTGCAATGCCCCGGCTATGCTCCGATAGGTGGAAGCATCGTCAGCCAAGGCACCATCCGTGGCAGAGGCTTTTGGCTTTGTGTCAACAGGAGTGGGCGCAGGCCGACAGTCCGTCATGCCGGTGCGCTGTAACAACTCTTCAGCGTACTGGCCTTGATGAAGAAAGGAGCCATGTGAAGAGCGCTGCACTTGTATGCCAAGAAAGAACTTGAGAGGACCCAAGTCTTTGAGAGCAACAGAGTGGTGGAGGCGCCCGATGATGTGATGCAGCAGTGTCGTGGACGAGGCCGTCAGTATAATGTCGTCGACATAAAGGTGGAGGTACGCGGTGCCGCGGCCACAGTGAAGCACAAACAGAGAAGCATCGAATCGCGTGGCGGTGAAGCCGAGGTCCTGAAGACAACCGGTGAACTTCTGAAACCACGCGCGCGGAGCCTGTTTCAAACCGTAATGTGATTTGGACAACAGGCACACTTCAGTGGGGTGCGAGGGGTCGATGAAGCCGGCAGGCTGTTGACAGTACACGTGCTCAGAGAGGTCGCCGTGAAGGAACGCGTTCTTCACGTCGAGCTGGTGAACCGGCCATGAGCGCGACGCCGCGAGCTGAAGTACGAGACGGATGGAGGCAGGTTTGACGACGGGCGAGAATGTGTCGGTGTAGTCGATACCGGGGCGCTGAGAGAACCCTTGAACGACCCACCTAGCCTTGTAACGATCGAGAGCACCATCAGGAAGAAGTTTGTGCTGAAATACCCATTTGCCGGTAATCACATGCGCACCGGGGGGACGAGGCACCAAGCGCCATGTACAGTTGGCCACGAGTGCGTCGTACTCCTCTTGCATGGCCGCTTTCCAATGAGGGTCACGCAAGGCAACCCACAGAGATGATGGCAGCGGTGAGGGAGCGGTGACTGCAGTGAGCACGAAGTCATCATCATACCGCGTGTTGCGGCAATGGATGCCCGCCTTGGACAGGGTACGCATGGGGCGACCAGGAAATGGTCCGCCAGGATCGGCGGCAAATGCGGATGCGGCTGAGGTGGGAGAAGAGCCTGGTGGGGTAGGCGAACTCATCATGGGCGAAGCCGAACCATCCGAGCCAGCCGAACCAGCCGGAGGAGAGCAAGGTGGTTCGCTGGCACCCGAACCAGCCGCATGAGCGGTCGAGGCGGCCGGGGT
Organism: Hordeum vulgare subsp. vulgare; assembly: GCF_904849725.1. Taxonomy (NCBI): domain Eukaryota; kingdom Viridiplantae; phylum Streptophyta; class Magnoliopsida; order Poales; family Poaceae; genus Hordeum; species Hordeum vulgare. The sequence goes on along the minus strand of NC_058518.1, from coordinate 229,080,582 downwards.
TGATGGCCCAGTGGACCGACGAGACGCAGAAGTCTGGGCAGCCATCTGTGGTGAAGAGGCTGGTGTGGGCGTGGGCGGAGCCATGCGTTGCCGGGCCACTGGTGGTGACGATGAGGGATGTGGCTGGTCACCCGTGAGAACCGGCACGCAAGAGGGTGGTGGAGACGGCGAAACCACCTGCGCAAAAGGGAAGACGAGCTCGTCGAAGAAGACGCTCCTGGAGAGGAAGACCCGTCCGGAGAGTGGATCAAAGCATTTATAACCTGCATGATCAGGCGGGTATCCGAGAAATACACAGGCAACGGAGCGCGGAGCCAGTTTATGAGGCGCGGTGGCGGTGGTATTGGGATAGCACAAACACCCAAAAACACACAAGTGGGAGAGGGATGGGGCGGCGCCGTGGAGGAGCTCGAACGGGGTGACTCGTTGGCGGGGACGACACGGCCGGCGATTAAGCAGGTAAGTGGCAGTGGCGAGAGCGTCCGGCCAAAACCGTGGTGGCATGGAGGTGTGGAAGAGAAGAGCACGCATGCCTTCGGTGAGCGTCTGAATGATTCGCTCGACGCGGCCATTTTGGGCAGAAGCATACGGACAAGACAGCTGAAAGTCGATGCCGTTAGAGGCGAGAAAAGCGCGGAAAGCTTTGTTATCAAACTCTTTGCCATTGTCAGTATGGAAAAGCACGAACAGGTCGTTGGAACTGAGTAGCAACATAGGCGTGGAGGGTAATGAGGAGCTCATATACATCAGATTTCTTGCGTAATGGGAAGGTCCAGGCATAGTGTGTATGGTCATCAAGCACAACAAGCAAATAATTGATGCCAGAGTTACTAAGAACGGGTGAGGTCCAAACATCACAATGCAATAATTCAAATGGAGCAGAAGCAATATGAGGGGAAGGAGAAAAAGGAAGTCTAACATTTTTCCTATTTGGCAGGCATGGCAGGTATGAGCTTGCATTTTATTACAGGGGATAGCTGAAGAAGAAAGCAAAGTGGAAAGCACGGCTCGACCCGGGTGTCCAAGGCGCTGGTGCCAGCGATCAGTGGAGGCCGATGAGGCGCAGAGGACTGTCGGGGAGGCGCGGCTGGAGCTCGAACGAAGTAAGTAGAGATCACCGTGGGTGTTACATCGGAGAAGTACCGCTCGTGTGAAGAGATCCTTGACAGAGAAACCAAAAGGATCACGGGTAAGTGCACGGACAGAAATAAGATTTGTAATGAGTTGATCGGAAACTAAAACATTGGAGAGATGAAGGGGTTGGGAGGAGGTAGGGATGGAGGTCGAACCAGTAAAGGACACGGGAAGAGGAAGCACCATTACCGACTGTGATGCTAGGGAGAGATGAACAGGGGGTGGAAGATTGATGCTAGGGAGAGATGAACAGGGGGTGGCGCCAGTATCAAGAAACCAATCGCCGCCGCCGGTGTAGGGCTGTTGGGACAGCTGATTCAGCGCGGCGTGGAGGGCAGCGTAGTCCCAAGGATTGCCCGGCGTGGCCGGCGCCTGGACTGGCGAAGGAGCAGGCGGGGCACCGTACGTGGATGCGAGCATGACCTGGGCCACCGTAGGGTGAGGGCCCAGTACGCCAGCACCCGACGGGCGAGGGAGCGGACGAAACGGCATCGACCAGGCCTGGACGACCCCAGTCCAGGGGTTGTAGCCGCCGAAGGCAGGCGCTGTGGGCGGGGGCGCCACGGGAGCGCCAGTGGAGTGGCCGCCGGTATGGTCCCCCTTGTGTGAGCGTTTCGGTTTCCTTGAGGCGGGTGCAGTATTCGCCGATGGAGAGATGCCCTTGCCGGAGTGTGTGGAAGGCCTCGAGCGCCAGGCAGCCGCGTTGAGCGCGGTTGTCGAGGAAAAGAGACCGGATCGCCGTCCATAGGGAAAGCGCCATCTCATCGTCATGCTGGATGGTCGCCATGATCTCCTCGGAGACAGTGAGATACAGCCACCGGACAATGCTCCAGTCGATCTGGGTCCAGCAGGAGTCGAAGGGTTCAGATTAAGGATGGTGAAGAACTGGGGGTGGATGTAGGGTGCTGCATCATCGGCGAAAGGGTTCGAGGAGTGGGAGGAGTTCTGATCGGAGAAGATGTCCATTATAGAGAGTGAGCGGAAGCGATGAGGAAGAAGACGGTATCTGATACCATGAAAGGAGGAAGATCACAGAGGTGATTGGAATCGCACTGTATTCAATCAATGGAGATATTACATATATACCAGTACAAGCACACGCAGGTGCAGCCACTAACTCAACTACTGCCGCAACTAACTCCACTAAGCTAGTGCATGCAATAAGGACGCATATGACCAGGAGAATTGGTTACAGAGAGAGAGAGTTGAGGGAGAGAGCTACGTGGGTGCAACGGCTTGTGTGGGCGTGCTCCAACACTTTCATATACCTGGATCCTCTTTGGGGAGTCTATAAACATTGGTGATATCGCCAAGAGGGTGTCGGAGGCCATTTGTCACATCTAATTGTCGTTGTCGGTGGTCCTATTGTTTCTTCTTCTGGTAAGATTTTCATCTTTGTGTGTTCAACTTATGGATCTGTTCTTGGTACCCTAGCTCTTCTTTTTTCTTTTTATAAGCTTCTCTTCTCCGTGCGTTTATGACATCCTTTTTATCCGTTGACAAGGTCTCTTTACATTGGCCGTCACAGCCCGTCTTAGCTGACCTGTTTACACATTAGCATTCAAAACCAGAACAATACTGTTGAATGAGCTCACGCTTGACTGGAACTAAACAATAATAGTATTAACCGCTACAATCATGCACCATGAGGGATGCAGTAATCTGATTATATATCAATCCGGATTATGAGCAAGTGGACCGTGAGATGGATTAGAGTTAGCTCGGTAGTTATACCTGGACTTCTTTCGAGGAGTTCTATGTGTAGAAGATTAGATTTAGGCTATGCAACACTCAATATTGATTGGGTGCACTAGGCACGTATATATAGGTACAAGATGGGCCTCTACCTCAACTATACAAGGGACTAGGAGGAAGGCCGAATAACACAATATACATGCAAAAATATATATTCAACACCACCCCCCCCCCCCCCCCCCCGCGCAGTCAAAGCGTCGTCAGAAACACAGAGACTGGAATGAAACTCCTCAAAGGAGGAAGTAGGTAGTCCCTTAGTCATCACATCGGCGAACTATTGTGTGGTCGGGACATGAAGGATCCGGATGTGACCAAGGGCGACCTGTTCGCGCATTAAGTGGATATCAAGCTCGATGTGCTTTGTTCGGCGATGATGAACTGGTTGGTGGAAACATACACATAAAAAACGTTGTCGCACAAGACAACCGTGGCCGTGGCGACGCCATGATGCAAATCCTGAAGAAGCTGTCGAAGCCAGGAACACTCGGCGATGGCATTAGCGACTGCTCGGTACTCAGCCTCCGCACTGGAGCGTGAAACGGTTGGTTGTCGCTTGGACGACCATGAAATGAGTGAAGGACCAAGGTAGACTTAGTAGCCGGATGTGGAGCGTCGTGTGTGAGGACAGCCAGCCCAATCAGCATCAGAATAGGCTACCAGATCCAAAGAGGGAGATGCTGTGAGAGTGAGTCCGAAGGACATCGTGCCATAGATATACCGGAGAATCTGTTTTGCGAGAGTCGAGTGGGAGTCACGAGGGGCATGCATATGATGGCACACGTGCTGCATAGCATACTGCTAGCCTGGTCTGGTGAGGGTCAGATACTGAAGAGCACCAACGATGGAGCGATACAATGGAGCATTCGATGCCAGTGTACCCTCCTAAGTAGAAACCTTGGCCTTCGTGTCAATAGGAGTAGCAATAGGATGATAGTTGAGCATACCAGCGTGCTCAAGTAGTTCATGCGCATACTTCTGTTGATGAAGGAAGAACCCATCGGGTCGACGAACGACCTCAATGCCAAGGAAGTAATGAAGAGCACCCAAATCCTTGATGGCAAACTCGTCACGCAGTCGTAGAGTGATCTGTTGAAGGAGAGCTACTGAGGAGGCCGTGAGGATGATGTCATCGACGTATGTAGCAGGTAGGCAGTCGTGTCGCCATGGTGGAGAGAACAAACAAGGAGGCGTTCGAGCGAGTAACACGGAAGCCGGGTGTGTGTAGAAATCCTGCAATACGCGGGTACCAGGCGCGTGGGGCTTGCTTCAGGCCGTAGAGAGACCGGGACAGCAAGCACACATGATAGGGAAGAGTTGCGTCGATGAAACCAGTGGGTTGTTTTTAGTAAACCTGCTCAGCAAGGTGACCATGAAGGAAGGCATTGGAGACATCCATCTGATGAACGGGCTAGCCACGAGAGACCGCTAACTGTAGGACAATGCGGATCGTGCCTGGTTTTACAAGCGGCGCAAACGTCTCGGTGAAGTCAACACCATCTCGTTGATGGAAACCGCGGACCACCCAGCGAGCCTTGTAGTGCTCGAGACTGCCATGTGGCCGGGTCTTATGGCGAAAAACCCATTTGTCGCTGATGACATTGGCGCGAGGGGGTGTGACGCCCCGGTAAATTAAGCTACAGTAAACCTCTGCTAATGGTGCCACGTCACCGGGATTACTGTTGGTAGTCTCGTGTAGTTTCGAACCGATCCGAATTCAAATTGAAATAAAATCAAAACAATAAAAGTTTTCGGATCTTAAGATAAACAAATGTCAGGAGAGATATAAAGATTCCCTAATGATTTATAAAGTGAACATGGCATTTATAAAATTATTGTAGTCTCTATATGATTAAAACAACAAAGCTATTTAGAAAATAAAAAAAAGGAGAGAGAAAAACAAAAACAAAAACAAAAGAAAACCCCCTGGCCCAACTGGGCCTAATGGCCCAGCCGGCCAGGCAACCAACCGCCCGGAGGCAACCCTAGTCCCCCCTCCCGGTCGCCTCCCAGTTCCCTGGCCGCCGCCACCCTCCCCATCGAGCCCCACCCTCACCCACGAGAGCCCCCCTTCGGCTCTCCTTCCCACCTACCGCAACCCACACCCCACCAACCACCACGCACCGACAACCCCCACCTTCCCCACGAGAGCCCCCCTCTCTCTCGGTTCTCTTCCTCTCCCCCCCATGGGCCTCCCCTACGTCAGGCCCCCTCGCCGCCCGTACCCTTCCTCCCGCACGCTCCCATCGCGGGGGCATCCTCCCCCTGGCGCGGCCCTCCCATCTCCCATCGCCGTCGCCGCCGACCCGCGAGCTCCGGTCCACCCCCGGCCTCCCCGACCTCGTCATCGCGCTCGTAGTGAGCCACTCGACCGATTCCCCCTGTTCTCCAATGCGATTCGTCGTCGTAGCTGTTGTCCCAAACTCGTCCGAAACGTATGCGTACGTGTGTGCGCGCGTGCTGATGCTTGTTGCCATGGCCGCCACTGCCTGACGCTCGCCGCGCCGTGCTCAGCTGCGCCCGGGCGCGCTCGCGTTCGCTTGGCCGCGCCCCTGTTGCGTGCTCCTTTGTGCTCGCGAGCTGCTGGCTGCTACTGCTCCTAGCTATTGGCTGCTGCTGCTTATACTGCTGCCTCTCTTTGCTGTTCTAGTGATGCCGCTCCGACGGACCACTTGCAAGCCAGCGTGTGCGGCTGTCCGTCTGTCCGCCGCCGCTAGCTGCCGCCCGTTTGCTACTGCTAGTACTGCTGTCGTGTGATGTTGCGCTGCGGTCTGCTACTACCACTGTCGTTGCCGCTTGCCCGTAGCTGCTTCTTGCGGTAGCTGTTGTTTGCTTGCACGTGCTGCTCCCATCTGATGCTACTCTCAAATGTTGCTGCTACGTTGCTACTTCTGGCCACGGCACAACCGTGACATGGTAAGTACTGCTAGTGGCCGGCTCGATTAGTAGGTCTAATTAGATTATGTTTATTTAGGAATTAATTAGTCTAGACCTATTTCATGTGGACCACTCATTTTGGTTTGATCCATTTTTAATTTATGTGCCTATTACGTGTGGGTCACATACCCTCTCTTGACTAGTCAATTTGACTTGGTCAATCCAACCCCAATGCACCCCGTTGTCTATGACAGGGAGGCCCCACACCCTCTTTTGAGTAAAGGTGAAAATATAAATATAAATATAAATATAAATATAATTGTTTTATTAAATAAATAAATAGATATATTATTTAATTAATTAGTTGGATAATTAGAATAATTAGAATATGACACGTGGGTCCCCCATTAAATTAATCTGATTAATCAATATTTAATTTAAATTAAAACTTGTGCCTATGACGTTCGGGACCCACTCGTCAGTTGACCAGTCAACTGTTGATGTCAGCATGACATCATGTTGATGTCATAATTGCATTTAATTAAATTATTTAAATCTGTTTTTAATTCCTAATTATTGAATAAAACTTAAAAAATTAATATTAATTAATCCGTAAGTCAGATCAAAATATTTTCAACATGAAAGTTGATCAGCAGAACGAGATGAACCCGGATACATGGTCCATTCGTCTGTCACGCGTCCCTAGCATAGCAAACATAGAACTTTTCCATCATTTTCAGTATGACCGGTAGTAGCCCGAGACCCGGAAAATATCGTCAGATATTATCGTCAGATATTCTTCCGACCCGTCTATGACGGATGTTGCTGCGTTAGCTCATGTCTAGTCTGCATCTTGCCATGTCATGCTTTGTGTTGCACCGTTGCTATTATTTATTCTTTCTTTCCCCTCTTCTTACCGGTAGACCCCGAGACTGATGCTGCTGCCGGGTACATCTACGACCTTGCCGATCAGTCCTTTGCCGCAGAGCAGCAAGGCAAGCAAACCCCCTTGATCATTCCTATATCGCCTATGTCTTTCTTCCTACTGCTTGCATTAGTATTTTGCTACTGTTGTAGTTAGCTCCTATATCTGATGCATAGCCTATTTTTGATGAACTGCTACTTTCAGCCCCGTACCTTTAAATCTGCTTAGTATAGGTGGAGTAGTCATCCCCTCTGACCCCGTAGTCCAGTTGCCCCGCTTGTTTCCAAATCTCGATCTCTGATCGACGAGCCAGACCCGACACAGCACATACACCCCCTTCGTTGTACGACGCTACAGAGATACTATCGGGTACCGAGGGTGACACCTCGCTAAGTACTCCCGATGATATCTCTGTAGTATAGCTAGTCGGTCGTGGTTATCGAGGGTGATTCCTCTTTCACCATTCCCGATGATGCTTGTGTCGTGCAACCCCTCAAGTGTGGGACCCCCGAGGGTGATTCCTCTAAGCCCACCTTGATGGATACATCGTTCGGAATCCAACGAGGGTGATACCTCGGACCCCCCCCCCCCCCGATGTTACAACCACACAGTTACTCGACCATGTTACTAGGATCATTGGTGATTAGTTGTAAGACGGGTGGATTCCCGTGAGACTGTGTTGCTGGCCTAATTAAAATGTTAACGGATTTGGGTATTTGATCTGGGTTGGTCGGAGACCTTTTCGCACTAACCGGCTACGCGGGAAGAATTATGGGTACTCGGCGTCGCGGTATCAGCCGAAGCTTTTCAGATGTCAGCAAATGTAGCGGCGCGCGCCCGAGTGGTCCCGAGATGCATCGCTCTTGTGATTAAGGGATGCTAGGACTGACGTCGGCCGCCCAAGCCACGTGCAGGAGCGCGAAGGGGAACTGGGCCCATGAACCCTTTGTGCTTAGGAGTTAGACCGACGGGCTGGCCTCTCTGATTAATCTTAGGTGGGGCTGCGACGTGTCGATATTCCGAGGCCGGGCAGGACCCAGAAAAGTATGTCCGGCCAGAGTGTTATCGAGCGTGACGGGACATGTGGTGCACCCGTGCAAGGATGAAAATTAACTATTCGGATAGCCGTGTCCACGGTTACAGGACGACTTGGAGTTGTGCCCTCATCTTATACAACTACAATTGTTACTTAACTGGATCATTAGTTTGCCTCGGGATTGCTTCCTCGCAGGGAGTCGAGGGAGGATCCTTGGGCGTGACCTCACTTTAATATTGCTGCAACAATATGACTATTATTGTTTTACCCCTATTCTACTCTCGTCTTTTGCTGCAAGACCCTGAAGATGCTAGTCTTCGATAGGACTAGGCCTTCTCTCTATTCTTGCATTGCTGCAGTCAGTCCACATATAAAACCCCTTCTTTGATACTGGTGCATATTTAGCATAGTTCTGATGTAAGTCTTGCGAGTACTTTGGATGAGTACTCACCGATGCTTTGCTCTCCCCTTTGTCCCCTTGATCCGTTGCTGCGACCAGATGATGGAGCCCAGGAGTGGAGTTTCTTGCCGACGCTTGCCGCCCCGATGGTGTCATCTTCGTGGAGGCCGCTGAAGCCCAGGAGTAGTTAGGTGGTTCCCAGGCAGGAGGCCTCGCCTCGTTCGATCGTTGTATCTTTTGTGCTTGCCTTCTCTAAGGCACCCCATGTTTTATGTCTGTACTCAGATATTGTTGCTTCCGCTGACTCGTGTGTTTATGAAGCTTCCGTATTCTAGCCCTCGAGGTCCCTGGCTTGTAATATGAAGCTGATGTTATTTTATTTGTGTCTAGAGTTCTGTTGTGATATCTTCCCGTGAGTCCTTGGGTTTGATCGTACGCATTTGCGTGTATGATTAGCGTACGATTAAACCGAGGGCGTCACAGGGGGCCACGGAACCAAAGTCCAAGTGTGATTCCACTGAAGCGCGTCGAACTCTTCCTGCATGGCGGCTAGCCACTGAGGATCACGGAGCGTTGCCCGCACAGAAACAGGAAGCGGCCACGGCTCAGAGCTGGATGCTGCAAGAAGATATTCATCGCTGGAGTACCGCTAGTTCGGTCGGTGGACACCGGCCCGAGCCCGCGTCACGGAGCTGGCTGTAGAGGGGCCGGCAAGCAAGTGCCCGGCTGTCGAGGGGTCGGCTGTCGTGGGGCCGGCTGTCGAGGGGCCTACTGCCGAGGGGCTGGCGGCCGAGGAGCCGACTGCCAGGGGGCCGACAAGGGGCCGGCTGCCGAGGGGCTGGCTATCGAGTGTCCGGCGACCGAGGAGCCGGTAGCCCAAGAGGGCCCGACGGTCGAGTGGCCGGCGGTCGAGCAGCCGGTAGCCGAGGGGCTGACTGTCGAGCCGGCGGCAGAAGAGCCGGTCGTGGAGGAGTCCGACGCCATGGTTGTTGAAAAGGCGTAGTCGGATGTCCGGTCCAGAACGCGAGGAGCGCTAAACCCTGGCGGTGGTCCAAGAGCCAACAGAGACCGGCCACCACAAGAGGGTGGCGAAGGGCTGGCGGTGATGCGACAGCTGCAGGAACCTGCTAAAATGGAAACACCTTCTCATCAAAGTAAACGTGTCGCAAGGTGAAGACACGGTGGGAGACGGGATCATAGCAGCGGTATCCTTTTGTGTTAGGTGGGTAGCCGAGGAAGATGCAAGCGACGAAGCGCGGTGCGAGATAATGGGGCACAATGGCGGCGTTGCTGGGGTAGAAGAGACAGCCGAAGATGCGAAGCTCAGCATAGGAGGGTGGTGAACCAAAGAGAAGATGGTGAGGGGCAAAGTTGCCGCGAGTACGGCAAGGGAGAATGTTAAGGAGAAGGGATGCGGTGGCGAGGGCGTCAGTCTAGAAGTGCGGAGGCACATTGGCATGAAAGAGAAGTGTATGAACGCAATCGTTGAGAGTGCGAAGGATGCGCTCACCTCGGCCATTCTGTTGCGAGGTGTAGGGGCAAGTGAGACGAAAAATCATGCCATGTGTGGTGAGGAGAGTACGAATAGCCAGGTTGCCGAACTCCTTCCCATTGTCTATTTGGAACGCAAGAATGGGACGCCCAAATTGTGTAGAGACGTAGGAGTAAAATGCAGCAAGGGTGGTGATGGCGTTGGACTTGCGCCGCAATGGAAAAGTCCACACATAGTGCGAAAAATAATTGAGAATGACAAGATAGTAGGAGTAGCCCGTATTACTTGCAACACGAGAGGTCCACACATCACAATGAATAAACTCAAAAGGGTATGAAGCAACATGAGAAGAAGCATGAAAAGGGAGACGAGTATGTTTGTCAAGACATCAAGCGTGGCAAGAGTGATTCACGTTCTTATTACATGTGAAGGAAAAACTACAAAGAATATGACGAAGGGTGGCTGGGTTGGGATGACCCAAGCGAGCGTGCCAAAGGTCCACCCCGGTGGCGAGAGCGACAGGAGCGGCAGAGGTGGAGGAGGCAGTGGAGCCGACCGCGTAGAGGTCTTCAGGACTGTCACATCGGTGAAGCACTATCCGGGTACGAGGGTCATTGATAGAAAAACCGAATTCGTCAAATTCAACAGTAACGGGATTTTCACGTGTAAAGTAGCGAACGGAGACAAGGTTTTTGATAAGGTCAGGAGAAACTAAGATGTTGGATAAAGAGAGGGGTGTGGAGGAAGAGGGAAAAGAAGCATGTCCTATATGACTAATGGGTAGAGAAGAACCATCACCGACAGTGATGCGAGTAGAGGTGTTGACGGGATAAGAGGTGTGGAGAGTACTGGGATGAGTAGCCATGTGGGACGTAGCACCGGTATCCATATACCAGTCACCGCCGCCAGCGTAGTTTATCGGTGTAGGGGCGGAGTGCAGCTCCGCAATCAGGGACGGCTCCCAAGGGGGCGGGGGAAGCCCGCCGGACTGCGTCGACTGGAACGGCAAGGGCGCCGGTTGCCCTCCTGACTGGGCCGGTTGGCTGAGTGAGAGAGGGGTCGTACGACGCTACGTACGGCTGGGGCGCGGCGTAGAAAGCCTGATGCGACGGGGGCCGGGGTCCGAGGAGACCGGGAGCAAGAGCACGGGGAACCGGCATGGAATAAGCGTGCACGATGCCGGTCCATGGATTCTGGCCGGCGTACCATGGAGCCGGTTGCTGCTGTGGAGGGTGAGCGGTGCCACCCGGAGCGCCGTTCGGCTAATGCTGCTGACGCCCACTGCGCCGACCACCGCGACAGCGGCCGTTTCCAGACGGGGCCGGCTGCGGGAAGGCGGACTGCGGGGGAGCCGGCCGCGGGGGAGCAAGTCCATCGTGAGTGCCGGTGGTGAGAGCCGTGTCTGTGGCCCGGATTCGCGGCATCTTCAGGCGGGGTTCCTCAAGCTTGAGGTACACCACTACCTTGGCGAAGGTCGGCTCTGGAATAAGAGTCAGGTTGGAGGCTGCGTTCCCGAAGTCGTCGTTGAGGCCGGCGGTGAGGGTGCTGATGAGGAGCTCCTCGCTGATCGTCTCGCCAAGATCATGGAGCTTGTCGGCAAGCTTTTTGAGGTGCATGCAAAAATCATCAATGGATGAATCAAGCTGATGACACCCATAAAACTCGTCGTGGAGGAGGACCTTGCGCTTGAGTTTGTTGTCGGTGAAGAGGCCGCTGAGCTTGGTCCAGACGGTGTAGGCGTCGTCCTCATCAGACACCATCGTGTGAAAGAGATCCTTGGAGATGATGAGGTAGAACCAGAGGATAATTGTGGCGTCGAGGATCACCCAGTCCTCGTCGTTCACCATGAGGGCCGAGTCCACGGTGCCATTGATGTGTCCGTGGAGTAGGTACTCAGGAACACCAAGGAGAAGTACCTCTTCCATGCGGAGTAGGAGCCGGTAGACTGGTCAAGAACCACCGGGACGCAGTCGAAGATGTTGAGATCGCGAACGAGGGTAATGTCCGGGCCAGCAAACGGATTGATGTCGGAGGAGATCGAGGAACGCAGAGAGACCATGGTGGTGTCAGGGGATGAAGGGTTGTGGTGGCGGAAGCTTTGGATGGGGATGTGGCGGTGGCGGTGGCGCTCGAGATGGCGCGGCGGCGGCGGTGGCGAAGGCGGCGGCGCACGAGATGGCGCGGCGGTGGCGGCGCGTGAGATGGCGCGGCGGCGGCAGCTAGGTCAAGAACATGGAGGAAACTGATACCATGTAGAAGATTAGGTTTAGGCTATGCAATACTCACTATTGATTGGGTGCACAAGGCACGTATATATAAATATAAGATGGGCATCTACCTCAACTATACAAAGGACTAGGAGGAAGGCCCAATAACACAATATACATACACAAATATAGATTCATCACTATGGATGTCACTTCAATATTTGTTGCCTCATGTTTAATTAGGCCCCTCGATGGTTGTGGATCAGATACAATGGCTTGCGAATGGAATTGTTCAAATCTGTAAAAACCAATATCGAAGGCATTTAATTATTACCGATGAGTAATACCTAGACTCCTTTGGGGAGTTCAATGGTTGAGGATGATGGGATTGTTGCTTCATGAATAAACATGCCGCTCGATGGTTTTGGGCCAGATCCCATGGCTTGCGAAAGGGATCGTTCAAATCAATAAAAAACAATATTGCAGCCAAATTACCAAAAACCTATTATTTATCAAATTCCATACACCTGGACCATCTTTTGGGAGTCTATCAATATTGGTGATATCACCAAAAGGGTGACGGAGGCCACTTCTCGTATTCTTTTGTCGTTGTCGGTGTTACTTAGAAAGATTCACCCTTTCCCAACGAGAACCAAACGGGGTCATGTCGCTGAGGACATCACTGTCACAGACAATTGTCATGGGAAAAACAGATCAACAAGTACCGTCTACTATATTTAATCTACTATAATATACAACTAGCAAAAGGGCCCGTGCGTTGCAACGGGAGAAAAAAATACCACACGCTTTTAATCTTTTTATAATCATTTTGATTTATTAAAATAATAGAAAAAGGACCCGTGCGTTGCAATGAAAAAAAACCACATGCTTTTAATCTTTTTATAATCATTTTGATTTATTAAAATAATAAGCTAACTAACTAATGTAGTCAGTCCTATCCTATTTTATTGAGAAATCAACCTGTCCATTGTTAATTTCACCATGATGAAAAATTGAGCGGGACAAGCAAAGCAAAACAAAGAGGCTACGTGAATTGATCAATGGACTGTTATCTTATTTCACTCATGGGGTAGAGAATGTGGGATCACATGACAGACTGAAGGTGGTATTCCATTCTCTATCTCTACAACAATACAATCTTACATTCAATACATTCATTCATGAGCAAACAAATCCCCACAAAACAAAATTTCTTGCCGGTGCTTGGCACACGGTTGGAGGCATGGGGAGGGGATCTCACCAGATGATGAGTTCCTGTCGGAGGAGGGGATACGATGAGGGGAGCAAGGGTTAGGCGCCTCTATATGGCCATAAGCAGTCGCCGTTGCCGCGCCATAACCTCAGAGTTCCCTGTGTGAGCCATGTAGGCCCGCCTCCACCTGTAAGTACTTTGCTCCGTCGCGCCTTATCCGCGCACCGCCGCCATTCTGCATCGAGCAGACGCATCATCCCCACTCACTGTAGCTTTCGCGTTGATTTGATCCACAAGCTGTGCTCGAGCGCCGAAATGGGGGCAGCAAGCGGGCAGAGGTATGACCGCGGAGGCGGGTGGGTTGAGATCGACAACAGTGGTGGTTGAGGTCGGCCGCGGCGGCGAGTGGTGTGGCAGCGGCCTGGGCACAGGCCAGGGTGGACCAGGGTCGACGCGATGCGCTCGAGCGCCGCAACGGGGGCAGTGAGCGGGGAGAGGTACGACCGCGGAGGCGGGTGGGTTGAGATCGGCAGCGGTGGCAGTTGAGGTCAGCCACGGCGGCGAATGGTGTGGCGGTGCCGTGGGCACAGGCCAGGGTGGCCCATGGTCGACGAGAGGAGGCGATGCATACGGGTGTAATTTTTGCAGCGAATCATTTTTTCCTTTTGCGTTGCATATAAATGATGGAGCACGGGTTGAATAACAAAAATTACAGGGTTTTTTTTTATAAAAATATCGCGGTGGGTTTTCCGACGGAAGCAATAGCCGCTTTATTATTAGGTATAGATAAGCTAAATAACTAATGTAGTCAGTCCTATCCTATTTTGTTGAGAAATCAACCCGTCCATTGTTAATTCCACCATGATGAGAAATTGAGCGGGACAAGCAAAGCAAAACAAAGAGGCTACGTGAATTGATCAATGGACTGTTATCTTATTTCACTCATAGGGTAGAGAATGTGGGATCAGATGACAAACTGAAGATGGTGTTCCATTCTCTGTCTCTACAACAATACAATCTAACATTTAATACATTTATTCATCAGCAAACAAATCCCCACAAAACAAAATTTCTTGCTGGTGCTTGGCACACGGTTGGAGGCATGGGGAGGGGATCTCACCAGATGATGAGTTCCGGCCGGAGGAGGGGATACGATGAGGGGAGCAAGGGTTAGGCGCCTCTATCTGGCCATAAGGATTCACCGTTGCCGCGTCATAACCTCAGAGTTCCCCGTGTGAGCCATGGAGGCCAGCCTCCACCTGCAAGTACTTCGCTCCACCGCGCCTTATCCGCGCGCCGCCGCCGTTCTGCATCGAGCAGACGCATCATCCCCAGTCACTGTAGCTGTCGCGTTGATTTGATCCAGAAGTTGTGCTCGAGCGCCGAAACGGGGGCATCAAGCGGGCAGAGGTACGACTGCGGAGGCGGGTGGGTTGAGATCGACAACAGCGGTGGTTGAGGTCGGCCGCAGCGGCGAGTGGTGTGACAGCGGCTTGGGCACAAGCCAGTGTGGACCAGGGTCGACGCGATGCGCTCGAGCGCCGCAACGGGGCAGTGAGCAGGGAGAGGTACGGCCGCGGAGGCGGGTGGGTTGAGATCGGCAGCGGTGGCGATTGAGGTCGGCCGCGGCGGCGAGTGGTGTGGCGACGGCCTGGGCACAGGCCAGGGTGGCCCAGGGCCGACGGGAGGAGACGATGCGTACGGGTATAATTTTTGCAGCCAATCGTTTTTTCCTTTTGCGTTGTAGATAATTGATGGAGCGCGGGTTGAATAACAAAAATTATAGGTTTTTTTTTTATAAAAATGCTACGGTGGGTTTTCCGACGGAAGCAATAGCCACTTTATTATTAGGTATAGATAAACAGAAGCAAAGTATGCCATGAATTCTAACATATGACCAAAGGTCACATATGCTATTACTCTGGTAGCTATGCTTGTTGATTAGAAATCGTGTATATAGTCTGAAATGTCAGAAGTGCATCATTTTATCTATGTGGTCCAGTACACCAATTAAAGCTTCTGATTATCATAAAAATACTCACAATAGAGAGACCAGCGACATGCCCTGGCATATAATATTTTTTTCATTGACAAATTGACAACATCCTACTAAAACAAAATCAACAATTTATTTTTAGGAAGATTGCCGTTGAGTGAAGGGGCACAACCAGAGTTCACCCACAATGGTTGTGTCAACTGTTCGCACAGAACAAATTCTGGCTATAAGTATGCTAGCCAAAACTGAACATTTGATCTCTATTGAACTGACAGGATTGTATATTTATCTCTGTTTAACTGAAAAGACTGAACCTTTACTTTTGATCTCTGATCAACTTTAAAAATTCAGTTGTTCGACAAACCTTATACAGTTCAGAAATTAAATCTTTACATATACTCTATTTTTGTGTAGAAAATTAATTGTAGTGCACAAACTGAATTGTTACAGGAACTGAAAAAACTGAACCTTTACTTTTGATCTCCATTAAGTTTAAAAATTCAGCTGTTCCACAAATCTTCTGTAGTTCAGATACTCGATCTGTATATGTCCTTTGTTTTAGTGCAGAAAATGAATTTTACTGCACAAACTGAATTAGTACACGATCTGAACATTTATTGTTGATCTACGTTTAAGTTTAAAAGTTCAGCTGTTCCACAGACCTTCTTTTGTTTAGATACCTAATTTTTAGATACACTCTGTTTGAGCATAGAAATTCAATTTTATTGCAAAAACTGAATTAGTACGGAAACCATTGCAAAAACTGATTTTTCAGTTTCTTTGCTTTCTTTAAGTACAGACAAATTAATTTGCCTTTTTTTTAATCTTGGAGGTACACTCACTCTGTTTGAGCACAAAAACTTAATTTTATTGCACAAACTAAATTAGTAGAGTTGCCATTGCAAAAATTGATTTTTTTGGTTTCTTTGCTTTCTTTAAGTGTAGACAAATTAATTTACATGTTTTACTGAATCTTGAAAACTACAGGGTAGAGGTATCGGAAGAACCATCATTAAAGATCCTATCACAGATGTACCGTCCATCTTCCTTCTCTAAACCTACAATGCGTTCAGCCTTTGCACCACCGTATCCCAAAACTACAACCCTCTTAATTGCTTCCCGTCGTAGTTACCGCTCCTTTCTGCATGAACATTACACTATTCAAGAGGGGGGTGCTGGGCCGATGCTGGCGACATCCACGTGGGCAGGAGGGGCCGACGCTCAAGAGGGAAATGCTGGGCCGATGCTCGAGACATCCAAATGGGCAGTGTTGAGTAATGTGATTGTTTAGGAAAGCATAGATAGACTAGAATTTGTTCCTGCCTTGACTTGTACTCCAAGATGATCATGTACTCCTATATATATGCCCACGAGGCTCAAGCAACACAACAACTATTCCACCAATCCCTCTATTCCCGTTCAACATGGTATTGCCAAAACAATCGTTTCCAACATGGTATCAGAGCCAAGAGGTCTCGAGTTGAAGACCCGGCTGACGCAATTATATTGCAGCCCACTTTCGGTCCACGTTTAGGCCTGAGGGAGCCACATGTGAGGGGGAGTGTTGATGTATAATGTGCTGCCTAGTCTCTTCCATCAGATCGGTCTTTTGGTTGCATTGGCTAGAGCATGCACTTCTACAGGCAGGAGGGGCTAGCGACGACATTCTTCCCTCCATCCAGGATTTTGTCGTGGCTCTCCTCCCTCTCGCCTCCACGTCATATTTCTTAGATGACAAGTAAATATATACCCTGATGCAAGCAGGCAATTCCCTTTCTCCTTTCTCCTTCGTCGCACGTGACCTCCTCGTTTTTCTTGTGTGAGGTTGATCTCTCCGCATGGGCCCGCGACCCATCGGACCCTTGATCCATATGCACCCTGATCGAGGGCGCCCAACCCGTTATCGTTGGTGGGTCCTTGTAACCTGCGCTATATTAACACAGGTGGGGGCAGGGCACGAGATACGAGGTTCGCCGCCGCCACTTTCCCCACCTACACGCCCTATGATTTAGGGTTAGTGCGGTGCTCACGGAAAGCACCACTGCCACCGCATCTCTCCATCGCCGTCGCCGTCACCACCTCACCGATGGACGCTCGCGGGAGCTCCTAAAGTGCGGGGCAAGGTAATACCTACTACTCCTACCAGACTCATCTAGCCTAGCAGATCCACGGGTTCAATCAATGGTTTCAAAGCCACTAGGCATCAGATTTGTTTCAGTAGAAAGAATCAAAGGAAAAGTTTTTCCCATCCCCTGGTTACAGTATAAAGAATCAAAGGAAAAGTTTTTCCCCTCCCCTGGAACCCTAGAACAGGGTAGAAAGAAAAGAACCCTCACCGGGAAAAGTTGCGCCACCGCAAGGCCGCGCCGTTCCTCTCGATCCGGACGAGCATCGGCAAGCCAAGCCGTCCGGAAGGAGAACACCACCCCTCATCGGGGCAAAGATACTACCCCTCCGGGGGCAAAGACCAGATCGGATCGAATCCGAAAACAAAAAAATGCAAACAAAAGTTCAAGCCCACAGGGGCAAAGGGCACCACCACCGAGCCGTTTGACGGCGGCGCGTTCACCCTAGAGGTGCTCGCGCAAGCCGACAAAGGGGACGGAGATGGCTCCGTCCTGTCATGGAGCTTCGGGTCTTCTCTGCACGAAAAGGAAAAGAGAGCAAACCGACACCACCACCGCACCGCTTGACAGAGGCGCGCTCTCCTTCGGGAGCTCGCGCGCAACGGCAAGGGGGCCTGAGGGGGTCGCTGCTTCACGTCGTCGTAAGGAAGCTCTCATCGCGGTGGTGGAAGGAAGAACAGAAGAGGGGGAAAGGGAGGGGGCTCACGGCGGCTCGATCGTGCTCACCGCCGGCCGGTGGCCGGCGTATCCACGGGTGTAGGACAGAGACAGCTGCGGTACACTGCCCCGAGCGCCTTGAGAAAAAGCTGCAACTAGAGAGGTCAAAAGGAGAGCGACGCGGGGGGCGGGGGGGGGGGGGGCAGGTCGCAGCGCGCGCGGCGCGGAGGGCTCTGCCCCGACGCCGGCGTTGAACTTTGCTCTGCCGTTTGGTGGCTGCTACTGTCTCGAACGAGAGAGTGAGCTCTCCGGGAGAGTAGCCAGAATGGGAAAGAAGGAGGAGAGCAGCGCGGTCAAGGGAAATGGGGTCAAGGTTTTTTGCTGAAGGGGTCTGTGGCAATTTTTGTATGAGCCGAAATGGGTGGGCAACCGTCGGATTAGATCAGACGGCCCCGGGCGTCCGAAAGCGAAACCCTAGCCCTAGCGGCATGTTGGGCCGAAAGTGTTGGAAATATGCCCTAGAGGCAATAATAAATTAGTTATTATTATATTTCTTTGTTCATGATAATCGTTTATTATCCATGCTATAATTGTATTGATTGGAAACATAATACTTGTGTGGATACATAGACAAAACACTGTCCCTAGTAAGCCTCTAGTTGACTAGCTCGTTGATCAAAGATGGTCAAGGTTTCGTGACCATAGGCACGTGTTGTCACTTGATAACAGGATCACATCATTAGGAGAATCATGTGATGGACTAGACCCAAACTAATGAACATAGCATGTTGATCGTGTCATTTTGTTGCTACTGTTTTTTCTGCGTGTCAATTATTTATTCCTATGACCATGAGATCATATAACTCACTGGCACCGGAGGAATACCTTGTGTGTATCAAACGTCACAACGTAACTGGGTAACTATAAAGATGCTCTACAGGTATCTCTGAAGGTGCCCGTTGAGTTAGTATGGATCAAGACTAGGATTTGTCACTCCGTGTGACGGAGAGGTATCTCGGGGCCCACTCGGTACTACAACATCACACAGAAGCCTTGCAAGCAATGTGACTTTATGTAAGTCACGGGATCTTGTATTACGGAACGAGTAAAGAGACTTGCCGGTAAACGAGATTGAAATAGGTATGCGGATACTGACGATCGAATCTCGGGCAAGTAACATACCGAAGGACAAAGGGAATAGCATACGGGATTATATGAATCCTTGACACTGAGGTTCAACTGATAAGATCTTCGGAGAATATGTAGGATCCAATATGGGCATCCAGGTCCCACTGTTGGATATTGACCGAGGAGTCCCTCGGGTCATGTCTACATAGTTCTCGAACCCGCAGGGTCTGCACACTTAAGGTTCGGCGATGTTTTATGCGTATTTGAGTTATATGGTTGGTTACCGAATGTTGTTCGGAGTCCCGGATGGGATCACATATGTCACGAGGGTTTCCGAAATGGTCCGGAAACGAAGATTGATATATAGGTTTGTCTCATTTGATTACCGGAAGGTTTTCGGGCATTACCGGGAATGTACCGGGAATGACGAATGGGTTCCGGAGTTCTACCGGGAGGGGCCAGCCCACCCGGGAAGAAGCCCAAAGGTTTTGTGGGGGCACACCAGCCCTTAGTGGGCTGGTGGGAAAGCCCAAGAAGGCCCTTGCACAGGAGATAAAGAAATCAAAGAGAAAAAAAGGGGGAAGTGGGAAAGTGGAGAAGGACTCCACCTTCCAATCCTAGTTGGACTAGGATTGGAAGGGGAGGACTCCCCCCCCTTGCTTCGGCCGACCCCTTGGGGCTCTCTTGAGCCTCAAGGCAAGGTCCTCCCCCTTCCTCCTATATATACTGAGGTATTAGGGCTGATTTGAGACAACTTTGCCACGGCAGCCCGACCACATACCTCCACGGTTTTTCCTCTAGATCGTATTTCTACGGAGCTCGGGCGGAGCCCTGCTGAGATAGATCATCACCAACCTCCGGAACACCGTCATGCTGCCGGAGAACTCATCTACCTCTCCGTCTCTCTTGCTGGATCAAGAAGGCCAAGATCATCGTCGAGCTGTACGTGTGCTAAACGCGGAGGTGCCGTCCGTTCGGCACTAGATCGGAGCGGATCATGGGAAGGATCGTGGGACGGTTCGTGGGACGGTTCGCGGGGCGGATCGAGGGACGTGAGGACGTTCCACTACATCAACCGCGTTTCTTAACGCTTCCTGCTGTGCGATCTACAAGGGTACGTAGATCGGAAATCCCCTCTCGTAGATGGACCTCACCATGATAGGTCTACGTGCGCATAGGAAATTTTTTGTTTCCCATACGACATTCCCCAACAGTGGCATCATGAGCTAGGTTCATGCGTAGATGTTATCTCGAGTAGAACACAAAAGTTTTTGTGGGCGGTGATGTGTGATTTGCTAGCCTACTTAGTCTTTTCTTGATTCCGCGGTATTGTTGGATCGAAGCGGCTTGGACCGACATTACTCATACGCTTACGAGAGACTGGTTTCATCGCTACGAGCAACCCCGTTGCTCAAAGATGACTGGCGAGTGTCGGTTTCTCCAACTTTAGTTGAATCGGATTTGATCGAGGAGGTCCTTGGAGAGAGGTTAAATAGCAATTCATACATCTCCATTGTGGTGTTTGCGTAAGTAAGATGCGATCCTACTAGATACCCACGGCAACCACGTAAAACACGCAACAACAATTAGAGGACGTCTAACTTGTTTTTGCAGGGTATGCTTCTAATGTGATATGGCCAACGACGTGATGTGATATATTGGATGTATGAGATGATCATGTTGTAATAGTTAATATCGACTTGCACATCAATGCTACGGCAACCGGCAGGAGCCATAGGGTTGTCTTTAAACTAACGTTTCTGTTTGCAGATGCGTTTACTACATTGCTAGGAGGTAGCTTTAGTAGTAATAGCATAGCATACACGACAACCTCGATGGCGGCACGATGATGGAGATCATGATGATGGGGATCATGGTGTGGCGCGGGTGACAAGAAGATCATACTGGTGCTTTGGTGATGGAGATCAAGGAGCACTTGATGATGGCCATATCATGTCACTTATGAATTGCATGTGATGTTAATCCTTTATGCACCTTATCTTGCTTAGAACGACGGTAGCATTATGAGGTGATCTCTCACTAAAATTTCAAGATGAAATTGTGTTCTCCCCGACTGTGCACCGTTGCGACAGTTCATTGTTTCGAGACACCACGTGATGATCGGGTGTGATAGACTCAATGTTCACATACAACGGGTGCAAAACAGTTGCACACGCAGAACACTCGGGTTAAACTTGACGAGCCTAGCATGTGCAGACATGGCCTCGGAACACAAGAGATCGAAAGGTCGAGCATGAATCGTATAGTTGATATGATTAGCATAGAGATGCTTACCACTGAAACTATTCTCGACTCACGTGATGATCGGACTTGAGATAGTGGAGTTGGATCATGTACCACTCAAATGACTAGAGAGATGTACTTTTTGAGTGGGAGTTCTTAAGTAATATGATTAATTGAGCTAATTATCATGAAGATAGTCTAATGGTCTTTGCGAATTACGATGTAGCTTGCGCTATAGCTCTACAGTTTTTATATGTTACTAGAGAAAATTTAGTTGAAAGTTGATAGTAGCAACTTTGCAGACTGAGTCTGTAAAACTGAGGATTGTCCTCGTTGCTACGCAGAAGGCTTATGTCCTTAATGTACCACTCGGTGTGCTTCACCTCGAGCATCGTCTGTGGATGTTGTGAACATCCGACATACACGTTTCTGATGACTACGCGATAGTTCAGTGCAAAATACTTAATGGCTTAGAAGCAAGGCAACGAAGACGTTTTGAAATGTCACGGAACATAAGAGATGTTCTAAAGATATGAAATTGTAATTTCATGCTCGTGCCCTTGTTAAGAGGTATGAGACCTCCGACAAGATTCTTTGTCCATGAAGTAAAGGAGAAAAGCTCAATCGTTGAGCGTGTGCTCAGATTGTGTGAGTACGACAATCGTTTGAATCAAGTGGGAGTTAATCTTCCAGATGAGATAGTGATGGTTCTCCAAAGTCACTACCACCAAGCTGTGAGAGCTTCGTGATGAACTATAACATATCAAGGATAGATACAATGATCCTTGGGCGATTCGCGATGTTTGACACTGCGAAAGTAGAAATCGAGAAGGAGCATCAATAGTTGATGGTTAGTAAAACCACCAAGTTTCAAGAAAGGCAAGGGCTAGAAGGGATACTTCGTGAAACGGCAAAACAGTTGCTGCACTAATGAAGAGACCCAAGATTAAACCCAAACCCGAGACTAAGTGCTTCTGTTATGAGGGGAACGGTCACTAAGGCGGAGCTACCCTAGATGCTTGGTAGATAAGAAGGCTGGCAAAGTCGACAGAAGTATATTTGATATACATGATGTTGATGTGTACTTTACTAGTACTCCTAGTAGCGCGAGGGTGTTGGATACCGGTTCGGTTGCTAAGTAATTAGTAACACGAAATGAAAGCTACGGAATAAACGGAGGCTAGCTAAAGGCGAGGTGACGATACGTGTCGGAAGTGTTTCCAAGTTTGATATGATCAAATGCCGCACGCTCCCTCTACCATCGGGATTGGTGTTGAACCTAAATAATTGTCATTTGGTGCTTGCGTTAAGCATGAACATGATTGGATCGTGTTTATTGCAATACGATTATTCATTTAAAGAGAATAATGGTTACTCTATTTGCTTGAATAATCACCTTCAATGGTTTATTGAATCTTGATCGTAGTGTTACACTTGTTCATGATATTGGTGCCAAAAGATACAAGGTAATAATGATAGTACCAATTACTTGTGGCACTGCCGCTTGAGTCATGTTCGTATAAATTGCATGAAGAGGCTCCATACTGATGGATCTTTATACTCACTTGATTTTGAATCACTTGTGACATGCAAATCATACCACATGAGCAAGGACTTTTTTCATTGAGATGAAACAAGATAGTAACTTGTTGGAAGTAATACATTTTGATGTATGCAGTCCAATGAGTGTTGAGGCACGCAGTGGATATTATTATGTTCTTACTTCAATGACGATTTGAGTAGATACACGAGTAATTACTTAATGAATCACAAGTCTGAAATGTTGAAAAAGTTCAATTCTGTTTCAGAGTGAAGTTCGTCGTAACAAGAGGATAAACTGTCTACGATATGATCATAGAAATGAATGTCTGAGTTGCAAGTTTTTATACACAGTTAAGACAATGTGGAAGTTGTTTCGCAATTCATGCCACCAAGAACACCAGTGTGATGGTGTGTCCGAACGTCATAGCCGCAACCTATTTGATATGGTGCATACTATGATGTCTCTTATCGAATTACCACAATCATTTATGGGTTATGCATTAGACGCAACTGCATTCACTTTAAATAGGGCACTGCGTAATTCCGTTGAGATGACACAGTGTAGAGTGAGGTTTAGAGAAATCTGAGCTGTCGTTTCTTGAAAGTTTGGGGCTGCGATGCTTATGTGAAAAAGTTTCAGTCTGATAAGCTCGAACCCAAAGCGGATAAATGCATCTTCATAGGATATCCAAAACAGTTGGATACATCTCCTATCTCAGATCCGGAAGAAAAGTGTTTGTTTCTAGAAACGGATCCTTTCTCGAGGAAAGGTTTCTCTCGAAAGAATTGAGTAGCAGAGTGGTGGAACTTGATGAGGTTATTGAACTACCACTTCAACCAGTGTGTATCAGGGCGCATGAAGTTGTTCCTGTGGCGCTGCTAGCAGTCCCCGGCAACGGCGCCAGAAGATAGCTGCTTCCAGTTGCTCAACAATTAGCAATTGTCTTGCAATGGCCCACCAGCGTGTGGGATCGTGGCAGTTTTTGAGGGTAGAGTATTCAACCCAAATTTGTTGGTTCGACACGATGGGAGTGAAAGGATATTCTCCATTATTAGCAGTTGAGTTGTCGGTTCAACCACACCTGAAAGATTACTATCTGCAAGCAGGATATAAGCAGCAAAGGTAGTATGATAGCAACGGTGCCAGAAACATCTGTTGACAAGGCAGACTATTCCTAACTGAAGTATCAATGGCGCCAGAAAAGTATTGTAGCAGGTAGTAGAAGTGTAACGAGTAACATTAGAGGCAAGGAACAACAGTAGTGACAGCAGTAGGAAGTAGCAACAGTAGCAAGTAACAGTAGTAGCAACAGTAGTGGCAGCAGCAGCAGGACAAAGCAAGTAACAGTAGCATCAAGTAACAGTAGCAGCAACAGTAGTAACAACAGTAGCAGCAGAGCAAGTAACACTAGCAGCGGGACAAACTCGTAGGCAATGGATCGGTGATTTGTTGGATGACATTCATCATGCAACAGTTATAACACGGAGAGATATGTGGCTAGCTCACGTTCGTCAATGTGATGTAGGCATGCAGTCCGTGTGTAGCCATACGTGCTTAGGGAAAAGAACTAGCATGCCATCCATTGTCCATCCCTCGCGTGGCAGCGGGGTCCAAATGGATACTATGGGATATTAAGGTTCTCCTTTTAACAAAGAACCGGACCAACGCATTATCACTTGGTGAACACATGAACTCCTCAAACTATGGTCATCACCGGGAGTGGTTCCGGTTATTGTCACTCCGGGGTTGCCGGATCATAACACATATGAGGTAACTACAACTTGCAAGATCGGATCTAAAACACACATATATTGGTGACAACATAATAAGTTCAGATCTGAAATCATGGCACTCGAGCCCTAGTGACAAGCATTAAGCAAGGCAAAGTAGTAGCAACATCAATCTCAGAACATAGTGGATACTAGGGATCAATCCCCGTCAAAACTAACTCGATTACATGATAGATCAAATCCTACTCTTCACCACCCAACGAGCCTACGAATAGATTACTCACGAACGATGAAGAGCTTCATGGAATTGGAGAGGGAAGAAGGTTGATGATGATGATGTCGGCGATCTCCTCGATCCGGAGCCCAAAACGGACTCCAGATCTGCCCTCCAGGGAAAGAACGGGATATGGCGGCGCCTCTGGATCCTAAAACACGATGAAATATTCTCTCTTTATTTTTTTCCGGACGAAAGGGAATAAATAGCGCTGGAATTGGGGGCGACAGAGCCACGTGGGCCCCACAAGCTTGGTAGCCGCGACCAAGGGGGGAGGCCGCGGCTACAGGGCTTGTGGCCCACTCGCCCGTCCCCTCCGGTGGATCTTTGCGTAGGTATTTTTCATATTTTCTAGAAATATTCTCCGTAAATTTTCAAGACGTTCCGAGAACTTTCATTTCTGCACAAAAACAACACCATGGTAATTCTGCTAAAAACAGCGTCAGTCCGGGTTAGTTCCATTCAAATCATGCAAATTAGAGTCCAAAACAAGGGCAAAAGAGTTTGGAAAAGTAGATACGATGGAGACGTATCAGGCGCCTACACCAATTGAATTGGAAGCTGATGATAGTGATCATTAGAGCTTCGGATCAAGTTACTACAAACCTCGTAGGTCGACAAAGGTCGCGTACTACTACAGAGTGGTACGGTAACCCTGTCTTGGAGGTCATGTTGTTGAAACAACAATGAACCTATGAGTTATGGAGAAGCAGTGGTGGGCCCGGATTCTGACAAATGGCTGGAAGCTATGAAATCCGAGAGAGAATCCATGTGTGAGAACAAAGTATAGACTTTGGAAGAACTACTTGATGGTCATAGGACTAGTAAGTAAAGATGGATCTTTATAAGGAAGACAGACGATGATGGTGAATCGTCAGCATTAAGAAAAGCTCGACTTGTCGCAAGGATGTCTTCCGACAAGTTCAAGAAGTTGACTGTGATGAGACTTTCTCACTCATAGCGATGCAAAAGGTCTGTTGGAATTATGTTAGCAGTTGCTGCTTTATTTATGAAATATTGCACATAGGATGTCAAAACATTGTTTTCCTCGACGGAAAGGTTGTATGTGATACAACCGGAAAGTTTTGTCAATCCTAAGGATGCTAACAAGTATGCAAGCTCCAGCGATCCTTCTATGGACTGGTGCAAGCATCTCGGAGTTGGAATATATGCTTTGATGAGTTGATCAAAGCTTTTGGGTTTATGCAAGGTTTATGAGAAACTTGTATTTCCAAAGAAGTGAGTGGGAGCACTATAGAATTTCTGATAAGTATATGTGGTTGACATATTGTTGATCAAAAGTAATGTAGAATTTCTGTGAAGCATAAAAGGTTGTTTGAAAGGAGTTTTTCAAAGGAATACCTGGATTGAGCTACTTGAACGTTGAGCATCAAGATCTATGGAGATAGATCGAAACGCTTAATAGAAGTTTCAACAAGATGCATGCCTTGACAAGTTTTTGATGGAGATCAAAAGAGATCAGCAAAGAAGGAGTTCTTGACTGTGTTGTAAGGTGTGAATTTGAGTAAGACTCAAAACCCGACCACGGCAGATAAAGAGAATAGACTAAGGTCTTCTTCTATGCCTTAGCTGTAGACTCTAAAGTATGACATGCTGAGTACCGCACCTGATGTGTGCCTTGCAGCAAGTCTGTTAAGAGGTACAGAGAGTGATCCAGGATTGAATCACTAATCAGTGGTCAAAGTTATCCTTAGTAACTAAATGGACTAAGGAGTTTTTCTCGATTATGGAGGTGGTTAAAGAGTTCGTCGTAAAGGGTTACGTCGATGCAAGCTTTGACACTAATCCGAATAACTATGAATAGTGAAACGGATTCGTATAGCAGAGTAGATATTTGGAGTATTTCCGAATAGCACGTAGTAGCATCATCTATAAGATGACATAAAGACTTTTAAAGAACACACGGATCTGAAAGTTTCAGAACCGTTGACTAAAACCTCTCTCACGAGCAAGACGTGATCAGACCCCAGAACTATATGGGTGTTGGATTCGTTGAAATCACATGGTGATGTGAACTAGATTATAGACTCTAGTGAAAGTGGGAGACTGTTGGAAATATGCCCTAGAGGCAATAATAAATTAGTTATTATTATATTTCTTTGTTCATGATAATCGCTTATTATCCATGCTATAATTGTTTTGATTGGAAACACAATACTTGTGTGGATACATAGACAAAACACTGTCCCTAGTAAGCCTCTAGTTGACTAGCTCGTTGATCAAAGATGGTCAAGGTTTCTTGACCATAGGCGAGTGATGTCACTTGATAACGGGATCACATCATTAGGAGAATCATGTGATGGACTAGACCCAAACTAATGAACATAGCATGTTGATCGTGTCATTTTGTTGCTACTGTTTTTCTGCGTGTCAAGTATTTATTCCTATGACCATGAGATCATATAACTCACTGGCACCGGAGGAATACCTTGTGTGTATCAAACGTCACAACGTAACTGGGTGACTATAAAGATGCTCTACAGGTATCTCCAAAGGTGCCCGTTGAGTTAGTATGGATCAAGACTGGGATTTGTCACTCCGTGTGACGGAGAGGTATCTCGGGGCCCACTTGGTAAGACAACATCACAAACAAGCCTTGCAAGCAATGTGACTTGATGTAAGTCACGGGATCTTGTATTACGGAACGAGTAAAGAGACTTGACGGTAAACGAGATTGAAATAGGTATGAAGATACTGACGATCGAATCTCGGGCAAGTAACATACCGAAGGACAAAGGGAATAGCATACGGGATTATATGAATCCTTGACACTGAGGTTCAACCAATAAGATCTTTGGAGAATATGTAGGATCCAATATGGGTATCCAGGTCCTGTTGTTGGATATTGACCGAGGAGTCCCTCGGGTCATGTCTACATAGTTCTCGAACCCGCAGGGTCTGCACACTTAAGGTTCGGCGATGTTTTATGCGTATTTGAGTTATATGGTTGGTTACCGAATGTTGTTCAGAGTCCCGAATGGGATCACAGATGTCACGAGGGTTTCCGGAATGGTCCGGAAATGAAGATTGATATATAGGTTTGTCTCATTTGATTACCGGAAGGTTTTCGGGCATTACTGGGAATGTACCGGGAATGACAAATGGGTTCCGGAGTTCTACCGGGAGAGGCCAGCCCACCCGGGAAGAAGCCCAAAGGTGTTGTGGGGGTACACCATCCCTTAGTGGGCTGGTGGGCAAGCCCAAGAGGGCCCTTGCGTAGGAGATAAAGAAATCAAAGAGAAAAAGAAAAACAAGGGGAAGTGGGAAAGTGGAGAAGGACTCCACCTTCCAATCCTAGTTGGACTAGGATTGGAAGGGCAGGACTCCCCCCTTGCTTCGGTCGACCCCTTGGGGGTCTCTTGAGCCTCAAGGCAAGGTCCTCCCCCTCCCTCCTATATATGCTGAGGTATTAGGGCTGATTTGAGACAACTTTGCCACGGCAGCCCGACCACATACCTCCACGGTTTTTCCTCTAGATCGTATTTCTGCGGAGCTCGGGCGGAGCCCTGCTGAGATTGATCATCGCCACCCTCCGGAGCGTCGTCACGCTGCCGGAGAACTCATCTACCTCTCTGTCTCTCTTGCTGGATCAAGAAGGCCTAGATCATCGTCGAGCTGTACGTGTGCTGAACGCGGAGGTGCCGTCCGTTCGGCACTAGATCGGAGCAGATCGTGGGACGGATCGCGGGACGGTTCGTGGGACGGTTCGCGGGGCAGATCGAGGGACATGAGGACGTTCCACTACATCAACCGCGTTTCTTAACGCTTCCTGTTGTGCGATCTACAAGGGTACGTAGATCGGAAATCCCCTCTCGTAGATGGGCATCACCATGATAGGTCTTCGTGCGCGTAGGAATTTTTTTGTTTCCCATGCGACGTTCCCCAACAGAAAGTACTGGCCAGTCACTGGGTTGTGGCCTGCGGGAACTCGGCTGGGCCGGTTCCGGCTCATAAAACGCGCACTACGCGCACAGGCTAGCAGGTCGGGCTTTGCCTCTAGAGTTTTGCTTTTATTTCTCTCCAGATTTGGACATTTTTTAAAAATAGTTTTATTTTTTCTTTTTCTCCGCATAAATTTCCAACGAATTTTTTTGTAGCAATGGAAAAAATAAATAGATATTTTATGTAAACAAAGATACAAAATTTCTGAAAATAAATAGAGACTTTTTCAGAAAAAGAAAAAAGTTCATGGATTTTATAAAAGGAATAATAAAATTCATTAGTTTTTTAACAAAATTTGTTTATGTAAAGTAGAAAAAGTACATGAATTTTATATTCACGTTTTCCGCTGCAAAGTATTTATTTTAGTGCTCTTCTGCAAAGAAAATAAAATTTAGGATTGAATTAAAATTAAAGAGCACATTAAAGTGATTGTCTATTAAAAGAAAATATGATTCTGTTATTTTCTAACCAACGTTGTTAATAACATAATCATGTTTTATCATTGTTAGAATTGAAGGTGCATTTTTTTCTGTTTTTGCCCAACGGTAATATAGTGTTACTTGCATAAACAGTTGTATGTTTAATTTGACCAACGTTAGATTAAAGCATATGATTGTTATACTGATCTCACTTACATTGTGATTTCAGGAGGCTTTCACCTGATGAGTTGCCTAAAAGATGTCACGACACTCAAAGGTGATAACTACTCCGAGTGGAGGAAGAAAATACACATGGTTTTTGTCTGTGCTGAGGTGGACTGGGTTTTGTAGGAACCATAACCCGTTAAACCTACAAAGCCAGTCAAAGAGGCCGATGATGATGATGATGCATGGGCGAAAAAGCAGAGGGATCCTGCTCCAGTGGATCTATTCTACTCCATCTGCAATCAAAAGTGGATAAATGCCAACAAAAAGTGTCTGGCATTTATAAAGAATACAATTGAGAATGCCATTGTGGGCTCAATTGCAGAGTGCACTTCCACAGGGGAGATTCTTATAAAGATAAAGAGCCAGTTCACTGGCTCTTCAAAGACATATGCCACCTAGTTGATAAAACAACTGGTTACATAGAACTACACTGGAGGTGGACATGTCATTAGAGAGCACATCCTTCGAATGAGCAACACAGCAGCAAAGCTCAAGCCAATTGACACGGATCTGGAAATCAATCCAGCACTCCTCATACACTTGGTCATGGCTTCACTGCCAAAGGAGTTTGAAACCTTTGTTGTGAACTATAACATGTCCCCTAAAACATGGGACATTGAAAAGACAATAGAAATGTGTGTCCAAGAAGAGGACAAACTGAAAGCCTCGCATGATGGTTCACTCAACTATGTGAAGGACAATAAGAAAAAGAATTTCAGTCAAAACACCAAAGGTTCTCCTTCCCAGCCACATGGTAAAGGCCCTTTGCATTTTCAGCATCAGCGAAAGCCTCTTCCAGTGGACAGGGACACTTGTCTCCACTTCAAGAAGACAGGGTACTACAAAAAGGATTGCCCTGACTGGCTAAAGACCATCATGGCAAAGAGAGGTAACAACATCGTTTCCTTTGTTAATGAATCCCTGTATTCACAGTTTTCAAAATCTACTTGGTGGATTGACTCAGGTGCAACTGTTCATGTTGCAAACTCTTTACAGGGATTCTATTCGACGAGGATTATGCAAACAAGAGAAAGAAGTATTGAAGTCGCAAACGGTGTCCAAGCAGAAGTTGAAGCTATCGACGACATCTCCTTGGAGTTGCCTGAAGGATTCAACCTTTTGCTTAGAAATGTTCTATTTGTCCCTTCATGTAATAGAAATTTAATAAGTGTTTCTTGCTTAGATAAAGACAATTACGAGTGTTATTTTGGACATGGCAAGTGTGCCATATGGTACAATAATGCTTATGTTGGTGTTGCCTTACTTTACAACGAGCTTTATTTGTTATCACTTCGTGAAAAAGTGCATTACGTGTGCAATGTGAATGAGCAAGATTCCTCGTCGAACAACGAACAAAAGAAAAGAAAGAGAACTCACGACTCATCGAAGTTATGACACTGTCGTTTGGGCCATATTTTGAAAGGGAGGATAGAAAGACTAATTAAAAGCGAGACTTCCTCCACTAGAGTTCTTAGACTTAGAACAATGCATCGATTGCGTTAAAGGAAAGTATGTAAAACAAATTAAAAAGGGTGCAAACCGAAGCACCGGAACACTAGAAATCATCCACACTGACATTTGTGGACCATTTCCAGTGAAAAGCGTGGATGGCTATGACTCGTTCATAACATTCACAGATGACTACTCCCCGTTTTGGTTATATTTATCCAATCAAAGAAAGAAATGAAGCATTGGATAAATTCAAAATTTTCAAAGCTGAAGTTGAGAATCAGCTTGACAAAAGAATAAAAATAGTGAGATCTGACCATGGGGGGAGTACTACGGTCGACACACTCCATATGGCCAAATCCCTCGACCTTTTGCAAAGTTCTTGCAGGAGACTGGCATAGTAGCCCAGTATTCAATGCCGGGCGAGCCTCAATAAAATTGAGTAGCTGAAAGGTGTAACCGCACCCTTATGGATATGGTGCGCAGCATGCTTACTTACTCCCACCTGCCATTGGGATTATGGATGGAGGCACTTAAAACTGCCATTCACATTCTCAATAAAGTGCCAAGCAAGTCGGTGCCCAAAACACCGTACGAGCTTTGGACAGGAAAAGTACCATCCTTGCAACACTTCAAAGTGTGGGGATGCCCGACTGAGGCCAAGATGTTTAATCCAAATATTGCAAAGTTAGATCCCAAAACAGTGAGTTGCCACTTCATTGGCTATCCTGATAGATCAAAAGGTTTTTGTTTCTACTGTCCAGAAAGATGCACAAAGTTTGTAGAAACGAGACATGCGGTCTTCTTAGAAGACGAAATGATGAGGGGGAGCTTGGTAGATCAGAAAATAGATCTTGAGGAGAATAGGGTGCATGCAGCTAATCCGATGATTCAAGAGCCATTTTTCGCACTACATGTTGTAACTTCAACCATGACAACTATGGGAGAAGATCCGGAACCTGTCCTTCAGGATCCAACTGAACCTGTTATTGAGCATGAAAGGGAGGTACAACAGCCAATTTTAGAGGATGTGCCAGAGAATGAGGCACTTAGAAGGTCTAACAGAACTAGAAGATCAGCTATTTCTACTGATTATAAAGTTTATAACACAGAATTGGTTCATATGGAAGGTGATCCCACTTCATATGAAGAAGCGATGAGAAGCCCTCACTCATCGAAGCGGCTGGAGGCAATGGAAGACGAGATGAAATCGATGAGCTCCAATGATGTTTGGGACTTAGAAATTATTCCTAAAGGAGCCAAAACAATAGGATGTAAATGGGTCTACAAAACTAAGTATGACTCTAATGGGAATATAGAAAAGTATAAACCATGACTCGTGGAAAAATGATTTATAGAAAGAGAAGGGATAGACTACAATGGGACTTTTCCCCCAGTCTCATGTAAGGATTCCTTCAGAATCATTATGGCATTAGTTGCACATTTTGATTTAGAGTTGCATCAAATGGATGTAAAGACGACATTTCTAAATAGAGATTTGGAATAAAATGTGTACATGAAACAACCCAAGGGTTTTGTCATGGAAGGCAAGGAAGAAATGGGATGTCGCCTAAAGAAATCCATTTATGGACTAAGGCAAGCCTCTAGACATTGGTATCTAAAGTTTGGCGATACTATTAAAATATTTGGATTTAAAGAAAATGTTGAGGATAACTACGTTTATGCAAAGTTAAAAGATGGGAAATACATTTTCCTAATCTTGTATGTGGATGACATCTTTCTTGCTTGCAATGGTGTTAGTCTATTTCAAGAAACAAAGACGTTTTTATCCTCGAACTTTGATATGAAAGATCTTGGTGATGCTTCATATGTTTTGGGCATTGAAATTCACCGAGATAGGAAAAATGGAGTCCTAGGACTATCGCAGAAATCACATTTAGAGAAGGTTCTTAAAAAGTACAATCTGCATGCGAGTAAGGCCACACCTGCTCCTATAGTCAAGGGCGACAGTTTTGGGAAGTTCCAATGTCCCAAGAACCAGTACGAGCTCGATGAGATGAAAGCAGTACCATATTCTTCGGCTATTGGAAGTTTACAGTATGCACAAGTGTGCACCCGCCCTGACTTAGCTTTTATCATCGGGGTACTCTGTAGATCTCAAGATAATCCAGGCCTAGAGCATTGGAAGATGGTAAAGAAAGCATTACGCTATGTGCGAGGCACAAAGTACATCATGCTAACATACAGAAGATCTGATTCCCTAGAGATAAAAGGGTATTCAGACGCAGATTTTCGGGAGATAGAGATGATAGAAAATCCAGGTCAGGATATGTGTTCACTCTCGCTAGAAGGGTTATTTCGTGGAAAAGCTCCAAACAGACCGTAGTTGCATCTTCCATGATGCAAGCATAGTTTATAGCATGTTTTGAAGCCACGGGGCAGGTAATATGGTTAAAGAAATTTATACCCGACTTGAAAGTGGTAGATTGTATTCACAAGCCACTAAAGATGTACTGTGACAACCAGCCCACAGTATTTTATGCTCACAACAACAAGTCGAGTAATGCTATCAAGACAATAGATATAAAGTATTATGTTGTGAAAGATAAAATCCAGGATCACACTATAAGTCTCGAGCATATAAGGACAAAGGATATGCTTGCGGATCCGCTAACGAAAGGCTTACCACCCAATGTGTTCAAGGAACACTTTGCCGGCATGGGGTTAATGGAAAGCCTATGATTCCTGGATCATAAGAGGCCCAAAAGGAACATAATTTGTTTCTGAACAAAACGTATGTTGTAGCTCTATGATTCTATCGGTAATTAAGCTGCGACGATGAGACATGCTCTATCTACGAATATGTGATGGAACAAATAAACTAGAAAGTATAAAGTTAAAGTAAAAGTTTAGATCAAGGGAAGAATGTTAGGTTGATATCTCCGCGTGGGCCCAATGGCCCATCGGACCTTTGATCCATATGCGCCCTGATCGGGGGCGCCCAACCCGTTATGGTTGGTGGGCCCCTGTGACCCGCGCTATATTAACAGAGGTGGGGGCCGGGGCACGAGATACGAGGTTCGCCGCTGACACTTTCCCCACCTACATGCCCTACCGATCTAGGGTTAGCGCGGTGCTCCCAGGAAGCACCACCGCCACCTCATCTCTCCGTCGCCGCCGCCGTCACCACCTCACCCATGGACGCCGGCGGGAGCTCCACAAGTGCGGGGCAAGGTAATACCTACTACTCCTACCGGACTCATCTAGCCTAGCAGATCCACGGGTTTTATCACCTTTCTCTCACCTCTTTCCTCCAGCCCACGCATGATGTCAGTCGGCGGCCGAGGAAGGCTAGTGGCAGCAACGACCACACATAGCTATGTCAGCACGCAGTGGAGGGGCAGCAGCGACCGACGACAGATCGGCATATCGCGAGAACGGACATGGCGGTTGTCACGAGCACATTAGACCAAAGCTGGCACGACGGTGCTGGTCCACGGCAGCATCACTGCCATCGATGGAAAAAGTAACACGAGCCTAAAAAACAGCCGCCTCCGTTCTGTTGATATGCTCTCGCGTCGCTGTCCGTCCGCCCGACGAAGAAGAGAGTTGATACATTGTCGGGACCCCGATCCTAAGCCATAGGAATCCAGCCCGTAACACATCGCATCCCTTTGCGGTCTCATGCACGGTTAACTCCACGACTGCAGCCTTACCTTAGCTGGGACCGTTTGCGTCTTTTGACTAACGTATGCAATAGTGTCGCTAGCATTCCAATGTCAAAGAACCCGGATCGACATGTCTAGTCATAAACCAAAGTGGCAGTACCGCACAAGGACAGGCATACATGACCCAACAAAGCCGGTGTCAGTCAACAGCGAATGTAGACGAGTCGTAGCAAGCTACAAGGACTCCATTACATCGCTTGACATTTCCCCAAAGGGGACAGACACATTAGCTAAGAAGGACACATGCCGGTCAACCAATGTGTCCGGAGCAGTAGCGAACTACCAAGGCTCGTTGGATCACAAAGGGGCATTTCCTTGTAAGGAGTGGTACTAAAGTTCACGACTAGGTAATCGAACCCCATACATATCAGGTACGACACACGTACGCATGGCATACCGATATGTATAGATACATCGATGGCATCACAACATAACCATAAACATACAAGCTTTATTTAGGAGGCTCAGAAGAGCCACACACATAATATTACACATTAAGGGTCTCACGACCCATAATAGCAGTCATTCAATTACAAGCCAGCGGAAGAGTTTAAACTGTCTGAGTATAGACATGGCAACTAGAAGGCACATGGCCTGACTATACTACAGATCCAACGTAGGGCCACATCGTAGCTGGGACACGAGCTACTCGTCGTCGTCGATGTCTACGAAGAACCCTCCATTAGGGTCATTAGCAACCTCTACAACATTTATGAAGCAAACATGAGTACGAAGGTCCTCAGCAAGGCTTTAAGATAACTAACTACACATGCAAGGTATCAAAAGGGTATTGTGGGGTTTCATGCGGAAAGCCAGCATTTGACTCGTGGCTAGACAACTTGCATTTTTAAATAATTTTGACAACTTGATTTCTCGCACACGAGTCCACTAACACCACAACAATACACTATCGTGGAATCATTCCGTCTCCATACGGAAATGCCGTCCACGACACTCACGCTTATCTTGATAATTTTGTGAGTAGCCATTGAAGTTATCTATGAACAACATATGTCTCCAAGTAGTCCATATCCGCGGACGCGGCTATTCGAATAGATCATAACCCTGCAGGGGTGTACTTCGTCACACATGCTCTCGCCACTTATCGCCATGTGCACGTCATGCACCTCGGCAACCTTCAAGCGGAAGCCCAGCGGGGGAGTCGGCCACGACCGTTAACCACACTAGTACCTAGTCCAGGTTTATCGCCTATCTGAGAGTAACCCGTACGGAAGTCCGGCCGAGGTTTCCGCCACGGCCTCAAACGATGTGCGCAGGGTTCCCAAGCCCACCATCCGGGTGCCACTTGGTACACCGTGCCACTGCCTACCGCATCACGGCCCACCTCTCAAGTCAGCACCATGCACGGCCTCCAGCATGACTATAAACACCAGAAACTACTTGCAACTCCTGGACCGAGTACTAAGCGATTAATAGGCCGAGCGGGGTCATCTTTCAGGGCCCAGCATGTGGTAGTAACTAGTCTTGGATTACATACACGGAACTTAGTTCCTAAGGACGGTTCCAATGAAACAACCCGCCATGTACTCCTACACAGCCTTTCACCGGTACCTTTACCAAATCAGATTCAACACACAACCTTTGCTTATCGGACGCATTCTCACAATTCTGTTCATCTCCCAGATGACAGACCATACACAACTCTAAGCATAGCATGCATAGCAGGATAAGGCACATCATGGCTCAAGCAACAACCAGGTATGCTAGGTTGCAAGGTTCGGCTATTTACTGTGACAAGGATAGGTCATGCAAAGGAAGTGGGTTCAACTAACGTGGCAAAAGCAGTTGAAGCATTTGATCCTAATGCAATAAATAAGTGCAGGAGCAGGAATATAGGATTTATCGGGATGATCGAGAAGGACGGCCAGGCATCTGTAAATAGAGAGTAACGCAAAAGCATTAGAGCTCCGAATGCAAAATTGGACAGCATAACGGCTGTAAATGCTCAAAAACAAATTTTGGGACAACCCAAAATGGAATAGCGTAACCACTCAACTATCAAGTTCAACTCTCTGATCATCAAACTTACTTCCTTTTTCCTAGGAATGACAGAAACCCAATATCTCTTGACCCGTAGTCCTATAATCTACCGATCAGAAACACGAGCCTAGAAGAAGATGAGTAACCTAGTCCTTAATTCCTGCAGAAAAGACGAGGATGACCAGAATAGAATAACTTGAGAAGAGAACAAGAGTCTTACGTTCCCTTCCACAAACAATTCCCTTATATATAACTAAAGCAATTCTAGACTCAACTTCGACCAGTTTGGCTTAGTAATCCTACAGTCAGTCAGGCTCTGATACCAACGCTGTCGGGACCCCGATCCTAAGCCATAGGAATCCAGCCCGTAACACATCGCATCCCTTTGCGGTCTCACGCACGGTTAACTCCACGATTGCAGCCTTACCTTAGCCGGGACCGTTTGCGTCTTTTGACTCACGTATGCAATAGTGTCGCTAGCATTCCAATATCAAAGAACCCGGATCGACATGTCTAGTCATAAACCAAAGTGGCAGTACCGCACAAGGACAGGCATACATGACCCAACAAAGCCGGTGTCGGTCAACAGCGAATGTAGACGAGTCGTGGCAAGCTACAAGGACTCCATTACATCGCGTGACATTTCCCCAAAGGGGACAGACACAGCAGCTAAGAAGGACACATGCCGGTCAACCAATGTGTCCGGAGCAGTAGTGAACTACCAAGGTTTGTTGGATCACAAAGGGGCATTTCCTTGTAAGGAGTGCTACTAAAGTTCACGACTAGGTAATCGAACCCCATACATATCAGGTATGACACACGTACGCATGGCATACCGATATGTATAGATACATCGATGGCATCACAACATAACCATAAACATACAAGCTTTATTTAGGAGGCTCAGAAGAGCCACACACATAATATTACACATTAAGGGTCTCACGACCCATAATAGCAGTCGTTCAGTTACAAGCCAGCGGAAGAGTTTAAACTGTCTGAGTACAGACAGGGCAACTAGAAGGCACATGGCCTGACTATACTACAGATCCAACGTAGGGCCAGATCGTAGCTGGGACACCGGCTACTCGTCGTCGTCGATGTCTACGAAGAACCCTCCATTAGGGTCATTAGGAACCTCTGCAACATTTATTAAGCAAACATGAGTACGAAGGTACTCAGCAAGACTTTAAGATAACTAACTACACATGCAAGGTATCAAAAGGGTATTGTGGGGTTTCATGCGGAAAGCCAGCATTTGACTCGTGGCTAGACAACTTGCATTTTTAAATAATTTTGACAACTTGATTTCTCGCACACGAGTCCACTAACACCACAACAATACACTATCGTGGAATCATTCCGTCTCCATACGGAAATGCCGTCCACGACACTCACGCTTATCTTGATAATTTTATGAGTAGCCATTGAAGTTATCTATGAACAACATATGTCTCCAAGTAGTCCATATCCGCGGACGCGGCTATTCGAATAGATCATAACCCTGCAGGGGTGTACTTCGTCACACACGCTCTCGCCACTTATCGCCATGTGCACGTCATGCACCTCGGCAACCTTCAAGCGGAAGCCCAGCGGGGGAGTCGGCCATGACCGTTAACCACACTAGTACCTAGTCCAGGTTTATCGCCTATCTGAGAGTAACCCGTACGGAAGTCCGGCCGAGGTTTCCGCCACGGCCTCAAACGATGTGCGCAGGGTTCCCAAGCCCACCATCTGGGTGCCACTTGGTACACCGTGCCACTGCCTACCGCATCACGGCCCACCTCTCAGGTCAGTACCATGCACGGCCTCCAGCATGACTATAAACACCAGAAACTACTTGCAACTCCTGGACCGAGTACTAAGCGATTAATAGGCCAAGCGGGGTCATATTTCAGGGCCCAGCATGTGGTAGTAACTAGTCTTGGATTACATACACGGAACTTAGTTCCTAAGGACGGTTCTAATGACACAATCCGCCATGTACTCCTACACAGCCTTTCACCGGTACCTTTACCAAATCAGATTCAACACACAACCTTTGCTTACTGGACGCATTCTCACAATTCTGTTCATCTCCCAGATGACAGACCATACACAACTCTAAGCATAGCATGCATAGCAGGATAAGGCACATCATGGCTCAAGCAACTACCAGGTATGCTAGGTTGCAAGGTTCGGCTATTTACTGTGACAAGGATAGGTCATGCAAAGGAAGTGGGTTCAACTAACGTGGCAAAAGCAGTTGAAGCATTTGATCCTAATGCAATAAATAAGTGCAGGATTAGGAATATAGGATTTATCGAGATGATCAAAATGGTTGCTTGCCTTGTTGCTCAGAGGAGGGACAATATCCGTCAGACGGATATTCGGTGGAATCCGGGGGTGCGGAGCCTACCGAAATGAATGGCAACAACCAATAACAATCATACGCAGACAAGATGA
Source organism: Hordeum vulgare subsp. vulgare (assembly GCF_904849725.1). Lineage (NCBI taxonomy): Eukaryota > Viridiplantae > Streptophyta > Magnoliopsida > Poales > Poaceae > Hordeum > Hordeum vulgare. The sequence goes on along the minus strand of NC_058518.1, from coordinate 229,041,654 downwards.
TGCATGGGCATGGCATGAGGATGCAAGGTGTTAACTAATATAATCAACATGTATTAGGTCTGTAATTGATTTGAATCACATTCAAATATCAATTCAAACGAGGTATTCTCGGATACCGATTTAATTGATTCGACCTGATGCTCAGATCAACTTGATGTTAACATGCATGAGATGTCATGTTAAGGTACTGATTTGTAATTAGGACAGTGTGTGATCACGTCCTTCATAATGAAATTTGAATATTTTCCAAATTCCATTTATAAAGTAATTATAAGAATTGACTTTTTCATTAATCTACATGTTTGGGTTCTGTAACTTTTTCAAACATGATGGAAAATAGCATATTCAGATTCCTTGAATTTTTCTGATACTTTTTCATATATAAATTATTTTCATTGGAGTTACAGATTAATTTCTATGATTTTTTTAAGTTTTAAACATTTCTGGAATTATTTCTATACTGGAAATTCTATTTATTGCGTCAGCCTGACATCAGCAGGTCAGCCGACCTGTTCAGGTCAAACCTGACAGGGGGGACCCACTGGTCAGCCTCTCTAGGGTTAATCCCGCGCTGACCAGCCCTTTAACTAAGTTGACTTGGCCTTGGGCCCACTGTCAGCGAGAGTTTAAGCCTCTAAGTTACTGGATTAACTTGGCCACGTCGGCCCCCACCGGAGTATGGCCGGCGGCGACCACGGGCGCGGCGGAGGGCTCGCCGGAGAGAGCCAAACAGTGCTACGGCCGTTGGTTTTGGGCCCAGAAGAGAGCTACAGGTAGCTGGTGAAACGCCGCATCTATCTGGGGTGGAGCTGGACCCGGTGGTCACCGGAATCCTTGCTGGCGATGAGGCCAACGGCGGCTGCGGCTCGGGCATCGACGAAAGTGCCGATGCAGGGGGCTAGCGAGCTGGGAGAGAGGCCCTACGCCATCTACAGGGCTCGAGGAGCTCATTCCTGAGCTCGGCCTCGCGAGCCGAGTACCACAACGACGGCAATGACATGGCCGGCGACGAGGTCCTTCGGGCTCCGGCGGCTAACGTGGTTAAAGGAGGGGGAAGGCCTCGGGAAGAGGGGGAACAGGAAGAGGAGCTCACGGCGGATCTTGTGAGGCTGCCGGCAGGGTCGGGGAGGACCGGGAGACGACAGATCGACGGCGACCGGAGCTTCGGGGAGAGAGAGATCCGAGAGGAAAAGGGGATCGAGAGGCCTAGGGGAGAGGATAGAGCCGCGGGGAGGAGGATAAGAAGACGCGGGCGTCGCGCTGGCGCTCCTGGAGGCCTCCAGCAGCGAGCAGGCAGGCAGGAGGTGGCCGGCTCGGCCGCCGTGCTCATCTTCTCCCGTGCCTTCTGGCAGGAGGAGGAAGATGACCGGGGAGCCCCTGGTGGGCTAGGCCGGCGACAAATAGAGGTAAGGCATTTCTTTCTCTTATTTCTTTTCTATTTTGTTTCTGTTTTGCTAACTATTGTTTTGCTATTTATTTCAGCTCCAAAATGGGTTGTAAAAACTATTTTAAACACACCTAAATATTTGTTGGAATATTCCCAACCATTTCGAAAGTTTTCAACATTTTTGAAAATTTAAAGTTTCTGATTTCAAATTTAAAACTTGAAACGAGTAGCTTTTTGCATTAATTTAAAAGCTTGAAGTGTCAAGAAAAATGTTTTCTTCATTGCTCATTTACTTTCATGATTTATCAGAAAGTTTGAACTTTTCTTGAGGCCATTTTGGATTCATTGATTTTAACTAGTTTGAGATTTCCTTTATTTAAAGTAGTGGCTAGGGTTTTGAGTTTTTCCTTTGCCACTTTCTTGTTCTTGTTGGAGAATTTCTTAGATGCAATGCAAAGAAGACATGAGCACAAGACTAACTTGCTTTAAGGGTTAGGGATGTGACAACTCACCCCCACTCAAAGGAATGTCGTCCCGAGATTTAGAAGTCGTTGGGAATAACGCAGGATACTCAAGTCGGAGACGATCCTCTCTTTCCCAAGTTGCCGCCTTTTCAGAATGATTTGACCATTGAACTTTAAGAAACTTGAGGTTTCGACGTCGAGTGGTACTCAGCTTGATCAAGAATATGCACGGGGTATTCTCGGTATGAAAGGTTATCTTGGAGATCAAGCGTTTCGTGGTCCACTTCACTGATAGGGTCCGAAAAGCAACGCCTGAGTTGCGAGACGTAGAAGACATTATGAACCTTGGAAAGGTGCGGAGGAAGTTCCAAGTGGTAGGCAACTTCTCCTCGTTTGGCAAGAATGCGAAAAGGACCAATGTAACGAGGAGCCAACTTGCCCTTGATACCGAATCGATGGGTATCCTTAAAAGGTGTAACCCGAAGGTAAGCCTTCTCGTCAACTTCAAAGGTCACAGCCTTATGATGACGATCATATTGGCTCTTGTGACGAGACTGGGCTGTTTTCAACTTTTCACGAATGATGCGAACCTGCTCTTCTGCATCCTGGATCATATCCGGGCCAAAGAGTTGCCTCTCTCCGGTTTCTGACCAATGAAGTGGTGTTCGACATCTTCGTCCATAGAGAACTTCAAAAGGGGCTTTGCCCAAGCTTGATTGGTAACTATTGTTATAAGCGAATTCGGCGAATGGAAGACACTTCTCCCAATTCATACCGAACGATATAACACAAGCTCGGAGCATATCTTCTAGGATTTGATTCACTCTTTCTACTTGACCACTTGATTGGGGATGGAAAGCATTGCTAAAAGATAGGTGAGTCCCCATGGCATTCTGAAAACTTTCCCAGAAGCGAGAAGTAAAGATACTTCCACGGTCCGAGTTAATCTCTAGGGGAACACCATGAAGCGACACTATTTGGGAGATATATAACTCTGCTAGCTGGCTAGCTGTTATACTCTCACGCACGGGAAGAAAATGAGCCACTTTGGAAAGACGGTCAATGACCACAAAGATAGCATTATTTCCTTTCTTGGTCTTGGGAAATCCGGTAATGAAATCCATGCTAACTTTATCCCATTTCCATTCAGGAATAGCTAGAGGTTGAAGGGTGCCAGCAGGCCTTTGATGTTCTGCCTTAACTCGACGACAAACGTCGCAGTTAGCGACGAACTCAGCAATTTCTCTCTTCATCCTAGTCCACCAGAACCTCTGGCGTAGGTCCTGATACATCTTAGTACTACCAGGATGAATGGTGAGAGGAGAATCATGAGCCTCCTTAAGGATTAACTGCCTTAGATGTGGGTTCTTAGGAACCACTAGATGATTCTGGAAGAACACAACACCTTGATCGTTCATGGAAAATTCTTTGGCGTTTCCGCTAAAAATATTCTCCTTGATCCGTGATATACCCTTGTCACGCTTTTGGCCAGCTATAATTTTATCCTTAAGAGTAGGCTTCGCCATCAGGGTAGAAAGGAATCCTTGAGGAACAATATGAAGATTCAACTTCCGAAAGTCCTCATGGAGATCTGGTTGACCTTGTTGTAGCATCAAATTGTTACAATAAGATTTACGACTTAGTGCATCGGCCATAACATTGGCCTTCCCCGGGGTGTAAGTTATCCCTAAGTCATAATCCGAGATCAACTCAACCCACCGTCTTTGCGTGAGATTCAAATCCGGTTGGGTGAAGATATATTTCATACTTTGGTGATCAGTGAATATTTCGCAACGATTACCCAAAAGGTAATGTCGCCAGGTTTTTAGTGCATGGACCACAGGTGCAAGCTCAAGGTCATGTGTGGGATAATTATCCTCATGTGGACGCAACTGTCGAGATGCGTATGCGATCACGTGACGATCTTGCATGAGAATGCAACCTAATCCTTGTCGCGAGGCATCGCAATAGATAACAAAGTCCTTAGAAAAATCTGGTGGTAGCAACACAGGTGCGGAAGTCAGGCGTCTTTTCAGTTCCTGAAAACTATGCTCGCACTGTGGTGTCCACTCGAACTTTTTATCCTTCTTGAGGAGTTCAGTTAGAGGCTTTGCAATCTTGGAGAAATTCTCGACAAAGCGGCGACAATAGCTCGCTAGACCAAGAAAACTCCTAACTTGTTTAACCGATTCAGGTTGAGTCCAATCAAGGACAACTTGAACTCTCTCGGGATTGACAGCAATACCCTTACCAGAGATTACGTGTCCTAGATAGGTCACTTCTGGTAACCAGAATTCGCATTTTGAAAACTTGGCATAAAGGCGATGCTCTCGAAGTTTCATCAATACCAGCCTTAGATGCTCGGCATGTTCTTGTTCGTTCTTCGAGTAGATGAGAATATCATCGAGGTATACCATGACGAATTTATCCAAATACTCCAGGAAGATTGAATTCATCAGTGGAGAGAAGGTGGCTGGGGCATTGGTTATACCGAAGGACATGACGGTGTACTCGTATTGGCCATAACGAGTAACAAAAGCCGTTTTTGGAATGTCCCCGTTCTTGATCTTGATTTGATGGTATCCCAACCTCAAATCCATTTTGGAGAAGACTGAGGATCCAGCGAGCTGATCGTACATATCGTTGATCCTGGGGAGCGGATACTTGTTCTTTATGGTGACCAGATTAACTGGTCGGTAATCTACAACCATCCGATCCGTTCTGTCTTTCTTCTTGACGAAGAGGACGGGGCAAGCCCAAGGAGAAGAGCTAGGACGAATGAAACCTTTGTTCAAGGCCTCATCTAGTTGCTTCTTAAGTTCGGCTAGCTCCAGGGGTGCCATCTTATATGGTCTTCTGGCTATTGGGACAGTTCCCGGAACAAGATCTATCACAAACTCTACATCTCTGTCAGGTGGAATTCCTGGCAGTTCCTCTGGAAAGACATCCGGGAAGTCACGGACTACCGGAATGTCTTCAAGTTCCGAAAGAGGGCTGGCATTTAGGGAATAGAGTTGGCATTTGGCAACTCGAGTAGAGACATTTACTATCTCCCCCGAGGGATGGGTAAGCTGGACATTTCTAGAATGGGTATCAATCTTGGCATAGTGAGCTGACATCCAGTCCATGCCCAAGATGATATTAACATCCGAAGATTTCAATGCTATCAATGAGGCTAGAAAAACTAGCCTATCTACTAGAATTTCATTGTCATAGGTTATCCTAGAGGTTTGCCATTTACTACCAGGAGTTTGGACAACCAATGGAATTGGCATATCACAAAAAGACATGTTATGCAACTGTGCATAACTTTCTGAAATGAAGGAATGAGAAGACCCAGTGTCAAAGAGAACAGATGTTGCGTGATGATTAACAAGAAGCGTACCCAGCATGACGTCGGGATCCTCTGCAGCTTCTTCTGCTGACACATAGTTCACACGGCCACGTGCAGGAGTTGGCTTCACATAGTAAGCTTTGCCCGACTTGGCTTGCCCGACGGACTTTCCGGGTTGCTTGGCACCCACATTCTAAGGACACTCACGGGAATAGTGCCCTGGTTCTCCACACTTGTAGCATATCACTTGATTGGCATGTGGTGCAGCATTGCTAGCTGGACCACCATAAGCTTTTGCTGGAGGGTTGGCCTGATTCGTTTGAGGCGCCACGTAGGATGGCCTCGGAGTATATCTTGGCGGCAGAGAACTGTTCGGAACCCACAGCCTGCGTTTTGGAAACGCGGAACCAGAAGACGAGCCAAAATCATGGGAGTGCTTCCTTGTGGCTTCGAAGTCAGTATGACCAGTCTCGGCACTGATCGCCTTGTTGACTAGGGTTTGAAAGCTTGCACACTCATGGAGGCACAGATCACGACGGAGCTCAGGGCTCAGGCCCTTACGAAATCTTGCTTGCTTCTTGGCGTCAGTAGACACCTCCTCTGTTGCATAGCGGGCGAGGTTACCGAACTCGCGGCTATAGGCATCCATAGACAACTTGCCCTGAGTGAAGGCACAGAACTCTTCTCTCTTTCTGTCCATCAGGGCCTCTGGAATATGGTGCAGACGAAAAGCTACACTGAAGTCTGCCCATGTGGCTACTGGTTCAGCGGGACGCATAGCTTCAAAGTTCTCCCACCACAGATTGGCGGGTCCCTCCAGGAAATATGCCGCAAAGGTCATCTTGTCGGCCTCAGACACATTCGCAGAGCGAATCTTGCGTGAGATGCTGCACAGCCAGTCATCAGCGTCGAGGGGATCGACGGAATGATGAAACTTTGGAGGATTCAACTTCACAAAGTCGTTAAGGGACACTGCAACATTCCTAGGCTGACGAGCCGTATTCTACTCAATACGCTCTAGCAGTCGGTTAGTCTCCCTTTTATTTCTCTCTGCCTCAAGCATCACTTCCACCAGAGAAGGTGGGTGAGGCAGGTCTTCCTGCGATGCTTGACTACCCTCGCCTTGCTCATGAGCAGGGGCACGATTCAACCTCGTGAACACCATCCTGACAAACAAACTCACAGCTTAGACCAATATCACATCAATACTAGCTATGGATTATGAATGTACTGAACACACGGAATGCGGAAATGAATATCCGAACAGAATGGTAACAAGCAACTGCTATATATACACCATGGTTCATACACACCCTTACATAGTTCAGTACAACCTTAACCGAAGAGCAAACTACTGAGATTATGACACTACTCATTAGAGGCTTACAGGCTTCCTATACATTATTTATCTAGGCCTCCGGAATTCATTTCACATCACAGGCATACTTCACCAGTCACGCAGGACTGTGAACGTACGGCTACTACCATACTGTCCTTCCGCTCACAGCTCAGGCATCCGCATAGAACATCTCATAGAGATTACCTCCATGACCTGGAAGCTCAACCTGCGGATCAGGAAACACTCTAGCCTGAGATCCCTGGGATCCATAAGGACACGGATGTGGCCTTGGTCCCCTGACTGGTGGTAAGAGGGGTCCCCGAAGAGGTGTGACTCCTCCTATAGTTGGCCAGTCAACGTGAGCCGGAAGATGGTTCCTAACAGGGTTCAGCATCTCCATCTCTCCATACCCTGTCTGGACTACCGGTGCCAGCTGCGTCAAAGCCGTCCACAGACGGGCACGGGTAGCATAAAGCTCCATGCGGAGAGCACGAGCATCCCTGTCTCTGTTCTCTAGCATCTCAACAGTGGACTGCAGTAGTGGATCCTCCATAGAAGAATCAAAATAGACTCCACTGAGGTATCCCTCTTCACCAGGCTGAGAGGCCGGAACATAGCAGAACTCCGAATTCTGCAGCAGTGCATGTCTCGCTCTCATAATGGTCAGCATTGAATAGGCAGCATCCTGTACTGCCATGTCAACGGTGACCCCCAACCCATAGGACCAATGGATTGGCTTCTCAGCTCCAGGGTAGTCTGGAAATACCCTAATAGTGCAGATGTACTGGCTCTGCTTGAAGTCTCGGTACTGTTCCTCCACTGTGTACTCGGGGTACCAACGGGAACCGCACACCGACATCACCCTGACCAGCATGGCCGTATGACCCGGCACATCAATGCACCTGGTCAGACGTACCACCTGACGAGAAGGACGGCCATGCATCTGTAAATAGAGAGTAATGCAAAAGCATTAGAGCTCCGAATGCAAAATTGGGCAGCATAACGGCTGTAAATGCTCAAAAACAAATTTTGAGACAACCCAAAATGGAATAGCGTAACCACTCAACTATCAAGTTCAACTCTCTGATCATCAAACTTACTTCCTTTTTCCTAGGAATGACAGAAACCCAATATCTCTTGACCCGTAGTCCTATAATCTACCGATCAGAAACACGAGCCTAGAAGAAGATGAGTAACCTAGTCCTTAATTCCCGCAGAAAAGACGAGGATGACCAGAATAGAATAACTTGAGAAGAGAACAAGAGTCTTACGTTCCCTTCCACAAACAATTCCCTTATATATAACTAAAGCAATTCTAGACTCAACTTCGACCAGTTTGGCCTAGTAATCCTACAGTCAGTCAGGCTTTGATACCAACGCTGTCGGGACCCCGATCCTAAGCCATAGGAATCCAGCCCGTAACACATCGCATCCCTTTGCGGTCTCACGCACGGTTAACTCCATGACTGCAGCCTTACCTTAGCCGGGACCGTTTGCGTCTTTTGACTCACGTATGCAATAGTGTCGCTAGCATTCCAATGTCAAAGAACCCGGATCGACATGTCTAGTCATAAACCAAAGTGGCAGTACCGCACAAGGACAGGCATACATGACCCAACAAAGCCGGTGTCGGTCAAGAGCGAATGTAGACGAGTCGTAGCAAGCTACAAGGACTCCATTACATCGCGTGACATTTCCCCAAAGGGGACAGACAGAGCAGCTAAGAAGGACACATGCCGGTCAACCAATGTGTCCGGAACAGTAGTGAACTGCCAAGGTTCGTTGGATCACAAAGGGGCATTTCCTTGTAAGGAGTGCTACTAAAGTTCACGACTAGGTAATCGAACCCCATACATATCAGGTATGACACACGTACGCATGGCATACCGATATGTATAGATACATCGATGGCATCACAACATAACCATAAACATACAAGCTTTATTTAGGAGGCTCAGAAGAGCCACACACATAATATTACACATTAAGGGTCTCACGACCCATAATAGCAGTCGTTCAGTTACAAGCCAGCGGAAGAGTTTAAACTGTCTGAGTACAGACAGGGCAACTAGAAGGCACATGGCCTGACTATACTACAGATCCAACGTAGGGCCAGATCGTAGCTGGGACACGAGCTACTCGTCGTCGTCGATGTCTACGAAGAACCCTCCATTAGGGTCATTAGGAACCTCTGCAACATTTATTAAGCAAACATGAGTACGAAGGTACTCAACAAGACTTTAAGATAACTAACTACACATGCAAGGTATCAAAAGGGTATTGTGGGGTTTCATGCGGAAAGCCAGCATTTGACTCGTGGCTAGACAACTTGCATTTTTAAATAATTTTGACAACTTGATTTCTCGCACACGAGTCCACTAACACCACAACAATACACTATCGTGGAATCATTCCGTCTCCATACGGAAATGCCGTCCACGACACTCACGCTTATCTTGATAATTTTATGAGTAGCCATTGAAGTTATCTATGAACAACATATGTCTCCAAGTAGTCCATATCCGCGGACGCGGCTATTCGAATAGATCATAACCCTGTAGGGGTGTACTTCGTCACACACGCTCTCGCCACTTATCGCCATGTGCACGTCATGCACCTCAGCAACCTTCAAGCGGAAGCCCAGCGGGGGGAGTGGTCCACGACCGTTAACCACACTAGTACCTAGTCCAGGTTTATCGCCTATCTGAGAGTAACCCGTACGGAAGTCCGGCCGAGGTTTCCGCCACGGCCTCAAACGATGTGCGCAGGGTTCCCAAGCCCACCATCCGAGTGCCACTTGGTACACCGTGCCACTGCCTACCGCATCATGGCCCACCTCTCAGGTCAGCACCATGCACGGCCTCCAGCATGACTATAAACACCAGAAACTACTTGCAACTCCTGGACCGAGTACTAAGCGATTAATAGGACGAGCGGGGTCATATTTCAGGGCCCAGCATGTGGTAGTAACTAGTCTTGGATTACATACACGGAACTTAGTTCCTAAGGACGGTTCTAATGACACAACCCGCCATGTACTCCTACACAGCCTTTCACCGGTACCTTTACCAAATCAGATTCAACACACAACCTTTGCTTACCGGACGCATTCTCACAATTCTGTTATCTCCCAGATGACAGACCATACACAACTCTAAGCATAGCATGCATAGCAGGATAAGGCACATCATGGCTCAAGCAACTACCAGGTATGCTAGGTTGCAAGGTTCGGCTATTTACTGTGACAAGGATAGGTCATGCAAAGGAAGTGGGTTCAACTAACGTGGCAAAAGCAGTTGAAGCATTTGATCCTAATGCAATAAATAAGTGCAGGAGCAGGAATATAGGATTTATCGGGATGATCGAGAAGGACGGCGAGGCATGTGTAAATAGAGAGTAACGCAAAAGCATTAGAGCTCCGAATGCAAAATTGGACAGCATAACGGCTGTAAATGCTCAATAACAAATTTTGAGACAACCCAAAATGGAATAGCGTAACCACTCAACTATCAAATTCAACTCTCTGATCATCAAACTTACTTCCTTTTTCCTAGGAATGACAGAAACCCAATATCTCTTGACCCGTAGTCCTATAATCTACTGATCAGAAACACGAGCCTAGAAGAAGATGAGTAACCTAGTCCTTAATTCCCGCAGAAAAGACGAGGATGACCAGAATAGAATAACTTGAGAAGAGAACAAGAGTCTTACGTTCCCTTCCACAAACAATTCCGTTATATATAACTAAAGCAATTCTAGACTCAACTTCAACCAGTTTGGCTTAGTAATCCTAAAGTCAGTCAGGCTCTGATACCAAGGGCGCGGTGGAGGGCTCGCCGGAGAGAGCCAGACAGCGCTACGGCCGCTGGATTTGGGCGCAGAAGAGAGCTACAGGCAGCTGGTGAAACGCCGCATCTATCTGGGGTGGAGCTGGACCCGGTGGTCACCGGAATCCTTGCCGGCCATGAGGCCAGCGGCGGCTGCGGCTCGGGCATCGACGAAAGTGCCGATGCAGGGGCTAGCGAGCTGGGAGAGAGGCCCTACGCCATCTACAGGGCTTGAGGAGCTCATTCCCGAGCTCGGCCTCGCGAGCCGAGTACCACAACAACGACAATGACATGGCCGGTGACGAGGTCCTTCGGGCTCCGGCGGCTAACGTGGTTAAAGGAGGGGGAAGGCCTCGGGAAGAGGGGGAACAGGAAGAGGAGCTCACGGCGGATCTTATGAGGCTGCCGGCAGGGTCGGGGAGGACCGGGAGACGACAGATCAACGGCGACCGGAGCTTCGGGGAGGGAGAGATCTGAGAGGGAAAGGGGATCGAGAGGCCTAGGGAAGAGGATAGAGCCGCGGGGAGGAGGATAAGAAGACGCGGGCGTCGCGCTGGCCCTCCTAGAGGCCTCCAGCAGCAAGCAGGCAGGCAGGAGGTGGCCGGCTCGGCCGCCGTGCTCATCTTCTCCCCTGCCTTCTGGCAGGAGGAAGAAGATAACCGGGGAGCCCCTCGTGGGCTGGGCCGGCGACAAATAGAGGTAAGGCATTTCTTTCTCTTATTTCTTTTCTATTTTGTTTCTGTTTTGCTAACTATTGTTTTGCTATTTATTTCAGCTCCAAAATGGGTTGTAAAAACTATTTTAAACACACCTGAATATTTGTTGGAATATTCCCAACCATTTCCAAAGTTTTCAACATTTTTGAAAATTTGAAGTTTCTGATTTCTAATTTAAAACTTGAAACCAGTAGCTTTTTGCATTAATTTAAAAGCTTGAAGTGTCAAGAAAAATGTTTTCTTCATTGCTCATTTACTTTCATGATTTATCAGAAAGTTTGAACTTTTCTTGAGGCCATTTTGGATTCATTGATTTTAACTAGTTTGAGATTTCCTTTATTTAAAGTAGTGGCTAGGGTTTTGAGTTTGTCCTTTGCCACTTTCTTGTTCTTGTTGGAGAATTTCTTAGAGGCAATGCAAAGAAGACATGAGCACAAGACTAACTTGCTTTAAGGGTTAGGGATGTGACATACGTCCCTGTCGTATCTACTTTTCCAAACTCTTTTGCTTTTGTTTTGGACTCTAATTTGCATGATTTGAGTGGAACTAACCTGGACTAACGTTGTTTTCAGCAGAATTGCCATGGTGTTGTTTTTGCGCAGAAATAAAAGTTCTCGGAATGACCTGGAAATTTATGGGGATTTTTTGTGGAATATATAAAAAATACTGGCGCAAGAATCAACCGGAGGGGTGGAGCGTGGAGCCCACAAGCCCACTAGGCGCGGGCCCCCTGACCGCGCCTGGCAGGCTTGTGGGGCCCACGTTGCTCCGCCACCTCCAACCCCAGCTCTATTTAGTCCCTTTCGTCCGGGAAAAAAATCAAGGAGAAGAGTTCATCGCGTTTTATGATACGGAGGCGCCGCCACCTCCTGTTCTTCCTCTCGAGGGAAGATCTCGAGTCCGTTCTGGGCTCCAGAGAGTGGAGATCGTCACCATCGTCATTACCAACCTTCCTTCATCGCCAATTCCATGATGCTCTTCAGCGTTCGTGAGTAATCTCATCGTAGGCTTGCTGGACGGTGATGGGTTGGATGAGATCTATCATGTAATCAAGTTAGTTTTGACGGGGATTGATCCCTAGTATCCATTATGTTCTGAGATTGATGTTGCTACTACTTTGCCATGCTTAATGCTTGTCACTAGGGCCCGAGTGCCATGATTTCAGATCTGAACCTATTATGTTGTCGCCAATATATGTGTGTTCTTGATCCTATCTTGCAAGTTGTAATCACCTACTATGTGTTATGACCCGAGAACCCCGGAGTGACAATAGCCGGAACCACTCCCGGAGATGACCATAGTATGAGGAGTTCATGTATTCACTCAGTGTTAATGCGTTGGTCCGGTTCTTTACTAAAACAAGAACCTTAATATCCTGTAGTTTCCATTAGGACCCCGCTGCCACGGGAGGGATGGACAATAGATGTCTTGCAAGTTCTTTTCCCTAAGCACGTATGACAACATATGGAATACATGCCTACATTACATTGACGAACTGGAGCTAGTTACATATCTCTCCCTGTTATAGCTGTTTCATGATGAATACCATCCGGCATATTCATCCATCACTGATCCAATGCCGATGAGTTTTTCCTACTAGTACTTGCTATGTTACTTTGTTGCTACTGCTGTTACTGCTGCTACTGTTACTCTGTCGCTACCGTTGTCACTTTGCTGCTACTGGTTACTCCTACTACTGTTGCTATCATACTACCTTGCTACTAATACTTTGCTGCAGATACTAAATCTTTCAGGTGTGGTTGAATTGAAAACTCAACTGCTAATACCTGAGAATATTCTTTGGCTTCCCCTTGTGTCGAATCAATAAATTTGGGTTGAATACTCTACCCTCGAAAACTGTTGCAATCCCCTTTACTTGTGGGTCATCGAGACTATTTTCTGGCGCCGTTGCCGGGAGGCATAGCTCTATTCTCTGAGTCACTTGAGATTTACGTCTGCTGGTCACTATGAGGAATCCAAAAGATCCAAGAACTGAAGAGTTGCCCTCAACTACAAGGACAAGTAAGGAACTACCATCTAGCTCTGCACTTGATTCACCTTCTGTAATGAGTAAGTTTCCGACACTACCTCCTGTTAGAAATCTTGATATGTCGCCTATGCTTGATGATGCTACTTCTGTTGTCCATGATGCTTGTGATGATGTTATGCTTGATACTGCTTTGCCACTATGTGCATTCCTTGATGCACAAATTGCTAGAGTTGCTACTAGATGTGATGATACTTCTGAAACTGCTGATACTATTGAGGTAGAACCTCCTATTTTGCCTGATAGAACTAGCTCTCCTAGATATGAATTGCCTGATCTGCTTGAGGGTTACGTTATGGAGGGAGAGATAGCCGAGGACTTTCCTGCTTGTAAGGATAGCTATGATGTTGAGAGATTACAGCGCAAGTGGAAAGAAAAATCTTTGAACGCTAGGATGAAATACGACCCGAAGTTTGCTACTTCGCCTATCTTTGTGACCGATAAGGATTATGAATTCTCTATTTGAGTTAAACACTCTCGCTGAATCTGATCCTTTTCACGGTTATGAGTCTGAAACGGTTGTAGCCCATCTTGCCAAACTACACGATATAGCCACCCTATTCACGAGTGAGGAAAAGATCCACCACTACTATATCCTTAAGCTGTTTCCTTTCTCGCTAAAGGATGATGCTAAAACTTGGTTCACTTCTCTTGCTCCTGATTGTGTGCGTAGCCCCCAGGATATGATCTACTACTTCTTTGAGAAATATTTCCTTGCCCATAAGAAGCAAGCTGCCTTGTAGGAAATATACATCTTTGCGCAAGTTGAAGAAGAGAGTCTCCCACAAGCTTGGGGGAGGCTTGTCCAGCTACTGAATGCTTTGCCTGATCACCCTCTTGAGAAGAATGAAATACTTGATATCTTCTATAATGGACTAACCGATGCTTCTAAGGAACACCTAGATAGTTGTGCTGGTTGTGTTTTTAGGGAACGAACCATAGAACAAGCTGAGATCCTATTGAATAATTTCTTGTGCAATGAGAATGCTTGGACTATTCCCGAACCACCTTTGAAGCCAACTCCTAAGAAAAGAGGTATTCTATTCCTCAATCCTGAAGATATGCAAGAAGCTAAGAAATCTATGAAAGATAAAGGCATTAATACTGAAGATGTCAAAAATCGACCACCTATCGAAGAGATCCATGGTCTTGGTAACCCTATACATGTAGTAGAGGTAAATTCTCTTCGTAGATTCGATGAGAGTGATATTCCTTTTGATAAACCTGCTAGCTTATGCCTAGATGAATTTGATAAATTTGTTGCCAAACAAAAAAGTTTCAATGATTATGTTAGCAGACAATTGGAACAGAATGCTCGTATGCTGAGTCATTTAAGTGCTTGTGTGGACAAAAATGTCAATGATCTTAGGCTCTTGAGTAAACATGCCTCTATGGTTACTACTCAAGTAGAACAAGTACTTAAATCTCAGAATGACTTGTTCAATGAGGTGAATGACAATTCTGTCAGAGTCGTCACTAGAGGCGGTAGAATGACCCAGGAACCTTTGTATCCTGAGGGTCATCCTAAGAGAATTGAACAAGATTCTCAAGGAGTTAGCACTGATGCACCTAGTCATCCTAGGAAGAAGAAGAGAGATGATAGGAACCTGCACGCTAGCAACCCAAAAGTTGTTACACCTGAGAATCCAAACGATGACTCGGCCTCTGATGCCGAAACACAATCTGGTGATGAACATAAGCCTAATGATAATATCAATAGTGATGTTCATGAAGATGCTCAACCTAGCAATGATAAGGATGTGGAGATCGAACCTCTTGATCTTGATAACCCACAACCTAAGAACAAGAGATACGATAAGAATGACTTCGCTGCTAGGAAGCATGGTAAAGAAAGGGAACCATGGGTTCAGAAACCCATGCCCTTTCCTCCCAAACCATCCAAGAAAAAGGATGATGAGGATTTTGAGCGATTTGTTGAAATACTTAGACCTGTCTTTCTACAAATGCGTTTGATAGATATGCTCAAAATGTCTCCCTATGCCAAGTACATGAAATATATTGTGACTAATAAGAGGAGGATACCTGAGGTTGAGATTTCCAACATGCTCGCTAATTATACCTTCAAGGGTGGAACTCCTAAGAAACTAGGTGATCCCGGAGTGCCCACTATACCTTGCTCCATTAAAGGCAACTACGTTAGAACTGCTTTATGTGACCTTGGAGCCGGTGTTAGATTTATGCCTCTTTCTCTTTATCGTAGACTTGAACTAGATAAGTTGACACCCACCGAAATCTCTCTGCAAATGGCTGACAAATCAACTGCTTTCCCTATAGGCATTTGCGAGGATGTGCCTGTTGTGGTTTCTAACGTTACTATCTTGATGGACTTTGTTATCCTGGATATTCCCGAGGATGATGCCACGGCGGTCATCCTTGGAAGACCCTTTCTAAACACTACAGGGGCTGTTATTGATTGCAACAAAGGCAATTTCACTTCCCATGTCAATGGTAATGAGCATACGGTGCACTTTCCGAAGAAACAATATCGAGTACATTGCATCAATGCTATCAAAAAAACTTCATCAATTCTTATTGGGAGCTTTGAATGCCCTATACCTACTGTTAAGGTGAAGTATGATTTGCTTGTTGGGGATATCCACATCCCCATTGAGGTAACCTAGTGACTATTCGAAAATTCTTCGTTTCCTTTTGCTATTCGAAAAAGTTTGTCAAGCAGACTTGATCAACCTCATTGACGGATTTCTTTCGATGACCATGAGATGGATGAATCGAGGAGTCACAAACCTCTGTTCCAAGCTTTCACCTTCGGTTACTTAGAAGAAAAATGATAGATTTAGCTTTAGTTTCCCCTGTTTTCTCCTTTTAGCGTCCCGTAGAAAAGTACCCCGAAAATAAATATTCTCCGAATGCCGTGAAAATCAAGTATGATTTTTTCCGGAATTTTTGTAAAATACTGAGACGGAGAGCTAGTGAGGGGGCTGCACCAGTGGTCCACAAGCCCTGGAGGCGCGGGCACCCCCTGGCCGCGCCTACCAGGCTTGTGGGGCCCACATGTACCCCCTCCACTCATTATAGCTCCCATCTGCTTCTCCTACCTCCACGAAAAATCGTTTTGCAGCTCAAACCCGTGTTCTTGCTCTTCTTGCTGCGATTTTCGATCTCCTTGTGCAAAGCACCATTCACCAAGCTGTTTTGGGGAAATTGCTCCTTGGTATGTGACTCCTCCATTGTTCCAATTAGTTTTTGCTCTAGTGCCTTATACGTCGCGTATTTTTGCTGCCTTGGTGACCCTGTTCTTGAGCTTTGCATGCTAATTTTAGCTGGTGCCAAGTAGTTTTGATGCGTGATATGGCTTCTAGGCACTTGTGGGAGTAGTTGCTATGAGACAAATCGTATACCATGGATTTAGAGGATTTCAATAGAATTTGCAAGATACCTGTTTGGGGTAATCTCAATGATCCTCCTAAATCTTCGGTTAGAGATTTTTTCTCTGGTATAACTGTCTGAGAAACTAGAGACATTACGCAGGCTACCATGGGGAGCATTCATTTTCCTGCCTTGCATTACTTTGCCCTCTTCATAGGTAGATTCATTAATGGCAAGATTGAGCATTGTCACCTCTGCGCACCCGACCTTAGTATTCTTAAGAGCGCAGTAACGTGTCATAGAAGTTTCAACATGGGAGCTATAATAGGAAGGAGGCTGAATAATAATGCTAATGAAGGGGATTTCTTTGGTGGGATCTATGCCACTCGCATAGCAAATTTTCTTGGAGTACCCATCCGCGAAGGACATCCCCGCTCCATACGGCTTTCCTTGATCGCGCCGCTATGACACGCTATCAGTTCCTTGAGAGGGATAATAAATCCCTCCTATACCGGTTAATATTAAACCCACCTCGTGTTTTCCATATTACCTATCCTGCTCCTGCCTTCTTTGACTTTTAGGTAAGACGGAGATATTACATAACCAGAGGAGAGGCAGAGGAGTATGAGAGGGAGGCAAAGGCTGCTCGCCTCCGTGAGGCAGCTATTCAGGCAGTGGCTGCCGCATTCCCGTACAACCCCCATTAAGATTTTGGGTATCGCCCGGACGATCCTTGGGAGTAGACCAACTTAAGCCAAAAGCCTAATCTTGGGGGAATTCCAGCTTAGTCCAAAGCACGAGCACTCATATTATTGTTCACATCATTCGGTCGTGCAAGTGAAAGGCAATAATGACGATATATGATGAAGTGACTGAGCCTGGAAAAGCTGGTATGAATTTGATCTATTTTGTTTTTGTAAATATGACTAGCTCATCATTCCTGATTCAGCTTTGTTGTGAGAGAAACATGTTTGCAATGACAACTTAGAGATCATAGTTTCTGATGCCATGCTTAATTAGCTAGGAGCTTATAATGGTTTGTCTTGGATGCCAACATGAATTTTGAGATGACTAGATGTAGTATGATAGGATGGTATCCTCCTTTGAATGATTCAAGTGGCTTGACTTGGCGCATGTTTACGCATGTAGTTGAAACAAAATCAACATAGCCTCTATGATATTCATGTTCATGGTGATTTATGTCCTACTCATGCTTGCACTCAATGTTGGTTAATCTCAATGCATTTTGATGACTGTTGTCGCTCTCTAGCTGGTTGCTTCCCAATCTTTTGCTAGCCTTCACTTGTACTAAGCGGGATTACTGCTTGTGCATCCACTTCCGTAAACCCAAAGTTGTTCCATATGATTCCACCATACCTACCTATATGCGGTATCTACCTGTCGTTCCAAGTAAATTTGCATGTGCCACTTTCTAAATCTTTAAGAAATAATCTGTTTTACATGCCCGAACCGCTCATGTGGTGACAACGAGCGATCAGTATCTTCCATGCTAGGCGTGTTATCCTCGATATGTGTTTATTCACTATCATTCACGAGAAAGT
The DNA here is from genome assembly GCF_904849725.1 of Hordeum vulgare subsp. vulgare. Classification (NCBI taxonomy): domain Eukaryota; kingdom Viridiplantae; phylum Streptophyta; class Magnoliopsida; order Poales; family Poaceae; genus Hordeum; species Hordeum vulgare. The sequence continues at coordinate 229,023,630 of NC_058518.1, read as the reverse complement.
GGCCGGTAAGTGGAATGCCCAGTTCCATGCTCAAATCGAAAAGATAATTGCAAACAAAACTCCCCCTGGATTGTTGTTGGTATGGACGGCACCCGAGTATTCAGCTAGTTGTGGAGTGTGATTGATTGGTGGTGGGGGAGACAAAACTTTACTCTTCTGTTTGGGAACCGCCTATATCATGTGTAGCGTGGAAGATGGTGAAAACTCTTAGTCATTGCGTTGACAATGAAAGCATGCCATCCAAAATTATTATCTCTGTTTACAAAGCTTGAGCTGTGGGACCTCTGCAAATCAATGCTTCCCTCTGCGAAGGGCCTATCTATTTACGTTCCTGTTGAGTCATGCTCTTCTTATAAAAGCACCAATTGGAGAGCACCTCTGTCATTTTTATGCTTTGCTTTTGACTGATGTTTAGTATGACTGTGACTGGATCTTCTTTGCCATGAATTACAATGTTTAGTCAGCCCTTGGTCTTTGAAGGTGATCTGCATTTATGTTTTGCGGTCTCAGAAAGAGCTAGCGAGATACCACCTGTTCGTACTGCTTCATGATTGTTTTGATTGAAGTGTTGACGTTTGAAACTTATTATTATTGCTCGATGATTGATTATGCCATTGATATGAGTTTACCGTGAGACCTAGATGTCATTTGCTTATGTGGTTAGCTTATGATCTTGCTGAAATTCTGGATATGAGTTAGACATAGTTGCAACAACAAGATCAAACAGAGTTCGTAAAAGTTTTCTTCTGTCTCTTTCAGTTTGTCAACTGAATTGCTTGAGGACAAGCAATGTTTTAAGCTTGGGGGAGTTGATACGTCTCCGTTGTATCTACTTTTCCAAACTCTTTTGCCCTTGTTTTGGACTCTAATTTGCATGATTTGTATGGAACTAACCTGGACTAACGCTATTTTCAGCACAATTGCCATGGTGTTGTTTTTGCGCAGAAATAAAAGTTCTCGGAATGACCTGGAAATTTACGGGGATTTTTTGTGGAATGTATAAAAAATACTGGCGCAAGAATCAACCGGAGGGGTGGAGCATGGAGCCCACAAGCCCACCAGGCGCCCCCTCCGGTTGCGCCTGGCAGGCTTGTGGGGCCCACGTTGCTCCACCGCCTCCAACCACAACTCTATTTAGTCCCTTTCGTCCGGAAAAAAAACTCAAGGAGAAGAGTTCATCGCGTTTTACGATACGGAGGCACCGCCACCTCCTGTTCTTCCTTTGAGGGCGGATCTGGAGTCCGTTCTGGGCTCCGGAGAGGGGAGATCGTCGCCATCATCATCACCAACCTTCCTTCATCGCCAATTCCATGATGCTCTTCACCGCTCATGAGTAATCTCATCATAGGCTTGCTGGACGGTGATGGGTTGGATGAGATCTATCATGTAATCGAGTTAGTTTTGACGGGGATTGATCCCTAGTATCCACTATGTTCTGGGATTGATGTTGCTACTACTTTGCCATGCTTAATGCTTGTCACTAGGGCCCGAGTGCCATGATTTCAGATCTGAACCTATTATGTTGTCGCCAATATATGTGTGTTCTTGATCCTATAGGGCTTCTCATCCTTCTCCTTCTTCTCTTCTTCTTCTCTTCTTCTTCTTCCTTCTTTTCATTTTTCCTTTTTCTTCTCCTCTTGTCCTCTTCTTCGAGCTAAATTAGCTAAGTATGCCTTTTGGAGCTAAATGGGCTAATTATGTCATTGTTGGGGAAAATACGGTAAGGAGAATTTGAAAGAGGAGAAGAAAGAGGAGGAGAAGAAGAAGAAGGAGAAGAATGAGGAGAAGTAGGACTCCTTCTCCTTCTTCTCCTTCTTCTTCTTCTCTTCTTCTTCTTATTCCTTCTTTTCATTTCTCCTCTTCTCCTCTTCTTGGAGCTAAATTAGCTAAGTATGGCTTTTTGGAGCTAAATGGGCTAATTATGTCATTTTAGAGGAAAACAAGCTAAGTATATAATATTCATGAGCTAACCAAGGTTTTTATGCCATTTCGATCTTATTGTGTCATTTTGGAGATAAATTAGTCATTTTAATGAGCTAACCAAGGTTCTTACGATTTTTTTACCTAACTAAGCTAATTATGTCATTTTGGAGGATAATTAGCTAAGTATGTCTTTGTTGGGGAAAATAAGCTACGTAGAAGAAGAAGGAGGAGAAGAAGGAGGAGAGAAGAAGAAGAAGGAGAAGAAGGAGGAGAAGGAGGAGAAGTATGATTCCTTCTCCTTCTTCTCCTCCTTCTCCTTCTTCTCCTCCTTCTCCTTCTTCTCCTCCTTCTCCTTCTTCTTCTCCTTCTTCTTCTATTCTTCTTATCTTCTTCTTCTTCTTCCTTCTTTTAATTTTTCCTATTTCAATTGAGCTTATCATGTCATTTTGGAGCTGAATTAGCTAAATTATGAGCTAAGCAAGGTTCTTATGATGTTTTTACCTAACTAAGATAAACTAGCTAATTATGTCATAAATCAACTAGAGAAAACTTACCACAATGGTCATCAAGGAGGAGAAACACCAGGATTGCTTGCGGCGGCTTCGTTTGGAGACGATTGCCCTGGAGAAGGGTCGTGCGATGCCGCTCGGGAGTTATTACGCAGAAAAGATATTTTGCAGTGTCTCAGTTAGCATGATGACACTCAATTGTTAATACTAGTTTATAATGACCATTGAAATGAAACTAACCGTGCCAATCGCATAGAAGACGGGCACCGGCGGAGGGCTTGACCGGTCTTCTCGCACATAGACTCCACATTCGGTTTTGAAGAGTCGGTCGTATTAGTTAGTAATGAAACAGACATTACACACATGATTTGGCTAATGTAAAAAAGAAACTTACCTCAGTAAGCTCGTACATGGCTAGGTGAGCTGCCTCATTCCGGGCCCTCTCCTCCTCAATCAACCGAGCTGTGGTCCGGTCCCTCTCCTCAAGAGTAGCCTGAAGAGCAGCCTGGCTTGCCAATCTCTCTTTCTCAACAGCAGCCTAGTTTGCCGCTCTCTCTTTCTGAAGAGCAACCTGCAACACCATTCCTCGTTACCACAGTAATGATCGATGGCCACACACACAATGAAATGGATGAAAGTTTTCTGAGTCCGTGCAACTAACCTCGATGGGAAGATCGACTCGTCGTGGACGAGGCGTTATCTCAGGACAGGAGCTCGACTGGCGCACCTTGATCTCTGAGAGAGTGAGTGGACAACGTATTATCCCATCTCCAATGGCTATCGAGCCATGGGGCCTCCCGCCACCAGATATCATCACCAACTCTGGATCCAAATGATCCTGGCTCGGGTTAAAGTCCTCCCATTTCCAAGCCTTCCCCGTGTCCCTGTATTTCACGAGCTTGTGGTGGGATGAGTTGTTGGTGGAGTTATTTGGATCATCCAGGTCAGACTCAGAGAATGCCTTCGCCTTCTTGTCTTGTAGGAGGTAGTATGGGCCATGCCATAAAGGTCGTACAACTCTGGCATCTTCGTCTTATTGTGATGCGCCTAAAAGAGAGGAACAAAGTATTAGTAAGGGGCTCAAGCTAGCATGAAGAATGAATTGCATGAATCATGAAGCAAACCACATACCCAGTTTCGTCAAAACTGAAGTAAGTTGGCGCTGCCTCGATGGTGTGGCACACCAACCATTTGGCTACGCCGATCCTTCGCATTGTCGTGGACGGCTCTCTAGTTGCCTGTGCACCACTCATCCACCAATGCCTCCCAACAATCCATCTTATCCGCACACCATCTCGGGGGCACCTATAAGTTATTAGAAAGAATTTTGAGTGCTACGCCTATGAATCAAATCAAGAAAACTATGTACAAGGCCTTAGGAATAGGTAATTACCTTCATGTACTGCTCCTTCTTCAGATACTTTCCGCGGCACTCCTTCTGCTTCTTAAGACCACGCGTGGCGTAGTGGTGTAACAACTAAGATGCAGTCCTTTCCGATTTAGAGGGCGATGCCCCAAAAGGGAAAGAAGCGCATCTAAGCACTTCGCAAGCGAGATAAACATAGCACATACATAATTAAAGATTGACAAATAGGGCATTCATTTGCCTTCTCAGATAGAAAATACCAAAGTTCACATCCACACATTTATTCAGACAAGGTAGTTCCGCTACGGACTACATAACACAAGGAAAAGACTATGCTATCCCGCATGCTTGCCCACGATCACGACCACGGCCTTAATCTTCTGGATAGTTCACGTACAGGCGGTCGTTCTCCTCATCATACTGCCACGCCAGCTACGTGCCATCTGGATCACCTGCGTCGGGCGTACCTGTACCTGTTGGGGGTTGTAGTAAATGGTGAGCCACGGGGTCTCGGCAATCGATGACCTTAGTACCAAAACTAGTCAAGTTATTAGGCGAGGAAGGTTCAGTGTTTAGGTTGCAGCATCCTAAGCATTTATGGTGGCTAACTTACGAAGAACAGTGATATAGATATGGTGGTCTACGCGAGCGGTTGAAGATTAGGTGATCACTAAGTGATCCTGAACACCTACTTACATCAAGAATAACCCCACTGTGTTCCCGATCGAAGAGAAGTCTTCGAAGTGGACAGTCACAGTTACACACACAGTTGGCAGTTTTATTAGAGTTAGTTCAAGTTATCTATAAACGGATGTTAACAAATAATCCACGTTGCCACATAACTGCGGGCACGACTTTCCGAAAGATTAAACCCTGCAGGGGTGCTCCAACAAGTCCATCACAAACGCTCACGGGCCGCAAAGTAATCCTCTATCACGAATCTCGTGATCTCGTCGGATTCCTTAGAGGAAAACCTCAACTCTCGGGAGAACCAAAGTTTCACTGGGATTCCTATACGCAAGATATATCGCTAAGGTAAGACAAGACTAGCAGGACCTCTCGACGTGCCGACGACCCCGATAAGAGCCGCGTATCTCAGTCTCAGGACACGCCGGATAAGCGAAGCATACGGTGGCCAGATAGAAATCTCCCAAGTTGCCCTGAGATGGCCCCGCATGGTGCTCTAGTTTGGACCAACACTCATGAGGAGCACCGGCCCGGGTTGTTGATTACATCCTCGGGGTAGCTATTCCCTATGCAAATTATTATTAGGTGATTAGCAAATTAAAACCAATGTTGGGTCGTGTCGGACAAGTCTTAGCACTACATGATTTATCAAGGGGGTCCCCATAACAACCCCGAACGTGTTAGGAGCGATCAGTTATGGAATCAAACACCAGTAGCCGAAACTAAGGCGACAATAATGGAACAAATCACCCGACAAAAGGCTAGGTCTTCCGTCATTTAAAAAGTATATAGGTGCATTAATTAAATAGCAGTTTTAAACATAATGATATCAAAATTCTCATGTTATCACATGAGACAGCTAGCACGTGCAACTAGCAAAGCTATCATTAGAAGCTGAGGGAGCCTACTTAGCCATACGACATTAGCTAGGAGGGGAAGGTGTTTGGGTTTCATGGAAATATCAGGAGGCAATTATATCAAGTGGTAGACAGCGAGCATATATCAAAGGAAACGTGATTCTAAGCATAACAAAGCTAGATACGGTATCAAGGTCATGGTCATCTTCCCTGTGATGTCTTCAGCTTGGAACTGCTCTTGTTCGTCCTGCACGTACTCTCTAGAATCCACGTAATCGCTCTCCGATCCCGGTGCTACCCAAGATAAAAATAACAGCCAATGAACACCAACACAACATGATGCAACAAACACATGATGCATGAGATGAGAATGAAGCATGCATCTCTATTCTAGTCACTTGCATATGCATGAGAAGAGAAGATAAACTTCTGGACTGCACTTCACTCTCAGATATCTTGACATGCTTGAAGATGGCATGAACAGGTGCAACACGAGAAAATGATGCAAAAGCATATATAGAATGTTGAGAATGGAGCTACGGATCAACCGTAGACTACGAAACAAGATTTGGAGTCCTACGGATCAATTGCACCACAAGCACACTCCAATGGCACTCTTCTAGTATTCCCAGGTTGCCACATGATCAAACAAATAAATATAGGTGGGGTGGTGCAAGTAAACTCACCACACCACCAACAATACTATCACAAGCTTCAAAAGAACTAAAACATGCAATCTGTCCTAAACAGCATCATAGCAGTTTGTGAGCAACATGCAAAGTACCTATAGCCACCCAAATGTGCCAAACAAGATATGTGGCAAAATCTATTCAAAAGCTCTACAAGCCTTAGCAAGAAGATAATATAAAGGAGTCACAAATAGGGAGATCTACAGGTGCTAACTTGGACAAAAATAACAGATTTCCCGGACTTAGTGAAAATCTCAGATTTTCACCAGCTGCTCATGCTCTGAAGCATTTTGACAGCCTCCAAAATAATATCGACATGAAGTGAAAGTGCATGAAATTTAACAGAGATCTAGACAAACACAAAATCTCCAAATCTCTATTTGATTCCAAGGGCTGATTCCCAACGCATGAGCTTTTGCAACCAAAACAACAAGGGAAGAAAATAACAACAGTTTCTGAGACTTAGTGAAAATCACAGATTTTCACCAAGCTGACAATTTCAGCCACATGTCAACTTTGACAAGGCACAACTTGCACATACAAACTCCTAAGCATAAAACAAAACTACCATGCTGTAGAGAGGATCACCCACTATTTCCACATCAAGGATTCATCCTCATGGGCCCATCACACCACATGGCACCAAGCTCTAAACATAGCATCAAGACAGAAAAATTATAGTTCATGAAGTTGCTCCAAATGAAATCTGATTCCACCAGTGGATTCCTGGGATGATTCTACCCCAAATCCATATATAATATCTAGGTACTTGCATACCACATGAGGACACAAAGTCGAAAGGAAAAACAACATAGAATCATATAGTCTCAAATAGTGCCATATCACATGTGGTACTCACTATTTCATCATCCACACATGCACAAGCTCACACCCACAACTCCAATGGTGACATGAGGGGTAGCCTCATGCACATGAGCCTTAGCACATCACCACACATACACACACACACATGCTTGACCACATACACAAATGCATAACCACACCCAATTGCATACACTCCCAAGCTACCACTAACACACACTCACACATGCTAGGGGTTCAAAGGAACTCCCCATGCTCACTAAGGCAAAAACCATGCATTGCTCATGTGTGTGTCATACACACACATGCACGTCACTACACTCACACACATGCACAACCTACACATATACACACTACTCCTACTCATGCTAGAGCAACCACAACAGCAACAAGGGTTTGACCACACACACATATGCATATACAAGCTAAAATAAAAGGAAAACCTACTGGTTTGTCCTTAGGCACAAGAAATCTTGCTGTCCAAGCGAGCCAATGTTCAACACAAGCAACAACATGCAAAAATAAAATAAAAATGGGCATCCCTGGGATCGAACCCAGGATCACCCCTGGATCGACAGGCAGCCACACCACTACGCTACAACACTCGACTCGACAAAACAGAGGGAGCTACCAGGGTAAGCTTCCCTGTTTGCTACGATACCAGAAAAACAAAAAACAGGGGTGCGCTTACGGGGGCTCGAACCCACGACCTGCGTGAAGAAAACTCACCCTACTGCCACTATGCTATTCGATCGATTGTTACTACACAAGGGGAGGTAACTCTCTTAGGAATACCCTGTGCTTCTCCTACCACGCGACGGCGACCGGAACAGGGGAGGGTCACTGCCAGCTCTATGCTACAAACTGGGCTACGGGCACTCGTGGGGCTCAAGGCGAACCCATTTCACCCCTAAACACGACAAGAGGCGCACTGCAGCTACGACTCCACGAGCACGGCGGCGCCGGCGACAGAGGGGAACTACGGCGCGCAACTACGGCTCTAGGAGAGATCCTACTAGCAGGAGAACGGGGAGGAGATCGACTGCTCACCCACGCGTCGAGGAGGACGGGCTGACGGAGAGGAAGAAGGCGTCGAAGAGGAAGAAACCGCTGCAGAAGAAGTCGTCGGAGCAGAGGACGAAGGGGGTTGTCGTCGACGTCGTGGAAGCAGAGGCAATCGGCGTCTCCTTGCTTCGGGAGTGGAGTCCCTTGGATCTCCGCTTGCTCCTGGAACGCTTCGAGAGGAAGAAGTGGAACAATGTCGATGGCAGCGAACTCAACAAGGGTCGGCCATAGCAGAGGAGAATCTCGGGCCGCCTCCTGACGGTGCCAAGGAATGGGAGGAGGAAGATGGAAGGGTTAGGGCTTCGAGGGGAAGGCACTGTGGCTTTATAATGCCTCGGGAGGCGAGCTCAGACCGCGGGATATGGAGAAGGAGGAGATCGGCGGAGTGGATCGACCTCGTACAAGGGTGACGACAGCGAGGAGGAAGAAGGACGCGTTGGTGGGATGCTCTTGCGAAGGAAAGAAGAGGTTGGGCCGGCGAGGGGAGGAGGCCCACTCGGTTGGCGCCAAATAAGCAGAAAAGGAATCCCAGGTTATTTCCTATTTTAAATAAAACAGAGACAAATAAATGCACATAGGCAAAACTGTTGACCCTAAAATAAAAAAAATGCCCATGGTCATAAGGGAATTATGACCCAATAAAATAAAATGAAAAGAGGATTTTTGGGACAACTAAAATAATTACAAATCAGATTTATTTAAATCTAGTTTTGAAGGTAAGCCACATAAAAACAAAGTTGTAATATCCCTCTTTCACATATCCACACTCACAATAAAGGCACTAAAAGGTCAACATTTTTAAACAGGTTTTCCAACAAGTTCAATATGGGTCTTTTCCAAATAAAAGGAGAAGGAGCTATTTTGGAAATCTAGTTTTGAAAACAAGCAAGTTGAAACTACCACTTCACACATGATGGATCACACCCAAAGGAACCACATCACCACATGACCACACTCATCATGGATCACCACAACGAACACACAAAGGACACAAGGATGCAAAAGAGATGTCATGTTATGACCACATGAAATAACACATGGAATATAGCTCACATAACAACGACATCATGGACCCACACATGGCAAGGTTCCAAATATGGCAATGTTACACTTGGGGCATTACAAACTCTCCCACACTACAAGAATATCTCGTCCCGAGATCTAGGACTGAAAGAACTCTCGGAATTCGGAACGGAGGTGATCCTCGCGTTCCCAAGTGGCCTCTTTATCAGAATGATGTGACCACTTCACCTTGAGAAACTTGATTGACTTGTTGTGGGTCTTGCGCTCAGTCGTCTCGAGAACTGCAACTGGATGCTCACGATAGGATAGATCGGGTTGAAGGTCGATATCTTGAAGATCAACTGTGCGTTCGGGAGTCTTGAAGCATCTCCGGAGCTGAGAGACATGGAGCACGTCATGCACATTTGCAAAGTTTGAAGGGAGCTCAAGTTGATACGCAAGGTCGCCTCTCTTGCCAACAACTCTGAAAGGACCAACGAAACAAGGAGCAAGCTTGCCTTTGATGCCAAAACGTTGTGTGCCCTTCATAGGAGACACTTTGAGATAGACGAAGTCATCGAGCTCATAAGACATGTCACGATGCTTGCTATCATAGTAGCTCTTCTAACGGGACTGCGCTGCTCTAAGATTATCCCGAATGACCCGACACATCTCTTCTGCTTCTTCGATCAAGTCATTCCCAAGAATCTGATGCTCACCAGTCTCGGACTAGTTGAGCGGGGTACGACACTTCCTGCCAATCTTAACTTTCTTCACCATTGCATCAAGAAGTTGCGTAGCTCGGACTTGGTCTTCTAAGGTAGGAGAGATCTGAAGATTTGCAAGAAATCCCTGAGGAACTAACTGAAGGTTGAGCTTTCTGAAAGATTCACAAAGGTCAGGCTGGAGAGGCTTCAAAATGAGACTATTGTAGTAAGCCTTCCTGCTCAAAGCATCTGCCACGACATTAGCTCTCCCTGGAGTGTACTCAACGCTCGGATTAAAATCTAGGAGCATTTGCACCCAACGAGTTTGCCGAAGATTGAGGTTAGGCTGGGTGAAGATGTACTTGAGACTCTTGTGATCGGTGAATGATACATCTCCAACGTATCTATAATTTTTGATGGTTTCATGCTATTATCTTGTCAAACTTTGGATGTTTTGCATGCCTTTTATTTATTTTCAGGGACTAACTATTAATTTAGTGCCAAGTGCCAGTTCCTGTTTTTTCCATGTTTTTGACCCATTTCAGAGCAGATTTTGAAACAGAGTCCAAAGGAAAAAAATCCCCGAAAAGATTTTTTCTGGAACGGAAGAAGATCGGGGGACTTGGGAGCCAAGCCAGAAGAGCCCCACGGGCCCCACAAGCCCCCACCCCGCAGCCAGGGGGCGCGCCATGCAGGCTTGTGGGCCCCCTGGAGGTCCCCTCACTACTGGAATCTGCTGGTTTGCCGACAGCCAGAGCTGACGGCAAAGGACAGTTTAACTGATGGCAAAGGCTTTGCCGTCAGTGAGCTGTCGGCAAAGGTGTCGGCCAAGATTTTATCGGCAATCACCTTCTTTGCCGACAGCCAGAGCTCCACCGACGGCAAAGACTTTGCCATCAGCCTTGTGGCACGGGCTGACGGCAAAGAGAAGTGGCGGCAACGGCGCAGGCCGAGCTCCGTTAGAAGATTAACGGTAGGCTTTGCCCACAGCCGTAGCAAAGCTGACGGCAAAGCCTCCCCTCTTTGCCCACAGCCGTCGCAGAGCTTACGGCAAAGCCCAAACACCTGGGTCCCCTTGGCCGCCTCTTTGCCGACAGCTAGAGCCCAGCTGACGGCAAAGCCTACTACTGAGTCCCCTTGGCCGCCTCTTTTCCGACAGCTTTGTCCCAGCTGACGGCAAAGCCTACCCCTGAGTCCCCTTGGCCGCCTCTTTGCCGACAGCTTTGTCCCAGCTGACGGCAAAGCCGAAAAATTGTGATGCCCAGAGTTGCCAGAATGCACAGGCTGCCGCCACGTGTCCTCTTTGCCGACAGCCCACCGATGGCAAAGGTGTTGCCGTCAGTGAGCTGTCGGCAAAGACCCTCTTTGCTTTTTTTCCATATTTGTTTTCTGTTAATTCCCTGCATTTGCAAAACATAGATACAAACAGCAACATATATATATTGAATCTGCCCCTAAACAGCACCACAAGTGCATCACAAAGTACGGACAGCACAACACAAGTGCAAACAACACGAATATATGTCATTAAAGTGCAAACAAGATCACAAAGTATTACAAAGCATCACAAGTGCATCCACAAATACAGTTGTATTACAAAGTTCATCTAGGACTACACAAGTGCATTAAAAAGTCTCGAGCATCCATCCATATGCCATGCTGCTTTATCAAAATCTGCATAATGAGAAATAATTTAGAAGAAGAATACAATAAGAAAGAAGTTACCTAAATTAAGCTAAGCAATTAGAAGAAGAAGGGGAAGAAGAAGAAGAAGAACAAGAAGAAGAAGTGGAATAAGTCAAAGAAGAAGAAGAAGAAGATAGAGAAAAAGAAAGAAGAGAAGTTATCTTTTTCTCCTCTTTCTTCTTCTCTTATTTCTTCATCTCTTGTTTGTTCTTCTCTTCTGGTTTCTTTTAAAACTTTCTAAACTAATTATGTCATTTTTGAGCTCTAATATCAACTAGAATTTACTAAGCTAACTAAACCATGGCTAATATCAACTAGAATTTACTAAGCTAATTAAAGCCTGGCATAATCTAAGTTGATCTAAACAATAAGAAGAATAAGAAGGAGAGGAATAACTTACCAAATACCAGGAAACGAAGGAGAAGCTGCATCTCCGTTGGTCGCTGGATTGCTAGGGCTCTCACCAGGAGAAGCAAAGGGATCGTGGGATTCAACTCTTGAATGATGCTGCAACAAGGCAAGAGTTAAAATATGTGGTTAGCACGGCAACAGACAATGGTATAAGACCGTGCAAGGTCGGTCATTGAAAGGGAACTCACCGTTCCCACCGGAGAAGGCATCGGCGGAGGGGGCGGCAAACCTTGCTTCTCACACATAGCCTACAAATTAGTTTTCGAGGAGTCAAAGAAATAGCCTTGTTGCGTCTCACACATGGCCTTGCTTCTCACACAACTGACTTACCGCAACGAAGTCGTGCATGGCCTTCGCATGGGCATTATTGCGTGCCCTCTCCTCGTCAAGCAACCTCTGCGTATTCCGGTCCCTCTCCTCCAACAAGAGCCTGGTGGCCTCCCTCTCCTTCATAAGTGCGGCCTGCAACCACTCCTCAAAAGGAATTTTCATCATCCATCCAGGGACAAAAGAACGAAAGAACTAATGAAGAAAACTAACCTCGATGGCAAGATCAACTGGCCTCGCGCGTTGCCGTATTGCAGGAGCCGAGCTCGTTTGCCTCGACTTGATCTGAGATAGAGTCTCAGTGATAGGGACGAAGCCATCACACATGGCCAGCGTGCCATGACTCTTACCGCCACCAGAGATCATTAACGCCTCTGGATCGATAGGATTCTGGCTCGGGTCAAAGTCAGGCCCGCGCAGCTGTTTGACCACCTCAGAATAAGACGTCATCTTGCTGTAGGCGGACAGGCTTGTGTACGCCGACGGCCCGTCCCCCTCAGAATATGCCTTCGCCGTCTTGTACGAGCCCTTATGGGCCATGCTAAACACGGCGTATCCCTCAGGCTCGGGCTGGTTATTGTGTTTGGCCTACACGAAAAGACAGAATTAGTACAACAAAAATCATGAACGAACGAATTATAGATGAAACAAAACAAGGCACACATACCCATTTTTTGGCGTATTGCTTGATGTTGGCATTGCCTTGGTGGTGTGGCACACCAACCAGTTGGGCACGACGGTCCTTGGCCATAGTGTGGGTGCTCAACCAAGCCTCTGTGCACCACCTGTCCGCTATCATCTCCCAACAATCCATCTTATCGGCCAACCATCTCGGGGGCACCTATGAATGTAAGTTAATGAAGAATGAAACTAAGTATTATAACTAAATAGACCTAACTAGCCCTAAGAATTGATCTTTGGAATGTACATACCTCCATGTACTCGGTCTTATCAAGGAAAATCTTTCGACATTCAGTCTTTGTCTTCGGCTCCCCTTGCTTGGCGTACCAATCTCGAACAGCCTGAACACGCATTTCGTGCCTCGTGTTATTCAATAAACTCTTGCACTCTTTCACGAGGTTCTTCTTGGCCGCCTCCTCCGTCCCCTCCTCGACCCTAAAGTGACTCTGCAATTATGCCAAATAGATGCACATATGAATAGTGAAATGATTTGGAAGGAAATAACAATATATAACATTGTATACTTACCCAAAAATCAGCCAACACCTTGTCGGCCACGCTCACGCAAACAACACCATTGACATGTGTGTTTTCCGGGAGCAGAGCGGCTTGGTAGTGCTCCCAGTTGAGTCCTGGCTCGGGAACCATACCCTCACCGGGCAACTGCACTATCCCGGGGAAGTGCTCCCTAAGTAAAGCACCAAGGAGGCAGTTTGGATTCCGGGTATTCTGCGGGTAATCCCACCCCCTACATAATGATAAGGCAAAGACATTAGCTACTTGGTGAAATATAATGATATAAGGTACACAATATATTTCAACTTACTTCTCGCCTTCTGGCTTAATTAATGGCCTGTGCTGCAAGTCCAATCGGTTTGGAACTCGTGTCATACCACGTTGGTAGACCGACTTGCTGGCAGCCCCTCAGCCTCCGCCTCAGCACCCTCCGCCTCAGCCAACGCCTCAGCACCCTCCGCCTCAGCACCCTCCGCCTCAGCACCCTCTGCCTTAGCCTCCGCCTCAGCACCCTCCCCCTCCGCCTCAGCCTCCGCCTCAGCCCCCTGCATCGGTGTCTCCTCCTGGACGGTAGGATCCCGCACCGGCGACACCCTCGTCTGCAAGGATGAAGTGGCCGAGGGTGGTGGCGACTGGCTCCTATCATGCAGCCTCCCTCTCCCACGACCACGTCCTCTGCCTCTCTTCTTTCCTACGCCTCTCCCACGGGGCTCCTCGGCAAAGCTCTGCAACAAAGTTCTCTGTAGCTGCCCAGGTGCTATCCTCAACTTATCCCCGCCTGCCATGTCTCACCACCTGTAACGATAAATAGTTAAATAATTAGTACAAATTCAAGGACAATAATTAAGTGAACAATAATAAATACATGAATAATTCAACTAATAATTGAATAATTAAACAACAATGTTTGGATGCATACTAAGTACTAATAGTCTGGATCATCTGTCTCTTCTCCATGGTCAATTGAAGCAAAATCATCATCAGTATCACACGTGTCGTCATGACTGATATCGTCATCGGGTTCAAGGACATCATGTGGAAGGCCTTTTTGTAACCGATCAAGCATTGATAGCTCATCGGCATTGGTAACTTCTTCTACTTCCACTTCTTCCTCATCATCACGTGAGTCTTGTTCCTCCGTGTTCAGGGTGGACGTAGAGCAGTTTCGGGTACGACGTCTGACACCACGTGATTCTTGGAAAAATTCTCCATCATATGTTATTGGGTCAATTTGAGGTTCATAATCGTCTTCATTTGGGGGAGGTGGTCTAAGATGTGGCGGCACATCGAACACGACATACCAACCTTCTAGGTTCTTAACACTTTGACAACAGTATGGCAGATAGAAAACTTGGGTGGCCTGTTGAGCAACAATATAGACATCGGCACCGCTTAACTACCTGTCCTGTCGAATTTCGACAATCCCAAGATGTTCATGAGTCCGGCTTGTCTTAGTAGGATCGAACCAATGACATTTGAACACAACAACGTTCGGAGGATTTTCACCATAATAATGAAGTTCGTAGACTTCTTCAAGTCTTCCATAATACTCGACACCTCCCTCGCCTATAGCAGAGACACCGGAATTGTTTGTTTTTCGACCGGGCATTGAAAGCTCTTTGCTAGCAGTACGAAAGCGATACCCGTTGATGTCGTACTTCTGAAATGTACGGACCTTAAAGTCAAAACCATTAGCTATTTGTCTCAATTCATCGTCGACTTGCTCATCTAAATTAGCCGTTTTTTGAACCAAGAGATGAAACCGGGATAGCCGCCTCCTGTCTTTTCAAGAAGTTCATACTCGAGAATGGATTCTTTCTCGATTGCAACACCATTCGAGAATTGTTCGACGTATTGACTGTATCAATTAATAATAGTTGTTAGACACAAAACTTGTTAAAAGTTGTGAAACAATGTACAGAGCACTTACTCGATGTATGGCCGAACTTCTGTTAAATTGTTCAATATATACATCGTTAGTGTGCGCCACTCCTCGACGCGCAGCAACTTTGGTTTTCCCACACCAGAAGGTGCGAGCTTCCCTTTGAAAAGGCTGAGATTGGATTCACGTCGTTTGGGGTCGCCCAGATTGTACTGAGGCTTTGGATTATGCAAGCTGTGCATAGTGGCATCATAGTGTGCTGTTACAAAATTTGCCGCCTCCTCGGTAATGAACGCCTCGGCCATCGATGCTTCAATTCTACGTTTATTTTTACATTTTCCTTGAAGTGTCTTCTGCATTCTTTCAGTTGCGTAGCACCAACGATTTTGCACAGGGCCACCCAATCTTGCCTCGGTTGGGAGATGCAAAATCATGTGTTGCATCGGATTAAAGAAGCCCGGTGGAAAAATCTTCTCTAACTTGCAGAGCAACTCAGGCGCCAACTCTTCCATGTCATCTATCAAGGCACGCGACAACTCTTTAGCACAAAGAACACGGAAGAAATAGCTCAACTCGGCCAATACTAGCCATTCAGCCTCGGGGATATAGCCACGCAACATCACAGGCATTATCCGCTCAAGCCATATGTGCCAATCATGACTCTTGAGCCCAAAAAATTTCATTTTTTCAATGCTCGCTCCCCTCGCTAGATTCGCAGCATACCCATCGGGGAACAACAACTTTTTTTGCACCCACAAGAGGATTTCCCTTATTGCTCCCTTCTCAAGATTGTACCAGGCAGGTGGTTAGGACCAATTTTTTCTTCCTTTCGGTTCTCACATGTTTAGTGATGGCCTATCACACAGAGTCTCCTGGTCAACTCTAGCCTTTGTATTATCTTTGCCCTTATCAGTGCCAAAAAATGTGCCAAGAAGGGCCTCGGCGATATTCTTTTCAGTGTGCATCATGTCAATGTTGTGTGGAAGTAAGAGGTCTTCGAAGTAGGGGAGATCCCAGATGCATGGCTTGTGGGTCCAGGCGTGTTCCTCATTATAACCCAAGAAATACCCTGGACGGTTTGGATCAGGCTCCATAGATTTTAACTGTTCGTTAATTTGTGCCCCCGTCAACTCAGGTGGTGGAGAGTGTTTGACAAATTTACCTTTCATGAAATTCTTCTTGTCTTTTCTGAATGGATGGTCCATAGGCAAGAACTGTCTATGCAAGTCAAAGCAGGAATATTTCCCACCCGCCGGCAACCAATGAAACTTAAGAGCTGCCTTGCATTGTGGGCATGGGAACCTTCCATGCACACACCAGGCAACGAAAAGCGCAAATGCTGGCAGATCATGCAACGAGTATTGGTACCAAACATACATTTGAAAGTTCTCTTTCTTAGCTGCGTCGTATGTGTTGACCCCATTCACCCAAGCTTCTTTCAAGTCATCCATCAGCGGTTGCATGTACACACACATATTCTTCCCCGGGTATTTTGGCCCTGGAACTATCAACGTCAGAAATATGTGCTTTCTTTGCATAATGGATGATGGTGGAAGATTGAGGGGAATGACAAATACAGGCCAGCAACTATATTGGGTAGCCGTCATACCAAAAGGATTGAACCCATCGAGGCTGATGGCGATTCGACAATTCCTTGGTTCTTTAGCTTTTTCCTTATGTATACTATCGAATGCCTTCCATGCGTCACCATCTGAAGGGTGTACCAACATCGGAACTCCGTGTTCATCTAATTCTTTCCTAATTCCATGTTTGTGCCATGTCATCTGTTTTGCTGTTTCTTCGAGCATGTAAAGTCGTTGAAGTCTTGGTAGGATCGGCAGATACCGTAGGACACTCACGGGGATTTTGCTCTGCTTCTTCTCACCTTCACTGTTTTCTACCTCAACATATCTGGAGGACTTGCAAAATGGACAATATGTTTCCTCCGCATACTCTTTCCTAAATAAGGCACATCCCTTCTCACAAGCATGTATCTGCTCATACGGCATCTTGAGTGCACTAAGGATTTTGTCTGACTCATATAGGTTTGAAGGCATAATATGACCTTCTGGTAAAAAGCGCCCAAATAGGGTCATCACTGAGTCAAACAGATCTCTTCCAATGTTGAACTGGGCTTTCAGAGCCATTACTTGTGCGATGGCATCTAGCTGAGAAATCTTAGTGTGCTCGTGAAGAGGACGTTTTGAAGACTCCAACATGGCATAGAAGGCTTTCGCGGATTCCTCCATCTCTTCGTCCTTGTTCCGAGCATCATCAAAGTCATTCACCATGTCTTCAATCCCTGTACCATGATCATCGGTGCGCCGACGCAACACCTCGTCTCTGTTACATTGGGCCGACTCACCATGAAATGTCCACAAGGTATAGCCGGGAGTAAAACCACGCATCTGCAGGTGTTTACCCATTACATCCTTTGTCTGTCGCGAATAATTCTTGCACTTAGTGCAGGGGCACCATGTTTTTGGCTGGCCTTTAGAAAACGCCGTTTCCACGAATTCATAGGTTTTGCTCAACCATTCATCGGTCATATCTCTCTGACTATGGTGACCGGTGTACATCCATTCACGATCAGTCATTCTGGCAAGCTAGCTACATAGTATCCACATATAAAACAATATAAAATATCAATTCATCAAGTATGTTAAATTAATTATGGCCATTTTTTAATCATGGTTAATACATTGGGATGCACGACATGCACACCTACCAGCTACTAGGTAAAGATGGGTCCTAATCCCACCCGAGTATGTGTAGATTGGGTCATTTCCCACTGCTCTGCTCCCGACCCAACGCAAAATTTCGGCAGCACCTCCCCGCTGTTCTCCTGATACACGTCTCGGCAACTAACCGAGAGGATGTGTACCCGGAGAACAACAAGGACGAGCTGTCGAAACTCTGCATGGGATCCGGAGCAAAGCGTGGGAAACGACCCAATCTACACATACTCGGGCTGTCCATGGATAACGTTGGACAATTCGAAAGAATCACCGTTATAAATATGCAAATGCATGCATATTTATGACAGGAGCCCTTTCGAACGAGAGACGCATATTGGTTACGCAACACCTTTGCATTTTAATACTAAAAATACCTAGCTAGATAGTGTCATCAGCACGAAGGCCGGAACAGAGCAAAATAAAGGGGGTGGAGGAGGAGTTAACAAATGTGCTCACTTTCGAATGCAAGGGAGGTCGTCGAAAACCAATCCCTCGCGGAGAAGCTACTGCACATTTAAATGCACTCAATCAACACAAATACGCACTCGCGGTAATTAAGCTAACTAATACTAACATCTATCATTTAAATGCATTTTTCTAAAACTCTGAATGTCCATATCTTTACGGTGTAGATTACTCTATATAATATGAAGTTTGCAATATATATTATGTTATTTTTATACTATGGAAATACCAGATATTTCCGTTTCAATCTCTCACATATCCGTTTTTGTCAGTTACGCATCCCTCACGTATCTCTATCTCGAAAAATAATATCTCTAACGTATCTCTCTCTCTCTTAACATATAGTCCAAGTTTTTTACAACTGCACCACGTTCTACTTTGCAGAGTTGTATTGCCTAGTTTGGTACCTTATGTTGGCATGGAATTTAGAAGCTCAGACGAGGCTTGGTCATGTTGGCTTAGCTACGGTGGGCAGAAAGGCTTTGAGGTTAGGAAAAGGTATACAAACAAGAGACGGGGGGAGTGGCAGGTGGTGGTGGTGCAGAAGTTGCAAATGATAGAGTTTATAGGGATAATGCCAAGGAGCCTGAAGGTTACAAGACCAACCTTAGCTTCACTCAGTTGTTGATGGTATAATCTTGCTCATGTAGTTTAAAAATCTAGAATGATCCCAACTAGAGATGGCAAAATCTTGCTCATACGTTATTCTTATTTATTTAATTTTCAGGGGCCAATTACTGATGATCTTTTCACTGGGTCATGGTGAAGTACTGTTGTTTTTCGAAAATGAATCAGAGGGGCCTGACCCGATTAATCACTTGTCACAACAATAAATTGACCCAAATGATAAGTAGCAAAGATAAGGTAATCTTAGCATGATCACCCACTGATAAGCAATACATTGGCTGATAAATCAGTGAATTGGAAAATATCTTGATTATTTTGTGAGTGTATTTTTGCTGAACAGTGGTAAATTAAAAAAACTACGAGTAAGTAAATTAAAAAAACTAAGGCCTAGTTTGGTAACGCGGTTTTTTCAAAACAATAGTATTACAAAACCTCAGTATTTTCGTGTGTGGGCAATAAATACTTTTGGTTTCTAAAAAGCGTAGTTTTTTCTCAGTTTTGGTAAAACTGTGGAGGCGTTTGGCAAATGGCAATTTTTAGTAAGTTTCTCTAATTTTGAAAGATTGTTCTGTCGTTGCATGGATAATCTTGACGATAACTATAGCCAAACCTAACTCAGTTGTACTCACGGCCGGATCAACTCGTGCTAACAGGCACCGTATGCATGTTGGGCATGAGCAGGTTCTCTCTGTAGTGCTAGAATACATAGTCGAGTTATCTCTTGTGATGCATCAAAGGCGAGCATTGTGACAGGCACTGAAGGTGCAACTCGTGCGTCTAGAAGTGATCAGAAGCAACACACCCCTGTAAGAATCGCCTCCGCGTGCACTTGTTTCCGGCCGGTGCTAAGTCATACGTACATCTATGCAGTATGCACACCTCGATCTTGCCTGACTGGCCAGATAGATCTATCGTCTAGCAACTATTGGTCATAAGTTGATGGATTTAGAGAGACCAATGAGCCAGCATTTCTCAGTTTTAAAAAAAGAGGTCCCGACCTCTTTTTCAAATACTACAATAATACCATAGTTTTAGAGATACTATGGTTTGTTAGGCTGCAGTATTTTTTTAATTCAAACACCTTAAAGTATTTAATACTGAAGTTTTTTCATAAACCACAGTATTCCTAGAAAACCTTAAAAATACTTAGCGTCCAAACGCACCCTAAGTAGCAAAGATAAGGTAATCTTAACAGTGGTAAACTAGTTGATTTTTCTCTCCTCTTGTGACCCGGGATGCTTTTTCTTCCATGCAGGGGCAGAGACAAGGGCGAACGAGTAGGGGCCTGACCCGATTAATTCGTCCGTCGGCTGCCGGCGGGGGGGGGGCGGCGGGGGCCCGAGCCGGAGGAGGAGGAGGCGACTCCGGCGGCGTCGGGCGGGGGGGCGGCGGGGGCCGGGGCGGGCGGCGCCTCGTCGTCCGGCGGCTGGCGGCGGGGGGGGCGGCGGGGGCCCGAGCCGGAGGAGGAGGATGGGGACTCCGGCAGCGGGGGCCGGGGCGGCAGGGGCCGGGGCGGCGGGGGCCTGAGCCGGAGGAGGAGGAGGGGACTCCGGCGGCGGGGGGGGCGGCGGGGGCCGGGGCGGCGGGGGCCCGAGCCGGAGGAGGAGGAGGGGACTCCGGCGGCGGGGGCCGGGGCGGCGGCGGGGGCAGGCGCGGCGCAGTGCGGGGGAGAGAAGCTGTATGCGTGTGGGAGGGTGAGAAAGAGAACGGTGAGAGAGAGAGAAGAGGTAGGCACGGGGGATAAGGCGGTTTTTTTTTCTTTGCCCTCAGCGAGCTGTCGGCAAAGACAGCCGTTAGTCTTTGCTCTCAGCTCGCTGTCGGAAAAGAGAGCCCCCATTTTTTTTTTCTGGTCGAGGCGGCGACTGTGTTAGCCCCTATGCCGTCAGCCTTTCTATGCCGACAGCTTTTTTTGTCCTTTGCCGTCAGCTGGCTACCAGCTTAGATAAAGCGGACGGCAGATATTTTATTTGCCGTCAACCCCTCCTATGCCGTCAGCTTTTATTTTGGCTGAGGGCAAAGTCTCTTTGCCCTCAGCCCCGTGAAATTGCTGACGGCAAAGCTTAAAGCTGTCGGCAAACTAGCAGATTCCAGTAGTGCCTGACCTAGATCTTGCACCTATATATTCCCAAATATTCCCAAAAAATCAGGGGAGCATCGTAATCACTTTTCCGCTGCCGCAAGCTTCTGTCTCCGCAAGATCCCATCTGGGGCACATCCTAGTGCCCTGCCGGAGGTGGGATTCGGACACGGAAGGCTTCTCCATCAACACCATGACCTCTCCGATGATGCGTGAGTAGTTCACCATAGACCTACGGGTCCATAGCTAGTAACTAGATGGCT
Source organism: Hordeum vulgare subsp. vulgare (assembly GCF_904849725.1). NCBI lineage: Eukaryota > Viridiplantae > Streptophyta > Magnoliopsida > Poales > Poaceae > Hordeum > Hordeum vulgare. Next base: position 229,002,330 of record NC_058518.1, on the reverse strand, counting down.
TCTTCTCTCTCTTGGATCTTCAATACAAAGCTCGCCATGATCTTCATGGAGATCTATCCGATGTAATCTTCTTTTGCGGTGTGTTTGTCGAGATCCGATGAATTGTTGATTTATGATCAGATTATCTATGAATATTATTTGAGTTTCTTCTGATCTCTCTTATGCATGATTTCATATCCTTGTAATTTTCTTCGAGTTGTGGGTTTTGTTTGGCCAACTAGATCTATGATTCTTGCCATGGGAGAAGTGCTTGGTTTTGGGTTCATACCGTGCGGTGACCTCACCGAGTGACAGAAGGGGTAGCGAAGCATGTATCGTGTTGTTGCCATCAAGGGTAAAAAGATGGGGTTTTCATCATTGGTTTGAGATTATCCCTCTACATCATGTCATCTTGCTTAAAGAATTACTCTGTTCCTCATGAACTCAATACACTAGATGCATGCTGGACAGCGGTAAATGTGTGGAGTAATAGTAGTAGATGCAGTATCGGTCTACTTGTCTCAGACGTGATGCCTATATGCTAGATCATTGCCTTAGATATCGTCATGACTTTGCGCGGTTCTATCAATTGCTCGACAGTAATTTGTTCACCCACTGTAATACTTGCTATTTTGGAGAAGCCTCTAGTGAACACTATGGCCCCCAGGGTCTACTCCACACCATATTTTCAGCCTTACACTTTTTACTGCGTTGCACTTTCCGCCTTCAGATCTCACTTTGCAAACAATCTTGAAGGGATTGACAACCTCTTTGAAGCGTTGGGTGCAAGCTTGTTTGTGTTTGCGCAGGTACTCTAGACTTGACGACCCTCCTTCTGGATCGATACCTTGGTTCTCAAACTGAGGGAAATACTTACTGCTCCTGTGCTGCATCACCCTTTCCTCTTCAAGGGAAAAACCAACGCAAGCCCAATCTCCGTCAACGTGTCAATTTCTAGCGCTGTTGTTTGAGAAGTAGGAGAAGGATTTCTCGCGCCGTTGCCGGGGAGGAAGATCAAGTCAAGAACTCATCCAAGTAGGTGTCGCAAACTCATCTCTTGCATTTACTTTGTTTGCCAGTTGCCTCTCTTTTTCCTCTCCCCCACTTCACCAATTTTCCTTTTTCATTCGCCTTTTCGTTCGCCTTTTTCTCGCCCGCTTTTTGTTTGCTCGTGTGCTTGCTTGCTTGCTGAAGTCAACATGAACGAAAACACCAAGCTTTGTGCCTTCTCGAATACTAATAATAAAGATTTTATTAGTACTCCGATTAATCCTGCCACTAGTGCGGAGTCATACGAAATCAATGCCGCTTTGCTGAATCTTGTTATGAATGAGCAATTCTCTGGCCTTCCTAGTGAAGATGCCGCATCCCATCTCAATACCTTCATTGAGCTTTGCGATATGCAAAAGAAAAGAGATGTGGATAATGACGTGATTAAATTGAAGCCTTTTCCTTTCTCGTTGCGAGATCGTGCAAAAACTTCGTTTTCTTCTTTGCCCAAAAATAGTATCGATTCTTGGGATAAGTGCAAAGATGCTTATATATCCAAGTATTTTCCGCCGGCTAAGATCATCTCTCTCTGTAATGATATCATGAATTTCAAGCAACTTGATCATGAACATGTTGCACAAGCTTGGGAGAGAATGAAATTAATGATTAGAAATTGTCCCGCTCATGGCTTGAGCCTTTGGATGATTATTCAAATCTTTTACGCTGGCTTGAATTTCTCTTCTAGAAATATCTTGGACTCCGCCTCAGGTGGAACGTTCATGGAAATCACGTTAGGAGAAGCCACAAAGCTCTTAGACAACATCATGACGAACTACTCTCAGTGGCACACTGAAAGGTCACCTACTAGTAAGAAGGTACACGCTATAGAAGAAATTAACTCGTTGAGTGCTAAGATGGATGAGTTAATGAATTTGGTTGCTAGTAGAAGTGCTCCTTTGGATCCTAATGATTTGCCTTTCTCTTCTTTGATTGAGAGTAGCAACGCTAGCTTGGACGTTAATTTTGTTGGTAGGAATAACTTTGGCAACAACAACGCTTTTAGAGGAAACTATGTTCCTAGGCCTTTTCCTAGTAACTCCTCTAATAACTTTGGCAACTCCTACAACAATACCCATGGAAATTACAATAGATTACCCTCTGATCTAGAGAGTAATATCAAAGAGTTCATCAACTCTCAAAAGATTTTCAATGCGTCCATAGAGGAAAAACTACTCAAAATTGACGATTTGGCTAAGAGCATTGATAGGATTTCTTGTGATGTTGATGCTTTAAAAGTTAGATGTGCTCCTCCCAAAATAAACATAGATGAAACTTTGAAAGCTATGCGTGTTTCCATGATTGAGAGCCAAGAAAGAACCGCCCAAATTCGTGCTAGACATGAATGGCTTAAAAAGGCGTGTTCTCGTGATGAGAATCACGAAGATCTTAAAGTGCTTGGTGTGACTCCCATTGAACCTTTGTTTTCTTGTGTCAAACCTAATGATTATGGGGCTGGATATGAATCCACTTTCATTGAAAAGTGCCCCAATAATTCGGAGTCCATCTATCTTGATGCTAAAAGCATTAAAAGTGGAGTAGAAGACGTTAAAACTTTGAGTAGTAATGAAATTACTACCGTGGATTTCAAGGAATTCAATTATGATAGTTGCTCCTTGATTGAATGCATTTCTTTGATGCAATCCATGTTGAACTCTCCACACGCTTATAGCCAAAACTAAGCCTTTACCGATCATATCGTCGAAGCTATGATAAAAGCTCTTGAAGAGAAACTTGAATTGGAAGTCTCTATCCCTAGAAAGCTTCATGATGAGTGGGAACCTACCTTCAAAATCAAAATCAAAAACTGTGAGTGCAATGCTTTGTGTGATTTGGGTGCTAGTGTTTGTGCGATTCCAAAGTCTTTATGTGATCTTCTGGGTTTTAATGAGATTGAAGAGTGTTCTCTTAATTTGCATCTTGCTGATTCTACTATCAAGAAACCCATGGGAAGGATCAATGATGTTCTTATTATTGCAAATAGGAACTATGTACCCGTGGATTTCATTGTGCTTGACATTGATTGCAATCCTACATGCCCTATTATTCTTGGTAGACCTTTCCTAAGGACTATCGGTGCTATCATCGATATGAAGGAAGGGAATATTAGATTTCAATTTACTTTAAGGAAGGGCATGGAACACTTTCCTAGAAAGAAAATTAGATTGCCTTATGAATCCATGATGAGGACTACTTATGGTTTGAGCACCAAAGACGACGATACGTGATTCTATCGCTACTATGCCTAGCTAAGGGCGTTAAACAATAGCGCTTGTTGGGAGGCAACCCAATGAATTTATATTTTTCTTTCTGTTTTGTTGCGTCCACACTTTCATAATTCTGTTGCGATTGTGTTTTTTGTGTTTCTTTTTGTGTTTGAGCCAAGCAAAACCTTTATTACTAGTCTTGGTAATGGTTGTTTGATCCTGCTGGAAAAACACAGAAAATTTTCGCTCACGAGATGATTTTTCATTTTTATTCAGAACGAGGTTTTGAGTTGATTCATTTTTCTGCTGATTGATATGCTTTTTCCCCAGACCGTCGTAATTGTTCAGAATTTTGGAGGTACCAGAAGTATACGAAGTATACAGATTGCTACACACTAGTCTGTTTTTGACAGATTCTGTTTTTCTGTTGAGTTGGTTGCTTGTTTTAATGAAACTATGGTTAGTATCGGGGGGGTACTAGCCATGGAAAAGTGAGAATACAGTAGCCCAACACCAATATAGATGGAATCCAAGTTTGCTACAGTACCAAAAGAAGTGGTAGTTTGTTTTCTTGTACTAATGTTATCACAAGTTTATGTTTAAGTTTTGTGTTGTGAAGTTTTCAAGTTTTGGGTGACATTCTCATGGACAAAGAGATAAGGAGTGGAAAGAGCTCAAGCTTGGGGATTCCCAAGGCCCCCCAAGCCAAATTCAAGGACACCAGAAAGCCTAAGCTTGGGGATGCCCCGGGAAGGCATCCCCTCTTTCGTCTTCAATCCATCAGTAACATTACTTGGAGCTATACTTTTATTCACCACATGATATGTGTTTTGCTTGGAGCGTCTTGTATGTTAGGAGTCTTTTATTTTTGTTTTGTCACAATAATCCTTGCAGCACACCTTTTTGAGAGAGAGAGAGAGACATGCACTCATCGTGATTTTGCTAGAATGCTCATAGTGCTTCACTTATATCTTTTGAGCTAGATACTTTTGCTCTAGTGCTTCACTTATATCTTTTGAGCTAGATACTTTTGCTCTTGTGCTTCACTTATATCTTTAGAGCATGGCGGTTCGTGATTTGGTAGTTGGCTTATGCTATGAAAAGTAGTCCCATGTGCTAGGTACCCAAAGAGGATGCAAAAACCTCCATCTTCATGTGCATTGAGTAGAAAGAAAAGTTTCAATTCCTCCCAATTAGTTTTGAGATATGCATTCGGTAATATTAAAAGCTATGTTAGTAGGGTGTTGTGAATCTAGAAATACTTGTGTTGAAGTTAGTGATTCCCGTAGCATGCACGTATGGTGAACCACTATGTTAGGAAGTTGGAGCATAATTGATCTATTGATTGTCATCCTTTGTGTTGAGGTCGGGATCGCTCGATGGTTTACACCTACCAACCCTTCCCCTCGGAGTATGCGTTTAGCACTTTGTTTCGATTACTAATAAAAACTTTTGCAACAAGTATGTGAGTTCTTTATGACTAATGTTGAGTCCATGGTATAGATGCACTTTCACCTTCCACCATTGCTAGCCTCTCTAGCGCCGCGCAATTCTCGCCGGTGCACAAACCCACCAAATTCCTTCTTCAAAAAAGCCACCATACCTACCTACTATGGCATTTTCATAGCCATTCCGAGATATATTGCCATGCAACTCCCACCGTTCCGTCTCATGACTTGTGTCATCACTCTCATATTGCCATTGCATGATCATACTAGATCGTTGCACATCCTGGTACACTACCGGAGGCATTTCCTATGGAGTCATCATCATTGATATTTGAGCTCTGAGTAACTAAAAAGTGTGATGATCACCATTATTAGAGCATTGTCCCATGTGAGGAAATAGAAAAAAAAAGAGGCCAAAGAGCCCAAAACAAAAAAAGAGAAAAAAAGAGGCCTAAGAGCCCGAATAAAAAAAAGGAAATGAGAGAAAAAGAGAGAAGGGACAATGCTACTATCTTTTTCCACACTTGTGCTTCATGTTAGCACCGTGTTCTTCATGATTGAGAGCTTCTTGCTTTGTCACTACCATATGCTAGTGGGAATCTTCGTTTTACAACTTGGCTTGTATATTCCAATGATGGGCTTCCTCAAAATTGCCCTAGGTCTTCGTGAGCAAGCAAGTTGGATGCACACCCACTAGTTTTCCTTTTGAGATTTCACATACTTATAGCTCTAGTGCATCTCTTGTATGGCAATCCCTACTCATTCACATTGATGTCTATTAATGGGCATCTCCATAGCCTATTGATACGCCGAGTCAGTGTGACCATCTCCTCCTTTTTGTCTCACAACCACCACCACACTCTGTTCCACCTATAGTGTTATTTCCATGGCTCGCGCTCATGTATTGCGTGATAGTTATAAAAAGTTTTAGAAAGTAAGAGTGCGAAAACAATTACTTGGCCAATTCCGGGGTTGTGCATGATTTACATTAGTTGTGTGAGGATGATGGAGCATAGCCAGACTATATGATTTTGTAGGGATAACTTTCTTTGGCCTTGTTATTTTGAAAGTTCATGATTACCTTGCTAGTTTGCTTAGAGTATTATTGTTTTCATATCAATAGCAAACTATTGTTTTGAATCGTACGGATCTGAACGTTCATGCCACGTGAAAGAAGTTGCAAAGGAAAACTATGCTAGGTAGCATTCCACATCAAAAAATCATTCTTTATCACTTCCCTACTAGAGGACGAGCAGGAGTTAAGCTTGGGGATGCTTGATATGTCTCCAACGTATCTATAATTTTTTATGGTTTCATGCTATTATCTTGTCAAACTTTGGATGTTTTGCATGCCTTTTATTTATTTTCTGGGACTAGCTTATTAATTCAGTGCCAAGTGCCAGTTCCTGTTTTTTCCATGTTTTTGACCCCTTTCAGAGGAGATTTTGAAACGGAGTCCAAACAGAAAAAAAATCCCTGAAACGATTTTTTCTGGAACGGAAGAAGATCGGGGGACTTGGGAGCCAAGCCAGAAGAGCCCCAGGGGCCCCACAAGCCCCCACCCCGCGGCCAGGGGGGTCGCGCCATGCAGGCTTGTGGGCCTCCTTGAGGTCCCCTGACCTAGATCTTGCGCCTATATATTCCCAAATATTCCCAAAAAAATGAGGGGAGCATCGTAATCACTTTTCCGCTGCCGCAAGCTTCTGTCTCCGCAAGATCCCATCTGGGGCACATCCTGGTGCCCTGTCGGAGGGGGGATTCGGACACGAAAGGCTTCTCCATCAACACCATGACCTCTCCGATGATGCGTGAGTAGTTCACCATAGACCTACGGGTCCATAGCTAGTAACTAGATGGCTTCTTCTCTCTCTTGGATCTTCAATACAAAGCTCTCCATGATCTTCATGGAGATCTATTCTTTTGCGGTGTGTTTGTCGAGATCCGATGAATTGTGGATTTATGATCAGATTATCTATGAATATTATTTGAGTTTCTTATGATTTCTCTTATGCATGATTTCATATCCTTGTTATTCTCTTCGAGTTGTGGGTTCTGTTTGGCCAACTAGATCTGTGATTCTTGCGATGGGAGAAGTGCTTGGTTTTGGGTTCATACCGTGCGGTGACCTCACCCAGTGACAGAAGGGGTAGCGAGGCACGTATCGTGTTGTTGCCATCAAGGGTAAAAAGATGGGGTTTTCATCATTGGTTTGCGATTTTCCCTCTACATCATGTCATCTTGCTTAAAGAGTTACTCTGTTCGTCATGAACTCAATACACTAGATGCATGTTGGATACCGGGTTGATGTGTGGAGTAATAGTAGTAGATGCAAAAAGTATTGGTCTACTTGTCTCGGACGTGATGCCTATATGCTAGATCATTGCCTTAGATATCGTCATGACTTTGTGCGGTTCTATCAATTGCTCGACAGTAATTTGTTCACCCACCGTAATACTTGCTATTTTGAGAGAAGCCTCTAGTGAACACTATGGCCCCCAGGGTCTACTCCACACCATATTTTCAGGCTTACACTTTTTACTTCGTTGCACTTTCTGCCTTCAGATCTCACTTTTCAAACAATCTTGAAGGGATTCACAACCCTTTTGAAGCGTTGGGTGCAAGCTTGTTTGTGTTTGTGCAGGTACTCTGGACTTGACGATACCCTCCTTCTGGATCGATACCTTGGTTCTCAAACTGAGGGAAATACTTACTGCTCCTGTGCTGCATCACCCTTTCCTCTTCAAGGGAAAAACCAATGCAAGCCCAATCTCCGTCAACGTGTCAATTTCTCGCGCTGTTGTTTGAGAAGTAGCAGTGACCACTTCAACCTTTCGTTCCAACAAGAGGTGTCTCCAAGTCATCAGAGGATGTACCACTACCGCCAACTCAAGATCATGAGTGGGGTAATTCTTCTCACTTGGCTTCAACTGTCTCGAGGTATAAGCTACCACTTTCTTGTCTTGCATCAACACAACAGCAAGACCTAGAAGAGAGGCGTCGCAAAACACTTGGTAAGGTTTGGAGTCATCAGGAGGAACCAAGACTGGAGTATAGGTGAGCTTCTCTTTGAGTGTGTTGAAAGCCAACTCACACTCTGGAGACCAGACATACTTCACACCCTTCTGAAGAAGACTTGAGAGAGGCTTAGCAATCTTGGAGAAGTTCTCAACGAATCTTCTACAATAGCTTGCAAGCCCGAGAAAGCTTCGAAGCTGCTTCACATTTTGCGAAGGCTCCCACTCAACAATGGCCTGCACCTTCGACGGATCAACTTTGATGCCCTGAGCAGAGATGATGTGCCCAAGGTAGACAACTTCTTTCAACCAGAACTCACATTTGGAAAACTTAGCATAGAACTTATGCTCTCTCAGCTTATCAAGGACCAGCCTGAGATGTTCTTCATGCTCTTCCTCGGTTTCCGAAAATACCAGAATATCATTGAGATACAGCAAGACGAATTAATTCTTGAATGGGGAGAAGATATAACTCATCATTCGACAGAAGGTCAGTGGAGCATTTGCAAGACCAAAAGACATCACTGTATACTCATACGAGCCAAAGCTTGTCCTGAAAGCAGTCTTTCGATCGAGCTTGGAGAAGACCTTAGCCCCTTTCAATTGCTCGAACAACTCATTGATGTTAGGAAGAGGATACTTGTTTCTGATTGTCTTCTTGTTCAATGGACGGTAATTGACACACAACCGGTCTGTGCCATCCTTCTTCTTGACAAACAGCACTCCACAGCCCCAAGGAGATGAACTTGGTCTGATCAGACTCAGACGCTCCTGCTCATCGAGTTGCCTCTTAAGCTCTTTCAGCTCTTCTGGACCCAATTTGTACAGCCGTTTGCACACAGGCTCAGTACCCGGATCAAGCTCAATTACGAACTCAACTTCTCGGTGTGGGGGCATTCCTCGCAGTTCTTCCAAAAAAATGTCTTCATATTTGCAGACCACTGGGACTTGCGAAATTGGAGAAATCTCACCCTTCTTATTCAAGGAAAATAGACGAATTGTGTCATCGCGCGCTACGAAGATAATCACGTCCTCCGAAGAGTGAGTTAGCTTCACTTCTTTAGCTTCACAATCAATAGATGCCTTGTTCATAGCCAACCAGTCCATACCAAGGATCAAATCAATGTCGAAGTTGCCTAAGACATATGGCGAAGCCAGAAAAGCGTAATCGCCCATCTTGACACAGACATCAGGAACTACAAAATTTGACCTCATCTGCGCACCCGGAAAAACAACACCCAAAGGTCTATCCAAAATTGTCGAGGGGAAATCATGCTTGATGAAAAATGACTTTGACATAAAGCAATGCGAAGCACCAGAATCAAACAAGACTTTAGCAGGAAAATCATTGACTGAAAGATTACCCATAATCACGTCTCAGCAGTTGTCTGCTTCAGCTGCATTCACCATATTGACTCTAGCAGACCTAGGGTTGAACTTCACTATAGCATTGCTTGGAGGTTTGCCTGGAGGAGGAGGCGGAAGACGCAGCTGAGAGGTTCACTTGTTGGCATAGTGACCCTTCTGCCCACACTTGTGACAAGTAACATCTGCCGGCTGACGGTACTGTGTCTGAGGAGTCCCTTGCTTCTGCTGCTGAAACCTCTGATGGAAAGCTGGGTTGGGTGGGTGGGAAAAACCACGGCCACCTGATTGCTTGAACTGTTGTGTGTGCTGAGGAGGAGGAGGAGACACCCAATATTTCTGTTGCTTCTGAACCACCTCAGTTCAGGAAGACGAGCTGGAATCTCTGAAACGCTTCTTCGAATTCTGCACCCTAAGCAAAGCTGCCTCAGCCCTGAGATCCAAGTTGTAGAACTTATCGAACTCCTTAGGATCGTTCAAAGCGAGGGCTAGCTGCAAATCCTCTTTCACACCAACTCTGGACAGATAGATCTTGCTCTTCTGATCTGGAATGTCGTGCAAGGCATATCGGGCTAGCTCGTGGAAGTCGACGTTGTACTTCTACACGGAGTTACCACCTTGCTTCAAGCGCCTGAACTTCTCATGCATCTCCTCCACAAAGCTAGACGGGATATAGTGGGACCTGAAGTCTTTGCAGAACTCATCCCAAGTGATCACTCTGGCACCCCTGGAATCCTTCAACTACTGCCACCAGATCGATGCTTGCCACTTCAGCTGGAATGTAGCAAACTTGACGAAATCCTCTGGACGGACATTGCTGCACTCAAAGTGCTTGTTCATGTTGCGAATCCAATCCTCAACGTCAAACGGCTGATCACACCGCGTGAAGGTCTTCGGCTGATTTGCCAGGAATTGACTCAGAGTAGCAAACTGATTACCACCATAGTTGAAGTTGCCTTGCTGCTGATTAGTCCTCTCCTGCAACAGCTGGATCAACATCTGAGTGTTTGCATTTGTAGCAGCCATCACCGCTTGCCAAGCCTCTGCAGGAGGAGGCGGCGGCGGAGGAGGTGGTGGAGGGGGTGGTGGCGGCATCTCAGCACCCTCACGACCTGGATTCTGATGAGTTGGTGGAGCCATCCTGAAGATGGACAACACATTAGCCCACAGAATAAAATTGAAGGTAAAGCTGAATCAAAAGGCAGGAATATCTGAATAGGAATACAACAATTGCACTCGAACAAAATAGTAAGAAAGCTTCCCAAAGTGATTGTCGACAAAATTCTCATTAAGACCACTTGCAAACCAAGTATGAGCTAGAACTGCTTGGAACAAACGTATGATCGACATTTCATCTGATATCTTCATGGATAAAATCACACGGGCTCCAATTTATAGTAGCCATCCTATGCAAGGTAGTGCACATGACTTACGAAGCATCCCCGAGTCGTAGCAAGCTACAAGGACTCTTTAAGACACAATGAGAACCGCTGTAAGACGACCATGAACAAACGTACCCACTGAATGTCGAATCCCAACCTCACATCATGCATCTGTAGGAAGATTGTCCTATAAGTCACTACTTGATATCCCACCTATGAATTCTCGAAATATCTGGTCATGCAATCTGGTACTCGGATACAAGGACTAATATTTCACACAACTCCTATACTAACCCGTCCAATGTATCACATTTGTAAACACATAACCAGAATCTCGGACCTTCATCTACTATAGACCCTCGTGATCACAACGATACAAGGTATGGCAGTACTCCCGAACAATTTGCACCAGTACTAGGGACATCGGGGTTATCTCGCCACTACTAGTATTGAAGCAATTACGAACATCATTCGTTCTGAGATACTCAGAAATCTGAATGATGGAGATGTTTACAACAATCCCCTATAGCTCAACTCCCCGGAAGAAATCAAGGCAGACAGGAGGCACCAAGACAGAACTCCGTCATATCGATATCATATAGATTTAAAAATACCCGCGTGATCCTAATTTTTTTTTGAGCGAGAAGAGGAGTAGAATTAAGATTTCCTAATACGAGAACCTCACCAGAGCATGGAAGAGGAGAAAAAAGAAACCTACTCCGATACAACTAAGACTCAAAACATTTTTACTAGACTCGACTCGGCCAAGTACGATCACACAAAGGCTCCTATGATCGTAAGGCTATGATTACCAACTTGTAACGACTAAGATGCGGTCCTTTCCCATTTAGGGGGCGATGCCCCAAAAGGGAAAGAAGCGCATCTAAGTGTTTCACAAGCGAGATAAACATAGCACATACATAATTAAAGATTGACAAATAGGGCATTCATTTGCCATCTCAGATAGAAAATATCAGAGTTTACAACCACACATTTCTCCAGACAAGGTAGTTCCGCTACGGACTACATAACACAAGGAAAATACTATGCTATCCCGCATGCTTGCCCACGATCATGACCACGGCCTCAGTCTTCTGGATAGTTCACGTACATGCGGTCGCTCTCCTCATCGTACTGCCACGCCAGCTGCGTGCCATCTGGATCACCTGCGTCGGGCGTACCTGTACCTGTTGGGGGTTGTAGTAAATGGTGAGCCATGGGGTCTCAGCAATCGATGACCTTGGTACCGAAACTAGTCAAGTTATTAGGCGAGGAAGGTTCAGTGTTTAGGTTGCAGCATCCTAAGCATTTATGGTGGCTAACTTAAGAAGAACAGAGAGCTAGACAAACACAAAATCTCCAAATCTCTAGTTGATTGCAAGGGCTGATTCCCAACGCATGAGCTTTTGCAGCCACAACAATAAGGGAAGAAAATAACAGAAGTTTCTCAGACTTAGTGAAAATCACAGATTTTCACCAAGCTGACAATTTCAGCCACATGTCAACTTTGACAAGGCACAACTTGCACATACAAACTCATAAGCATAAAACAAAACTACCATGTTGTAGAGGGGTTCACCCACTATTGCCACATCAAGGATTCATCCTCATGGGTCCAGCACGCCACATGGCACCAAGCTCTAAACATAGCATCAAGACAGAAAAATGACAGTTTATGAAGTTGCTCCAAAGTGAAATCTGATTCCACCAGCGGATTCCTGGGATGATTCTACCCCAAATCCATATATAATATCTAGGTACTTTCATACCACATGAGGACACAAAGTTGAAAGGAAAAACAACATAGAATCATATAGTCTCAAATAGTGCCATTTCACATGTGGTACTCACTATTTCATCATCCACACATGCACAAGCTCACACCCACAACTCCAATAGTGACATGAGGGGTTAGCCTCATGCACATGATCCTTAGCACATCACCAAAGACATACACATGCTTGACCACATAGACACATGCATAACCACACACAATTGCATACACTCCCAAGCTACCACTAACACACACTCACACATGCTAGGGGTTCAAAGGAACTCCCCATGCTCACTAAGGAAAAAACCATGCCTTCGTCATGTGTGTGTCATACACACACATGCACCTTACTACACTCACACACATGCACAACCTACACATATACACACTACTCCTTCTCATGCTAGAGCAAACACAACAACAACAAGGGTTTGACTACACACACATATGCATATACAAGCTAAAATAAAAGGAAAACCTACTGGTTTGTCCTTAGGCACAAGAAATCTTGCTGTCCAAGCAAGCCAATGTTCAACACAAGCAACAACATGCAAAAAAATAGAAGGGGCATCCCTGGGATCGAACCCAGGATCACCCCTGGATCGATAGGCAGCCACACCACTACGCTACAGCACTAGACTCGACAGAACAGAGGGAGCTACCAGGGTAAGCTTCCGTGTTCACTACTGTACCAGAAAAACAAAAAAAGGTGCGCTTGCGGGGGCTCGAACCCATGACCTGCGCGAAGCAAAATCACACTATGCTATTCGATCGATTGCTACTACACAGGGGGAGGTAACTCTCTTAGGAATACCCCGTGCTTCTCCTACCACGCGACAGCGACCGAAACAGGGGAGGGTCACCGCCGGCACTATGCTACAAATTGGGCTACGAGCACTCGCGGGGAGGAAGTGGGGCTCAAGGCGAACCCATTTCACCACTAAACACGACGAGAGGTGTACTGCAGCTACGACTCCACGAGCACGGTGGCGCCGGCGATAGAGAGGAACTACGGCGCGCAACTACGGCTATGGGAGAGATCCTACTAGCAGGGGAACGGGGAGGAGATCGGCTGCTCACCCATGCGTCGAGGACGACGGGCTGGCGGAGAGGAACAAGGCGTCGAAGAGGAAGAAGCCGCTGCAGAAGAAGTCATCTGAGCAGAGGAGGAAGGGGGTCATCGTCGATGTCGTGGAAGCAGAGGCGATCGGCGTCTCCTTGCTGTGGGAATGGACTCCCTTGGATCTCCGCTTGCTTCTGGAACGCTTGGAGAGGAAGAAGGGGAACGGCTTCGACGGCGGCGACATCAACAGGGGCCGGCCATAGCGCATGAGGATCTCGGGCCGCCTCCTGACGGCGCCAGGGAGAGGGAGGAGGAAGAAGGAAGGGTTAGGGCTTCGAGGGGAAGGCATTGTGGCTTTATAATGCCTCGGGAGGCGAGCTCAGGCCGCAGGATATGGAGAAGGAGCAGATCGGCGCAGTGGATCGACGCCGTACAAGGGTGACGACAGCGAGGAGGAATAAGGACGCGTTGGTGGGCTGCTCTCGTGAAGGAAAGAAGAGGTTGGGCCGGCGAGGGGAGGAGGCCCACTCGGTTGGCGCCAAATAAGCAGAAAAGGAATCCTAGGTTTTTCCTATTTAAATAAAACAAATACAAATAAATGCACATAGGCAAAAACTGTTGACCCTGAAATAAAACAAAAATGCCCGTGGTCATAAGGGAATTATGACCCAATAAAATAAAATGAAAAGAGGATTTTTGGGACAACTAAAATAATTAGAAATCAGATTTATTTAAATCTGGTTTTGAAGGTAAGACACATCAAAACAAAGTTGTAAAATCCCTCTTTCACATATCCACACTCACAATAAAGGCACTAAAAGGTCAACATTTTAAAACAGGTTTTCCAACAAGTTCAATATGGGTCTTTTCCAAATAAAAGTAGAAGGAGCTATTTTGGAAATCTAGTTTTGAAAACAAGCAAGTTGAAACTACCACTTCACACATGATGGATCACACCCAAAGGAACCACATCACCACATGACCACACTCATCATGGATCACCACAACAAACATACAAAGGACACAAGGATGCAAAAGAGATGGCATGGCATGACCACATGAAATAACACATGGAATATAGCTCACATAGCAATGACATAATGGACCCATAAATGGCAAGGTTCCTAATATGGCAATGTTACACTTGGGGCAGTACAAGTAGTCTCGAATAGCGTGCGACCTAGCCTCGTGGTGTAAGTTCTGTAATAACCGGCTACACTCGGCCTCGATAACCTTGGCCGCCACCTCCTCATATCCCTCCTCACACCTATAGAAGGTCTGCAATCAAACGAGACAACACAGATTAGTCAATAATTAGCTAAATTGTTAATTTTAGATTGTGTAAAAGGATAATTTACCCAAAAGTTGTTGATCACCATCTCGGCCCTCGTGTGGCACAAGACACCATCTATAATCTCCTCCGACGGGGCCTGCGTAGCCTGGTAGTGCTCCCAGGTAAATCCTAGTGTAAGAACCTGACCCTCACTTGGCAACGTGACAAACCCCGGGAAATTTGTCCGGCAAAGAACACAAAGGACGCTATTCGGTTTGCGGACTCCACGAGGTTGTGTCCATCCTCTGCAGTATGATAAGTTCAACGCATTAGATATTTGAAGAAACTTGAAGGCAGAAGCTAAAAAAAGAGTAAATGTACTTACCTATCCCCCTCATGCTTAATCAACGGCCTCTACTCGCGGGTAGACGACACGACCGGGAGAGGTGTACTACCATGCTTGTACACAATGGCCTAGTCCACCTGCACGTCGCCCTCACTATCCGTAGACTCATCCCCGACATCAGCATAACATCCACCCGAACCCTCGGTCCAATACGGCACCTCGGTCTGATCCGGCCAGGCACCCCATCTAGACGTCTCCACACCGGTCGAAGCCTGTGTGGTAGGAGTCTCCTGGTACGTGGCCTCAGGAACCGGAGTCTCGTGGGCCGAACTCACCTCGGGCCGAGGCTGATCCTGGACCGGAGTCTCATGGGCCGAATGCCCGTCCACCCGAGGCTCCTGGACCGGAGTCTCATGGGCCGAATGCCCACCCACGCATACTGATAAATTAATTTAATTACCTATATCTAGCAAGTTTCATCCGAAGACCGACCCACAGCAAATGAAGGGGCGAAGAGGAGATGACATTTGTACTCACCCACGAATGCAGGGCGGAGCTCGTAGAACGGAGGTCTTCGCACAGCAGACCTCACAGCGACGAGGCAACTGTCACGTAAATCCACCCGATCAACACAAATATTTTGTTCGTTAATAAAATCAAAAAATATACGACCTAACACAAATATATGATCTAAAAAATGAGCCCGAAAGGTTTCGGGCTTTTTGCAAAGGCGAATCCATAAAAGGTGACCCTTGCATATGGTCCTTAAGTGCTAGTTGGAAGAGGGACGAAAATTGTGTGATGGTAATAAATTTTTTGTGATTTGTACTCTTATTCCTTCATATTGTCTGTCATGATAATAAACTTCAGATTTTGTGCCTTTTTTGCTGCAGGTTGTGAAGCATCAAACCGAGCACATTTGTAGTTCAACAAGTGGAAAAGTGACAAGTATGACAACTCGATCTTGGGTGGCTGATAGGGCAGTGGCTATGTTGAAGAAAGATCCAACCATTGGTGTTGTGAAGATGCTGAAATACTTGCAAGAGGAACATCATGTCACACTTGACTATCACACGGTGTGGAAAGGCAAGCAAAGGGAAGCAACTAGCTTATATGGGAGTTAGGAAGAAAGTTTTCGGATGTTGCACAACTACAAGGCTGAGATAGAATTGCGGTCTCCCGGGAGTATTGTTGAGATTGATACCACCAAAATTGAAGGTCAAGTACATTTCAGCAAGCTATTTATTGCTTTCAAGCCTTGCATAGATGGTTTTGTGAATGGATGTAGGCTATATATTAGCATAGATTCAACTCACTTAACAGGCAAGTGGAATGGTCAGCTAGCTGTAGTCACCGCTTTGGACGGCCATAATTGGATGTTTCCGGTGGCGTATGGCTTTATTGAGTGTGAAAATGGGGACAACTGGGCTTGGTTCATGAATCAAGTGAAGAAGGCAATAGGGGACCCACCGGTATTGGTTGTTTGTACTGATGCTTGCAAGGGTCTTGAAAATGTTGTTAAAAGGTATTTCCTCAAGCTGAGCAGTGTGAGTACTTTAGGCATATGTGGCACAATTTTCAGAAATATTTTCGTGGTGACGTATTTGGACGGTTGTGGCCTGCTGCTAGGGCATATGGGTCGGATGAATATAACCATCACATGGCTAAGGTGTTTGCAGCATCTGATAAGGTGTTTCCTTACCTTAGGGATTGCCACAATCTTCTCTGGATGAGGTGCATGTTCAACCCGGACATCAAGTGTGACTATATAAACAACAATCTTGTCGACTGCTTTAATGCTTGGGTGTGGGATATCAAGGACTTGCCTATTGTTCAGCTAGCTGACAAGATATGAGAGATGATTATGGACCTATTTAGAAAGAGAAGAATGATTGGAGAATGATTTTATGGGAAAATTCTGCCATTTTTCATACACCAATTGTTCAAGCAATGGTGGGAAGGTGGATCAAGGAAGGGGACTTTGAACAAATGCAAAAAAATGTGGAGAGCTAGGACATAGAGAAGTTGATTGTCCTACAAATGGAACAAAGAAAAGGTAAAAACAAATTACTTGCTTCTGTCTAGTTCTAACACCATAGTTGTTTTACGTGAACCTGTTCTAATTGCTTCTTCTCATAGGAAATGTCGGGGTAAAAAGAATGCATCTCCATGGTTCGATGCCTCGGTTAGCAATGCAGTCCCATCTACACCAACTAAGAGCAACATTGCTTCCACAAGTAGCAACCCTGGACATTGCTTCGAAATCTCCCAACTAACCTAATAAACCAAGCTATCTAAGGGCATGTACAATGGAGGCATCACCTTCGTACTGCCTCACCTCTTCCACCAAGATAAATTTAAATGAAGCTATAGTGTGTGCCAGAATCACTCAACGGAGGCTAGTTTCTTGATGTCATCATCATATTTTTTTCTCTCACTCACCACACAACGCATGCAACCTCCACTGCATGCCAAACAGTGCATCACCACGGTGTGGTCCTAGACAGAGCATAGATCTGAAGCTCACACTACATCGCCTCACGGGCTGCCTCGTAGCTTTTGTCAGGGAGGAGGCGATCTCTTCTGCAGGAGTCCGTTTCCCTTTGCAAGCAACACGTTCATCAAAGGTGGCATTTGGCAAGGTGATGTGGCGCATGGGGCACCGGTCCAGCGTGGCCCGTTGGTCATGCCCTAACTAACCTAACATATAAGCTAGTTGAAAACAAACCTAACTAAAAAACAAACTAACCTAATAAAATCTTCCACAAGTAGCAGTCCCTTGGTATCATGTTTTTCCTAATAAACTAAAAAACTAACCTAACTAATTTAACATAAATAAAAAAAGGAAAAACAAAATAAAAATAGGTTACCTTTTCACGACGCCCCAGCCGCCCCCGCCGGTTAAACTAACCTTCATGATCTCCACACCCATCTTCATGCTTGCGAGGGCCACTTCTTTCATCTTGGTCTTGCCATTCGTGGCCTCAATCTCGAGCATCTTGGCTTGTTTCGCCTCCTCCAACTCAAGCATCTTGGCTTGCCTTTTCGCGTCCATCTCGAGCCTCCTCCTTTGGATTTTCACGAAGGCATGGATTTGCTCTTCCTTTTCTTGCCGGCGCTTCTCCTCGCTCAAGTCCTTCTTTCTTATCATTCCCTTCACCTTTTCAAGCAAGGCTATCGATGCCGCGTCTCGCTTGTCCTCCTTCTTCGAGTTGGTCTTTCCTTGCGGCCGGGCCTTCTCACCGTCACCATGGTCCTCCACAGCTTCTATCCCCCCCCCCCCGGCCTACGCGCCGAGAGGGCGACATATTGCATCTTGAACTTCTCCTCCCCGTTGATGATAGTCCAACAATGGGCGAGATGTAAGGCTTTGCCATCGTGCCGAACCTTGAATGCCTCCAAAGCTTGGAACACCTACAATTCAAACCAAGCAAGCATATGTCGGCATTCTGTCAAACAGATTGCGGGACCCAGTGAGCATGTCGGCTGGCATCTCGCGCTGACATTTCCTCATGCCTCCGAACGATGATCCGCGTGCCAGCGGCATGGCGTTGAGGTCGATGGTCACCCACGCGGGCGTGGAAGGGGCCACAATGCTCACATCCGGCGAGCATTCTCCGGAGAAGCGGGTGCCTTGCGGGTAGACCTGGAAGCCGGGAATCGGTTGCGTGGAAGACGCGCGCGGTGACTCCGGCAGCATCATCCGAGGATATGCTGACGAGCCCGTGCTGGCCGCGCCAGCGGCAACGGCGGCGTTCACAAGCCCGTGCTGGCTAGGGTTTACCCCTAGGTACAACAAGGCCTCCCTCATTGCCGCCTTCACCTGGGCATTGGTGTCTTCCTGCTGTGCGGCGGCGGCGATGGCGGTGGCGTCAGCTGCCTCGCCCCTTGCATCTTGTGCGTGCCTCCGACCCTTCCTCTTGGCCGACTCCACGACCCGCTCCTTTGACTTCAACTCCTACTTCTTCTTCATGGGCGACGCGACGGCCTTGCGGGGGGTGCGGGCCTTTCCTCTCGCTTCGGCGGTGGCGCCAGACGAGGCCAGGGAGGCGATGGCGGTGGCGGCCTCGAGGTCGTCGTACATGGCAGTGGGAGTGGGCGCAGGAGCGAGCGGGAGGGTTTGGAAGAAAGGAGGGAAAAAGTGGCAGCATTGCGGCCGACTTGCTGGACAGGGAGGGGAGTAGGCGCGTGCTGGACGCGTCCGCTTCATGTCCGTACCGACTCAAATCAGGCTTAAAATAAGACCGGAAATGGGTCAGCAGGCGGACAAAAAGCGAACGCCCGTTCGCTTGGATCGGCGCATTTGCCAATTTTTTATCCGCACGGACCCAAACGAATATCGAATAACGAAATAGGTCGCCTCGTTGGAGTTGCTCTTAGGTGTAAAGATTTCCAAGATACTGCTAAAAAATAGAGGCAACATATGGGATTAGCGTGACGGGAGGAGAACCCTAGGGGCAGCAACGGCACCATTTGGGGATGACATGGCTTCACCAGAGGCCTGGAAAATCAGCTAGTAAAAGGCACCTATATTTGGAAATAGTACACATATCCCTCCTATAAATAGGTCGCGCTGACAAAAACATATGATTTCCCATGCGACCTCGCAGCAGCTTAACTCCATTTACCCCCGTCGTCAACGGCCGCACCCCCCGCTATATGGCCCGCCGTTTAAGTGCCTCCGTAGGCTCCTATCTCCTTTCCCGTTTTCATGCATCCACAAAGCTCGACCATCCCTTCTTACGTCCGCGTCTCCTTTAAATCTAGAATATTTGTAGGCCCCTCTCTCTTTTGGCTAGCTAGTTAGAGATCATTGGTATGGCCGACCACATGGAGCTCTCTGTGGAGAGCGGCGGCGGTGGCAGGCCCCCGCCTAGGCCGCAAATCAGCCTTGTGGGACTGTTCTTGGCGTGCATGGTCGCTGGCGGTGTGCAGTACGGCTGGGCGCTGCAGCTCTCCCTCCTCACTCCCTACGTCCAGGTATGTAAACGTGTTTGTACGCGGGTGTTTTTTTTTTAGGAATCTGGGGGTGTGGTTTTCTTGAAGAGTACGTACTGCTGTTCTAAAAATAAGCAATCTTTCAAACGTAAGTATTTTGTACCAGGGCTTCTATGATAGGCATTGCATATTATTTGAGAGTGTTGAGTTTGCTTTTTTTTCTCGTTCATTGAGTTTGCTTATTCATTTTTGGGAGAAACCCGGAGAGGAAACTAGGTGATACTTGACGTGGTTGCATGAATCGATTGTAAAATATTTTTAATAATATTTTGTTGTGTGAAACAAAAGTTCCTGATTAAGGGCAGACGCTTAAGTTGATGCTTAAAAGGTAAAAAAAAAAACATAACCATGCTATGTGATACACTAAACGGACGCTAATTACGAGCGCTTAAACCCGCAGGTAGGTACACAATATTTATCCGATCTCGATAGAAAAAGAGGCAAGCAACCGGCTCGTGTTGTTGCGTCGATGTCGTGGTTGACACGAGGATTCGCCGACCTAACTACCAATCGAAGAGGAAATTGATGCCCGACTTCCCCTGTTTGTGCCTCCCGTTGGAGAATCCCTAATAATATGTTTAGTGGAATTGTAATTATCTTTTAATATGCATAGTCCGCAATATTTATTATCGAATATAACCCACATAATTAAAATGAAGAAAACTAAGCATTATTTCACGCATAGTTGCATGTCGGGTGGAACTTTTCTCATGCACTGTCGCCTGTTGGTGGAGGGGAGGGGGTGTGCATGTTGAGAGAAATATGTTAGTGCGATCACCTATTCTGTTATCCTAGATAATACCTCTTCACATTTTTACCATATATGAATCGTAGGGGGCCTAGTAGGATGCTTCAGTGGAATGATTTGTTGCTAAAAAAATAGAATATAAGGAGAGATAATTGGAGGACTTGCATGTGTTTAATCATATGAAGGGTCTTCATGTGGTGGAAAATAGGATGTGGAGGGCATACATACCCTGATGTCGATGACGCGCATATGCTCGAAAATGGGATCAACTAGAGTACACGGATTGCATTTTGTAAAATCCTAGGTTGGCTCTTCTCATTTATATCTTGTGAAGATCATGAGCACTTGCAGGTGCTTATTAACAGATTACGGTGTATGACAAACGATGGGATAAAAGTGTAGGGGTGTGGTTTTACGAAGGAGGATTGTGACTACAAGAGGAGGTGGGCTAGTTTGTTGCCTCCTATGGGCTAGGTTTGGTGAGTTAGATTGAATAGATGAATTAAGGTGCCAGAAAAATATTGCCACCTATATAAAGTTTTATATTGTGTTGTACTAACAAGTTGCTCATGAAAATTGTTAGCTCATCCATTAAGCTTCTTAAGCTTAACGAGTCAAAATCAGTTGTTGACTATGTGCATTAAAAAGATAGTTATAAGATGAAGGAGCCAAACTTTGAACGGTCCTTAAACTCGTGAGCTATGAGCTTTTGGCCTGCTCCTAATGGGAAACCTACAAGTAATTGAGAGTTTAAGGGTGTGTTCCGAAACACTCCGACTCTGACATGCACAAACTCAAAGTGTGCAGCAGACCCAAATGGGTTAACTTTGAAGAGATCAAATCTAGGACTTGCATCATCCTTACGAAAAATTATGAGACATAATTAAAAAATCCACATATTCAAGCAGCTGGGTAATTTGAACACAGTTTTGCCACCACCAAGTGAGCCATCTTTTTTACTCGTTCTCGATTGCTCTCGGGGTTCTTCTTTAACTAGTATAGATGGTAGGCTATCCTTGTGCAAAATACAAAAATCAAGATTTTCGGACCCGCACCGCACACGACATGTTGTCGTAGGAGATCACACGATCACTACTTAACACGTCGACCCATAGCGGATGTAAAGTAGATGATGCCCTATCAATACAGTTATTTTCATTTGCTGCACCTCCTCTTCATTCACCTTTCATCCTCGTTTCGTTTGTCCTAGTCTCACAAGTGCAACGACCCGATGTGTGTCGAGGCATACAAAAATGAATGACTCAACAACGACTAACTACTAGGTTCCTTATTTCAAGCGTAGGAAGGAGCTAACGATAATCGTAGGGTTTTTTCAAACTCGGAGTGAATTCTCAAAATGGGTTATCTTAGGAGTGCCCTAAAATAATGTATTCCAATTCCTAACTAGCTAAATACTCAATGCATTGTTATGGGATGAAACAACATTTGAAATGTGATGGCATCCAACTGATTGTCCTTGGTTGTCACCGTACTCCTCAAAGGAACCGTAGGAGCACTCGACCGTCGGCGCATGGTTGTACTCACACATGGGACTATCGACTCAAAAATGAATGAATCAACTACTAACTAGTAGGTTCCTTATTTCAAGCGTAGAAAGGGGATAACGATAACCGCAGGGTTTCTTCAAACTCGGAGTGAATTCTCAAAACAGGTTATCTTAGGAGTGCCCTAAAATAGTGTATTCCAATTCCTAACTAGCTAAATACCCAATGCGTTGCTACGAGATGAAACAATATTTGAAATGTGATGGCATCCAAGTGATTTTCATTGGTTGTCACCATCGTCCTCAAAGGAACGGTAGGAGCACTCGACCGTTAGGGCTTGGTTGTACTCACGCGCGCGACTATCGACCTCGTCCTTGACCGCCTCATGTCCTCGTCCACGAATGTTTATGAAACCGTCAACATGTGGACGTCCTCTAGAGCATGATTGTCATCCATCTTGACGAATGTTTGGTCGCCCATGTCGCAAGCGCATGGTGACGGTTGTCCATGTTGACAAGTGCTGTTCAACCATGTCGTTCAAGGCCTATTATCCATCGCTAGGATCAACGAGAGTCTACTGGCCATACTCACCCGCGAGCGCTTTCAAATTCATTCGACTTGAATAACCGTTTGCCAATTTAATTTATAACACGCATAATTAACTGCATTCCAAATTAATTAATGGCCTACTATATGCGGTCCTAGTGGCTCACATTCCCTTAGCTTGCGTTCTAAAAGAGTTGTTGGAATAGTATACCTCTCAGTCCTAGCTTGTTCCTAGACAATTTTCTTGAGAGTCTTGGTCATATTAGAAGTCTTGACATTCGGTGGTGAATCGGGTTCCATATAGCAAAGCATCACAGGTCTGATCTATGTAGATTCACCACATGATCTCGATAAGCATTCTTACCGACATCAATTGCATCATCATATGTTTCTTATGAAAGTGGGGTTTCTTGGACATATCCTTATTTTCATGCTTGAGAATAGTCCTCAGATTGTGAAACCAAGTCACAAAGTATGTGTCATTATGTTAAGGCCGCTGCTACACGTAAGTTGGATGATGAACATGATTTCTAAACCGCCTTGGCGACCATTCGATGCAAGTCAGCGTGGTCGTCCAATCTATGGCAGCCGGAGCATGTGCACACTTCCCCGAGGAATGCGACGCCCATCGCCGTTCTCCTCTTTGTCTTGCATCCTCCACGGCCATCAATTCACACCGCGACTCTCTATTCAGACAACAATGATGATGCAAAACCCATCGTGGCACTTGCTCCAATGACCTCACAGCACTGGCTTCGCCACCGAGCACGCCAATACACACACCGAGTGCTGCATCGCAGCTCCAGCTTTGCCAAAGAGTGTTCCAATACAACACCCAACGTTGCATCACAGATCCGGGAGTTGGTTGTCATCGCCCGCAGCACTGGGAACTGCCGTTGCTACTCCATAGTAGCATCGAGCATGGCAAAGATCCAAAGCAACACCAACGAGATCCGACGAAGCTCCATTGAAGCTCCACGGCAGTACCGTGCGGCACGACAAAGATCCAATGCAACACTAATGGACACCCGACATAGCTCCTTGTTAGCACTACGTGGGAACGCGGGCTTCATTGCAGCATCAGTGCCTTCATTACAGCACTAGCGACCGGCGACGACGGCTTCATCGCAACATCAATGACCTAACATCATCGCGCCACATCCGGCATGCACCACTGGCGACTGGGTTGTAGACTTGTAGCGTGTTAGAAGTTGCAACGCAACACGCCAGATGCTCCCCCTCCGTGTGTCGGCGATTCTGTGCATCACCGGCCATCATTGCCCCCACTACACTGAAGCGCCTCATCCTTCACGACACCACGATCGCTCTAGCATGAACCACGGCTGGCTGGTTTCTTTGGAGAACCAACAACAATGGTTGGCTTGCCACAAACCTACATGCACCTTGCTGTCAATCTGTTCCCCTCAAACAGCACCAAGGTCATCTCTAGACTTCCAAAAATCGGCGGCTCCTGTAAAAATCACTGGTGGGAACAATTTACATAGCCTACGGATTCCATGCAGTATGATCTGCCAGCAACGAGTGGTGGTTGGACGGGCCACGGGGAGCACCAACTAGTCAATGGAGAGACGCTTGGGGATAAAGAACAAAGAGAAAGGGAGATCTCACGGATGGGATCGAGCATGAGGAGCGAGGCCGAGAAAGTGTGGTCGTCCCGTTGGAATATGTGGCACAAGATGAAGGCGACTTCAAGGAGCGAGAAACGAATCATTAGAAAAGGAGAGTTTTCCTTAAGTTAATCTTTCTACAGGCTTCTAGGTAGTGTAACACTAGAAAACAATGTGTTGGAAGGTGCCACCTACAACCTAAACTCTCGAAGCACATGCATTCATGATGTATAATTCATATCAACTTTATAATA
Organism: Hordeum vulgare subsp. vulgare; assembly: GCF_904849725.1. Lineage (NCBI taxonomy): Eukaryota > Viridiplantae > Streptophyta > Magnoliopsida > Poales > Poaceae > Hordeum > Hordeum vulgare. The sequence goes on along the minus strand of NC_058518.1, from coordinate 228,977,753 downwards.
TAAATACAACCACTAAATCTAACATCCCTTTAATCCAGCATCACTACTAGGCATCAACAATTTTCGTTAAGTAACCCTTGCTATATGTATCTTATATGACTACTATTGTCAAGTTGACATCTCATTACCACTACGCCACTAGAGGAAGAAATCAAAAAACCAATTTGAAAGATCTGTCGAGTTAAGAAAATTCATTGTCCGACACAGACCCATATATAGCCAAGGAAAAATGGTAGAATCTAATGTCATAGGCCCAGTGCCAAATTTGCCAAGATGTGATTGTGCATAATTTGGGGATATATCCTAACTAGGCACTATTTTTTAGGATTTTGCTCATAGAACTTAACATCCATATGAGTAAACAACAATAGATTAACATCACAGATAATCATACAAATTGCGAAATATTATGGCTTGGCTTCACGAGGATCTCTGTTACCATGAACTCATATCCATCTACTTACGCCAAAAAGTAACGAATTTACAAAAGGAGAGGCATCACATGTCGACACATAGATCCTTATATAGGATGGTTTTCATGTGATGACCTGGAGGTCATGAAAAACATCACATGCATTGGTCATCTTAGTACCATATTCTATAAATCATTAGTGTTATTATTTACATCATTAGCACTTAAAAAGCCACCAAAGTGACCCACCCATCTCAACGCACCAGTCACAACAAAAAATAGCAATACCTTGCATGAGGAAAAATTTATAAACGAATGTGTTGTACACACGAAAACTAAAGGCCCACCCGTGTGTGACACATGGCGAAAAAATATGAAGGAAAAAAACATCTAGTTCCCCACTTCGAATCTTGATGGACGTTGATAAGTATGGAACATTATGTACGAGCACATGGCAATTACAAACATTATTTATGGCAAGTTTAGTTCTACAAGGATGGTAGTTTTCGTGCTTCACTTTAGTTTTGATAGGAACTTGCCATGTGTGACTGGAAATTGCCATCCTTGTGTGACTGGAATTGCCATAAAAAAGTCAGGGGCAGAGTGCCATTAGGATCTCAAGTCATGTAGCATGGTCAATGTTCTAACTCTCACATGCTAGCCACCAATATGATCCTTAAAGTCGGGCATGCCACCACATCATTGGCGGTGTGGTCTTGACGCCAAGCGCACCACCCCGCTCGGTGTGCTCTATCCCCGTCTGCAACGACGGCTTTTATTTGCAACCTAGCTTGCGAGAACGCACTAGCAGCTCCCCATGTGCTGCTCCTCAATGAATCTGCAATTCCCTTGCTTGTCGTGACCGATCCCCGCTGGAAATGACCATGTTCATCGGTGGTGAGGGAGGAGATCCTGAGGCATAGGGATACGACGAGGGGAAAGACACCAGAGTGGAGGGAGGCGACGAGGCAGTAGAACTTTTTGGGGCTGGTGTTGATGGTTCATCATGCTCTAGCTACTCATGACACTTGAGATGTGCTGCTCCATGGGAGGAAACGGAGAGAAGACTCAATATTGAGAGGCCAAAGGTGGAAGACGTGCTTTTTTGAGAGCACTTAAATTGCATACCATAGTTTTATATAAGGTAGAGGGTAAAGTACACTAATTTGTCAAGCTCCCACCACAAACCAGTGAGAAGCAAACACCACACCAAGTTGGACACACACAATAAAAATCCAACACAAATGGACATACCCTAAACTAACCAACAAAGCGGCATCTCAACCATCACATATCACCTCTAAAGAGCAGCACCCCTAAACAACCCTCCTTGCTGATGCACCAAGCACACTTGATTGACTACAAGAGGTGGTAGGTGGATTGCGGGACTCAGCGGCCCCGAGAAAGCTAATGACTTGGAATCACTCATGATGTCATAAGAGCCCTTGAAGCACAATCTAGGGAAGTGGAGAGAGCCAAATGAACGCAACGTAAAAAATCTTACACGTGTCTTCAAAACAATACTCCCAACAAAGATATGACGTTGAAATGCCATCACCGATCTGGATCCGAACCTAGGCTTTCGCATGAAGGCATCAAACCAAGTGGGAGGGAGCAAGGTGTCTACACTCGACCAGGACACCTCCACGCAGGGGAACGACACCCACATGGCCGCTAACATGGGCCAAAGATGTGCGGGAGTTTCTTCCAAATTAGTGCATACCTACTCCCCACCCACAAAAAAGGGCAACACCACAGTGTTGGTTCACTTTGTTGCCACCACAGCATCATGCTATTGAAACATCAACAACGCCCCCACCAGCACAACCAACATGACGAGCAGATCGCAGCCACCTACACCACCATGGCACCTAACAGCCCCCAAGTCTCGGCCACAATAAAACTCCACCATTTCACCCAAATCCAGATCATGCAGATCAACAAACCCGAGTGACCACTTCAGCCGAGGCTGCACCACTAGGCGGAGTTAGCGCCACCCCACCCGCTACCGAGAAACACCATCAACGAAAACTCATGGCACCATGCCACCAGGAACGTTGCCAGAGAAGAGATGTGTCCTCGCCGGGTAGGAAGGGGAGTCGCACCCAGGGAAGGCCTTGCCGCTGCTGAGAGATCTATTTTTTCACGTTTCCAAACTATTACACGGTCAAGGGTTGTAGAGCATATGCCCAAGGTCATAGAAGTGTTTTCCCCAATACGAGTCGCCCTCATACCCATGAACTTTCCCTTCCCCCACCACCCTCCTCCTTTTTCCAACCACCCCCGATTTCCATCCTCTCCTACAAGTCCATATACAAACATCACTAGTCAATCCTCCCCTCCCCTCCCCTTCCGACTATACTTCGCTTTCCTAACAACAATATTATTCTGGAGATTACGTTGCCGCAGAGTTGGGCTCTCTAACGATCACATAGGCCACCACATTGCTTTTCATGTTTCATGTTAGTGGGGAGATGTCGAAAATTGCATGGAGTTGTCTGCAAAAACTGAATGAAGAATACAATTATTTTGTCAAAATCTAGGTAGTTCACCGAGAAAATACAATGTTGTAAAGACCAATATGTTCACTACTCTCTTTTTGTAGAGTTTGAAATCAAATCGCGTGTTGATCCAACAAACATGCAAAGTAATAATTGAAAAAATCGCAGGGTAGTCAGGATTTCACTTCATTCTTGTAGAAAGTTGTCACATCATTTAAAATAATTGTGTAGTTCACTCGCCTTGTTTCCCACAGGCTAGATGTGTCAATAGAAAGTTATTGGAAACCTGAAATAATTAAATTGCAGTTCACTTCAATTCATTCCTCTGGTTAATTCCCCTTATGTGAAATGCACCCGACTGGTCCGGTTCACTCCTTCATTTCACATAGTTCGGTTACTCTTAGGAGCAGTTCACATGTGTTTGATGAAACAACCTGAGATTTACCTTTTGTAAACTACATTTAAATCGCAAATAGTTATGAATAGTGTTCTATGTTAAAAGGTTTTAACTCGTCAAATATTATTTGAATGGTCTCTCCTTCGCATCTTTTAGACTATCAATCTAGTTTTTTTTTGTGTAAATGCACTCAATGGCACTCCGTAGGGAACACGCCATTTTCAGAACTGCTCTTAAACCATAAATAATCACAAAAATGGTTCTATAGGAAAAGCTTTCGCCTAATCCTTAATATCCAAAGATATATCATGTGCCCTGTACCAACACATAGCTTGAAATTTCCTCAAAAACAATATTAAAATGTGTGAAGTTCCACTTGATAGATTGTGGTTTAGTTGCCTCTTTCATGCAATTCACGTTTTTATTTTGAGACTTGGTAGGAAAGAACATCCGCTTCTTGGTAATTTCAAAATTTTCCTTGAATTGTTTTTGTGCCTTGTCTATATATTTTATGAAGGTGTATCATTTGCATCAATCTGAGAATGGTTTAAATTTTTCATAAAAACACAATTTGTTGCATCGACACGTACACCTTGCTCTTTGAAACTCCTCTTAAATCTCGAGAAGTTTTCTATATACAAAATCTTTGCCTAATCCATCACTTTCCAATAGTAAACCAACACATCATTATTGACAAACCTTTTTTAAACGGTCCCAAACAAATCAAGTGGACTTGTTTAGTCTTATTCTAGTTCTCTTGCTCCCACCTAGAGGTTTCGAAGTTCTTGCAGAATAACATTATTCAAATGCTTGTAGAAGAGATGACTGTGTGTGTATACATTATAGCCATTATGCAAGGAAATGGTCTGCCTATATTAAATAATTGTCAACCAGACTTTTTCTCCATCATTTTTTCACATAATTGTTTCAAGCAACTTACGAACAATTTATCAAAGTAACAAAAATCGTATACCATTGGTTAGCGATTACCGATGCATAACTATTTCATGTTTTCAATTTTTCCAATATCAACACGGTATTATACAAAATTCATAGTTCCAAATGAACAAAAAGAAAATTTGGATATATGTTTGAAGAAACTTTCAAACCATTTGATGGAAAGATGTGTGTGATATATTGTTGGAAATATATGGTATAACCTAAAAAACTATGCTCAAATTGCTACACGAACTCCATAACTGCTCATGTGAAATAGTCAACTGCCTAGTGATGAGGAAGCTAAATGCTTTCAATAGTTCATTCATTTTTTCTCGGCGAATCAGAAATGGAACATGCTAATTGACCTCTGACTGAATTTGCTAATTTTTTGGCGATGAGAAGCTAACTTCTAGATTGTAGGTTTGCAAAGTTAAGTTCCATTTTGTTTAGTCTAGTCCACTTGACGATGTGAATAACTATAGTCACCAAGGTTAATTACTAGAGTCATTAGTGTTTTCTAAATGGAGAAAATGGATGAGCTAAATATTGATTACTTATTACTCCAAAAAAACAACAAACTTATGAAAGTCATGAAGTTAACTAATGTAATTTTTTAGGAAACTCTTTTTCCTACTTCTACAAATTACCAAGTTAGTCGTCGCATAGAGTGAATACGTGTTGCGAAGGTCTTACCATGCTTGAGTATTTTCAATGATAGATTGACTGGGAGTCATAGAATGAAACACATACTCATATCCCTTCCACTTGAAGCTATAGTGGTTGTTGCACCCATTATAAATGATACTATGATAAAATTTACATTTGTGTGACAACAAGAGATGACATGCAGTTGTGGGAACCACATCGCATTCAATGGTGTCTCCAGAAGCACCAACTTGAAAGTTACTTCAACTTAGTGTTTAACCTTTATTTTATCGGTGTTACTTATCTATGGCCTCATGTGTGGCCTAGGGTGGCACTTGTATTTGAGGTGAAGTTTGGAGAATATTTATTCATTTGCCAAATTATGGCAAAAACCACCATCTATGATGACCTTGATGGATCTCCCATTGATTCTCGCTTAAACAAAAAGTGCATACACGTAGTCGTTGTCGCAAAAGAATTGGGCATCCTTCCTTAATACTCCTTCCGTCCCAAAATAAGTGACTCAAAAGTGATTCTATTTTGTACTAAAGTTAGTACAAAACGGAGTCGTTTTTGAGTCACTTATTTGGGGACAGACGGAGTACATTGTTGTAATGCCACTTGGTGCATATATAGTGATTTTTATCTCCCGTAAGGGTGGTTGTGATCCCCCAAGTGTAAGGGTGATCTAACCTAGTAGTAAGTATTTCCCTTTGTTAGAGAACCAAGGTTTATCAAACTAGTAGAAGCCACATGGCAAACAAAGTGAACGGTGCCTACGATTGTAAGGGGAATAGAATTAGGGTCATGGGTCAACTAGTGGCATATAACATTTGGGCATACGTCAAGTATACACACATGGTCTGGTGAACAAATAATAGTTCAGCGGCGATTAATTTGTGGACAAGCATGTGTTTTTCATGTTATACCTCAACTTACTTGGCAAGGGTTGACCTAACCTTGTTTCTATTGAAAATGTATTAAAAGGATGGAATGGTCATTGTCGTAGTGACAATGGATTTTGTGTAGAAGAACCCAAGGTAGTGCTCATGTCAATGCTCGGATGAGGAAATAATGTAGTGACCGGTTGGTGAAGATGCATGACAAGAGAGCCAGCCAGGCTCAGGGCTCCTTTGATTCAAAGGAATTCTACAGTATTTTTGGAGGATTGGAATCCTTAGGATATTTTCTTACATTGGTCCTTTGATTCATAGGATTGGATCCCGTAGGTATTTTTCCTATGGAATTTTTTTACTACATTTAATATGAAATCTAACATACACTCCAACCACTTTTTACAATTCCTTTGATTTCCTCTCGCATGAGACATTGTTAATCCTATAGGATTAAAATGGACATGCCAGTCCAATCCTCTACTTTTTCTATTCATGCGTTTTCAGAATCCCGTGAATCAAAGAGGCCCTCATAGTTTATTGACCAAATAGGTCGGGTGAATTTCGGCTGGACAGTCCAGGAGGGTCAAACACACTCGTCCATGTAAAGTTGGCACTCATAATAGAGAGGAGAAAGAAATGTTTTGTGGAAAATTGATGAAATGAGGCTAAATCAATGCAAAGGAAGGCTTGATATACTAGTAACAAATCGAATAAATGGAACTAAACGAACGTAATCTCACAAAATCCAACGAATGGCAAGAAATTGGGCGAGACTATTTTTGTGCAGATTTTGGAAATTGGGAATAATAACATGGATAGAGATATGAGCGTTTCCAAATTGTCGCATCCTTGCTTAGAACACCAATGATAAGTGAGAAGTTATAGGGTGGTACAATCTTCATGATTTTAGGTGGATTGATGGATGTGCTCAAAGATCATGAGGGCAAACAAAGGAAACACTAGAGGAAATCAGTCAAGACAACTTCACTCCAGGATACACCTCAATCATAAGTTCAGTCACGAGTAATAGATAGATTTAAGAACAACAAAGAGAAGCAAATTAAAAAGGTTTTTTGTCCCGAGATCCTTAAGGGAAAAGAGGCATTGGGAGGACAATCTTCCCCAAATGTCTAGAAGAGACAGACATCTTGGTATTCCAGCGGTTAAAATACCCGAAGTTAGTTCCATGCTAGGAGGGGGTAGAGAAACTATTGTCTAAAATACATGATAGAAAGTTAGATCAATTAGTGTAGAAATAAATATGTGTAATGAAACAAATCATAATTGACTAGAAATTTCAAATCAAGAAAATATTCAGGTGAGTCTATTTCCGATTGCCCAATCTACATGAAATGGAGGTGGATTTGGGAAAAATGTATGAAGAACATTTGTGAAATCATGATGAATCACAAGGACACATAAGAAGTTTTTTTGGATATCTAGTGATGCCAAGGAAACACCCTCTTATAACAATAGATTTACGCAACACAATTGACCTTTGTATATTTGATGCATGTGTTCATTGGCAATGGAGAATTTACCATGGTGCTAACCCTGGGATGCTCCACGTAATATCTTAATGAGACAAGAAACAAGGAGGATTATAATGATGGTCTCAGTGAGTCCATTGTAAACTCGCTAAGAATATGGTGGACGATCTAGACAAGATGTCTAGAACGATACAACGATCATGTCAAAACTACATCTTTTGTAGATCTCTCATGGTGATGTATTATGTCGGACTAGTAGATCTCTCATTGTACATCTTTTGTACATATTTTGTAGATCCCTCTATAATGGTAGAATAGTAAATGTCGTTCCTAGATGTGTATATTTTATACTTATCTATGTAATACTAGCATGCCATTTTGGATACGGGTTCCTACTCCGGAAGATATGGTGTTCCACGTCTTGCTAAGTTTGTCGTTTGGCAGTGGGCACTCTACTACTCTCACGTAAGACTCAACATGCATCACCACGGGTTGTGCACAATCCAATATGTGTTGATAAACCACTTTCCATCAACAATAATGTTCACTAATACACTGAAAAAGCAACCTAGGTGTAGAATCATATTCCAAGGGGTTTCTTGCAAACTAGGAAAGGGTGAATTCAATTCATCAAGTCCTCTTTGGAAGATTTTATCCATGTCTTAGAAATAGATCTCATCCATAACTCAACCATGGATTCGATCTATGCATCGACCATGCAATTATCTCATGAAAATCGCATTGAGCCAACTCATCTAATGAATTAGATATCAAAACATACAATCTCAAAGACCTGCCATCTGTTTAGTGATAGGCTCCCCATCTAAACGTTGCCACATATAACGTTTGTGCCATAACCTGAGTCTAGAATGAACCATCATTGCTATGACACCACTATGTGGGTACGAGGTAGGATACTCTAGTGGAAAAAAATCCACCCTACACGACGTAAGATCATGATGTACGTACGGTCTCTCATGATTACCCCTCGATAGTTGACTTGTAACGGAAGTATAGTAGACAATGATCGTCGATGCAGTTGTAGCCATACGTCTCCTCCCCTTCAATAGTTGATTAATTCTTGTTTGAGCATCATGGGTGTTATGCCTCCGAGGTGTGCCCACCTATAAATGAATGACTCAAAGATGAAGTAGTAGTTTCTATGTCGCAAGACAAGTAAGGATACCGTTTTGATGATTGGAGAGTTCCTTCTAACATTTGGTGGATCCCCTAAACTGGTTATTTCATTTGTGACCTAAATTGATGCACTCCTTGTATCACTTCCTCTACTAGGTATCACCACTTGTAACCATGCAGACTACAATGGCAGTAATCTACTTGATCTTATCCAAGGGCATTATGAATCCTTAAGTGTGTGACCTCGCGGGTTCATAGGGACCTAGACGTGGTAGTGACCCTAGTAACTCATACTCAACCTAGTAGTTTAGTCACTCCTTACTTACATGAATCAACTTCTACGTCGGCGCCGAGTTCATAAACGAGTACCTAGCCAAGTAGAACTCATCCAATAACTGGTTCCGAACTAGAGCAATACGTCCTAATTCCCAATTTCCCTGAAGTCGTTCCAACGAACCTCTCAATATGCCATATACAAAATCTTCTTGAGTCGTAATATATATGTTGAACCCAATTTAATAACTTCTCATCTTTATTTGTGGCTACAACCTCTCTTTTAAACCTATGAACTAATACAAGGTAAGATTAACTCTTAACCTCATCCATATGGAAATGCATTCCTTGATTTGATATGTCAAAAAAGGCCCAGATACATCTCTCCTAGTCGAAAGGGAGAGATCATGTATTGGTCAACCATGCCTTCCCACGTGCTTCACAACATGCCTAGAAGACACTTTCAAAACACCTAGTAAAGGAGTAGCACTTGGCAACCCCTAATCTGGTCGATCCTCATCCAAAGGATCATGAAGTAACCTTTACTCTAAGGACATATCATATACATTAAACATGAGACTAATAAATGATAAGTAGCTCGATACATCTTGAAAATGTAAATTTTAGGTATGTTCTCCAAACTCAAGCTACACCCATGAGATTGACATCTACATGTAAATTGCATTTTAGTGTAGACATCTATTAATAGACATACAAGTCTATGGATATATTCCCCCTCCACACACCTACCATAAATAGGTATATTAGGATATTGTCATACAACTCAAAGCCCTGACACAGATCACATATTTATTGAAGGAAGTCAAGACAATATTCACGGGTGACTAGATAATAGATAACAAACATAGAGGAATACAATCATAAAATGATTGCATCTATGGCTTATTCTTAACATGATCTACAAAAGTCATCCTTTGTGGTCATATATCACATCCATGAGCTTGCATGCTAGCTATTATCACCTCCCTCGGGCCATGACGATGCCCTTTCCCCCTCCAGTCGTACCCATCACTACCCTCACCTCCAACCACTTTAGTAGGTTCTCTTATTGCGATGGACATAGTACATTGGAAAGCCATCACAAGTGTTCCTTTTTCGCAACCACGATATGGTTAATAAATATACCTCCTTCGAATCACAATTGTTTGAGTCCTCCCCCATGGCCTTGCTCATATAGTTCTTGTGGAGCTTGAGATGATTTTCCGTCAATGTGGCCACGTAGGACAAGGCTCTTGGCATCGAAGCCACCCATGAACTAGTGTGCCTCTCTCACCCAAGAGATGAGCGTTTAGGTGAGATATGTCACTGGATTGAGACCGTTGACGAGGAATACATGCTCATGGGGATGTGGTTGGTAGTGGATCCTCCCATGGACACACCATTACAAGATCTGATAGACATATGTTCTTATTCCCATCAACCGTGCTTCGAAGGCAACAATGGACAATCGTGGATGATGAGAGTGAGTTGTGATGGGACTCTGACATGCAAATTGAAATGTTGTTCTTTTTATGGAGTGTTTGTACTTATGCTTTGGACGGTGGTGCATGAGCGACACCGATCAATCTTTGTTAGAAAATGTATATAATCATGTGGGTTTAAATGGAGTCTATTACATGGCAAAATTGGCTTGTCTTACATTTTCCATTGGACCAACAAAATGTGATACACTAATAAGCTTTGATACGCACAAGCGCCACTCAAGTGGATTTAGTGAGCTAGAGATGTGAGGTCACAAGTTCCTCATTCCAATATTTATAATATGGAGCCAAATCTAAGAGGAATGTGTCAAATTTGAATATTTTGTGGAGGTGATGAGATACCGAACATGCTATAACTCTCTCATGCATGTGATATGTGGTATAATTTTGATTGCATACAACTCAAACTTTTTTAGTTTTGAAGTTATGCTAAGAAACTACGTAAATTTATATATTACCATCATAGCATGTACACACTTGGATTCACTAACATGGTTTTGTATGTTTACCTTTGCTTCAACAGACATTGGGAATACCTCACGCTCTTACTTCAGTTATGTGGCTTTGTGGACCTATTGCTGGATTAATTGTAAGTTAACTATGATAATGGAATCTAAAGAACTAGAAGTACCTTTTTGATCTCCAAGAGTCAACTATCTAAGAACTTAAGAGTGGAAAACATGCATACCTACTGCTTCTTTCTTATTATACTTTAAACCTTGGTCTATAAAATTAATAAATTCTTCATGCACCCTCATGAATCTTTACTAAAAGAATAAGAAGGAGCATACAATTCCAATCTCCTGTATTCATCATTGGAACCAAACACATGATTTTCCGATTCATTTAGGAGCTGGCATATATCCTGCAATTTTTTTGTGAATCATACATTTCAAATTAACACATGCATCGTATGTTTATGAAGGTGCAACCATGTGTGGGTCTCTCTAGTGACAAGTGTGCTTCACCCCTAGGGAGGCGGAGACCGTTTATCCTTTCAGGATGCATCGTCATCTCCATATCGGTGAGTACCATGCAATCATACCTCTTGTGATTACGTACACTATCAACCTGTCATAAACCATCATTGATATGTTGCTACACTCTTATGTTTGAACCCATAGGTTGTAATTGTTGGGTTCTCTTCGGACATTGGGTACGCACTCGGCGACACAAAGGAAGATTGCAAGTAAGCTAAATATTTAATTTCAGGTGTTTAGTAGAGAAATAAAGAATCTTACTATAATGTAACGCCAAGTTGACAAGAGATTTGTACAGAGATTACACTGGGCCTCGGTACCGTGCGGCCGCCGCTTTCATTTTGGGATTTTGGCTACTCGACTTCTCCAATAACACAGTTCAAGTGAGTGTGCGCATGCTTTCTCAAGAGCATACCGACCTATATCATGTCTTTTTTTGGTAGTCTAGACAAGAGAAACTTATTAATTTCACATTAAAAATTGTACTAAGAATATAGTTATGACTAAATCCATCGGACAAAATAATCTTGAGAGAAAATATACATTATTTATATAGAGAGAAAAACAATTTGGTCAAGCAATAGCGAGGGAAGTTCTATGTAAGCCATCTATGCACTCCTGAGATACGTGTAGAAATTCCAACACTTTCAATTTTTTGCATTTCCAAAACACTCAATCAAATCACATCATCCCTTGTTTGTACACATATCATGTCATGCATCCAACCATCTTCATGCGTGTGCCCCACACGAAGGGTTCTAATTTGACATTTTTGATAGTAATTAGATATTTTCAATTAACCTATGGTCAATAATCATGATAACTTACCTATGGGAAAACATCAACAAAGCTAAAGTGCTAAGCCAATATGAACTATGACACATATGCAATGTACATAATTGCCGCACATGCAGAAGTGTCGCACAGATACAAGGTGCTATTTACAAATGTGTTACATATCAAAGAGTGCTATTTCAGGAAATGAAGAACACATACAAGGTGTTGCACAAGTGCCACAGATGTACAAGGTGCCATTTACAACCAAGTGTCAAATTGTAATGAAGTGCTACACATGTACAAAGCGCCTAACAATTAACATAAAGTGCCAAATATTACAAAGTGCTTGCCATTTCACACAAGGCATTCTACACATACGATATGTTGTCAAGTTCTACTAGATCAATCGATAAGTTGCAATGGATCAACCATTAAGTTAGAATAGGAGAAAATACATCATAATGTGTAGTAAAAATTCTAATATAATAATAAGCAATGAGCCTAAATCAAAAGGAGGAAAGACAAAGGAGGGTAAGATGCGCATAACATTGAGAACCACCATCTTCCTTATGTCATTTGTGCTACTAGATGAACATGGCACAGGAGGGGACCACATAAATTTCTATATTCAAAGCCCCATCTCGTGCCAGTGGTGGACGGATGGTGTCCTCGGCATTGGCCAACTTGAGCTCACGAGTTAAATCTAGTGGAGAGAAGGCAAGGCACGCATGGCTAGGTCACAAGCGACAGCGACATGCATCTCGTTGCATCAAGCGCACAAACAAATTAAGGATTGGTTAGCAGGTCTTTCGAGGGAGTAGCAGGCTCCTACTCGACATTTGAATATGGGTGGGGTGCCCAGGCCAGAGGCTCAGTCTAGATCCCACTAAAGACGGAGGTCGTTGTTGTCTATTATTCAATACAGTGAGGAGGGTAGGGGGATATGTTTTAGTTGTTCTGTCCATCTAGAGGATGGTGATCAACCACGATAATGATGGCCATAGTGAGCTCTACAAATTCTGATGGTTACTGACTAGATCTGGTGTCAACGAGTCTTCCTCGTCACCCATGATGAGGATCCTTTTATGATTATAGAAGGAGAACGCCGACCTCCTCCTCTCTATGGGCTCATGCACCCCTTCTTCATTCACCCATGATCTTTCTCGGAGGAGCATGTCTCTTGTCAGGAAGTGGTGAGGTGGAGGTGAGGGGAGAGGTGGTGTTGTCATCTCCTTTAGGGAGTGGTGGTGTGAGCTGGTTAGTAGGGGCAAGAGGAGAAGTGAGGTTAGCCGGAAAGGAGAGCAGCGATATTTGGGGAGGATAGTGGAAACTTTGTGTAGGAGGTCACACAAAGTGTAGGTCGATTTAATGTCGATATGGGAGAGAGGTGGGTCGTATGGATGCATAGCTTTCATTGAGGTGCCTATTTGTCTCTCCATGGTTTTTTGCTATTTTAGTTGTCCAGATCATCACGTGGGGTGGACAGTTGCATTGCATCTCCATGGGTACACTAACGTTGCACGTATTTTGACAAGCACTTATTCAACAAGCACTTTGAACTCCAACAGGGAGACCGTAAAATTGTAATAGTGAAACTTGTAAACTTGACGTTGCTTTTTAAAACGGTGTTGTTTCCATCGAGTGACATCGATAGTATTTTTTGACATTTTTAAACAATTGCAGGAATTATTTAGTCGATATATTGAACACTTATGATAATTATGTAGATAATATATTATTGGAGAGGTAAGAAATATGTAAAACTGTTTTTCTAGTTCCTTACAATTTAAGAGAAGTTGCAGAAATTGAAAATTAGATGATGTCATTTTCTTGAGTAGAGCCCAAATTGAAAAGTGAAATGCATCGAATAGGTAACCAAACTAAGGTGGCTTGTACAAGTCGGCCAAGTGCAGTTCACCTAACTCAAACTGAACTTTTTAGTGTGAAAAAGTGATCTACGGAAATTTTTCGCATGTGAGGATGTGGACTTCTCGAACAAAACGAACCCATCACACATTGAAGCGATATGCAAGTTTTTTTACATCGTTTTTCCCTTGTGCTCTCGGCTCCGTGGTATGAGATTAGCTAACTGCATATATGTTTTCCATAGTTATTTTATAGAATGGATCAAGGAACTTATTACAACAAACTACTCATTTTTTAGCAATTTATGAACAAGTCCCTAACTTTTCACAAAATGACCCATGGAAACACGAAGATAGTTATTGTGTTCCTTATGGAGTATGGAACCCCAAGCACCACACATGGCAGGGTGAAATGTCTATCATGGGCCAACGAACTGCATTATCATGCCGACACTGACGACAAACTCCTAGGGTGGCCTCCACCATACACCGGTTGAGCCTCGGATCGATGTCGGAATCAAAGGGATGGACAAGAGCATGGATGATATGGGGCAAGCCACAAGGGTGGCCCTATATTCATGAATTGTAGGTGGATTTTATAAAGAACACATAAAATGGAGGAAATCATGAGAAAACACAAGGAAATCAAGGGGAAATATATGAATTACTAGTGATGCCAAGGCAAGACCCTCTTGTAACAATATATCTGCACCACACGGTTCATATTATTTCTTACAAATTCATTGGACAAGCAATAAAAAGGTGGAAGATTCTTTCCGAAGTCCTAAAACATGGATGACTTGAATTATATGGAACAAAATTTATGCACAAGTGGAGGTATCAAACTCCAAAGGGGTCTTCACTAGAAAGGGTAGCCTTCTACTGTACGAGTAGTTATCCTCACAAGGAGAAACCCCACAAGGGGAGGTACTTGATATGAGCTCTAATGTTTTGTTGTTGCCTAGATATAGGTTCACCCATGAAGGGGTAAATGAGGAAGTAAAAGGTACATAGGACAGTCGCCTAAAAGCTCCATGCATGCAGTTGCCAAGTTATAATGGGTTGTCCTAGCTAGTACAACCAGCCAGTTGAGCGAGTGTTGGCCACACAGTGGAGGTAGGTGGCATGATACCTAGGGGGTTACACGAGGGTAAGTGGTTGGCATAATAGGGATGTGAAATGGAAAGCAATATAGCATTACTAAGAGAACCAAGTACACACACATACAACATAGAATTCACCTTAGTAGATGTGATGCATGTGTCCCTTGGTGATCGACATAAAGTTGTGGTGATGATCGTAGGATGAAACTTATCATCTCATCTCCCACACCCTTCAAGAAAAGTCTTCCTGTACTTAAAACAACATAACATACGGAAATAATAGACGAGGGTCACCGCAAAAGTGGAACACGTCGATCACAAATGTACTAATGGCCTACACATCACAAATTTGTGTTCATGGTAAACAAATGCATCATCCATTAATACCCATCTCTTCTCCTTCACATACCATTATAAAAAATATGGTTGATGCATGTTTAAATAAGGAAAACAAGCATGCTTCATACTTAACATACCAAAATATCAAAGTATATATGGGAAAGTTGTGGGGGGATTATCATGCAAGAATAAATGCAATGCCACACTCAACACATATAACAATGAGAATTATTTGCCACAATCAAAACGAAGCATATGCAAAGAATGGAATGGTTGCCATCAACCTTATGGAAAGAGAAATTATTCATCATGAGTGATGCAGCACACAAGAGATATCCAAAACAAACCATGGTCAAAGTTTCATCGTGTCAGCAAGAG
Organism: Hordeum vulgare subsp. vulgare; assembly: GCF_904849725.1. Classification (NCBI taxonomy): domain Eukaryota; kingdom Viridiplantae; phylum Streptophyta; class Magnoliopsida; order Poales; family Poaceae; genus Hordeum; species Hordeum vulgare. The sequence continues at coordinate 228,962,119 of NC_058518.1, read as the reverse complement.
CACATACATAAATAAAAATGTGTCATCACGCCTCTCCCAACACAACAAGCATCATGAAAGGTATGGGTAAAAGATCAAACATGATGAAAGAAAGTAATTAATACACCCAGCTTGTAATACAGATACAAGTAATATAACGATGGGTCGTTTATAATGCAAAGCATGGGTCACAAAGGCATGCCATCGGAATAGAAATGATTAAAGCATGCAAAATGAATATGGTAATATCGGCACAATATATTTAGTAGAAAATACCCAAGAACCTTTTGAGTGTCACGTAGAATAAATTTGTGAATTTGTGTCACGACGAGGTAGGGAGGACCAATACCCGCATGGATACCTACCCCTTGTTTTCTCTCAAGAGCTCATTTTCTAATGTTAGGCTAATTAAGTATATGTTGATAAGTATTTGTGATATCCTACACATGCAAAACACGAACAAAGGTATGTTTGTGCATTGTAGATAAATAAATCATCCATCATGATGTGTTTGTTCATTTGTACATCACCGTTGAACTTAAAGTGCATGAATAATATGTGCGTCCATGTTTATATCCATGGCACTAGGCATATTGTTCAAGGAAGTAAAAAAGCAACATGTTGCACATGGTGTAAACCAAAATCTCCAATCATATGGGAGAATGTTATGGGGGCATTCTCATATAAAATAGTTTAAACATTGTCACTCTCCAAACAATGGAAATATAAAGTGTTCTACATATTGGAAGCAACAAAGGGGACTTTTGACAAAACAAATATGGAACAACATGTGAAAATGTAATCAAGTCACATGGAAGAACAATTGGTCAACACACTTGATGCGCCAAGCAAAACATTCTTATTATTATGGATGAAAAAATGTTTGTCTCAAGATATACATATAGCACTATTATGCTTGAAATCCAACCTAGAGAGAGAAGTATTCATCATGTTTGTTACAACACAAGGGGTATTATCAAGAACATTTACCATGCAAAAGGTGGTGATGGCAAGGCATATGAATTTTATTGCAAGAATTATGCAAATGTAACAAGGTAATATCATCTCAACATATACAAATACCACAAGCTAAAAACATTTCATCTAGGTCGTTGCACAAATCAAATTGAATTTGATTCATATGCATAGGTGCTAAGGACAGATGTCGAAGATGTGATTTCAAAAACTTTATGCATAGCACACGACAAAGTCATGGGACTATCAAGCATGGTATGACATATGGATTGACATAATTATGTAGAATGCTACCAGAACTACTCCACATCACATATTGATCATCTTACTCATCATAGAAAGGTGTAAAAGTAAAGTATGCAAAGGGGAAAATAGGACGTGCCATAAAAACATGAGCATAATTATCATGCAAGTTGTCCAAGTCCACTAGCGAGACAAACACATCCTCAAGACCCATTGTAACTTTGTGTACCCCCTTATGTGTGGTAGGTGTTGTAGTGGAGAAGAGCTTCTTGGGGAAATGTTCATCATTTTTATGGTAAATGTGTTTGTGTGTGTTTGGGGGGGGGTATTATTCCAACATGTCCATTATCTTGCCCATTGAGGGCGGGACTATTTGAGGATCCGGTAACCATCAAGTACGAGACCATGCACCAAGTAAGAAGACACGACAGGAATACATGTAAGGTTGTTAGACAGGTAAAAGGCCCAAGATCAAAATGCAGAGTCGATTAAAAGAAAATAAAAATAAACAAATAGGCGAGGTCTAAAGTTTTCACCGGTAGCCATGAACTTGCGCTCGAGATCCTATCTACATAATAAGCATGGCATTGGTAAAGACCGTTATGGGAGATGCGTCCAACTAACCCGTGACTACGTAACTTCAAATTGTGGTTCTGTTATCCAACAAAGTCCCATCCAACACACAGGGCTATCTTAGTTATTAAGGAATGATGAGAACAACACATTTGTCATTTAATGATTGCACCTTATCTACCTTTAGAGACTAGCTTTCAACTATCGTGTTAATCTTATTGTCACCAAAATTTGACATAGCCTTGTACTCTTCTTTACCCTTAGCCTATCCTTGTGAAATATCCAATATCTTGGGTATCTACAAGCCATACATTAAGGAATATAGAAAACTACAGTGCAACACATGGGAATAATGTTAAGTAAAAGTAACCATCAATACCTTAATGCGTGTAAACGATGCTATGAGGCTATGACTCCGCCCTTACACCATTAGGATTACTCACATCACAAATAAATCACGCGCAATAGACATTATAAATATTTATAATTGGGGATCAATGAGTATAGGTCATACAATGGCAGTAATCGTGTTGTGCACTCGATTACAAGTAAAATTACTAGTCGAGATAAAGGCTATGGTGGTGGAGGTAGTTATGGTAATGGTAGTGGCTGATGTAGATGGTACTGAGTTGGTAGATCTTATGAATGGTTAGTAAACTTATTGGTGTCTCTCACTCGGTGAAGGGTTTCCTCTCATTCGTAGTGTATACATGCAGAATAGGTTTTTGAAGTGCATCCAATGTGAATTAGTCTAGAGCCTCTTTCCTGAAGTTGTCATGCATCACTTGGTGGCAGGTAGTACGAGCCACAGTTGTCTTATGAGTGGAGGCTTGTAGGACATAAAATCTTGTTGTCTTCTCCTCTAGACACAGTCGCGTGGCTCCTTTTGATGGACATTGATTTATGACTCGCTTTACAATGTCCTGCAAGAGCAAAGGTGTTGTAGCACTTCTGTAAAAAAAGGGAGAGTGGAACCCATAGGGAGAAAAATGGAAGGCACTCCTAACCCCATAATTATGTTATCACCGATGTAGCTCCGTACGCACCTAAACTGGAATTTGGAAATATCCTATCTATATGTTGTTAAGGAAACGAAAAAAGGAGTTTATATGAACTACAAATGGGAAATTAAAAACTAATGTGTTCTCGAGGGTCTAGAGGCATCACTACTAATATTATCCATGCAGAAGTGTGGAGCATAGCTCTCTATCATATTCCTAAGACACTCTATATGTATCAAAGGGGCAGTTCCTCGTACAAATATGTTCTACTGGAAGTAGATTCCATATGACATACACCACAACCATAGTCCCCCCACACGAGTTATCACTATGGTTAACTAAGGGCTTCCTTGTGGGCGCAGCAAAATGGGTTTCCCTGTTACTCTCGTGCCAATTGCCGAACGAGAAGAAAGAGTTTTTACTGTTTTCAAAAATTACCTCAACATCCAAACCTAAAACAAAGATGTAATATGCTTCACTGTAAATCACAACGGTAATGAGAGACATGTCTCCTCTCATAATTTGTGAACACCACTAACTTGAACATTAACAAAAGATATTGGATCACTTAAAGGAATTTAATTCTTATTGAAAAGAGTTTATTCATATCCCCGAGAACAAGTACAACTACAAACATGTATATAGAACACATCAAAGAGAGGGTCAAGTTACAAGATAGCATTGAGCGGATGAAGGGAGGAGGCCTGGAGGTGTTGGTGAAGACGGCGCCGATGCTTATGGTGAAGGTGATGGCGCCAGCGGTGGTGGTTATGAAGGAGGTGCGTGTAGATCACTATACCATGGTAGAGCTTACGTGACACACCAACGTGTCGGCATAGGGTACTTTTGCCGACACATAAGTTGTAGCTAACACCGATGCAGACAGAAGATGGAACGATCGGAGGACTAGCTCAGAGCAAAAGTAATGCCGACATTTATTTACTTCTCGACACATTTTCAGTCGGCATACACCCTACCTATGCTGATAGAAAACCTCTCAATGTACACACTACATACGCCGACAGTGGGTCTTTCTATGCACACCCTACCTATGTCGACATATGATCAGTCAACGTACACCCCACCTATGCTGACACTTACCTTGTCTAGCAAGGTCTTCACCATTGCCAACACTTTCCCTGTCTAGCAAAGTATTCACCATTGCCGACACTTACTATACATGGCTAGAGGTGTACATTTGGTGTCACTTTCTTAGTTGGGATGTTTTTTCCAACAGATAAATTGTTGCTAAGATTGTGTACAGCCAAAACAACAAATTGGACACTGCTCCAATTCAAATAGTATGCAATGCTCAAATGTTACCCACAAACAAGATCAAGATGAACACACACTACACAAGCATAGATAATATGTTCACAAACATATATATTGATCACAAGTTCAAAACAGGACAACCTTGACAAAGGAAAGTTTATCCATCTTGACTACCATCCAGACAACTCAAAGTCACATAAAAGGACCACTATTCGTTGTTCTAAAGGAGTTTAAACACTAAATGGTACAAAACACTTAAGTTACATCCATGAGCACAAGATTTCTACTACACTTGAAGCACCAAATGGTCTAGAAAACAAATTAGATTCATGACCACAAGTTGGGTGGTCCAAGATACTACAAAGAGGAAGATGCCACCTAACACTCCGAAGTAACCACATCCATGCGCACTAGGTGGCTGAGTACCTGAAAATATTCCACATGATGTTAATGATAAGAGAATAATTTAAACATGCCCACTTGTAATCAGACACTAGATCACTCATGGCGCACGTTGTCACGCCCGTAAATTTGTACAATGAAATGATCAGAAATTTCATAAATATATAATAACATGATACATATTAAATTTCCATAAACATAACATTACATTAGTGAGAAACTAAAATAAATCTCATATATACTCTACAAAACCATAAAAGTATACAAATTACCTTGGTACAACAACATACATAGTAAATAAAACTAATTAGTATTGCCAAGACATATGATAAGCATTAGATTATATACATGGTGGAATAATGAAACCTTCACAAGCATCTCACAAAGGGCCACCACATCCAGAAACAAAGAATTCTACACGCAGTGCATCTGCCCATTTATTGTGGAATGCATGACATTCATGGGATGAATGCTGACAAGCTTTATAATTAGTTGTAAAATAAGTAAGATCCAAAAATAAAATCTCAGTCAAGACAACATAACTAATATAGCAACATAAAGTATATGATGAAGGCTACAAATTATTAGGAACAAAGTGACAACTGATCACCGGTTCATATAGTGGATCAAGTTTTTCTCAAGGCAAATAACCCATAAAGATAAGCTACCAACCAACACATGGTTTTATAGATTACCATGGAAAATCGGTCTTAAAGGAGACATGCGTTTGCAATGATGACAGTGAAACATCATCAATACCTTGCAACACCTAAAAGGAAAATCCTAGAAGTCATCATGCTCATCAAACCTTGAGTAGAAAAACTATGAGCAAAATAAGGAAATGCATAGTTGAAAATTAGTTGTGCGGATCATTGTTGCCTTAACCCGATTTTTGTTCTTACTTCCAATTTTTATACGGCGAGGTGTTCTCATCTGAGTCTCCATATCAATCGAGCCATCTGCAACTTTGTAATGAATAGTCTTGTTTGATGTTTCAGCCAAAGCATGTTCAACAATATGTTTAGACTATTTGGTTCAACAATGAAGGAATGGAGAAAATAAAGACAAAATCTGCATAATAGAAAAAATACGAACATCAGTGAGATGAGACTAATGCAAAGAAATTATAGCAAACTTCCTGCTTACTTGCCGACATGCAATCTCATACCAGAGAGCATTGTACATCGCCTATCAATTGACAAAACAGAATTTCACATACCTCATTATGAATTAACAGGCGGGACTTACGATCAATATCTTATTGCCCAACAGTAGTTAAAAAACATCTTATTGTCCAACTGAAGATAAAAAAATCAAGTCCAATAAACATCACATGTATGCTCATTTTCTTTGATTAAGAAGTAATATTTATATGCTTTCAAAATTGGAGATGAGATGGACAACCTACCACACTTGTGAATGTTGTTATCACAATGAGCCAATATGATGCCTAGGATCCCAATAGACTTTCATTCATGACCAATAAACTTCAAACCTAACAAAACAGCCACACAAGTAGAAATATATATTAGCAGCAAATTAGAAAACAACCACACAAGTTTATATTTCTCGTTTGACTGTGTGCCATCCTATGTGTTGATTATAATTTTTTTCCAATTATACGAAGTATAAATAATGTTTTTTGTGACATATTGGTATCTACCACGAACCATGAAATAACAATTTCTAAAATTTGTACACACCATACTAAGTATCTGATTATTCTTTGTACATTTCTTTCAACTGTAGTCAACTCGCATCTCATTACTGAGATAACACGACAGATTATTTGCGTTCAGGCCTTTAGGGTGCAATACGAAAATGATGGCCAACAGAAAACATGTTTCTTCCCACATATAAACTATATCAGCACAACGACAAATGCTACTACCAAAAGTAATTTCTAAATCCATTAGCCTATTACAAAGTACGAATCAATACTCAATCATCATGCCAAAAACATATACGTATAGGAAATGATTATAATTCATGGTGATCTATGAGTTGAATGCAACCTTTCCTCTTTGTATCGAGTTAACACGAGTTATCACTATGGTTAACTAAGGGCTTCCTCGTGGGCGCAACCAAATGGGTTTCGTTGGTACTCCATGCCAATTGCAGAATGAGAAGAAAGAGGTTTTTACTATTTCCAAAAATTACCTCATCATCCAAACCTAAAACAATGATGTAATATGCTTCACTGTCAATCACAACGGTAATGAGAGACATGTCTCCTCTCATAATTTGTGAATGCCACTAACTCGAAGATAAACAAAAGATATTGGATCACTTCAAGGAATTTAATTCTTATTGAAAAGAGTTTATTCATATCTCCGAGAACAAGTACGACTACTCAAACATGTATATATAACACATCAAAGAGAGGGTTAAGTTACAAATTAGCATAGAGCCAATGAAGGGAGGAGGCCTGGAGGTGTTGGTGAACATGGCGCCGATGCTTATGGTGAAGATGATGGCGCCAGTGGTGGTGGTAATGAAGGAGGTGCAGGTGGATGCAGCGCGACGGAGATGGTACCTTTCTTTTCATTGAGTATCGTGGTATGGTACTCTGCACAAATTAACTAGACATGGCACTCGCCGAACACGAACTCGGTCATTATGTTGTCCCCTTTGAGCTGCATTTCTTTATAGAAAATGCTATCATTGGTCCAAATATTTCACCAAAGTTATGTATTTTATAAGAAGATCTAGGATTTTTAAGCAAGTCTACGAGTAGTTCAATAGCAAATTGACCAAACCAACTCTTACAGTTCTAAATAATATTTCTTTCTACAAGGTTTGCTCCAATAAAGAATCACTATGCAGTACGTAGAAAGACTACTAAGTTTAATGTTATTATGCTCTTTGAGGAAGCTTAATTTCGGCTTTGGCTGGTGCACGCGGTGGCAGGGCCTCCAATTCCTTCTCTTTATCTTGCCCCTTCTTCTATGGATGTGGCGTCAGAGCAACAATAGAGGTGATGGAGATTGATCTTAGATAAATGACAGATGATGGTGGTGGGTAGGGTTGGGGAGGTATTTATAAGGGCTTTCCCAAAGCATCCCATGTAGATGTAGCTTTTGTACTTTGTTTAAGTAATCTAGATGAGCCTAATCCTCTCCCAAACCATTATTTTCACCAAATGATCACATAGTAACAAACATGGATAAAATCGGTGAACAATCCCGTCTAGAGAGGCATCTATCAAAGTTGCCTGGGAATGGTACGAGCAACGGCATGACTCAGTTTGGTCATACCAAAGGCCATTGAATGATCTATCTCCTCAAATAATGTTCGCATCCAAAATCTGTTTTGACATTCTTATGCTCGTTGGAAGAATGACAATGATGCACCTAAGCTATTAGATCTTAATTGGGAGCCGATATTTGACCTAGTGAAATGCCTAAGGTTCTCGTAATCCTCCATATGGAACCAATATTCGTCCTTTTCATTGTGCTGGTCCTATGTGGCTCTAAAACACTTGTAGACACAATAAAACAAAAGAAACTATATAACCTAAATGAAAACATATTCTATGCAATGCTCACAATGAAAGGAGAGAAAATCGGCAATCATGCAAAATGGACATATATTTTATTCAATGGGACTTGATATATGTATGTAACATGCAACAAATGATCTCTAAAAATGTAAAATATAGAGCCATCAACCTCCCCAGACATATACCTTGCTCGTCCTCGAGTAAGGCAGTTGACTACCTAAGCTTTGCCAGTACTAAAGCTTACACTAAAACCAAACCCCAAGAGTGAATCCATGTTCATCTTGCGAGCATGAAAAGTTAACTAGCAAAGAGTGATATCTGCTATCTCCTTAGTTGCATTGCAGTGATACATCGAGAAAGAGGGAATGTTTCTATGGAGTCCAAGTTCTCATTGCCAAAAGTTTAGGGAGAAGGTCAAATTATGTTAGGAATGAAGCAATGTGTGTCATGGACAAAAAAAACTATGTGTTAACAATCACTTCGGAAACACCAACCGAAGGCATACGAGGTACAATGAAAAGACCGTATATCTGCATTAGTCAAACGATAAACTACCTATGCAAAGATGATGACAAGCCTATGCCTCACACAGAAAGGAAAATAGAGAATGATTGGGGTTTTAAGAAGTCAAAAACGTAGAAAGTCTCGCATCAAAGCAATTGACCACTAGGCATTAGAGAAGGCCTTATGATCAATGTTGATTCATGAAATAGGGATCACCATGTAACTAGGTCGCCGAGAGCTATGAATGTATGAAAGCTCTCATATGGACTAAGTGGGAGTGCATCCAACTATCTTTTTCATGAAGATGCGGAGCATTTGAGGAAGCTTGTCATCAAAGTATACAAGACAAGTTCTATAAATGTAGGTTCCCACTAGTATAAAACATGTAGCTTATGAAACTTTCTGCTCTACAATGCATGAAGTGGTGCTACTTCGAAGCACAAGTGTATACTAAAATGGGAAATGGTGCAACTCCTTCTGTGTGCCTCACACCTTTTTTGTGACATCTCCATGGTGCATCTTACAATGATGATAAATACACTTCTCTACTAACACACTTCACCTGAATATGATCATAATTCAATATAAACCATGAGGAAAACTCTATATGAATGACAAAACGTAGTGTACCAGGATGTGCAATCATCCAACATAGCATTGACATAAAAAAGGAGTCATAAAATATCATTCTAGCCATACTACAGTCATGCAAGGAAAATAACAATAAATAATATGTCTCTATTCATGTAATGTAATATGACAGTAATGCAAGGCGATATACTCAGAATGACTATGAAAATGCCACTATGTCTAGGTATGGTGTATGTTTTGAGGGGATGTTGGGCTTATGTGTAGAATAACAAGAGAAAGTCCTCCAATGAGTTCAGCTGTACCAGAAAAGTATGCGCCAAATATCAATGTTAGAGTGGAAGTGCGTGGTACCAAAGAGGTTAGCAATAAAAGGTGAACATAATGCAAAGGCTTCAAACTCGCTCTAGTCATAAAGAGCTCGAAAACTACACAAGAGCGTCACGGTGAAATATTGCATAAGACACAAAATCTAAGTACACTAAGCGAGTAGTTTTACGAGGGTTACCCATTTCGCATCCCGGACCAGCTAAAATTGTTGGGTTCATCAGAAAAAGCCTCTACGATATTTGATCTCAAATCAAGCCACCACTAGAATCCCCAACTTATGTAATCAAATGAAGTAAAGACAACGGTTGAAAGGAGTCCTTTATTGTGTTTTATAAAAATAACATGGCATTGTCTTTTAGATATAACAAGATTTCAAGAAGCTAGGTAAAAGGAATGCAAAATAAGCATGTGAAAACAATAGCATACACAATTTGCACATTAACTTTGTGATAAAGAGCATTGCATGAAATACTACACAGGCAAAAGTAACCTCTGCATGCTTAGATCATTGCAATACCAAACTAGGGGAAAATATTCATATACATACTAAGTAACTAATTACCCGTGCATTTCAATGGAGCCATATATATTCGAGTGATTCAATACTAATCGTGTCCAAAAAATACCTTACACCCAATATTTTTTCTTTTTGTAAGATTTTTTTTGACTTCAGTATGAGCAATGGAATGGTTTTTGTAAGATTTGACTTTATTTGGTATGTATAGGTGAAGGCATGAAAGTTTAGATTTAATTTGGTTTTGGTAATACATGATTTGATTTTAGTATCGGAGGGAAATGCATGGAATGTTTTTATTTGGTCGAGATTTTGGTAATATTTGATTTAATTTAAGTACGTGTAGGGGAACGCAAAGGGAAATATGATTTAGTTGAGGTTTTGACTCAAGATTTTCTTTTCTTTTCTTGAGTCAATGCAAGACATGAAGAGGGATGGCATACATGAGAAAAAAATGGGGAGGGCCACGGGTGGAGGCATATATATAACATGTAAATCTGCTTTAATAGTTGAGATACGCAAGTCATGAAATTTTCCACTTGTGAAAATACCCCTCCTTTGGCTAAAGTTGTGTTAGATCATGTACAATGATTGATTGGACAGTTTGATCTTAAGCCCGCTACATAATCTTGAAAATACAATACAAAGTTATGTATAGTGAATGATCTTTTTGTACTATCTAAATATGTGGTGAGGGAAATTGTGCTAAGAGATCATCCTTTAACTAAGAGAAGACAAGTTTTTCATATGGATCACTCTCTTCCAGCTCATCATTTACACTACATGGCACTCCTAAGACAAATCTTTTACACGCCCAAACTTGAAATAACATGCATAAATAAAGGACCACAAAACATTGAATCCTTGAAGAAATACATGGTGCAAATAGTAATGCGATTTTTATTGCATGCGCGAAGGTGATAGAATAAGGTAGCTCAAGCATTGACTCAGAAGGGTAGACGTTCTACTCGCATTGTTGTTGTGCCGCGGATCAGACGAGATTAGCAAACTATACAAGGAGGATGGTAAAGAACCACCTCGATTGAATGAAAATTTATTTACCAAAAGAAGAAATAGTAATGTGATTTAAAATATTTGTTCCCACTTATATTAAGAAGGTTCACATAAGCCACACAGGTGCTAGCCGAATATTTAACTTCTTTCATTGGTGAGGTCGAGGGATTGACAAATAAATTGAATAATATATACTACCTCCGCTCCTAAATATAAGGTGCATTAATTTTTTTAAAACTCAAACATTATCTATGCTTGACCAACTTTACAATCAAATATATAAATATTTACAATACTAAATATATGAAATATTAAAATATATTTCATGGTGAATCTAGTGATAATGATTTGGTATTCTACATATTGGTATTTTTGTGTGTAAACTTGGTCAAAGTTAGAGAAGTTTCATTTTTTTTAAATAATGCACCTTATATTTAGGAATGGAGGGAGTATTATATATGGAAATTCACTTTGGCTCATATGTATACATAATTTTACCTATATAAGAGGAGGATTTTCTATAATGGTTTAGCACATAAATAGTTATGGTTTTATGAGGTTTTAACAATGTAAAAGATCCCAATAATCAAGAAAATTACTAGAATAAAACCCCGCATAGTATAAGATGATCCAACATACCAACTAAAAAGTATGACTATATGTGCCTTGGATAAAATACTAATAAAATAGTATATATTTATGCGGTAGTGAGCCCAAATGATTGTTTTATTTGTCGGTGACACGTAAATGCTTATTTTCACAATTGCACCGTAAGAACATCTTATAATATTGATGTGATGTTGCATTATTTATTTCATATTTCTCTTGATATTTTTTATGCTGTCGAGACCTTACAAAATCTTAACTAGTTATGTGATAAGCTATGATATATATATGCCTGATAAAAGATCAACCATACGTACAATAATGCATATAAAAAATTACACTGTTCATATTTCATAAATATTTTACATATTGCTTAAATATATAAAACAAATTGCAGCAATAATTTGAGGTGTGCATTCTCTAATTTGTAAAGTTTGAACGAAAGCATGAACCATTGAAACTCGGTCTTGTTTCCATAATAGATATGCTTCTTGACACCTTTTTTATATTGGTCTTCTTTTGTGTAGGGTCCAGCACGCGCGTTGATGGCCGATTTATCAGGTATATAATGAGCGCCTCATTGCTTGGTTCAGTTGTCCAGCTAATGTTCTCCCTAGACGTCTAAGAGAAATTTATGCGATCGATACCGAACATGTTTGGATTTGACAAAGTGCATATCTGCAATCCGCACGCAGCCTTCCCTTTTTTTTACGGGCACATGCAGCCTTTCCTGATTGGTTTGCCAATGCATCGTTTTTAGCCCGTTATCATAAAAATATTAATAACTTAAGAAACTACTAGCCCAATGCATTTCTTTTAAGATTATCATTAAATTTAATAATTTGATGCTTATGAATATATGTGATTGGGCTATTACCTATTTTCATATATGATGGCGGTTAAATATTGTATCTTAGCTAAGATACAACACTACTCTTTTTCAAATTAACTAATACTCCCTCCGTCCCAAAATAAGTGTCTTGAGCTTAGTACAATTTTGTACTAGAGCTAGTACAAAGTTGAGACAGTTATTTTAGGACAGAGGAAGTATGAGACATCAGCAAAACAGGTATAAACCCGCGCTAAAAAAACCCTTCATTGACACATGACTCGGCATCCGTCTTCCCTGGGCGCCGACCGCTCCCAAACGCTTGCTCATTGAGACCACCAGCTTGTGAGACTATGCATAGGCCCTGTTTGGATACTTTAACTCGGTTAGAGGTTAGAGTTAGATTTTAACCCTGGACTAACCCTAAACTAACTCTAACCAAAGAGGTGTTTGGATGGAAGGGTTAGATTGTCAATAAATGCACCTTTTTCAATCATTTGGCTCCTTTATCAAGAATTTGGTGTGATGGAGGTAGAGAGAAAAGTAACTTTTTGTGGGCTCAACCCAACTCTAACCCAAATAAGCACCTCTTGGGTGGGTTAGTTTTTTTTGGTGGGTTAGATGCATCTAACCAACTCTAACCCTCCCTGTTTGGATGTTTTGAGGTTAGATTGATCCAATCTAACCAACTCTAACTCTAACCCGTGGATTCAAACACGGCCATTGTTTCAGTCCTCATCCGATACGCTACTTGCCCCATTCTGCAGGATAAGCGATGGCCGCAACATGTCGGTCTTCCTCCCATCGTTATGGCCAGCGAACCATCATGGCATCACTTGCTTGTCGGAACTACTTCCGGAGGTACCCAATGGTGTGCCCCTGGATCTGGATGCCTCCCTAGACCACGTTGATAGGTTCACCATGCCCACAGCGCGCTTCCTGATGTCTATCTACGTCTCACTCCCCTGGATGATGCCCCCAGCCAAGAATCCCCACCATGCCCCGACGTGTAGGCTCACCGCCACGCTCCGGTGATTTCCCTGCCCCGGGGCGGTGACATTCCACTATTTATGGTGGTCGATGCCGCCACCTGCCTTTCTGCAACTAGTAACCGATCTTGAGACCATATCCCATTGCCCCTCGACCGTGTCCACATCAGCCACTCTCCTCTCCCTTGGATTGGAACAGTTGATTGAGGCTCCAGCGACCAAGGAGGACCTGCCAGGCGCGGAAGCTGACCAGGTCCAAACCGTGATTAGAACTCCACCAAACGTGCCTTCTAGCGTACTAGCTCTGTATCTCTGTCTAGAGCTGCGGCCCCACAACACGACCCTCCGATGCACATGACGAGACTATGCTAATCCCTGGACGTGGCCCTGCACCACCTCTGCCACTATGAGTCAAACTAGTGATGGCACCCATGTGCTTACTTACACCTCATACCGGTGCATTAGACATCTTAGATGGTGCAATGATCAAGATGAAGAAAAAAAAGTTGATGTTTATTAGCTTATTAATTCGTTGCATGCAAAGCACTAACCGCTGCATGTCGTATTCGATAATCTTGAAGGCACACATTGTTAGGAAACGTTGCATGGGAAACAATTTTTTTTTCCTATGTATACGAAGATCTATTACGATGATGTCCATCTACGAGAATAGATTTGGATCTACGTACCCTTGTAGATCGCACAACAGTAAGCGTTAAGAAACGCAGTTGATGTAGTGAATGTCTTCACGTCCCTCGATCAGTCCCACGAACCGTCCCACGATACGTTCTGATCTAGTGCCAAACGAACGACACTTCCGCGTTCAGCACACGTACACCTCGACGATGATCTCGGCCTTCTTGATCCAGCAAGCAAGACAGAGAAGTAGATGAGTTCTCCGGCAGCGTGACGGCGTTCCGGTGGTGGTGACGATCTACTCCTGCAGGGCTCCGCCCGAGCTTCGTAGAAATACGATCTAGAGATAAAACTATAGTGTCTCGATCTGAATTGCACGTGGCAAAAGTTGTCTCAAATCAGCCATAAATCACGACTATATATAGGCAGCCTTTGTTTGGGGTGGAACGTCTGATTCTCAGGTTCTAGGCCTTCTAAAATCAGAATCTCAGACAAACACACCAAATTCTTATCTAGCTTCCTAGAATCTGATTCTAAAAATGAACTAGCAGGCAAGCAAATCCAGAAGCAGCGATTTTGGTGATTCCATAGATTCTACATCTTCCCACAAAAGAAAACGATTCGTTTTGAGCACTTGCCCCTATTTCCAGTCAAAATTACGACAAAACTGCCACCGCTAAAATTCATCACCACTGTCCCTCTCGTTGTTCTCCACCCCGACCTCTTCTCCTGTTCTCCATCCCGAGCGAACAGAGCGGGGAATCCGGCCGATCCACCTGCGCTGCTCTTGCTGGTGCCCAAAGGACGGATCCGCGTGCCTCGATCCCTCCCCTACCTCCGGCAAGCATCCTCCGCCCAGCGCCCGAGCTTCATCTATGCCATCGCCTTTGAAGACTAAGTCACAACTAGATCCACAACCCCACGCTCGAGCTCCGGTTGTCCTGCCCTTTGGAGACTACCTTGCCACCAGATCCGCCACCCAGGATCCTCCTCCCGAGCCCTAAGCTCCAGCTGCTCTGCCCCTATTGCAGAGTACCTCACCATCAGGTCAGCCGCCCGACAGAGCGATCTCTAGCGCCACGGTCATTATAGGCATTTCACATCTCTCAAAATTTCTCCAGATATCCAAAATCATGACAAAAAATAGTTGGATTCTGATTCTTATGAATCTGTAGCTGCAGCTGATTCCCAAAATCCACATCCAAAGCGATTCTTAAAAATCTGTAGCCCAAACAAAGGGGGCCATAGGAGGGAGGGGGAGGAGGCTTGCCTTGAGGGCCAAGCCCTCAAGGGTGCGCCGGCCAGGGAGGAGAGGAGGAATCCTACTCCAATTAGGATTGAAAAGTGGAGTCCTTCTCTTCCTTCCCACTTTCCCCATTTTTTCTTTTTCTTTGGTTTTCTTCTTATGGCGCCAAGGCCCTTTTGGGTTGTCCCACCAGCCCACTAAGGGCTGGTGCGCAACCCCTAAGGCCATTGGGCTTCCCCCGGGTGGGTTGCTCCCCTCCCGGTGAATTTCCGAAACCCATTCGTCACTCCCGGTACAATGTTGGTAATGCTCGAAAACCTTTCGGTAACCAAATGAAACCATCCTATATATCAATCTTCGTTTCCGGACCATTCCGGAAACCCTCGTGACGTCCGTGATCTCATCCGGGACTCCGAACAACATTCGGTAACCACACATATAACTCAACTATACTAAAACATCATGGAACCTTAAGTGTGCAGACCCTGCGGGTTCGAAAACTATGTAGACATGCCCCGAGGCACTCCTCGGTCAATATCCAATAGCGGGACCTGGATGCCCATATTGGATCTTACATATTCTCCGAAGATCTTATCGGTTGAACCTCAGTGTCAAGGATTCATATAGTCCCGTATGTCATTCCCTTTGTCCTTCCATATGTTACTTGCCCGAGATTTGATCGTCGGTATCCGCATACCTATTTCAATCTCGTTACCGGCAAGTCTCTTTACTCGTTCCGTAGTACAAGATCTCGTGACTTACACTTAGTCACATTGTTTGCAAGGCTTGTGCCTGATGTTGTATTACTGAGTGGGCCCCGAGATACCTCTCCGTCACACGGAGTGACAAATCCCAGTCTTGATCCATACTAACTCAACGGACACCTTCGGAGATACCTGTAGAGCACCTTTATAGTTACCCAGTTACGTTGTGACGTTTGATGCACACAAGGTATTCCTCCGGTGCTAGTGAGTTATATGATCTCATGGTCATAGGAACAAATACTTGACATGTAGAAAACAATAGCAATAAAACGACACGATCAATATGCTACGTTCATAGTTTGGGTCTAGTCCATCACATGATTCTCCTAATGATGTGATCCGGTTATCAAGTGACAACACTTGCACATAGTCAGAAAACCTTGACTATCATTGATCAACCGGCTAGCCAACTAGAGGCTTTCTAGGGACATTGTTTTGTCTATGTATCCACACATGTATCTATGTTTTCATTCAATACAATTATAGCATGGATAATAAACGATTATCTTTAAACAGGAAATATAATAATAACTATTTACCATTGCCTCTAGGGCATATTTCCAACAGTCTCCCACTTGCACTAGAGTCAATAATCTAGTCCTCACATCGCCATGTGATTTACATTGTTATAAATCGAACACCCATACATTTCTGGTGTTGATCATGTTTTGCCCGTGGAAGAGGTTTAGTCAGCGGGTCTGCTACATTCAGATCCGTGTGCACTTTGCAAATATTCACGTCCTCTCCTTCGACGTAGTTGCGGATGAGGTCGAAGCGTTGTTTGATGTGTCTCGTCTTCTTGTGAAACCTTGGTTCCTTTGCTAAGGCAATGGCACGAGTGTTGTCACATAACAAAGTTAATGGATCTAGTGCGCTCGGCACAATTCCAAGATCTGTCATGAACTGCTTCATCCAGACACCCTCCTTTGTTGCCTCCGAGGCAGCCATGTACTCCCCTTCACATGTAGAATCTGCTACGACGCTCTGCTTGGAATTGCACCTGCTTACTGCACCCCCATTAAGAATAAATACGTATCCGGCTTGTGACTTAGAGTCATCTAGATCGGTGTCAAAACTTGTGTCGACGTAACCTTTTACGATGAGCTCTTTGTCACCTCCATAAATGAGAAACATTTCCTTAGTCCTTTTCAGGTACTTCAGATATTCTTGACCGCCGTCCAGTCATCCACTCCTGGATTACTCTGAAACTTGCCTGCCATACTTATGGCCAAGCTGACGTCTCGTGTAGTGCACAACATTGCATACATGATAGAACCTACGGCTGAAGCGCGGGGGACGGAACTCATTTGTTCTCTATCTTTCGCAGTTGCTGGGCACTGAGTCTTACTCAATTTTATACCTTGTAACACTGGCAAGAACCCTTTCTTGGACTGATCCATTTTTAACTTCTTCAAAACTTTATCAAGGTATGTGCTTTGTGAAAGTCCTATTATGCGTCTCGATCTATCCCTATAGATCTTAATGCCTAGAATGTAAGCAGCTTCTCCTAGGTCCTTCATAGAGAAACTTTTATTCAAGTAATCCTTTATGCTCTCCAAAAGCTCCACGTTGTTTCCAATCAGCAATATGTCATCCACATATAATATTAGAAACGCCAGAGAGCTCCCACTCACTTTCTTGTAAATACAAGATTCTCCAACCACTTGTATCAACCCAAATGCTTTGGTCACCTCATCAAATCGCTTATTCCAACTCCGACATGCTTGCACTAGTCCATAAATGGATCGCTGGAGCTTGCACACTTTGTTAGCATTCTTTGGATCGACAAAACCTTCGGGTTGCATCATATACAACTCTTCCTTAAGAAAACCATTAAGGAACACCGTTTTGACATCCATCTGCCAGATTTCATAACCGTAAAAGGCAGCTATTGCTAACATGATTTGGACGGACTTAAGCATCGCTACCGGTGAGAATATCTCATCGTAGTCAACTCCTTGAACTTGTGAAAAACCCTTTGCCACAAGTCGAGCTTTATAAATGGCCACATTACCGTCTGCGTCCATCTTCTTCTTAAAGATCGATTTGTTCTGAATAGCCTTGTGGCCTTCAGGTAGTACTTCCAAAGTCCACACTTTGTTCTCGTACATGGATCCTATCTCAGACTTCATGGCCTCCACCCATTTGTTGGAATCCGGGCCCACCATTGCTTATTCATAATTCGCAGGTTCATTGTTGTGCAACAACATAATTGATAAGACAGGATTACCGTACCACTCAGGAGCGGTACGTGATCTTGTCGACCTGCGAGGTCTGATAGGAACTTGATCTGTAGTTTCATGATCGTCATCAACTTCCTCCTCAACCGGCGTCGCAATGACAGGGGTTTCCCCTTGCCCTACGCCATCATCTAGATGGATTAGAGGTTCGACAACCTCATCAAGTTCTATCTTCCTCCCACTCAATTCTTTCAAGAGAAACTCCTTCTCAAGAAAAGCTCTGTTTTTAGCAACAAACACTTTGCCCTCGGGTTTGAGATAGAAGGTATACCCAACTGTCTCTTTTGTGTAACCTATGAAGACGCACTTTTCCGCTTTGGGTTCCAGCTTTTCAGGCCGAAGCTTTTTGACATAAGCATCACATCCCCAAACTTTAAGAAACGACAGTTTTGGCCTTTTGCCATACCACAGTTCGTATGGTGCCGTCTCAATGGATTTTGATGGTGCCCTATTTAAAGTGAATGCAGCTGTCTCTAATGCATAACCCCAAAACAATAATGGCAAATCGGTAAGAGACATCATAGATCGCACCATCTCTAATAAAGTACGATTATGACGTTCGGACACACCATTACGCTGTGGTGTTCCAGGAGGTGTCAACTGTGAAACAATTCCACATTATCTTAAGTGAGCACCAAACTCGAAACTCAGATATTCACCCCCACGATCAGACCGTAGGAACTTGATCTTCTTGTTACGATGATTTTGAACTTCACTCTGAAATTGCTTGAAATTCTCAAACGTTTCAGACTTGTGCTTCATCAAGTAGACATAACCATATCTACTCAGATCGTCAGTGAAGATGAGAAAATAACGATATCCTCCGCACGCCTCCACACTCATCGGACCACACACATCGGTATGTATGATTTCTAACAAGTCACTTGCACGCTCCATTGTTTCGGAGAACGGAGTCTTAGTCATCTTGCCCATGAGGCATGGTTCGCACGTGTCAAGTGAATCAAAGTCAAGTGACTCCAAAAGTCCATCGGCATGGAGTTTCTTCATGCGCTTTACACCAATATGACCTAAGCGGTAGTGCCATAAAAACATGGCGCTATCATTGTTAACTCTAACTCTTCTGGTCTCAATGTTATGTATATGTGTATCATCGCTATCAAGATTCAATATGAACAATCCTCTCACATTGGGTGCATGACCATAAAAGATATTACTCATAGAAATACAACAACCATTATTCTCTGACTTAAACGAGTAACCGTCTGGCAATAAACAAGATCCAAATATAATGTTCATGCTTAACGCATGCACTAAATAACAATTATTTAAGTTTGTAACTAATCCTGATGGTAACTGAAGTGAAACGGTGCCGACGGCGATTGCATCAACCTTGGAACCATTTCCCACGCGCATCGTCACTTCATCTTTCGCCAGCCTTCGCTTATTCCGCAGTTCCTGTTTCGAGTTGCAAATATTAGCAACATAACCGGTATCGAATACCCAGGCACTACTACGAGAGCTGGTTAAGTACACATCAATAAAATGTATATCGAATATACCTGATTTTTCCTTGGCCGCCTTCTTATCAGCCAGATACTTGGGGCAGTTGCGCTTCCAGTGACCCATACCCTTGCAATAATAACACTCCGTTTCAGGCTTAGGTCCAGCTTTGGGTTTCTTCATCGGATTGGCAACAATCTTGCCGCTCTTCTTGGAATTACCCTTCTTTCCTTTGCTGTTTCTCTTGAAACTAGTGGTCTTATTCACCATCAACACTTGATGCTCTTTACGGAGTTCTGACTCTGCGACTTTCAGCATCGCGAATAACTCGCCGGGTGACTTGTTCATCCCCTGCATGTTATAGTTGAACACAAAGCTCTTGCAGCTTGGTGGTAGTGATTGAAGAATTCTTCCAGTGATAGCCTCTTGCGGGAGTTCAATCCCCAGCTCAGCTAGACGGTTTGAGTACCCAGACATTTTGAGCACATGTTCACTGACAGAAGAATTCTCCTCCATCTTGCAAGCATATAATTTATCAGAGGTCTCATACCTCTCGATCCGGGCGTTCTTATGAAAGATAAACTTCAACTCCTGGAACATCTCAAATGCTCCATGACGCTCAAAGCGACGTTGAAGTCCCGGCTCTAAGCCATACAAGACTGCAAATTGAACTACTGAGTAGTCCTCCTTGCGTGCTAACCAGGCGTTCTTAACATCTTGGTCAGCCGCGGAGGGAGGTTCATCTCCTAGCGCAGCATTAAGGACATAATCCTTCTTCCCAGCTTGCAAGAGCAACTTAAGATTACGAGCCCAGTCTACAAAGTTGCTTACATCATCTTTCAACTTAGCTTTCTCTAGGAACGTATTAAATTCAGGGTGACTGTCGCGTGAGCCATTGATCTACAACACAAATATTTTCAAAGTGGACTTAGACTATGTTCAAGATAATTAGAGTTTAACTAATCAAATTACTTGCTAAACTCCCACTCAAAAAGTACATCTCTCTAGTCATTTGAGTGGTACATGATCCAAATTCACTAACTCAAGTCCGATCATCACGTGAGTTGAGAATAGTTTCAGTGGTAAGCATCTCTATGCTAATCATATCAACTATACGATTCATGCTCGACCTTTCGGTCTCATGTGTTCGAGGCCATGTCTGCACATGCTAGGCTCGTCAAGCTTAACCCGAGTGTTCTGCATGTGCAACTGTTTTGCACCCGTTGTATGTGAACGTTGAGTCTATCACACCCGATCATCACGTGGTGTCTCGAAACGACGAACTGTAGCAACGGTGCACAGTCGCGGAGAACACAATTTCGTATTGAAATTTTAGTGAGAGATCACCTTATAATGCTACCGTCGTTCTAAGCAAAATAAGGTGCATAAAAGGATTAACATCACATGCAATTCATAAGTGACATGATATGGCCATCATCTTGTGCTTCTTGATCTCCATCACCAAAGCACCGACATGATCTTCTTGTCACCGGAGCCACACCATGATCTCCATCAACGTGTCGCCATCGGGGTTGTCGTGCTACTTATGCTATTACTACTAAAGCTATGTCCTAGCAATATAATAAACGCATCTGAAAACACAAACGTTAGTTTAAAGACAACCCTATGGCTCCTACTGGTTGTCGTACCATCAACGTGCAAGTCGATATTAACTATTACAACATGATCATCTCATACATCCAATATATCACATCACATCATTGGCCATATCATATCATATCACAAGCATACCTACAAAAACAAGTTAGACGTCCTCTAATTTGTTGTTGCATGTTTTACGTGGCTGCTATGGGTATCTAGTATGATCGGATCTTACTTACGCAAAAACCACAACGGAGATGTGCAAATTGCTATTTCACCTCTCCAAGGACCGCCTCGGTCAAAACCAATTCAACTAAAGTTGAAGAAACCAACACCCGCCAGTCATCTTTATGCAACGAGGTTGCATGTCAAGCGATGAAACCAGTCTTTCATAAGCGTATGAATAATGTCGGTCCGGGACGCTTCAATCCAACAATACTGCCGTATCCAGAAAAGACTAAAGAGGGCAGCAAATCGAACATCACCATCCACAAAACCCTTTGTGTTCTACTCGAGATAACATATACGCATGAACCTAGATCTGATACTACCGTTGGGGAACGTTGCATGGGAAACAAAAAATTTCCTACGCACACTAAGACCTATCATGGTGATGTCCATCAATGAGAGGAGATTTGGATCTACGTACCCTTGTAGATCGCATAGCAGGAAGCGTTAAGAAACGTGGTTGATGTAGTGGAACATCTTCACGTCCCTCGATCAGCCCCACGAACCGTCCCCCGAACCGTCCCGTGATCCGTCCCACGATCCGTTCCGATCTAGTGCCAAACGGACGGCACCTCCGCGTTCAGCACACGTACAGCTCGATGATGATCTCGGCCTTCTTGATCCAGCAAGAAAGACGGAGAAGTAGATGAGTTCTTCGGCAGCGTGACGGCGCTCCGGTGGTGGTGACAATCTACTCCTGCAGGGCTCCGCCTGAGCTCCGCAGAAATACGATCTAGAGGTAAAACTATGGTGTCTAGATCTGAGTTGCACGTGGCAAAAGTTGTCTCAAATCAGCCCTAAATCACCACTACATATAGGAGGGAGGGGGAGGAGGCTTGCCTTGAGGGCCAATCCCTCAAGGGTGCACCGGCCAGGGAGGAGAGGAGGAATCCTACTCCAATTAGGATTGGAAAGTGGAGTCCTTCTCTTCCTTCCCACCTTCCCTTTTTTTCTTTTTCTTTGGTTTTCTTCTTATAGTGCCAAGGCCCTCTTGGGATGTCCCACCAGCCCACTAAGGGCTGGTGCGCCGCCCCTAAGGCCATTGGGCTTCCCCCCGGTGGGTTGCCCCCCTCCCGGTGAACTTCCAGAACCCATTCGTCACTCCCGGTACAATGGCGGTAATGCCCGAAAACCTTCCGGTAACCAAATGAAACCATCATATATATCAATCTTCGTTTCCGGACCATTCTGGAAACCCTCGTGACATCCGTAATCTCATCCGAGACTCCAAACAACATTCGGTAACCACACATATAACTCAACTATACTAAAACATCATCGAACCTTAAGTGTGCAGACCCTGCGGGTTCGAGAACTATGTAGACATGCCCCAAGGCACTCCTCGGTCAATATCCAATAGAGGGACCTGGATGCTCATATTGGATCCTACATATTCTCCGAAGATCTTATCGGTTGAACCTCAGTGTCAAGGATTCATATAATCTCGTATGTCATTCCCTTTGTCCTTTGGTATGTTACCTGCCAGAGATTTGATCGTCGGTATCCGCATACTTATTTCAATCTCGTTACCGGCAAGTCTCTTTACTCGTTCCGTAATACAAGATCCCGTGACTTACACTTAGTCACGTTGCTTGCAAGGCTTGTGTGTGATGTTGTATACCGAGTGGGCCCCGAGATACGTCTCCGTCACACGGAGTGATAAATCCCTGTCTTGATCCATACTAACTCAACGGACACCTTCGGAGATACCTGTAGAGCACCTTTATAGTCACCCAGTTAAGTTGTGACGTCTGATGCACACAAGGTATTCCTCCGGTGCCAGTGAGTTATATGATTTCATGGTCATAGGAACAAATACTTGACACGTAGAAAACAATAGCAATAAAACGACACAAACAATATGCTACGTTCATAGTTTGGGTCTAGTCCATCACATGATTCTCCTAATGATGTGATCCAGTTATCAACTGACAACACTTGCACATAGTCAGAAAACCTTGACTATCATAGATCAACTGGCTAGCCAACTAGAGGCTTGCTAGGGACATTGTTTTGTCTATGTATCGACACATGTATCTATGTTTTCATTCAATACAATTATAGCATGGATAATAAACTATTATCTTTAAACATAAAATATAATAATAACTATTTATCATTGCCTCTAGGGCATATTTCCAACACACATTTCCCACATCTCAATTGTCCCTTTACCTTTTTGGTGGCAAGAACCAAACATAAGGTGTTTAGATAATGCATCGTGCCTAAGTGTTTTGAGATTATTTAGTTTTTGTAATGTGTCTAATGTAACATTATCGAGGAAGTACCGGACAAGGCCCCGCTGCCGCAATTGATCCTATGTTGCCTCCCTATCGGCCACCACCAACTCTCGAGAGCATTCGTTGGTAGGACGCACTTCGAGTGATTCGCCACCGCCCCTCACGAAGATTCTCTAACTCTTGAGCGCACCAATGCCCTAGTTGTTGACCTCGATGCACCGAACACGGGCTACACCCCTAAGGGGACCCCCTCCCCATTGACGGATCCTTAGGCGTCCAGTCCGGGCCCAGCCGACCAGCCATGTTGGATTACACCATTGCATGGGCATGTCTCATTCCCGGATCCCACAAACCCTAAGCGACACGTATTGCCTTCACGAACAATTCCATGCAACATGCTCCCCGCCCCATGTTCGCGCTTGTGACCCATGACCCTTGTGTGCAGCATGACACATAAACCAACGTGTCTTCTATAAAAACTATGGTCAAGCCAATTATTTCAACTACGGCCCCATGACGCAAACATGTTATCCCGCTTGATTTGTCGCCATGCCGTAGTGGGAGAATTGCCAAGGTTGACGAGCATTTCAACTTGGAAATCAAAGCCAACTGCATGCTCCTGCGATGTTTGGGTCTATTATAGGAGGAAGAGGCGATCTCCAGGACTATGGTGGATAAGTATGCAAAACAAAATTGGATGACCTTTGGCAAACGATGCGGTGCCACCCTTTGCTGATAACTACGGGGTGGGAAATACCTAGCAAACTACTTGCTAGCCTAGTTGATCAGACCATCGCAAAAAGAGCTCTCCCTAACTGGTCACAATGTGACTTGCGTGCCTCTGGCCTCCTCCCCCGGGAACATATAATCCTTAACTACCAGGCCATATGTACCACCATCTGAAGTGTGATTGCCACGTTCTCCTTTGTATTGTTTGTCTTGAGGAAACGAAACTTGCTTCGATCTCTCATGTCACCATCCATGAGACCCTTGGCGCTTCCTTCGATAATTTTCATTTCCTCCTAGTCGATGGCACATTGTGTGGGATCTTGATAGCCTCGTTGAGAATAGTTATCTCTGTATCTAATACATCCATCAGTGATCATCAGGTCACCTCCTCGTTCTCATCATGATCTAGAGATGGACATTGGTGGATGACCAGTGTCTACTGGCCCCTTGATTACTCTCACAAGCTCAAGTTCGTTTTCGATGTTCAATATATACGCATGACCATGTACGGCCTTCGATTATAGAGGGTGGCCTAATAATGATTCCGAGCGCTAAGGAAAAAATAGCAACCGCCTTAATAGCCGCATGATGCACCATTTCCCGTGTTCTGTCACCGACATGGAGCTTCGAGATTTGTATCTTCATTGCCACCACTACAGTTACCAAGGTTAGAAGGATAACCCAAATCTCATGTGTAATGATGGGGTGCTCTGTACTATCGGCTAGTGAATGATCTACCCATAATGCGTGCTCCAATGTCTTGCCTCCATAGTATCCGGTAACTACCTTGTCTTCGTCGACTATTCTCGGTGCTCCAAGACCCCATATTGTTTTCACTTTGGAAGCTTTTGGCCAAACCTTTAAAGAATCTCCCAGGTTGACTCCAAGGCCTAGAACTCGATACTCGCCAACCCTGACCCCTTTCGGTGCATATACATGACTCATCGCTGATTGTGTTGGTTGCCCTCCAAGCTTAAAGGGTGATGTAGTACATCGACGATAAGTATTTCCCTCAGTCAAGAAACCAAGCCATCAATCCAGTAGGAAGATCCACAAGACTATGTAAGCAGCACCTGCACACAAATAGAAAATCCTCGCAACCCAATGCATGGAGGGGTTGTCAATCCCTCGTGGGTAAAGTAAGGATAGATTGATAGATGCAAATAAGAGTGATAGCAAATAGAACGCAACAATGTATTTTTTGGGTTTTTGGATAACATAGATCCTAAAACAGAAGAGCAAATAAAGTAGAAACACAAATAGCAAAGTAGAGATTGCAAATAGATGATGTGAAGTAGACCCCGGGGCCGTAAGTTTCACTAGTGGCTTCTCTCGAGAAAATATTAAGCGGTGGGTAGACAAATTACTCTTGGTCAATTGATAGAAAAGAAAATAATTATGATGACATTCAAGACAATGATCATGTATATAGGGATCACGTCAAAGATAAGTAGACCGACTTCTGCGTGCATCTACTTTTATTACTCCACACGTCGACTGCTATCCAGCATGCATTTAGTGTATTGAGTTCATGGAGAAACGGAGTAATGCCTTAAGAGCGATGACATGATGTAGACTAGATCTATTCATGTAGTAATAGACCCCATCATTTTATCCTTGATAGCAACAATACATGCATGTCATGTCTCTTTTTGTCACTCAGATTGAGCATCGCAAGCTCGAACCCATCACAAAGCACCTCTTCCAATTGCAAGATAAAAGATCAAGTTGGCCACACAAAAACCAAACACCGGAGAAGAAATACGAGGCTATAATAATCAAGCATGAATATGTTTTCATAGATCTGATCATAAACTCACAATTCATCGAATCCCAAAAAACACACTGCAAAAGAAAGTGTTACATCATATGGATCTCCAAGAGACCATTGCATTGAGAAACAAAACGAGAGAGAAAGCCATCTAGCTACTTCCTACGGACCCATAGGTCTAATATAAACTACTCACGCATCATCAGAAGAGCACCAGTGAGGATGGTGAACCCCTCGATGTCGTGTTCCTCTCCGGAACGGGCTTTGGATTGGATTTTGTGGCTCTGGAACTTGCGGCAGCTGAAAAGATTTTTTGTCGACTTCTCTAGGGTTTGCTGAATATTGGGGTATTTATAGAGCTCAGAGGAGGTGGAGAAGGTTCCCGAGGGCCCCACTAGACACCAGGCCGCACCAGGGGCCTACGACACGCCCTGATGTCTAGTGCCCCCTGGGCCTCGTCTGCTGCTCGTTCTTGGTTCCCACGTTTCCTTCTGGTTAAAAAAATCTCCGTAAAGTTTAATGGCGATTGGACTTCATATGATATGGATTTTCCGCGATGGAAAAAATAGCAAAAAACAACAACTCACACTAAGCACTATGTCAATAGGTTAGTCCCAAAAAAATGATATAAAATTGCTATAAAATGATCATAAAACATCCAAGAAGGATAATATAACATCATGGAACAATTAAAATCATCATATAACAAAATGGAGACGGATCAATCCGCGAGGCTGATCATGACCACCTCGTTCAATCAAGGTTGGGGCACTCACAACTTGGGCAACATCATCCCACGTCTCTTGATTGCTCACGAGTTGACTGCACGCCTTGACGCCATCCAACACGCGCCTACTCATGCCCGTTGAGTCATAGCTACGCCAAAATCTCCATTACACGTCACCACACCTACTTCAGTTGGCTAAAAGAAGACAAGAATAATGTCGCTTTCTTCAAAATCCACATGGCACATAGACTACAAGAAAATCACATCACTAGGCTCGACGTGAAAAATGAGATTATCTCCAACGAATCTGGCATGGCCAAAGCTACCTTTCCACACTCCTAGATATTTGGTTCATCTAAAACTCAATATTTCACGATCGACCTTGATTGTCCCTTCTTCGATTCTAACATTTCGGAGATCATCAAGAAACTACCCACCATAAAATCAGCAGGTTTCGATGGTTTCAGTGCGGAATTCATGTGATCCTGTTGGAATATAATCAAGAATGATTTCTGTTAGGCCCTTGGAAATTTATACAACCTCAACAGATAGGGCTTTGAAAATCTCAACAAGGTCTTTCTCATGCTCTTACCCTAGAAACTCTACATGTCATTGTTCTTCAAGTATCACCCCATTAGTTTGATCCACCTATTCGCCAAGCTATTCGCCAAGGTCCTCTCCCTACGAATTACACCAATACTTGGGGAGATCACTTCCACCAACCAGTGCACCTACATGGACGGGCATTGTGTGCGTGAATTTTTTTTGTTGGACCAAAAGATAGCCTACTTACTCCACTAGCAAAAATCTCATGCGCCCTACTCAAGCTCAACATCACGTGCGCATTTGATTATGTCTCGTGGTTGTTCCTCTTGCAAACCATCTAACACCTAGCTTTTGAGTGTAATGGTGTGCATGGATCTCCGTCCTCGTCACATCAGCCTCCACAAGGATATTGATCAAAAACAACCCAAGACCTCTGAAGCCCCATGGACACGGATTGCACTAGTGCAATATGTTCTCCGAGAGACCATTCATCTTGTTTGTAGATATTCTCAACTACCTTCTCCAACATGCGTTTGACAAAGAATTCTCTAGGGTCTTACCACTCACCAGACCTCCATGAGCATCTACCTTTACATGGATCGTGTGGTTGTCTTATGCCCTCCTGACCAAGTCGAGTTCAAGAATTTCCAATATCTATCTTAAGTCTTCACGCATTCCACCCTCTAACGCACTAACTTCACAAGTGTTCCATCATCCTCATCCAGTGCACTAACGAGGTCACAACGACCATGGCCGAAGTCCTTTTCTACTTGGTAGCCCCATTCCATATTACCTACTTGTGACTCCCACTTTCTATCATCAAAGTGCGCCACACCACCCTCATGTCGATGGTGAACAAGATCTACAAAAATATCAACGGTTGCCGAGATTCCCACCTCTCCTATAGTGAGAATATTTATCTTGTTCGTCACGTCCTCAATGTCATGTCACTCCACCTCCTCCTATCAACGACACTCAGTCCACTAGTCCTCAACTCAGTCACTCAGGATATCCTAGATTTCCGTGGACATGGGTGCAAGAAGGCCTGCTCTCGCAGCTGACTTGTGAGCTGGCCATGAGGGTGTCAACCCATCGAGGTTGGTAGATTAGACATCTGTGGCCTCTACCGTACTGGCATCTCCCTACGAGGGTCACGACTTTGTCTTTGAGCTACATATCCCTCAAGACCATGGCTCCACCTGCACCCCATGCAAGCCTGGGGTGTGAAACAGTTTTCATGCATCCACTACAAGGACCCTTGTGGACGGCATCACCTACCACTTCTGGACTAATAATTGGTTAGATGACCAGTCCATCAACGAGGTTGCGCCTCATCTACTGAACTTTGTGACTAAGCAACGATGCAAACGCTAGCTTTATATGTGAAGCCCTCCCTCAAGTCTCCTGGTTTCAAGACATCAATGATGGCATGGACCATGTCGCAATGATCTAATACATTGAGATTGGCGTTGTTTGTGAGGATACACCCTCTCTGAATTGCCTAATTGCATCAATCGGAAATTGGACATAGAATGCTACATACACAACCAAGTCGTGCTACCTCCCCTTATTTGAAGGTTTCAATACGACACCCCGTTGGTGACTAACCTGGAACCATGGGCTTCGTTGAGCATCAAGTTCTTCCTCCAGCTTGTGGGCCTAGACCGATGTTGGATGGTAGATAGGCTTAGGCACTACATTAGCCTGCCCACATCTTAGCTTGCATGCTTCGTGAACGAGAAGACGAGACTATAAACCACTTCCTCTCCGGATGAAAAAAAGCCACCTCTCGCATTAGCTGGCATGATACATTCTTGTGGTACCGCCACAACATAGCACCACATGATGGCACAACTAGTTTCTTTGACTAATGGACAATTACCACCCACACGTCATCGGCAAGCCTGTGCAAGGGCATGTGCTCCCTCAATGCATTTTCAGCATGTATAATTTGGAAACACCACAATGCTTGCATTTTCTATGGCACCTGCCCATCTCACTTTCTCATCACACAGCAGATCAATGCTGACTCACATGCTTAGGCGAAGGCGGGTGCCAAAGGACTAGACATGATCTTACATGTTTCCTGAACCTAAATAGCTAGGTCCCAAGCAACTCCTACTTGTTCTGCTCCCTACATCCTTGGTTTTGCCTTCGTGTGTACATGGCCCAAGAATTGTGTTGTTGTATTATTTTTTTGAGAGTATGCCAATGGTGTAGCATATTTTTATACAACATATAAACATATTTATAATAAGTCTACCACAAATGCAAACATTCGGGTAGACACGCGACCCACTCGTTACACCAACACCTAGCTAAAAGCATAAGATAATTTCTTACAAATGGTAGCAAACCACCGACACAAATGCCCGCTTGCCTCTAGTGGGCGACTCACTCAACACTTGACTAGAAAGCTCCATAGGTTACCGTTGTTGATCCACCCGATTGAATACACGTGCATTGTGTTGCTTCCAAAGGGGCCAAGAAACCACAAAAATAAAAGTGGCAATGCCTCTTCTATCGTTCTTTCGATAGTTTCTCCTTTGCCTGAACCAGCATTCCAAGGTGGTGTCCATAGGTAGTGGCCCTGCAAATCGATGCCAAAGTTGGTCCGACATAGTGTACCAAACTTCACAAGCATATATGCTCGATGCTATCTTCATCATGTAGACACGTATAGCATGCAGAGGGTTGATCCTGTGAGCCATGTCTCATACAGTGATCTGAGGTCCACATCCTATGTTACATCTTCAGCCATGCAAAAATCCTGCACATAAATGGGGTCCAACTCCTCCATATGCATGCTGCGATGTGAGGCCTAACAAGGCCTACGGAAAGCCTGATGTACACCGAACGGGCTGAATACTGACCCGAGGCATGGTGTATTCGCGTGACAATCCTCCATTGATCTACCATTGGCAAGTGCATGTTGCATCCTGCGTGTGCTGATGACCAGTGGCGAAGCCAGATCAATGTGATAGCCTGGGCAACATATGAAGGCTCCTAATGGTCGACAACTATTTTGTGAGTTGCCCATGGAAAAACTGGATTTTCTTTATCCTTGACATTATTTTAAGGAAGAGGTTGCAAGCTGAGCCTGGGCAAGTGCCCAAGGTAGCTGGGCGGTGGCTCCGTCACTACTGATGACACTTGTTTGAATCGTAGCAAACAACAGTGGGCGCTATCAGCCATAGAAAATCCATTAATCCATTATCCCTGTAAAACAACACAATGTCGTCCGTCCTTACGTTGATGTTGACAAGACTATCGAACACCACTTACACATTCACGTCATCCAACACTCGTACTGTGGGTACCCCGACTCATAAGTCGTGAACACCGAATGCATGTGTACAATGATTCCAGAGATCAATGTGCACTGAACACACACAGGCGGAATAATAAGAGTCTTACATCCAGACATACCTGCTGGTATAAATAAATACCATTGAGGTCAAGTCTTACATAGATAGGGCCTCGAAGGCCAACAAACCAAACTTAACTAGCAGTGGAAATTTTGAACCAAAGCGTGAACCCATGCCATCTGCCTTAACCCTAAATGCATTCTCACTGGGAAACATCCTAGTTCGCATGTTCATCTCCAACGAACTCTTCATCATACTCCTTTTCTTTCATGCCTGCACAATGAAATAACAAGTGACAAGCCAATGAGTACTTGAATGTACTCGCAAGCAACCTATGTCATTGAAAAAGGTAATAACAATGCATGATATAGCACTAAGTAGGCAAGTTGCAGAAACCTAAATTTTGAGTGCAATGTCATGATCAAACAACTTGTAAGAGTATACATCATGAGGTTGCAGATATCCATATGAAGAGGTTACATATATCAATGTAGCAGGGTTTGAACAATTCATGTTCATTCACCATGTCAAGTCATCTCACTTAGCTCAAGTATCTCCTTCCTCAAACACATGCACACCAAGTTTGTGAATACATCGGACGTTGTTTAAGCAGGTCCACCCAACTGTCCTTGATTGTGGACACGACTATTCGAATAGTTCTACACACAGAGATTATGCGTTGTACCCACAAGACACGGGGAACTTCCATGCCATACACAACTCGCGATATATTACATATCCGAGGTAAGCACCCGAACAATTCCTTTCCCCTGGCAATACTAAACAAAGAGTCCACTCATTGTCCCATGTCCTCATGATGTACATCATAAGAGCATCTCAGGATCGTACCATCCCTGAGGGGACACAACAGTGTGCCCGATGTCTGTAAAAACTGTCCATGGTCGCCCTACCTCGTCCTCTCGCCACCGGTAATGCATGCACTCCGCTAGCATAGACCAAGGTAATCAACAAAGTCCCGTCCCATAAGGGTTATCGTGGTCGCACATGTAAGGTTGGGACGGTCAGCACATCTTAAGTCTCTTGGTTTTCGAAAACACCCACGCATCTTGCCTCGGTAAACACTTCTTCTCAAGTGGTTACCTAACTCAACACCATCTCCCTCGGGCATTAGTGGTGCCCGACAGGATTTTAGAGAAGTCTTTGAAGTCATTTTGTTTCCGACACCATGCATATTTCCCATCCCGTTTGTGTGGCAACTACTTTTGCATCCTATCTACTTCCCACCTACACAACCCTCATAGGATGGTAGGGTCATGCTTAATGCAAGTACCAATGAGGAAAATATCGGAGACACCGCACCAAGGTAGTCACCGATCCATCATGATTCAGATGCAACGAAATAAAATGCTATATGACATGCACGAAAAGGTTTCAAGTCATGGTCAAGGGGCTGCTTGCCTGGCTCAACAAAGTCTCCGGGTCTTCAAAGTCTTCCGGTCCAACTCCTTCGTTAACAACGCAATCTATCATTGCAATTATAACGGGAATAATAAGAACACGACAAAAATTGAGAAAATAAAGTCCTCCTACAAATGTCAAACCATTTCTATAAAATACTATGGTGAATATAGGTTCTGCAAAAGTTATTGGGTTTTGGTTTCCAAATGCAAAAAAGCAGCACAAAGCATTTTAGCACATGGTTAAAATAATTCAAACAAGGTTTTTAAATAAAATAGTGTATATAACTTTTTGTAAAAATTCTGCACGTCTATTAACTAGTGTGGATTGTTTAAAGTTTTTAGAAATTGGAATCATTAAATTTGGGCTTATTTTGCAACCTGGGGGATTTTTGCAAAATTGCTAGAAAAATAAAAAAGGAAAAGGCTCTATGTCCATTAGGCCTAATTAGCCTAGCCGAGCCAGGCCCAGCGAGCCAGCCGGCCCAGGCGAACCAGACGCGCGACTATGTGGGTTCAAACGCGAAAGGCGGGCCCATAGTGCCAGTGAGAGAGATAGGGGCGGGCAAGAGGGCAGGATGAAAGATGGAGCCCACCTGTCATATCCTTCCTCGCGATAGGGAGGAGGCGTGCTCACGGGCGGTGGACAAGGGCATGGCAAGGCCTATGAGTTGCAGGGATGAGCTCAGGGTCGATTTGCTGGTCGGGGGGAGGTGGAGATGGACGGGGAGGAGCAGCTACTCGCCGACGACAAGGAATGTGGAAGAGGAAGCTGTGGGAGGGGGTCGCCGGCATCGACCCCGACTAGAAAACATGCGAGAAAGAGAGGGAAATAGATCATGGGGGTGCGGCGGCTACAAATCAAGGGAAATAGGGACAGGAAGGGCCCTACCGAGCGAATCGACGACGAGTTCTCTCGATGGAGCTCGAGCTTGATCGCGAGCTTGGGCGGCTTCGAGGTGGCTCTAGTGGTCCACACGTAGAGTTGGGGAGGAAGAGAGAGTACACGGGGGAAGGAGTGAGCCGGGGTGGCTTTAATTAGCCATCTCGGGCAGCTTCGGGTGGCTCTAGTGGTCCATGCAGTAGAGTTGTGGAGGAAGAGAGAGTACACGGGGGGAGGAGTGAGACAAGGTGTCTTTAATTAGCCGACCCGCAGTCCACCGTGCGCTCGTGGGCCGGCGATACCGTGGCGGTTGCCAGAGGGAGAATAGGCTCACTTGGGCATGTCTGGGGTCTTCCTGGATCTGGTTTAGCCCCGGGGAAATTAATAGAGAGGAAGGGGACCATGCCAGGGTGTCGCGCCTGTGAGGCCGCTCACTAGACGGCTCGGGCGGCATCGGCAAGCACTGCGAGGGTCGTTGGAGAGAGAAGGAGAAGGGGCCCGACCACTCGATGACTTGCGAACATCAAGGGCATCCAGCAAGCAAGGGGGAGGGGCTCGAGGTGGTTAGAAGATGGGGATGAGCGCTGATGTCAACTGTGCTTCCCCGGCAACAACGACAGGAATAGTCGTGTCGACCTCACCAGGAATCCTTCTGCTACGACTACGGAGCCTTGCGTTGGTGTTCCCTCGAAGCGAAAAGGGTGATGTAGCACAACGGTGGTAAGTATTTCCCACAGTTTGAGAACCAAGGTATCAATCCAGTGGAGGAGTATCACAAGATCCTGCACAAACACAAAAAGCTTGATCCCAACGCTATGAAGGGGTTGTCAATCCCTTATAGATTGTTTGCCAAGTGAGAACTAAAAGCAACAAAGTAACAAAGCAAATTAAAAGCGGAGGTGTAACCGATGGATGTGAATAGACCCGGGGCCCGTAGTGTTTACTAGTGGCTTCTCTCATGAAAGCAAGTAGACGGTGGGTGAACAAATTACTGTCGAGCAATTGATAGAACCGCGCAAAGTCGTGATGATATCTATGGCAATGATTATATCTTTAGGCATCACGTCCAAAACAAGTAGACGATACTGTCTGCATCTACTACTATTACTCCACACGTCAACCGCTATCCAGCATGCATCTAGTGTATTAAGTCCAAAAGAACAGAGTAACACCTTAAGCAAGATGACATGATGTAGATGGACAATCTCGTATCAACGACAGAGCCCATCTTGTTACCCTTGATGGCAACTACTTAATGTGTGCCTTGCTGCCCCTACTGTCACTGGGAAAGGTCACCACATGGTACAACCCAAAACCAATCACTTCTCCCATTGCAAGAATCATAGATCTAGTTGGCCAAACAAAACCCAAGACTCGGAGAGACTTACAAGGATATCAAATCATGCATATAAGAAATCAGCAAAGACTCAAATATATATCATAGATAATCTGATCACACATCCACAATTCATCGGATCTCGACAAACACACCGCCAAAGAAGATTACATCAGATAGATCTCCATGAAGATCATGGAGAACTTTGTATTGAAGATCCAAGAGAGAGAAGAAGCCATCTAGCTACTAACTACGGACCCGTAGGTCTGAAGTGAACTACTCACGAGTCATTGGAGGGGCAATGATGATGATGAAGAAGCCCTCCAACTCCAAAGTCCCCTCCGACAGGGCGCCGAGAAGGGTCTCCAGATGAGATCTCGTGGAAACGGAAGCTTGCAGCGGCGGAAAAGTATTTTCGAGGCTCCCCTGATTTTTTGCTGTATTTTAGGGAATATATAGGCCAAAGATCTAAGTCAGGGGGCAGCCTGGGAGGCCACAAACCCTGCCACCACCGCCTCCCCCTGGTGGCGAAGTGGGGGCCCTCCTGGCTTGGCCCACAGGCCCCCTGATCTTCTTCCGTTCGGAAAAAAATCTTTTCGGGGATTTTATTCCGTTTGGACTCCGTTCCAAAATCAGATCTTAAAAGAGCCAAAAACACAGAAAAAACAGGAACTGGCACTTGGCATTGAATTAATAAGTTAGTCCCAAAAAAGATATAAAAGGTACATAAAACATCCAAAGATGACAAGATAACAGCATGAAACCATAAAAAATTATAGATACGTTTGAGACGTATCAAGCATCCCCAAGCTTAACTCCTGCTCGTCCTCGAGTAGGGAAGTCATAAAGAATGAATTTTTGATGCTTTCATGCTACCTAGCATAGATGTGCTTTGTAACTCCTCTTATGTGACGTGAATGTTCAGATCCATTGGATTCAAAACAATAGTTTGCTATTGACGTGGAAACAATAATAGTACAAGCAAACTAGCAAGGTAATCATGAACTTTCAAAATAACATGGCCAAAAGAAAGTTATCTCTACAAAAGCATATAGTCTGGCTATGCTCTATCATCATTGCACAACGAATTTAAATCATGCACAACCCCGGTATTGGCCAAGTAATTGTTTCACACCTTTACTTTCTCAAATCTTTTCAACTCTCACACAATACATGAGCGTGAGCCATGGTTTTAGCACTATAGATGGTGTGGAATGTGGTGGATGTTGCAAGACAAAAAGGAGAAGACAGTCGCATTAACTAGGCATATCAATGAGCTGTGGAGATGATCATCAATAGATATCAATGTGAATGAGTAGGGATTTCCATACAAATTATGCACTAGAGCTAACAGTATGTGAAATCTCTTAAAGAAAACTAGTGGGTGTGCATCCAACTTGCTTGCTCACGAAGACCTAAGGCAATTTTGAGGAAGCCTATCATTGGAATATACAAGCCAAGTTATATAATGAAAATTTCCCACTAGCTATATGGTGGTGACAAAACGAGAGACTCTCAATCATGAAGATCATGGTGCTTAATATGCACAAGTGTGGAAAAAGTGGTAGCATTGTCCCTTCTCTCTTTTTCTCTCATTTTTTTGGTGGGCTCTTTGGCCTCTTTTTTTGGCTGGGATTCTTTGGCCTCTTTTATTTCCTCACATGGGACAATGATCCATTAATGATGATCATCACACTTTCAACTCAAAACTTAGAGCAACAATGACTCTATATGGAATGCCTTCGGTAGTGTACCGTGACAATGATCTAGCATGGCATAGACATTAATGGAAACATCATGCTAGCTATCTTACGATCATGCAATGGCAATGTAGACGTGGTGGCACATGTCGTGGTGGTAGTTGCATGGCAATATATCTCGGAATGACTTTGTAAAAGCCATAGTAGGTAGGTATGGTGGCTGTTTTGAGGGAGGCTAATGGTGCATTTTGTGCACCGGCGAAAGTTGCACGACACTAAGAAGATAGTGATGGTGGCAGGTGAAAGTGCATATAAACCATGGACTCAACATTAGTCATGAAGAACTCATATACTTGTTACAAAAGTTTTATTAGTAATCAAAACAAAGCATTCAACGCATACTCCTAGGGGAAGGGTTGGTAGGTATAAACTATCGCGCGATCCCGACCGCCACGCAAAGGATGACAATCAATATACTAATCATGCTCAGATTTCATCACATAGCGGTTCACCATACGTGCATGCTACGAGAATCACTAACTTCAACACAAGTATTTCTAGATCCACAACACCTTACTAGCATGACTTCAATATTACCATAACCACAACTCAAAACTAATTGAGATGAATCAAACTTCTCTAACTATTCAATGCACATGAAGGTGGAATTTTTCGTATCCCTTTGGATAACTACCCCTTTTGAGACTACTTTCAAAGCATAGATCAACTACCAAGCCACGCACCGCTGTAATCTAAAAGATATAAGTGAAGCACATAGAGAAAAAGTATCTACCTCAAAAGATATAAGTGAAGCACATGTGAGCTGAATTGTCTACCAAAAGATATAAGTGAAGCTCGACAAAATCACGGTGTGTGCATGTCTCTCTCTCTAGGCGTGCAGCAAGGATGATTGTGACACAACAAAAATAAAATACTCCTACGATACAAGACGCTCCAAGCAAAAAAACACATAACATGTGGTGAATAAAAATATAGCCCCAAGTAACGTTACCGATGGATTGAAGACGAGAGAGGGGATGCCTTCCAGGGGCATCCCCAAGCTTAGGCTTTTACGACATCCTTGAATCTCTTGGGGTGCCTTGGGAATCCCCAAGCTTGAGCTCTTGCCACTCTTTATCTTTTTGTCCATAAGAACTTCACCCAAAACTTGAAAACTTCACAACACGAAACTTAAACAGAAACTCATGATAACATTAGTATGAGAAAGCAAACCACCACTTCCTTAGGTACTGTAGTAAATTTAAATTCTACTTGTGCTGATGTTGGGTTACTGTATTTTCAATCTTCCATGGCTAATACCCCCCGATACTATCCATAGTTTCATCAAAATAAGCAACCAACACAACAAAAACAAAATTTGTTAACAGCTGACCAGTCTGTAGGAATCTGTATATTCCGTATACCTCTGGTACTTCCAATATTCTTAAACATTACGACAGTCTGAAGAATTTGCGTAGTAATCAACAGCAAAAAGAATCAACTCAAAAGTTCTTACAGAAAAAAAGAAAATTCATTTCGTGAGCAGAAAGTTTCTGTCTTTTCCAGCATGACCAAATGATCATCCCCAAGACTAATCATAACGGTTTTGCTTGGCACAAACACAAAAATAAACACAAAACACAATCATAACAGAATTATGAAAGTGTGGAAAACACAAAACAGAAAGAAAAATGATAGATTCGTTGGGTTGCCTCCCAACAAGCGCTTTTGTTTAACGCCCTTAGCTAGGCGAAAAGTGATGGAATCACATATAGTCATCTTTGGTGCTCAAACCATAGGTAGCCCTCATCATAGATTCATAAGGCAATCTTATTTTCTTTCTAGGAAAGTGCTCCATGCCCTTCTTTAAAGGAAATTGAAATCTAATATTCCCTTCCTTCATATCGATGATAGCACCAATAGTCCTTAGGAAAGGTCTACCAAGAATAATGGGACATGAAGGATTGCAATCTATGTCAAGTACAATGAAATCCACGGGTACATAGTTCTTATTTTCAACAATAAGAACATCATCGTCCCATGGGTTTCTTGACAGTAGAATCCACAAGATGCAAATTAAGAGAACACTCTTCAATCTCATGAAAACCAAGAATATCACATAAAGACTTTGGAATCGCGGAAACACTAGCACCCAAATCACACAAAGCA
Source organism: Hordeum vulgare subsp. vulgare (assembly GCF_904849725.1). Taxonomy (NCBI): domain Eukaryota; kingdom Viridiplantae; phylum Streptophyta; class Magnoliopsida; order Poales; family Poaceae; genus Hordeum; species Hordeum vulgare. The sequence continues at coordinate 228,923,731 of NC_058518.1, read as the reverse complement.
TTGCACTCATAGTTTTTGATCTTGATTTTGATAGTAGGTTCCCACTCATCATGAAGTTTTCTAGGTATAGAGACTTCTAGTTCGAGCTTCTCTTCAAGAGATTTCATCATAGCATCTACGATATGCACGGTAAAGGCTTTGCTTTGGCTATGAGCATGTTGAGAGTTTGCAATGGATTGCATCAAAGAAATGCATTCAAACAAGGAGCAATTATCATAATTTAATTCCTTGAAATCCAAAGTGGGAGGTTCATTACTACCCAAAATTTTGATTTCTACTACACTCTCCACACCTTTATCATCAAGATAGGTGGATTCCGAATCATTGGGGCGTTTTTCAACCAAAGTGGATTCATATCGAGCCCCTCCATCAAAAGGTTTGACACGCGAAAACATAGATTCAAGAGGAGACTCACCAAGCACTTTAAAATCTTCGTGATTTGCATCACTAGAACACACCCTTTTAAACCATTCATGCCTAGCGCGAATTTTGGTGGTTCTTTCTTTGCTCTCATTCATGGAGACACGCATAGCTTTCAAAGTTTCATCCAAGTTGACCTTGGGAGGAGCGCATCTAACTTTCAAAGCATCAATATCACAAGACATCCTATCAACGCTCTTAGCCAAATCGTCTATTTTGAGTAGTTTTTCCTCTATGGACGCATTGCAAATCTTTTGAGAGTTAATGAACTCTTTGATATTACTCTCTAAATCATAGGGTAATTTGTTGTGATTTCCATAAGTGTTGTTGTAGGAATTGCCATAATTGTTAGAGTAGTTACTAGGAAAAGGCCTAGGAACATAGTTTCCTCTAAAAGCATTATTGTTGCCAAAATTGTTCCTACCAACAAAATTCACGTCCAAACTAGCGTTGCTACTCTCAATCAAAGAAGATAGTGGCATGCCATTAGGATCTACGATAGCGTTTCTACTAGCAACCAAATTCATCAACTCATCCATCTTAGCACTAAGCAAGTTAATTTCTTGTATAGTGTGCACCTTTTTGCTAGCAGACGACCTTTCAGTGTGCCACTAAGAGTAGTTGGTCATGATATTGTCTAGGAGTTTTGTAGCGTCTCCTAACGTGATTTCCATGAACATTCCACCTGAGGCGGAGTCCAAGATATTGCGAGAAGCGAAATTCAAGCTAGCGTAAAAGATTTGTGTAATCATCCACAAACTCAAGCCATGAGCAGGACAATTTATCATCATAAGCTTCATCCTCTCCCTAGATTGTGCAACGTGTTCATGATCAAGTTGCTTGAAATTCATGATATCGTTACGTAAGGAGATGATCTACCACATTGGCCTTTCCAGGGTGGTATTAAACAGTGAGTTCATACTCTTTGATCAACTCCAACCATCTTCGTTGCCTCATGTTCAATTCCTTTTAAGTGAAAATATACTTCAAACTTTTATGGTTTGTGTATATCTCACATTGCTTTCCCAGAAGGTAATGTCGCCATGTCTTCAAGGCATGAACCATAACTGACAACTCAAGACTGTGGGTGGCATAGTCCTCTGCATGGGGGCGTAGTTGTGTGGATATATATGCTATGCCCCTTCTTTCTTGCATCAGAAAACCACCAAGCCCACTTCTTGATGCATCACAATATCTCGCAAACTCCTTGTGAATATCGGGAGTGTAAAAAACTAGGGCTCTTGTCAATCTCTTCTTGAGCTCCTCGAAGCTCTCTTCACATTTTGGTGTCCATTTGAACTTCTTGTCCTTCTACAAGAGCTGAGTGATAGGTCGAGCAATGCTTGAGAATCCTTCAAAGAACTTGTGGTAGTATCCCATGAGTTCGAGGAAGTTTCTCACTTTCTTCACATTGCTTGGAGATTGCCATTCATTCATGACTTCAATCTTGGCAGGATCCACACACAATCCTTCTGCCATCAATACATTACCCAAGAATCCAACTTCGTGCAGCCAACATTGACACTTGTTGAACTTGGCATAAAGCTGGTGCTCCAGAAGCTTGTCGAGGACCATCCTCAAGTATTGCTCATGCTCTTATTTAGACTTGGAGAAGACGATTATGTCATCGACGAAGACAACAATGAACTTGTCCAGATACCCCATGAAGACTTTATTCACGAGGTACATGAAGTAGGTTGGGCATTGGTTAACCCAAATGACATGACCGTGTATTCATACAGGCCATACCTGGTTACTAATGCCGCCTTCGGAATATCTTGGGGCCTGATCTTCAACGGGTAGTACCCAGACCTCAGGTCGATCTTGGAGAACACCTTGGCTCCATTGAGGTGATCGAACATGTCATCAATCTTGGGGAGCGGGTACTTGTTCTTTGTTGTGACTTCATTGAGAGAATGGTAATCCACATAGAGTTGGATAGTTTCTTCCCTCTTTGACACAAATAGAACATGTTATTCCCAATGAGAGGCACTAGGGTGAATAAATCCTTTTCTGAGATGCTCTGCTAGTTGCTTCTTCAATTCAACCAACTCTTCGGATCCCATTCTATAGGGATTCTTATAGATGGGTCCTGCTCCGGGCATTAGCTCAATGATGAACTTAATGTCATGGTCTGGAGGCATTCCGGGCAGCTCATCAGGGAAAACATCTAGGTATTCACATACCACTGGCACTTGATCCAACTCAATTGCCTAGAGACAATTGACCTGAGGGGCTTAAGCGGAGGTAGTGTTGGGAACATACGTGACTTCAACTCCTTGGCTATTGGTCATGGACTCATGGTAACAGTCCTCTTGGCATAGTGTAGCAAGCCTTGGTGCTTGGTCAACCAATCCATGCCAAGGATTACATCCAAGCTTTGCGACTTTAGGATGGTAAGATCTGCTAGGAAGTCTACCCCGTTGAAGTTAATCCTAACTTCTTTACAACCTATCTTGGTCCTTAATATGGCACCCGGGGTTTGTACCACCATATGACTACCCAGAGGTGTAGGCTTCATATCACTCTCTAGTGCAAACTTTTGGGTAACAAAAAAATGCAAAGCACCACAATCAAATAGAACTGTTGTTGGGGTTGAGTTGACGAGGAATGTACCCAGTATGACATCCGGGTCTTCCTGGGCCTCCTTAGTGGAGACGATTCACATGACTCATCCATGGTTGGGCTGGTTGCACGGAGCTTGGATCCTGGGTGGCGCTCCATGGCCTTGTCCTTGGTTTCATGCATTGGAGTGCGATGCATTAGGCTTCTTGTTGGGGCACTGCCTTGAGTAGTGACCTGACTGACCACATCTAAAACAAGCGACTTGACCTGATTTGTCATTTTTTCCACCATAGTTGTTGGGGTTGTTGTAAGCTGGTCTTGGATTGGCGTGCTATTGAGGCTGGTAGCTCGGACGAGGTGCAGGAGTCCTGCCTTGCTGAGGCTAATAGGTCGGCTTTGCTGGGGCTGGTTGCCACGGGCGAGGCTTCTGGTTACTGGAACTGCCCTTGGTGATCATCTTGCGCTTGCTAGTGTCTTCCATGGCACGATGCTTGTCTTCGAGCATGAGGGCTTGGTTCACCAACTCGAAGAAAGTCCGACACTCACAAACAACAAGCTGATATTGCAGGGCTTGCTGGAGCCCTTCCATGAAGCGATCTATCTTGGATGCCTCAGTGTTTAGCTTGCTGGAGCCCTTACATGATAGGCGATGTAGTCGCTTACATGTTGTCTAAGCAAAAAGCGTGACTTGTTTCAAGACAAAAACAACAAAACAAACAACAAGCGCGCATCGTTTTATATGAACCATTACATGGACTTAACTTCACATGAGGGATACATGACTTATCCTACCCTAGGGGGTTATTGGACTCAAGTGGTGGAGTGCTTGGTTTCGACTCATGCTCCCGAGGGTCTTCCTCCTGGTCACCATATGTACAAGCATCATCTCCGGTCGAGGGGGTTGGAGAATGAGGAGGTCCAACCCGACAACGGTTTGTTGGAGGGTCGGTGAAGAGCGCACTATACTCCTTTGCACTCATGCGAGGACGACATGTGGGTGCATCCCTAGCTCGAGGTACTCCTCCTCTCTAAGCGATAGTCGGTCATCCCTCAGGGGCTCGATTCTTCTTGATCTTGTCCGGATTTGTCTTGGCTTGTCGAAGTAGCTCACAGGTGTGGTGAAGTTCCTTGCAGAGCTTCACACACTTCTTAATAAGGGCATGAGCCGGAGTGTGGGTGGAGAGGCTGAAGTAGGCCTAGAACCCGAGCAGTGTTCCATCCTCCTTGGACGGGACCAATGTCCATCTCTAGTGAATATCATCCTTCCTGAAAGGAAGGTGACGAGTAGCCGACTCGTCAACCATCTCTGGGATGATGTCTCGAAGGTGGACGAGATACTTCTGTGCATCTGTACAACTGCTAACGTTAGTGTATCCATTTGTGGTCTTTCAAAGAACCAACTCGTCGGGGAGTCGTTTTCCTTCACGACCACATCAACGTGGTTCTCATTTATGGTGGCGTCGGCCCAGTGCTTGTGGTAGAGGAAAATGTGTGATCGGCGAAACTAGCACTTCTGTAGGCTATCCTCGAGAAGTAGGGGAAAGTCAGATGCTAGGAGGTCGTCGGGTACGACGACCATCTACAAGGTTTAAGGGATGGTGTTAGTACAGCTTTGGAAGAGGAAAGGAGTGCAGAAACTCCTAAGTATAGATGCTAGGTATAGTTTTTGGAAAGGGGTTATCCTCTGACGTCCATGCTAACTAAGGCTTTCTAGAGTGAGGATGGCTTTGGTGGTCCAGGCGGTAGATTTGGGAAGGAAGAGACAGTACACATAGAAGGAATGACCTAGGGTCTCTTTAAGTAGCCGGCCCGTGGTCCACCATGCGCTCGTGCCCCCGCGAGGCCGTGACGATTGCGAGAGGGAGAAGGGGACCACAGGGGAACGCCTGGGGTATTCCTGCATGCAGTTTAGCCTCGAGGAAAGGAAGAGAGAGAAGGGGCACGCCAGGGTGTCGCACGTGTGGGGCCGCTCATTGGCCGGCTCGAGCAGCATCGGCACGCGCTGCAGGGGTCATCGGAGAGAGAAGGAGGAGGGGCTCAACCGATTGACAACTTGCGAACATCGAGTGCATCCCACAAGCGAGGGAGAGGGACGCGAGGTGGTCGGAACGTTGGGATGAGTGTCGATTACAACACGGTTGCGTATTGTAGCATGCTCCAGAGCACGCCAACTACATGGCAGGGTGCGACTTTGGCATGCAGGGCACGACCACTTGCATCTGAGCGCTGCTAAAGTTATCCACTAGACTTAGGAGGGACTAATAATGAAGGAAATGTCATGGGGTGGTGCTGGGGTGCCTTGGTTGAGAAGGAAAGCTGAGAGGAAGAGAAAAATTGTTGTCCAGAGGGGGTAATTCCGGGTTTACCCCCCCCCCCCCCAAATGATTGAGCTTTGGCCATGCAAGGTTTACTGGGTGTATAAGGCAACTAGGTGGAGATGTGGGAAAAGTTTGAGAGGAAGGAAAATAGTAAGGGTGGTGAAACCAGTGATTTTTAGAATTCACCACAAGGTGTTTGATGTTGATTAGGGAAAGTAAAAATACTCCACTTGCCATGAGGTTTACGAGGACCAAATGTTAGGTGAAAATGAGGTTTATCACCAAATTTTGGATTTGGTGATGAAAGTTTCCAATGTAAACCATTTAAACCCTAGAAATGGGTGGAAATGGTATTCCCTAGATCTATCCATGCAAATCAATTCCCCTAATGCACCACTTGGTGTGGTGGCATTATTTGAGGATTGGGTCATGCCCAAATAGTTTGGGCTCATTTGGAGAAACTTGACAATGCAAATATTCCAAATTCTAGAAATCAACACAAGTAGCTTTGAGGGGATTTGGACAAGGGGATATGTTCTCCTTGATGCACCACTTTGCCAAGTTTCATCTCAATCCAAGTTTTAGAATAATTGGACAAACTTGGCAATGTATAGTTGCTCAAATTTGTTTCTAGAGAGAGAGGGTTTTGGAATATTTTGGAGGACCAAATCAAATTGGATTGAGATGAAACTTGGCAAGAGCATCACATATATCATGTGTGACTTGATGGAATTTTCTTAGAGTTTATTGGGAATATTTGTTATAGAAATATTTCAAAAGCTTGAAATATCCAGAAAGGGTTTTGTCCAATATTTTGAACATGACCATGTGTTGAACTCTTATCTTTCGAAAATATATGCCTACTAAGTTTCTCTAAATTTCATGAGATATTTTGAAGCAATAATATATTTTTCCTCTATGATAGAGCATTTCTGGCCTTAGATAGAGGTATCTAAATAAATTTGGAAAATAACTTCTAAAATAATAATTATGTGGTTTGAGGAAGTATTTTTGATAATAGCTTCCAAATAAAACATTTCGGGCAAAATGTTCCTCCTAAATTGTTGAACTTGTAGTACAAATCTCAACTTAAGGGGTTTTGAGGGCTCAAAATAATAAATGCCTTTGGAAAAAAAAATCTAAACTTAGGGGGTTTTGAGGGGCCAAAATAATATTTTATAAAAATAATTTTAGGTCCTATACACATGGTATGATCATTGGGTAAGGATTTGAAGCAAGAAGATTATTATTTGGGGAGGGATTTTTTTGTGTGAATGAAACCCAAATAGGCAGACAAGCACATTGCCGACGTGGAGTTTTCGCACCCGAGCTCATTTGAGCTCGGGTGAACAGTAAAGTTGAAAAACGTTAAAAAAAGTTCAGAAAATGCTGAATTATTTTTAGAGCAACCTTGTCAAAAGTTCTAAGTACATGCAAAAATTTAGCATGAAATAACATTTCCACAAGGTGTGGAAAAATAAACAAAATGTATACTCTGAAAATGCACAATTTCAGAGTTCCATTTTGTTTATTTTGCCACGTTTTATAGAAATGTTATTTCATGCCAAATTTTTGCATGCACTTAAAAGCTTTTCACAACGTTGGTCTAAAAAAATTCAGAATTTTTTGAATTTTTTGAATTTTTTTCAAACGTTTTCGATTTCACTGTTCACCCGAGCTCAAATGAGCTTGGGAGCCAAAAGGCACTTTCCGCATATTGCAACCAATTCAATCATCACATGCATATAAAAAGTTTTAAGTGGCTCCAAATTTTGTAAAAAATCATATCATGACAAAGTGGTACAAACACATGGTGTGACAGGTAGCCCCTGCCACAGCTTGTTCGGCTCGATTCTCGTGAGCCATTCCCAACAGACCCTTAGCGTCAATGATTGAATCTTTAAATTCTTAACTCCCAACCCAACTTTGTATTTTCAAACCCTCTATAATGGAAAGATAATCAAGCCACATATTCACCAAAAGGAAAATAAAAATAAAAATTTATTAATCAGTAGATCCGGGAGATACAGTACGGTGCGACGTCCTAGTGAGGGCTCTCTAGGACCTTGTTTGTAGATGGGGTTCGTCGGTGTCGGAGGCACTGATGGACTATATATATTTTTCTCGAATATGCATGAATGTGCATATCATATATTAAAGAACAAGGGTTAAAGAATGCCTCCACCTAATTTACAAGTGTTACATAATACTTTACTTCTCACGCCTATCCCACCTCGCTAACCGACTAAAGAAGTGTGCTACATCTCATTTTAGCAGGCTGGCCACGACCACACTAAACCCTCTAGTATAATTCTACCAAGTAGCGCCTCACACGAAGGTCGTGCTCCGTCGAAGACAATTGCATTCATCTGCTTCCATAGGTCCCACAAGGTTAGCCCAAGGATGGTGCGCAAATCCTTTGTGCTGGCTTTGTTCTGTCCGCTTTTGCCGCACATACACGGTGTGAGAATGTCATGTTGTGACGGCACCCAATCTGGCTTCCCCAAGGCCTGATAGATCTCGGTCCAGATCATCCTGGCAAAGACACATGTGAGCAATACGTGGTTGATTGGTTCGTTCTCCTGGTCGCAAAAGGGGCACGCGTCCTGGTGTGGTAGTCCTCGCCTTGCTAGGCGGTCCGACGTCCAGCATCTATCCCGCAGAGCAAGCCACGTAAAGAATTTGCGTTGTCAGGGCGCCCATGATTTGCAAGTGAGGTCCGTCGTAGGTGCCACCTCTCTCGCCCAGAACTTGACCGCATATGCCGAGCGAACCGTGAACTGTCCATTGGCCTTCCAAGACCATGAAATTTCGTCTTGCATGTTCTTCGTAGGCTCCCAAGCAATAACCCATGCCAACGTAGAAGGAATTCATGCAAAGCATCCGGTCCTAAGTTCGGACCCACATCCTGTGCCCATGATCCATTCTTCATGGCCTGTCCAATCATCCTGGTAGTTTGAATCCGTGCCGGGATCATATTGTACATCAAGGGAGCAACCTCATGTACCCTCTGTCCATTTAACCAACGGTCCTCCCAAAACAATATCGTTAGCCCATCCGTGCTATGCTCCTTGTGGCTGCCTGGAAGAGTAACAAGGAGTCCTTGGATACTTTGATGTTAAACTCTCCAATGCCTGGTAGTGGCCCCGTAAATGTTCGTAGGTGTAGCATCATTATAGTTGCTTCGTAAGGAATACAGTACATCATTAATGCTCTTAATTCTGAAACTACGTACTTGAGCATGCAGGTAAACACGGACCGAGTGCAGCCAACGCGATCTTCGTCTCTTGGATGGCTATAGGAAACGTCCTGGGATACTCCTCTGGCTCCACCGACAAATGGCACGAGTAAGTGCCTCATCGATCTCACCGTGATCAGTATGGATGCATATACATTGATCCAGGAGTGGTGCGGCGAATTGACGGTTGTTCGCCCGCAACTAAACCAAAAAGAGAGAAGAATTAATAGTTATTTTGAGACTGGTTCTAATGGGGAGTATCATATACTAGTATCATGCATACGATATTAACATATGATACTATATCTGTAAGGCATAGTATCATGTGCTAGTATCATAGAACAGTTTATTTATTGTCATGCATGACACATAGTAGCACAACATTTAATATGATACCGTACCATAATATGATACTCAATCCTCTTTTTCTTTATTTAATTTTATGTCACCTCATCAAACATGTCTAGTTGATCTGTACGATACTACTTGTGATACTCCCATTACAACCAGCCTGATGCGTGGGTGCGTGCACAGGTGGTTTCCCGCGCTCCGAACAAGAGCATGTTGTGAAGCCTGTGCGAACCTCAAGGCCGCCTTCTTGGTCGCAGTGGTGAGTAATCAAGCGTGCAACCTCAAGGAATTGCATGTCTATTTGTTTCGGTGTTCCTATTAATTTCGATCTCGTTTGCATGACGCACGTCTTGATTTACAGATATTCCTGGGTTTTTCTACGATGGTAACAATGATCTTTGCAAAGGAGACGCCGTTGGACCCTGAGCTGGCGAAGCAGGGCGAAGGGGAGGCGACGGGCCCGCTTGCTGTAATCAAGGGCTTAAAGAACCTGCCGACCGGCATGCCACAGGTGCTCATTGTGACCGGCCTCACGTGGTTGTCATGGTTCCCCTTCATCCTCTTTGACACGGATTGGATGGGCCGCGAGATATACCACGGCAGGCCGGACGGGAGCCCCGCGGAGATCGCCGCCTTCCAAGAGGGTGTCCGGCAGGGTGCCTTCGGCTTGCTTCTCAACTCTGTGCTTCTCGGGATAAGCTCCTTCATGATCGAGCCCATGTGTCGGAAGCTCGGACCAAGGACCGTGTGGGTCGCTAGTCAGGTCCTCGTGTGCATCGCAATGGCGCTGGTCGCCATCCTTGGCGCATGGTCGCTCGGCGACTTCGGCGGCAACGTGCAAGACGTCGCGGCAACGGAAAAGGGCCTCAAGACATCAGCCCTCGTCCTTTTCGTCTTCCTCGGACTTCCCTTTGCAGTAAGCAGCATCCGATTGCTAATGTCACAGTTAAAACTTAAATCAGCTCCGATCCATTAATTGTCTCTGATGGCTCGTTTCACGCCCAATGCGTCCAGGTTCTATGCAGTGTTCCGTTCGCTGTGACGGCACAACTTGCCGCCAGCAAAGGTGGTGGACAAGGTGAGCTAGATGCTCTCAACTGATCTGAACTTTGAACTGAGTGTCCAACTACGATTTTTTTTTTTTTTTGCGGCAGGACTGTGCACGGGGATCCTGAATATCGCCATCGTGACGCCCCAGATGATCGTCGCCATCGGCGCTGGACCGTGGGACGAGCTGTTCGGGAAGGGAAACATCCCAGCGTTTGCCCTGGCCTCTGTGTTCGCCTTCACCTCCGCCGTGGCCGGAACAATCATGCTACCCAAGATGTCAAAAAGCAGCTTCCGATCCGTCAGCATGGGCGGGGGCCACTGATTCCGCGTATCTGGAACCATCCGTTCCTATAGCTTGTGATTCGTACGTTGGGTATGTTGTGCCGGTAGTTTGTTTTCTCTTTTTTTTTTTTTTTTGAGAAATGTTTGGCCTGTAGTTGACTGACGTCAATCTTGAGTGATTTTGTTCAATGGAATGGACTTCATCCCATTAGTTTTAGGTTAGTCGGTTATGCATTAGCCCGGTACTAGTCGATTTATTTCTTTGGTGATGCTTGTTTTTTTGTTTTTTTTTTTTTTTTTTTTCGGGAAGATGCTTGTTGTAGCTTGGGTCACTATTCCTCTTGTTTTCTTGAGACATTCATTTTCATTTTTCTGGCAATTGCGAAGGCCATTTTAGAGTCCAGTGTTTGTTTTCATTGTTTTGATCGTCCAAGTGGTCCGAGTATATATTTTTTAGTATACCATCCTTTTTTTCCTTTCTGTGCATGTCACTATTTACTACTTCCTGTGTTTTACAATAAGTATAAATTTACAACTAAATTAGTATAAATTTTATACTAAATGAGCAACATTTATTTTAGAACGGAGGGAGTGATTTTGTTTTTCAGCATGCGTCTGTTTTTTTCTCTCTCCTTTTGTCTTGCGAGTGTGCATTGCACGCATGATATAAATATGAGATGCAATTCATTTTTAAAATGTTTGTATATGCACAAGCAGGCACTGGCCCAGGCGCGTGCGACTTGTTCGCTCGTTCACGAGCCCGGTTTGTAAGAACATCTCTAGACCCTTATAGCGCCGACCCGCAAAACGCGTTGATAGTTTACGGAAAAACGGCTTTGTAGGCGGGGCAGCCGGCGTGGGCAAGGATAGAGTCAGATCTCGTGAAACGGACCCATAAAAAAGATATTTGTCGGCTACGTGGGTCTCCTCGGGTGCGGCCGCGTCGATCCGCAAACCGAAAACCCATAATAGGCGAATTTGACAACGATTTCGACAAATGAGTTTAAATTGAAACAATAAAACGTAGTTAACAATCATTCAAATTACAATAATTATTCAAATTATCGAAGGAAACTAAATAATTCAATACAAAACTTTGAATTAAATGAAAATGACTGGAAGCATGGAATGAAATTGAAAATGAAAATGAATACAAAATCACACATGAATTAAATGAAAATGAATGAAAAAATAGAATGTGTTACTGCCCAACCCTTTGCCGATGGTGCTCAATGAGATCCTCGTGAAGCTGAAAGTGGGTGTTTGCATTTTTAATCTCATTGTAGGTGTGAAGAAAAGCTCTAATGCGGTTAGGCTCTCTAGGTGGTTTGACACGACTACCCACATTGTCCTAGAAGAACTCCAAGTTCATGCCTCTCTCATCTTCGATAATCATATTGTGAAGAATAACACAGCATGTCATGATGTTTTTCAAGAATCGCTTGTCCCAAAAACGACCAGGACCATGAACAATGGCAAACCTAGATTGTAAAACCCAGAATGCTCTTTCGGGGTCTTTTCGGGCTGCCTCTTGTGGCCTTGCGAATTCACAATGTTTCTTGGTTTGGGGTCTTTGATGCTCTTAACAAATGTGCACCAAGGAGGGTATATACCATCTGCAAGATAGTACCCCTTTGTGTATTCATGCCCATTAATAGTGTAGTTGTAAGCAGGAGCATCACCACTAGCAAGCCTAGCAAACAAATGAGACCGTTGCAAAACATTGATATCATTGAGAGTACCCGTCAAACCAAAAAAACAATGCCAAATTTATAAATCCTCGGATGCTACGACCTCTAACACAATTGCTGCATCACGAGACATGCCACAATTCATTCCCTGCCATGCCTTTGGGCAATTTTTCCAAGTCCAATGCATACAATCTATGCTTCCTAGCATGCGAGGCCAACCTCTTCTATCATTAGATGCCATCAAATATTTTGTGTTTTCCTCGTTGGGTGCCTGAAGATATTCAGTACCAAATACATAGATGATCACTTTGGCAAACCTACACACTGACTCAATTGTAGTATCTTCACCAATGCGAAGGTACTCATCGACATAGTCAGTCGGAATGCAGTATGCAATTACCCCGCATAGCTGCCGAGATTTTTTAATATGCACTAAATCTCTTCAAGCCTGCGACATTTCTTCCTTGAGTAAAATACCAACTATTGGCCTCGCAAGCTTGAACAATTTTCAGAGAGAGGGATCGGCGCATTCAGTACCTTCTCTGGAAGAGGTGTGGCAGATATGTTGGATTGTCTGCGAAGTAGTCTTGCATCAACATCTCGTTCCCGAGATGATGATTTCGAGGAATGCAAAGACGACTGACGGTTGATCCTCACCGCCTCTTTCGTTTCTCGTCTTTGTGCTCCTTCAAGACAAGGGCCATCACCAACGCCTGCTGGCGATAGTTGACAAGCAGCGTCTCAACAATCGAGTCGTCCAAATTGGACAAATCGTCGAGCAAAAAATCTTCTGGCACGGGCTCAATTCCATCTAAATTCATAAATACGTGTGTAACGTTAACCAACTATGCATACCGCTGGGCACAAGCACAAGTACAAACTCAACGGCTACTCGAGGGCGGTTGCTCTCCGACGGCGACTCTTTGGCGGTGGATCGATGGATCCGGAGAGCTGGTGCAGTGGCTCGGTGGAAGAGGGTAGGGGCGCCCCCGTGGCGCGATTTCGCCCGCAGATTTGGCCGGAATCGCCGACGACAGACGGATGAACCATTGGCGGGTGGCGGTGGAAGGCGGTGGGAAAAGGGCGCGGGCTGAAATGTCCCTCCTGCCAACAGCTTTCCTGGGATACGCGGCACCATAGTGGCGAGGCGCAAACCTGCGTTTTCGCGGGTTGGGATGGGATTTTATCGCGCCCCTAAAAAAAAATTATGGGTCGGACGCATTTGCGGGGTCTTGTCGGCAGCATTTTTCGGGCCAACCCGCATTTCGGCGGTTATTTTGTGGCTCGGGGCATTATACGGGGCCTTCTAGAGATGCTCTAAGAGCATCTCTAGCAGACCCCGCATAGTTCCGACCTGCAAAACCGTTTTACAATTCGTCGAAGTTGAGTTTTCCGGGGCGAAATGGCGCTGCAGAACAGACCCCGTATAATCAAATTGCATAATTTGAAAAAAGCATTCGCGGGCGAAATTGGAAGCACACTTCATTCAGAGTTCATTGATCATATATACTACATGGTGAGTAGAGGTAAGCTATGCAACTGGAGCTCACCGAACCTCACCGGAGCAACTATCCTACCGCACTCTGCAAAATTGAGCTCATCGGAGTCGAGCTCGTGCAGTAGTAGTTTCTCTCCATCGCCCAGTCGTCGTCCTCGTCGTCCTCGTCGAAGGAGAGCTCAACGTAGATGCTGTCGTGCGTAGTGGCTTCGTGGCGCCACTCATCCTGCTTGTGGCCGAAGGCGAGTGCCGATGCGATACCCTGCTCATAGAGCATGGTGTCGATCTCCTCTTCCCTTTGGCGGTGCTGCTGGTCCTCTTCCGCCTCACGCGCACTTCACGCCAGCAATGCGGGCAAAAAGCTATCTGCCTCCACCGAGGGGAAGAAATCCTCCGGTCTAATGATGCCCCCGACAGGTCGCTGCGGCACCGCCTTGGCCTCCGGCTTCATCTTCATCGGCGGGATCTCATCTCACTCCCTCTTAATCGGGGGGGGGGGGGGGGAGAGGGGCGCGAGATCGACCCCTCAGAGGAGCTGTCGGAGAAGAGGCCGCCACGCGCGTAGTCGTACTCCTTTGTCTCACGAGGAGGAGCGACGACGGCGGCGTCATGCCCCATTGTGTGTACCGGCGGGCGGCACGCTTCTAGGCGGCGTCACATCTGACGCGACGAGCCCTCTCGGGGTCGTCGTTCCTACGACCGTCAGAGTTGGCCATCAAGGGTGGTGGAATGGGCGGAAGGGAGGCATGTTGGGGCACGTCGCATGGGAAACAAAAAATTTCCTACGAACACGAAGATCTATCATGGTGATGTCCATCTACGAGAGGAGATTTGGATCTACGTACCCTTGTAGATCGCGCAGCAGGAAGCGTTAAGAAACGCGGTTGATGTAGTGGAACGTCTTCACGTCCCTTGATCAGCCCGACAAACCGTCCCGCGATTCGTCCCATGATCCGTTCCGATCTAGCGTTGAACGGACGGCACCTCCGCGTTCAGCACACGTACAGCTCGACGATGATCTCGGCCTTCTTGATCCAGCAAGCAAGACGGAGATGTAGATGAGTTCTCCGCAGCGTGACGACGCTCCGGTAGTGGTGACGATCAACTCCTGTAGGGCTCCGCCCGAGCTTCACAGAAATACGATATAGAGGAAGAACTATGGTGTCTAGATCTGAGTTGCACGTGGCAAAAGTTGTCCCAAATCAGCCCTAAATCACCACTACATATAGGAGGGAGGGGGAGGAGTCTTGCCTTGAGGACCAAGTCCCCAAGGGTGCGCCGGCCAGGAAGGAGAGGAGGAATCCTACTCCAATTAGGATTGGAAAGTGGAGTCCTTCTCTTCCTTCCCATCTCCCTTTTTTTTTCTTTCTCTTTGTTTTTCTTCTCTTGGCGCCTAGGCCTTCTTGGGCTGTCCCACCAGCCCACTAAGGGCTGGTGCGCCACACCTAAGGCCATTGGGCTCCCTCCGGGTGGGTTGCCCCCCTCCCGGTGAACTTCCGGAACCCATTCGTCACTCCCGGTACAATGCCGGTAATGCATACCTATTTCAATCTCGTTACCGGCAAGTCTCTTTACTCATTCCGTAATACAAGATCCCGTGACTTACACTTAGTCACATTGCTTGCAAGGCTTGTGTGTGATGTTGTATTACCGAGTGGGCCCCGAGATACCTCTCCGTCACACGGAGTGAGAAATACCAGTCTTGATCCATACTAACTCAACGGACACCTTCGAAGATACCTGTAAATCACCTTTATAGTCACCCAGTTACGTTGTGACGTTTGATGCACACAAGGTATTCCTCCGGTGCCAGTGAGTTATATGATCTCATGGTCATAGGAACAAATACTTGACACACAGAAAACAATAGCAATAAAACGACACGATCAATATGCTACGTTCATAGTTTGGATCTAGTCCATCACATGATTCTCCTAATGATGTGATCCAGTTATCAAGTGACAACACTTGCATATAGCGAGAAAACCTTGACTATCATTGATCAAGTGGCTAGCCAATTAGAGGCTTCCTAGGGACATTGTTTTGTCTATGTATCCACACATGTATCTATGTTTTCATTCAATGCAATTATGGCATGAATAATAAACGATTATCACGAACAAAGAAATATTATAATAACTAATTTATTATTGCCTCTAGGGAATATTTCCAACAGTCTTCCACTTGCACTAGAGTCAATAATCTAGTTCACATCACCATGTGATTTTAACGAATCCAACACCCATATAGTTCTGGGGTCTGAACACGTCTTGCTCGTGAGAGAGGTTTTAGTCAACGGTTCTGAAACTCGGGTCCGGGTTATCTTGCCTGCAATGGCCCGATGTTCTTGAATTATTCATCCCAGTTGAGTTTGCCGAGCCATGTCCATGTAGCCCCCGAGTCTTAAGTCGACTCAAGGAGGCGGCTTGAGATTCTCCATACTTGATTGTGGCATAAACCGGCATAAGATTTGACAGTTGATGATGGACTTTTGACACGTGCTTAATTGTCGTGTCGTCCGTCTCTGGTGGTTCCTCCAGGACCACTTTCCTTTTCCTTAGCTGCTTGCGTTGAATTGCCGATTCAATAATGGCCGGCTCAAATTATAGCTTCACGAGGGATGTTTCCTTGACAAACTCTCCTATTACTTTTGATATGCTAAAGTAGAGAATATTGTCCAATGCGTCGATCCATTCAACAATCCGACGCAAGTTAGACCCGATCCGTGTTTTGATGACGTTGTGTAGGACATGAGTGTCATTTTTCTTTGCTCCAATGTTGATGGGAGAGACGGGCCGCGTGGGCGGCTTTCTTGCGTCCATTGGGCGGCTCGTATAAGCGAGCACTGCATCGATATGTTGATGGAGAACGGTCCATTGGGACGGCGACTCACGCGCGTTTGTTGGGCGACTCGTATAAGCGAGTACTGCACCGATGTGTTCATGTTGTCCGAAACGCGAGGGTGGCGTCTTGCGTCCGTCTGTTGGGCGGCTCGTACGGGCGAGTACTGCACCAGCGGGTTGATATAATCCGGACCGTGAGGGTGGCGTCTTGCGTCCGTGTTTTGGGCGGCTCATACAGACGAGCACTGCACCAGCGGGTTGATATAATCCGGATCGTGGGGGCGGTGGCTTCCGCGCATCCGTTGGGTGGCTCGAGCGAGCAGGCGCGACATTGGCGTGTTGATGTAGACACGATAATCGACTGCAATATTTGAAAACCGGTGCTGACACAAGAGGCGGCTGCGGCGTTGTTGATGTTTGATCGGGCTGTGTGCATGCAATACAACGCCACTTCTGTATGAATAATTATCCTGCATAAAATACGTTGAATTGCGGAGTAATTGTCCTCGGATAAGTAATGTATACGAAAAAATAGATACGAGAGATAGCACCTGATGTTTTTGTTAGCAAATTGGCTGGCTTTGTAGACTGGTTAGATCAATAATACGCAACACCATCAATATTGATAGTCGTCGCGGAAAATTGCCCTCATGCCGTGGATGTGCTAATAATCCATCGTTTATGCTTGACGTGTAGTATTCTCCTATTTTATTGGTGTAGCACCTGGTGTAGTAGTCTTCTTTGGAATAATTCGTACGTAAGACCTCTGCATGATATTCTTATAATTTTCTTGCTCTTATTTTTCTTTTTTGAGTAATGATCGCCACAGTAGCCATACGGGTTCTTCTTGGCCCAGTTCCACTCGTCCGTGTACATCTCGTTGATCCCGTATTTGGCCTTCCAGCCGAACTCCTTACCGGCCTTGGCGGTGGACGCGTACCTGCTCCGAATCGCCCAGCTTCGTGAGGAACATTTTCGCCGGGATTTTTATCTCTAGTACCGCTGTCCCGCGCCCCGTCCATGCAACACCGTTGACGTCAAGGGTGGCGCGCGTAGAGGTTGCCGAACACCGAGGCGTGGCCGTCGGCAAGGTCGACGACGTGAATGTAGTCCCCAGCGATGGTGTCATCGCAGGTGTGGTAATCGTGGTCATAGACATTGAACTTAGGGTGGCGGCCGACGGTCATCTGTTGGATGAAGGGGAGCAGGTTGTTAGGGGTGCGCTTGGGGTCCTCCTCATTGTCGCCGTTCTGGTAGACGCCGACGGGGTTGAAGTAGCACTGTAGGATTATCCTCCATTCCGAATTCGCGTTCTGGCTTCCGACTCATATACGAAATTGGCTCAAAGTGGGTCGACTTGAAACGAACGCGGCGGGGCTGACTCAGATCAAGACCGCGGTCATATCCGCCTCCGGATCACGGCCTGTACCTCCGTCTTTTTTATTGGCAAGATCTTTACGTGAAACGCCTGGTTGGTCTTAAAGTTCCTTGTTTCTTTCCTCCCTTATGTAGTATACGGAGATTAAAAAACTGATTTTGAGATTCTTTCACCTGAGACTAGTTCTGCATCTGGTCTAATCTCTTGTGCGTCAACATTTTTCTTTTGCGTTTAAAACTAGCAACGAGCTAATGAAGAAGACACCTTTCGTTTTCTCTGTCGATGTCGCTGCCGCTGCAGATTTATGTCTGTGTGTACGACCTTGCGGGCTGATTCTTGGTCATCTAATTGTACCGCTTAGCTAACTTTATGTCGGTGGTCCGATGCGAGAAAAAAGTGGCAACACCTGCGGATGATTGCCTCGGGACCTCGAGACTGTAGGTAATCAATAAAACTTCAACTCGACGTCGGTCTTCTGCACAGCTTTAATTTGATTCGCCAATAGCGCAACAGTGGGATTTGATCATCGGTCGGACTCAACAGATCGTCGAGAGACGCGCGTGCGGCAGCGCATGCAACCCTAACTTTTTGGCTCAATCTTGTATCTACCAGCTTCCAAGTTAATCTTGATTTTGATCACCAAACGATAATTTGCCGATTCTCCCGATTGCCCATGGCGGTTGTCCAATGGCGGATTATCCTGCACAATTGTTTCATAGAAACTCTTCTTCATTCGATCCATCACGAGCTTTCTCGGTCCGTGAAGAGCTCCTTCCAAGAACACAATACCACCGTGCGATCAGCCCCACAGTGGGCGCCAACTGTCGTGGTTTTGTCACGGCAGATGTCCTCGTGAGAGAACTTAGGTGTGAGGCCACCGCAGCTATGTGACGGCTTGAGGGGGGTTGGTCGGAATCGAGAGACGCGGATTACCCAGGTTCGGCCCCTCCGATGGAGGTAAAAGCCTACGTCTTGCTTGTGTTTCATTGATGAAGATGATGATCTCGATTACAAGTGTGTAGACTCGCCACCTCTAATCTCGTGGGTGTCTAATTTGTCTATCTTTTGATTTATTTTGTCTAGACCTAAGTTGTTAATCTTGTGCCTCTTAGGGCGCCTTACCCCTCCTTATATAGGTGGAAGGGGTAGAAGTACATGTAGAGTCTTACTAGGTGTAGGAATATGACTAGTCTCTCTTGAATCCTAATCCGGGTCTTGTTTCCTTCTTGTGGGAGTCTTTCCTCTTCTTGGGCCTTCTTTATGAGCCGCCTTATGCCAGGGTGTACGTCGGGCCTTGGGCCTTCGTCATTTGTCTGAGTCGCCTGTGGGGTCAAGTATGAGTCGCCCGCCAGGGCACTCCTAAGTCGCCGGTGAGTAGCCAAGTCCTTGGCGGGTCATACTTCAAGTCGGGTTACACTGCGGGGTATATCCCCGACACTTTGGTTTTCTTCTCTTGGCGCCTCGGCCTTCTTGGGCTGTCCCACCAGATCATTAAGGGCTGGTGCGCCACCCCTAAGGCCATTGGGCTCCCTCCGGTTGGGTTACCCCCCTCTCGGTGAACTTCCGGAACCCATTCGTCACTCCCGGCACAATGCCGGTAATGCCCGAAAACCTTTCGGTAACCAAATAAAGCCAACCTATATATCAATCTTCGTTTCTTGACCATTCCGGAAACCTTCGTGACGTCCGTGATCTCATCCTGGACTCCGAACAACATTTGGTAAACACACATATAACTCAACTATACTGAAACATCATCGAACCTTAAGTGTGCAGACCCTGCGGGTTCGAGAACTATGTAGACATGCCCCGAGGTACTCCTCGGTCAATATCCAATAGAGGGACCTGGATGCCCATATTGGATCCTACATATTCTCCGAAGATCTTATCGGTTGAACCTCAGTGTCAAGGATTCATATAATCCCGTATGTCATTTCCTTTGTCACTCGATATGTTACTTGCCCGAAATTTGATCGTCGGTATCCGCATACCTATTTCAATCTCGTTACCGGCAAGTGTCTTTACTCGTTCTGTAATACAAGATCCCGTGACTTACACTTAGTGACATTGCTTGCAAGGCTTGTGTGTGATCTTGTATTACCGAGTGGGCTCCGAGATACCTCTCCGTCACACGGAGTGACAAATCCGAGTCTTGATCCATACTAACTCAACGGACATCTTCGAAGATACCTGTAGAGCACCTTTATAGTCACCCAGTCACGTTGCGACGTTTGATGCACACAAGGTATTCCTCCGGTGCCAGTGAGTTATATGATCTCATGGTCATAGGAACAAATACTTGACATGCAGAAAACAATAGCAATAAAATGACACGATCAATATGCTACGTTCATAGTTTGGGTCTAGTCCATCACATGATTCTCCTAATGACATGATCCACTTATCAAGTGACAACACTTGCATATAGCCAGAAAACCTTGACTATCATTGATCAACTGGCTAGCCAATTAGAGGCTTGCTAGGGACATTGTTTTGTCTATGTATCCACACATGTATCTATGTTTTCATTCAATACAATTATAACATGGATAATAAACGATTATCACAAACAAAGAAATATAATAATAACTAATTTATTATTGCCTCTAGGGCATATTTCCAACAAGGCGCGCGATGGGGGATCTGAGGCGCTGGCGGTGAGGTGGGGGGCTTTTCGCGGCGATGGAGGGATAGGGTTTCGACCCACATCCAACGGCCGAACTCGCAGATATAGCGTTCGAGCCATCGTGTTTACAGGCCACCACAAAAGTTTTACAGGTCGGGCCGCGTTTGTAGTACCTGGTCTGGCACAAAAAATAGATCAAACCCGTATAGTCACTGGAATTTTACAATTTTGTTGATTATACGGGGTCTGCGAGCGATGCTCTAAGGCCCCTAGTTTTCTAGCACTTTTAGTAGCTTGGCCTAGTTAAGCCCACCTCGCGTTGCCATTCATTCCTAAGGCTGGTTGTAACTGAGAGTATCATATACTAGTATCATGCATGTGATACTAGTGTATGATATTATACCCGTAGTGAGTATCATATGTTAGTATCATAGGATATGTTATTTATTGCTATGCATGACACATAATAGCACAACATTTAATATGATACATTATCATAGTATGATAGTCAACCCTCTCTTTCTTCATTTAATTCTATGTCATCTCATCAAAATTGCCTAGTTGGCATGCATGATACTACCTATGATATTACCATTATGATTAGCCTAAGAATATGACCCAGTATGTCTCGGTTAGCGAGCCCACGTTGTCAATTGATCGCTAATTTTGTAAGAGGGGAATACAAATCGGCCACACCATGAGCGGTACCACAGATATCCCGATCCACACCACTAGCCCTATGGGCGCACAAACAAGCAAACATACACATGACACACCGCGTGTGTTAGATTAGTTGAGCACTTGTATTATCTCCTTGTAAGTAGGATCAGGGGAAGACCACGTTGGCCACTAGCCACTTGTATAGGACGTGGCTCTCCCCTCATATATACCTCTTGTAACCCTTTGTAACACTTGTCAGGGAATCAATCTATTCAACTTGGTATCAGTTACCAGGCCGCCACGGACGCCGACGCCTCCTCCCACTCCTCTGCTGCCCTCAGTCCCGGCGCTCTGCCGCACACCGCTTCCTCTCCGGCCACTGCTGCCGCCGCCGCCGTGTCCTCGGCCACCTCGGCTCCTCCACCTCCGCCGTTCGTCTTCTCTGGCTCCACCGCCGCCTCTCGATCTCAATTCGCCCCCCTCTTCTCCTCCGCACCGCCGACTCCTGCGCCGTCGCCCACCACCCCTCGCCATCCCATTTTTTCGGATCACATCACCAACCACATCAAGTTCTTCCTCAACCCCGCCGACCACAATTATCACAAGTGGAAGTCGTTCTTCATCATGGTCCTTGTTCGCTACGGCGTTCTCTACCTCATCGAGCACCTGCCACCACCCAACGCCGACGCGGCCTACCTTGAGCTCGACGCTCATGTCGCGCTCTGGCTCTACGCCACCCTTGCCGATCCCATGATCGATCATGTCATCGGTGCCACCACCTCCTATGCCATCTGGAAGAAGATCCGCGACTTCTTCCTCGCCAACCGCGCTGCTCGTTTCATGCTGGTCAATCGGCAGTACCGCAGCCTCAAGCAAGGTGACCTCTCCGTCTCCGAATACGCCCGCCGCATGAAGCTCCTCACCGACGGTCTCGCCGACATCGATCACGGCGTCACCGAAGGCGACCTCACCACCCAGTTTCTCCATGGCCTTGACAAGCAGCTGGACACCATCCGTGTCATCCTCGGCGACCAGGAGCTCCCTTTCGACGCCGTGCTCTCTCGGGTCGTCCTCGCCGAGGAATCCCACGCACAGCGTGCTGCCGAGGAAAGCGCATCTGCCTTCGCCATCACTGGCGGTGATCGCGGCCAGAGCGGCGGCTCATCTGGTCCAGATCGCCCCGCTGCTGATCGCGCCCAGGGCCACCCGCATCCTATCCAGACGCCCCCTGGTCGTGGCCGTGGTGACTGCTCCGACGATGGTGATCGCGGTCGCGGTCGTGGCCACGGACGTGGTCGTGGCCGCGGGGACTCCTCTGGACGTGGCCACCCGTCGCAGCCGTCCTTTACACCCTTCACTGGGTACTTCGCCCCCTACGGCATGGCTCTTCCGTCACCACGCCCCGGCTGGATCCCTCCCAACGCTGCTGGCGTCTTGGGTCCCCGCCCTGGTGCGCACGCCCAGGCTTACCCCATGTACCACCCAACACCACCACCTGCACCGTACAACGCCGGGCCGCCGTCGTGGGAACATCTTGCCATGCTCAACGCCGCCTTCAGCAACTCCGGCATCAACTCCAACCCCACCCCGAGTGGTATTTGGACAGCGGTGCTTCATCACATGTGACTGGCACACAAAGTAACCTGACCTCGTTTAGTCATTCGTTACGGCATGTTCCCTCGAGCATCCTTGTTGGCAATGGTCACCACATTCCTGTCACAGCCACTGGCTGCACCACACTCCACCCACACCATTTTCGCCTCACCGATGTGTTTGTCTCTCCCACCGTCGTTACTAGTCTTATTTCCGTTCGCAAATTTACCACCGATAACTCATGCTCTATTGAATTCTTTCCTTGTGGTTTTCTTGTGAAGGATCTTCGCACTCGACAGGTTCTCATGATCTACGCTAGTACCGGCGACCTATACCCTTTCAACGGCAACAAACCAGCTCGGCCGTCCGCTCTCCTCGCCACCACATCTCGGCCACCCCAACAAACCAGCACCGTCGTCTCGGCCACCCCAGCACATCTACCCTTTCTACTATGTCTAGAGATTTTCTTCATGATTGTAATAAAGCTCCACACTCGCCTTGTGGTGCTTGCCAACTTGGGCATCAGACACGTCTCCCCTTTTCTTCTTCCTCTAGCAAAACATATGCTGCCTTTGATTTAATTCACTGTGATTTATGGATGTCCCCTGTTGTGAGCTTCTCCGGGTTTCAATACTATTTGGTCATCCTTGACGACTACACACACTACTCCTCGACGTTTCCCTTGCGTAACAAACACGAGAGATCCACTGTACTCCAGCGCTTCTTCACATTTGTCCACGCACAATTTCATGTCGTCATCAAATGCAATGTGATAACGGTGGTGAATTCATCAACAACTCTCTTCGCTCCTTCTTCTCCTCAAACGGCATAGCATATCGGTTCTCTTGCCCCCACACTTCACCACAAAACGGCAAAGCAGAACGTCTCATCCGCACAACCAATAACATATTGCGCACGCTTCTTCTCCAAGCCCACCTCACTCCACCCTTTTGGGTTGAGGCACTCCACACTGCCACTTATCTCCTAAACCGGCGACCCTCTCGTGCCATCACCCCATACAAACCATACTACCTACTCCATGGCGTGCAATCGGATTATACTCACCTACGTGTTTTGGCTGCCTCTGCTACCCAAATCTTTATGCTACTATGGACAACAAACTCTCCCCACGTTCCTCCCCTTGTGTCTTCCTCGGCTACCCCTTAGAGCACAAAGGGTATCGCTGCTACGACCTCACATCCCGTCGGGTTATCGTCACGCGCCATGTCATTTTTGATGAGCATGTATTTCCCTACCAGCCACACCCACCAGTTCACCCGCCCTCCACGTCCACAAACAATCCTCATGCAGCCGCTCCCCCCCATCCGAATCTCTTGGATAATGCACCACCTAATCCACCCAGGCCCCGCCAATCATTACCACACACTCCCGCATGCAGCGCACCGGCGCCCGTGCACTCCCCTGTCGCGTGTCCTTCCCCAGCTGGCTCGACCGCGTCGTCCGCCCACTCCTCCTCATTCCCACCGCCCGGGCCACCTGGTCGCCCTGCCCCACCGAATCACGCGCCTCCCCTATCCACCTCGCCTGCCGCGCCCGATTTGTCTGCCACCTCCTCTCCTACTTCCTCGGAGTCATCACCAGATTCGCCAGCCACTACCGCCCAACAACCAGCGGGCCCCACAGAATCAGCCTCGCCTTCCGCTCCAGCCACACCCCATACGCCACATCTACCGGCACATGCCATTCCAGTACATCCACCCCACAATGCACACCGAATTTCCACACGTGCCAAGGCGGGTTATCTCATGCCCAAACGTTTGTTTCTCACGGCTGCTTCTTCCACTGCCATCTCACCCATTCCACCCACCTACAAGTCCGCTCTCAAAGAACCCCATTGGCGACAAGCCATGCTCGATGAATATCATGCCCTAATGGATAACTTTACATGGTCTTTGGTGCCTAAGCCTGCAGGTGTGAATGTCGGCACGGGGAAATGGATCTTTCATCACAAGTTCAACAATGACGGATCCCTGGCGCGCTACAAGGCAAGATGGGTTGTTCGTGGCTTCACTCAAAGAGAAGGCGTGGACTACGGCGAAACCTTTAGTCCGGTGGTCAAGCCATCTACCATTCGTGTGGTTCTAAGCATTGCCACTTCCCACTCATGGCGAATTCACCAACTGGACGTCAAGAACGCTTTTCTCAACGGCGATCTCCAGGAGACGGTTTACTGCTCTCAACCCTCCGTCTTCATTGATCACGCGCGCCCCGACCATGTATGTCTTCTCCGCAAGTCGCTATATGGTCTCAAGCAAGCTCCACACACATGGTTTCTCAGGTTCCAAGCCTTCCTCCTCTCCTTGGGATTCCACGCATCCAAATGCGATTCTTCTCTCTTCATTATGCATCACGGCACCTCTGTTGCTTACTTTCTAGTCTATGTCGACGACATCATCCTTACAGCCAGCTCTTCCGCAACACTCTCCTCCGTCATCGCCTCCCTCAAAGCCGAGTTCTCCATGACGGATCTTGGTTCTCTCCATCACTTCTTGGGAGTGAATGTCACCACAAATACATCCGGTCTCTTCCTATGTCAACAGCAATACACACTAGAGATCCTTGATCGTGCGAACATTCTCAACTGTAAGCCGGTCTTCACGCCCATCGACACTAGCTCCAAGACCTCTTCCCATGACGGCCACCTTCTCTCTAATCCCACCAAATACCGAAGCTTGGCCGGCGCCCTACAGTACCTCACTCTCACATGACCTGATATCGCATATGCTGTTCAACAAGTCTGCTTGTTCATGCACGCCCCTCGTGACACACACATCCAACTCGTGAAACGCATTCTTTGATATCTCTAGGGCACATCACACTATGGTCTTCAGCTGTACCGGTTGCCCTCTCGTGAGCTCATTGCTTATACGGACGCCGATTGGGCAGGTTGTCCAGATACTCGCAAGTCCACCTCGGGCTTCTATGTTTTCTTGGGCTCCAACCTCATTTCCTGGTCCTCCAAACGCCAGCCAACCATATCCCGATCCAGTGCCGAAGCTGAGTATTGTGGCATGGAAAATTGTGTGGCAGAATCGTGCTGGCTACGTCAACTTCTCCATGAGCTTCGTCTGCCACCAACACGCGCAACCGTGGTGTATTGTGATAACATCAGTGCCTCCTACCTTGCTTCAAATCCAGTACAACATCAACGAACCAAGCACATTGAGATCGATCTACACTTCGTACGCGATTGTGTGGCACTTGGCGAAGTCCGTGTTCTCCACGTACCATCGAGTTCTCAATTTGCTGATGTATTTACAAAGGGTTTACCATCACAAGTGTTCACAGATTTTCGGTACAGCCTTAACATCCTTCCAAACGGTGTTCCGGCTGCGAGGGGGGGGTGTTAGATTACTTGTGCACTTGTATTATCTCCATGTAAGTAGGATCAGGGGAAGACCACAGTGGACACTAGCTACTTGTATAGGACGTGGCTCTCCCCTCATATATACCTCTTGTAACCCTTTGTAACACTTGTCAAGGAATCAATCTATTCAACTGCGTGGTGGGAATGCGCATCGCAGCACCACAAACGCAGCGACAAGGTGCATCCCAGGAGTGCAACGCTCCAAGATCCCGTAGGTTGGAAGGCAATCACATGGTCATGCACCAAGGGCATGCTAAATTGACTAATTACATTTTCCAAGAGGGAAGCATTGAGCGCTCACTAGGCTATGCTACGTGGGTAGCAGGGGCTGACAATGACCTGTTTTGGTGATGTCCTGTGAGGAATTAATTAGGCTAGTCGTAAGGCTGGTCATAATGGGGAGTATTATATGGTAGTATCATGCATGTGATACTATTGTATAATACTACCTCCATAATGCATAGTATCATAAACTAGTATCGTAGATGATCTCATTTATTGACATGCATGACACATAGAAGCATAGCATTTAACATGTTACGGTATCTACCTAGGTTACTCTAACACTCTCTCTCTTCTTTAATTGTCTACCATATCATCATGTTTTCTAGTCTCAAGTACATGATACTATCTAAGTGTGACGCCCTCGATTTAATCGTACGCTAATCATACACGCAAATGCATATGATCAAACTCAAGGACTCACGGGAGGATATCACAACACAACTCTAGAGACAAATATAACATACAAGCTTTATATTACAAGCTAGGGGCCTCGAGGGTTAGAGTACGGAAGCTCGATAAACACACGAGTCAGCGGAAGCAACAAATATGTGAGTACAGACATTAAACATGGGGTGCCTTAGAGAAGGCGAGCACAAAAGAAACACGATCGAACGAGGCAAGGCTTCCTGCCTAGGAACCTCCTAACTACTCCTGGTCTTCAGCGGCCTCCATGAAGAATATCACCAACGAGATGGCAGGCATCGGCAGATTACTCCATCTCCTGGGCTCCATCATCTGGTCGCAGCAACGGATCAAGGGGGCAAAGGGGGAGTAAAGCAACGACGAGTACTCATCCAAAGTACTCGCAAGACTTATATCAGAACTATGCTAATCATGCATCAGTATCAAAGAAGTGGTTTATATGTGGACTGACTACAACAATGCAAGAATAGAGAGAGAAGGCCTAGTCCTATCGAAGACTAGCATCTTCAGGGTCTTACAGCAAAAGACGAGAGTAGAGCAATGTAACACAAATACTATAGTCATATTGTTGCAGCAATATTAATATGAGGTCACTGTTGGAAATATGCCCTAGAGGCAATAATAAATTAGTTATTATTATATTTCTTAGTTCATGATAATCGTTTATTATCCATGCTATAATTGTATTGATTGGAAACACAATACTTGTGTGGATACATAGACAAAACACTGTGCCTAGTAAGCCTCTAGTTGACTAGCTCGTTGATCAAAGATGGTCAAGGTTTCCTGGCCATAGGCAAGTGTTGTCACTTGATAACGGGATCACATCATTAGGAGAATCATGTGATGGACTAGACCCAAACAAATAGACGTAGCATGTTGATCGTGTCATTTTGTTGCTACTGTTTTCTGCGTGTCAAGTATTTGTTCCTATGACCATGAGATCATATAACTCACGGACACCAGAGGAATGCTTTGTGTGTATCAAACATCGCAACGTAACTGGGTGACTATAAAGATGCTCTACAGGTATCTCCGAAGGTGTTCATTGAGTTAGTATGGATCAAGACTGGGATTTGTCACTCCGTATGACGGAGAGGTATCTCGGGGCCCACTCGGTAATACAACATCACACATAAGCCTTGCAAGCAATGTGACTTAGTGTAAGTTGCGGGATCTTGTATTACGGAACGAGTAAAGAGACTTGCCGGTAAACGAGATTGAAATAGGTATGCGGATACTGACGATCGAATCTCAGGCAAGTAACATACCGAAGGACAAAGGGAATGACATACGGGATTATATGAATCCTTGGCACTGAGGTTCAAACGATAAGATCTTCGTAGAATATGTAGGATCCAATATGGGCATCCAGGTCCCGCTATTGGAAATTGACCGAGGAGTCTCTCGGGTCATGTCTACATAGTTCTCGAACCCGCAGGGTCTGCACACTTAAGGTTCGACGTTGTTTTATGCGTATTTGAGTTATATGGTTGGTTACCGAATGTTGTTCGGAGTCCCGGATGAGATCACGGACATCACGAGGGTTTCCGGAATGGTCCGGAAACGAAGATTGATATATAGGATGACCTCATTTGATTACCGGAAGGTTTTCGGAGTTACCGGGAATGTACCGGGAATGACGAATGGGTTCCGGGAGTTCACCGGGGGGGCCCACCCACCCCGAGGAAGCCCATAGGCATTGGGGGTGCCTCACCAGCCCTTAGTGGGCTGGTGGGACAGCCCAAAAGATCCTATGCGCATTGGAAGAAAAATCAAAGAGAAAAAAAAGAAGGAGGTGGGAAAGGGAAGAAGGACTCCACCTTCAAAACCAAGTAGAATTCGGTTTGGGAGGGGGAGACCTTCCCCCTTGGGTTCGGCCGACCCCTTGGGAGTCCTTGGAACCCAAGGCAAGGCTCCCCCCTCCTCCTCCTATATATAGTGGGGTTTTAGGGCTGATTTGAGACCACTTTTTCAAGGCAGCCCGACCACATACCTCCACGGTTTTACCTCTAGATCACGTTTCTGCCGAGCTCGGGCGGAGCCCTACTGAGATTAGATCACCACCAACCTCCGGAGCGCCGTCACGCTGCCGGAGAACTCATCTACCTCTCCGTCTCTCTTTCTGGATCAAGAAGGCCGAGATCATCGTCGAGCTGTACGTGTGCTGAACGCGGAGGTGCTGTCCGTTCGACCCTAGATCGGAGCGGATCGTGGGACGGATCGCGGGACGGTTCGGGGGACGGTTCGCGGGGCGGATCGAGGGACGTGAGGATGTTCCACTACATCAACCGCGTTCACTAACGCTTCTGCTGTGCGATCTACAAGGGTACGTAGATCGGAAATCCCCTCTCGTAGATGGACATCACCATGATAGGTCTTCGTGCTAGTAGGAAATTTTATGTTTCCCATGCGACATTCCCCAACAGTGGCATCATGAGCTAGGTTCACGCGTAGATGTCTTCTCGAGTAGAACACAAAAGTTTTTGTGGGCGGTGATGTGCGTTTTGCTGCCCTCCTTAGTCTTTTCTTGATTCCGCGGTATTGTTGGATCGAAGCGGCTCGGACCGACATTACTCGTACGCTTACGAGAGACTGGTTTCATCGTTACGAGTAACTCCGTTGCTCAAAGATGACTGGCGGGTGTCAGTTTCTCCAACTTTAGTTGAATCGGATTTGACCGAGGAGGTCCTTGGATGAGGTTAAATAGCAACTCATATATCTCCGTTGTGGTGTTTGCGTAAGTAAGATGCGATCCTACTAGATACCCATGGTCACCACGTAAAACATGCAACAACAAAACTAGAGGACGTCTAACTTGTTTTTGCAGGGTATGCTTGTGATGTGATATGGCCAACGATGTGATGTGATATATTGGATGTATGAGATGATCATGTTGTAATAGGAAATATCGACTTGCACGTCGATGGTACGGCAACCGGCAGGAGCCATAGGGTTGTCTTTAAACTAACGTTTGTGCTTGCAGATGCGTTTACTATATTGCTAGGACGTAGCTTTAGTAGTAATAGCATGAGTAGCACGACAACCCCGATGGCGACACGTTGATGGAGATCATGATGATGGAGATCATGGTGTGACGCCGGTGACAAGAAGATCATGCCGGTGCTTTGGTGATGGAGATCAAGAAGCACATGATGATGGCCATATCATGTCACTTATGAATTTCATGTGATGTTAATCCTTTATGCACCTTATCTTGCTTAGAACGACGGTAGCATTATGAGGTGATCTCTCACTAAAATTTCAAGACGAAATTGTGTTCTCCCCGACTGTGCACCGTTGCGACAGTTCTTCGTTTTGAGACACCACGTGATGATCGGGTGTGATAGACTCAACGTTCACATACAACGGGTGCAAAACAGTTGCACACGCGGAACACTCGGGTTAAGCTTGACGAGCCTAGCATGTGCAGACATGGCCTCAAAACACATGAGACCGAAAGGTCGAGCATGAATCGTATAGTTGATATGATTAGCATAGAGATGCTTACCACTGAAACTATTCTCGACTCACGTGATGATCGGACTAGAGATAGTGGATTTGGATCATGTACCACTCAAATGACTAGAGAGATGTACTTTTTGAGTGGGAGTTCTTAAGTAATATGATTAATTGAACTAATTTTCATGAATATAGTCTAATGGTCTTTGCGAATTACGATGTAGCTTGCGCTATAGCTCTACTATTTTTATATGTTCCTAGAGAAAATTTAGTTGAAAGTTGATAGTAGCAAACTTTGCAGACTGAGTCTGTAAAGCCGAGTATTGTCCTCGTTGCTGCGTAGAAGGCTTATGTCCTTAATGCACCACTCGGTGTGCTGCACCTCGAGCGTCGTCTGTAGATGTTGTGAACATCCGACATACACTTTTCTGATGACTACACGATAGTTCAGTACAAAATACTTAATGGCTTAGAAGCAAGGCACCGAAGATGTTTTGAAACGTCACGGAACATAAGAGATGTTCTAAAGAGATGAAATTGTGACTTCATGCTTGTGACCTTGTTAAGAGGTATGAGACCTCCGACAAGATTCTTTATCCACAAAGTAAAGGATAAAAGCTCAATCATTGAGCATGTGCTCAGATTATGTGAGTACGACAATCGCCTGAATCAAGTGGGAGTTAATCTTCCAGATGAGATAGTGATGGTTCTCCAAAGTCACTGCCAGCAAGCTGTGAGAGCTTCGTGATGAACTATAACATGTCAAGGATAGATACTATGATCTTTGAGTGATTCGCGATGTTTGACACTGCGAAAGTAGAAATCAAGAAGGAACATCAAAAGTTGATGGTTAGTAAAACCACTAAGTTTCGAGAAAGGCATGGGCTAGAAGGGATACTTCGTGAAACGGCAAAACAGTTGCTGCACTAATGAAGAGACCCAAGATTAAACCCAAACCTGAGACTAAGTGCTTCTGTAATGAGGGGAACAGTCACTGAGGCGGAGCAACTCTAGATACTTGGTAGATAAGAAGGCTGGCAAAAGTCGAGAGAAGTATATTTGATATACATGATGTTGATGTGTACTTTACTAGTACTCCTAGTAGCACGAGGGTATTGGATACCGGTTCGGTTGCTAAGTGATTAGTAACGCGAAATGAAAGCTACGGCATAAACAGAGACTAGCTAAAGGCGAGGTGACGATACGTGTTGGAAGTGTTTCCAAGGTTGATATGATCAAACGTCGCACGCTCCCTCTACCATCGGGATTGGTGTTAAACCTAAATAATTGTTATTTGGTGCTTGCGTTAAGCATGAACATGATTAGATCGTGATTATTGCAATACGATTATTCATTTAAAGAGAATAATGGTTACTCTATTTTCTTGAATAATCACCTTCAATGGTTTATTGAATCTCGATCGTAGTGTTACACATGTTCATGATATTGGTGCCAAAAGATACGAGTTAATGATGATAGTACCACTTACTTGTGGCACTGCCGCTTGAGTCATGTTGGTATGAATTGCATGAAGAGGCTCCATGCTGATGGATCTTTGTACTCACCTGATTTCGAATCACTAGTGACATGCAAATCATACCACATGAGCAAGGCCTTGTTTTCATTGAGATGAAATAAGATAGTAACTTGTTGGAAGTGATACATTTTGATGTATGCAGTCCAATGGGTGCTGAGGCACGCAGTGGATATCATTATGTTCCTACTTCACTGACGATTTGAGTAGATACTGGAGTATTTACTTAATGAATCACAAAGTATGAAATATTGAAGAGTTCAATTCTGTTTCAGAGTGAAGTTCGTCGTAACAAGAGGATATACTGTCTACGATATGATCATAGAAATGAATATCTGAGTTACGAGTTTTGGTACGCAGTTAAGACAATGTGAAAATTGTTTCGCAGTTCATGCCACCTAGAACATCATAGTGTGATGATGTGTCTGAAAGTCATAGCTACACACTATTTGGTATGGTGCATACTATGATGTCTCTTATCGAATTACCACTATCGTTTATGGGTTATGCATTAGAGACAACCGCATTCACTTTAAATAGGGCACCGCGTATTTCCGTTGAGATGACACAGTATAGACTGAGGTTTAGAGAAATCTAAACTGTCGTTTCTTGAAAGTTTGGGGCTTCGACACTTATGTGAAAAAGTTTCAGTCTGATAAGCTCGAACCCAAAGCAGATAAATGCATCTTCATAGGATATCCAATACAGTTGGGTACATCTCCTATCTCAGATCCGAAAGCAAAGTGTTTGTTTCTAGAAACGGATCCTTTCTCGAGGAAAGGTTTCTCTCGAAAGAATTGAGTGGGAGAGTGGTAGACCTTGATGAGGTTATTGAACCATCACTTCAACCAGTGTGTAGCAGGGCGCAGGAAGTTGTTCCTGTGGCGCCTACACCAATTGAAGTGGAAGCTGATGATGGTGATCATTGAGCTTCGAATCAAGTTACTACAAACCTCGTTGGTCGACAAGGTCGCGTACTACTGCAGAGTAGTACGGTAACCCTGTCTTGGAGGTCATGTTGTAGAGCAACAGTGAACCTACGAGTTATGGAGAAAGCAATGGTGGGCCCGGATTCCGACAAATGGCTGGAGGCCATGAAATCCGAGAGAGGATCCATGTATGAAAACAAAGTGTAGACTTTGGTAGAACTACTTGATGGTCATAGGACTATTGAGTAAAAATGGATCTTTAAAGGAAGACAGACGATGATGGTGATAAGTCACTATTAAGAAAAGCTCGACTTGTCGCAAAGATGTTTTCGACAAGATCAAATAGTTGACTATGATGAGACTTTCTCACTCGTAGCGATGCTAAAGGTCTGTTAGAATTATGTTAGTAGTTGCTGCATTATTTATGAAATATTGCATGTAGGATGTCAAAAAATTGTTTCCTCGACGGTTTCCTTGAGCAAACATTGTACGTGATACAACCAGGAGGTTTTGTCGACCCTAAAGATACTAGCAAGTATGCAAGCTCCAGTGATCCTTCAATGGACTGGTGCAAGAAGTTGGAATATACACTTTGATGAGATGATCAAAGATTTTGGGTCTGTACAAGGTTTATGAGAAACTTGTATTTCCAAAGAAGTGAGTGGGAGCACTATAGATTTTCTGATAAGTATATGTGGTAGACATATTGTTGATCAGAAGTAATGTAGAATTTCTGTAAAGCATATAAGGTTGTTTGAAAGGAGTTTTCAAAGGAGTACCTGGATTGCGCTACTTGAACGTTGAGCATCAAAGATCTATGGAGATAGATCGAAAGCGCTTGATGAAAGTTTCAACAAAATGCATGCCTTGACAAGTTTTTGAAGGATTTCAAAATAGATCAACAAAGAAAGAATTCTTGGTTGCGTTGTAAGGTGTGAATTTGAGTAAGACTCAAAACCCGACCACGGCAGAATAAAGAGAATAGACGAAGGTCGTCTTCTATGCCTTAGCCGTAGGCTCCAAAGTATGCCATGCTGAGTACCGCACTTGATGTGTGCCTTGCAGCAAGTCTGTACACAGAGTGATCCAGGTTTGAATCACTGATCAGCGGTCAAAGTTATCCTTAGTAACTAAATAGACTAAGGAATTTTTCTCGATTATGGAGGTGGTTAAAGAGTTCGTCGTAAAGGGTTACGTCGATGCAAGCTTTGACACTAATCCGAATAACTATGAGTAGTGAAACGGATTCGTATAGTAGATATTTGGAGCATTTCCGAATAGCACATAGTAGCAGCATCTATAAGATGACATAAAGATTTGTAAAGAACGCACGGATCTGAAAGTTTCAGAACCGTTGACTAAAACCTCTCTCACGAGCAAGATGTGACCAGACCCCAGAACTATATGGGTGTTGGATTCGTTGAAATCACATGGTGATGTGAACTAGATTATTGACTCTAGTGCAAGTGGAAGACTGTTGGAAATATGCCCTAGAGGCAATAATAAATTAGTTATTATTATATTTCTTAGTACATGATAATCGTTTATTATCCATGCTATAATTGTATTGATTGGAAACACAATACTTGTGTGGATACGTAGACAAAACACTGTCCCTAGTAAGCCTCTAGTTGACTAGCTCGTTGATCAAAGATGGTCAAGGTTTCCTGGCCATAGGCAAGTGTTGTCACTTGATAACGGGATCACATCATTAGGAGAATCATGTGATGGACTAGACCCAAACAAATAGACGTAGCATGTTGATCGTGTCATTTTGTTGCTACTGTTTTCTGTGTGTCAAGTATTTGTTCCTATGACCATGAGATCATATAACTCACGGACACCGGAGGAATGCTTTGTGTGTATCAAACGTCGCAACGTAACTGGGTGACTATAAAGATGCTCTACAGGTATCTCCGAAGGTGTTCGTTGAGTTAGTATGGATCAAGACTGGGATTTGTCACTCCGTATGACGGAGAGGTATCTCGGGGCCCACTCGGTAATACAACATCACACACAAGCCTTGCAAGCAATGTGACTTAGTGTAAGTTGCGGGATCTTGTATTACGGAACGAGTAAAGAGACTTGCCGGTAAACGAGATTGAAATAGGTATGCGGATACCGACGATCGAATCTCGGCCAAGTAACATACCGAAGGACAAAGGGAATGACATACGGGATTATATGAATCCTTGGCACTGAGGTTCAAACGATAAGATCTTCGTAGAATATGTAGGATCCAATATGGGCATCCAGGTCCCGCTATTGGATATTGACCGAGGAGTCTCTTGGGTCATGTCTACATAGTTCTCGAACCCGCAGGGTCTGCACACTTAAGGTTCGACGTTGTTTTATGCGTATTTGAGTTATATGGTTGGTTACCGAATGTTGTTCGGAGTCCCGGATGAGATCACGGACATCACGAGGGTTTCCGGAATGGTCCGGATTTGATTACT
This sequence comes from Hordeum vulgare subsp. vulgare, assembly GCF_904849725.1. Classification (NCBI taxonomy): domain Eukaryota; kingdom Viridiplantae; phylum Streptophyta; class Magnoliopsida; order Poales; family Poaceae; genus Hordeum; species Hordeum vulgare. The sequence continues at coordinate 228,888,741 of NC_058518.1, read as the reverse complement.
GGAAGGTTTTCGGAGTTACCGGGAATGTACCGGGAATGACGAATGGGTTCCGGGAGTTCACCGGGGGGCCCCACCCACCCCGAGGAAGCCCATAGGCATTGGGGGTGCCGCACCAGCCCTTAGTGGGCTGGTGGGACAGCCCAAAAGAGCCCTATGCGCATTGGAAGAAAAATCAAAGAGAAAAAAAAGAAGGATGTGGGAAAGGGAAGAAGGACTCCACCTTCCAAACCAAGTAGAATTCGGTTTGGGAGGGGGAGACTTTCCCCCTTATGTTCGGCCGACCCCTTGGGAGTCCTTGGACCCCAAGGCAAGGCTCCCCCCTCCTCCTCCTATATATAGTGGGGTTTTAGGGCTGATTTGAGACAACTTTTTCAAGGCAGCCCGACCACATACCTCCACGGTTTTACCTCTAGATCGCGTTTCTGCGGAGCTCGGGCGGAGCCCTGCTGAGATTAGATCACCACCAACCTCCGGAGCACCGTCATGCTGCCGGAGAACTCATCTACCTCTCCGTCTCTCTTGCTGGATCAAGAAGGCCGAGATCATCGTCGAGCTCTACGTGTGCTGAACGCGGAGGTGCCGTCCGTTCGGCACTAGATCGTAGCGGATCGTGGGACGGATCGCGGGACGGTTCGTGGGACGGTTCGTGGGGCGGATCGAGGGACGTGAGGACGTTCCACTACATCAACCGCGTTCACTAACGCTTCTGTTGTGCGATCTACAAGGGTACGTAGATCGGAAATCCCCTCTCGTAGATGGACATCACCATGATAGGTCTTCGTGCGCATAGGAAATTTTTTGTTTCCCATGCGACATTCCCCAACAGTCACGCCGAGAGATCCTCCCTCGACTCCCTACGAGGAAGCAATACCGGGGCAACTAATTCCAGTTAAGTAACAGTTGTAATTGCATAAGATCATGCCACAACTCCAGGTCGTCCTGTAACCATGGACACGGCTATCCGAATAGTTAATTTTCATCCCTGCAGGGGTGCACAAAGTTTCCCGTCACGCTCGATAACACTCTGGCCGGACACACTTTTCTGGGTCATGCCCGGCCCGGAAAATTGACACGTCACAACCCCACCTAAGCTTAGTAGAGTGGCCAGCCCGCCGGTCTAACTCCTGAGCACAAAGGGTTCGTGGGCCCACTTGCCCTCCGCGCTCCTGCACGATGCATGGGCGGCCGAGGTTAGTCCTAGCACCTCTTAATCACAAGCGCGATGCATCTCGGGACCACTCAGGCGCGCGCCGCTCCATTGCTGATGTCTGAAGAGCTTCGGCTGATACTACGACGTCGAGTACCCATAATTCTTCACGTGTAGCCGGTTAGTGCGAAAAAGGTCTCCGACCAACCCATATCAAATAACCAAATCCATTATCATTTTAATTAGGCCATCGACTCAAACACGCGGGAATCCACCCGCCTAACATCGATTCATCAAAGATCCGAGTAACATGGTCAAGTAGCTGTGTGGTAGAAACATCAAGGGAATCTGAGGTATCACCCTCGTTGGATTCCGAATGATGTATCCATCAAGGTGGACCTAGAGGAATCACCCTCGAGGGTCCCACACTTGAGGGGTTGCACGACAGAGGCATCATTGGGAATGGTGAAAGAGGAATCACCCTCGATAATCACGACCGACTAGCTGTACTACACAAAGATCATCAGGAGTACTTTGCGAGGTGTCACCCTCAGTACTCGATATTATCTGTGTAGTGTCGCACAACTAAGGGGGTGTAAGTGCTGTGCCGGGTCTGGCTCGTCGATCAGGGATCAAGATTCGACAAATGAGCGGGGCAACTGAATTAAGTGGTAAGAGGGGATGACTGCTCCACCTATACTAAATAGATTAAAGGTACAATACTGAAAGTAGGAGTTCATCAAAATTAGCCTATTCATCAGATATAGGAGCTAACTACAAAAGTAGCAAAAAAAATACTAATGCAAGCATGAGGGAGAAAGAATAGGCGATATAGGAATGCTCATGGGGGTTTGCTTGCCTTGTTGCTCTACGGCAAAGGGCTGGTCGGTAGGGTCGTAGACGTACCCAGTAGCAACGACAGTCTCGGGGTCTACCGGTAAGAAACGAGGGAAGAAACAATAAATAATTGCAATGGTACAACACTAAGCATGACATGGCAATATGCAGAGCTAGGGGGATATATTGCATATCTAAGTGTTTTAACTCATTTGGAATTTATTTAGTATTATTTAGTAAAGTCATGAACTATTTATTTATCTGAAACAGGCAAAAAGTTACATGTTCACCTAGCTATGAGTGATGGTCAAGCATTTTGATTACATATTCAGAATCTACATATTTTTCTGATAGTTTACATATATAAATTATTTTTATCTGAGTTACGGATAAAAATATATGAATTTCTAAAGATTTTAGCATTTTCTAGAATTATTCTAATTATTTAAATCAACATTATCCAAAACAGTGTAGGGATGACGTCAGCGAGTCAACTCTGGCTGACCAGAGTCAAACCTCACATGTGAAGTCACTGGGACCCACATGTCAGCCTCTATTAGTATTAAACAGAGTTAGATTTAACTAATCAGGATTAATTAATGGTGTGGCCTACTCGTTAGTGAGTGTTTAGTGTTTTAATTAACAGACTAATTAATTAGCAGATTTTCTATTTATCTAAAATCATTTTAAATGGCGGGGCCCACATGTCGTAGACATAGGGGTGTTGGGACCCACCGGTCAGTAACTCTGCAACGCCTAGTCAGCAAGTTGACCAAGTCAACTAGTCAACTCGGGCACCCACGCCCACAGGCAGGGTCGCTGGGGGGTGGCCCGAGTCGGTCCAGGTCAGCGGCGGCGCCATCCGGCCCCCAGACAAGCTCCGACGAGCTCCCGAAACGGCGAGGTGGCACAGAAAGCCAGCTCGGGCCACCATTTCGAGCGTCGCGAGAAGCTACGAGCAGCTGGAGCAACCGCCGTTCCGTTTCGGCCATCGGGGCGAGCAGCGGTGGTTCCTAGCGTCGTGGGCGATGAGTTTGGCGGAGGGAGTTTCGGGCGGCGACGGCAACTAGCGCAACAGCATGACCCTGAGCTAACTACGGCCACAACCCGAGGCTATACGACGCACCGAAGCGAACGGTGGTGGTGGATGGACCAAATGGTCACCGGAGACATCCGACGATGAGCTCCGGCGGCACCGAGCCTCGACTCCGATGGGATCGAGTGACAGGGGACGGAATCGAGCGAGCGAGGGGAGGGGAAAGGAGCGGGGCTCACCGCGATCCTGTAGGGGGGGAGGGGGAGGCTCGACGGCGGCAAAATTCGGCGGTGAAGCTCTAGCGTCCCGAGGAGGAAGACGATGGAGATCCCGCAATACAGGGGCTCCGGGGCTCGATCCAGCGGCCGGGGAGGAAGAGGTGTACACGGCGCAGCTCCTTGGCGTGACGGCAAGGCGCGAGAGGCACCGGGGGCACGGCTAGCCGATGGCCATGGCGGTGGCTGCGTTCGGGTGAGGGAGGGAAGAGACAGTGGGTGAGAGAGGGGGGAACGGGGGGTGAGCTAGGGTTTGCGGGAGGGAGAGAGAGACGCTCGGGGGTGGCCTTATCCGCGAGAAGAGCCACTGGATGCACGCCACCGAGCGCATCCCCGTGCGGACGGCTCTGCGCCATGGCCTCCCCTGTCTCTATCGAGAGGTGGGAGAAAGGACGGTGGGGATGGGCCGGGCCAGTCTGTAGCACCAGGCTTAAGTGCACACCACACGGGCATTCCCCCCTTTCTTTCTTTTCTTTTCTGTTTCATTTTCTTTTCTTCTGATTTATTTCTTTTTGAATTATTTTCCCTTAGCAAAAAATGTGTGACTAGGTCCAATTAATATATTGCAATATTTTCCAATGGCCACACCAGGTTTGGTTATTTTTGGAATCTGTTCAAATTATCCATGGAATTAAAAAAGGGGGTTTAAATGCCTTTTAGCTCTATTTTAGATGATGGGGTCCGCACAATTGGTTTGGTGATGTTGTTTTACTTAAAAATATTTGTTTTGTGAATTTTAGCAAATGTGCAACATTTTTCTTATGTTGTTTGAGGTTTTATTTTATCACAATAAAATCCAATGCCTCTTTTAATGGAATTTGACATGAGATATGAATTTTTATCTTGATTATATCCTGTCTAGATGATTAGGCACTGATCATGGTCATCGGTGTAGCTTAATTACAATGCTCATTGTAGCAAAAGTTGAGGATCTCACAACTCTCCCCTACTAACAAGAATTCCCGTCCCGAGAATTAAGAGGTAGAAGCAAAGAGTTCGGGGTATTCATCACGAAGATGATCCTCGCGTTCCCAAGTGGCTTCATCTTCAGAATGATTTGACCACTGCACTTTTAAAGAACTTGGTGACTTTGCGGCGAGTCTGACGTTCAACCTGATCGAGAATGCAGACCAGATGCTCTTTATAAAAGAGGTCTTGCTGCAGCCCAAGCATATCATGATCCATTGCTCGAATATGATCTTTGAAGCAGCGGTGGAGCTGAGACACATGGAAGACATCGTGAACCTGAGAAAGGTTCGCCGGTAGTTTCAATTGACAAGTTACTCTTCCACGACATTCGAGAACAGTGAAAGGACCAATATAGCAAGGAGCTAACTTTCCCTTGATCCCAAAACGGTGTGCACCTCTCATTGGTGTGACACGAAGATAAGCCTTTTCGCGAGGTTGATAGACCATATCTTGATGATGACGGTCATACTAACACTTTTGACGAGACTGAGCAGCCTTCAGATTTGCATGAATAATTCACACTTGATTTTTAGTATGTTGTATAATATCTGGACCGAGGAGTGATTGGTTCATTGAACGGTGGCTCTGGAATTCCATACGAAGCCAAGTGTAAAGGATACTTTGGAGTCAAAGATGTACAAGAGAGTCAGGTTTCAATCCCGTGGAACTTTGGGTTATGGGTCCACCATGTGGGCCGAGAGTAGGATAGGGGTGACATATTACACGGTCTTGGTAGCAAGACATGTCAGAGGATAATCTGCTAGTTATGTCGGTAACAATATCGGTACCAAGGGCGGGGGACGACTAGAACCATTTTCCTGCTCGTTGCAACGAGGCAGACCAATAGGCAAAGTTCTCGTCCACCGGCGGCTACCGAAATGTTATCCACAATAGTAACATGGTCTTACTGATAGAGTTGTATACCGAGAATTTTACCTAAGCAGGGAATTAACACTGCTTAGATAAGTAATTGCCACAAGAAAGGTCAAACAAACCAATGGGAAGGAAAATGTGTTCACATACACAAGATTTAGAGTATACCATTCCCGAGGGAAATATAGAGTATGGTATACATGATAGGTCATCCCATACATAACCATTTTGATAAAGAGGCAAGAAGAATCATGATTTTACCATACCATGGTGTCTGGATAATTGATGAGGAACAATCTTAGCATTGCACTTGCAATGTTCCTGTTGACATTGAAGTACCACATCCGTGCTTCTGGATAGCATCGACATGGTCATCAGGTAAAGGGTGGACTTTGGGGTACATGCTACCTCTTGAGCTTGCGTTGGTTTTTCCCTTGAAGAGGAAAGGGTGATGCAGCACAGTAGCAGTAAGTATTTCCCTCAGTTTTGAGAACCAAGGTATCAATCCAGTAGGAGTATCAAGCCAAGTTTCCAAAGTACGTGTGCAAAAACAACAAACTTGCACCCAACGCTACAAAGGGGTTGTCAATCCCTTCACGATTGATTGCAAGATGAGATCTTAAGGTGGAAAGTGCAACAAAGTAAAAGTGTGGAGCTGCAAATATGATGTGAAGTAGACCCGGGGGCCATAGTGTTCACTAGAGGCTTTTCTAAAAATAGCAAATATTACGGTGGGTGAACGAATTACTGTCGAGCAATTGATAGAACCGCGCAAAGTTATGACGATATCTAAGGCAATGATCATACATATAGGCATCACGTCCGATACAAGTAGACCGATACTGTCTGCATCTACTACTATTACTCCACACATCGACCGCTATACAGCATGCATCTAGTGTATTGAGTTCATGACGAACAGAGTAACGCCTTAATCAAGATGACATGATGTAGAGGGATAAATTCATGCAATAGATATAAACCCCATCTTTTTACCCTTGATGGCAACAACACGATGCTTGCCTCGCTACCCCTTCTGTCACTGGGTGAGGTCACTGCACAGTATGAACCCAAAACCAAGCACTTCTCCCATTGCAAGAATCATAGATCAAGTTGGACAAAAAAAACCACAACTCGAAGAGAATTACAAGGATGTGAAATCATGCATATAAGAGATCATAAGAAACTCAAATAAGATTCATAGATAATCTGATCATAAATCCACAATTCATCGGATCTCGACAAACACACCGCAAAAGAAGATTACATCAGATAGATCTCCATGAAGATCATGGAGAACTTTGTATTGAAGATCCAAGAGAGAGAAGAAGCCATCTAGCTACTAGCTATGGACCCGAAGGTCTATGGTGAACTATTCACACATCATTGGAGAGGCAATGGTGTTGATGAAGAAGCCCTTCGTATCCGAATCCCCCCTCCGGCAGGGCACAAGAACGTGCGCCAGATGTGATCTTGCGGAGACAGAAGCTTGTGGCGGTGGAAAAGTATTTTCATGGATCTCTCCCGTGGTTTTTGATTTTTCGGGGATTTATAGGTGGAAGAAGTTGGGCAGATGAGCCACAGGGGGCCCACAAGCCTGCTAGGCGCGGGCCCCCCATGGCCGCGCCTAGGGGGCTTGTGGCCTCCCCTAGTGGCTTGTGCCTTGGTTCTCACACTCTCTGCGTATCTTCTGTTTCGGAAAAAAAAATCTTTTTGGAGGTTTTATTCCGTTTGGACTCCGTTTAATATTCTCTTGTGAAAAGGGTCAAAAACACGGAAAAAACAGGAACTGGCACTTGGCACTGAGTTAATAAGTTAGTCCCAAAAAAGATATAAAAGGCATACAAAACATCCAAAGTTTGACAAGATAATAGCATGGAACCATCAAAAATTATAGATACGTTGGAGACGTATCAAGCATCCCCAAGCTTAACTCCTGCTCGTCCTCGAGTAGGGAAGTGATAAAGACTGAAATTTTGATGTGGAATGATACCTAGCATATTTGTCCTTTGTAACTTCTTTCATGTGACATGAATGTTCAGATCCGTAAGATTCAAAACAATAGTTTTCTATTTACATGAAAACAATAATACTTCAAGCAAACTAGCAAGGTAATCATGAACTTTCGAAATAACAAGGCCAAAAAAAATTATCCCTATAAAATCATGTAGTCTCGCTATGCTCCATCATCACCACACAACTAATTTAAATCATGCACAACCCCGGTATTGGCCAAGTAATTGTTTTTGCACTCTTACTTTCTCAAACCTTTTTCAACTCTCACGCAATACATGAGCGTGAGCCATGGATATAGCACTATAGGTGGAATAGAGTGTGGTGGAGCCTGTGAGACAAAAAGGAGGAGATGGTCACATCAACTCGGCATATCAAAGGGCTATGGATATTCCCATCAATAGATATCAATTTGAAAGAGTAGGGATTACCATGCAATGGATGCACTTAGAGCTATAAGCATGTGAAAGCTCAAAAGGAGAACTAGTGGGTGTGCATCCAACTTGCTTGCTCACGAAGACCTAGGGCAATTTTGAGGAAGCCCATCATTGGAATATACAAGACAAGTCATATAGTGAAGATTCCCACTAGCATATGGTGTTGACAAAACAAGAGACTCTGAATCATGAAGAACATGGTGCTATTATGAAGCACAAGTGTGGAAAATATAGTAGCATTGTCCCTTCTCTCTTTTTTTGTTTGGGATCTTTGGCTTCTTTTTTTCATTTTTTTGGTGGGCATCTTTGGCCTCTTTTTTTTATTTCCTCACATGGGACAATGCTCTAATAATGATGATCATCACACTTTTATTTACTCAAAGCTCAATGCTTAGAACAATGATGACTCTACAGAAAATGCCTCCGGCAGTGTGCCGGGATGTGCAACGATCTAGCTTGGCGTATGATGTTGAAAACATCTCGCTAGCTATCTTACGATCATGCAATGGAAATATGTAAGTGACATCACAAGTCATGAGACGGAACGGTGGGAGTTGCATGGCAATATATCTGGGAATGGCTATGAAAATTCCATAGTAGGTAGGTATGGTGGCTGTTTTGAGGAAGGCATATGGTGCGTTTGTGCACCGACGAAAGTTGCTCGGCACTAGAGAGGCTAGCAATGGTGGGAGGTGAAAGTGCATCTGTACCATGGACTCACATTAGTCATGAAGAACTCACATACTTATTGCGAAAGTTTTTATTAGTAATCGAAACAAAGTGCTAAACGCATAGTCCTAGGGGAAGGGTTGGTAGGTGTTAACCATCGCGCGATCCCGACCGCAACACAAAGGATGACAATCAATAAATCAATTATGCTCCGACTTCCTAACATAGAGGTTCACCATACGTGCATGTTACGTGAATCACTAACTTCAACACAAGTATTTCTAGATTCACAACACCCTACTAACATAACTCTTAATATTACCAAATCCATGTCTCAAATCTATTTGAGAGGAATCAAACTTCTCTTTCTAATCAATGCACATGAAGATGGAAGTTTTATTGTATCCTCTTTGGGTACCTATCACCTTTGGGACTACTTTCATAGCATAAGCCAACTACCAAGTTACTCAGAGAGATCACTCTCAAAAAGATATAAGTGAAGATCGAGAGTTCTTATTTCTCGAAAATATGACACCGCCGTGCTCTAAAAGATCTAAGTGAAGCACTTAGAGAAAAGTTATCTAGCTCGAAAGATATAAGTGAAGCACATGTGAGCTAAATTTCCTAACTCAAAAGATATAAGCGAATCTCAAAGAGTATTCTAGCAAATTCCTGATGAGTGCATGTAACGACTAAGATGCGGTCCTTCCCGATTTAGGGAACGAGGCCCCAAAATTGAAAGAAGCGCATATAAACGTTTCACAGGTAAGATAAACATATCACATACATAATAAAAGAATGACAAATAGGGAATCGTTTGCCATCTCATAGATAGTATCAGAGTTTACATCACACATTTATTCAGACAAGTTTGTTCCACTACGGACTACATAACATGAGAAAAGGCTATGCTATCCCGCATGCTTGCCCACGATCACGACCACAGCCTCAGTCTTCTGGATAGTTCACGTACATGCAGTCGTTCTCCTCATCGTACTGCCACGCTAGATGCGTGCCATCGGGATCACCTGTGTTGGGCGTACCTGTACCTGTTGGGGTGTTGAAGTAATTTGTGAGCCACCGGGACTCAACAATCTATGACCTCGGTACCGAAACTAGTCAAGTTATTAGGTGAGGAAGGTTCAGTGTTTAGGTTGCAACATCCTAAGCATTTATGGTGGCTAACTTACGATGAACAAGATATATATGTGGTGGTCTAAACGAGCGGTCGAAGACTAGGTGATCACTAAGTGATCCTGAACACCTACCTATATCAAACATAACCCCACCATGTTCCCGATCGAAGAGAGGTCTTCGAGGGGGGACAGTCACGGTTACGCACACGTTGGCAGTTTTATTAGAATTAGTTCAAGTTATCTAGAACCGGATGTTAACGAATATTCCAAGTTGCCACATAACCGCGGGCACGGCTTTCTGAAAGATTAAACCCTGCAGGGGTGTTCCAACTAGTCCATCACAAACAGTCACGGGCCACAAAGTAATCGTCTATCACGAATCTCGAGATCTCGTCGGATTCCTTAGAGGAAAACCTCAGCTCTGGGGAGAACCAAAGCTTCACCGGGATTCCTATACGCAAGATATATTGCTAAGGTAAGACAAGACTAGCAGGACCTCCCGTCGTGTCGACGACCCCGATAAGAGCCGCGTATCTCAGTCTCAGGACACGACGGATGAGCACAGCGTACACTGGCCTTATAGACATCTCCCGAGTTGCCCCAGGTTGGCCCCGCACATGACTCTAGTTTGGGCCAACACTCATGAGGAGCACTGGCCCGGGTTGTTGATTAATTCCTCGGGGTAGCTATTCCCTATGCAAATTATTATTAACTAATTAGCAGATTAAAACCAATGTTGGGTCCTGCCGGACAAGTCTTAACACTACACGATTTATCAAGGGGGTCCCCATAACAACCCCGAACGTGTTAGGAGGGATCAGTTATGGAATCAAACACCGGTAGCCGGAAACTATGGCGGCAATAACGGAACAAAACACCCGACAAGAGGCCAGGCCTTCCGTCATTTACCAAGTATATAGGTGCATTAATTAAATAAAAGATTTGACATAATGATATTAAAACTCATGTTATCACATGAGACAATTGCACCTGCAACTAGCGACGCTAACATTAGAAGCTGAGCAAGCCTACTTAGCCATTCAATATTAGCTAGGAGGGGAAAGTGTTTGGGTTTCATGGCAATATCAGGAGGCAATTATTTCAGTGGTAGGCAACGAGCATATGACGAAGGAAACGTGAATCTAGGCATAACAAAGCTAGAGACGGTATCAAGGTCATGGTCATCTTGCATGTGATGTCTTCAGCTTGGAACTGCTCTTGTTCGTCCTCCAAGTACTCTCCCGAGTCCACATACTTGCTCTCCGATCCCGGTGCTACCCAACAAAAAAATAGCATCCAATAAACAACAGCACAACATGATGCAAGAAACACATGATGCATGAGATGAGAATGAACATGCATCTCTATTCTAGTCACTTGCATATGCATGAGAAGAAAAGACAAACTTCTGGATAGAACTTCACTCTAAGCTATCTTGACATGCATGAATATGAGATGAACAGATGCATCACGAGAAAACGATGCAAAAACATATAATGAACGTTGAGAACGGAGCTACAGATCAACCGGAAACTACGAAACAAGAAAGGGAGTCCAACGGATCAAATCTACCACAAGCACTCTCCAATGGCATACTTCTGGTATTCCCAGGTTTCGACATGATCAAACAAACAAGTATAGATGGGGTGGTGCAAATAAACTCACCACACCATCATCTATGCACTCACAAGCATCAAAACAACCAAACTATACAATCTGTCCTAAACAGCAACATAGCAGTTTGAGAGCAACATACAAGGCACCTACAGCCACCCAAATGTGCCAAACAAGATATGTGGCAAAATCTATTCAAAATCTCTACAAGCATGAGAAAAAAGAGAATACAAATGAGTTACACACAGAAAGATCTACAGTTGCTAACTTGGCCAAAAATATCAGATTTTAGGGACTTTGTGAAATTCTCAGATTTCACTAGTTGTTTATGCTCTGAAGCATTTTGACAGCACCCAAAACTATATCTACAGGAAGTGAAATGGAATGAAAATTAAGGGAGAGCTAGACAAACACAAAATCTCCAACTTTCCAGTTAATTGCAAGGGCTGATTTCCAACACATGAACTTTTGCAACCACAACTACAAGGGAAGAAAATATCAGCAGTTCTCAGACTTAGTGAAAATCACAGATTTTCACTAAGCTGATAATTTCAGCCACATGCCTACTTTGACAAAGCAAAACTTGCACATGCGAACTCCTAAGCATGAAAAAACACCACCATGCTATAGAGGGGTTCACCCTCTACTGCCACAACAAGGAATCATCCTCTTAGGCTCATCACATCACATGGAACCAACACTAGTAGAAAAAGGGCCTTTTGTCCTGGTTCGTAAGGGCCTTCTGTCCCGGTTTCAGAACCGGGACTAAAAGGTCGTTACTAATGCCCTTGGCCTATAGTCCCGGTTCTTACCCGAACCGAGATAGATGGGCCTCCACGTGGCCGGTCCGGTGAGCCCGGGCAGGGGGGCCTTTAGTCTCGGTTGGTGACACCAACCGGGACCAAAAGGCATCCACGTGTCATCATTTCAGGTGATGGGTTTTTTTGAAGGGGGGGGGGGTTAGGGGGTTTTGGGGGGTTAATTTAGGTGTCTCATATATTGTGTTAGCTAGCTAATGAATAGAGAGAAGTGTCCTCTCTTATCTCCGTGCTTGGTCGATGCTGCATACTATACGTATAGAGAGGACTAAACACGCTAGCTAGTAAGAAAATGCAGGAAACAGAAGATCGTCATGAACATATGCATACAAAGAGAAGTGATATCGACCACCTCTCCTTCTCTGAGAGATTGCTCGAACAACAAGTTCTCGTATATCTATCCGACGCTACTGGCTACATATATACAATATAATTATCTCTTACAATATAATCTCCTAATTAAAATTCAACTCATTAGGGTTCACATGGTATTCTCTGTCTTTAGCGATCACGTGGTCAAGAAAGAATGCCGCCAATTCCTCTTGAATTCCTCGCATACGATCTGCTGGTATGTGAATTCCACCATTGATCTATGATCTTCTCAAACCGGTCGGTGAATTCTGGTGTCTCTTCTTTGTCGACAAACGTTTTCAGCTCATTCTTCCACCTCCTGAATAGTTCTGCCATCTTCTTAAGAGCATGAGACTTGATCAATTCCTCTTTAACTGACTTCTCTGGATCCTCCTCTGGCGGTAGGGTGAAATTTTCCTTAAGCGTTGTCCAAAGATCTTCTTTCTGTTTATCGGAGACATAAGACGTTGGCACCTCAGGGTCTTCCTTCTTTGGATTTAACCATTGCTGGATACCTATCGGGATCTTGTCCCTAACAAGAACCGCGCACTAAGCACGAAATGCATCCCTTGTTCGGATGGGTTCAATCGGCTTGCCATCGCGCGCGATTGCTGTGATCTCAAACCTTTCATCCGAGCGCAAGTTTTTCTTCAGGCCTCGTTTCTTTACCGAAGTTGAGGTCGATCCGGAGGGCTAGAGAAAAAAGAAAAAAGACGAGAGTTAATTAATATGTGTACATATGAAAACAATGAATGCATCAATTAACTAGTCAGGACGGGCTTAACTAATATATATACCTCGCCGGACTCGGTTCGGTCAACGGAGCCGTCATGAACGCCGTCTTCTTCACCCGGTCCTTCCAGATCATCATGAACACCCTCTTCTTCACCCGATCCTTCTAGATCATCATGAACATAGCCCTCTTCTTCACCCGGTCCTTCCAGACCATCAGTGTCTCTGAGAAACAACGCAACGACATCACTTCCTTGTGCGATTATCTCCCCCAACATCGCTTCTTCCTCTTCGTCTTGGGAGTGATCCATAGTTTCTGCAAATATTTACAACATGTCAATTATTATTCAAACTTGGTACAGATGGATATATATTAGTGGCAAACGTCGACTAGCTAGCTAATCACAATAAGGAATCATGTTAGTGGCCTCGACGCTGCTTCTCTAGGGTTTGGGGTGGCCTAGACAACGCTTCAAGGGTTTGGGGTGGTCTGGACACAACGCTTTAAGGGTTTGTGGTGGCCTCGATGACAACGCTCTTTTAACTTGGTAAATTTGGGAGGGGGTATATATCGACAATGACATACCCAATAAAAAATAAGAAGACAAAACAAGAAATAAAAAGAGGAGAAGAATAAAGGAATAGAAGAGAAGCAATCGAAGAAAAAAAGAATAAAAAAGGAGAAGAAGAAAGGAATAGAGGAGAAAGAAGAAAAAAAATAGAAATTTTCTATTTTTTTCTTCTTTCTCCTCTATTCCTTTCTTCTTCTCCTCTTCTTTTTCTTCTTTTTCCTCTTCTTATTTATTTCTCCTCTTCTTGCTCTCCTCTTCTTCTCCTTTCTTCCTCTTCTTATTTTCCTTTTTCCTCTCATTCATTTTCTTCTTCTTCCTTATCTTCCTAGCTAGATATATAATACTTTTCGAAAAATGTAACTTTTGCATATATAAAACTTTTTCTTCTTCTTCCTTCTTCCTAAATATATATAGATAAAACTAACCTAAAATGTTCTAAATGAGTGAACAAATATAGATAAAACTAACCTAAAATGTACCCAAATATACTAAAAATCTAACTTATATATGCAGAGAGAACATATACATATATCAATTTTTATAAAAATGCAAAAAACAAATCATCATATATATGAACAAAAAATCTAATAATGAAAAGAACATATACACAGAGGAGAGGAAAAATCTAACTTATACTCACACATATACACATAATGTGGAAAAAACATCATATAATGAAAAACACAGAGGAGAGGACAGGGGGGCGGCGCCGCCGGCCTGACCAAGAAGGGAGAGGTTGGTCGGGGCAGGGGCAGAGGAACGGCGTCGACGTCGGTGTAGAGGACGGCGACGACGGCGTCGACGGGGCAGAGGGCGACGACGGCGTCGACGGGGCTGAGGGCGGCGACGACGTCGACGTGGCGGGTCGGGGCGCAGCAGAAGCACGACGACGGCGTGGTCGGGGGGCACAGGCACGGCGACGACGACGACGTCGGCGTGGTCGGGGGGCAGAGGCACGGCGATAGCGGCGACGACGACGTGATCGGGGAGGGGGCAACGGTGGCGTGGTCGGGGGGCACAGGCGTGGTCGGGATCTTGGGCAGCGTGACGAAGAAACTGATGAAAATTTTAGAAGCGTGGGCTTATATATCAAAGCCATTGGTACCGGTTCGTGGCACCAACCGGTACCAATGCCCCCCTTTAGTCCCGGTTGGTTCCACCAACCGGGACCAAAGGGCACTTTTCAGCAGCCCAAAGGGCGGGAAACGGCGGCCTTTGGTCCCGGTTGGTGGCACCAAGCGGGACTAAAGGGTGGGCATTGGTACCGGTGGGCTGCTGAAAAGTGACCTTTGGTCCCAGTTGGTGGAACCAACCGGGACTAAAGGGGGGCATTGGTACCGGTTGGTGCCACGAACCGGTACCAAAGGCCCCTGTGCTGCCCGCGTCGCGGCCAAAGTTTAGTCCCACCTCGCTAGTTGAGAGGGGCGAGCGGTGGTTTATAAGCCCCACTGCCGCACCCCTCTCGAGCTCCTCTCCACTTCAGGCTTACGGGCCTACTTGCTAATGCTTTGCCTGATGGGCCTTCTGGGCCTACTGCGGGCCTGAATCCTGGCCCATGGATGGGTTTCTAGTCGTATTCAGGCCGTGGTGGCCCAGTTGGTGGATTTTTTTCCCAGTTTTAGTTTTTGCTTTTTTTTCATTGGTACCGGTTGCCTGCCACATCCGTGGTGCGGTTGAATGTTTAGTCCCACCTCGCCAAGCGAAGGGCTTCCGAGCCTGTTTATAAGCTCTGCCGTGGCTGCAACGTGGAGAGGAACGACTTTATAGAGAAAATTCAACCTAAATTCAAATTATTAGTTAGCCCTAACTAATACTTTGAATTTAGGTTGAATTTTCTCTATAAATTCGCATCTATTTGTAAAAAAAATTCCATTATTTTTGTTTTGTTTTTTGCTTTATTTTTGTTTTGTTTATTTTTTTTAGTTAGCTTATTTTGTTTTGTTCCTCCTTACAACAAAATACTTATTTTTTTATTTTTTTTTGTTTTGAATTACTTATTTATTTTATTTTATGATAATTCTTTTTGACATTAAAGTTTCTAACAAAAAAGTTCTTTATGAAAATTCTTTTTGCTTTTAATGATTTTTAACAGAAAATAATTTAATAATTTTAGTTGCATTTACTGATTATTTTTTTGTTTTGTTTATTTTGTTTTGTTTCTACTTATATTCAAAGTGCTAGTTAGCTTATTTTGTTTTGTTTCTACTTACAACAAAATACTTATTTATTTTATTTTATTTTATTTTATTTATAATTACTTATTAATTTTATTGTATGATAATTCTTTTTGCTATTAAAGTTTCGCTCATATATGGTGGACACTCCCTCACCTGATTTTTTGACCGTCGATGATGGCCGCTATTCCTTCTTCCCCTAATTCATAACAAATATCTAGCACAAGGAGAAGAAGGAAGAGCGACCCCCATAACAATAGCCGGCATTCTTCTTCTCTCATATGCATGAGCTAGAGTGGCAAGAGCATGGCATGCATGCTCACACCTCAACGCCCAAAAACACAGGAGAGGGGTGGGAGGGGGGAGGGTTTATATAGACAATCCTTTGGTCCCGGTTCGTATCTAAAACCGGAACTAATAACATATGCGGCATGCCACGTGTTTGCGCGGCACGCCACGTGGTTTTGCTGGATCTTTAGTCCCGGTTTTTGTCCTGAACCGGGACTAATAACATATGCGGCACGCCACGTGTTCGCGCGTCACGCCACGTGGTTTCGCTGGATCTTTAGTCGGAAACTCGTCTGTTACAAAGGGATTTCATTTTTTTGAACTTATTTGAACTCCATAGTTTTTCTGTGTTCAAAATGCACCATTCAAAGCCACATCATCAATTTACAACCCTTTCTCACATCATTTGTTATTTTTCATGCATTTAATGATTATTTTGAGCTATAAGACCATGAAATTGGAAAGCATTTGAAATGAACTCTGAAAAAGGTTCCAAGTTGGCATGGTATCATCATTTCACCCACATAGCATGTGCGAGAAAGTTGAGAGGGTTACGGCAAAAAATGGATGCACTTCCTGTATAAAACGGACAATCTCTTTCGAAGTATGAGGGTTTCATACGGAAACTCGTCTGTTACAAAGGGATTTCATTTTTTTGAACTTATTTGAACTCCATAGTTTTTTTGTGTTCAAAATGCACCATTCAAAGCCACATCATCAATTTACAACCCTTTCCAACTTCATTTGTTATTTTTCATGCATTTACTGATTATTTTGACCTATAACACCATGAAATTGAAAAGCATTTGAAATGAACTCTGAAAAGGTTCCAAGTTGTCATGGTATCATCATTTCACCCACATAGCATGTGCGAGAAAGTTGAGAGGGTTACAACAAAAACTGGATGAACTTCTCGTACAAAACGGACAATCTCTTTCGAAGCATCACGGTTTCATACGGAAACTCGTCTGTTACAAAGGGATTTCATTTTTTGAACTTATTTGAACTCCATAGTTTTTCTGTGTTCAAACTGCACCATTCAAAGCCACATCATCAATTTACAACCCTTTCTGACTTCATTTGTTATTTTTCATGCATTTACAGATTATTTTGAGCTATAAGATCATGAAATTGAAAAGCATTTCAAATGAACTCTGAAAAGGTTCCAAGTTGGCATGGTATCATCATTTCACCCACATAGCATGTGCGAGAAAGTTGAGAGGGTTACGGCAAAAACTGGATGCACTTCGTGTACAAAATGGACAATCTCTTTCGAAGTATCACGGTTTCATACGGAAACTCCTCTGTTAGAAAGGGATTTCATTTTTTTGAACTTATTTGAACTCCATAGTTTTTCTGTGTTAAAAATGCACCATTCAAAGCCACATCATCAATTTACAACCCTTTCTGATTTCATTTGTTATTTTTCATGCATTTACTGATTATTATGAGCTATAAGACCATGAAATTGAAAAGCATTTGAAATGAACTATGAAAAGGTTCCAAGTTGGCATGGTATCATCATTTCACCCACATAGTATGTGCGAGAAAGTTGAGAGGGTTATGGCAAAAACTGGATGCACTTCGTGTAGAAAACGGACAATCTCTTTCGAAGTATCAGAGTTTCATACGGAAACTCATTTGTTACAAAGGGATTTCATTTTTGTGAACTTATTTGAACTCCATAGTTTTTCTTTGTTCAAAATGCACCATTCAAAGCCACATCATCAATTTACAACCCTTTTTGACTCAGGCATTAGTCCCGGTTCGTAATGTACTCCAAAGTGCGTCGGTCACCGTACATCCATTAGCGGTTCATCTCTATTATGAAATTAAGTATATATCAAAAAACCATTGCAGAACAAAATGAATAGAGAACTGACCAAATTAATACAAGTTCATCATCACATTAAAACAAAAGCACAATAGTGATCAAATGTTATTATTGAAAAATAAATACATAAAGTTCTCTCATAAAACAACATACAACTATGTAAAACATTTAAATGCAACAACAAACGCGATCAAAATCGCAAGTAA
The DNA here is from genome assembly GCF_904849725.1 of Hordeum vulgare subsp. vulgare. Taxonomy (NCBI): domain Eukaryota; kingdom Viridiplantae; phylum Streptophyta; class Magnoliopsida; order Poales; family Poaceae; genus Hordeum; species Hordeum vulgare. Next base: position 228,870,760 of record NC_058518.1, on the reverse strand, counting down.
GGTAACAATTGACCCAACAACATAATGATACCAAGCCTCTTTATCAATAGCATATTTTCTAATATTCCTAATCTTCAAGCGCATTTCATCCATCTTCAAGCCCATTGCATCCATCTTCAACCGCATCGCATCAATCTTCATCTTGCGATCGTCAATGACCTCGGCAACATGCAACTCCATTTCCATATTCTTATCCTCAATTATTTTCATTTTTTCCTTCAAGTATTTGTTTTCTTTTTCAACCAAAGTTAACTTCTCGAGAAGCATTTCTAGGTGGGTTGGAATTTCCGGTTCACATACCTCCTAGATTAAAAATATATGTCACGTTGGTCATCATAATTGTCATAAACAATAAATGAACCAAATAGTTATGAAAAGATAATATATACCACATCTGAATCATAGACAGGACGAGGGCCGACAGGGGCGGATACAAAAACCATCGCACTATATAATGACAAGGAATAATAAAAGTAGGAAAATTAGACAAGCATCTATCAGAAGCCAGAACTTTTTTCTTTCAGAAAGAAGATAAGAACAAGAGGCTCACCACGGTGGTGCCGGCGACTAGATCGACGCGGGCGATCAACGACGGTGAAGACGGGGCGGGGACGGGGCGTGACGGACCGCTAAATCTAGACAAGTCTTGTTGAAAATGGAGCTCGGAGGTCGAGTTTCAAGAGGAGAAAGCTTAACTAGTGTGGCTCGGGCATTTCATCGAACACCTCATGTGCATAGGAGGTAAACTAGAGCACCCAAATGCCCTCCCCTCGCCGGCCCGACAAAAACAGAGCATTGTGGAGTGCTCTGCCGCGGCGGTGGGTATATATGTCAGCAAGTTATTTGTCCCGGTTCGTGGCATGAACCGGAACTAAAGGTTGTGGGCCAGCAGCGAGGGCCATTGGTCCCAGTTCGTGGCTCGAACCGGGACAAATGGTTCCACACGAACCGGGACCAATGCCCACGAGGCCCCGGCCGGCCCCCTGGGCTTACGAACCAGGTCTAATACCCCCCATTGGTCCCGGTTCTTGAAGAACCAGGACTAATGGGCTGGCCAGGGCCGAAAGGTAGCCCTGTTTTCTACTAGTGCAAGCTCTAAACTTAGAACAGAACATAAAATGACATTCCCAGAAAGTGTTCCAAAGGGAAATGTGATTCCACCATTGGATTCCTGGGATGATTGTACCCCAAAAACATATATAATACCTAGGTATTTGCATAGAACAAATGGGCACAAAGCTAAGATGAAAACTACATGGAATCACATAGATGCAAATAGTGCCTTATCACATGTGTACCTCACTAGATCATCACCTACACATGCACTTGCACACTCTCATCACTCCATTGGTGCACATGAGGGGTAGACCTCATGTTCATGTTCCTTAGCACACCACCACACCATCACACACACATCAAGCATACATAAACTAGCACCTACACATGTTTGCATCTACACATCATCACAAGGAGGTGCTCCTACACATGCATACTAGGAAAAATAAACAAGGATGCTACCTACTGGATATGAGGTAGGAGCACGCCTACAGGTGCTCCCACACCACATATATTGTGCACACTTGCACACCTATGTGGGGGGTTGCCCAGACATACACACACCACACAAGATAATATACATGTATATCACACCACTCTAGGTTTTAGGAAGGGGAAAAAATCTAAACAAAAGAAACACCTACTAACTTGCTGCCCAAGCAAAGATATGAAGCAACTAATAGCAACTACAACAAGCAACACAAAGAAACAACAAAAAAAATTAAAAGGGATCAGAGGGGTTTCAAACCCCTGATCTGCTGGGCTAACACATAGAAGCAAACCACTGCACTACTGGCCATCAGCTCGACAGAACAGAGTAGGGAACATAGTAAGATTGCCCCAGATGCTACCGTGCCCTAAAAAAATACAAAATAAAAAGGTGCGCGCTGCGGGACTCGAAGCCACGACCACCAGCTGTGCCAAAACCCCACCTACCACTCTGCTATGCGTTCGGATGTTAATAGAGAGGAGGGCTCTGCTCTTTTGAGCAACCCCTCTCTGGATCTAGTGCTGCCCGACGGTGGCCGGAACAGATAGGTCACCACCGGCGATCTACTTCAAATTGAGCAACGGATCGTTGATGAAAGGGAGAAGGACCCCCCACGGTTCCATTCCAACACCTAACTCACCACGAGAAGGCCTACACCTACTACTCAACGATACGAGGCGACGCCCACGACAGAGAGCTGCACGACGGGGAAGATACGACCCTAGACGCGAGATCTAGCTATCGGGGAAGGGGAAGGTTGCTCGTGCTCATCTACTTGTCGAGGAAGCCGAGCCTGCCGGAGAGAAAGTAGGGGAAGTAGGGGAAGCAGCCGTGGCGGAGGTGGTCGTCGGAGAGGAAGGAGGCCGTCGTCAAAGTAGGGGAAGCAGTGGCGTTCGGCGTCGATTGGCTGCGGGAATGGAACATCCTGTCGTCCCGCGTGTTCGCTGAAGGCTTGGAGAGGAAGCAGGGGCACGAAAACGATGGCGAGGAGCTCCTCAAGGTTCGACCATGGCGGAGGAGGTGCTCGCTTACCTGCTATCGACGAGGGAGAGGGAGGAGGAAAATGGGGAAAGAAGTGGCGGCGGCTAGGGAGGAACCCTAGGCCACTTCACGGACGCCTAGTTTAAATAGAGGGGTGAGGGAGCCACCTCGACGTCCGTGAGAATGACGTCGCTCTCTGGCTCGCCTCTCTCTCCGATGAAACTGACGAAAGGAGGGAGGAGGGAGACGCCGTCTACAGAAGCAGGCTGCTGCGCGAGGAGGTAAGTTGGGCCAGCGAGGGGAGGAGGCCCACTCGGATGCCCAAGTAAGAAAAAGGAAAATCCACCGGGTTTTTTCCTATTTAAAACAAAACAGAGATAAAAATAACTATAGAGGCAACACTGTCTACCCAAAAAATAAAACAAAAATGCCCCTGGTCATAAGGAATTATGACCTATTTAAATAAAATGAAAAGGGAATTTTTGGAGCATCTAAATATTTACAAAACATAATTAATTAATATTTTTTGTGAACATTTACCCCACTAAAACAAAGTTTCAAAACACTTTAAACCTAGCATCACATCCACCACAATTCACACTAAAACATGAACACTTTTGAATCACGGATGGAGGAAGTGAAACTTGAGCATTGAGAAAATGGAGAGGGGGGTTTTGAAACCTATTTTGAAACCTAGCATAGTTGCACCCTACTTTCAAATGCACCACTCCACATCACTTCCCATAGAACCACATATCATCACACATCACATGTCACACCACATACATGGATTCACAATAACAACAAACACAAGAGGCATGGAATGACATGGATGCATTGTTGGAATTATGCCCTAGAGGCAATAATAAATATAGTTATTATTATAATTCCTGTATCAAGATAATCGTTTATTATCCATGCTATAATTGTATTGAATGAAGACTTATATACATGTGTGGATACATAGACAAAACACTGTCCCTAGCAAGCCTCTAGTTGGCTAGCCAGTTGATCAATGATAGTCAAGGTCTTCTGATTATATACAAGGTGTTGTTGCTTGATAACTGGATCACGTCATTAGGAGAATCACGTGATGGACTAGACCCAAACTAATAGACGTAGCATGTTGATCGTGTCATTTTGTTGCTACTGTTTTCTACGTGTCAAGTATTTGTTCCTATGACCATGAGATCATATAACTCACTGACACCGGAGGAATGCTTTGTGTATATCAAACGCCGCAACGTAACTGGGTGACTATAAAGATGCTCTACAGGTATCTCCGAAGGTGTTCGTTGAGTTAGTATGGACCGAGACTAGGATTTGTCACTCCGTGTGAGGGAGAGGTATCTCGGGGCCCACTCGGTAATACAACATCACACACAAGCCTTGCAAGCAATGTGACTTAGTGTAAGTTGCGGGATCTTGTATTACGGAATGAGTAAAGATAATTGGCGGTAAACGAGATCGAAATAGGTATGCGGATACTGACGATCGAATCTCAAGCAAGTAACATACCGAAGGACAAAGGGAATGACATACGGGATTATATGAATCCTTGGCACTGAGGTTCAAACGATAAGATCTTCGTAGAATATGTGGGATCCAATATGGGCATCCAGGTCCCGCTATTGGATATTGACCGAGGAGTCACTCGGGTCATGTCTACATAGTTCTCGAACCCGCAGGGTCTGCACACTTAAGGTTCGACGTTGTTTTATGCGTATTTGAGTTATATGGTTGGTTACCGAATGTTGTTCGGTGTCCCGGATGAGATCACGGACGTCACGAGGGTTTCCGGAATGGTCCGGAAATGAAGATTGATATATAGGATGACCTCATTTGATTACCAGAAGGTTTTTGGAGTTACCGGGAATGTACCGGGAATGACGAATGAGTTCCGGGTGTTCACCGGGGGGGGGGGGGGGCAACCCACCCCGGGGAAGCCCATAGGCCTTGGGGGTGGCGCACCAGCCCTTGGTGGGCTGGTGGGACAGCCCAAGAAGGCCCTATGCGCCATGGATAGAAAATCAAAGAGAAAGGAAAAAAAGGAGGTGGGAAAGGAGAGAAGGACTCCACTTTCCAATCCTAGTTGGACTAGGATTGGAGGAGGACTCCTCCTCCCTTGGTGGCGCAGCCCTTGGGGCTCCTTGAGCCTCAAGGCAAGCCTCCCTTCCCTCCTCCTATATATATGGAGCAATTAGGGCTGATTTGAGACAACTTTTCCAAGGCAGCCCGACCACATACCTCCATGGTTTTACCTCTAGATCGCATTTGTGCGGAGCTCGGGCGGAGCCGTGCCGAGATTAGATCACCACCAACCTCCGGAGCGCCGTCACGCTGCCGGAGAACTCATCTACCTCTCCTTCTCTCTTGCTGGATCAAGAAGGCCGAGATCATCGTCGAGTTGTACGTGTGCTGAACGCGGAGGTGCCGTCCGTTCTAAACTAGACCGTGGGAAGGATCGTGGGACGGTTCGTGGGACGGTCCGCGGGGCGGATCGAGGGACGTGATGACGTTCCACTACATCAACCGCATTCACTAACACTTCTGCGGTGCGATCTACAAGGGTACGTAGATCGGAAATCCCCTCTCGTAGATGGACATCACCATGATAGGTCTTCGTGCGCGTAGGAAATTTTTTGTTTCCCATGCGACGTTCCCCAACAGTGGCATCATGAGCTAGGTTCATGCGTAGATGTAATCTCGTGTAGAACACAAAAGTTTTTGTGGGCGGTGATGTGTGTCTTGCTGCCCTCCTTAGTCTTTTCTTGATTCCACGGTATTGTTGGATTAAAGCGGCTTGGACCGACATTACTCGTACGCTTACGAGAGACTGTTTCATCGCTATGAGTAACTCCGTTGCTCAAAGATGACTGGCAAGTGTCGGTTTCTCCAACTTTAGTTGAATCGGATTTGACCGAGGAGGTCCTTGGATAAGGTTAAATAGCAATTCATATATCTCCATTGTGGTGTTTGCGTAAGTAAGATGCGATCCTACTAGATACCCATGGTCACCACGGAATACATGCAACAACAAAATTAGAGGACGTCTAACTTGTTTTTGCAGGGTATGCTTGTGATGTGATTTGGCCAACGATGTGATGTGATATATTGGATGTATGAGATGATCATGTTGTAATAGATAATGTCGACAGGCACGTCGATGGTACGGCAACCGGCAGGAGCCATAGGGTTGTCTTTAAACTAACGTTTGTGCTTGCAGATGCGTGTACTATTTTGCTAGGATGTAGCTTTAGTAGTGATAGCATGAGTAGCACGACAACCCCGATGGCGACACGTTGATGGAGATCATGGTGTGGCGCCGGTGACAAGAAGATCGTGCCGGTGCTTTGGTGATGGAGATCAAGGAGCACGTGATGATGGTCATATCATGTCACTTATGAATTGCATGTGATGTTAATCTTTTTATGCACCTTATTTTGCTCAGAACGACGGTAGCATTATGAGGTGATCTCTCACTAAAATTTCAAGACGAAATTGTGTTCTCCCCGACTGTGCACCGTTGCTACAGTTCGTCGTTTCGAGACACCACGTGATGATTGGGTGTGATACACTCAACATTCACATACAACGGGTGCAAAACAGTTGCACACACGGAACACTCGGGTTAAGCTTGACGAGCCTGGCATGTGCAGACATGGCCTCGGAACACATGAGACCGAAAGGTCGATCATGAATCATATAGTTGATATGATTAGCATAGGGATGCTTACCACTGAAACTATACTCAACTCACGTGATGATCGGACTTGAGCTAGTGTAAGTGGGTCATGAACCACTCAAATGACTAGAGAGATGTACTTTTTGAGTGGGAGTTTAGCAAGTAATTCGATTAAGTTAAACTATAATTATCTTGAACATAGTCTAAGTCCACTTTGAATATATTTGTGTTGTAGATCATGGCTCACGCGACAGTCACCCTGAATTTTAATACGTTCCTAGAGAAAGCTAAGTTGAAAGATGATGGAAGCAACTTTGTAGACTGGGCTCGTAATCTTAAGTTGATCCTACAAGCTGGGAAGAAGGATTATGTCCTTGATGCTGCGCTAGGAGATGAACCACCCGCTACGGCTGACCAAGATGTTAAGAACGCTTGGTTAACACGTAAGGAGGACTACTCAGTAGTTCAATGTGCAGTCTTGTATGGCTTAGAACCGGGACTTCAACGTCGCTTAGAGCATCATGGAGCATATGAGATGTTCCAGGAGTTGAAGTTTATCTTTCAGAAGAACGCCCGGATCGAGAGGTATGAGACCTCATATACATTCTATGCTTGCAAGATGGAGGAGAATTCGTCTGTCAGTGAACATGTGCTCAAAATGTCTGGGTACTCAAACCGTCTAGCTGAGCTGGGGATTGAACCCCCGCAAGAGGCTATCACTGATAGAATTCTTCAATCAGTACTGCCAAGCTATAAGGGCTTTGTGTTGAACTAAAACATGCAAGGGCTGAACAAGCCACCCGGCGTGTTGTTTGCGATGCTGAAAGTCGCAGAGTCTGAACTCCGTAAAGAGCATCAAGTGTTGATGGTGAATAAGACCACTAGTTTCAAGAGAAACGACAAAGGCAAGAAGGGTAATTCAAAGAAGAGCGGCAAGCCTGTTGCCAATCCGACGAAGAAACCCAAAGCTGGACCTAAGCCTGAAACAGAGTGCTACTATTGCAAGGGTATGGGTCACTGGAAGCGCAACTGCGCCAAGTATCTGGCTAATAAGAAGGCGGCAAAGAAAAATCAGGTATATTTGATATACATGTTATTGATGTGTACTTAACCAGCTCTCGTAGTAGTGCCTGGGTATTCGATACCGGTTCTGTTGCTCATATTTGCAACCCGAAACAGGAACTGCGGAATAGGCGAAGGCTTGCGAAAGATGAAGTGACGATGCGCGTAGGAAATGGTTCCAAGGTTGATGCAATCGCTGTCAGCATAGTTTCACTTCAGTTACCATCAGGATTAGTTATGAACTTGAATAATTGTTATTTAGTGCCTGTGTTGAGCATGGACATTATATCTGGATCTTTTTTATTGCGAGACGGATACTCTTTTAAGTCAGAGAATAATGGTTGTTCTATTTCTATGAGTAACATCTTTTATGGTCATGCACCCAATGTGAGAGGATTGTTCATATTGAACTTGATAGTGATGAAACACATATACATAACAATGAGAACAAAAGAGTTAAAGTTAACAATGATAGCGCCATGTTTTTGTGGCACTGCCGCTTAGGTCATATTGGTGTAAAGCGCATGAAGACACTCCATACCGATGGACTTTTGGAGTCACTTGACTTTGATTCACTTGACACGTGCGAACCATGCCTCATGGGCAAGATGACTAAAACTCTGTTCTCCGGAACAATGGAGCGTGCCAGTGACTTGTTGGAAATCATACATACGGATGTGTGCGGTCCGATGAGCGTGGAGGCACGCGGCGGATATCTATATTTTCTCACCTTCACTAACGATTTGAGTAGATATGGTTATGTCTACTTAATGAAGCACAAGTCTGAAACATTTGAAAAGTTCAAGCAATTTCAGAGTGAAGTTGAAAATCATCGTAACAAGAAGATCAAGTTCCTACGGTCTGATCGTGGGGGTGAATATCTGAGTTTCGAGTTTGGTGCTCACTTAAGACAATGTGGAATTGTTTCATAGTGGACACCGCCTGGAACACCACAGCATAATGGTGTGTCCGAACTTCGTAATCGTACTTTATTAGAGATCGTGCGATCTATGATATCTCTTACCAATTTGCCGTTATCGTTTTGGGGTTATGCATTAGACACAACTGCATTCACTTTAAATAGGGCACCATCAAAATCCGGTGAGACGACACCATACGAACTGTGGTATGGAAAAAGGCCAAAGTTGTCATTTCTTAAAGTTTGGGGATGTGATGCTTATGTCAAAAAGCTTCAGCCTGAAAAGATGGAACCCAAAGCGGAAAAGTGCATCTTCATAGGTTACCCAAAAGAGACAGTTGGGTACACCTTCTATCTCAAATCCGAGGCCAAAGTGTTTGTTGCTAAAAATGGAGCTTTTCTCGAGAAGGAGTTTCTCTCGAGAGAATTGAGTGGGAGGAAGATAGAACTTGATGAGGTTGTCGAACCTCTCATCCCTCTAGATGGTGGCGCAGGGCAAGGGGAAACCCCTGTCGTTGCGACGCCGGTTGAGGAGGAAGTTAATGATGATGATCATGAAACTCCGGTTCAAGTTCCTATCGAACCACGCAGGTCGACGAGACCACGTGCTGCTCCAGAGTGGTACGGTAATCCTGTTTTGTCAATCATGTTGTTAGACAACAATGAACCTGCAAATTATGAAGAAGCAATGGTGGGCCCAGATTCCAACAAATGGCTGGAGGCCATGAAGTCCGAGATAGGATCCATGTATGAAAACAAAGTGTGTACTTTGGAAGTACTACCTGAGGGCCGCAAGGCTATTCACAACAAATGGATCTTTAAGAACAAGATGGACGCTGACGGCAATGTGACCGTTTATAAAGCTCGACTTGTGGCAAAGGGTTTTTCACAAGTTCAAGGAGTTGACTACGATGAGACATTCTCACTCGTAGCGATGCTTAAGTCCATCAGAATCATGTTAGCAATAGCTGCATTTTTCGATTATGAAATCTGGCAGATGGATGTCAAAACGGCGTTCCTTAACGGGTTCCTTAAGGAAGAGTTGTATATGATGCAACCCGAAGGTTTTGTCGATCCTAAGAATGCTAACAAGGTGTGCAAGCTCGAGCGATCCATTTATGGACTGGTCCAAGCATCTCGGAGTTGGAACAAACGCTTTGATGAGGTGATCAAAGCATTTGGGTTTATACAAGTGGTTGGAGAATCTTGTATTTACTAGAAAGTGAGTGGGAGCTCTGTGGCGTTCCTAATATTATATGTGTATATGACATATTGCTGATTGGAAACAACGTAGAGTTTTTGGAGAGCATAAAGGATTACTTGAATAAAAGTTTCTCTATGAAGGACCTAGGAGAAGCTGCTTACATTCTAAGCATTAAGATCTACAGGGATAGATCGAAACGCATGATAGGACTTTCACAAAGCACATACCTTGATAAAGTTTTGAAGAGGTTCAAAATGGAACAGTCCAAGAAAGGGTTCTTGCCAGTTTTACAAGGTACGAGATTGAGTAAGACTCAGTGCCCAACAACTGATAAAGATAGAGAGCATATGAGCACCGTCCCTTATGCTTCAGCCATAGGATCTATCATGTATGCAATGATGTGCACTAGACCGAACGTTAGCCTGGCCATAAGTATGGGAGGCAGGTTCCAGAGTAATCCAGGAGTGGATCACTGGACGGCGGTCAAGAATATCCTGAAGTACTTGAAAAGGACTAAGGAGATGTTTCTCGTGTATGGGTGTCAGATTTATTACAATGTAATTCGCACGATGATGTGAGGGCTAGATTATTGACTCTAGTGCAAGTGGGAGACTGTTGAAATTATGCCCTAGAGGCAATAATAAATATAGTTATTATTATAATTCCTGTATCAAGATAATCGTTTATTATCCATGCTATAATTGTATTGAATGAAGACTTATATACATGTGTGGATACATAGACAAAACACTGTCCCTAGAAAGCCTCTAGTTGGCTAGCCAGTTGATCAAAGATAGTCAGGGTCTTCTGATTATATACAAGGTGTTGTTGCTTGATAACTGGATCACGTCATTAGGAGAATCACGTGATGGACTAGACCCAAACTAATAGACGTAGCATGTTGATCGTGTCATTTTGTTGCTATTGTTTTCTGCGTGTCAAGTATTTATTCCTATGACCATGAGATCATATAACTCACTGACACCGGAGGAATGCTTTGTGTGTACAAACGTCGCAACGTAAATGGGTGACTATAAAGATGCTCTACAGGTATCTCCGAAGGTGTTCGTTGAGTTAGTATGGATCGAGAATGGGATTTGTCACTCCGTGTGACAGAGAGGTATCTCGGGGCCGACTCGGTAATACAACAACACACAAAAGCCTTGCAAGCAATGTGACTTAGTGTAAGTTGCGGGATCTTGTATTACGGAACGAGTAAAGAGACTTGCCGGTAAACGAGATTGAAATAGGTATGCGGATACTGACGATCGAATCTCAAGCAAGTAACATACCGAAGGACAAAGGGAATGAAATACGGGATTATATGAATCCTTGGCACTGAGGTTCAAACGATAAGATCTTCGTAGAATATGTGGGATCCAATATGGGCATCCAGGTCCCGCTATTGGATATTGACCGAGGAGTCACTCGGGTCATGTCTACATAGTTCTCGAACCCGCAGGGTCTGCACACTTAACCTCCGGAGCGCCGTCACGCTGCCGGAGAACTCATCTACCTCTCCGTCTCTCTTGCTCGATCAACAAGGCCGAGATCATCGTCGAGCTGTACGTGTGCTGAACGCGGAGGTGCCGTCCGTTCGGCACTAGATCGTGGGACGGATCGCGGGGCGGTTCGTGGGACGGTTCACGGGGCGGATCGAGGGACGTGAGGATGTTCCACTATATCAACCGCGTTCACTAACGCTTCTGCTGTGCGATCTACAAGGGTACGTAGATCGGAAATCCCCTCTCGTAGATGGACATCACCATGATAGGTCTTCGTGCGCGTAGGAAATTTTTTGTTTCCCATGCGACGTTCCCCAACATGCATGCATGCAAGGGAAACAAGACATGCACATGAAATACCACATGACATATAACTCTCATAAGAATGACATGATGGACCCACATACAAGAAGGTTCCAAATAAGGCAAGTTACACTCTGGGGCATTACAGTGCATGTCTCTCTCAAAAGGTGTGCAGCAAGGATGATTGTGACACAACAAAAAGAAAATACTCATACGATACAAGACGCTCCAAGCAAAACACATATCATGTGGTGAATAAAAATATAGCTCCATGTAATGTTACCCATGGATTGAAGACGAAAGAGGGGATGCCTTCCCGGGGCATCCCCTAGCTTAGGCTTTTTGGTGTCCTTGAATTTGGCTTGGGATGCCTTGGGCATCCCCAAGCTTGAGCTCTCTCCACTCTTTATCCCTTTGTCCATGAGAACATCACCCAAAACTTGAAAACTTCACAACACAAAACTTAAACAGAAACTCGTGATATCATTAGCACAAGAAAACAAACTACCACCTCTTTAGGTAGTGTAGCAAACTTGATTTCTATTTATATCGATGTTAGATTACTGTATTCTCACTTCTACATGGCTAATACCCCCCGATACTATCCATAGTTTCATCAAAATAAGCAACCAACACAACAAAAACAGAATCTGTCAAAAAAAAGACCAGTCTGTAGCAATCTGTATACTTCGTATACTTCTGTTATCTCAAAACTTCTGACCAATTACTACAGGTTGGGCAATTGGCATATCAACGAGCAGAAAAAAGGATCAACTCAAAATCTATTTCTGGATAAAAACAAAAAATAATTTCGTGAGCGAAAAGTTTCTGTCTTTTTCCAGCAGGATCAAACAACCATCACTAAACTAGTCATAAAGGTTTTACTTGGCTCAAACACAAAAAGAAACTAAAAAGACACAATCATAACAGAATTATGGTGGTGTGGACGTAACAAAACAGAAAGCAAAAAAGCAAAGATAAATTCATTGGGTTGCCTCCCAACAAGCACTATTGTTTAACGCCCTTAGCTAGGCATTGATAATTCAATGATGCTCACACAAAAGACAAGAATTGAAGCACAACGAGAGCATCATAAAGCATGTGAAAATCACATCTAAGTCTAACATACTTCCTATGCATAGGCATTTTATAGGAAAACAGATTGTCAAGACAACCAATAGTTACCATATGCAAGGAAGAAGAAAAGACAATATCAATCTCAACATAACGACATGTGATTTGGTAACATGAAAGTTTCTACCACAATATTTTCCTCTCTCATAGCAATTACATGTGGGATCATAATCAAATTCAACAATATAGCTATCACAAAGGATATTCTTTTCATGATCCACATGCATGCAAAGTTGACGCTCTTCAAAAATAGTGGGATTATCATCAACTAAAGTCATGACTTCTCCAAGCCCACTTTCAATATTATTGCAAACATCAGATTCATCATGAGGCTTAAATTTTTTTTCAAGATCATAAGAAAAATGATTACCCCAATCATGATCATTGCAACAAGTAGTGTACATAGAAAAACTAGCATCCCCAAGCTTAGGGTTTTGCATATTTTTAGTATGATTGTCATTAATGGAATTTATAATGAAACCATTGCAATCATGCTTTTCATCCAAGGAGCCCTCGTGAATCATTTCATAAATTTCTTCATCACAATTTTCAGATTCACGCATCTCAAGCAAAACTTCATAAAGATACTCAAGTGCACTCAACTCACTAGCAATTGGATCAACATAATTGGATCTCTTAAAGAGATTAGAAAGTGGATGAGGATCCATATCAATAGATTTTCAGCAAGCGAAGATGCGAGCATATTGAAGGCACATATCACATAAGCAAAGGAAATGAAAACGAAAAAGGCAAATATTTTTGTAAATTTTTGTTTTTCAGAAGTGGGGGAGAGGAAAACGAGAGGCAAAAAAGTAAATGCAAGAGATGAGTTTGCGACACTTACTTGGATAAGCTTCACTTAGAACAGTCCCCGGTGCCAGAAATTGACACGTTGACGGGAAACTATTCATGACTTGATCTTCCCCGGCAACGGTGCCAGAAATTCTTCGTGCTACCTCTTGAGCTTGCGTTGATTTTTCCCTTGAAAAGGAAAGGGTGATGGAGCACAGTAGCAGTAAGTATTTCCCTCAGTTTTGGGAACCAAGGTATCAATCCAGTAGGAGTATCAAGCCAAGTTTCCAATGTACCTGGGCAAAAACATCAAACTTGCACCCAACGCTACAAAGGGGTTGTCAATCCCTTCACGATTGATTGAAAGGTGAGATCTGAAGGTGGAAAGTGCAACAAAGTAAAAGTGTGGAGCTGAAAATATGATGTGAAGTAGACCCGTGGGCCATAGTGTTCACTAGAGGCTTCTCTTAAAATATCAAATATTATGGTGGGTGAACAAATTACTGTCGAGCAATTGATAGAACCGCGCAAAGTCATGACGACATCTAAGGCAATGATCATACATATAGGCATCACGTCTGAGACAAGTAGACCGATACTGTCTGCATCTACTACTATTACTCCACACATCGACCGCTATCCAGCATGCATCTAGTGTATTGAGTTCATGACAAACATAGTAACGCCTTAAGCAAGATGACATGATGTAGAGGGATAAATTCATGCAATAGATATAACCCCCATCTTTTTACCCTTGATGGCAACAACACGATGCGTGCCTTGCTACCCCTTCTGTCACTGGGTGAGGTCACCGCACGGTATGAACCCAAAACCAAGCACTTCTCCCATTGCAAGAATCATAGATCAAGTTGGCCAAACAAAACCCACAACTCGAAGAGAATTACAAGGATATAAAATCATGCATATAAGAGATCAGAAGAAACTCAAATAAGATTCATAGATAATCTGATCATAAATCCACAATTCATCGCATCTCGACTAACACACCGCAAAAGAAGATTACATCGGATAGATCTCCATGAAGATCATGGAGAACTTTGTATTGAAGATCCAAGAGAGAAAAGAAGCCATCTAGCTACTAGCTATGGACCCGAAGGTCTATGCTGAACTACTCACGCATCATCGGAGAGGCAATGGTGTTGATGAAGAAGCCCTCCGTATCCGAATCCCCCCTCCGGCAGGGCACCAGAACGTGCCCCAGATGGGATCTTGCGGAGACAGAAGCTTGCAGCGGCGGAAAAGTATTTTTGTTGATCTCTCCCATGGTTTTGGATTTTTCGGGGATTTATAGGCGGAAGAAGTAGGGCAGACGAGCCACAGGGGGCCCACAAGCCTGCTAGGCGTGCCCCCCCGTCCATGCCTAGGTGGCTTGTGGCCTCCCGTGGTGGCCTGTGCCTTGGTTCTCACCCTCCCTGCATATCTTCTGATCCGGAAAAAAAATCTTTTCGGAGGTTTTATTCTGTTTGGACTCCGTTTAATATTCTCGTCTGAAAAGGGTCAAAAACACGGAAAAAACTGGAACTGGCACTTGGCACTGAGTTAATAAGTTAGTCCTAAAAAGATATAAAAGGCACACAAAACATCCAAAGTTTGACAAGATAATAGCATGGAACCATAAAAAATTATAGATACGTTGGAGACCTATGAGTACACAAGGGACCCTTGAGGAACAACTTATGAAATAAGTCATATAGTTCCCGCATGGAAGATGGCGAATCTTACATATTGAAGAATTTGTAACAATAGGTCCTTCGGCCCGGTGTGCCAGACAAGACATCACTCTACCAGATTACATAAGACCAAAGTTATAATTATTGGAAAATGTTCCAACCATCATATCTGCCCGAGATTCAGATCTGATTGGTGTTGGGACACCTCAGACTCAAGATGCCTGAGAAGAAAGATGAAGATGCAAGATTCTCATGATATGAGCTACGCAAGCAATTCTTGAACCATTAGTTCGATTGTAAGACATATGAACAGAATGCCAAGACATTCGTGCCCACATAGAATTCTTACGTCAAAATGCAACTGAGTTCTCATTTGGAAACCATCATCGAGGATAACAAGGCTCCATGTGTAAGTCTGGATTAGCTCTTATGAAGGAACTTCTTTTCCTTGATCAAATCACTCAGTGGTTTGGGATGCTAACAGAAGTTATATGAAGTGAAGATAGCAAATCTTCAAAACATATAACACTTCGTACATGCGTGAATGATTTGGTATTTCCTGAGAGGAAGCGAAACAAAACTTTCACATATTCACGGTGGCAAGAGTGCACGTGAACTTTGGGAAAAACACTTCTTTTATCAACATATCCTTCATGAGCTAGGCACAAGGATAATGCTTTCATGAGCTTCACCGTTGCACCATGAATAAGTTGAGGGTGTGGCTGATGGGCTCAACAACAGTCCCACAAGATTTTGACACGGATGAACTTCCAAATTTGTAGCATCAAGGAGATTGCATTTGTCAAGTCAAATAGTATAATTTCGTATGCTCGAGGGGACAACAGAAATTAAACATTGGTCAAAGGGTGCACTTGGAAATACAGATTGAGTAGCACGACCAATGCTAAAAATAGTGAGGCAACAACCAACACACCAAGAATGAAGCAATTAGTTGTTATCCTCACGCGATAGGGTTGACAGAAGTATTGGAATCACAGATCAGAGTTCACTTGTTAGTATACCGGTTAGAAACAACACATGACCAAGAAATGAATGGTGATGGCGAGAAGTATTACTATATCAAGAATTCTTGAGACGTGTGCAATTTTCATGAAATTCTTGACATACCAGATAGTAATACTGCAAGGTAGAAGATAACATAAGCTGAATTAGCAAGGAACTCAAAGGACAACAAAACATGATCAAGTTTGTGTTGGAGGGAAGGCAAAAAAGGTTGTTGATGAAAATGCAAATCATCGAGGGGCAGGGATGGCATTTCTCATCATGCATTCGATGGATACCCTATAAGAGCTCGGGATGCTGATGATGATCATGACACATTTGTCAAGAAGCTTCACGAAGATGTAATCATTGAGCGACGACATCAAGCAAGGGAATGATGAAGCAAGAGGTTGTCGGAATCATACATAAGACTGCTAGCTCAGAATCGAAATTGCCTTTTAAGACAACCAACATGATGTTGAAAGATTGATGTAAGCTTAACGCACAGTTGGGATTGTGTTCCAGGGATGAAGGGTATAGATAGCATGGTCGAGTTACAACATGACGATGATGATGTAGCTTAACAACTTGGAATGACATGATCGAGTACAAACTCGTAAACAAGGAAGATTACTAAGAGTTGTTGAATTGCAATGCGTACTCGATTCAGTTATCAATGTATTCACGTGTCCAAGAACTCAAACACGAGCAAACTGGAACTAATGAAAATATCATAGTTGATGAGGAGCTCACAAGAAGTTATATAGCTTCGTGATATCCTCGAGCTACAAGGAATAATACTCACAGGTAGACCAACATTAAGGCTTAGACCGATGTATTGATCTAAAGAAGACAAGTACTTTAACTCGTCTGAGAATGAAATCAAGGTAGAACAACATGGTCGGAACCACGATTGTAAAGGACAAGATCACATATACTAGATTTAAACCACAAAATGAATGATTATTGATACGAGAAGTTTCTATGATAGGATCAACGTTGTTTTCCATGGGCATGAACACAAGTTCAAGGTAGACTCCCACTTCATCAATGCATCACCTACCATTTACTCCTCGCCTTTGATCAGGTTGTATCTTTGAAAGGTTATTTGGCAAAACACCAGAAGAGTAAGACTCATGAAAACTTTTCCAGTCATATTGATTTAGGAAGGCATAGGTTCAACCCGTCGGGGTATCTTAGGAATATATACCACAAACTTCAAGAGTAATTAACACATGCTTGAAGGGCATAGTTGACAAAAGCGCAAGGTACATCTTATCAGAGGGAGAAGACACAATTTACCAATGGCATCATGTGTTAGGGGAAGCAATCACAAGAATTTTTCACAGCAAAGGATGCCATCGGATAATAACCCAGCAATGAGTCCGACACTCCACAAAGGACCTGATGTGAGTATGGGTACTCAATGAGAGGGAGATAGGATGCAATGCATCGGGTTATGGAACATCTGAAAAATATTGATACTTAATTACCAAAGGAATTAGGATATCCAGGTTGGGGTATCATATTCAGATGCTCCGATCAAATACAAGTAAGCTGAATGGACTTAGATGGACAATCAATCAAAGTTGAATTGTCAAGATCTAGCTCTGTCTGGAAGGACGTATGAGCCGAAAAGATAATTTATGAGTATCAACAGATGATTGTGCGCACTCACACAAAGGTAGAATCAATAAGATCACAGGAAAATCACAAATGATTTTAAATGAATGCGAGACATATGGATTTAACCATAATGCAAGAAGGTGAGAAAGGTCAAGAGTAACAGGCTACTCGGGATTCCGAAAGATCGATTAGTAATTCGAAGAACTCTGGAAACCCATGACAACTGATGATGGACGAATCCCCGATAAGATAATTCGTCGCATCTCGTAAAACAAGAGCAATTGGAAAGAAAATATGAATGATATTTGTATGTAGTCATCCATAAGGGTTGACGGAGGGAGGGAAATTGCAGAAGCAATGAGCACAACTTCTCAAGAGAACATCGAAGAGTAACTGCAGTTCTTCTGACGGATAAAGCCATCGTCTGGAATACGGGGCTCTCCGGGAGGAAGTATTTACGAGAACCTAATGTTAGAGTTAGTAAAATCTTTAACCCGAAAGAGAAGAGAGAGTAGAGCCCAGAGTATAGGAAAGGAATAAAAGATACTAATACCACCCAATTGAGATGTGGGCTTGTAAGCCACAACATCAGTGTTAGTAAAGTTTTTCAAGCACTAGACTCAACTTCGGCCAAGGAGTTGGAAAGGGGGCTACCTACAGGCAGTCGTCTCTGATAGCAACTTGTGACGCCCTCGATTTAATCATACGCTAATCATACACGCAAATGCGTACGATCAAACTCAAGGACTCATGGGAAGATATCACAACACAACTCTAGACACAAATAAAAACTACAAGCTTCATATTACAAGCCAGGGGCCTCGAGGGCTAGAATACGGAACATCGATAAACTTACGAGTCAGCGGAAGCCACAAATATCTGAGTACAGACATTAAACATGGGGTCCCTTAGAGAAGGCTAGCACAAAAGAAACACGACCGAACGAGGTGAGGCCTCCTGCCTGGGAACCTCCTAACTACTCCTGGTCTTCAGCGGCCTCCACGAAGAAGATCACCAACGAGATGGCAGGCATCGGCAGATTACTCCATCTCCTGGGCTGTATCATCTGGTCGTAGCAACGGATCAAGGGGGCAAAGGGGGAGCAAAGCAACGGTGAGTACTCATCCAAAGTACTCGCAAGACTTATATCATAACTATGCTAAGCATGCATCAGTATCAAAGAAGGGGTTTATATGTGGACTGACTGCAACAATGCAAGAATAGAGAGAGACGGCCTAGTCCTATCGAAGACTAGCATATTCAGTGCATTGGAGCAATAGACGAGAGTAGAGCAAGGTAACACAAATATTATAATCATATTGTTGCAGCAATATTAATATGAGGTCATGCCCAGAGATCCTCCCTCGACTCCCTGCGAGGAAGCAATCCCGGGGAAACTAATTCCAGTTAAGTAACAATTGTAGTTGTATAAGATCAGGGCACAACTCCAAGTCGTCCTTTAACCGTGGACACGGCTACCCGAATAGTTAATTTTCATCCTTGCAGGGGTGCACGAAGTTTCCCATCACGCTCGATAACACTCTGGCCAGACACACTTTTCTGGGACATGCTTGGCCTCGGAATATCGACATGTCGCAACCCCACCTCAGCTCAGTAGAGAGGCCAGCCCGCCGGTGTAACTCCTAAGCACAAAGGGTTCATGGGCCCACTTGATCTCCACGCCTCTGCATGATGCGTGGGCGGTCGAGGTTAGTCCTAGCACCCCTTAATCACAAGCGCGATGCATCTCGGGACCACTCGAGCGCGCGCCGTTCCATTGCTGACGTCTGAAGAGCTTCGGCTGATACCGCGACGTCGAGTACCCATAATTCTTCCCACGTAGACGGTTAGTGTGAAAAGGTCTCCCACCAACCCAGATCAAATACCCAAATCCATTATCATTTTAACTAAGTCATCGACTCAAACACGCGGGAATCCACCCGCCTAACATCTATTCATCAAAGATCCTAGTAACATGGTCAAGTAACTGTGTGGTAGAAACATCAGGGGGAATCCGCGGTATCACCCTCGTTGGATTTCGAATGATGTATCCGTCAAGATGGACCTAGAGGAATCACCGTCGAGGGTCCCACACTTGAGGGGTTGCACGACAGAGGCATCGTCGGGAATGGTGAAAGAGGAATCACCCTCGATAACCACGACCGACTAGCTGTACTACAGAGATATCATCAGGAGTACTTTGTGAGGTGTCACCCTCGGTACCCGATATTATCTCCGTAGTGTCGCACATCTAAGGGGGTGTAAGTGCTGTGCCGGGTCTGGCTCGTCGACCAGGGATCAAGATTCGACAAATAAGCGGGGCAACTGAATTAAGTGGTCAGAGGGGATGACTGCTCCACCTATACTAAACAGTTTAAAGATACAATACTGAAATTAGCAGTTCATCAAAATTAGGCTATGCATTAGATATAGGAGCTAACTACAACACTAGAAAAAAAATACTAATGCAAGCATGAGGGAGAAATAATAAGCTATATAGGAATGATCAAGGGGGTTTGCTTGCCTTGTTGCTTTGTGGCAAAGGGCTGGTCGGCAGGGTCGTAGATGTATCCGGCAGCAGCGTCAGTATCGGTGTCTACCGGTAAGAAGAGGGGAAAGAAACAATAAATAATTGCAACGGTGCAACACTAAGCATGACATGGCAATATACAGAGCTAGGGGGATATATTGCATATCTAAGTGTTTTAGATGATTAGGAATTTATTTGGTATTATTTAGTAAAGTCATGCACTATTCATTTATCTCAAACACGCAAAAAGTTACATGTTCACCTAGCTATGAGGGATGGTCAAGCATTTTGATTACATATTCACAATGTACATATTTTTCTGATTATTTTACGTATATAAATTATTTTTATTTGAGTTACGAATAAAAAGATTGGAATTTCTAAAGATTTTTGCATTTTATGGAATTATTCTAATTATTTAAATCAACATTATCCAGAATAGTGTAGGGATGACGTCAGCGGGTCAACTCTAGCTGACCAGAGTCAAACCTGACATGTGGGGTCACTCGGACCCACATGTCAGCCTCTATTAGTATTAAAAAGAGTTAGATTTAACTAAGTATGATTAATTAAGGGTGGGGCCTACTTGTTAGTGAGTGTTTAGTGTTTTAATTAACAGACTAATTAATCAACATATTTTCTATTTATCTAAAATCATTTTAAATGGCGGGACCCACATGTCATAGACACAAGGGTGTGGGGCCCCACCGATCAGTGACTGTGCAACGTCCACACAGCCAATTGACCAAGTCAACTCATCAACTCGGGCGCCCAGGCCGACACGCACGGTCGCTGGGGGGTGGCCCCAGTCGGGCCAGGTCAGCGGCGGCGCCGTCCGCCCACCGGACAAGTTTCGGCGAGCTCCTGAAATAGTGAGGTGGCGCGGAAACGGAGCTCCGGCCACCATCTCAAGCACCGCAAGAAGGTACGAGCAGCTGGAGCAACCGCTGTTCCATTTTGGGTATCGAGGCGAGAAGCGATGGTTCCTAGCATCGCCGACGACGAGTTTGGCAGAGGGAGTTTTGGGCGGCGACGACAACTAGCGCAACAGCATGACCCCAAGCTAACTACGGCCACCACCCGAGCCTATAGGATGCGCCAAAGCAAACGGTGGCGGTGGATGGACCAAATGGTCACCGGAGACGTAACGGTGACGAGCTCCGGCGGAATCGAGCCTCGGCTCCGATGGTATTGAGTGACAGGGGACGGAATCGAGTGAGCGAGGGGAAGGGAAAGGAGCGGGGTCTCACCGCGATCCTGTAAGGTGGCAGAGTGGGCTCGAGGGAGGCTCGACGACGACAAAATCCGACGGTGAAGCTCCGGCGTCCCGAGGAGGAAGACGACGGGGATCCGAATGCAGGTGCTCCGGGGCTCGATCCAGCGGTCAAGGAGGAAGAGGTGGACGCGGCGGAGCTCCTTGGCGTGATGGTAAGGCGCGAGAGGCACCGGGGGCACGGCTAGCCGATGGCCATGTCGGCGACTGCGCTCGGGTGAGGGAGGGAGGAGACAGTGGGTGGGAGAGGGGGGAACGGGGGGTGAGCTAGGGTTTGCGGGAGGGAGAGAGAGACGCTCTGGGTGGCCTTATCCGCGAGGGGAGCCGCTGGATGCACGCCAGCGAGCGCATCCCAATGCGGACGACTCTGGCGCCATGGCCTCCCCTGTCTCTATCGAGAGGTGGGAGAAAGGCCACTGGGGATGGGCCGAGCCAGGGTGTAGCACCAGCCTTAAGTGCACACGGGCATTCCCCATTTCTTTCTTTTCTTTTCTGTTTCATTTTCTTTGCTTCTGATTTATTTCTTTTTGCATTATTTCCCCTTCGCAAAAATGTGTGACTTGGTCCAATTAATATATTGCAATATTTTCGAATGGCCACACGAGGTTTGGTTATTTTTGGAATCTGTTCAAATTATCCATGAAATTAAAAAGGGGTTTTAAATGCCTTTTGGCTCTGTTTTAGATGGTGGGGGTCCACACAATTGGTTTGGTGATGTTGTTTTACTTAACAATATTTGTTTTGTGAATTGTAGCAAATGTGCAACATTTTTCTTATGTTGTTGGAGGTTTTATTTTATCACAAAAAACCAATTCCTCTTTTAATGGAATTTGACATGAGATGTGAATTTTTGTCTTGATCATATCCTGTCTAGCAAAATGATTAGGCACTGATCATTGTCATCAGTGTAGCTTAATTACAATGCTCATTGTAGCAAAAGTTGAGGATGTCACACTAAGTTACTCTCACTATGACCAACCTAATAGGAGTATCATACTAGGTAGTACTCCCTCCGTTCGTAAATATAAGTGTTTCTAGAGATTTTACTAAGGACTACATACGAAGCAAAATGAGTGAATCTATACTCTAATGTATCTCTATATACATTCGTATATACTCTTCTCGTGGAATCTCTAAAAGACTTATATTTAGGAACACATCGAGTATCATGCATGTCAACTAGGCAACTTTAATAAGATGTTATATAATTTAATGAAGAAAGAGAGGGTTGAGTATCATATTATGATACTCTATCATATTAAATGATGTGTTACTATGTGTCATGCATGGCAATAAATAAACTACCTTATGATACTAACATATAATACTATGCATTACGGATGTAGTATCGTATACTAGTATCATACTCTCCATTAGAACTAGCGTTAATAGATTAATTAGCACATGTCTATTGTCAATTAGTACATGCAAATTAACAAACAATCATTAGCAAAATATATATTCACATCAATCCATCGTAATTTTATATTTTAATTTTTTTTATTTCATACGTAAAAAGAGACCGTAAGAAAATACATAGTCACCATAAAAAATATTTTATGTCACGTAAAGTTACAAACATAAAAACATAGTGTAAAATATACGTAAAATACGATTTTTCTAGTCTTATGACATGTATTTTAAATTTTTTACATCAAATTTTATGTAATGAATCAATAGTAATGTAACCATTGGTATTTCAAATGTAATTTATTTATGAAATGATCGTAAGCTTACATGGGTGAAGAATAACTATTTTTGCACCCTGAGTGAAGAATATATATATATATATATATACATCCTACCACCCAACGGTTGTTACCCCACATGTTTCATATACTATTACGCAGGAATATATATACTAATTTATTATTTTTATTATGTTCATATAGTATATACAAGATTTTTCAAAGTGAGTTACATGAAAAATTAGAAGTTGACCCATAGTTTTTATTATATTTGTGAAATATGTATATATTTGTATGTAAAAAAACCATACACAAAATATGATACATACTACCAAAAAATAGTATATATACTACCTAAACATGATTATATACTACATATTACACATACTCTCCGATTTAATAGATTGTACATACAACATACAAAATGCAAGTGGTGGTAACTACCACCGGTGGTAGATAAAATTTGTCCTATATATATACATTTTATAAATAAATTCCGTCTTCTATACAAATAGTTACATGCACATTGATTCATTATGTAAAATTTGTCATAAGGAAAACAAAAAATATAGGTCATAAGACGGAAAAATACATTTTATGTACATTTTACACTATGTTTTTACGTTCGTAACTTCATATAGCGTAAAATAGTTTTTATGGTGGTTAAATATTTTCTTACATTCTTTTGTTTAGGTATGCAGTAAAAAAATATGGGACATAAAAATACGGTGCATTGGGTGTAAAATAGGGGGTGATGAAGAAAAACTATTCCTCATCCACGGTGATGAATAGCGCGACCATATATATATGTGTGTCTATCTATCTATATATATATATATATAAACTCTATTCATCACTCATGGTGCAGAATAGATTATGCTTCTACCGAGGTAATCTTATTAGCTATTCATAAATAAATTACATTTAAAATATAAATAGTTACATTCATATTGACGCACTATGTAAAATTTGACATAAAAAATTAAAACAATAGGCCGTAAGACAATAAAATATGTATTCTATGTATATTTTACACTATGTTTTTAATTTTACGTAAATTTTTTTTTACGATGATTATATATTTTCTGATGGTCTTTTTTTATGTATGAATAAGAAAAAAAATTACGTAACGTAAAATTACGATGCATTGATGTTAAAATAGAGGGGTGAAGTTACTATTCCTCACCTAGTATGACAAATAGCGCGACCCTATATATATATATATATATATTATATACATATATAACTTTTAACGTGTAATATGTAGTATATATATATATGACTTTTAAATATTTTGATATACTATCTAATCAAATAATATGTACGTTGAATATAATAAAAATCATGAGTCAACTTCTAATTTTTTCATGTATCTCATTTTGAATTATCTTATATATAGTATATGAACATATTTTTAATGATAAAATAGTATATATATACTATCACATGATAGTATATGAGACATGTGTGATAACTACCCTTAGGTGGTAGGATCTATTTTTCCTAAAAATGTTTTCCATGACCGGGTGTAGTTACTGTCTGTTTTGTTTCGTATGTTTTATGTAGTATCTATCCTATCGGAGTGTATGTATGCATAATATGTAATATATAAATATATTTAGATATTATATATAATACTCCCTCTGTTCCATAATATTTGTTGTTGGCGAGAACTAGTCTAGTTCTCCCCAACAACAAATATTTAGGAATAGAGAGAGTATTTTGTAAGTAGTATCTATTTGAAAAGTCTCCAACATAGCTATATTTTACATCGTTCCATGCTACAATATTAGCATTGTAGGATACTTTTAGGATAATTATTTACCAACTGATATTATTTTTTAGCACTAACCTATTAACATAGTGTCGAGTGCGAGTTGTTGTTTTCTGCATATTTTTTGTGTTTCAGGTTTATAGTACCAAACGAAGTCCAATTGCCCTGAAAACTTTTTATAATTTTTTTGGACCAAATGAAGACCTGAAAATTTTGGGAGGACACCGGAGGCCACTCGAGGGAGCCACCACACAACAGGGCGCGCACAGGGGGGAGGTGGTCGCGCCCTGATGTGTGGTGGTCCCCTGCACCTCCTCATGTCTTTCTTCGCTCTATAAATCGTCAAATATCCCAAAACTTTCACGGAGCCACCCGAAACACTTTTTCCACCGCTGCAAGTCTCTGTTCTGCCGTGTGCCCATGTGCAGCCCTTTTCGGGTGCCTTGCCGGAGGGGGGGTCGATCACCGAGGATCTCTACATCAACCTTGCTGCTCCCATGATGATGTGTGAGTAGTTTACCATGGACCTTTCGGTCCATAGTTACTACCTAGATGGCTATCTCTCTCTCTTGATCTTCAATACAATGATTACCGCATCTTCGCTTTAATCTATCCGATGTAATTTTTTTGTGCGGTGCATTTGTTGGGATCCAATGAATTGTGGGTTTATGTTCAGATTATTCATAATAAAGATTGGAGTCTTCTCTAAATTCTATTATGATTCTTATTTGCATAATTATTATATCTTTGTAAATCTCTCCGATCTATTGAAATACTTTGGCCAACTTGATTGATATTTCTTCACTGAGAGGGGTGTGTTGTAGTGGGTTTAAGCTGGCGGAGTCCTATATCCCAGTGTCAGAAAGGGAAAATGAGACATCTTTGTATTGTTGCCACAAAGGATAAAAATATGGGATTAATTCATATTGATTGTTCTCTTTATCTATATCATGTCATTGTTCTCCAAATATTACTCGGTTGTACTTAATACTCTAGATGCATACTGGATAGTGGTCAATGGGTGGAGTAATAGTAATAGGTGCAGGCAGGAGTCTATTTGCTTATGGACGTGATGCCTATATATACATGATCATTGTCATGATTATCACATAACTGTGGGATTTTTTTATCAATTGTCCAACAGTAATGTGCTTACCCACCATATGCCTACTACATGAGAGATGCCCTTAGGGAAAACTACGACATCCGGGTCTATTCACTTATAAGTTTACGAAAGCTACAATTACCTCGCCACCTTTATTTACTTTTTTTACTTCCTTTGCATTTATCAACTTTCGTCTACACACTTTAATTGCTTGCAAATCACGAGTCCAAGGGGATTGATGATACGTCTCCATTGTATGTATAATTTTTCAATGTTCCATACCAATATTCTAGAACTTTCATATACTTTTGGCAACACATTATATTATATTTTTGGACTAACTTACTTATCCAGTGTCCAGTGTTAGTTCCTATTTTTCGTGTGTTTTTTGTTTCGCAGAAATTCCAGATCAAATGGAGTCCAAAAGTGATAAAAATTTATGGAGATTTGTTTTGCAATATATGTGAATTTTGGGAACAAGAATCAACACCACATGATGCCCGAGGCTCTCAAAAGGCAGCAGGGCATGGCTAGGGTCTCGCTGTGTCCTGATGCCATGTGGCTCCTTCTTAAGTCGGTGAGGGCCTACTATCGTCGCAAGAAAGATATTTTTGCGATAAACATCCCCTCAAAATTTCAGCCCAATCGGATTTATGGATATCCTCATATTTAAGAAATGGTGAAGGGCCATAAAACAGTAGCCAAAAGAGACGAAAAACAGAGATATAGATCTCATCTCGGAGGGGGGTCCTGCCCTCTCGGATCCAAGGCATACATTGACCAGAGGCTCAAACCTAGGGAGGAGGCCATGGAATAATAAGAAGGAGGCGGGCTTGAGGGAGTCCGGGACTGAGGGGTCCTCGGGCCGCTTATGTGTCCTCATGGGCCGAACAAGTGGACCATTCGATCATCATTGGTGGTGTTGCAATCAAGATGGGCTCTTCCAAAGACTTGGCGTACAATCCTAGGCGACATACTGATCGACATATTCCTTTATTATTGTAACCCACTTTGTGTAACCCTAGCCTCCCTGGTATCTATATAAGCCGGAGGGTCATAGTTCGTAGGACACATTAATATCACTACGATTAGGGTTTAGACCACCATAGTCGATCTCGAGGTAGATCAACATAATACTCCGTACTAGTTCATCAATAACAACAAGAGCATGACGTAGGGTTTTACCTCCATCAAGAGGGCCCGCACCTGGGTAAAATATCGTGTCCTTTGTCCCTTGTTACCCTTCGATACAAGATCCATAGTTAGGACCGCCAACTCGAGATTAGCCGGTTTTGACACCGACAATGGTGCTTTCATTCAGAGCTTCATTGTAGGATCGCCAAAAGATTGATGGCTTGCTTGGTCACCAGGGAAAACATCAAGGCCGGGGATATCTTCATCTGCGACCAATCCCGTGCTTTTGGCAGTACCACCCCACACGTCAAGGTGGTTCATCACGGGGTCAATTGGTTCACCCCGGGCCAGGGATTCAAGTTCGGCAATTTGGAACATGTCGCCAATGGCCAATGCGTTTCGATCCACTCTGAGGTCTCGGCTTTGGACGAAGAGCTCAAAAACTGCGAAGCCTTAACTTCGGATATTCTCCCCGACCTCGAGTTTGGGATAGAGTCTACTCCTGATGTGGCCTCGAGCCAGGATTTGACCATGGTGTTCGGTGTCGCGATGGTAGCCTCGCTCGAACACACTCCCTCAAATTTTCCAGAGTCCTGAGGACTAGCCCGATAAATTTGTCGTTGTCAAACAAGAAGATGACCCGAACCCAAACCACTGACGATTCAGACGGGTCGGTCCCAATCGAGGATCCTTCAGCTTGCGACTAGGTGCAAAGAATTTTAGTCCCCACCGACCACCCACTTCATTGCCACTATGGAAGATCTAACCGATCTGTTAGACTTCTCCTCAAAGGAAGCCGAAGAAATGGACACGACTATCAGATCACCTAGTCCTCCCGTACGGGACGATGGACCGCCACCTCAAAGTAAGAAGTCTACATGGTGGAGACCTCTAGGGACGAGGGCGTCATGAGGGAAAAGCGACGATGACACCCAGGTTAAAATAGCGGCGATGAACCCGTCAAGTGACATTGCCAACGCAAAAGCCTAAAGCTCGTAAAGGTAGGGAAAGCAATGCGGGAACTCGAGATAACCTCAACCCCGAGGATATGGAAAATCCCGTTGAATCCCCAAAACCTCCACATCCCGAGTACGAACTCGACGTACCAGGTTAGATGGATTCAAACAAGCCTGGGGATCTCGGGGATTTTGAAGATAACAACTACAACCCTCCGGTCGAGGAGGAGGATAACTTGTGAGACGAGGATTTTATCGTCCCCGAAGACCCACTTGATCAAGAAGTATTCAGGCGGCAACTCATAGCCAGTGCTCGGAGCCTTTAGCTAAAGCAGAGGCAACTCAAAGCCGAACAGGACTCCATCACTAAGAGGGGTACAATTAGGAACGACAAGGACAAACTAAAACCTACCCGCGTTGCCTCTAGTTGCCAGAATTCAAAGACAAGTCCTTGGAGCCTGCACCACCCATATTCGCACAGGACGATCAACCAGACCGCCCTCCTTGAGGACGGGTCAGGAGAAAGGAGCCAGCTCAAGCCGGAGACCCATTTGACCTGCGACAGAACATTAAGTCTAGAGCAGGACAGACTAGATCTATTTACGAATCTAGGAGTCACACTCCCGTGAGACAGGACTCGTACCAAGCTCGGCCTAATCAGAATGATGGGGTTTGGGATCAGCGGCGCGGTAGGATCTCATCTCATCACCAGCATGACATAGGTCAGATAAGGGGCGCCACCCACCCAATGTGCTTCACACATGAGGTGATGCGACATTAGTTCCCCGAAGGGTTTCAACCCGTAAATATAGAGTAGCATGATGTGACAACAGCCCCGGCCGTATGGATTGAAGATTTCCTTCTCCACATTCATATGGCTTGCGGAGATGACCTCCATGCCATCAAATACTTACCCCTAAAGCTCAAAGGGCCAGCTAGGCACTCATTGAACATCCTCCCAGAAAACTCCATTTGGAGTTGGGAGGATCTTTACCATGCCTTTTCAGACAATTCTACAACACTTATGTCCGGCCACCTGGGACCGATGACTTGAGCCACATCATCCAGCAACCCGATGAGTCATCTTGGCAATTATGGAACACATTCCTCACCAAGAAAAATCAGATTGTTGATTGTTCGGACAACGAGGCATTAGCTTCCTTCCGCAACAACATACAAGACAAATGGCTAGCCCGGACACTCGAAAAGGAAAGGCCAAGGACAATAGCCGCCCTTACCTCTCTCATGACCCTCCATTGCGCGGGTGAGGATACTTGAGTAGCTCGTCGTAACAACCCTCCCTCAAACCCTGGAACCTCCATAGTCCGAGCCAGTAACTAACACTCACGATGCAACAAGAACAAGCATCAGCACAACAGTGGTGAAGCCGATGACACGACATACAATGTTTGATTTACTAAATCCAAGCTCGGACCTAAAAATAAGCCTTTTAAAGAAAATCGGGATGGACCTGCTACCTCTTGAGCTTGCGTTGGTTTTTCCCTTGAATAGGAAAGGGTGATGCAGCATAGTAGCAATAAGTATTTCCCTCAGCTTGAGAACCAAGGTATCAATCCAGTAGGAGTATCAAGATGAGGCACCAATGTACCTGCGCAAAAACAAACAAACTTGCACCCAACGCTATAAAGGGGTTGTCAGTCCCTTCATGATTATTTGCAAGGTGAGATCTGAAAGGTGAAAAGTTCAACAAAGTAATTTTGTGGATCCGAAAATATGATGTGAAGTAGGCCCGGGGGCCATAATGTTCACTAGGGGCTTCTCTCATGATAGCAAGTATTATGGTGGGTGAACGAATTACTGTCGAGCAATTGATAGAATCGCGCAAAGTCATGATGATATCTAAGGCAATGATCATACATATAGGCATCATGTCCGAGACAAGTAGACCGATACTTTTTGCATCTACTACTATTACTCCACACATCGACCGCTATCCAACATGCATCTAGTGTATTGAGTTCATAACAAACAGAGTAACGCCTTAATCAAGATGACATGATGTAGAGGGATAAATTCATGCAATATGATATAAACACCATCTTTTTACCCTTGATGGCAACAACACAATGTGTGCCTCGCTACCCCTTCTGTCACTAGGTGAGGACACCGCATGGTATGAACCCAAAACCAAGAACTTCTCCCATTGCAAGAATTATAGATCAAGTTGGCCAAACGAAACCCACAACTCAAAGAGAATTACAAGGATAAGAAATCATGCATATAAGAGATCAGAGGAGACTCAAATAATATTCATAGATAATATCATCATAAATCCACAATTCATCGGATCTCGACAAACACACCGCAAAAGAAAGTTACATCGGATAGATCTCCATGAAAATCATGGAGAACTTTGTATTGAAGATCCAAGAGAGAGAAGAAACCATCTAGCTACTAGCTATGGACCCGAAGGTCTGTGGTGAACTACTCACGCATCATCGGAGAGGCAATGTTATTGATGAAGAAGCCCTCCGTGTCCGAATCCCCCTCCGACAGGGCACCAAAACGGTCCCCAGATGGGATCTTGCAAAGACAGAAGCTTACGGCGGCGGAAAAGTATTTTCGTGGCTCTCTCTGGTGGTTTTGGATTTTCAGAGAATTTATGATGAAAGAGGTAGGGCAAAGGAGCCACATGGGGCCCACAAGCCTGCTAGGCGCCCCCTGGCCGCAACTAGGGGGCTTGTTATTTCCCCCGAGGTCTTTTGCCTTGGTTCTCAAGTCCCGTGCGTATCTTCTGTTATGGAAAAAATCATCCCGCAGGTTTTATTCCGTTTGGACTCCATTTAATATTCTTCTCTGGAAAAGTTAAAAAACATGGAAAAAACAGAAACTAGCACTTAGCACTGAGTTAATAGGTTATTCCCAAAAAAGGTATAAAATAGCATATTCATGCATACAAAACATCCAAAGTTGACAAGATAATAGCATGGAACCATCATAAATTATAGATACGTCGGAGACGTATCAAGCATCCCCAATCTTAGCTCGTGCTACCTAACATATTTGTCCTTTGTAACTTCTTTCTTGTGGCATGAATATTCGGATCCGTAAGATTCAAAACAATTGTTTACTATTGACGTGAAAACAATAGTACTTCGAGCATGCTAGCAAAGTGCTCATGAACTTTTGAAATAACAAGGCCAAAGAAAGTTATCCCTACAAAATCATATGGTCTGGCTATGCACCATCATCCCCACACAACGAATTTAAATCATGCACAACCCCGTATTGGCCAAGTAATTGTTTTTGCACTCTTACTTTCTCAAACTTTTTCAACTCTTACGCAATACATGAGCGTGAGCCATGGATATATCACTAAAGGTGGAATAGAGTGTGGTGGAGGTTGTGAGGCAAAAAGGAGGAGATGGTCACATTGACTTGGCGTATCAATGGGCTGTGGAGATGCCCATGAAAAGATATCAATGTGAATGAGTAGGGATTGCCATGCAACGGATGCACTAGAGCTAT
This sequence comes from Hordeum vulgare subsp. vulgare, assembly GCF_904849725.1. Lineage (NCBI taxonomy): Eukaryota > Viridiplantae > Streptophyta > Magnoliopsida > Poales > Poaceae > Hordeum > Hordeum vulgare. The sequence continues at coordinate 228,839,361 of NC_058518.1, read as the reverse complement.
AAGTGTGTGAAAGCTCAAAAGGAAAACTAGTGGGTGTGCACCCAACTTGCTTGCTCATGAAGACCTAGGGCAATTTTGAGGAAGCCCATCATTGGAATATACAAGCGAAGTTATATAATGAAAATTCCCACTAGTATATGGAGTGAAAAAACAAGAGACTCTCTATTATGAAGAACATGGTGCTATTTTGAAGCCCAAGTGTGGAAAAATATAGTAGCATTGTCTCTTCTCTCTTTTTCTCTCATTTGTTTTGTTTGGGCTCTTTGGCCTCTTTTTCTTCATTTTTTTGGTGGGCATCTTTGGCCTCTTTTTTTTCATTTTTTGGTGGGCATCTTTGGCCTATTTTTTTATTTCCTCTTATGGGACAATGCTCTAATAATGGCTATGAAAATGGCATAATAGGTAGGTATGCTTGTTGTTTTGAGGAAGGTATATGGTGGCTTTGTGCACCGGCGAAAGTTGCACGGCACTAAAGAGGCTAGCAATAGTGGAAGGTGAAAGTGCATCTATAGCATGGACTCACATTAGTCATGAAGAACTCATATACTTATTGAGAAAGTTTTATTAGTAATCGAAACAAAGTGCTAAACGCATACTCCTAGGGGAAGGGTTGGTAGGTGTTTAACCATCGCGCGATCCTGACCGCCACACAAAGGATGACAATCAATAAATCAATTATGCTCTGACTTCCTAACATAGCGGTTCACCACACGTGCATGCTACGGGAATCACTAACTTCAACACAAGTGTTTCTAGATTCACAGCACCCTACTAACATAACTCTAATATTACCATATCCATATCTCAAAAGTAATTGTGAGGAATCAAACTTCTCTTTACTAAGCAATGCACTCGAATATGGAAGTTTTTAATTATATCCTCTTTGGATGCCTATCATCTTTAGGACTACTTTCATAGCACACGCCAATTACCAAGTTACTTAGAGAGAGCACTCTCAAAAAGATATAAGTGAAGATAGAGAGTTCTTATTTCTTCAAAATATGACACCGCCCTGCTCTAAAAAGATCTAAGTGAAGCACTGGAGCAAAGTTATCTAGCTCGAAAGATATAAGTGAAGCACATGCGAGCTAAATTGCCTAACTCAGAAGATATAAGTGAAGCTCAATGAGTATTCTAGCAAATTCACGATGAGTGCATGTACCTCTCAAAAAGGTGTGCAGCAAGGATGATTGTGACAAAACAAAAAGAAAAGACTCCTATAATACACGACGCTCCAAGCAAAACACATATCATGTGGTGAATAAAAATATAGCTCCAAGTAACGTTACCGATTGATTGAAGACGAAAGAGGGGATGCCTTCCCGGGGGATCCCCAAGCTTAGGCTTCTTGGTGTCCTTGAATTTGGGTTGGGATGCCTTGGGCATCCCCAAGCTTAAGGTCTTTCCACTCTTTATCCCATTGTCCATGAGAAATCACCCAAAACTTGAAAACTTCACAACACAAAACTTAAACAGAAACTCGTGATATCATTTGCATAACAAAACAAACCACCACTCTTTAGGTACTGTAGTAAACTTGATTTCTATTTAGATTGATGTTATATTACTGTATTCTCACTTTTCCATGGCTAGTACCCCCCGATACTATCCATAATTTCATCAAAATAAGCAATCAACACAACAAAAACAGAATGTGTCAAAAACAGACCAGTCTGTAGAAATCTCTATACTTCGTATACCTCTGGTATCCCAACAATTCTGAAAATTATGACAATTAGGGAAATTTGCATATAAATGAGAAGAAAAAATAATCAACTCAAAAACTCTTTCTGGATAGTAATTCAAAATAATTTCATGAGCACAAAGTTTCTGTCTTTTTCAGCATGATCAAACAACCATGACCAAAACTGATCATAAAGGTTCTACTTGGCACAAACGCTAAAAGAAACATAAAAAGCACAATCATAACAGAGTTATGATGGTGTGGACACAACAAAACAGAAAGCAAAAAGCATAGATAAATTCATTGGGTTGCCTCCCAACAAGCGCTATTGTTTAACGCCCTTAGCTAGGCATAAGGCGATAGAATCAAGTATCGTCGTCTTTTGTGCTCAAGCCCTCATCATGGATTCATAAGGAAATATTATTTTCTTTGTAGGAAAGTGTTCGATGCCCTTCTTTAATGGAAATTTAAATCTAATATTCCCTTCCTTCATATTGATAACAACACCAATAGTCCTAAGGAAAGGTCTACCAAGAATGATGGGATATGTCGGATTGCAATCAATATCAAGCACAATGAAATCTAGGGGCACATAGTTCCTATTTGCAATAATAAGAACATCATTGATCCTTCCCATAGGTTTCTTACTAGTAGAATCCGCAAAATGCAAATTAAGAGAGCACTCATCAATCTCATTGAAGCCTAGAACATCACATAAAGACTTTGGAATAGCGGAAACACTAGCACCCAAATCACACAAAGCATTGCATTCATAGTTTTTATTCTTGATTTTGATAGTAGGTCCCCACTCATCATGAAGTTTTATAGGAATAGATATCTCCAACTCAAGTTTCTCTTCAAGAGATTTCATCATAGCATCAACGATATGATCGGTAAAGGCCTTATTTTGGCTATAAGCATGTGGAGAGTTTAGCATGGATTGCACCAAGGAAATACATTCAATCAAAGAGCAACTATCATAATTAAATTCCTTGAATTTCAAAGTAGTAATTTCACCACTACTCAAAGTTTTGATATCCTCCACTCCACTTTCAGTGCCTTTAGCATCAAGATAAATAGACTCTGAGTCATTCGGGCGTTTCTCAACAAAAGTGGATTCATATCCAGCCCCATCATAATTAGGATTAGAAAACAAGGATTCAATAGGAGTCACACCAAGCACATTAAGATCTTCATGATTCTCATCACAAATTTCAGGTTTAGCAGCCATTTTATTGACTAAGGTAGCTTGTTTATCAGAAATCTGGCCTACCAATTTTTCAAGACGAGCAAATTGAGAATTTAACGCAAGGAATTCTTTGGCCATATCATCAACCTCTTTATTCATATAAGCCATAAAAGATTTTTGCTCCCTTAGTTCTCTATGAAAGTAGCTATTATGATCAAACTGTGTAGACATGAAGCCTTTAACACTAGTTTCAATCTCTTCCAACCTTTTATAGTAAGCATCATATCATTTGGTTGGGCCATACAGATCTTAGCAGACAGACAAGCGCACAAGCAAATAGAAAGCAAGCAAAAGAAAGGGCGAACGCAAAAGGCAAATATTTTTGTAAATTTTGTTTTTTTAGAAGTGGGGGAGAGGAAAACGAGAGGCAAAAGGCAAATAATTTAAATGCAAGAGATGAGTTTGCGATAGTTACTTGGATAAGCTTCACTTTGAATACTCCCAGGCCACGGCGCCAGAAATCCTTCTTGCTACCTCTTGTGCTTGCGTTGGTTTTTCCCTTGAAGAGAAAAGGGTGATGCATCACAGTAGCAATAAGTATTTCCCTCAGTTTGAGAACCAATGTATCAATCCAGTAGGAGTATCAAGATGAGGCACCAATGTACCTGCGCAAAAACAAACAAACTTGCACCCAACGCTATAAAGGGGTTGTGAGTCCCTTCACGATTATTTGCAAGGTGAGATCTGAAAGGTGAAAAGTGCAACAAAGTAATTTTTTGGATCTGAAAATATGATGTGAATTAGACCCGGGGGACATAGTGTTCACTAGAGGCTTCTCTCATGATAGCAAGTATTACGGTGGGTGAACGAATTACTATCGAGCAATTGATAGAAACGCGCAAAGTCATGATGATATCCAAGTCAATGATTATACATATAGGCATCACGTCCGAGACAAGTAGACCGATACTTTCTGCATCTACTACTATTACTCCACACATCGACCATTATCCAGCATGCATCTAGTGTATTGAGTTCATAACAAACAGAGTAACGCCTTAATCAAGATGACATGATGTAGAGGGATAAATTCATGCAATATGATATAAACCCCATCTTTTTACCCTTGATGGCAACAACACAATGCGTGCCTTGCTACCCCTTCTATCACTAGGTGAGGACACCACATGGTATGAACCCAAAACCTAGAACTTCTCCCATTGCAAGAATTATAGATCAAGTTGGCCAAACAAAAGCCACAACTCGAAGAGAATTACAAGGATACGAAATCATGCATATAATAGTTCAGAGGAGACTCAAATAATATTCATAGATAATATGATCGTAAATCCACAATTCATCGGATCTCGACAAACACACTGCAAAAGAAAGTTACATCGGATAGATCTCCATGAAAATCATGGAGAACTTTGTCTTGAAGATCCAAGAGAGAGAAGAAGCCATCTAGCTACTAGCTATGGATCGAAGGTCCGTGGTGAACTACTCACGCATCAACGGAGAGGCAATGGTGTTGATGAAGAAGCCCTCCTTGTCCGAATCCCCCTCCGACAAGGCACCAAAACGGTCCCCAGATGGGATCTTGCGGAGACTGAAGCTTGCAACGGCGCAAAAGTATTTTCGTGGCTCTCTCTGATGGTTTTGGATTTTCACAGAATTTATGGCGAAAGAGGTAGGGCAAAGGAGCCACGTGGGGCCCACAAGCCTGCCAGACGCGACCCTCCCCCAGGTCGTGGCTAGGGGGCTTCTGATCTCCCCCGAGGTCTTCTGCCTTGGTTCTCAAATCCCTTGCGTATCTTCTTTTATGGAAAAAAATCATCCCGCAGGTTTTATTCCGTTTGGACTCTGTTTAATATTCTTCTGTGGAAAAGGTCAAAAACACAGAAAAACAGGAATTGGCACCTGGCACTGAGTTAATAGGTTAGTCCCAAAAAAGATATAAAATAGCATATTCATGCATACGAAACATACAAATTTGTCTAGATAATAGCATGGAACCATCAAAAATTATAGATACGTTGGAGACGTATCAGGCCCGACCACGCTGGACAAAATACTCACGAGGACTTGTCAGATACACGGCACTCAAAACAAACCTCCTACTCACACCAACTGTAACTGTTGGGTGATCAAGGTGGAGAGCAAGAGCGTAGCTGAAGACCAAGAAAAGAGCCCTTGTGGCAAGGATGACGAGGAACCTCGCCGCCTGAACAATGGGGGCCAAAAGCAGTTTTCCCCCGAAGTAAAGACCGTGAACATGATCTATGTGACCCGCTTACCGAAAAAGGAGAGGAAGAATGCACTTCGGGATGTGTATGCCATAGATCCAGTAGCCCCGAAGTATAACCCATAGTCCGCCTGTCCGATCACTTATGATCGCATGGATGACCCTACCAGTATTCAGCACGGGGGATCAGTGGCCTTGGTACTCTACCCCATCATTGATGGATATCACCTGACGCGAGTCCTTATGGATGGAGGTAGTAGCCTCAAACTAATTTATAAGGATACATTGAGAAAAATGGGCATTGATCCATCAAGAATCAAACCCAGCAAAACCACCTTCAAAGGAGTAATTCCTGGCTTTGAGGCTCACTATTTGGGCACGATAACCCTAGAAATAGTGTTCGGTTCACCCAACAACTTACGTTGTGAAAATTTGATCTTCGAAATTGTCCCCTTTCATAGCGGATACCATGCACTCCTCGGTCGTACATCGTTCGCCCCTTTAATGTCGTTCCCCATTATGTATACCTCAAACTTAAGATGCCAGGGACTAAGGGTGTCATTACAGTCAATGGTAACACTGAGCAATCCCTTTGAACTAAGGAACACATTGCGGCTTTGGCAGCCAAATTATAGGCCGGAGACGTGGCTCCCAAGTGAAAACTAACCTTCAAGGAGCTTAAACGAGCTCGCGCCCCGTCGTAGTTACATATCACTCCAGCTAAATAGGGATACACTCCCCAAAGAAGCACCTCGCCTCCAGTAAAGTATGTGCCTTGAAGGCACAATTTTGCGCTTAACATAGCATGGGTAGCTATGGGTATTAATCATATATGGCCTAGTGTTCGAGTAAACCGAACTATGGCCAATATAGTCCTTGGACACATATAGGTACATTTAAGGTCAGATTTTGCGTCAAGAAAACCCGTAAATCGATGACTTTTTCCAGACCAGCTTTCTTTAAAAGAATTTTTCATTGAAGTTCTCCCTTTTCGAGGAGTATTTCCCGAAGATTGAAGGCGCACAAATGCAAACGGCGTTTAAGGAACATCAAGCCAGCTATACCAATCCCTGTGTAAACCTTTACCCTGTAAACTTTTTTTCTTTTATATATTTATATATATGAAGAGTCGCTTGCTGAGTTCAAATTGTACGATTACAATTTTATCAGAAATAAGTTACGCTCTTTGTAGTTCACGATCTTTGTAATATCTTTTGCCTCCTCCTTTTCCTGAACTACTTTTTGAACACCAACGCAAGGCTGTTTTCATGCACATCTTAGATATTGGATAAATTGATGTGGGGCTTCGCCATCATGACCACCCTTCGAACAATTACAATATTATTTCATTCACATGTGCAAAGTCTTGGTTCCTGTTATATGCATCGGCTCCGAATTATGTCTTGGGTCAAAAGTTGGGTTGCCCCGCTCCTATGCTTACCCCTTTATGTTCTGCCAGCTCGACAAAAAAGGTAAAGGGAGAACCGCTGCGATTGAACTTACAACTAGTGTGGTTAAGTACCTTAGTGGAAAAAGCCAAAAACTGACTCGCATGATAAACGAGATCTGTCCAGAGATTTGAAGACAAGTGTTAAACTAAAGAATCGATGGGGGTTCATCGCGTTCTACGAAAGGATTGAAATCATTCAGACCAAGTGATTATAGGTTCTTCCACCACGACATATGCCAAACATCACGCTTTACAAAGGGGATCCAATTGGCACCCTTAGTCAAGCTCCTATGGTTAAGTGAAAGATGTAAAGCCACATAGTCTGATTGCATGGATTTCTCCCGCATTACCGCCTTAGGGTGCCAAGACGTTGGCTAAGGGTAACAATGCAGACACCGAAAACACCCCCACTAGTATGTGGTAGGGGGATAAAGCCGACGACTAGAAACTTTCAGAATTAAAACAACCGCACAAGAGTTGCAATTAAAAATACATGGTCTGCCATGGAAAAATTAAAAGGCATTGTATCATACAACTGCTTTTACAAGATAAGATTTTCAATCAAATATCAAGTCTTTGGATCATTGAGCTTGTGAAAGTGTGTTATATCGACTAGAGGGGCGTGAATAGGCCTTTTTTACAAATTCGTCACTAAGGAATTACTCGTTGATGAAATTTCTAAGTGACAAAACACAAGCAGCGGATGAAGTACTCAAGTGCATGTGAAACATAGCCACATCATATTCATCGTGATGAAATGAAACATACACAAAGCATACGTAGCATTTAAACATGATAAGTAGGTGAAGAACAAGGTGACTGAAAAATTTGAGATGTGGACATTGAGAAGGTCTTCAGTCAAAGTCTTCAAATAGTTACAATTAATTTCATCGACAAGTACTTGAGGAAATAGAAGAGTTGAGTAAATAGAACCAGGAGCTCGATGAATAGAATGGTTTGATGACGCAGTTCCAATTTCTATGACACTCATACGTATGGTTTGGAGCGTCTTGATATTTAAACCAAGGGACACACGGTCCTTATCGTAGTCTCCTTGACCTAAGGTCACACAGACCTCGCCCACCAATACTTGTGGTAAGTCTTCAGGGTAGACTTCCAAACCCACACAAACTTGGTCACCCGACAATCCACAATGTACTGCTGGATGCTCTAGACCATTGACGCCTAACCATATAGAAGATACACAATCTTCAGAGGTAACTAGCATCGATTACACACAGGAACAATCTCTTCAGTGATGCTCAATGACTTTTCATTTTGGTTTTAGTTTGGGTGTTTGGGTTTTTCCTCACAAATGATTTTCTCTCTAAGTCCTCAGAGTATGGGATCCTCTCAAATGATAAGTGTCAAGGTCTTTTTTGGAGAAACTAACCAGCTAGTAGTTGTAGGGGGGCTATTTATAGCCTGGCAGCAATCCGGACATGATATGACGTAAATGCCCCCTAATGATATGACCGTTATGTTCATAAGGTTTTGGGACAGCTGGTGCAAAGCACAACAACGGTCGGAATTTTCAAACTATGAAAATCCCGAGATCTATCATGTTCCTCACTTATAGGTAATTCGCACTCGCGAAATCCTAACTCCTCAGTCAGAACAATTCCCTCAAAGACCAAAAGAACTACGTCGCTATTACTGAAGAAATTGACTGAACTGTGAAGATTTCCAAAGGCTTCACTCGAAGGATTGGTTATGTGTAGGCTTTGAGATGAGCATCACTTGAAATTTTTCCTTAGTATTACCTTGACCCCTTTATCAGTACGGTGTTCCTATGACTCAAAAGAAGTAGATGAAACTATGACAACAAAATTCTTCACGTTTCAAAGGCCTTGCATCAATATCTTCAAGGACACACCAATTTCCTCACTTTCAAAGTCTTCAGGAAAGTATCAAAGTCTTAAGTTGAAGACATTCATTTTTAGGGGTCGACATTCCTCTATTGTCTCAAACTCCTCAATGACTTATAGAGCGTGTGTACAATCACAAACATATTAGTCCCTTAACCTAGTTCACCAAAATCACTAAGGGGCTCTAGATGCACTTATAATCTCCCCATTTTTGGTGATTGATGAAAATAGGTTAAATTTTCAACATGGATAAATATATGAAGTGTAAGTATAGAGTTTGAGGAAATTGATTGCAAGATATAGAGAAACTCCCCTCAAGATATGTATATTTGAAGAATTTGCTTTGCACTACAAATGCATATTGTATGTTTATACCATGGAGATCTTCCCCTCACTACAGGAATCAGGTTCTTTGCGGTCTGCCATCACAGATGGCAAAGAGTAAATCCCGGACGGCAAAGAGAATACGACAGACGGCAAAGAATCTCACGGCCGGCAAAATTTCTGCGTCATCCTACGACGACATCGTACCTTATTTGTCGTCTGTCTCCCCAAAGCGGACGGCAAAGAGCTTTGCCGTCAGCTTTTCATAGGAGCAGTTGGCAAAGTGCTCGAGACGGCAGCCGACAGGCGTTGCCTCCGTTAGGGGTTAACGGAGGCTTTGGCATCTGACTCCCCCTCTTCTTTGTCGTCTGCCTCCCCCTCTTCTTTGTCGTCTGCCTCCTCCTCCCCCCCTCCACTCTTTGCCGTCTGCCTCCTCCTCCCCCTCCTCTGTGCCCTCTTCTTTGCCGTCTGTCTCCCCAAAGCGGACGGTAAAGAGCCTATATAGACACCCCAGGATGCACAGCTGGGTGCCATGTGGCACCTTTGCCGTCTGCCAGGTCATGGTACAGGTCTTTGCCATCAGCTGGCAGACGACAAAGAGCCCATATAGTACCTGCTTTTTTTGTTTTATATTATTTCACAACGCACACACACACACAGACATATATATATATATATATATATATATATATATATATATATATATATATATATATATATATATATATATTTGACAGAACATTTATATATTTCAGCACACATATATGATATATAGTTCACCACACATATACTTGCCAACACATATATATAATTCACAACACATATATGATATACATATAAATCAATGTACATCCCCATATATCGAAAGAACCAACATACAAAGTATTGCACTGTTTATCCATATATACATATACATATAGTTCGACATTGTTCATCAACTGAAATGAAAACTAGATGATATACATATAAAGTTCATCCATCGACATTGTTCAACTCCATGAATGCCAACTTCCATGCATCTAGTATATCCAATCTGCAAAAATGTGAATAAGAAAGTCAAAGGAAGAACAAAATATGATGTTTTTGAGCTAATTATGTCATTTTAGCAGAAAACAAGCTAAGAATAAAATATTCATGAGCTAACCAAGGTTCTTATGCCATTTTTAGCTTATTATGGCATTTTGGAGCTAAATGGGTTAATTATGTCATTGTTGGGGAAATTAAAGCAAGGATAATATGAAAGAGGAGAAGAAAGAGGAGGAGGAGAAGAAGAAGAAATCAAGAAGAAGGAGGAGAAGGAGGATGAGGAGGAGGAGAAGGACCTTCTAGTCCTTCTCCTCCTCCTCCTTCTCCTTCTTCTCTTCTTCTTCTTCTTCTTCTTCTTCTTCTTCTTTCTTTTCATTTTTCCTATTTCTTCTCCTCTTCTCCTCCTATTGGAGCTAAATTACCTAATTATGTCTTCTTGGAGCTATATGGGCTAATTATACCATTTTAGAGGAAAACAAGCTAAGAATATAATATTCATGAGCTAACCAAGGTTCTTATGCCATTTTGAGCTTATTATGGCATTTTGGAGCTAAAGGGGCTAATTATGTCATTGTTGGGGAAATTAAAGCAAGGATAATATGAAAGAGGAGAAGAAAGAGGAGGAGGAGGAGAAGAAGAAGAAATCAAGAAGAAGCAGGAGAAGGAGGAAAAGGAGGAGGAGGAGAAGGACTAGAAGGTCCTTGGCCTTCTCCTCCTCCTCCTCCTCCTCCTTCTCCTTCATCTCTTCTTCTTCTTCTTCTTCATTCTTTTCATTTTTCCTATTTCTTCTCCTCTTCTCCTCTTGTTGGAGCTAAATTACCTAATTATGTCTTTTTGGAGCTAAATGGGCTAATTATCCCATTTTAGAGGAATACAAGCTAAGTATATAATATTCATGAGCTAACCAAGGTTCTTATGCCATTTTGAGGTTATTATGGCATTTTGGAGCTAAATGGGCTAATTATGTCATTGTATGGGCTAATTATGTCATTGTTGGGGAAATTAAAGCAAGGATAATATGAAAGAGGATAAGAAATAGGAGGAGGAGGAGAAGAAGAAGAAATCAAGAAGAAGTAGGAGAAGGAGGAGAAGGAGGAGGAGGAGAAGGACTAGAAGGTCCTTGGCCTTCTCCTTCTCCTCCTCCTCCTCCTCCTCCTTCTCCTTTTCTTCTTCTTCTTCTTCTTCTTCTTCTTCTTTATTTTCATTTTTCCTATTTCTTCTCCTCTTCTCCTCTTGTTGGAGCTAAATTACCTAATTATATCTTTTTGGAGCTAAATGGGCTAATTATCCCATTTTAGAGGAAAACAAGCTAAGTATATAATATTCACGAGCTAACCAAGGTTCTTATGCCATTTTGAGGTTATTATGGTATTTTGGAGCTAAATGGGCTAATTATGTCATTGTTGGGGGAAATTAAAGCAAGGATAATATGAAATAGGAGAAGAAAGAGGAGGAGGAGAAGAAGAAGAAATCAAGAAGAAGGAGGAGAAGGAGGACGAGGAGAAGGACTAGAAGGTCCTTGGCCTTCTCCTGCTCCTCCTCCTCCTTCTCCTTCTTCTCTTCTTATTCTTCTTCTTCTTCTTCTTTCTTTTCATTTTTCCTATTTCTTCTCCTCATCTCCTCTTCTTGGAGCTAAATTACCTAATTATGTCTTTTTGGAGCTAAATGGGCTAATTATCCCATTTTAGAGGAAAACTAGCTAAGTATATAATATTCATGAGCTAACCAAGGTTTTTATGCCATTTTGAGGTTATTATGGCATTTTGGAGCTAAATGGGCTAATTATGTCATTGTTGGGAAAATTAAAGCGAGGATAATATGAAAGAGGAGAAGAAAGAGGAGGAGGAGGAGAAGAAGAAGAAATCAAGAAGAAGGAGGAGAAGGAGGAGGAGGAGGATGAGGAAAAGGACTAGAAGGTCCTTGGCCTTCTCCTCCTCCTCTTCCTCCTTCTCCTTCTTCTCTTCTTCTTCCTCTTCTTCTTCTTTTTCTTCTTTGTTTTCATTTTTCCTATTTCTTCTCCTCTTCTCCTCTTGTTGGAGCTAAATTACCTAATTATGTCTTTTTGGAGCTAAATGGGCTAATTATCCCATTTTAGAGGAAAACAAGCTAAGTATATAACATTCATGAGCTAACCAAGGTTCTTATGCCATTTTGAGGTTATTATGGCATTTTGGAGCTAAATGGGCTAATTATGTCATTGTTGGGGAAATTAAAGCAAGGATAATATGAAAGAGGAGAAGAAATAGGAGGAGGAGGAGAAGAAGAAGAAATCAAGAAGAAGGAGGAGAAGGAGGAGGAGGAGAAGAACTAGAAGGTTATTGGCCTTCTCCTCCTCCTCTTCCTCCTTGTCCTTCTTCTCTTCTTCTTCTTCTTCTTCTTCTTCTTCTTCTTCTTTCTTTTCATTTTTCCTATTTCGTCTCCTCTTCTCCTCTTGTTGGAGCTAAATTACCTAATTATGTCTTTTTGGAGATAAATGGGCTAATTTTCCCATTTTACAGGAAAACAAGCTAAGTATATAATATTCATGAGCTAACCAAGGTTCTTATGCCATTTTGAGGTTATTATGGCATTTTGGAGCTAAATGGGGTAATTATGTCATTGTTGGGGAAATTAAAGCAAGGATAATATGAAAGAGGAGAAGAAAGAGGAGGAGGAGGAGAGGAAGAAGAAATCAAGAAGAAGGAGGAGAACGAGGAGAAGGAGGAGGAGGAGAAGGACTAGAAGGTCCTTGGCCTTCTCCTCCTTCTCCTCCTCCTCCTTATCCTTCTTCTCTTCTTCTTCTTTCTTTTCATTTTTCCTATTTCTTCTCCTCTTCTCCTCTTCTTGGAGCTAAATTAGCTAACTATGTCTTTTTGGAGCTAAATGGGCTAATTATCTCATTTTAGAGGAAAACAAGCTAAGTATATAATATTAATGAGCTAACCAAGGTTCTTATGCCATTTTGAGCTTATTATGGCATTTTGGAGCTAAATGGGCTAATTATGTCTTTTTGGAGCTAAATGGGCTAACTATGTCATTGTTGGCGAAATTAAGGCAAGGAGAATATGAAAGAGGAGAAGAGAAACTTACCGTAATGGTCCTCAAGGAGGAGAAACACCTAGAGAAGGGTCGTGCGATGCCGCTCGGGAGTTATTCTACAGAATAGATATTTTGCAATGTCTCAGTTAGCATGATGACACTCAATTATTAATACTAGTTTATAATGAAACTCACCGTGCCAATCGAAGAGAAGATGGACATCGGCGGAGGGACTTGACCGCTCTTCTCGCACAGAACCTGAAGAGTGGGTCGTATTAGTTAGTAATGAAACATACATTACACACATGATTTGGCTAATGTGAAAAAAAACATACTACAAAAAGCTCGTACATCGCCCGTTGACCCGCCTCATTCCGGGACCTCTCCTCCTCAATCAATCGTGCCGTGGTCTGGTCCCTCTCATCAAGAGCAGCCTGACTTGCCAATATCTCTTTCTCAAGAGGAGCCTGGCTTGCCAATCTCTCTTTCTCAAGAGCAGCCTGGTTTGCCAATCTCTCTTTCTGAAGAGCAGCCCGAAACACCATTCCTCGTTACCACAGTAATGATCTATGGTGACACACATAATGAAATGGATGAAAGTGTTCTTAGTCCGTACAACTAACCTCGATGGCAAGTTCGGCTGGCCTTGGACGACGCATTATCTCAGGACATCTGCTCGACTGGCGCGCCTTGATCTCCGGGAGAGTAAGTGGACAACATATTATCCCATCTCCAATGGATATCGAGCCATGGGGCCTCCCGCCACCAGATATCATCACCAGCTCTGGATCCAAAGGTTCCTGGCTAGGGTTAAAGTCATCACCTTTCGTAGCCTTCCCCACGTCCCTGTATGCCACGAGCTTCTGGTGGGATGATATGTTGGTGAAGTTATTGTGATCATCTAGGTCAGACTCAGAGAATGCCTTCACCTTCTTGTACGAGGTAGTATGGGCCACGCCATAAAGGTCGTACAAGTGTGGCATCTCCGTCTTATTGTGATGCGCCTAAAAGAGAGGAACAAAATATTAGCATCAAGAATGAATTGCATGAATCATGAAGCAAATCACATACCCAGCTTCGTCCGAACTGAAGTAAGTTGGCACTGCCTTGATGGTGTGGCACACCAACCATTTGGCTACGCCGATCCTTCGCATTCTCGTGGACGGCTCGCCAGCTGCCTCTGCACCACTCATCAACCAACGCCTCCCAACAATCCATCTTATCCGCACACCATCTCGGGGGCACCTCTAAGTTATTAGAAAGAATTTTCAACCCTACGCCTATGAATGAAATCAAGAAAACTACGTAGAAGGACTTAAGAATAGGTAATTACCTTCATGTATTGCTCCTTCTTCAGAAATTTTCCGCGGCAATCCTTCTTCTGCTTCTTAATACCACGCGTGGCGTAGTAATCTCGAATAGCCTGCGGCCGAGCCTCGTGGCGCAAGTTCTATAGTAACCGCCTACACTCGGCCTCGAGAACCCTGGCGGCCTCCTCCTCATATCCATCCTCACACCTATAGAAGGTCTGCAATCAAACGTGAAAACACCGATTAGTACAATAATTAGCTATATTGTTAATTTTAGATTCTGTAAAAGGATAATTTACCCAAAAGCTCTTGATCACCATCTCGGCCCTCGTGTGGCACAAGACACCATCTATAATCTCCACCGGCGGGGCCTGCGCAGCCTGGTAGTGCTCCCAGGAAAATCCTAGTGTAGGAACCTGACCCTCACCAGGCAACGTGACAAACCCTGGGAAATTTGTCCGGCAAAGCACACCAAGGATGGAGTTCGGCCTGCGGACTCCAAGAGGGTGTACCCATCCCCTGTAGTATGATAAGGTCAACACATTAGATATTTGAACAAACTTGAAGGCAAAAGCTAAAAAAAGAGTAAATGTACTTACCTATCTCCTTTAGGTTTAATCACCGGCCTCTGCTCGCGGGTAGCGGGCGCGACCGGAAGACGTGTACTACCACGCTTGTACATGGTGGCCCCGTCCACCTGCACATCGCCCTCACTATCCGTAAGCTCATCCCCGCCATCCCCGCCCCATGAGCCACCCGGACCCTTGGTCCAATCCGGCAACTCGGTACGATCCGGCCAGGTCTCCCATCCGGGCCTCTCCACGTCGGGTGAAGCCTCTGGAACCGTAGTCTTATGGGCCGAATGCACCTTGACCCGAGGTTGCTCCTGGACCGGAGTCTCATGGGATGAATGCCCGTCAACAGCAGGCTCCTGGAACGGAGTCCTCGTAGCCTCCTCCGCAAACGGGTCGAACATAGTAGTCCCATGCTCGGGTGAATGAGCAGGTGGTGGTGGCGAGGACGGCTCAACAGTCCTCCTGGATCTTCCGCGGCCACCACCTCTCCCTGTACCCTTCCCCTTCTTCCCTTCCCGACCAGCACCTCTCCTAGTGGGCAATGCCGCCGACGAAGAAGAACCCACGGGTGGTGTCGACAGACTGTCTGCCAAGGCTCTACGGAGAGATAGGGGTGGAAGGGAAGTACCACCCCTCGTGCGGGGCGCCTGGGAAGAACCCGTCGAGATGCGGGGCGCCCACCATCTTTCCACACCTGGTGACCTGCCATGATAAAGATTAAAAGAAATTAGTACAACATAAAAAAATTGAATACCTGACATGAATAATATTATGTACATGAATAATAAAGATAAAAATATATATAATTTATGTTGTGAATCTTACAAACTAATAATCATCATCAATAAATGCATCATCATCATCAGTAGCATGCATGTCTTCATGAATGACGTGCTCGTGGGGTTCAACGGCGTGAAGTTGTGAAAGTCCTTCCTTTAATCGTTGAAGCATTGATAGGTCATCCGCATCAGTAACCTCTACGAGTTCCAGGTCTTCTGGTTCCGGCTCAGGGCTGGAGTCGGATTCATTGTCGCTGTGTACTTCCATGTTCTTGGGTGAAGCACGGCGGTTCTTGAAACGTTTCTTGGAAAGACGTGTTTCTTGGAAGAATTCTCCATCATATGTGTCTGGGTTAATGTGAGGTTCATAATCCTGTTCATTTGGGAGAGGTGGTCTGACATGTGGTGTTACTTCATAAACAACATACCAACCTTCCAGATTCTTATCCGTTTGGCATGCCCACGGTAGATAGAAAACTTGGGTCGCCTGTTGAGCCGTAATATGGACATCGGGAACATCTAAATGGGTGTTTGGATTGATTTCGACTAGTCCTATATGTTCATGAGTCCTTCTAGTCTTATTCGGCTGGAACCAATAACATTTGAAGAGTACGACGTTCGGTGAGTTTTCACCATAGAATTTAAGTTCATAAATTGCTTCAACTCTTCCATAATACTCGATAACACCTTCGCCGATAGCAGAGACACCACAATTTGTAGATTTCCGATCGGGCATAGATAGCTCTTTGGCAAAGGTACGAAAGAGATACCCGTTGATGTTGTATTTCTCAAATGAACGGACCTTATAGTCAAAACCATTAGCGCCTTGTCTCAATTCGGCGTCCATAGACTATGAATTAGCCTACAAGTTTAATACGAAACGATTGTTGCATTAGCCACAAGTTAGACCAAGAATGTAATGGTCCATTATTGATAATTACCGTTTGTTTGAGCCAAGAGATGAAACCGGGATAGCCGCCTCCTGTCTTTGACAGAAGCTCATACTCTTCGACAAAATCATTTTCGATCACCGCTCCATCCGAGAATTTGGCGACGTAACGGCTGTTTGAAATATCTGGGAATAAGAGCGGTTCAAATGAATTAGAAGTTACGGGAAAATGTGCCGAGAAATCACTCGATGTACGGCCGCACTTCTGTTAGGTTGTTGAAGATATAGAACGAAATGTTCCGCCATTCTTCGACATCCAACGGTCTTGGTTTCGAAGCACCGGCTGGTGCGAGCTTCCCTTTGAATAGGCTGAGGTTGGACCCACCTTTTTTACGGTCTGCATCATTGTGCCATGGCTTCGGATTATGCAAATGATGATTTTTGGCTTCGTAGTGTCCTGTCACAAAGTTTGCCACCTCCTCAGTAATTAATGCCTCGGCCATCGATGCTTCAATTCTACGCTTATTTTTACATTTAGATCGAAGGGTCTTCTGCATCCTCTCAGTTGCATAGCACCAACGATCTTGCACGGGCCCACCCAATCTTGCCTCGGTCGGTAGATGCAAAATCAAATGCTGCATTGGATTAAAGAAGCTCGGTGGAAAGATCTTCTCTAAGTTGCACAACAACTCCGGTGCAAACTCCTCCATGTATTCTACCACGCGAGGCGGCAATTCTTTCGCACAAAGAACACGGAAGAAATAGCTCAGCTCCGCCAGTACTAGCCATTCATCCTCAGGAATAAAGCCACGTAGCATCACCGGCATTACCCGCTCTAGCCATATGTGCCAATCATGACTCTTGAGACCAAAGATTTTTAAATTTTCAAGACTCTCTCCCCTCTTTAGATTCGCTGCATATCCATCGGGGAACATCAAGTGCATTTTGACCCACAAGATAATTTTCCTCATAGCTGGCCTTCCAAGATTGAACCAGGCCTTTGGTTTCGACCACTTTTGCTTTCCTTTGCCTTCTCGCATGTTTTGTAACGGTCTATGACATAGTGTCTCTTGATCGACTCTAGCCTTAATATTATCCTTTGTCTTCCCATCTATGTCGAACAATGTACCAAAAGTAGCGTCTCCGATATTCTTTTCAGTGTGCATCATGTCGATATTGTGTGGAAGAAGGAGGTCTTTGAAGTAAGGCAGATCCCAGAAGCATGGCTTGTGAGTCCAGGCGTGTTTTGAATTATACCCCTTGAAATACCTTGGACGCTCTGGATCAGGCTCGAGGGCGTTTAACTGATCCAGGATCTGTTGGCCTGTGAACACAGGTGGTGCCAAGTTTTTGACAACTTTACCTTTGGTAAAGTTCTTCTTGTCTTTTCTGAACTGATGGTCAGGATCCAGGAAATGTCTATACAAGTCAAAGCAAGAATACTTTCGACCCTCCTGCAACCAATGAAACTGAAGAGCTGCCTTGCATTGGGGGCACGGGAACCTTCCATGCACACACCATCCAGAGAATAGCGCATACACTGGCAAGTCATGCATAGAGTACATGTACCACACATGCATTTTGCAGTTTTCTTTTCTAGCGGCATCGTATGTCTTGACCCCATTATCCCAAGCTTCTTCCAATTCATCCTTAGGCGGTTGTAGGTGAAAATTTATATTCTTCCCCGGATAATTGGGCCGTGGAATTATCAACGTCAGAAATATGTTCTTTCTTTGCATAATCTGCCCGGGGGGGGAGATTGAGTGGAATGACAAATACAGGCCAACAACTGTATTGGGTTGACGTCATGCCGAAGGGATTAAAACCATCCATGGCGGTGCAGAGTCGAGGATTCCTTGGATCTACCGCTTTATCCTGATGCAATCCATCGAAATGTTTCCACGCTTCCCCATCCGATGTGTGTACCATCATCTTATTCCCATCCGCATCTAGTTCGGTTCTTTTGCCCAATTTGTGCCATGTCATCTGTTTGGCTCTCTCTTCAACCATGAAAAGATGTTGAAGTCTTGGTACGATTGGCATATACGGAAGAACACTAACTGCGATTTTGGTCTGCCTCTTCTGACCCATACCGTTGTCTACCACAAGATACTTGTAAGACTCGCAATTGGGACAGTAGTCCAAGTGTACATACTCCTTCCTAAATAAGACACATCCTTTCTCACATGCATCTATCTTCTCATAGGGTATCTTAAGTACACGAAGTATTTTGTTCGACTGGTACAGGTTTGCAGGCATGACATGGCCTTTGGGTAGAAAGCGTCCAAATAGTGTCATCATTGCGTCGTAGCATTCTCTTCCAAATTTGAATTGAGCCTTCAGAGCCATGACTTCTGCAATTGCATCCAGCTTACAGAGCTCAGTGTGCTCATGGAGAGGACGTTTTGATGACTCCAACATTTCATAAAAGGCCTTTGCAGATTCCTCCATCTCATCTTCCGAATCCCGAGCATTATCAAAGTCTTGCACCATGTCTTCGATCCCGGTACCATGCTCGTCCGTGCGACGACGGACCACCTCAGCTCTTGTGCGTTATATAGACTCACCATGAAATGTCCACACCGTATAATTAGGCTTAAAACCCCTCCTCTGCAGGTGTTTAATCATTACAACCTCTGTCGTCTTTTTATAGTTGTCGCATCCAGGACAGGGGCAATAATTTCTTTCCTAGCCATTTGTGAATGCGGCTTTCACAAATTCCTTTGTTTTTACAAACCATTATTTCGTCATCTCTTTCTGACTAGGGTGACCGGTATACATCCATGCACGATCACTCATATTGCGTAGCTACTAAAGACAGAAGAAATATATTTATATATAATTTAGCATTTATATTCATCGGTTAATCAGGTTCACCATTTTTATTATGTCCAGGCAACCTACACGCTAATAGGTAAAGATAGGTCCTAATCCCACCCGAGTATGTGTAGATTGGGTTCATTTTCCCATGCTCTGCTCCGGATCCAACGCAAAATTTCGGCAGCACCTCCCCGTTGTTCTCCTGATACACGTCTCCACAATAAACAGAGAGGATGTGCATCCGGAGAACAACGGGGAGGCACTGACGAAATTCCGCATCGGATCCAGAGCACAACATACGGGAAAACGAACCCAATCTACACATACTTGAGCGGTCCACGGATAATGTTGGACAATTCGAAAGGATGGCGGTTATAAATATGCAAATACATTCATATTTATAGATGTCGCCCTTTCGAACGGAAGACGCATACTGGTCACGCATACTAATAAATTAATTTAATTACCTAAATCTAGAAATTTTCATCCAGAAACCGAGCCACAGTAAATGAAGGGGCGGGGAGGAGATGAAATTTGTACTCACCCACGAATGCAAGCGCGGAGCTCGTACAACGCACGGGCAGGTCTTCGCACAACAGACCTCACAGCGACGAGACAACTATCACATGTAAATCCACCCGATCAACACAAATATTCTAATTATGTCATTTTAGAGGAAAACAAGTTAAGAATATAATATTCATGAGCTAACCAAGGTTTTTATGCCATTTTGTAGCTAAATGGGCTAATTATCTCATTGTTGGGGAAAATAAGGTGAGGAGAATAAGATAGAGGAGAAGAAAGAGGAGGAGGAGAAGAAGAAGAACAAATCAAGAAGAAGGAGAAGGAGGAGGAGAAGGTATTCTTCTTCTCTTCTTCTCTTCTTCTTCTCTTCTTCTTTTCTTCTGCTTTTCTTCTTCTCCTTATTTTTGTCTTCTCCTCCTCTTCTTCTTATTCTTCTTCTTCTTCTTCTTCTCCTCCTCCTCCTCTTCTCCTCTTCTCCTCCTCCACCTGTTCTTCTTCTTCCTATTCTTTCTATTAAGCTAACTGACTAACTAACCTAACTAACCAAGCTAAATAAACCTATCGCTAAACCTAGATAGCACCAAACAGCAAAAAAACAGAATCTAACACTAAGTAACTAAAAAAGAATCTAGCTACCACTAAATACCAAACAATAAAAAATCAACTTCTTCTTCTTTTTTCTCTTCTTCTCCTTCTTATTTTTTTCTTATTCTCTTCTACTCTTCTTCTTTACTTCTTCTCCTTCTTATTTTTTCTTCTCTTCTTCTTCTTCTTCTTCTTCGTCTTCTCCTTCTTATTTTTTTCTTCTCTTCTTCTTCTTCTTCTTCTTCTTCTTCTTCTTCTTCTTCTTCTACTTCTCATCCTCCTCCTCCTACTCCTCTTCTTCTTCTCCTCTTCTCGTCCTCCTCCTCCTCCTCTTCTCTTCTTCTCCTCCTCCACCTAACTAACCAAGCTAACTAACTAACCTAACTAAAACTACTAACCTAACTAAATCTACCACTAAAACTACTAACAATAATCTAGCTACCACTAATTAACAAAACAAAACTAAATCTGTAAATTAGCAAAAAAAGAAAAAAAAGGACTCACCGGAGGTGGCGGCCGGGGAGGAGGAGGGTGTGGCGGTGGAGGAGACGGCGGTGGAGGAGGGGGCGTAGGGCGGCCGGGGAGGAGGAGGGCGCATGGCGGCCTGGGAGGAGGAGGGCGCAAGGCGGCCGGGGAGGAGGAGGGTGCGGCGGTGGAGGAGGGGGCGCAGGGAGGCCGGAGGAGGAGGGGCGGCGGCGCAGGGAGGCCGGAGGAGGGCGCGGTGGCGGTGGTGGTGTCGGGGGTGAGAGAGAGGGGTTGGGGTGGCCATTAGGGGTGAGAGAGAGGCGCGTGGGGGTGGGGCTAACGGCCGTTAGGGGGGCACCCTCTTTGTCGTCCGCCTCCCGACGGCATAGAGAAGAAAAGCGGACGACAAAGAGAGAGGCCTTAGGGGGGAGAGAGGGGCTGTGGGGTGGGCCTCCCATGCTCTTTGCCGTCTGCCTGAATGCTCTTTGCCGTGAGCTGGCAGACGATAAAGAGCTGGCTGATGGCAAATAGTACCTTTGGCATCAGCCTGCTCTTTGCCGTCTGGTTTCTGGTAGCTGATGGCAAAGAGGGTCTTTGCCATCAGCTAGCAGACGACAAAGAAGCAGCAGATGGCAAAAAAATGTTTTCCAGTAGTGCCTATATCTTGTAATCCATACACGCATTTAACATATATCACGAGGGAATTGAAATGCATGATGGAAAGTGGTATTTGACGAAATTCAACGTACGTGCATTAATAAACATGATGAATAAACATGCGAGGAAAAGCGGTTCAAAAGTGTCACACCAGCACCGGACATAAGTTAACAACTCATACAACCAAACACTTCAGAAGAACGAGAGTTGCAACTTAACAAAAATATAGCCCATATAGGTAGACCCGCTTGAAGACTAATTCAATTTTCTCCCCCTTTGTCATCGAGTGACAAAAAGGTACGAAATTGCAGACTAACGCCCGTGAAGAATTTCATCTTGTTGGTGGTGGAGGAGCACCAACATTATGGCGGTCATTTGTCGA
Source organism: Hordeum vulgare subsp. vulgare (assembly GCF_904849725.1). Taxonomy (NCBI): domain Eukaryota; kingdom Viridiplantae; phylum Streptophyta; class Magnoliopsida; order Poales; family Poaceae; genus Hordeum; species Hordeum vulgare. The sequence goes on along the minus strand of NC_058518.1, from coordinate 228,817,570 downwards.
TGAAGGTTCGGCAACAGTGTCGTCAAGATCCTCATCTTCATCCTCGAGCACAATGAGGAAAATGACCTAGCCACCAATAGAGGATCTTGAACTTTCTTGAATTTCTTCTGGGACGGAAATGGCCAATCAAAGTCCTGCTGAAATTCCTTCTCCTTAAGTTCTTCCGCAGTCTTGAGGTGAGGCAGAATGGCCCATGTGCGGTCGAAGATTTCATGAAGATAATAGTGATTCTTCCTCACAGTCATATCCATATGAATTGCACCAAATTGACGCTTTAGCCACTTGTGATTGTGATCTACCTTTTGATGTAGACATAGACGAAGTTCTCGATCAGTCATCACTCATGGGGCAGATTTGTGAGGAACTTGAGTTTAGGATTTTGCAACAAAGTCTTGTGATGTCGTGTCATCATTGGTGCAATATCACGCAACATGACGAAATTGTCTAGCAAGTGGACAAGATCCTTCATCAATGACAACTTCGCCCTTAACTTCTATTGGGTCGATGGTTTTCTGGATGACTTCGAGCGGAGGTAGGAAACGAAAGTCTGATTTATAAGGGATTGAGGATCTGGCCCAGCTGAATTTCCTGATCCATGGCACATAAGGCTTCAGTTCAAATGGTGACATCGCAATGTTGGCCAAAGTCCTCATAATAAGGTCGTGAAGGTTGATGGGAACCCCATGAATGATGTTGAACAGTATTAGTTCACGTCCGTTATGCGTAGAACATCCGCTTTAATCTTGTACTCATAAATAAGCCACCTCATACAAATGCTTAGTCGCTTGCTGCAGCCTCACGACCTAACCATACCTCACCCACTAAGTTTTGCTAGTCTTGATACCTTTAGAAATGAGATTGTTGAGTCCCTGTGGCTCACAGATTACTACAACGCCAGTTGCAGGTACAGGTAAAGCGATACTCTGACGTGAATGCGATGATTGTTCTATTTAGAGTTTCTTCTTCTTTTTCATCGATCTAGGATGGGTTCTAGGCCGGTAGCCTGGGATATCAAGTATGGACGTCGTTCTTTTATCGGTTTTTTCTTCCATAGTCGGACCCTGCTATTCTTCATGATGTTTGATTATGTTGTTGTACTGATGCGAACTTGATGTAGCTGTGGCGAGTGTAAGCCAATTCCATATACTCATCTCTTCATTACATGTACTTGTAACGATATCCATTCTTGCAAAACGATGAGATGTGCTTCTATCCCAAGGATTGGATCGCATCTTGGGCATTACAAGTTGGTATCAGAGCAGTACCGACCTAGGAGCCCCCTTGATTGATCGAACTTGGCCGAGTCGAGTCTAGTGAAAATTGCTTTGAGTCTAGTTATATATCGGAGAGTAGGATTCATTTTTCTCCTCTCCTATGCTCTAGTGTGGAGTCTTGACGTAATAATTTTAATTCTACTCCTCTTCTCACCCAAAAAAATAGGATCACGCGAATATTTTTGGAATCTATATGATGTCAATGTGATGGAGTGCTGACTTGGTGCCTCCTACTGTGTTGATTTTATTCCGAGGAGTTGATCTCCAGGGGATTCTTGAGCACATAGTTATCATTCAGATTTCTTAGTATCTCAGACGAAGGATGTTCAAAATTGCTTCAATACTAGTAGTGTCGAGAGGTGTTCGACATCGCCAGTACTGGTGGAGAGAGTTCGGATGTACTGCCATACTTAGTATCGTTGTGTTTTCGAGGGTCTGAGATAGATGAGTTTCCGAGATCTCTGGTTATGTGTTGACGGATGTGATACACTGGACTGGTTAGTGTTATTGATAGGAGTTGAGTGATAGATTTTACTCCTAGTATCCGTGGACCCGATTGCATGACCAGAAATTTCGGGTGTTCCTAGGTGGGAATTCAAGTAGTCACTTATAGAACAACCTTCCAATAGATGCATGATGTGACGTTGGGGTTCGACATCTAGTAGATTCGTTTGTTCATTGTTGTTTTTATAGAGGACTGTCTCGATATATGTTATCAGTATGCTTCGACAAGCCTTGTAGTTTGCTACGCCTAGGGAGCATATTCGAGCGTCATTCCAATGTACAATCGAGCCCGTGCAATCCTATCCACGAAAATATCGAGCGGAATCTCTGTCATATGTTTGTTCTGGTTAATTCGCAAACCTCGTCCTTTGTTTTGTTGGAAGTATGGTAATTCGAGTTGCTTCGATGTCAAGTGGTGAATTCATATCTTTCCTAGAGGTGTTCCCATATTTTTATGGGAATGCTGATTCTTTTGCTCAATCAAGTTGTGTTTTCAATTCTTGTCAACCGGAGTCGTCATGTCAATTCTTTTTCAACCGGTGTGCTTCTCTTCAAGTAATTCAATCCTCTCCAATATTTGGAAGATCAATCTCTCAATTATTTCTGGAGTTCGTCTCATCTGTACTAAGTTGTCTTTGTTTTTCCCGCCCTCCCACCCCGTCTTCTTCATGACTTAATTTGCATCCAAGTGTATTTCATTTCATTATTGCTTCCGCTATCTTTTTTCTTTTATCTTTTTTCCGGTGATTCGTTGTGAAGATTCTCAGGAGTTCTGAGTTCATCATTTTCATTCTTGTTCTCTTTTCTGGTTGATTCAATTCAAGCTATAGGTGTTCATCATATCCTTTTCATCTTTTAAATTCTTTCCAATGTTGGTGATTCTCATCCAAGTCTGTGGGGACCCCGGCTTACGTGTCGAGATCGCCGAATGCACGTGCATAGTTATCCCAATGATCAATTCTCACTGAACACACAGATACTGAATAACAAGAGTCTTACATCCAAAATTAATGTCTGATAGAATAAAGAACCATCACGGTCAAGTCTTACATAGATAGGGCCAAGAAGGCCAATCACACAAACACAACTACTAGCGGAATAGTTGGTAGTAAATGGGAACCCATGCCATCAGCCTTAACCAACACGCATTCTGATTGGGAAGCGTCCTAGTTCGCGTGTCCATCTCCGACGATGAATTCTTCTCCATACTCTAGTTCCTCCATGTCTGGTCAATCAAATAACCAATGACAAGCCAATGAGTACATTGAATGTACTCGCAAACATCGCATGATATGGATCATGTAGTTGGTATGATAATAAAGTAATATAAAGCCTTTGCAGAAAGCAAGTTTTGATTTAAAATAAGCATGATCAATTGCTTGTATGGACATTCATTATATCTAGATGGTATTAATAAGAACAGGTCACAAATATCAACATATCTGCTGAGGGTTGAACACCATAGATTCACCCCTATATGCCAAGTCACCAGACTTGTCATATCATCTTACTCAGATAACAACTTTATACACACACACATAGTTTATGCAGAAACGACTGGACGTAGTTTAAGCAGGATTACCCAACTGTCCTTGACCATGGACACAATTATTCGAATAGTTTTACACTCTGCAGAGGTTGCGCGCTGTACCTACGAGATTCGGGAAACTTTCGTGTCATCCACGACTCGTGGTATATAATATACCCGAGGTAAGTACCCGATCAATGCATTTCCCCTCACGATGCTAGACAAAGAGTCCACTCGATTGGAACCCAGCCCACATGATGTACATCTTACAAGCACTAATTCCAGATCGTATCATCCATGTGGGGACCAACGACGTGCCCGGAACACGTAAAAACGACATAGTCGACCTACCTGGTATGACCCCGTCACGAGAGTGACCATATTACTCCCTCCACTAGTAATGCATGCTCTTTGTTAGCACCGACCAAAGTAATAAACAAGGCCTCATCCCATAAAGGGGTATCGTGGTCGCACATGTAAGGTTGGCACGGTCGACACATCATAAATCTAATCCATTTCTGAAACCACTCACTCAAAACCTTTCCGGTACACCACTTCTTTCTCAAGTGGTCATCTAGCTCAACACCATCACCCTCGGGCATTAGTGGCACCCGACGGGGTTTTCGAAAAACCTTTGATATCACCTAAGTGTTATCATCACCATGCATATGCTCATCTTATGCGTAGCACTACCATTACTTGTCAACATTTTATCTTCGTGACCCTCATAGGTGGTAGGGTCATGCTCAAATGAAAGGGCTCCAAAGGAGCCATCGGGAACACCCTACCGAGGGGTTACCGACTATTTGATGATCATATGCACCGGAATAAAGTATTCAACATGGCATGCATAAAAAATGTTTTCTTAAACCTGGTCAAAGGGCTGCTTGCCTTGATCAGCTAGGTTTCCGGGGTCTTCGAGGTCTTCGGGTCCAAGTCCTTCGTCAAATGCGTGATCTATCGTTGTAATAATAATAATAGTAATAATAATAGGCACACTCAAAAATAGAGCACAAACTCATATTAAAAATGTTAAACTATTCTGAGAAATTATATCTTTAGTTTTAAAAACATTTGTTTCTGTTTTTGAAGTAGAAAGGTATTTTTAAAGTCACATCAACAAGAGGTAAAAATACCCAAACTTGGTATTTAATTGATGTTGTGCATAAAAATCTTTAAAAAAATTCCAGAACAACACTAATAAATTCTACATATTTTTAGAGGAATTATGGTGGACAAATATTTGAATTTAATTAAAAAAATTATCTTGTAGAAATTATCTAAGACTCCAGATTTAAAAATAAAGAAAAGGGGTTGGCGACCAGCTCGGCCGGCCGAGATGGCCAACCGGCCAGCTAGCCAACCAGCCACCCACGCGCGTGTCCTTTAGGTTTAAACCTAACGCGCGGCCCCCTACAGTCAGCGACATAGAGGGGAGAGGGGGAAAGACTGGACACCGACAAGTGGGACCCTCCTGTCGGGTTCATCTTCCACCTCCAGACACTGAGAAGGGGTCTCACACCGACGGCGGCTCCGACGTCCTCGTGGCCAAGCGAGCACAAAAACGGGCTCGTGGCGTCTGTGCCTACCTAGTAGGGGGTCGAGGGACCGAAGGGGAGGACTTGTGTCACCGGCGACAACGAGACCGTGGCGAAGGAGTTTCGGGTTGCAGTGGGGAAGGATGTTCTGAGCAGGGAGAAACCCGGGGGAATGGTGGAGGAGGTTGCTGAGCTTGTTGTGGTCACAGGGGAAGTGAGAAGAGCTCGAGAGCGAGCCTGTAGCCCGAGATCTACGGAGTTCCGATGCGGCGGCGCCTCGGTCGATCTCGAGACGAGGCTCTCCTTGCTCAAGTGGGGGTGCTAGGGGCTCGATTTAAGGTTGGGAGGAGAGGAATGAGGTGCTTGAACGACGGGGGGGGGGGGGGAGCCTATTTATAAGCTGGCAATGGGGCACCAAGCGAGGCAGCGCCGGTGGTTTTCGCCACGGCTGCAGGAGAGGGACACACGGAAACTTTGTCTAACATACGGTTCTAGACGACCTGAAGTAAATTTAATTAAAGCTTGCCAACTATGTGCATAACCGTGACTGTCTCTTCTCCTGAGTTCTATATCCGTAAGAGGACACGGTGGGGTTATGTGTGACATAAGAAGGTGATTAGGCCTATTCATTTGATCATTATTAGTTCTGATCTGTTATACATAGAACATCCCCCTTTAATCTTGTAGTCGTAAGTTAGCCACCTCATATAAATGCTTAGTCGCTTGCTGCAACCTCACCACTTAACCATACCTCACCCATTAAGCTTTGCTAGTCTTGATATCTTTGGAAATGAGATTTCTGAGTTCCTGTGGCTCACAGATTACTAGAACACCCGTTGCAGGTACAGGTAAAGCGATACTCTGACGTGAGCGCGATGATTGTTATATTTGGAGTTTCTGCTTCTTCTTCTTCTTCGATCTAGGATGGGTTCCAGGCCGGCATCCTGGGATAGCAAGGATGGACGTCGTTCTTTTATTGTTTTTTTTCGTCCGTAGTCAGACCCTGCTCTTCTTCATGATGTTTGATTATGTTGTTGTACTGATGTGAACTTGATGTAGTTGTGGCGAGTGTAAGCCAATTCCATATACTTATTTGTTCAGTACATGTACTTGTAACGATATCCATTATTGCAAAACAACGAGATGCACTTTTATCCCTGTCAAGGCCCTCGCGCCAAAATAAGGATAGGATCACATCTTGGGAGTTACAATAGAGCAAGTCCTTGACGAGGAATGTGGTTCTAGGAGCATTGCGTGGTGCCAATGGCTTCATCAGCACTTGCATAAGATGATTTGGCAGTTCAGGTTCATCATAGATTCATCACACTCCTTTTGAGGGAATACCAACTGGGACTACGCGCAGAAATTCCATTGCACGAGCAGTGTAGTGTGTGCCTTCTGTCATCCAGTCAAGTACCCATGTGTTGATATCTTGTACTTCACCAGCGAGATGCAATGTTGCATAGAATTCAAGAATTAGTTCTTCATTCCAGTCACAAATATCCTTGCAGAATGTTAAGGGGCCAGCATCATGAAGAACACTTAGAACTAGAGTGAAGCAAGGAATGAACTCCATATCTCCATGAGGAATTTTACTGTGCTGCAAGAGTTTGTTCTTCTCAAAGAACAGATCACCATAGAATTTCACTTGTGTGGAAGTCCAGAACCTCTTGCACCTTGTCCTCAGAGTGTCATACGGAATTGCACCCATGAAGAAGTGTTGTTCATCATAAAAATTCTCCTTGAGGAATTTGGGTCGCTTTGTACCTTTGTATGGCCGAAGTGGCTTAGGTTGAAGATTTGGCTTGTATGTCCCAAAAAGGCCTCTTGGCACATTTTATGTTGGAGGAACTTGAGCCACAACAACCGCTGACTGAGGATTTTGAACAATGGATTCATCAGCAGTAGCCTTATTGGTTATGATGTCAACTTCTGGTTCCTCAGTTTGAGGAATTTGAGGTGCATGGTCTTCAACAACTGTTTCTTCAGTCTTAGAAATATGCGGAGTAGATTTATCAACGAAAGTATGGCTAGTAGTGGACTGAGGAACAGGTGCAACAATATCTTGAGTCAAGTTTTCTGTTGACATAGAAGTTTGGTCAACAAGTTTCTTCAGCTCATGCAACTCGCACTTCTTCTGGAATTGATTGCATCTGAGTAGGACGTTCATCATACCCAGTATGAATTTCCTCAGTGACAGTAGGGGAATAAGGAATCTAATGAAGTGGAGTGTCCAGCGACGAATTTGCGTGAGCTATTTACCAATATTCATCAGAGATCACTGGAGTGGTGCAGCCAGTGTCCACGCATTCTTCAATTTCTTCAACTCCCGCCTCTTGAGCACATAACTGAGGTGGGATGATGATGCATGAGTGATACGTCTCCAACGTCTCGATAATTTATGAATTATTTATGCCATATTTGCCTATGTTCATAATAACTTTATATGGTATTGATGCACTTTATATGATTTATTTATAACTAACCCGGACTAACGCTGTTCTCAGCAGAATTACCGTGGTGTTGTTTTCTGTGCAGAAAATGAAAGTTCTCGGAATCGCCCAAAACTTTTTTATGATTTTCTTTGGAACATATGTGCAACATTGGAGGAAAGAACCACCAGAGGAAGGCTGTCATGGAGGCACAAGCCAACAGGGTGCAACCTAGGCCTTTGCCACGTCCAAATGGCTTGTGGGGCCCACGTGGCTCTGTTGCACGTGATTCCAACGCTGAAAAATCCTATAAATCCCAGAAACCCCGGAAATAAAGAGACAACTTCCGCTCCACCACCGCAACTCTTTGTATCGCTGAAAAACCAATCCAGAGTGATTCTAGTACCCTACCGGAGAGGCAAAACCATCACCGGTGGCCTTCTTCATCATCCCAGCGGAGGCCATGACGGGGAGGGAGTAGTTCACCCTCGGGGCTGAGGGTATATACCAGTAGCTCTGTGTTCAATCTCTTTATCTCACTCGTGTTCTTGAGATGGCACGATCTCAATAACACAAGCTTTTTTAATATAGTTGGATCATAAGATGTATTTCCCTTACCATCTAGTTGTGATGAATTGAGTCTTTTCTTTTAAGATCTCATCATGTTGGATTGAGCATATTGGTATGGCAGCACTTGATGGAAGTCCTGCATGGGGTGCCCATAGTGACATTGGGGTATTCTATTGATTTACATGATATATGTTGATGCATCAACTTGCGGGTTCCGGTGACCTTGGGGATCTCTGCATAGGGGTTGATTGCATGTTCTCATGCCATATTCTCTGATAGAAATCTTGGGGTGCTCCTTGCATGTTCTTTGTGTTTGATTGAATATCATAGCTCTGAAATTGTTTGATGTATGTTGCATAATTTTCCTACGGATACTTGAGGTGACATTGGAGTATCTAGGTGACATTAGGGTCTATTGATATGTATCATTGATGTTATCTTAGTATGAACTCTTGAATAGATTGAACGGAAAGGATAGCTTGATGTTATCTTTAGTGCGAACTCTTGAATAGATTGATCGGAAAGAATAACTTTGAGGTGGTTCTACTACCTACACCAATTTCATCTTATTGTTCTCCACTAGATAGTAACTTTGGAGTGATTCTTTGTTGCACGTTGAGGGATCCAACTATGTTAGCATTGTTGAGAGATTGAACTAGTGAAAGTATGTACCCTAGGCCTTATTTCCAAGCATCAATACAACGTTTTTCTCGCTGTTTGCCACTTTTTACCTTGATGTTTTTATATATTTTAATTACAAAAACCTATATCTACCATCCATATTGCACTTGTATCACCATCTCTTCGCCGAACTAGTGCACATATACAATTTACCATTGTATTGGGTGTGATGAGGACACAAGGGATTTCTCTTTATTTGATTGCAGTGTTACTTGAGAGAGACCATCTTCATCCTACACCTCCCACGGATTAATAGACCTTAGGTCATCCACTTGAGGTAAAATTGCTACTGCCTACAAAACTCTGCGCTTGGAGGCCCAACACGAGTCTACAGGAATAAAGTTGTGTAGTAGACATCAAGCTATTTTGTCGCGCCGTTGCCGGAGAGGGGAGTGCTTGAAGGTATATCTTTAGATCTTGCAATTAATCTTGTAATTTCTTATTTCTCACTAGTTTGCTTTCATAAAATAAAACTACAAAAAATGGAGTCTACATTGCCTAAATGGTTTCATCGTTTTAAAGTCTTCCGTGAAAAAGTTGGTTTAGAAATTTTTGCTCATGTGAGTTCCTTGAATGATGAGCATGATTGCAATGTTGTTAGTACAAGTTCTGTTTATATACATGATGCTAATGATGATTGCACTAGTGAAGTTAAAAAGGTTTCCTATAAGAATGTCAAATTTTGTGGAGTGAATAAAATTTGCAAAGGCATGCCATATAGGGACGATAGATTTGTGCAAGAAGCATACAGGTGATCAAACTAATTGGTGGCTTAAAGTGATAGGTGAAAGTGTCACAAAATTATGCTCTATTCATCCCATTACATGTGAAATTTGCAATAGAATTGGTCATCTTAATTTCAAATGGGTATTTTTTATGATCGAACCGTTTCCAAATATTGTGATAATTTGATCTCCCATGAACTCTATAATGAACTTTTTTTATTTTTGGGGAAGGACAAATTGTCACATAAAAATGATTGGTTTGATATATTCCTTATCACTAATGGTAATGAAACTAATCTACAAGAAATCAATATGTTTTGTGTAGTGAATTGCAATGAGAATGCTTATATCGCCAACTATAGAAAGAATGAGAAAACAATAGAATATAAAAGGAACACTAATGAAAGGGTAAAGGTCTCCCAATATCCCCCTATTGTTTCTCGTGATGAATCAGGTTGCAAGGAAGAGCTTTCCATCAAACAAATCTCTTTATTAAGCTCGAAAAAATCACTTAGAACCACACATAAGGTGGTGAAGAAGAAGAAAAGAAGGGAAGGTTTAGGTAAAAAGGTATCTCTCCCAAATAATGTAGTTCATATAATCATTGAGAATGAATACGAAAATAGTGTGGATGATGATACACTTGATGATTATTTTGGTGTGCCTACTACTTGTTGTGATGAGGATGATTGGGAAGATAATGATACTCCTTATAATATTGAAAATTGTGATGATAATAATTGTTACACTATGGTGCTATTCATGCTATTGATGATTATGCTAATGATATGCAAACCCACTAGCTTGGGGATGCTATGCTTTATAAGAATGAAATATTTTAGAATATATTTGCTGCCATTGACGTGTATTCCAAGCATGGGGATGCTATGCATAATGAAGATGAACTTTTTAGTCCCCCAAGTTTTGATGACAAATTTTATTATGATGATGGCATGCCTCCTATTTATGATGATTATGATGATGACATGTATGTTATAAAGAGTAATGATAACCATGAAACTTGTGATCATGATTTTAATATTCAATTTGGTTATGTCAATCAATTGTCTCATGATAGTTATTTTCTTGAGTTTGCTCCCACTACTATGAATGGGGACAAAAATATTTATGTGGAGAGTAAAGAAAATTCTATGCCTGTGCATCATGAATATAATGCTTTGTCTGATAGTTATATTGTTGAATTCTTTCATGATGCTACCGAAAGTTATTATGAGGGGGGAACATATCCTTGTAGGAATTGCAATAATATCAAGTTTCCTCCCTATGTGTAGAAAATCCTGAAGATATGCTTGTTTTGGCTTCCTATGCTAGTTGATTATTGTTCCCAACTTTTTTTTGCTCACAAAGTACCTATGCATAGGAAGAGGTTTATACTTAAATGTGCTTTTCATATGCTTCATGATGCTCCCATCGCGAGCATCATTGAAATCATCATGCCTAGCTAAAAAGCCTTTAAAGAAAAGCGCTTGTTGGGAGACAACCCAACGCTTTTACATTATGTTCTTGTGTGTTCACATGATTAATCTACTTTATTAATCATGGTTTGTGTATTTTACTTCAATAAAGTGCCAAGTAAAGCCTTTGGGATAGTGTAGAAACTAGTTAGTTTGAATCTGTGCAAAAACAGAAACTTTTGCCTCCAGTATACGAATTATGTAATTTTATTGGAAATTCAAAAAAAAATCAGAAATTGTTACACAGTTTTTATATGCAATTTCTATGAGTTTTCCTATTTTTTCAGAATTTGCAGAGTCAGGTAAACTCCAATAATGTCGCACACACGATTAACTCCACGGCTGCAGCCTTACCTTAGCCGGGACCGTTTGCGTCTTTTGACTCACGTATGCAATAATGTCGCTAGCATTCCAATGTCAAAGAACCCGGATCGACAAGTCTAGTCATAAACCAAATTGGCAGTACCGCACAAGGACAGGCATACATGACCCAACAAAGCAGGTGTCGGTCACCAGCGAGTGTAGACGAGTCGTAGCAAGCTACAAGGACTCCATTACATCGCATGACATTTCCCCAAAGGGGACAGACACAACAGCTAAGAAGGACACATGCGAGTCAACCAATGTGTCCGGAGCAGTAGCGAGCTACCATGGCTCGTTGAATCACAAAGGGGAATTTCCCTGTAAGGAGTGCTACTAAAATTCACGACTAGGTAATCGAATCCCATACATATCAAGTACGACACACGTACGCATGGCATACCGATATGTATAGATACATCGATGGCATCACAACATAACCATAAACATACAAGCTTTATTTAAGAGGCTCGAAAGAGCCACACACATAATATTACACAGTAAGGGTCTCACGACCCATAATAGCAGTCATTCAGTTACAAGCCAGCGAAAGAGTTTAAAACTGTCTGAGTACAGACAGGTGAAACTAGAAGGCACATGGCCTGACTATACTATAGACCCAACCTAGGGCCAGATCGTAGCTGGGACACCAGCTACTCGTCGTCGTCGATGTCTATGAAGAATCCTCCATTAGGGTCATTAGCAACCTCTGCAACATTTATTAAGCAAACATGAGTACGGAGGTACTCAGCAAGACTTTAGGATAACTAACTACTCATGCAAATTATCAATAAGGTATGGTGGGGTTTCATGCGGAAAGCCAGCATTTGACTCGTGGCTACACAACTTGCATTTTTAAATAATTTTGACAACTTGATTTCTCGCACACGAGTCCACTAACACCACAAAAATACACCATCGTGTAATCATTCCATCTCCATACGGAAATGCCGTCCACGACACTCACGCTTATCTTGACAATTTTATGAGTAGCCATTTAAGTTATCTATGAACAACATATGTCTCCAAGTAGTCCATATCCGCGGACGCGGCTATTCGAATAGATCATAACCCTGCAGGGGTGTACTTCGTCACACACGCTCTCGCCACTTATCGCCATGTGCACGTCATGCACCTCGGCAACCTTCAAGCGGAAGCCCAGCGAGGGAGTCGGCCACAACCGTTAACCATATTAGTACCTAGTGCAGGTCTATCGCCTATGTGAGGGTAAACCGCACGGAAGTCCGGCCGAGGTTTACGCCACGGCCCCAAACGATGTGCGCAGGGTTCCCAAGCCCACCATCCGGGTGCCACTTGGTACACCGTGCCACTGCCTACCGCATCACAGTCCACCTCTCAGGTCAACACCATGCACGGCCTCCAGCATGACTATAAACACCAGAAACTACTTGCAACTCCTGGACCGAGTACTAAGCGATTAATAAGTCGAGCGGGGTCATATTTCAGGGCCCAGCATGTGGTAGTATCTCGTCTTGGATTACATACACGGAACTCAGTTCCTAAGGACGGTTCCAATGAAACAACCCGCCATGTACTCCTACACAGCCTTTCACCGGTACCTTTACCAAATCAGGTTCAACACACAACCTTTGCTTACCGAACACATTCTCGCAATTCTGTTCATCTCCCAGATGACAGACCATACACAACTCTAAGCATTTACTGTGACAAGGATAGGTCATGCAAAGGAAGTGGGTTCAACTAACGTGGAAAAAGCAGTTGAAGCATTTGATCCTAATGCAATAAGTAAGTGCAGGAGCAAGAACATGGGATTTATCGGGATGATCAAAAATGGTTGCTTGCCTTGTTGCCCAGAGGAGGGACAATATCCGTCAGACGGATATTCGGTGGAATCCGGGGGAGCGGAGCCTACCAAAAGGAATGACAGCAATCAATAACAAACATATGCAATCAAGATGATGCACGAGCATGGCATGAGGGTGCAAGGTTGTATACTATTATATCTAACATGTATTAGGTTTGAAGTTGATTTGAATCACATTCAAATATCACTTCAAACGAGGTATTCTCGGATACCATTTTAATTGATTCGACTTGATGGTCAGATATACTTGCTTTTAACATGCATGGGATGACATGTTAGGTTGCTGGTTTGTAATTAGAACAGTGTTTGATCATGTCATTTATAGTGGAATTTAAATATTTGCCAAATTTCATCTACAAAGTATTTATAAGAATTAACTTATTCATTAATCTACATGTTTGGGTTCGTTAACATTTTCAAACATGTTTGAAAATGACATATTCAGATTCCTTGAATTGTTCTGATACTTCTTCATATATAAATTATTTTCATTGGAGTTACAGATTAATTTCTATGAATTTTAGAAGTTTTAAACATTTTTGGAATTATTTTTATACTGGAAAACCCCTTTATTGCGTCAGCCTGACATCAGCAGGTCAACTGACCTGATCAGGTCAAACCTGACAGGGGGGACCCACTGTTCAGCGTCTCAGGGGCTAATCCCGCGCTGACCAGCCCCTAATTGGGTTTGACTTGGCCTTGGGCCCACTGTCAGTGAGTGTTTAGGCTTTAAACTTCTCGGTTAGGTTGGCCACGTCGTTCCTCGCCGGAGCCTGGCCGGCGGCGACCAGATCCACGGCAGAACCTCGCCAGAGATATGCTAAAACGTGTTGTGGTGCTCGGAAAAGGATGCTGAGTGCACTGGAGTGATCTCTAGGCTCGACCTCATCCAGCGCTGGCCTCAGGGAGGGCTATAGGTGGCCGGAGTAAGCCGGCGACGAGCCAGGGTGGCTGCCGGAGTACGGGTTCGATGGTCCAGTGGCTAGGGGGCACGGATCCGAGGGGAAGGAGAGGGGAAATGATCGCAGGCTCACGGGGAGTGCAGAGAAGGGCTTAGACGGCTCGGGGAAGGGCTGTTGCCGGCGTTTCACCGTTGATTTGCCGGCACCGAAGGTTGAAGACGATGGCGTTGGGGACGTTGTAGAGCTCGGGGAGACTTTGACCGTTGCAGAGAGAACCAGTTCGACGAGGCGAAGCTACTGGACTACTCGGAAGGGGTGTCCTGTGGCTAGAGGCGCGGCAGCTCGAGCTCGAGCTCGTGGTAATGGTGGCAGAAGGAGGGAGGAGAGATCCCGAGAGCAGGGGGGAACTAGAGCTGGGGAACGGATAGGGACGGGCTCGGGGTCGATATCCCCGTGCTTACCAGCGCGAAGCGGCGGCCATGGAGCTGCGTGGAGGCACGCGGCGACGCGGCGGCCACCTCGTGCTCCTACTGGCGAGGAGGAAGACGGCAGCGCTACTGGGCCGGGCTAGGTGAGCGACAGGTAAGACTTTTCTCATTTTCTTTCTGTTTAGTTTCTGTTTTAATTACTGACATTGTTTTACTATTTATTTCAGCTCCCAAATAGTTTGTAAAAACTATGTTGAACACCCCAGAATATTTGTTGGAATATTTCCAACCATTCCTAAAGTATTCAACATTTTTGAAAGCTTAAAGTTTCTGATTTCAAATTTTAAACTTGAAACCAGTAGCTTTTTGCATTTATTTAAAATGCTTAAAGTATCGAGAAAATGGTTTTCTTCATTGCTTATTTACTTCCATGAATTATCAGAAAGATTGAACTTTTCTTGAGGCCATTTTGGGTTCATTGATTTTAACTAGTTTGAATTTTCCTTTATTTTGAGAAGTGGCTAGGGTTTTAGCATTTTCCTTCATCACTTGCTTTGTTCTTGTTGAAAATTTCCTAGATGCAATGAAAAGAAAACATGGGCACAAAGCTAACTTGATTAAGGTGTCAGGGATCTGACAACTCACCCACACTCAAAAGAATCTCGTCCCAAGATTTAGAAGTCATCGGGAATAATGCAGGATACTCAAGTCGGAGACGATCCTCTCTTTCCCAAGTTGCCTCTTTTTCACAATGATTTGACCATTGAACTTTAAGAAACTATAGGTTTCGACGTCCAGTGGTACGCTCAGCTTGATCAAGAATACGCACGGGGTATTCTGGGTATGAAATGTTATCTTGGAGATCAAGCGTTTCGTGGTCCACTTCACGGATAGGATCCGAAAAGCAATGCCTGAGTTGCGAGATGTGGAAAACATCATAAACCTTGGAAACATGCGGAGGAAGTTCCAACTGGTAGGCAACTTCTCCTCATTTGGCAAGAATGCGAAAAGGACCAATGTAACGAGGAGCCAACTTGCCCTTGATACCGAATCGATGGGTACCCTTCAAAGGTATAACCCGAAGGTAAGCCTTCTCGTCAACTTCAAAGGTCACAGCCTTATGATGACGGTCATATTGGCTCTTTTGACGAGACTGGGCTGTTTTCAACTTTTCACGAATAATGCGAACCTGCTCTTCTGCATCCTGGATCATGTCCGGGCCAAAGAGTTGCCTCTCCCCGGTTTCTGACCAATTAAGAGGTGTTCGACATCTTCGTCCATAAAGAACTTCAAAAGGAGCTTTGCCCAAGCTTGATTGATAACTATTGTTATAAGCGAATTCGGCGAATGGAAGGCACTTCTACCAATTCATACCGGACGATATAACACAAGCTCGGAGCATATATTCTAGGATTTGGTTCACTCTTTCTACTTGACCACTTGATTGGGGATGGAAAGCAGTGCTAAAAGATAAGTGAGTCCCCCTGGCATTCTGAAAACTTTCCTAGAAGAGAGAAGTAAAGATACTCCCACAGTCCGAGTTAATCTCCAGGGGAACACCATGAAGAGACACTACTTGAGAGATATATAACTCTGCTATCTCGCTAGCTGTTATACTCTCACGGACGGGAAGAAAATGAGCCACTTTGGAAAGACGGTCAATGACCACAAAGATAGCATTATTTCCTTTCTTGGTCTTGGGAAATCCGGTAATGAAATCCATACTAACTTTATCCCATTTCCATTCAGGAATAGCTAGAGGTTGAAGGGTGCCAGCAGGCCTTTGATGTTCTGCCTTAACTCGACGACAAACGTCGCCGTTAGCAACAAACTCAGCAATTTCTCTCTTCATCCTAGTCCACCAGAACCTCTGGCGTAGGTCCGGATACATCTTAATACTACCGGGATGAATGGTGAGAGGAGAATCATGGGCCTCCTTAAGGATTAACTGCCTTAGATGTGGGTTCTTAGGAACCACTAGACGATTCTGGAAGAACATAACACCTTGATCGTTCATGGAAAATTCTTTAGCGTTTCCGCAAAAAATATTCTCCTTGATCCGTGATATACCCTTGTCACGCTTTTGGCCAGCTATAATTTGATCCTTAAGGGTAGGCTTCGCCACCAGGGTAGAAAGGAATCCTTCAGGAACAATATGAAGATTCAACTTCAGAAAATCCTCATAGAGATGTGGTTGACCTTGTTGTAGCATCAAATTGTTACAATAATATTTACGACTTAGTGCATCGGCCATAACATTGGCCTTTCCCGGGGTGTAAGTTATCCCTAAGTCGTAATGCGAGATTAACTCAACCCACTGTCTTTGCCTGAGATTCAAATCCGGCTGGGTGAAGATATATATCAGACTTTGGTGATCAGTGAATATTTTGCAACGATTACCTAAAAGGTAATGTCGCCAGGTTTTTAGTGCATGGACCACAGCTGCAAGCTCAAGGTCATGTGTGGGATAATTATCCTCATGTGGACGCAACTGTCGAGACGCGTATGCGATCACATGACGATCTTGCATGAGAATGCAACCTAATCCTTGTCGCGAGGCGTCGCAATAGATAACAAAGTCCTTAGAAAAATCTGGTGGTAGCAACACAGGTGCGGAAGTCAGGCGTCTTTTCTGTTCCTCAAAACTATGCTCAAACTGTGGTGTCCACTCGAACTTTTTATCCTTCTTGAGGAGTTTAGTTAGAGGCTTTGCAACCTTGGAGAAATTCTCGACAAAGCGGCAACAATAGCTCGCTAGACCAAGAAAACTCCTAACTTGCTTAACCGATTCAGGTTGAGTCCAATCAAGGACAGCTTGAACTCTCTCGGGATTGACAACAATACCCTTACCACAGATTACGTGACCTAGATAGGTCACTTCTGGTAACCAAAATTCACATTTTGAAAACTTGGCATAAAGGCGATGCTCTCGAAGCTTCATCAATACCATCCTTAGATGCTCGGCATGTTCTTGTTCGTTCTTCGAGTAGATGAGAATATCATCGAGGTATACCACGACGAATTTATCCAAATACTCCATGAAGATTGAATTCATCAAACGAGAGAAGGTGGCTGGGGCACTGGTTAAACCGAAGGACATGACGGTGTACTCGTATTGGCCATAACGAGTAACAAAAGTCGTTTTTGGAATGTCCGCGTTCTTGATCTTGATTTGATGGTATCCCAACCTCAAATCCATTTTGGAGAAGACTGAGGATCTAGCGAGCTGATCATATAGATCGTTGATCCTGGGGAGCGGATACTTGTTCTTTATGGTGACCAGATTAACTAGTCGGTAATCTACAAGCATCCGATCCGTTCCGTCTTTCTTCTTGACGAAGAGGACGGGGCAAGCCCAAGGAGAAGATCTAGGATGAATGAAACCATTATTCAAGGCCTCATCTAGTTGCTTCTTAAGTTCGGCTAGCTCCAGGGGTGCCATCTTATATGGTCTTCTGGCTATTGGGACGGTTCCCGGAACAAGTTCTATCACAAACTCTACATCTCTGTCAGGTGGAATTCCTGGCAGTTCCTCTGGAAAGACATCCGGAAAGTCACGGACTACCGAAATGTCTTCAAGTTCTGGAAGAGGGTTGGCATTTAAGGAATAGAGTTGGCATTTGGCAACCCGAGTAGAGACATTTACTATCTCACCCGAGGGATGGGTAAGCTGGACATTTCTAGAATGAGTATCAATCTTGGCATGGTGAGCTGACATCCAGTCCATACCCAAGATGATATTAATATCCGAAGATTTCAAGGCTATCAATGAGGCTAGAAAAACTAGCCTGTCTACTAGAATTTCATTGTCATAGGTTATCCTAGAGGTTTGCCATTTACTACCAGGAGTTTGGACAACCAATGGAATTGGCATATCACAAAAAGACATGTTATGCAACTTTGCATAACTTTCTGAAATGAAGGAATGAGAAGACCCGGTGTCAAAGAGAATAGACGCTGGGTGATGATTAACAAGAAGCGTACCCAGTATGACGTCGGGATCCTATGCAGCTTCTTCTGCTGAGACATAGTTCACACGGCCACGTGCAGGAGTTGGCTTCACATAGAAAGCTTTGCCCGACTTGCCTTGCCCGACGGACTTTCCGGGTTGCTTGGCACCCACATTTTGAGGACGCTCACGGGAATAGTGCCCTGGTTCTCCACACTTGTAGCATATCACTTGGTTGGCACGTGGTGCAGCATTGCTAGCTGGACCACCATAAGTTTTTGCTGGAGGGTTGGTCTGATTCGTCTGAGGCGCCACGTAGGATGGCCTCGGAGTGGATCTTGGCGGCAGAGAACTGTTCGGAACCCACAGCCTGCGTTTTGGAAACGTGGAACCATAAGACGAGCCAAAGTCACGGGGGTGCTTCCTTGTGGCTTCAAAGTCAGAATGACCAGTCTCGGCACTGATCGCCTTGTTGACCAGGGCTTGAAAGCTTGCACACTCGTGGAGGCGCAGATCACGACGAAGCTCAGGGCACAGACCCTTACGGAATCTTGCTTGCTTCTTTGCGTCATTAGACACCTCCTCTATTGCATAGCGAGCGAGGTTACCAAACTCGCGGCTGTAGGCATCCACGGTCAACTTGCCCTGAGTGAAAGCACAGAACTCCTCTCTCTTTCTGTCCATCAGGCCCTCTGGAATATGGTGCAGACGAAAGGCTGCACTGAAGTCTACCCATGTGGCTACTGGTTCAGCGGGACGCATAGCTTAAAAGTTCTCCCACCACAGATTGGCGGGTCATTCCAGGAAATACGCCGCGAAGGTCACCTTGTCGGCCTTAGAAACATTCGCAGAGCGAATCTTGCGTGAGATGCTGCACAGCTAGTCATCAGCGTCGAGGGGATCGACAGAATGATGAAACTTTGGAGGATTCAGCTTCACAAAGTCGTTGAGGGACACTGCAGCATTCCTAGGCTGACGAGCCGTATTCTGCTCAATACGCTCTAACAATCGGTTGGTCTCCCTTTTTTTTTCTCTGCCTCAAGCATAACTTCCGCCAGAGAGGGCGGGTGAGGCAGGTCTTCCTGCGACGCTTGACTACCCTCGCCTTGCTCATGAGTAGGGGCACGGTTCAACCTGGTGAACACCATCCTGACAAACATAGTCACAGCTTAGACCAATATCATATCAATACTAGCTATGGATTAAGAATGTACTGAACACACGGAATGCGGAAATGAATATCCGAACAACATGGTAACAAGCAACTGCTATATATACACCATGGTTCATACACACCCTTACATAGTTGAGTACAACCTTAACCGAAGAGAAAACTACTGAAATTATGAAACTACTCATCAGAGGCTTACAAGCTTCCTATACATTATTTATCTAGGCCTCCGGAATTCATTTCACATCACAGGCATACTTCACAAGTCACACAGGACTGTGAACGTACGGCTACTACCATACTATCCTTCCGCTCACAGCTCAGGCATCCGCATAGAACATCTCATAGAGATTACCTCCATGACCTCGAAGCTCAACCTGTAGATCAGGAAACACTCTAGCCTGAGATCCCTGGGATCCATAAGGACACGGATGTGGCCTTGGTCCCCTGACTGGTGGTAAGAGGGGTCCCCAAAGAGGGGTGAGTCCTCCTATAGCTGGCCAGTCAACGTGGGCCGGAAGATGGGTCCTAATAGGGTTCAGCATCTCCATATCTCCGTACCCTGTCTGGACTACCGGTGCCAGCTGCGTCAAAGCCGTCCACAGACGGGCACGGGTAGCATAAAGCTCCATGCAGAGAGCACGAGCATCCCTGTCTCTGTTCTCTAGCATCTCAACAGTGGACTGCAGTAGTGGATCCTCCATAGAAGAATCAAAATAGACTCCGCTGAGGTATCCCTCTTCACCAGGCTGAGAGGCCGGAACATAGCAGAACTCTGAATTCTGCAGTAGTGCATGACTCGCCCTCATGAGAGTCAGCATTGAATAGGCAGCATCTTGTACTGCCATGTCAACAGTGACTCCCAACCCATAGGACCAATGGATTGGCTCCTCAGCTCCAGGGTAGTCTGGAAATACCCTAACAGTGCAGATATACTGGCTCTGGTTGAAGTCTCGGTACTATTCCTCCACTGTGTACTCGGCATACCAGCAGTAACCGCAGACCGACATCACCCTGACCAGCATGGCCGTATGACCCGGCACATCAATGCACCTGGTCAGACGTACCACCTGACGAGAAGGACGGCCAGGCATCTGTAAATAGAGAGTAATGCAAAGGCATTAGAGCTCCGAATGCAAAATTGGGCAGCATAACGGCTGTAAATGCTCAAAAACAAATCTTGAGACAACCCAAAATGGAATCGCGTAACCACTCAACTATCAAGTTCAACTCTCTGATCATCAACTTACTTCCTTTTCCTAGGAATAAAAGAAACCCAAATATTTCTTGACCCGTAGTCCTATAATCTACCGATCAGAAACACGAGCGTAGAACAAGATGAGTAACCTAGTCCTTAATTCCTGCAGAAAAGACGAGGATGACCAGAATAGAATAACTTGAGAAGAGAACAAGAGTCATACGTTCCCTTCCACAAACAATTCCCTTATATATAACTAAAGCAATTTTGGACTCAACTTCGACCAGTTTGGCTTAGTAATCCTACAGTCAGTCAGGCTCTCATACCAACGCTGTTGGGACCCCGATCCTAAGCCATAGGAACCCAGCCTGTGACACATCGCATCCCTTTGCGGTCTCACGCACGGTTAACTCCACGGCTGCAGCCTTACCATAGTCGGGACCGTTTGCGTCTTTTGACTCACGTATGCAATAATGTCGCTAGCATTCCAATGTCAAAGAACCCGGATCGACAAGTCTAGTCATAAACCAAAGTGGCAGTACCGCACAAGGACAGGCATACATGACCCGACAAAGCAGGTGTCGGTCACCAGCGAGTGTAGACGAGTCGTAGCAAGCTACAAGGACTCCATTACATCTCGTGACATTTCCCCAAAGGGGACAGACATAGCAGCTAAGAAGGACACATGTCGGTCAACCAATGTGTCCGGAAGGAGTAGCGAGCTACCATGGCTCGTTGGATCACAAAGGGGCATTTCCCTGTAAGGAGTGCTACTAAAATTCACGACTAGGTAATCGAACCCCATCCATATCAAGTACGACACATGTACGCATGGCATACCGATATGTATAGATACATCGATGGCATCACAACATAACCATAAACATACAAGCTTCATTTAAGAGGCTCGGAAGAGCCACACACATAATATTACACAGTAAGGGTCTCACAACCCATAATAGCAGTCATTCAGTTACAAGCCAGCGGAAGTTTAAAACTGTCTGAGTACAGACATGTGCAACTAGAAGGCACATGGCCTGACTATACTACAGACCCAACCTGGGGCCAGATCGTAGCTGGGACACCAGCTACTCGTCGTCATCGATGTCTATGAAGAATCCTCCATTAGGGTCATTAGCAACCTCTGCAACATTTATTAAGCAAACATGAGTATGGAGGTACTCAGCAAGACTTTAGGATAACTAACTACTCATGCAAATTATCAATAAGGTATGGTGGGGTTTCATGCGGAAAGCCAGCATTTGACTCGTGGCTACACAACTTGCATTTTTAAATAATTTTGACAACTTGATTTCTCGCACACGAGTCCACTAACACCACAAAAATACACCATCGTGGAATCATTCCATCTCCATACGGAAATGCCGTCCACCACACTCACGCTTATCTTGACAATTTTATGAGTAGCCATTTAAGTTATCTATGAACAACATATGTCTCCAAGTAGTCCATATCCACGGACGCGGCTATTCGAATAGATCATAACTCTGCAGGGGTGTACTTCGTCACACACGCTCTTGCCACTTATCTCCATGTGCACGTCATGCACCTCGGCAACCTTCAAGCGGAAGCCCAGCGAGGGAGTCGACCACGATCGTTAACCATATTAGTACCTAGTCTAGGTCTATCGCCTATCTGAGGGTAACCCGCACGGAAGTCCGGCCAAGGTTTCCGCCACGGCCTCAAACGATGTGTGCAGGGTTCCCAAGCCCACCATCCGGGTGCCACATGGTACACCGTGCCACTGCCTACCGCATCACAGTCCACCTCTGAGGTCAGCACCATGCATGGCCTTCAGCATGACTATAAACACCAGAAACTACTTGCAACTCCTGGACCGAGTACTAAGCGATTAATAAGTCGAGCGGGGTCATATTTCAGGGCCCAGCATGTGGTAGTATCTCGTCTTGGATTACATACACGGAACTCAGTTCCTAAGGACGGTTCCAATGAAACAACCCGCCATGTACTCCTACACAGCCTTTCACCGGTACCTTTACCAAATCAGGTTCAACACACAACCTTTGCTTACCGAACACATTCTCACAATTCTGTTCATCTCCCAGATGACAGACCATACACAACTCTAAGCATAGCATGCATAGCAGGATAAGGCACATCATGGCTCAAGCAACTACGAGGTATGCTAGGTTGCAAGCTTCAGCTATTTACTGTGAGAAGGATAGGTCATGCAAAGGAAGTGGGTTCAACTAACGTGGCAAAAGCAGTTGAAGCATTTGATCCTAATGCAATAAGTAAGTGCAGGAGCAAGAACATGGGATTTATCGGGATGATCAAAAATGGTTGCTTGCCTTGTTGCTCACAGGAGGGACAATATCCGTCAGACGGATATTCGGTGGAATCCGGGGGAGCGGAGCCTACCGAAAGGAATGACAGCAATCAATAACAAACATATGCAATCAAGATGATGCATGAGCATGGCATGAGGGTGCAAGGTGGTATACTATTATAGCTAACATGTATTAGGTTTGAAGTTGATTTGAATCACATTCAAATATCACTTCAAACGAGGTATTCTCGGATACCATTTTAATTGATTCGATCTTATGCTCAGATCAACTTTCTTTTAACATGCATGGGATGACATGTTAGGTTGCTGGTTTGTAATTAGAAAAGTGTTTGATCATGTCATTTATAGTGGAATTTCAATATTTGCCAAATTTCATCTACAAAGTATTTATAAGAATTAACTTATTCATTAATCTACATGTTTGGGTTCTGTAATGTTTTCAAAAATGTTTGAAAATGACATATTCAGATTCCTTGAATTTTTCTGATACTTCTTCATATATAAATTATTTTCATTGGAGTTACATATTAATTTCTATGAATTTTAGAAGTTTTAAACATTTTTGGAATTATTTTTATACTGGAAAACCCCTTTATTGCGTCAGCCTGACATCAGCAGGTCAACTGACCTGATCAGGTCAAACCTAACAGGGGGACCCACTGGTCAGCGTCTCAGGGGCTAATCCCGCGCTGACCAGCCCCTAATTGGGTTTGACTTGGCCTTGGGCCCACTGTCAGTGAGTGTTTAGGCTTTAAACTTCTCGGTTAGGTTGGCCACGTCGTTCCTCGCCGGAGCCTGGCCGGCGGCGACCAGATCCACGGCAGAACCTCGCCAGAGAGATGCTAAAACGTGTTTTGGTGCTCGGAAAAGGATGCTGAGTGCACTGGAGTGATCTCCAGGCTCGACCTCATCCAGCGCTGGCCTCAGGGAGGGCTATAGGTGGCCGGAGTAAGCCGGCGACGAGCCAGGGTGGCTGCCGGAGTACGGGTTCGATGGTCCATTGGCTAGGGGGCACGGATCCGAGGGGAAGGAGAGGGGAAATGATCGCAGGCTCACGGGGAGTGCAGAGAAGGGCTTAGACGGCTCGGGGAAGGGCTGTTGCCGGCGTTTCACCGTTGATTTGCCGGCACCGAAGGTTGAAGACGATGGCGTTGGGGACGTTGTAGAGCTCGGGGAGACTTTGACCGTTGCAGAGAGAACCAGTTCGACGAGGCGAAGCTACTGGACTACTCGGAAGGGGTGTCCTGTGGCTAGAGGCGCGGCAGCTCGAGCTCGAGCTCGTGGTAATGGTGGCAGAAGGAGGGAGGAGAGATCCCGAGAGCAGGGGGGAACTAGAGCTGGGGAACGGATAGGGACGGGCTCGGGGTCGATATCCCCGTGCTTACCAGCGCGAAGCGGCGGCCAGGGAGCTGCGTGGAGGCACGCGGCGACGCGGCGGCCACCTCGTGCGCCTACTGGCGAGGAGGAAGACGACAGCGCTACTGGGCCGGGCTAGGTGAGCGACAGGTAAGACTTTTCTCATTTTCTTTCTGTTTAGTTTCTGTTTTAATTACTGACATTGTTTTACTATTTATTTCAGCTCCCAAATAGTTTGTAAAAACTATGTTGAACACCCCAGAATATTTGTTGGAATATTTCCAACCATTCCTAAAGTTTTCAACATTTTTGAAAGCTTAAAGTTTCTGATTTCAAATTTTAAACTTGAAACCAATAGCTTTCTGCATTTATTTAAAATGCTTAAAGTATCAAGAAAATGGTTTTCTTCATTGCTTATTTACTTCCACGAATTATCAGAAAGATTGAACTTTTCTTGAGGCCATTTTGGGTTCATTGATTTTAACTAGTTTGAATTTTCCTTTATTTTGAGAAGTGGCTAGGGTTTTAGCATTTTCCTTCATCACTTGCTTTGTTCTTGTTGGAAATTTCCTAGATGCAATGCAAAGAAAACATGAGCACAAAGCTAACTTGATTAAGGTGTCAGGGATGTGACATGAGTTATATAAATTATGGTAATGATAGAATACATTAGGTATCGTGTGGTAATAATTATGAATCTTGTCTGGACAGTACCTAAGTGAATGATCTATCTTTATGATACTAACCCATCTCACGAAGTTCCGTTAAGTTTTGTGTGATTGAAGTTTTCAAGGTTTGGGTGAGATGCTAATATGAGGAAAGTAAGTGTAGGAATGACCCTAAGCTTGGGAATTCCCAAGGCACCCCCAAGGTAATATTCAAGGAAGACCCAAGCGTCTAAGCTTAGGGATGCCCCGGAAAGCATCCCGTGTTTTGTCTTCGATACTATCGGTATTTCTTACTTGGAGCTATATTTTTATTCATCAAATAAAATGTGTTTTTCTTGGAGCATAGTTTTATTTTGTTTTTCTGTGTTAGATGTTATTTATAATCTTGATTTTGAATAAAAAGTTCCAAGAATTTCCTTTAGAATGTTTGAATTGCATGTGTGATTTGTGCTGTATAAAAATAGAAACTATTGTTGTAGTATTTGAATTATATAATTTTATTGGAACTTGGAAAGTTTCTGAAATTTTAAACAAAAGGTTGATACAAATTATTTATCATGTCCTAAATTTTCGTAAGTTTTGGAGATACAAAAGTACACTGTTTTAAGAAATTGTTACAGACTGTCCTGTTTAGACACATTGGTGTCATAGTTTTGTTATCTACTTCTTCTATTGCTTTCCTGACTTATATTGCTAGATATAAGTTGTGGAGATGAAATTATATAGTAGATAATTTTTGAAAATTATTATGCAATTTGTATGTTTAGTACATGTAGTGTTGATTTATTCTTATATGTACTAACCTATCTCACAAGTTCTTTTCAAGTTTTTTGTGGATGAAGTTTTTGAGACATAGGTGAAACCGGGACATGAGAGGATTAAACGAGATACACAATCTCAAGCTTGGGGATGCCCAAGGCATCCCAAGAAAATATTACAAGAAGTCCCAAGCATCTAAGCTTGGGGATGCTACGCATCCCACCCCTCTTCGTCAACTATCGGTTAGCCTATGTTGAGCCTAAATTTTTATTTGTTCAAATGATATATGCTATTCTTTGAGTGCTATTTTTGTTTTGTTTGTTATTTGAATAAAATATCAAGATTTAAAAATCTTTACTGAGAAAGAGTCCTCATATAGCTACTTAATTGTTTAACTACTCATTGATCTTCACTTATATCTTTTGAGAGTAGTTTGATGTTTCCTCTTGTGCTTCACTTATATCCTAAGAGTAAAATGTTGAATGAATTGAATATCATAAATGTGAAATTATATATATGCTTCATATGCTTATCCCATGGGGAGTAGTGACTTCACATGCTAGGAGTATAAGCGGTAAAATTTGTTAGAAGTTAGCAAACATAACATTGGTCATTTAAACGATCCATGAAAGAACATTGAAGGAAGAGAGGTTTCACATGTAGATATACTATCTTGGACATCTTTTATGATTGTGAGCCCCATTAATTATTTTCAAACTTGATCAAGTAGTTTACGTTGGACAAGGAAGACAACTTAATGGTTATGTTTGTTTATATTCATGTAGCAGTTATATTGTCATGGATCCTCTAACATGTGGTGCTTGTTTAGAATCTTTTGCTAGCCAAAACTTCGTACTAAGTAGAGATACTACTTGTGCATCCAAATCCTTGAACCTAGTTTCTTGCCATGAGAGTCCACCATATCTACATATGTATTGTATAAGATCCTTCAAGTAAGTTTTCATCTGTGGAAAAAGCAATAAAAATTTCTCCTAAATATATATGATCTTTTGTTGGAAGGGAAAATAAGCTTTGTACAAACTTGAGATGGTGAATCAGTAAAAGCGACGAACTGCATAATAAAGGTTGCCATCGCAAGGGGCAATATAAAGTGACGTTCCTTTTTCATTAACATATTGCATATCCAAAAATAAAAAGCGCATGACAACCTCTACTTCCCTCTACGAAGGGCATATCTTTTACTTTTCATGTCGAGTCAACTTGTTATTCCAATCTATTAATTCCTTAGTTGTTAAGAATCATGTGGTGGGGAAAGATCTAGACACATATATCCAATAGAATATAGGTGATCATGATTCATTATTTGTTGACATTATCCCCGAGATAAATAAGTTGGGAGGCAAAACTTTAAGCCCCTATCTTCCTTGTATTTCACATAATTTGGTTGTTCTAAAAGTATACTTTGAGTGTCATTAATCATGGAAGACTAAATGATAGTTGAGTATGTGGAATTTGTTGAACCAAAGCTCTTACATAGACCCTTCCTAAAAATAAGATGAATTGTAGTTGTTTGATGACTCAAAACATAGTTTGCTATTTTTCAAGAAAGTTTATGGTCTGTACTTTAACATGTGAATAAATTGCTACTCAATGTTGAGAAGATTTATGAGAAATACTTGGTGGTTATGATGCTAGAAAAATGGCTGAAATTATCCTTGATCAATATAATATATTATGTTAGCACTCACACTTTATAAATTATTTCTTTTATCATTTACCTACTCAAGGACGAGTAGGAATTAAGCTTGGGGATGCTGATACGTCTCCAACGTATCGATAATTTATGAAGTATTCATGCCATATTTTCCTATGTTTATAATAACTTTATATGGTATTGATGCACTTTATATGATTTATTTAGAACTAACCCGGACTGACGGTATTTTCCGCAGAATTATCGTGGTGTTGTTTTTTGTGCAGAAAATGGAAGTTCTCGGAATTGCCCGAATTTTTTTATGATTTTTTCTAGAACATATGAGCAATGTTGGAGCGAAGAACCACAAGAGGAGGTCTGCCACGGAGGCTCAAGCTAATAGGGCGTGGCCTGGGCCTTGGTCGTGCCCTGATGGCTTGTGGGGCCCACGTGCCTCCATTGCGCGTGATTCCAATGCTGAAAAATCCTATAAATCCCAAAAAACCCAGAAATAAAAAGAGAACTTCCACTCCGCCGCCGCAACTCTCTGTATCACTGAAAAACCAATCTGGAGAGATTCCACTACCCTGCCGGAGAGGGAAAACCATCACTGGTAGCCATCTTCATCATCCCGGCGGAGGCCATGACATCGAGTCCGAGGGTATATACCAGTAGCTATGTGTTCAATCTCTCTCTCTCTCTCTCTATCTATCTATCTATCTATCTATCTCTCTCGTGTTCTTGAGATGGCACGATCTAAAGAGCACTGGCTTTATTAATATAGTTGGATCATATGATGTATTTCCCCTACCATCTAGTTGTGATGAATTGAGTCTTTTCCTTTAAGATCTCATCATGTTGGATTGAGCATACTGGTATGACAACACTTAATGTAAGTCTTGCGTGGGATACTCATAGTGACATTGGAGTATTCTATTGATTCACTTGGTATATGTTGAACGATCAACTTGCGGGTTCTGGTGACCTTGGTGATCTATGCATAGTGGTTGATTGCACGTTGTCATACTATGTTCTCCGATAGAAATCTTGGGGTGCTCCATGCACATTCTTTGTGTTGGATTGAATATGATAGCTCTGAATTTGTTTGATGCGTGTCGCATAATTTACCTAAAGATACTTGAGGTGACATTGGAGTATCTAGGTGACATTAGGGTCGACTGATATGTATCATTGATGTTATCTTAGTACGAACTCTTGAATAGATTGAACATAAATGATAGCTTGATGTTATCTTAGTACGAAGTCTTGAATAGATTGATCGGAAAGAATAACTTTGAGGTGGTTCTACTACCTACACCAATTTTATCTTATTGTTCTCCACTAGATACAAACTTTGGAGTGATTCTTTGTTGCGCGTGGAGGAATCCAACTTTGTTAGCATTGTTGAGAGATTGGTATAGTGAAAATATGTACCCTAGGCCTTATTTCCAAGCATCAATACAACGTTTTTCTCGCTGTTTGCCACTTGTTACCTTGCTGTTTTTATATTTTCAGATTACAAAAACCTATATCTACCATCCATATTGCACTTGTATCACCATCTCTTCACTGAACTAGTGCACCTATACAATTTACCATTGTATTGGGTGTGTTGGGGACACAAGAGATTTCTTGTATTTGATTGCAGGGTTGCTTGAGAGAGACCATCTTCATCCTACACCTCCCACGGATTGTTAAACCTTAGGTCATCCACTTGAGGGAAAATTGCTATTGTCCTACAAAACTCTGTGCTTGGAGGCTCAACACGAGTCTACAAGAATAAAGTTGTGTAGTATACATGAATGAGGGGTTGAAGTGTCCTCGTCCACTTCAATTTCTTCATTAATCGGCTCTGTGGAAGCATGGGATCAATTTTCTTTGTGCAGTTCTGGAATGCCATATTTGCCACCAAACGGTACCATTTCATAAGAAAGTACCATAGTGATGGGAGTTGCATCAATTGGTTAACTTAAGGTAGTTGGCAAAGTCCTCAAGCGTTTGACTTCTAAGGATTCTGTACTTGTTGATGCTTTTCGCTTCCTAGCGGCTTCCTTTTCAGCAACCTTTGTCTTCTTTGCTTCTCATGCACAAGGAAATGTCAATTTATTCACTCTTGAAAATTTTGTCATTGGAGCATTGATATGTCTCCGTCGTATCTATACTTTTTGATAGTTTCATGCCAATATTCTACAAATTTCATATACTTTTGGCAACTTTTTATACTATTTTTTGGACTAACATATTGATCCAGTGCCCAGTGCTAGTTCCTGTTTGTTGCATGTTTTATATTTCGCAGAAAATACATATCAAACAAAGTCCAAACGAGATAAGAACTTATGGATATTTTTTTGGAATATATGTGAATTTTGGGAAGTGGAATCAACAAAAGGCGGTGCCCAAGGGGCCCACAAGCCAAAGGGGCAAGGCCTGGGGGGTAGGGCACGCCAGTCTGGCTTGTGGCTACCCCGTAAGGCGGTTGGTGCCCTTATTTTGCCGCAAGAAAGCTAATATCCGGGTAAAAATTGTGTTAAAATTTCAGCCTAATCGGAGTTATGAATCTCCGGGAATATAAGAAATGATGAAAAACTAGAATCTGGAACTTAGAAACATAAAGAAGCAGAGAGAGAGATTCAATCTTGGAGAGGCTCTCGCCCCTCCGCCGCCATGGAGGCTATGGACCAGAGGGGAAACCTTCCTCCCATATAGGGGGAAAGGACAAGGAAGTAGAAGGAGGGGGCTCTCCCCGTGTCTCCCAGTGACACCAGAACGCCGCCGGGGCCATCATCATGACGACGACGTACACCAACAACTTAGCCGTCGTCATCACTAACTCTCCCCCCCCTCTATGCAGCGGTGCAACACCCCTTATCCCCACTTTAATCTCTACTTAAACATGGTGCTCAATGCTATATATTTTGTCCCAATGATGTATGGCTATCCAATGATGTTTGAGTAGATCCGTTTTGTCCTACGGGTTGATTGATGATCATGATTGGTTTGAGTTCCATGTTTTATTATTTGTGTTTTCCTACGGTGCTCTCTGTGTCGCGCAAGAGTGAGGGATCCCCGTTGTAGGGTGTTGCAATGTGTTCATGATTTACCTAAGGTGGGTTGCTTGAGTGACAGAAGCATAAATACGAGTAGGTGGGTTGTTGCATATGGTAGTAAACAAGACTTGATACCTTATAATGCTATGGTTGGGTTTGACCTTAATGATCTTTAGTAGTTGCGGATGCTTACTAGAGTTCCAATCATAAGTGCATATGATCCAAGTAGATGAAGTATGTTAGCTTATGCCGCTCCCTCATATAAAATTGCAATAATGATTAACTGTCTAGTTATCGATTCTCTAGGGACAAATAACCTTCTTATGACAAAAACATCTCTACTAAGACCAACTTAGTTGTTTCTTTATCTTAGTTGATCCTAGTTTTTTACTTATGTGTTCTTTATTTTCTTGCAAACCTATCCTATCATGCCTACAAAGTACTTCTAGTATCATACTTGTTCTAGCTAAAGCGAATGTTAAGTGTGTGTAGAGTTGTATCGGTAGTCGATAGAACTTGAGGGAATATTTGTTCTACCTTTAGCTTCTCATTGGGTTCAACACTCTTACTTATCGAGAAAAGCTACAACTGATCTCCTATACTTGTGGGTTATCA
This sequence comes from Hordeum vulgare subsp. vulgare, assembly GCF_904849725.1. NCBI lineage: Eukaryota > Viridiplantae > Streptophyta > Magnoliopsida > Poales > Poaceae > Hordeum > Hordeum vulgare. The sequence goes on along the minus strand of NC_058518.1, from coordinate 228,786,558 downwards.
AGACCTTTTTCTGGCATCGTTGCCGGGGAGCAATAGTGTGGGGTGAATATTCTCGTGTGTGCTTGTTTGCTTTATCACTAAGTAGACTTTATTTTCTGTTTAAGTTGTTCTCTATCTTTAGTTATGGAAATGGAACATGAAATACCAAAAAATAGGTGTACTTGCTACTCATGGAGACGGGGAACCTCCTAAAACCCTCGATGCTCATTATGTGGAAGATATTATGCACTATTTTAATAATCCTGAGAAAACCCCATTCAATTATATAACGGGAGATACGTTGGATCAACATGAATACTTTAGGGATTATCGCTTGACTCAAAAAGGGAAACTGTTATAGGATCAAATTGATATGTTGAAATGGTATTCTTGGAATCTATGCTTGAGATATGATATTACTTGTTGCTCTAGGATGAAGGCTAAACACCTTCCCTTTTCATGTAAATTTAATGATAATGAAACCTTGGCTTCTTATGCTAATGGTATATGTGATTACTATGATGTGGAACAAATACAAGAGTTTGTTTCTTTTAAGGGTGCTTTTGAAATTGAAGCTTTGTTTGAGAAGTATGAAGATTATGATGTTGTTGTTTACCGATCTCAAAATTTGGCTATGGTTCGTCATTGTTATGCCAATTATGAATACAATGCCCATATTGATCGATTTATTGAGAAAGTCTCCGATATCCAAGAAGAGACTAATATTTTGCAGGAATCTATGGAAGAAGAAATTGATGACACTGTGAGCTCATTGAATAAAAAACATGAGGAGGAGGGCGAAGAACAAAAGGAGGAAGAGCGGATTAGCTACTTGTCCCCACCTTCTAATGAGAGTAACTCTTCAACTCATACATTGTTTAATTTCCCTTCGTACTTACCGAAGGATGAATACTTTTAAATATCCCTTTTTGATGAACTTGATGCTTGTTATGCTTCTAGCCATGATGCCAATATGAATGATGATTATGGAGAGGAACTTGATATAGTTCCTTATGTTAAGAATGAAATTGTTGCTATTCCGCCCACACATGATAGTCGTATTATCTTTTTGAATTCTCCCAACTACACTATATTGGAGAAGTTTGCACTTATCAAGGATTATATAGATGGGTTGCCTTTTACTATTACATGTGATAATTTTGATAGATATAATATGCATGTGCTTGCTTCTCCTACTTGCAATTATTATGAGAGAGGAACTACATCTCCGCCTCTCTATGTTTCCAATATGATAAAATTGCAAGACATTGTTCATATTATGCATTGGCTTTTACTTTGTGTGCATGAATTTTTCTTTTATGACATGTCGATCCATAGGAAGAGAGTTAGACTTCGTTGTTGTGTGATATATGTTACTTTGTGCTCAATACTAAATTAGAAATCATTGTTAATTAAAATTGGCTTTGATATACCTTGGGATCCGGGTGGATCAATTACTTGAGCACTTTATGCCTAGCTTAATGGCTTTAAAGAAAGCGCTGCCAGGTAGACAACCCGAAAGTTTTAGAGAGTCATTTTATTTTGTTGTGTGCTTTTATCTAGTTTATAAGACAAAAAAATTAAGAGGGTAACCTAAAACTTTTTCAAAAATAAAGGTGAAAGTGAGAGAGACGAGCATTGTTAAAATGGGAGCATGCCATGAACTTTGTTCATGCCCATGGAAACCTTGTGAATCTTAATTACAGAAACTTTTCAACAAAAATATTTATCCCCTTGTATAAATCCATTGTATTATAAAAATAATGTGCCAAGATTTTCCTTTAGGATGATTAGATTGCTTGTTTGGTGTGTGTAGTGCAAAAACAGAAACTTTGGCTGTAGTGCGTGAATTTACATTTTTTACTGGAATGTCAGAACTTTCTGAAATTTTCACACAGTACTGCTACGAATTTTTTTTATTTCTTCCTAATGTTTCAGAATTTGTAGAGGTACATAAGTTTGGTGAATGTATAGATTACTACAGATTGTCGTGTTATTGACAGATTCTATTTTTGATGCATTGTTTTGCTCGTTTTGATGAAACTATCGATTGTATCGGTGGTATAAGCCATGGAAAAGTTATATTACAGTAGATACAATGCAAAAACAAAATATGAATTGGTTGGCCACAGACTTAAAGTTGTAGTTTGCTTTATTATTACTAACGGATCTCACGAGGGTTTTGTTAAGTTTTGTGTGATTGAAGTTTTCAAGTTTTGGGCGAGATCACGATGGATGAAGTAATAAGGAGTGGAAAGATACTAAGCTTGGGGATGCTCGAGGCACCCTGAGGTAATATTCAAGGACTCCCAAGCAACTAAGCTTGGGGATGCCGTGGAACACATCCGCTGTTTATTCTAACAACCATCGGTAATTTTACTTGGAGCTATATTTTTATTTGTCACATGATATGCACAAATCTTGGAGCGGCGTGTGCTTTTTATTTTTATTTTAATAATGCACTATGATGGTATGATAACGTCCTTGGTTGATTTATAGTAGGCTCTTTGCACCTCACTTATATCTTTTGAGTATGGCTTTATAGAATGCTTCATGTGCTTCACTTATATCATTTGAAGTTTGTATTGCATGTTTCTCTACACATAGAAAACCGCCATTTGTAGAATGCTTTTTTGCTTCACTTATATTTGTTAGAGTGTGGCCATATATTTTGTAGAAATAATTAAACTATCATGCTTAACTTATATCTATTTAGAGAGTTAACACGAGTTGGTCATTCACATGGTTAGTCATAAAATCCTATATAAAACTTGTAGATCATTGAATATGATATGTTTGATTCCTTGCAATAGTTTTGCGATATAAAGATGGTGATATTAGAATAATGCTAGTGAGTAATTGTGGATTGGTATAAATATTTGTGTTAAAGTTTGTGATTCCCGTAGCATGCACGTATGGTGAAACGTTATGTGAAGAACTTGGAGCATGAATTATTTATTGATTGTCATCCTTTGTGTGGAAGTCGGGATTGCGCGATGGTTAATTCCTACCAACCCTTCCCCTAGGAGAATACGTGTAGTACCTTGTTTCGATGACTAATAATTTTTTGCAATAAGTATGTGAGTTCTTTATGACTAATGTGGAGTCCATGGATTATACACACTCTCACGCTTCCACATTTGCTAGCCTCTCTAGTATCGCGCAACTTTCACGGGTGCATTAAACCCACCTTACTCAAAACATCCACCATACCTACCTATTATGGCATTTACATAGCCATTCCGAGATATATTGACATCCAACTTCCACCGTTTCGTTTATTATGACATGCACCATCATTGCATATTGTTTTGCGTGATCGTAAGATAGCTAGCATGATGTTTTCATGGTTTTTGATGTCATTGCTATGCTAGATCATTGCACATCCCGCTACACTGCCGGCGGAATTCATATAGAGTCTCCTTTTGTTCTAGTATCGAGTTGTAATTCTTGAGTTATAAGTAAATAAAAGTGTGATGAGAGAAAAGAGAGAAGGGGCAATGCTACTATTCCTTTTCCACACTTGTGCTTCAAAGTAGCACGACGATATTCATGATAGAAAGTTTCCTATATTGTCACTTTCATATACTAGTGGAAATTTTTCATTATAGAACTTGGCTTGTATATTCCAATTATGGGCTTCCTCAAATTGCCCTGGGTCTTCGTGAGCAAGCGAGTCGGATGCACACCCACTTAGTTTCTTTTTGAGCTTTCATACACTTATAGCTCTAGTGCGTCTGTTGCATGGCAATCCCTACTCACTCACATTGATATCTATTGATGGGCATCTCAATAGCCCGTTGATATGCCTAGTTGATGTGAGACTATATCCTTCTTTTTGTCTTCTCCACAACCTCCACCATATTCTATTCCACCTATAGTGCTATACCCATTGCTCATGCTCATGAATTGCATGAAAGTTGAAAAAGTTTGAGAATACTAAAGTATGAAACAATTGCTTGGCTAAAACCGGGGTTGTGCATGATTTAACACATTGTGTGATGAAGATGGAGCATATCTAGACTATATGATTTTGTAGGGATAACTTTCTTTTACCGATGATATTTTGAGAAGACAATTTTGCTTTATTAGTATGCTTGAAGTATTATTGTCTTAATGTCAAATGATAGACTATTGCTTTGAATCACTCGTGTCTTAATATTCATGCCATGATTAGATTATATGATCAAGATTATGCTAGGTAGCATTCCACATCAAAAATTATCTTTTTTGTCATTTACCTAATCGAGGACGAGCATGAATTTAGCTTGGGGATCCTGATATGTCTCCATCGTATCTATAATTTTTGATTGTTTCATGCCAATATTACACAACTTTCATATACTTTTGGCAACTTTTTATACTATTTTGGGGACAAACATATTGATCCAGTGCCTTTGCCAGTTCCTGTTTGTTGCATGTTTTTATTCTCGCAGAAACTTACAATTTTGTTTTGGAATATATGTGAATTTTGGGAAGTGGAATGTGGGGACCCCGGCTGGTAAGTCGAGATCGCTGTGCCTAGTGATCCCGATGATCAATGCTCAGTGAACACATATACTGAATAATAGAGTCTTATATCCAAATACCGAATATTACATCAAATGACCAAAGGGTCGGGTTCACAAACAGGGCCTAAGGCCAAATAAAACGGGTACAACGGGTAGCGGAAACTCATAAGCGCTAAGCGGGTGCCCATGCCATCAAGCCTACACCGACAGGCATTCTGACTAGGAAGCGTCCTAGATCGCAGGTCCATCTCCGAAGACGTACTCATCGCCAAACTCCGGTCCTTCCTTGTCTGGTCAATAATATAACCAGTGGCAAGCCAATGTGTACTTTGAATGTACTCGCAAACAGCCCATGATATGAATAATGAAAGTGAAGGATAACAATATCATGCATTTCTAGTATAACTCATCTAGGTGGTATGATCATGAATATGCATCAAGTTAAAGAATTACTCTTGAAGAGCAGGTTACAGATATCTGTATATCTGCTAAGGGCTGAACCATCCGGGTTCACCCTATATGCCAATTCACTGAACTCCCATATGGAGATATATTGACATGCAACTTCCACCGTTTCGTTTATTATGACATGCACCATCATTGCATATTGTTTTGCGTGATCGTAAGATAGCTAGCATGATGTTTTCATGGTTTTTTATGTCATTGCTATGCTAGATCATTGCACATCCCGGTACACTGCCGGCGGAATTCATGTAGAGTTTCCTTTTGTTCTAGTATTGAGTTCTAATTCTTGAGTTGTAAGTATATAACAGTGTGATGATCATCATTATTAGAGCATTGTCCCATGTGAGGAAAGGATGATGGAAGCTACGATTTCCTCACAAGCTGGGATGAGTCTCTAGACGTTATGAAACATAAAAGAGGCCGAAGAAGCCGATATAAAAAAACAAGGCCAAAGAAGCCCACCTAAAAAAGGGGAAAACCAAAAAACAAAGAAATTAGAGAAAAGAGAAAAGGGGCAATGATACTATTCCTTTTCCACACTTGTGCTTCAAAGTAGCACGATGATATTCATGATAGAGAGTTTCCTATATTGTCACTTTCATATACTAGTGGGAATTTTTGATTGTAGAACTTGGCTTGTATATTCAAATGATGGGCTTCCTCAAATTGCCCTGGGTCTTCGTGAGCAAGCGAGTCGGATGCACACCCATTTAGTTTATTTTTGAGCTTTCATACACTTATAGCTCTAGTGCGTCTGTTGCATGGCAATCCCTACTCACTCATATTGATATCTATTGATGGGCATCTCAATAGTCCGTTGATACGCCTAGTTGATGTGAGACTATATCCTTCTTTTTGTCTTCTCCACAACCTCCACCACATTCTATTCCACCTATAGTGTTATACCCATTGCTCACGCTCATGTATTGCATAAAAGTTGAAAAAGTTTGAGAATACTAAAGTATGAAACAATTGCTTGGCTAAAACCGAGGTTGTGCATGATTTAACACTTTGTGTGATGAAGATGGAGCATAGCTAGACTATATGATTTTGTAGGGATAACTTTCATTTAGCCATGATATTTGAGAAGACATTTCTGCTTTATTAGTATGCTTGAAGTATGATTGTCTTAATGTCAAATGATAGACTATTGCTTTTAATCACTGGTGTCTTAATATTCATGCCATGATTAGATTATATGATCAAGTTTATGCTAGGTAGCATTCCACATCAAAAATTATCTTTTTTGTCATTTACCTACTCGAGGACGAGCATGAATTAAGCTTGGGGATGCTGATATGTCTCCATCGTATCTATAATTTTTGATTGCTTCATGCCAATATTACACAACTTTCATATACTTTTGGCAACTTTTTATACTATTTTGGGGACAAACATATTGATCCAGTGCCTGTGTCAGTTCCTGTTTGTTGCATGTTTTTAGTCTCGCAGAAAATCAATATCAAACAAAGTCCAAACGGGATAAAAAACTTACAATTTTTTTTTGGAATATATGTGAATTTTGGGAAGTGGTATCTGGGGACCCCGGCTGGTAAGTCGAGATCGCCGTGCTGAGTGATCCCGAGGATCAATGCTCAATGAACACAGATACTGAATAATAGAGTCTTATATCCAAATACCGAATATTACATCAAATGACCGAAGGGTCGGGTTCACAAACAGGTCCTAAGGCCAAATAAAACGGGTACAACGGGTAGCGGAAACTCATAAGGGCTAAGCGGGTGGCCATGCCATCAAGCAGGCATTCTGACTTGGAAGCGTCCTAGATCGCAGGTCCGTCTCCGAAGACGTACTCATCGCCAAACTCCGGTCCTTCCTTGTCTGGTAAATAATATAACCAGTGGCAAGCCAATGACTACTTTGAATGTACTCGCAAACAGCCCATGATATGAATAATGAAAGTGAAGGATAACAATATCATGCATTTCTAGTATAACTCATCTGGGTGGTATGATCATGAATATGCATCATGTGAAAGAATTACTCTTGAAGAGCAGGTTATAGATATCAACATATCTGCTAAGGGCTGAACCATCCGGGTTCACCCTATATGCCAAGTCACCCTATATGCCAAGTCACCGAACTGCCTAAGATGAAACATCTTAGGCAGGCTCTAAAAAAGTGGCACACAAAACTATCTCAGTTGAAAATTTTCATCTCCAGTGCTTATACTGGAAAAAGAGAGCCACTATCAGATTTGTTAAAGTTGGTGAGGAAAACACTAAATTCTTCCATGCTATGGCAACTGAGAGATATAGGAGGAATTCCATTGCATCTCTCAAGTTAAATGATGGTTCCATCATATCTGATCATGATCAAATTGCTGCATGTTTTTGGGCATCATTTAAGGATAGAATGGGCACTTCTCTTGGCATTAACATCACATTTGATTTACAATCTATGCATCAGAAGGTGGATGGTCTGGATATTCTCACAGAACCTTTTTCTAAGTCTGAAATGGACAAGACTTTTCTGGAAATGCCCATTGACAAAGCTCCTGGACCTGATGGTTTTAATGGTCTTTTCTTCATGAAATGCTGGCCCATTATCTCCCTTGAGTTTTATCAGCTTGCTGCTGCTTTCCATGCTGGTCATGCTCAACTTGAGAACATGAACTCGTCTTATATTACTCTGGTTCCCAAGAAGAGATCACCTGAACAAGTGGGAGATTACAGACCAATATCACTTACTGGGATGGGCCTCAAATTTCTGTCCAAAATGATTGCTAACAGGTTACAGTTGTAGATTGTGAAGTGTCTTCACAAGAAACAGTATGGTTTTATCAAGTCTAGAACCATTCAAGATTGTGTTGGATGGACTCTAGAGTACCTGCACCAATGCCATCAATCCAAGAAACCTATAGTCATTCTCAAGCTGGATTTTGAAAAGGCATTCGACTCTGTGGAGCATGAGTTCATTTTTCAGATTCTCAAACACAAAGGCTTCAATGACAGATGGATACTTTGGGTAAAGCAGCTACTAACTTCTGGCTCATCTTCGGTCCTGATCAATGGTGTGCCTGGAAAGAAGTTTATGTGCAAGAAAGGAGTCAGGCAGGGAGATCCCATGTCCCCACTGCTTTTGGCTATTGCTGCTGATTTTTTACAGACTCTGGTTAACCAACTGCTGGTGGAGGGTCTGATTCAGCTGCCCATACCTTGTCATGATAAGGATTTCCCCATAGTGCAATATGCTGATGATACCCTTATCATCCTACCTGCTGATAAACCTCATTTGTTACAGTTCAATAAAATGCTCTTACTTTTCTCCCAATCCACTGGATTACACGTGAATTATCACAAATCTGCCTTTCTACCTGTCAACACTGCTCCACAGCAACTCCAGCACCTGGCAGACTCCATTGGTTGCAAACTGGGATCTTTGCCCTTCACATACCTTGGCCTTCCAGTTGGGACAACTAAACCAAGAATCATCGATCTCATGCCACTGGTTGATAACATGGAAAGAAGGCTCAGTGCTAGTTCATCTTTTCTAGCTCAGGGGGAAGGTTACAGTATTTAAACTCAGCACAATCTTCTGTGCCTATCTTCTTTCTATGCAGTCTAGATATCCCACCAGGCATACTGAAGCAGCTTGAAAGAATTCAAAGGCAATGTCTATGGAGGAAAAATGGGCAAGATCATGCACCCTCTCTTGCTGCCTGGCAACTGGTGTGCAGACCTAAAGATAAAGGGGGGTTAGGTATTATGAATCTAGCAATCCAGAATGAAGCACTGCTGCTCAAGCATGTTGATAAATTTCTAAATCATGCAGATATCCCATGGGTTCACTTAATCTGGAACACTTACTATCATGACACAGTACCTCAGGGAACTGCCCTTTGTGGTTCTTTTTGGTGGAAGGATATCTGTAAACGGCTTGACAAATTCAGATCGATTACATATGTTTAGCCTAACAAGGGTGACTCCTTCCTGTTTTGGTCTGACTCCTGGTTGATTGGAAACTCCACGAGGCCCCTGGCTGCTAGATTCCAAAGACTTTTTTCTTTTGTGGTTGATCCTTTCTGCACAGTGTAACGACCCGACTCAACGAGTCAAGCCTTTGGTGTTTCTGTACCATCCCAAGATCATGCTGGTACACACACTGTACATAATGTATATATTCAAGAGTGCAATCACACAGCTTTATTAATCGAAATCTCATAAAGAGTACTTTATTACAATAAAGGAGTACAATAAAGTGGCTGAAGGCCATCTCATGAGATTATCTAACGAAGACTAAGCGGAAGCATCAGGTAGACGAGTCCATCCGACTCCAAGGGCAGGTCGCTGAGCGTAGAACCGTAGCCTCACTCCTGGTCGGAAAAGTACTCTGCAACATGATACGTTGCAGCCGTGTAGGTCAGCATATTGAATATGCTGGCAAGTCATCAAAGAGAGGGGTAAAACAATAATCCACTATCTCTACATGCATATTTGGCCGGTGGAGCTAAGTTTTGCATAAATCCAGTTTTATCCTACAACAAAAGGGGTCGAAAGCAAAATATTACTACATGTTTGTTGTTAACGAGATGGTTCCGCCAACCAGTTCTCGTACCCGAATAGTTGTTAACACCCACATCATTATTAAGTTGTGACGAGAGTTCAGGGGAAATTCAATGCCTTCGGCTCAAGTTGTCCATGACCGTGGACACGGCTAATCGATTAGGTTGGGTACTCTGCAGAGTTTTGCACACGTTCCCCACAAGATTTGATCGCCTCCGGTTTTGTCCTCGCACTTGACGGTGTTTGAAGACCGGATGATCAAAACATGGTCTTTCAACGGGTCCCTCTGAATCCCTATCGGTGCCCATCCATTCCTACCGTTCGTCTACATCTGCTAGCACCGCCTATCCAGAGTCGCCGCGTTGTCCAACCAAGCCAGAGCCCATAATGACTTGTGGCTATGCAGGTAAGCCTTGAGTCTTGAAGTCTCCGTCCGTCTCTTCGAGCCTGGGTGAAGCTTTCCGCAGGATGACATGGCCTCTCCAGCATCCCGGGGATCCACTTGGTTTTCCAGGGAGCCGGTCAACCGTCCTTCACCCAGTGTTGCATTGCGTCCGAGGTCTTGAAAATCTTGTCTTAGTCCGGTCTTGATTAATATCAATCTCGCATCACTCGTGGCATAAGCTCAACCGATAACCCGTCTACTTAAGCATAGCAAATATAACATTGACGTCCCGGGGCCAAGTATCGGGGTTGTTGTGTTCCTACCACATGATACTACAACTATGACTAAAGTTTCCAAGTACCTAGGCAGCATGCAAATTGGGCAAATAAGGTGATCTAGTATGCATTGAAAACATAGGTAAAATAACATGATCAAAGATGACTTGCCTTGATGATAGTTGTCCTGCTCGAGCGTCTCTAAGTAACACGCTTCGCACTCCGGATGATCTACCGATACAAACACAAAGCACACCATAACCAATTCAATCATGCCACAAGTAAAAATAACATCACATGCAATGATTTGCGAAAGCCTAAGCGAAAGAGTTTATCGCGCGCCGGTAGGGCAGCAACTTGTTTCTGTTGAAAACACCAGTAAAAATAATTTAAAAAATTCTGAACATTCTACCACAGTAAGATTTTATCACTAGAAAAGAGTAGCAAAAAGAATCAACTCAATATCATTTTTCAAACTCCTGGAATAAGCAAAACAGTGTTTAACCTAAATCTGCTGTAATTTATATTTCAAAATTTGAAACATAGACAAATTATATGTTTTTAAAAACTACAGGAAATTTTTGAGCTATTGGAAAAAGAATCAATGTCATTGGACTTAGGGATAAAAAGTTGTGGCCAAAACAAAATTGAAAGTTTCTGTTTTTGTAATCTAGACAGAAAGTTACAAAACTGCTAGTGCTAAAAGAGAGGCACGCGTAGCAAGTTTCTACTGGCTGTAGTGGCGTTTGTTGAATGGCTTCAGGCAAACGGCCTACGGCTAAGCAAGTCTGCTGGTTAAAACTTAAGTGGCAAGAAAAACCTACTGGTTTTCTGAGATAAACCGAAGGGTTACTAGTGTTCTAATCCTAGCCATTGCATGGAGATCTAAAGGCTAAAAACGAATGCATGCAAACTAGAGAGAGAGAGAGGCTACCTGCTGCTGCTGCTTGCACCGGCGAGATGAGAGTTGGCCGACGGGGAAGGAGGGAGTAGCTCCGGCGGTGGAGACGTCGGGCGGCGGTGGTGAGGTTCCTCCTCCGCGGGGGGGGGGGGGGAGGCGGCAGTGGAGAGGGAGAGCTCGGGGGGCTCCTCCTGGCGAGGCCGAAGTGGCAACAGCTTCGGGCTGCTGCTGCTGCTCGGGGTGGCGGCGACTAGGGCGGCGGCGGCTCGTGGAGGCGGCGGCGGGGTGACGTGGCGGTGGTGGCTAGGGTTGGGGAGGGGTTGCCGAGGGGAGGGGGTTTATATAGGCCTTGGGGAGGGATGGGCTATGGAAGGAGAGGGAGCTACTGGGAAAGAGATCGCGGGAGAGAAGGGGTCGGTCTCGGCTCGGGTGAGAGAAGGAAAGAGAGGAGAGGAGGAAGCTTCGGTCGCGGGGGCTTGGGCAGGAGAGGGGAGGCAAGGCAGGAGAGGGAGTAGGAGAGATAAGGGAGGAGAGGGAGAACTGGGGAAGTCTCGGTCTGTGGTGGAGAAAAAGGAAAGGGAGGGAGGAAGGAGAAGAGAGAGGAAAGTTACGTGGGGGAGAGAGGCTCGGGCGGTTGTGCATGCTGGGGTACGTGGTGCATGGGTGGCTCGAGTGCATGGCTCGGCTGAGCCCTTTGGCTCGGCCTGGCCGGTTCCCTTTTTTTTTGAAAAAAGAACAAACAGCAGCAAAGAAAAGTAAAATAAAGTAAAATATATTTCCTAGCTAACAAATACTAGAAAAATAGGTACTAATATATGTACACTAGAATACTTAGGAAAAAAAAACAGAATAATATATACAACTAATATATATATATATATATAATATATAGATATATGTATATATATATATATAATATCTATGGGAACCCTAGTTCCACCTAATGCAAACTTTCGAAAATGAGTTTTATGCAATAGGTCACTCAACGAGATTGAAAAACCCAACTAAAATAATTCGGAGTTTAGAAAATTTGCAAAACCAAATTGGTGACTCCAAAATAAAATTCGAAACATTATGCACTTTAATTCGACGGGGGAGAGAAGTCACATTATCTGCACTCCAATAAATTGCCCGCAGTCACATAACGATTAGAATTTTCAGAAGGACACAATAATGCATAGAAATATGAGATGCATATGAATGATCTATTAACATCCGAATTTAAGAAAATTGGGATGTTACAAACAGCTCAAGAGGTCTTTAAAGCCTTTTACGATGACAGCATGCTGTCTATGTTCCACTTGCCACTCTGTGCTCAAGCTTACCAGGAGCTGCTTTCAGTTCATTCTTTGCGTCAAGACCTGGATATTGATCATCAGGCCTCTGACAGATGGGTATGGGGAAAATATGCTAAGGCCTACACAACCAAGAGATACTATACTCACATTCACAGCAGTATTACACCAATCCCTTTACTCAACTGGATCTGGAAAAGCTGTTGTACCATGAAGATTAAGATGTTTGCCTGGATGCTCATACTGGACAGGCTTAACGGCATCACTGGAATGCTTGAGCGGCATCACTGGAATGTTTCCAACTCCAATTTCTGTGTTCTATGCCATGCTTGAGTCAAGGAAGACAGAGATCACTTATTCTTCAACTGTCTTTTCAGTACCAGGGTCTGGAATTACCTGCAGATCACATGGCAGGGTCCATCCATGTGGAGTGCTACTGTAGGTGCTAAACGAGACTTCCATAACCCCTTTTTTGCTGAGGTGGTCTTCACTGCATATTGGAACGTCTGGACTGTCACAAATGCAAAGGTCTTTAACCAGGAGCAACCAAAGTTCAGAAAATGGAGATCTGGATTCATCCATGACATTTCCCTGTTAGCTCATAGGATTAAGGCTAGTTTCAGGGATGATCTCCTTAAATGGGTTTCCTTTTTGCCTCCTTGAGGTTTGTAGCCTTAGCTCCTCATCCCACTTGTACATTCTAATTTCTTCTTGTACATACTGCTCTTATATATAGGAATAAAAGAAAAAAGGTTGTGGGGGGGGGGGAGGGTTTCCCTACAGTAGCCGGTCAAAAAAATAACACCTTTTTAACACCACACACACACTCACTCACACTTGGTTTATACGGAAACGCTGGACGTAGTTTAAGCATGATTACCCAACTGTCCTTGACCGTGGACATGACTATTCGAATAGTTTACACTCTGTAGAGGTAGTACGCTGGACCCACGAGATCCGGGAAACTTCCGTGTCATCCATGACTCGCAGTATATCACATATACGCGAGGTAAGTACCCGATCATCATCTTTCCCCTGACGATACTAGACAAAGAGGTCCACTCGATTGGTACCCAGCCCACATGTTGTACGTCTTACGAGGACCGACTCTGGACAGTATCAACCATGCGGGGACCAACGGTGTGCCTGGCACGACCCCATCACGAGAGTGACGACAATCACTCTTGCCACTAGTAATGTGGCTCTTTGCTAGTACCGATCAGAGTAATCAACAAGGCCCCCTCCCGTAAAGGGGTAACGTGGTCGTACTAGTAAGGTTGGGACGGTAGACACATCATAAATCTAATCCCATTTCCGAAACCATACTCACACAAAACATCGGTGCACCACTTCACCAAAAGTGGCCACCCATCTCATCATCACCCTCGGGCATTAGTGGCACCCGACGGGGTTTTCATAAACCTTTGATTTAACTCATCATCATGCTCATGCAATAGTTCTCTAACTCTACTAGTCAACATGATAGTAGCATGATCCTCATAGATGGTAGGATCAAGCTCATCATGCTTGTGCTCCGAGGAGCCATATGTATAATATCATCATCATGCAAGTGCTTCGAAGAAGCCTTCGGTACCATCACACCAATGATGAGCCGTCTCTATGATCATATGCAACAGAAATGTACTTGCTATTCTAGCATGCATCAATTCACATGCTTAAGTCATTGTCAAAGGGCTGCTTGCCTTGGTCATCTAGGTATCCCGGGTCTTCGAGGTCTTCCGCTCTGAATCCTTTGTCACTCGGTAATTCTATCGTCGAGAATTTAGTTTAAACTCACAAATCACTTTTGAAAATGTTGCAAAACTTGGTTAAATTCAGGTTGTTAATTTGAAAGATATCTTCTCTTAGTTTTTACTAGCTAAGCATTTTTAATAATTACTAAACAGGAGCAAACTATTGCTTTTAATGCCTTTATATTATTATAAAAAAGATTCTGTTTTTGAAAAATATCAACAATGGCAGAATCAAAGACTACTCATTTTTATAAAAATATCAGTGGAAGAATTATATTTTTCAACTCGGTAGTTATTTTTACAAAAATCATTTTAGTCTCTGTTTTAAAAATAAAAGAAAAAGGCGAAAGCCTGGCCTAGGAAGCAGGCTGGCCCAGCCAGCCAGCAGGCTGCCAGGCGCGCGCGCGCTAGGTTTGAACCTGACGTGCGGGCCCCTGGGGTCAGCGGCTGTGGGTGCGCGCGGCGCAGCTCCAGGATGCCGACAGGTGCAGCCCACCTCTCGGGTTCTTCCCCTACCTCCGGCCAGGGAGGCTACCATCGTCCATGGGCCTAGCTAAGGGCAGGAATGGGTTCAGCGTGCCTCCGCCTACCTGCAGGTGGTCGGGACAGTGCCGGAGAGGCTCAGAGTCGTCGGCGATGAGGTGGCCGTGGCGGAGGGGTTTCGGGACGTGGTGGAACTGGTAGCTAGGGGCACAGAATCGCTCGGAGTAGTTGGGGGAAAGGTTCCTCGTGTTGAGGGGAGTGCTCTGGTGGGTCGAGGGTCGTAGGAGCCAGCGTGTAGCCGGAGATTGACCGGAGCTCCGAGGCGGAGGGGCCTGGGTCGATATCGGGCACCGGGGCTCTGCGAGCTCGATTGGGTGGCTAGGGAGCAGCTAGTGGTCGTGTAGAGGCTGCTGGAGGGGTGCTGAGGTGCCGGGGAGGCCTATTTATAGGCTCGCAACGATGAGCTGACTCGATGGGCCGGTGACTCACCGTGGCACGCGTGCGTGCATAGTGGCGAGCTGGCTGCGAAACCACGGTCTCCGAACGTGGTTTGGGACGATCTGAAGCATCGGTCGCAGAGGGAGAAGGCGTGGGGTCGAGCTGCAACGTCTGTGCATGCTTGGCCGAGTCGGGTGCGCGCGGGCACGCATCGCCCGAGCTCTAGCGTGGGGGGAGGAGGGTCCCTGGCGGCTGCTTTACAAAGAGGGGTTGTCGGGGAAGGTCCTGGAGAGTTCGGGGGAAGTTGGAACCGGCCGGAAGCGTCGTCCCCTTCTCGGCTGCTCCCTGTAGCGCGCCCAGAGCATAGTTTTGGCATGCCACGGTATGCTGGCGCACTCTGGGGCACTTTAGACGTGTCCCTCATGTCCTGGGTGTGGCTGGGAGTGTTTCTAGCCGTTGTGTGCTAGTGAGAGCACTAGCTGGTCAAGGGGGACAGGTTTCACTAGTGTTGTCAGCCCTGATCTGTGGCACAAATTGGAGTTCTTGTCACTTGTGCTTTGAACTGGGGAGGGGCTAGTTGATTGGGTGTTTAGGTTGGTCTGAGGCACTAATACACCAAGTTTGAGGCTCTGACATTGGGTAAAACAGTGGCTAGGTGGGTTTTTACCTTACTGTCAGAAGGTGTTCGACAGTGGTTTGGGGTGCTTCCACTCAACCACTGGAACTGCAACTTAACAGGTTTGGTCTTGGGGTTAAAGTAGGGGTTTCCACCAATTTTAAGCTCCATTGAACAAGTTTCGCTTTGTAAACTTGAAAATGCATCAAAATGGCCATATCTGTCTTCTCCAAAGGGAGTGTGACTAAACAGAGTCTAGCAAATCTCATTTTTGGTGTGGAGTCCTCATTTGAGGTGCCAAACACCCCTGCAAAGTTCCAACTCTATTCTGAACAAAGATGGTTTTAGGCTCATTTGGTGACCTTCCCTACCTTGGATCAAGGTGAGATTTTATGTGGGCACCAAATATGGCTTGGGGAGGCTCCTGTAACTTAATGGGATTTTATTGAGAATATTTCCTTTGGAAATATCTCAAAAGGTTAAAACAGACAGGAATGGTTTTCAGGGTTTTACTCAAATAATTATAATATAAAATAGGGTTGAAAATCTTATATATGGAAAATATATGTCCTTCTGAGTTTCCATGATTCTACTCAGAATTTTCTAAGGCAGAGAAGCATTTTTCCTTGTGGGAATATCATTCCTGGCCTTAGAAAGAGACATGTATTTAAAATAGAAAATAATGTTTTAAATCATTAAATGATGTTTTTGGCAAACAATAATAGTATTTGAGTTCAGATCACCAACTTTGGTTGGGAGTGCTACTAGGCATCATGAGCTAGTAGTGTAACCCAAGCAAGGTAGAGGTGATCTCATGTCAAAGAAAAGAGTTTTGGAAATTCCTTTTAAAAATAAATAAATTTATCATGGGTTTCGGATCAGCAAGCAAACAAGCATACATTCATACAAGGCATTCATAGCGTTCACAACATCATTAGAAAAAGTGTTAACAAGCCCTGATTTTTGTAACTTAAAATATTGGTGGTGAAAAACAGGGTGTGACAGACCTATCCCTCTTACAAGAATCTCGTCCCCGAGATTCCTAAGCTAGGCGTTAAATAGCTTTGGAAATTCTGATCGGAGATAGTCTTCACGTTCCCATGTTGCTTCTGCTTCGGTATGGTTGCTCCACTGAACCTTGAAATACTTGATGGTGCGGCTTCTTGTGCAACGCTCTGCTTCATCCAGAATGCGAATCGGCTTCTTGCGATAGGGAATGTCCGGTTGAAGTTCAACAGTTTGGTGGTCAATGTCCTTGCAATGATCGGAACGGTTAGGCACTTGTAAGCACTTCCGGAGCTGTGACACGTGGAACATGTTGTGCACACCCGAATGTTCTGGGGGTAGCTCCAACTGATAAGCCACTTCCCCATGCCTTGTCGTGATTTTGAAGGGTCCAATAAACCTTGGGGCTAGCTTCCCCTTGACGTGGAAACGCTTGGTTCCCTTGAGAGGCATAACGCGCAGGTACACCTGGTCTCCAGGAACGAACTCCACATCCTTGCGGTGGGAGTCCGCATAGCTCTTCTGTCGTGACTTAGCTGTCTTCAGGTTTTCTTGGACAAGCTGCACGTTTCTTTCCGCTTCGTGCAGCGCTTCTCGCCCAAAAACTAGTCCTTCTCTAGTTTCGGACCAATTGAGTGGGGTGCGGCACTTTCGCCCATATAGCACCTCGAACGGGGCCATTTGAAGACTGGACTGGTAGCTGTTGCTGTATGAGAACTCAGCAAACGGTAGGCAGTCTTCCCATTTGGCACCATGAGCCAAGACACACGCGCGGAGCATGTCCTCGAGTATCTGGTTTACCCTCTCGGTCTGTCCGCCCGTCTGTGGGTGGAAAGTCGTGCTGAAAGAGAGCTTGGTTCCGAGAGCTTCTTGAAACTTCTTCCAGAATCTTGAGGTGAACTGCGTGCCGCGGTCGAACACGATCTCCTTAGGAACTCCATGGAGGCTAAGATGCGCTCAATGTAGAGGCTAGCCAACTTGTCACCCCCGTAGGTGGTGTTGACCGGAATGAAATGAGACACCTTAGTTAAATGGTCGACGATGACCCATATGGAGTCATGACCCGTGCTTGACTGGGGTAGTCCAGTGATGAAGTCCATGCCGACCTTGTCCCATTTCCATTCTGGCACTTGAAGAGGCTGTTGCAGCCCAGCAGGTCGCTGATGCTCATCCTTGACCCGCTGGCATACATCGCACTTAGCGATGTGTGAGCCTATTTCTCTCCTCATGCCATGCCACCAGAATCGTTCTCGGAGGTCTTGATACATCTTGGTACCACCGGGATGGATGGAGTATGGCGTGTCATGGGACTCTCGCAGGATCAAGTCCTTGAGTTTGGCCTTGTTGGGCACGCATAAGCGTTTCCCGTACCACACCACTCCTTGATCATCAACCGAGAACCCTGGGGCCTTGCCTTCCCGTATCTTCCTCTTGAGGCCTTCAATACACTTGTGTCCCTTCTAGGCTACCTTGATATCATCAGCCAGAGTCGGTTTGACTTCGAGGTTGACCAGGTATCCTGGTTCGACTAACTCCAGCTCGAAGCTTTCCATCTCTTCACATAAGGCGGGCAACCTTTCCTTGAGCATGACGTTCAAGGTGCTGGCCTTCCGGCTTAAAGCATCGGCTACCACGTTTGCCTTACCGGGGTGGTACTGAATGCTGAGGTCGTAATCCTTGATTAAGTCAAGCCATCTTCGTTGCCTCATATTGAGCTCCCTTTGGGTGAAGATATATTTCAGACTCTTGTGGTCCGTGCATATTTCACATCGCTTCCCCAGAAGGTAATGTTGCCATGTCTTCAAGGCATGCACTATGGCTGCTAACTCGAGATCATGGGTGGCGTAGTTCTCCTCATGCGGACGCAGTTGCCGTGACAAGTACACCACGACTCTGCCATCTTGCAATAAGACTCCACCGAGTCCGGTTCCGGAGGCATCATAGTAAATCACAAACTCCTTGTTGATGTCCCGGGTACCTAGTACCGGGGCGGTAGTCAGTCTTTTCTTCAACTCTTGGAAGCTCGCTTCACACGCTGGTGTCCACTCGAACTTCCGGCCTTTCTTCAAAAGCTGAGTCATAGGTCGAGCGATGCTGGAGAATCCCTCTACGAACTTGCGGTAGTATCCCGCAAGTCCGAGGAAACTCCTGACATCCTGCACATCCCTCGGTGATTCCCAGTTGGTCACTGTGGTAATCTTGGATGGATCTACTGCCAATCCGCTTGCCGTCATGATATGACCCAAAAATCCAACTTCGTTCAGCCAGAATTCACACTTGCTGAACTTGGCATACAGTTGGTGCTCTCTAAGCTTTCCCAGAACTATCCTCAAGTGTTGCTCATGCTCTTCTTCGGATTTTGAGAAGATTAATATGTCATCGATGAATACGACGACAAACTTATCCAAATACTCCATGAAGACCTTGTTCATGAGGTACATGAAGTAGGATGGTGCATTTGTCAATCCTAAGGGCATGACTGTGCACTCATCGAGACCGTATCGGGTCACGAATGCAGTCTTGGGTATGTCCTCGGGTCGAATCTTCAACTTGTAATATCCAGATCGAAGATCGATCTTGGAGAATACCTTAGCTCCACTAACTGGTCAAACAGGTCTTCTATCTTGGGGAATGGGTACTTATTCTTGATTGTGACTTCGTTGAGAGAACGGTAATCGACACAGAGTCGAATGGTACCATCCTTCTTTGATACAAACAGAACAGGTGATCCCCAAGGTGATGCACTCGGACGAATGAATCATTTCGTGAGTTGCTCATCCAGCTGCTTCTTCAGCTCTGCTAGCTCCTCGGATCCCATCCTGTAAGGCTTCTTATAAATAGGCCTTGACCCGGGCATGAGCTCGATGATGAACTCGATGTCTCGGTCAGGAGGCATTCGAGGTAGCTAGTCAGGAAAGACGTCCGGGTACTCACAGACTACATGCACTTGGTCGAGTTGTACCTCAGATAGGTTGTTGATTCGAGGTACTTGAGCTGATACCGGCTGAAAGACATACTTGACCTAGACCCCTTGGTCGCTTGTCATGGTAATGGACATGTTGGCACAGTCCAAGAGAATCTGGTGCTTGGCCAGCCAATCCATGCCGAGAATTACTTCTAAGCCTTGCGACATAAGCACAATGAGGTCTGCCAAGAAGATCGTCCCATTGATAAGTATCTCGACCCTTCTACACCCTAGATTGGTCCTCAACACTGCTCCCGGGATTTGAATTGCCATATCCCCGCGAAGCAGAGTGGGTTTTAAACCACACTTCTCCGCAAACCTTTGAGTAACAAAAGAATGCGAAGCACCACAATCAAACAACAATGTAGCTGGGGTGGAGTTGACGAGGAACATACCCAGAATGAAGTCCGGGTCTTCCTGCGCCTCTTCGGCGGTGATGTGATTGATCTGACCCTGCTGTTGAACTGCTGATTGCCGGGAACCTGGTTTCTTCCTGGTGCTCCTTGACCTGGGTTGGGTGAATTGGGACGCGGTGCATCGGGCTTCTTGTTGGGACACTGCCTGGAATAGTGTCTGGTTTGTCCACACCCAAAACAGGTGACCTGACCCGGAGGGTTGGTCTTGACTCCACTGTTCTTCGGCGGGTTGGAAACTGGCTTGGTGTTGACTTGAGGCTGATAATTCTGACGGAATACCGGGGTCTTGTACTGCTGCTACTGATAGTTGGGCCTTGCAGGTGCTGACTGCCATGGTCTCGGTCTTGCATTAGTGGGTCCTCCACTGCCTATTAGCTTGCGCTTGCGGGTGTCGTCCATTGCATGACGCTTGTCTTCCAGCATAAGTGCCCTGTTAACCAGGTCGCTAAAGGTCTTGCAGTCGCAAACTTCCAACTGGTATTGCAGGGACTGCTGCAACCCTTCCATGAAGTGTTCCACCTTAGTAGTCTCAGTGTTAACATCCTGAGGGGCATACCTCGACAAGAGGTTAAACTTCTGCAGATATTCCTTAACAGTTCCACTGCCCTGCCTCAAGGCTCGGAATTCCCGCTTCTTGATGGTCATCATTCCTGGCGGAATATGAGCCGCGCGGAATCCTTCCTTGAACATTGCCCAAGTGATGACTTGCCTAGCTCGCATGATCTGGAAACCATCCCACCAAGCCCTGGCGGTGCGTCCGAGATAGTGAGAGGCATAAAGGACCTTCTCACGTTCATCGGTGCACTTGACCAGCGCAAGGAGGTCTTCAATAGTGTGAATCCAGTCATCGGCATCCAATGGTTCAGTCATCTCCGTGAATATGGAAGACGTAGTCCGCATAAACTCTGAGAGAGTAGAGCGGCCATTCCCATTCCCGTTCTGCGGCGGGTTGTTCACTAGGACTTTTGCCAGCTGCTGAATAGCGGCATTGTTGGCATGACGCTCCTCGCGAAGAGCATGAAGGAACCGAGCCATAGTCAAGTCCTCGGGAGGAGGTGGCAGAGGAACATTGCCATGCTGCTCATGGTGATCTCCAGCGTGAGCTTCTCCTTCGGTTCCCTGCGGCTGACCTGAGGAGGCGGCGCCAGGGTTGCCGAAGGCGCTGTTGCGGATTGCATTCACCATCCTGTAATGGAAACAGACAGGTCAAAAATCCACCTTGCTTGAAACCACAAGGGTTTGCTCTAGTAACAGGGGGTCCGAATGTGTGCTAGTGCGAGTTTTCAAAACCAAAATCCTCAAAACGGAATTTGCATTCATTGAAAACAAGTGACGTATTCGCATACAGGCTGCCTAAGGCAGAATGCGGCTTACATCATACACACTCATAATTTGAAAGATCGGATACATGGATACCCTACGCTTAGGGGTACTCCTAGTTGCCTACGCTAAAATCCTACGCGGCGGACTGCTCGGTCTCATAGGTGGGTTCGGCAGGATATTCGTCTTCGTCGGTGTCTTCTTCCTTTAAAGGAGTGGAAGAAAGAAGCAGTACATCACGGCTTCTCTTAGGTGAGGCGGCAAAGAGCTCAGTATAATCTTTCGATGTCACGCGGTGACTCTGAAGAGGGACAACCCGGATCGGTAGCACACCACCCCTGGTAGCAACACCGACCCTTCCTTCAAGTGCGCCTGCTTTCTTCACCTTGCGATTCTACAACTTCTCGGTGTGAAGTAGGCCCTTGACTTGGTGCAGTTCTTGGCAAAGCTTCGTTGATTCCTTAACCAGAAGGAGCGTCAGGGTGTCGGATGAGAGAGTGAAGTAGGTCTGAAACCTTAATGGCATCCCATCCTCAGATGATGGGGTGAGCGTCCAACTCCCGTCCACTCCTTCCTTAAGAAAAGGTAGGTGAAGAGTAGCAGGCTCATCAGCCATCTCAGGGAGGATATCACGGAGACGCACGAGCGCCTCTCGTGCGGCTGTCTCCACTGCCAGCATCAGTTCCCCCATTTGTGGTCCTTCAGAGAACCAACTAGACGGGGAGTCATTAGCCTTCACTATCACGTCCACGTGATATTCCTTGGTGTCGGCGTTGACCTAGTGCTCGTGGTAGAGGAAGATGGGCGTGCGGCGTACGTGGCACTTCTCGAGACTATCCACCAGGAGTAGGGGAAAGCCGGTCTCCAGAAGCGTCTCAGGTACGGCGACCATCTACAAGATATAGGAGAGAGAGAGAGAATCAGGAGGTTTTAGGTGCAAAATCGTGTAAGGTTGGTGTACTAATCGTTTTCGGCTAACGTCCATGCTACCTAAGGCTTCCTATAGTCAGGATGGCTCTGATACTAGTTCTGTGGGGACTCCGACTGGTAAGTTGAGATCGCCGTGCCCAGTAATCCCAAGGATCAATGCTCAGTGAACACAGATACTGAATAATAGAGTCTTATATCCAAATACCGAATATTACATCAAATGATCGAAGGGTCAGGTTCACAAACAGGGCCTAAGGCCAAATAAAACGGGTACAACGGGTAGCGGAAACTCATAAGGGCTAAGCGGGTGCCCATGCCATCAAGCCTACACCGACAGGCATTCTCACTTGGCAGCGTCCTAGATCGCAGGTCCGTCTCCGAAGGTGTACTCATCGCCAAACTCCGGTCCTTCCTTGTCTGGTCAATAATATAACCAGTGGCAAGCCAATGAGTACTTTGAATGTACTCGCAAACAGCCCATGATATGAATAATGAAAGTGAAGGATAGCAATATCATGCATTTCTAGTATACCTCATCTTGGTGGTATGATCATGAATATGCATCAACTTAAAGAATTACTCTTGAAGAGTAGGTTACAGATATCAACATATCTGCAAAGGGCTGAACCATCCGGGTTCACCCTATATGCCAAGTCACCGAACTTGGTCATATTATTATTATTATCCATAACAACACCTTTTTAACACAACACACACACTCACTCACACTTGGTTTATTCAGAAACACTGGATGTAGTTTAAGCAGGATTACCCAACTATCCTTGACCGTGGACACGTCTATTCAAATAGTTTACACTCTGCAGAGGTAGTACGCTAGACCCACGAGATCTGGGAAACATCCGTGTCATCCACGACTCGCGGTATATCACATATACCCGAGGTAAGTACACGATCATCATCTTTACCCTCACGATACTAGACAAAGAGGTCCACTCGATTGGTACCCAGCCCACATGTTGTACGTCTTACGAGCACCGACTCTAGATAGTATCAGCCATGCGGGGACCAATGGTATGCCTGGAACTCATAATAATGGCATAGTCGTCCAACCTGGCACGACCCCATCACGAGAGTGACGACAATCACTCCCGCCACTAGTAATGTGGCTCTTTGCTACTACCAATCAGAGTAATCAACAAACCCCCGTCCCATAAAGGGGTAACGTGGTCGTACTGGTAAGGTTGGGACGGTCGACACGTCATAAATCTAATCCCATTCCCGAAACCATACTCACACAGAACACCGGTGCACCACTTCACCAAAAGTGGCCACCCATCTCATCATCACCCTCGGGCATTAGTGGCAACCGACGGGGTTTTCATAAACCTTTGATTTAACTCATCGTCATGCTCATGCAATAGTTCTCTAACTCTACTAGTCAACATGATAGTAGCATGATCCTCATAGATGGTAGGATCAAGCTCATCATGCTTGTGCTCCGAGGAGCCATATGTATAATATCATTATCATGCAAGTCCTTCGAAGAAGCCTTCGGTACCATCACACCAATGATGAACTGGCACTATGATCATATGCAACAGAAAAGTACTTGCTATTCTAGCATGCATCAATTCATATGCTTAAGTCATGGTCAAAGGGATGCTTGCCTTGGTCACCTAGGTATCCGGGGTCTTCGAGGTCTTCCGCTCTGAATCCTTCGTCACTCGGTAATTCTTTCGTCGAGAATAGAATAAATAAAAAAATAGCTCACACAAAAACAGATCACAAATCACTTTTGAAAATGTTGCAAAACTTGGTTAAATTCAGGTTGTTACTTTGAAAAATATCTTCTCTTAGTTTTTACTAGCTAAGCATTTTTAATAATTACTAAACAGGAGCAAGCTATTGCTTTTAATGCCTTTATATTATTATAAAACAGATTATGCTTTTGAAAAATATCAACAATGGCAGAATCAAATACTACTCATTTTTAGAAAAATATCAATGGAAGAATTATATTTTTCCACTAGGTAGTTATTTTTACAAAAATCATTTTAGTCTCTGTTTTAAAAATAATAGAAAAAGGCCAAAGCATGGCCTGGGAAGCAGGCCGGCCCAGCCAGCCAGCAGGCTGCCAGGCACGCGCGCGCCAGGTTTGAACCTGACGTGCGGACCCCTAGGGTTAGTGGCGGTGGCTGCGCGCGGGGCAACTCCAGGACGCCAACAGGTGGAGCCCACCTGTCGGGTTCTTCCCCTACCTCCGGCTAGGGAGGAGGAGATGAACTCCGGCGAGGCTACCATCGTCAATGGGCCTAGTTAAGGGCAGGAATGGGTTCAGCGTGCCTCCGCCTACCTGCAGGTGGTCGGGACAGCGCGGGAGAGGCTCGAAGTCGCCGGCGACGAGGTGGCCCTGGCGGAGGGGTTTCGGGACGTGGTTGAACTCGTAGCTAGGGGCACGGAATCCCTCGGGGTAGTTGGGGGAAAGGTTCCTGGTGTCGAGGGGAGTGCTCTGGTGGGTCGAGTGTAGCAGGAGCCGGCGTGTAGCCGGAGATTGACCGAAGCTTCGAGGCGGAGGGGCCTCGGTCGATCTCTAGCACCGGGGCTCTGCGAGCTCGATTGGGTGGCTAGGGAGGGGCTAGTGGTCGTGCAGAGGCTCCTGGAGGGGTGCTGAGGTGCCGGGGAGGCCTATTTATAGGCTCGCGATGGTGAGCCGACTCGGTGCGCCGGTGACTCACCGTGGCGCGCGTGCGTGCACAGTGGGGAGCTGACTGCGAAACCACGGTCTCCGGACGTGGTTTGGGACGCTCTGAAGTATCGACCGCAGAGGGAGAAAGCGTGCGGTCGAGCTGCAGCGTCTGTGCATGCTCGGCCGAGTCAGGTGCGCATGGGCACGCGTCGCCTGAGCTCTAGCACGGGGGAGGAGGGTCCCTGGCGGCTGGTTTACATAGAGGGGTTGTCGGGGAAGGTCTTGGACACTTTGGGGGAGGATGGAACCGGCCGGAAGCGTCGTCCCCTTCTCGGCTGCTCCCTGTAGCGCGCCCAGAGCGCAGTTTTTGCATGCCACGGCATGCTGGCGCGCTCTGGGGAACTTTAGATGTGTCCCTCATGTCCTGGGAGTTGCTGGGAGTGTTTCTAGCCTTTGTGTGCTAGTGAGAGCACTGTCTGGTCAAGGGGGACATGTTTCACTAGTGTTGTCAGCCCTGATCGGTGGCACAAATTGGTGTTCTTGTCACTTGTGCTTTGAACTAGGGAGGGGCCAGTTGACTGGGTGTTTAGGTTGGTCTGAGGTACTAATACACCAAGTTTGAGGCTCTGACATTGGGTAAAACAGTGGCTAGGTGGGTTTTTACCTTACTGTCAGAAGGTGTTCGACAGTGGTTTGGGGTTCTTCCACTCCACCACTGGAACTGCAACTTAACAGGTTTTGTCTTGGGGTTAAAGTAGGGGTTTCCACCAATTTTGAGCTCCATTGAGCAAGTTTAGCTTTGTAAACTTGAAAATGCATTAAAATGGCCAGATCTGTCTTCTCCAAAGGGAGTGTGACTAAACAAAGTCTAGCAAATCTCATTTTTGGTGTGGAGTCCTCATTTGAGGTGCCAAACACCCTGCAAAGTTTCAGCCCCATTGGACAAACTTTGCTATGTAGAGTTGTTCCAACTCTATTCTGGACAGAGATGGTTTTAGGCTCATTCGGTGACCTTCCCTACCTTGGATCAAGGTGAGATTTTATGTGGGCACCAAATATGGCTTGGGGAGGCTCCTGTAATTTAATGGGATTTTATTGAGAATATTTCTTTTGGAAATATCTCAAAAGGTTAAAACAGACAAGAATGGTTTTCAGGGTTTTACTCAAATAATTATAATATAAAATAGGGTTGAAAATCTTATATAGGGAAAATATATGTCCTTCTGAGTTTCCATGATTTTGCTCAGAATTTTCTAAGGCAGAGAAGCATTTTTCCTTGTGGGAATATCATTCCTGGCCTTAGAAACAGACATGCATTTAAAATAGAAAAATAGTGGTTTAAATCATTAAATAATGTTTTTGGCAAATAATAATAGTATTTGAGATCAGATCACCAACTTTGGTTGGGAGTGCTACTAGGCATCATGAGCTAGTAGTGTAACCCAAGCAAGGTAGAGGTGATGTGATGTCAAAGAAAAGAGTTTTGGAAATTCATTTTAAAAATAAATAAATTTATCATGGATTTTTGATCAGCAAGCAAGCAAGCATACATTCATACAAGGCATTTATAGCATTCACAACATCATTAGAAAAAGTTTTAACAAGCCCTGATTTTTGCAACTTAAAACATTGGTGGTGAAAAACAGGGTGTGACATGGAATCAACAGAAGGCGGTGCCCATGGGGCCCACAAGCTAGAGGGGCAAGGCCTGGGGGGTAGGCCTCGTGTTAAAATTTCAGCCCAGTCGGAGTTACGGATCTCCAGGAATACAAGAAACGGTGAGAAGCTAGAATCTGGAAGGCTGAAACAGAAAGAAATAGAGAGATAGATCCAATCTCGGAGGGGCTCTCGCCCCGGCGCCGCCATGGAGGCTATGGTCCGAAGGGGAAACCTTCCTCCCATCTAGGGGGAGGACAAGGAAGAAGAAGAAGGAGGGCTCTCTCCCCCTCTTTCCTGGTGGCACCGGAACGCCGTCGGGGCCATCATCATGACGATGATCTATACCAACAACTTCGCCGCCGTCTTCACCAACTGTGTCCCCCTCTATGCATTGGTCTTACACCCCTTCTCTCCGCTGTAATATCTACTTGAATATGGTGCTCAACGCTATATAATATCTCCCAATGATGTATGGCTATCCTATGATGTTTGAGTAGATATGTTTTGTCCTATGGGCTGATTGATGATCATGATTGGTTTGAGTTGCATGTTTTATTATTGGTGTTGTCCTATGGTGCTCTCCGTGTCGCGAAAGCGTTAGGGATCCCCGCTGTAGGGTGTTGCAAAGTGTTCATGATTTTCCTATGGTGGGTTGGTTGAGTGATAGAAGCATAAACCCGAGTAAGTGGGTTGTTGCATATGGGAGTAAAGAGGACTTGATACCTTATAATGCTATGTTGGGTTTTACCTTATTGATCTTTATTAGTTGCGGATGCTTGCTAGAGTTCTAATCATAAGTGCATATGATCCAAGTAGAAAAAGTATGTTAGCTTATGCCTCTCCCTCATATAAAATTGCAATAACGATTACCGGTCTAGTTATCGGTTACCTAGGGACAAATAACCTTCTTGTGACAAAAATATTTCTACTAAGACCAACTTAGTTGTTTCTTTATCTTAGTGGCCCCTAGTTTTTATTTACGTGTTCTTTATTTTCTTTTAAACCTATCCTATCACAACTACAAAGTACTTCTAGTTTCATACTTGTTCTGGTAAAGCAAACGTTAAGCGTGCGTAGAGTTGTATCGGTGATCGATAGAACTTGAGGGAATATTTGTTCTACCTTTAGCTCCTCGTTGGGTTCGACACTCTTATTTATCAAGAAAGGCTACAATTGATCCCCTATACTTGTGGGTTGTCAAGCATTTTCTTCAGGCACGACTTATGCAGTCGTCTTTGCAGGAGCATTTTCTTCAGGCACAAAAATTTCTTTAGCTAGCCTGTCAGGTTCCTCAAGATCAATAGTGGAGGTTGCCCTGACAGTTTCTTCAGGAACCGCCATTTCTTCACCAGCCCCGACAAATTCTTCAACTTCGTGAGTTTCTTCAGCAGGCTAAGAAGAGGAGCTATCCTGAGTGATTTGTGGTTGTGATGGAGCTCCAACCCTGGTGTTGTGTTCAGAGATGGCCTTGGTAGCAAGGTGGACGAACCTGACCTTGGCACGTTTCCAGTCCGCATGGTAACTACTGTATTCATTAGTGAGGTTTTTTTATCTCAGTGTGCACAATGATGAGATGTTATGGAGACAAGGAGAGAAGATTATTCTTTAGAAATATTTACTTCTGAGTCTGATCCTTTCTGGCCCTCTAGGCCTTTTCAACTTTCCATTTTTCTTCGACAATAAATGCCATCGTCACATGGCTTGGCCAAGGTGGCAACTTCAAATCAGAAATTAGAAGTTGAGGATTTTCACACGAGATATCACTAAAGTCTAGCACAACCCTCAGGTCCAGCATCACAGAAATATTGGTGCCTTTGGCATGAGAAACTCTTTCTTCTTTGCTTGTGATGATTTCTGCAAGTTCCTCATCATCAGCTTCAACATCCTGAGATCCCGAGGGAACATTGAGGACCACCTTGTGAGGACTTGGTCTTTTGCCTCGCCCAGCAGTTATCTTTTTCTTCAGGGTTGCACTTGAAGAGGTGAGTATAGAGCCAGAGGCAGATGTTCCTGAGGGAATTGAGCATTCCATAGTTTGTTGATTGATAACCCACAAGTATATGGGATCGCGATAGTTTTCGAGGGTTGAGTATTTAACCCAAATTAATAGATTCTACACAAGGGAGCCAAACAATATTTGCAGGTATTAGCAACTGAGTTGTCAATTCAGCCACAATTGGAGATTTAGTATCTACAACACAGTGATCAGTAGCACATTAGTATGATAGTTCTGATAGCACTCGTAAGAGTAGCAGCAGTAACGGTAATAGTAGCACCAGTAGTGGTAACAGTGATTGCAATTTTGTGGCAGCTATGATAGCAGTAGCAGCAATAGTAACTTAGCAAGCACAATATGTGGAAAACTCGTAGGCACTGGATCGGTGATATTGCTGGATAGTATTTGTCATATAACAGTCACAACATAGGCCGACACAGGACTAGCTCCCGTTCATTGATATAATCTACGCATGTATTCCGTAAATAGTCATACATGCTTATGGAAAAGAACTTGCATGACAACTTTTGTCCTACCCTTCCGTGGTAGCGGGGTCCATAAGGAAACTAAGTGATATTTGATGACTCCTTTTAATAGAGAGCCGAAACAAAGAATTAACGCATAGTGAATACATGAACTCCTCATACTACGGTAATCACCGGAAAGAATCCCAATTATTTTCACTTTGGGGTATGCGGATCCTAACATGTAGCAGGTGCATATAACTTGCAAAATTAGATCAAGAACATAGATATAATGGTGAAAACATAAACGGTTCAGATCTAAAATCATGGCACTCGGGCCCGAGTGAGAAGCATTAAGCACAACAAAATCATAGCAATATCTATCTCCGAACATAGTGGATACTAGGGATCAATCCCTAACAAACCTAACTCGATTACATGATAAATCTCATCCAATGCTTCACTGACCAGCAAGCCTACGAAGGGATTACTCACTCCCGATGGAGACCATCATGGAATTGGCGATGGAGGATGGTTGGTGATGACGAAGACCGAAGATTCCCCTCTTTGGAGCCCCAAACGGACTCCAGATTAGGCCTCCCGATGAACAACACGAGGTTGCAGCGGCTCCGTATCGTGAAACGCGATAAATCTTCCTCTCTTATTTTTTTCTTCAAAAATAGGAATTTATAGCTCTAGGATTAGGGTCAACGGAGCCACGTGGGCCCCACTAGACACCAGGCCATGTGAGGGGGCCTAGCGCGCCCTGATGTCTAGTGGGCACCTCTGGCCTCCCCTGTGGTGGGTCTTGGTTCCAAAAATTATCTTTTATTCAATAAAAATTTTCCAAAAAGTTCCGTTCCATTCTCTGAACTTACATTTCAGCACAAAAACAACACCATGGTAGTTCTACTGAAAACAACATCAATATGGGTTAGTTTCATTCAAATCATGCAAATTAGAGTCCAAAACAAGAGCAAAAGCGTTAGGAAAAGTAGGTACGATGGAGACGTATCATTGACATGTTGCAAGATGTACTCGCATTGAAGACTTTGTGACTATTGCTAAGGAAGTTGGAGCCATGGTTGGAGGCGATTGAGGAATTTGTTGTGAGGATTTTGGGCTTGAAGACTTTGTATTTACAGTAGATTTCTTCACCACAGCTCGTTTAAGAGCTGTTTCAGTGGCAGATGCTTCAGCAGGAGAGGAGGTGGCAGCAGGAACTGCAACAACAGTCTTAAGGTTGAAGTTCCTCATTCCCGCTACTGAATCTTCTTCAGGTTTGCTTGATGCTTGGCCCACTCTTTGGGAAATTCTTCACCACTGATGAAGCTAGTGGGAGCAGCAACTTCGTCTTCAACAAGTGGAGGTCTTTTACATGGAGGATCGACAATGAATTTCTTCATGTACTTAGGAGTAATGTACCGTTACTCCTTCCATCCCTTCACCATATCCTCTCTATCTTTTGGATGCGCGTTTTCCGCTTCTCCTTGGCCTCTTTGCCATAAATTTCCTCATCCGGTGTGCAGTACTCATCATAGATACCATCAGGCATATGAAATGCGGTATTGGACTCTGCCTTCTTTCCTCCTTTCTCAGGTTTTTTCCCTTCAACCATTTTCTTCAAGCGAGTAATTTGTGCTTTTGAAGATTCTGAGGAAGTGTGCAAATTTTCTTCAAGGAACACTGCAAATGAGATAAGTCGATGAGAACCTAAAGATTCATCAGCACACATTTTGTACCCGTCAAGAGAGTATGGGTACGAAGAATTTGAAGAGGTCGTAGGCGTTCTTTGAATTTTTTCAAAAGTATATCAAGTTGAGGAATTTGACCCTGGAATTTCTAGAAGAATTTCGCGAAGTATTCTTGTTATAGGTTCCAGAATTGGGCAGATTCGAAAATTTACACAATTGAGGAATCTTTGAACAAATTCATGACTTGGTGAAATTGATCAAGGGAAAAGAGATTGATTCACGTGTTTACTAGATGACTAGGAAGTAATAAACACCTTTTCAAGAAATTGTATAGTTGTAAAGATCAAACACGGAAGTAAATTTAGCTTTTAATTACCCTGGTTGAAGAACTCGATGACCACGAATTGAGAATGGGAGAAGCTCATCGATTCAGATTTACTGCACCCTAACTCGATGGTAGAAATCAGCTATGATGATGGTGAGTGAAGATTTCCGCGGAGGACGTTAGTACGATGTTGAGGAGGTTGAGGTAGCTCAGCTCGTCCTCTCCGTCAGTGATGAAGAATAGAGGCGTCGCTGAGGTCTGAGTTCGAGGGCGAGTAGAGGCGGAGTAACTGAGGTAGAGGAGGGGTGGAGGTGGTATTAATAGTTGACGTAACAACAGTTCGGTCCATAGATTTTGGACCAGATTTCCCATAACCCTTCCTGTCTTCACGACATGTGTCACCCACGTATAGAGAGTTGGAGATCATGGGGGATTGTGGAGGTGCAAAAAGAATCCTACTATCCGATATATAACTAGAATCAAAGTAGATTTTTACTACACTCGACTTGGCAAAGTTCGATCAATCAAGAAGGCTCCTAGGTCGGTACTGCTCTGACAACAACTTGTAATGCCCAAGATGCGATCCAATCCTTATTTTGGCACGAGGGCCTCAACAGTTATAGAAGCACATCTCGTTGTGTTGCAAGAATGGATATTGTTACAAGTACATATACACAAGAGATGAGTATATGGAATTGGCTTACACTCGCCACAAGCTACATCATGTACAACACAATACAACAATATATTCAATCACCATGTAGAAGAGGAGGGTCCGACTACGAACGAAAAAAATGATAAAAGAATGACACCCATCCTTGCTATCCCAAGTTGCCTAGATCGATGGACAAGAGGAAGAAGATGATACTCCAAATAGCAGAATCATGGCGCTCACGTCAAAGTGTAGCTTTACCAATACGTGCAACTATTGTTGTAGTAATCTGTGAGCCACGAGTACTCAACAATCTCATGTCCAAAGGTATCAATACTAGGAAAGCTTAATGGGTGAGGTATGGTTAAGTGGTGAGGTTGTGGCAAGCGACAAAGCATTTATTTGAGTGGCTAACTTACGAGTATAAGAATAAAAGGGGGATTATCTACGCATAACGGACGTGAACTAAAATGATCAAATATATGATCCTGAACACCTACTCTGTCCTCTTCCGGATGCAGAACTCACGAGAAGAGTGTCATGGTTAGACACACACTTGGCATTACTTCAAGTTATCTAGAGCCAGATGTCAAATCAAAATTGCAAGTTTGCCACATAACCGCGGACACGGCTTCCCAAAAGAATTAACCCTTGCACGAGTGCTCCAACTAGTCCATCACAAACCACCGTGCGTTGTGTTGGAAACCCTGATCTTGGAAAACCCCTGATCTCCTCGGATTCCTCGTGGAAAACCTCAACCTTGAGATAGCCCAAATTAGCATCGGAATCCCTCGCACAAGACGTTCGATAAAGATAAAACAAATCCAGCAAGGCCGCCCGACGTGCCGATAATCCCGATAGGAGCCGTGGATGGGAAATCCTATGAGTAAAACCAAACCTCAATTTTCCTCGTGGTGGCCCCGTAGTCTGCCCGTTTGGGACCAAAAATGTCACCACTCTCCCCATGTATTATGTTATATTAATCCACGGGTAGTGCTAACTCCCTATGTGTTACTAACACTGTTCAATATTATGATGTTTGGAAAATATAGTACCAATGTTGGGCCTTGCTGGAGGAGTATTATCCAAAAACAAAAAATCAAGGGGGTCCCCATAACAACCCCAAGCATGTTAGGAACTCAATATGGAAATTAACACCGGTAGCCGAAACTAAGGCGGTAAAGATGAAACAAAACACTAGGCTAGAAGGCAGACCTTCCACATTTTTCCCAAGTATATAGGTGCATTAAATTAAATAGCAATAATATGGTGATATAACAAGGAACCCATGTTTTCACATGGAAGCAACTGCACCTGCAAGAGGCAACACTATAAGAAGGCTGAGCAAGCGGTAACATAGCCAAACAGTGGTTTGCTGGGTTGTGTAAAGTTAGACGGTTTTGATGGCAAAGTTGGGAGGCCGACATTGACATATAAGTGGTAGGTATCGATACATAGCGAAAGAAATGAGACAACTAGCATGGCAAGGATAGTAATGGCATCTAGGGAAATGGTCATTTTGCTTGTGATCCTGCTTGGAAGAAGAACGAATTCGTGAAGCAGATGAACCACATAGTCAAACGAATCCTCACACTCTGAGGTGGTTCGAAACTCTATCAACAAAAAACAATCCGGATCAAGAATCAACAGACGATTACACCACACATATTCATGACAAGATGTACACTCAAATATGATGCATATCCATTTCAATTATGCAAGGCATAACAAAGCACGACAATTAATACTACACATTAAATGAAGCACAATATGCAACTCGTTGCATATTAAAGAGACTCCATATTTGAATTACTTTTTTCACTCCAGTTTAGATACACAATAATGTTAAATATTGTTAAACATGGCAATAAGTGAAGCATAAATAAACTACACTATCTGGTCATTTTAAATGAGGTCACAAACAACTTATAGTATTTCCAAAACGACCCTATGTGTAAAATTCAACTTATAGCCAAGTTATATATGTGGAACATTTTAATCGGAGCTATGGTTAATTAATTATAAAATAAATCATTTTAACATGATATCCACGCAAAATTAATTAAACACCAAGGTTAAACATTTTTAAGAGGTATCAAAGTTCATATTGTGAAACTACACAAAATTCTAAGCACTTTTCTTGTATGAAGTTTTGAAATCCGAGGCATAGTTAATTTTCTACACATTAAATCATTTTAATATGGCATCATACGAATTAATGCAGATAGCAGGTTAAACAACTTTAAACATGCATGAAAGTTGAAAATTATTAATCTACACAAAATTCTAGTCATTTTACATGTCTAGAGTATTTTTATACGATCCACTGTTAATTAATTATAAGAAATTTTAAAACATGTAATTTTCTATAATTTAAATGTCCTCGAAGATTAGACAATTCATTCTAAAAAAAACAAGACAAGGGCTAAATCTGAAATCTGCCTCGGTTTGTATTGAGCGCAATTTAGTATCATGCGCCCATTGCGATGGATAGGGCAATCGGCGCCCCCTAGGCCTAACAGGTATTGCTGGCCTGGGGAGCTTCCTCACGAGCCTTCCAGCGATCGCTCCTCCACGCCGTCACTTGATGCGTTTCCAGTCGCGTGCACGTGTCGCGATCTGAGCGTTCCCTTCGGATTTTTTTTGCACACGTTTTCCCCTTTTTTGTGTGGTTTTTTCTGAATTTTTTTGGGGTTACGGTTTTCACTAGTCTTTTGTAACTTTTGGGGGAAATCATTTTTTTGGCGAAAAAATGCGTTTTCTTTTTTTTTACACGAAAAAACTTGTTTTTGTTTGTGAGAGGCACGGTTTTTCTTCAGCAAGAGCTGATTTTGCCTTCCCAAGAGGCACGGTTGTGCCTCTTGGAATGGAAAAAACGCGTTTTCATTTTTTTGCGAGAGGCACGGTTTTGCTTTCACGAAAAGCACGGTTTTGCCTTCGCGGGAGGCGCGCTCGTGCCTTTCGGAAAGGAAATAAACGCGTTTTCTATTTTTGTTCATGAGAAGCATGGGTTTCCTTCCGCGAAAGGCACGGTTTTTCCTTCGAGAGAGGCAGACCCGTGCCTCTCCGGAAAGGGAAAAAACGTGTTTTATGTGTTTTTTGCGAGAGGCACGATTTTGCTTCCGTGAAAGGCACAGTTTTGCCTTTGCGAGAGGCACGCCCGTGCCTCTCCCGAAAAGGGGAAAAACACGTTTTCTCCTCTCTCTTTTTACGCGAGAGGCACGGTTTTGCCTTCGCGAGATGCACGACCGGTGCCTCTCGGAAAGGGAAAAAACCATATTTTCTGTTTGTTTTTTATCGCGTGAGGCCCGGTTTTTTCATCCGGTTTTTTCATGAAA
This sequence comes from Hordeum vulgare subsp. vulgare, assembly GCF_904849725.1. Lineage (NCBI taxonomy): Eukaryota > Viridiplantae > Streptophyta > Magnoliopsida > Poales > Poaceae > Hordeum > Hordeum vulgare. The sequence continues at coordinate 228,751,519 of NC_058518.1, read as the reverse complement.
AAAAGTTCGTCAAAACCTATCAACATGCGATCTAGTTTTGAAGATCTCAACGCGAGAAAGCCAACGGTGAAAACGGTTCGAGATTTGAATGCATAGTTTAGGAGATAAAACCTGAAAATACGGATCTACGAAAAAAGATAAAACTCCCAGGTTGCGACAAATGACACACATGCAGTGCCCCACTTGTTACAACATGTGGAGTTGGGAGTAATCATTGGAAGGTGTATTCCCTAATTAATGATTTCGGCTTCGGCCGGTTCCACAACGACTGGATGGGCCTTGGGAGGCCGGAGCAGGCGCGCGACATAAGAGGCGCTTAGGTGGCTGGCGCCGGGCCTCGCTGGCTTGGCGGTCCACGCACGCACCCATGAGGCAAGCAACACGAGCATTCAGCGCTGGGGTGGGAGGCGGCGCGACCTTCCTGGTCGAAGGAGAGGAACGCCAGGCCGGTGGCGGGAGGCTCAAGGCGGGGCTCCGGTGGGAAACAACGGTGGGGCTTGCTCATCTTGCCGGATCTGAGGGCTTTGGTGGCCGGCGGCTTCATCCTGGCGGCTGGGAGGCTGTAGCGGGGCGGCGCGACGCGTCTTCGCACCAGCGGCGCGACGACCTGTGGCTGCTGCTTTGCGCTGCGCGGGAAGGCGCGGCGCGACGGAGGTTGCCAACAGGAACGGCTGGGCGCTCGGGGACAGGGTGGTCGGAGTGACGGGACGAAGCGACGGCGGCTCATGGCACGACGAGGAGCTCTGCGGGCTAGTGCTACACAAGGCATGGAGCTCGGGCTCCTCTCGGGCTTGACGAGGCTGTGTGAGGCATCGGAGGCAGGTCTGACCGCGGGACACCAATTCCTAGCGGTGGCGAGGCGAACTAGACCTCGGGGACGCACCCATGGCGTTCCTTGCGAGGAGGCGGGAGACATACACGTGTGGCTAAGCATGGGATTGTGGCACTTGCTGTTGCGGGGTGAGAGATGTTATAGTAAAACGAGATTGAATGAAAGTGAATGGATGATTTGTCGTGTTTCTATTGATTTTCAAGTATATATACATGTGGAAGAGGTGCGAAGAAGATGTGTTTGTTCGGAGGCATCTTTATAGAACATGTGCTAGAGAGAGAAAATAAAAGGTGTTTGTTCGGAGGCATCCCTCCAGAACAGGTGCTTGTTGGCAATAGAGAGAGAAGACACATGACTGTTCGGGGTTGGACACACCCTTTGCTAATTAATTTCTAACACTCCTCCTTGTACAACACCGTTATTTGAATATCTCATTGTTGAAAGCTTCTTGCATATAGATCTTCCATCTTGAGAAATCTTCCATATAATCTTGAGAGTCGCCCCTCAAAAAACCATGTGCAAATTATAAGGATATTGTGTATACAAGTATATGGGTGCTTTGACATTAGTGAGATATGTTACTTCAGTTCCTAGTATCACTTCATTATCACCCCTAGGTATGAATGGATTTGTACCTTATCAAAGATAGTATATGACCATATATGTTTTTTTGTTATGATATATCCACACTAAACTTCTCGTATATGTTTTGGATATATATAGGCTGATATGCATTCTTGATAGAATGCTCAAGTTGTAAACCTAAGCTAAATTTATTTAAATCCAAATATTTCGCCTTGAGATGATTTTTTGTATGTTTATGTCTCGTAGAGTAATTGATGATGAAATCATCGATATACACTGAGGTGATATAAGGAATTCAAATTTGGGATTCCTTTGTTAACACATAAACAATCATCATTCTTTGAGTAATCCTTTGGAAGAAGAAAATCATTTAGTCGGTAGTACCATATGATTTGCTACTATTTCGAGCCATAGAATGACTTCTGAAATTTTACACAATTATATTGCGATTTATTTTGGATTTGGAATTGTAAGCCCTTCAGGGACTTCATTATAAAATTCCGAAACAAGTGACCCATAGTATGTAATCGTTGCATCCATTAACTACATGGATAGTATTATTTGTACTGCCAATGGTATTTATTATCGAAACATAATTCCAGACATACCAAGATGGTATGTTACATCATGATTGATGTCGGGTCTCTGCATGAACCCTTCTCCTACAAGCCTCGCTTTCTCACCACCTCATTGACTTTGTCTATGAATGAGAAGTTTTAGTATTCCATATGGAAGATACTTATTAGGAATAGGTATTAGTATGGTAAATACCACTCGTTTGCAGAGCGAGTGCTATTGTTCATTACTTGCTTCCTTTTATGTGCACCAATATGAGTAGAAGAGGCACTCTACTATGGATTTTCGTTAAGGGTACAAAAGGTTTTAGCAATTTCATAAGAAATATTTGTCGACAAATGTAATGTTTATTTTATCTAATTCTGGTGGAATCGATGAAATTTGTGGAAGTATATTTATTCCTTTTAACTCTTTGTGATTTCCTACAACAATGGATTCAAGGTGTCTTGATGTCCCGACACCAAAACATTTGTGCACATTTATGTCGGGCTTTGGATGATGAGCATCCACTCATGTGTCTTTAAACTTGCTGTTGAATTACATTTACTGGTTGAGGATTTGATTTCCTTTGTTTCCGCGGAAGCATATGCAAGATTATATCTCGTGTGGTCAGATTTCTCCCCCTCTTGTTCACATTTAGGGAGAAGAGTGGTTTACCACGTACCTCCACTCTTTCTTACACTTTACTGCAGGAATATAAAATTTAGTGACACCTTTCTCATTAGTAAATGTATGTGGCAGATTTGCAATAACTTGCAAATATGTGATTCTAAACTTCTTGTTCGCATAAGTTGAGTACGTGGATATAAGGACTGAATATCAATAACATGTCTAATTTATTTCTCGGCGTTCTTTGTGGTACTAATATCCCCCTAATGCCGGAAATGTCCTTATTGCTGATGCAATCAGCAGACGGGTTGTGAATAATTTTGATTGACGGATAAATTGTTATTCCTCACATAGATCCCTAATTTTTTATGAGGGCCCATTGATGTATGTTGGAGTGGTGATATCGGTATGTAACCGAATTATCACAGATAGGAAATACTTTGTTGATTTCCACGTAATTACTACAAGGGGAAAGTAGTATGATATGCAGTTGGTATGATTTAGATCATATTTACGATGTGTACGGTCCTAGTTATCCAGCAAGAGGCTAGTAAATTTACAATTCTTTAAGATTGGTCATGTAATTAATTTCACTATCTTTGATAAGATATTGAATAACACCATTCTGGGTATGTACATAAGGTACCATTGCTAATGAAATGGGTTCAACAACATTGTCCATTTGAATGGGTATATCCATTGTCTAGGATAACTTGCTCTTACTTTAATAAGTTGAGCGATTAATTTGGTAAGGTCATTCATGGTTGTGTGTGACAAGATACACACTTGAAATCATTTTGTAAATGTTTCCATGAGTGCCATGAAGTATCTATATAAGATAACATAATGGTTGAGTAATCCACATATCTTCTAAATGTGTTCAAGGAAGAACGAGTTGCCCATTTATAATTGTAAGGTGAGAGTGCCTTAAATTAATTTCGCCTATCACACATGTGGTGCACATAAAACCAGATGATTCGGGAAATTTTGAAACTTCTTAAGTTGTGACCAACAGAATTGTCAATAATTTTCTAATCATCCCCAAACCAGGATGGCTAAGGCTATCCAGCCTAATATTTAACTTATTAATATTTAGAAAATCATTGTATACACAACAATATTGTGTATGAAATTGAAACATACATTCAAATTTATCAACATATTGTATCCAAGGGATTTGATATTAGACATTTTACTACATGTAGTAGTACAAGTATAGGCTAATAATATGTTGGGATAATTAGGACATTACTTGAGGTCTCCGATATTATTGAGTGCAAATAAGTTCATCCTCCATTGACTGCACTAGACTTTAGTTCTCTTTCTAATGAAGATTCTCAGAACAAGCATCTACCAGAATATTTTGGTTATTATTTGTAAATTTTAAAATTTATCCCGTTGAATTTATCAGCCTTTTGAATAAATTTGTGATGTGGTTTGACCATATGTTTGAGGGTTTGGTAGTCATATGTATGATATTTATGTCACCACACATTTGACCAACTTGAGAGTTGTCTTTGTGATCGTTTGAAAATGATCTATTCCATATTAATAGGTAATTCTGTCATTGGTTGTTTTTTACCCGCCACTTTACTTTGAAGTCCTCATGGCTATTTTTCGTCGCCACTAACTTGGCATTTGGTACCAACAAGATTTGCAAATGATGGTATAGCACCTGTGGGGCGAGTCTGACGATTTTAAGAGATTCCATGTTTCTTCATCATGGAAAATGATAATACCATCATAGGAGGATGTAAAGTGTATTAAGGGCTTTCCAACCGGATCCGCATATGAAAATATTTGATCATGTGATCTCAACTTGAAGTTGACTAAGTGAGAAAATGTGAGCTGCGATAGACTTGAGGTCTTTGAAAAATGAATGGGAGATCATTGATGACGAGTTGATCGATATAGTTCTCGCCCCTCGTTGGTTACCCCAAGGGGAAGGTGGAGATGTAGTCAGCAGCAGATTTCCCTTACACGGGGACCGTAAGGTTTATCGAACCAGGAGGACTCCGAGGATCAACAAGTAGGTGTCCGCTGCTCTGGCGCTAGCAGAAGACGTGGACCTGCACACACAACAAATAACTTTGCTCCCAACAAGTTCACAGAGGTTGTCAATCTCTCCGGCCTTGTAATTTGCAAAGGATCAAAACACAAGCGGGAATAGTGATAGTGATTGCAACAGAAAAGTAAATAAAAGCAGTAAATGGTGGAGGTGTAAACAATGGTGGTATTATGGACCAGAGTCCCATGATGCTCACTAGTGATGTCTCTCTCCCAAAAGACGATAAACAACTATGCTGGGTAAACAAATTAGAGCTGGGCAATTATAAACGCACCACAATACTAATCATGCTACTAGAAAGTTAGAGGCTCAAAAGTAATGGGCAGTACGCCAAGACAAGTAGACCGTTTATCCATCAGCATCTACTCTCTAATCATCCACCTTGAGATATCTATCCAAAACATCTCGCTGCTATGAAGTTGCGAGCCCCACCCAAAGTGTAAATTCAAAGCAACGGACAACTGCATTAATGAACTTTGCGTAAGGTAAACAATTCTTCCAACCGTGCTCACAAGCACCGTTGTTTTCTCCCTGGTGGCAACAACACATCCCCTAGTCTCATGTTTCTATCACTCAAGCTAGACATCAGGGGGCATGAACCCAGAATCATGCCTGATGCTCCCTCTTGGAGTTACAATCTACTACTCGGCCAAAGCAATAAAAGGCAACGGAGAACATGCATGAATTACTCAATAACATAATATAAAAGAATAATCAAATATATAACTGAGAACAACCTGAACATAATCTCATAATCCATCAGATCCCAGCAAACCAAGCATAGCAACATCAGGTAAATTACATAGATGCCTTGGTCATGTAGGACAGCTCACAAGGGCTAATCATTGAAGCACAAGATTGGAGAGAAGACATCACATAACTACTGGTCATGTTCTCATGGTCCAAGGAGGACTATTCATGGCACGTCCGGGTAGCGTCCATAATGGTGGAGAAGCTCCTGAAGGTCAATCCTCCCTCCAGCAGGGTGCCAGGAAGAGGTCTTATGGGGATCCCGATCTCGGGAGCGCTGCGGCGGCGGAACGATGGAGAAATTCATGATTTTGGATATGTTGGAAGGTTTTCCTATCGGTGAGGTAAATATAGTCCATAGGAGGGCACCAGAGGGCGTGGGCCCCACCCAGGCAACCTGATGGTGCGGCCAAGAGGGGGGCCATACAGGGAGGCCGCCTGGGCAGGCCCTGGCTCCCCTCTAGCCAACCTTGATGCTTCGTGAAGCTTCCGTCATGCTGATTTATATATTTTTTTTCTCGAGATTTTTGGGGCTCTGTAAGTTGGGCTAAAAGTCCCTGCAAAAAAGACATTAGCAAACAGAAACTGGCACTGGGTGCACTGAGTTAGTAGGTTAGTCCAAATATGTGTAAAAAGGTATGAAAGTGTAGCAAAACATATACCAATGTCACCCAAAAGATCATGGAACAAACATAAATTATAGATACGTTTGGGGCGTATCAATCATTTGCGATGTGCACATGGAAGCACGTTTCCCTTAAGGGAATATTCAAGGTGAATATATATATTCATCCATTGTGTACTTAGTTTGAGAACCAAGTGAAGTTGGTGAGATATAAAATGCATATGTGCATCAATAGAATATCCATGTGTTACATGAAATGATCATGCATTATTTAATTTACTTCTTGGAGTAAAATAAAATATATGGATGAAAGGACCTTGTTGAGCACAATCCACCAAGGTGATGCTTGGTGAACATCGGGTGTAAACATTCAATATAGTGCATGCGATGAAATCGTTGCTAATCTTATGGGCTTGTTTCGTGAGAAAAAGTGTGACTTTAGAGTCACGACCAAAACATAGACTTTGCAATTTTAACATTGCCTAGTCACTATGAATATAACAACCACAATGTGATGTGGATCTAACAATAGTGTTTGAGACACTCGGTATAAATTATGGTATCCATCTTGATAGATGGATGACACTATAATTAGAAATAGTGACGTAGGGTCCATTGACATGCATTTTACCAATGTAATAGAAGGTAATCATAGGTATATGCAAATATTTTTTTGTAGATTTCTATTATATATTCAAGAAAAATGTGCAAGAACAATATTTACTATGAGAGTAAAATATTTTAGTGAACAACAACAATAAATGCTTCGAAGGAGCAAATTCTAGTACGGCTGATGCTTTATAGCCATATATGTAGACCTCAATTTATATAGGATAACACTTTGAAGATAATCACCAATATGGTGTAGATCTCACATTAATAGAAAACATCGTCTGACTTTTGTTAGTAGATGTTCATAATTCTATTACGTTATGTTATGCTAATATTTAAGAAAATCACTTTGAAGCTAGTCATATGTCAGGCTGACATGATGTAGACCTCACAGTAATGTTGGATGATCTATAAGATTTCATAGGAGATACCAATATTTTCTTATGATATCTTGAGGTAGACACATCTAATACTAATATTTGAAAAAAACACTTTGAAGGTAATCATCTTATAAAACTGACAAGATGTAGACCTTAGAGTAGTGATAAATAATCTCTGAATTGTGCAGTAGTTGTCATCAATACCTTGTGATTCACAAATAAAAATTTAGGCTATATACACATTGGAAGCGCACGTTGAAGATAGTCATCTTGCCAAAATGACAAAAATGTAGACCTTACAGTACTAATGGATAATCTGCGAAATATGAAGTAGATGCCATAAAATACCTTGTGATTCACAAAGATAATTTACGGTAGTCATAGTAAGCGTGACACTCTATAATCCTTGTTTCTAACTTAACGAAGGACCGTCCTAAGGATCAGAGCAATGATCATTTTTTACCCAGGTTCAGGCCGCACGGGGGCGTAAAACCCTAGTCCTGCATAGTGTTGATAGTGTGAAGGTTGGTGGTTGCTTAGCGTTGATTGTCCGATTGGCTAACCTCCCAAATGCATGCCCAGGGCCTCCTTTTATAGGTGAAAGGGGACTCCTACAGGGGAAGCATTAGGTTTTCACGGGGTGCACTGTGCACCCACAAGCTATACAGTAAGCTACAGCGGTTCTAGCGTCTTAGCAGGCGCATTAATGGCTTCGTCAGGTGCCTCGGAGATGGGACAAGCGTGTGTCCCATCGGCACTGTGCTCCTCTGATTGCGCTCGCCACGCATCGACTGGGTCGACACGTATGAATCCGTTAGGGGAAGCTGGCCGTTGCGCTGGCACTCTGTGCTTCTGGGCCTTGTCGGGCTCGCTGTTGGTTGGAGCGTTGATAGCTCCCCCCGACAAGGAGTTTAATGGGGCCTCGCTGCTACTTTCCCGACAAGGAGGGCTTGCGAGGGCCTTCTTGCTTCTGTTCTCTGGCCTTGAGGCTTCGGGGGCCCTCAAGGTACCTTCCTACTGGCATTACCGCGGCCCTACCGCTGATGAGGCTCCTGCCGGGGCCATCTTGTTGCGGGCTCTGCTACCCCTGGCCCAGGTTCTGCTGATTCTTCGCAAGCCTCCCCCCGGCAAAGAGCTTGCCGAGGGAGATGCCTTGCCTCCTACACAAGATGCTTCTTGTTGGCTTTTCCTCTGCCCCGCTCGGTGTCCGTGGCCAAGCTTGCTGAGGGCTACTACTGCCCGTGCACAAGTCAGAGGCGTGAAAGACCCCTTCTTTAGTGCACCGACACAAAGGCTAGGCGGAGATGAGGGAGAAAACGGACAACCCAGCGACAGATTTTTAAATAGCAAAACATCCGACAAATTGACCGGCCATAATGCCTTTATATGTTTAACGGTTTGTATATCAAACGACCTCCGATTGCGATGAAACATGGCACACGTTCTATCTACAAATAAAAATACCGCACGCCCACTTTCAAGTCAATCCGAGAAAGTTTTACACACACTTTTAAAAACAATATTTAAATGATGCCGCAGGCGCGTGCGTGTGTGATTGGTCTCGAAACGGTCGACGACAAAACAAAGAGAACTGACAACGATGAACGGACGCAAGTTTTGAAAAAAGGACGGCAACGAAGTGTCGATGCACTACGGATGTTGCGCATGTTGTGATGATGGATGCGACAGCCGATCGAATCACATGGTGATAACGAAATAAATAGGTAATCTTCTGGAGCGTCGATTCCGGGATGTTACAAACTAACAGACTAAGGATCATCCGAGGAAATGGCATGTGCCTGATGTTGAATTGCGGTCCACATGGTCATCAACATAGTCAGATCAGAGTATCCATTGAGATGAATATTTGAGCCCTCGGGGTAGCATAATCCAAGTGTTGGTTTGTGAGTTGATATGGAAGAATATGCTTCATAGCCTTATGGTGTGCTTCCTTTGGTGTTGCTAGGAAACGGGCACACATGCAAACACTAAGCATAATATCTGTCCTAGATGCACATAATTATAATAAGGAGCCAATCATAGAGCGATATACCTTCTGATCGATAGCTTTACCATTTTTATCAGTGTAGAGGTGGCCACTTGTGGGCATTGGAATCTTGACGCCTTTACAGTCTTGCATGCCGAATTTTTTTAGGACATCCTTGAGGTATTTTTCTTAAGAGATTAAGATGTCATTGCATTGTTTACGAATTTGAAGACCTAGGAAGAATTTCAAATCCCCCATCATGGACATTTTATATTCGTCACCCATCATATAGCCAAATTCGTCACTATAACGTTTGTCAGTGCAACCAAATATAATATCGTCTAGATATATTTGACATGCAAATAGTTCACTATCATATGAATTTCTAAAAAGAGTTGGATCGAGTGAACCAGGTGTGAAGCCTTTTTCTGGAGGAATTCCTTCAACGTGTCATACCATGCCCGAGGGGCGTGCTTGAGGCCATATAGAGCCTTGTTGAGTCTGAAGACTTTGTCTGGATGCTTTGGATCTTCAAAACCTGGAGGCTAAGCAACATATATTTCTTCCTCAAGCCTACCATTGAGGAATGCACTTTTCACATCGATTCATATAATGTGGTATTGTGATGGTTAGCATAAGCAAGCATTATGTGAATAGCTTCAAGTCTAGCAACATGTGCAAAAGTTTCATGAAAGTCAATTAACTCAACCTGTGTGTAATCCTGAGGGGACTTGGTGCACTGATATCGTCAAGGATTTTGTCAATCCGCACTTCATTTGCCACTCTGGGATGAGGAGGTCGATGAATTTGTTGGGGTTGAGGATGTTCTTCAACAGCAATTTCCTTAGGTGCACCAGTATGGATATCTTCATTGTTCGGAATGACTTCCACAACTGGTAGAGGTTCGTTACTCGGTATGATATATTCAGTAGCCTTGAACCTAGTGGATTCCTCAGGAGGCATTTCATCTAGCACGGGAGGTAGGTGCTCTTTTTGCAAGCCGTTAGTATCATCGAACCACACATCTATAGTTTCGACAACCTTGTTGTAGTACTTGTTGAATACTCTATAGGTGCGCGAGTCCTTTCTGTAACCAAGCATGAAACCATCATGTGCTTTAAGTGCAAATTTAGAATTGTGGTGAGGATCTCTAATCCTAGTATCTTGCATCAAAGACTTTGAAATAAGTTACATCAGTTTTATTGTTAGTGAGGATTTCATATGAGGTCTTCTTGAGAAATTTGTGAAGATATACCGTGTTGATGTTGTGGCACAAAGTGATGATTGCGTGAGGCCAGAAATGACGAGGGTAGTGATATTCTACAAGCATAGTGCAAGCTATCTCAACAAGAGTCCTATTCTTGCGTTCCACGACACCATTCTGCTGAGGAGTATATGGGGAAGATAGCTCATGAGTAATATCAAGTTAATCAATATAATCATCAAGACACGTGTTTTTGAACTCGGTCCCATTATCTCTCCTGATGTGTTTGAAGACTTCCTGCACTTCTGTTTTGAAAGAGATACTATGCACCCAAGTGTAATGTGAATGGTCATCAACAATGAAAAATCCATATAGAGATGAGGCATTGGTTAGTGTGGCATAATGAGTAGGCCAAAGAGGTCCATGTGAAGTAAGTCAAACAGATGACGGGTAGTCATGATAGTCTTTGAGGGGTGCTTGGATGTGGTCATCTTTCCAAACTCACAAGACACACAGAGATGATCCTTGAGTAATTTGACACCGTCAATGCCAATGACATGCTTCTTCTTCATGAGAGTGTGTAGGTTCCTCATGCGAGCATGACCAAGTCGTCGATGCCATAGCCAACCCTTCCAGGCTTTTGCAAGTATACACATGGTTGGTTGTGGACCTATAGACAAATCAACAACATATAAATCTTCTCTCCTGAAGCCTTCGAATACTTTCAATTTGTCGGTTCCTTGATGACTACACAACGATATTTGCCAAAGATGACAATCATATCAAGATCACAACTAACATGAGGTTGAACCCAAGGGATTCGACATGCATTAGTTTTTCCATGTGTCGGTCCTTAGAGATTGCAACCTTACCTAGACCCAATACCTTGCTTTTTTTTCCTTTGTCTGGGTAGGTGATATGCTTCAGGTGTGATGGAGTTAATGGAATGTCCATCATTAGATTCTTGTCACCAGCCATGTGATTTGTACATCCACTATCAAAAACCCACTCAATGGCCTTAGTGGTATCATCGTGCAGATGAATTAGTACATCATACCATATCATATGCTTCCAAGTCAAGAATATGTTATCAATTTCATCAGACTTGAATTTCATCAACTAGTATAGAGTTAAGTTAACATGAGTATGTGTGAAATGATTATCATTTCATCATTAATTAGCTTGCGTCCTTTCAAGCATTTCCTCAAGTTTCCAGCAAATTCATCACACATTAAGCTCGTCTGGAGACCTGACTTGCATTTATGGTTAGTTCAATTTCTTCACCACCCACATCTGATGGGTGGTAAAGAGTTGATCATTCTGTGAGCACCATACGAAAATTGAGGCATTGAAGCTGATGCACATCGTTTCACAGCAGGGGGTTAGTCACTACAAGGATTCAGGTCAACTGCAACAAAAGTTATTACCACAACTATGTTTCGTTGCAACATAATGTTATATTACCATAAAATTCCAGTTCATGATAATAGGGTGTACATATTGCCACAGTTTCATTTCGTCGTGCTAAGTACTCAATTTGTTGCAATAGAAGCCATGTATTGCCACAAGCTACATCAGCATTGTAATATTGTAGTGATATTGCGAAAATTGTGTCCCGTTGCGTAAATTATACAGGTTGTTGCAATAAAGACTAGATATTGCAACAAAGTAAATTTTTGTTGTAATATTTAGACATATATTGCAACCACTCTGATATGTGGCGCTAGTCATAGATATTGTTGCAAAAACATGGCTTCGTATTGCAACAAAATATGTATTGGTTGTATTAGGGCGACATTTTGCCTCACCTTCGTTATTTTCAATAATTATTACATATTGCGACAAACTGTGATCCATGGTAATACATACAAGATATTGCAACAATCCACTTGTGTTGCCAAAAAGGAGCAACATATTGCAATGATATTCTATATAGTGCTCTTGAGTTTTTTCTTTATTAATTATACCATTTCTTAGGATCTGGACAAAGGGGCTTACTAGTTTATAAAGGTATTAACACATTTGGTACCACAACTTGCACTTAAGTTGCGTTTTAGTCACATCTCTTGCAAAGTGGATATCGGTGGTACCACAACTTGGAGGATCATTCTTACCAGTGGTCCGGTGATGGTGGTGCCGAATGAGTAAGACTGGAATTTTGCCACTTCCCTGCACTTAGTACTGATGGTGCCACAACATGCCTTTTATGTTTGTAAAGCCAGTTCTATTGAAACAACAATAATAACTACATTAGTAACTCCATTATAGTCAATAACATCACTAGCATTATTAAACTAGTGATTTAAAACGTCTTATATCTCTTTACATAGGGTGTATGTGAGATCGTGAGTCACTATTGTCCTCATCAATACCAAGGAAGAAGAAAACACTGAAGGACCTAGAACAACTACACATGCATTCTCTTCTTACTTATTGCTAGTGAGTCTATACTTTGCACATGCTTTCTTTTACCAACTAGCCATGGCACAGTGTTAAAGAAAGATTGCCTTCTTTCTTCAATGATCATGCTTAGGATTAATATGTACACTAATTACTAGAGAAAACATCAAGATGTAACCTACTGTATCCCAAACTTTTATTATCTTGTGATGCGGAAAACACAAGAGAATTGTACTGGCTTCTCTAATATCAGTGATGCCCAGATAAGTGTTTAAGCACTGATTTGGCTCCTAATAACATATAAATTATCTAATAACGTTTTATGGCAATTTAGAAACTTTTGCTAATCAAATACAGTACACAATACTGACAAAGAAACAAGTATAATTGATGTTCACATGTCATGTTACACAAACCTGTCTAAATTTACTTGTATGATTTTGGACTGAACCTACAGCAGCTACTGCCTACTCACGTATTGTATACTTGCACGTGCCAACAATTAAAGACAACATGGTTGAAATCTTGAGAATTTCACAACCACGGTGGAGTAAGGAGCGGTGGCGGGTAATCGGGGAATCCATAGAATCTCGAAAATCCAAACGCAAAGGCTGCGGTAGAGAAACTCACTAGTGAACCGTATCCAACACGGACTCCAGCCCATTGCCATTCAGCTCCGCTCCGCCGCAAAGAGGTCGCATCCGCCGCGTCCGCCATTACCGTGAGGAACCTCCCCACCAGCTCGATCTCATTGCTCGTCAAACCACCCGTCCTGAACCCTCGACATGTTTCCCAGGCGGACCCCACAAACAGATGTGTAGTACAGGGGCGCCTCAATTTTCCGAGCATATGATGAAAGTTTTTATACAACATATTGAATTTTTTGATATATTGTGAACATTTTCTTAATATAATATAAGATCAACATTTTTTAATATACATTTGATATTTTTGTACAGTTGAAATTTTATATCATACCGAAAAATATAAATATGGAACAAATAAAGAGGAAACATAAATAAAAATAACTATAAAAATAAATATAAAAAAGAAAATACAAAATAAAGGATAAAACTAAAAAATAAAAACAATTAAGAAAAAGTGAAGTTCGATTGTGGCTGGCCCAAACTAGGCGTCGGGACTAGGCGCCTTCAGCGATGATGTGGCTCCTTGATGCATGCACACGTCAAATACGATGATGTGGCTCCTTGATGCATGCACGCGTCAAATATGATTCAGTCATACCTAGCGATTCGGCGAGATCACAATGGAGGGCGGCCAACGCTTGGTAGAACTGGAAAGAAGGAGAAAAGAGGTAGGGCTAGATCATAATGAAGGGGGATGGACGCATGGTAAAACTAGAAAGAAGGAGAAAAGAGGTTGGGCTAGATTTGCTCACAGGCTAATATAGAGTGGTAGTATATTCCACCCTAGTATTCATAGGCCTGGTCGATAGAGTCCCGGGTCAACAGAGTTTTAACTGTTTTCCAGACTATTTGCCGAATTGAAGTGGCCCTTGTTATAAATGCACAGTTTCCAATCAAACATGATTAATGTAGACAAATGTGGCCTATTTTTTGGATTGGATTATATTAGATCAATGTCGTCCTCTCACTAGAAGCCTCGGTGAGTTGGTAACCTGGGAGCGCTGGTTATGGTTAGCTAGCAAGATCAGTATGTGGTGGCATTTGATTTTGCTTGTATGATTAACATGATGACCCTCTATATATGCATGTATAAACTATTTGTTGATCTTGGATAGAGGTGATGACGAGATAGATGAGTTATGAATCTATTCCCCCATATGTCTGGAAACCACAAGACGTACCTTAGATGGAGATGGTCTATTTACGTTCTTGGTTTAGGTATTTCCATGCGAAGATCTAGTATGGCTTGATAGGTACTCTTTCCCTGTGTGTTAGTATGCACAACACCAATTTTTCTCTTGCGAGATTCTACTTCGGTATGATGGCGGGTTTTCCTTGGATTGAAATAATTGGATCGGCGTCGTCCTCGTACTAGAAGCATCGGTGAGTTGGTAGCCTAGGAGCGCCGATTAAAGTTAACTAGCTAGACTGGTTAATTTGCTAGGGTTTGTTTGTTGGAAAATGCCGAATATATGTGGTGAAATTGTGTATGATTGATCTGATGAGCCTCCAAAATATATTGTATAAAGTACTTGTTGATTGGGGACAGAGATGATGATGAGATAGATGAGGTATATGCTATTTTCCCATAAGTGTGGAAACCACAAGACCTCTGATGAAGATGATCTATTTATTTGCTTTGTGTGGATATATCCATGTGTGATCGTCGTGTCTTTTTTGGATTCGATTCTATTGGGTCGAGGACCGACCGATAAGAAGAAAGCGTTGAAAGCGGTTTTCCATCGCGTCCTTTGCGTTATTCGCCATCTCCCTACGTGTATTCATCATCACACATCCATCATCGAGGCTTCGTTGCACCTCTGCGTTGAGACTCCATGACGTCGATGCATCAAAGGTAACGCCGCTTCACCATGGATGTCGTCCACCGGTCCCTAGAGCCTATGCACATCTTCAAGAATGACGCCCTCAAGAGGGAACGACACATGAGTATCACCGTCATTCGATCGACTGATCTGGGTTTTCATCTGAAGGTAGCGGATATGAATCTAGTGCTTCTTCACGACTATGCCTTCAAAAAGGGTCCGACGCAAAAAAAATGTTGCCATCGCCGACCCAGATTCGCTCGAGGACCCTCCATCCAGCATCGTGTGCACGGGACCATCACCGATCATCTTCGCCACACATGGAGGTCGTACCGGCCAGATCGGATTTGACCAGAGACCAGGCCCAATGTCTTCGCCGCCACCTCCATTTCCCTCGCTGGCTCGGGTGTAGTTCTTGTGTCGAGTGCATGCTCTCCTCGACATAACTAGTGTGATGTATGATTGCCAACTACACGGACATCAATCTCGAATAGTCATTGAAATAACCTTTTATTAACAAATTTTAGTAATATTTTTTTAGCAGCAGCAGATATATTCCATATTGATTTAAAAAATATTTTTACAATTTATTTCATTATTCTAAACGTCCCCTTAAAAATACTTTCCAAGTAAATAATTAAGCGTGTACTCTACTTTACGGAAGCAATTTTTAGTTAACCATCCCGCTAAAGACTTCAGTCTCCCTCCAACTTTTTGTAATTTCCCACCAAATAATTTAGGGGCCACAAATTCTTAACCTCCCCGCTAGACACCCATCACAAATACTCTCAATTATTTCTCTTCAACAAATCGTGAGATTGGATCTGAGCTCTCTCGTTCTGGTTCCTCTGTCCTCATGGCGTCATGACGGCGTCGACACTGAGGACCACACCGGAGTCCATCGAACGTACATTGTCTCAGGTTATTGCTTTCTCCCAAATCTCCTTATATATACAGGCGGGGGAAGGCGGCGTCTTGGTGGAGGAGGCGGCACTTGGAGAGGCCGGGGACGAAGCCGGTGAGGCCCTTGTAGTGGAGAACCTTACCTTCGTAGGTGTCCTTGCCGATGACATCGGGCATGTTCGTGGAGGAAGCGGAGGTGGAGACCCGGAGGGATTCCTTTGGGAAGGGGCGGAGCGGGAGACAAGGCCGATGCGCGCGGGGTTGAAGAAATTGGTGGTGGTGGAAGTGGTCAGGAGGAGGTGGAGGCGGAGGCGGTAGGGGTGGGGGCGGCCACGGAGATACGAGGAGGAGGGGCAGCAGGAGGCGGTGGACGACATGGCCATGGCAGTGCCCCATTTCCATCGTAGAACTGCCACGCCGACGGCCGCCGTGCAGCACTCCTCAGTCTCGCGAAACTCGGAGATGGTCGACCTCCTGTCGTCGATGTCATCCACGGCCAGAGCCACGGCAACCACAACCACGACCAGGACTCCTGAATTTTTGTAGTTGGAGTGTCCCACGTATTGTGTAAATAGTCCCAAGTTTTCCTTTTCGCTAATAGCCGCTAACCCTCAGCTTGCTCCCCAGCGGCGGACGCAGATGCACAGGAACTAGTTCAGTTTTTATTAGGCACACACAAAGCAGAGGAAAAGGAACAAAGTACTAGTGCAGTTTAGGTGAAAGAGGGAGTTACCAAGGAGGTGTGTATCCCTAGGTAGGAGGTCAACTTTCCTTGAGTAAGTAGGGTCATATTAGGATTTAGAAGGGTCACTCCGACCTTCTCTAGCATCAGCGGCAACTAGCGCAGTGGTATGTACGCCAATATTAAGAACAAGGGCCGTCCATACAAGGAACACTCTTCTCTAATAAGTACATCAGCACCCCTAGTAGACTTCCCCTAGCATCAGGAACATGAATAGCTAGCATCCGGAACATGAATAACACACTATGAATATAACTCGTTTAAACATAATGTTGATGCAAAAAACGAATAATGTGGTTCAGTTAAAAAATGTACTTGCCTCTGAGTCTAATGTACATGCTTCGCTACCGTCTGAAGATGCAGCTGTATTTCTGGCATGTTAAACTCACGGTCAGCGTATAGATAACCTTGTTCAACTGGGAAACTAAATTATTCTTCAAGCAAGGCAACACATTATGTTTTTTCTTCCTTTTGATCCACCTATGTCTGAATTATCCCAAGTCCACTTTGAAGGAAATTTCAGATATGTACATCATGATAACTGAAGCGAATGGTTGAGTTACCTCAATATGCGGCATGCATCTAAGAGATATATGTTTGCAAATAATCAGGTGTATTTTATAACTTCAATGAAATTTTCATCAGCAAAGAGGATCCTTACCTGGCGGCACAATGAGTATCCTTCTCTATATGATACTGATATGCATATAGGTAATCAAGTTAAACCCTTTTCAGCATAAGAGATGTTTGGCTTAGCAGAGAGCAAAATAATGTGCCCCAATATCTTTCTGTCAGCATGTGTACTATAAAATAAGGGAACATGGAGGTAATTAAGCGTATGCTTGTGACCTTGTAAGATTTATGTTGCTTACTTGCTTGCTAAAAGTGCACTTCTATTTGCAGGTGCCTAAGAAGAGGATTGACAAAGAAAATAGTAAGCTGAACTTGCAAAATACCATTTTACAGAGATCTGGTCCTAATAAGACTCCAGGTGCAAGGTCAGTTGTTATTTCTTCAAATCCGCTCATATAAGCTCCAACAAGGAATTTTCAAATGTTTAAAATAATGGTAAGTCACAACCTTGCTTTCTCTTCATGTTCACCTGCATTTTATACGTCATTGTCCTTTATAATTAGCTAGTTGCTTCTTCTCTTTCACCATGTGTTCTTGTAGCATTGACTCACAACTTATAAACCCCCGAATATGTGCTAGCTAGGGACATGAACTTAACAAAAACTATACATCATGTGAGAACTTAAATCAATAGCTGAAGTTTTTAGTACATGTACTTGTGCTTATGCTATAGACATTTACACATGTAAAATTGTTCTGATCCTCAGTTACGTGATGACTGACACGGTATTACTCCATAAAGCCTGGCGATAGTTCTTTTTAACAATTGGGTTGTAATAATTGTATGGCGTATGTTATTTTGGACTTATTAACTAGAACTATTTGTTTCATTTCTTGATTGGAGGATCCAAAGAACTAGTTGGACTGGAATCTAGATCATGGGCAGTTTAGTCTTCGCACTTAATTTGGATGGCTAAATTACATTTGAGTTTCATTTGGTGGATATTTGCTATGAAAAATATGAATTTTATGAATCTACATATTATATGTATAGTTTTGGATATTGTAATTGAATGTCTATATTTTTCACGGTTGTAATAGGCTATTATCAAATTTGAGTCACAACACCTACTTGTTTTGCTGCACTATGATGTTGCAACGGAGCACTTTATATTGCGCAATAGCCTGGCGCCACCGCACCACAATAGTTTTTCACGATGCAATAATCATTTAGCACCACCAAAGTAAGTTTTGTTGAAATAGAGTATTGCCATGAAAAGTTTACATTGAGGCAATACCTTCTTGCTATGAACAGTTCGCCCGTTGCGATAACTCTTTGGCGCCACCAAACTAAGTTTTGTTGAAATGGATTATCACCACGGAAAGTTTAAATTGTCGTAATAGTTTCTCGCTACAAACATTTTATTTGTTGTGATACCTATTTATCACCACCAAAATGAGTATGTTGAAATTTCCTGTTACGACGACTGGAATTTTTGTTGCTATAATTTAATGCCACAAGTGTAGTGGTTTGTGGCAACATGCGTAATGACATGAAAACAAGGATTGTTGTCATAGTTTATTGCCACAATTAACTATCACCACGGAAGAGCAGTACGCAACGAAATGAGCATTGTTGACATAGGTTATTGCCACAAATGTCTATCGCCACGAGCTATCAGTTCCTACGATTCAGTACATGTTGCATTAAGGCTATCTCCACAAATCCAATTGTGGCATCAGGTGAGTGTTTCTACGGGAAAACATGTGGCAACTTCCCACATGAATGTTGCAATAGGATACTTTATTGCCACGACTTATATTTCGTGGCGATAACCTATTACCATGCGTCCAGTTGCAACGGCTGCCAACGAATGTCGTTTCATGGCAGTAGGTACTTATCGCCACAAATCGCCATTTATTGCAACAAATGAATTTGTTGCAATAGACCCGAATCCTTGTAGTGCGTGTACTCGAATGCATATGCACAGAAATTCTTCGAGTATTTATGAACATAATGATTTGAAGAATAATGCACATATTCATGACCCTTGTAGTTTCCTTGCATAACAGAAGCATTAGCACGAGTATGAGCAGAATTTTGACCGTATGAGGACATTAGTCCTCGCGAAGACCACTTGAGGAATTTGATATGGGTTTCATGTTCTTCATTGGTGGTGTCATGAGGACATTTACGTGAAGATTTTCGAAGCAACTTTTGGGAACCCAGATCTTCCTCAAGGGTGGTCCATTCCTACTTTTAGTTCCAATATATCTAGCAAATACTTCATGATACGTCTCCAACGTATCTAGAAGTTTTGATTGTTTCATGCTACTATATTATCAACTTGGGATGTTTTATATGCATTTATATGCTATTTTATATCATTTTTGGGACTAACCTATTAACTCAGTGCCTAGTGCTAGTTTCTGTTTTTGTGTGTTTTTGACCTTTTTTCATATAAGAATATTAAAGAGTCCAAACGGAATAAAACCTTCGGGATGATTTTTTCCATAACAGAAGGGATCCAGAAGACTTGATAACCAAGGCAGAGGGCCACGGAAGAGGCCACGAGCCCCCTAGGCGCGCCCCAGGGGGGGTGCGCCTATTAGGCTCGTGGGCCCCCTGTGCCTCCTTTGCCCTACCTCTTTCGCCTAGAAATTTCCTAAAATCCCCAAACCAACAGAGAGAGCCACAAAAATACTTTTTCGCCGCGGCAAGCTTATGTTTCCGCGAGATCCCATCTGGGGACCGTTCTGGTGCTCTGCCAGGGGGGGGATTCAGATACGGAGGGCTTCTACATCAACAACATTGCCTCTCCGATGATGCGTGAGTAGTTCACCATAGACCTTCGGGTCCATAGCTAGTAGCTAGATGACTTCTCTCTCTTGGATCTTCAATACAAAGTTCTCCATTATCTTCATGGAGATCTATCCGATGTAACTTTCTTTTGCGGTGTGTTTGTCGAGATCTGATGAATTATGGATTTATGACCAGATTATCTATGAATAT
Organism: Hordeum vulgare subsp. vulgare; assembly: GCF_904849725.1. Lineage (NCBI taxonomy): Eukaryota > Viridiplantae > Streptophyta > Magnoliopsida > Poales > Poaceae > Hordeum > Hordeum vulgare. The sequence continues at coordinate 228,731,190 of NC_058518.1, read as the reverse complement.
TATTTGAGTCTCCTCTGATTTCTTATATGCATGGTTTTGTATCAATACAAAGTGCTTCGTTTTGGGTTCATACGGTGTGGTGTCCTCACCTAGTGACAAAAGGGGTAGCGAGGCACGCATCGTGTTGTTGCCATCAAGGGTGAAAACATGGGGCTTATATCATATTGCATGAATTAATCCCTCTACATCATGTCATCTTGCTTAAGGCGTTACTCTGTTTGTTATGAAATTAATACACTAGATGCATGCTGGATAGCGGTCGATGTGTGCAGTAATAGTAGTAGATGCACAAAGTATTGGTCTACTTGTCTCGGACGTGATGCCTATATGTATGATCATTGTCTTAGATATCGTCATGACTTTGCGCAATTCTATCAATTGCTCGACAGTAATTCGTTCACCCAATGTAATACTTGCTATCATGAGAGAAGCCTCTAGCGAACACTATGGCCCCCGGGTCTATTTTACACATTCTATATTCAGATCTACATACAAAAATACCAAAAATACCTTGCTGCACTTTTATTTATTTATTAATATTTACCTATTATCACTATCAAATCTCACTTTGCCAGTAATTGTAAAGGGATTGACAACCCCTTTATCGCGTTGGGTGCAAGTTTGTTTGTTTTTGCGCAGGTGCCTTGGTGCCTCATCTTGATACTCCTACTGGATTGATACCTTGGTTCTGAAACTGAGGGAAATACTTATCTCTACTTTGCTGCATGACCCTTTCCTCTTCAAGGGAAAAACCAACGCAAGCTCAAGAAGTAGCAGGAAGAATTTCTGGCGCCGTTGCCGGGGAGATATACCAAGTACCTATTGCAAACTCATCTCTTGCATTTACATTATTTGCCATTTGCCTCTCATTTTCCTCTCCCCCACTTCTAAAACAAAATTTACAAAAATATTTGCCTTTCTTTATTTGCCTTTTTCATTCGCCCTTTCTTTCGCTTGCTCTGTTTGCTTGTGTGCTTGTCTGTTTGCGAAGTCACCATGTCTGAAAATACTAAATTATGCGACTTCAGTAATACTAATAACAATGATTTTATTAGTACTCCAATTGCTCCCGCCACTAGTGCGGATTCATGTGAAATTAATGCTGCCTTGTTGAATCTTGTTACGAAAGAGCAATTTTCCGGCCTTCCTATTGTAGATGCCGCATCCCGTCTACATACCTTTATTGAGTTATGCGATATGCAAAAGAAGAAAGATGTGGATAATGATATGATTAAATTGAAGCTATTTCCGTTCTCATTACAAGATTGAGCAAAAAATTGGTTTTCATCTTTACCCAAAAATAGTATTGATTCATGGAACAAGTGTAAAGATGCCTTTATTTCCAAGTATTTTCGACCTGCTAAGATTATCTCTCTCCATAATAATATCATGAATTTTAAGAAACTAGATCATGAACATGTTGCACAATCTTGGGAGAGAATGAAATTGATGATTAGAAATTGTCCCACTCATGGCCTAAGTCTTTGGATAATTATACAAATTTTCTATGCTGGTTTGAATTTTTCTTCTACAAATATCTTGGCTTCCGCCTCTGGTGGAACTTTTATGGAAATCACACTAGGAGAAGCTACAAAACTCCTAGACAGTATCATGACAAATTATTCTCAATGGCACACTGAAAGGTCATCTACTAGTAAAAAAGTGCATGCTATAGAAGAAATTAACTCTTTGAGTGCTAAGATGGATGAGTTAATGAAGTTTTTTGATAGGAAAAGTGCTCCTCTAGATCCAAATGATATTCCTTTATCTTCCTTGATTGAGAATATCAATGAAAATTTGGATGTTAATTTTGTTGGTAGGAATAATTTTGGTAACAATAATGCTTATAGAGGTAACTTTAATCCTAGGCCTTTTCCTAGTAATCACTCTAATAATTTTGACAATTCCTACAACAATGCTCATGGAAATTATAATAAAATACCCTCTGATCTTGAGAGTAATATTAAAGAGTTTATTAATTCACAAAAGATTTTCAATGCTTCCATAGAAGAAAAACTTCTTAAAATTGATGACTTGGCTAGGACTGTTGATAGAATGTATCTTGATATTGATGCTTTGAAATTGAGATGTGTTCCTCCCAAGATTAATATGGATGAAACTTTGAAAGCTATGTGTGTTTCCATGAATGAGAGTAAAGAAAGAACCGCCCAAATTTGTGCTAGACATGAAAGGCTTAAAAAGCCGTGTTCTCGCGATGAGAATCATGAAGATCTTAAAGTGCTTGGTGTGACTCCTATTGAATCCTTCTTTTCTAATGTCAATATTATTGATGATGGGTCTGGATGTGAATCCACTTTGGGTTGAGAAACGCCCCAATGATTCGGAGTCTATTTGTCTTGATGCTAAAAATACTAAAAGTGGAGTAGAGGATATCAAAACTTTAAATAGTGATGAAATTACTACTTTGGATTTCAAGGAATTTAATTATTATGGTTGCTCTTTGATTGAATGTATTTCCTTGATGCAATCCATGCTAAACTCTCCACATGCTTATAGCCAAAATAAGGCTTTTACCAAACATATCGTTGATGCTATGATGAAATCTCTTGAAGAGAAACTTGAGTTGGAAATATATATTCCTAGAAAACTCCATGATGAGTGGGAACCTACTATAAAAATTAAGATTAAAAATTATGAATGCCATGCTTTGTGTGATTTGGGTGCTAGTGTTTCCATAATTCCAAAATCTTTATCTGATGTTCTAGGTTTCAATGAGATTGATGAGTGCTCTCTTAATTTGCATCTTGCGGATTCTACTATTAAGAAACCTATGGGAAGGATCAATGATGTACTTATTATTGCAAATAGGAATTATGTGCCCGTAGATTTCATTGTGCTTGATATTGATTGCAATCCGACATGTCCCATTATTCTTGGTAGACCTTTCCTTAGGACTATTGGTGCTGTTACTGATATGAAGGAAGGGAATATTAAATTTCAATTTCCATTAAAGAAGGTCATGGAACACTTTCCTAGAAATAAAATCAAATTGCCTTATGAATCCGTTATGAAAGATACTTATGGTTTGAGCACTAAAGATGACAACACTTGAATCTATTGCCTTACGCCTAGCTAAGGGCGTTAAACGATAGCGCTTGTTAGGAGGCAACCCAATGAATAAATTTATTTTTGCTTTTTTACTTTATGTTTTTTGAGTCCCAACTATCATGATTCTGTTATGATTGTGTTTTTTATGTTTTAATTAGTGGTTGTGCCAAGTAGAACCTTTATGATTAGTTTTGGTGATAGTTGTTTAATCATGCTGAAAAAAGACAGAAACTTTGTGCTCACGAAATTATTTTTAGTTCCTATACAGAAAGATCTTTTTAGTTGATTCTTTTTTTGCTGATTGAAATGCAAATGTCCCTAATTTTCATAATTGTTTCATAATTTTTGGGATAGCAGAGGTATACGAAATATACAGATTGCTACAGACTATTCTGTTTTTGACAGATTCTGTTTTTGTTGTATTGATTGCTTATTTTGATGAAACTATGGTTAGTATCGAGGGGTACAAGCCATGGATAAGTGAGAATACAGTAATATAACATCAATCTGAATGGAAATTAAGTTTACTACAGTACCTAAAAAGTTGGTGGTCTGTTTTCTTATGCTAATGATATCACGAGTTTCTGTTTAAGTTTAGTGTTGTGAAGTTTTCAAGTTTTGGGTGATGTTCTTATGGACAATGGAATAAAGAGTGGAAAGAGCCTAAACTTGGGTATGCCCAAGTCATCCCAAGCCAAATTCAAGGACACCAAAAAGCCTAAGATTGGGGATGCCCCAGGAAGGCATCCCCTCTTTCGTCTTCAATCCATCGGTAACGTTACTTGGAGCTATATTTTTATTTACGAATGATATGTGTTTTGCTTGGAGTGTCATGTATTATAGAAGTCTTTGCTTTTTTATCACAATCATCCTTACTGCACACCATTTGAGAGGGACATGCCATCATCGTGAATTTGTTAGAATACTCAATGAGCTTCACTTATATCTTTTGAGCTTGATAATTTTGCTCCCATGAGCTTCACTTATATCTTTTGAGCTAGATAATTTTACTCTAGTGCTTCACTTAAATCTTTGTAGAGCAAGGCCGTGTCATATTTTGTAGAAATAAAAACTCTCGATCGTCACTTATATCATTTGAGAGCGCTCTCTCTAAGTAACTTGGTAATTGGCGTGTGTTATGAAATTAGTCCTAAATATGCTAGGCATCCGAAGAGGATATAATAAAAACTTTCATATTCAAGTGCATTGATTAGTAAGAGAAGTTTGATTCCTCACAATTAGTTTTGAGGTATGTATATGGTAATATTAGAGTTATGATAGTAGGGTGTTGTGAATCTAGAAATACTTGTGTTGAGGTTAGTGATTCCCGTAGCATGCACGTATGGTGAAGCGCTATGTTATGAAGTCGGAGCATAATTGATTTATTGATTTTCATCCTTCGTGTGGCGATAGGGATCGTGCGATAGTTAACTCCTACCAACACTTCCCCTAGGAGTAAGCGTTTAGCACTTTGTTTCAATTACTAATAAAACTTTCGCAATAAGTATATGAGTTCTTCATGACTAATGTGAGTCCAAGGTATAGATGCACTCTCACCCTTCCACCATTGCTAGCCTCTTTAGTGTCGTGCAACTTCCGCCGGTGCACAAAACCACCATATACCTTCCTCAAAACAGCCACCATACCTACCTATTATGGCATTTTCATAGCCATTCCGAGATATATTGCCATGCAACTTCCACCGTTCCGTCTCATGACATGTGCCATCACTTTCATATTGACATTGCATGATCGTAAGATAGCTAGCGAGATGTTCCAATGTCATACGCTAAGCTAGATCGTTGCACATCCCGGTACACTACCGGAGGCATTTCATATAGAGTCATTATTGTTCTAAGTATCGGGTTGTAAGTAAATAAAAGTGTGATGATCATCATTATTAGAGCATTGTCCCATGTGAGGAAATAAAAAAAAGAGGCCAAAGATGCCCACCAAAAAAGGGGGAAATGAAATGAAAAAAGGAGGCGAAAGAGCCAATAAAAAATGAGAGAAAAAGAGAGAAGGGACAATGCTACTATCTTTTTCCACACTTGTGCTTCAAAATAGCACCATGTTCTTCATTATATAGAGTCTCTTGTTTTTTCACTTTCATATACTAGTGGGAATTTTCATTATATAACTTGGCTTGTATATTCCAATGACGGGCTTCCTCAAAATTGCCCTAGGTCTTCGTGAGCAAGCAAGTTAGGTGCGCACCCACTAGTTTTTATTTTTGAGCTTTCATACACTTATAGCTCTAGTGCATCCGTTGCATGGCAATCCCTACTCATTCACATTGATATCTATTGATGGGCATCTCCATAACCCATTGATACGCCGATTCAATGTGACCATCTCCTCCTTTTTGCCTCATAACCTCCACCACATTCTATTCCACCTATAGTGCTATATCCATGGCTCAAGCTCATGTATTGCGTGAGAGTTGAAATAGTTGGAGAAAGTAAGAGTGCGAAAACAATTACTTGGCCAATACCGGGGTTGTGCATGATTTAAATTCATTGTGTGGGGATGATGGAGCATAGCCAGACTATATGATTTTGTTGGGATAACTTTCTTTGGCCTTGTTATTTCAAAAGTTCATGATTACTTTGCTAGTATGCTTGAAGTATTATTGTTTTCATGTCAATATTAAACTATTGTTTTGAATCTTATGGATCTGAACATTCATGCCACAATAAAGAAGTTACAAACAACAAATATATTAGGTAGCATTCCACATAAAAAAATCGGTCTTTATCACTTCCCTAATCGAGGACAAGCAGGAGTTAAGCTTGGGAATGCTTGATACGTCTCCATTGTATCTATACTTTTTGATTGTTCCATGCTACTATATTATCAACTTGGGATGTTTTATATGCATTTATATGCTATTATATATTATTTTTGGGACTATCCTATAACTCAGTGCCCAGTGCTAGTTTCTGTTTTTTCGTGTTTTTGACCTTTTTCACATAAGAATATTAAACAGAGTCCAAACGGAATAAAACCTTCGGGATGATTTTTTTTCCAAAACAGAAGGGATCGAGAAGACTTGAGAACCAAGGCATAGGGCCACGGAGGAGGCCACGAGCCCCCTAGGCGCGCCCCAGGGGGGCGCCTAGCAGGCTCGTGGGCCCCCCGTGCCTCCTTTGCCCTACCTCTTTCGCCTGTAAATTCCCTAAAATCCCCAAACCAATAGAGAGAGCCACGAAAATACTTTTCCACCGCCACAAGCTTCTGTTTCCGCGAGAACCCATCTGTGGACCGTTCTGGTGCCCTGCCAGAGGGGGATTCGGACACGGAGAGCTTATTCATCAACACCATTTCCTCTCCAATGGTGCGTGAGTAGTTCACCACAGACCTTCGGGTCCATAGCTAGTAGCTAGATGGCTTATTCTCTCTCTTGGATCTTCAATACAAAGTTCTCCATGATCTTCATGGTGATCTATCCGATGTAACTTTCTTTTGCGGTGTGTTTGTTGAGATCCGATTAATTGTTCAGATTATTTATGAATATTATTTGAGTCTCCTCTGATTTCTTATATGCATGATTTCGTATCCTTGTAATTCTCTTCGAGTTATGGGTTTTCGTTTGGCCAACTTGATCTATAATTCTTGTAATGGGAGAAGTGCTTGGTTTTGGGTTCATACTGTGCGGTGTCCTCACCTAGTGACAGAAGGGGTAGCGAGGCACGCATTGTGTTGTTGCCATCAAGGGTAAAAAGATGGGGTTTATAGCATATTGCATGAATTTATCCATCTACATCATGTTATCTTGCTTAAGGTGTTACTCTGTTTGTTTGGAACTTAATACACTAGATGCATGCTGGATAGCGGTTGATGTGTGGAGTAATAGTAGTAGATGCAGAAAGTATCGGTCTACTTGTCTCGGACGTGATGCCTATATGTATGATCATTGCCTTAGATATCATCATGACTTTGCGCGATTCTATCAATTGCTCGACAGTAATTCGTTCACCCACCGCCATACTTGCTATCATGAGAGAAGCCTCTAGCGAACACTATGGCCCCCGGGTCTATTTTACACATTATATATTCAGATCTACATACAAAAATACCAAAAATACCTTGCTGCACTTTTATTTATTTATATTTACCTATTATCACTATAAGATCTCACTTTGCAAGTAATCGTAAAGGGATTGACAACCCCTTTATCGCGTTCGGTGCAAGTTTATTTGTCTTTGCGCTGGTGCCTCGGTGCCTCATCTTGATACTCCTACTGGATTGATACCTTGGTTCTCAAACTGAGGGAAATACTTATTTCTACTTTGCTGCATCACCCTTTCCTCTTCAAGGGAAAAACCAACGCAAGCTCAAGAAGTAGCACTTCACCATTCTGATTTTTGATCGGTTTATAGTTGGTGCCAAATGACTCATCAGAGGAGTATGAAGATTCAGATGTAGAGCCAGGTAATGTAGATGGATCTATGGGAGGTCCTGTTGCAGCAACCCATGAGGTTTTGGGATACTGCTCAGGTTTCCAGTATGATCCATCCAGATTCAATTTCCTCTCAAATGCAATACCCTCTTTCCTAGGGTTTTTGTTCAGAATCTGCTTTTCGGCCACATGGCAAAGGGTTTGATGCCCTTTCGGACTTTTGTATATGCCTGTCACATACAATTCCTTCAACCCTCTATTTTCATCAGTTACATTTGTGGGTTCCTCAAGTGAGGAATTTGTGACCACACATATAGTTGATGAATTTGTAGCAATACAAACATTTGAACATTCAGGTGTAGAATTAGCAGATACACACTTGATGCATTTCAAACATAGTGGAATGAATTATTCCTGAGCAGAATTGATCTGTTGAGCAAGAAAATAATCTTTTTCCCTTTGAAGATCATCATGAGACATCCTTAGTGTCGGGCCTCTCGGACTGGGGGTACCCATGCCCGTCGGCCTGCGGCCCGAGGCGTGACGCGGCTGGGCAAGCCTAGTTTGGGCCATGGCAAGCCTCACAAGGAAGACCCTCGCGAGGGCCCTCGCAAGCAAGGCGGGCATCCGAGGATCGTCACCGAAGGCAACGAGAGGGCATTCGTCATGAGGACATGCCCTGAGGCCACCCCTGAGACTCACACAGGGTGGGACCGTCGAGGGCGGCCTCGTAGGGCCCCATGGCACTGTGCACCGTGTGGGTGATGCACGTTGAGTAGGTGGCATAGGAGAGGTGCCAGCAGGAATGGGCAGGATAGTTTTCCACTTCCGTGCCAAGGAATTGGGGGCAGCTAGCTGGCTCCCAAAGCGACTCCCAAAGGTTTCCCGATCGTTGCAAGAGAACCAAATCTGGGGGCTTCGCCGGATGGAGGTCACCCCCGAGCCCACCAGCGCATCGCGAAGAAAGGCTTTTGCAGGCGAAGACCACCTTTGTTAGGGCGGACTGCAGTTGTGCTCCTTTAAAAATGGTTGTTGAGGCAACCCTTCCTGCCAATTGTGTTTTCGGGGAAGAGGACCAAGGCTAGTATAAAATAGATCTCCGGCCTCTATAGCAGGTGCCCCCGAACACTCATTATCTCTACCAGGGCAAGAACCCACCTGTGTACTCATCTTCCACTTCAAGCAATCGAGACAATTAGGAGTAGGGTTTTGGACCACAAGGTGGACTGCTCCTGGGTAAACTGCTTGCGTGTTCTTGTTTGCTTTTCTTAGCTCAAGCCATCGGAGAGCCGCGGTGAAATTGAGACGCAAAATAAGGTAGGAGAGCGAGCGCACCCCAAAGTTTGATACTTTCTAGATTTGCGTAGCCCCAACTCCAACAATTGGCGCGCCAGGTAGGGGTGCGCAACCGTCCTCTAGCTCCGGATTCGTCTCCAGCTTCACCAACCCCATGACCAACGCTCACCGCACGTGCCTTGAGTACTCAACGCCACACGACCGTTACTGACATGCCATCGTCGTGGCCACCTTCGTCTTCGCCCCCGCCACACACGGGCAGCAGGGCTTCGTGTGGCCACCGGTGCAGCAAGGCGGCCACCCTGCTGCGTCCACCATGGCATCTGTCTCAACCTGCATATATGTGGGGGGGCCTAAATGCGCAAAACGCGCTGCTTACGGAGAGCGAACTACTTCGCCACCGCCGAATGAACGAAGGGTACGATGCCTTGGCGTACCACATCACTGAACTCGTCACCAGTGCCAGGAGGGCCTTGGTGCCCTATGCCCCGCTTCAGCCCCTGGCGCTGGAGGCAAGGGGCTCGTCCAGTGAGCCGCTCCCACGCCACACGGTGGCTCACTCGATCTGTAACACGAGGGGCCTGAGCAAGTCCTCCGGGTCCCGGTGACAAGCTTCAGACCACCGGCAGACCCTTGCGGTGGCGCGCCTGGAGAGGCCAGCGAGATGTTATACGCTCATCACAATGTACACACCCACAACACGGAGGATTGCCAGGCGGTTGGGACCCCTCACAGCAAGCGTGCCGCTCGGCGCCGAGATCGCTCCCGTGCCACCGACTGTGGAGGTGGCAACGACAGCAGGGGAAGGGGCGACCTCAGCGACCACTTTCGCCAACATCACAGCAACGTCGGAAGCGGTCTGCCCCAAAACGATAGTTGGCACGGGTACCCGTGCGGCATGCGCCACCAATACAGCGCCCCCTTGCCTCCACAACCATGGCCTCCTGGAGAGAGGTGTGTTACGTCGGGCACTTGTATCGTGAGCCTCACGCTCCAAGCCGGCGCTCGCTCACCTCCGATGTAAGGGGTCACGTTGGGTGCCCCCATCGGATTGGGGTCGGGGATCTAGCCCAGAGCCGCCGGGTACGGGCGGTACGATGAGGGGGCACCTGGGGGACCATGGAGGCATACCGCAGCGCACGCCCCCGCGGGCTGAGAGAGTGGCATAAGGCGCCAAGAGCATGGGAGTTCGCCATTCAGGAGATCAACAAGCTGCAAGGGGTGCACGTCACGCGCACCTAGGGAGCTTCAGGAACCGATAGCCTCAGTACTCATCTGTCCCCCGCCGGCGGAGTAGACCCTCGTGGTATGTAAGGACACGCGTCCTGATGCACCCGTGACGGTTGGGCTATCAGGTGACTTTTTGGATTGTTCAAATCTAACAATTCCTAGTATTTTGCATCACCCTGAGCGGGTGTACCATGAGTATGTAATGAACTTCATTAGCCTTCACTTGAGATGGTGTCATTTGTCTTAATCCTAAGCTTCAGTGTCAAGCTGCCACCATGCTACCGGAACTTCACGCCATATGGGACATGAAGGATCTCATGCTTGAGCCACGGGAGCGTTGCACTGACATACGTGTTTCCAGGCCGAGGCGCGAGGAATCGTCGGAGACGAACCCTCTAGGAGGACCCCTCTAGAGGCGCCCATGTCTTCACGCTTGAGGCCGCACACTTGGATATGGAGGGTGGGGGGTCCTTTAGAGTTTCCCATGTCTCTAGGCCTGATGTCGCGCGCATGGGGGCGAAGGATTGTGGCCCCCTCAAGATCGCCCATGTCTCTAGGTCCCGCACCACTTGCCTGGAGATGGAGGGTGGGAGCTCAGAGTCAAACACCTGGAAGTCTACCTATGGCACTCTCACGTAATAATGAGTGGGATGTATACGCCCGGGGCCTCCTAAGTGGAAGCCCATGGCGATCAGCGTCGTGGCCTTGGTGGAGGTCCCCTCCCATTCCCAAGTGGAAGTCCCTATGCTCAGTGCTGGCGGAATGAGTGTCGAACAACGACTATGCCCATACCCTAGAGGAAGCCTCTTGCATCACGCATTGTGAACGATCGAAGAAGATGTCCCACGGGTGGCAACTAACACTTCTTTTAGGTTGAACCATGTTGGATACATCAGCCGCATTTCTTTCTAGGTTAAACCGTGATGGACGAGGTGGTTGCTTTTATTCTTTCCTGTCTTCGACTTGCGAACGAGCTCACCAAGCTGGCCCGTGTTGGATACGGAAGTCGCACCTCCCTTTTTGGGCTCACGAACAAGTTAGCTTTGGGTTTTCTGGTTTTCATGGAGTTTCCTTAGTTTTTTGTCCTCTTACCACACCAGCACCTAGTGGAAGCCCCATGCTTCGTGTTGGGGAAGAGATGGCAAAGATCTCCCCCCGCGGTGCGCACCCGATGGCTTTACATGGGCCTCGCGCTCGCGGGGGCTAGGCATGGTGTCTTGGCCCGGGTTCGCTCTGGCGATACTGGGAGCCTAGAGAGCTGGGTTCTAGCACACGGGCACACCCCACGCACGTCTCACCTGATCAAGTCTCGAGGGGCCTATACTTCTCGTGTAACACCCAAATGCAAGTGGGGATGCCCAAATGCAAGCGGGCAAGTGATACGTCCCAATGTATCTATAGTTTTTTATTGTTCCATGCTATTATATTATCTGTTATAGATGTTCTATATGCATTAATTTGCTATTTTATATTATTTTTTGGACTAACCTATTAATCTGGAGCCTAGTATGAGTTTATGTTTTTTCCTTGTTTTTGAGTATTGCAGATGAGGAATATTAAACGGAGTCCAAACGGAATAAAATCTTCGAAATGATTTTTCTTGGGCCAGATGAAACCTGCTAGACTTGGAGAGGGAGCAGGAGACCTGCCCGGAGACGACAAGCCTGCAGGGCGCCCACGAAGGGGGGGGCACCCCCAAGTTTGTGGCCCCCTGCAGGCCTCCTAACCCTAATCCTCCTCCTATAAACTCCCAAATATTCCCCCAATACCAAAAGAGCAACACAAAATACTTTTTCGCCGCTGGGAGCCTCTATTCTCGTGAGATCCAATCTGGGAGCCTTTTCCGGTAAACTGCCGGAGGGGGTATCAATCACGGAGGGCATCTACATCAACTCCATTGCTCCTTTGATGTTGCATGAGTAGTTCACCACACACCTACGGGTCCATAGCTAGTAGCTAGATGGCTTCTTCTCTCTCCTTGTTCTTCAATACCATGTTCTTCATGATTTTCATGATGATCTATCCGATGTAATACTCTTTTGCGGTGTGTTTGTCGAGATCCGATGAATTGTGGGTTTATGTTCAAATTATCTACAAATATTATTTGAATCTTCTCTGAATTGTTATATGCACGATTTCATATCTTAGCAAGTCTCTTCGAGTTATTAGTTTGGTTTGGCCAACTAGATTGGTAATTCTCGCATTGGGAGAAGTGCTTAGTTTTGGGTTCAATCTTGCGGTGTCCTCACCCAGGGACAAAGTAGGCATAGCGAGGCACATATTGCATTGTTGCCATCAAGGATAAAAAGATGTGGTTTTCATCATATTGCTTGAGTTTATCCCTCTACATCATGTCATCTTACCTAATGCATTACTCTCTTCTTCATGAACTTAATACTCTAGATGCAAGCAGGAGTCGGTCGATGTGTGGAGTAAGAGTAGTAGATGAAGAATTTTTTCGGTCTACTTGACACAGACATGATGCCTATATGCATAATCATTGCCTTGGAAATCTTCTTAATTAATTGATTTTCTATCAATTCCTCGACATTAATTTGTTTACCCATCGTATTATTTTCCTTCAGGAGGGAAGCCTCTAGTGAAACATATTGTCCCCGGGTCTATTGTCCATATTATACTTTCAGATCTATAAACCAAAAATACCAAAAATATATTGCTGCCATTTATTTAGTTTTGTTTTAGTTTTTGTTCTAGCAATATTTTATATCTATCTCTATCAAATCTCATCCTTGCAAACAACCGTGAAGGGATTGACAACCCCTTTTTAGCGTTGGGTGCAAGTGTTCGATTGTTTGTGTGAGTGCGAAGATTGGGGCCTTGCTTGTTCCTTCTACTGGATTATTACCTAAGTTCTCAAAAAACTGAGGGAAATACTTATCTACTTTGCTGCATCACCCTTTCATCTTCAAGGGAAAACCAACACAAGCTCTAGAAGTAGCAAGAAGGATTTCAGGCGCCGTTGCCGGGGAGGATACATAGCAAGATCAAACCTACCAAGAACCCATCACAAACTCATATGTTGCATTTACTTTATTTGTCTTTTGCCTCTCGTTTTCCTCTACCCCACTTCTGAAATGATTTTCGGAAAATACAAAAAAGATTTTCCTTTTTATTCGCCCTTCTTCCGTTTGCCTTTTCGTTTGCTTTTTGATTGCTTGGGTGTTAGATCGATTAAACTCATGGCATGCCTTGCTACTATTGTTTGTATTCCCGAGAATGAAGTTCTTAATTTTAAGAAAAGGGAGGGAAAAACTTAAAAGATGCTTGGTATAGAATTTGCAATGCTCAAAATAGATCTACTCGTAAGCAATTTACTACCGTTCTTTTTTGCAATTTTTACTTGGGTGTCTCTCCTTGGAATAGATATGTTTTGGATAACATTATGGTCGGAAACTTCTTGCTTAGCCATAACTTTGATTCTTATAATGCCATGACGAATTTGGTAGGTTCACCCCCAGTCTTGGTTAATGAAACAATCTTAACTTTGGAACATGTGATGCGAAGGCTTGACATTATTGAAAATCAAGTTGCTACCATTGAGCTCATTGAAAGCTTGGACAAAAATATTCATAATCATATTACTCAATATGGATCCAAGGTAGGAGTTACTTTAAAAAACCTAAGGGAAAGGAACCCATAGTTAATGAAAAACTGGATCAGGATTCTTCTAGAATTGGAAAGCTAGAGGACATTATTATCAACTTGGGTTCCGCTCTTGCCTCTATTCAAACCACTCGAAAATTTCCTCCTCCTAAGACTGCCAAGTTTGTTTATGTTCCCAAAAATATGGGTGAATCCTCTAGAAAAGGCGATGGAGATCCTAAGATGATAAGTGTTCACCCTAGCTTTATCGATATTGTTAGGGAACCTATTACTACAAGTGAATTTCTAGATTTCTCGCCTAGGAGTATGATTATTGATAAAACCAAAGGATCTCCTAGGGTTTACCAGTGTGCAATTGAGGAGTTGCAAATCAAAGATGGCAATACCTAGATCTATTGCATTCTGCCTAGCTAGGGGCGTTAAACAATAGCACTTGTTGGGAGGCAACCCAATTTTATTTTTATACTTTCGTTTTTTGCTTCTGTTTTGAGAGCTGCACACATTATTTCCTCTTTTATAATTGTGTTTTCTTGTTTTAGTTAGTATTTGAGCCAAGTTTGACCTTTGGGATGGTGTACGGTGTTTGCAAGTTGATTTTGCTGAAAAACATAAACTTTTGCTCTCAATCCAGGAATTTTGAAAATTCACTGGAACGTGCTTTTGGTCTGACATTCTTACACAAGATTTATATACAAATTGCCCTGATTGTCCTAATTTTCAGAATTTTTAGTGTTACAGAAGTATTCGAAGTTTATAGATTGCTAGAGACTGATCTGTTTTTAACGCATTCTGTTTTCTTTGTGTTGTTTGCTTATTTTGATGAATCTATGGGTTGTATCGGGGGGTATGAACCATTGAGAAGTTCGAATACAGTAAATATTGCACCAATATAAATAAAGAATTAGTTCATGATAGTAAATAAAGTGGTGATTTATATTTCTTATACTAATAGATCTCATGAGTTTTCTGTTGAGTTCTGTGTTGTGAAGTTTTCATGTTTTGGGTAAAGATTTGATGGACTATGGAATAAGTAGTTGAAAGAGCCTAATCTTCGGGATGCCCAAGGGACCCCAAGCCATATTCAAGGATACCAAAGAGCCTAATCTCAGGGATGCCCCGGAAGGCATCCTCTCTTTCGTCTTCAATCCATCGATAAACTTACTTGAAGCTATATTTTTATTCACCACATGATATGTGTTTTGCTTGGGGTGTCTTGTATGATATGATTCTTTACTTTATAGTTTACCACAATCATCCTTGCTGCACACATATTTTGAGAGAGACACACTGAATCGTGAATTTATTAGAATACTCTATGTGCTTCACTCATATCTTTTGAGCTAGGCAATGTTGCTCTAGTGCTTCACTTATATCTTTTATAGCACGGTGGTGTTTTATTTTACAGAAATTATTAAACTCTCGTACCTCACTTATATTATTTTGAGAGTCCTCAAATAGCATGGTAATTGGTTTAGGCTATGAATGAAGTCCTAATATAATGGGCATCCAAGAGGGATATAATAAAAACTTTCATATTAAGTGCATTGCATATGATGAGAAGTTTGATTCCTTGCATATAGTTTTGAGATATGAAGATTGTAGTAAGAGAGTCATGCTAGTAAGTAATTGTGAATTGGAAGAAATACTTGTGTTGAAGTTTGTGATTCCCGTAGCATGCACGTATGGTGAACCGTTATGTGATGAAGTCGAAGCTTGATTTGTTTAATGATTGTCAACCTTTGTGTGGAGGTCAGGATCGCACGATGGTTAACTCCGACCAACCCTTCACCTAGGAGCATGCGTCTAATACTTTGCTTCGATAACGAATAGGCTTTTGCAATAAGTTGTGAGTTCTTCATGACTAATGTTGAGTTCATGGATTATACACACTCTCACCCTTCCACCTTTGCTAGCCTCTCTAGTACCGCGCAAATTTCGCCGGTACATTAAACCCACCTTCCTCAAAACAGCCACCATATACTTCCCTGAAAACAGCCACCATATATTCCTATTATGGCATTTTCATAGCCATTCCGAGATATATTACCATGCAACACCACCGTTCCGTTTTTATGACACACACCATCACTTCCATATTGCTTATAGTTATATTTTGTTCTAGATATCGAGTTGTAATCTTTGAGTTGTAAGTAAATAGAAGTGTGACGATTTGCATTATTAGAGCACTGTCTCGTGTGAGAAAAAGATGATGGAAGATATGATTCCCTCATTGGGATGTGTCTCCGGACTTCACAAAAAATAAAAGGGGCCAGCGAAGCCCATATAAAAAAATAAAAGAGGCCAAAGATGCCCACCAAAAAAATGAGAGAAAGAGAGAAGGGACAATGCTACTATCTTTTTCCACACTTGTGCTTCAAAGTAGCACCATGTTCTTCATAGAGAGTCTCCTATTTTGTCACTTTCATATAACTAGTGGAATTTTTCATCTTATTCACAACCACTTAGTTTTCTTTTTGAGCTTTCAAACACTTATAACTCTAGTGCATTTGTTGCCTGGCAATCCCTACTCACTCACATTGATATCTATTGATGAGAATCTCCATAGCGCATTGATATGCTTAGTTGATGTGGGACTATTTTCTCCTTTTTTTGTCTTGCAACCTCCACCATATTCTGTTCCACCTATAGTGCTATATCCATGGCTCACGCTCATGTATTGCGTGAGAGTTGAGAAGGTTTGAGAACATAAAAAGTATGAAACAATTGCTTGACTTTCATCGGGGTTGTGCATGATTTAGATACTTTATGTGGGGAAGATGGAGCATAGCCAGACCATATGATTTTTTAGGGTTAACTTTCTAAGGCCATGTTATTTCGAAAGGACACAATTGCCTTGTTATTATGCTTGAAGTATTATTGTTTTTATGTCAATATTAGACTTCTGTTTTGAATTTTGTGGATCTGAATATTCATGCCACAGTAAAGAATATTACATGGATAAATATGTTAGGTAGCATTCCACTTCAAAATTTCTATTTTTATCATTTACCTACTCGAGGACGAGCAAGAATTAAGGTTGGGGATGCTTGATACGACTCCAACGTATCTATAATTTTTGATTGTTCCATGCTATTATATCATCTGTATTGGTTGTTTTATATGCATTAATATGCTATTTTATATTATTTTTGGGACTAACCTATTAATCTAGAGCCTAGTGCCAGTTTCTATTTTTTCCTTGTTTTGAGTATTGCAGATAAGGAATATTAAACAGAGTCCAAACGGAATAAAATCTCTGGAATTATTTTTCTTGGACCATAAGAAACCTTCGAGACTTGGAGAGGGGGAAAGAGACCTGCCGGGAGACAACAAGCCTATAGGGCGCACCCTAGGAGGGGGGCGTCCCCTTACTTGTGGCCCCCCTGCAGGCCTCCTAACCCTAATCCTCCTCCTATAAATTACCAAATTTTCCCCCAATACCAAAAGAGCAACAAAAAATACTTTTCCACCGCCGGGAGCCTCTGTTCCCGTGAGATCCAATTTGGCAGCCTTTTCCAGTAATCTGTCGGAGGGGGAATCGATCATGGAGGGCATCTAAATCAACTCCATTGCCCCTTCGATGATGTGTGAGTAGTTGACCACAGACCTACGGGTCGATAGCTAGTAGCTAGATGACTTCTTCTCTCTCTTTGTTCTTCAATACCATGTTCTTCATGATCTTCATGAAGATCTATCCGATGTAATACTCTTTTGCGGTGTTCTTGTCGAGATCCGATGAATTGTGGGTTTATGTTCAGATTATCTATGCATATTATTTGAATCTTCTCTGAATTCTTATATGCATGATTTCACACCTTAGCAAGTCTCTTCGAATTATTAGTTTGGTTTGGCCAACTAGATTGGTAATTCTTGCAATGGGAGAAGTGCTTAGTTTTGGGTTCAATCTTGCGGTGTCCTCACCCAGTGACAAAGTAGGGGCAGCGAGGCACATATTGCATTGTTGCCATTAAGGATAAAAACTTGGGATTTTCATCATATTGCTTGAGTTTATCCCTCTACATCATGTCATCTTACCTAATGCGTTACTGTGTTCTTCGTGAACTTAATACTCTAGATGCACGCAACAGTCCGTTGATGTGTGGAGTAACAGTAGTAGATGCAGTATCGTTTTGGTCTACTTGACACGGAAGTGATGCCTATATGCATAATCATTGCCTTGGATATCTTCATAATTATTCTCTTTTCTATCAAATGATCGACAATAATTTGTTTACCCATCGTATTATTTTCCTTCATGAGAGAAGCCTCTAGCGAAACCTATGGCCCCCGGGTTTATTTTCCATATTATACTTTGTGATCTATAAACTAAAAATACCAAAAGTATATTGCTGCCATTTATTTACTTTTGTTTTACTTTCCGTTCTAGCAATCTTTATATCTATCTTCATCAGATCTCATCCTTGCAAATAACCGTGAAGGGATTGACAACCCCTTTTTAGCGTTGGGTGCAAGTGTTTGATTGTTTGTGTAGGTGCAAAGATTGTGGGCTTTATTGTTCCTCCTACTAGATTGATACCTTGGTTCTCAACAAACAGAGGGAAATACTTATTTACTTTCTTGCATCACCCTTTCCTCTTCAAGGGAAAACCAACGCAAGCTCAAGAAGTAGCAGCAAGCGCGCACCATTCGGTACAAGATGTTTTTCTGCAGGATTTCCCTCAAGGGCCTCGTGTGGTAGGCCCCACAATTCGCAACCGCTCTTGCGAGCCGCTCACGCAAAGGAGGCAAGCCCCTGAGCACCGTTGCTCGGGAGCCTTCAAATCCATGGTCGAGGGTTGGCCCCTATGGCCACAAGGCGTCGGAGCCACCACGGAGGAGGTGCAAGCTTGGCAGGGAGTGCTAAGGGGAAGTTTATTTTGGACCTAAAATAACATTCAAATCAGTTTGGGCGTGTAGGACATAATCCCTTTTGCACGCCCCCATGGAACGAGCATGTTGCATTGCAGGAAAAATAAAGTGGCGCGAGAGAGGGAAGGCCGAGTTCCCAAAGCACCACTGCGAGGTGGCCTAGATGGAGCCTTCGCGAGGGTATCAGCCTTGTGAGGCCCGAACGAACAACCGTTGTTGGGGGCTTCGAGGCTCATTAGCGGGGCCACGTTGAGGGGCTGCCTCGGGGACTTCAACGGGAAGGACGACCAAGGGAACATGAAGCTAAGTGGCGCTCGAGGGGTGCTGGCCTGTGGCCTGGATGCACGTCAGGAATAGGGCCTCGGGGGTTGCTCGCTTGTGGCCTGGATGCACGTCAGGAATGGTGCCTCGGGGGCTGCATGTTGTGGGCCCTCGTCAACGAGAGCACAGGAAACACACGGAGCAAAATAGAAGACTTCGTAGAAGAAACAAAGGCACCCCGAGCATAACGGGCGACAACTAATCAAGGAAAAAGTAAGTTACAAAATGTCTGACGCCCCTCCCCCCTGGGAGGGCCAATGGTCATTTGCTGAAACAGGAAAAGGCTGCGGAAGCTTAAGCAGAGGAGGTGCCATCCTTGCTGTGGCCCTTGGAAGCTGCGGCATCGAGGCTGCCACCCTCCCCGGAAGGCACCGTCTGGGCGAACCGCCCGACCATGACTCCACGTGCGAGTGCACCACGTCCCTGAGAGGAATCCGAAGCTCTACGGGCACTGGCTCCATCGCGAGGGAAAGGTCAAACACAAGGTTGTGGCTATGCATGCCGGACTCAATGTCTTCCTCCACCGTGAAGGCAGCCGATTCCAGTGCCTCCACACCTTGAGAAGGAAGTTGGGGTAGGCTCCGTCGCCGTGATCTCGCGGCAGTGCAGGAGTATCCCTAATGAAGCGGTGGAGCGCGCTGCTCCTACTTGTCAATTGGGTTGGATTTTTATCCCGAGGAGCAGAGGATAAGGCACCACAATAGAGTAAGTATTTCGCCGAGTTAAGAAACCAAGGTTATCAATCCGCTAGGAGAACCAAGCAACACCGGCACCTGCACACACAACACAAACCTTCGCACCCAACACAGACGAGAGGTTGTCAATCTCTCGGCGGTCAAGAAGTGAGATTAAATGATATATGATAGATTGATAAATAAACAAGAGATAAAAAGTGCAGCAAGTATTTTTGGAATTTTTGTATAAGTAAATGAGAATCATCTTATAATAGAAGTAGACCCGGGGGCCGTTAGATTCATTAGTGGCATCTGTCTCAAGAAAATAGCATCCGGTGGGTAAACAAATTACTATTGGGCAATTGATAGAAAAGCAAATAATTATGAGGCTATCGAAGGCAATGATCATGATATAGGCATCACATCCAAATCAAGTGGACCGACTCCTACCTGCATCTACTACTATTACTTCACACATCGACCGCTATCGAGCATGCATCTAGTGTATTAAGTTCATAAGAACGAAGTAATGCACGATGACATGATGTTGTCAAGACAAAAGCATATAAGAATTCATCCCAACTTTTTATCCTCAATGGAAACAACACATGCATATCAACTCCCCTTCTGTCACTAGGACTGAACACCGCAAGATCAAACCCATTACCGAGAACCTCTTCCCATTGCAAGAAGATCTAATCTAGTTGGCCAAACAAAACCAAAACGTCAGAGAAGAAATACAAGCCTATACTAAATCATGCATAAAAGAGATGAACAAAGAACTCAAATAAAACAAGGATGGATTTGATCATAAACTCACAATTCATCGGATCCCAACAAACACACCACACGAACTCATTACATTGAATGGATATCGATGAATATCATGGAGACCATTGTATTGAAATACAGAGAGACAGAGAGAGAGAGAGAGACATCTAGCTACTACCTACGGACCCGTAGGTCTGTGGTGAACGACTCACACATCATCGAATAGGCGACAAGGTTGATGTAGAGCCCTTCGTGATGAGTCCCCCCTCTGGCAAAGTACCGAAAAGGCATCTAGATGAGATCTGGCAAGAACAGAGGCTTGCGGCGTTGGAAAAAGTATTTCGTGGACTCCCTTGAGTGTTTTGGAATATTGCTGAATTTATAGTGGTGGAGGTAGGGCAAATGGATCATGGAGGGGCCCACACAATATCAGGGCGCCCCCTCACCCCCCCCCCCCCCCGTGATGTGTGGGGACCTCCGACAAGATCTTCCTTGGCCTCCAAGTTCCAGGTGATCCTTGCCTTCATTAAAAAATCCTCAAAAAGTTTTGGGATGGTTATCTTATCTCATATTGATTTCCTGTGACACAAAGATAGGGCAGAAAATAGGAAGTGTCACTTGGCACTAAGTTAATAGGTTAGTCCCCAAAAATGATATAAAAAGGTATAAAATGATAATATAAAAATCCAAGAATAATAATGGCATAACATGGAACAAGCAAAAACTATAGATATGTTGGATACATATCAAGCATCCCCAAGCTTAACTCCTACTCGTCCTTGATTAGGAAAGTGATAAAACATATTTTTGATTGTGGAATGCCACCCAACATACTTCAAGTTATTTTCATAGCATAGACATGAGGACTTAGATACTCAAATGATGCTAACAAGCAACCATGCCTTTCAAAATAACAATGCTAAAGTAAATGAGTGCTAGCCCATTATGCTCAATCATTGATCCATTCATAATGCACACTCCAATATGAATCATACTCCATGCACACACATGGACACATGACCCCCTAGTTGGTGCTTTTGAAGACAAGGATGAGACTCAACATAAAAATTAAATAGAAAGGACCTTTCAGAGGGAAGCATTGTGTTGGCGATGCTAGGTCAACGTGATACCCTTGTGATCGTAGGGCGGGGAAAGACAACGTCAAGAGCAGATCTAACGATCAACACCCGACAAGCCTTTTTACCCACGTTCGGGCCGCTTACGCGTAAAACCCTACATACTGATCGTCAGATCGTATTAAGTGTTATTTTGTTGTTCGTTACAGTGATGATAACCGACTTCTTGGTCAAAATACAAAAAGTCTAACCCCTTGTGAATGAGCTAAGGGACTCCTTTTATAGGCAAAGGGGTCACCTACAGTTCTCAATGGTAGGTTCACGAGATATTACAGTGAACCTAGAGCGGTGCTTATCCATCTACCGCTGTCAGGTGCATAAAATGCACGTTTTGTCCTTCTCAGCAAGGTGCTGGTGAGGACATATGTCCAGGTGTTTGGACACCTGGACGCCCCGCTGGTGCATGCGGAATGCGCTGGAACTCGGGGGGCGGTGGCACTATGGCAAGGGCGGTTGCCCTCTAGTGCCTTGTCATGTCATCCCGGCAAGGGTGCTTACCGGGGCCTTGGGTCTTCGTCCCGGCAAGGAAGCTTGCCGGGGGCTTCAGCTGTCTTCCCAGCGAGGGAGGATAGACGGGGCCTTGTGCTTGGTGCGTTCATCACGTCCATTAAACGGACGTGGCCTTGGGTGTCTTCCCGGCAAGGCATGCTTGCCAGAGACTTGGATATCTTGGGGGTGCGTCTTGTGTGGACTTTGCCACGCCCTGTCGTCAGGGGCTATTCGCACCCGTGCACAAGTCTTGGGCACTAGAGAGCCTAGTCTTTAGTGGACGGACACATTGATTTACAAAGGTACCATAGCTCAAGTTTTAAAAGAGATGAAAAAAATATTTTGGGTGGCATGCTTTTCTTGTCAACGTGAACGACTTAAGGTTCCCAACACTTATCACATTGGATTCATCATAGGCGGTTCCCAAACAGAAAGTAAATATTTTTTTCTTTCATCATTTCAGTGTCATCAACGTGAACGACTTAAGGTTCCCTCATCATCATTTCAGTGTCATCAATGTGAATGACTTAAGGTTCCCTCATCATCATTTCAGTGTCATCAAGACATTGGTCTTTCTACTATCACATCCAAGATAATAAAAAATTATTTTTTGTGAGTTTTCTCTCTTTCGTAATTTTTGCAATTCGGGACTGGGCATCCCTAGTACTGCCACACTCTCGTGCAATGACAAGTGAATAAACACTCTCCGTCAGAATTACATACCCAACACAAAAAATATTGGCCATCCCTCAACGCTTCATGTGCAATACACGCATACAAAAGAGAAAATATTTTTCAGATTTTTTTAGAGATGGCACATGCAAATTTACTTGGAACGAAACTAAAATAACGCATATAGGTAGGTATGGTGGACACAACTGGCAAAACAAGGTTTAAGGATAATGGATGCACAAGCAGTATTCCCGCTTAGTACAAATGAAGGATAGTAAAAATATTGAGGAGCGCCCAACTAGAAAATTATAATGATGCACATGCATACATAAAACATAACCAACATCGAACAATAGACCATAAGTAGGATATAACTTCATTGCCTCACTATTGACTTTTCGTGCTTGCATAGGGAATCATAAACCTTAACATCAATATTAATACTAGAGCATAATTGACTCACTAACATAACTCACATATAATCATCTACATATCTCAAAACTATTAGAAAGAAACTAGTTTTCATGTCCCATAAACTGTTTGTATGCTACTTTTCATTATTCTACTTGAATATTCATCACAAAGGGACCAAACATCATATCTTATTCAAATTACCAAGACTATTTTCACACTCTCAAAAAGATATATGTGAAGCATGAGAGTGGATTTCTTAAAAAAAACTAACATTCTCAAAAAGGTATAAGTGAAACATGAGAACAAGTTTCCTCAAATATTCACACCACCGTGCTCAAAAAGATATAAGTGAAGCACTAGAGCAACCACCTAGCTTAACAAATTTAAGTGAAGCACAAGAAGCAATTCTAACAAATTGTGATGATGTGAGGCCATCTCAAGAAAATGTGTTCTGAGGTGATGATTGTGAAAAACTAATAAGAAAAGAGTAATATCATACAAGACGCTCCAAGCAAAACATATATCATGTGACGAATAAAAATATAGCCTCAAGTGTATTACCGATAGTCGTTAGAAGAAAGAGGGGATGTCTTCCAGGGCGTCCCCAAGCTTAGACGCTTGAGACTCCTTAGATATTACCTTTGTGTGCCTTTGGCATCCCCAAGATTTGTCTTTTGGATCACTTCATTCCTTCATCCATTGGCGTCACACCCAAAACATGAAAACTTCAGTCACACAAAACTCAACAAAACCTTCGTGAGATCCGATAGTATAACCAAGCAAATTACTACTATAAGTACCGTTTAAAACCCATTCAAATTAGATAATTGCATTATAGGTAATGTATTCTAACTTTCCCATGGCTTGCACCCCCCGATACAATCCATAGATTCATCAAAATATGCAAACAATACAACGGAAACAAAATCTGTGAAAACAGTACAGTCTCTAGCAATCTGCAAAAATCCATACTGCTGAAACTCCAAAATTTCTAATAAATTAGGATGGACAATTTGTATATCTATCACATGTAAATCATTCAGACACATTCGACGCTCTGATGAATTTATAAAATTCCTGGACTGGGTGTCAAAGTTTCTGTTTTTCAAAGAATTGCATTCCCAAGCATCCATATCATCCCAAAGGTATTACTTGGCAAAAACACTAATTAAAAAAATATAAAACCAACTCAAAAAACAAAACAAAGGAAAATAAAAAAAACAGAAGCAAAAGGCAATAGTTTATTTTATTCGTTGGGTTGCCTCCCAACAAGCGTTATCGTTTTACGCCCTTAGGTAGGCATAAAGCAACACATAGATTATTGTCATCCTTGGATTTTACTCCATAGGTAGACCTCATAATGAATTCATAGGGTGGTTTAATCTTGGTCCTTGGGAAGTGTTCCATGCCTTTTTCAACGGAAAGTGAAACTTTATATTCCCCTCTTTCATATCAATCATCGCACCGATGGTGCGTAAAAATGGTCTACCAAGAATCAAAGGGCAAGACGAATTTCAATCGATGTCAAGAACAATAAAGTCCACGAGTACATAGTTCCTATTTGCAACACTAAGAAAATCATTGATCCACCCCAATGGATTTTTAATAGTGGAATCTTCCAAATGAAAATTAAGAGAACACTCATTCAATTTGGAAAAACTAGGAACATCACAAAGAGACTTCAGAATTGTACAAACACTTGCGTCCAAATCACACAAAATTGTTGCACTCAAATTTTTTAATGTTAACTTTTATAGTAGGTTCCCACTCATCATATAATTTTCTAGGAATATAAATCTCTAACTCGATTTTTTCTTCCAAAGATTCCATTAAAGCGTCCACGATATGTTTAGTAAAAGCTTTATTTTGTTCATAAGCATTTGGTGAGTTCAACATAGAAATACATTCAAACAAAGAGCAACTATCATAATTAAATTCCTTGTAATCCAAAATAGTGGGTGCATCACTAGCTAAAGTTTAAATCTCTTCAAACCTACTTTTAACATTTTCTGCATCAAGATTTTCACCATCCGAATCATGGAGACGCCCTCTATTTAAAGTCAACTCTTCTTCAATCTCCTTTTGACATGCTCCTCTATTTTACTATGAAAATTTGTAAGATAGATTGTTTCAAGCAATTCACGCTTAGTGTTTAACATAGCGGTTCTCTTCTTACTTTCATCAATAGAAACATACGTAGCCTTAATAGATTTATTAATATCAACTCTAGGAGGCAGTGATTTTGCCTTAAGATTTTCAACATCAAGAGAAAGCCTATCAACACTCTTAGTCAAATCATCATTCTTATTCAACTTTTCTTGCATAGAAGTGTTCAAAGCCTTTTGAGCAATGATAAATTCTTTAATAGTATTCTCAAAATCAGAGGGCATCCTTTGGTTATTATGGAAAGAATTACCATAAGGATTGTCAAGAACAATAGAGGAATTTCCTAGGTTTAAAATTTCCTCTATAAGCATTATTATTGAAGTTGCTACGAGAGACAAAATTCAAATCAGTAGGATCACTATTTTGTTCAATCAAAATAGACAAAGTTAAATCATTGGGATCAATAGAAGCATTCTTACTAGAAACCAATTTCACAAGAGCATCAACCTTTTCACTTAACAAGCTAATCTTCTCAACGAAATTCACCTTTTTGGTTGTAGGTTCCCTTTCGGTATGCCATTGGGATTAGTTAGCCATAATATTGTTAAGAAATTTAGTAGCCTCACCCAATGTAATCTCCATAAAAGTTCCACCCACGATGGAATCCAAAAGATTTCGAGAAACAAAATTCAAGCCAACATAAAAATTTGGATAATCATCCACAAGTTTCAACCATGAGTAGGGCAATCTCTCAGCATCAATTTCATTATCTCCCAAGATTGCGAAACATGTTCATGACAAAGTTGCTTAAAATTCATACTAGTTACGGAGAGAGGTGATTTTTTCTAGAGGAAAGTACTTAGTAATAAAATCATCTTTGCATGTATCCTAAGAATCGATGCTGTTGCGAGGCAAAGATGAGAACCAAATTTCCACTGATCTTGCAAAGAAAACGGAAATAATTTCAACATGACAATATCATTGTCCACATCTTTTTTGTGTTGCATGTCACACAACTCAACAAAAATGTTTAGATGTGATGCCGCGTCCTCATTAGGACTTCCAGAAAGTTGATCTTTCATAACAAGATTCAATAAAGCGGCATTTCTATCAAAAGACTCCGTAATACTGGCGGGAGGAGCAATAGGAGTGCTAACAAAATCATTGTTTTTGGTATTGTGAAAATCACACAACTTGGTGTTTTCTTGAGACAGAATGTCAATGCAAAAAGAGAGCAAACGAACACAAGAGAATAAGAACACGACGAAGAAAAAGAGGCAAATAAAAGTGGCAAAAGAAAAGACAAATATTTTTGTAATTTTTTTAGAAGTGTGGGAGAGGAAAATGATAGGCAAATGGAAAATAAAGTAAATGCAAAGATAGGATTTGATAGTGTAGGTACTTGGTAATGGCATGAGAGGTTGGCAAGTTGAAGTTGTTGGCTTGATCCTCCCCGGCAATGGCTCCAGAAATTCTTCCTGCTACTTGTAAACCGCGTTGGATTTTTATCCCCGAAGAGGAGAGGACGATCTAGCACAGTAGAGTAAGTATTTCCCTCAGTTAAGAATCCAATGTTATCAATCCATTAGGAGAACCAAGCAACACCGGCACCTGCACACACAAGGGAAACCTTCACACCCAACGCAGACGAGAGGTTCTCAATCTCTCGGCGGTAAAGAAGTGACATTAAATGATATATCATAGATTGATAAATAAATCAAAGATAAAAAAAGTGCAGAAAGTATTTTTGGTATTTTTGTATAAGTAAACGAGATTGATCTTATAATAAAAGAAGACCAGTGGGCCGTAGGATTCACAAGTGGCATCTCTCGGAAGAAAATAGCATACAGTGGGTGAGCAAATTACTGTTGGGTGCTAGCAATCCACGGCAACGACACTAGAGAAATGTTGTTGACATGTTCCTGACTTGATGCCTCCACGGAAATAGAGCCAGAACTGCTCCCAGTTGCTCAACAATTAGCAATTGTCTTGCAATGGTCCACCAGCGCGTGGGTTCGCGACACTTTTCGAGGGTAGAGTATTCAACCCAAATTTGTTGGTTCGCCCGGCAGGAAGTGAAAGGATACTCTCAAGTATTAGCAGCTGAATGTGTCAGATTCAACCACACCTGAAAGATTAGTATCTGCAAGCAAAGTATAAGCAGCAAAGTAGTATGATAACAACGGTGCCAGAAACAATCTGGTGACAAGGCAGACTATTCCTAACTGTCGTATCAATGGCGCCAGAAGTTGGCCGTGGACGCGAAATATTCTTTCCCGTCAACGTCGTGCGAAAAAGTATTGTAGCAGGTAGCAGCAGTGTAACGAGTATCAGCAGTGGCAAGGAACAGCAGTAGTAACAGCAGTAGCAAGTAGCAACAGTAACAAGTAACAACAACAACAAGTAACTACAGTAGCAACAGTAGTAACAGCAGCAGCAGGACAAAGCGAGTAACAGTAGCAGCAACAGTAGTAACAGCAGCAGAGCAAAACAAGTAACAACGGCAGTGGGACAAACTCGTAGGCAATGGGTCGGTGATTCGTTTGGATGACATTCATCATGCAACAGTTATAACACGGAGAGATATGTGGCTAGCTCCCGTTCGTCAATGTGATGTAGGCATGCATTCCGTGTGTAGTCATACGTGCTTAGGGAAAAGAACTTGCATGACATCTATTGTCCATCCCTCCTGTGGCAGCGGGGTCCCAAAGGATACTACGGGATATTAAGGTTCTCCTTTTAATAAAGAACCAGAACAACGCATTAGGACTTGGTGAACACATGAACTCCTCAAACTATGGTCATCACCGGGAGTGGTTTCGGTTATTGTCACTCCGGGGTTCCCGGGTCATAACACATAGTAGGTAACTACAACTTGCAAGATCGGATCTAAAACACACATATATTGGTGACAACATAATAATTTCAGATCTGAAATGACGGCACTCGGGCCCTAGTGACAAGCATTAAGCATGGCAAAGTAGTAGCAACATCAATCTCAGAACATAGTGCATACTAGGGATCAATCCCCGTCAAAACTAACTCGATTACATGATAGATCTCATCCTACTCATCATGGCCCAGCGAGCCTACGAATGGATTACTCACGAACGATGAAGAGCTTCATGGAATTAGAGAGGGAAAAAGGTTGATGATGACGATGGCGATGATTTCCCCTCTCCGGAGCCCAAAACGGACTCCAGATCTGTCCTCCAGATGAAGAACAAGATGTGGCGGCACCTCCGTATCGCAAACACGATGAAATCTTCTCTTTTTATTTTTTCGGGACAAAAGTGAATTTATAGAGCTGGAGTTGGGGGCGGCAGACCCACGTAGGCCCCACAAGCTTGGTTGCCGCGGCCAGGGGGCCGCGGCAACAGGGCTTGTGGCCCACTGGCCCATCCCCCCGGTGGATCTTTGCACATGTATTTTTCATATTTTCTAGAAATATTCTTTGAAATTTTCAGGACGTTCCGAGAACTTTCATTTCTGCACAAAAACAACACCATGGCAATTCTGCTGAAAACAACGTCAGTCCGGGTTAGTTCCATTCAAATCATGCAAATTAGAGTCCAAAACAAGGCAAAAGAGTTTAGAAAAGTAGATACGATGGAGACGTGTCAACTCCCCCAAGCTTAAAACATTGCTTGTCCTCAAGCATCTCAGTTGACAAACTGAAAGAGAAAGAAAAACATGGACAAACTCTGTTTGATCTTGTTGTTGCAACTATGTCTAACTCATAACCAGAATTCCAGC
Organism: Hordeum vulgare subsp. vulgare; assembly: GCF_904849725.1. NCBI lineage: Eukaryota > Viridiplantae > Streptophyta > Magnoliopsida > Poales > Poaceae > Hordeum > Hordeum vulgare. The sequence goes on along the minus strand of NC_058518.1, from coordinate 228,702,361 downwards.
AAGATCACAAGTTAACCACATAAGCAATTGACACAAAGGTCTCACGGTAAACTAATATCAATGGCATAATCAGCTAGCGAGCAAATAATAATGAGTTTCAGATACCAACAATTCAGTCAAAACAAGCATGAAGCAATATGAATAGGTGGTATCTTGCTAGCTCTTTATGAGACCGCAAAACATAAATGCAGAGCACTTTCAAAGATCAAGGGCTGACTAAACATTGTAATTCATAGCAACGAAGATCCAGTCATAGTCATTCTCAATATCAATCAAAAGCAAAGCATAAAAATGACAGAGGTGCTCTCTAATTGGTGCTTATATAAGAAGAGGATGACTCAACAGGAAAATAAATACACAGGCCCTTCGCAGAGGGAAGCATTGATTTGCAGAGGTGCCAGAGCTCAAGCTTTGAAAACAGTGATAATAATTTTGGGTGGCATGCTTTCATTGTCAACGCAATGACCAAGAGTTCTCAATATCTTCCACGATATTCATGCTATAGGCGGTTCCCAAACAAAAAATAAAGTTTTAACTCCCCCACCACCAATCAATCACACTCCACGGCTAGCCGAATCCTCGGGTACCGTCCATACTAACATCAATCCGGGGGGAGTCTTTTTTTACAATTATGTTTTCGATTTAAGCGTGGAACCGGGCATTCCAATTACCGACCCCTTTCTCGTGAATGACACTGAATAAACACATGTCGAGGATAACACGCCTAACATGGAAGATACCAATAGCCCCCTGTCACCACATGAGCAGTTCGGGCATGCAAAACAGATTATTTCTTGAAGGTTTAGAGAATGGCACATGCAAATTTACTTGGAACGGAAGGTAGATACCGCACATAGGTAGGTATGGTGGACTCTCATGGAAAAACTTTTGGGTTTATGGAAGTGGATGCACAAGCAGTATTCCGCTTAGTACAAGTGAAGGCTAGCAAAAGACTGGGAAGCGACCAACTAGAGAGCGACAATAGTCATCAAGATGCAATGAGTTTGACTAACATGGAGTGCAAGCATGAATAGGATATACATCACCATGAACATGAACATCATAGAGGCTATGTTGATTTTGTTTCAACTACATGCATGAACATGCGCCAAGTCAAGCCACTTGTAACATTCAAAGGAGAATACCATCCTATCATACTACATCATAGTCATGTCAAAATCTATGTTGGCATTCAAGACAAACCATTATAAGCTCCTAGCTAAATAAGCATGGCATCAAAAACTATGATCTCTAAGTTGTCAATGCAAACATGGTTCTCTCACAACAAAGCTGAATCTGGGACGACAAGCTAGTCATATTTACAAAAACAAAATAGATAGAGTTCGTACCAGCTTTTCCAGTCTCGGTCACTTCATCATATATCATCATTATTGCCTTTCACTTGCACGATCGAATGATGTGAACAATAATAAGAGTGCTCATGCATTGGACTAAGCTGAATCTGTAGGTAAACACAAAGGAGAAGACAAAGTAATATGGCTCTTTGAAAGCTAAACAGGTATGCATGCAAGAGCCACTAAACATTGTAACCAATATCTTCTACCTTGACCCAAAGAAAAAGAAAACTATTTACACGGGAAAACTCCCAACAAGCAAAAGAAGAAAGGAAAATCTTTTTGGGTTTTCTCAAAAGGACACAAAACAAGAAAACAAGAAAGCGAAAATAAACTAGCATGGATAATACAGTGGCAAAGTGTAAACACCGGCTAACAAGGTGAAAGCATAAGCATCAATGTAAAGTCGGTGAGAACACGTACTCCCCCAAGCTTAGGCTTTTGGCCTAGCTTGGTCTGCCCCCAAGGAGGGAAATAACCAGCTCCGGGATACTCCGGAGCGTACAGTGGATGCCACTGTTGTGTGAGCTCCTCTGGCTCCCACTGATAAACTGGCGTATGGTACTCGACTGGCAGATCGGGCACGGGCACCTGTGGTTGGGCCAAGCACCAATACGCATAGATTTTGTTGGAAATATGCCCTAGAGGCAATAATAAATTAGTTATTATTATATTTCTTAGTTCATGATAATCATTTATTATCCATGCTATAATTGTATTGATTGGAAACACAGTGCATGTGTGGATACATAGACAAAACACTGTCCCTAGTAACCCTCTAGTTGACTAGCTCGTTGATCAAAGATGTTCAAGGTTTCCTGACCATAGGCAAGTGTTGTCACTTGATAACGGGTTCACATCACTAGGAGAATCATGTGATGGACTAGACCCAAACTAATAGACGTAGCATGTTGATCGTGTCATTTTGTTGCTACTGTTTTCTGCGTGTCAAGTATTTGTTCCTATGACCATGAGATCATATAACTCACTGACACCGGAGGAATGCTTTGTGTGTATCAAACGTTGCAACGTAACTGGGTGACTATAAAGATGCTCTACAGGTATCTCCAAAGGTGTTCATTGAGTTAGTATGGATCAAGACTGGGATTTGTCACTCCGTATGACGGAGAGGTATCTCAGGGCCAATCGGTAATACAACATCACACACAAGCCTTGCAAGCAATGTGACTTAGTGTAAGTTGCGGGATCTTGTATTACGGAACGAGTAAAGAGACTTGCCGGTAAACGAGATTGAAATAGGTATGCGGATACTGACGATCGAATCTCGGGCATGTAACATACCGAAGGACAAAGGGAATGACATACGGGATTATATGAATCCTTGGCACTGAGGTTCAAACGATAAGATCTTCGTAGAATATGTGGGACCCAATATGGGCATCCAGGTCCCGCTATTGGATATTGACCGAGGAGTCACTCGGGTCATGTCTGCATAGTTCTCCAACCCGCAGGGTCTGCACACTTAAGGTTCGACGTTGTTTTATGCGTATTTGAGTTATATGGTTGGTTACCGAATGTTGTTTGGAGTCCCGGATGAGATCACGGACGTCACGAGGGTTTCTGGAATGGTCCGGAAACGAACTTTGATATATAGGATGACCTCATTTGATTACCGGAAGGTTTTCGGAGTTACCGGGAATGTACCGGGAATGACGAATGGGTTCCGGGTGTTCACCGGGGGGGGGGGCAACACACCCCGGGGAAGCCCATAGGCCTTGGGGGTTTCGCACCAGCCCTTAGTGGGCTGGTGGGACAGCCCAAGAAGGCCCTATGCGCCATAGGAAGAAAATCAAAGAGAAAAAAAGGGGAGGTCAAAAAAAGGGGAAGGACTCCTCCTTCCAAACCTACTTGGATTCGGTTTGGAAGGGGAGGACTCCCCCCCTTGGCTCGGCCGATGTCGTGGGTATAAGCCTGACAGTAGATGTGTAGGGTACGAAAAGGATGGGCAGAGTCCTAGCTACGGCGAGGATGTATGAGTTCAGGCCCCTCTGCGGTGGAGGTAATAGCCCTACGTCTCGGTGCTCAGGGAGCTTGTTGTCGATGGAATAGGGAATACAATGAGTTGCTAACCCCTTTACCAGTGGGGGAGGGTGGCTTATATAGAGTGCGCTTCCCTCCACAACGGTTCCGGTACAGGGGTGGAGTAGTGGCGATTGAATGTGTACGTTACAGGTAACGTACGCACTAAATGCTAATAAATGCACCTGGAAACGTACGACCGTTTCCCTCCAGGGGGGTTACGATGTACCGAGTGGTATCCAGTCGGTCAGCTTGATATCCTCTGAATGTTAGTCTCCGACTGGATCATCGAGGACCTGTTACCGACTGGGTGATGGGGACTCCTTAATTCAGTCAGAGCTGACTAAGGCTCTTGTCCTTTGTGAGGGGTAGTCCTTGGGTAGGACCTACAGGTCAGGCCTATGACCCTACCCTAGGACTATAACCCTATCATTAGTCCCCGAATGGATTGGGGTTGGAACGACGAGGCAATGATTGAAGTTTGAATCCGACTGCAACGGATTTGGCTTGGGCGTTGCTTGCCTAGATCTATTTTATCTTTTCTGACCAACGATCCGAGTGGAAATTTCCGTGGAACAAACTGTCGGATACCGATTGTTTTCGGGGTATCTCTTGACGCGACCTGTCAACTGACAGCGGCGGATTTTCCGGGATCTTCAAATTTCGGTTTCCGCGCGCCTAGCGGGGAGGACGCCGACGCGCTCGAGTAGCGCCTGACGCCTCGATTCTCGCACCTTCAACTCCTCCACTGATATCGCCGCGGCCGGTCGGGGGATAAGGTTTCGGGTCCACTTGCCAGCGACCAAGTTGGAGCCTTACTTAAATCCCGGCGGCAAGGGTTTTTCGTTACGCCCGCCGAATCTCTTGCCATTGTTTCGTCCTCCTTGCCTCCTCCAGCGCGCCTGCCATTGCTTCGTCCTCCTTGCCTCTTCCAGCGCGCCTAACCTCTCCGCTCCTCCTCCCTCCCCGCGAACTCGCAACTTCCGCCATGACCAAGGGTCAGACCAGCAAGATGGAGGCGAGGAAGAAGAAGGGGAAGGCGGCGGCTCCTGCTCAGCGGCGGCAGCGGCCGTTGCCAGCGGGGTGGATTCAAGGCGACTTCCTCCCCTCCATGGTGACGGAGGGGGATCTGCTGCAGCTGGTGGAGGACGGGATGATCGTCCACAAGTCTTGGAGGCTGCCGGCGGAGAACAAGGTCGAGCCGGCGCCCAGGGAGGGGGAGCGCGTCTTGCTGCTCAGCCATGTCTACCGAGGTTTCTCCCTGGCCCCGCATCCTTTCTTTAAGGGCATCATTAATCACTTTGGGGCACAACTTCACCACTTCCCTCCGAATGCCATCGCCCATCTCTCCGCTTTCATCGTTATGTGCGAGTGCTTCATAGGCTGCCCCCCCATTGGGGGTTGTTCAAACACATATTCTCTGCTAGATCTCAGACTATCAAACGACTGAGCCAGTCGGATGATAAAACGCATCTTCTCCAACTCTGCAGAGGCTTAGGTTTCCAGAAAAAGAGTCGGAGTAGTTATCCTGCTCTCCAGCTGAGCGAGTCGGTCAGGAACTAGCAGTTGACGTGGTTCTATTGCCAAGACGTCGCCTGTCCGAATGCCTCCTCAGGGCTGCCCCCTTTTAGCCTAGATCGTCCCGCTCCACCTAAGCAGCTCGCGCTCACGAAGGCAGAGAAGCTCGACATCCAGCCCCTGGTAGACGCGCTCGTGGACGTCGTCAGGAGGGGAGTCACCGGCATGGATTTGCTGGAGACTTTCCTTGGTTGGCGCATACAACCGCTGCAGGCCCGCGACCACGCCATGTGGCACTACTCGGGGGTCGAGGATTCCACTCGGACCAACGTCTTGAGTGTGACCGAGGAGAAGGTGGTGTCATGGGTGCTCCAGATCACTGGCGCCTGCGAGAACCCCAGGGGGTCTCGGCGAGTGAAGGCTTTCAGCGCGGACAATCCTCCTCTGAATCGGGTGAGTACTATGCGCCGAGTGCACGTATCTGTTTCGGTTTCATTGCTTTTTTGAATCTCTGCCTGTCGCTTGATGTCGCCGACTGTTTTTCACACAGAAGTGGACCAACTGGTTTTCTCCTGTCTCGAACGGGAACCCGGACGAGGAGGAGCAAGAAGGTAGCCAAGAGGGCAGCGTGGAGAGCGCTGAGTATGTCTCCGATAGCGGGGGTTCGGAGGAAGAGATTAGCGAGGGAGAGGAGGAAGACGAGGAGCAGGACTTGCCACCTCCGCAATTAGAGCATCGGACCAAGCGCCGACACGAGCCTGCCATCCCCTCGGCTCCTCCGGCATCTTCGAGTGCCCCGCTCGCTGCTCCAGTGGTTCCGAGCGTTCGGAGCACCAAGAGGGCCAGGGACGCCGCCGTTGAACCTGCGGGTCAGTCTTCCAAGGCGGCCGAACCAAGTGGGTCCAAACCTCGGAAGGCTCTGCCGCGGATGAGGGTTGCTGTCCCCGTCACCTCCACGTAAGTGTATTGATCTTCTAATTTCTTCTGATATCCGAGTGAACTCCGGTTTTATTGGTCGGACGGATTTCACTCGACAGAGTCGCTACTTCTGCCACCTCTCCGGCGCGCCAGGAGGACGACCCCATGGACACGGACAACGTTGTCTCGTCCTAGCCAGGTGCGCTGTAGTGACTTCGAGTGTTTTATACTATCGCGTCTCGAATTCTATCTTCGGTCTTGTCCTTCTCTTTTTCTGAGATCTCGTGACATTCGGTCTGGCAGGGGCGATTTGCGTGGGCGAGGGTGACCAGGAGGAGCCCGAGCCCGCCGTAGAGCCTATCCTTGAGGCCGTCCCACCAGTTGTTGCTCTTGCCGCCGACGTGTTGCTGACTGAGGCGTTGCCGCCGACCGAACCGGCGCTGGTGGTTGAAGAGCCGATTGGAGCGGACCTTGGGATGCCTCAGGAGCTTCCGACGATGCCAGACTCGTCGAATGTCGAGTTCAACATCCAGCGTCTCCCGGAGGAGCAGGTGGGAGCGGCCAAGGGAGCCATGGTGCAGGTGGAGCTTATGACTGGAGAAGCCAAGAGGGCCTACGACTCTGTTGCATTCTTGTACCAGCGGAGCTTGGAGCTGCGGGATGATATCCGAGTAAGTGGGCAAGTAAGTATTTAGTTTTCTCTTGTAACCCACTGGGTGTTCTTGGATAGCATCTGTTGTTTGCAATGGGTTCACTCTGAGTGAACCCAGTGGGTGTAGTCCCCGAGACTTCTGTCGAGTGCTTGCACCGGCAGTTGTCTTTATACATATTGTCTTTGCTTTGGTTAGGTCTGTAAATAATATGACCGACTGCGAGCAGTTGTGGCACTCGTAGTGCACTTACTGTAAGAGTCCCCGAGAGTAATTTGAACTCAGGTCGGGTAGTGTTGGCCTCGTAGCCGTAGGTTCTAATATGCATCTCAATAGGGCGGGCCTGCTTGAGTTGCATACCAATGGGGTCACTCTCAGTGTACCCACTGGGTGTAGTCCCCGAGATCGCTATCGACTGCTTGCGTCGGCAGGGGTCTGAAGAACTTAGACTTTTATTGTTGAATTATCTGATTGTCTCTTGGTGCTGGCTGCCAGAAAACTTGTGAGATGGGGACCGCATACGAGACTCTGAGGGCGGAGAAGATTCAGTTTGCGGGTGAGCGGGATGCGGCACTGCTTGCAATGGAGGTATGAAGGTGGTGCTGGCGGAGCGAGAGAAGTCGCTGGAGCAGGCGCGTGAAGCCAACAAAGTGCTGACGGAGGAAGTGGAAAATATGAGGAAACAGAGGACTGCTCGGTCGTGATGAATAAACGATGCATAGCTCAGGAGAAGTATGTCAGCGACTGGGCTCGGCAGATGATGACGCGTCTGGCTGGTAAGTCCTGTTTTTTGCCGAGTGTTTGTCCTATGTACGTCACACTCGGCGCTTTTACTTGCTTGTCTTATTGTCGCAGATTTTTGTGGTGACACTGAAGCTGAATCAGCTGATGTGGAGCGGTCTATTCTTGAGAACGTTCCACTCGAAGAAGATGCCAACCGGGATCTGCTCCGAGCGCACATCCGCGTGGGCAAAGTTGGTCCTTTCATCAGTCGACTGAGAGAAGTCGTCGGCCGAATTGACAAGGAGCTTTGGCCTAAAGATGAGTCGCGACAAGAGATGGACAACTTGCTGAGTCGACTGGAGGAGGTCCCCGACCGAGTGCAGTCATGGAAGAAATCTGCGGCTCGTTGTGGTGCAGATGTTACGCTGTCCTTGGTCCGAGTTCATTGCAAGGAGGTGCGTGAGGAAAAGCTGAAAACGTTGAAGGTCGCCAACACGAAGAAACTTCAATTCGAAGACTTCATGGAAACCTTCCTTGAAAGTGCCACCCGCACGCCGACGGAATCGACCTGGACACCTTCGTGGAGCCCTCCAGTCCTGGCGCCGACCCAGCTGACGCGTAAGAAAACTTTATCCTCGGTATGCCGAGTGTTGATGTCTTAGAAACTTTGGCCACTGCTGTTGGCCGTTACATTCTTGTTTTGGTGTGGGTAAGCTTGATCCACACCGAGCCACTATCTTTGTTTGAACTTTAAATCGAATCCTTTGCTCTTCTGTTTGCAAATTTGACTCGAGTTTTTGTTTGTCGTTTGTTGGTGAAGCCAAAGGCAAACATTCGGAACATGTCAGTTGTCTTGACATCTGCATGAACCTCATTGAGGTTCCGTGGAATTTTCGATTGGATCCGTATTATCACCGAGTGGATCAGTAAGATCGACGAGTGGACCGGTAGGACGTACTCGGAGGTCGAAGAGTACTTGGGCGATGCAGGATCGCAGCTAGGTTGTCGAGTGCGACTATGAGGTCGCACTCGGGGCGAGTTGGTACTGATGTAGTTGTCAGTTGTTTTGACATCCACATGAGCCTCAATGAGGGTCTGCAACTTATGTAGTTGTCAGTTGTTTTGACATCCACATGAGCCTCAATGATGGTTTGCAACTCATGTAGTTGGGCGATTCTGGATCGCAGCTGAGCCTCCGAGTGTACGCTCATAGAAAGTTGACATTTAGGCGATTCTTGATCGCATCTAAGTGTCCGAGTGTGACGTGAAGTGCATGCTCGAAGAAAGTTAATACTTAGGCGATTCTTGATCGCAGCTAAGTCTCCGAGTGCAACGTTTAGTTTACACTCGGGGGAAGTTAGAACTTAGGTGATTCTTGATCACAACTAATCTCGGATTGCGACGTTTAGTGCACACTCGGAGAAAGTTATTCCTTATGTGATTACTGACCAGAACTAAGTCCCCGAGTGCGACGTTTAGTGCACACTCGGAGGAATGTATTACTTAGGTGATTTTTGATCACAGCTAAGTCCCCGAGTGTGACGTTTAGTGCACACTCGGAGAAAGTTAGTACTTAGGCGATTCGGGATCGCAGTTAAGTCCCCGAGTGTGACGTTTAGTGCACACTCGGAGGAATGTATTACTTAGGTGATTCTTGATCACAGCTAAGTCCCCGAGTGCGACGTTTAGTGCACACTCGGAGAAAGTTAGTACTTAGGCGATTCGGGATCGCAGCTAAGTTCCCGAGTGCGACGTTTAGTGCACACTCGGAGAAATTTAGAACTTAGGTGATTCTTGATCACAGTTAAGTCCCCGAGTGCGACGCTTAGTGCACACTCGGAGGAGGTTATTACTTAGGTGATTTTTGATCAGAGCTAAGTCCCCGAGTGCGGCGTTTAGCGCACACTCGGAGGAAGTTATTACTTAGGTGATCCTTGATCACAGCTAAGTTCCCGAGTGTGGCGTTTAGCGCACACTCGGAGAAAGTTATTAATTAGGTGATTCTTGATCACAGCTAAGTCCCCGAGTGCGACGTTTAGTGCACACTCGGAGAAATTTAGAACTTAGGTGATTCTTGGTCACAGCTAAGTCCCCGAGTGCGACGTTTAGTGCACACTCGGAGAAAGTAAGAACTTAGGCGATTCTAGATCGCAACTAAGTTTTTTTTTGTGTGTGTGACCGGAGTCAGCAACTGCGGAAGAATTCTAAATCTGCAAAAACTGAATCTGCTTTATATTATTTCATCAATACTTGTTCTTTACACTGCTTCAGTCGACGATCACGTGTAGAAGCGCTTCAGGAGGTCTCCGTTCCACGCACGCGGCTCGTCTGTCTCCCTTTGGATGTTGTAGAGTCTCTATGCTCCGTTATTCAGCACCTTGGAGATGATAAACGGTCCTTCCCAGGCCGGAGCCAACTTGTGAGGTTTTTGCTGATCCACTCGGAGCACTAAGTCGCCTGCTTGGAATGTGCGACTCCTGACGTGACGTGCATGAAAGCGTCGCAGATCTTGCTGATAAATGGTTGAACGAGTTAGTGCCATCTCGCGCTCCTCCTCTAGAAGGTCCACTCCATCTTGCCTTGCTTGTTCAGCTTCAGCTTCGGAGAAGAGTTCGACTCGTGGAGCATTATGAAGCAAGTCACTCGGAAGGACCGCTTCTCCTCCATAGACGAGGAAGAACGGTGATCACCTCGTTGATCTGTTCGGGGCTGTGCGAAGACCCCAAAGTACAGAAGGTAACTCGGTGACCCATGCGCGAGCGGCGTGTCCCACCTCTCGCAGGAGTCGGGGCTTCAAACCTTGAAGAATAAGCCCATTCGCCCGCTCTGCTTGTCCATTGGATTGAGGATGTGCTACGGAAGCAAAATCTACTCGAATACCTTGGCTTGCACAGAAACCTTTGAATCTGTCTGAGTCAAAGTTTGTCCCGTTATCCGTGATTATGCTGTGAGGTACACCGAATCTGGAGATGATGTCCCTGAAGAACTTGACGGCTGTTGAGGCGTCGAGTTTCTTGATCGGCTTAGCCTCGATCCATTTCGTGAACTTGTCGACGGCCACCAACAAATGTGTGTATCCCCCCTGGCCTGTCTTGAATGGTCCGACTGTGTCTAATCCCCAAACCGCAAACGGCCACACGAGCGGGATTGTCTTCAACGCAGATGTCGGCTTGTGGGACTTGTTGGAGTAGAACTGACAGCCCTCACATCGGTCGACCATATCTTTAGCCATCTCGTTCGCCTGCAGCCAGAAAAAACCAGCCCTGAATGCCTTGGAGACGATTGCTCTCGAAGAGGCGTGATGACCGCAGGTTCCCGAGTGAATATCTTCCAGGATCAGTTGTCCCTCCTCTGGGGAGATGTATCGTTGGAGAACGCCTGAAATGCTCTCCTTGTATAATTGGCCATCAATGACAGTGAATGCCTTCGACCTGCGGACTATCTTCCGGGCGTGGACTTCGTCTTCTGGTAGTTCGTGTCTCAGGATATATGCAATGATCGGCACAGTCCACTCGGGGATGACAGCAAGAATCTCCATGACCAGATCAACCACAGCAGGTACATCGACTTCAGTCGGATCTGTTGAACTCTTTGTTTGTATTGGCTCTTCTGTAAAAGGATCTTCTTTGACCGAAGGGAGGTGAAGGTGCTCGAGGCAGACGTCACTCGGCACTGGTCTCCGAGTGGATCCGAGTTTTGCCAATTCATCTGCTGCTTGGTTTTTCAGTCGCGGAACATGGTGGAGTTCCAGACCTTCAAACTTTTCTCGAGCTTCCTCACTGCATTGCAGTATGTGGTCATGGTGGGCTTCCTGACATCCCACTCTTTCATCACTTGATTGACCATCAAATCCGAATCGCCGTAGACCATCAGGCGACGGATGCCGAGTGAGATGGCCATGCGCAATCCGTAGAGGAGAGCTTCATACTCTGCCTCGTTGTTGGAGGAATCGAAGTGTATCTGCAGCACATACTTGAGTTTGTCGCCCTTTGGCGATATGATCACAACGGCAGCGCCGGAGCCATTCAACATCTTGGACCCATCAAAGAACATTGTCCAATGGGCCGAGAAGATGTGGGTCGGTTGCTGTTGTTCTACCCATTCTGCTATGAAGTCAGCCAGGGCTTGAGACTTAATAGCTTTCTTGGCCTCGAACTTGATATCGCAGTACAGCATCTCCATTGCCCACTTCGCCACTCGGCCTGACGCGTCTCGATTGTGGAGAATTTCCGACAACGGAGCATCAGAAACGACAGATACCGAGTGGTCTTGGAAATAATGAGCCACCTTCTTCGCAGTCATGTAAATCCCGTAGATAAGTTTTTGATAATGGGGATACCTCTGCTTGGAAGGAGTCAGGACCTCGGAGACGTAGTACACTGGCGGCTGAACTTTGTATGCTTTGCCTTCTTATTCTCGTTCGACTGTAAGAACAGTACTGACGACTTGATTTGTAGCCGCGATATACAGAAGAAGGGGCTCTTTACTGAGCGGAGCAGTAAGAACCGGCTGGGTGGAAAGTAGGACTTTGAGGTCGTCGAATGCAACTTGGGCTTCGCCTGTCCACTCGAAAGTATCTGATTTCTTCATGAGTCGGTACGGAGGAAGTGCTTTCTCGCCGAGTCGACTGATGAACCTGCTCAAAGCTTCTAGGCAACCTGTGAGCCGTTGAACGTCGTGTATTCTGACCGGCCTCTCCATTCGAAAGATGGTCCCGATCGTTTCGGGGTTGACATCGATCCCTCGTTCGGAAACGAAGAAACCGAGTAACTTTCCGCTGGGAACGCCGAACGAACATTTGGCGGGGTTGAGCTTGATGTCATACCTACGAAGATTGGCGAATGTTTCTGCCAAGTCAGTCAGCAGGTCGGAACCTTTGCGTGACTTGACTACGATATCATCCATATATGCCTCCACATTCCGACCGATCTTGTCGAGAAGGCATTTTTGGATCATGCGCATAAAGGTAGCTCCTGCATTCTTCAAACCAAATGTCAAAGTGATGTAGCAGAAGCACCCGAATGGGGTGATAAAGGCTGTCTTTAATTCATCAGGACCATACAGACGGATCTGATGATAGCCCGAGTAGGCATCAAGAAATGACAAACGCTCGCACCCCGCAGTAGAATCGACAATTTGATCTATGCGGGGGAGCGGAAAATGGTCTTTCGGGCATACCTTATTGAGGTGTTTGAAGTCGATGCACATTCGGAGCGACTTGTCCTTCTTGGGTACCATGACAACATTGGCGAGCCACTCGGAGTGGTGAACCTCGCGAATGAAGTTGGCTGCCAGCAGCTTGGCCACCTCCTCCCCGATTGCTTTCCTCTTGTGCGCGGCGGACCGGCGCAAGCGCTCTCGGACGGGCCGAGCGACGGGATCCACATGCAGTCGGTGCTCAGCCAACTCCCTGGGTACACCTGGCATGTCAGAGGGTTTCAATGCGAAGATGTCCCAGTTCTCACGGAGGAATTGGGTGAGCTCGGCTTCCTATTTAGGATCGAGGGTGGTGGAGATGTTCGTCGGGGCAGCAGTGTCGTCCGTCGGGTGGATGCTGACCTTCTTCGTCTCTCCCGCTGACTGGAATGCGGATTCTGAAGCTGGCTTCTTTGAGCGCATTAGGTCGGCGGGGTCGACTGTTTTCTTGTACTCGTCGAGCTCGAGGACGGCCATCTACTGGTCGGCAATTCTTGATCCTTGCTGCAAGCACTCTTCGGCTCGCTGCCGATTGCCTGTGATGGTGATCACGCCTTTTGGGCCTGGCATCTTCAGCTTCAAGTATACGTAGCATGGACGGGCCATGAATCTCACATACGCTGGGCGGCCCAGGATTGCGTGGTAAGCCCTCTGGAAATCCACCACCTCAAATGTGAGCTTTTCCTTGCGAAAGTTCTTGTCAGAGCCGAAAACGACGTCCAACGCGATCTGCCCGAGTGACTTGGCCTTCCGTCCAGGGACGAATCCATGGAACTGCATACCGCTCTCGCTGAGTTTGGACATCGGAATGCCCATCCCCTTGAGAGTGTCAGCGTACATGATGTTCAAACCGCTGCCGCCGTCCATAAGGACTTTGCGCAGTCAGACTCCTTCCACCACAGGGTCAACGACCAGAGCTTGTCTTCCTGGGGTGGGAACATGCGCAGGATGATCCGACTGGTCAAAGGTGATCGCAGTCTGAGACCATTTAAGGAACTTGGGGCTCGTTGGAGTGGCCATGTTAACCTCCCTGTTCACCAGCTTCAATCGACTCTTGCTTTCGACGTCAGCAAAAATCATGAGTGTCGCATGGACTTGGGGGAACGGATCCTCCTTATCCTCCTCATCTTGTTCATTGACCTTCTCACTCGGTTGCCCTTCGCCGAACCCCTGGATCAGGAGGCGGCACTGCCGAGTGGTATGCTTTGGATATATGGGGTTGCCCTCTTCGTCCATCTTCGTATGAACCGGGCATGGTTGGTCCAGGATGGGATTATTGAACGGCTTCTTCTTGGGGGTAAACTGCGCCTTCCCTTTGCCCTTGAACTTGGCATTGGTCACGACTGCAGCTTCTGCCTGCGGAGTGGATGGAGCTTTTTTCTTTTGCTTCCGAGTGTTGCTTCCATCTCCTTCGCCGACTGTCTTGTGCTTGCCGCTTCGGATGTGGTCCTCTTCTTCGCCATTTGCGTAGCGAGCTGCTATTTCCATCATCTTGCTCATGGAGATGTCACCTGTTCGACCGGACTTCAGGTACAGCTCTCTGTACAGCACGCCTGCCTTGAAGGCGCAGACTGCTTGATGCTCGGTGACGTTCTCCATCGTGTGGTAGAGAGTTGTACAACGCTGGATGAAGTCGCGCAGGGGCTCATTCGGCTTCTGGACGCAATGCTAGAGCTCCACGAGGCCCGCAGGGCGCTTGCACGTCCCTTCGAAGGTCTTGATGAACACTCGGGCCAGATCTGCCCAACTGTAGATGCTCGAGGGGGCTAACTGATTCGGCCACGCTCGTGCCGAGTCGTCGAGCATCAGCGGGAGGTGCTTCATGGTGACATGGTCGTCCCCTCCTCCGATCTGGACTGCCACTCGGTAGTCGTCTAGCCATGTTTCTGGCTTGGACTCTCCTATAAACTTACTGATTCCCGCCACCAATCGGAAGTTGGGCGGGATGTCAGCCGAGCGGATGGCTCGACTAAAACACTCGAGGCCAGACACGATGGTCCTGCTTCCACTTGGACGGTCCATATCGCGACCATCGCGGTGGGCTCGGACCCTGTCGACCCTTCGCTGGGCGATACGCCCTCTTGCGTCGGGTCTTGGGTCGTAAGTGTCGCCGACTGAGCGCCGATCATCATGATGTCGGGACTCATAGGGCCCACCCCGCGGAGGGGTGCGTGAACGGCGGCGATCTTCATGAATCACGGAACGGCTACCTCCCCTATGGTGCCGATGGGAACCAGGGCTGTGAACCGACCAATGCGTATTCGCATGAACGGAACTATTATGGATCCTGTTGTGCGACTGGGAGACCGCCGAATTCTGCTACTACGCCGTGTGCAACAGGGCTCAGATCTGCTCGATCCCCCTTCCTGCCTTTGAATCAGTCGGCTGGAGGGAATCGGCTATCTTGCCAGCCGCAGCCAAGTTCAGGACGGGTGTGCGGAACAACTCCACGTTGCTCCGCCGAGTGTGCCGACTGGCAGAACGGCGAGGTGGATGGCGCGCAACGGATGTTTCGCCGACCTCGCGCTCGCTTCGGCCAGCTTGACGGGGATCTTCATGGGAGTTGGCCATGTGTACTTCTGCTGCGGGCCCGCGACCCGCATACTCGGAAGGAAACTCAGTCGGAACCGAGTCCGAGTGCTGGGATAGCGGGGCAACCACAACGGACTCTAGAACCGCCACTTGCAAAGACGCGTTCTGGCGCGCCTGGGCATGTTGCACCCAACGCTGGGGCCGCGGACGGTGGGACCGCTTGCTGCGGCGCGTGACGGCGGTGCAAGTCGACACCGGAGTCGACTGTTGGAGAAGAAGAATGCCGCGGGCGCCGGCACGGAAGTGCGTAGCCCCACGACGGGGAAGCGCCTCGACGTCGAGAGGAGCATCCCGAAGCCACGCCGAATCGTCGATGGTGAAGGGGAGAGCGCCGAAGAAGATCTGGTGACCCATGCTCGAACCTCCACCGGACGACATGACGAAAGGAAGTAGTCGCAAACTCGCCAGAAGTCACTTAGACGCCTGCCCCACGGTGGGCGCCAACTGTCGTGGGTATAAGCCTGACAGTAGATGTGTAGGGTACGAAAAGGATGGGCAGAGTCCTAGCTACGGCGAGGATGTATGAGTTCAGGCCCCTCTGCGGTGGAGGTAATAGCCCTACGTCTTAGTGCTCAGGGAGTTTGTTGTCGAGTGGAATAGGGAATACAATGAGTTGCTAACCCCTTTACCAGTGGGGGAGGGTGGCTTATATAGAGTGCACTGCCCTCCACAATGGTTCCGGTACAGGGGTGGAGTAGTGGCGATTGAATGTGTACGTTACGGGTAACATACGCCCTAAATGCTAATAAATGCACCTGGAAACGTACGACCGTTTCCCTCCAGGGGGTTACGATGTACCGAGTGGTATCCAGTCGGTCAGTCCTCCGAATGTTAGTCTCCGACTGGATCATCGAGGACCTGTTACCGACTGGATCATGGGGACTCCTTAATTCAGTCGGAGCTGACTAAGGCTCTTGTCCTTTGTGAGGGGTAGTCCTTGGGTAGGACCTACAGGTCAGGCCTATGACCCTACCCTAGGACTATAACCCCATCAGCCGAACCCCTTGGGGGTCCTTGGACCCCAAGGCAAGGCTCCCCCTCTTCCCCCTATATATACGGAGGTTTTAGGGCTGATTTGAGACAACTTTGCCATGGCAGCCCGACCACATATCTCCATGGTTTTACCTCTAGATCGCGTTTCTGTGGAGCTCGGGCGGAGCTCTGCCGAGATAAGATAATCACCAACCTCCGGAACACCATAATGCTGTCGGAGAACTCATCTACCTCTCCGTCTCTCTTGCTGGATCAAGAAGGCCGAGATCATCGTCGAGCTGTACGTGTGCTGAACGCGGAGGTGCCGTCTGTTCGGCACTAGATCGTGGGACTGATCGCGGGACGGTTCGCGGGGCGGATCGAGGGACGTGAGGACGTTCCACTACATCAACCGCGTTCACTAACGCTTCTGCTATGCGATCTACAAGGGTACGTAGATCGCATATCCCCTCTCGTAGATGGACATCACCATGATAGGTGTTCGTGCGCGTAGGAAATTTTTTGTTTCCCATGCGACGTTCCCCAACATTGGCATCATGAGCTAGGTTCATGCGTAGATGTCTTCTCGAGTAGAACACAGAAGTTTTTGTGGGCGGTGATGTGCGTTTTGCTGTCCTCCTTAGTCTTTTCTTGGTTCTGCGGTATTGTTGGATTGAAGCGGCTTGGACCGACATTACTCGTACGCTTACGAGAGACTGGTTTCATCGCTATGAGTAACCCCGTTGCTCAAAGATGACTGGCAAGTGTCAGTTTCTCCAACTTTAGTTGAATCGGAATTGACCGGGGAGGTCCTTGGATGAGGTTAAATAGCAATTCATATATCTCCGTTGTGGTGTTTGCGTAAGTAAGATGCGATCCTACTAGATACCCATGGTCACCATGTAAAACATGCAACAACAATTAGAGGACGTCTAACTTGTTTTTGCAGGGTATGCTTGTGATGTGATATGGCCAACGATGTGATGTGATATATTGGATGTATGAGATGATCATGTTGTAATAGTTAATATCGACTTGCACGTCGATGGTACGGCAACCTGCGGGAGCCATAGGGTTGTCTTTAAACTAACGTTTGTGCTTGCACATGCGTTTACTATATTGCTAGGACATAGCTTGAGTAGTAATAGCATGAGTAGCACGACAACCCCGATGGCGACATGTTGATGGAGATCATGGTGTGACACCGGTGACAAGAAGATCGTGCCGGTGCTTTGGTGATGGAGATCAAGAAGCGCATGATGATGGCCATATCATGTCACTTATGAATTGCATGTGATGTTAATCCTTTATGCACCTTATCTTGCTTAGAACGACGGTAGCATTATGAGGTGATCTCTCACTAAAATTTCAAGACGAAATTCTGTTCTCCCCGACTGTGCACCGTTGCGACAGTTCTTCGTTTCGAGACACCACGTGATGATCGGGTGTGATAGACTCAACGTTCACATACAACGGGTGCAAAACAGTTGCACACGCGGAACACTCGGGTTAAGCTTGACGAGCCTAGCATGTGCAGACATGGGCTCGGAACACATGAGACCGAAAGGTCGAGCATGAATCATATAGTTGATATGATTAGCATAGAGATGCTTACCACTGAAACTATTCTCGACTCACGTGATGATCGGACTTGAGATAGTGGATTTGGATCATGTACCACTCAAATGACTAGACAGATGTACTTTTTGAGTGGGAGTTCTTAAGTAATATGATTAATTGAACTAATTATCATGAACATAGTCTAATGGTCTTTGCGAATTACGATGTAGCTTGCGCTATAGCTCTACTGTTTTTATACGTTCCTAGAGAAAATTTAGTTGAAAGTTGATAGTAGCAAACTTTGAAGAGGATTGTCCTCGTTGCTGCGCAGAAGGCTTATGTCCTTAATGCACCACTCGGTGTGCTGCACCTCGAGCGTCGTCTATGGATGCTATGAACATCCGACATACACGTTTCTGATGACTACACGATAGTTCAGTGCAAAATACTTAATGGCTTAGAAGCAAGGCGTCGAAGATGTTTTGAAACATCACGGAAAATAAGTGATGTTCTAAAGAGATGAAATTGTGATTTCATGCTCATGCCCTTGTTAAGAGGTACGAGACCTCCGACAAGATTCTTTGTCCACATAGTAAAGGAGGAAAGCTCAATCGTTGAGCGTGTGCTCAGATTGTGTTAGTACGACAATCGCTTGAATCAAGTGGGAGTTAATCTTCGAGATGAGATAGTGATAGTTCTCCAAAGTCACTGCCACCAAGCTGTGAGAGATTCGTGATGAACTATAACATATCAAGGATAGATACAATGATCTTTGAGTGATTCGCGATGTTTGACACTGTGAAAGTAGAAATCAAGAAGGAGCATCAATAGTTGATGGTTAGTAAAACCACTAAGTTTCGAGAAAGGCAAGGGCTACAAGGGATACTTCGTGAAACGACAAAACAGTTGCTGCACTAATGAAGAGACCCAAGGTTAAACCCAAACCTGAGACTAAGTGCTTCTGTAATGAGGGGAACGGTCACTGAGGCGGAGCAACTCTAGATACTTGGTAGATAAGTAGGCTGGCAAAAGTCGAACGAAGTATATTTGAAATACATGATGTGTACTTTACTAGTACTCCTAGTAGCATGAGGGTATTGGATACTGGTTCGGTTGCTAAGTGATTAGTAACACGAAATGATAGCTACGACATAAATGGAGACTAGCTAAAGGCGAGGTGATGATACGTGTTGGAAGTATTTCCAAGATTGATATGATCAAAACGTCGCACGCTCCCTCTATCATCGGGATTGGTGTTAAACCTAAATAATTGTTATTTGGTGCTTGCGTTAAGCATGAACATGATTGGATCGTGTTTATTGCAATATGATTATTCATTTAAAGAGAATAATGGTTACTCTATTTGCTTGAATAATCACCTTCAATGGTTTATTGAATCTTGATCGTAGTGTTACACATGTTCATAATATTGGTGCCAAAAGATACGAGGTAATGATGTTAGTACCACTTACTTGTGGCACTGCCGCTTGAGTCATGTTAGTATAAATTGCATGAAGAGGCTCCATGCTGATGGATCTTTATATTCACTTGATTTTGAATCACTAGTGACATGCTAATCATACCACATGAGCAAGGCCTTGTTTTCATTGAGGTGAAACAAGATAGTAACTTGTTGGAAGTGATACATTTTGATGTATGCAGTCCAATGGGTGCTGAGGCACGCAGTGGATATCATTATGTTCTTACTTCAATGACGATTTAAGTAGATGCAAGAGTATTTACTTAATGAATCACAAGTCTGAAATATTGAAAAGTTCAATTCTGTTTCAGAGTGAAGTTCATCGTAACAAGAGGATAAACTGTCTATGATATGATCATAGAAATGAATATCTGAGTTACGAGTTTTGGTACGCAGTTAAAACAATGTGGAAATTGTTTCGCAGTTCATGCCACCTGGAACATCATAGTGTGATGATGTGTCTGAACGTCATAGCCACGCACTATTTGGTATGGTGCATGCTATGATGTCTCTTATCGAATTACCACTATCGTTTATGGGTTATGCATTAGAGACAACCGCATTCACTTTAAATAGGGCACCGCGCATTTCCGTTGAGATGACAAAGTATAGACTGAGGTTTAGAGAAATCTAAACTGTCTTTTCTTGAAAGTTTGGGGCTTCGACACTTATGTGAAAAAGTTTCAGTCTGATAAGCTCGAACCCAAAGCGGATAAATGCATCTTCATAGGATATCCAAAACAGTTGGGTACATCTCCTATCTCAGATCCGAAAGCAAAGTGTTTGTTTCTAGAAACGGATCCTTTCTCGAGGAAAGGTTTCTCTCGAAAGAATTGAGTGGGAGGGTGGTAGAACTTTATGAGGTTATTGAACCATCACTTCGACCAGTGTGTAGCAGGGCGTAGGAAGTTGTTCCTGTGGCGCCTACACCAATTGAAGTGAAAGCTGATGATAGTGGTCATCGAGCATCGGATCAAGTTACTACAAACCTCGTGGGTTGACAAGGTCGCGTACTGCTGTAGAGTGGTACAGTAACCCTGTCTTGGAGGTCATGTTGTTGGACAACAATCAACCTACGAGTAATGGAGAAGAAATGGTGGGCCCGGATTCCGACAAATGGCTGGAAGCCATGACATCGGGGAGAGGATCCATGTATGAAAACAAAGTGTAGACTTTGGAAGAACTACTTGATGGTCGTAGGACTATTGAGTAAAGATGGATCTTTAAAAGGAAGACAGACGATGATGGTGATAAGTCACTATTATGAAAAGCTCGACTTGTCGCAAAGATGTTTCCGACAAGATCAAATGGTTGACTATGATGAGACTTTATCACTCGTAGCGATGCTAAAAGTCTGTTAGAGTTATGTTAGTAGTTGTTGCATTATTTTTGAAATATTGCACATAGGATGTCAAAACATTGTTTCCTCGACGGTTTCCTTGATCAAACATTAATGTGATACAACCAGAAGGTTTTGTCGATCCTAAAGATACTAGCAAGTATGCAAGCTCCAGCGATCCTTGAATGGACTGGTGCAAGCATCTCGGAGTTGGAATATACACTTTGATGAGATGATCAAAGATTTTGGGTTTGTACAAGGTTTATGAGAAACTTGTATTTCCAAAGAAGTGAGTGGGAGCACTATAGAATTTCTGATAAGTATATGTGGTTGACATATTGTGGATCAGAAGTAATGTAGAATTTCTGTAAAGCATACAAGGTTGTTTGAAAGGAATACCTGGATTGAGCTACTTGAACGTTGAGCATCAAAGATCTATGGAGATAGATCGAAAGCGCTTAATGGAAGTTTCAACAAGATGCATGCCTTGACAAGTTTTTGAAGAAGTTCAAAATAGATCAGCAAAGAAGGAGTTCTTGGTTGCGTTGTAAGGTGTGAATTTGAGTAAGACTCAAAACCCGACCACGGTAGAAAAAAGAGAATAGACGAAGGTCGTCTTCTATGCCTTCGGCGTAAACTCTAAAGTATGCCATGCTGAGTACCGCACCTGATGTGTGCCTTGCAGCAAGTCTGTTAAGAGGTACACAGAGTGATCCAGGAGTGAATCACTGATCAGCGGTCAAAGTTATCCTTAGTAACTAAATAGACTAAGGAATTTTTCTCGATTATGGAGGTGGTTAAAGAGTTCGTCGTAAAGGTTGCGTCGATGCAAGCTTTGACACTAATCCGAATAACTATGAGTAGTGAAACGGATTCGTATAGTAGAGTAGATATTTGGAGTATTTCCGAATAGCACATAGTAGCAACATCTATAAGATGACATAAAGATTTGTAAAGAACACACAAATCTGAAAGTTTCAGAACCGTTGACAAAAACCTCTCTCACGAGCAAGACGTGATCAGACCCCATAACTATATGGGTGTTGGATTCGTTGGAATCACATGGTGATGTGAACTAGATTATTGACTCTAGTACAAGTGGGAGACTGTTGGAAATATGTCCTAGAGGCAATAATAAATTAGTCATTATTATATTTCTTAGTTCATGATAATCGTTTATTATCCATGCTATAATTGTATTGATTGTAAACACAGTGCCTTTGTGGATACATAGACAAAACACTGTCCCTAGTAAGCCTCTAGTTGACTAGCTCGTTGATCAAAGATGGTCAAGGTTTCCTAACCATAGGCAAGTGTTGTCACTTGATAACGGGATCACATCATTAGGAGAATCATGTGATGGACTAGACCCAAACTAATAGACGTAGCATGTTGATCGTGTCATTTTGTTGCTACTGTTTTCTGCGTGTCAAGTATTTGTTCCTATGACCATGAGATCATATAACTCACTGACACCGGAGGAATGCTTTGTGTGTATCAAACGTCGCAACGTAACTGGGTGATTATAAAGATGCTCTACAGGTATCTCCGAAGGTGTTCGTTGAGTTAGTATGGATCATGACTGGGATTTGTCACTCCGTATGACGGAGAGGTATCTCAGGGCCCACTCGGTAATACAACATCACACACAAGCCTTGCAAGCAATGTGACTTAGTGTAAGTTGTGGGATCTTGTATTACGGAACGAGTAAAGAGACTTGCCGGTAAACGAGATTGAAATAGGTATGCGGATACTGACGATCGAATCTCGGGCAAGTAACATACCGAAGGACAAAGGGAATGACATACGGGATTATATGAATCCTTGGCACTGAGGTTCAAACGATAAGATCTTCGTAGAATATGTGGGATCCAATATGGGCATCCAAGTCCCGCTATTGGATATTGACCGAGGAGTCACTTGGGTCATGTCTGCATAGTTCTCAAACCCGCAGGGTCTGCACACTTAAGGTTCGACGTTGTTTTATGCGTATTTGAGTTATATGGTTGGTTACCGAATGTTGTTCGGAGTCCCGGATGAGATCACGGACGTCACGAGGGTTTCCAGAATGGTCCAGAAACGAAGATTGATATATAGGATGACCTCATTTGATTACCGGAAGGTTTTCGGAGTTACCGGGAATGACGAATGGGTTCCGGGTGTTCACCGGGGGGGGCAACCCACCCCGGGGAAGCCCATAGGCCTTGGGGGTGGCGCACCAGCCCTTAGTGGGCTGGTGGGACAGCCCAAGAAGGCCCTATGCGCCATAGGAAGAGAATAAAAGAGAAAAAAAAGGGGGAGGTGGAAAAAAGGGGAAGTACTCCTCCTTCCAAACCTAGTTGGATTCGGTTTGGAAGGGGAGGACTCCCCCCCTTGGCTCGGCCGAACCCCTTGGGGGTCCTTGGACCCCAAGGCAAGGCTCCCCCTCTTCCCCCTATATATACGGAGGTTTTAGGGCTGATTTGAGACAACTTTGCCACGGCAGCCCGACCACATATCTCCACGGTTTTACCTCTAGATCGCGTTTCTGCAGAGCTCGGGCGGAGCTCTGCCGAGATAAGATCATCACCAACCTCCGGAGCACCTTCACGCTGCCGGAGAACTCATCTACCTCTCCGTCTCTCTTGCTGGATCAATATGGCTGAGATCATCGTCGAGCTGTACGTGTGCTGAAGCGGAGGTGTCGTCCATTCGGCACTAGATCGTGGGACTGATCGCGGGACGGTTCGCGGGGCGGATCGAGGGACGTGAGGACGTTCCACTACATCAACCGCGTTCACTAACGCTTATGCTGTGCGATCTACAAGGGTACGTAGAACGAATATCCCCTCTCGTAGATGGACATCACCATGATAGATCTTCGTGCGCGTAGGAAAAGTTTTGTTTCCCATGCGACGTTCCCCAACAGATGTCCGAGGGCATAATAATGTACCTGTCTGCCTAAAGGTTGAACAAAGAAGGAGCAGGCAAAGTAATAGTCTCTCGAGTATCCTGACTAAATACCAGGTTATAAATCATCCGTCTACTAGCATCTCCATCCAGAAAATCATGGTGAACCATGCTATCATAATCCAGATATTTCTCAGGAAGAAGCATCTCTTCTTCCTTGCGAAGTCTAATAGGTATCTCAAAGTGTCTAGCAAGACGAGTAGCATAGATACCTCCATAGACGACACCTTTGGAACGGTTTGTGTTCAACCGCTGAGCTACTATAGCACCTAGGCTATAAGTCTTAGTGCTATAAAGGCCTTCGCGCATAACCGCAAGGTCTCGAGATCGAAGTGATCCATCCCCCCACGGCCAATCAAACATTTTCCCACAAATAATGAGAAGTACCAAAGCATAGGAAAATGTATGCTTGCAATTTTAGCATGAGACACTCCTCTCTCCTCTCCAACAGCAATAGTACCTATGAAATCCTCCAAATCCCGTGGACGAGGATCATGAATATCCCCAACATAAGGTAATTTGCATGCATTGCAAAAATCCTGTAGTGTCATGCACTGGGGGATATCGTACAACATGAACTCAACCATGGGAGGATTCTTCCTCGGATAAAAGTTGAAGATTTGAACGAAAATATTTGTGAGAAGGAGGTATTGTGGGCACTTATCTTCAACGAACGCGGTAAGACCTGCGTTCTCCACCAAATAATAGAAGTGTTCATAAAGCCCAGCGGCGCGCAAAAATTCATCACTTGGCCACTCGCACGCTCGAACTTCCGTGACTCGAGGAACCACGTACTTGGGGAGGTTCTTCTCATCCTCCTTGGGGTTACGGCTTGAAGAGCCTCTCAAGAACCTCCTCATCTTTTTCCTTTTCTAGCTCTGAAAAATCTGAAATTTTTAGAGACTTCAAAAGAAAAGTGAATAGAGATTAACCAAACTCGTAGCAACTACTCCTACTAGTGCTTAGAGACCGTATCACGCGATAAAACTACTTGGGAGCATCTAAAATCAACATTTCAAGCTCAAGAACAGAGTCACCAAGGTAGCAAGAATACGCGAAGGATAAAACACTAGAGCAAAAACTAATTGGACCAATGGAGGAGTCACTTACCAAGGAGTAATTTCCCCAAAACGGTCCAGAGAATGGTGCTTTGAGCAAGGAGATCGAAAATCATCGCCAAATGAGCAAGAACACGGGTTTGAGCTACGAAACGATTTTTTCTAGAGGTAGAGGAAGAGGATGGGGGCTGGAATGAGTGGAGGGGGTCCCTGTGGGCCCCACAAGCTTGCTTGCTGCGGCTAGGGGGGTGGCCGCGGTGACAGGGCTTGTGGCCCACTCGTGTGGCCCCTAGGCCAGCTCCGAGTCCCAGTATTTTTCAAATATTCCAGAAAAAATCATACTAGATTTTTAGGACCATCAGAGAACTTTTATTTTTGGGGTACTTTTTTCCGGGACGCTAAAACAGAAAACAGGGAAAACTAAACTAAATCTATCATTTTTCATCTAAGCAACTGAAAGTGAAAGCTTAAAACACAGGTATGTGACTCTTTGATTCATCCATTTCATGGTCATCGAAGGAAATCCGTCAATGGGGTTGATCAAATCCTCATGACAAAACTTTTTCGAATCACAAAAGGAAACGGAGAATTATCGAATAGCCACTAAGTCACCTCAATGCGGATATGTATCTCCCCAACAAGCAAATCATACTTCATCTTGACAAAAGGAATAGAGCATTCAAAGATCCCAAAAAGAATCGATGAAGTTTTTTCAATAGTATTGATGCAATGTACTTGATATCGTTTCTTCGGAAAGTGCACTGTATGCTCATTACCGTTGACACGAAAAGTGACATTGCCTTTGTTGCAATCTATAACAGCCCCTGCAGTGTTTAAAAAGGGTCTTCCGAGGATGACAGCCATGTCATCGTCCTCGGGAATATCCAAGATAGCAAAGTCTGTTAAGATAGTGGTGTTAGCACCAACAACATGCACATCCTCGCAAATACCGACAGGGAAAGCTGTTGATTTGTCGGGCATTTGCAGAGAAATTTCAGTGGGTGTCAACTTATCCAGTTCAAGTCTACGATAAAGAAAGAGAGGCATAACACTAACACCGGCTCCAAGATCACATAAGGGAGTTCTTACGTAGTTTCCTTTAATGGAGCAAGGTATAGTGGGCACTCCGGGATCACCAAGTTTCTTAGGAGTTCCACCTTTGATAGTGTAATTGGCAAGCACGGTGGAGATCTCAAGATCTGGTATCTTCCGTTTATTAGTCACGATATCTTTCATGTACTTGACATATGGAGACATTTTGAGCATATCAACTAACTGCATCTGCAGAAAGACGGGTCTTATCATTTCAATAAAGCGCTCAAAATCCTCATCATCCTTTTTCTTGGATGGCTTAGGAGGAAAGGGCATAGGTATCTTAACCCATGGCTCCCTTTCTTTACCATGCTTCCTAGCAGTGAAGTCATTCTTATCGTATCTCTTAGGTTGTGGGTTATCAGGATTAACCGGAGGTTCAATCTCCACATCCTTATCATTGCTATGTTGAGCATCATTATGGACATCGTTGTCCATATTGTCACCAGGTTCATGTTCATCACCAGATTGTGTTTCTGCATCAGACGCAGAAATATCATTTGGTTCTTCAGGTGTGGCAGTATTTTGTGAACTGACAAGTAGGTTTCTATCATCCTTCTTCTTCTCCTTAGGATGACTGGGTGTATCAGCATTAATTCCTTGAGAATCTTGATTAATTCTCTTAGGATGACCTTTAGGATACAAATGTTCCTGTGTCATTTTGCCTCCTCTAGTAATGGCTCTGACAGAGTTGTCATTTAATTCATTGAGCAAGTCATTCTAAGCTTTAAGTAATTGTTCTACCTGAGTAGTAATCATAGAGGCATGTTTACTCAGAAGCTTCAGATCATTGACATTTTTGTCTATACAAGCACTTAAATGACTAAGCATACAAGTACTTTGTTCCAAATGTCTGCTAACATAATCATTGAAACTCTGTTGTTTGGGAACAAAGTTGTCAAATTCATCAAAGCATAGGCTAGCAGGTTTGTCAAAAGGAATATCACTCTCATCAAACCTACGTAGAGAATTTACTTCTACTACCTGTATCGGGTTATCGAGACCATGGATCTCTTCGATAGGTGGTAGATTTTTGACATCTTCAGATCTAATGCCTTTCTCTTGCATAGATTTCTTGGCTTCTTGCATATCTTCTGGACTGAGGAATAGAATACCTCTTTTCTTTGGAGTTGGGTTAGGAGGTGGTTCGGGAATAGTCCAAGCATTATCGTTGATCAAGATGTTATTCGGTAGGATCTCAGCTTGTTCTATAGTTCGTTCCCTAAAAACACAACCGGCACAACTATCTAGGTGATCTCTAGAAGCATCGGTAAGTCCGTTATAGAAGATATCAAGTATCTCGTTCTTCTTAAGAGGGTGATCAGGCAAAGCATTCTGTAGCTGGACGAGCCTCCCCCAAGCTTGTGGGAGACTCTCTTCTTTGAGTTGAGCAAAGTTGTATATTTCCTGCATGGCAGCTTGCTTATTATGGGCAGGGAAATATTTCTCACTGAAGTAATAGACCATATCCTGGGGACTACTCACACATCCAGGAGCAAGAGAAGTGAACCAGGCTTTAGCATCATCCTTTAGAGAGAAAGGAAACAGCTTAAGGATATAGTAGTGGCAAATCTTCTCCTCACTAGTGAAAAGGGTGGCTATATCGTGTGGTTTGGTAAGATGGGCTATGATCATCTCAGACTCATAACCGTGGAAAGGATCAGATTCCACTAGAGAGATTATCTCGGGGTCGACAGAGAATTCATAATCCTTATCGGTGATAAAGTTAGGTGAAGTGGCAAACTTCGTGTCGTATTTCATGCTAGCCTTCATAGATTTTTCCTTCCACTTGAGAAGTAATTTGTCAGCGTCATAGGCATGCTTACACGCAAGAAAATCCTCACCTATCTCTCCCTCCATAACATAACCCTCAGGTATATCAGGCAATTCATCTCTAGGAGAGCTAGATCTAGCAGGAGCAAAAGCAGGTTCTATCTCAATAGTATCAGCAGTTTCAGAAGCATCACGAGCATTGGCAGTAACTCTAGCAATATGAGCATCAAGGAATACCCCTAGTGGCACATCAGGCAAAGTAGTATCTCTAGCAATATCAAGCATAGCATCATCAGGCAAAATAGCATCTCTAGCATCATCAGGCAAAATAGCATCTCTAACATCATCACGCAAAATAGCATCTCAAGCATCATCAGGCAAAATAGCATCTCTAGCATCATCCAGCAAAGCAGTATCAGGCATAGTATCTCTAGCAGTATCAGGCATAGCATCTCTAGCAGTATCATGCATAGTAGCATCATAAGCATCATCAAGAACAGGCGACATATCAAGATTTCTAGGAGGAGGTCATGTCGCAAACTTACTCATAACTGAAGGTGAATCAAGTGTAGAGCTAGATGGCAGTTCCTTACCTCCCCTCGTAGTTGAGGGCAAGACTTTGGTTTTTGGATCTTTCAGATTCTTCATAGTGATCAACAGATATAAATCCCAAGTGACTCAGAGAATATAGCAATCCCTTCCCCGGCAACAACGCTAGAAAAAATGCTGCTAGCAGTCCACGGCAACGACACTAGAGAAATGTTGTTGACGTGTTCCTGACTTGATGCCTCCGCGGAAACAGAGCCAGAACTGCTCCCAGTTGCTCAACAATTAGCAATTGTCTTGCAATGGCCCACCAGCGCGTGGGTTCGCGGCAGTTTTCGAGGGTAGAGTATTCAACCCAAATTTTTTGGTTCGGCCGGCAGGAAGTGAAAGGATACTCTCAAGTATTAGAAGCAGAATTTGTCAGATTCAACCACACCTGAAAGATTAGTATATGCAAGCAAAGTATCAGCAGCAAAGTAGTATGATAACAATGGTGCCAGAAACAATCTGGTGACAAGGCAGACTATTCCTAACTGTCGTACCAATGGCGCCAGAAGTTGCCCGTGGACGGGAAATATTCTTTCCCGTCAACGTCGTGCGAAAAAGTATTGTATCAAGTAGCAGCAATGTAACGAGTATCAGCACTGGCAAGGTACAGCAGTAGCAAGTAGCAACAGTAACAAGTAACAGCAACAGCAAGGAATAGTAGTAGCAATAGTAGTAACAGCAGCAGCAGGACAAAGTGAGTAACAGTAGCAGCAACAATAGTAACAGCAGCAGAGCAAATCAAGTAACAGCAGCAGTGGGACAAACTTGTAGGCAATGGGTTGGTAATTCATTTGGATGACATTCATCATGCAACAGTTATAACACGGAGAGAGATGTGGCTAGCTCCTGTCCGTCAATGTGATGTAGGCATGCATTCCGTGTGTAGTCATACATGCTTAGGGAAAAGAACTTGCATGACATCTATTGTCCATCCCTCCCGTGGCAGCAGGGTCCAAAAGGATACTATGGGATATTAAGGTTCTCCTTTTAATAAAGAACCGGAACAACGCATTAGCACTTGGTGAACACATGAACTCCTCAAACTATGGTCATCACCGGGAGTAGTTCCGGTTATTGTCACTACGGGGTTGCCGGGTCATAACACATAGTAGGTAACTACAACTTGCAAGATCGGATATAAAACACACATATATTGGTGACAACATAATAATTTCAGATCTGAAATCATGGCACTCGGGCCCTAGTGACAAATATTATGCATGGCAAAGTTGTAGCAACATCAATCTCAGAACATAGTGGATACTAGGGATCAATCCCCGTCAAAACTAACTCGATTACATGATAGATCTCATCCTACTCATCACCGCCCAGCGAGCCTACGAATAGATTACTCACGAACGATGAAGAGCTTCATGGAATTGGAGAGGGAAGAAGGTTGATGATGACGATGGCGACGATTTCCCCTCTCCGGAGCCCAAAACAGACTCCAGATCTGTCCTCCAGATTAAGAACAGGATGTGGAAGCGCCTCCGTATCGCAAACGCGATGAAATCTTCTCTTTTTATTTTTTTGGGACGAAAGTGAATTTATAGAGCTGGAGTTGGGGGCGGTAGACCCACGTGGGCCCCACAAACTTTGTTGCCGTGGCCAGGGGGCCGCGGCAACAGGGCTTGTGGCCCACTGGCCCATCCCCTCCGGTGGATCTTTGCGCAGGTATTTTTCATATTTTCCAGAAATATTCTCCGTAAATTTTCAGGACGTTTCGAGAACTTTCATTTCTGCACAAAAACAACACCATGACAATTCTGCTGAAAACAGCGCCAGTCCGGGTTAATTCCATTCAAATCATGCAAATTAGAGTCCAAATCAAGGGCAAAAGAGTTTGGAAAAGTAGATACAATGGAGACGTATCATTGGGCAATTGAGATAAAAGCAAATAATTATGACACTGTCCTAGGGAATGATCATGATATAGGCATCACATCCAATTGAAGTAGACCGACTCGTGCTTGCATCTACTACAATTACTTCACACATCGACATCTATCCAGCATGCATCTAGTGTATTCAGTTCATTAGAACAAAGTAATGCATTAGGAACGAAGACATGATGTAGTCAAGACAAAAGAATATATGAATTCATCCGAACTTGTTATTCTTAATGGCAACAACACATGCGTATCAACTCCTCTTCTGTCACTAGGACTAAACACCGCAAGATCGAACCCATTACCGAGCACCTCTTCCCATTGCAAGAAGTTCTAATCTAGTTGGCGAAACAAAACCAAAACTCTGGAGAAGAAATGCAAGTCTATACTAAATCATGCATAAAAGGGATCAGCAAAGAACTCAAATATAACAAGGATAGATCTGATCATAAACTCACAAATCATCGGATCCCAACAAACACACTCTAGAAAGTCATTACATCGCATGGATCTCCATGAAGATCATGGAGACCATTGTATTGAGATACAAAGAGAGAGAGAGAGAGCCATCTAGATACTACCTACGGACCCGTAGCTCTATGGTGAACTACTCACGCTGTAGGGGAATGCGACAGGAAAAAAAATCCACCTACGAGCATGAGGAGGATCACTATGGAGACTGCATACAAGGTTCAATCTTTTCGTTACCGACTCGTAGCACAGCAGAACTAGAGTCGATGACGATCGACGATGCAGATCCCTGCAGCTAGGATTTACAACCTCCCAACCGCGAGGATGTAATCACTCATCTGCCCCTCGGACAGCCCTCCGGGGGGCGGTTGGTCAGTCCCTCGGACGGTCTCTCGGGCAGCCCTCCGGGAGGCACTCACGAACGAAGACCGAAACTACAATCTCTCTACAGAGTTGCACACATATGGTGTCCTCCATCCGGCACGGCTCCACCGTCCAGAACTAGTTCCTGCCGGAAACCAGACATCCTTTCGGCTCTACGAAACTATTTCGCTCGGAGGGAGAGAGAAAGCCAGATCATGCATGGCATGTGTTTGTGAGAAAGAGTGAGTGTGGAGAGCTCCTCTCCACGTCTATATATAGGGGAGGAGGAGGTGGTGGTGGGTGAAAATATCAGTGCAAAAAGGGGGTCCCACCATTCCATGTCATCCCTAAATCTTTTGGGAAGATTCCCTTTAGATATTTTCCCAAAAAGCAACCAATTAGTGCTTTCCACTATTCATCGGAAAAAATTCTGCATCTGAAGAATCCGAAACTTTCTCTGTTGGCCTAGATAATTTCGAGTACCCACTAAAATAATTCTAGACGTTTTCCGAAACATTTTCACATCAACCATTTTCATCTGTGAAAAGCAACCAAAGCGGTTCGGGCAGTCCGGAACATTTCCGGCTTTTCTCTTTGAAAAATCTTAGAATTTCCGAGAACAATTCTAGTACCTTCCAATAATTTCGAGGCGTGTGCCGAAACCAATTTGACTTAATGGTATACTCCAAAATGACTTTTTGGTTTTACCAAAACTCTTCCGGTGTTCACTTTCCGGAACTCTTCCATTGTCCCCGAATCTTTTTCGATGATTTTCTCTCACACTCCATGTCTAGTATTCAGCATATAGATGACCCTTAAGCGTGTGACCCTATAGGTTCAGTGAAGTATAGACATGACCAGAACACTTTTCAATCATTGGTCAACATCGAAGTCGTGGACACCCATATTGACTGTCTATACCCACACGAATAAATATTCGAGCGATCCTCCAGTTGATGGGTCTTATTCCTTTTACTTCGCGATATTTTACAAACACCCGAGGTGAGACTTTTTGCTATCCCTGTGAATCAAAACTTGTCCACTATGCCAGTTACGAAGGTGTTGAAGAAATGTCACACCATTTGGATGTTTATTGCAATGTTTCTGGCTAAATAGTAAATAGGGATAATTCATTTAGCTTTTTTATCATGGGTTTTACTCAACCCATCAACAAGGAAGGAAACTGAGCCTCAGTGTGCAAAATAAAATACTTAATGGAAAATATGTTGGTATACCTTCAGATGTTAGGAGACCCAAGACTGGTACTTTTATGTACCTAAAAGACAAAGTCTGGAGTTAAATTCAAGGATAGCTTGAGAAACTTCTAGAGAAAGAGATTTGATGTCCACTACCAAACTTTATTCTTATAGAATCTGTTGGGCCTCGAAGTGTTGAGTTTTCCAGGATGATAACAAATTTCTCTCAAGTGGATGACCAAAGGTTTATCAATCCGTGGGAGGTGTACGATGATGATAGTCTCTCTCAAACAACCATGCAATCAAATAAAGGAAATATCATGTGTGGCCAACACACCCAATACAATGGTAAATTGCATAGGTGCACTAGTTTAGTGATGAGATGGTGATACAAGTGTAGTATGGATGGTAGAAATAGATTTTTGTAATCTAAAAATATAATAACAGCAAGGTAGCATGTGGCAAACAACGGCAAAACATTATATCAATGCTTGGAAACAAGGCCTAGGGTTCATAATTTCACTAGTGGAATCTCTCAACAGTGCTAGCATAACTGAGTCATATAACTATCACTCAACATGCGAGAAATAATCACTCCAAAATCCTTATCAATAGTGGAGAACCTATGAAGAAATGGTTGTAGGTAGCAAACTACCTCAAAGTTATCATTCCGATTAATCTGTTGATCCATCCCTATAGGTGTCACAAACATCCCTAGAGTTCGTATTAAATAGTTATCTTTCCAATCAATCTATTAAGCCATCCCTATAGGTGATACAGACAATCCTAGATTTCATACTAAATAAAACCAAACAATTTTCACATTCATAACATTCAATCCACACAAAGTAACTCAAAGTGTACCCCCAAAGTTTCTATCGGAGAAAGTAGGACGAAAACATGTATCAACCCATGGTGATAGCTACGCACAGAACCAATTTTTATCTCTAATTATTTTGGGCTATGAAAATTAACTTTATAAAAACAATTTGTGACTTTGGACAAGTCACGCAAGCAAACATGCAGTTATGCCAAAAAAGGCAAGCAAAAGGATAGAAACAAATGAGAAACCGCCATTTCTACACAACGAAAAGACACTCGTGTCAAAAAGGTAATATAGGTAAAGAGAAGTGATAAAAAAGTCATTTGTATGCAATAAAATTCACTTGTGCCATTGCCATTTCAAACCAACACCTCATATTTCAAAAGGAGGCACTTATTCTTTTGCATCTGAAAATAAAAATAGATCAATCACTTAGGTACTGCCAAGACAAGATTACTAATTGTTCTCACGTAATGCCTACTGTATTCTACCATTCTCATAATTTATATCACTAAATATATTCTACGGAAACACAAAAAGAAGCAAACTATGCATACAAAACAGAATCTGTCAAAAACACAATAGTTTGTAAAGATGTGAAATCAAACCATACTTCCCGGTCTCTAAAAATTCTATAATATTAGGAAATCGTAGGAAATTTTAATATAAAAATTGTGTAATAATTTCATAATATTTTCATAATCCAATAATTTTTATACTAGATATAATTGTTTTTGTTTTTGCACAGAATCAAACCAACAAGTACCCACACTATCACAAAAGTTTTACTTGGCACATTATTGAAATAAAATGCACAGAACATTATTAATACAGTAAATTAATCATGTGAACATAGAAAAATGTTAAGTCTAAGTGTTGGGTTGGCTCCCAATGAGCACTTTTCTTTAATGCATTTTAGCTTGGTATGATAATTCCAACGATGCTCACATAAAAGTTACATGTTCAAACACAAATGAAGAATCATAAAACATATAAAAACACATTTAAGCCTAACCCAAATCCTATGCATAAGTATTTTTAACCAAAACATTTGTTGTAGCAAGAATCAACTAGCGTTGGAAGGCAATACAATCATAACTTTAAAACTTTCAACACATAGAGAGAAAACTTTATATTATTCCATACCTAAAAGCATATGTTCCTCCCTCGTAATAATTTTGTTAGCATCATGAAGGACTCCATCACCATAGATATCCTTTTGTTTGTACCTTGTGTTTTGGGACTAACAAATGTAGGTGAGAAGAGTAATAAACAACAAGGATTGCTCCCAACTCAAGATGATCTTCATCAACAATAAGCATCCACCACTACTACACCTACATGAAGTCTTCTACGACAAAACCCAAGGTTAGATTATCCCTATTAGGGGGGATGTCACATAATGGGGGAGCTTTACTTAAGACTTGAGGATAAGAATTTCTTAAGATGTGAACACATTGAAAGATTTATGTTAGAGTGGCAACCCCACTTGTGCTTAAACGATGAGTATGGCCTATGATCATGTATTTTTGCTTGACTCCTCTATGAATATACTCATATATAGATGATTTTATCATCGCCAAAGTGCTTGGTAGATAATAGAGTGGTTCTGCATGTTTGCCATGTTTTAATTTGACATATTATTGTGTGAGCATGTTGTTATGTATATTTTTGCTCATTCGAGGATATCCAATTGTTGTTCTTTGGCTTTCTATTTTTATTTGGCCAATTGGATATATAATAATGCCAAAGTAACCCTCTCTAGCTATCTATGCTTTCTCGTCTCAAATTTTATTCATGCCACGTCACGGAATTTGAGCAAGCACTTTACGGGCACTCTTTGTTAGGAGCACTCACAGAGGGCTCACTTTCGAAACCTCCCAAGTGCCTTTCGATGTGACCAGCTCCAAAACCTCGGTCCCACCCATGCCTAGGGTTGATCTGGAGTTTCCATCTCGTTACCATGGATAGAATGTTTTCGACCTCATCAAGTTTCACTATCACTAGATAGTTATGAATCTCGGCGGCCCCGAGAATTTCAACTTGGTGTCACCGACAGCTAGGGGGTATATATACTCTACATACCCGATGTTTGAAATACTTCCTCAAACGTCGCCTCCCACACCTCCTTGCTGCCGAGCCTTCGTCAGCAACACATCACCTTCATCTCTCGTGCAGCCTCGCCGTAGTAGTCCTCACCACTGACAGGAATCTCATCCGCCATCATCGCCGTTGCTAGACCTTCACCAAGTTGGTGAAAGGTTTTGGCCCTCCTTGGGCTCCCCAATCCAAATCCTCCGCCAGTAGGTTAACTCCATCTTCAGTCCACGATTGCAATGTTCCTGCAGAAGAAGATTCCATTAGATTAGAGAACAAAGAAATTTTAATGTTAACGGTCCGCAAAACAGAATCTCGGTTTCATTGAGTCATAAAAATTGGTCTGGCCGATTTTAGTTTTGGGCTTGTGAGAACAATCTCAGTTAATCTCAGTTACTCTTTTCGGTGAAACAGAAAAGTGTGTCAAGTTTCTCTTAAGGAGGTTGTATGTCTTGGTGGTTCCGAAGTATTTGACTCGGTGGAACAGAAACCCCTTTTTCTAGAAAGTTAAACTTAAGATTTTGAAGTTCAGTTTTTTAAAAACTTCTGCGTTTTGTGATGCTCATCCACTCCTGCTCTTCTACTTCCATTCGTAGGGTCAGCTTGTCTTCTTGGTTGCTCG
The DNA here is from genome assembly GCF_904849725.1 of Hordeum vulgare subsp. vulgare. Classification (NCBI taxonomy): domain Eukaryota; kingdom Viridiplantae; phylum Streptophyta; class Magnoliopsida; order Poales; family Poaceae; genus Hordeum; species Hordeum vulgare. Next base: position 228,667,091 of record NC_058518.1, on the reverse strand, counting down.
TCAGCAGGAAGAGGCAGTAGCAGAGGCAGAGGCAGACAATGCAACTCGAGCACCACATCTGAGATCCAGAGAGGAGTAGACGTCATTTTTTGTCAGCACCATCCAAGGGATGGAGAAGATTACTACTGAGATTCTGCTGAACCAGAAGACCCATGAGAGGATCGTGGAGACTAAATTCCCTCACATGGATATCAAAGTAACGGAGTTGGATACCACAGTTGAGCAGCTCAAGCATGAAGTTGATGTAGTACACACACCTCGTGCCAGTAGTGATGATGAAGATATGTCTCTTCCTACAACTACTGATTTCAGGACTCACAATAGGTATACAACTATGCGAGTTCTGAAAGCTAGATCAACTTCATCAGCTCAAACATTAGTGTCTTCTTCTCAACCAGCTCCTGCACCTCTAGTGTCAACAGCTCCACCTAAGAGGACATTCGCGGAAGCCTTCACCGACACTCTGTTGTCGACTTCATCAACTGCTACTGAAGGAGGTCGAGCCTAGAGTGACGCTTAGCTATAGACCTTTGAAATTTTCGGTAACTTGTTGCCAAAGGGGGAGAAGTGTGTAGATCATTAGGGCTTCGAGAGAGAGAGAGAGAGAGTCTTGCCTTTATTGCTCTCTCTTGGTTTCTAAACACATTTGCTATTTTGGTTGTCTTAAACTTTGGTCTTTGTTGCGTTTGATCATACTCTTTGATTGTAGTGCTACTATGTTACATCTGTGTGTTGTGTACATAATGATCATTCACTCATTTTTTGGGTGCTATGTGCATCAATTTCATTCATATCATTTATGCACACCACCAAGATGTATGTGTCATGGAAGAGTGACCCATGATCATAATCGATTGTGCATCTGCATTCGAACACAAAATAAAAATAATGCACAAATTTAGGGGGAGCTCTTTCTTTTCACATACTTTTCAATGCGACGATGTTAATCATTGATTATATCTTTTGTCGAAGCTTTGATCTATATGTTGTCATCAACTACCAAAAAGGGGGAGATTGAAAGCACAATTGCTCCCTAAGGTGGTTTTGGAAATTAATAACAACATATGTGTCATTGAACTAATAAATCGATCGAAGTATATTTGAAAACTTGGAAGATGCATTGGCTAAAGGATTGTGAGGATAAGCCCCCATGATGGAACAAAAGGAATAGGATCGGCCAAGCTTCAAGCAAGAAGACACTACATTTTATATTTATGAGAAATAAATTTTTACTCCATAGGAAAGCCAATATATTAAAAGGGGGTGAGGTATCTATGATGAATTGGTTGCTCAAGTGCTTAGAGATAGCCACCAAAAATACTTAGCCTTTCTCCCAAAAAAATTATCTGTCCAAAGCCAAAACATCAAAATCGGTGCCACTAATATTTCAACTCGGCCCTACCGATTTTTCTGGAGATCTAACCTATGGAAAATTCTGAAATCTCGGTACCACCAACTTTCACTTCGGTGGCACGGAAAATCACTGACCAACTTTCTCGTCTGTCGATTTCAAGAATCATAATTTCCGAGTTTGAAATCAGTCTCACCAAATTTGGAAATTGCCCTAGGTCACCATATCAGTACCACCGAGATTCCTATATCAGTCTCCCCGAGAATTCGAAAGTTTCCACATTTAGTGCAACTCGGTACCACCAAGATTCATGTCGGTGTCACCGAGTTGGGCAATAATGATGTAATGGATGGATTTTTGGAGATGCCTATATATACCCCTCCACCACCTCTCATTCGCAGAGGAAGTGCTCATAACACAAACACACTTTCCATATCCATTTTTGTGAGAGAGAGCCACCTACTCATGTGTTGACATCAAGATATTGCAATCCATCCACTAGAAACTTGATATCTAGCCTCTCCAAGTTGCTTTCCACCTAATCATCATTTCTACCCATACCAAATATCACTACTGGAATTGATAAATTTGCCGTCTGTCGTGCCTTTGCCGTCTGCTGACGCATGGCAAAGATGCTCTTTGCCGTCAGTTGGTCCAAAGCGGACGGCAAAGAGGTTGCAGATGGCAAAGGTCTTATTTGCCGTCTGCCACCTCTTTGCCGTCTGCTCACGCATGGCAAAGGCCATAAAGGCGGACGGCAAAGAGCACGCGGACGGCGAAGGGGCGTCACCCTAACGGCCAACTCGCGCCGCACCCCACCCACCCCTTTGCCATCTGCCTCCCAGCCTTAGCAGACGGCAAAGGAGCTCCCCCTAACGGCGCCCAGCCCCCACCCCCCACTCCCCTAACGGCCAACTCCAGCGCACTGCCCACCCCCCTAACGGCGCCCAGCCCCCTCCCCGTGCACTGCCCACTCCAGCGCCGCCGCCCCTCCTCCCCGCGCAACTCCTCCCCTCGCCGGAGCTCGCCCTCCCCTCCTCCCCGCACAACTCCTCCCCGCGCCCGTCCTCCACGCGCCCCTCATTCCCATGCCCTGCCCACCCGAGTGCCGCCGCCGCCACCACCGGAGCCGCTCCGGCCCACCACCGTCGTGCGGCCGGAGGTCGCCCTCCCCTCCTCCCCCCGCACCTCCCCCCCCGCCGCCCAGGGCTGGAGCTCGCCCTCCCCTCCTCCCACTGCCCTCCACCCCCGCCGCCCACTGCCCCTACGCAGGTAAGTTTTTTTTTCTTTTTCGCTTTATTTCTTGTTTTTTCTTTTAAATTAGATAGTTAATTTAGATAGTTAGTTTATTTTGTGTCTTTTCTGTTAAATTGGATAGTTAGTTTTTTCTTCTTCTGTTTTTATGTTAAATTAGATAGTTAGTTTATTAAGTAGAAAAAGTAGATAGAAAAGAAAAAAATAGATAGAAAAAAGAAATGATAGATGAAGAAGGGTATGGGCCCCAAAAAAGAAATGATAGATTTGCATTTGAAGGGTATGCTCCTACTCTACATGCTTTATCTAGTCAAACTTAGAAGAAAATAAGAGAATAATAAACTAGAAGAAGAAAGAAGAAGAAGAAGAAGAAGAAGAAAGAGGAGAGGAGGAGAAAGATAAAAGAAAGAAGAAGAACAAGAAGAAGAAGAAGAAGAAGAAGAAAGAGGAGAGCAGGAGAAAGATAAAAGAAAGAAGAAGAAGAGGACGAGGAGGAGGAGGAGGAGAAAGAAGAAGAAGAAAAATAATAATAATATGATGATCAAGAAGAAGAAGAAGACGAGGAGAGAGGAGAAGAAGCAAGAAAAGGACCCCGACCCCCGTCCCCCGGCCCACGACCCCCGACGCCCGACGCCACCAACCCCCGACCCTCAACCCCCGACGTCCAACGCCATTGAGACCCGACTCCCGACCCCCGACGCCCGACACCACTGACCCCCGACCCCCGACTCCCGACACCCGACTCCACTAACCCCCGACCCCCGATGCCCAACGCCATTGACCCTCGACTACAGAAGCCACTGACCCTCGACCCTCTACCCCCGACGCCCGACGCCACTGACCCTCGACTCCCGACGCCACTGACCCTCGACCATCGACCCCCGATGCCCCTGACCCTCGACCCCCGACCCCCTACCCCCGACCCCCGACACCATTGACCCCCAACCGCCGACCCCCGACACCTCTTCGGCCTCTTGTTGACCAAAGAGACCCCAACCCCCGACGCCAGTGATCCCCGACCCCCGACAACACTAACCCCCGACCACCGACACAACTAACCCCCGACCTCCGACGCCACCGACACCCGACACCACCGACCATCGACGCCACCGACACCCGACACCACCGACCATCGTCGCCACTAAGCCGACGGGGTCATAATTTTGTAAATTATGAGTTAGGTCACATATTTTCCGATTATCTTAATTATAAAAACATCATATTTGTGTTGATCGGGTGAATTTCAATGTGCAGTTGTTCGACGACCTCCACGTGCGTTGGACGAGCTCCCCCCTTGCGTTTGTTGGTGAGAACAAATGACTTCTCCTCCTACCCCCTTAATTTGCTCTGTCCCGGTCTTCGTGCCGATGAAACTTGCTAGCTATAGGTTTCTTCAATCATTAGTATGCGTCACCAGTATGCGTCTCCCGTTCGAAAGGGCGACATCTATAAATATGCATTTCTTTGCATATTTATAACCGCCATCCTTTCGAATTGTCCAACATTATCCATGGACAGCCCGAGTATTTGTAGATTGGGTTTGTTTTCCCGTATGCTTTGCTCCGGATCCGATGCGGAATTTCGTCAGTGCCTCCCCTGTTGTTCTCCGGGTACACATCCCCTCTGCTTATTGCCGAGACGTGTATCAGGAGAACAGCGGGGAGGTACTGCCGAAATTCTGCATCGCATCTGGAGCAGAGCATGGGAAAACGAACCCAGTCTACACATACTCGGGTGGGATTAGGACCTATCTTTACCTATTAGCGTGTAGGTTGCATGGACGTAATAAAACTGACAAACTTGATTAGCGTATGAATATAGATGATGAATTATATATTTATTTCTTGTGCCCCCATAGGTCGCTAGGCAACATGAGTGATCGTGCTTGGATGTACACTGGTCACCCTAGTCAGAAAGACATGACCCATGAATGGTTAACAAAAACCAAGGGGTTTGTGAGAGCCGCATTTGCAAATGGCCAGCATAAAACATGGTGCCCCTGTCCCAACTCCGACAACTGGAAAAAGCAGACAGAGTTTGAAATGGGTAAACACCTGTAGAAGTGGGGTTTTACGCCTAATTATATGGTGTGGACTTTTCATGGTGAGTCTGACCAACGTGCCAGAGCTGAGGTGATTCGTCGTCGCACCGACGAGCATGGTTCCGGGATTGAAGACATGGTGCAAGACTTTGATGATGATCGTGATTCGGACGATGAGATGGAGGAATCTACAAAGGCCTTCTATGAAATGCTGGAGTCTTCAAAACGTCCTCTCCACGAGCAGACTGAGCTTTGTCAGCTGGATGCCATCGCACAAGTAATGGCTCTGAAGGCTCAATTAAACCTAGGAAGAGAATGCTACGACGCGATGATGACGATATTTTGAAGCTTTCTACCCAAAGGCCATGTAGTGCCTGCAAACCTGTACCAGTCAGAGAAAATCCTCCGTGTACTTAAGATGCCCTATGAGAAGATACATGCCTGTGAGAATGGATGTGCCTTATTTAGGCTTGAGTATGCGGCCTTGAACTATTGCCCCATTTGCAATTCTTCCAGGTATATTGTGGTAGACAACGGCATGGGTGAGAAGAATCATTCCAAAATCCCCATTAGTGTTCTTCGATATCTGCCAATCGTACCAAGACTTCAACGTCTTTTCATGGTCGAAGAGATGGCCAGACAGATGACATGGCACAAATTGGGCAAAAGAACTGAACTAGATGCGGATGGGAACAAGATGCTGGTACACACTTCAGATGGTTTTGCGTGGAGGCACTTCGATGCATTACATAAGGATAAATCGGAAGATCCAAGGCAACCAAGAGTTGCCATCAGCACGGATGGGTTCAATGTGCATGGTATGACGGCAGCACAATAGAGTTGTTGGCCTCTATTTATCATTCCACTAAATTTGCCACTCGGAGAGATTATGAAAAGAAAGAACATATTCTTGACGTTGATAATTCCAGGGTCCAACTATCCGGGGAAGAATATGAATGTGTAAATGCAGCCGCTTAAGGATGAGTTGCAAGAAGCCTGGGATAATGGGATCAAGACCTACGACGCGGCTACGAAAACAAATTTCAAAATGCATGTGTGGTACATGTACTCGACGCATGATTATCCGGCGTTTGCGCTATTCGCTGGCTGGTGTGTGCATGGAAGGTTCCCGTGCACCACATGCAAGGCAGCTCTTCAGTTCCGTTGGCTGTAGGCTGGTCGCAAGTATTCTTGCTTCGACATGCATAGACAATTCCTGGATCCTGACCATAAGTTCAGAAAAGACAAGAAGAATTTCATCAAAGGTAGAGTTGTCAAAAACACTGCACCAGCTGCGTTGACAGGCCAACAAACCCTTGATCAGTTAAACACTCTCGAGCCTGATCCTTTGCGTCCAGGATACTTCAAAGGGTATAATACGGAACACGCCTGGACTCACAAGTCATGCTTATGGGATCTCCCTTACTCCAAAGACCTCCTTTGCCCACACAACATTGACGTGATGCACACTGAAAAGAATATTGCGGAGGCCATTTTTGGTACATTGTTCGGCATAGAGGGGAAGTCAAAAGATAATCCTAAGGCTAGAATTGACCTGGAGGCTGTATGTGATAGACTGTTGCAAAACTTGCGACAACGGAAAGGAAAGCAAAGCATAGCGAAGCCAAAGGCATGGTTCAATCTTGAAAGGCCAGCTATGAGGGAAATGCTATTGTGGGTGAAAATGCGGTTGATGTTCCCCGATGGGTATGCTGCGAATCTAAAGAGGGGAGCGAGTCTTGAGAAATTGAAAATATTTGGGCTCAAGAGTCATGATTGGCACATATGGATTGAGCGGGTAATGCCGGTGATGTTGCGTGGCTTTATCCATGAGGATGAATGGCTAGTACTGGCAGAGCTGAGCTATTTCTTCCGTTCTCTTTGTGCGAAAGAACTATCACATGGCATGCTAGATAAAACGGAAGAGTTGGCGCCGGAGTTGATCTGCAAATTAGAAAAGATCTTTCCACCGGGCTTCTTTAATCCAATGCAACATTTGATTTTGCATCTCCCGACCGAGGCAAGAATGGGGGGGCCCGTTGAAAATCGATGGTGCTCCTCAACTGAGAGGATGCAGAAGACGCTTCGAGCTAAGTGTAAAAATAAACGTAGAATTGAAGCATCGATGGCCGAGGCATTCATTACTGATGAGGCGGCAAACTTCGTGACAGCACACTACGAAGCCAAAAATCATCATTTGCATAACCCAAAGCCTCGGTACAGTGATGGCGCTCGAGAAAAAGTTCGATCCAACCTCAGCCTATTCAAAGGTAAGCTCGCACCAACCTCGAGAAAATGTTATTGGTTTGAGCCGAGGGAGACTAGAAGGACTCATGACCATATAGGACTAGTCGAAATCAACCAAAACACCCACTTAGATGTTCCCGATGTCTATATTACGGCTGAACAGGCCACACAAGTTTTCTATCTACCGTGGGCCTGCCAAACTGATCCAAATCTCAAAGGTTGGGATGTCGTTTATGAAGTGCCACCACATTTTAGACCACCTACCCTCAATGAAGAGGATTACGAACCTCACATTAACCCAGACACATATGAAGGAGAATTCTTCCAAGAAACACGTATGTCCAAGAAACGTTTCAAGAACCGCTCTACTTCCCCCTAGAACATTGAAGTAGACAGCGACAGTGAATCCGTCTTAACCCCTGAGCCCGAACAGGAAGAGCTGGAAGAAGAAGAGGTTACTGCTGTGGATGACCTGTCACTTCTTGACCGATTACATAATGGTGGCCTTCCACATGTTCTTCGTGATAGTGATGATGATGATGCATTTATTGATGATAGTGATGATCATGATGCATTTATTGACCCCGAAGCATATATAGACGAGGACGATTATTAATAGTTCATGTCACGTATTCAACTATTATACTATATATAAATTTTGAGTTCATGTTAGGTATTCAATTTTTATTAGTCATGTTGGTATTTATGACGATGATACACTTAAATTATATACATTTTATTACTCATGTTTGTATTTATGTTGTACTAATTTCATTTACTCTTTGTCATGACAGGTGTTGAATGATGGTGGGAAAGGGTCGAAAGCACTCCGCGGCTGCTTCTTCGTCGGCGGGTGATGGGATGGGTACTTCCATTCCTGCCTCGCCTCTTCGGAGAGTGTTACTCTCTACTTTGCAAGGAGCGGCCCCCGTGAGAGGAGGTCGACCCCCCGCGAAGCCGAGAGGCACTAAAGGTACACGTTGTATTCATGTTGGTATTTATGTTGTACTCATGTTGTATGCATATTGGTATTTATATACATTTTATTACTCATGTTGGTATTTATGTTGTACTAAAGGTACACGTGGCCGTGAGAGAGGTAGGGCTACACGGTCTCCGCCACCAACCAAGCTGATTCACCTGAGCACAAGACTTCTAGGGTGGATTCGTCTGAGGTGGAGGCTACACGGTCTCCGGTTCACGAGCCTCGGGTCGACGAGCCTTCGACCCACGAGACTCCTGTCCTAGAGGCTTCCTTCCAGGCGACTCCGGAGCAAAGCAGGGATGAGGGTACATCCCAAGAGACCAAGTGGGATACCTGGCCTGAGGCAAGTGGCCATGCTGGTAGCTACGAGGAGCTGGGTGAGGGGGCTACCGTGTACCAGCGTGGTAGTTCGGGGCTCCCGCTCGTGCCAGCGACCCCCGAGCAGAGGTGGTCGATTAGGCCAAATGGGGACAAGTAAGTTAATTTAATCTTATTTAACCTTTTGCCTTCGGGTTTTATCAAATATTTAATGTTTTGGCTTTAATTTGTCATACTGTAGGGGTTGGATTGTTGCCAAGGGTGTCCGCAAGCCCAACAACGTCCTGGGTGTTCTTTGCCGTCAAAACTTCCCAGGGTTTGTTACGTTGCCCGGTCGGGAGCCAGAGGTAGGAATGACCTGGGAGCACTACTTGGGTGCCCCGGCCCCGCCGGAGGTGGAGATCGACGGTGTTTTGTGTGACACGAGGGCGGACATGGTGATCCGAAAGTTCTGGGTAATTTCTCTTTCACACAATTATAAATCAACCATAGCTATTTATTGTACTAATCGGTGTTGTCTCGTTTGCAGACCTACTACAGGTGTGAGGAGCGATACGAGGAGGACGCGACAAAGGTTATCAAAACCGAATGTCGCCGCCTACTTCCAAACTTTCGGCACGAGGCTCGGGTGCAGGATGTTCGAGACTACTATGCCACGCTGCGTATTAGGCTTGACAAGGCGAAGTGCCGTGATGCTAAGATGGAGAAGGAGCATTACATGAAGGTAATTACATATTATTAGGGCTTTGTAGTTAGTTTCCTTGATTTGGTTCTTACGCGCTCAAATTTCTGTTTATTAACTTAGGTGCCCCCGAGATGGTGTGTGGATAAGATGGATTGTTGGGAGGCCTTGGTGGACCAGTGGTGCTCCGAAAGATGGGAGGCCAGCCACAACAACGCCAAGGAGAGGCGTGGCAAAATGGTTGGCGTGCCACACCATCAAGGGAGTGTCAACTTAATCCAATTTGGCGAGAACTGGGTATGTGGTTTGCTTCATGCCTCATGCAATTCAATTTTCCTTCTCCTTTACCAATACAATTTTCCTCTCTCTCTCTTTTAGGCGCGTCACAATAAGACAGAGGCGCCACAGATGTACGACCTGTATGCGATGGCCCATACTGCCTCGTACAAGAAGGTCAAGGCATTCTCTGAGTCTGACCTCGAGCATCCAGAAAACTTCACCAACATCTCCTCCCACGACAAGCTTGTGAAGTACAGAGATCACGGGAAGGCGAGGAAAGGGGAGGACTTTAACCCGAGCGAGGGGCCTATTGATCCAGAGCTGGTGATGATAGCTGGCAACGGGAGGCCCCATGGCTCGATTGCCATTGGAGACGGCCTTATACGTTGTCCTAGCTCTCTCCGGCAGATAGAGGCACGCCAAATGAGCTCTTGCCCGGAGATAACACGTCGTGCACGGCCAGTCGAGCTCACCATCGAGGTTAGTTTAATGGACTCAAATATCTTTCCGCATTATGTTGTGCGTTGGAACCAGTATGCTAACAATGAGTTGTGTTGTAGGCTGCTATTCAGAAAGAGAGAGAGGCAATGCAGGCGGCTATGGCGGAGAAGGATAAGGAAATTAGGGAGCTGGAGGAGAGGATGACTACATTGGTGGAGGCGGAGAGGGCACGGAATGATGCGTCTACCAGGGCCATATACGAGCTCTTCGTGGTAAGTTTCTTCTTCATGTTATTTCAAATCTTGCATTTGAATGTCCGTTTCATTAATAAATAAAAAGTTTGACTTGTCGAAACCAAATGTTCAGTCTATGTGTGAGAAGAACGGCCAAGTCCCTCCGCCGATGCCAGTCGTTAACGTGGCGGGGACGGTGAGTTTCATTTCAGTGGAGTGATCTTAAGAGTGTCCTCATGCTAACTACACATTACAAACGATGTTTGGTGCAGAATATGTCCCGAAACGCATCGCACGACCCTTCTACAATCGAGCCTTCTTCAGGGCAGCCTTCTCCAGGTGAAACAAGCCAGAGCCACCGTGCTTGACCCTAACTTAGGTATGTTATTTCTAGTGTTTTATTAAAAGATAGCTAGATGACATAATTAGCTTAGTTAGCTCCAAAAAGTCCTATTTAATGAAATATAGCTAGATGACATAGTTAGCTTAGTTAGCTTAGTTAGTTTAGTTAGCTTAGTTAGCTTAATTAGCTTAGTTAGCTTAGTTAGCTTAATTAGCTTAGTTAGCTCCTCCTTCTCCTTCTTCTTCCAACAAAGCCTAAATTGGCTAATTATCCATCTAAATGACATAATTAGCTTAGTTAGCTCCTAAATGGTCTATTTAATAAAAAATGACCTATACTTAGCTAATTATCCTCGAAATGACATAATTAGCTCCAAAAAGGCCTTCTTAGACAATTTAGCCCGAAGAAGGAGACGAGAGGAGAAGAAAGAGGAAAAATGAAAGGAAGGAAGAAGAAGAAGAGGAGAAGAAGAAGAAGGAGAGGGAGGAGTATAAGAAGAAGGAGGAGAAGAAGGAGAAGGAGATCCTCCTTCTCCTTCTTCTTCCTCCTTCTTCGTCCTTCTCCTTCTCCTTCTTCTTTTCTTCTTCTTCTCCTCTTCCGTCTCCTTCTCCTCCTCCTCCTCCTCCTCCTCCTTTTACTTCTTCTTCTCTTTCTCTTATTCTACATAGCATAGACTTATCCAACAAAGCCTAAATTGGCTAATTATCCATCTAAATGACATAATTAGCTTAGTTAGATCCTAAATGGTCTATTTAATAAAAAATGACCTATACTTAACTAATTATCCTCGAAATGACATAATTAGCTCCAAAAAGGCATTCTTAGCCAATTTAGCCCGAAGAAGGGGACGAGAGGAGAAGAAAGAGGAAAAATGAAAGGAAGGAAGAAGAAGAAGAAGAGGAGAAGAAGAAGAAGGAGAGGGAGGAGGATAAGAAGAAGGAGGAGAAGGAGGAGGAGAAGGAGAATGAGCTCTTCCTTCTCCTTCTTCCTCCTTCTTCCTCCTTCTCCTTCTCCTTCTTCTTTTCTTCTTCTTCTCCTCTTCCGTCTCCATCTCCTCCTCCTCCTCCTCCTCCTCCTCCTCCTTCTTTTACTTCTTCTTCTCTTTCTCTTATTCTACGTAGCTTAATTAGACTCATCCAACAAAGCCTAAATTGGCTAATTATCCATCTAAATGACATAATTAGCTTAGTTAGCTCCTAAATGGTCTATTTAATAAAAAATGACATATACTTAGCTAATTATCCTCGAAATGACATAATTAGCTCCAAAAAGGCATTCTTAGCCAATTTAGCCTGAAAAAGGAGACGAGAGGAGAAGAAAGAGGAAAAATGAAAGGAAGGAAGAAGAAGAAGAGGAGAAGAAGAAGAAGGAAAGGAAGGAGAAGGAGCTCCTCCTTCTCCTTCTTCTTCCTCCTTCTTCCTCCTTCTCCTTCTCCTTCTTCTTTTCTTCTTCTTCTCCTCTTCCGTCTCCTTCTCCTCCTCCTCCTCCTCCTCCTCCTTCTTTTACTTCTTCTTCTCTTTCTCTTATTCTACGTAGATTAGACTTATCCAACAAAGCCTAAATTGGCTAATTATCCATCTAAATGACATAATTAGCTTAGTTAGCTCCTAAATGGTCTATTTAATAAAAAATGACCTATACTTAGCTAATTATCCTCGAAATGACATAATTAGCTCCAAAAAGGCATTCTTAGCAAATTTAGCCCGAAGAAGGGGACGACAGTAGAAGAAAGAGGAAAAATGAATGGAAGGAAGAAGAAGAAGAGGAGAAGAAGAAGAAGGAGAGGGAGGAGGATAAGAAGAAGGAGGAGAAGGAGGAGAAGAAGGAGAAGGAGCTCCTCCTTCTCCTTCTTCCTCCTTCTTCCTCCTTCTCCTTCTCCTTCTTCTTTTCTTCTTCTTCTCCTCTTCCGTCTCCTTCTCCTCCTCCTCCTCCTCGTCCTCCTTATTTTACTTCTTCTTCCTCTTTCTCTTATTCTACGTAGCTTAATTAGACTCATCCAACAAAGCCTAAATTGGCTAATTATCCATCTAAATGAAATAATTAGCTTAGTTAGCTCCTAAATGGTCTATTTAATAAAAAATGACCTATACTTAGCTAATTATCCTCGAAATGACATAATTAGCTCCAAAAAGGCATTCTTAGCCAATTTAGCCCGAAGAAGGAGACGAGAGGAGAAGAAAGAGGAAAAATGAAAGGAAGGAAGAAGAAGAAGAGGAGAAGAAGAAGAAGGAGAGGGAGGAGGATAAGAAGACGGAGGAGAAGAAGGAGAAGGAGCTCCTCCTTCTCCTTCTTCTTCCTCCTTCTTCCTCCTTCTCCTTCTCCTTCTTCTTTTCTTCTTCTTCTCCTCTTCCGTCTCCTTCTCCTTCTTCCTCCTTTTCCTCCTTATCCTTCTCCTTCTTCTTTTCTTCTTCTTCTCCTCTTCCGTCTCCTTCTCCTCCTCCTCCTCCTCCTCCTCCTTCTTTTACTTCTTCTTCTCTTTCTCTTATTCTACGTAGCTTAGACTCATCCAACAAAGCCTAAATTGGCTAATTATCCATCTAAGTGACATAACTAGCTTAGTTAGCTCCAAAATGGTTTATTTAATAAAAAAATGACCTATACTTAGCTTATCCTCAGAATGACATAATTAGCTCCAAAAAGGCATTCTTAGCCAATTTAGCCCGAAGAAGGGGACGAGAGGAGAAGAAAGAGGAAAAATGAAAGGAAGGAAGAAGAAGAAGAGGAGAAGAAGAAGAAGGAGAGGGAGGAGGATAAGAAGAAGGAGGAGAAGAAGGAGGAGAAGAAGGAGCTCCTCCTTCTCCTTCTTCTTCCTCCTTCTTCCTCCTTCTCCTTCTTATTTTCTTCTTCTTCTCCTCTTCCGTCTCCTTCTCCTCCTCCTCCTTCTTCTTTTACTTCTTCTTCTCTTTCTCTTATTCTATGTAGCTTAATTAGAATCATCCAACAAAACCTAAATTGGCTAATTATCCATCTAAATGACATAATTAGCTTAGTTAGCTCCTAAATGGTCTATTTAATAAAAAATGACCTATACTTAGCTAATTATCGTTGAAATGACATAATAAGGCTTACGTAGCTGCAACATGACCTATTCCCCCTAACTTAGGTATTAAATGGCCTATAATTAGCCTAGCTAGATCAAAAAGGGCTTAATAAGCATAGTTTGCTCCGGAATGACCTATTTTACCCAAGTTAGCTCTGAAACGACCTATAGTTAGCTAGGGTTCCACCTAAATGACATAATTAGCTTAGTTAGCTCCTAAATGGTCTATACTTAGCTAATTTCTCTCCGAAATAACGTATATATACACTACTTCATCTAGTATTATTCTTCTAACTTTCTTATTTGTCATTTTGCAGATTACCTTCACTTCACGGGAAGCTTGGCAAATATTGATGGAATGCTTGAAGATGATTTCTTGTACCATGGGTTGTATTGAAACTATTGTAGTATATGAATATATGAAACTTTGTATGCACGTGGATGAAACTGGTGTAATATATGAAACTTTGTATGCACGTGGATGAAACTGGTGTAATATATGAAACTTTGTATGCACGTGGATGCAACTTGAAAGCTGGATATAAGAGGTTATTTAAATATGGTTATGAGTACGGAAAGAAATTTATTTATGTCAAATATATATATATCCTGATTATTGTTAAAAATGCTGGATATAACAAAAAATAAATAAAAAAGGGGCTGGTTCCCCTCTTTGCCGTCTGCCCCCACATGGCAAAGGGGGGAATCTGCCCCCTCTCTCTCCCCTCTTTGTCGTCTGCCCCCACATGGAAAAGGGGGGAGGCAGACGGCAAAGGGGCAATCTGCCCCCCCTCTCTCCCCTCTTTGCCGTCTGCCCCCTCATGGCAAAGGGGTGGAGGCAGACGGCAAAGGGGGGAATCTGCCCCCTCTCTCTGCCCTCTTTGCCGTCTGCCCCCACACGGCAAAGGAGGGGAGGCAGACGGCAAAGGGAGGAGGCCTGCCGTTAACACTTAACAGGGATGTTGCACCCTTTGCTGTCCCAGTTAATTTGCCGTCTGCCCACTCATGGCAAAGATTCTTTGTCGTCCGCTTTGGGAAGCTGACGGCAAATAACCTCTTCACCGGATTTTTTTTACCGTCTACTTTGTCGTCTGCTGACCGACGGCAAAGCCTTTGCCGTCCGCTTTGGCAGACGGCAAATTTATGAATTTCAGTAGTGTATGTAAGAGAGTGATTGTGTGTTGAGGAGACTATCTTTTGAAGCTTAAGAGAAAGGAGTTCATCTTTCTACCACATATATTACCTTTCGGAGTGTGGTGCCTCCTAGATTGGTTAGGTGTCGCTTTGGAGTCTCCTACTTCATGTTGTGGAGTTGAACCAAGAAGTTTGTAAAGGCAAGGAGATCGCCTACTTCATGAAGATCTACCCGGAGAGAAGCTTGTCCTATGCAGACCTAAGCCATGGTGGAATACACAAAGCCTCTTCTTTGTGGAACCCTTATGGTTGGAACCCGCCGTGAAATCTCGCGGTCGTTATCCTCTGTGGGTTGAGGTCTCCACTAACATGGGCGTCTGATGGCACAAACTATCGGAACCATGCCAAAAATCACCGTGTTAACCTTTGCATTTGATATTCCTATACCTTCCCACTACTTACATTTGCATGCATTTACCTTCCGCTGCAATACTCTTAAATATGCATGGGTAGGGTGTGGTTGACTTGTTACAACTGCTGAAACTGGTCCACAACTAAAATTGGGAAAAGGCTAAGTTGTTATTTGGTCAAGTAGTCTAATCATCCCCCTCTAGACATACTTCAGATCTTACAGTTATGAAGTTGGATGGGGTCCATGGGCTTCATCCCCCCAGCCCTATGCATGACTATGACGATGTCCTCGAGATGAAGGTGCAGGGGAGCGTGACGTGTAACTCGTTTTTCCTCATCATGCAACTCGTCGTGGCTTAGTTGCAGCTCGACGTGCCGTGGCATGGAATCCATTCAAACCATCGGTTCGGTTGTGCCACGCTGCAGTACATATGCACACGACACGCATTTTTTCTTGTGTGTGCGAGGCTCTCCCTTTTAGCCCATGCAGTTCGCTGGTCTAGTACGGCCGGTTGACGAAATTTGATGACTATGCCGATTTCCGGCGGAAGAACATTGATGTACTTATTTTATTCTATCCTCCCTTGAATACTTTTTTATTTAGGAATTTCGGTGTGTTCATTGTCCTAAACATGACAGTGGTCTGTATACTTGTGCACATTAAAAAAGCAAACAAAAAACAGTGAAGAAGAACAAAAACTCATGCAGTTTCTTTTTGGTAGCCTCGCAGTTCACCTTCGGTAGTCTCGCGGTTAACTTATACTCGGTGCAAAGTACAGAAAAATGTTATGAAAACGACAAAAAAGTGACGTGATTCACTTCTCGATAGTGTCACGGTTCACTTACGTCCAATGTGAAGTGCGGTCCAATTTCTTGTCTCAGAAAATTTACGTATGACAAAAAACCATGAAGTTCACTAGCCCGCCCGATGTAGTGCAGTTTTCCGTCTAAAACACAATGGTTTTTTGTTTGATGTAGTTCCCTCGTCGATTTTGGTGTGGCGACAAACAGTGTACAAATTTTAGTAAATTCAAAACTGCTCTTAAACCGCAAGGAACTAGAGAGAGTTTTATACATGAAAAAGTTGCGTCTTGTCGATATCTTTCCAATGCCATATCATTTGCATCGTTCCGACGAGCGATTGGGAAATATTACAAAAAAATTCTCGTTGCTAGTCTTAGGCAGTCGCACCATTTTTAGAATTCATTTAAAACCATGATGAATCACAACAAGTGACCAACATATGAAAGTTGTACCTATTACACAGCTTTCCAATGCCATATCACATTCCTCGTTCCTATGAACGGTCAAAAAACTACAGCAAAAACCATACAGAAAAAATAAAATAAAAATCATTTGCCTACAGTTTATTTGAAACAGCTCTTCAACCTTAAGGAATTAGAGAGTGTAATCTACATTAATAAGTTGTGGCTCAATGGTATATTTTCAACACCATATTGTTTGCTTCATTCCGACGAGCGGTTTAGAAAAATTGCGAAAATACGCTCACTACTATCCGTCAAACGCCCACCATTTTTGAAACTTCTCTTAAACTGGGAGGAATCTCGGGAAGTGTTCAACTTGGAGAAGCTGCGCATTTTCCATAGCTATCCAATGGTATATTACATGCCTCATTCCGACAAACAATACTGAAACTGCAGTGGAAATAGTGTAGAAAAACGCAAGCAGTTTTTTGTGCTCACATTGGAGTGCTCGTTAGATAGGAACGCAGTGCACTCGCGTTAACCACATAGTTCTGAAGTGATATGAAAATGGTTATTCTACAGCGAGTGTGAGAATAGACGGTATATATATATATATGTATGTGTGTGTGTGTATATATATATAAGAGAGAGAGAGAGAGAGAGAGAGAGAGAGAGAGAGATCTAGGTACTAGCTATGGGCCGGTAGGTCTATGGTAATGTTGTGATAGTCTGGCTTATTAGGTATTATAGACTACTCATATCAATAAGGAATTCCTTCTTTTCCGGGAGCCCATTCGAAAGGAACTCCTAGTTTAAGCGTCCTCGGCTTGGAGAAGTTCTAGGATGGGTGATCGACCGGGAAGCTGATCCCGGGTGCGCATGAGTGTGCAGAAAAGACTAGTATTGATATGTGGGGCCAGTCTAGATCCCGCCAGGAGTAACGACCGTCGGCGGGTGTGTCTGGGGTGTTACAAGTTGGTATCACAGCTGACCCACGCAGTTACACGGATGTTTGCGGACAGGTGTGCGATCATGTTGTTCATGACGTTTGTGACCCGTCGTGGCACACGGCATGACAAATGTACTGGACTGGATGCACACATGTTCGTGCCAAGAGGGAGCGCTCCTATGGCCCGACGAGGATGTCGGTTCCTATGAGTGGTGGTGTATGTGATAGTCTGGCTTCTTAGGGATGATAGACTACTTATATCAATAAGGAATTCCTTCTTTTTCGGGATCCCATTCGAATGGAACTCCCAGGTTAAGCGTGCTTGGCTTGGAGTCGTTCTAGGATGGGTGACCGACCGAGAAGCTGATCCCGGGTGCGCATGAGTGAGGACAAAGTACGCATAAAACACTTGTAGTGATATGTGGGGCCAGTCTAGATCCCGCCAGGAGTAACGACCGTTGCGGGTGTGTCCGAGGCGTTATAAATGTACTCATACATGATCATGGGAGCAACAAGGTTTAGGTAAAGGCCCTCCGTAATTGATTCCCCCTCCGGCAAGGTACGGAAACATGGCTCCGGATGGGATGCAGGCGGAATAGATAGTTGCAGCGGCGAAAAAATTATTTCCAGTGGCTCTCTTGTGTTTTCCCAATTTTAGAAGATTTATAGAGGCCGAGTTAGGTCACGAGGCGCCAGGGGGTGGTCCCAAACCATAACGGTGCACCTACCCCCCGGTTGCGCCCTGTTGGGTGATACTTGTCATTCGCGTTGAGTTTCCTGTGAAAAGGAACGAGTATCGTAGCACAATGCACGTAAGTATTTCCCTTGATTAAGAAACCAAGGTTTATCGAACCAATAGGAATATCAATCCTCTACCGTCTTCAGTGGGTGCACAGAAAAGAGCAAACAATTTCCACCCAATGCAGGCCACTGGGTTGTTGATCCCCTTGGTCTCATTATTCGCAAGTGGAGGAGGTGTACATGTAATTGTAGATAGTTGTGACTTGAAAAGTAAAATAAGAGACAAATAATAATATATAGGAAATTATATGTTTTGTAAGTATATGAATGAATAGACATGGGGCCCGTAGTGTTCTATAGTGGCATCTCTCATGAAAGCAACTTATGGTCGGTAAATAAATTACTATTAGGCAATTGATAGAACATCGGATAGTTATGCGATTTTCACGGCAATGATGATGTATATATAGGCATCACGTCCATAAGAAAATAGGACAACTCCTGCCTGCACCTATTACTATTACTCCACCCATCGACCGCTATCCACCATGCATCTAAAGTATTAAGTAAACCCGAGTAATGCTTGGAGAACAATGACATGATGTAAACAAAGTAAACTCAGCCAATATGAATAAACCCCATCATTTTATCCTTAGTGTTACCAACACAAAGACGCAACTTGTACTGTTTTTGTCACTGGGATATAGAAACTCGCCAGGTTGAACCCACTACAACACAAACCTACCAGTGAAGAAATATCAAACTACTTGGCCAAATCAATTTAATAGATTGGATAGATTTATGAAGATATGATGATCATGAAAATAAGAATCATAATACTCACACAGGACTCAAATACTTTTCATGAATAATTTGAACATAAACCCACTACTCACCGGATCCCAACAATCACACCTTACAAAATAATTACATCAGATAGATCAAAGCGAATATACGATGATCATTGTATTGAAGATCGATCGAGAGAGAGAGAGAGATATCCATCTACATACTAGTTACTCACCCATAGGTGTGTGGTGAACAACTCACACATCATCACGAGGGCACCAAGGTTGATGAAGAGGACATCCGTGATCGATCCCCCGTCCGGCAAGTTGCCGGATCGGAGCTCCAAATGGGGTCTCCATGGGACCGAGACTTCAGCGCCGCAAAAAGTGTTTGCGGATGATATTTAGGTTTTTGAATATTTGGGAATTTATAGGCCCGAAATCAGGGCAAGTGGGGCCATAGGGACGTGCCAAGGCATCAGAGTGCGGCCACCCCCTAGTTGGGCCTTGTTGCCTTGGGGACTCCTCTTGTGGTTTCAGGATTCCTCCCAAAGCTTCGAGGTCTTCTTTTGGTCCAAAAAATATCATTAAAAAGTTTCGTGGCATTTGGACTTTGTTTCGTACTGAAAGTCTGAAAATAAAAAAAAGTACAAAACAGCAACTGCCATTGGGTACTTGGTTAATATCTTAGGGCTCAAAAATAATATAAATTGGTGAATTATGACCCAAAACGTATCCTAGGATGATAATATAACACCATGGAACAATCACTACTAAAATTGAGAAATTTGTTGTCTGCCATGGTGGACGGCAAAGGGGGACACCCCGGACGGCAAAGGCCTTTGTCGTCCATCAGCAGACGGCAAACTGGACGGCAAAATAAAATCCGGTGAAGGGCCTCTTTGCCGTCTGCATTGGGACACCTGACAGCAAAGGATCTTTGCCTTGAGGGGGCACACGACAAATAATATGGGACGTCACATCTACGGGCACCTCCGTCAAGTGCTAACGGCAGCGTGCTGGGCCGATAGATCCTTTGTCGTCTTCCATGGACCCCTTTGCCGTGTGCCCTTTACCCCTTTGCCGTTTTCCCACCAGCATGGCAGACGGCAAAGGGGGCACCCAGTTTGCTTCAACAGCCCAGTTTGGTCCCTTTAGCGTCTGCTATAACCCCTTTGTCGTCGGTGAGCAGACGACAAAGAGTCCAAACTAGCAATGTTTATTTTATTTTTAAAAATATCTAGTAATTTTCACGCAAATTAGGAATATATATATATATATATATATTTATACATATATTAGAAGTTTCATCCATAATACATAATATATATTTGACAGTTTCATCCATAATACATAATATTTTCACACAAACTGCCCCATACTCATAACCATATTAAAATAAGTTTAATCCATAATACATACATATTATGCAAGTTTCATCCGTACCAAACCATATATTACACTAGTTTCATCCATACATACAAAGTTTCATATGAATTTACTACAATAGTTTCAATCCAAACTTCCGTGAAGCCATTTTAGAAGAAACCATATTGAAGCGCTCCATCAATATAATCCAAGCTTCCGTCAAGTGAATGTAATCTGCAAAATGGGAAATAAGTAAGTTAGAAGATGAAGAGGAGAAGAAATAAGTAAGTTTCATATCCATTTAGCTCCAAAAAGACATACTTAGCTAATTTAGCTCCAAGAAGAGGAGAAGAGGAGAAATGAAAATAAGGAAGAAGAAGAAGAGATGAAGAAGAGAGAAAAATAAGAACAGAAGGAGAAGAAGAAGAAGATAAAAGTTCTTCTCCTTCTTCTTCTCCTTCTCCTGCTTCTTCTCCTTCTCCTTCTTCTCTTCTTCTCTTCTTCTTCTTCTTCCTTATTTTCATTTCTCCTCTTCTCCTGTTCTTGGAGCTAAATTAGCTAAGTATGTATTTTTGGAGGTAAATGGGCTAATTATGTCATTTTAAAGGAAAAGAAGCTATGTATATGATATGCATGAGCTAACCAAGGTTCTTATGCCACTTTGAGCTTATTATGTTATTTTGGGGCTAAATTAGTCATTTTAATGAGCTAACAAAGGTTCTGATGATGATTTTTCCTAACTAAGCTAATTATGTCATTTTGGAGGATAATTAGCTAAGTATGTCTTCGTTGGGGAAAATAATCTACATAGAAGAAGAAAGAGAAGAAGCAAGAAGAGAAGAAGAACGAGAAGAAAAAGAAGAAGGAGGAGGAGGAGGAGAAGGAGAAGGAGGAGGAGTAGAAGAAGAAAAGAAGAAGAGAAGAAGAAGGAGAACAAGAAGGAGGAGAAGGAGGAGAGAAGAAGAAGGAGAAGAAGAAGGAGAAGAAGGAGGGCTCCTTCTCCTTCTTCTCCTCCTTCTCCTTCTCCTTCTCCTTCTTCTCTTCTTCTTATTCTTCCTTCTTTTCATTTTTCCTCTTTCTTCTCCTCTTATCCTCTTCTTCGAGCTAAATTAGCTAATTATGTATTTTTGGAGCTAATTATGTCATTTTAGAGGATAATTAGCTAAGTATAGGTCATTTTTTATTAAATAGACCGGTTTGGAGCTAACTAAGCAAATTATATCATTTTGGAGGATAATTAGCGAAGTACGTCTTTGTTGGGGAAAATAAGCTACGTAGAAGAAGAAAGAGAAGAAGCAAGAAGAGAAGAAGAAGGAGAAGAAACAAGAAGAAGGAGGAGGAGGATGAGAAGGAGAACGAGAAGGAGGAGGAGAATAAGAAGAAAAGAAGAAGAGAAGAAGGAGAAGAAGAAGGAGAAGAAGGATGAGAGAAGAAGAAGATGAAGAAAGAGGGATCGTTCTCCTTCTTCTCCTCCTCTTCTTCTTCTTCGTTCTTTTCATTTTTCCTCTTTCTTCTCCTCTTGTCCTCTTCTTCGAGCTAAATTAGCTTATTATGTATTTTTGGAGCTAATTATGTCATTTTGGAGCACAATTAGCTAAGTATAGGTCATTTTTTATTAAATAGACCATTTTAGTGCTAACTAAGCTAATTATGTCATTTTGGAGGAAGCCGAGCTAACTATAGGTCATTTCAGAGCTAACTTGGGTAAAATAGGTCATTTCGGAGCAAACTATGCTTATTAAGCCATTTTGGATCTAGCTAAGCTAATTATAGGCCATTTAATACCTAAGTTAGGGGGGATAGATCATCTCGGAGCTACGTAAGCCTTATTATGTCATTTAGGAGAGAACTTAGCTAACTATAGGTCATTTTTTTATTAAATAGGTCATTTTGGAGCTAACTAAGCTAATTATGTCATTTAGGTGGAAGCCAACCTAACTATATGTTGTTTTGGAGCTACCTTGGGTTAAATATGTCATTTTGGAACTAACTATGCTTATTAAGCCATATTGGACCATTATGCCGTTGTTCAGCAAAACACTAGAAATTGTTGGGGAACGTTGCATGGGAAACAAAAAATTTCCTACGCACACGAAGACCTATCATGGCGATGTCCATCTACGAGAGGAGATTAGATCTACATACCCTTGTAGATCGCTAAGCGGGAAGCTTTAAGAAACGCGGTTGATGTAGTGGTACAACTTCGTGATTCATATCATCATCGTCCCACGATCCGTTCCGATCTAGCGCCGAATGGACGGCAACTCCGTGTTCGGCACACGTACAGATCGATGACAATCTCGGCCTTCTTGATCCAGCAAGAGAGACGGAGAAGTAGATTAGTTCTCCGACAGCGTGACGATGATCCGGTGGTGGTCATGATCTACTCCTGTAGGGCTCCACCCGAGCTCCGCAGAAATCCGATCTAGAGGAAGAATTATGTGGTATAGGTTTGAGTTGCATGTGGCAAAGTTATGTCTCAAAAAGCCCTAATCCACAAATATATATAGGAGGAGGGGAGGGGCTCTCCTTGCGGCTCAAGGGAGCCCCAAGGGCGCGGGCCAAGTGCGAGGAGGTGGACTCCCACCCAAATTTGGTTTGGGGAAAGGAGTCCCCTCCTTCCTTCCCACCTCCCTCTTTCCTTGTTTTTCTTTTCTTTTGGTATTTTCCACTTGTGGCGCCATGGTCCTATTGGGATAGCCTCACTATCCCACTAAGGGCTGGTGCGCCATCCTAGGGTCACTTGGCTCATTCCCGGGTGGGTGGGCCCCTCCCAATGAACACCTCGAACCCATTCGTCACTCCCGGTACACTACCGGTAATGCCCGAAACTTTCCGCTGACCTAATGAAACCATCCTATATATCAATCTTTGTTTCCGAACAATTCCGGAAACCCTCATGACGCCTTGATCTCATACGGAACTCTGAACAACCTTCAGTAACCACACATATAACTTAACTATACTAAAACATCATCGGACCTTAAGTGTGCAGACCCTACGAGTTCGAGAACTATGTAGACATGACCCGAGTCACTCCTCGGTCAATATCCAATAGCGGGACCTGGATGTCCATATTGGATCCTACATATTCTACAAAGATCTTATCGGTTGAACCTTTGTGCTAAGGATTCATATAATCTCGTATGTCATTCCCTTTGTCCTTCGGTATGTTACTTGCCCAAGATTCGATCGTCGGTATCCGTATACCTATTTCAATCTCATTACCGGCAAGTCTCATTACTCGTTCTGTAATACAAGATCCTGTGACCTACACTTGAGTAACATAGCTTGCAAGGCTTGTTTGTGATGTTGTATTGCCGAGTGGGCCCCGAGATACCTCTCCGTTACACGGAGTGACAAATCACAGTCTTGATCCATACTAACTCAACAGACACCTTCGGAGATACCTGTAGAGCACCTTTATAGTCACCCAGTTACGTTGTGACGTTTGATACACACAAGGTATTCCTCCGGTGTCAGTGATTTATATGATCTCATGGTCATAGGAATGAATACTTGACACGTAGAAAACAATAGCAATAAAATAACACGATCACATGCTACGTTCATAGTTTGGGTCTAGTCTGTCACATGATTCTCCTAGTGATGTGATCCAGTTATCAAATGACAACACTTGCGTATGGTCAGAAAACCTTAACCATCCTTGATCAACTGGCTAGCCAACTAGAGGCTTGCTAGGGACATTGTATTGTCTATATATCCACACATGTATCTATGCTTTCATTCAATACAATTATAGCATGGATAATAAACGATTATCTTGAAACAGGAAATATAATAATAACTATTTTATCATTGCCTCTAGGGCATATTTCCAACAGTCTCGCACTTGCACTAGAGTCAATAATCTAGTCCTCACATCGCTATGCGATGAATCTAACACCCATACAGTTCTGGTGTTGATCATGTTTTGCCCGTCAAAGAGGTTTAGTTAGCGGATCTGCTACATTCAGATCCGTGTGCACTTTGGAAATTTTTACGTCCTCTCCTTCGACGTAGTCGCGGATGAGGTTGAAGCGTTGTTTGATGTGTCTGGTCTTCTTGTGAAACCTTGGTTCCTTTGCTAAAGCAATGGCACCAGTGTTGTCACAGAACAGAGTTATTGGATTTAGTGCGCTCGGAACAACTCCAAGATCCTTCATGAACTGCTTCATCCAGACACCCTCCTTAGGTGCCTCCGAGGCAGCCACGTACTCCGCTCCACTTGTAGAATCTTCTACGACTCTGTCCTTGGAACTACACCAGCTTACCGCGCCCCCATTAAGAACAAATACGTATCTGGTTTGAGACTTAGAGTCATCCGGATCAGTGTCAAAGCTTGCGTCAACGTAACCCTTTACGACGAGCTCTTCGTCACCTCCATAAACGAGAAACATTTCCTTAGTCCTTTTCAGGTACTATAGAATATTCTTGACCGCCGTCTAGTGATCCATTCCTGGATTACTTTGAAACCTTCCTGCCATACTTATGGCTAGGCTGACGTCCAGTCTAGTGCACAGCATTGCATACATGATAGACCCTATGGCTGAAGCATAGGGGACGGTACTCCTCTTTTCTCTATCTTCCTCAGTTATTGGACACTGAGTCTTACTCAATTTTATACCTTGTAATACTGTAACATCCCAAATTTTGGAATGTTAATATAATTATTAGATTGATTGTTTGTTTGTTTGAGTGATTGAAACTTGAGTGAAGTTTGATTTTTTTTAAACTTTTGAATGAGAGGGAATAAAATGACTTTCCCTTTTTCCTGTGAATTCAAATTCATCCCTTTAAAAATAGTGAGAGAAGGTAGCATGAGTTCTTCAACTATAAAGAATTTGAATCCAGGTGGCATTTGAATATCTTTCGATTTTTGCTTTCGATTTTATTCATTCACGGAGTGCCGGGAACATTATCTTGCCAAGCAAGAAAAAAGAGAGGAGGAACATGACCCTCCAAACCAAGGATATATCTTTGAAATATTTGAAGCATAAAACCCAAGGGGTATTTGTAAAATATTTGCAAAAAGGAAATAAACCAATTTAGTGATTTTCTGAAAAACATTTTTTTGAAGTATTTATTTTGGCCGTGGAAAAATGTCCATCTTTATGGATTTTTTTCTGAAAAATTTAATATATAATACCCCTATATTCCAAGGATATCTTATTTTCCTTTTATAGACTTTATTCCCTGTTTTTAATAAAAAGGAAAGAGATATCTTATTTTAAGAATGTACTTGGGCCACGTTAGGAAACGAATCTGGCCCAATCCCACCTTCTTCTTCCTCCTCACGACCTTCCTTCTGCGGCCATGGCAGAAGCTTCCCTCGAAGCTTCCCTCCCCCGATTCGCGGGCTATACTTTCTTCCCGAGACTCCCACCACCCCTATAAGATTGCCCCTCCTCTCCTCGTTCCATTTTCCCCATCAGCTCACCCTCTCCCTGCCTGTAGACGCCCCCCACCATCGTTCTTCCTGCCAAGAACGAAGCAGCACGAGCCCCTCGGGCCCCACCCTACCCCTACCGCGCCACCTCCCCACTCCCCTGGTAACCCTATGTGCCTCACCCTACCCCTGTCGCGCCCTACACCACCCCCTCACCTTGTCGCCCTGCCAGTCACCCTCCGTTTCGTCATTCCTTCGCTGGCCAGGAGCACGCCGACAGAGATGCCCCAGGACGCCCCCTCCCCGCCCCAGGATGCCCCACGTCACCCCCACCAGCGCCGGAACCCCCCCCCCCCCGCCGCCCCCTCCCCGCCGGAGCAGCCCCTCCACACCGACGTTCATCCCTGCCATCGCTACAGCCCTGTAGCGCAGGTAACCTCTACTTTTTTTAGCAGTTTCCTGTTTCCAAAACAGAAGCAGTTCTGATTTTATTTTCTTAATAACGTTTAATTTGTATATAAAATTAAAGTTAATCTTTTTTCATTAAATCACAAATTTATTGTAGTTTCCGAAAATATATAATTTGACTATGTTTGAATTTATAAAATGTGAGTTAGAACATATTTGGTTTAAATCTTATTTTGTGCATACCGGGAGTTTAAAATTGAATTTTATTTGATTCTTTTTGCTACTAATCCCTAGTGATATTATTTATCACTAGGTTCAGTTTCAGAATTTTTAAGATATTTTATATTCAGGTTTTCACGAAAACATATTCTGATTTGGTTATGGAAGACAATTTTTCATAGTGTGCTATAGATATTTTCTTATTAGATGCTTTATTTTGATTACTGGTCACTCTGGTGCTTATTTTGTGAATTTGTTTGTGTCGATAGATTATCCGGAGTGCGAAGCTTGTTATCTAGACGCGCTCGAGTTCGACAATCGTCAACAAGGCAAGTCACGTTGATCATGTTACTACCTATGTTTTATATGCATTGTAGTTCTACCTTCTTCACCCAATTGCATGCAAAGTAGGTACTTGGAAAATTGGATCATGATGTAGTATCATGTGGTAGGCACCCAACACCCTTGTTACTTGGCCCGGGACGATGAATTTTACTTTTGCTATGCTTTCAGTAGACGGGGTTATGGTTGAGTGTTTATCACGAGTGTTGTGAGAATATGATAATCAAGACCGGATATTCCAAGACTTTTGAGACCTCGTGATGCAATATACCTCTGGGTAAAGGACGGTTTTGATGGCCCCCCTGGGATAAACCAGCGGAGGACCCGAGATGCATGGAGAAGCGCCATGACATCTTGTGGAAAGCTTCACCCAGACACGAAGAGATGGATGGATGCTTCAAGACCCAAGGCTTACCTGCACAGCCACAAGTCATTATGGGCTCTGGCTTGGTTAGACATCATGGCGACTCTGGACAGGCGGTGCTATGAGATGTACAAGAACGGTATGATTGGATGGGCACTGACAGAGTCTCAGAGGAACCCATTGAAAGACCATGTTTTGATCATCCGGTTCTCAAACACCCTGACGTGCGAGGACGTCAACGGAGGCGATCAAATCTTGTGGGGAACGTGTGCAAAGCTCTTCAGAGTATGCAAACCTAATTGATTAGCCGTGTCCACGGTCATGGACAACTTGAGCCGAAGGAACTGAAACTATCTGGCATTCTCAACACAAATAATATTAATGATTTGGGAATTAATGATAACTTGGGTATGAGAATTGGTTGGTGGAACGTTCTCATTAACAACCAACAATGTAGTAATATTTTGCTTTTAGCCCTCTCTTGTCGTAGGAGAAAACTTTGCTTTCCGCTAAAACCTTACAGCCCCACCTGCCATATATGCATATAGTATAGATGATACTTTTTCACCTCTCTCTTTTGTGACTTGCCGGCATATTCAATATGCTGACCTATTGGAAATATGCCCTAGGGGAAATAATAATTAGTTATTATTATATTTCTTTGTTCATGATAATCGTTTATTATCCATGCTATAATTGTATTGATTGGAAACACAATACTTGTGTGGATACATAGACAAAACACTGTCCCTAGTAAGCCTCTAGTTGACTAGCTCGTTGATCAAAGATGGTCAAGGTTTCCTAGCCATAGGCAAGTGTTGTTACTTGATAACGGGATCACATCATTAGGAGAATCATGTGATGGACTAGACCCAAACTAATAGACGTAGCATGTTGATCGTGTCATTTTGTTGCTACTGTTTTCTGCGTACCAAGTATTTGTTCCTATGACCATGAGATCATATAACTCACTGACACCGGAGGAATGCTTTGTGTGTATCAAACATTGCATCGTAACTGGGTGACTATAAAGATGCTCTACAGGTATCTCCGAAGGTGTTCGTTGAGTTAGTATGGATCAAGACTGGGATTTGTCACTCCGTATGACGGAGAGGTATCTCGGGGCCCACTCGGTAATACAACATCACACACAAGCCTTGCAAGCAATGTGACTTAGTGTAAGTTGCGAGATCTTGTATTACGGAACGAGTAAAGAGACTTGCCGGTAAACGAGATTGAAATAGGTATGCGGATACTGACGATCGAATCTCAGGCAAGTAACATACCGAAGGACAAAGGGAATGACATACGGGATTATATGAATCCTTGGCACTGAGGTTCAAACGATAAGATCTTCGTAGAATATGTAGGATCTAATATGGGCATCTAGGTCCCGCTATTGGATATTGACCGAGGAGTCTCTCGGGTCATGTCTACATAGTACTCGAACCCGCAGGGTCTGCACACTTAAGGTTCGACGGTGGTTTATGCGTATTTGAGTTATATGGTTGGTTACCGAATGTTGTTCGGAGTCTCGGATGAGATCACGGACGTCACGAGCGTTTCCGGAGTGGTCTCGAAACGAAGATTGATATATAGGCTGACCTCATTTGGTTACGGAAGGTTTTCGTGCATTACCGGAAAAGTTTCGGGCTCATCGGTAGTGTACTGGGAGTGTCGGGAGGGGTGCCGGGGACCATCAGGAGGGGTATCACGCCCCAAGGGGTCTCATGGGCTATGGGAAGAGATAAACCAGCCCCTAGTGGGCTGGAATAAGTTCCCACTAAGGCCCATAAGGTTTGAGAAGGAAAAAACACAAGGTGGAAAGAGTTTCCAAGTGGGAAGGTGGAATCCTACTCCAAGTAGGATTGGAGTAGGACTCCTCCACCTCCAATTTCGGCCAAACCTTTAGGTTTTGAGGCTGCCTCCTCCCCTCCCTCCATCCTATATATAGTGGGGTTTTAGGGCTGATTCGAGACAACATTTGCCACGGCGGCCCGACCACATACTTCCACGGTTTTACCTCTAGATCGCGTTTCTGCGGAGCTCGGGCGGAGCCCTGCTGAGATTAGATCACCACCAACCTCCGGAGCGCCGTCACGCTGCCGGAGAACTCATCTACCTCTCCGTCTCTCTTGCTGGATCTAGAAGGCCGAGATCATCGTCGAGCTGTACGTGTGCTGAACGCGGAGGTGTTGTCTGTTCGGCACTAGATCGGAGCGGATCGTGGGACGGATCGCGGGACGGTTCGTGGGACGGTTCGCGGGGCGGATCGAGGGACGTGAGGACGTTCCACTACATCAACCGTGTTTCTTAACGCTTCTGCTGTGCGATATACAAGGGTACGTAGATCGGAAATCCCCTCTCGTAGATGGACATCACCATGATAGGTCTTCGTGTGCGTCGGAGTATTTTTGTTTCCCATTTGACGTTCCCCAACATGACCTACATGGCTGCAACGTCTTACGTTGAAGATATTTTCTTTGACGAGTAAGAGTACGATTCAGGGTTACGGTCTGCACTCAACTTGTCGTTGGTGTTATTGGGACTCCACTCCCTTGACTGTTTCCGCTGAGACGTTGAGGTATATGTCACATTTTACGTTATTTACATGTGATTGCACTTTGATATATACATTAATGTACTGTGTGTGTCAGCATATTGTTCCAGGGATGGTACAGACACAGAGAGCTTGACTCGTTTTGTGTCGGGTCGCTACAAATACTGGCAAGAACCCCTTCTTGGACTGTTCCATTTTGAACTTCTTCAAAACTTTATCAAGGTATGTGCTTTGTGAAAGTCCTATCACGCGTCTCAATCTATCCCTATAGATCTTAATGCCTAGAATGTAAGCAGCTTCTCCTAGGTCCTTCATAGAGAAAAACTTGTTTAAGTAATCTTTTACGCTCTCTAAAAACTCCACATTGTGTCCAATCAGCAATATGCCATCCACATATAATATTAGAAACGCCACAGAGCTCCCACTCACTTTCTTGTAAATACAAGATTCTCCAACAACTTGTATAAACCCAAACGCTTTGATCACTTCATCAAAGCGCTTATTCCAACTCCGAGATGCTAGCACTAGTCCATAAATAGATCGCTGGATCTTGCACACTCTGTTAGCATTCTTTGGATCGACAAAACCTTCGGGTTGCATCATATAAAATCTTCCTTAAGAAAATCTTTAAGGAACGCCGTTTTGACATCCATCTGCCAGATTTCATAATCGAAAAATGCAGCTATTGCTAACAAGATTCGTACGGACTTAAGGATCGCTACCAGTGAGAATGTCTCATCGTAGTCCATTCCTTGAACTTGTGAAAAACCCTTGGCCACAAGTCGAGCTTTATAAACGGTCACATTACCGTCCGCGTCCTTCTTCTTCTTAAAGATCCATTTGTTCTGAATAGCCTTGCGGCCTTCAGGTAATACTTGCGAAGTACACACTTTGTTTTCATACATATATCCTATATCGGACTTCATGGCCTCTAGCCATTTGTTGGAATTCGGGCCCACCATTGCTTCTTCATAATTTCAGGTTCATTGTTGTCTAACAACATAATTGAAAGACAGGATTACCATACCAGTTAGGAGCAGTACGTGATCTTGTCGACCTGCGAGGTCCGATAGGAACTTGATCGGAAGTTTCATGATCATCATCATTAACTTCCTCCTCAACCAGCGTCGCTTCGACAGATGTTTCCTCCTGCCCTGCGCCACCATCTAGAGGGATTAGAGGTTCGACAACCTCATCAAGTTCTATCTTCCTCCCACTCAATTCTTTCGAGAGAAACTCCTTCTCAAGAAAAGCTCCGTTCTTAGCAACAACTTCTTTGCCCTCAGATTCGAGATAGAAGTTGTACCCAACTGTGTCCTTTGGGTAACCTATGAAGACACACTTTTCGGCTTTGGGTTCCAGCTTTTCAGGCAGAAGCTTTTTGACATAAGCATCACATCCCCAAACTAAAAGAAACGACAACTTTGACCTCTTTCCATACCACAGTTCGTATGGTGTCGTCTCAACAGATTTTGATGGCACCCTATTTAAAGTGAATGCAGCTGTCTCTATTGCATAACCCCCCAACGATAACGGCAAATCGGTAAGAGACATCATAGATCGCACCATTTCTAACAAAGTACGATTACGACGTTCGAACACACCATTACGATGTGGTGTTCCAGGCGGTGTCAACTGTGAAACAATTCCACATTGTCTTAACTAAGCACCAAACTCGAAACTCAGATACTCACCCACACGATCAGAACGTAGGAATTTGATCTTTTTGTTACGATGATTTTTAACTTCACTGTGAAATTGCTTGAACTTCTCAAACATTTCAAACTACTGCTTCATCAAGTAGATATAACCATACCTACTCAAATCTTTAGTGAAGGTGAGAAAATAACAATATCCGCCGTGCGCCTCCACACTCATCGGACCGCACACATCGGTATGTATGATCTCCAATAAGTCACTTGCACGCTGCATTGTTCAGAAGAACAGAGTCTTAGTCATCAAGTGACTCCAAAAGCCCATCGGAATGGACTTTCTTCATGCGCTTTACACCAATATGACGTAAGCGACAGTGCCATAAAAAAATGGCGCTATCATTGTTAACTCTACATCTTTTGGTCTCAATGTTATGTACATGTGTATCATCACAATCAAGATTCAATATGAACAATCCTCTCACATTGGGTGCATGACCATAAAAGATATTACTCATGGAAATAGAACAACCATTATTCTCTGACTTAAACGAGTAACCGTCTCGCAATAAACAAGATCCAGATATAATGTTCATGCTTAACGCAGGCACTAAATAACAATTATTTATGTTGATAACTAATCCTAATGGTAAGTGAAGTGAGGTTGTGCTGACGGCGATTGCATCAACCATGGAACCATTTCCCACGTGCATCGTCACTTCATCCTTTGCCAGCCTTCGTTTATTCCGCAGTTCCTGCTTCGAGTTGCCAATATAACCAACAGAACCGGTATCAAATACCCAGGCACTACTACGAGAGTTGGTTCAGTACACATCAATAACATGTATATCAAATATACCTAATTTTTCTTTCGCCGCCTTCTTATCAGCCAAATACTTGGGGCAGTTGCACTTCCAGTGAACCATTCCCTTGGAATAATAACACTCTGTTTTCGGCTTAGGTCCTGCCTTGCATTACAAGAAATCGGTTAATTCATGACGGATTTCTGATGACGTTTCTAAAAACTGTCGCAGATTGACCAGTTGGGCCTAACCAGACCTAAACGTTTTTTAATAAACAATTCAGACCGTCACGAATGGCTTGCGCTGATGTGTAGTATCCTACAAGGTGTCAAAGCTGATTTCTGATTGGTTCATACCACCCTCCCACGGATCGCGTATATCCACCGTCTATCGCCTCCGGATCCAATGGTAGGGACACTCGCCCCCTCACTTTCTCCACTTTCTCCATCCAACCCCGAGCCGCCAGCTTCTCTTCCACCGAGAGGAATGAAGTCCATCCCTCCCCCAATTCATCTTCAGATCCAGGCTTCCGGAGGCTGCACCAAGACAAGAGAAACCACGCCCAACTCTGCTTCCTTCCGACGCTAATCTATGCTCAGTCGATCTGGTCGAGAAAAGTATGGCGCCCCACTGCTCCTGCCGGATCCGCCTAGCTAGCGACCAGATCCGTCGAGCTCGCGCCGGGATCCCAAGCCTCCCTCCTTCTCCTTTGTCGATAGCATGAGAAGAAACATGCAAGGCGCGTGCGATTGCTTCGGCTTGAGGAGGTCGTGAGGTGCGAGCCGACTTCACTAGGGCACTGCTCCGGCAGCGAACGTCGGTGCCCTACTGGGATCCACCGAACCGAGGCGCGGCCTACGGCTGGCGTGTGGATTTGAGTTGCGCACGAGAGAGAGAGAGGGAGGGAGGGAGGGGGAGAGGGACAGATTGCTCCTCTTGTCTTCCAGAGAACCCCAGAGAGAACAGAGGAGGAGATGACCAAGGGAGAGGGTACGTGCATCCATCTGGAATTTCTTCTAGTACGCGTTGTCGCTGTTCTTTTCATATGCACACGGTATGATAGTTGGTGTTGGATCTATGGTTATTTGAATAGTATAATCAGATGTATGTGTTGTCGAATCTTCCATGCAGTCCCTTGTTTCAGAGATTTATTATTAGTTCATATCTGCATGTCTATTCTATGTTTTGAATTTTTTTTGCTATGGTAGGTTCTCAAATTAGATACATAAGAATCGCTAGGTTGAATTAAGTTGCGATGCTACCTCGGATTGAATAACGATATAGTATTAGATTCCAGAGTTTCAGATTGAACATAGCTTTACTGTAGTATTGGATTATGAAATTACCATAGGATATTTTGAGATGAGCTTTTCTACACTTGGATATTTTGGTTACGCATTCATAGTAATCAAGGAGTGATGATCTATTCCCTTAATTAAAATCCAATTAGCTAGGATTAACTTATATAATGTCACAAGAAATCTTGTTTCTTAAACATGTGTGTGTTTAGAAATTGTCTATATTCATTATCAGTGCACAAATGGCTAGACCAATTGGTCAACATGAAGAACAGAGAAGCTTGTTTGTTGGTCTGTAGCTCTCAGCTTACAAATGCCATGCTCATGCATTTAGTCCACTTGAATTATGTATCTGTTGTTTTTTTACTAATACCAGTAGATAACATGTAAGTAGTTTATTAATTCAAACTCCATTTGTTTAGAATGGAGCAGTTCCCACAACAGGCATGATTGTAACATCAGCTCAATAGAGTGATGTGTGAAGTTTTTGTGCTAGTGATAGTAGATGCCCATGGATTTATCGGTGCACTAAAAGATGGTTTGAAGCTATTAGAATTTAGCGGTTTCATTTTTCTATTGTGTGCCCTGTTTTCTGCCTTTTTTGTTTTCTCTCCCCCACCACACACACTCCGAAAATCAAGCTGTGACATGTGTTTGACAAGTTGTAGGCTTTTATGATATCCTTTCTATCTCATTCACAAAAGTTCACTACTCTATTTCATTCATAGAAAATCCTTCGACAGTGTGAGTCTTTTATAGCAAGTGTATGTTCTATCTGAGTACAATTTCTACTCTTTCAATAACTGGAAACTTGCTTGTTTTGTTCAAATACATTGCATGTGTCCATTATTTTCACTAACATCTCTTACATTGGGTTTGAAGGTTTGCCACGGTTGAGTATTGGAGATGGTGTGTGATTGAAACAACATTGACCTCATTGGCATCGATCTCATTGAGGACGACACATGGATTGCTAGCCTCAAACATATTTTGTACTGAGATTTCTATAATGTTTCATGTGATGTGGAATGTTGATATAGACTGTTATTTATATGTACTAAGATTTTTATAATGTTTCATGTGATGTGGAATATTGATATAGACTTCTATTTTTCCGCATGGTTCCTGCGATGCTCTAATGCTTGTCTTAATGTGACTCTAATGATGCTTAATTTGTGATTGGTGCGATTGGCGTACTGTTCATTAAGACTAATTTTATTTTTGAAATCTGAATTGGTTCAAATGCTAATGGGCGCCCCAAAATAATTGGGCCAATAATAGCACGTAACACAACTAAAGTTTATGGACCAACATCCTAATTGGGCTGATTACTAGAAGGCCTGGAATTGAAAGTGGGTTGATAACTCAGGCTGCCACGTCAGACTCTTGCCGGTTGCCAAGTCGGATGATGACATGCATGCGAACTAACGGCATTACCTGTCAGTGATTGGTGACAGTCAAAAACCGTCATAGATTTGTGACGGGTCGTTTTTCCGTCATGAAATGTGCGGTGGTCAAATTATGATGCGATATACATGACGGATTCTGAGTCCGTCATGGATGCCCTTCGACGACAGTTTTGTACTAATGCGTGACGATATGAATCTGTCATGGATTAACAGGATTCTTGTAGTGTTGGGTTTCTTCGATAGATTGGCAACAGGCTTGCCGCTCTTTTTGGAGTTACCCTTCTTGACTTTGTCGTTTCTTTTAAAACCAGTGGTCTTATTGACCATCAACACTTGATGCTCTTTCCTGAGTTCTGAATGTGCGACTTTCAACATCGCAAATAACTCTCGAGGTAACTTGTTCATCCCTTGCATATCATAGTTCAACACAAAGCTCTTATAGCTAGGTGGCACTGATTGAAGAATTCTGTTAGTGATAGCCTATTGCGGGAGTTCAATCCCCAGCTCAGCTAGACGGTTTGAGTACCTAGACTTTTTGAGCACATGTTCACTGATAGACGAATTCTCCTGCATCTTGCAAGCATAGAATTTATCAGAGGTCTCATACCTCTCGATCCGAGCATTCTTCTGAAAGATGAACTACAACTCCTGGAACATCTCATATGCTCCATGGTGCTCAAAGCGATGTTGAAGTCCCGGTTCTAAGCCATACAAGACTGCACATTGAACTACTGAGTAGTCCTCCTTACAGGATTGCCAAGCGTTCAAAACATCTTGGTCAAACATAGCGGGTGGTTCATCTCCTAGCGCAGCATCAAGGCCATAATTCTTTTTCCCAGCTTGTAGGATGAGCCTAAGATTACGTGCCGAGTCTACAAAGTTACCTCCATCATCTTTCAACTTAGCTTTCTCTAGGAACATATTGAAATTCAGGGTTGCTACTGTGTGAGCCATTGATCTACAACATAAAATATTGCAAAGTGGACTTAGACTATGTTCAAGATAATTAGAGTTTTACTAATCAAATTACTTAATAAACTCCCACTCAAAAAGTACATCCCTCTAGTCATTTGAGTGGTGCATGATCCAAATCCTCTAACTCAAGTCCGATCATCACGTGAGTTGAGTATAGCTTCAGTGGTAAGCATCTATATGGTAATCATATCAACTATACGATTCATGCTCGACCTTTCGGTCTCTTGTGTTCTGAGGCCATGTCTGCACATGCTAGGCTCGTCAAGTTTAACCCGAGTGTTCCGCGTGTGTAACTGTTTTGCACCCGTTGTATGTGAACGTTGAGTCTATCACACCCGATCATCACGTGGTGTCTCGGAACGACGAACTGTCGCAATGGTGCACAGTCGGGGAGAACACAATTTCATCTTGAAATTTTAGTGAGAGATCACCTTATAATGCTACCGTCATTCTAAGCAAAATAAGGTGCATAAAAGTATTAACATCACATGCAATTCATAAGTGACATGATATGGCCATGATCTTGTGCTTTTTTATCTCCATCACCAAAGCACCGACATGATCTTCTTGTCATGGCGCCACACCATGATCTCCATCATCATGATGTCCATCATCGTGCTGCCATAGAGGTTGTCGTGCTATCTATGCTATTACTACTAAAGCTACTACCTAGCAATATAGTAAACGCATCTCCAAACACAAACGTTAGTTTAAAGACAACCCTATGGCTCCTGCCGGTTGCCGTTGCATCGACGTGCAAGTCGATATTAACTATTACAACATGATCATCTCATACATCCAATATATCACATCATGTCTTTGGCCATATCACATCACAAGCATACCGTGCAAAAACAAGTTAGACGTCCTGTAATTTCTTGTTGCATGTTTTATGTGGTTGCTATGGGTATCTAGTATGATCGCATCTTACTTACGAAAAAACCACAATGGACATGTGCAAATTGATAATTAACCTCTCTCCAAGGACCGCCTCGGTCAAAACCAATTCAACTAAAGTTTCAGAAACCGACACCCGCCAGTCTTCTTTATGCAACGAGTTGTATGCTAGTCGATGAAACCAGTCTCTCGTAAGCGTACGAGTAATGTAGGTCCGGGCCGCTTCAATCCAACAATACCACCGAATCGAGAAAATACTAAGGAGGGCAGCAAATCGAACATCAACACCCACAAAACCTTTTGTGTTCTACTCGAGATAACATCTACGCATGAACCTAGCTCATGATGCCACTGTTGGGGAATGTTGCATGGGAAACAAAAGATTTCCTACGCAAACGAAGACCTATCATGGTGATGTCCATCTACGAGAGGAGATTAGATCTACATACCCTTGTAGATCGGTAAGCGGGAAGAATTAAGAAACGTGGTTGATGTAGTGGTACAGCTTCATGATTTAAATCATCGTCGCCCCACGATCCGTCCCACGATCCGTTCTGATCTAGCGCCGAACGGACGGCACCTTCGCGTTTAGCACACGTACTACTCGATGACGATCTCGGCCTTCTTGATCCAGCAAGAGAGACGGAGAAGTAGATGAGTTCTCCGGCATCCTGACGGTGCTCCGGTGGTGGTGATGATCTACTCCTGCAGGGCTCCGCCCGAGCTCCGCAAAAATCCAATCTAGAGGAAGAATTACGTGGTATAGGTTTGAGTTGCATGTGGCAAAGTTATGTGTG
The DNA here is from genome assembly GCF_904849725.1 of Hordeum vulgare subsp. vulgare. NCBI lineage: Eukaryota > Viridiplantae > Streptophyta > Magnoliopsida > Poales > Poaceae > Hordeum > Hordeum vulgare. The sequence continues at coordinate 228,630,168 of NC_058518.1, read as the reverse complement.
AAAAATCCCTAAACCACCAATATATATAGGAGGAGGGGAAGGGCTATCCTTGGGGCTCAAGGGAGCTCCAAGGGCGCCGGCCGAGGGGGAGGAGGTGTACTCCCACCCCAATAAGGTTTGGGGAAAGGAGTCCCCTCCTTCCTTACCACCTCCATGTTTCCTTGTTTTTTCTTTTCTTTTGGTATTTTCCACATGTGACGCCATGGCCCTATTGGGCTGGCCTCACCAGCCAACTAAGGGCTGGTGCGCCACCCTAAGCCCACTCGGATCACTCTCGGGTGGGTGGGCCCCTCCCGGTGAACACCCAGAACCCATTCGTCACTCCCGGTACACTGTGTGTAATGCCCGAAACTTTCCGGTGACCAACTGAAACCATCCTATATATCAATCTTCGTTTCCGTACCATTCCGGAAACCCTCGTGACGTTCGTGATCTCATCCAAGACTCCGAACAACCTTCGTTAACCACACATATAACTCAACTATACTAGAACATCATCGAACCTTAAGTGTGCAGGCCCTGCGGGTTCGAGAACTAGGTAGACATGACCCGAGACACTCCTCGGTCAATATCCAATAGCGGGACCTGGATGTATCTATTGGATCCTACATATTCTACAAAGATCTTATCGGTTGAACCTCTATGCCAAGGATTCATATAATCCCGTATGTCATTCCCTTTGTCCTTCGGTATGTTACTTGCCCGAGATTCGATCGTCGGTATCCGTATACCTATTTCAATCTCGTTACTGGCAACTCTCTTTACTCGTTCCGTAATAAAAGATCCAGTGACCTACACTTGAGTCACATTGCTTGCTAGGCTTGTTTGTGATGTTGTATTACCGAGTGCGCCCCGAGATACCTCTCTGTCACACGGAGTGACAAATCCCAGTCTTGATCCATGGTAACTCAACGGACACCTTCGGAAATACCTATAGAGCACCTTTATAGTCACCCAGTTATGTTCTGACGTTTGATACACACAAAGTATTCCTTCGGTGTCAGTGAGTTATATGATCTCATCGTCACAGGAATGAATACTTGACAAGCAGAAAACAATAGCAATAAAATGACACGATCACATGCTACATTCATAGTTTGGGTCTAGTCTGTCACATGATTCCCCTAATGATGTGATCCAGTTATCAAGTGACAACACTTGCTTATGGTCATAAAACCTTAACCATCCTTGATCAAGTGGCTAGCCAACTAGAGGCTTGAAGGGACATTGTTTTGTCTATATATCGACACATGTATCTATGCTTTCATTCAATACAATTATAGCACGGATAATAAACGATTATCTTGAAAGAGGAAACATAATAATAACTATTTTATCATTTCCTCTAGGGAATATTTGCAACAGAAATAACATAGCATTATCGTAATCACGACGGTGAAGCACGGTGGCTCTGGCTTGTTTCACCTGGGGAAGGCTCCATTGTAGAAGGGTCGTGTTATGCGTTCCGGGAGATGTTCTGCACCAAACATCGTTTGCAATGTGTCGTTAGCATGATGACACTCTTGAGATCACTGCATTGAAATGAAGCTCATCGTCCCCGCCATGTTAATTACTGGCATCGCCGGAGGGACATGGCCGGTCTTCTCGCACATAGACTGTACATTTGGTTTCGACAAGTCAAACTTTTTAGTTATTAATGAAACAAACATTAAAATGCAAGATTTGAAATAATATGAAGAAGAGACTTACCACAAAGAGCTCGTACATGGCCCTGTTAGACGCATCATTCCGTGCCCTCTCCGCCTCCACCAATGCAGCCGTCCTCTCCTCCAGCTCCTTCATCTCCTTATCCTTCTCCGCCAAAAGCGCCTGCATTGCCTTTCTCTCTTTCAGAATAGCAACCTGCAACACAACTAATTGTTAACATTGTAATCATATTGGTTCCCACGCACAACATAATGCGGAAAGATATTTGAGTCCATTAAACTATCCTCGATGGCGAGCTCGACTGGTTGTGGACAAGGTGTTATCTCAGGACAAGAGCTCGTTTGGCATGCCTTTATCTGCCGGAGAGTGCTAAGACAACGTATAAGGCCGTCTTCAATGGCGATCGAGCCATGGGGCCTCCCGTTGCCAGCTATCATCACCAGCCCTGGATCAATAGGTCCCTCGCTCGGGTTAATGTCCTCCCCTTTCCTCGCCTTCCCGTGATCTTTGTACTTCATGAGCTTGTGGTGGGAGGAAAAATGTATTAGTAAAGGGCTCAAGATAGTATTAAGAATGAATTGCATGAGGCATGAAGAAAACCACATACCCAGTTCTCGCCAAATTGGATTAAGTTGACGCTCCCTTGATCATGTGGAACACCAACCATATATGCTTCAGGGTCAATAAATGCATAATGATCATCACTATCATCAATAAATGCATCATCATCATCACTATCAGGAAGAACATGTGGAAGGCCACCATTATGTAATCGGTCAAGAAGTGACAGGTCATCCGCAGTATTAACCTCTTCTTCCTCCTGCTCTTCCTGTTCGGGCTCAAGGGTTAAGACGGATTCACTGTTGCTGTCTACTTCAATGTTCTGGGGTGAAGTAGAGCGATTCTTGAAACGTTTCTTGGACATACGTGTTTCTTGGAAGAATTCTGCTTCATATGTGTCTGGGTTAATGTGAGGTTCGTAATCATCTTCATTGCGGGTAGGTGGTCTAAATGTGGCGGCACTTCATAAACGACATCCCAACCTATCAGATTTGGATTAGTTTGGTAGGCCCACGGTAGATAGAAAACTTGTGTCGCCTTTTGAGCCATAATATAGACATCGGGAACATCTAAGTGGGTGTTTTGTTTGATTTTGACTAGTCCTATATGTTCATGAGTCCTTCTAGTCTCCCTGGGCTCAAACCAATAACATTCGAAGACTATGACGGTCGGTGGGTTTTCACCATAGAATAGAAGTTCATAAATTTCTTCTACTCTTCCATAATACACGGTGCCTCCTTCACCGATAGAAGAGACAGAACAATTTGTAGTCTTTAGGTCGGGCATAGATAGGTCTTTGCCAAAGGTACAAAAGTGATACCCGTTGATGTTGTATTTGTCAAATGAACAGACCTTATAGTCAAAACCATTAGCGACTTGTCTCAACTCAGCGTCCATAGACTGTGCATCAGCCTACAAGTTTAATATGAAACAATGCATTAGCTGCAAATTAGACCAAGAAATCAAATGGACCATTAATGGTAATTAATTACCCTTTGTTTGAACCAAGAGATGAAACCGGGATAGTCGCCTCCATGCTTTGCGAGAAGCTCATACTCTTCGACGGAATCCTTTTTGGTGATCGCTCCATCCAAGAATTCAGCGACGTATCACTGATGTCTACTACGCAACCTTCTCCTTGTAGACGTTGTTGGGTCTCCAAGTGCATAGGGTTGTAGGACAGTAGCAATTTTCCCTCAAGTGGGTGACCTAAGGTTTATAAATTCGCAGGAGGCGTAGGATGAAGATGGTCTCTCTCAAGCAACCCTGCAACCAAATAACAAATAGTCTCTTGTGTCCCCAACACACCTAATACAATGGTAAGTTGTATAGGTGCACGAGTTCGGCGAATAGATGGTGATACAAGTGCAATATGGATGGTAGATATAGGTTTTTGTAATATGAAATTACAAAAACAGCAAGGTAACAAATGGTAAAAGTGAGCACGAACGGTATTGCAATGCGTGGAAACAAGGCCTAGGGTTCATACTTTCACTAGTGAAGTTCTCTCAACAATGATAACATAATTGGATAATATAACTAGCCCTCAACATGCACCAAAGATTCACTCCAAAGTCACTAATAGCGGGGAACTAACGAAGAGATTATTGTCACGTACGAAACCACCACAAAGTTATTCTTTCTGATCGATCTATTCAAGAGTTCGTACTAGAATAACACCTTAAGATACATATCAACCAAGACCCTAATTTCACCTAGATACTCCATTGTCACCTCAAGTATCCGTGGGCATGATTATACGATATGCATCACATAATCTCAGAATCATCTATTCAACCAACACATAGAACTTCAAATAGTGCCCCAAACTTTCTACCAGTGAGTCAAAACGTGTGCCAACCCATGTGCATAGGTTCCCAATGTCACGAACCCACAAGTTGATCACCAAAACATACATCAAGTACTCACATGAATCCACGTGTGCCAACCCATATGCATAGGTTCCCAATTGTCACAAACCCGCAAGTTGATCACAGCAGATAGACACGTGCAAGACATACATCAAGTGTTCTCAAAGACTCAATCCGATAAGATAACTCCAAAGGGGAAACTCAATTCATTACAAGAGGGAGAGGGGGAAGAACATCATAAGATCCAACTATAGTAGCAAAGCCCATGGTACATCGAGATCAAGACATCTCAAGAACACGAGAGAGAGAGAGATCAAACACATAGCTACTGGTACATACCCTCAGCTCCGAGGGAGAACTACTCCCTCCTCGTCATGGAGGTCGCCAGCATGATGAATATGGCCACCGGAGATGGATTCCCCCTCCGGCAGGGTGCTAGAACGGGCTCCAGATTGGTTTTTGGTGGCTACAGAGGCTTGCGGCGGCGGAACTCCCGATCTAGGTTTCTTTCTGGGGGTTTCTGAATTTATAGGAATTTATGGCGATGGAATTGCGTCAGTTGGGCCCACGAGGAGGTCACAAGCCTGCGCGCCACCACCGGGGGGGGGTGGCGGCGTGAGGGCTTGTGACTCCCTCGTGGCCCATCTAGCCTTCTCCAAAAGCTTCGGGAGGCTCTTTTGGTCCAAAAAAATCATCGTAAAGTTTCATTCCATTTGGACTCCGTCTGAAAATGGGCCACAAACAGGGAAAAAACAAAAACTGGCACTTGGCACTGAGTTAATAGGTTAGTCCCAAAAAAATATAAAATAGCATATTCATGCATATAAAACATCCAAAATTGACAAGATAATAGCATGGAACCATCAAAAATTATAGATACGTTGGAGACTTATCAAGCATCCCCAAGCTTAACTCCTGCTCGTCCTCGAGTAGGGAAGTGATAAAGAATGAATTTTTGATGCTTTCATGCTACCTAGCATAGATGTCCTTTGTAACTCCTCTTATGTGCCATGAATGTTAAGATCCGTTAGATTCAAAACAATAGTTTGCTATTGACGTGGAGACAATAATACTTCAAGCAAACTAGCAAGGTAATCATGAACTTTCAAAACAACAAGGCCAAAAATAAAGTTATCCCTACAAAATCATATAGTCTGGCTATGCTCTATCATCCTTGCACAACAAATTTAAATCATGCACAACCCCGGTATTGGCCAAGTAATTGTTTTCACACCATTACTTTCTCAAACTTTTTCGACTCTCACGCAATACATGAGCGTGAGCCATGGTTTTAGCACTATAAGTGGTGCGGAGTGTGGTGGAGGTTGCAAGGCAAACAAGGAGAAGATGGTCACATTGACTAGGCATATCAATGAGCTATGGAGATGCTCATCAATAGATATCAACGTGAATGAGTAGGGATTGCCATACAAATGATGCACTAGAGCTAGGAGTATGTGAAAGCTCTTCAAGAAAACTAGTGGGTGTGCATCCAACTTGCTTGCTCACGAAGACCTAAGGCAATTTTGAGGAAGCCCATCATTGGAATATACAAGCCAAGTTATATAATGAGAATCTCCCACTAGCTATATGATGGTGACAAAACGAGAGAATCTCAATCATGACGATCATGGTGCTTAATATGCACAAGTGTGGAAAGGTGGTAGCATTGTCCCTTCTCTCTTTTTCTCTCATATATATATATATATATTTTGGTGGGCTCTTTGGACTCTTTTTTTTGGTGGGCATCTTTGGCCTCTTTTATTTCCTCACATGGGACAATGCTCCATCAATGATGATCATCACACTTTCAACTCAAAACTTAGAGCAACGATGACTCTATATGGAATGCCTTCGGTAGTGTACCGTGACAATGATCTAGCATGGCATGGACATCAAATGGAAACATCATGCTAGCTATCTTATGATCATGCAATGGCAATGTAGACGTGGTGGCATATATCATGGTGGTAGTTGCATGGCAATATATCTCGGAATGACTTTGAAAAAGCCATAGTAGTTAGGTATGGTGGCTGTTTTGAGGGAGGCTAATGGTGGGTTTTGTGCACCGGCGAAAGTTGCACGGCACTAAGAAGATAGTGATGGTGGAAGGTGAAAGTGCATCTAAACCATGGACTCAACATTAGTCATGAAGAACTCATATACTTGTTGCAAATTTTTTATTAGTAATCGAAACAAAGCATTCAACGCATACTCCTAGGGGAAGGGTTGGTAGGTATAAACCATCGCGCGATCCCGACCGCCACGCAAAGGATGACAATCAATAGACTAATCATGCTCAGATTTCATCACATAGCGGTTCAACATACGTGCATGCTACGGCAATCACTAACTTCAACACAAGTATTTATAGATCCACAACACCTTACTAGCATGACTTCAATATTACCAAAACAACAACTCAAAACTAATTGAGATGAATCAAACTTCTGTAACTATTCAATGCACATGAAGGTGGAAGCTTTCGTATCCCTTTGGATAACTATCCCTTTTGAGACTACTTTCAAAGCATAGATCAACTACCAAACCACGGACCGCTGTGCTCTAAAATATATAAGTGAAACACATAGAGAAAAAGTATCTAGCTCAAAAGATATAAGTGGAGCACATGTGAGCTGAAATGTCTACCAAAAGATATAAGTGAAGCTCGACAAAATCATGGTGAGTGCATGTCACTCTATCTAGGTGTACAGCAAGGATGATTGTGAGACAACATAAATAAAAGACTCCTACGATACAAGATGCTCCAAGCAAAAACACATAACATGTGGTGAATAAAAATATAGCCCAAAGTAACGTTACCGATGGATTGAAGACGAGAGAGGGGATGCCTTCCCGGGGCATCCCCAACCTTAGGCTTTTACGACATCCTTGAATCTCTTGGAGTGCCTTGGGCATCCCCAAGCTTGAGCTCTTGCCACTCTTTATCTCTTTGTTCATTTGAACTTCACCCAAAACTTGAAAACTTCACAACACAAAACTTAAAAAGAAACTCGTGATAACATTAGTATGAGAAAGCAAACCACCACTTCCTTAGGTACTGAAGAAAACTAAAATTCTACTTATGTTGGTGTTGGGTTTCTGTATTTTCACTTTTCCATGGCTAGTACCCTCCTATACTATACATAGTTTCATCAAAATAAGCAACCAACTCAACAAAACAGAATCTGTTAACAGGAGACCAGTCTGTAGCAATCTGTACACTTCGTATAATTCTGGTACTTCAAAATTCTGAACAATTATGATAGTCTGAAGAAATTCAATAGAAATCAGCAGCAAAAAGAATCAACTCAAAAGATCTTACAGAATAAAAATGAAAATTCTTTTCGTGAGCAGAAAGTTTCTGTCTTTTTCCAGCATGATCAAACAATCATCACCAAGACTAATCATAACGGTTTTGCTTGGCACAACCACAAAAAGAAACACAAAATACACAATCATAACAGAATTATGATGGTTTGGAGAAAACAAAACAGGAAGCAAAAAAGCTAAGAAAAATTTATTCATTGGATTGCCTCCCAACAAGTGCTATCGTAAAAATTTATTCCTTAGCTAGGCATTGATTTCAATGATGCTCACATAAAAGGTAAGGATTAAAACACAACGAGAGCATCATGGAGCAAATTCCTAGCACATTTAAGTCTAACCCACTTCCTATGCATAGGGATTTTGTGATCAAACAATTTATTGGAGCAAGAATCAACTAGCATAGGAAGGCAAAACAAGCATAGCTTCAAAAATTTCAACATATGGAGAGGAAGCTTGATACTATTGCCATAAGTAGAAGCATATGATCCTCTCTCATAGTAATTTTCACTAGCATCATGAATGAATTCAACAATATAACCAGCACCTAAGGCTTTCTTTTCATGATCTACAAGCATAGAAATTTTACTACTCTCCACATAAGGAAATCTATTCTCAAGAATAGTAGTGGGAGTACCGTAAAAGACTTGAGCACTACAAATTGTGTCCATAATGAAAAAGCAAGGTTTAGCAAAGGGGTTTTCGAAACTATGACAAGCTTTATCATCCCTCTTTTTCAAAGCATAAGTATCCTCACAATAATCAGCATAGATAGGGGGCATGCTTTCATCAAAATAATTTTGATCATCCAAAGTGGAAGAACTAAAAAGATCATCTTCATCAAATATAGCATCCCCAAGCTTGTGGCTTTGCATATCATTAGCATCATGGGTATTCATAGAATTCATGCTCAAAACATTCCAATCATGCTCATCATTCACATATTCTATGCCAAGCATTCTATATAATTCTTCTTTCAGCACTTGAGCATAATTTTCCTTCCCATCATGCTCACGAAAGACATTGAAAAGGTGGAGCATATGAGGCATCCTCAATTCCATTTTTTTCGTAGTTTTCAGCAAAAGAACAAGAAACAAAAAGATTCGATTGGAAGATCTAAAGATATACCTTCAAGCGCTAACCTCCCTGGCAACATCGCCAGAAAAGAGCTTCGTTGACGGGAGGTGAGTGCCGCTTACCTAGCCTCCCCGGCAACGGCGCCAGAAAAGAGCTTGATGTCTACTATGCAACCTTCTCCTTGTAGACGTTGTTGGGCCTCCAACTGCGGAGGGTTGTAGGACAGTAGCAATTTTCCCTCAAGTGGGTGACCTAAGGTTTATCAATCTGCAGGAGGCGTAGGATGAAGATGGTCTCTCTCAAGCAACCCTGCAACCAAATAACAAAGAGTCTCTTGTGTCCCCAACACACTTAATACAATGGTAAGTTGTATAGGTGCACTAGTTCGACGAAGAGATGGTGATAAAAGTGCAATATGGATGGTAGATATAGGTTTTTGTAATATGACATTACAAAAACAGCAAGGTAACAAATGGTAAAAGTGAGCACGAACGGTATTGCAATGCGTGGAAACAAGGCCTAGGGTTCATACTTTCACTAGTGAAGTTCTCTCAACAATGATAACATAATTGGATCATATAACTAGCCCTCAACATGCAACAAAGAGTGACTCCAAAGTCACTAATAGCGGCGAACAAACGAAGAGATTATTGTCGGGTACGAAACCACCACAAAGTTATTCTTTCTGATCGATCTATTCAAGAGTTCATACTAGAATAACACCTTAAGATACATATCAACCAAGACCCTAATGTCACCTAGATACTCCATTGTCACCTCAAGTATCCGTGGGCATGATTATACGATATGCATCACATAATGTCAGAATCATATATTCAACCAACACATGGAACTTCAAAGAGTGCCCCAAAGTTTCTACCAGAGTCAAAACGTGTGCCAATCCCTGTGCATAGGTTCCCAGTGTCACAAAGCCGCAAGTTGATCACCAAAACATACATCAAGTACTCACATGAATCCACGTGTGCCAACCCATATGCATAGGTTCCCAATTGTCACAAACCCGCAAGTTGATCACAACAGATAGACACGTGCAAGACATACATCAAGTGTTCTCAAAGACTCAATCTGATAAGATAACTCCAAAGGGGAAACTCAATTCATTACAAGAGGGAGAGGGGGAAGAACATCATAAGATCCAACTATAGTAGCAAAGCCCATGGTACATCGAGATCAAGACATCTCAAGAACACGACAGAGAGAGATCAAACACATCGCTACTGGTACATACCCTCAGCCCCGAGGGAGAACTACTCCCTTCTCGTCATGGAGATCGCCGGGATGATGAAGATGGCCACCGGAGATCGATTCCCCCTCTGGCAAGGTGCGAGAACGTGCTCCAAATTGGTTTTTGGTGGCTACAGAGGCTTGCGGCGGCGGAACTCCGGATCTAGGTTTATTTCTGGGGTTTCTGAATTTATAGGAATTTATGGCGGTGGAATTGCATCAGTTGGGCCCACGAGGAGGTCACAAGACTGCGCACCACCACCCGGGGGGGTGGCGGCGTGAGAGCTTGTGACTCCCTCGTGGCCCATCTGGCCTTCTCCCAAAGCTTCAGGGGTCTATTTTGGTCCAAGAAAATCATCATAAAGTTTCATTCCGTTTGGACTCCGTCTAAAAATGGGCCAAAAACACGGAAAAACAGAAACTGGCACTTGGCACTGAGTTAATAGGTTAGTCCCAAAAAAGATATAAAATAGCATATTCATGCATATAAAACATCCAAAGTTGACAAGATAATAGCATGGAACCATAAAAAATTATAGATACGTTGGAGACGTATCAATCACCTATATCAAATATCCAGAATAAGAGTAGTTCAAAGGAATTAGAACTTGTGGAACAATAATTTACCGAGAACTTACTCGATGTACGGTCGCACTTCTTTTAGGTTGGTGAAAATATACAATGAAATGGTCCACCATTCTTCGACGTCCAAGGATTTCCCTTTCGAAGCACCGGTATGGTGCGATCTTCCCTTTGAATAGGTTGAGGTTGGATCGACCTTTTTTAGGATCGCCATCATTGTACCGAGGCTTCGGGTTATGCGAATGATGATTTTTGGCTTCGTAGTGTGCTGTCACGAAGTTTGCCGCCTCCTCAGTAGTGAATTCCTCGGCCATCAATGCTTCAATTCTAAGTTTATTGTTACATTTAGCTCGAAGCGTCTTCCGCATCCTCTCAGTTGAGTAGCACAATCGATTTTGAACGCCCACCCCCCCCCCCAATCTTGCCCCGGTCGGGAGATGCAAAATGAAATGCTGCATTGGATTAAAGAAGCCCGATGGAAAGATCTTTTCTAATTTGCAGATCAACTCCGCCGCCAACTCTTCCATTTCATCTAGCACGCCAGGCGATAGTTCTTTCGCACAAAGAGAATGGAAGAAATAGCTCAGCTCTTCCAGTAGTAGCCATTCATCCTCAGGGATAAAGCCACGCAACATCACCGGCATTACCCACTCAATCCATATGTTCCAATCATGACTCTTGAGACCAACTATTTTCAATTTCTCAAGAATCGCTCCCCTCTTTAGATTCGCAGCATACCCATCGGGGAACATTAACCGCATTTTCACCAACAATAGCATTTCCCTCATAGCTGGCCTTTCAAGATTGAACCATGCCTTTAGCTTTGCTATGCATTACTTTCCTTTCCATTGTCGCAAGTTTTGTAACGGTCTATCACATAGAGCCTCCAGGTAGATTCTAGCCTTAGGATTATGTTTTGACTTCCCCTCTATGCCGAGCAATGTGCCAAAAATGGCCTCCGCGATATTCTTTTCAGTGTGCGTCACGTCGATGTTGTGTGGGCAAAGGAGATCTTTGAAGTAAGGCAGATCCGATAAGCATGACTTGTGAGTCCAGTCGTGTTCCATGTTATACCCTTTGAAGTACCTGGACGCAAAGGATCAGGCTCGAGAGCATTTAACTAATCAAGGGTCTGTTGGCCTGTCAACGCAGCTGGTGGAATGTTTTTGACAACTCTACTTTTGATAAAATTCTTCTTGTCTTTACTGAACTTATGGTCAGGATCCAGGAACTGTCTATGCATGTCGAAGCAAGAAAACATGCGACCAGCGTGCACCCAATAGAACTGAAGAGCAGCCTTGGATGTGGTGCACGGGAACCTTCCATGCACACACCAGCCATCGAATAGCGCAAACACGAGATAATCATGCATCAAGTACATGTACCACACATGCATTTGAAAAGAAAAAATGGTTGCGGCGTCGTAGGTCTTGATCCCATTATCCCAGGCTTCTTGCAACTCATCCTTAAGTGGCTGCATGTACACATTCATATTCTTCCCGGATAGTTGGGCCCTGGAATTATCAACGTCATGAAAATTTTCTTTCTTTTCATAATCTCTCCAGGTGGGAGATTGAGTGGAATGACAAATACAGGCCAACAACTGTATTGTGCTGCCGTCATACCATACACATTGAACCCATCCATGTTGATGGCAACTTTAGGATGCCTTGGATCTTCTGATTTATCCTTATGTAATGCATCAAAGTGCTTCCACGCAAAACCATCTGAAGTGTGTACCAGCATCTTGTTGCCATCCACATCTAGTTCGGTTCTTTTGCTCAATTTGTGTCATGTCATCTGTCTGGCCGTCTCTTTGACCATGAAAAGACGTTGAAGTCTTGGTACGATTGGCAGATACCGAAGAACACTAATAGGGATTTTGGTCTGATTCTTCTCACCCATACCGTTGTCTACCACAATATACCTGGAAGAATTGCAAATGGGGGAATATTTCAATGCCGCATACTCAAGACGAAATAAGGCACATCCATTCTCACAAGCATGTATCTTCTCATAGGGAATCTTAAGTACACGGAGGATTTTTCTCGAACTAGTACAGGTTTGCAAGAAGTAAATGGCCTTTGGGTAGAAAGCATTGAAATATCGTCATCATCGCGTCATAGCATTCTTTGCCTAGGTTGAATTGAGCCTTCAGAGCCATTACTTGCACGATGGCATCCAGCTGACAAAGCTCAGTCTGCTCGTGGAGAGGACGTTTTGAAGACTCCAACATTTCATAGAAGGCCTTTGCAGATTCCTCCATCTCATCGTTCGAATCCCGAGCATCATCAAAGTCTTGCACCATGTCTTCGATCCCGGTACCATGATCGTTGGTGCGATGTCGAATCACCTCAGCTCTGGCAGGTTGGTCACACTCACCATGAAAAGTCCACACTGTATAATTAGCGTCAAACCCCACTTCTTAGGTTTTTACCCATTTCAAACTCTGTCTGCTTTTTCCAGTTGTCGCAGTTGGGACAGGGGCACCATGTTTTTTGTTGGCTATTTGCCAATGCGGCTCTCACAAACCGCTTGGTTTTTGTTAACCATTCATGGGTCATGTCTTTCTGACTAGGGTGACCAATGTACATCCAAGCATGATCACTCATCTTGCCTAGCTACATATGGCACACAAGAATTAAATATATAATTCAATATCTATATTAATCCGCTAATCAAGTGTGTCAACTTTATTACGTCCATGCAACCTACACGCTAATAGGTAAAGACGGGTCCAAATCCCACCCGAGTATGTGTAGATTAGGTTCGTTTTCCAATGCACTGCTCCAGATCTGACGCAGAATTTCGGGAGCACCTCCCCGCTATTCTCCTAATACACGTCTCGGCAATAAGCAGAGAGGATGTGTACCCGAAGAACAACAGGGAGGCACTTACGAAATTCTGCATCGGATCCGGAGCACAACATACGGGAAAATGAACCCAATCTACACATACTCGGGCTATCCATGGATAATGTTGGACAATTCAAAAGGATGTCGGTTATAAATATGCAAATACATGCATATTTACAGATGTCGCCCTTTCGAACGGGAGACGCATATATACTGATCACGCATACTCATGATTGAAGAAACCTATAGCTAGCAAGTTTCATCGGCACGAAGACCGGAACAGAGCAAATTAAGGAGGTAGGAGGAGAAGTCATTTGTGCTCACCAACAAACGCAGGGGCGGAGCTCGTCCAACGCACGTGGAGGTCGTCGAACAACTACACATTGAAATTCACCCGATCAAAACAAATATGATGTTTTTATAATTAACATAATCTAAAAATATGTAGAGGGTCGGTGGTGTCGGGTGTCGGTGGCATCGGGGAACGGGGGTTAATTAGTGGTGTCGGTGGTGGGAGGTGTGATAGCCCGAGACCGACGCTCCAGAAGATTCCCCTTTATTCTGTTTCCGTCGTGTGATTTTTTTTTTGTCACATTATCATCGCATCATGCACATCATCCGCATTGCATCGGCATCTCGTTGCCGCCAGTTTTCAAAACTTGCATCCATTTTTAGTTGCCAGTTCTCGTCGTTGCCCGTTCTGAGCCCGACCACACTCGCACGCGCCCGCGGCATCGTTTAAATCTTGTTTTTAAAAGTGTGTGTAAAACTTTCTCGGACGTTTTATCGGTGTTTGAAAATACGTTGCCGGGTGCCCGTTTTCCCTCTCATCTACGGCTAACCTACTCTACACGGCCACTTAGCATGTCCCGCGTGCGAAACCGTTCGATTATGATCACGCGGTTGGAACCGAGGCGAAATTCTGCTAAACCTAGCCCCCCATTGTTATAAATAGAACCACCATGCCATTTTTGGACAACCTCTCTCTCTCCCTCGTTTTCCATGCAAACCCTAGATCCGCCTCGTAATCCGCTCCCCAGCCAGCCTCCACCCACGTCCTGAGCCCCACATTTGATCCAGCCCAAGCACCCTCGATCTGGACCGTCGGATCTCTGATCCAACGGCCCAGGGCGCCTCCCGCAGCAGCCCGCAGCTCCTCTGCCCGAGCTCCCCGGCCTCGTTGCCGAAACAGCAGCATCTCGCCGGAATAGGCAGTCCCGCTGCCGCCGCCGCCCTCCCAGGCCGGATGCCCCGTGCCCCTCTCCTCTTCCTCTTCCCTCGGTCTCTCTCTCCCTCACCTCTCTCCCTCTCCCGTGCAGGTCATCAGCCTGTTCTGCGCGTCCTCCACCGAAGCTCGCTGCCGCCGCCGGGAATGGGTTGCCCCACCCCTGATCTACCTTGGCGCGGACTCCTCGGCTCCTCCGGCGATCGCATGGCGTCGGAGCCCTCGAAGTCAACCGCCACCGCATGCGTCCCGATCGGGATCGGAGAAGACGAGCACGTCGACCGCTCTTGGGCCTCCTCCCGCATCGCCCCCTGGCCGCAGCGCCCAAGCTAGCTCGGCCCTTCCCACAGCCCAGCTGCCAGGCGAGGCCGCCTCGCCCGACAGCCCGCGCCAGTCGACCTCGGCCTCTCTCAGCGCCAAGGCCCAGATCCCCAATGTCGTCCTCCTCCCCAAGCCCCCGCCGAACCAGGCCGGCCCAAGGTGAGCAGCTTGACCCCGAGCCTATTCCTCTCCCGTGCACGTTTTACCTATCCTCCGCCATGCCACCATGTAGCCCGTTAATAGCAGTTTAGGCCCCGTAGTTTATTTTGTTTTAGGGATTTTCGGAATTATTCATTCCAGAAAATTGTCGGTTATTAAAATGCCAGTAGATAGTTAACCGTATGTCGGATCGCAACGAATTATACATGAAACTTGTGTATATTTTCGCGTAGGTTAACAATTTGCAACTTGCATGCATGTTTGAATTTGTTTGACGTGCCGAATGCCTAGTTTTGTGTGCTGTCCTATTAGGAGTTCGTCCCGTATTTATTTTTGTGCATGACCGGTTTGCTCAAACCCCGTAGATAAAATGCTCATGTTTTTAGGGACCCTTTGCCATGTATTTTAGAGTAGTTGTTTGTATTTTAGCATGTTGGATTCCATCGCTAGTTTCCTATACCATGTTTAGGACATATTCCCGCATATACGTGTGGCGATATTTTTGTGTTGCAACCCCACATGTTATATATGTTTTCGGGGTAGAAAAATCCATAGAATATAACTGTGCTTTTAGTTTTAGCTTTTGAGCAAGTTAGTTCGCGTGATATTTGGCCATGTTGCCCTTTTGTTTATTTTGTGGGAATTAATCCATGCATGATATGAAGGAGTTGTCAACAAGATATATGCCCTTGGATGCGTAGACTAGCCAATGGTAATTTTGGTGGCAATAGAAATCCATGTTTTGGTGTGGTTTGCTTGCCCTCAACTTGCAAGGAATTAGTGTTGTTTTGGAGATGCTGAAATATTTCTAAGTCTGAAATCTGTTATATTTTGTTGTTGTCTTGTCATGATTTTATCTGGTGCTCTATAGATCTTTTGAGGTTGGTGCAATGGAGTTAGTTGTACAATTTAGGATTCTCTAGCATGCTGTGAATTTTCATGCCATTTAGAGTCCTGTATCTTATGGTTTTGCTGCTGTCAATATGCCTTTAGATCGAAAACTGCACTTTCATAAACCGTGGTTTTCACTAAGTTTGAAACTGTGTATGAGAAACCATTTTGTGACTTCTTTTCCTAGTGATCCATGCTTCCATGCTAGATTTTATTAGTTGTATGTGGTGGTGCATCTTGCCCTTTATTGCCTCATGCCTTGGTTGAGCATATTGGTTTTGAGTGGCTCGTAGTTGTGGGGTGTAGAAAATGCTATGTGGCTGATTGTAGTGGTTTCTTGTTTAGTTCGTAGTTGTTGAACCGTTGCTCCGTTTTGATCGTGTCCTATATGAAACTTGCCTAGAATCTCGTGAAGTTTCATATTATCTTGCTCGTTGTATGTTTTGAGATGTTGCGGTTGCCATTTGCACACATATTGCATTCATGCCATCATATCTTGCGGTGTACGTATCTTTTGATCCATAGCTCCGTTGGAGATGTTCTCTATGTGTAAATTGATTGTAACGGAGTGTAGAATCAAGTGAACCTATTTATTTTGCTGTTTAACCAATATTAAAAAATGTTAGTTCAGATCTGGACAGAATTGTAAATTAACATGTGAGGTCGTTCCGGAGGTGCTATATGTCATTTTCGACCTCATTTAACATGCCTAGATAGGTAGTTTAATTACGCTTCTCCTCTTGCCATGTTTAACAACATTTAATATTGTCGTGTACCTAATCGGGATAGAACTAAATAAATCCGTATGTGGAGTTTTGTCAATATGCAACTCGTTACATATTGAACTTCACTTAATGTGTAGTGTTTGAGTGTTGTGAATTGCCATGCCATGTCTTGCATATATTCAGCCGCTCATGCATCATTTGTGTTGTGCATCATGTGGTGTATATCGTGTGTTGATTCTTGCTTCTGGTTTGCTTCGTCTCGATAGAGTTCCACAAGCGTGTCGGATTGTGAGGACCCGTTCAACTACATCGGTTCGTCTGCTTCACGGAGTCATTCTTCTTCCAAGAGGGATCTCACACAAGATGACCATTTCCCCAGATACCATTACTATCATTGTCATGCTAGTTTTACCGGTTCTATCGTTATATCTCATTGCCTACCACCTATTAAATATCAACCTCCCAACATTGCCATGAAAACCTTCAACCTGTTCAAAACCTAGAAAACCACTGTCTGGCTATGTTACCGCTTGCTTCACCATGTGTTAGCATTGCTAGTTGCAGGTGCAGTTGCCTCCATGTGATAACATGGGTTCCTTGTTATATCACCATATTAAATGCTATTTAATTCAATACACCTATATACTTGGTAAAAGCTGGAAGGCTCGGCCTTTCTAGCCTGGTGCTTTGTTCCACCTTTGCCCCCTTAGTTTCGGCTACCGGTGTGATGTTCCATAATTGAGTGATCCTAACACGATCGAGGTTGTTATGGGGACCCCCCCTGATAATTCGTTTTAGATTAAAGCTGGTCTGGCAAGGCCCAACATTGGTACTACATTTGCCCAACATAATAATTTTGTTAATACTGAAAGCATAGGGCGTCATGAACCCGAGGAGTAATTCTACATAATACAGGGGGCCAGTGTTGATGGTGCTGGTCCAAAACACAGCACTATGCGGGGCCAACCCAGGGCAACTTGGGAGATTTCTATCAGGCCTCCGTACGCGTAGCTTATCCGTCGTGTCCTGAGAACGAGATACGCGGCTCCTATCGGGATCGTCGACACGTCGGGCGGCCTTGCTAGATTAGTTTTACCTTTGACGAATGTCTTGTGCATCGGGATTCCTGTGATGCTTTGGGTAAACTCAGAGTTGAGGTTTTCCACTAAGGAGTCCGATGAGATCGCGAGCTTCGTGATTGAGGATTTCTATGCGGCTTGTGGTAATTTGAGATGGATTAGTTGGAGCAACCCTGCAGGGTTAAATCTTTCGGAAAGCCGTGCCCGCGGTAATGTGGCAATGTGGAAACTTTGTTTAACACTGGTTCTAGACAACTTGAAGTTAACTTAATTAAAATATGCCAATTGAGTGTGTAACCATGACTGTGTCTTTCATAAGTTCCTTCTCCGGTAGAGGACACGGTGGGGTTATGTCTGACGTAAGTAGGTGTTCAGGATCATTCATTTGATCATCAGTAGTTCACGTCCGTTAATCGTAGATCATCCCCCTCTTTATTCTTGTACTCGTAAGTTAGCCACCTTATATATTGCTTAGTCGCTTGCTCCAGCATCACCACTTAACCATACCTCACCTATTAAGCTTTGCTAGTCTTGATACCTTTGGAAATGAGATTGTTGAGTCCCCTATGGCTCACAGATTACTACAACACCAGTTGGAGGTTCATGTAAAGGTTACTTGACGCGAGCGCGTTGATTGTTCATGTGGAGTTGCTTCTTCTTCATCATCATCGATCTAGGATGGGTTCCAGGCCGACAGCCTGGGATAGCAAGGATGGACGTCGTTCTTCTTTTCTCATTTGTTTTCGTCCGTAGTCGGACCCTGCTCTTCTTCATGATGATTATGTATTGTACTGATGTGACTCTGATGTAGCTTGTCGCGAGTGTAAGCCAATTCCATATACTCTTCTCTTCAGTACATGTACTTGTAACGATATCCATTCTTGCGAAACGACGATATGCGCTTCTATCCCTGACGAGGCCCTCGTGCCAAATTAAGGACATGGTCGCATCTTGGGTGTGACAGGGGGTCAGTGTCGTCGGGGGTCGAGGGTCAGTAGCGTCGGGGGTCGGGGGTCTTTTCGGTCAACAAGAGGCCGAAGAGGTGTCGAGTGTCGGGGGTTGGGGGTCACTAGCGTCGGGGGTCGGGGAGTCGGGGGTGGAGGGTTAGTTGTGTCGGTGGTCACGGGTTGAGGGTCAGTGGCGTTGGGAGTCGACGGCCAGTGGCCTCGGGCGTCGAGGATCGGTGGATTTTGGCGTCACGGGTCGAGAGTTGGGGGTCGGGGGTCGAGGGTCAGTGGCGTCAGGCCTCGGGGGTCGGGGGTCGAGGGTCAGTGGCGTCAGGCCTCGGGGGTCGGGGGTCGGGTGTCAGTGGCGTCGGGGGTCGGGGCTCGAGGGTCGTTGGTTGGTAGCCTCGGGCATTGGGGGTCGGGGGTCAGTGGCGTCGGGGGTTGAGGGTCAGTGGTGTCGGGGGTTGAGGGTCAGTGGCGTCGGGGGTCGAGGTTCAAGGGTCAGTGTTGTTGGGGTTCGGGGGTCAGTGGGGTCGGGGGTCGCGGGTCAGTGGCCTCGGGAGTCGATGGTCAGGGCGTCGGGGGTCGGGGGTTAGTGGCATCGGGCGTGAGGGGTCGGGGGTCGAGGGTCAGTGTCGGGGTGCCAAGGTTCCTTTTTCCTCATCTTTCTTCTTCTCGTCTCTCCTCTTTTTCTTCTTCTTCTTCTTCTTCTTCTCTTCTTTTTTCTTCTCCTCCTCCTCCTCTTTTTCTTCTTCTTCTTCTTCTTCTTCTTTCTCCTCCTCCTCCTCCTCCTCCTCCTCCTCTTCTTCTTCTTCTTCTTCTCCTTCTTCTTCTTCTTCTTCTTCTTCTTCTTCTTTTTTCTCTTCCTCCTCCTCCTCCTCCTCTTCTTCTTCTTGTTCTTCTTGTTCTTCTTCTCCTTCTTCTTTTCCTTCTTCTTCTAATTATTTTCTTCTTTTCCTTTTTTCTTTTCATTTTTTCCTTCTTCTTTTCCTCTTTTTTTCTTCTAACCTAACTAACTAACCTAATTAGCCTAATAAACTAACTGAATTAAACTATAATAACAAACTAACCTAATAAACTAACTAAAGTAATTAACTTAATAAAAAAGAAAAAGAAGAATAACTCACCGGCACTGGGAGCGGGGTGGCATGGGCGGCGGTGGACGATGGCAGGGGGCAGCAGGGGGGCGGTGTCGGCAGCGGTGGACGCCGGCAGGTGGCGCCCGGCAAGGCGGGCGGCGGCAGCGACGGCAGGGGGCGGCAGGGGTGCTGCGAGGGCCGGAGCGGGCTGGGGGTGGTCGGGGGCGGCTGTGGTGGTGGGGGCGGGGTGGTGGTCCGGAGGGAGTCCGACGACGGCGACGGCGGCGAGTGGGCAGGCGAGAGAGAGAGAGAGAGGAAAGGGCAAGAGAGAGCGGGCAGGGGTGTGGGGTTGTGCGTTGTGCGCTGTGAGAGAGGGAGCCCCATTGCCATATGCAAAGGCAGGGTGGCAGACGACAAAGGGGTGGGTGCGGTGGGGTGGGCTCCGGCCATTAGGGTGGCGCTCCCTTTGCTGTCTGCTACTTCTTTGTCGTCTACCATTGGCTCCTTTGTCGTCCGCTGGCCGACGGGAAAAGGAAGGCCAACGGCAAACAAAACTTTTGCCTTAGGTGTTGTTTTTGTCGTCTGCTTTGTGTCAGCTGATGGCAAAGAAGCTCTTTGCCATGTGTCAGCAGACGACAAAGGCAAGGCTGATGGAAAATTTCTGAATTCCAGTAGTGAATAAAAAATTATAGATACGTTGGAGACGTATCAAGCATCCCCAAGCTTAATTCATGCTCCTCCTGGAGTAGGTAATTGATAAAAATAGAAATTTTTATGTGGCATGGTATACAATATGTAATATTTTGCATGTAAGCTCATTCAGAAAAAATGAATCAACAACTTCACCACATTAGCAAAGTATGGCTCGGACTTCACCACGTTAATACAAATGTTAAGCACCATGGTGTTAAAGTAAGGCAATTGGATCATACTTTTTCAAAGTGAATCAACTTTTTATTCCTCACACAATACATGAGCATGAGCCATGGACATATCATAAGGTGGAATAGAATATGGTGGTAGGTATCAAAGGGGTAAAAGTGGAGAAGATAGTCTCACATCAACTAGGCATACCAATGGGATATGGAGATGCCCATTGGTATATGTCAATGCATGGAGTAGGGGTTGCCATACAAATGATGCACTAGAGCTATAAGTGTATGAAAGATCAAATGAAGCTAAGTGGGGGTGTGCATCAAACTTGCTTGCCCATGAGGACCTCGGGCATTTGAGGAAGTGTGTCATCATAATATGCAATCCAAGTTAATAATAATGATAATATAATTCTGTAGTGTCCCAGAAGTAAACCTTGCCATATTTGGAACCTCGTTTCGTTGGTCCGTTCAGAGTGGTTGGCAAGAGAGGCGACCTTGCATACCAGCTCGAGCTTCCGTCAACCTTTCCAAATGTCCATGATGTGTTCCATGTTTCTCAGCTTCTGAGGTGTTTCAAGACCCCCGAGCGCACCGTGCATCTGCAAGACATTGACCTTCAGCCTGACCTTTCTTATCGTGAGCATCCAGTTGCGGTTCTTAAGGCGACTGAGCGCAAGACCCGTAACAAGACTGTTAAATTTCTCAAAGTGCATTGGTCACACCATTCCGATAAAGAGGCTACGTAAGAACGTGAGGATCACCTCCGTTCCGAATTTCCCGATTTCTTTCAGTCTTAGATCTCGAGGGCGAGATCTTCTTTGTAGTGTGGGAGAGTTTGTAGTGCCCCAGATGTAAACCTTGCCATATTTGGAACCTATCTCATGTGGGTCCACCTTGTCATTGCAATGAGAGCTTAATGCATGTGTTATTTCATGGGTCACCTTGCCATGTCTCCCTTTGCATTCATGCATTCCATCCATCCCATGTCTATTGTGTTTGATGCCTTGTGGTCTTATGTGTTGGGGAGGTCCTTGTGATGTGGTGATGTGATGTGATGTGTTAGCTTGTGTGGAGTGTACATGTGTTAGTAGGAAGCACGAGATTTGCTCTAGGGTTTATAAAACTTCCCCCTCTCTTTGATCTTAAGCCCTATATTCACTTGTCCCATCCTTGTTTTAAAAATGTCCTTGATTTAGCATATTTTGTGGTGGATATGGAGATGTGATTTTTCTGTTTTGAAACTATGTTGTGAGGGTGCAAATATTCACAAAACAGCTCAACATATTCTGTTTTGTAAATATTTACTTGCTCCTAAAATCCCTTTTTCATTTTATTCTATTAGGTCATAATTCCTTATGACCAGGGGTGTGTTTGTTATATTTTTAGCATCTATAGTCTAGCTTGTGCTTTATTTTGTTTTTCTGGTGTTGGTTAAAAATAAAAACCCCAAAGAATTCTTTCTCTCCTCCTGGCGCAGCATGGGCCTTTCCCATCAGATAGGGCCCATCTCCCTCTCCTTCCCTCACGCGCACAAGGCCCAGCGCGAGACCTCCTTCTTTCTGACGTCGTTTCCTCCCCGCGCGTGCTGACCGTCAGGCGCCAGAAAGATCACGCACGATGCTGTGAGGTCTCACGGACGTCGAGGTCCCCCCTTTTAAATGCGTTGGCGTCCGTACCTTCTTCCCCACATCTAGGGTTCCTCCTTCTCTCCCATCTCGCGCCGCCACCATCTCTTTCCCCATATCACTCCCCCTCTCTTGTGTCAGGTAAGTTCCTGGTAGGAGCAGCAGAGAGAGGTAGAAGGCCACCACCGGCGTCCGCCGCGCCCCCGTCTCTATTCACCACCGTCGCCATGTCTGGGAGCTCGGGGTGGATCCCCGCGATCCATTCCCGACGCTAGGAGCCCCGGGAATCGACCACACTGACGGTCCCGAGCGCACCAAGGTCGTGCTCCTGGTGTTCTGCTTCTCCTTCTTCTTCGGTTCTGCACAACGACGTCTTCAGCTTCTTCTTCCTCTCCGGTAGGGGGCCCTCCTTCGATCGGGCTCTCCTTCCTTCCCCAAGGTGAGGTTCAACCTCCCCCTCCTTCTTTCCCCTCAGATCGACCTCGATCCGGCGAGGTGCTCGCGTACTTCTCAGTCAGGAAGTAGATGAACTAGATGCAGTTGTGTTGCGGCATGCAGGTGCGGTGCAGTAGCAGTAGATTGTGTGGTAGTAGCGTGTAAACGTGGTGCATAGCAGGCGCATCACTTGCAGGGTGGTAGTTCTCCTGCCGTGACGCAGCAGCAGGCGTGCCCGGCGGCCTCCCTGTCATTGGCAGCCTCTGTAGGCAGAGCAGAGTAGTGCTACTAGATAACCTCAAATGCGACCCCCTTCTCTGTCAGATGTCGAATGGTAGCGTAGTGGTCAGTAGCGAGGGGG
Organism: Hordeum vulgare subsp. vulgare; assembly: GCF_904849725.1. Classification (NCBI taxonomy): domain Eukaryota; kingdom Viridiplantae; phylum Streptophyta; class Magnoliopsida; order Poales; family Poaceae; genus Hordeum; species Hordeum vulgare. Next base: position 228,607,260 of record NC_058518.1, on the reverse strand, counting down.
TGATGCACCAGGTCATGGGTTCGATCCCCCCTCGGCACCCCTTTTTGTTGATTTATTTCCTCGGCACAGTAGAGAGCACAACATCATAGTTTGCCTTGTTAAACTACTCTGTTCTGTCGAGCGAGAAGGCACAGCAGGGTGGTTTGCACCCATGTGCAGTACCAGTAGGTCTCGGGTTCGAACCTAGAGCCTACCGCTTTTCTTTTTCTGTGTTCTATTATTTTTTTTCGTACTTTGCTGTTTTAGTTTCTTGCAGCCTGTTCATTATAGCATTGTGGTGTGCTTGCACATGAGGGCTTTTCTATTTTTTCCCTTCTCAGACCAGCAAGTGAGTGTGATAGTTTGCTAGTTATGTGAACCTTGGTGATGCACTTGTGTGTGTGCATATTTACTTCATAGTAGTCTTGTGGAGGTTATTCTATAATGGAAGGATTGCAAGCATAGCATTTTGTTGTGTGTGATGCACTAGAGTTTCATGTGTATGTGCATCTTATGAGGGTTATGATGTGTGTATGTTTGCCGTGTGATGCAAGCTATGATTAGCATGTGTAGGTGGTGTTGCATATATATCATGTGTAGATTCATGTGTGTGGGTGCACCTTGTGGGTGTCTTGGCACTAAGGTGACTATCCCCTTGTAGTGTTTATGTGAGTGTAGATAGTGTGTGTGAGATGTATGTGGGTGGTAAGCCAGCCCCAGTTGCAACTTGTGCACCTCCTCATGTTAATATGAGAGAGGGCATGATGATGTGTGTGTGTGGGTGATCTAGTGAGAGAAGTGGTTGTGAAGTTGATGTGCATGACACAAACATGGGGTTCAAACCCCCATGTCACTTTGTCATTGTGCACATGAGCTCAACCATGTAGTAGTAGATATAGTGAAACTACATGAAATGATGCACTATTCACTAGGCATGATTTGGAGTAGTTTCCTCTTCCTTAATTTGTGGTTACTTGATCCAAGTAAGTGCCCACATATTATATATGATTTTGGGGTAGAATCTCCCAAGAAATCCAATGGTGAAGTTAGTTTTTCCATTAGGATACTTTCTGGAGTTGACATATTCAGATGTGTTGCAAGTTTGCTCTTTGTTTCCATGGAATAGGTTGAACTCAAGGGCATGAACTTTTGTGTGGTAGTAGTAGGGGTTTTGCTCTATGCCATAGTTGTGTCATATATATCTTGGTGTTACTTGCGAGAAAGTTATGCCTAGAAAAAGTGGGCATGTGGCTGGAAATTCCAGCATAGTGAAAATCTGGAATTTTCACTAAGTCTGAGAATCTGGATATATTTTCGTCTCCTATAGATGAGGTTGTGCTGGTCATTGTGTTGTGATCTAGCCTTAGTTTGGTGCTAGGAATTTGGACCTGATATGTTTGTGAAGCTCTATGTCAAGTTTCATCCCATTTGTAGTCCTGTAGGTTATGTTTTGGCTGCTGTCAAAAAGCTTCAGAACAAAGACAGAAAGTCAGGTGCAGAAATTTTCACCAAGTCCCTGATATGTGATGGTTTTGGGAAAGTTTGCATCCTTGTATCTTCCTGTGTATAATTACTTTTTGTGTGATTCTTGCTTGTGCTGTTAGTATTCTTGGCTAGCTACAGCCACATATATTATTTGTCATATTTGGAGGGCTGTAGCTATGTTGCATATAGCTCACAAAGTGCTAAGATGCAGATTATGGCAGATTATGTAGTTTTGTCATCTTCATGATTGTGGTGCTTAGATGATGCTGTGGTGTTCTTCCTTGCTTCAATCCATTCATGTTGGGTTGTTATATGTCTTGGCAACTTGGGAATACCAGATTTGTGCCATTTGAGTGTGTGGTGTTGATTTTGACACGTAGGGCTTCATATCTTGTTTCGTTGATTCCCGTAGATCCATAGCTCCGATTGTAATGTTCTTTATATGGTTTTGCAACGTTTTCACGAGAAGCATCTGCTCATGTCATTCTCATGCATGCCAAAATAGCTTAGGATATAGTTCTATCCAGAAACTTGTATTAGCTTCTTTTGCTTGTGCTAGTGATAGAAATAGTGATGCATGCTCATTTTTCATCTCTTGCATCATGTGCTTGTTGCATCTTGAGGTGCTGTTGTTCATTGGATGTTATTCTTATGTTGGGTAGCACCGGGATCGGAGAATGAATACGTGGAGTGAGGAGAGTACGTGCAGGACGATCAAGATCCATTCCAAGCTGAGGATATCACAGGCAAGATGATATGACCTTGATTCCATCTCTAAATTTTTTATGCTAGTTTGTGTTTCCATGTCATATTGCTCGCTGCCTACCACTGAAATATTTTCCTCTTGATATGCCATGGACCCATACATTGATCCCTTCCTAGCAAACTTGAATGGCTAAGTAGGCTTTTCTCAGCTACTAATGTTAGCGTTGCTAGATGCAGGTGCTTTGTCTCATGTGACAACATGAGCTTGATATCATTATCTTAAATGCTGTTATTTAATTAATGCACCTATATACTTGGTAAATGACGGAAGGCCTAGCCTTTTGTCGGGTGCTTTGTTCCGTTATTGCCGCCTTAGTTACCGGCTACCGGTGTTTGATTCCATATGATCGCTCCTAACACGTTCGGGGTTGTTATGGGGACCCCCTCGATAAATCGCGTAGTGCTAAAGCTTGTCCGGCAGGACCCAACATTGGTGTTAATTTGCTAATCATTTAATAATAAACTGCATAGGGAATAGCTACCCCGAGGATTTTAATCAACAACCCGGGCCAGTGCTCCTCATGAGTGTTGGTCCAACCCAGAGCAGCTTATTACGCTCCTTGGGGCAACTCGGTGTTTTGGCGTGGTAACCATCGCTCATCCGGCGTGTCCTAAGACTGAGATACGTGGCTCTTATCAGGGTCGTCGACACGTCGGGAGGTCCTGCTAGTCTTGCCTTACCTTAGCGATATATCTTGCGTATAGGAATCCCAGTGAAGGTTTGGTTTCCCCCAGAGTTGAGGTTTTCCTCTAAGGAATCCGACGAGATCACGAGATTCATGATAGAGGATTACTTTGCGGCCTGTGTACGTTTGTGATGGACTAGTTGGAGCACTCCTACAGGGTTTAATCTTTCGGAAAGCCATGCCCGCGGTTATGTGGCAACTTGGAATATTTTGTTAACATGCGGTATCAGATAACTTAAACAAAAGCTAATAAAATTGCCAACTGTGTGCGTAACCGTGACTGTCCCCTCGAAGGTCTCTCTTCGATCGGGAACACGGTGGGGTTATGAATGACGTAGGTAGGTGTTCAGGATCACGTAGTGATCAAGTATTCACGACCGCTAGTATAGACCACCTTCATAAATGCTACGGAAGACAGCCACCTAATCAAGCTTAGGATGTTGCAGCCTTAAACACTTCACCTTATCCTACCTAATAACTTGACTAGTTCTGGCACCAAGGTCTTAGATTGCTGAGTCCCCGTGACTCACGGATTCCTCCAAAATCCCAACAGGTTCAGGTACCCCAGAGACAGATGATCCCGACGGCACTCAGCTGGCGTGGCAGTACGACGAGGAGACGGACCGCCTGTACGTGAACTATCCAGAAGATTGAGGCGTGGTCATGATCGTGGGCCTGCAGGCAGGGTAGCATAGCCTTTCTATGTTTTGTAGTCCGTAGCGGAACTACCTTGGTTGTATGTGTGATGTACTCTGAGATATTTATGAGAAGGCAATTGAATCCCTGATTGTCTATCTTTATTATTATGTATGTGTTGTGTTACGTGTTTGCGAAACGCTTAGATGCGCTTCTTTCCTATTCGGGGCCTCGATCCCTAGATCGGAAAGGACCGCATCTTGGTCGTTACAAGTTGGTATCAGAGCCTTACGACCATAGGAGCCTTTGTGTGATCGTACTTGGCCGAGTCGAGTCTAGAAAATGTTTTGAGTCTTAGTTATATCGAAGAGTAGGATTCATTTTTCTCCTCTTCTATGCTCTGGTGAGGTTCCCGTCCTAACAAATCTTTAACTCTACTCCTTTTCTCGCTCAAATTTTTTTTAGGATCTCGCGGGTATTTGTGAAATCTATATGATTTCGATGTGACGGAATCCTGTCCTGGTGCCTCCTATCTGCTCTAAGTCTCAGGGGAGTTGAGCTCCGGGGGATTCTTGCGCACATCGCCATCATTCAGATTTCTGAGTATCTAAGAATGAAGGATGTTTGTTATTGCTTCAATACTGGTAGTGGTGAGATAACCCCGATGTCCCCAGTACTTGTGTAGATTGTTCGGGGGTACTACCACACTTGGTATCGTGGTGATCACGAGGATCTGTTGTAGATGAAGGTCTGAGATGCTAGTTGTGTGTTGAAGGATGTGATACAGGTGACGGGTTAGTTTAGGAGTTGTGTGAAATACTCCTTGTATCCGTGTACCAGATTGCATGACCAGTTATTTCGGGAATTCATAGGTGGGATATCAAGTAGTATCTTGGACTATCTTCCTACAGACGCTTGATTGAGGTTTGGGAAATCTCGATCATATGTTTGTTCCGAGCAGTTCTAGCTCACACTTGTTTGCAATGGTCCTTACCGGAATTTTGTCATCCGTCCCTTTGAGGATGCATTCTTGCTATGTTGTTCAAGTGCAATTGCTAAATTTTGTTCAGATATTCTGTCTTTTGATTCAGCAATATCTTCAATTATACTGTGGACTAATATGTTGTCTGTCTTCAGGATGGCTCCACCGACTCGTCAGACCCCAGGGCGTGAGGATATGCCGCCTCCACCACCTCCTCCTCCGCCGCCGCCTCCTCCTACAGAGTCCTGGCAAGCGATGATGGCAGCTACTAATGCTAACACCCAGATGCTGATTCAGTTGCTGCAAGAGAGAGCCAACCAACAGCCAGGCAATGTTCAACATGGTGGAAATCAGTATGCGAGTCTGAGTCAGTTCCTGCCAAACCAGCCTAAGACGTTCACTTCTTGCGACCAGCCAATTGATGCAAAAGATTGGATTCGTGATATGAACAAACATTTCGAGTGTAGCAATGTGCGTCCGGAGGACTATGTCAAGTTTGCTACGTTTCAGTTGAAGGGACAGGATTCTAAATGGTGGCAGCAGCTCAAGGACTCTAGAGGCGCGAGGGTGATGTCTTGGGACGAGTTTTGTCGTGACTTGAGGTCCCACTACATCCCTTCCTGTTTTGTGGAGGAGATGCGTGAGAAGTTCAGGCGTTTGAAGCAGGGCAGCAATTCCATGTACAAGTACAATGTCGAGTTCCACGAGCTGACCCGTTACGCGCTACAGGATATCCCGGATCAGAAGAACAAGATCTATCAGTTTAGGGGTGGCTTGAAGGAATACTTGCAGTTAGCTCTTGCCTTGCACGACCCTGAGGAGTTTGACAAGTTCTACAGCCTAGCTCTCAGAGCAGAGGCTGCTTTCTCAGGGTGGAAAATTCCAAGAAGCATTTTAGAGATTCCAGCTGTTCCTCGACTCACGTGGTTCAGAAGCAACAGAGGTTTTGGGTTTCTCCTCCTCCTCGGCACTCACAACATCTTAAGCACTCAGGTGGTCGTGGTTCCTGCCACCCACCCAACCCTGGCTTCCAACAGAGATACCAGCATCAGAAGCAAGGGCCTCCTCAGATTCAGTTCCGGCAGCCAGCAGATGTCACTTGTCACAAATGTGGGCAGAAGGGCCACTATGCCAACAAATGTACTTCTCAGCTCCGTCTGCCGCCTCCTCCTCCAGGCAAACCTCCAAGCAATGTTCTTGTCAAGTTCAATGCCAGATCAGATCGAGTCAACATGGTGAATGCAGCAGAGGCAGAAAACTCGTCAGATGTGATCATGGGTAACCTCCTCGTCAATGGTATTCCTGCTAAAGTGTTATTTGATTCTGGTGCATCGCATTGCTTCATCTCCAAGCCTTTCATAGCTAAGCATGATATTCCTGCATTTCATTTGGATAGTCCCTTCCGTGTGGTTTCTCCGGGCATGCGCATGAGTTCGCACATGAGGGTTCCGGATGCTTCTGTCAAGATAGGCCGTTATTCTTTTCTGGCGTCTCCTATTGTATTGGGCAATTCCGACATCGACTTTATTCTTTGTATGGACTGGTTGGCCATGAACAAGGCGTCAATTGATTGTGAAGCCAAAGAAGTGAAGCTTACCCACTCTTCGGAGGATGTGATTATATTCGAGGCACGCGATGATACAATCCGTCTGTTCTCCTTGAATGAACAGGGTGAGATCAATCCTATTGAGCAAGTCCCAGTGGTCTGCAAATATCAAGATGTGTTTCCTGAAGAGCTGCCAGGCATGCCTCCGCACCGTGAAGTTGAGTTTGTCATTGAGCTTGAGCCAGGCACAGAGCCAGTGTGCAAACGGCCGTACAAGTTGGGTCGAGAAGAATTGAAGGAACTTAAGAGGCAACTCGATGAGCAGGAGCGTTTGGGTTTGATCAGACCGAGCTCGTCTCCGTGGGGCTGTGGTATTCTGTTTGTCAAGAAGAAGGATGGCACGGACCGGCTGTGTGTCGATTACCGTCCATTGAACAAGAAGACAATCGAGAACAAATATCTACTTCCGAACATAACTGAGTTGTTCGAACATTTGAAAGGTGCTAAAGTATTCTCCAAGCTTGATCTCAGAATGGGCTATCATCAAATTCGCATTCGCGAGGAAGACATTCCGAAGACGGCCTTCAGGACTAGTTTTGGCTCGTATGAGTATACGGTCATGTCTTTTGGTCTGGCAAATGCTCCTCCGACGTTCTGTCGATTGATGAACTATATTTTCTCGCCATACAAGAATGAATTTGTCTTGCTCTATCTCGACGACATTCTGGTCTTTTCTGAGACTGAGGAAGAACATCAAGTACATCTCAGATTGGTGCTTGATAAACTGAGAGAATACAAGTTGTATGGTAAGTTTTCCAAGTGCGAGTTCTGGCTGAAAGAAGTGGTTTATCTTGGCCATATTATCTCTGCCGAGGGCATTATGGTTGATCCATCCAAGGATCAAGCCATTGTTGAATGGGAGCCTCCGCAGAATGTGAAGCAGCTTCGAAGCTTTCTCGGGCTTGTTGGCTATTGCAGAAGGTTCGTTGAGAACTTCTCCAAGATCGCAAAGCCGCTCTCTAGTCTTCTTCAGAAGGGTGTTAAGTATGCTTGGTCTCCAGAGTGTCAACTGGCCTTCGATACACTCAAAGAGAAGCTTATCTCCACTCCGGTCTTGGCCCCTCCGGATGATTCCAAGCCGTATCAGGTCTTTTGCGACGCTTCTCTCCAGGGTCTAGGTGCAGTCTTGATGCCAGATAAAAAGGTGGTTGCTTATACCTCCAGGCAGTTGAAGCCTACGGAGAAGAACTATCCTGTGCACGATCTCGAGCTAGCAGCTGTTGTACACGCCTTGATGAATTGGAGACATCTCTTGTTCGAACGTAAGGTTGAAGTTTTCACCGATCACAAGAGTCTCAAGTACATCTTCACTCAGCCTAACTTGAATCTTCGGCAAACACATTGGGTGGAAATGCTCCAGGATTTTAATCCGAGTGTTGAGTACACGCCAGGCAAGGCTAATGTTGTGGCGGATGCATTGAGCAGGAAGGCATATTGCAACAGTCTGATTCTGCAACCTCTCCAGCCAGGTCTTTGTGAGTCTTTCAGGAAGCTCAACCTTCAGCTAGTACCTCAGGGATTTCTTGCGAACCTTCATATCTCTCCTACCTTGGAAGATCAGGTCAGAGCAGCTCAGCTTCTTGACGCTATGGTGAACAAGGTCAAGATTGGCGTGGGAAAGAGTCTCCCCAAGTATAAGTGCTTCACTGTTGATGCCAGGGACACGTTGTTTTTCAAGGATCGCCTTGTCGTCCCGAAAGGTGATCTCAGGAAGGTAATCATGGAAGAAGCTCATAACTCTCTGCTCTCTATTCATCCTGGAAGCTCCAAAATGTACCATGACTTGAAGCCGACTTTCTGGTGGACTTGTATGAAACGTGAGATTGCTCAGTTCGTAAACGAGTGTGATGTATGTCGAAGAGTGAAAGCAGAACATCAACGCCCAGCAGGCCTCTTGCAGCCTTTACCGATTCCTGAGTGGAAGTTTGATCACATTGAGATGGATTTCATCACCGGGTTTCCGAAGTCCAAGAAGCGCAATGATGCTATCTTCGTCGTCATTGACAAATTGAGAAAAGTGGCTCATTTCCTTCCAGTCAAGGAGTCCATTTCAACAGCTCAGCTGGCAGAGTTGTACACCTCCAGGATTGTCTCTTTGCACGACGTACCTATGATGATCTCGTCAGATCGCGAAAGTATCTTCACTTCCAAGTTCTGGGACTCCTTTCAGTCTGCTATCGGCACGAAGATCCTCTTCAGCACAGCGTTCCATCCTCAGACTAGTGGTCAAGTGGAGAGAGTGAATCAAGTTCTTGAGGATATGCTGAGAGCCTGTGTTATCTCTTTTGGCATAAAGTGGGAAGATTGTCTACCTTTCGCGGAGTTCTCGTATAACAACAGTTATGATGCTAGTTTTGGCAAGGCTCCGTTTGAGATTCTCTATGGTAGAAAGTGTCGTACCCCGCTCAACTGGTCCGAGACCGGCGAGCGTCAGATCCTTGGGAATGATATGATAGAAGAAGCTGAGGAGATGTGTCGGATCATTCGCAACAACCTCAGAGCTGCGCAATCCCGTCAGAAGAGCTATTATGATAGCAAGAACCGCGACATGTCTTATGAGCTTGATGACTTTGTCTATCTCAAGGTGTCGCCAATGAAGGGTATGCAGCGCTTTGGCATCAAAGGCAAGCTTGCGCCTCGTTTTGTTGGTCCGTTCAGAGTGGTTGGCAAGAGAGGCGACCTTGCGTACCAGCTCGAGCTTCCGTCAACCTTTCCAAATGTCCATGATGTGTTCCATATTTCTCAACTTCGGAGGTGATTCAAGACCCCCGAGCGCACTGTGCATCTCCAAGACATCGACCTTCAGCCTGACCTTTCATATCGTGAGCATCCAGTTGCGGTTCTTGAGGCGACTGAGCGCAAGACCCGTAACAAGACTGTCAAATTTCTGAAAGTGCAGTGGTCACACCATTCCGATAAAGAGGCTACGTAGGAACGTGAGGATCACCTCCATTCCGAATTTCCCGATTTCTTTCAGTCTTAGATCTCGAGGGCGAGATCTTCTTTGTAGTGTGGGAGAGTTTGTAGTGCCCATATGTAAACCTTGTCATATTTGGAACCTATCTCATGTGGGTCCACCTTGTCATTGCAATGAGATCTTAATGCATGTGTTATTTCATGGGTCACCTTGCCATGCCTCCCTTTGCATTCATGCATTCCATCCATCCCATGTCTACTGTGTTTGATGCCTTGGGGTCTTGTGTGTTGGGGTGGTCCTTCTGATGTGGTGATGTGATGTGATGTGTTAGCTTGTGTGGAGTGTACATGTGTTAGTAGGAAGCATGAGATTTGCTCTAGGGTTTATAAAACTTCCCCCTCTCTTTGATCTTAAGCCCTATATTCACTTGGCCCATCCTTGTTTTAAAAATGTCCTTGATTTAGCATATTTTGTGGTGGATAAGGAGATGTGATTTTGCTGTTTTGAAGCTATGTTGTGAGGGTGCAAATATTCACAAAACAGCTCAACATATTCTGTTTTCTAAATATTTGTTTGCTCCTAAAATCCCATTTTCATTTTATTCTATTAGGTCATAATTCCTTATGACCAGGGGTGTGTTTGTTATACTTTTAGCATCTATAGTCTAGCTTGTGCCTTATTTTGTTTTTCTGGTGTTGGTTAAAAATAAAACCCCAGGGAATTCTTTCTCTCCTCCTGGCACAACATGGGCCTTTCCCATCGGACAGGGCCCATCTCCCTCTCCTTCCCTCACGCGCACAGGGCCCAACATGACACCTCCTTCTTTCTGACGTCGTTTCCTCCCCGCGCGTGCTGACCCTCAGGCGCCAGAGAGATCACCCGCGATGCTGTGAGGTCTCACGGACGTCGAGGTCCCCCTTTTAAACGCGTTGGCGTCCGTGCCCTCTTCCCCACATCTACGGTTCCTCCTTCTCTCGCATCTCGCGCCGCCACCATCTGTTTCCCCATCTCTCTCCCCCTCTCCTCTGTGAGGTAAGTTCTTTGTAGGAGCTTCAGAGAGAGGTAGAAGGCCACCACGGGCGTCCGCCGCGCCCCCGTCTACGTTCGCCGCCGTCGCCTTGTCCGGGAGCTCAATTCATTCCCGGCGCTAGGAGCCCCGGGGATCGGCCACTGAAAAGACCTCGATGACGCCTAGAGGGGGGGGTGAATAGGCCATTTAAAAACTTCTTCGGATTTGGCTTAAACCTAATGCGAAAATAAACTAAGAGGGTACTTGTCAAGCACAAATCCCAAATGCACCAGGCACTGCAATTTGTATCAACAACACGATCTACCAAGATGGACACAATACAGTTACTAACAAGTACAAGTAAGTTACACAAACTTACTTGAGCTATATCACACGACAAGTAGGTGAACGACACAAGATACTAGATCACACTATAGCACACGATATATCAAAAGCAGCAAGTGTGAACGTGTGGATATAGAGGATATGCTTGAGTGATTAATCTTGTACAAGAAATAGCCAACACAATATAATGAGCACAACCAATATGCAATGTATGTATGCTCAAGTAACACAAGTAAACCACAAGTATGGAGTTAGGGTTAAGGATAACCAAGGTCACTCAGACGAAGATGTATCCCGATGTTCACTTCCTTGGAGGGAAGCTAGTCACCGTTAGAGAGGTGGATGTTACCACGAAGGCTCACCCTATTCTCCCTTTGAGATAACACCACGAAGGCTTTTCTCAACCACTAGTGGTAAGCCTTTGAGGTGGCTTACAAACCCTCACAAACTTTTCGGGGGTAATCACACGGATTGATTCCTCTCTGAAGAACTCCTACCGCCTAGGAGTCTTCAACCTCCAAGAGTAACAAGATCACGGGGAATTCTCAAAACTTGCTCAAATCTCAAATAGCTTGGGTTGAGAGAAGGAGAGGGAGATGATCTATCTTTTGATTGGAACAACTCTCAAAGTGGCTCACAAATTCTCTTGGGATCTAAGATTTGGTGTGAGCAAATGTGTGTGAGGTAGAAATGTGTTCTTATGAGAATATGGTTGTGTTGGACCCCCTCTCACAAAGTGGGAGGGGGTATATATAGTGGGGAGAGTAAAACAGCCATTGGGGACACTTTAAGTCACACAGGGGTCGAACGTCCGGCAGTTCACGGATGTCCGGGCGTTCACAAGGGGTCGGACGTCTGACAGGGGTCGGTCGTCCGAGGGTTGTAGATATGTCTGGAATCACTCTGAGTTGAACAGGGACCGGACGTTCGGAGAAGGCCGGAAGTCCGAGTTATTCGACTCAAACTTCTTCTGGTGCACGGCTCCGGATTTCCGAAGCTGGTCGGTCGTCCGGCCCTCGGACGTGCGGAGGGAGCCGGAAGTCCAAGTTATATGGCTCAACTTCTTCTGGTGCAGGGCTCCGGATTTCCGAAGCTCGTCGGTCGACCGGCCCTCGGACGTCTCGAGGGAGCCGGAAGTCCGAGTTATATGGCTCAAGTTCTTCTGGTGCAAAGCTCCGGATTTCCGAAGCTGGTCGGACGTCCGGCCCTCGGACGTCCGGAGGAGGCCGGATGTCCGAGGCACTCGTCATGTTTTCTAATAACAGCAGAGCAGTGGAGATGTGGTATGAGCAGAACAGAGGATATCTAGTTTGAGCAAGTTCATCACAAAACCTGTGATCCCCTCTTAATAGTGCGGGATCCCTAAAGACTCAAGAATTGTAAAAGGGGTACCGATGATCCATACTTGAGTGTATACTTTATTCGCTGATCATCACTCCGCACCGCTAACTTCAAAGAAACTGATACCTTGAGTTAGCCCTTCCACTTGAGCTTGATGTTGTTGTTCCTTCATGGCTCAATGTCGAAAGCAAGACATGATGAAGTCTTCAAGTAGCTCTCCCATACACAATCTGGAAAGCCTAGCTTATATATTCATCTTCATTTGTCCACCATGTGAACATCCACAAGAATGAAGCATGTAGTGCTCAGGAATGCTTATCTTGATCTTGTCCTTGTTAGCACATGAGCTTGTCCTTATCAACACATGATCATTCACAATAGCTTAAAGGGGATTAGTGATTAGTTATCTATATGTGTGTTGTCAGCAACACCAAAACACGATTAAGGGCATGACTGCACTTTCAATCTCCCCCTTTTTGGTAGTTGATGACAACATACATATAGCTCTCAAAAATAGTAATAAAAATGTGCGGCTTAGGAGAGATTTGTTATGATGCTTATGAAGCTCCCCTTATTATATGCATAGTAAAATAGGTAAGTGCGGGAGCTCCCCCTTAATGTGTGCAAGAAGATAATAGCATGATATAACACCATAATTGTTCAGCAATACATAGCATATCATAAGAATCAATAATTCATAGCATATCATATGAATCAATAGGATAGCATAAAACTCATCATCATATGACACAACGATAATATCATGATATCCAATCACCACATGATAGTTCAACAATACATCATCCATAAGTGATGGCATAGCACATCATCCATAAATATCGTTACATGATGACACATCATTAAGTTCGACATAATACATCATACCATACTTTATGAGAGAACCTAAAATCGAAACTAAGATAAGATAATGTTCTCCCCCTTTGGCATCAAGGACCAAAAAGGAGGGGAAACCGGCAATGCAACCACATACTCAAATAATACCCTCATCAATATCATCAACATCATGCATCATCCTCATCATCCTCATCCTCATGCAAACCACTGCCACTAGCCTCATCAAGAAAATCAGCCCACTCAGGACCAGATGGGAAGCCAAAGTCAGAAGGAGGAGCAGCAGGAAGGGCATCATCATCACTCACATCAAGAGCGCCCGAGTCTCCCATACGAGCCTTGAGGGCATTCTTGGAGGAGACGAGGCGAGAAACAACATCATGGGTTTGACCACACTGGAAAGGGACGGCCTTCATCATAGAAGAATGTGCCTTGCCAATAAATTTTTCAAAGCGACCGAGAGGAGCTGAGCTGGATGAAGGGGTTGCTGAATGGGCAGCAGTGCGGCGAGTGGAGGTGGATGATGGGGTTTTCTTGGGAGCATAGTTATCCGCCATGTGAGCGGGAATGACCCACTTGTGATGTGTGTGAGTGACAGCAACAGTGAAGTCAGAAACATGGTTAATAAGAGCCTGGATGAAGGGGGCATGAGGGAAGGCTCGCTTGTATTGGAAACTAGCAAGCCGAATCTCATGCCATAGAAAGTGAGGCACATTAATTTTGCTCTTGGGGTGCTCGTACAAATGTGACATGATGTCAATACAGTAGCCACTTCAAGATCCCTTATCACCCATCCTGGGATAGATGGTGCGGATAAGACACTGAAAGATGATAAAGTAAGGAGAGCGCCAGATGGATACCTGGTTAAAATCCTTCATGCGTTCATCCGCATCAAGTTTAGGGAGTGGTTTGAGGAGATATCCACACGCCTCAATTGGCTTATGTGCATGGTTAGGATCATTCTTATGGATTTTGAAGCCGGACTTGGGGAAACCAAGTGCGGCAACAAACATATCATAAGAGGCTTTGAAGTGAATGTCAGAGGTTATCCAGCTAATAGTGTTGTTTGGACCAAAGAAGCATGTGGCATAAAACTGGTGAATAGCAGCAGCGTTAAAATCGCGACGAAAAGCAAAGGGGGCAGCAAGCCCCGATGACTCAATGAGCTCAATGGCACCCGGGTATTTCGCCGGGTGCGTGCGAATATGCTCAAGATCTATGAAATGATGAACAGAGAGACCCTTAGGAACTATGACCGTAGTAAAGATGTCCGCCTGGACGTTTGTGCGGAAACGTGAGTCCATAGAGTCACGTACGACAGAGAATGGATCAACGTCGCGGCGGAAAGTGAGATAGGAAGACTTAGCAACCGTGGTGAAGTTCGTGACTTCACGACCTAAGATAGCAGGGGGTTCAAGTGAGATGCGACGAGCTTCACCTTCGGGCTGTGCAGGAGGAGGTGGTGGCATATAGGAGGGCATGCGAGTCCCGGGCTTTGGCATGGACCTCCGAACGGCGGGCTGGTCAGCACAATCCTCGGCGGCAAGCTCATCCTCGAAGTCAGAGCCATCAGACGACGAGGGAACCTGTTGAGACGGAGGACGCTGGGTAGTTCGTTTGAAGGGACGACGTTGCCCTTCCGAGTCCGACCCCGTGCCAGTAGGGGCACGAGCGGATGAGCCAGCAGTGTCCTTCCGGGCGGTGTGCTTAATCTTGGGCATGATGCACAAAAACCTACATGGATGGAAACCCAATGGGGAACGGTCACGGGCAAACCATATGAACGAACACGTGAACATAGGAGAAAAGGAATCCAAACACGAGGGGAACGGAGGAGATACCTACAGATCGAGAGAGGAGAGGAAGAAGAGATGTATCCCACGGAGGAGATTGGATCCCGCGGAGGAGATCAGGCAGATCCTGGAGGTGGCGGCGCGGGAGAGCTCTCCTGGTGCTGGCGGCGGCGGCGGTTGGGAGGAAAAGGAGGCGCGTGGGGGCTAGGGCAAGACCCAGCCCGCGCACTTCTATTTATAGGCCCCCCGATGTGTCGGAGGTCCGGAGTGGATTTAGCCGTCGAACGACCGACACTGGTCGGACGTTCGGAATCAGTTTAGCCCCCGGACGTCCGAGACACGTCGGACGACCGAGAGAGGAGGAGGCAGGGGCAGATACTGGAATTTGGATGATGAGGTGAGAGTATTCTCGCATGTGTAGCAACCAAAAAGAGACCTCTCAACTAACATATTTTGGACATTGTCTTATGTAAGTCTTCTAATACGATTACTGCGATAAGTGTGGGTCCAAAATACCGTCAAACGCATGAGTGCATAGAATCATGCACAAGTTATCCTCTTATAAGAGCAAGGCACATGACACAAGGGTCATGGCACAAATTTGTCTCATTCATATGACCATGAAGAGCTAAGAGAACACCAACACTAAGCATTTCATCAATGTGATTGACAGGGACATGCAAGGAATTACAAAGTGGAAAAGGTATTATGTTCATGCCATGATGCAACCTACACACTGTTGACTCTAATGTTGTACATGCATGAAGTAAATACTTGTTACCGAAAAAGCATTGGTATGGCGTAGAAGTAGCCGAGACCTGTCTTGACTCTAATTTCTTCGTGACCAGCACCATCTTCTTCTGAGAATAAGTCAAGATAGCAATGCTTCTCCAAAGTACCTAAACCACCAATTAAGCACCGAAGTAGTTAGTCCAACTACAATATATATAGGGTAAGATCACTCAATTATGTGCAAAGAGATATAAGTTTTACTTTCAAGCACGCCCTAACCTTTTAATGGATACGTCTAATTTACCATATACATATATTGGATCAAAGATACGATAGACACGACAGGTCCATCTACACATAGTAGAAATGCCTACACAATCCTATCAAATTCCAAGGATATACAATTTGGACAAACGAACACATAATTTTCTATTACAGAACATTCATGTCGTCCAAAATGGATCAGTGTGACAAATCAACATATGGTAGCACCCCAAGTTCAACACATGAACCGGTCAAGGCATCAAACCATGTAAGGCATGCATTTTGCACAACCTTACATGCATGTCTCACCCTAGTAGATGTATAAGTGTAGGTAATATGATTATAACTCCCACAACATTATGAAATAAATAGTGCGAGCTCTACCGGGAGACACATGAATTTCTCGGCACGTTATGTAGGTCCACTGAAGATAAAGCCGAAATAAAATGACCATGAAAAAACACTACCAAGCCAGAGATACCATGTGTGAGAGAACACAATGACATTTAGAGTTATCAGTGGTGGTAGGTGCCAACCGAGCACAAAGATCGTTTTATACTCACACAAGTGTGATATGGGAGTTCAACCATGAGCATAATGTTTAGATGTCATACGTTAACATCCCAATTAGTTAGATCATAGTGTGGAGAATTAATTCGAAAGGCATGCATCAACAATGCCCTTCTTTTAGATACGATCTAGCGGCTAAGCCAAGAGCATTGGTGTAGTAGGACATTACACTCACGCACATCTAAGAGATTTAGATACCAACAGGGCTTATTATGCGAATTAAGATATGTGGAGCATGACACGCCACACAGTTATAGGATAACCCCATGTGATAGATTTTGAGTGGCATACATTGGATGTTTTATCTTACCAGGGGATGTGACATGCACAAAGCATATCATACTCCCATAATGTGATAATCCATGTATTTATCATACAAGGCAATCAATCATCCAACTAAGGTGGTAAGTGGATGCCAATTTAAACTTTGGATGGCTTTGACATCAAACTAATTGATTGGATAATCTTGCACCGAGTACTACATGGAGACCAATACATATATACACATTTTGGGTTAGTGGTGTGCGTAGAGCAGAACACTCCCCCTTAATGAGATGAGCTATTAACATCTCAAAAGACCCACACAACGGTGCAACTAGGATGCAAGTAATGATCAGGACTACACACAACTATATGACAGACATAACGACCTACACATGATAGATAACATATAACAATCATACTAGTAGGCGCAACATTTCAAAGTACATGCTAGGTACCAAACCTAGAGATGAGAAGGAGTGGGGCAGGCAACTTTCAATGTAAAAAATTTAAGTAAAAGTCACCGCAAAGAGGCACATTGGATATGGAATATGGGCTCGATAATCCAAGTGACTTGGCTAGAGATGATACGAATGATGAAGAGTCCTAAAATCTTCATTGTGTATCCAAGTCTCCAATGTCCTCTGTAGTCACCTATTGATCAAGTTTGAGCTTGTTGGTCCCCAACTACGTTGGGTCCTAAGAGGTTAGTCACAATAGGCTTGGCAACCCAAATGGTTCTTTTCTTGACACCATTTTGAGTTCCAACAAACTTTGCAAACACATTGCCAACCTTATCCTTCCCAAGGGAATAGCTATCATCAATAGTGATTGGGTTGGATAAGTTACCTCTCGTGCAAGATGAAGCGACGTGACCCTTCTCACGACATAAGTAGAAACATCTATCCTTTGTTTTCTTCCCAGTTGATTTCTCACCTCGGGGAGTGTTGGCTTGGGTCTTATTGGGAAGAGGCCTTCCTTCAACTTGTAGCTGAGTGTGTGATTGAGTTTGTGGCCGCTTCCCTTGTTGCTTGTGACTTTGAGACTTCGTCTTCACAGGGCAAGATCTAACATGGTGCCCTTTAACTTTGCACTTGAAGCAAATGATTTTGGCCGAATTCTTAACTCGTTCTAGGCCACTCTTGTTCTTGTTTAAGTTTACTCCAACGTCATTTTTGTCATTCGGAGATGTTTTCTCACACAGGACGTTGTTGAGTGTGGACATCCTTTCATGACACCGTTCCAAGTCTTTCTTCAAAGAAGTGACTTGGGCCTTGAGCTCTTCGATTTCCTCTGCACGGTTAGTGTCAATGCAAGTACTAGAGGAAGTGTAAGCTTCATTGTTAGAGCAACAAGGCAAGGAAAGTAATTCATCACACGAGGTAGCAACATTATGAGTAGACGAATTACGAGGACTGGCCCATGGAAATATAGTACTTTGATTAGAAGTGGTGCCATTGTCCACCTAAGGCTCACTTGATGTTACCTTGGTGATGATAGCCTCATGAGCTAACTTTTGCACATTATGGGATGTTAGAAGATCGGCATGAGAGCTTGTGAGAATTACATGGTTTTCTTCCAACTTCCCATAATTGCTAGTTAGTAAATCAAGTTGAGCACGTAGCTCAACATTCTCCTTCAATGTTGATACTTCAAAAGAGATAGGGTTAGATGTACAAGTATCATCAACAATATGAGAGGAGTAAGTAGCGATTAGAGACTTCTCATGAGTAGATTGAAGCTCCTCATAGATCTTAGAGGTTTTGATGAGCTCTCCCTTGACATTCTTACATTCAAGGAGAAGGACCTCAAAATCCTTTTTAAGTTTATCATGAGAAACTTCAATCTCTCCTTTTGAAGGTCTTAAGTCTCACATGCTTGATGACTCTTCTCAAGTTCATGTTCAAGATGTTCACTTTTAGATTGTTCATGATTAAGTGAATCATTACAATTTTCAAAGTAAGCAAGAACATCTTGGAATCTTTGAAGAGCGTTATTTTTAGCTTTATGAAGAATTTTACTGATCACATAGATATTTTCAGTCAAGTCATCATCATCGTCCTCAGCGCAAATATCATCGTTATTGCACACGGAAGATGATACCTCATTATTACCTCTTGCCATAAGGCACATGTGAACTGGAGGAGTTGATGATGATTCTTTTGGTGAATCAGATTCTTCATTAGTCAAAAGTACTTCATATTTCTTGGTTTCCCCTAAATGATTAGACATAGAACAACTAGGGAGAAACAAGCTATTTTGATCAAGAGGACACGGGAAAGCAGGCATATCACCACAGACATTTGTCGAGGGATCTTCAGGTGAAATGCATGACCTATCAGCACAATAATTTACACTATGTGTGGTTCTAGATATGCTCGTGTCCATGGAGGCTATGACATTTTCATCAACATGTATTTCTTCACTCACCATATCGTTACCTTGTGAGATTGAAGATGCTGAGGTGTGCAAGCAGTCGGATATGGAAGTAGTGGTGGACTCTTTATGATCGAAAAGAGTGAAGAGCTCACGCACCAACTCCTTCATCATAATATCGTCTTCATCAAGATTGGACCCACCATATATATCTTCAAGTTTAGTCCAAACTTCATGAGCTGACTTGCAAGTCGAGATAGACTTAAACACTTCAGGACTTATGGTTCGATGAATGGCAAGAAAAGCCTCACAATCAAGATACATTTCATTAGTAGATGAAGATGCATCATTCCTTTTGTCGGCAATCCCTACAAGAACAATTCGTAAAGTATTTGGGCCCATGGCCCGAAAGTGATGAAGCATACGAATTCTCCATAGGGTATAATTTGTGCCATCAAAGTCAACGGTGTCATTGTGCACTAATCCAATAGGCGACATCGATACTCTCTAGGTCGTGAAACCTAATTAAAGAGAGACCTTGCTCTGATACCAATTGAAAAGACCTCGATGACGCCTAGAGGGGGGGTGAATAGGCCATTTAAAAACTTCTTCGGATTTGGCTTAAACCTAATGCAGAAATAAACTAAGAGGGTACTTGTCAAGCAGAAATCCTAAATGCACTAGGCACTGCAACGTGTATCAACAACACGATCTACCAAGATGGACACAATACAGTTACTAACAAGTACAAGTAAGTTACACAAACTTACTTGAGCTATATCACACGACAAGTAGGTGAACGACACAAGATACTAGATCACACTATAGCACACGATATATCAAAAGCTGCAAGTGTGAACATGTGGATATAGAGGATACGCTTGAATGATTAATCTTGTACAAGAAATAGCCACCACAATATAATGAGCACAACCAATATGCAATGTATGTATGCTCAAGTAACACAAGTAAACCACAAGTAAGGAGTTAGGGTTAAGGATAACCAAGGTCACTGAGACGAAGATGTATCCCGATGTTCACTTCCTTGGAGGGAAGCTAGTCACTGTTAGAGAGGTGGATGTTACCACGAAGGAACACCAACGCCACGAAGGCTCACCCTATTCTCCCTTTGATATAACACCACGAAGGCGTTTCTCAACCACTAGTGGTAAGCCTTTGAGGTGGCTTCCAAACCCTCACAAACTTTTTGGGGGTAATCACATGGATTGATTCCTCTCCGAAGAAGTCCTACCGCCTAGGAGTCTCCAACCTCCAAGAGTAACAAGATCACGGGGAATGCTCAAAACTTGCTCAAATCTCAAATAGCTTGGGTTGAGAGAAGGACAGGGAGACGATCTATCTTTTGATTGTAACAACTCTCAAAGGGGCTCACGAATGCTCTTGGGATCTAAGATTTGGTGTGAGCAAATGTGTGTGAGGTACAAATGTATTCTTATCAGAATAGGACTGTGTTGGACCCCCTCTCACGAAGTGGGAGGGGGTATATATAGTGGGGAGAGTAAAACAGCCGTTGGGGACACTTTAAGTCACAGAGGGGTCGGACGTCCGGCAGTTCACGGATGTCCGGGCGTCCACAAGGGGTCGGACGTCCGACAGGGGTCGGTCGTCCGAGGGTTGTAGATATGTCTGGAATCACTCTGAGTTGAACAGGGACCAGACGTCCGGAGAAGGCCAGAAGTCCGAGTTATTCGACTCGAACTTCTTCTGGTGCAGGGCTCCGGATTTTCGAAGCCGGTCGGTCGTCCGGCCCTCGGACGTCCGGAGGGAGCCGGAAGTCCGAGTTATATGGCCCAAGTTCTCCTCGTGCAGGGCTCTGGATTTCCGAAGCTCGTCGGTCGACCGGCCCTCGGACGTCCGGAGGGAGCCGGCAGTCCGAGTTATATGGCTCAAGTTCTTCTGGTGCAAAGCTCCGGATTTCCGAAGCTGGTCGGACGTCGGGCCCTCGGAGGTCCGGAGGAGGCCGGATGTCCGAGGCACTGGTCCCGTTTTCTGATAACAGCAGAGGAGTGGAGATGTGGTATGAGAAGAACAGAGGATATCTTGTTTGAGCAAGTTCATCACAAAACCTGTGATCCCCTCTTAATAGTGCGGGATCCCTCAATACTCAAGAATTGTAAAAGGGGTACCGGTGATCCATACTTGAGTGTATACTTTATTCGCTGATCATCACTCCGCACCGCTAACTTCAAAGAAACTGATACCTTGAGTTAGCCCTTTCACTTGAGCTTGATGTTGTTGTTCCTTCATGGCTGCACTTTCAACCACACCCACGGCCCCGAGCGCACGAAGGTCGTGCTCCTGGTGTTCTGCTTCTCCGTCTTCTTCGGTTCTACACAGCGACGTCTTCGGCTTCTTCTTCCTCTCCGGCAGGGGCCCCTCCTCCGATCGGGCTCTCCTTCCTTCCCCAAGGTGAGGTTCAACCTCTCGTTCCTTCTTTCCCCTCAGATTGTCCTGGATCCGGCGAGGTGCTCACGTGCTTCTCTGTCAGGAAGTAGATGAAGTAGATGCAGTAGTGTTGCGGCATGCAGGTGCGGTGCAGTAGCAGTAGATTGTGTGGTAATAGCGTGTAGACGTGGTGCATAGCAGGCGCAACACTTCCATGGTGGTAGTTATCCTGTCGTGATGCAGCAGCAACAGCAGCAGGCGTGCCCGGCGGCCTCCCTGTCGCCGGCAGCTTCTGTAGGCCGAGCAGAGTAGTGCTGCTAGATTACCTCGAATGCGACCCCCTTCTCTATCAGATGTCGAACGGTAGCGCAGTGGTCAGTAGCGAGGGGGTGATGCACCAGGTCGTGGGTTCGATCCCCCCTCGGCACCCCTTTTTGTTGATTTATTTCCTCGTCACAGTAGAGAGCGCAGCATCATAGTTTGCCTTGTTAAACTACTCTGTTCTGTCGAGCGAGAAGGCACAGCAAGGTGGTTTGCACCCATGTGCACTAGTAGGTCTCGGGTTCGAACCCAGAGCCTACCCCTTTTCTTTTTCTGTGTTCCGTTATTTTTTTTCTTCCTTTGCTGTTTTAGTTTCTTGCAGCCCTGTTCATTATAGCATTGTGGTGTGCTTGCACATGAGGGCTTTAATATTTTTTTCCCTTCTCAGACCAGCAAGTGAGTGTGGTAGTTTGCTCGTTATGTGAACCTTGGTGATGCACTTGTGTGTGTGCATATTTACTTGGTAGTAGTCTTGTGGAGGTTATTCTATAATGGAAGGATTGCAAGCATAGCATTTTGTTGTGTGTGATGCACTAGAGTTTCATGTGTATGTGCATCTTATGAGGGTTATGATGTGTGTATGTTTGCCATGTGGTGCAAGCTATGATTAGCATGTGTAGGTGGTGTTGCATATATATCATGTGTAGATTCATGTGTGTGGGTGCACCTTGTGGGTGTCTTGGCACTAAGGTGACTGTCCCCTTGTAGTGTTTATGTGAGTGTAGATAGTGTGTGAGATGATGTATGTGGGTGGTAAGCCAGCCCCAGTTGCAACTTGTGCACCTCCTCATGTTAATATGAGAGAGGGCATGATGATGTGTGTGTGTGGGTGATCTAGTGAGAGAAGTGGTTGTGAAGTTGATCTGCATGACACAAACATGGGGTTCAAACCCCCATGTCACTTTGTCATTGTGCACATGAGCTCAACCATTTAGTAGTTGATATAGTGAAACTACATGAAATGATGCACTATTCACTAGGCATGATTTGGAGTAGTTTCCTCTTCCTTAATTTGTGGTTACTTGATCCAAGTAAGTTCCCACATATTATATATGATTTTGGGGTAGAATCTCCGAAGCAATCTAGTGGTGAAGTTAGTTTTTCCATTAGGATACTTTCTGGAGTTGACATATTCAGATGTGTTGCATGTTTGCTCTTTGTTTCCATGGAATAGGTTGAACCCAAGGGCATGATCTTTTGTGTGGTAGTAGTAGGGGTTTTGCTCTACACCATAGTGGTGTCATCTATCTCTTGGTGTTACTTGTGAGCAAGTTATGCCTAGACAAAGTGGGCATGTGGATGGTAATTCCAGCTTAGTGAAAATCTGGAATTTTCACCAAGTCTGAGAATCTGGATATATATTCTTCGCCTATAGATGAGGTTGTGTTGGTCATTGTGTTGTGATCTAGCCTTAGTTTAATGCTAGGAATTTGGACCTGATATGTTTGTGAGGCCCCCTGTAAAGTTTCATCCCATTTGGAGTCCTGTAGGTTATGGTTTGGCTGCTATCAAAAAGCTTCAGAACAAAGACAGAAAGTCAGGTGCAGAATTTTTCACCAAGTCCCTGAGATCTGATGGTTTTGGGAAAGTTTGCATCCTTGTATCTTCCTGTGTGTAATTCCTTTTTGTGTGATTCTTGCTTGTGCTTGTAGCATTCTTGGCTAACTACAGCCATATATATTATTTGTCATATTTGGAGGGCTGTAGCTATGTTGCATGAGCTCACAAAGTGCTAACATGCAGATTATGGCAGATTATGTAGTTTTGTCATTTTGATGATTATGGGTGCTTAGTTGATGTTGTGGTTTTCTTCCTTGCTCCAATCCATTAATGTTGAGTTTTTATATGTCTTGGAAACCTGGGAATACCAGATTTGTGCCATTTGAGTGTGTGGTGTTGATTTTGACACATAGGGCTTCATATCTTGTTTCATTGATTCCCGTATTTCTGTAGCTCCGATTGTAATGTTCTTTATATGGTTTTGCAACGTTTTCACGAGACGCAACTGGTCATGTCATTCTCATGCATGTCAAAATAGCTTAGGGTACAGTTCTGTCCAGAAACTTGTATTATCTTCTCTTGCTTGTGCTAGTGATAGAAATAGTGATGCATGCTCATTTTTCATCTCATGCATCATGTGCTTGTTTTATCTTGAGGTGCTGTTGTTAATTGGATGTTATTCTGATGTTGGGTAGCACCGGGATCGGAGAACGAATACGTGGAGTCAGCAGGGTACGTTCAGGACGAGCAAGATCCATTCCAAGCTGAGGATATCACAGGCAAGATGATATGACCCTGATTCCATCTCTGGACTTGTTATGCTAGTTTGCGTTTCCATGTCATATTGCTCGCTGCCTACCACTGAAATATTTGCCTCTTGATATGCCATGGACCCATATATTGATCCCTTCCTAGCAAACTTGAATGTCTAAGTAGGCTTTGCTCAGCTACTAATGTTAGCGTTGCTAGATGCAGGTGCTTTGTCTCATGTGACAACATGAGCTTGATATCATTATCTTAAATGCTGTTATTTAATTAATGCACCTATATACTTGGTAAATGACGGAAGGCCTGGCCTTTTTCCGGGTGCTTTGTTCTGTTATTGCCGCCTTAGTTACCGGCTACCTGTGTTTGATTCCATAATGATCGCTCCTAACACGTTCGGGGTTGTTATGGGGACCCCCTCAATAAATCGCGTAGTGCAAAAGCTTGTCCGGCAGGACCCAACATTGGTGTTAATTTGCTAATCACTTAATAATAAACTACATAAGGAATAGCTACCCCGAGGATTTTAATCAACAACCCGGGCCAGTGCTCCTCATGAGTGTTGGTCCAACCCAGAGCAGCTTATTACGCTCCCCGGGGCAACTTAGTGTTTTGGCGTGCTAACCATCGCTCATCCGGCGTGTCCTGAGATTGAGATACGCGGCTCTTATCAGGGTCGTCGAGACGTCGGGAGGTCCTCCTAGTCTTGCCTTACCTTAGCGATATATCTTGCGTATATGAATCCCAGTGAAGCTTTGGTTTCCCCAGAGTTGAGGTTTTCCTCTAAGGAATCCGATGAGATCACGAGATTCGTGATAGAGGATTACTTTGCGGCATGTGTACGTTTGTGATGGACTAGTTGGAGCACCCCTACAGGGTTTAATCTTTCGGAAAACCGTGCCCGCGGTTATGTGGCAACTTGGAATATTTTGTTAACATCCGGTATTAGATAACTTAAACAAAGCTAATAAAACTGCCAACTGTGTGCGTAACCGTGACTGTCCCCTCGAAGATCTCTCTTCGATCGGGAATACGGTGGGGTTATGAATGATGTAGGTAGGTGTTCAGGATCACTTAGTGATCAAGTATTCACGACCGCTAGTATAGACCACCTTCATAAATGCTACGTAAAACAGCCACCAAATCAAGCTTAGGATGTTGCAGCCTTAAACACTTCACCTTATCCTACCTAATAACTTGACTAGTTCTGGCACCAAGGTCTTAGATTGTTGAGTCCCTGTGACTCACGGGTTCCTCCAAAATCCCAACAGGTTCAGGTACCCCAGAGACAGACGATCCCGACGGCACTCAGCTGGCGTGGCAGTACGACGAGGAGACAGACCGCCTGTATGTGAACTATCCAGAAGATTGAGGCGTGGTTGTGATCGTGGGCCTGCAGGCAGGGTAGCATAGCCTTTCTATGGTTTGTAGTCCGTAGCGGAACTACCTTTGTTGTATGTGTGATGTACTCTGAGATATTTATGAGAAGGCAATTGAATCCCTGATTGTCGATTTTTTTTGTTATGTATGTGATGTGTTACCTGTTTGCGAAACGCTTAGATGCGCTTCTTTCCTATTCGGGACCTCGATCCCCAGATCGGAAAGGACCGCATCTTGGTCGTTACAAATTCCCACTAGCATATTAAGATGATATATCATGAGACTTTCTATATGAGGAACATGGTGCCACTTTGAGGCAGAAGTGTGGTAAATGGTAGTAGCAAAGTCCATTCTCTCTCTTTCTTTGATTCATTTTTTTTGGCGGACTCATTTGGCCTTCCCCAATTTTATTTTTTGTCCAGAGTCTCATCCCGACTTGTGGGGGAATCATAGTTGCCATCATCTTTTCTTCACCGGGACAACGCTCTAATAATGATGACCATCACACTTTTATTTACTTACAACTCATGAAACTCGATATGACTCAATATGAATGCCTCTGGTAGTGTACCAGGACGTGCAATGATCTAGTGTGACATGTATCAAAAATATAATGAATGGTGGCTTTGCCACAAATGCTATGTAAGCTCTATATGATAATGGAAAGCAATATGCTGAAGAATGAACTAGTCATATGATGTAATGGTGGAATTTGCATGGCATGATAGGTAGGTATGCTGGATATTTTGAGAAGATAAAGAAAGATTTATGTGTGATGGAGCATATCATGCCACATGGTTTGGATGCATCGGTGAAGTTCGCAATGATCCTCGAGGTGAGAATGGGCAATGCGCAATACCGACGAGGCTAGCAAAATGTGAGGATGTAAGATTGTGCCATGGTTTCACATTAGTCATCAAGAACTCATATACTTATTGCAAATTTTATTAGTTCCCCGAGGGACAGGGTTGGGAGAAGTTAACCATCGCGCGACTCCAACTCAAAACAACACTAGGATTTTAGCGAGGAATAGAAATACTCACACATCCCCGCCAAGCCTTTTTAATATTCAGAGAAACAAGGAATTAGAACCTCTTAATATTGCTACTTCTATGAATCAACGATGATGCACTCACACCTTTTTCATATTACCATATCAATATCATCAACCCAGAATTTCTATGTATGTGCTATTTGATGGTTTTGATTATCATTCATCGAATACTTATTATTTTTGGACTGGCCTCATGACCGATGCAAATTACCACTTATTTTTATTAACTCTCAAATAAATATATGTGAGGAATGAGAGTTCAAATAGTTCTATAAAATTTACAAGCCACCGTGCTCAAATAGAGATAAGTGAAGTACTAGAGCAATTGTTTAGCTCAAAAGATATAAGTGAAGCACAAAGAGTATTCTAACAAATCATGATAAATGGTTATCTCTCTCAGGTTGGTATGTCCGGCAAAATAAGATTGTGGAAACCTAAAACTAAAAAGAAACTAAAGCACACGACACTCCAAGAAAAACTCATACATGTGACGAATAAAATTGTAGCTTCAAGTGACATACCGATTGATTGAGACAAGAGGGGATACCTGGAGGGGCATCCCCAAGCTTAGACGCTGAGTCTTCCTAGAATATTACCATCGGGTGCCTTGGGAATCCCCATTCTTAGGCTCTTGCTGCTCCTTTGTAATGCCCAATATGCGATCATATCCTTTGGCTTGAATGCCTCGACGGGGATAAAAGCGCATCTCGTTGTTTCGCAAGAATGGATATCGTCACAAGTACATGTACTGAAAATATGACTACATAAAATTAGCTTACACTCTCTACAAGCTACAACATGGACAACACAACACATCATTATATTCAATCACCGTGTAGAAGAGCAGGGTCCGACTATGGACGAAATCAAACGATAAAAGAACGACGTCCATCCTTGCTATCCCAGGCTGACGGCCTAGAACCCTTCCAAATAGAACAATCATCAGGCTGACGTCAAAGTATTGTTACCTATACCTGCAAATGTTGTTGTAGTAATGTGTGAGCCATAGGCACTCGACAATCTCATTTCCAAAGGTATCAAGAAAAGCAAACCTTCATGGGTGAGGTATAGTTAAGTGGTGAGGCTCTCGCAAGCGCTAAGCATTTATTTGAGTGGCTAACTTACAAGTACAAGAATGAGAGAGGGGTAGTCTGCACATAAACGGACGTGAACTAATAAAGATTTTGAAGTGATCCTGAACACCTACTTACGTCGGACATAACCCCAGCATGTCATCTCTCAGATACATATCTCATAAGAAGAGACAGACACGGTTACGCACACAATTGCCAAGTTTTAATTAAGTTTACTTTAAGTTTTCTATGACCGAATGTTAAACAAAGCTTCCAAGTTGCCACATAACCGCAGGCACGGCTTTCCGAAAGATTTAACCCTGCAGGGGCGCTCCAACTAGACCATCACAAACTACAACAAGCTGCTTTGGAAACCTCGACCACGAAAAACCCATGATCTCCTTGGATTCCTGGTGAAAAACCTCAACCTCGAGATATCCCAAAGTATCCTCGGAATTCCTCGCACCAAACGTCTGAGAAATGTTAAACAAATCCAACAAGGTGGCCTGACGTGCCGACGATCCCGACAGGAGCTGCGCAACTCGTTCTCAGGGCACAATCGGATGAGCAATACTTACGATGGCCGGATTGAAATCCCCCGAGCTACCTCGAGTGGCCCCGCAAGTGGCACTATTTGCGAGTAACACCATAAACATTGGCCCCGCTGTATTATGTTGGAATACTCCTCAGGTTCATCACGCCCTATGTTTTAATCACGATGTTCAGTATTATTATGTTGGCCAAATATAGTATCAATGTTGGGCCTTGCTAGAAGATTTTTATCCCAAAAACGAAAATCAAGGGGGTCCCCATAACAACCCCGAGCATGTTAGGAGTGATCAATAAGAAACATATCACCAGTACACAAGTAACTAGGGTGGCAAAGATGGAACAAAACACCAGGCTAGAAGGGCAAGCCATCCACATTTTATCTAGTATATAGGTAAACTAAATTAAATAGTAATTATATGGTGATATAACAAGGAATCCATGTTGGCACATGGAAGCAAGTGCATCTGCAACAAGCAACGTTATAAGGAGGCTGAGAAAACGGTAACATAGCCAAACAAGGGTTTGCTAGGTTGTGGAATGGTTAGAGGCTTTTCTTAGCAATGTTTGGAGGCTCGACATAACATGTGGTAGGCAGCGAGACATAGCGATAGAAACGAGACAATGAGCATATCAATGATAGTTGTGGTATCAAGGGAAATAGTCATCTTGCGTGTGATCCTGCTTGGAAGAAGAACAAATTTGTGAAGCAGATGAACCAACATATTCGATCGAATCCTAACACTTCGAAGCGGTTCGGAACTCTATCAACAAGAGACAATCCCAAACAAACAATCAACGCATGATAAACAGCGCAACATATTCATAACATGTTGTCCAAGCAATTATGATGCATGTCCATTTTAAATATGCAAGGCATGACAGTCACAACAACCAAACATTACACATTAAGTGAAGCTCAATATGCAACTCATTGCATATTGACGAAACTCCGTGTTTTTATTATATAGTTCACTCCCATTTAGGTACACGCCAATGTTAAATGTTGTTAAACAAGGATAGAGGTGAAGCATAAATAAACTACACTATCTTGGCATTTTAAATGAGGTCGCATACAACATACAATATTTACGAAACGACCATATGTTAATTTAGAAATTGGTCCGGATCTGAACTAAACTTATTTTATACTTATTAAATAGCAAATTAAAGTGGACCATGTGATTCTACACATCATTCTAGTCGATTTACATATATAAATCATCTAAAATGGAGCTACAGTTTAAAAGATATGAGGAAGACAAGATGATATGCCACGAATGCAAAATGCATGCAAATGACAACCACAACATGTTAAACACATGGATTCACAAGATATTATAGAACTACATGAATATATACACAAGTTTAAATAAGGCCGGAATAATAAATAACAATTTTGGAAAGTCCTCATATGCAAATTAAGGTTTTGGAACTGTTCTGCCTATAAAACATATATAGAGTTTTTAAAAATCAAAATAAATGCTATCATGTTATTGTACACATTTTTCTGGTCAAGTTACATATGTGTATCATTTTAATCGGAGCTACGATTAATTAATTATGAAACAAATCATTTTGACATGACATTTATGCAATTTGAATGAAAAGAAAAATTTAATATTTATAACATGGTTGAAACTTGGATATTGTGAAACTACACAAAATTCTATGCATTTTCATGTATAAAGTTTTTAAATCTGCTACACGGTTATTTTGCTATGAATTAAATCATTCTGTTATAGTATCATGCAAAACAATGCAAACAACATGTTAAACATTTTTTAACATGCATGAAAGATGGATATTATTAATCTACATGAAATTCTTGACATTTTACATATCTAAAATATTTCAAACCAATGCACGGTTAAAGAGCTATTAGCATTTTAAAATGATGCCTTTTGTATAATATGAAAATCCCTAGAAATAGTCAAAAATCGTGTACTGTGAAAAAATGCTATGCGGGCGAATCTGAGCGAGCGCAGCATTGCAATACTACGCTCGGGCGAGGGCTAGAGCCAGGGAACATCTCACCTAGCTGGGCCTTGGCGCAGATCTGGTGTGCTCGGGTTGGTCCTTTGTGTGGCCCACACGAGAAGCGCGACAGCCTACCGCGGCTAGGGCTAGCCCGATTGGCCGCTGGTGGGCCGGCAGCACGACGCGACACTGGTGCCCACGTGAGCACGCTGGAGCGGGGCATTGTACCCACAATGGTCTTGCTTGAACACGGGGGCCGGCTGCGGCGGTTCCAGGAGCAAGGGGTGATCCGATGGGACTTGCGGGGCGTGGGGCATCCGCATTTGTATTGGCAGGGCCGGATCCGGGCGACAGCACACCAAGCAGCAACAGCCGGATCTTGGGGTGGCGCATCCATGGCGGGGTTGGCCTGTAGGAGAGAGAGAGCTTGAGTTGAGGCAGGGAGAGAGATGGAGATGGGGAGAGAAGGCACGGGGCAAGGGGTACCCATCACCGGCGAGGTGCGGCGCTCCGGCGGCTTTTCGATGGCCGGCCAGCGGTGGCCCGACGAGGCAGCCGTTTGGGGTGGTCGGGGTTGGAGGTGAGGCACTTGGGAGGAGGTCAGGCTGGTGGCGGTGTAGTCGGGCCCGGGCGGGCCCGGGCGATGAGAGGCTGGTGGAGGGCGAGGTGTCGGCCGCGGGTTTGCTGGAACAATGGCGGCGGCAGAACCAAGAGCCGGCGGGGCTATGGTGCGGCGTGAAAAATGAGGGCGACGGCTATGGTGCGGCATGAAAAATGAGGGCGACGGCTGGGGGGGCCAAAAATGGACGAGGGACTTCCTTTTATAGGCAGTTTGGGCTAGATTAGGTGGGTTGATCTATATATTGGAAGAAGGGACTAGCTTTTGGACCCTCCAATCAAAATTGGACGGTCAAGAAAATCGGGTTAGGAAGCCTAAGTTTAAAATTGTAGATGATTTGCGGTATTACAGTGTTCATTTGAACCCAACGGTCACGACCGTATGCTTGGGGTTCGGGCAAGCTACAGGACGCGCGCGAGGGCTGTGTGCACTATGAAGAGAGGCTAGGCAAATTCAAGAGGCAAAACGGGAAACACGACATCAGAGTTTTACAACCGAAAGCATCTTATATTTTGGGCAGCTACAATGCCCCTATTCATTTAATGGTTCGAGTACGAAACGGACTCTGATTGCAATGAAATTTGGCATGCTGCCTACCTACACTATATTAAGACCGCACACCAACTTTTAACTCAATTCAAGAAAGTTTTATACACAAAATAAAAAATATATTTTAATAGTGCCACGGGCGTGCAATTGTGTGGTTGGTCTCGAAATGGTCAATGACAAAGCGGAGAGAACTGACAACTAACAATGTATGCAAGTTAAGAAAAGAAATAACGACAATGGAGTGTCTAAGCAATGCACATGATGCACATGATGCGATGATGAATGTGACAAGCAAAAGAATCACACGATGACAATGGAATAAAAGGGAATCTTCTGGACCGTCGGTTCCGGGCTGTTACAACTCGTCTCCGCTAACAAGAGATCTCGACCCGAGATCTAAGAATGAAAAGGGGAAGAGGAAGAGAAGAGGACAAGCTAAAGCTTTGTTGCTTCTTTGACAAACGAGTGAAACCAACGATTCTTGAAAGTTCCAAAGAGATAAAAAAATGGCACGAGGAACAAGAAATTATTCAAAAGAAATTTTGGCAGCACTTCGGTAGGAAAGAGGGCAAAACTTAATTAGATGGAAATTTCTTGAGAGATAACACAACACTCCGGTTAAATGGACAACCAAGGGAAAAACATGATCTTGACAACGAGACGACGAATCAAAGATAACAGCATCATAATGGCTCCGGAACAGAAGAATAGAAACTAGCTTGCTTCATGGAGAAGAGAAAAGAGAACTTCCACCATAACTGAGCTTGAACGGGATCCTACAAAGCAGGATTGAATGGAGTTGTTGGAACATCAACAACGAAAAAAGCTTATTGTGGACTTATAGAAACCATCTCAAAATAATGAGGTGACAACCAGCCACTAACGGAAACAATTGATTACTTGGGAGCAACAAGATGTGCAAACTTCTTTCACCAATAGGATACATTGAGAACTTGGATCAAAGATAACCACCATAATAGCAACAATCCTTAGAAAAAGCTTTAGGTGAAATCCAATCCAAGATACTTCAATGAAGAAATCATGGGTTGAGAATATCTCATGATTGAAGGAATTGGTGGGTTTAAATATCTCATTCTTTAAACATATTCCCTTAGACACTCCTCATAAATTAAGAATGAGATAACACCACCTCAAAGGATAATGGAGGAAGAATTACACTCTGAAATGCAAGAGAAAGAACACTTGATCCTCTCCAACGAGAATGTTGAAGAACACCTTGAGAATGAATTAAATCCTTGAAGAACCACCTAAAGAACCTCTGTATACAAAAGAATGATAAAACAAAATGAAGGTTGAACATAATTATATTATAACCATGTAACACTTGAGAAAAAATTGGAACTCCAGAAAAGACACGATGAAGCACTTGGGATAAATAATTTGATATCATGAGGAACTCCGGAAAATAATTGAAATAACCTTGATGAAACAAGAATAAGAATTATGTTATGATCATCCCTCATGAAGTTAAATTGATGACAAGCAACGAATTTAGCATACCACTTATTCTTCTTGAAAAGATTGAAAAGAGATATGAGCACAAACTTGAAGAAGACTTTGAACGAACCGCCGATAAGAATTGAAATGGATGAGAAAAATTTAAATGAATTGAGATGTAAGTGAGCAAAGCGATCATGATCCACGTGAGAGAAAACTTGAACAAGGCACCGGAGTAATTGCAAGACGAACAAATAGACAACTGTTGAGAAGAATTTGAGAACGAAAGCTAAAAGCTAATAAGAAAGAAATCTTCTGAAATGGTGGCCTTTGAAGGATCGAGAAATGAAAGCAACTCTAAAATGCACCGGATAGATATGGAAGGAATACTCATGATTGAAAAAAAAATTAGAGGATAGCACAAAGGTGAAACCATGTTCAAGAGAATGAACAAAGATTTAAGAGAAACACTTCTTCACACTCCAACCTGAGCATGATGAGAAGGAACACCACCAAAATTAACGAGACACTCCGGAACAATGAATAAGAAATTGTTGAGCCATTGATGATAAATAAATTTGAAACCATCTTGAATAACGAATATGACTGATGTAAACCATACTTACATCACACTTGAAAGAATTAGAGATCTCTGGAAAATATTAGGAGAGCTAGTTAAGATCCTGGGAATAAAACATGTGGGTTATGGGCCCACTCAAAAGAAACCACCGTTGAAACGATTTCTAAGAAAGATTGCACCAGATCAAATTAAAGTTTGATGAGATGGGCACCTCAAAATAATTGAAAGGATTGAATGAAAACAGAAATCTTCTAAGATTTTTTCAGCACGCCGGATAGAATAGAGAGGGATGAATGAACAAGAGAGGCTTGGATAAGAATATCCAACATAGGAATCATTTAAAGGATGAAAATGATATGATGAACACCGAGAGCTTGAATAGAATTCACCGGATAAGAACACGTAGGCGACGAAATGATGAACTCGTCACTGAAGCATCTTTGCCATGAACCACTGGATACAATATGGAAGAATCATAGCGGACACATCAATGAAAAGAAAGGCACTTGGATGATAATTAAATCACCGAAGACAAGGGCGAGAGGGTGGGAAAAACAAAGAAAAATTGGGACAG
The DNA here is from genome assembly GCF_904849725.1 of Hordeum vulgare subsp. vulgare. Classification (NCBI taxonomy): domain Eukaryota; kingdom Viridiplantae; phylum Streptophyta; class Magnoliopsida; order Poales; family Poaceae; genus Hordeum; species Hordeum vulgare. Next base: position 228,573,853 of record NC_058518.1, on the reverse strand, counting down.
ATGAGACAAACTCCGAAAAAGAAATGAGAGATTGATCTTGAAAATATTTAAAAGGATTGAATTATCTTGAAGAGAAGCACTCCATTTGAAAGAATGTGATGACAAATCAGGTTGAACAAAAGGATTAGAATTCCCGTAAAAATATGAGAACATTTCTTAGGAAATATATGAACTCACCACTTGACAACGAAGCAAATTTAATTACCATACTCCAACAAAACAAAGGATGAGTCTTACAGAATAAGCCACAAACAAATATATGACACAAATTTTGCTAGATATTTTTGTGGTAAGGTTCGCAGGGGCTCGATCGTACATCATATTGTCATATTGAAATGACGCTCGAATATGCTCCCTAAGCATAGCGAACTACAAGGCTTGACGAAGCATATCTCGCGACAGATATCGAGACTGTCTTCTCTATGAAAGACCGTGAACAAAAAAATCCACTAGACGTCGAACCCCAACCTAACATTATGCATGTGTTGGAACGTAATCCTAGATAACTACTTGAATTACCATCTAAGAACTTCCGAGATCTTTCTTGGTCATGCTATCAGGTTGTGTGTGTGGGAACCTTCTCAATGTAATCAGCTACAAAACTTTCCCGCAACTATCAACAGATATCTGAGAAGTTGTGCAAATTCATCTACCTCGCATCCTCGTAATCACAATGATACCAATTATGGCAGTATGTTTGGATGCTCTCCCTAGTACTGGGTGATGAAAACTCCTCTCGCCACAAAGAGTATTGAACCAATTTCGAACATCCTCCGTCCTGAGATACTAAGGAAACTGAACGATAACGATGTGTCAAAATCCTCTGGAGCTCAACTCCGTGGAAGAAATCAAGTCATACAGGAGGGACCAAGTCAGAACTCCGTCACATCGACATCATTAGATTCCAAAATACCCGTGCGATCCTGAGTTTATTTTGAGTGAGAAGAGGAGTAGAAATAAAATTCCTAAGTTGTAATTCCTCACCAGAGCATAGACGAGGAGTAAAAAGAATCCCACTCTCCGATATAACTCGGACTCAAAATAGTGTTTCACTAGACTGGGCTCGGCCAACTTTGATCAATGAAGGGGGCTTCCAGGTCGGTACTGCTCCCATACCAACTTGTAATGCCCAAGGTGCGATCCTATCCTTATTTTGGCACGAGGTCGTCGAAAGGGATAGAAGCACATCTCATCGTTTCACAAGAATGGATATCATTACAAGTACATGTACATAAGAGATCAGTATATGGAATTGGCTTACACTCGCCACAAGCTACGTCATGAACAACAAAATACAACAATATATTCAATCACCATGTAGAAGAGCAGGGTCCGACTACGGACGAAATCAATCGATAAAAGAATGACATCCATCCTTGCTATCCCATGATGCCGGCCTAGAACCCGTCCAAGATTGATGATGAAGAAGAAGAAGAAACTCCATATAGAACAATCATCACACTCACATAAAAGAATCACTTTACTTGTACCTGCAACTGTTGTTGTAGTAATCTGTGGGACTCAACAATCTCATTTCCAAAGGTATCTATAGTAGCAAAGCTTAATGGGTGAGGTATGGTTAAGTGGCGAGGCTGCAGTAAGCACTAAGCATCTATTTGAGTGGCTAACTTACGAGTATAAGAATAAGAGAGGGGTCGTCTATGCATGAACATACGTGAAATAATAATGATCTTGAATTGATTGTGAACACCTACTTACGTCAGACATAACCCCACCGTGTCCTCTCTCGGTAGAGCTCACGAGAAGAGACAGTCACGATTACGCACATAGTTAGCAAGTTTTAATTAAGTTTACTTCAATTTTTCTACGCTCAGGTGTTAAACAAACATTCCAAGTTGCCACATAATCGCGGGCACGGCTTCCCGAAAGATTCAACCCTGGAGGGGTGCTCTAACTACTCCACCACAAGCTATGTCGAAAACGTCGCCAATGAAAAACCCGTGATCTCCTCGGATTCCGGGTGGAAAACTTCGACGTCGAGATAGGCCAAAGTATCCTCGGAATTCCTCGCATAAGACGTTTGATAAGGATGAAACAAATCGAGGAAGGCCGCCCGACGTGCCGATCATCCCGATAGGAGCCGCGTATCTCGTTCTCAGGGTACAATCAGATGAGGAATACGTACTGTGGCTGGATTGAAATCCCCCGAGTTGCATCGGGTGGCCCCCTAAGTGGCTCTATTTTGGACCAATAGCATCAACACTGGCCCCCTATATTATGTTGAATTACTCCTTGGGTTCATGACACGCTATGTTTTAATCACGATGTTTAGTATTATTATTTTGGGCAAATATAGTAGCAATGTTGGGCCTTGCCAAAAGAGTTTTATCCCAAAGCAAAAAATCAAGGGGTCCCCATAACAACCCCTAGAATGTTTAGAGCGCTCAAATATGGAACATAACACTGGTACACAAGTAACTGGGGTGGCAAATATGGAACAAAGCACCAGGCTAGAAGGCCAAGCATTCGACCTTTTAGCAAGTATATAGGTGCATTAAATTAAATAGCAATCATATGGTGCTACAACAGAGAATCCATGTTGGCACATGGAGGCAACCACACCTACAACTAGCAACGCTATAAGAAGGCTGAGCAAGCAGTAACATAACCAAACAAGGGTTTCCTGGGTTGTGGTAAGGTTAGAGGCTTTTCATGGCAATGTTGGGAGGCTTGACATAATAGGTGGTAGGCAGGGAGACATAGTGATAGAAACGATACAACTAGCATAGCAATGATAGTAGTGGTATCTAGGGAAATGGTGATCTTGGTGTGATCCCGCTTGGAAGAAGAACGAATCCGTGAAGTAGACAAACCAACGTAGTCAAACGAATCCTCACACTTCAAAGCTATGGAAGCAATTCTGAAGCATGATATTCATGACATAAATAAACTACAATATATAGGCATACTATAAACACCACAACATATTCATGACATGATATGGAAGCAATTCTGAAGCATGTCCATTTTAAATATGCAAGGCATGACAGTCACAACAACCAAACACTACACATTAAGTGAAGCTCAATGTTATTTAGAATTGACCACGAGACTGTCAGTTAAGAAGACCCAGTAACGGAAGAAGCTTATATCAACGGAAGAGCCCTCGTTTTTTATGGAGACATTATGAATATAACGGAAGATACGAAGACTGTGAGGAGTCAGATGCCAAAACCCCAGAGGATTGTTAAAATCTTAAGGGACCAGTACCTCTCATTTTAAGTGTGCTAGCATCCCACCTTGCCGGAGATTGGAATTGTTAGAAGACCCCCAAACCCTAACCTTTCTTTCTAGCCTCTTCAAATCTCGAGGACGAGATTCATTTTAAGTGTGGTAGGTTTGTAACATCCCAAATTTTGGAATGTTAAAATAATTATTAGAATGATTGTTTGTTTGATTGAGTGATTGAAACTTGAGTCAAATTAGAAACTTTTCAAAAAAAAAATTTGAATGAGAGGGAATAAAATGACTTTCCCCTTCTCCGGTAAACTCAAATTCATCCAATTAAAAGCAATGAGAGAAGATGACATGACTTCTTCAACTATAAAGAATTTGAACGGAGCTTTGCATTTGAATTCTTTCAAATATTTTCCCTTGCTTCTTTATATTTCTTCCCCGAGAAATCCATCCTCCGCCGCCCCACCCTCGGCGGCGACCTCGCCCCTCGCCGGCGTAGTCCCCATCGCCGGAGTAGCCCTACTGTGTTCATCCACGGGAGGTAACTCCTCCTTCCTTTCTTTTTTCTTTTGTTTGTTTTGTTTTTTATGTATTGTGTAGTTTTACCGTTAGATCCATATCCAACCGTGTATATTAAAAGCAGCTTACCCCTTCGGTTTTTAGTTAAAGAACCGAACGGTTTTTTTTCGTCACTTATTAGTTAGCCGAAGTTTTAGTTAGATTTCGGCCATGTTCTAGTACTTCTCGCAGCACACACCTCCTCATCCAATCAGTGAGCGCCACGTGTACAAGTGTTTGATAGAATTCAGATTTTTCTTTTTCTGTTAATTCAAAAACAGAGAAGGTTCCAATTTTGTTTAGCCCATAACTTTTGATCCTTAAGTCCAATAGAGTTGATTCGTTTTCCAGTAGATCACAATGTTTCTGAAGTTTTTAAAAACATATAATTTGTCTATGTTTGAAATTTTCAAATTTGAATTAGATCAGATTTAGTTTAAACCTTGTTTTGCCTATTCCGGGAGTTTAAAATAGATTTTAATTTGATTCTTTTTGCTACAGATCACTAGTGATCTTAGTTATCAGTGGTAAAAATTCCAGATTTGTTTGAGTATTTTAGCTCATTTTTTCTTGTGAAACAATTTCTGTTTCACCTCTTTTAGGATTATGGCTATTACTTTTTCTATAATTGTTTTTAAATTATTTTCTTTTATATTTCAGAAAGATTATGTTTTGTTTATGTTAGTTAACAGTAGTTTTGCAACAAGTTTTGATTTTATTTTTATTTCTTATCATGAAATCAATTCTAGTTCCTTAGTAACTTGCAATTGGTTTCTCCACTGTTTCAAATCCCGTTTGGAAATACTTTCAAATAGTTTTGTGAAAAATACTTTATTTTATATTAGTTAAATTTATATCTTAGTTCCCTCTTATTATTTTCCGTCGGACAAAAACTAGTTAGTGTTTGACGTAGTAGAACACTCCCTAGTCATATTTGAAGTTTCCTTCGGATTCCTATTCACTCTCTCTTTTGTTTTGATTGCTAGAATGATTGCTAGTATGAGTGCTTATGTGAATGATATGTTTGTTATATAGTTTCATCGGAGAGTGACGAGTAGTCTATCAAGTTATTTCTCGAGAAATTCTTCTTCGTCAACATCACCAGGCAAGTCATTTGACCATGTATCACCTATGTTTTATGCATCGTAGTTCTACCATCCTATGCCCAATTGCATGTTGACTAGGTACTTGGAAATTATGGTGACATATTGTAGTATCATGTGGTAGGCACCCAACAACCTCGTTACTTGGCCCGAGACGACAAATTTCATATTGCTATGCTTGAGTAGACGGGATTCTGGTCGAGAGTTTATCACGAGTGATGCGGGAATAATTTAATAACCAAGACCGGTTAAGTCAAGACTTTTCAAGACCTCATGATGCAATGGAACTCTGGGTGAAGGACGGTTGATCGGCTCCCTGGAGAAACCAGTGGATGACCCGAGATGCTGGAGACGGCCATGACATCATGCGGAAAGCTTCACCCAGGCTCAAAGAGACGGACGGATATTTTCAAGACCCAAGGCTTACCTGCACAGCCACAAGTCATTATGGGCTCTGGCTTGGTTGGACAACGCGGCGACTCTGGACAAGCGGTGCTAGCAGATGTAGAAGAACGGTAGGATTGGATGGGCACCGACAGGGATTCAGAGGGACCCGTTGAAAGACCATGTTTTGATCATCCGGTCTTCAAACACCCTGAAGTGCGAGGACATACACGGAGGCGATCAAATCTTGTGGGGAACGTGTGCAAAACTCTGCAGAGTACTCAAACCTAATCGATTAGCCGTGTCCACGGTCATGGACAACTTGAGCCAAAGGAACTGAAGTTATCTGAAATTCTCAACACAAATAATAATATTGATGTGGGAATTATTGACAACTCGGGTACGAGAATTGGTTGGCGGAACCATCTCGTTAACAACAAACAACGTAGTAACATTTTGCTTTTAAGCCTCTCTTGATGTAGGAGAAAATTTGCTTTTCGCTAAAAACTTATAGCCCCACCTGCCATATATGCATATAGTATAGATGACATTTTACCCCCTCTCATATGTGACTTGCCGGCATATTCAATATGCTGACCTACACGGCTGCAACGTCTTATGTTGCAGATATTTTTCTTCGACGAGTAAGAGTACGATTCAGGGTTACGGTCTACACTCAACTTGTCGTTGGTGTTTATTGGGACTCCACTCCCTTGACTGCTTCCGCTGAGATATTTAAGGTATATATCAGTTTTACGCTATTTTACATGTGATTGCACTTTGATATATACATTGATGTACTGTGTGTGCCAGCATACTGATCCAGGGATGGCACAGAAACACAGAGGCTTGACTCGTCTTGAGTCGGGTCGCTACAATCTGACGGAGCACGCTAATCTCATCGATGTAGCATTTTATTTGTGTATAGTTACTCTAGGATTTTCTTACTTGTTGATCATAAGTCGTTGGAGGTTATTAGATGTAACTTAATGTGACTAATGTGATGGATCAATTATTTATGTAGCTTAATCCTTGTAAGCTTAATGTAATGGATCATATGCTAAGTGTATGTTTATTAGATGTAACTAACCCACCGAAGAATCTAACTCTAACCTCTAATCGAGTTAGAGTATCCAAACATGGCCTAATTAATGCGAGTGTATTGCCCTCAGTTTTTTGGGGGCTAATTTTCTTGGATTCACACGCTCTCTCTATCTCAGACCGAAATGACCACAATTTTCTTGAGTCGATCGTGCGCAATGCCGAGTAGATACCCTTTATCTAGTTAACCCTTCTTTTCAACTTGTAAAAGAATAGAAAATACTTTCATTATTGTCAGTAAATGCTATTTTTTGCGAATGAAATTTGTATTACTCAAGTGGTATAGCCATGGTCCCTATTAAAAAGATCAATAGCCCCTCACAAGCCAGAGTTAAGCCAAACGACAGTTCTATTCTCAATTCTAGCAAACTTAGCCAAATAATCACTAACAATATTTTGGGTACGAAGAACATGAGTAAATTTAGTTTTACGCACATTACTAAGAAGCTTGATTTCCTCCATAATGGGCATTTTGGTAAATGCTATTAAACTCATATAATGCATGGAATATAGTTAAAAATCTCAAAAATAGGTATTTTGGCACTAAACAAATAAAAAATGTAAAATATTTCGTTGGAATATAGTTAAAAAGCTCAAAGAATAGGGATTTCAACTAGTATGATGCTAAATAACGTACAAATATATAGGAACAACGTACACATCCAACTAACTTCATCTCGATTCAGATAAAGTTCGATTAAAAACAAAATAAACAACGTATATATATATAAGGGCACCCTATATATAAACAAAAAAGAAAACCCTATACTAGTTTCACTGCCACGCCCGTTGTCGCCGCGATCGCCTACTACTCGTCACTGTCGGATGCAGGCGGCGCCTCCTCCTACGCCCGAGGCGCCTGCTCCAGCGGCAATGGAGCCGCCACCTCGAGTTTCAGTGGATCCGCTAGCTCCAGCAGAAGTGGAGCCGCTTGCTTTTTTGCCGGTGGATCATCTACCTCTAGCGGCAGTGGAGCCGCCTGTCCTTGCGCTGGTGAAGGCGGTGCACGTGGCCCCGACCTAGTGGATGCGAAGTACATCCGCAAGCACCCCTCGGGCACGACGCGGGGCATGAATCAGTGATCCCAGAGGTCGCTGGTGGGTGCAAACCCTGGGTCCAACTTGAGATGGAGCGACGGGATGCTGCATCACCGCCTGATCTCATGCCGTTGCTCGATGTTGGAAATATTCCCTAGAGGCAATAATAAAATGGTTATTATTAAATTTCCAGTTCATGATAATTGTCTATTACTCATGCTATAAGTGTATTAACCACAAACTTTAATACATGTGTGAATACATAGATCACAATGTGTCCCTAGTGAGCCTCTAGTTGGCTAGCTCATTGATCACTGGATGATCATGGGTTCCTGATCATGGACATTGGATGTCATTCATAACGGGATCAAGTCATTAAGAGAATGATGTGATGGACAAGACCCAATCCTAAGAATAGCACTAGATCATGTCAAGTGTCTTTTCCTTAGACAGTGAGATTGTGCAACTCCTGGATACCGTAGGAGTGGTTTGCGTGTATCAAACGTCACAACCTAACTAGGTCACCATAAAGGTGCACCACGGGTATCTCCGCAAGTGTCTGTTGGGTTGGCAGGAATCGAGACCGGGATTTGTCACGCCGTCTAAACGGAGAGGTATCTCTGGGCCCACTCGGTAGAACATCATCATAATGAGCTCAGTGTGACTAAGGAGTTAGCCACGGGATAATGTGCTATGGAATGAGTAAAGAGACTTGCGAGTAACGAGATTGAACAAGGTATGGGGATACCAACGATCGAATCTCGGGCAAGTATCATACGGGTAGACAAAGGGAATTGCATACGGGATTAAGTGAATCCTTGACATCGTGGTTCATCCGATAAGATCATCAGGGAACATGTGGGAACAAACATGGATATCCATACCCCGCTGTTGGTTATTGGCTGGAGAGTGTCTCGGTCATGTCTGCATGCTTCCCGAACCCGTAGGGTCAACTCACTTAAGGTTCGATGACGCTAGGGTTATAGGGAAATAGTGTACGTGGTTACCGAAGGTTGTTCGGAGTCCCGGATGAGATCCCGAACGTCACAAAGAGCTCCGGAATAGTCTGGAGGTGAAGATTAATATATAGGATGAGGGGTTTTGGACACCGGAAATGTTTCGGGCGTCACTGGTAACGTACTGGGTCCACCGGGAGGGGCCACCAGCCCCAAAGGTTAACATGGGCCAAAAGGAGAAAGGGAACCAGCCCAGAGTGGTCTGGTGCACCCTCCCCTCTCAGACCAAGGCGCAAGGAGAGTGGGAGGGGGCACACCCTAGGCGCAGAGGAGGCCCAAGGCCCACCTAGGGCGCGCCCCTCCTCTCCACCCTTTGGCCGCCGCGCTCCCTGCCCCATCCAGGGCTGCCGCACCCTTGGGGTGGGAACCCTAAGGGTGGGCAACCCCTCCCTCTCCTCCTATATATATCGGTGGTTTTGGGGCTGTTTGAGACACACAAATCTCTCTCTCTCTCGGCGCAGCCCTACTCCTCCTCTTCCTCCTCTTCCGCGGTGCTTGGCAAATCCCTGTCGGAATACCACGTAGCTCCACCGCCACCACTTCGTCGTGCTGCCGGAGCTCTCCCTCAACCTCTCCCTCCTCCTTGCTAGATCAAGGCGTGGGAGACGTCACCGGGCTGTACGTGTGTTGAACGCGGAGGTGCTGTGATTCGGCACATAGATCAGAACCGACAGTGATCTGAATCGCTACGAGTACGACTCCATCGACCGTGTTCTAGTAACGCTTCCTCTTAGTGTTCTTCAAAGGTATGAACATGCTCTACCCCATCCCTCGTTGTTGATTTCTCCATAGATAGATCCTTGTTTGGCGTAGGAAAATTTTGAAAATACTACGTTACCCAACACTCGATGCCATCTGCGAGAACCTGCGGCACATGCACCCGGCTCTCGCTGAGGTTCCACGGCTCCGGGAGCACGGCGCTTGGCTATGGCACCGGCTCGTTTCTCTCCATGAGGTACTGCGCGAAGTCATCGTTCATCGTCTGCCGCCGGTTAGGGCTCGACGGACCTCCATCGCTGTCGCGGGCGACGAGGTTGTGCTTTGCTTTTTTCCAGGGGTTTTCAGCTCGGGGAGTGGGGTGTACAAGTGGGGTAGATGAGTGGGGAAGAAGGTGGCGGTGGTTCATATTTGATGGGACCCGTCAAAACAGCCGAAGCGTCCCCGCTGTCGCTACCGCCAATGGGAGACGAGTCGTTCCCGTGTTGGGACCGGTCAAAGTAGAAGCGTCATCTCCGTCGCTGCCCAGTGGGCCAGTGGAAGACGAGTCGTTCCCATGTGGACAGGTCAAAGTAGCCTCGGCATTGCCGCTGTCGCTGCCTGACGGGCCAGCGGGAGATGAGTCGTCCGTGCATGGGCCCACTTGCCTGATTGAGCCCCATTCGTAAGCGCGATGAGGTGCCCCAGGCCGACACCACTAGTGAGGCGACGTAACGGTCAAAGGAGGTTGAATAGACGAAAACGCCCCGCTTGGACGCCTGCGGGAGTTCATAGAGAGAAGTACGACAAAAACGAGAAAAGCTAAGCCAGTGGTACAAAAACAAGCAAAACTAAGTGAAGTGGGGCACAGAAGTAAATAACCCAACAATCAAAGCTATCATGGGGAACAAGGAGCCAGTTAAGCTCGTAAAATATGTGCTGACCTTCCTCTCTACGATTCCGAAGAATATTGGAGAACTCAAGATATCAGTCGCCCGAGCTAGAGACACATATTCCTTGAGTCGATCTTTAGCTTACTCAATGAAGCTTGACCTGACGGAGAGGGCTGGTGGGTTGCCAGCGCAAACGATGGACGGGTCAGTATTTAAAGAGGATGACTATCTTTAGTGTCTCAAAGTGGCTCAGGTGTTTGCCAGTCAGCTTGTGAATGACATGTCATTCAAAAGCTATCATCCAGCCTATGACTCAAAAAATGCATGTGTTCAGCCGCCCTTGTTTAAATCGGTTAGTCTGATTCTACAGCGTCGTAAGCAATACTTCGCCCCTGATGTTGATCGTCTCCAATTTTAATGAAAAAGCCATATTTGAAGCCTTGACACAGTGCAACTGGAACTTGGACGACCTTCATATTGTAGACCCAGGAACTCGAGCACAGCACAAGCCGGAGACATCTCATGCACAAAACCCAAACAAAGCTTAACCAGGAAAACATGAATGTCAAAATTTGATTCCATCATTTTGGCGCCAAGTGCCTTGTTATATCTTCTAAGCCAATAGCTATTTTGCGTGTGCCATGCCTTTGTGTACTTTATCAAACTCTTTATCTTGTTATGATAGCAAGGGATTTATGTCTGAATAAGTATTTATTAACTCGCCTTTAATCCCTATGTATATGAGTCAGATAGCTTTTAGTCCTTTTAATATTTTCTGATTTAGCTCATATTTGCTTAATAGATGGTTTCTTGAATCAACACGGGACGGATTATTGTAACTCAATCCCTGAGATTTCTTCATGATATTTGCGTGTTGAGCCATATAACTTCAGACTATCCATGACAGTATTATGTATTTATAACCAAGGCACTCGTTTATGAGCCGAAAAATAGTGTTATACCTGAAAAACTCATATGATGACAATATAAAGTGATAATAATCCGGATTAGTGAGACACGGTAAAAAGAGACTGGCTTTCAAGGCTCAAGTCTTTCTTGAGTGAAACGGGTATAATAACCCATGGTTTATCTTAGCTTTGTGTATGTGGGCTCTCACGTGACAAGCCAATGTTTTAACCTTGCTAGTTCATGGTCCACTATGGATTGACTAGTCCAGAGTACATGGAGTCACCTGATCGGAGTTGCATCAGACATACAGGGAGGGTTAACCATTTTGTGGCGTCTTTGCCAGACCAAGAGGGTGAGAAAGCTAAACTCAATCAGGTGGAATCCCACAAGTGACCTATGATCAATAGAAAAGCCCAACATAGGATATACAAGAGATAATGCTTCTACTGCAAAACATTTGAAGTTCAGATAAGCCGACTTTATTCCATTGATCATGATGATTTGTTTGGACCAGTAGCCCCCAAGTAACATGTTTTGAAATAATAAAGACTCATGCTTAACCTGTAGGCTGAAAATGACAGAGGCCACGAGATTCGGGGATGTCGGCTTTATTATGTTCGAAACTACGGAAGTATGTACACAAATTTGGAGAGGTACCAAAAATAATGAAGTGGTGTGTCACACCCTGTTTTCACTACCACTTTTTCGTGTAATTCAAAAATCCGAGTTTACTAAAACTTGTTCAAAACTATTGTTGTGAGTGCCATGATTGTCAATGTGTGCTTGTATGTTTGATCATGTGATATCACAAACCACATTTCTCATGACTTAATTATTTTCAAAACCTTTTTATTATTTCTCGTTAAAGTAAAACCCTGCTTTGGGATTGCACTACAAGTCCTTGATGGCAAGACGTGTTCTTACCCAAAGTTGGTGATATGGTTCTAGCACCATTTTAGTGCATCAAAACAACAAAATAATTATTTAATAAATTATTTTTCGAATTTAATTGCATGTACATTTCTAACGCCAGAAATGGCATTCCTATATGGAAAAATACTTTTCTTCCTTAGAAACATATGAGAAAATTTGGAGATGATCAGAAGGACATATATTTTGCATACATAATATTCTCAACCCCTATTTATATTATTATTATTTGAGTAAAACCGTGAAAACACTTTGTGTCTGTTTTGACCTTTTGAAATATTTCCAAAGGAAATATTCTCAAAATATTACTAGAAAATTCGAGTGGTATCCCTAAGCCATATTTGGTGCCCATATATAATTTCACCTTGATCCAAGATGATTAAGGGCACCAAATAGTTGCAAAACCCCTTCTGTCCAGATTGAATTTAGAGCAACTCTACATAGCGAAGTTTGTCCAATGGAGTTGAAACTTTGCAGGAGTGCCTTATACCTCAAATGAGGACTCCATACCAGAAATGAGATTTGTGGGACTTGATTTGCCCACACTCTCTTTGGAAGGAACAGATCTGGTCATTTGGTGATGTTTGCAAGTTTCCAAATCTAAACTTGTCCAATGGAGCTCAAACTTGGTGAAACCCCTTGTTTTAGCACCAAACCCAATCATGTTAAGTTGCAGAGCCAATGGTGGGGTGCAAGCACCCCAAACCACTGTCGAGCACCTTCTGACAGATGGGTAAAACCCCACCTAACCTTAGCTAAACCCCAACCCTTTCTCTCAAACTCTCAGATTAGGTGGCCAGAATCAATGCCAAGCCCCAGACAATTCGCCCCACTCTAGCTCAAAGTATAAATGCCAAAAAAGACAAATCTAAGCTTCAGCTCAAGGCTGACACCACCTGTTTTCCTTGTCCCCATTGACCAGCCGAAGCTCTCACGGGTCTCCAACGGCTAGGCATCTCTCAGCCAGTGCCCAGGACATGCTAGACATGTCCAAGGCACCCCAGAGCGTGCCAGCATGCCGTGGCATGCCAAAGCTGCGCTCTGGCGCGCTACAGAGAACCACCGAGGTGGGGGCGACGCTCTTGTCCAGTTCCAGCCTCCCCCGATGTGTCTAACCTCTTCCGCGAAAACCCCTTTGCATGAGGCGACCATCATGGTCCCTCCTCTCCCGCGCTAAGAGCTGGTGTGACGCATGCCCGCGCACACCAGAACCGGCCAGAGATGCGCAGCCACGGGTGCTCGCCTCTCCTCTCTCTCTCCCTTCCTCGCAATGAGCCCTGGCAGTCCAAAACCATGTCCTGAGACCGTGGTTTCGACCCGAGCTCCTCTTTGCACCCCCATGCGTGCCAGGGTGAATCACCGGCATCCCCGAGTCGGCTCACCGTCGCGGGCCTATATATAGCCTCTCCCCTCGCTCCAACATCCCTCAGACCTCATCGCAGCAACCTCAATCACCTCCCTAGCCACCCCAGTAAGCCAGCAGAGCCTCGATGCTCGAGATCGACCAAGGCACCTCCGCCTCGGAGCTCCGGTCGATCTCGGCTACACGTTGGCTCCCGCGTCCCTCTGCCCACCAAACAACTCCCCTTGACACCAGGAATATTTCCCCTCTCTTCCCCGAGCAAATCCGTGCCCCTAGCTACCACCTCCACCCTCGCTCGAAACCCCTCCGCCGCGGCTACCTCGTCGCTGGTGAACCTGAGCCCCTCCGACGTTGTCTCAACCACCATCAGGTAGGCGACGACGAGCCGGACCCATTACCGTCCTCGTTAGGGCCCGAGGACGTCGGTAGCCACGCCAGGTGCTCCTCCTCCTCTCTGGCTAGAGGTAGGAGACGACCCCGACTGGTGTGCCCCACCCATCGGTGGCCCATCTCCCTCTCCCTCGCTGCATGCAGCCACTGATCGCAGGGGCCTGCGCGTCAGGTTCAAACCTGACGGCGCACGCGCCTGGGCAGGCTAGTTGGCTGGACTTTGGGCCGGCCAAGTCTGAGGCCAAGCCAGGCCAGGGTCTGTTGCCCCCTTTTATTTTTATTTAAAACCTAAGTTTAAATGATTTCTATAAAAAGATTTAACCAGTGTAAATATATATATTGTACACTGTTATTCTTCTAAAAATGTGTCGTATTTAACAGAACCATTGGTTGAATTTTTCAGCAACTATTCTGTTTTATAATAATAAAAATGATTAATTTGGAATAGTTGTGCTTCTGTTAAGTTGATTTTAAAAATATTCCTTCACTAAAAATATAAGCAAATATTTCTAAAAGAAAAACCTGGATTTATCATAAATAACCAACATTTTTAAGATAACTTTGTGATTTGTTCTGGAGTGAGCTACTTATTATTTTTACCTTTATACGACGATAGAGAACCCGTGTGACGAAGGAGTTGCAGCGGAAGACCTCGAAGACCCCGGATACCTAGCTGACCAAGGCAAGAAGCCCTTTGACCATGTCTGAGCATATGTTATGATGCATGCTAGTGTAGCAAATATTTCCGTTGCATATGATCATAAGTACCGGTAAATTATTGAAGTGATGTTACCGATGGCTCCTCTGGAGCACATGCATTGAGCTTGATCCTACCGCCTATGAGGGTCATGCTAATATCATGTTGACAAGTAAAGTTAGAATAGTATTTAGCATGAGCATGGCGATGACGTAAATCAAAGGTTTACGAAAACCCCGTCGGGTGCCACTAATGCCCGAGGGTGATGATGAGTTCGGTGGCCACTTTTGGTGAAGTGGTGCACCGGGTATTTTGAGTGAGTATGGTTTTGGAAATGGGAATATATTTATGATGTGTCGACCGTCCCAACCATACATGTACGACCATGTTACCCCTTTATGGGACGGGAATATGTTCATTACTCTGGTCGGTGCTAGCAAAGAGCCACATTACTAGTGGCGGGAGTGATGTGTGGTCACTCTCGTGATGGGGTCGTGCCAGGTAGGGCGACTACGCCGTTTTTACGTGTTCCAGGCACACCGTTGGTCCCCCCATGTTTGATACTGTCTAGAGTTGGGGCTCGTAAGACGTACAACATGTGGGATGGGTACCAATCGAGTGGACCTCTTTGTCTAGTATCGTCAGGGGAAAGGCATTGATCGGGTACTTACCTCGGGTATGTTATATAACATGAGTCGTGGATCACACGGAAGTTTCCCGGATCTCGTGGGTCCAGCGTACTACCTCTGTAGAGTGTAAAACTATTCGAATAGCCGTGTCCACGGTCAAGGACAGTTGGGTGGTGCTGCTTAAACTACGTCCAGTCGTTTCCGCATAAACGAAGTGTTTGTGAGTTGTGGTAAATGGTGTTAATATGAAAGAGTTGATATGACCAAATTTGGTGACTGGACATATAGGGTGAAACGGAGTGTTCAACCCTCGACAGATATATTGATATCTGTAACCTGTTCCTCAAATCAACATTAGCTTATGTTGCATACTCATGATCATGTTTATTACAACAAGTCGTTGTCCACCAAAGATGCATATTATTGTTATCTTCACTTGCATTGTTCATATCATGGGCTGTTTGCGAGTACATTCAATAGTACTCATTTTCTTGCCAGTAGTTATATTATTGACCAGACATGGAAGGACCGGAGTTTGAATATGAGTACGTCTTCGGAGACGCCCCTACGAACTAGGACGCTTCCTAGTAAGAATGCCTATTGGTGTACGCTGATGGCATGGGCACCTGTTTAGCCCTTAGATTTCCGCTGCTTGTTGTATCCGTGTGATTTGGCCTTATAGGCCCTACCTTGTGAACTTGACCATTCGGTCACATGACGTACTAATTCGGTATTTGGATGTAAGACTCTTAATATTCAGTATATGTGTGTTCGGTGAGCCTTGATCTCTGGGATCACTGAGCACGTTCATTCGGCGATCTCGACTCGTAAGTCGGGGTCCCCACATGGTGGCTCTAAGTATGATAAGGCTGCAGGTGAGTAATGTTCCATGGCAAGGTTGTCTCTGCTTGGCTGGTGGTTTTACCGGGTCAAAGATTGATTTGCTAATATGAACCATTGTTGAGGTTTTGCTGATGATAAACGGGCCTTCCTAGGGAAGTGAAAGTTTGTGCATCACTTTTTGATCTTGAATCACGCGGAGCACTAAGTCGCCTTCTTGGAAGGTGCGGCTTTTATCCCTACGGCTATGAGAGTGACGTAGGTCTTGTTGATATATGGCTGACCTAGCTGCTGCTAAGTCTCGATCTTCCTCCAAAGCATCCAAAGAATCTTGTTGTTCTTGTTCATTGTCGTCCTCAACATAAGCAGCGACTCGAGGAGAGTCATGACGAATATCTCTCGGTAATACAGCCTCACCACCATAAACTAGAAAGAGAGGCGTGTATCGAATGGACCTGTTTGGCGTTGTATTGATACTCCACCGTACTGAGGGGAGTTCCTCAACCCAACAACCCGGGGTACGTTTTAACGAAACCATGAGTCGGGGTTTGATCCCTCTCAGAATCTCCTGATTTGCTCTTTCAGCCTACCCGTTAGATTGCGGATGCGCTACTCCTGCTAGGTCAAGTCGGGTATGCTCTTTCTGACAAAATTGTTTCATAGCTCCTTTGGAAAAGTTGGTGCCATCGTCCGTGATAAATCTATGAGGATAGCCAAAATGGTAGATTAACTTGTTCAAGAATTTGACCGTTATTTCCGGATCATAGTTGCTGACAGGTTCTGCCTCAACCCATTTGGTGAACTTATCAACCACCACCAATAAGTAGGTATTTTTATCTGGAGGCATTTTGAATGGAACAACCATATCAAGCCCCCAAACTGCAAACGACCACGTAATTCGGATCATGCGCAACTCTTTAGCCGACACATGGACATGTCGAGCAAACTGTTGGCATCCACCGCACTTGCGTATGAGGTATTCTCCATCTGTATGAGCCGTTAGCCAATAAAACCCATGTTGAAACGCCTTTTCCACAAAAGATCTTGAGCCGACATGATGTCCACAATCACGGGCGGGGATTTCATTGAGAATTTCTTGCCCTTCCTCAGGGGATACACAATGTTGAAACACATGAGTGCTTCTCCGCCGATGTAACTCGCCCTTGATAATAGTCATAGATTTCGATCGCCGAACTATTTGGCGGGCCTCGACTTCTTCAGACGGGAGCTCTCCTTGAGCGAGATAAGATAAATATGGTACCGTCTAGTCAGGGGTAGCATGAAGAGAAACCACCAGCTGTCATGCTGGGTCAGGAATAGTTATATCCTCTTCAGACAATAATTTCACCAAGGGATTGTGAAGGACATTCAAAAAGACATTGAGAGGGACCGGCTTCCGGTTAGAACCAAGTTGTGATAAAGCATTTGCTGCCTCATTGAGCCGACGATCTATGTGATCGACTTGATAGCGATGAAAGTAACTCACCACGTTAGTAACTCCTCGTTAGTAAGTTGCCATCAAGGGATCTTTAGAATCACAGGTCCCTGAAACTTGTTGTGCCACGGAATCTAAGTCACCCAAACACCTGACACGGCTGACGTTCATTTCCTTACCCATCCTTAGCCCGTGTAGAAGGGCCACATACTCAGCTTCATTCTTATTACAGGGTAACATGAGTCATAGAACATACAAGAACTTGTCATCTCATGGAGAAGTTAACACGACCCCGGCCCTGGATCCTTCTAATTGCCTGGTCCCATCAAAGTGTAAGGTCCAGTACGTGTTATATGGCCTGTCTTCTGGAATTTGTAGCTCTATCCAGTCATTAATGAAATCTACCGACTCTTGGGACTCAATGGTTGTTTGGGGAATCAATTTCACCTGATCTGGCCGAGCTTGATTGCCCTCTTAGGGATTCTACCAATAGCCTCTCGATTTTGTATGATATCGCCAACGGGTGCTGAGAAGACCATGGTGATTGGATGTTCTTGAAAGTAGTGTTTTAACTACCAGCATGCCATAACGTCTATAAAGACCAGTGTCTGCCAATGTGGATATCATTGCTTGGATAAGGTCAAGACTTTGCTGACAAAATAGACTCGCCAGTCAGCCCGATATTTCGTTCCTGCCTCCTTCCGGTCAACAACAATTACAACACTTAGCGCCTTTGAATTGGCAGTGATGTATATGAGCATGGGCTCTTTGTCGGTCTGCGTGACTAAAATGGGTGGCTCAGCCAGCTGCTTCTTCACAGCTTCAAAAGCTTCGTTGGCTGCATTAGTCCAAACAAAATTATCCATCTTTTTCACTGGATTCTTAACCCCTCAATGCTACAATACGACCCGCCAGGCGTTGAACCTGGTTTATATTAGCCGGCTTACCTAGTGAATTTACCGCCTTGATCTTGTTAGGGTTGGCTTCAATGCCTCCTTCAGAGACTAGGAGGCCCAGCAATTTACCCACGGGGACCCCCAAAACACGCTTCACCAGGTTAAGTTTCATCTCGTACACTCGGAGGTTACCGAATGTCTGCCTGAGATCGTCTAAGAGTGTCTCCTTCTTTCGAGATTTCACCACGGTGTCATCAACATAAGGGTGAGCATTGCGCCCGATTTGTTGGTGAAGGCAATTTTGCACAGATCGCTGATAGGTCGCCCCTGCGTTCTTAAGCCTGAAAGGCATAGATACATAGTAGAAGGCACCAAAAGGGGTTATGAAAGTCGTCTTCTCCTAATCCTCCTTAGCCATTTTGATTTGGTGATAGCCTGAGTATGCGTCTAGGAAGCATAAACGCTCCCAAACCATCGTAGAATCAAAGATCGATCTGGTCGATATGCGAGAGAACAAAAGGATCTTTGGGACAAGCTTTGTTGAGATCTGTGTAATCAACACACATGCGCCAGGTGCCATTCTTATTCAAGACAAGCACTAGGTTACCCATACATTTAGGGTGAAAAACTTCAACGATAAACCCGGCAGCTAGGAGCAGGGCTTCCTCTTCTCCAATAGCATTGCATCTCTCCTCGCTAAAACAACAGAGGTACTGTTGTATTGGCTTCATCTTTGGATCCACGTTAAGATGGTTCTCAGCGAGTTCCCTTGATACTCCAAGCATGTCAGAAGGCTTCCATGTAAAGATGTCTCGATTCTCATGGATGAACTCGATGAGCATGCTTTCTTATTTGGCGTCTAGACCGATCACCATGGTGAATTGCTTGCGTGAGTCGCCTGGAGCGAAGTCAACCTGCTTGGTATCTTCGGCCGAGTAGAACTTGAGAGGTTCTTCGGACTCAGTACTTAGCTGATTGAGGGGACTCATGTTAGTTGGGTCAACATTAGCCGTGAAGAACTTTAGTTTCTCGGCGGTGTAGGCCGAGTCAGCGTAGGCCGCGTCCCCTTCCTCACACTCCTCAGTCGTCTTCCTGCCACCTCTCATCGTTATAGTGCCATTGGTACCCGGCATCTTGAGCTTGAGGTAGACATAACAATGGCGAGCCATGAAGTGCGCATAAACTAGCCTTCCGAAGAGAGCGTGGTAAGGGCTCTGCATCTTCAACACTCCAAAGATTAAAGGCTCGACCCTGTATTTGTGCTCATCACTAAAGGCCACATCAAGCCTAATCTTCCCAACTGAGCATGCTGACTTTCTAGGGACGATGTCATGAAAAACAGTGGTTGAAGTTTCCAAGCTACCGTCGGGGAGGTTCATCTGTCGAAAGGTGTCATAATAGAGTATGTTGATGCTACTTCCCACATCCATGAGGAACTTTGTGAGGGTATACACACCCACCTGGGGTGCTACCACCAAAGAATGATCTCCAAGGTTGTCAACCCAAGGGGTGATCCTCCCGGCTTGAGGTGATCTGCTGCTCACACCAACGGATATACTGTGGAAACACGGGTTAGGCCATGCTAATAGCTCTATTTCTGACTTTACTCTTTGGTTTGTCAGATTGGTGCTGAATACATGGTACTGACCACTACTTGGCTGCTTGAGATCCCTAGATGACCCGCCAGGGGCATACTGACCCGGATGTCCCCTTGGTATTTCCTGAGAACCTGGTTCTGGAAATCCTGCATGATATAGCAGTTTTCCCATGAATGATTGGCCGGCTTCCCCTGAGTACTATCCTTGGGACAAGGTGCTCTGAGCGCATCCTCATAGTTGTGTGTCCTCTTAGCCAGACAAATCCTTCCAGTATGATCACTCCAACGCTGGTTTTTGAAACTCGCGGTACTGACCGTAGATTTTGTCCCGCCTTCGGGCCGCTTCCACTTGTTGTTGCCATGGCCTTCACTGTTCCCACCTTTGAGAGGACAGACTAATCTGTATTATCCATAAAGGCACGTCTACATCCGGCCCTCCACTGATCGGGTCAAACATGGTGAGCCGGCTCGACGATGTTGTTGCAGAGGTCTGACTCGGGCGTTGTTTCATTGATCATGCCGATGAAGATGTGGATCTTGCCAAAGGGGACCCGGTGCCCGTACTTGATTGAGTCGGCGTCGACACCCCAACCTGAATCGTCAATGTAGATCTTGCCATGGCGACTCTTGGTCATACGACCCGCCATGTAGCTCCCAAACACTAGAAGAGCTCCCTTCAAGAACTCAACTCCACCTTGCGATAGCCCCACGGTGGGCACCAACTATCATGGTTTTGTCACGACAAATGTCCTCATGGAAGGACTTAGGTGTGAGGCCATCGTTCTTGTGTGGTGACTCGAAGGAGTTGATTGGGAACGAAAGATAGATTTACCCAGTTTCGGCACCTCCAATGGAGGTAAAATTCTATGTCCTTCCTTTGTGTCTATATTGATGGTGATCTCGACTATAAGGATGCGGAATAGCTGACCTAGCTTTCGAGAGTTTCTTGCTGGATCCTTTCGGCTCAAGGGATCCCCTTTATATAAAGGTGGAGGCATCGAGTTTACAATAGAGTCCGGGTTAATAATCGCCCGTGACCTATTACAATTCTACGTTCTCTTGCTTCCCAAGTTAGGAAAGCTTCTCACGTCTTCCACCTCATGGGCCTTGAGTCACCAACTTCAGGTACTGGCCCGCCAGGCGGTTCACTTGGTAAGTCTTCTCGTTTACCTCTGTCATCTCTACAGCCCGTTGAATATACGCTTCTTAAGCCGCCCATGGTCTAACCTGGCCCAAATGGCGGGTTATACCGCGGGTTCATATCCCCGACATGTCTAAACATATTTACAAATACAAAAACAAGTTGAGTTCATACTCGCTTCTCTCTGCCACAGTCAGTTCATCAAATATCGTCATTATTGCATTTCACTTGCATGACCAAATGATACGAAAATAATAGTAGTGAAAAGGGTCCGATGATTAAGCTAGAATCTACAACATTTTATTCAAGAGGAGAAGACAAAGTAATATCGACTCTTTATTAGATCAATAACAATGCATATGAGAGCCACTCAATATTTTCCTCGTGGTCTTCACCTTGAGAACAACTCAATAAAAGGAAAAGAAATTCATAGAAACACACTAAAATATTTTTGTGTTTTTTAGTTTCTCTAGAAGAAGGGAAATTAAAGAAGGGAAAAACTAAAACAAGAAAAAATATTTACACGGGAAAGCTCCCAACAAGTAAAAGAAGAAAAGAGAAATCTATTTGGGTTTTGTGCAAGTTTCTCAAACACACAAGAAGAAAGCAAGAAAATAACTCTAACATGGAAAATGCAATGCAAGAGTGTGAACACCGACAACTAGAATATGTGAGCATGAATGTAAAGTCGGTGGAAACACGTACTCCCCAAAGCTTGGGCTTTTGGCCTAGCTTGATAATCACCACCCGTAGTGACCTGGATAATACTCCATATGATAGATCATGGAAGCCCTTGGTGCAATTCCGTGGCCTGACGGACAGCCTCCACTGTCGCATTATACTCATGCACCTCCCTCCCATAGACGTAATATCTTCCTTTTCCCCAATAATCAAAGAGGGAAGGTGCAAGCAACATAACAGGGTCAATAGATTTATTATTAAACATAAGGTTGTAATTACAATCAGTAGCTCTGGCCTTTATGAACTTGTGGCACTTCATGGCCTCAAAATCTAAGTATTGAGTAGGAAGAATAGGGTCACTAGACCGCGGTGACACACTATGCTTCTTAGCTAAACAAGAGGCGTAAATTGCGGCGTAAAAATGGCCTTTTTCAGAATTACATTGCAACCTGCGTGCTACTATTGCTCCAAGATTATAACAGTTAATTCCAATTAATGCAGTATGCAGGAGACACAAGTCTGGGCAAATAAGGTACTACAATCCTGCTTGCCCACTATGAATTTTCCATTAAGGAGTGCTAGGTAACGAATTGAAGGAAAGTGTGTGCTATTTATTCTACCATGAGTCGCTCCCCTATCTTCACCAAAGCAAATACTTGTTAAAAATGCCTCGTGTTAAGATTTTGGTGGTTCGTCTAGCAAAACCAAACATGGAATTTTCCATGCATTAGAGAAATTATCTAGATACATGGTGAAGGCATTTTCATAGAGGTTACACGGGACTCTGAATTCTCGAGAATAAAATTTAAACCTCTTAGTGAAAGTTTCAGTAAGATGATAATGTTGTGTGCACTTATCTACGGTGAAGGGTGCAAGCTCAGTATTTTGAATGTATTGCTCAAACACTTCCTTAATATTTGCACCCAACATGAAGTCATCACTTGGCCAAAGGCATGATTTGGTGTGGGATTCTCGCTTCGAGCTTTGACTTGGCTAAGCATAAGACCGTCGTATGCGAGCCTCACTCGATGATGCCTCTAAGGACTTATTCTTCGAAGAACTCCTCCTGAACTAGCTAATTATTCCTATGTACAAATTTCTGAAAAATTTGTGTCACAACATAAAGTTAACAAATATTCACAAGAATGATAGCAACTACTTGTAAGGATGCCTAAAGCATAAAACAAGAATTCAAACTACTTGGAACTTCAAGAATTCAACATGCAGGCTCAACTACAACAACACCTAGAGTAGATAATTACTTCTAAGATAAACCACTAAGGCAAAAACTAATTGGAGGAGTGGTGGAGTTACATACCAAGGAGCTATCCCCCAAAACAGTTTCAGAAACGGAGTTTCGAGCAAAGAGATCGAAATCCATGGTGAAAGGACGTGGATGTCGCCTAGAGGGCGGTTGAATAGGCGCTTTAAAGTAATTACGGTTTAGGCTTTAACAAATGAGGAATAAAACTAACATTTAATTTGTCAAGCACAAAACCTATAACAGCTAGTGTCACATCCCTAAACCTTAAGCTAGATAGCATTGTGCTCATGTCTTCTTTGCATTTGCATCTAAGAAGTTTCAACAAAAACAACAAAGTGGCAAAGGAAAAACTCAAAACCCTAGCCACCATTTCAATTAAAGGAAATTTCAAACTAGTTCAAAATCAATGAACCCAAAATGGCCTCAAGAAATGTTCAAACTTTCTGATAATTCATGAAAGTAAATGAGCATTGGAGAAAACTATTTCCTTGGCACTTCAAGCATTTTAAATAAATGCAAAAGCCACTGGTTTCAAATTTAAAAATTTGAAAACAGAAGCTATAATTTTCCAAAATTGTTGAAAGTCTTGGAAATGAGTGGGGACATTATAACAAATATTTCAGGAGGTTTAAAATAGTTTTTACTTTTTGTTTTGGAGCTGAAATAATTAGCAAAGCAATAAATAGCAAAACAGAAAAACAAAAGCAGAAGAAAAAGGAAAAGACTTACCTGACGCCCACGCCAGGCCCAGCCCATCTCGCCGCTCGTCCCCTTCCCCGCGCCAGTAGGCAGCAGGAGGTGGCCGCCGCCTCCTCCGGCGCGGCCACGCACCTGCGTGCCTGCCTGGCCGCCGGTTCGTGCTGGCGACGGCGGGGATAAGCTCCCCAGAGCCTTCCCTATCCATTCCCTGCCTCGGTTCTCCTCCTCCGCCCGGATCCCCTCCTTCTCCCTGCTGCCGCCATTAGAGCCGAGCTCGAGCTCGAGCTGGCCGTTGCCCTGGCCATAGGAACCCCTCCCCGAGCACGCCATTAGATCCGCCTCGTCGCCCTGGTCTTCTCTGCAGAAGCCGAAGTCCCCTCGAGCCCTGCAACGCCCGCAACGCCGTCGTCTTCTTCCTCCGGCCGCCGGACATCTCCCGTCGATTCGTCGTCCCCAGGCCTTCCCCGAGCCGTCTGAGCTCTTCTCTGCACTCCCTGTGAGCATGCGGTGGTTTCCCCTAAGCTTTCCCCGTCGATCCCCTTCTCTAGCCCTAGTTTCGCCGGAGCCCGACGAGCACCGCCGCTGCCGCTCGTTGCCGGTAGCCCTCCGATGTCCAGCTCGTCCTCCCGTGAGCACCAGAAGCTCCAGGACGACGCGTAGATGCCGTAGCAGCTAAGAATTAAGCGTGGATCCCCCTGATTCGAAGCCCCCGACGACGCCCGAGCTTCGGCCGCCGCTCCAGCTCGTCGCCGACGCCTCTTCCGGCGACCCTAGCCTCCCCAGTTGGTCCTACCAGATCGGCCACTTCGCGAGCTTGCTGTAGCTGCCATCCACGTGCGATTTGGTGCTGTGCAGCGCCGTCTAGGTCGCCTCCGGCGAGCCCTCCGCCGCGGGTTTGGTCGCCGGCGACCACCCTCCGGTGGCCGTCGACGTGGCCGGCCATTAGGGCCTAATCGCCCTCCTCTCAGTCGCTGACAAAGGGCCCCACGCCTGGTCAAACCCCAATTAGGGGCTGGTCAGCGCGGGATTAGTCCCAGAGAGGCTGACCAGTGGGGCCCCCCTGTCAGGTTTGACCTGCACAGGTCGGCTGACCTGCTGACGTCAACCTGATGCAATAAATGGAATTTCCAGTATAAAAATAATTCAGGAAATTGCTAAAAATTGCAAAAATCATAGAAATTAATCTGTAACTCCAATGAAAATAATTTATATATGAAAAAGTATCAGAAAAATTCAAGGATTCTGATTATGCTATTTTCAACTATGTTTGAAAAAGTTACAGAACCCTAAGTTGTGAAATAAGGATTAATTCAATTCTTTTAATCACTTTATAAATGGAATTTGCAAAATATCCAAATTTCATTATAAATGCAATGATCACACACTGCCCTAGATGTAAATCAATACCATAACATGACATTCCATGCATGTTAACATTAGGTTGATCTGAGCATCAGGTCGAATCAATTAAACCGGTATCCGGGAATACCCGTTTGAATTGCTATTCGAATGTGATTCAAATCAACTCTAAACCTAAAACATCTTGATTATAATAACTTATCACTTGCATTCTCATGCCATGCTCATGCATCATTTTGATTGCACACGATTGTTACTGAATGTTGCCGTTCATTTCGGTAGGCTCCGCACCCCCGGATTCCACCGAATATCCGCCCGACGGATATCGTTCCTCCTCTGAGCAACAAGGCAAGCACCCCTTTTGATCATCCCGATAACACCTATGTTCTTGCTCCTGCACCTATTTAATGCATTAGGATCAAATGCTTCAACTGCTTTTGCCACGATAGTTGGACCCACTTCCTTTGCATGACTTAACCTTGTCACAGTAAATAGCCGAACCTTGCAACCTAGCATACCTGGTAGTTGCTTGAGCTATGATGTGCCTTATCCTGCTATGCATGCTATGCTTAGAGTTGTGTATGGTCTGTCATCTGGGAGATGAACAGAAATGTGGAATGTGTTCGGTAAGCAAAGGTCGTGTGTTAAACTTGATTTGGTAAAGGTGCCGGTGAAAGGCTGTGTAGGAGTACATGGCGGGTTGTTTCATTGGAACCGTCCTTAGGACCTGAGTTCCGTGTATGTAATCCAAGACTAGATACTACCACATGCTGGGCCCTGAAATATGACCCCGCTCGGCCTATTAATCGCGTAGTACTCGGTCCAGGAGTTGCAAGTAGTTTCTGGTGTTTATAGTAATGCTGGAGGCCGTGCATGGTGCTGACCTGAGAGGTGGACCGTGATGCGGTAGGCAGTGGCACGGTGTACCAAGTGGCACCCGGATGGTGGGCTTGGCAACCCTGCGCACATCGTTTGAGGCCGTGGCGGAAACCTCGGCCGGACTTCCGTACGGGTTACTCTGAGATAGGCGATAAACCTGGACTAGGTACTAGTGTGGTTAACGGTCGTGGCCGACTCCCTCGCTGGGCTTCCGCTTGAAGGTTGCCGAGGTGCATGACGTGCACATGGCGATAAGTGGCGGGAGCGTCTGTGACGAAGTACACCCCTGCAGGGTTATGATCTATTCGAATAGCCGTGTCCGCGGATATGGACTACTTGGAGACATATGTTGTTCATAGATAATTTCAATGGCTACTCCTAAAATTGTCAAGATAAGCGTGAGTGTCGTGGACGGCATTTCCGTATGGAGACGGAATGATTCCACGATAGTGTATTGTTGTGGTGTTAGTGGACTTGTGTGCGAGAAATCAAGTTGTCAAAACTAATTTCAAAAGCAAGTTGTCTAGCCACGAGTCAAATGTTGGCTTTCCGCTTGAAACCCCACGATACCTTCTTGATACCTTGCATGAGTAGTTAGCCATCCTAAAGTCTTGCTGAGTACCTTCGTACTCATGTTTGCTTAATAAATGTTGCAGAGGTTGCTAATGACCCTAATGGAGGGTTCTTCGTAGACATCGATGACGACGAGTAGCTGGTGTCCCAGCTACGATCTAGCCCTACGTCGGCTCTGTAGTATAGTCAGGCCATGTGCCTTCTAGTTGCTCTGTCTGTACCCAGACAGTTTATAACTCTTCCGCTGGCTTGTATTGTGTGACTGATATTATGGGTCGTGAGACCCTTAATGTGTAATAATATGTGTGTGGCTCTTCCGAGCCTCTTAAATAAAGCTTGTATGTTTATGGTTATGTTGTGATGCCATCGATGTATCTATACATATTGGTATGCCATGCGTACGTGTGTCTTACTTGATATGTATGGGGTTCGAATACCTAGTCGTGAACTTTAGTAGCACTCCTTACAAGGAAATGCCCCTTTGTGATCCAACGAGCCTTGGTAGTTCGCTACTGCTCCGGACACATTGGTTGACCGGCATGTGTCCTTCTTAGCTGTTGTGTCTGTCCCCTTTGGGGAAATGTCATGCGACGTAATGGAGTCCTTGTAGCTTGCTACGACTCGTCTACGTTTGTGGATGACCGACACCTGCTTTGTTGGGTCATGTATGCTTGTCCTTGTGCGGAACTGCCACTTTGGTTTATGACTAGACATGTCGATCCGGGTTCTTTGACATTGGAATGCTAGCGACACTATCGTATACGTGAGTTAAAAGACGCAAACGGTCCCGGCTAAGGTAAGGCTGCAGCCGTGGAGTTAACCGTGCGTGAGACCACAAAGAGATGCAATGTGTTATAGGCTGGATTCCTGTGGCTTAGGATCGGGGTCCCGACAGCTAGGCTCACGTATGTGCACCAACAACTTATGCTTAGCAAGATAAATTACTAAGTGATAAAAAGATATATAACAAGGAACAATATGGCTATCACAAAGTAAAAGTGCATAAGTAAATGGCTCGGGGAAGAGATAACCGAGGCACGTGGAGACGATGATGTATCCCAAAGTTCACACCCTTGCGGATGCTAATCTCCATTTGAAGCAGTGTGGAGGCACAATGCTACCCAAGAAGCCACTAGGGCCACCGTAATCTCCTCATGCCTTTGGACAATACAAGATGTCATGATTTCACTAAGGGGCCCTTGAGGGCGGTCACCGATCCCGTACAAACAAGGTTGGGGCAATCTCCATAACTTAATTAGAGGCTCCCAACAACACCACGAAGCTTCACCACAATGGACTGTGGCTCCGAGATGACCTCAAATGCTCGGGGCAATCTCCACAACCTAATTGGAGAACTCGTCACTTGCCCGGAGCTTTACATCACAACGATTTAGCTTCGAGGCAAAACCAATCTTCTAGGACGCCAAATAATCCACGAAGAAAAATCTCTAGGGTACTAAGCACCCAAGGGTAATAAGCTTATCAAACTTTTTCACTTCCACGTATTTTCATGGAGAACTCAAACTGATGCAACTAATGCGATGGCAAGAACACAGGAAGTGGTCAAGTCCCTGACACTTAAATCCCTCCAGAACAACAAAATCTATGGAGGAATACGAGAGGAAGAACAAGGAGCTCACAAAGAACTCCAAGATCAAGATCCAAGGGGTTCCCCTCACATAGAGGAGAAAGTGATTGGTGGAAATGTGGATCTAGATCTCCTCTCTCTTTTCCCTCAAGAACTAGCAAGAATCATTGGAGGGATTGAGAGTTAGCAAGCTCTAAGAAGGTCAACAATGGGGGAAGAACACGAGCTCAACGGATAGAAAACCATTGGGAAAGAAGACCCCATTTTCTGGGCCTCCCCAAATCTAACCGTTATGTGCACAGGTCGTGCACAAGCAGTACTACCGTTGGGCTGAGCGGTACTACCACTAGAGAAGTACTACCGCTCCAATCCAAGTGGTAGTTTCGTTTAAAAAGGGCAACGGCTCATCAGAAGATTGAGAGAAAAACAAGCAAAAGTAGGGACGGAAGGGGAGGGCGGCAGTATCGCTGGGCGGTACTATCGCTCCACCCAAACGGTACTTCCGCTCAAAGTGGAAAAACGCAACGATGAAGCTAGAGAGAAATTGTAAGGAGAAGATAGGTCGGCAGGGGAGGGAGGCAGTACCGCAGGAGTGGTACTACCGCTCAGCCCCAGCGGTACTTCTGCTTGAGAGAGAAAGCCTGGCCAGAACTGCCATTACTTTCGCATACGAGCTCCAAATTGAGGAAACTCAAGCTTGTCGGATAGCACACAACAAGTACTATCCAAACAGCTATATCGAAAACTCTATGAATATGCAGTAATGAAAATCCCCATGATATAGAGATGTGAAACCTCAAATAATGAAGAACCGACAAAAACTCCAATATCGAAAGCTCCATAGAAAATGGACATGAACTCCGTTTTCGATGAACTCGAGCTTCTCATAAAGATGACCATAAGCTCTAAAACTCACAAAGAGAAACGCCAAACAACAACTAAGAAATATGATGCAAGGATGCAAATGGTTTGAGCTCTCAACGAATGATACAATCAAGCTACTCACTTGAGAGCCCCCCTTTAGAGTACGACAATCTATCCTAAAATAGAAAAACCTATCAAGGGCAAACCAATACCTTGCACATAGTCCGCTTGAGCTAGATGATGATGATCATGACTTCCCCAAGATGGACCACCTTTATTGATTGCATTGGCTTGATGAAGACAAGTTGATTGCTCCCCCATAGTCACTATGGGTGAGCCACTCTTCAGTGCATCTTCACAAGTACATTGCCACCACAATGGACAGCAAATTTCAAGCATGATATCTTCGTGATGCTCCTCTTGAACTTGCACACCGCAATCTTCATGACGATCATCACTTGATGTCATCCTTCATGGGTTGAATGAGAACTTCCTACTGACGCAAGCCCATGGAAACACACCTAACCCCACATAGAACTCTCGTGAAGACCACGGGTTAGTACACAAAAGCATAATCGACAATGCTTATCACACCGTGGGGTCACTTGATACGTCTCGGTACATCTTGTACTCTTTGTGTGTTGATCAACTTGATTTACTCTTTGTCTTAGTCTTGATCAACCTTGTGTATTTATGACCATTCTTTGGATAATACCTTTAATACCACCTTGCTCATCATATAAACTCCTTTAAACCAACAGATGGACTTCATGAAGTGCCTATGGACAAATCCTTCAAATACAACTTAAGGCAACCCTTAGTCCATAAGGATTGTCATCAATTACCAAAACCACATATGGAGAAATATGCTCAAACACATGGGTTTGAGAGAAAGAACACACGATGTAAGTGATGAGATGGGCTGAAGGGATAAGTGAGACAGCCCACGAGGGGCCTACTACCCGCAAAGGAACGCCATGTGGGGGTGGTGTGCCCTGGTGCCCAGTGGACACCTGGGACATCCATTGTGATGTGTTAAGTGCCAAATATTCTCAAATATTCAAAAAACATCGTGTGAAAATTCCAGGTCATTTGAAGAACTTTTATTTTTGGGAACTTTTTTGTTGCACAGAGATTTCAGAAAACAAGATAAACATGACATTTAGTGTATTCAACTAAAAATAATAGGAAGAATAAAGTGGGTATAGAGAGTTGTGCCTATTGAATTCCTCAACGTCATACCTCTTGAAAATGATCCATAACAAGGTTGATCATACCTTATTAACAACCACTTCGAATTAACTTGAACCCGAAGAATTTTCGTAAAACACTAAGTTACCTCAACGGGGATGTGCATATCCCCAACAATAAGTATCCCATATTTATTCTTGGCAGCGGGCTGAGGTATTTGAAAACATCCATTCGTGATAGTCAGATATTTTCCAATAACATTAACACAATTCAATTGGAATTATTTCCTCGGAAAATGCACCGTATGTTCTTTAACATTGACATGAAAAGTGACTTTTCTTTTGTTGCAATCAATAACACCTCATGTAGTATTTAAGAAAGGTCTACCAAGGATAATCGACATGCTGTCATCCTTGGGCATATTAAGTATAACCAAGTCTGTCAAGGTAGTAACATTGGCAACAACAACGGTTACATCCTCACAAATACCGATAGGTATGGTAGTAGATTTGTCATCCATTTCAAAGGAATTTTAGTAGGTGTGAGTTTGTCAAGTCAAGTATTCTATATAAAGCAAAAGGCATAACACTAACACCATCTCCAAGATCACATAAAGGAGTTTTCACGTAGTTTCTTTTGATGGAACATGGTATAGTTGGTATTCATGTATCTCCTAGTTTTTTAGGTACTTCATCCTTTAAAGAGTAATTAGCAAGTATGGTGGAGATTTCAGCTTCAGGTATTTTTCTTTTCTTAGTGATGATGTCTTTCATATACTTAGCACAATGGGACATCTTTGAAAGAAAAGTTAAACGCGTATGCAAAAAGACCCGCCTAATAATTTCAACAAAGCGTTCAAATTCCTCATCATCTTTTTTGTTAGTTGGTTTGGGTGGATAAGGCATGGGTTTTTGAACTGATGGCTCTCTTACCATATCTACTTTTCCTAATGATTTTTCTCTTGTTTTGGACTATAATTTGCATGATTTGAATGAAACTCACCCGAACTGACGCTGTTTTCACTAGAACTACCATGGTGTTGTTTTTGTGCAGAAATAAAAAAAAATCCCGAAATTGGACAAAACTTTCTAGAGGTTTTTTATGGAATAAAAGAAAAATACTAGAACCAAGACCCATTGGAGCACAGGCCCCAAGCACCCACTAGGCACCTGGGCGGGCCACCCCCTCCTCGTGCGGCATGGTGAGTAGTGAGGCCATCAGGGCTCCGCTAGCCCTATCTCCCCCAAAATAAAATCCTATTTTTGGAGAAAAAATAGGAGAGGAAGTTTCATTGCGATTCACGATACGTAGTCGCTGCCACCTCCTCTTCTTCCTCGAGAGGCCAAATCTGGAGTCTATTTGGTGCTCCGAAGTGGGGAATCTTCGGTCTTCGACATGATCAAATCTCCTTAATCGCCAATTCCATGATGTTGTGCAAGGGGATTGTGTAATTCCTTCGTAGCCTTGCTAGTCGGTGAGGAGCTAAATGAGATTCGTCATGTAATCGAGTTAGTTTTGTTAGGGTTTGATCCCTAGTATCCACTATGTTCGGAGATTGATGTTGTTATGAATTTACCATGCTTAATGCTTGTTACTAGGGCCCGGGTGCCATGATTTCAAATCTGAACCATTTATGTTTTAACCATTATATGTATGTTCTTGATCAGATCTTGCAAGTCATATGCACCTACTACGTGTTAGGATCTACATACCCCCAAAGTGACAATAATTGGGATTCTTTCTAATGATTACCGTAGTATGAGGAGTTCATGTATTCACTATGTGTTAATGCTTTGTTCCGGTTCTCTATCAAAAGAAGGCCTTAATATCCCTTAGTTTCCTTATGGACCCCACCACCACGGGTGGGTAGGACAAAAGATGTCATGCATGTTCTTGTCCATAAGCACGTGTGACTATTTACGGATTACATGCCTAAAGTATATCGATGAACGGGAGCTAGTTATGTGTCGCTCTATGTTATGACCGATAAATGATGAATATCATCGAGAAATATCACTGATCTAGTGCCTACGAGTTTTCCACATATTATGCTTGCTAAGTTATTATTGTTGCTACTATTGTTGGTTCTTCTATTTGTTGAGTCATTTGGGATATCCATTTATTGATCACTATGAAGAATGTGAAAGATAGAAGAACCAAGATCGTTCTCTCTAAGACGAGGGGACGTAAGGAACTGCCATCTAGCTCTGTACTTGATTCACCCTGTATTGAATAGACTTGCAACACCACCACCACATGCTATTAATCCTGATATGTCGTAAGTTATTGATGATGTTACCTATGATATGAATGATGATAATGATGATACTGTGCCATTAGGTGAATTTCTTGATGAACAACTTGCTAGAGCTAAATAAATTGAGCATGCTGAAACTGATGAAGTGTTCAAAACTGAAAATATTGAAACACCTTTTAGACATGACTATCCTAGAATTAAAATGCCTGAAGATTCTCACTAAGTTAAATGACATAGCCACCCGATTTACTCATGATCAGAAAATTTTCTACTACTATATTCTCAAATTATTTCCATTCTCATTAAAGGGTGATGCTATGATTTGGTACAATACTATTTCTCCTGGTTCTGTGCCTAGTCCCAATGATATGATTTACTACTTCTCTGAAAGTATTTTCCTACTCATAAGAAACAAGCTACCTTACACGAAATATTTAACTTTGTAAAATTAAAGAAGAGAGTCTCCCACAAGCTTGAGGGAGGCTTCTCCAATTACTTCAGGATATGATTTACTACTTCTTTGAAAACTATTTTCCTGCTCATAAGAAACAGGTTGCCTTACAGGAAATATTTATCTTTGTACAAGTTAAAGAAGAGATTCTCCCACAAGCTTGGGAGAGGCTTCTCTTGTTACTTAATACTTTATCTGATCATCCTCTTAAGAAGAATAAAATACTTGATATATTTTATAATGGATTAACTAAAGCTTCTAGAGACCACCAAGATAGTTGTGCTGGTTGTGTTTTCAGGGAACCAACTGTCAAACAAACTGAGGAGTTAATGACTAATATATTGAAGAATCATGATGAATGGACACTTCGTGAACCACCGCCTAAAGCTAATCCAAAGAAGAGGGGTATATTATTACTTAGTCCTGAAACTATGCAAGAGGCAAAGAAATGTATGAAGGAAAAATGCACTAAAGCTAAAGATGTTAAGAATTTACCACCTATCAAAGAAATACATGGTCTCAGCACACCACCACAGGTGGTGGAGGTAAATTCTATTTTAAAGTCTAATGAAGGTGATAACCCTTACAGTAAACATCCTAGTCAATGCTTACATAAGTTTAATAATTATATTAGAAATCAATATCATTTCAACTCCTATATTATGAAACAATTGAAACAAAACTCTGGTATGATTGCTTGCTTAAGTGACTTCTTATTTAGTATCACCAATGATGTAAGAGGTGTAGGAAAACATGCTTATATGGTTCAATGTCAACTAGAACAAGTTGCTAAGTCTAAAAGTGAGCTACTTCACGAAATGAATAATAATATGGATGATCATGTTGTTAGGGTAATGACTAGAGGAGGAACAATGACTCAAAATCCACTATATCCAAAAGGTCATCCTAAAAGAACTCAACAAGATTCACGAAGAATTAAAATTGATGCACGTAGTCCTTCTAGGAAGAAAAAGAAAAAGAAAAATGATACATACTTCTAATGAACCTAAATTAGAGAAACCTTCTCTTAATGCTAATGATATCTCTATCTGTGATGCTGAAACTCAATCTCGAAGTGAGCATTCACCTAGTGATAGTGAAAATGATACTAACGATCAGGTTGAGCATCTACGTGAGCATCGTCATTATCATTTTCACTATCACTAGGTGAATGTTCACTACGAGATTGAGTTTGAGCATCAGAGATAGAGGTAAAATTAGCATTATGAGAAGGTTTATCTAATTTAAGTTCATTAGAAGTATGTATAATTTTTCTTTTTCTTTTTCTTCCCAGAAGGACTAGGTGCATCAATATTAATTCTTTGTGAATCTTGTTCAGGTCTTTTAGAATGACCTTCTTGATATAGTGGATCTGAAGTCATTGTTCCTGCTCTAGTTATTATTCTAACATTATGATCATTCATATTATTATTCATTTCATGAAGTAGCTCACTTTGAGACTTAGTAACTGTTGAAAATATGCCCTAGAGGCCATGATAAATAATAATTATTATATTTACTGTTTAAAGATAATCATTTATTATCCATGCTATAATTGTATTGAATGAAAACATAGATACATGTGTGGATACATAGACAAAACAATGTCCCTAGCAAGCCTCTAGTTGGCTAGCTAGTTTATCAAGGATAGTCAAGGTTTTCTGACTATGTGCAAACTGTTGTTGCTTGATAACTGGATCACATCATCACGAGAATCATGTGATGGACTAGACCCAAACTATGAACGTAGCATATTGATCGTGTCGTTTTATTGCTATAGTTTTCTGCGTGTCAAGTATTTGTTCCTATGACCATGAGATCATATAACTCACTGGCACCGGAGGAATACCTTGTGTGCATCAAACGTCACAACGTAACTGGGTGACTAGAAAGGTGTTCTACAGGTATCTCCGAAGGTGTCCGTTGAGTTAGTATTGATCAAGACTGGGATTTGTCACTCCGTGTGACGGAGAGGTATCTCGGGGCCCACTCGGTAATGCAACATCACACACAAGCCTTGCAAGCAATGTGACTAAGTGTAAGTCACGGGATCTTGTATTATGGAACAAGTAAACAGACTTGCCGGTAACGAGATTGAAATAGGTATGCGGATACCGACGATCGAATCTCGGGCAAGTAACATACTGAAGGACAAAGGGAATGACATACAGGATTATATGAATCCTTGACACTGAGGTTCAACCGATAAGATCTTCGGAGAATATGTAGGATACAATATGGGCATCTAGGTCCCGCTATTGGATATTGACCGAGGAGTGCCTCAGGGCATGTCTACATAGTTCTCGAACCGGCAGGGTCTGCACACTTAAGGTTCGACGATGTTTTAGTATGGTTGAGTTATATGTGTGGTTATCGAATGTTGTTTGGAGTGCCGGATGAGATCACAGACGTCACGAGGGTTTCTGGAATGGTCCGAAGACGAAGGTTTTCGCGCATTACCGGGATTGTACCGGGAGTGACGAATGGGTTCTGGATGTTCACGGGGAGGGGGGCAACCCACCCGGGGGAATTCCAAAGGCCCTAGGGGTGGCGCACCAGCCCTTAGTGGGCTGGTGGAATAGCCCAAGAGGGCCTAGCGCCAAGGAAAGAAAAACCAAAGAGAAAGAAAAAAAGAAAGGTGGGAAGGCAGAGAAGGACTCCACTTTCCAATCCTAGTTGGACTAGGATTGGAGTAGGACTCCTCCTCCTCCCTAGCCGGCGCACACTTGAGGGCTTGGCCCTCAAGGCAAGCCTCCTCCCCCTCCCTCCTATATGTAGTGGTGATGTAGGGATGATTTGAGACAAATTTTGCCACGTGCAACTCAGATCTAGACATCATAGTTTTACCTCTAGATCGTATTTCTGCGGACCTCGGGCGGAGCCCTGCATGAGTAGATCCTTCACCACCACCGGAGCACTGTCACACTGCTGGAGAAGTCATCTACTTCTCCATCTTGCTTGCTGGATCAATAAGGACGAGATCATCATCGAGCTGTACGTGTGTTGAATGTGTAGGTGTTGTCCGTTTGGCACTAGATCAGAGCGGATCGTGGGACGGATCGCGGGACGGTTTGCGGGGCAGATCGAGGGACGTGAGGACGTTCCACTACATCAACCGAGTTTCTTAACTCTTCCTGCTGTGTGATCTACAAGGGTACATAGATCCAAATCTCCTCTCGTAGATGGACATCACCATGATAGGTCTTCGTGTGCGTAGGAAATTTTTTGTTTCCCAGGCAACGTTCTCCAACAGTAACTTGTTCTAGTTGAGTTGAACCATAGGAGCATGTTTTCCTACACCTCCTACATCATTGGTTATTCTAAATAGCAAGTCACTTAAGCGAGCAATCATATCCAAGTTTTGTCTCAGTTGTTTCATAACATAGGATTTTCAAATGATCTTGCTTCCTAATATAATTATCAAACTCATATAAGCATTGACTAGGATGTTTATTGTAAGGGATGTCACCTTCAGCAAACTTTAAAAGAGAATTTACCTCCACCACCTATGGTGGTGTGTTGAGACCATGTATTTCTTTGACGGGTGGTAAATTCTTAACATCTTCAGCTTTAATGCATTTTTTCCATCATACATTTCTTTGCCTCATGCATAGTTTCAAGACTAAGGAATAAGATACCCCTCTTCTGTGGAGTAGATTTAGGTGGTGGCTCAGGAAGTGTCCATTCGTCCCAATTCTTGAATATATTAGTCAATAACTCCTCAGCTTGTTCGATAGTTTGTTCCCTGATAACACAAACATCACAACTATCTAAGTGGTCCCTAAAAGCATCGGTTAGTCCATTATAAAATATATCAAGTATTTCATTCTTATTAAGAGGATAATCACGCAAAGCATTAATTAATTGGAAAAGCCTCCCCAAGCTTGTTGGAGACTCTCTTCTTCAATATTCACAAAGTTAAATATTTCTTGTAAGGCAACTTGTTTCTTATGAGTAGGAACATACTTTTTAGAGAAGTAGTGAATCATATCCTGGGGACTACACACACAACCAGGAGTAAGAGTATTGTACCAAATCTTAGCATCACCCTTCAATGAGAACGAAAATAATTTTAGAATATAGTAGTACCGATTTTTCTCATCATGAGTAAATAGGGTGGTTATATCATTTAACTTAGTGGGATGTGCCACAAGAGTTTAATTTTCATAGCCACGAAAAGGATCAGATTTAACC
The DNA here is from genome assembly GCF_904849725.1 of Hordeum vulgare subsp. vulgare. NCBI lineage: Eukaryota > Viridiplantae > Streptophyta > Magnoliopsida > Poales > Poaceae > Hordeum > Hordeum vulgare. The sequence goes on along the minus strand of NC_058518.1, from coordinate 228,537,040 downwards.
AAAGTAATTATCTCTCGGTCGATAGAGAATTCATAATCCTTATCGGTAACAAAGATAGGTGAATTAGAAAACTTAGGATTATATTTCATTCTAGCATTCAAGGGTTTTTCTTTCTACTTGCAGAGTAGTTTCTTAAGATATTATCTATCCTCACAAGCAAAAAAGTCTCTAGCTATTTATTCATCCATAACATAACCTTCATGTACTTCAGGCATTTTAATTCTAGGATAGTCATGTCACAAAGGTGTTTCAATATTTTCAGTTTCAGAGACTTCATCAGTTTTAGCATGTTAAATTTCTTTAGCTCTAGCAAGTTGTTCATCAAGAAATTCACCTAATGGTGCAGTATCATCGAGCAAGGTACTAGCATCATCATTAGTATCATTCATAGCATAGGTAACATCAACAATAACTTGCAACATATTAGGATTAATAGCATGTGATGGTGGTGTTGCAAGATTATTCAAAACACAAGGTGAATCAAGTGCTAAGCTAGATGGCAGTTCCTTACCACCCGTCATCTTAGAGGGAATGATCTTGGTTCTCGTATCTTTTAGATTCTTCATAGTGATCAATAAATAGATATCCAAAGTCACTCAACAATTATAGCTATGCTCCTTGGCGACGGTGCCAGAAAACATTCTTGATAACCCACAAGTATATGGGATCGCAATAGTTTTCGAGGGTAGAGTATTCAACCCAAATTTATAGATTCGACACAAGGGGAGCCAAATAATATTTGCAGGTATTAGAAGTTGAGTTGTCAATTCAACCACACTTGGAGATTTAGTATCTGCAGCACAGTGATCAGTAGCACAGTAATATGATAGTTTTGATATAAGTGGTAAGAGTAGCAACAATAATGGTAATAGCGATAACAATTTTGTAGCAGTTGTAACAACAGTAGCAACAGTAGTAACTTAGCAAGCACAATATGTGGAAAACTCGTAGGCACTCGATCAGTGATATTGTTGGATGATATTCATCATGAATTAGTCGTAACATATGGCGATACAGAACTAGTTCCCGTTCATCGATATACTTTAGGCATGTATTCCGTAAATAGTCATACGTGCTTATCGAGAAGAACTTCCATGACATCTTTTGTCCTACCCTACCGTGGTGGCGGGGTCCATAAGGAAACTAAGGGATATTAAGGCCTACTTTTAATAGAGAACTGGAACAGAGCATTAACATATAGTGAATACATGAACTCCTCATACTACGGTAATTATCGAAAAGTATCCCAATTATTGTCACTTTGGGGTATGCGGATCCTAACACATAGTAGTTGCATATAAGTTCCAAGATCGGATCAAGAACATAGATATAATGGTGAAAACATAAATAGTTCAGATCTGAAATCATGGCACTCAGGCCCTAGTGACAAGCATTAAGCATGGCAAAGTCATAGCAACATCTGTCTCCCAACATAGTGGATACCAGGGATCAAGCCCTAATGAAACTAACTCGATTACATGATGAATCTCATCCAGCTTCTCACCGACCAGCAAGCCGACGAAGGAATTACTCACTCTGGTGGAGAGCATCATGGAATTGGCGATGAAGGAGGGTTGATGATGACAAAGACCAAAGATTCCCCTCTTTTGAGCCGCAAAAGAACTCCAGATTTGGCCCAACGATGAAGAAGATGAGGTGGCGGCGGCTCCATATCATGAAACATGATGAACCTTCCTATCCTATTTTTTCTCCAAATATAGGATTTTATAGTGCTAGAGTTAGGGTCAGTGGAGCCCCAAGGGCCCCACCACCCACCAATCTGCGGTAGGGGGTGGCGCATCCTGGTGACTAGTGGGTGTCTGGGCCCCCCTCTTAGTAGGTCTTGGTTCCAGTATTTTTCTTTTATTCCACAAAAATGCTCCAGAAAGTTTCGTCTAATTCCGAGAACTTTTATTTCTCCACAAAAACAACGTCATGGGAGTTCTACTGAAAACAGCGTTAGTCTGGGTTACTTTTATTCAAATCATGCAAATTAGGGTCCAAAACAAAAGAAAAGGCATTAGAAAAAGTAAATACGATGAAGACATATCAGTAATTAACGGTGATTGATCTACGGTTACAGTTTCATCTCCTGTTCATGAAATTTCTTTTTTGTGCCCCTAAATCACAATAATCTGATACATACGGTGTGTGTAATGCAAGTTATTGCAACTGGCATTAGCGTTGGAGAAGTTCAAGTTGTTCACTTGCACCTCAACCTTTATGCCATCCACGTATGTGTTGAAATGCCAACAAAATACTAGACTGTTTTCTTCAAGTATTCCTTAATTGTTGAAATTTGAATCTAAAGTCGAGGTAGCACTATATTCTAAGTGAATGGAAATATAACTTAAATAGATGAGAATGGTTGTGGTACTGTAGTTTTATTTTTTTCAATTTGTTTATGTGAAATTCAAAGTGACTTGTTGAAGAAGTTGACTCTAAAGGGACATCAAGTTGTTTTTTTATGCTTCTCTCGCATGCACTCACAAACGCGTTGTGTGCAAAATCAGAAAAAAAAATTGTATGGAAACATTTCCTGTGAATTCAAGCTTTTATGCCAAGAAGTCTTCTGCAAAAGTGCACAAAATGTTATATACTGTTGTTTGTCTAGTCCATTTGCCACCGCGTGTCCAAATTGTTCAATTTTGTAGCTCTATAGGCCCCTTTAACTTTGATGCTCTGCAATGGATGGCTCTTGGATTGTATAGAACTAACATAACATAGCATTAGGTCGTTCAACTTTCAATCTCAGCGGTGGAGATATTCATGAACACAAGCTCGATCACAGGTTAGTTATGTGGTAGCACCACAAGGAACAACTCGTCCTATTTTGTAGCAGAAAATCACGTGGTTTGAGGAGGATTGAAGTTGAGAGTGATTATGAAGAAAGGTTCAGAGATGTTTTTAGTACATTTAGGGAGATTTTTTTCTCTTTGTTTTAATTTCTTAGCTTCTACATGATTGATTAGATAATTTCTGAGACAACATATTGTTATCTGAAGCTGAAGGTCTCTTGTGTGTACTTCAACATTTTGATCAGTATACTACGAAGCTTATTATTTTTTTCCATTATCACTCATACTAGGTATCCTAAAAATCATATGGTGTGCCCTGTTTGTGAGTCTGGGTGATGTGATTGATAGTACTTATTTTTTTTTAAGTTGTTGAAGAAGAGATAGGACCAAACAACAACTCGTATCGCTGGGAATATGTAATGCACCAGTACTGTTGTGCTTGCTGACTCTTATCCTGTCTATTTAGGACTACATTTACTAGGAAAAATAAGTCTTCATTTTAACATTTTTGCAAGTTCAAAACTCGTGGTTATGAAGTTTGATGGATGTGAGACTACTTTTGACCCTGCATTGTTAAAAGAGCTCCCGAAACTTTCCTACATGGTGATGCATCTCGCATGCACAACCTCAACCTCCTTCATGTATGTTTCGTGGTTAGAAAAATGCTCAATGAAATTTATGTTAAGAGAAGTTCATAGATCATTGTGTAGAAATATCATGTATTAGAACTAGCCTATAAGTGAAAGAATTTTAATAGACTACGTTTATACGAACATGTTCTAACAAAAAAGGTACGCACCATCAAAATACACACAACGGAAGACCAAATTAAATAACAAAAATAGTTTAAAAAGTTTAATTAGTAAATCTATTTATCCATTTCTAAAAAGACCTAGAAGTTCAATTTCATATAATGGAGCGGTTCAATGTTTATTAAAATCTCGAATTCTAACCGCTATTAGAAAATAAAACCAATATGAAGTTCTAATTAAAATGACACAAAATTTAGTGTTTATTAGAACCTAGGATTTGCTTGTTCAAAAAACAAAAACAAAACCCATCGCCATTTTTGGAATTTTTAAAACCAACTCACAAAATGTAAACTTTTGCTGCTAGAAGTTCAAGTTCTTGGCAAGGGAAATTTCAAAATTGCTATCCACTTTATGCATACATAATTCTCTCTCCCTTATGTGCCTATGTTTTTTTGAAACTACAATGATCCAAAAAAATACACATGTAACTAATTTGAAATTTTTTCAAATAGCTACTATTCGTTGTGATGTTTAAAATATAATTGAGTTTTGGTTGAAGTTCAAAGAAGTGTTCTTTTGGTGTTTTTCAGTAAGTCTCTCAATCCATGAAAAATTGTTGTATGTTGTTCAAAAAGAAAAGTTAACCGTATTAGAAAAAGTTGTTTCTTTTCAATGGATTTTCTAATGGTACATCATTTGTGTAACTCCAAGGAGCGGTTGAGGAATTACAAACAAAAAACATGACAAAAGTTCATAGTGAAAACAGTGAGAAGTCTAAGTACTACAAGGAATGTGTTTCATATGAGAATAAGCGAATAGGAATATAAAAGCTTAAAAGGTTTGTTGAAAGAAGTTCACGTGCTCGGCCCGTGTGAGTTCAAAAATGCTTGCAAGATAGGTTCACCTTGTATTTCCATGTTCAAAAACAGAAAAAGAAATTATTTTTTCTATTTATAATAATTCTCTGAACCCACAAATAATTTTAGCTATTATTTGGGAGTAATTCGATTTAAAAAAATTCAAAAATTGAAATTAAAAAAATGGAGAAAGTTCACGTACTACATGGTGTGTGTTTGGTGTGACAAAAATGAATAAAAAGCCAAGGTCCACATTTTTTGTTGCTATAAATTCAAGTCCTCGGTTGGAGAAAGTGAAAAACAATTATTGTGAGACAGGTATGTACAAAAGGAATATCATTTGTGTAACACCGACAAATGGGTGAGAAATTACAAACGAAAATACGCGATAGAAGTTCGATGTGAAAACAGCGGAAAGTTAAACTACTACACTGCATGAATTTCACATGAAAATATTTTAAACTACCCCGGGTATGAACAAATCCCCAACATGGAAAAGTTGCGTATTTACAGCAGTTTTCCATCGGTATATCATTTTCTCAATTCCGGTGAGTGGATGGAGTGTACTATAAAAAACAACACGTGAAAAAACAAAGTGAAGTTCATGGAGACAAGCCGAGAAGATCACGTTCTTCACGCGGTGCATTTTCCAAGAATCTTTTTCACAATACAGGAAGAACGCATGATCTCATTGTTTTCAAGATGCCTTAAAAACGGCTAGGAATGAGAGAAAACTATCTACATCATTTTTTTTCATTTACTGTAGCTTTTCAGCGGTATATTATTTGACCCATTTTGATAAAGTTTGTAAAACCTGCGGCCAAAAAACATTTTTACCCATTTTTAAAACTGACTAAAAACCATAAGTAATTGGAAAAAAATCTACATATAAAAGTGTCGTATTTCATTATCTTTCCAACGTGAGATCATTTGCTCCGTTCCGACAAACCATTGTGAAGTTAACGCTAAAATACGAACTCGGTACAACTTGTGCCGTTTTCTAAATTACTTTTAAACCGTTAATAGTAGAAGAAACTATTTATAATAAAATATGCACATTTTCATAAGTTTCTAACGACATATCATTTGTGTCTATCGTACTAGCCATTTTCAAATTAACCCCGAAATATGTACCCAACTTTTCGGTTTCAGAAATTCCGCCATTTTTGAAATTCCTCTTTAACCGTAGGAAAATTGGGAAAACTTTAAACATATGAAATGAGAGGATTTATAGCAATCTCATTAGTCTCATTCCCACGAACGGTTTAGAAATAGCCTTGATAACACGATTCACCTTTTTTGTATGAACAAAAACGGTTTTCAAAACAGCTCTTAAACCATGAACATTTTGACAAAAATTCAACCTAGGTTGTTATCATGGTGCCCATAGCTTTCCAACTATATATTGCAAGCCCCATTTGGACAATATTAGTGGAAGTTCAACCTAGCACTCGGGGAAGGTCAACTAATACACTGCATGAATGTCATATGAATATATTTTAAACCGTCGCGAGTATGAAACAACAGCATCAACACAAAAAAGTTGTGTGTTTACAATAGCTTTACATCTGTATATCACTTCTCAATTACAGTGACTTGATGGAGAGTTACTTGCAAAAAACAGCACGTGAAAAACATGTTGGGGAACGTTGCATGGGAAACAAAAAATTTCCTACGCACACGAAGACCTATCATGGTGATGTTCATCTATGAGAGGGAGATCGGATCCACATACCCTTGTAGATCGCTCAGCGGGAAGCATTAAGAAACGTGGTTGATGTAGTGGAACAGCTTCATGATTCAAATCACTGTCGTCCCACGATCCGTTCCGAACTAGAGCCGAACGGACGACACCTCCGCGTTCAGCACACGTACAACTCGATTTTGATCTCAGCCTTCTTGATCCAGCAAGAGAGATGGGGATGTAGATGAGTTCTCTGGCAGCGTGACGACGCGCCGGTGATGGTGATGATCTATTCCTGCTGGGCTCTGCCCGAGCTCCACAGAAACCCGTTCTAGAGGAAGAACTACGAAGTAGAGGTTTAGGGTTGCACGTGGCAAAAGTTGTGTCTCAAAAACCCTAAAATCTCTAGTATATATAGGAGGAGGGGAGGGGCTAGCCTTGGGGCTCAAGAGAGCCCCTAGGGCGTCGGCCGAGAAAGGAGGAGGAGATTCCAACTCCAATTCGATTTGGAAGGGGATGAATCCCCTCCTTCCTTCCCACCTCCCTCTTTTTTTCCTTTGATTTTTTCCTTCTAGCCGACATAACCCACTTGGGCTGGCCTCACCAGCCCACTAAGGGCTGGTGAGCAACCCTTAGGCTATTGGGTTCTCTCCCGGGTAGGTGGGTCCCTCCCGGTAAAGACCCAGAACCCATTCGTCACTCCCGGTACACTGCCGGTAATACCAGAAATCTTTCTGGAGGCCAAATGAAACAATCCTATATATCAATCTTCATTTTCAGACCATTCTGGAAACCCTTTGTGACATCCTTGATCTCATATGGGACTACGAACAAACTTTGTCCACCAACACCTATAACTCAACTATACCGAAACGTCATCGAACCTTAAGTGTGCAGATCCTGCGAGTTCGAGAACTATGCAGACATGACCTGAGACACTCCCCGGTCAATATCCAACAGCGGGACCTGGATGTCCATGTTGGATCCTACATATTCTACAAATATCTTATCGGTTGAACCTCTGTGCTAAGGATTCATATAATCTTGTATACCATTCCCTTTGTCCTCTGGTATGTTACTTGCCCGAGATTTGATCGTCGGTATCCCTATACCTATTTCAATCTCGTTAGCGGCAAGTCTCTTTACTCCTTCCGTAATACAAGATACAGTGACTAACACTTGAGTCAAATTGCTTGCAAGGCTTATATGTGATGTTGTATTACCGAGTGGGCCCCGAGATACTTCTCCGTCACACGGAGTGACAAATCCTAGTGGTGATCCATGCTAACTCAATGGACACCTTCAGAGATACCTATAGAGCACCTTTATAGTCACCCAGTAACGTTGCGACGTTTGATACACACAAGGTATTCCTCTGGTGGCAGTGAGTTACAAGATCTCATGGTCATAGGAATGAATACTTGACACGCAGAAGACAATAGCAACAAAGTAACACAATCACATGCTACGTTTATAGTTTGGGTCTTGTCCATCACATCATTCTCCTAATGATGTGATCCATTCATCAAGTGACAACACTTGCATATGGTCAGAAAACCTTAACCATCCATGATCAACTGGCTAGTCAACTAGAGGCTTACTAGGGACATTGTTTTCTCTATATATCCACACGTGCATTTATGTGTTCATTCAATACAACTATAGCATGGATAATAAACGATTATCTTGAAACAGGAAATGTAATAATAACTATTTTATCATTGCCTCTAGGGAATATTTCCAATAGTCTCCCACTTGCACTAGAGTAAGTAATCTAGTCTCACATCGCTATGCGATTTACATTGGAATGAATCTAAGACCCATACTGTTCTGGTGTTGATCATGCTTCGCTCGTGGAAGATGTTTAGTCAGCGGATCTGCAACATTCAGATCCGTGTGCACTTTGCAAATATTTACGTCCTCTCCTTCGACATAGTCGCAGATGAGGTTGAAGCGTCGTTTGATGTGTCTGGTCTTCTTGTGAAACCTTGGTTGCTTTGCTAGAGCAATGGCACCAGTGTTGTCACAGAACAGAGTTATTGGATTTAGTGTGCTCGGCACAACTCCAAGATCCGTCATGAACTGCTTCATCCAGACACCTTCCTTAGCTTCCTTCAATGCAGCCATGTACTCCGCTTCACATGTAGAATCTGCTATGACGCTTTACTTGGAACTGCACCAGCTTACCGCACCCCATTGAGAATAAATACGTATCTCGTTTGAGAATTAGAGTCATCCGGATCAGTGTCAAAGCTTGCATCGACGTAACCCTTTACGACGAGCTCTTCATCACTTCCATAAACGAGAAACATTCATTAGTCCTTTCAGGTACTTCAGAATATTCTTGACCGCCGCCCAGTATTCCACTCCTGGATCACTTTGAAACCTGCCTGCCATATTTGTGGCCAGGCTGACGTCCAGTCTCGTGCACAACATTGCATACATGATAGACCCAATGGTTGAAGCATAGGGGACGGTACTCATCTTTTCTCTATCTTCCGCACTTACTGGACACTGAGTCTTACTCAACTTTATATCTTGTAACACTGGCAAGAACCCTTCTTGGACTGCTCCATTTTTAACTTTATTAAGGTATGTGCTTTGTGAAAGTCTTATTAGGCGCCTCGATCTATCCCTATAGATCTTAATGCCCAATATGTAAGCAGCTTCTCCTAGGTCTTTCATTGAAAAACATTTGTTCAAGTAATCCTTTACGCTCTCTAAAAACTCCACATTGTTTCCAATCAGCAATATGTCATCCACGTATAATATTAGAAATCCTACAGATCTCCCACTCACTTTCTTGGAAATCCAAGATTCTCCAACAACTCGTATAAACCCAAATGCCTTGATCACCTCATCGAAGCGCTTATTCCAACTCTGAGATTTGCAGCAGTCCATAAATGGATCGCTGGAGCTTGCATACTTTGTTAGCATTCTTCGGATCGACAAAACCTTCGGGTTGCATCATATACAACTCTTCCTTAAGAAAACCATTAAGGAACACCGTTTTCACATCCATCTGCTAGATTTCATAATCGAAATATGCAAGTATTGCTAACATGATTTGGACGGACTTAAGCATCGCTACCGGTGAGAATGTCTCATCGTAGTCAACTCCTTGAACTTGTGAAAAACCCATTGCCACAAGTCGAGCTTTATAAACGGTCACATTACCGTCCGCATCCGTCTTCTTCTTAAAGATCCATTTGTTCTGAATAGCCTTGCGACCTTCATGTAATACTTCGAAAGTCCATACTTTGTTTTCATACATAGATCCTATCTCGGACTTCATGGCCTCTAACCATTTGTCGGAATCCAGGTCCACCATTGCTTCTTCATAATTCGCGGGCTCATTGTTTTCTAACAACATGATAGATAAGACAGGATTCTAGTACCACTCGGGAGCAGTACATGATCTTGTTGACCTGCGAGGTCTGACAGTAACTTGATCCGAAGCTTTATGATCACCATCATTAGCTTCCTCCTCAACCGGTGTTGCCTCAACACAAATTTCTCTCTGCCATATGCCACCATCTACAGGGAGCAGAGGTTCCACAACCTCATCAAGTTCGATCTTCCTCCCACTCAATTCTTTCGAGAGAAACTCCTTCTCAAGAAAAGCTACGTTCTTAGCAACAAACACTTTGCCCTCGGATCTGAGATAGAATGTGTACCCAACTGTCTCTTTTGGGTAACCTATGAAGACGCACTTTTCCGCTTTGGGTTCTGATGTTTGCTGTGTATCCCTTGCAAAGGCGCCAGAAATAGTTGTGTAGACGGCACCAGGAATCCTTCAGCTACGGCTACGCCTTAAGGGACTTCCTAGGCAAGTATGCAAAGGATTTCCCCCGTGGCCTTTGAGCCTTGCGGTGGTGTTCCCTCTAAGCGGAAATGGTGATGTAGCACAGCGACGGTAAGTATTTCCCTCAGTTTGAGAACCAAGGTATCAATCCGGCGGAAGAGTATCTCAAGATCCTGCACAAACACAAAAGCTTGCACCCAACGCTATGAAGGGGTTGTCAATCCCTTATAGATTGTTTGCCAAGTGAGAACTGAAAGAAACAAAGTCACAAAGCAAGGTAAAAGCGGAGATGTAAACGATGGATGTGAATAGACCCGGGGGCCGTAGTGTTTACTAGTGGCTTCTCTCATGAAAGCAAGTAGACGTGGGTGAACAAATTACTGTCGAGCAATTGATAGAACTGTGTAGAGTCCTGACGATATCTATGCAATGATTATTTCTATAGGCATCACGTACGAAACAAGTAGACCGATACTTTCTGCATCTACTACTATTACTCCACACGTCGACCGCTATCCACACATGCATCTAGTGTATTAAGTCCATAAGAACAGAGTAACGCCTTAAGCAAGATGACATGATGTAGAGGGATAATCTCAAACCAATGATAAAAACCCCATCTTTTTACCCTTGATGGCAACTGCTTGATGTGTCCCTTGCTGCCCCTACTGTCACTGGGAAAGGTCACCACATGGCAGAACCCAAAACCAAGCACTTCTCCCATTGCAAGAATCATAGATCTAGTTGGCCAAACAAAACACAAGACTCGGAGAGAGTTACAAGGATATCAAATCATGCATATAAGAAATCAGCAAAGACTCAAATATATATCATAGATAATCTGATCACAAGTCCACAATTCATCGGATCTCGACAAACACACCGCCAAAAAATATTACATCGAATAGATATCCATGAAGATCATGAAGAACTTTGTATTGAAGATCCAAGAGAGAGAAGAAGCCATCTAGCTACTAACTACGGACCCGTAGGTCTGAAGTGAACTACTCACGAGTCATTGGAGGGGCGACGATGATGATGAAGAAGCCCTCCAACTCCAAAGTCCCCTCCGGTAGGGTGCCGGGAAGGGTCTCCAGATGAGATCTCGCGGAAACGGAAGCTTGCGGCGGCAGAAAAGTATTTTCGAGGCTCCCCTGATTTTTTGCGGAATATTTGGGAATTTATAGGCCAAAGACCTAGGTCAGGGGGCGGCCAGGGAGGCCACAAGCCTGCCCACCGCCGTGTCCCCCTGGTGGCGGAGTGGGGTCTTGTGGGCTCCCTGGAGCCCACCTGGCTTGGCCCAAAAGCCCCCTGGACTTCTTCCGTTCGGGAAAAAATCATTTCGGGGTTTTTCTTCCGTTTGGATTCCGTTCCAAAATCAGATCTGAAAAGAGTCAAAAACACGGAAAAAACAGGAACTGGCACTTGGCACTTAATTAATAAGTTAGTCCCAAAAAGATATAAAAAGGTACATAAAACATACAAAGAAGGCAAGATAACAGCGTGAAACCATCAAAAATTACAGATACGTTTGAGACGTATCAAGCATCCCCAAGCTTAACTCATGCTCGTCCTCGAGTAGGGAAGTGATAAGAATGAATTTTTGATGCTTTCATGCTACCTAGCATAGGTGTCCTTTGTAATTCCTCTTATGTGACGTGAATGTTCAGATCCATTAGATTCAAAACAATAGTTTGCTATTGACGTGGAAACAATAATAATTCAAGCAAACTAGCAAAGTAATCATGAACTTTCAAAATAACAAGGCCAAAAGAAACTTATCCCTACAAAAGCATATAGTCTGTCTATGCTCTATCATCATTGCACAACGAATTTAAATCATGCACATCCCCGGTATTGGCCAAGTAATTGTTTCACACCTTTACTTTCTCAAACATTTTCAACTCTCACGCAATACATGAGCGTGAGACATGGTTATAGCACTATAGATGGGTGAAATGTGGTGGAGGTTGCAAGACAAAAAGGAGAAGATAGTCACATTAACTAGGCATATAAATGAGCTGTGGAGATGCTCATCAATAGATACCAATGTGAATGAGTAGGGATTGCCATACAAATGATGCACTAGAGCTACAAGTATGTGAAAGCTCTTAAAGAAAACTAGTGGGTGTGCATCCAACTTGCTTGCTCACGAAGACCTAAGGCAATTTTGAGGAAGCCTATCATTGGAATATACAAGCCAAGTTATATAATGAGAATTTCCCACTAGCTATATGGTGGTGACAAAACGAGAGACTCTCAATCATGAAGATTATGGTGCTCAATATGCACAAGTGTGGAAAAAGTGGTAGCATTGTCCCTTCTCTCTTTTTCTCTCATTTTTTTTATTTTGGCGGGCTCTTTGGCCTCTTTTTTTTATGGGCTTCTTTGGCCTCTTTTATTTCCTCACATGGGACAATGCTCCAATAATGAATCACACTTTCAACTCAAAACTTAGAGCAACTATGACTCTATATGGAATGCCTTCGGTAGTGTACCATGGCAATGATCTAGCATGGCATAGACATCAATGGAAACAGCATGCTATCTATCTTACGATCATGTAATGGCAATGTAGACGTGGTGGCACATATCATGGTGGTAGTTTCATGGCAATATATCTCGGAATGACTTTGAAATAGCCATAGTAGGTAGGTATGGTGGCTGTTTTGAGGGAGGCTAATGGTGGGTTTTGTGCACCGACGGAAGTTGCATGGCACTAAGAAGATAATGATGGTGGAAGGTGAAAGTGCATCTAAACCATGGACTCAACATTAGTCATGAAGAACTCATATACTTGTTGCAAAAGTTTTATTAGTAATCGAAACAAAGCATTCAACGCATACTCCTAGGGGAATGGTTGGTAGGTATAAACCATCGCGTGATCCCGACCGCCAGGCAAAGGATGAAAACCAATATACTAATCATGCTCAGACTTCATCACATAGCGGTTCACCATACGTGCATGCTACGGGAATCACTAACTTCAACACAAGTATTCCTAGATCCACAATACCTTACAAGCATGACTTCAATATTACCATAACCACAACTCAAAACTAATTGAGATGAATCAAACTTCTCTAACTATTCAATGCACATGAGGGTGGAAGTTTTCGTATCCCTTTGGATAACTACCCCTTTTGAGACTACTTTCAAAGCATAGATCAACTACCAAGCCACGCACCGCTGTGCTCTAAAATATATAAGTGAAGCACATAGAGAAAAAGTATCTAGCTCAAAAGATATAAGTGAAGCACATGTGAGCTGAATTGTCTACCAAAAGATATAAGTGAAGCTCGACAAAATCACGGTGTGTGCATGTATCTCTATCTAGGTGTGCAGCAAGGATGATTGTGACACAACAAAAATAAAAGACTCCTACGATACAAGACGCTCCAAGAAAAAACACATAACATGCGGTGAATAAAAATATAGCCCCAAGTAACGTTACCGATGGATTGAAGACGAGCGAGGGGATGCCTTCCCGGGGCATCCCCAAGCTTAGGCTTTTACGGCATACTTGAGTCTCTTGAGGTGCCTTGGGCATCCCCAAGCTTGAGCTCTTGCCACTCTTTATCTTTTTGTCCATAAGAACTTCACCCAAAACTTGAAAACTTCACAACACAAAACTTAAACAGAAACTCGTGATAACATTAGTACAAGAAAGCAAACCACCACTTCCTTAGGTACTGTAGCAAACTTAAATTCTACTTGTGCTGATGTTGGGTTACTGTACTTTCAATCTTCCATGGCTAATACCCCCTGATACTATCCATAGTTTCATCAAAATAAGCAACCAACACAACAAAAACAGAATCTGTTAACAGCAGACCAGTCTATATAAATCTGTATGTTTCGTATACCTATGGTACATCAAAACTTCTGAAAACTTACGACAGTCTGAAGAATTAGCGTAGAAATCAGCAGCAAAAAGAATAAACTCAAAAACACTTACAGAAAAAAAATGAAAATTCTTTTCGTGAGCAGAAAGTTTTTGTCTTTTCCAACATGACCAAACGATCATCCTCAAGACTAATCATAACGGTTTTGCTTGGCACAAACGCAAAAAGAAACACAAAAACACAATCATAACAGAATTATGAAAGTGTGAAAAACACAAAACAGAAAGAAAAAGGATAGATTCGTTGAATTGCCTCCCAACAAGCGTTTTTGTTTAACGCCCTTAGCTAGGCATTCAATGATGCTCTCACAAAAGACAAGAATTGAAGCACAACGAGAGCATCATAAAGCATGTGAAAATCACATATAAGTCTAACATACTTCCTATGCATAGGCATTTTATAGCAAAACAAATTGTCAAGACAACCAATAGCTGCCATATGCAAGGAAGAAGAAAGAGACAAGAGCAATCTCAACATCACGAGAGGTGATTTGGTAACATGAAAGTTTCTACCAAAATATTTTCCTCCCTCATAGCAATTACATGTGGGATCATATTCAAATTCAACAATATAGCTATCCCATAGGATATTCTTTTCATGATCCACATGCATGCAAAGTTGACGCTCTTCAAAAATAGTGGGATTATCATCTAAAGTCATGACTTCTCCAAACCCACTTTCAATAATATTGCAAATATCATATTCATCTTGAGGCTTGAACAAATTTTCAAGATCAGAAGAAAAATCCTCACCCCAATCATGATCTTTGCTACAAGTAGTGGTCATAGCAAGACTAGCATCCTCAAGCTTAGGGTTTTGCATAATTTTAGCATGATTGTCACTAATAGAATTTGTAGTGAAACCATTGCAATCATGCTTTTCATCCAATGAGCCCTCGTGAATCACTTCATGAATTTCTTCCTCGCAATTTTCAGATTCACGCATCTTAAGCAAAACTCCATAGAAAAAGTCAATTGCCCTCAACTCACTAGCAATTCGTTCCACAATAGTGGGTCTCTTAAAGAGACTAGCTAGTGGATGAGGATCCATATCAATAGATTTTCAGCAAGCGAAGATGCAAGCATTTTGAAGGCACATGACACACAAGTGAACATAAAGCAAGCGAGAGAAAAGGGCGAACAAAAATAGCAAACAAAAAAGTCAAAGGAGAAAGGCAAATGTGAAGTGGGGGAGAGGAAAACGAGAGGCAACTGGCAACAAAAGTAAATGCAAGAGAAGAGTTTGTGAGACCTACTTGGATAGATCTTGATTTCTCCTCCCCGGCAACGGCGCCAGAAATACTTCTGATATTTGCTGTGTATCCCTTGCAACGGCGCCAGAAATAGTTGTGTCGACGGCACCAGGAATCCTTCAGCTACGGCTATGCCTTAAGGGACTTCCTAGGCAAGTATGCAAAGGATTTCCCCCGTGGCCTTGGAGCCTTGCGTTGGTGTTCCCTCGAAGCGGAAAGGGTGATGTAGCATAGCGATGGTAAGTATTTCCCTTAGTTTGAGAACCAAGGTATCAATCCGGCGGAAGAGTATCTCAAGATCCTGCACAAACACAAAAGCTTGCACCCAGCGCTATGGAGGGTTTGTCAATCCCTTATAGATTGTTTGCCAAGTGAGAACTGAAAGCAACAAAGTATCAAAGCAAGGTAAAAGCGGAGATGTAAACGATGGATGTGAATAGACCCGGGGGCCGTAGTGTTTACTAGTGGCTTCTCTCATGAAAGCAAGTAGACGGTGGGTGAACAAATAACTGTCGAGCAATTGATAGAACTGTGTAGAGTCATGACGATATCTATGCAATGATTATTTCTATAGGCATCACGTCTGAAACATGTAGACCGATACTTTCTGCATCTACTACTATTACTCCACACGTCGACCGCTATCCAGCATGCATCTAGTGTATTAAGTCCATAAGAACAGAGTAATGCCTTAAGCAAGATGACATGATGTAGAGGGATAATCTCAAACCAATGATAAAAACCCCATCTTTTTACCCTTGATGGCAACTGCTTGATGTGTGCCTTGTTGCCCCTACTGTCACTGGGAAAGGTCACCACATGGCAGAACCCAAAACCAAGCACTTCTCCCATTGCAAGAATCATAGATCTAGTTGGCCAAACAAAACCCAAGACTCGGAGAGACTTACAAGGATATCAAATCATGCATATAAGAAATCAGCAAAGACTCAAATATATATCATAGATAATCTGATCACAAGTCCACAATTCATCGGATCTCGACAAACACTCCGCCAAAGAAGATTACATCGGATAGATCTCCATGAAGATCATGGAGAACTTTGTATAGAAGATCCAAGAGAGAGAAGAAGACATCTAGCTACTAACTACGGACCCGTAGGTGTGAAGTGAACTACTCACGAGTCATTGGAGGGGTGATGATGATGATGAATAAGCCCTCCAACTCCAAAGTCCCCTCCGACAGGGTGCCGGGAAGGGTCTCCAGATGAGATCTCGCGGAAACGGAAGCTTGCAGCGGTGGAAAAGTATTTTCGAGGCTCCCGTGATTTTTTGCGGAATATTTGGGAATTTATAGGCCAAAGACCTAGGTCAGGGGGCAGCCAGGGAGGCCACAAGCCTGCCCACCGCCGCCTCCCCTGGTGGCGGAGTGGGGGCTTGTGAGCTCCTTGGAGCCCACCTGGCTTGGCCCAAAAGCCCCCTGGACTTCTCCCGTTCGGGAAAATATCATTTCGGGGTTTTTCTTCCGTTTGGACTCCGTTCCAAAATCAGATCTGAAAAGAGTCAAAAACACGGGAAAAACAGGAACTGGCACTTGGCACTGAATTAATAAGTTAGTCCCAAAAAGATATAAAAAGGTACATAAAACATACAAAGAAGGCAAGATAACAGCGTGAAACCATCAAAAATTATAGATACGTTTATCAGGTTCCAGCTTTTCGGGTTGAAGCTTTTTGAAATAAGCATCGCATCCCCAAACTTTAAGAAGCGATAACTTTGGCCTCTTGCCATGCCATAGCTCATATGGTGTCGTCTCAACGGATTTTGATGGTGCCCTATTTGAAGTGAATGCAGCTGTCTCTAATGCATAACCCCAAAACGATAATGGCAAATCGGTAAGAGATATCATAGATCACACCATATCTAACAAAGTACGATTACAACGTTCGGACACACCATTACGCTGTGGTGTTCCAGGCGGTTTAACCTGTGAAACGATTCAAGATTGTGTTAAGTGAGCACCAAACTCGAAACTCAGATATTCGCCCCCTCGATCAGATCGTAGGAACTTGATCTTCTTGTTACGATGATTTTCAACTTCACTCTCAAATTTCTTGAACTTTTCAAATGTTTCAGAGTTGTGCTTCATCAAGTAGATATATCCATACCTACTCAAATCATCAGTGAAAGTGAGAAAATAACGATATCCGCCGTGCGCCTCCACCCCCATTGGACCACACACATCAGTATGTATGATCTCCAACAAGTCACTTGCACGCTCCATTGTTCCGAAGAATAGAGTCTTAGTCATCTTTCCCATGAGGCATGGTTCACACGTGTCAAGTGATTCGAAATCAAGTGACTCCAAAAGCCCATCAACATGGAGTTTCTTCATGCGCTTTATACCAATATGACCTAAGCGACAGTGCCACAAAAAGGTGGCACTATCATTGTTAACTCTACATCTTTTGGTCTCAATGTTATGTATATGTGTATCATCACAATCAAGATTCAATATGAACAAACCCCTCACATTGGGTGCATGACCATAAAATATATTACTCATATAAATAGAACAACCATTATTCTCTGACTTAAATGAGTAACCGTCTCGTAATAAACAAGATCCAGATATAATGTTCATGCTTAACGCACGCACTAAATAACAATTATTTAAGTTGATAACTAATCCTGATGGTAACTGAAGTGAGACTGTGTCGATGGCGATTGCATCAACCTTGGAACCATTTCCCACGCGCATCGTCACTTCATCCTTCTCCAGCCTTCGTTTATTCCGCGGTTCCTGCTTCGAGTTGCAAATATGAGCAACAGAACCAGTATCAAATACCGAGGCACTACTACGAGAGTTGGTTAGGTACACAACAATAACATGTATATCACATATACCTGGTTTGGCGTTGGCCGCCTTCTTATCAGCCAAATACTTGGGGCAGTTGCGCTTCCAGTGACCCATCCCCTTGCAATAATAGCACTCAGTTTCCGACTTAGGTCCAGCCTTGGGTTTCTTCGTCGAAGGAGCAACAGCTTTTCCACTCTTCTTGGAGTTACCCTTCTTGCCTTTGCCGCTTTTCTTGAAACCAGTGGTCTTATTCACCATCAACACTTGATGTTCTTTCGGGAGTTCTGACTCTGCGACTTTCAGCATCGCGAATAAGTCACTGGGTGACTTGTTCATCCCTTGCATGTTATAGTTCAACACAAAGCTCTTGTAGCTAGGTGGCAGTGATTGAAGAATTCTGTTAGTGATAGACTCTTGCGGGAATTCAATCCCATATCAGCTAGACGGTATGAGTACCCCAGACATTTTGAGCACATGTTCACTGACAGACGAATTCTCCTCCATCTTGCAAGCGTAGAATTTATTGAAGGTCTCATACCCCTCGATTCGGGCGTTCTTCTGAAAGATAAACTTCAACTCCTGGAACATCTCATATGCTCCATGACGTTCAAAGATCGTTGAAGTCCTGGTTCTAAGCCATACAAGACTACAATTGAACTACTGAGTAGTCCTCCTTACGTGCTTGCCAAGCGTTCAAAACATCTTGATCAGACGTTGAGGATGGTTCATCTCCTAGCACAGCATCAAGGACATAATTCTTTTTCCCAGCTTGCAGGATGAGCCTGAGATTATGAGCCCAGTCTACAAAGTTGCTACCATCATCTTTCAACTTAGCTTTCTCTAGGAACGTATTGAAATTCAGGGTTGCTACTGCGTGAGCCATTGATCTACAACATAAAATATTGCAAAGTGGACTTAGACTATGTTCAAGACAATTAGAGTTTAGCTAATCAAATTACTAATAAACTCCCACTCAAATAGACATCCCTCTAGTTATTTGAGTGTGGGATGATCCAAATTCACTAACACAAGTCCGATCATCACGTGAGTTGACTGCAGTTTCAGTGCTAAACATCTCTATGTTAATCATATCAACTATATGATTCATGCTCGACCTTTCGGTCTCATGTATTCTGGGGCCATGTCTGCACACTCTAGGCTCGTCAAGTTTAACCCGAGTGTTCCGCGTGTGCAACTGTTTTGCAACCATTGTATGTGAACGTTGAATCTATCACACCCGATCATCACATGGTGTCTTGAAATGATGAACTGTCGCAATGGCGCATAGTCGGGGAGAACACAATTTTATCTTCAAATTTTAGTGAGGGACCACCTTATAATGATACCGTCGTTCTAAGCAAGATAAGGTGCATAAAAGGATTAACATCACATGCAATTCATAAGTGACATGATATGTCCATGATCTTGTGCTTCTTGATCTCCATCACCAAAGCACCGGCATGATCTTCATCGTCACCGGTGCCACACCATGATCTCCATCATCAAGATCTCCATCATCGTGCTGCCATCGATGTTGTCGTGCTATCTATGCTATTACTACTAAATCTACAACCTAGCAATATAGTAAACGCATCTGCAAACACAGAAGATAGTTTAAAGACAACCTTATGGCTCCTGCCGGTTGTCGTAGCATCTAAGTGCAAGTGGATATTTAACTATTACAACATGATCATATCATACATCCAATATATCACATCCTGTCTTTGGCCATATCACATCACATGCATAGCCTGCAAAAACAAGTTAGACGTCCTCTAATTTGTTGTTGCATGTTTTACGTGGCTGCTATGTGTATCTAGTACGATCGCATCTTACTTACGCAAAACTACAATGGAGATGTGCAAATTGCTATTTACCCTCTCTCCAAGGACCGCCTCGGTCAAATCCAATTCAACTAAAGTTGAAGAACCAGCACCCGCCAGTCATCGTTATGGAACGAGTTGCATGTTAGTCGATGAAACTGGTCTCTCGTAAGCGTACGAGTAATGTTGGTCCGGGACGCTTCAATCCAACAATACCGCCGAATTGATAAAAGACTAAGGAGGGCAGCAAATCGAACATCAATGCCCACAAAAACTTAAGTGTTCTACTCGATATTACATCTACGCATGAACCTAGAACACGATGCCACTATTGGGGAACGTTGCATGGGAAACAAAAAAATTCCTACGCACACGAAGACCTATCATGGTGATGTTCATCTAAGAGTGGGAGATCGGATCCACATACCCTTGTAGGTCGCTAAGCGGGAAGCATTAAGAAACGCAGTTCATGTAGTGGAACGGCTTTGTGATTCAAATCACCGTCGTCCCATGATCCGTTCTG
The DNA here is from genome assembly GCF_904849725.1 of Hordeum vulgare subsp. vulgare. NCBI lineage: Eukaryota > Viridiplantae > Streptophyta > Magnoliopsida > Poales > Poaceae > Hordeum > Hordeum vulgare. The sequence goes on along the minus strand of NC_058518.1, from coordinate 228,516,823 downwards.
ATCTAGCGCCGAACGGACGGCACCTCCGCGTTCAGCACACGTATAGCTCGATGGCGATCTCCGCCTTCTTGATCCAGCAAGAGAGACGGGGAAGTAGATGAGTTATCCAGAAGCGTGACGGCGCGCCGGTGATGGTGATGATTTATTCCTGCAGGGCTCCGCCCGAGCTCCGCAGAAAACCGATCTAGAGGAAGAACTACGAAGTAGAGGTTTAGGGTTGCACGTGGCAAAAGTTGTGTCTCAAAACCCCTAAAACCTCTAGTATATATAGAAGGAGGGGAGGGGCTAGAGTTGGGGCTCAAGGGAGCCCCTAGGGCTCCACACGAGAGAGGAGAAGGAGATTCCAACTCCAATTCGGTTTGGGAAGGACGAGTCCCCTCCTTCCTTCCCACCTCCCTCTTTTTTTTCCTTTGATTTTTTCCTTCTAGCCTACATATCCCACTTGGGCTGGCCTGACCAGCCCACTAAGGGCTGGTGCGCCACCCTTGGGTTATTGGGTTCTCTCCCGGGTGGGTGGGCCCTCCCGGTAAAGACCCGGAAGCCATTCGTCACTCCCGGTACAGTGCCGCTAATGCCTGAAATCTTTCCGAAGGCTAAATGAAACAATCCTATATATCAATCTTCGTTTCGGGACCATTCCGGAAACCCTCGTGACGTCTGTGGTCTCATCCGGGACTCCAAACAACCTTCAGTCACCAACACCTATAACTCAACTATACTGAAACATCACCGAACCTTAAGTGTGCAGACCCTGTGGGTTCGAGAACTATGCAAACATGACCTCAGACACTCCCCGGTCAATATCCAACAGCCGGACCTGGATGTCCATGTTGGATCCTACATATTCTATGAAGATCTTATCGATTGAACCTCTATGCCAAGGATTCATATAATCTCGTATACCATTCCCTTTGTCCTTCGGTATGTTACTTGCCCGAGATTTGATCGTCGGTATCCCTATACATATTTCAATCTCGTTACCGGCAAGTCTCTTTACTCGTTTTCTTAATACAAGATCCTGTGACTAACACTTGAGTCACATTTCTTGCAAGGCTTATATGTGATGTTGTATTACCGAGTGGGCCCCGAGATACCTCTCCGTCACACGGAGTGACAAATCCCAGTCTTGATCCATGCTAACTCAACGGACACCTTCGGAGATACGTGTAGAGCACCTTTATAGTCACCCAGTAACGTTGCAACGTTTGATACACACAAGGTATTCCTCCGGTGTCAGTGAGTTACATGATCTCATGGTCATAGGAATGAATACTTGACACACAGAAAACAATAGCAACAAAATGATACGATCACATGCTACGTTTATAGTTTGGGTCTTGTCCATCACATCATTCTCCTAATGATGTGATCGAGTCATCAAGTGAGAACACTTGCATATGGTCAGAAAACCTTAACCATCCTTGATCAACAGGCTAGTCAAATAGAGGCTTACTTGGGACATTGTTTTGTCTATATATCCACACATGCATTTATGTTTTCATTCAATACAATTATAGCATGGATAATAAACGATTATATTGAAATAGGAAATATAATAATAACTATTTTATCATTGCCTCTAGGGCATATTTCCAAAAAAAACAAAGTGAAGTTCAAGTGGACATGGCGAGAAGGTCAAGTTCTTCACGCGATGCATTTTTGAAGGCTCTATTTTGCGATAAATACAGAAGGCATGATCTCACTTTTCTCTAGATTGCTTGAAAATGGATAGGAATCATAGAAAACTATATACATGAAAAAGTTTCACATTTCCGTAGCATTTCAACGGTATATTATTTGCCTTATTCCGATAAAGTTTGTAAAACCTATAGCCAAAACACACTTTAGCCATTTTAAAAACTCACGTAAAACTGTAATGAATTAAAAAAGAATTGACATATAAAAGTTTAGCATTTGTTCAAGCTTTCCAACGCCATATCATTCGTTCCATTCCAACAAACCTTTGAAAAATTGACGCGAAAATACAAACTCGATACAACTTGTGCCATTTAGTAAATTACTTTTAAACCGTTCATAGTTAGCATAAACATTTTGTATGAAACAACGCACATTTTCATAAGCTTTCGAACAACATATCATTTGCATCGATCGGACTAGCCGTTTTCAAATTAACCCTGAAATACGAACCCGGGTGTTCGGTTTCACAAATTCAGCCATTTTTTTTAATTCCTCTTTAACCGTAGGGAATTTGGGAGAACTTTCAACGTATGAAATTAGCGTATTTGCAAAGTCTCTCCACCTCCACCTTATTTGCATCATTTTGATAAACCTTTTAGAAATAGGCTTGAAAATACGATTCATGTTTTTTGGTATGAACAAAAATAGTTTTGAAAACTACTTTTAAACCATGAACATTTTCACAAAAAATCATATTAGGATCTTCTTAGGGTGTCCATAGATTTGCAATGGTATATCGCAAGCCCCATTTGCACACTTCTGGCATAAGTTCAACCTAGCACTCGGGGAAGTTCAAGTGCTACTGCTCGGACGAGTCAGTCTGGATGAGAATAGTTATTCTCAACCTGGGATGAGAATAGTGTTTATGTGTGTGTGTGTGTCTCTCTCTCTCTATCTATCTATCTATATATATATATATATATATAATTACGCTATGGACCCGTAGGTCTGTCGTAAACTACTCACATATCACCATGGGAGCATCACAGTTGATCTAGAGGCCCTCTGTGATTGATCCACCCTTCGACACGACACCGGAACAGTGATCTAGATGGGTTCGCGGCAGAACAAAGACGAGCGGTGGTGGAAAAATATTTTGGGTGTCTCTATGGTGTTTTACCTATTTTAGAAAATTTATCGAGGTGCAGTTAGGTCAGGAGGCGCGAGGGGGTGGTACCTAGCCATTAGGGCTGGCCTACCCGTCTTAGGTGCGCTCTGTTGGCTTGGCACCACTCCGTGTGGCATTTGGTCTCCCTCTGAAGCTCCCATATCTTATTTTTGTTCAGAAAAACGTCAAAAATTTCATTGCATTTGGACTTAGTTTGGTACTGCTTCCTAAAAATACAGAAGAGGCGGAAAACAACAACTGGAACTAGGCACTGGGTTAATAGGTTAGTTTTCAAAAATGATATAAAGTAACATATAAATGCTTATAAAGTATCCATGAATGGCAATAAAATAGCATGGAACAACCAAAAATTATAGATATGTTGGATACGTATCAATCACCTAAGGTTTATCAATCCATGGGAGGTGTAGGATTAAGATGGTATCTCTCAAATAACCCTGCAATCAAATACAAGAAATCTCGTGTGTCCCCAACACAACCAATACAATGGTAAATTGTATAGGTCCACTAGTTTGGAGAAGAGATGGTGATAAAAGTGTAGTATGGATGGTAGAAATAGTTTTTTGCAATCGAAAAATATAAGAACAACAAGGTAGCAAGTGACAAACAACTTGCAACATGTTAAATCAATACATGGAAACAAGGGTCCATACTTTCACCAGTGCAATTTCTCAATAGGTCTAGCATAATTAAGTCATATAACCATCCCTCAACATGCACAAAGAATCACTCCAAAATCCTGGTCATTAGAGGTGAACATAAGAAGAAATTGTTGTAGGTAGTGAACCACCTCAAATTTATCTTTCCGATCAATCTATTGATCCATCCCTATATGTGTCACAAGCAGCCCTAGAGTTTGTGCTAAATAGTTGTCTTTTCCATCACTCTATTGAGAAATACCTAATGTATCACAAAAAACCCTAGCATTCCTACTAAATAACACCAAACAATTTTAGATTCATAATATTAAATCCACACAAAGAACCTCAAAGATTACCCCAAAGTATCTATAGGAGAAATTAGGATGAAAACATGTATCAACCCATGTGCCTACATTACCCCAATGTCACCACGGGAATCCACAAGTTGATTACCAAAACATATATCAAGTGATGCAATATAATACCCCATTGTCACCAGGGGTACCGCATACAACAAGTACATCTAGTGTTCTCAAATCCCAAGTGTTTAATCCCACATAACGAAATCTCATAGGGAGAGAGTCAATTCATTAGAAGATAGAGAGGGAAGAACAGTATATGATCCAACTATATTAACAAAGCTCGTGGTACTTCAAGATCGTGCCAAATCAAGAACACGAGATAGAGAGATCACACACATAACTACTAGTACATACCCTCAACCCTCAGGGTGAACTACTCCCCCCTCATCATAGAGATCGCCGGGATCATGAATATGGTCTCCCCTAAAGATTTCCCCTCCCACAGGAAGCCAAAAAAGGGCTCCGAATGGGATCTCTTTAGAACAACGACTTGCAGCGGCGGCGCGGAAGTTCTAGTCCTTTTTTCTGACGTTTGGGATTTAGAGATTTGGAGTTATTTAGCTTGGCTCTTTTGGCTTGCTAGACATGGAGAATTCTTATGGACCCACACACCCTGAGTGCAAAATTGCTTAAATCGATATTTTTTTATATATCTATATTATTTGCAACCCTAGGGTTCACCCATCAAATATTTGGAGATCAGTAGTTGAAGGTCCAACTTTTATGATCCATCGCCTTATTCGCCACATAGGAGATTGATCCACAACTGAAATTTGGAATCATAATTTGATTCCAGGAGAAAGTACAGTGAGGAAAATCACCACCACACAACATGGGGTTTTCTTGGTACCTGAATTAATAGATAGGACATCGGCGACTTGGCGCAAGGGTTTGGTTTGGGCCTCCTTTTTACCGATGGATGAATGTGCTATTCTGGGTATTCATTTATGCACAAAATATATGTCTATTTTTTGTCCTTGGCATTTGAGAGGAACATCGCCACCACGATTTTTAACACTAAGATGCACTAGGATGGATGGTTGTATCATGGTATGGCCTCATCAGATATGGTTTCGGTGGTTAAGCAATGGACGAAGTTATGGGGCACTACTATTCTGTTGAAACTCAAGGATTTTGCGGAACGTTTGGCCCAACACTCAAACCAAGCCTTTGATGTTTTGGAGCAAGGAAATATGGCAGGTACATATTGCTTCCGTGTGTGTGATTCTGAAGATTCTTGGTGTCATGCTTTGGTGGAACGCTACTCGGCAAGATGTAACAGCCCGGAACCAACGTTCTAGAAGATTCCCCTTTTACTGCATTGTTGTCATGTGATTTGTTTGGTTTCTGCATTCATCATCGCATCATTCGCATCATCCGCATTGCATCGGCACTCCATTCCCGTCATTTTTCAAAACTTGCATCCGTTATTAGTTGTCAGTTCTGTCCGTTTTTGTCATTGACCGTTTCGAGGCCAATCATACGCACACGCGCCCGTGACATTATTAAAAATATTATTTTTTAAATCGTATGCAAAACTCTCTCAGATTGGTTTGAAACATGGCGTGCGGTTCTATTTTAATGTAGGTAGACCGCCTGCCAAATTTCGTCGCAATCGGAGTTTGTTTGATACCCAAACGCTCGACCTTAGTGCCACCGGCGTCAGTTTAAATATCGGGCGTTTTTGCCTTTTAAAATTTTGTCATGGGATGCACCACTTCCCTCTCATCCGAACCTAGCCCATCTACACAGCCCACTAGACCGACCTAACCCCTCCCTCCGTTCGTGGTCATCGAATTACGACCGGACGGACAAGGTCCAACCCACCATAGCCCAATCCCTATATATAACCCGCCTACTGTCTCGCACAGTTATCCTGTGCCCACTGGTTGTTTTGGCCCGTAGCCAGATTCGGCATGTTGTTGTTTTTTTGCGTCTCTGATAATGCTAACTATTCGGTGTATGTTATAATTAGAGATTATGTTCTCACTTTAAAATGTTAAGAACAAATTAACCGTGCATCGGATAAAAATATTTTAAATATGTAAAATGTATAGAATTTTGTGTAGATTGATAATATGTCCCTTTCACACATGTTCAAAACATTTAAACTTGTTGTTTAATTAAATTTGCGTGGATGTCATATTAAAATGAATTAATTCATAGCTAAATAATCGTGCGTCGGATTTAAAAACTTCATACATAAAAAATGCTTAGAATTCTGTGTAGGTTTACAATATGCAACTCTCACATGTGTCTAACATGTTTAACTTGTTGTTTTAATTAATTTGCAAAAATGCCATGTGGAAATGGTTTATGTCATAACTAATTAACCGTAGCTCCAATTAAAATGTTCCACATATGTAACTTGGCTAGAAAAAGTTGTAGAATAACATGGTAACATTTATTTTCCTGTTTAACAAATCTAAAATTGTGTTTACACAGATCTGTAGCAAATTTAGAAATTACATATATGGACTTTCCGGAATTGTTGTTCGTTATTCAGGCCTAATTTAAACTTGCTTAGAATTTTGGTAGTTCCATAATATACTGTCGCATCCACGTTTAACATGTTGTGGATGTCATTTGCATGCATTTTGCATCAATATCATATTATCGTGTGATGATCATATCTTTTAGACCGTAGCTCCATTTCAAATGATCTATATATGTAAATTGACTAGAATGACATGTAGAGTCACGTAGTCCACTTTATTTTGCTGTTTAATAAACTTAAAACATGCTTAGTTCAGATCTAGACAGATTTCAAAATTAACACATGGGGTCATTTCGGAGATGCTATATGTTGTTTCTGAGCTCATTTAAAATGCCTAGATAGTGTAGTTTATTTATGCTTCACCTCTTGCCATGTTTAACAACATTTAATATTGTCGTGTACCTAAATGAGAGTGAACTAAATAATTCAAGTATGGAGTTTTTCAATATGCAACTTGTTGCATATTGAGCTTCATTTAATGTGTAGTATTATTTGTTGTGCTTTTCCATGCTTGCATAAATTGAAATTGCCATGCATCATATTTTATTGTGCATCTTGTCATGAATATGTGTGGTGTTATCGTGTGTTGATTGTTGTTCCGGATTGTTTTTTCCTCGATAGAGTTCTAAACAGCTTTGGAATGTGAGGATTCGTTCGGCTACATTGCTTCACCTGCTTCACGGATTCGTTCTTCTTCCAAGCGGGATCACAGGCAAGATGACCACTTCCCTAGATACAATTACTATAATTTCCATGCTAGTTATATCGTTTATTTCGCTATGTCTCGCTGCCTACCACTTAAATGTCATCCTCCAAACTTTGTCATGAAAACCCTCTAACCATTCCTCAACCAAGCAAACCACTGGTTGGCTATGTTACGGCTTACTCAGCCTTTTGATAGCATTGCTAGTTGCAGGTACAATTGCTTCCATGAAAAAAACATGGGTTCCTTGTTATATCATAATATTATTGTTATTTAATTTAATGCACCTATATACTTGGTAGAAGGCGGAAGGCTTAGTCTTTTGGTTGGGTGTTTTGTTCCGCTTTTGCTGCCTTAGTTTCGGCTACCGGTGTTATGTTCCATAATTGAGCGCTCCTAACATGCTTGGGGTTCTTATGGAGACCCCCTAGATTTTCATTTTGGGATAAAACTCATCTGGCAAGGCCCAGCATTGGTACTACATTTTGCCTAATAACCTAATAAAATTGCATAGGGACTTTCACGACCCTGTGGATAATTAATCAACCCCCGGGCCAGTGCTTCTCATGAGTGTTGGTCCAAACTAGAGCCACTAGCTGGGCCGAACTCGGGGGATGTCTATCCGGCCACCGTACGTAGTGCTCATCCATCGTGTCCGGAGAACGAGATACGCGGCTCCTATCGGCATCGTAGACTCGTCGGGCGGCCTTGGTGGATTTCTTTGACCTTTCTCGAATGTCTTCTACAAGGGATTCCGAGGATAATTTGGGCTATCTCGAACTTGAGTTTTTCCACCAGGAACCCGAGGAGATCACGGTTTTTCCGTAGTCTAGGTTTCCGACGCAGCTTGTGGTAGTTTGTGATGGACTAGTTGGAGAAGCCCTCGAGGGTTATATCCCTTGGAAAGTCGTGCCCGTGGTTATCTGGCAACTTGGAAACTTTGTTTAACATCTGGTTCTAGACAACTTGAAGTAAACTTAAAACTTGCCAACTGTGTGCGTAACCGTGAATGTCTCTTCTCGTGAGTTATGCATATTAAAGAGAACACGGTTGGTTTATGTTTGACGTAAGTAGGTGTTCAGAATCACTTTGAGATCATTATTAGTTCACGTTCGTTATGCGTAGATTATCTCTTCTCTTATTTCTTCTACTCGTAAGTTAGCCACTCATATAAATGCTTATTTCCTTGTTGCAACCTAACCACATAACCATACCTCACCCATTAAGCTTTGCTAGTCTTGATACCTTTAAAGATGAGATTGCTGAGTCCATGTGACTCACAGATTACTAAAACAATAGTTGCAGGTACCGGTAAAGCGATACTTCAACGTGAGCGCGATGATTGTTCTATTTCGAGTTTCTTCTTCTTCTTCATCGATCATAGGATGGGTTTCAGGCCAGTAGCTTGGGATAGAAAGGATGGACGTCGTTCTTTTATCGTTTGTTTTCATCCGTAGACATGCCCTGCTCTTCTACATGATGATTGGATGTATTGTTGTATTGAGATTCTCATGATGTAGCTTGTGGCGATTGTAAGCCAATTCCATATACTCGTCCCTTCTGTACATGTACTTGTAACGATATCCATTCTTGTAAAACGACGAGATGAGATTCTACCCCCGTCGAGGCCTTCGTACCAAAAAAAACAAGGATAGGATCGCATATTGGGCATTATACAAGATGTGCTTGGGGCCATTGAGGAGATGCTCCAACACTTGATGGAAACAAGGATACCAAATGCAAAAATGTGTCTCTTGGCTATGCTAGACTCATTATCACATGAGCACTATGTGGAGATAGTAATCACCTTGTGGGCAGTATGGTCCACGAGATGAAAGGCAAGAACAAGAATTCCAATCACCTTGATCAACCCGCTTGTTAATTACGAAGTTCTTTTCACAGCTAGATACCATCTCTTCAAAAAAAAGACAATAGAGTAGGTGCGCGAGTCCAAGTTTTGTTAGGAACCTTGGATTAGACCCCCATCTGGTTCTCTAAAAACAGCGATCGAGTTTCAACAGTGGTAGTTTGTCGCTACGAACATGGTAACTAAGTGAGATCTTAATCCATTACTTTCCCGGGAATCACTAGTGCACCAATTCAAAAAACACTTGTTGTCGCGAGGTGATGGTGCTCACACATGATCTCCAAGCATCACAATTTATTATTTCATCTCATTGTGCCACTGTGATAAGGACCTCAAAATGATTGAAGGAGAAAGATATGTTGCTATTATAAACGAGGTCAAGGCTAGAGCAACATAATTTGTTGAAAGTACATGAAAGTTAGACAAGAATAATGAAGCATATAGTTTAGCCAAATTTTTTTACTTTCTCTAAACTTAGGTAGACATGTTTGGTTTCTTTCAAGCAAATGATCATGTAACGATTGCTATGAATTATTTGAATAAGGAGTCATTACATCCCTAAAAAATAATATTATAGATAAAAATATATTTAGAAATTCTCATTGGTGTGTGTGTATGCCTTGTATACGAGCATCCTTATTTACTGACATAAAAAACAAATAATAATATCCATACGTGTGGTATTTCAATACTTGGTCCATACGCATTTATTATCGTTGGTTCTCGATTGCACGAATCTTGCAGGGGTCTATTAGAATTTCACACGTAGGCATATTGTGGTGTGTAAGTGGTTAGAGCGCTTTTCCAAACGGCCTTGCACGCGTGATTGATAGCTTCGTCGTGCAGGTGAATCGGTACTCGCTTACACAGACACCATCTAGTCCACGTTGTGCGGGTGAACTACTCTTCACCCATACGATGCTCGTATTGTGATAGATGACAACTACAGTTGTGCATATGTGGCAACTGGCTAATCACATATTGCAAATATGATTGACCATACATGACAATTATGGTTGAACTACACGTGATAGCTAGTTAATCACACATGACAACCATGGTTGATCATACATGACAATTATAATTTGGCCACACGTGGTAACTATCGTTAATTAAGCATGACAACTATAATTAATTAAAACAGAGAAGTTGTGATGTTTTACAACTAAAGTTACCATCCTCAAGTAACTAAAGTTGTCACCAAGAAATGTCAAGGCGAAATTGCTCCGTGGCATACAAAAGGGATGGGAATGAGTATTCCCTCATTTCCTAAATATAAGTATTTTAGTGATTTCATTAAGTGACTACTTATAAAGTAAAATGAGTAAATATACATTTTAAAATATATCTATATACATTCATATGTAGTCTTCTAGAAAAATCTCTAAAAAGACTTATATTAAAGAGCGGAGGGAGTAATTGTTAGACGTGTGACATGAAGTAGCTGCGTCCGATTGTGTCAATCGTGTGGGATGTCTCCTAAGTATACCACATAGGGTCATATGGTTATTGTCCATTATATCAGATGTGTGGTGAATATCGCGAAAAAAAGTACATTCTCATTTGCAAAGGATCAGCCACGCATGGACAGGGTAGAACGTAGGTCCACGGGATAAGGCACGTTGCCACATGGCGCTTGATCCGATCTACAGGATGGCACCGTAGCCGGGGATAATCTCCGAGGCTAACAGCAGCCACTCCTCCCAGATCTTGTGCAGATAATGGAATGGGTGGGAGCCTACGGTTTATACAAGCCATCGTCGCCGACCCACCGCACAGTCTCAAGTAAAGCCTGCCTCTCCTATTAGCTATCAACGATGGCTCCCACTGTCATGTCGTCGGCAGCCACCGCCGTAGCACCCTTCCAGGGACTCAAGTCCACAGCTGGTCTCCCAGTCAGCCGCCTCTCCGGCAACGCGGCTGGCCTCGGCAGCGTCAGCAACGGCGGAAGAATCCGGTGCATGCAGGTATGGTCACTAGACCGAAGACAAAAGATTTTACTTCCCAGCCCATTCCATCGAGCTGACTAACGGAGGACAAACTAAATTCTGTGAACAATTCAGGTCTGGCCGATTGAAGGCATCAAGAAGTTCGAGACTTTGTCTTACTTGCCACCGCTCTCCACGGAGGCACTCCTGAAGCAGGTCGACTACCTGATCCGCTCCAAGTGGGTGCCTTGTCTCGAGTTCAGCAAGGTTGGATTCATCTTCCGTGAGCACAATGCCTCTCCAGGGTATTACGATGGCCGATACTGGACAATGTGGAAGCTACCTATGTTTGGGTGCACCGACGCCACACAGGTGTTAAACGAAGTGGAGGAGGTCAAGAAGGAGTACCCTGACGCCTATGTCCGCATCATCGGATTCGACAACATGCGTCAGGTGCAGTGCGTCAGCTTCATCGCCTTCAAGCCACCAGGCTGCGAGGAGTCTGGCAAGGCCTAAACAAGCTAACTCCCTTTTATCATACAACATGGTTTCGTGCCAGGTTCATTTTATTTCCCTTTTTACTTTTGTTCTGCTTGTGTATGTGTTCTCTCCCTGCAACTCGAGTTAACATTGTATGAGTACTACAATCATAAGAGTACTACAACTACGTTTGGGTGAGGTGCATGTAAACTACGGCTATGCATAAAGAGAAATATACATGATAAGAATTCCAGTGATATCTATGCCACCGTGTTGACGATGTTGTCTTTTTTTTTATGACAGTACATACTCAAACGCTCGTAGACGCGTATACACTCACTCCTATGAACACACATGCACATCTTATCTTTATGAGTACCTTCTAGAGACCGAGCCGACATATCATCTTAAAACTTACAAATTCACTGTAGACACCTTTTCATCAACGGAAACATCTCTTGCGAACATCAAAATTTAAACTTTGGAAGGTTGGGATACCAAAGTCCCTCTAACCATCCAACCACATGTAAATTATCTATTATGTCAATTCTCAGTATATAACTAAGAAGAAATTTGAAAATGGGCACGAAATGTTTATAAATGAATTTTCTCATTATTCGTTATTTATGGGTCTTTTCGTTGCATGCACTTACAACAAGAAACAACCACCGGCGTTTGGTGCAGCACTTGCATTTTGGTGCTTTCTTCTTCCATTCCTTGGTCTTTGGTTCCGTCATATTCCAAATAACTTATTTAATTACAGCGTATTAACCGCTAATGCAACATTTTCTTATCAAATCTCAGGGACATGTTTTAACCATGAGGGTCGTATTTTATCATGGTGTTGGATCCCAAGTTTTTATGGATTCTTTTTTCGTTACCGGGGTCGACCCCAAAGCCGTAATCTCTGGTTTGAATATTGTTATATTTCTCACCGAGTAACAATGGTATAAAAGAGACGATATTTATGAAAAAAAATCTAAGACATTGTATGAGTCGTCTATTATTCACATGTATTTTAGTCTTTATTTCAATCCTCCTATATTTATAGGATTTGTAATGGTAAATATAAAGATAACATTAAAAAATAATTGATTGGATCACATATTTTATTGCTTCTCTAGATAGTACTAGCAAATAGTGCGCGGCGGCACGCGGCGCCACATGGATTGATTAACTATTTAGTTTTGTTTTTTGTGTAATATTTGATAAGTCGTTTAAAGAATTGATTCATGGTAAAATAGTTCAAGATTCCATTGGTTTGTTTGGGGTTTGTTGTTTTTGCTTAGTTACTGTGGCATCAGGATCCTGTAGGTGTCAATGATGGATGATTTGACACTGCAAAAACAGTAAACTCAAGTGATTGTGATCCAAATAATTCAGAAAAAAAAGCAGCACGAATTGAAAATTTCCCTCGGCCATTGTGTCAACCACCGTCGTCACCGGCTCACTGTCGCTGATTTCGAGGTTACCTCCTACCGGCTTGCCACCTCTTGCAATCTAACCTTCGGCAAGTAAACTAGTGAAGAAATAGAAATTTTTATGCTACTCCGCCACAAAACGCAGGTCTATCATGAAAAAAGAAATCACGGGAAAAATCTAGCGTGCTTGAGAAGCCATAACTGAACCCAAAGGAGCTTACCCAGAGGTGGACCTTGGCTAGTAGGTGATGGGGAAATGAAGGACCGACATATTATTGTGGTGGTGGTACTTGCAGTGATGCGTCCGATGGTGAGGCATGGTGGTGCTCCTCAGGGAAACATTTGGGTTGAGGAACACCGTGTCGCCTCGGGAGAAGGAAATCCAAGCCGCCACTACAGCCCACCGAAGCAAGTTCCTCCTCAATCAGCCATGGCCTATGTGTGCACCTCCCTACTCGATGGTTGATGACCCGACGAAGAGGAGATGAAGGGAGGGCGTCCTAGGAAGACGACGAAGGAGCCGCATCCGATCCTGGCGGCGGCGTCCGCCTCATCAGCCCTCAAGCCTAAAAACACACAACATCACCAACACAATCAAAAAGACTGCAAAAATCAACAATCAAACCATTCCAATGAAGGTCCAAAAAGAACAATACTCACCAGGAATAGAACCACCATCGACAGCCAACCCCAGCAACCCCCATCAGGATCACCAACAAAAGAAGAGGAGCCCAAGGACGTCGAATGAACACGCTGAGAAGCATGCGCAACAGCAGAAACCATAATAGAGACTAAACAAACATGAAGTACACAGGAGAGAAGGAGCAAAGAGCTACTTATAGGCAGGAAAAAGGAGAGGGAAAAAATGAAACCCACAAAAGAAACCCAGAACACAACGTGTACATCGATGACATAAAGAGGAAACTACTCCCTCCGTTTCATAATATAAGCCTTTTTAGATATTTCACTAGAGAATTACATACGGATATATATATAGACATATTTGAAAATATAGATTCACTCATTTTATTCTATATGTAGTCTCTTAAAAAATCTTCTAAAAGACTTATATTTAAGAGCGGAGGCAGTATACAACAGGAAACATGGCCACATGCATGCATGAACCATGCAGCGGTGCACAAGACAAAACCAGCCCATACACATCTAGAACATGCACGTGCAATCAACCTGATTTTTGCGCATGAGACAAAACCAGCCCGTACACGTACAGTCAAGCTAATTCTTTTTCTAAAGAGGAACCTTCTAGGAGAGCCAATCACACCCATCTAACAATAAACAAAAGAACACAAACACGCTGCACAGCCTAATTTTTATGAAAGCATATGCACTATAGGCTGCCCACCCATCACATCAGTACTCCGAGACAACTTTTACTATTAAGTGGTCAAAGCGGTGAGATGAAACCCAGCAAATGGAGGAAGAGAAACATACTAGGCGCACGTGTCATTTTCTTAGAAGCGTTAAAAAAAGTCTAAAAAACCCAGAAAAAAGAATCCTTACGGGCTTAGTAGTCTTAGTATCGAATATATAAAAACATTGTCTTATCATCTACTCCCTCCTTTTTTCAAATATAAGTTTTTTCCGAGATTTCACTATGAACTGCAAACAGAGTAAAATAATTGAATCTACATTCTAAAGTATGACAATATACATTCGTATATAGTTTATAATGTAATCTCTTAAAAGACATATATTTAGGAATGGAGAGAGTAAAACAAATGCCCTAAAGATCTGGTTACACATGAATTGAGGTGGCTACTACCAATAGGGCCTATTCACGGACAGCTTCGGGTCCGAGTCCGTGCATGGAGCGCGTGGAGCAGTACCAACATAGAGTAGCATGTGGGGTTGTTTTTTAGTAGCACTAGTAAGCATGCACGTGCGACACACGTCTTCATTATGCAGGTATAAATTTTTGAATTCATACTCTAAGTTGACCTTTTCTCTATAAGAAAAAAGAGAATTGCAAACCCATCAATTATATTTTATGGATGCCATGTAAATTTCAAACAACCCATGAAAAAAAATCATAATTGTATACAAAAATGCCAGAAAACAACAGAAATCACCTGGATGAACAACTTGTCCACTGTATGTTCATAGCCTATTCAGTATATTGCATAGTAAAAGTGGAATCAAATATCAGAATGTTTATTTTCTTGGGTGAAATTCAAAGGAACATAGAAACATGTCCATGTGAACGTGGTGTCAATGCAAAGTTTGAAGAAGATACCCAAAAAACAGCGATCCCGGAAAAACTGTAGTTTCCTTCTTGGATTTGGTGTAATGCCCAAGATGCAATCTTATCCTTATTTTGGCTCGAGGGCCACGACACGGAAAGAAGGGCATCTCGTTGTTTTGCAAGAATGGATATCGTTACAAGTACAAGTACAGAAAAGATGAGTAAACGGAATTGGATTACACTCGCCACAAGCTACAACATGAATAACACAATAGAATAATGTATTCAATCACAATGTAGAAGAGTAGGGTCCAACAACAGAGGAAAAGAAACAATAAAAGAAAGACGTCCATCCTTGCTATCCCGAGCTGCCGGCCTGGAACTCGTCCTAGATCGAGGAAGAAGAAGAAGAAACTCCAAATAGAACAATCATTGCACTCACGTCAAAGTATCGCTTTACCTGTACCTGCAATTATTGTTGTAGTAATCTATGAGTCACGTGGACTAATCAATCTCATTTCCAGAGGTATCAAGACAAGCAAAGCTTAACGGGTGAGGTATGGTTAAGCGGCGAGGTTGGAACAAGCAACTAAGCATTTATTTGAGGTGGCTAACTTACGCATACAAGAATAAGAGGAGGGTGATCTACGCATAAACGGCCGTAAACTAATAATGATCTCAAAGTGATCCTGAACACCTACTTACGTCGTATATAACCCCAGTGTGTCCTCTTCCGTATGCAAAACTCATGAGAAGAGACAGTCACGGTTACGCACATAGTTGGTATATTTTATCTAAGTTTACTTCAAGTTTTCTAGAACCCGATGTTAAACAAAGTTTCCAATTTTCCACCTAACTATGGGCACGACTTTTTGAAATATTTAACCCTGCAGGGGTACTTCAACTAGTCCATCTCAAACTACCACACGCTTCGGCGGAAACCTCAACCGTGGAGAACCCGTGATCTCTTCGGATTTCAAGTGAAAAACCTCAACCTCGAGATAGCCCAAAGTATCCACGGAATTCCTCGCACAAGACATTCAAGAAAAGTAAAAAAATCCATCAATGTCGCCCAACGTGCCGACATCCCCGATAGGAGCCATGTATCTCGTTCTGAGGGCACAATCGGATGGGACTAGCTACGAGTAAAACCAATCCTCGAGTTCCCTCATGTTGGCCTCGCAGGCAACCCGTTTGGGACCAACACCGTCAGCACTGTCCCCCTGTATTATGTTGAGTTACTCCTCGGGTTCATGACGCGCTATGTTTTTCAGTATTATTATGTTGGGCAAATATAGTACCAATGATGGGCCTTGCTAGAAGAGTTTTATCCAAAAAACGGAAGTCAAAGGTGTCCCCATAACACCCCAAGCATGTTAGGATCACTCAGTATGGAACTTAACACCGGTAGCCAAAACTAAGGCAGCAAAATCGGAAAAAAACACCCAGCCAAAAGGCCAAGCCTTTCGCCTTTTACCAGGTATATAGGTGCATTAAATTGAATGGAAATAATATGGTGATATAACAAGGAACCCATGTTTCACATGGAAGCAACTACACCTGCAAATAGCAACGCTATAAGAAGGTTGAGCAAGCAGTAACATAGCCAAACAGTGGTTTGCTGGGTTGTGGAAAGGTTAGAGGCTTTTCATGGCAATGTTGGGAGACTTATTAAACATGTGGTAGATAGCGAGACATAGTGAAAGAAACGAGACAACTAGCATGACAATGATAGTAATGGTATCTCCGGAAATGAGCATCTTGCGTGTGATCCCGCTTGGAAGAAGAACAAATCCATGAAGCAGACGAACCAATATAGTCGTACAAATCCTCACACTCTAACATGCTTGCGGAACTCTATCGAAAAGAAGCAATCCGAAACAAGAATCAACATAAAATAACACCACAACATATGCATGATATGATGCACAACACAAATGATGCATGTATGGTTTAATTATGCAAGGCATGACAATCACCACAATAAAATACTACACATTAAGTGAAGCGCAATATGCAACGAGTTGCATACTGACGAAGCTCCGTGTTCAAATATTTACTTCACTCTCATTTCGGTACTCATCAATGTTAAATGTTGTTAAACATGACAAGAGGTGAAGCATAAATAAACTACACTATCTAGGCATTTTAAATGAGGTCGGAAACAACTTTTAGCATTTCCGAAATGATCCCGTGTGTTAATTTTGAAATCTGTCCAGATCTGAACTAATCACATTTTATATTTATTAAACAGCTAAATAAAGTGGACCATGCGATTCTACACGTCATTCTAATCGATTTACGTATATAGATCATTGTAAACAGATCTATGATTTAAAAGATATGAGCAACACAACATGATATGCCACGAATACAAAATGCATGCAAATGAGAGCCACAACATGTTAAATCATGGATACACAAGATATTAAAAAATACATTAAATTCTAAGCAAGTTTAACTGAGGCTGGGAAAACAAATAACATTTCCTGAAAGTCCCATTATGTAATTTTGAATTTGCTGCAGATCTCCCTAAAACATAATTTTAGAGTTTTTAAACACGAAAATAAATGCCACTATGTTATTCTACTCATTTTTTCGATCAAGTTACATATGTAGATCAATTTAATGGAAGCTACGGTTAATTAATTATGAATTAAATCATTTCAACATGGCATCTGCGCAAATTTAATTAAACAACAAGTTTAAACATTTTAAACATGGATTAGAGTTGGATATTGTGAGACTACACAAAATTTTAAGTATTTTCATGTATTAAGTTTATAATTCCGATGCACAATTAATTTGCTATGAATTAAATAATTATAATATGGCATCTGCAAATGCAAACATCACGTTTAACTATTTTAAACATGCATGAAAGTTAGAAATCAATAATCTACACCAAACTCTAGACATTATATATATATATATATAATATTTTAACATGTGATGCACGGATAATTAGTTATATGTATTTTTAAAATGATGCCTTTACTGAAATTTATGCATGTCTAAGAATATTTGTTAAATTCGCAGCGCGAAAAAAACATGCATTGGTCAAATCTAAAACAGGAAATAGGTGTTGGTTAGCTATCTAACGCTCTGAGCGTCACATAATAGAGAGGGGGTGGCTTGCTCACAGTAGGCCAACTGCGTTGGTCGATGGAGCAGCTCAGAGCTAGCCCTGCGTGGCCTTGGGCTGGCGAGGAGGCGAGCGGCTGGGCCTAGGCGCTCGTCTTGGTGCTCCACACGCGGTGTCGACTCGGCCTTAGAGTCTGGCCAAGCATTGTCGCAGCAAGCCGGCTGGAGGTTAGGCCGAGCCTTGGCGGAGGAGGTGGGCCTGCTGGCCTGGACCACGTGGGTGACTGGGAGGGCGAGGGCAGCTCGTCGTGCTCCTCGATCCGGCCTAGATCGGGTAGGAGGTGGCGGCGATGGCGCGCCGAGGTAGCCAGCGGGCAACAACGCGGTGGGGGACAAGGGGCGGCGGCCGATGAGACCAGAGAGCTCCGGCGAGGACCGACCGTAGGAGGAGGCGGGGACAAGGGCGCTCGGCGCCATGGCCTCGAGGGAGAGGTTCGGTCGGGGAGGCTTGGGCACGGCGGCGAGGTTCGGCCGGGGCACGAGGCGACGAGGGGCTGCGGGGGCGGCGAGGCTCTGGTGTGGGAGCGCAATGCAGGTCGGCGGAGGATCGATGGCTAGTGGCACGGTGTCGGGCGGGCGGGCGCTTGTGCATGATGGAGCTCCAGAGGAGCGGCTCCCAAGGCACGACTCGTGCGGGCCGCGGCCGCGGCTGTATCCCGGCCTGGGAGATCCAGATCTGGGTTCCGACGAGCCTGCCAGTGGTGGGAGAGGTGGCTGGCGGCTGGGAGGCCCAAGTGGCGGTTGGGGCATGGATTTCGAGGGGAGCTAGGGTTTACCCCAAAATAGGCAGGGAGGGCCGTCTATTGATAGGCAGGATAGCTATGCTTTGCAGTTTGGGGACATTTTTACCCTCTGATCGCGATCGGACGGTCCGATCAGAGAGGTTGTTTTGTTGGGTTGAAGTGGGATATGTAGAGGTGGGTTAGGCCAAGATGAGAGGGAAATGGTGCGGTCCATGACAGAGTTTATAAAACCGAGAAAACGTCCAACGAATAAACCGATGACAGGGCCACTACAATCGAACAGTCGGGTATTAAACAGATTTCGATTGCGATGAAATATGACAGGCGGTCTACATAAAGTGCATTAAGACCGGACGCCAACTTTCGGCCCAATCCGAGAAAGTTTTATACACACTTTTAAAAACAATATTTTAACGATGTCGCGGGAGCGTGCGTGTGCGGTTGGTCTCGGAACGGTCAACGACAAGAACACAAAGACGCGTCAACTAATAACGGATGCAAGTTTTGAAAAATGGCGGCAACGGATTGCCGATGCAATGTGGATGATGCGAATGATGCGATGATGAATGCGACAACCAGAAAATTAACACGCGACAACATAATAAAAAAGGGAATCTTCTCGAGTGTCGGTTCTGGCTTGTTACAACTCTCCTACACTAACGAGAGATCTCGCCTCGAGATCTATGAATGAAAAGGGGAACAGGAAGAGGAAAGGAAGAGGTAAAACTAAGTTGCTTCTTGACAAACGAGTGAAACCAATGAATCTTGAAGGTTGTAGAGAGATGAAGAATGGCATGAGAAACAATTGAGAATTCAAAAGTAATTTCGGTAGCACTTCGGTAGGAAATAGAGGAAAATTTTATAAGATGGAAAGAAGTTGAAAACATGAGACAACACTCCGGTTAAATGAACAAGCAAAGGAAGAACATGATCTTGACAAACCGAGATGAAGGGATCGAAGAGAGCAACATCACAAAGCCTCCGGAACAAAGAACATAAGCTAGATCATTGGAAAGAAAAGAATGGAGAATAAAATGACAACTTCTACCACAATTGGAATTGATAAGAATCCTTACAAAGGAATTCAATAGAGTTGTTGGAAAAAATTAACAACGAAAGAACAAGCTTGTTGTAGGCTTATGGAAAACATCTCAAAATTATGAGGTGACAACCGGCCACTAAGAAAACAATGGATGCTTGGGAGCCACAAGATATGAAAACTTCTTTCACCAAGAGGATACATTGAGAACTTGGATCGACAATAATCACCATAATAGCAACAATGCTTAGGAAAAGCTTTAGTTCAAATCCAATTCAAGATAACTTCATCGAAGAAATCATGGGTTGAAAATATCTCATGTTCAAAGAACTGGTGGGTTTAAATATCTCATTCTTGAAACAGATTCTCTTTGAGACTCCTCGTGAGTCAAGAATTCTATAACACCGCCTTAGAGGATAATGGGGGAAGAATTGCACTTTGGAATGCAAGAGAAAGAATACTTGAGATTCTCCAACAAGAATCTTGATGAACACTTAGAGAATGGACAAAATCCTTGATGAACCACCATGAAGAACCTCCGTATACAAAATAATGATGAAAAGAAATGAAGGTAAAAAGGAAAAAGATTATGACCTTGCAAAGGTTTAGATGAAACTTTGAAGAGAGACGCTTGAGAAAACTTAGAAGTCTCAAAAAGAAAAGATGAACAACTTAGAATCAAGAATTTATATCATGAGACACTCCGGAAGAATAATTGAAAACACTTTGATGACACAAGTAAGAATAATTATGTTATGCTTATCCTCATCAAGTTAAATTAATGGAAACCAATAGTTTTAGCATATCACTTATTCTTCTTGAAAAGATTGAAGAGAGAGATAGGACACAAACTTGACGAAGTCTTCGAAGAGACCTCGATAAGAATTTGGAATGAAAGAGGATAATACAAATGAACTAGGCTACATGAGGACAAGAGAGCATGATTCGATGAGAATGCTTGAACAAGCCAGCTGTAAGTATTAAAAAACTGAATGACGATACCAAGAATGAATTGAGATACATGAGAATGAAGAGACTATGATCCGCCTAATAGAAAAGTTGAATGAGGCACCAGAATAGCTGAGATACGAATGAACGAACAACAATTGAGAAGAATTTGAGAACGAAATCTGAAAGCTGAGAACGAAGAAATCTTCTGAAATGATGGCCTTCGAAGGATCGAGAAATGAAAACAACTCTGAAATGCACCAGAAAGGTATGGAAGGAATTACTCATGATTGGAGAGAATTGATAGGATAGCACGAAGCTGAAATCATGAATCTTCAAGAATGGACCAAGATTGAAGAGAAACTCTCCTTAGGTCTTCCAAGTTGAGAATGATGGCAAGAAGTACCATCAAGAATTATTGAGACACTCTAGAACAATGAATAAGGAAAAGGTTGAGCCAATGATGAAAATAAGTCGAAGCAATCTTGAGAAGAAATATGACTGATGGAATCCATACTTACGTTATTCTTCAAAGAATTAGAAATCTCAAGAAAAGATTAGAAAAGCCAGGTAAGATCGTGGGAAAATCTGTGGGTTATGGGCCCACTCAAAGAAACCACCGTTGAAAATATTGCTTATGAAGGGAGATATTGCACATGTATAAATGAAAACTTGATGAGGTGAGAACCTCGAAATAATTGAAAGGATTGAATGAAAACACGAATCTTCTAAGCTATCTTTTGCACACCGGATAGAATAAAGAGGGATGAACGAACAACAGAAGCTTGAATAAGAATTTTCAACACAGGAATCATTTAACAGATGGAAAGCATATGATGAACACCGAAAGCTTGAAGTAAATCCACCGGAGAAGAAAACAAGAATGAAGAATGATGAATTGAGCACTAAAGCATCTTCACAATGAACCACCGGATACGACAAAAAAGAAAAGATAGTGAAATCATCAATGAAAAGAATGGCACTTGGATGATAATTTAGTCATTGAAGAAAAGGGTGGGAGGGTGGGGAAAAAGAAAGATAACTTTGGATAGATGAGATGAACTCCGAAAAGAAATGAGTGATTGATCTTGCAAATATTGGGGAAGGTTGAGTTAACTTGAAGAGAAGCACTTCAGATGGAAAAGAATTGACACGACGACTCCAGTTTGAAAAGAATTGATAAGACAACTTGATTGAGCAAAAGAACTCTCATACAAATATGACAACACTAGTCGGAAAAATATGAAATCACCACTTGACATAGAAGCAACCCGAATTACCATATTCCAACAAAATAAAGGATGAGGCTCGCCAATTAAGTCGGAAACAAATATATGATAGAGATTCCGGTTGATATTTTTGTGGTAAGGTTCGCACGGCTCGATCGTACATTGGATTGTCATATTGAAATGACGGTCGAATATGCTCCCTAGGAGTAGCGAACTAAAAGGTTTGACGGAGCATATGTGATGACATATATCGAGACTGTCCTCTCTAAGAAAGACCGTGAACAAACGAATCCACTAGATGTCGAACCCCAACCTCACATCATGCATGTGTTGGAAGATAATCCTATGTAACTACTTGAATTCGCACCTAAGAACTCTTGAAATTTTCTGGTTATGCAATAGGTTCCACGGATGCAAAGACAAAAATCCATCACGCAACTCGTAGTAATAACACCACCCGTCTAGTGTATCACATTCGTCATTACGTAATCAGAGATCTCGAAAACTCATCTACCTTAGAATCTTGTAATCACAACAATACCAAGTATGGCAGTACATCCGGAATCTTTCCATCCGTATTGGGGATGTCGGACTCCTCTCAGCACTACTAGTACTGAAGCAATTTTGAACATTCTCCGTCCTGAGATACTAAGGAAACTGAACGGTAGCGAGTGTGACAAAAATCCCCTGGAGCTCAACTGCTCAATAACAGGAGGCACCAGGAACAATATCCCGGTTACAATGACATAGTAGAGGTTCCAAAATACCCGTGTGATCCTAAAAAAATTTATGTGAGAAGTAGAATGAAAATTTGTAAGTCATAAACCTCATCAGAGCACGCAAGAGGAGTAAAAATAATCCTATTCTTCGATATATAACAAGACGCAAAGTAGTTTTTTTCCACTAAACTCGACTCGACCAAGTTAGTTCAATCAAGGAAGCTCCTAGGTCGGTACTGCTCTGACACCAACTTGTAAAGCCCAAGATGCGGTCTTATCTTTATTTTGGCTTGCGGGCATCGACAGGGAAAGAAGCGCATCTTGTTGTTTGCAAGAATGGATATCGTTACAAGTACATGTAGAAAAGAGATGAGTATATGCAATTGAATTACACTCGCCACAAACTACAACATAAACAACACACTACAACAATGTATTCAATCACCATGTAGAAGATCAACGTACGACTATGGACGAAAAAAAAACGATAAAAGAATGATATCCATCCTTGCTATCCCAGGCTGTCGACTTGGAACCCAACCTAGATCGATGAAGAATAAGAAAAAAGAAACTCCAAATAAAACAATCATCGCGCTCATGTCAAAGTATCACTTTACCCGTACCTTTAACTGTTGTTGTAGTAATCTGTAAGCCACAGGGACTCAGCAATCTCATTTCCAAATGTATCAAGACTAGCAAAGCTTAATGGGTGAGGTATGGTTAAGTTGTGAGGCTGCAGCAAGCAACTAGCATTTCTTTGAGGTGGCTAACTTAGGAGTAGAAGAATAAGAGGAGGGTGATCTACGCATAAACAGACGTGAACTAATAATGATCTCAAAGTGATCCTGAATACCTACTCATGTCAGACATAACCCCACCTTGTCCTCTTACGGATGCAGAACTCACGAGAAGAGACAGTCACGGTTACGCACACAATTGGTATATTTTGATTAAGTTTACTTCAAGTTTTCAAGAACCGTATGTTAAACAAAGTTTACAAGTTGCCACATTACCGCGAGCACGCCTTTCGATTTAACCCTGCAAGGGTGCTCCAACTAGTCCATCACAAACTATCACACGCTGCGTCGGAAATCTCGATCACGGAAAAAACACATGATCTCCTCGGATTCCTAGTGGAAAGACTCAACATCGAGAAAGCCCAAAATATCCTTAGAATTCCTCGCACAAGACGTTCGAGAAAGGTAAAACAAATCCATCAAGGCCACCCGACGTGCCAAGAGTCCCTATAGGAGTTGTGTATCTCGTTCATAGGGCACAATCAGATGGGGCTAGCTATGAGTAAAACCAATCTTCGAGTTCCCTCGAGGTGGCCCCGCATGCAACTTGTTTAGGACCAACACCATCAGCATTGTCCCCCCTTTATTATGTTGAATTACTCCTAGGGTTCACGATGCGCTATGTTTTTCACTATTATTATGTTGGACAAATATAGTACCAATGCTGGGCCTTGCCAGAAGTGTTTTATCCCAAAACGAAAGTTAAGGGAGTGCTCATAATACCCCAAGCATGTTAAGAGTGCTCAATATGGAACTTAACACCGATAGCCAAAACTAAGGCGACAAAAGCGGAACAAAACACACAGCCAAAAGGCCAAGCCTTCCACATTTTACCAGGTATATTGGTACATTAAATTAAATGAAAATAATATGGTGATATAAAAAGGAACCCATGTTTCACATGAAAGCAACAGCACCTGCAACTCTATAAGAAGGCTCAACAAGAGGTAACATATCCAAACAGTGGTTTGTTGGATTGTGGAAAGGTTAGAGACTTTTCATGACAATGTTGGGAGGCTTATTAAACATGTGGTAGGCAGCAAGACATATTGAAAGAAACGAGACAACTAGCATGTCAATGATAGTAATGGAAGAAGAACGAATTAGTGAAGCAGACGAACCAACAGAGTCGTATGAATCCTCACACTCCGACACACTTGCGGTACTCTATCGAGAAGAAGCAATCCGAAAACAAGAACCCAACACACGATAACAGCACGACATATGCATGACATGATGCACAACACATATGATGCATGTCCGATCTAATTATGCAAGGCGTCACAATCACCACAATCAAATAGTACACATTAAGTCAAGCTCAATATGCAACGAGTTGCATATTGACAAAGCTGTACCCTCAAATATTTAGTTCATTCACATTTTGGTACTAATCAATGTTAAATGTTGTTAAACATGTCAAGAGGTGAAGCATAAATAAACTTCACTACCTAGGCATTTTAAATAAGGTCGAAAACAACTTATAGAATTTCCGAAATGACCCCATGTGTTAATTTCGAAATCTGTCCATATCTGAACTAAAAACATTTTATATTTATTAAAGAGCTAAATAAAGTGGACCATGTGATTCTACATGTTATTCTAATTGACTTACATATAAAGATCATGTTAAACGGAGCTACGGTTTAAAAGATATGACCAACACAACATGATACGCCACGAATGCAAAATGCATGCAAATGACAGCCATAACATGTTAAATCATGGATGCACAAGATATTATGAAACTACCTAAAATTCTAAGCAAGTTTAAATGACGGCAGAACAACAAATAACAATTCCGGGAAGTCCCCATATGTAATTTTGAATTTGTTGCAGATCTGCCTAAAACATAATTTAGAGTTGTTAAACAGGAAAATAAATGCCACTATGTTATTCTACACATTTTTCTGGTCAAGTTACATATGTGGAACATTTTAATCAGAGTTACGGTTAATTAGTTATGAATTAAATAGTTTCAACATGGCATCTATGCAAATTTAATTAAACAATAAGTTTGAACATGTTAAACATGAATGGAAGTTGGGTATTTTGAAACTATACAAAATTCTAAGCTTTTTCACATATGAAGTTTTTAAATCTGATGCACAGTTAATTTGCTATGAATAAAATCATTATAATATGGCATCACGCAAAACAATGCAAACATCATGTTTAAATATTTTAACACATGTATGAAAGTATGAAATTATTAATCTACACGAAACTCTGGACATTTTACATATATAGTGTTTTAACATGCCATGCACAGATAATTAGTTATACTAGCACATATGCCCGTGCATTGCAAGAAAAAAAGACGTGCATTTAAATATGTGCGCAAAATACAGTCACATTTTATGAAGCTTGCACGTGCAAAGCTTTTGTGTTTCAATTGATCCTTATACAGAAGACAATTGTATGATCCAAGTAGCAATGTTAAACAGGAATATTGTCGTAGCAGTGTTGTCCTAGGGTTCTAGCACCACATCACCAGACCATGACGCTTTCTGCTATACGTTCAACACAACCAAGAATTTTCTTCTACGAGCCATCTCCCCCTTTCAGAACCTATTTTTTGGCAAAAAAGAAGTGAAACAAAGACCTATGTTTAGGCAAACAAAAATTGAAACAATTTTCTTGACCAAGCATATAATAAAAATGAAATCCCAAATAATATACAACTAAGGCCTTTTCTGTTACCATGAGAACTAAAATACTTCCTATTATCCAGTAACCAAAACAATTTTCTATTCTTTATTATTCAGTTATCAAAAAAAATTATCTAGCTAGTCTGTAGAGTATCAAAAATGTTTTTATTTTATCAGCCTACAATATGCATAAAATACCCGTTGTGCAGACCTTTGACATAAAAACTTCACTTGCTCTTAATCTAACATCATTTTTCGAACGGTTTAACATGAAAATAAACTAAAAGGAGAATTGCCGAGTTGTTTATCATATTGGATTCTTGCAGTCATGATTTTGTGCCACGTTGTTGCGTACAGAGCATGAACTGCATACATGCCATCTTCAAACCATAATGTCTATAATATGTCAAAAAGTTTACAATCTGGAGATGTTGTTCTCGAGTCGGTACATCTCAAATCAACTTTGAATCATCAAGACGATGGAAACTAACTTCTAAAGTATGTTTGTGTGGACATAACTAAGGGAAATTAATGGCCTAATTGGGGTCTTTATAATATAGTATGAATTATGAAGACAAATTCTAAGAAAATAAAGTGTTGATTCCAGGCACATACATCATACCTTTGCATGCTCACATGGACTGGTTGATCAAGGATGGACTGGTTGATCAAGGATAACTAAGCTCTCAATGCAAGGAAGCAATCTTAATATATTGCAAGAATCAATCATATGGTGTTGGAATATTGCTCTCAAGGAGATCTAGTTTCTAGTAAACAATTGTATGTAGCATGCACATTGCTAATTCTTTGGTTGCAATTATTCGTTGCTGGTGGCATGGAGGACATTGAAGATAAGGATGAGGTCGTCAAGGAGCGGGCTGATTCTGTCCTCAACTTGGCCGTTGTTGAGATTGTAGGATGACGGCTGCATAATTGAAATAAATCGAGCTGCACCCTAGAGGCGGTCTCGTGGACCGAGGTCGCGACTCATCCTCCACCTCTGGTGTGCATATCTGGTAGGAGCAGAGCACAGAGTGCGATGTCCATGGCCAGAGCCTTCGCGTTCGTGTTGTCCTAACCCTCGGCCGGCAGGACCCATGTGCTTCCTCGTTCTCCTCCTTCCCATGCGCTTGCACCAGGGAGAGCTACCCTGAGCCGCGACCCATGGAGGCACGCCACTCGAAGCTCTGCCCAAGGCCTCCAACACCGGGAACGGGTTCCCCTCGCTCGGATCCTCCACGTCGGGCCATCTTCGCCCGTGACACCTTTGGGCCTGCGCTGCCATCCACCGGGTGTTTCCCTCGTTGTGCTTCCTCGCCCCGCGCCGTTCTCCTCCAGCCCCACACTCGACCTCCTCGCCTTGCCCGACCTTCTTCCCCGACGCTCGCGCGCTCCGCCTCCTCACCTTGCCCGACGTTCTTCCCCGATTCTGGTGGCTCTAACGCTGCAATGTCTCCCGTGTGTCCTCCTCCTCGTCCCAACCGTTTCCTGTGGCGGCGAGGAGTGTGTTGAGCAGCCCGTCGCGGGCGGAGGCGCACGCTCGAGCCGGGCGGCACGGGCCCAGAGCGGACAATGGTGGCCTGGGCCTCGGCGTCAAATAACCGCACACGGTGGCCGGGATGCGGGGAGGACGACACGCAAGGATGTAGGCCGACGGCAGATCCAGATGCGGGTTGGAGGCGGTCGCTTGACTCGGTTTTGCTTTTGTAAAACGCGACCACGATGAGACAGAAACACGAAACATTTTTGTACTTATTTCCTAGACTGTGGGTTCAATTACCATAAATAGAGGAATTTTTTGTAAAAATGTCACGACGGGTCTTCCGACAGAAACAATAGTTGCTTTAGTATTAGGTAAAGATGCATTTTTAAGATGATGTTTTTCCTAAAATTTATGCATGTCGAGGAATATTTGTTAAATTCATAGCGCGGAAAAAACATGCATTGGCCCAATCTGAAACAGGAACTGGCGTTGGTTAGCTATCTAATGCTCTGAGCGTCACATAACATAGAGAGAGAGAGGGGGACGGCTTGCTCACCACGGGCCAACTGGAGCGGCTCGGAGTTGGGCCTGCGTGGCCTTGGGCTGGCGAGGAGGCGAGCGGGTGTGCCTAGGCGCTGGTCATGGTGCTCCACGCGCGGGGTCGAGTTGGCCTTGGAGCCTGGCCTGGTGTTGCTGTCGCAAGCCGGCTGGAGGCTAGGCCGAGCCGTGGAGGAGGTGGGCTGACTATCTTGGCCCACGCGGGCGACTGGGACGGCGAGGGCACCTCGTTGTGCTCCTCGATCGGGCCTGGATCGGGTAGGCAGCTGCAACAATGGGCGCTGAGGGAGCCAGCGGGCGACGACGCGGCCAGGGACAATGGGCGGCGGCCAGCGAGACGGACAGGCTCCGGCGAGGACCGGCCGCAGGAGGAGGCGGGGCAAAGGGTGCTCGGCGCCATGGTCATAGGGCAAAGCTCCGGCCGGGGAGGCTTGGATGTGGCGGCGAGGTTTGTCCGGGGCACGATGCGGCAAGGAGCTGCGGCGGCGTCGGACTAGGGCGACGAGACTCCGGCGCGAGGGCGCAGTGTAGGTCGGGGGAGGAGCGACGGCTAGCGGCGTGGTCTCGGGCGTGCGGGCGCTTGTGCATGAGGTATCTTGGGAGAAGCAGCTGCTTGAGGCACGGCTTGCGTGGTCCCGGGAGGGCCAGGTCCGGGTTCGAGTAGGCCTACAAGCGCCGGGAGAGGTGTCTAGCGGCTGGGAGGCACAAATGGCGACTTGAGGGCACGAGCGCTAGGGCTTACTCCAAAATAGGTAGGAGGGTCATCTATTTACACGCACGATAGCTAGGGTTTGTAGTTTGGGAACGTTTTTCGACGAGCCGATCGCGATCGGACAATTCGATCGGAGAGGTGGTTTTGGTGGGCTGTAGTGGGCAGTGTAGATGGGGGTAGGCCAAGAAAAGAGGGAAATGATATGTCCCGTGATAGAGTTTATAAAATCGAAAAACGTTACACGAATAAACCGATGACGGTGTTGCTACGATTGACCGTTCGGATATCAAATAGACTCCGATTGCGATGAAATTTGACAGACGGTCTAGCTACACTACATTAAAACAACACGCCAATTTTCAGCCTAATCCAAAGGTTTTTATACACACTTTTAAAAACAATATTTTAACGATGTTGTGGACTCGTGTGTGTACAATTGGTCTCGAAACAGTCAATGACAAGAATGAGAAGATCTGACAACTAATAATGGATGTGAATATTAAAAAATGGCGGCAACAGAGTACTGATGCAATACGGATGATGCGAATGATACGGTGATGAATGCGACAACCAGACAATTAATACGACGACAACGAAATAAAAAGGAGAATATTGGCGACAACGGGATAAAAAGAGGAATATTCTAGAACGTCGGTTCCGGGCTATTACATTTGGGCTGCTTGTTATGTTCAAAATTTTTAAGGCTCGACGGCGGTGGTAAATCCACTTATGGGAGTCATAGGGGGCACCGCCTGCGAGCATGAAGAGTCGGAATGTCACGCCGCCTCCATCCACTGTCGTGGATATAAGTCTGACAGTAGATGTGTAGGGTACGGAAGGATGGGCAGAGCCTTAGCTACGGCGAGGATGTATGAGTTCAGGCCCCTCCACGGTGGAGGTAAAAGCCCTACGTCTCAGTGCTCTTGGGAGCTTAGTGTCGAGTGGAATATAGGATTATAGTAAATGCCAACCCCTGCACCAGTGGGGAAGGGTGGCTTATATAGAGTGCGCTACCCTTCATAACGGCCCGGTGGACAGGGGTGGAATAGTGGCGAATAAATGTCTACGTTACAGATAACGTACGCCTTAAATGTTAATAATGGTGTATGAAAACGTATGACCGTTGCCCTCCTGTGAGGTTACGATGTACAGAGTAGAATCCAGTCGGTACGTTAAATACGCTCCGAGTGCTCGTCACCGACTGGATGATGGGGGAGTTCTTAGTTCAGTCGGAACTGTCTAAGGGCCTTGTCCTCTATGAAGGGTAGTCTTTGGGTAGGACCTATCGGGCAAGCCTATGACCCTACCGTGGGACTATAACCCCATCATTAGTCCCCGAATGGATCGGGGTTGGAACGACGAAGTGATGTCTGGAGTATGGATCCGATTGGTATGGATGTGACTTTTGGCGTTGTTTGCCTCGATCCATTTTATCATTTCAACCAGTGATCCGAGTGAATATACCAGTGAAACGAACCGTCAGAGACCGAGTGCTTCCGCGGAATATTTTGATGTGACTGGTCAAACTGACAGCGGCGGATTTTTCGGGATCCTCAAATTTCGGTTGCCGCGCGCTCAGCGGGGATGACAACATCGCCATCGAGTAGGTTTTGCCGCCTCGATTACCGCGCCTTTATCTTCTCCACTAACATCGCAGCAGCCGGTCGGGGGGATAAGATTTCGGGTCCACCTGTTAGTGACCCAGTCGGAAGCTTATTTAAGCCTCCCCGGCGGGATTTCTTGTTGCGCTGCTCATCTTCCTCGCATTAACTCCGCTCCTCCCGCAGCTCTCTGCACGCCCCAAGCCTCCTCCTTCCTCTCCTCCTCTGTGGATCTGTTGTCTTCGCCATGACAAAGGGGCAGACCAGCAAACTCGAGTCGTAGAAGAAGAAAAAGAAGGGGGCGGCCCCTGCTCAGCGGCGACAGCGGGCACTGCCGGCGGGTTGGATCCAGGGGGATTTCCTCCCGTCCACGGTGACGAAGGACGACTTGCTGGAGCTGGTGGAGCACGGCATGATCGTCGAAAAGTCGTGGAGGCTGCCGGAGGGCGAGACGGAGCCAGCGTCGAAGGAGGGGGAGCGCGTTCTGCTGCTCAGCCATGTGTTCAGGGGCTTCTCCTTGCCTCCCCACCCCTTCTTCCGAGGTATCATGACTTACTTCGGGGCGCAGCTCCATCATTTTCCTCCGAACACAATAGCCCACTTTGCCGCATTCGTCACTCTTTGCGAGTGCTTTATTGGATGTCCCCCCACTGGGGGCTCTTTAAGTACGTCTTCTCCGCTAGGTCCCAAACCGTCAAAAAGCTTAGCCAGTCGGACGATAAGACCCATCTCCTCCAGCTCTGTGGGGGTTTAGGATTTCAGAAGAAAACAAAGAGTAGCTACCCCCCTCTCCAGTTGTCCGAGTCGGTTAGGAACTGGCAATCGACCTGGTTCTATTGCTAGGACATTGCTTGTCCGAATGCTTCGAGTGGGTTGCCACCTTTTAGCCTAGACCGTCCGGGCCCTGCCAGGCAGCTTGCGCTCTCAAAGGGGGAAAGGATCCAGATCCAGCCTTTGGTCGACGCGCTGATAGCCGTCGTCCGCAAGGGAGTTACCGGCACAGACCTGCTGGAGACTTTTCTGGGTCGGCGCATCCAGCCGCTGCAAGCCCGACACCACGCCATGTGGCACTACGCAGGGCCTTCAGATTCCACTCGGTCTCATCTAGAGTGCGTGATCGGGGAGACTGTGAGAGCGTGGGTCCGCGGCATCACAGGTGCATGCGACAACCCCGAAGGAGCCCGACGAGTGAAGCCCTTCCGCGCCGACAATTCTCCTCCGAATGAGGTGAGCACATCTTGTCGAGTGCTTTTAATCTCCTTAGATTTATCACTTTTCTTGTCCCGCCGCCTGACGTTGCCGACTGTGTTTTGTGCAGGAGTGGACCAACTAGTATTCTGCCGTCTCAAACGGGAATCCAGCCGAGTAAGAGGAGGGCAGCGAGGAGGGCAGCGTGGATAGCGCCGAGTACGTCTGAGACAGTGGGGAGACAGAGGAGGAGGAGGAGGTTGGGGAGCAGAGCTCGCCACCTCCACCATCAGAGCACCGAACTAAGCGCTGTCATGATCCCGCGGCTCTGCCGGCTCCTCCTGCGGCCCCGAGTGCTCCGCCAGCCCCTCCCGTGGCTCCGAGTGCTCGGAGTGTGAAGAGGACCAGGGACGCTGCTGCCGAGCCCGCGGACCAGCCGTCCAAGGTGGCCAAACCTAGTGGGCCCAAGCCTCGGAAAGCTTTGCCTTGGATGAGGATCGCAGTTCCAGTCGGAGGAAGCTTTTTACTTAGGCGACTCTGAGTCGCAACAAAGTCTCCGAGTGCGACTTTTAGTGCACACTCGGAGAGAGTTTGTACTTAGGCGACTCTGGGTCGCAGCTAAGTCCCCAAGTGCGACTTTTGGTGCACACTCGGAGAGAGTTTGTACTTAGGCGACTCTGGGTCAGAGCTAAGTCCCCGAGTGCGACTTTTAGTGCGCACTCGGAGAGAGTTCGTACTTAGGCGATTCTGGGTCGCAGCTAAGTCCCCGAGTGCGACTTTTAGTGCACACTCGGAGAGGGTTTGTACTTAGGCGACTCTGGGTCGCAGCTAAGTCCCCGAGTGCGACTTTTAGTGCACATTCGGAGAGAGTTTGTACTTAGGCGACTCTGGGTCGCAGCTAAGTCTCCGAGTGCGACTTTTAGTGCGCACTCGGAGAGAGTTCGTACTTAGGCGACTCTGGATCACAGCTAAGTCCCTGAGTGTGACTTTTAGTGCACACTAGGAGAGAATTTGCACTTAGGCGACTCTGGGTCGCAGCTAAGTCCCCGAGTTTGACTTTTAGTGCACACTCGGAGAGAGTTTGTACTTAGGCGACTCTGGATCGCAGCTAAGTCCCCGAGTGCGACTTTTAGTGCACACTCGGAGAGAGTTTGTACTTAGGAGACTCTGGGTCGCAGCTAAGTCCCCAAGTGCGACTTTTAGTGCGCACTCGCGAGAGTTTGTACTTAGGCGACTCTGGGTCGCAGCTAAGTCCCCGAGTGCGATTTTTAGTGCACACTCGGAGAGGGTTTGTACTTAGGCGACTCTGGGTCGTAGCTAAGCCCCCCCGAGTGCGACTTTTAGTGCACACTTGGAGTTAGTTTTTTAGACCGGAGTCTGCAAACACGGAAGAATTTTGAATTGGCAAGAAATCAATCTACTTTATATTACTTCAATGATACTTGTTCTTTACATTGTCTCCGTTGGCGGTCATGTGTAGAAGCGCTTCAGGAGATCTCCATTCCATGCTCGCAGCTCGTCCGTTTCCCTGTCGAGGTTGTAAAGTCGATACGCTCCATTGTTCAGCACCTTAGAGATGATGAAGGGTCCTTCCCAGGCGGGAGCCAACTTGTGAGGTCTTTGCTGATCCACTCATAGCACCAGGTCGCCTGCTTGGAATGTGTGACTCCTGACATGCCGCGCGTGAAATCGCCACAGGTCTTGTTGATAAATTGTTGAGCGAGTCAGTGCTATCTCGCGCTCCTCTTCTAGAAGATCCACTCCATCTTGCCTGGCTTGTTCTGCTTCGGCTTCGGAGAAGAGTTCGACTCATGGAGAGTTGTGAAGCAAGTCACTTGGAAGGACCGCCTCTGCTCCATAAACGAGGAAGAACAGGGATCGCCCTGTAGATCTATTCGGAGTTGTGCGGAGGCCCCACAGCACCGAAGGCAGTTAGGTGACCCATGCGCCGGCGGCATGTCCAACTTCTCACAGGAGTCGAGGCTTCAACCCTTGAAGAATAAGTCCATTCGCCCGCTCTGCTTGTCCGTTTGTTTGGGGGTGCGCCACGGATGCAAAATCCACTCGGATTCCTTGGCCTGTGCAAAAGCCTTTGAACCTGTCCGAGTCGAAGTTTGTGCCGTTGTCGGTGATTATGTTGTGCGGAACCCCGTATCTGGAGATGATGTCTCTGATAAATTTGATGGTCGTAAGGGCGTCAAGCTTCTTGATGGGCTTGGCTTCAATCCACTTGGTGAACTTGTCGACTGCTACCAGCAGATGTGTGAATCCTCCTTGGTCTGTTCTGAATGGTTCGACTGTATCTAATCCCCACACGACGAATGGCCAGACGAGAGGAATTGTCTTCAGCGCAGACGTTGGCTTGTGGGACTTGTTCGAATAGAACTGACAGCCTTCACAGCGGTCGACGATATCCTTTGCCATTTCATTCGCCTGCAACCAAAAGAAACCAGCTCTGAATGCTTTGGCGACGATTGCCCTTGAGGAGGCATGATGGCTGCAGGTTCCCGAGTGAATTTCTTCCAAGATTAGTTGTCCCTCCTGAGGGGAGATGCACCGCTGAAGGACGCCTGAAACACTTTCCCTGTACAACTGGCCATCAATGACGGTGAAGGACTTCGATCTGCGGGCGATCTGCCTAGCTTGGACTTCGTCTTCTGGTAACTCTTGCCTCAGGATGTACGCAATGAACGGCACAGTCCATTCGGGGATGAGAGCAAGAATCTCCATGATAAAATCAACCACAGCAGGGACCTCGACTTCAGTCGGATCTGTTGAGCTCTTTGGTTGTACTAGTTCCTTTGTAAAAGGATCTCCTTTTACTGAGGGGAGGTGTAGGTGCTCGAGGCAAACATCACTCGTGACCGGTCTCCGAGTGGATCCAAGTTTCGTCAATTCATCTGCCGCTTGGTTTTTCAGTCGGGGAACATGGTGAAGTTCCAGACCTTCAAATTTCTTCTCGAGCTTCCTTACTGCGTTGCAGTATGCAGTCATGGTGGGGTTCCTTACATCCCACTCCTTCATCACTTGATTAACCACCAAATCCGAGTCGCCATAGACCATCAGGCGACGGACGCCGAGTGTGATGGCCATGCGCAATTCGTAAAGGAGAGCTTCGTACTCTGCCTCGTTGTTGGAAGAATCAAAATGTATCTCCAACACATACTTGAGTTTATCACCTTTTGGCGATATGGTCACTACGCCAGCGCCGGAGCCATTCAACATCTTGGACCCATCGAAGAACATGGTCCAATGAGCCGAGTAGATGTGAGTCGGTTGCTGTTGTTCTACCCATTCTGCTATGAAGTCAGCTAGATCTTGAGACTTTATAGCCTTCTTGGCTTCGAACTTGATGTCGCAGTATAACATCTCCATTGCCCACTTCGCCACTCGGCAAGATGCGTCCCGATTGTGGAGGATTTCCGACAACGGAGCATCCGATATGACAGACACCGAGTGGTCTTGGAAATAATGAGCCACCTTCTTTGCAGTCATGTAGATCCCATAAATAAGCTTTTGATAATGGGGATACCTCTGCTTGGAAGGAGTCAGGACTTCGGATACTGGCTGCTGAACCTTGTACGCTTTGCCTTCTTCTTCGCGTTCGACTGTGAGAACAGCGCTGACGACTTGATTTGTAGCCGCGATGTACAGAAGAAGGGGTTCTTTACTGAGCGGGGCAGTAAGAACTGGCTGGGTGGAAAGCAGGGCTTTGAGGTCGTCGAATGCAATTTGGGCTTCATCTGTCCACTGGAAAGTATCTGATTTCTTCATGAGTCGGTACAGAGGTAACACCTTCTCGCCGAGTCGAGCGATAAACCTGCTCAAAGCCGCTAGGCAACCTGTGAGCCTTTGAACATCATGTATTCTGACCGGCCGCTCCATTCGGACGATGGTCCCGATCTTTTCTCGGTTGACATCGATCCCTCGTTCGGAAACGAAGAAACTGAGTAACTTCCCGCTGGGAACGCCGAATTAACACTTGGCTGGGTTGAGCTTGATATCGTACCTACGTAGGTTGGCGAATGTTTCTGCCAAGTCAGTCAGCAGGTCGGAACCTTTGCGTGACTTGACTACGTTATCGTCCATATATGCCTCCACATTTTGACCGATCTGGTCGAGGAGGCATTTTTGGATCATGCGCATAAAAGTTGCTCCTGCGTTCTTCAAACCGAATGGCATAGTGATGTAGCAGAAACACCCGAATGGGGTGATGAAGGCTGTTTTTAATTCATCCGGACCATACAGACGGATCTGATGATAGCCCGAATAGGCATCAAGGAATGATAAAAGCTCGCAGCCCGCAGTCGGATCAACAATTTGATCAATGCGGGGGAGCGGGAAATGATCTTTCGGGCAGACCTTATTGAGATGCTTGAAATCGATGCACATACGGAGAGACTTGTCCTGCTTGGGCACCATAACAACATTGGCGAGCCACTCGGAGTGGTGTACCTCGCAAATGAAGTTGGTTGCCAAAAGTTTAGCCACTTCCTCTCCGATTGCCTTCCTTTTGTGCGCGGCGGACCGACGCACGCGTTCTCCGACGGGCCGAGAAGCAGGATCCACATGCAGTCGGCGCTCAGCCAACTCCCTGGGTACACCTGGCATGTTAGTGGGTTTCCATGCGAAAATGTCCCAGTTCTCACGGAGGAATTGGATGAGCTCGGCTTCCTATTTTGGATCAAGGGTGGTGGAGATGTTCGTCGGGGCAGCGGCGTCGTCCGTTGGGTGGATGCTGACTTTCTTCGTCTCTCCCACCGACTGGAATGCGGACTCCGAAGCTGGCTTCTTCGAACGCATCAAGTCAGCGGGGTCGGCCGTCTTCTTGTACTCATCCAGCTCGAGGATAGCCATCTGCTGATCGGCAATCCTCGACCCCTGCTGCAGACACTCCTCGGCCCGCTGCCGATTGCCTGCGACCGTGATCACACCTTTGGGACCCGGCATCTTCAGCTTCAAATACACGTAACATGGACAGGCCATGAAACGCGCATACGCTGGATGACCCAGAATCGCATGGTATGCACTCTGGAAGTCCACCACCTCGAATGTCAGCTTTTCCTTGCGGAAGTTCTTGTCGGAGCCGAAGACGACGTCCAACGGGATCTGGCCGAGTGACTTGGCCTTTCGTCCTGGGATGACTCCGTGGAACTGCATGCTGCTCTCGCTAAGTTTGGACATGGGAATGCCCATCCCCTTGAGAGTGTCGGCGTACATGATGTTCAAGCCGCTGCCGCCGTCCATGAGGACTTTGCGCAGTTGGACTCCTTCCACCACCGGGTCGACGACCAGAGCTTGCCTCCCTGGGGTGGGCACGTGTGCTGGATGGTCCGACTAATCAAAGGTGATCGCAGTCTGAGACCATTTGAGGAACGTGGGGTTGGTTGGGGTTGCCATGTTCACCTCCCTGTTCACCAGCTTCAGTCGACTCTTGCTTTCCACGTCAGCAAAAATCATCAATGTTGCATGGACTTGGGGGAACGGATCCTCCTTGTCCTCATCATCCTGCTCGTTGTCCTTTTCACTCGGCTGCCCTTCGCCGAATCCTTGGATCAGGAGGCGACACTGCCGAGTGGGATGCTTCGGGAATATGGGATTGCCTTCTTCGTCCATCTTCGTGTGGATTGGACACGGCTGATCCAGGACGGAGTTTCCGAATTGTTTCTTCTTGGGGGTATACTGAGCTTTCCCCTTGCCCTTAAACTTGGCATTCGTAATGGCCGCTCCCTCTGCCTGCAGAGTGGATGGAGCTTTCTGCTTCTGCTTCTGATTGTTGTTCCCATCTCCGTCGGCGACTGCCTTATGCTTGCCGCTACGTATGCGGTCCTATTCTTCGCCATTTGCATAGCGTGCGGCTATCTCCATCATCTTACTCATGGAGATGTCGCCTGTCCGACCGAACTTTAGGTACAGATCTCTGTACCGCACGTGTGCCTTGAAGGCGCAGACTGCTTGCTGCTGTGTTACATTCTCCACCGTGTGGTAGAGGGTCGTCCAGCGCTGGATGAAATCACGCAGGGGCTCGTTCTGCTTCTGGACACAGTGTTGGAGCTCCACGAGACCAGCAGGGCGCTTGCACGTACCCTCGAAGGTCTTGATGAAGACTCGGGATAGATCTGCCTAGCTGTAGATGCTTGACGGAGCTAACTGGTTCAGCCAAGCTCGCGCCGAGCCGTCGAGCATCAGGGGGAGATGTTTCATGGCGACCTGGTCATCTCCGCCACTGATCTGGACTGCCACTCTGTAGTCGTCGAACCAAGTTTCTGGCTTGGACTCTCCTGTGAACTTGCTGATTCCCGTCGCCAATCGGAAGTTGGGAGGGATGTCAGCTGAGCGGATGGCCCGACTGAAGCACTTGGGACCAGAAACGACGGTCCTGCCTCCACTCGGACGGTCTCTATCGTGACCATCACGGTGGGCTCGACTTTTGTCGACCTTCCTCTGGGCGATGTACCCTCTTGCGTCGGGCCTTGGATCATACGCGTCACCAACTGAACGCCGATCATCGTGATGCCGGGGCCCGTAAGACCCACCCCGTGGAGGGGTGCGCGAACGGCGACGATCTTCGGGATTCCTGGAACGGCTGCCCCCTCTACGTCGCTGATGAGAGTCGGGGCTGAAAACCGACCGATGCGTGTTCGCGTGAACATAACTGTTGTGGATCCTGTTGTGCGACTGGGAGACTGCCGAATTTTGCTGTTGCGCCGTATGCAATAGGGCACGGATCTGCTCGATCCCTCTACCAGCCTCTGAATCAGTCGGTTGGAGGGAATCGGCTATCTTGGCAGCGGCCGCCAGGTTGAGGACGGGTGTGCGGAACACCTCGACGTTGCTCTGGCGAGTGTGTCGACTGGCAGAACGGTGGTGTTGACGACGAGTGCCGGATGATTCGCCGACCTCATGCTCGTTCCGACCAGTTCGGAGGGGACTTTCATGGGAATCGGCCATGAGAACTTCGGCTGTAGGCCCGCGACCCAAGTACTCGGAAGGTAACTCAGTCGGAACTGAGTCCAACCACTGGGACGGCGGCGCGACCACAACCGACTCTAGGACCGCCACTTGAGAGGACGCGTTCTGTCGCGCCTGGGCGTGTCGCACCCAACTCTGGAGCCGCGGACGGCGGGACCGCTTGTTGCGGCGCGTGGCGGGGCCTAAGATCGACACCGGGGTCGATTGCTGGAGAAGAAGTGCGTAGCCCCGCGACTGGGGAGCGCCTCGACATCGAGGGGCGCATCCCGAAGCCATGCCGAATCGTCGACGATGAAGGAGAGTGCGCCGAAGAGGATCTCATGACCCATGCACGAATCTCTGTCGGACGACATGATGAAAAGATGAAGTCGCAAACTCGCCGGAAGTCGCTTAGACGCCTGCCCCACGGTGGGCGCCAACTGTCGTGGGTATAAGTCTGACAGTAGATGTGTAGGATACGAAAGGATGGGCAGAGCCTTAGCTACCGCGAGGATGTATGAGTTCAGACCCCTCTACGGTGAAGGTAAAAGCCCTACGTCTCAGTGCTCTTGGGAGCTTAGTGTCGAGTGGAATATAGGATTACAGTAAATGCTAACCCCTGCACCAGTGGGGAAGGGCGGCTTATATAGAGTACGCTGCCCTTCATAACGGCCCGGTGGACAAGGGTGGAATAGTGGCGAATAAATGCCTACGTTATAGGTAACGTACGCCTTAAATGTTAATAATGGTGTATGAAAACGTATGACCGTTGCCCTCCTGGAAGGTTAAGTTGTACAGAGTGGAATCCAGTCGGTACGTTAAATACGCTCCGAGTGTTCGTCACCGACTGGATGATGGGGGAATCTTTAGTTCAGTCGGAACTGTCTAAGGACCTTGTCCTCTATGAAGGGTAGCCTTTGGATAGGACCTATCGGGCAGGCCTATGACCCTATCGTGGGACTATAACCGCATCACCCACATTATCAATTTATTTCAGCTTCTAATGGAGTGGAACTACAGGGTGACAATATATATTCTGTATATAGCAGGACATCTAGAAGTTAAAAACAAATCAATAAAGCGGTACATTCATGGTAAGGAAATGGCGCGAGAGAATTTAACATTTTCTCCATGACATGGATGTCATGCAAGCAACCCTTTCTCTACCCTAATCTTAGTACGGACAAAGATTAAATTTGAGTTAAACATACACCGGTGTTTCAATATCTTAGTGGTGCGGAAAGGTTACTATTCCAGAATGGCAAGCCGTACATACAAGTAAATTGGCATGAGCAAATAAATAATTATAATTTCACATAGTTAACATATGGCAAAATTACTTTTTATCGCTCATGGCAAATTTACTTATATGGAAAATGACAATTTTACTTTTATTTTGCTACAGCAAAAATACTTTGCATGGCAAATTTTGCCTTTGCAATCGTTCATGGAAAATTTTCCGACTATGATACATTTACTTTTACAACATATGGCTGCTACTACTAAACAATAAATGGTGCACTTTATTTGTGCTTCACATAATGGCAAATTTTAATCCACATTTTTTTTATTTAATCTTGTATATAGTAAAAATAGCATACAATTTGTTTGTCGAGGGTACGCCAAAGGTGTACCATAGCTTTATAGAAGGCATAAGTTATGTACAAGAGATTATAACATCGCTAGTTAGGCATCATAGTTCGATCCTAACTTAGCCCCACTCCACAATAACTAGATTGTACTACTCAATCATACGGATCACTCCAGAAGCTCCTGCCATTGTTCAGTTCGTGAGATCCTCGAAAATGAGATCCACCATGCCCCTTTCGCTCAGGACAGCACTCCTACCGAAAACTTTGTCATTCCTCTGCTTCCGTAGGCTCCGGCTGACCAACATAACTAGTGTGTCAAAGCCCTTGCGTGTGCGCTTGGTGATACGCTTTCGAGCCATCTGCCACCACTCCACCAAGGTGTCATGCTGAGTTGGGCACAAGTGCGATA
Organism: Hordeum vulgare subsp. vulgare; assembly: GCF_904849725.1. NCBI lineage: Eukaryota > Viridiplantae > Streptophyta > Magnoliopsida > Poales > Poaceae > Hordeum > Hordeum vulgare. The sequence goes on along the minus strand of NC_058518.1, from coordinate 228,476,130 downwards.
GCAGCCCCATCCTGGAAAAGCAAAGGAACCATACCTGCCTAGCGAAGACACATTGAATAAGGATATGGTCGACCGTATCCTCTTCTTGATCGCACAAGTAGCAAGAGGAGGTATTGTCTTGTAACCCATGTCATGCCCTCCTATCCGACGTCCACAACCGGTATTGCACTGCCAACCACATGAAGATCCGGCAAGCCAGGGGTGCCCAACTCTTCCACATAGATGCATAAGACTAGAATCTCCTACCCCCTCACAAAGCATCCTATAAGCCGATGATGCCGTGTAAGTTCCATCCACATTCCAGACCCAGATCGGTCTATCCTCGCTGCCCGGGTCGGTCTCCACTTCGATAAGAATCTCCCAGAGCGCGATGAACTGAGACAAGCTTTCAATGCACATATCTCCAACAATATCATTTGTACAAGCATGCATTTGAAGCGCATCTCTTGCAAATCTCCTGTTGGCCACTTGGGTTCTGACTCTAGCCAGCACTAATGGTGCAATTTCCTTGATCGTGGCCCCGTTTATCCATCCATCTTTCCAGAACAGAATCTGTGATCCTGATCCTAAGCTCCACTTAACCATGCTGCCAAAGGCCTGGGCCACTTGCTTATCAGGAAACAGATTAAGACCTTGCCAAGGCCTAGAGCCATCCGTATGCCGCAACCACTCCCAGCGCAATCTGAGGGCAATCCCGCGCCTGTACAGGTCGACCACGCCGAGTCCTCCTTGCCTCTTTGGCCGACACACATGATCCCAAGACACAGCACATTTGCCGCCATGGATGCCCTCTGTGCCAGCCCAAAAGAAAGCCTGACAGCCTTTGTCCACTTTCTCCAAAGCTCATTTGGGCGCCTCAGCAATCATGAGGTGGTGCGTGGCCCTAGCTCTCATGACCTGGTTAACAAGCACCAGACCTATCGTCCTAGTCACCAATCCCCTCTGCCAACCCGGCACAATATGGAGTGCCGTATACCATGGGCTGCCATTCCGAGCGACGTAACTGCGAGATGCTTAGTTGCAGCCCCAAGCATTTGCAAGGAAATTGTTCCATTTTCCACGGTAACGCACGCTCGACAAGCTGCGCATCCGAGTCCTCCGACCTTCTCTCTCTCATTGCACCACGTGTATTTCCTTCCATGTAGAAACAACTCTTTTAGGGCATTATCGTTGACAAAGCATTTGAACTTCCCCATCATCCTCTTGTCCAAGATCGAGTTATTTTTGTCAGCCGCATGTAGGATTAGGTTAAAGTCTCCAATAGAAAGCCAAGGCCCCGGGCAGAGCGATCTACGGTCCGATAATTCTCCAAGAAGTTAATTTTTTGCTCGTCCTCCTACAACCCGTACACCACGAATATCCACCATGGAGTGACCTCCGTGGGCGAGACGTATCTGGTGATGAAGTAAGTGTCGTTAACAAAGTTAGAGATCCGCGCCCTAGATGAGTCCCATGCCATAATTATTCCTCCCCTAGTAGCCGATGCCGGGAGGTAAGTAAAGCCATCATAATTTGGCCACATGCATTGCAATATTACATATTTGTCCACCGCCTCAAGCTTAGACTCTAGAATACATACTATCGCCGCGCGGATCGAGTCCACAAATTCTCTTCGTGTCTTCCTCTTGATGGGGCTATTTAGACCCCACACGTTCCAGCAAACCACCTCCAAATTGACAGTCGACATGGAATCAAGTGCATCTCCTGTCGACGCCCTGCTCGGATACCACACCACGGTGTCACCGTTCCTCTCCAGATCGTCGATGATGTTTGCGGGGGATAGCCTTCCCAAAAATGGCGGTGATAGCTATTAGTTGCGGCTCCTGCAAGGGTGAGTCAAAGACCATACGTAGTTGTCCAAGCGCGTCTTCAGAAACAACCACATCGTCACTGTCGAAGCCCAGCGCTTTCAGCAGCACTGCCTCCGCCGTCGAAGCATTCGATTTCCGATTGCCCCCCATCGAGATTGAGAGAGTTGCACGCATCAGGGTGAAAGGGCCCTGTCTTGCCTTGACGCCACTTAGCCCTTAAAATTCCTTGAGCAGGGGAGGCGCCAATTTTTTGAGCAGTCCCGCGCAAAAGGATCTGATATTGTGCAGTGCGACCTGTTCCTTGGAAGTAAGCCCATCTTCCTGGCGCTGGCCATCAGATTCCACCGCATGAGGCCGCGATGGGTGAATGTACTCGTACGTGGTCACATCCGCCGTGGCCCCCACTTGCTCCGTGTCCGTGGCGGCAAATCGGCCCTCTCCAAATACGTCCAAAGACCTGTCTCCCACCTCCCGTGTAGCCCTGGTGGTCATGATATCCGAGATCAGGGCCCAGCCATCGGAATCGGTTGTCGTTGTGCTAGTGGCCATCGCCTGGTAGACAGGGGCCCCACCCTATGGGACTGTCACCAATTCCAGGATCTGATGTCGCGCTGGCTCCACCGCTGCTATCGGGTTGGTCCCATCGGAAGGGACAGACGGACCAACCTCCCTGTCATCCACTAGATGCTCGCCAACGGTCATGGAATCCGCTACACCAAAATGAGCGGAAGGCTCAAGCAGCGCTTTATCCGAGCCCGGGCATGGTAGGCACCGCGGAATCACCTTTTCAAGCGCCACCAGCAGCAACTCCTATACCAGTATCGACCCTGGTCAAAAGATGGGGTCGACTGCCCCACCTCTGCAGCACCCTGACGCTCACCGCTCGGATCTTCTATGGCTCGATGAGCCACGCCCGCGGACTCAGAGGCCCACCGAAGTGCAAATTCCGTTGGTGCAAGTCGGGTGGCGGTGGTCACCGTGGCCTAGCCAGCCGACGATGCCGGCTCCTTCCAGGGGGTGGCAACGTCCCTGTTGCGCTGCAACTCCTGTGTGGCATTCACCATCGGTGGGATTCTCCAGTTCGAGGGGCCGAGGCGCCCAAGAAGCGCCTGACGGTAGGAACCGCCCTGAGCTCCACTTGGCTGCATGCCACTGCGGTGATCACGAACACCTCTAGTCCACGGCAACACCTGCCACTCCCCTCTACCAGAAAACCCAATAGAGTCCTCCAGCAGACCACTCTGGCCGCTCCCATCAGAGTTGGACAGACATAGCCATCGCTCCAGACCCTCATGCTCCCTGATCCTACCAACGTGGATTAGTGTGGAGTATTAGAGCAGCTGTTGCGATGTAGGCATGCTCGCTGCAGGATCAACCTCCTTCGGTTCCGACACCCAGAGACGCTTTACCACAGACACTTCATCAGGATCGACGCACCATGCGTGAGCTTGCATAAAGAGAGATCCTCACGGTTGGCCGTCTCTGGAGCAAGACTCTCAACAAGACAAGACGATCCAAGCAGCTTCGTCGCCGTCTCCCATGTACAAGCATGAGAGGGAAACCTTCAATTGTCAGATCCACCTGTGTGTGCATCAATCTAGACACAACTTACACTTGCCGTAGCCACGACCTGACGAACAACTTGAAGTGGCCATGCTCGATTGACCCAGCCGCCAGCGCGATGTTGCGTAGATCAGCCGCCGTGAACACCACCAGAAAATCCTCCGGGTGAAACTTGTGAACCGAAAAGCAGTGGCAAGGGATCTCAAGCACAACGGAGATCACCTCGGCTGCCTCACGACACGACACCGCTGGCCGACCACCTCCAACGTACGCCACCACCGCCAGCCTCAGACACTGTTCCAGGTCGTCCATCTCCGGAGATCGCCGAAGGACGCAAATGGATCCTGTGGCTGCAGCCGGTGCCTGCCCAAACCCCACAGGTACGGTGTCATCCAGGGTTGGCGAGGGCCTCTCTGGCGGAGTGGCCTGCCTAACCGTTGGCGATAGTCTGTGCGCTAGTCTGGCAGGCATCGTTCGCTGCAAGGTACGCGCCACCTTTGCCATCGCATCACGCCTTAGCTCTTCTTCCGATCTCGGACTCCGCGGCCGCTTGCACTACGAGGAAATGTGCCCCTCCATGCCGCACCGGATGCACAAAGACTTGAACTTGCAGTTCTCTCTCCTGTGTCCTTCCCGGAAGCACTTGAAGCACATCCCAAAAAGGTCTAGGGGAATCTCCCTTCCCTCCTGAGACGATGAAGCTGAGCGTGGTTTCTTGTTGTCCGCCATGGCTTGTTTCTGCAGGAGCTTCCTCTTCCGCCATAGGGCCTTGCGCGACGGCCCGGCCTACTCCAGGGCTTCGGTGCCCCCGGCGCCTGGAGCGGCGCCACCTCGCCGCCTCTCGCAGCCCTAGACGAGGAGCTCGCACATCCATCCGAACTAGAGAGGCCGAGCCCCAAGACTACTGGTTGCTGCCACGAGGACACCGATTCCGGGCTAGCCGAGCCAGATGCCATGGCGGCGGCGAAGAGAGCGTGGGCGCCGGGACCGGGTGGTCACCGGCACGGGAGGGGTGGACGCAGGGGCCGGAGTGGCCGCTGGTGGGGGTGCGAGGGGAGCGCGAGAGGGGAGTGCGGTGGCCAGCAAATAGCATACAAATTTTTAGTCCACATTTCTTGTCATCGTGTGCAGATGCAAATTAGCATGAACTTTTTCTTTTGTGCCATCACACTAAAAAAAGATCTTTCTGGACCATGGCACATTTGCTTATAAAGACGATGGCAATTTTTGGTTTGAAACATTCAGATTTTTTTAGTAGTATCTTGTTTTTCATTTTCTATTATCACGGCAAATTTAGTTTTCATTTTATTTTACACCATTTTATTCAGAGCATGACAAAATCTGGACTTTATCAGTCACGATCAATAGTGGGTTTTTTTAGTTACAATAAAAATCGTGTCAAACTAGACTTTTTTTTGCTACTGATTTTTTTCTCCTTTTTGTTCTAACATAGAAAAGGCTTGTAGGGCACATGCAGAGGGCGCTCCGGTTGTGGGGGGTTCTCATATATCAAACGAAATCAAGCATTGCTATGTGCAGAAACTTAAATTGAATACGTGTGTCTAACATTAACATACAACATACAAATATGCTTACTCATTGGGAGTTGCCTCAAGTAAGCCGGCGACCTCCACTTGCGCCATAGATGTGCAGCCGTTCCCGAACAAGCCCGACGTATGCAGCCGCCCCCGGCCGCCGACGCGCACTAGTGGGGACAGGGCCTATAGCCCCGGCTCGTAAGGGGCTTTAGTCCCGGTTCAGCAACCGGGACTAAAGGGCGGGACTAAAGGCCTAACCTTTTCGTCCCGGCCCTCTTACACGCCGGGACTAAAGGTGCTCCACGTGGGCGCCTCGTAGCGCCCCAGGGGCAGGCCCTTTAGTCCCGGCTCGTTACACGGATCGGGACTCAAGATTTTCAGATTTTGCTGGTTTTTGGCTTTTTTTTTGAATGAAATTATTTTTTAGGTTTTAGGGTTTTAGGGTTTAGGTGTTCGGGAGATTAACGTGATGCCTCGTTTGGTGTTCGGGAATTAGTTTCAATATAATTTAAAATAGAAATAATTATGCATATATATATATATATAATTAACTTATCTTACAAGCGAGCATATATATACAATTATATGGAGATCTGAATTATCGGGACTAGAGCCCGTCTATTCGATTACATGGACGGACATCAGTAATGGCCCCTAGCTACACTAAATCGTCCTTTGTCATCTATAGCTTCCGTCCTCAGAAAGGTCGCAAGCTCCTGTGCAACAGCAATCGCGCGTTGCTCTGGTAGGACCTTCGTCGTCATGGCCGTGTGCTATATAAGAAGAGGAGATGAATATGAATATATCAATCATGATAACAAAGAATGACGGGTAAAAATAGAGGTGTGAATGTTCATTGCTTACGTCGAATTTGTGATCCTTGTGCTCAGAGGTAAACGTGCGAATGGTCTCGCAAACATAGTATCCGCATAGATGCGTTCCCCGTGGCTGCTGGTCTCACTTTACGAGAATAGAATATATATAATCAAAATAATAATATGGCATCATAAATGTATTGAAAATTAATAGAAGTATATCATACTACTACTTACCTTTGCCGCTTTAAAGGTCAGCTTCTCATGAAAGTTACCGGGAGTCACGCACTTGAACCGCTTCCAAACCCTGCCCGACAAGGATAATGATTTGCTTAGTTTTTCATTAATTGATATATCAGAAAATCACCGAAAGAGACCGATAGAGCGCAAGAATGATTAAAATTACCCTTGGAGCATGTCCTGCAGGCTTTGGAACTGTTTCAAGGGTCTCGATAATGGGTCGAAGGCATCAACTCTTCCCTTATCAATTTGAATGTCCAACAGAATCCAATGGAAGCTGCACATGTATATATATATAAGTGTCAGTAACTTATCAATTACACTTATAAGTGAATGGACACAACAGAGTAAAGACCCTCACCTGAAGTTGTATAGAAACAGTATGTGGTCACAGAAATTTTGATCTATTAGAAACCTTAGAAGGTTTTCCTCAATCCTTGGGATAATTAGTTAGCGTCTCTATATGTATTTTATCTGGGTCAATAAACCCAATATTTAGGATGCACTTACTTTTACAATACAAAATCTTCATTCTGCATAATAGAGTACAAGTTATATACACACAATGAATTGAAATAACTAAACAAGTTATATATATGTAGACAACGAATTGAAAAACTTACAGACAATAGCAACTCATAAGCGATTTGTCGAGGGCGTCGCCATTGTACATCTGGAAGAGTTCACCAAAGTCGATATGGATTTGTTCAAGGCGGCCATAGTACTCCTTGGGGACACTCAGCACGATCATCGTTCTCCCATTCTTTGATTCACTTAAGTACCATTGATGCAAGTAACGCATATTTGTTGGGAGATCATCTTTGCTGACCAAAGGCTCACCCAAGACAAACTGTGGCTTAGGGGCTACCACAACCTTGGGTATCTTGTCGTCTTGGAAAGAAAGCAATTGTTCAACCGAGACACCACATGCAGCCGCCAACTCCTTTGCACTTTCTAAAGCTAGACCCTGCATCGAAGGGGGAACATTCTCGATTAACACCTTGAGGGGTGGGATCGACTGTTTGGCCTGTTGTCCAAGCTGAGGAACGTCTGATTTTTTCTTGCTTGTAGTTGAACTTGATTTGCTCCCACTTGCACTTGCACGTGATCTGCTCTTTTTCACTTCCTTCTGCAATGTGCGTGTATAGTCATCAGGCTTATGTTGTAAGTCATAAGGTCTGATAGGAAGATTAACATGACGTACCTTTGGGAGGGGCGACAGTTTGCGCTTTGGGGTGCTCTGTGGCTTAGGAATCGTCGGCAGAGCGTTCTTGGTGGCACGCTCCCACTTAGTATCCGGAGCGGGCGGCGGCAGAGACAGACGACCCAAGTCCGGCGGCGGTGATCGAGATGGACTCGTGTTGTGCTGGCAATGTGCGTGTATAGTCATCAGGCTTATGGTGTAAGTCATACTGTGATGGAAGGGGGGTACGATCATAAGGTCCGATAGGAAGATTAGCATGACGTACCTTTGGGAGGGGCGACCGTTTGCGCTTTGGGGTGCTCTGTGGCTTAGGAATAGTCGGCGGAGCATTCTTGGTGGCACGCTCCCGCTTTGTATCCGTGGCAGGCTCAGGCTTTGTATCCGGAGCGGGCGGCGGCGGAGCGTTCTTGGTGGCACGCTCCCGCTTTGTATCTGTGGCAGGCTCAGGCTTTGTATCCGGAGCGGGCTGCGGCGGAGCGTTCTTGGTGGCACGCTCCCGCTTTGTATCCGTGGCAGGCTCAGGCTGCGTATCCGGAGCGGGCGGCGGCGGAGCGTTCTTGGTGGCACGCTCCCGCTTTGTATCCGTGGCAGGCTTAGGCTTTGTATCCGGAGCGGGCGGCGGCGGAGCGTTCTTGGTGGCACGCTCCCGCTTTGTATCCGTGGAAGGCTCAGGCTTTGTATCCGGAGCGGGCTGCGGCGGAGCGTTCTTGGTGGCACGCTCCCGCTTTGTATCCGTGGCAGGCTCAGGCTTTGTATGCGGAGCGGGCGGCGGCGAAGCGTTCTTGGTGGCACGCTCCCACTTTGTATCCGTGGCAGGCTCAGGCTTTGTATCCGGAGCGGGCGGCGGCGGAGATAGAGATGGACTCGTGTTGTGCTGGCCGACGTCATGTGGAGGGCTTGGAGGTAATGGAGGTGTAGGTGCCCTGCGACGACTCGGAGGCGGTGTTGTCCTTGGGGCCGAGCCTGGAAGCTTGATGTAGTTCTTGTCCCATAGGATGACTCCACCCAGTACTTCTCCGAGTGTCCTCTCATCTTTGGGTCCAGCTATGTCGAGCTCCATATCACTAAAACCCGTCATGATTTCATCCACCCCGACTTTAGCAAAGCCAGCTGGAATCTCACGGCCATGCCAGCGTGCATCAGGGCCAGAAGGTAAAGCTTGTCCAACAGCCACCTTCATGGATATGTTCTTGAATTTCTGATGGAGTTCACATGATGTTGACTCCTTGATTCCATCCACGGGGTAGCCGGGACCGCCCTGTATTATTCTTCGTTCATCGCCGGGCGGGGCCTCAGATTCGGCCACGCTGCTTTTCTGCTTAGATGGGGCACCGGTAATATCAAGTGCAGGATCTTCCTGGCGCGGTACTCCTCTAAGCTCATCAATCTGCTTCTATTGCTCGTTAATCCTAGCAAGCAACTGGTTGAACTTGTCATTCTCCTCATCCTGCTGCCGCTTCTTTTCTCTCTCTCGGCTTCTGTAAGTGTCTTGGTCTCTGGCAAACCCAACCCACCACGGGTAAGATGGACCGAAGCCTCGCGTTCGTCCTCCATGTTCGTCATTGCCGAGGACCAGTGTGAGCAAATCTTAATCTCTATCTGCAGTGAACTTTCTTTGTCCCTCCTTAATTTCTTTCACTATCCTTATCCAATTCTCCCTGGGTATCCTAAGATTGTCAGGGCAGATGAGGTCCCGTGTTTTTTCGTCGTACGACCCACCATGCGCAAGGAACCAATTTCTTGCTCTCACTTCCCACTCATCACGGAGTGGTTCAGGTACGATGCCTTTATCTATCAGATCTTGCTATTTCTTTTCCCACTTTGGGATGGCAGTCTCATAGCCCCCTGGCCCCAGCTTGTGGTGATATTTCTTCTTGTCGGCATTTATCTTGTTCTTTTCTGATAATGCCTGGGCATCTTCTGACTCCTTGTACTCTTGAAATTCTTTCCAGTGATTCGCCTGCTTGGCTAGATAGCCCTCAAATACTGGCACTTTCTTGGTCTCCAGATAGTTTTTCCATAGCTTCTTCTTCCAGCTACGGAACAGTTCGGCCATCTTCTTTAGAGTCCACTGCTTGACTTTGGCCCTCAGTTTGTCTACGGCGTCTTCATTCTCACATTCTGGCAGGTTGAAATGTGACATGAGATCATTCCAAAGATTATCTTTGTACCTTTCGGCGACATAGTCACTATCGGCTGCCCCTTTGCGCTTGTTCCACTCCCGGACGCTGATCGGGACGTGTTCCCTAACGAGAACTCCGCATTGCTTCTTGAATGTGTCAGCAACATTCTTAGGAAGCTTGGGTTCGCCCGTAGGCATTATCACCTCAAAGGTGTAATGCGTCCGTGCATCCAACTTTCTAGTCGGGCCTCGTTTCGTAGATTTGCTCAATGTGGAGGCCTAAGAGGGAGAAACATTCATCAAATGAATGTATATGTATACAATATAGAGCTATCTCCAATATTTTTCACATATTAAAAGCGATTGTCGAACTTCATATGTATACCTCGCTGGACTTTATTATTTCTTCACCGGCTTCTCCATCAGTGGAGCTATCATCACCTTCTCCGTCATTGGACCTATCTCCTGCCCCATCGGCTTCATCTTCGTGTCGCTCGACCTCCATTCCATATCCGGAGTCGTTTAGATATGACGTCGGAGATTCGGCTGGTTCAACGTCGGGGCCGTCTTTGATTATATCTTCGAGAAGTTCTTCCTCTTCGAGGTTCCTGATATGTGGATCCATAGTTCTGCAAAAAATGGACATTTGATTAACTAATAAACTAACAAACCATATAAGAGGGGTTGGAAACTTCGAAGGCTCGTTTTATATAGGATGACCTTTAGTCCCGGGTCTTGGCTAGAACCTAAACTCTAAAATACCAGCCTGGCGGAGCCCAGTCCCGGACACTTAAGCATATACAATAGCAAAATTAAACTAGTTCTATTAATTTTCTTGCTAAAAATAAACTATTAACACTTAAGCATATACAATAGAAAAATTAAACTATTAACACTTAAGCATATACAATAGCAAAATTATATTTCTACTTCTACTTCTCCTATTCTTCTACTTCTACTTCTACTTCTCCTATTCTTCTACTACTTCGTCTCCTCTCCTCTTCTTCTATTTTTCCTCTTCTTCTCCTCTCCTGATCCTCTTCTTATTCTCCTTTTTCTTCTTTTCTTCTCCTCCTTTTCTTATTCTCCTTTTTCTTCCTTTCTTCTCCTTTTTCTTTCTTTCTTCCCCTTTTCTTCCTTTCTTCTCCTTTTTCTTCCTTTCTTCTCCTTTTTCTTCATTTCTTTTCCTTTTTTCTTCCTTTCTTCTCCTTTTTCTTCCTTTCTTCTCCTTTTTCTTCTTTTCTTCTCCTTTTTCTTCCTTTCTTCTCCTTTTTCTTCCTTTCTTCTCCTTTTTCAGATTTTGCTTGTGCTGGCCGGAGTGTTGGGGAGGAGGGGGCGTGGGGCTTACCGGCCGGGGGTGTCGACGGCGCGCGGCGAGGAGGACGGCGGAGCTCGGCGAGGAGGACGGCGACGCGCGGCGAGGAGGACGGTGGCGGCGAGCAGGACAACGGCGACGGCGAGGAGGACGGCAGGCGGCGGCGAGCAGGACGGCGGGCAGCCTGACGGCGTCGTCGAGTTCGTCGCTTGCCGCGCCAGGCAGGAGAACGAGAGGAAGAAGAAGAGAAAATGGACGATTTGGGTTCGAAATTTTCTAACTCCCGCTTATACAGGTGGATCTTTAGTCCCGGCTCGGGGCTCGATGCGGGACTAAAGACCCCTTTAGTCCCGGGTGGAGCCACGAACCGGGACTAAAGGCCCTTTTTCGGGCAGAACAGAAGGCGGGAAGCAGGGGCCTTTAGTCCCGGAGCGTGGCTCCAACCGGGACTAAAGGGGGTCTTTAGTCCCGGGTGGAGCCACGACCCGGGACTAAAGGCCCTTTTTCAGCGGACAAGAAGGCGGGAAGTAGGGGCCTTTAGTCCCGGTGTGTGGCAAGAACCGGGACTAAAGTTTTGCCTATATAAGCCCTCGCCCCTGCCCGCCATATCCCCTGTTTTTTGGTTGTTGAAGTGTGACCATGCCATGCTCTTGCCACTCTAGTTCATGCACATGACGTGTTCGATGAAATGCCCGAGCCACTCTACTTAAGCTTTCTCCTCTCCAAACTCGATCTCCAAGCTTCATTTTCCTTAATATTTGTCCAGGTTTGGCCGTGCACACCAACTGCGAGCACCACCGTGGTGAGCCTCTTGTTCTTATCTTCTTTTTAAAATCAAAAAAATCTTACTTGTATGATTTAGATACATACTTGTATAAATTACTCACTTTCATTATTTTTTGTTATTATAAAGTGCGATGGTTTTGGTATCCTCCTCCGTCGGCCCTCGTCCTGTCTATGATTCGGATGTGGTATGTATTATCTTTTATAACTATTTGTTTTATTTAGTGTTTATGACAACTACGACGACCAATGTGACATATATGGTTTTAATCTAGGAGGTATGTGAACCGGAAATTCCAACCCACATAAAAATTCTTGTCGAGAAGTTAAATTTGGTTGAAAAATAAAACAAATATTTGAAGAAAAAATTGAAAATAATTGAGGATAAGAATATGGAACTGGAGTTGCATGTCGCCGATGTCATCGATGATCGCAAGATGAAGATCGATGCGATGCGGTTGAAGATGGATGCAATGCGCTTGAAGATGGATGAAATGCGCTTGAAGATTAGGAATATTAGAAAATATGCCATTGATAAAGAGGCCTGGTATCATTATGCTGTTGGGTCAATTGTTACCTTAGTTGCGATTTTGATCGCGTTTGTTGTTGCATTTAAATGTTTTACATAGTTGTATGTTGTTTTATGAGAGAACTTTATGTATTTTTTTTGCAATAATAACGTTTGATCACTACTGTTCTTTGGCTTTAATGTGATGATGAACTTGTATTAATTTGGTCATATGTTCTGCAATGATTTTTTGAACTTATTTGAACTCCATACTTTTTGTGTGTTCAAAATGCACCATTCAACGGCACAACACAAAATTTCAACAATTTCTGACTTCATTTGGTATATTTCATGCATTTACTTATATTTTTTGAGCTAGTTGACCCTCAAATTGAAAAGCACTACAAATGAACTCTGAAAATGTTGAAAGTTGGCATGCTATCATCATTTCACCCACATAGCATGTGTTAAAAAGTTGAGAGGTCTACGACAAAAACTGCATGCACTTCGTGTACAAAACGAACAATCTATCTCGAAGTATCAGGGTTTCGAATGAGAACTCATCTCTTACAAAGGGATTTCATTTTTTTTGAACTTATTTGAACTCCATACTTTTTGTGTGTTCAAAATGCACCATTCAAAGGCACACCACAAAATTTCAACAATTTCTGACTTCATTTGGTATATTTCGTGCATCTACTTATTTTTTTTGAGCTAGTTGACCGTGAAATTGAAAAGCACTACAAATGAACTCTGAAAATGTTGAAAGTTTTCATGCTATCATCATTTCACCCACATAGCATGTGTTAAAAAGTTGAGAGGGCTACGACAAAAAGTGCATGCACTTCGTGTACAAAACGGACAATCTCTCTCGAAGTATCAGGGTTTCGAACGAGAACTCATCTCTTACAAAGGGATTTCATTTTTTTGAACTTATTTGAACTCCATACTTTTTGTGTGTTCCAAATGCACCATTCAAAGGCACACCACAAAATTTCAACAATTTCTGACTTCATTTGGTATATTTCGTGCATTTACTTATTTTTTTTGAGCTAGTTGACCCTGAAATTGAAAAGCACTAGAAATGAACTCTGAAAATGTTGAAAGTTGGCATGCTATCATCATTTCACCCACATAGCATGTGTTAAAAAGTTGAGAGGGGTACGACAAAAACTGCATGCACTTCGTGTACAAAACGGACAATCTCTCTCGAAGTATCAGGGTTTCGAACGAGAACTCATATCTTACAAAGGGATTTCATTTTTTTGAACTTATTTGAACTCCATACTTTTTGTGTGTTCAAAATGCACCATTCAAAGGCACACCACAAAATTTCAACAATTTCTGACTTCATTTGGTATGTTTCGTGCATTTACTTATTTTTTTTGAGCTAGTTGACCCTGAAATTGAAAAGCACTACAAATGAACTCTGAAAATGTTGAAAGTTGGCATGCTATCATCATTTCACCCACATAGCATGTGTTAAAAAGTTGAGACGGCTACGACAAAAACTGGATGCACTTCGTGTACAAAACGGACAATCTCTCTCATGAATAAAAGGTTTAATACATTATTACATTATTGCACCAATATTCCAATCTATTATTTCTGTTTTCTTCTGGGTCGTAGCCATGAAGAATCTTCATCATTCAGTAGGATGCTTGGGTCAGTTTTCACTTTGAAGGGCGGAATTTCATGAAACTTATTATAATCTTCTCACATGTCTGTCTTGTCATGTACTCCCATGATGTTTCTTTTCCCTGAAAGAACTATGTGGCGTTTTGGCTCATCGGACAATATCTTCTTTTGCTGATTTCTTTTTCTCGTTAATGTAGACATGTCCTTCACATAGAAAACCTGAGCGACATCATTGGCTAGGACAAATGGTTCGTCCATGTACGCAAGATTGTTGAGATCCACTGTTGTCATGCCGTACTTTTGGTCTACAACTACCCCGCCTCCTGTCAGCTTCACCCATTTGCACCGAAATAAAGGGATCTTAAAGGTAGGTCCATAGTCAAGTTCCCATATCTCCTCTATGTACCCGTAATATGTTTCCAAACAGTGCCCATTCTCGTCTGTTGCATCAAAGCGGACACCACTATTTTGGTTGGTGCTCTTTTTATCTTGGGCAACCGTGTAAAATGTATTCCCATTTATCTCATACCCTTGGAAAGTACATATAGTCGAAGATGGTGGCCTGGCCAAACAGTACAGCTCATCTTCAACGGTGTCGTCATTCATGAGATGTGTCTGCAACCAACTGCCGAAAGTCTTCTCGTGTTCCCCTTTAATCCAAGAGTCAGCCTTCCCCGGGTTTTCAGAGCGTAGAATATTCTTGTGTCTCATGATATACGGAGCCACCACGATGGAATTGTGTAGAACTGTGTAGTGTGCTTGAGAGAAAGAATGCCCGTCCATACATACTTTTGCTTTCCTTCCTAGTGTGCCTTTTCCTGTCAGCCTACCCTCATACCGAGATTCAGGAACACCAATCGGCTTAAGGTCAGGAAGAAAGTCCACACAAAACTCAATGACCTCCTTTGTTCCATAGCCCTTGGAGATGCTTCCTTCTGGCCTAGCACGGTTACGGACATATTTCTTTAAGACTCCCATGAACCTCTCGAAGGGGAACATATTGTGTAGAAACACAGGACCGAGAATTCTAATCTCTTCGACTAGGTGAACTAGGAGGTGTGTCATTATATTGAAGAAGGATGGCGGGAACAACAGTTCAAAGCTGACCAGACATTGGACCACATCAATCTGTAACCCTGATAGACTTTCTCGATCGATTACCTTCTGAGAAATTGCATTGAGGAATGCACATACCTTCACAATTGCCAGGCGAACATTTTCCGGTAGAATTCCCCTCAATGCAACCGGAAGCAATTGCGTCATAAGCACGTGGCAGTCATGAGACTTTAGGTTTTGGAATTTTTTGTCTTTCATATTTACGATTCCCTTTATATTCGACGAGTAGCCAGTCGGGACCTTGATACTGAACAGGACTTCAAAGAAGATTTCCTTCTCTTCCTTAGTAAGAGCGTAGCTGGCACGCCCTTGAAACTGCCCTGGATGCATGCCATCTCTTCCTTTATGACGTTCCTGGTCCTCCCGTGCTTCCGGTGTATCTTTTGACTTCCCATACAAGCCCAGGAAGCCTAGAATATTCACGCAGAGATTCTTCGTCAAGTGCATCACGTCGATTGCCGAGCGGACCTCATGGACTTCCTAGTAGGGTAGCTCCCAAAATATAGATTTCTTCTTCCACATGGGTACGCGCTTATCAGGGCCGTTAGGAACAGGTTGGCTGCCAGGACCCTTTCCAAAGATTACTTTTAAATCTTTGACCATATCAAATACTTCAACACCAGTACGGATGACAGGCTTCCCCTGGGATTCTGCCTTGCCATTGAAATGCTTGCCTTTTTTCTTTAAGGGATGCTTGGGCGGAAGAAAACGATGATTGTACGGATACACATTCTTCCTACAGTTGTCGAGATATATACTTTCTGTCTGATCCAAACAGTGCGTGCATGCATTGTATCCCTTGTTTGACTGTCCTGAAATGTTACTAAGAGCAGGCCAATCATTGATGGTTACGAAAAGCAACGCTCGAAGGTCAAATTCCTCTTGTTTGTGCTCGTCCCACACACGTACACCTGGTTCGGCCCACAACTGTAAAAGTTCATCAACTAATGGCCTTAGGTACACATCAATATTGTTGCCGGGTTGCTTTGGACCTTGCATAAGTACTGGCATCATAATGAACTTCCGCTTCATGCACAACCAAGGAGGAAGGTTGTAGATACATAGAGTAACGGGCCAGGTGATGTGACTGCAACTCTGCTCCCCAAAAGGATTCATGCCATCTGTACTCAGACCTAACCATAAGTTTCTTGCGTCAGCTGCAAATCTCGGGAACTCTCTCTCGATTTTTCTCCACTGCCGACCATCAGCGGTGTGCCTCAACTTATCGTCTTTCATACGATCTTCCATGTGCCATCGCAACAACTTCGCATGATCTTTATTTCTGAACAGACGTTTCAACCGTGGTATTATAGGAGCATACCACATCACCTTCGCAGGAACCCTCTTCCTGGGTGGCTCGCCCTCAATATCACCAGGGTCATCTTTTCTGATCTTATACCGCAATGCAGTGCATACCGGGCATTTATCCATATTCTCGTACTTCTCACCGCGGTAGAGGATGCAGTCATTAGGGCATGCATGTATCTTCTGCACGTCTAATCCTAGAGGGCAGACAAGCTTCTTTGCTTCGTACGTGCTGGCGGGCAATTCGTTCTTTCTTGGAAGCATCTTCTTCATCAGTACCAGCAACTTTTCGAATGATGAGTTAGTCACACCGGTCTCTGCCTTCCACTTCAGCAATTCCAGTGTGCTACCCAGCTTCTTCTGGCCATCTTCACAAGTTGGGTACAACAATTTGTTGTGGTCCTGTAACATCTGCTCGAATTGCAACCTCTCCTTTTCTGTGTCGCAACCTCGCCGTGCATCAGAAATGACCCGACCAAGATCATCAGCGGGCTCATCTGGTTCCCGTTCTTCATCCTGATCTTCTTCTTCATTGTCTTCCTTTGCGGTATCAGCATACTCAGGGAACATAGATCGGTAGTTGTCATCATCATTCTCTTCTTCTTCGTCGTCTTCCATCATAACCCCTCTTTCTCCGTGCTTGGTCCAAACATTATAGCCTGAAATAAAACTGGACCAAAGCAGGTGGCTCTGAATGACTCTTGAGGAAGTGTAATCCTTCTCATTCCGACATTCAACACATGGACAAAACATATAGCCACCACCATGCTTGTTCGCATCGGCTGCATCTCAAAAAGAATGCACGCCTTCTCTGTAAGCGGCTGTGCATCGATCACCGTACATCCATGGATGGCTCATCTGCGTTATACGAAAGTATATCAAATACAATCACGATCCTAAAAATTAGTACCACACGATCTAAACGAGGAAATATAGTTGCTAACCTTTTAGAATAAGTAGAAATAAAGAGGAAGAGGTTTAAGCATGGCTCGGGCATCTCATATTGTAGTTGTGTTCTGTGAACTGAAGCGGCATCACTCTAACACACATTTCAACAAACACCTCTAGTGCATCAAAAAAAGTGGAGAGCAAGCACCCACCCACAATCCTCCATCCAAGAAAAATTGCAACGAAGAGGGGAGAGGGGGGCTGTGCTATATATAGGCAGAGGACTTTAGTCCCGGTTTGAGACCCAAACCGGGACTAAAGGTGGCGCACATGCGGGCTGCCCACCGCGTAGCCCTTTAGTCATGGCTTGGGACACGAACCGGGACTAAAGGCTCCTTACGGGCCGGGACTAAAGCCTCGAGGGAGGATATGAGAATTGGGGCGACGTGGCCGGGCCTTTAGTCCCGGCCCAGAGGCAGGCTGGGACTAAATGGTCCCGGCCAAAGGCCCGTTTTCTACTAGTGGCGTGTATGGACTGTGCTGGTCGCGTATGCTGCCATGCTTTGGATCGGCAGACTGCCGTGCTCACTCGCGCCATCATTAGTTTTAGCCTTGTGGCTTGATGCCGCTGCTCACTGCTTTGCCAGATACCACTCGTGTGCCGAGCCCAACCATTAGTAGAAAAAGAGCTTTGATTCACTTGATAAAATTCGATTAGTCTCGGTTCATTCACGAATCAGGACCTATGGGGGCATCGGTCCTGGTTCCTGAGGCCAGGACGCCGGCCGGGCCTCGTGGGCCATTGGTCCCGGTTCGTACGATCCATTTGGTTCCGGTTTCACACATGAACCGGGACCAATGTGACTCGCTCCTGGCCCAAAACCATTAGTCCCTGTTTGTGGCTTGAACCGGGACCAAATGTTGAACTTTAGTCTCGGTTCCAGCCACAAAACGGGACCAATGGTTGGTCTATATATACCCCCTTCCCGTGAATAGAGCAGTGCACTGCTCTGTTTTTTTTGAATGGCCGTGGGAGAGCTTTGTGGTGCTCTAGCTCACCTTCTATGAAGATGAGGTGTTTGTAGGGCAATAAGCCACGGCGAGTGGCGACGCAGAGCGCGTGCGTGCGCGTGGTGGACGCGTCGGGCTCGGCCCGTGGCAGGTTTAGTGTGCGTGAGTGTAGGTGTGCTAGTTGGCGAGCTGGGGGTGTGCGTTGAGCTAGTCCATCGCGGGCTCGCCGCGCTCGGACGTGCGCGGGCCGAGCGGGTTGGACCGAGCGCTCGACGTGGATAGGGTCGTGGGTGCGTTCCCGTCGCAACCCTGGGTATAAGAACCCCTTGTGTACGTTGTAACTGTGTGGCCTGGCATCGAGTTCGTGCTCGAGAAATAGAGGAAGTGGTTCGTGCGGCGGCGGCGTTCGTGCGCCGGAAACCCTAGTGTCTAGCGCGTCTACCTCCATCTTCCTCCTTCCTTCTGCTGGTTTGAGCCACAAGCAGATCGAGAGAGCGAGGGAGAGCTAGTTAGAGCTAGGGTAGATTCCAACATTTGGTATTCAGAGCCTCGTTGGGGAGGAGTTCGCCGGCTGATCGGGCAGCGCACTGCCGCAGCCGGTGCCGATGCTCACTGGTGACAACTACACCACATGGGAGATCAAGATCGAGGCCAACCTCGATGCGGCGGGACTGTGGGAGGCGGTGGTGGTGCCGGAGGACGCGGCGGCGGTGATCGCGAAGAAGGACAAACCAGCGCGGGCTTACCTGCTCAGGGCGCTCGCTGAGGGCCTGCAGCTGCAGGTGGCGTCCAAGAAGACGGTGGCGGAGGTCTGGCGAGTCTCAAGGCCAGGTTCGTCGGCGCGGTTCGCGTGCAGGCGGCTCGACTGGGCACACTCCGCGACGAGTTCGAGCTTGTAGCGACCCGATTCAAAATGAGTCAAGCCTCTGTGTATCTGTGCCATCCCTGGATCAGTATGCTGGCACACACAGTACATCAATGTATATATCAAAGTGCAATCACATGTAAATAACGTAAAATTGATATATACCTCAAAATCTCTGCGGAAACAGTCAAAGGGAGTGGAGTCCCAATAAACACCAACGGCAGGTTGAGTGCAGACCGTAACCCTGAATTGTACTCTTACTCGTCGAAGAAAGTATCTGCAACATAAGACGTTACAGCCATGTAGGTCAGCATATTGAATATGCCGACAAGTCACAAAAGAGAGGGTGAAAATATCATCTATACTATATGCATATATGGCAGGTGGGGCTGTAATTTACGTTTTGCGTAAAGAAATTTTTTCCTACAACAAGAGAGAGGTAAAAGCAAAATTTACTACATTGTTGATTGTTAATGAGAAAGGTTCCACCAACCATTTCTCATACCCAAGTTATCAATATTACCCACATCAATAAGTTAATGGTGTTTAGAATTCCTGATAGCTCCAGTTCCTTTGGCTCAAGTTGTCCATGACCATGGACACGGCTAATCGATTAGGTTTGAGTACTCTGCAGAGTTTTGCACACGTTCCACACAAGATTTGATCGCCTCCGTTGGAGTCCTCGCACTTCAGGGTGTTTGAGAACCGAATGAAAAAAACATGGTCTTTCAACGGGTTCCTCTGAGCCACTGTCGGTGCCCATCCAATCCTACTGTTCTTCTACATCTCGTAGCACCGTCTGTCCAGAGTCACCACGTTGTCCAACAAAGCCAGAGCCCATAATGACTTGTGGATGTGCAGGTAAGTCTCAGGTCTTGAAATATCCATCCATCCCTTCGTGCATGGGTGAAGCTTTCCGCAAGATGTCATGGCGCTTCCCCATGCATCCTGGGTCCTCCGCTGGTTTCCCCAGGGAGCCCATCTGAACCGTCCTTCACCCAGAGATATATTGCATTCTGAGGTCTTGCAAGTCTTGAAGTCTTCCGGCCTTGATTATTAAGTTCTCACAACAATCACGATAAAGACTCAACCAAACACCGTCTACTAGGAGCATAGCAAAAATAACATCCCGGTCAGAGTAACAAGGGTTTAGGGGTGCCTATCATATCATACTACTTAAGAACCAAAATTTCCAAATACCTAGTTGCATGCAATGGGTGAAGAAGGTTGAAACTAATGCAATAAAATCATAGGTAAAAAATATGATCATTGTGAACTTGGCTGGTATTACTTGATGAAGATGGTCACTCTCATAATCCTGATAATTCTACTCGTCACACTCCGAGTAATCTATCATAAACGAATAACATTCAATAAACATCCATGCCAAAAGGAGGAACCAAAAAACATAAGAACAAAACATGTCTTGGTGCAAAATAAAAACACACTAAGGTTTAATAAAAAAGGTTCTAAGTGTGTTGTAAAGTGAAGGTGCAGGAATGAGATAAAAAGAGTTAATGGATGATGAACTATTGATATATACGCTTAGGGTGGAAATACTATGAAAGACGATCCCAAGTATGCGGAGAACAACATGAATGACAAATAACATAAGGCATAAGAATTAAGTTCCAAAAAAAATTAATTGAAAAGGAGCAGTACAACACAAGTTATAGCGAATTGAAGTATGAATAGAATTTGAATTCCATAAAGGTCAAAAGTATTTGAATTGGAGCATGGTTGTTATGAATAGAAAGCACAAACATGAGTGTTTAAGGGCAAAAGGAATCAATGGAAAAGGTGCTACTGTTTGCAAGGTATGATCAAACGAAGGTTCGAATTTAAATTTGGATCTCTCAAATTTGAAAGGTTCAAAGGTTGAAACTAATGAAGCTACTGCAAATGGGAGGTCAATACGAACTTTTACAAAAAAGAATTACTAGATTTCGAAAAACGGATCAAAAGATATAAGTAATTCAATATGGCATTGAATCTAGTTAGAACGCAGTGTGGCAACACTAATGTGGACTAGTGGAGTAATGACTATGATCGAAATTATATGTTGGAAAGATAACGCTAATTGATACGAACAAAAAGATTACTTTGATACGAATCCGATGCAATTGGATTAATCTAAAATGGAGTTACGGATAAAAATATATGATCAAAAGAAGTTTGAATATGAATTTGAACAAATTTAGAAATTTGAAATTTTTTAAAAGTTGTTTGATAGGTTCTGTGGATAGGTGAGGTCAAGACTAAAATCTAGGCGTTGGTTTCATCTAATTTGAGTGAACGAGTAAAAAGTTATGGCTAGTTGAAAAATCAGGGCGAAGCTGTTTTACGAAAGAAAAAGTGTTGTCTAGAAGAATTCTAGTACTAATATGTAAATACGAAGACTAATTAATAATCGAGTTACTCTACCGTATACTAGTCTAAGAACAATAAACTACGAGAGTATAAAAGAAAATTACTAAGAGAATACCTTTAAAATGCACAGAAGAGATAATTTTAAAGAGGAGACGACTTCGAGAAATCCCGCCGAAAAGAAGAGAATATTTTTATTTAATAAATTTAGTTAAACCAAAAGATTGATTTAACCCGAATTAGATGATTTTTAGATGCTCATATAGATCTATATTTATATGTGAAAGAAAGGTCTAAAGATCAATGAATTGGCAATGTGGGACTAAACATATACGTAATATAGAGAAAAGAGGGATCAAGAGTCACATGGGCCAACTAGGATACGGCTGGCCGCATGAGCCAAATATCCGGCCAGCCGTCCTGCTCTTTTCCGGTTGAATAGTGTTCATGGTGAATAGTGTCTTTTTTTATTTTTGAAAATAAATAGCGAAAAAAATTATAAACGAAATTAAGAGAATATTTTATATAGGCATAATATATATCAAAATTTTCAGAATAAAATGTCCTACAACATGAACATATTTTCAAGACCAAATAAAATACTTTAAAAAAAATATTTTTTTGCAATAACTTTAAAATGAAAAGGAATTTGAATTTCAAATAAATTGCAAATACTTAAAATTTGAATCAAGACATTGTATCTGATTTTGGAGTGTCATTTTCCTCCTCTCATTTGATTTTTTTATCAGAGGGTTTTGAAACTATTCAAACTCAAAAATTGAATAGGGATTCAAAATAGAAATTTTTGGGAAGTCATTTTATTCCCTCTCATTAATTTTTTAAAAAGTTTCAAATTACACTCAATTTCAAACAATCAATCACACATCATTCAAGCAAAAATATAAATCCTAATTATTTATTTGTTATAACATTCCAAAATTTATAATTTTGGGATGTTACAAACTACCACACTTAAAATGAATCTCGTCCTCGAGATTCGAAGAGGCTAGAAAGAAAAGGTTTAGGTTTTGGAGGTCTTCTAACAAATCCAATCTCCTGCAAGTGGGGTGCTACCACACTTAAAATGAGAGATACCGGTCCCTCAAATTTTTAGCAATCCTCTGGGGTCTTGGCATCTGGCTCGTCACATTCTTCATCGTAACTCCTTTGGTGATGATCTTCCATTATAATCATAATGTTCCCTCAAAATTTGATGTCTTTCAT
Organism: Hordeum vulgare subsp. vulgare; assembly: GCF_904849725.1. NCBI lineage: Eukaryota > Viridiplantae > Streptophyta > Magnoliopsida > Poales > Poaceae > Hordeum > Hordeum vulgare. The sequence continues at coordinate 228,453,817 of NC_058518.1, read as the reverse complement.
GGATTTAAGCTTCTTTCGTCACTCGGTCTTCTTGTCTGACAAGTCTCATGACCATTCTAAATAACCTACCGATGATTCTCATGGTGGTGTACCATTTGTGGTTATCCTGCAGTGAGAAGGGTCTTGGCTTAATCCTTGCCGTAAAAAGTTTCCTACGCGTGACAAAAATTGCCATGTACATGGGCTTTCATCATACCATTCTAAGGCTTAAACAAAAACTTCAAAGAACGTCGTCTCTCTCTATGGGTAAGTCTCTCAGATTTACCACTCAGAATAGCAAGAGAATGATAAGAGTAAGTCGTAATGGTGGCCAAGCCATGTCCCACTGAAATCACTACCTTGTATAAGGTTTAGCGAATCTCGTATTCTAACACTTGGGCGTACTCACAAGCATTGCAGAATTGCTTTTGTACACGAACGGAGTTCGTACGAATCCATGTGTTCTGCAAGCTGAACAAAACATCTATCATGTTCTTCGCCACTCTCAGGTTTTCGTATGCTCCTAAGAAAACATTTGTTGATCCATCATAGCTTATTCCTTCATGCTCTTAGGATTACCTTCATGAAAATCTCGGGATGCATCCTTGGTACCGATTGAATTCCTTGAAGTCATTTTTCCTTTCCATTGGTTTGTTTACCCATAAAAGTGTTTGTTCGTCACATTAAATCTCTCCTCAAAATTCCAATTCCAAGGTACATTATTCATCTGTTGTCATCCCCATAGTTTGATATGATCCAGCATTTCCTTCAATCGTGTTCAGTGGGTTTGGCTCCTAGGTATGCATGGTACATTCCTACTCATTGGATCCTGTGGGTTTACCAATTACTACCACACTTAAAATGAAATATACTCATGCCTGCATAGACCATATTTTCTCATATCCTCGAAAATGGTGAGAGATCTTTGTTCATAGAGAATCAACTCATACAATTTCAACATAGGAAATCATGACACAATAAGTTCCATTGATTCATGAAGTTATTACAATATCTGAGTCTTCTATTACAAAATTCAACTCCATAATCTCATGAAAACAAGAGTGCTTCATGTCACACTTATTGCCATTGTCAAAGCGTAACTACTCCATTCTAGCTTTCTTCCCCTATGGACATTTAGTAGCATAATGTCCTGTTTCCTTGCAACGAAAACAAATGACTTCCAACCTGTCTCGAGGCTTCTTGGTGTTTGTTTTTGCTCCTTGGGTTTTCTACTTCCTTGCTAGGCACATATTGGCATAGTGACCTAAGGTCTTGCATTTAAAACATGGGATATGACTCAGGTCCTTATTTGCGAGGATTTGGCTCTTCTTGGTGTACTTCCTTTTCTTTCTAGACTTCTTCATTCTGGCCAGTTCTTCTATTTCATGTGGATCAAACTCTACTTTTTCTGTCGGGAAGTCTCCCAGACACCCTTGGCTTTTCTTCATGCAATCTTGTGAAAAATGTCCATTCTTCTCCACATGAGTAGCAGGCATTGGAGAAAAATCTGGTTAGGCATTGTCCATCAGGGTCTTCACTATGTTCCTTCATCACTGTTTCTTCTAAAATATTCTTCTTGAGGGTTTCCTTCATTGCTTCTTTCTGCTGCTTGACAACTTGTTGCACCTTGGGGTAAATGTGACACTGAGCTGGGTAGTGGGTGGTTCCTTCACACAAGAAACAAGTCGCCTGACTAGTTGGGCATTCCTTCGTTGGGTGATTTTATTCACAATGAGGGCATCCATACTTCTGTTCTTCCTGGGTGTGTCCTATTTCTCCACAGATCTTGCATGCATAAGGGTTCTTCATCGGGTTATCATAACACTTCTGAATGAGACGGGATCTTAACAGAGTCTTCTTGAATTTTTCCCAAGTGAATGCACCTTGCCTTGCATGGATAGCTTTATGCATCTTCCACCAAGTTGCAGCACCTTCTACAAAGTACCGAAGAGCATACTGGACCATCTCTTTACTTGAAAAAAAGTAACTCCTTAGGTGATCCTATATGTTCTGAATCCATTGTTCTATCTCCAAGTGAGTCATCGATCCAGAAAACAGAAGTCCATCTTCATTCAACATCTGTTCGGTCCAAGGGGCTTGGGATGAGATGGGTAACGGAGAGAGGGATAGAGGGAGATACACACAATACAAACAATACTTTTGAGAATAGGTTTTATTTGTGGCTGTTGGAAAACACACACAAATGACGGCTCGCAAATCATCGTGTCTAACGTGGGTATATAACAGGGGTTTGTACTTCTAATTACCATATAAATAATGGAACGCTTCAGGGTCTTCGAATTCTTCGGGTCTTGGGAGTCTTCAATTAACGCAACTTCAATTCTTCAAATGCATGGTGAAATCCTCTTTACTTTGAAGTGGGACTCAGTTGATCCTTCATGTGGTCAAAGGGGAAAGGGTATTGTCTAACTATTTGAGGTGAGAGAGAACATTTGATGAAATCATAAGAGATGAGAAATAAAGGATGTTCTTGGACATGAAATTTTAGAGAGATACTTTCCTAAGGGATTTCCAGTTTCTAGGGTCACGTCCTACAGTCAACATGTGCTCTGATACCATTTGTGTAGCGACCCGAGTCAAAACGAGTCAAGCCTTTGTGTATCTGTGCCATCCCTGGATCAGTATGCTGGCACACACATTACATCAATGTATATATCAAAGTGCAATCACATGTAAATAACTTAAAATTGATATATACCTAAAAATCTCAGCGGAAACACTCAAAGGGAGTGGAGTCCCCATAAACACCAACAACAGGTTGAGTGCAGACTGTAATTTACGTTTTGCGTAAAGCAAATTTTTCCTACAACAAGAGAGAGGTAAAAGAAAATTTTACTACATTGTTGGTTGTTAATGAGAAAGGTTCCACCAACCATTTCTCATACCCAAGTTATCAATATTACCCACATCAATACGTTAATGGTGTTGAGAATTCCTGATAGCTCGAGTTCCGTTGGCTCAAGTTGTCCTTGATCGTGGACACAGCTAATCGATTAGGTTTGAGTACTCTGCAGAGTTTTTCACATGTTCCCCACAAGATTTGATCGCCTCCGTTGGAGTCCTCGCACTTCAGGGTGTTTGAGAACCGCATGATCAAAACATGGTATTTCAACGGGTTCCTCTGAACCACTGTCGGTGCCCATCCAATCCTACCGTTCTTCCACATCTCGTAGCACCGCCCGTCCACAGTCACCACGTTGTCCAACCAAGCTAGAGCCTATAATTACTTGTGGTTGTGCAGGTAAGCCTCGGGTCTTGAAATATCCATCCATCCCTTCGTGCCTCGGTGAAGCTTTCCGCAAGATGTCATGGCGCTTCCCCATGCATCCCGGGTCCTCCGCTGGTTTCCCCAGGGTGCCCATCTGAACCGTCCTTCACCCTGAGGTATATTGCATTCTGAGGTCTTGCAAGTCTTGAAGTCTTCCGGTCTTGATCATTAAGTTCTCACAACACTCATGATAAACACTCAACCAAACCCCGTCTACTAGGAGCATACTAAAAATAACGTCCCGGTCAAAGTAATAAGTGTTTAGGGGTGCCTATCATATCATACTAGTTAAGAACCAAAATTTCAAAGTACCTATTTGCATGCAATGGGTGAAGAAGGTTGAAAGTAATGCAATAAAACCATAGGTAAAAAAAATATGGTCAATGTGAACTTGCCTGGTATTACTTGATGAAGATGGTCGCTCTCATAATCCTGATAATTCTACTCGTCACACTCCGAGCAATCTATCGTGAACGAATAGCATTAAATAAATATCCATGCCAAAAGGAAGAACCAAAAGAACATAAGATCAAAACATGTCTTGGTGCAAAATAAAAACACACTAAGGTTCAATAAAAAAGGTTCTAAGTGTGTTGTATAGTGAAGGTGCAGGAATGAGATCAAAAGAGTTAATGGACGATGAACTATTGATATATATGCTTAGGGTGGAGATACTAAGAAAGACGATCCCAAGTATGCGGAGAATAACATGAATGACAAATAGCATAGGGCATAAGAATTCAGTTGCAAAAAAAAATTAATTGAAATGGAGCACTACAATGCAAGTTATAGCGAATGGAAGTATGAATAGAATTTGAATTCCATAAAGGTCAAAAGTATTTGAATTGGAGCATGGTTGTTATGAATAGAAAGTACATAACACGAGTGTTTAAGGGCAAAAGCAATCAATGGAAAAGGTGCTACTGTTTGCAAGGTATGATCAAACGAAGGTTCGAATTCAAATTTGGATCGCTCAAATTTGAAAGGTCAAAGGTTGAAACTAATGAAGCTACTGCAAATGGGATGTCAATAAGAATATGTAGAGAAAAGAATTACTAGATTTCGGGTAACGGATCAAAAGATATAAGTAATTCAATATGTCATTGAATCTAGTTAGAACGCGGTGTGGCAACACTATTGTGGACTAGTGGAGTAATGACTATGATCGAAATTATATGTTGGAAAGATAACGCTGATTGATACGAACAAAAAGATTACTTTGATACGAATCCGATGCAATTGGACTCATCTAAAACGGAGTTACGGATAAAAATATATGATCAAAAGAAGTTTGACTATGAATTTGAACAAATTTCGAAATTCGATTTTTTTGAAAAGTTGGTTTGATAGGTTCTCTGGATAGGTGAGGTCAAGACTAAAATCTAGGCGTTGGTTTCATTTAATTTGAGAGAACGAGTAAAAAGTTATGGCTATTTGAAAAATCAGGGCCAAGCTATTTTATGGAAGAAAAGGTGTTGTCTAAAAGAATTCTAGTACTAATGTGTAAATACGAAGACTGCGCTCGGGCGGCTGAAGGCTGTCGATGAGCGGCTGCGGCGACGCGGGCAGGCAGGCGTGCGAGATGAAATGACGTGGATGTCACCTAGGGGGGGGTGAATATGCGCTTTAAAATAATTACAGTTCAGTTTGTCAAGCACAAAACCTACAACAACTAGGCTCACCTATGTGCACCAACAACTTATGCTAAGCAAGATAAACAACTAAGTGATAGCAAGATATATGACAATAAACACTATGGCTATCACAAAGTAAAGTGCATAAGTAAGGGGTTCAAGTAAGAGATAACCGAGGCACGCGGAGACGATGATGTATCCCGAAGTTCACACCCTTGCGAATGCTAATCTCCTTTTGAGCGGTGTGGAGGCACACTGCTCCCGAAGATGCCACTAAGGCCACCGTAATCTCCTCACGCCCTCGCACAATGCAAGATGCCATGATTCCACTAAGGGACCCTTGAGGGCGGTCACCGAACCCGTACACATGGCAACCCTTGGGGGCGGTTACCGGTACCCGTACAAATTGCTCGAGGCAATCTCCACAACCTAATTGGAGATCTCGACGCTTGCCCGGAGCTTTACACCATAATGATTGAGCTCCAAGACGCCACCAATCTACTAGGACGCCAAAGTATCCACGAAAACAATCTCTAGGGTACTATGTACAAAAAGGTAACATGGCTTCTCGAACTTCACTTCCACGTTTCACCGTGGAGAACTCAAACCGATGCAACTCATGCAATCGCAAGAACACACAAAGTGGTCAAGTCCCTCACACTAAAATACCTCCACAACAACAAAAGCCATGGAGAAATATGAGAGGAAGAACAAGGAGCTCACAAATAACTCCAAGATCAAGATCCAAGTGGTTCCCCTCACATAGAGGAGAAAGTGATTGGTGGAGATGTGGATCTAGATCTCCTCTCTCTTTTCCCTCAAGAACAAGCAAGGATCATTGGAGGGATTGAGAGTTAGTAATCTCTAAGAAGGTCAACAATGGGGGAAGAATATGAGCTCAATAGATAGATTAGTCCAAGGGGGAAGAAGACCCCCTTTATATTGTGGGGGAAGAAATCAGACCGTTACCCCCACTTACAGACCGAGCACAGCGGTTCTACCGCTAGCCCTGGCGGTACTACCGCTAGCCCTAGCGGTACTACCTCTAGCCCTCGCGGCACTACCTCTAGCCCTAGCGGTACTACCTCTAGAGAAAGTCTTCGCGAAAAGTCCGACGAAGAACAACCGCTCAGAGAGAGGTACTACCATCCCAAAGCGGTACTACCGCCCACCCGGAGCGGTACTACTCCTAGGGAGCGGTAGTAATAAATTACTACCACTCCGGGGGCTGTACTACAGCTCCAAGGGTGGTACTACCGCTGGCACCGAGAGTGGTACTACCGTTGGATACTGAATCTGCTCTAACTTTCGCATACGGACTCCGATTTCAACGAAACCAAGTTTTTTGGAAAGCTAACGACATGGGCTAACATAATATTGGTAGAAATATCAATAAGAAGGAAGTGAGAAAAGGCCCATAAGAAAATGGTGAGAACCCTTCTTCGAATAAGACCGGTAAAAACTCCCAACATCGAAAATATCATCGAAGATGCATATGGACTCCATTTTTGATGAACTCGAGCTTGTCATGAATATGACCATAAGATATAAAAATCACAAAGATAAACACCAAACAAGAACCAAGAAGTATGATGCAAGGATGCAAATGGTTTGCGCTCTCAACGAACGATACAATCAAGCTACTCACTTAAGAGCCCCCCTTGACAGTACAACAATCTATCATAAAACAGAAAACCTATCAAGGCCAAACCTATACCTTGCACCTCGTCCCCTTGAGCTAGATGATGATGATCTTGGCTTCCTCAAGATGGACCACCTTTCTTGATTGCGTTGGCTTGTTGAAGACTAGTTGATTTCTCCCCCATACTCACTATGGGTGAGCCACTCTTCAGCATATCTTCACAAGTCCATTGCCACCACAATGGACGGCAAGCTTCAAGCATGATATATTCATGCTGATCCACTTGAACTTGCACACCGCAATCTTGATGATGATCACCACTTGACGTCATGCTTCATGGGTTGTATGAGATATTCCTTTTGATGCAAGCCCATGGAAACACACCTGACCCCCACATAGAACTCTCACGAAGACCATGGGTTAGTACACAAACACGTAATGGACAATGCTTACCATACCATGGGATCACTTGATCCCTCTGGGTACATCTTGTACGCTTTGTGTGTTGATCATCTTGATTTACTCTTCGTCTGACGATCTTGATCAACCTTGTGTCTCTATGACCATTCTTTGGATAATACCTTGAATACCATCTTGGTCATCATATAAACTCCTTGAACCCAACAGATGGACTTCAAGAAGTGCATATGGACAAATCCTATAAATATAACTTAAGGCAACCATTGTCCATAGGAATTGTCATCAATTACCAAATCCATATATGGAGAAATATGCTCTAACAATCTCCCCCATTTTGGTAATTGATGACTGATACGTCCATTTTGCATCATGCTTTTATATTGATATTTATCGCTTTATGGGCTGTTATTACACTTTACGATACAATACTTATGCCTTTTCTCTTTTATTTTAGAAGGTTTACATGAAGAAGGAGAATTCCGGCAGGTGGAATTCTGGTCTCAAAAAGGAGCAAGTTTGAGATACCTGTTCTGCGCAACTCCAAAAGCCGTGTAAATGAATGAGGAATTAGTTTGGATTTTATAAAAAATACTAGGCGGAAGAAGTACAGGAGGGGAGCCACCAGGAGGTCACAAGCCTGCCAGGCACGACCTACCCCCCTGGCCACGCCTGGGTGGCTTGTGGGCCCCCTGTTTCCCCTCCGGCGCCCATCTTCTGCTATAAGGAGGGTTTCGTCCCAGAAAAAATCAAGAAGAGGCTTTTGGGAGGAATCGCCGCCGCCACGAGGTGGAACTTGAGCAGAACTAATCTAGAGCTCCGGCAAGGCCGTCCTGCCGAGGAAACTTCCCTTCCGGAGGGGGAAATCGTCGCCATCGTCATCACCAACACTCCTCTCATCGGATGGGACTTATCACCATCAACATCTTCATCAGCACCATCTCATCTCCAAACCCTAGTTCATCTCTTGTAACCAATCTCCGTCTCGCGACTCCGATTGGTACTTGTAAGGTTGCTAGTAGTGTTAATTACTCTTTGTAGTTGATGCTAGTTGGATTACTTGATGGAAGATCATAAGTTCAGATCCTTAATGCTATTCAATACCTCTCTGGTCATGAACATAATTATGCTTTGTAGTAGTCACTTTTGTTCCTGAGGACATGGGATAAGTCTTGCTATAAGTAGTCATGTGAATTTGGTATTTGCTCGATATTTTGAGGCGATGTATGTTGTATTTCCTCTAATGGTGTTATGTGAACGTCGACTACATGACACTTCACCATTATTTCGGCCTAGAGGAAGGCATTGGGAAGTAATAAGTATATGATGGGTTGCTAGAGTGACAGAAGCTTAAACCCTAGTTTATGCGTTGCTTCGTAAGGGGTTGATTTGGATCCACTAGTTTAATGCTATGGTTAGCCTTTGTCTTAATTCTTATTTCCTAGTTGAGGATGCTTGCAAGAGGGGTTAATCATAAGTGGGATGTTTGTCCAAGTAAGGGCAGCACCCAAGCATCTATTCACCCACATATCAAAATATCAAAGTAGCGAACGCGAATCATATGAACATGATGAAAACTAGCTTGACAGAAATTCCTATGTGTCCTCGAGAGCGCTTTACCTCCTATAAGAGTTCGTCCAGGCTTGTCCCTTGCTACAAAAGGGATTGGGCCATCTTTCTGCACCTTGGTTACTATTCTTACTTGCTACTCGCTATGAATTATCTTATCACACAACTATCTGTTACCGATAATTTCAGTGCTGCACAGAATACCTTGCTGAAAACCACTTGTCAGTTCCTTCTGCTCCTCGTTGGGTTCGACACTCTTACTTATCGAAAGGACTACGGTAGATCCCCTACACTTGTGGGTCATCAAGACTCTTTTCTGGCGCCGTTGCCGGGGAGTGAAGCGCCTTTGGTAAGTGGAATTTGTTAAGGAAACATTTATATAGCATGCTGAAATTTATTGTCACTTGTCACTATGGAAACTAATCCTTTGAGGAGCTTGTTCGGGGTATCTTCACCTCGAACGGAAGCACAAGGAGTTTCTCCTCAACCTACTGCACCTACTGAAAATATTTATTACGAAATTCCTTCGGGTATGTTAGAGAAACTGTTGGCTAATCCTTTTACACGAGATGTAACATCACATCCCAACTTGCATCTAATCTATGTAGATGAAGTTTGTGGTTTATTTAAGCTTACAGGTTTGCCCGAGGATGAGGTCAATAAGAATTTCTTTCCCTTATCTTTGAGGGATAAAGCATTTACATGGTATAGGCTATGTGGTGATACTGGATCATGGAACTACAACCGATTGAAATTGGAATTTCATCAAAAGTTTTATCCTATGCATCTGGTACATCATGATGGGAATTATATTTATAATTTTTGGCCTCGTGATAGAGAAAGTATCGCTCATGGTTGGGGGAGGCTTAAGTCAATGTTATATTTATGCCCCAACCATGAGCTCTCGAGAGAATTTATTATTCAGAACTTTTATGCTCGGCTTTCTCATGATAATCGCACCATGCTTGACAGTTCTTGTACCGGTTCTTTTATGAAGAGAGATATTGACTTCAAATGGAATTTATTGGAAAGAATTAAACACAACTATGAAGATTGGGAGTTTTATGAATGTAAGGAGTCAGGTATGAATCTCAAGTTCGATTGCGTTAAATCCTTCGTTGAAATAAATACTTTTTGTGATTTTAGCGCTAAACATGGACTTGACTTTGAGATAGTAGCTTCATTATGTGAATCAGTTGCTGCTCATATTAATCTCCCTAAAGAGAAGTAGTTTAAATATCATCCTCCCATAGAAGTCAATGTAGTTAAACCTAATCCAGTTCAAGAGAAAGTCATTGCTTATAATGATCCTATTGTTCCTAGTGTTTACATTGAGAAACCACCTTTCCCTGTTAGAATAAAGGATCATGCTAAAGCTCAACTGTGATACGTAGGGGCTACATTAGAACACCTACACCCCCTGAGCAAATTAAAGTTGAACCTAGCATTGCTATTATTAAAGATCTCCTGTCCGACAATGTTTATGGGCATGATATTCACTTCTGTGAAGATGCTACTAGAATTGCTAAACCACATGCTAGAGACAAACATGGGCCTGTTGTTTCTGTTAAGATAGGAGATCATTGTTATCATGGTCTATGTGACGTGGGTGCTAGTGTTAGTGCAATACCTCAATCTTTATATGATGAAATTAAAGATGAGATTGCACCTGTCGAGATGGAATCTATTGATATTACTATTCAGCTTGCCAAAAGAGATACTATCTGCCCTTCGGGAATTGTTAGAGATGTTGAAGTCTTGTGTGGTAAAACTAAGTATCCTGCTGATTTTCTCGTTCTTGCTACCACACAAGATAGCTTCTGTCCCATCATATTTGGCAGACCTTTCCTCAATACTGTCAATGCTCACATTGACTGTGAGAAGCAAACTGTCATTGTTGGCTTTGAAGGTGTGTCACATGAATTCAATTTCTCCAAGTTTGGTAGACAACCTCATGAAAAAGAATTGTCTAGTAAGGATGAAATTATTGCTCTAGCTTCTATTGCCGTGCCTCCTACTGATCCTTTAGAGCAATACATGCTTGAGCATGAAAATGATATGCATATGGATGAAAGGAATGAGATAGATAGAGTTATCTTTGAACAACATCCTATCCTTAAGAATAATTTTCATGTTGAACTACTTGGAGATCCACCCCCACCAAAGGGTGATCCTGTGTTTGAGCTTAAGCAGTTACCTAATACTCTTAAGTATGCTTATCTTGATGAAAAAGAGATATATCCTGTTATTATTTGTGCTAGCCTTTCAGAGCATGAAGAAAAGAAATTATTGAAAACTCTGAGGAACCACCGTGCTGCTATTGGATATACTCTTGATGATCTTAAGGGCATTAGTCCCACTCTATGCCAGCATAAAATTAAAACCGATCCTGATTTCAAACCAGTAGCCGATCATCAACGGAAATTAAATCCTAAGATGAAAGAGGTGGTAAGAAAATAAATACTAAAGCTCCTAGAAGCAGGTATTATCTGTCGTGTTGCTCTTAGTGATTGGGTGAGTCCGGTGCATTGCATCCCTAAGAAGGGAGGTATTATGTTTGTCCCTAATGATAAAGATGAATTGATCCCACAGAGGATTGTTACTGGCTATAGGATGGTAATTGATTTTAGGAAATTGAATAAAGCCACTTGTAAAGATCATTACCCTTTGCCTTTTATTGACCAAATGCTAGAAAGATTGTCTAAACACACACACTTTTGCTTTCTAGATGGTTATTCTGGTTTCTCCCAAATACCAGTTGCACAATCTGATCAGGATAAAACCACTTTTACCTGCCCTTTCGGTACCTTTGCTTATAGACGTATGCCTTTTGGCTTATGGAATGCACCTGCTAACTTTCAAAGATGTATGATGGCTATATTCTCTTAATTTTGTGAAAAGATTGTTGAGGTTTTCATGGATGACTTCTCCGTTTACGGGTCTTCTTTTGATGATTGCCTCAGCAACCTTGATCGAGTTTTGCAGAGATGTAAAGATACCAACCTTGTCTTGAATTGGGAGAAGTGCCACTTTATGGTTAATGAAGGCATCGTCTTAGGACATAAAATTTCTGAAAGAGGTATTGAAGTCGATAAGGCTAAAGTTGGTGCGATCGAGAAAATGCCATGCCCTACACACATCAAAGGTATACGAAGTTTCCTTGGTCATGCTGGTTTCTATAGAAGGTTCATTAAAGACTTCTCTAAGATTTCTAGGCCTCTTACCAATCTCTTGCAAAAAGATATTCCTTTTATTTTTGATGATGATTGTGAGGAGGCATTTGAAATACTTAAGAAGGCCTTGATAACTGCACCTATTGTTCAACCACCTGATTGGAACCTACCTTTTGAAATTACGTGTGATGCTAGTGATTATGCTGTTGGTGCTGTTCTAGGACAAAGAGTTGATAAGAAATTGAATGTTGTTCATTATGCTAGTAAAACTCTAGACAGTGCCGAAAGAAACTATGCTACTACTGAAAAGGAATTTTTAGCAGTCGTGTTTGCATGTGAAATGTTCAGATCTTATATTGTTGATTCCAAAGTTACTATTCACACTGGTCGTGCTACTATTTAGTATCTCATGGAAAAGAAAGATGCTAAACCTAGACTTATCAGATGGGTTCTCTTGCTACAAGAATTTTATTTGCATGTTTTTGATAGGAAGGGTGCTTACAACCCTGTAGTAGATAACTTGTCTAGGTTGGAGAATGTTGTTGATGACCCACAACCTATTGATGATAGCTTTCCTGATGAACAATTGAATGTCATCAATGCTTCACGTAGTACACCTTGGTATGTTGATTATGCAAATTATATTGTTGCCAAATTTATACCACCTAGTTTCACATACCAACAAAAGAAAAAATTCTTCTTTGATTTGAGACATTACTTTTGGGATGATCCTCACCTTTATAAGGAAGGAGTAGATGGCGTTATTAGACGTTGTGTACCTGAGCATGAACAGGGACATATCCTACAGAAGTGTCACTCCGAGGCTTACGGGGGACACCATGCAGGAGATATAACTGCACACAAGGTATTGCATTCCGGATTTTATTGGCCTACTCTCTTCAAGGATGCCCGTAAGTTTGTCTTGTCTTGTGATGAATGTCAAAGAATTGGTAATATCAGTAAACGTCAGGAAATGCCTATGAATTATTCACTTGTCATTGAACCATTTTATGTTTGAGGTTTTGATTATATGGGACCTTTTCCAAAGTCTAACGGGTATACTCATATTCTAGTTGCTGTTGATTACGTTACTGAGTGGGTAGAAGGTATCCCAACTAGTAGTGCTGATCACAACACCTCTATTAGGATGCTTAAAGAAGTTATTTTCCTTAGATTTGGAGTCCCTAGATACTTAATGACTGATGGTGGTTCACATTTTATTCATGGTGCTTTCCGTAAAACGCTTGCTAAGTATGATGTCAACCACATAATTGCATCTCCTTATCATCCTCAGTCTAGTGGTCAAGTAGAGCTAAGCAATAGAGAAATTAAACTAATTCTGCAAAAGACTGTTAATAGGTCTAGAAAGAATTGGTCTAAGAAGCTTGATGATGCACTGTGGGCTTATAGAACTGCTTATCAGAATCCCATGGGCATGTCTCCATACAAAATGGTTTACGGTAAAGTATGTCATTTACCTCTTGAGATAGAGCATAAGGCTTATTGGGCAATAAAAGAGCTCAACTTTGATTTCAAACTTGCTGGTGAGAAGAGGTTATTTGATATTAGCTCACTTGATGAATGGAGAACTCAGGAATATGAAAATGCCAAGTTGTTTAAAGAAAAAGTTAAGAGGTGGCATGATAAAAGGATACAAAAACATGAGTTCAATGTAGGTGATCATGTCTTGCTATACAATTCTCGTTTAAGATTTTTTGCAGGCAAGCTTCTCTCTAAATGGGAAGGTCCTTACATTGTTGAGGAAGTATATCGTTCCGGTGCCATAAAGATCAACAACACGGAAGGGAATTTTCCATGAGTTGTAAATGGGCAAAGAATCAAGCATTATATCTCAGGTACTCCCATAAATGTTGAAAGCAATATTATTAATACCATAACTCCGCAGGAGTACATAAGGGATATTTATCAGCCTGATTCAGACTCCAAAAACGAAGATGTATGTGATTCGGTAAGTAAACCAACTCCAAAACTTTTCCAGTAGCAATTTTTCTCCGTTTTGGAATTTTTAGAAAAATAGAAAAAATTAAAGTAGTCCGGAAAGTGCACGAGGAGGCGACAAGCCTGCCAGGCGCGACCTACCCCCCTGGCAGCACCTGGGGGCTTGTGAGTACCTCGTATGCCTCCCGGACTCCGTTTTCTTGCGGAATACTCCTTCTGGTCGGGAAAAATTCATTATATATTCTCTCAAAAGGTCTAACCCTCGCATCACGCAAATATCCTCTGTTTTCGTTTTGAGCTGCTGTGCAGACAGATCAAGATCGCTATGGCGTCCCCAAAAGTTCCGAAGGACAAGTTCTTCGAGAAGGTCATCAATCCCTACCTCACGGGAGTGCTGCAACACCCTCGATCTATTGAGATGCATGAGGGGGTGCTGCACATCCGTGATGTTGAGGGGCCCAAGAAGACCGGAAGCATGGAGGCGAGGCTCGAAGCAATGGAGCAGCAAGTCTTCAAGTGCCAAGGGATGGTGGAACGCGGACTCAACGCCAACCACATGATGATCACGGAGTTCACCAACAAGCACAAGATCGATGCCAATGACACCGGGAAGCACCTCTCCAGGCTCTATCACAGAATTGATCACCTCCAAGCCCAGATCTACGACCTGCAGAACCAAAACTTTGAGTATGAGTATAGATTTAAATCAATACGGTTGGCTGTAGATTTGAGGATTCTGGAGACTCGATCATCTTTCCATGATGGAGCACCTATGCCTTGGAAGACGGAGAATCAACCCCGGATTGCAACAACTCCACCACCATGACCTTCGAAGGAAGATAATTAAGCACGGGTATGGGCACTCCTCTTGGCTTGTGCCAAGCTTGGGGGAGTTGCCTCGGTATCGTATCACCATCACATCTTTTGCCTTTACCTTTTTCCTAGTTCGATCCTTTTTGGTTTTATCTTTCTCTAGTAGAATAAAGTTCTTACTATGATCTAGGCTTGAGTTTTGCTTTGTGTCTCCCCCAATGTATTCGAGTGCGTGAGTCATATAATAAAGAGTGTTTTAGTTAAGGGCCTTGCTTCATGCCATGATCTAAAGAAAAGAATAATAAAAGAACAAAAGCATGAAAGATCATGTAATGATCTTATGGGAAGTGATGGCTTCACATATAAAAAGAATAATGATTGAAACTTGTTGTGGGTGGACAAACATAGACCTTGGCCATTGTTGCAATTAATTAGAAGTAATAAATAAGGAGAGGTTCACATATAAATATATCATCTTTGACACCGTCTATGATTGTGAACACTCATTAAACTATTACATGCTTAGAAGTAGATGTTGGACAAGGAAGACAACATAATGAATTATGTTTGCTTGGTTCCGAACAATGTTATATCACTAGAGATCCCTTAGCATATGACGATTGCTTCCACCTCATATGAGCCAAAACTTCCGCACTAAGTAGAGATACTACTTGTGCATCCATAAACCTTCAACCCAGTTTTGCCATGAGAGTCCACCATACCTACCTATGGATTGAAGAAGATCCCTCAAGTAAGTTGTCATCGGTGCAAGCAATAAAAATTGCTCCGTAAATATGTATGATCTATTAGTGTGTGGAAAATAAGCTTTGTACGGACCTGTGATGAGGAAGACATAAAAGCGCCAGACTAGATAATAAAGTTCTTTGTCATAGGAGGCAATACAAAGTGACATTCCTTCACACTAAGAGGTCACACATGTAAACCTCAAAAGTGCATGACAACCTCTGCTTCCCTCTGCGAAGGGCCTATCTTGTACCTCTACTTTTTGCCCTTAAAAGAGTCATGGTGATCGACACCAATTCCTTATTTCGCCATTATCTTGGCTAACGTCATGTGCTAGGGAAAGATCTATATTCATATGTCAACTTGGAAGTAAGTATTCCTGAATTATTATTGTTGACATTACCCTTGAGGTAAGTTGTTGGGAGGCGAAACTATAAGCCCCTATCTTTCTCTATGTCCAACTGAAACTTTGATCTCATGAGTACCACGTGAGTTTTAGCAATTGTAGAATACGAAAGGATGATTGAGTATGTGGATTTGCTTTACAAGATCTTATTTGACTCTTTCCGATGTTTTGATAAATTTCAATTGCTTCAATGACTAAAGGATATTGGTTGTTAATTCTCAATAGGGTTCTTGATCCATACTTTACTTTGTGAAGGAATTGTCACTTTAGCATAAGAGATTATATGACGATATTGATGTTCTAATTATGATCATGATGCCTGCATGCCCGTATTTTGTTTTATCGACACCTCTATCTCTAAACATGTGGGCATATTTATTGATCTCAGCTTCCGCTTGAGGACAAGTGAGGTCTAAGCTTGGGGGAGTTGATACGTGCATTTTGCATCATACTTTTATGTTGATATTTATCGCTTTATGGGATCTTATTACACTTTACAGTACAATACTTATGCCTTTTATCTCTTATTTTATAAGGTTTACATGAAGAGGGAGAATGCCGGCACCTGGAATTCTGTTCTGAAAAAGGAGCAAGTTTGAGATACCTATTCTACGCAACTCCAAAAGCTATGAAAATCAACGATGAATTATTTTGGATTTTACAAAAAATACTAGGCAGAAGATGTACCGGAGGGGAGCCACCAGGAGGCCACAAGCCTGTCAAGCGCGGCCCACCCCCCTGGCCACACCTTGCTAGCTTGTGGGCTCCCTGTTGCCCCTCCGGCTCACATCTTCTGCTATAAGGAGGGTTCCGTCCCAGAAAAAATATCAAGAAGAGGCTTTCGGGAGGAATCGCCGCCACAACTAGGCGGAACTTGAGCAGAACCAATCTAGAGCTCTGGCTAGGCCGTCGTGCCGGGGGAACTTCCCTCCCAGAGGGGGAAATCGTCGCCATCGTCATCACCAACACTCCTCTCATTGGAGGGGACTCATCACCGTCAGCATCTTCATCAGCACCATCCCATCTCCAAACCCTAGTTCATCTCTTGTAACCAATCTCCGTCTCGCGACTCCGGTTGGTACTTGTAAGGTTGCTAGTAGTGTTAATTACTCTTTGTAGTTGATGCTAGTTGGATTACTCGGTGGAAGATCATATTTTCAGATCCTTAATTCTATTCAATACTTCTCTGGTCATGAACATAATTATGCTTTGTGAGTAGTCACTTTTGTTCCCGAGGAAATGTGATAAGTCTTGCTATAACTAGTCATGTGAATTTGGTATTCGTTCGATATTTTGATGCGATGTATGTTGTCTTTCCTCTAGTCGTGTTATGTGAACATAGACTACATGACACTTCAGCATTATTTGGGCCTAGAGGAAGGCACTGGGAAGTAATAAGTAGATGATGGGTTGCTAGAGTGACACAAGCTTAAACCCTAGTTTATGCGTTGCCTTGTAAGGGGTTGATTTGGATCCACTAGTTTAATGCTATGGTTAGACTTTGTCTTAATTCTTCTTTCGTAGTTGCGGATGCTTGCGACTGGGGTTAATGATAAGTGGGATGTTTGTCCAAGTAAGGGCAGCAAGCAAGCACCGTCCACCCACATATCAAAATATCAAAGTAGCGAACGTGAATCATATGAACATGATAAAAACTAGCTTGACAGAAATTCCTATGTGTCCTAGGGAGCGCTTTACCTCCTATAAGAGTTCATCCAGGCTTGTCCCTTGCTCCAAAAGGGATTGGGCCATCTTGCTGCATCTTGGTTACTATTGTTACTTGCTACTCGCTATGAATTATCTTATGACACAACTATCTGTTACCGATAATTTCAGTGCCTGCAGAGAATACCTTGCTGAAAACCACTTGTCAGTTCCTTCTGCTCCTCGCTGGATTCGACACTCTTACTTATCGAAAGGACTACGATAGATCCCCTACACTTGTGGGTCATCAATGACAACCACTTAAAGAGAGTGTATATAAGGAAATAAGCTTAACCAAGCACACACATGCAAAGCAATAATGCATGCGTACAAGATGTAAATGATCATGCAATAAAAGCAAAACCCTCTGAGCATAACCAAACTAAACTCTCTAAACTTCTCCCCATTGGCATCGATTGCCAAAATGGACAAAAAGTTTAGAAAGCCAATATAGTAGGTGGTCCTCCAAAAAGTGTGTACTTCTCAACAAATGAGTGCAGAGAAATACAAATATACAATGATAAGAAGTTGGAGTAAAACGAACTATATCTAGGACCCAAAGATTGCAAATAAAAGGACCGTATGCCACAAGGACATACAAAAATAGAGGCAAGTAATCAAAAGATACCACATGGAACAAACAATCATATGGTCCTTCGAACCACATGAATAAAAGATATTATGATAAAGGCAACAAAGTGTTTTATCAAAACTAGAGAAGCTCCCCACGATTTGTGCACTAATAAGAGATTTTCGTATTTGATACAAGTGCACAAAATAGGATCGTTGCTCCCCCAAAATTAATAGAAACACACAACGAGTGCAAGAAGATAGATGACACAATAAGCATACCACTTGCACAAAACAAATGGTTGAGCAACAAGTAAAATAAGCAACTTAAGAATAGGCTCAACCAAAATAATGTGTGTGAGGCATGGCAAAGCACTTGAGAACACTAAGATAAGGATGAGCATTACTCATCAACATAGTCTTGATGAAATGAGAAACTAAGTGCAAGGCATATCATTCCCACACACACATACTAGAAAATGGGTTCACAAGCTTACTAATAAACAAAATAAGAACCAACGCTTGTCACAACCCATGGTGAAGATAGGAAATAAGAACCTTGTCAAGAGGAGGGATATCAATCGAAATGGCAAAACCCTCATCAAGACAAGCATGAGGAAAAATAATCTTCACGGCCAAAGAGTGCATCAAGATGTAGGAAAATAAGATATGCACTCAAGACAAATCCTTTCACGAAGCCACCAAAACTGAATAAGGAAATGCAACGGTGGACGTGAAAGAAAAGAGGATATTAATTGGAGATGTAACTTATCTCACGTGTAAAACATTCTAAGTAGAAGACAATCATGATGATATATATCCACAAAGAAGGATGTACGCACGAAATGGTTACAAGAAGGAACAAACAAGATATCCAAAAGGAAGTCATAAATATATCAATAAGATCTTTGCTTGGAAGCATAGCACATGGCCTAATATTTTCTTATTGTACAATATGAAATTCCAACATACAAACATCAAAGACATCCCAACTAGCAATAAGACATCATCGTTCGGATGCTTTGAGAAAGGAAACAAGTACTACAAGAACGAATCAAGAGATTCATGCGAGGATGCAACTTGGAAAAGAAAAGACAGGTTTGGGCCTTTGCAAAAAATGAGTGCATGAAGTAGATACTTGTTACCGAGACAACATTGGATTGATGTAGTAGATAGTTGTTCGTTGATCATTCTAACTTGGCTCCAATAATCACATGGTCTCAACACCTTACTTATAGGTGAGCCGAGCATCCAACACATCTCCAATTGTTCCTCGAACAACAAAACAAACAAAATTGTGCCCAAGCTCATTGGGACCAAAGATTAGAAAACCAACAATACATAGGACAAACTCCACATACATATGTGCTCAAAGATATGAATTTGAATTTCATGCACACTTTAGCCAATTTATGACAAGGTGGAGTTTCCCCTATATATTGGGTCAAAGAAAGAAAGGAAGCAAAAGAAGGTATATATAGTAAATATGCATGCTCAAGGCTTTCAAGAATAAACTCAACACAAAGTTGATAATACACCAAAAGACAAGGTATCAAGTGATAATAAGATACCAAACGAAAAATCATGACTTGAAGGATATCAATTAAAAGATACCTCAAGGAATGAGATATCCGTTGACACATGCCAAATAAAACGAAACAAGATACCAATTGAAGGAAAACAAACACGAGGTATCTAGTTTCCAAAAGAGAGCTAGGTTCCAACAAACCAAACCCTCGACAAATTTTCATGATGCCACAAAGCATCATAAAGAGAAAAACTTGCCTCCCATCAACACACACTTGATGGGGATAAAAAGATTTTATGATGGGCGAGTAAAGAGAGTGTTCTAAAGAAAATAGGATAGCTCCCCCAAGAGATGTGCATTATATAGAATTTGCATTTAAATACGAAATGCACAAGATGGGATCATCACTTTCTCTATATCTGTAAAAACACTAGACATGTTAAAATAGATCCACAAGAGGCAAGGAAGACAAACGAAACGCAAAATCCAATGTAAAGATGATTAGAAATTCCTACCACATGATGGGAATACCAATTGTTACGGACAAGAAGTATTTTGGAAATAATACTCATTGGTAGATCGCAAATATATCCAACATCATATTTACCCATAAAACACAAGCAAATGACACTTGGAGAGCTAACATGCCACCCAGGAACAAGATAATTTACAATATCAACACTAAGTGGCAATACCTCAAATGTACACATTTTCTAGGCTTGTAATATGCACATAGCATATTAATGCCCCACAATGTGATAACCCGACAATATTAACAAGTGGAATATTAAAACCAACAAGAGATAATTAATGGACCATATAGAATTTGAATTTCTCATGAGTAAGACATACCACATAGAAACTAGATAATCTTGAAATATCAATACTAAGTGGTATTCCCCATGTATACACATTTATAGGATTGTGAGGTGTGCAAAGCACATCACTCCCCCACAATGGAATAATCCATTAATCTTTCACTAGAGCCAACAAATATACAAACAAGATGCAATAAGGCTCAATACAAGACTCACATGTACATGATATGCAAACCAACATACACATACTTGATTACTCAAGATAAGAAAGTTGGAAGCACAACATATACAAACACATGCAAGGTACAAAACCAGATCATGCAAAGGGTCAAGCAACTAACAATGTAAACAGTTTAAGTACAAGTTACCGTAAGGAGGCACATTGGATATAAGATAGAAACTCGATAATCCAAATGACTTGGCTTGAGATAATATGAATGATGAAGACCCCTTAATTCTTCATTATTTATCCAAGTCTCTAATGTCTTCGACATTCACCTATTGATCAAGTATGAGCTTGTTGGTCCCCAACCATGTTGGGTCCTAAGAGGTTAGTCACATTAGGCTTGGCAACCCAAATGGTACTTTTCTTGACACCACTTTGAGTACCAACAAACTTGGCAAACACATTTCCAACCTTATCCTTCCCAAGAGAATAGATATCATCAATAATGATTGGGTTGGATAAATTACCTCTCGTGCAAGAAGAAGCGAAGTGACCCTTCTCACGACATATGTAGCAACATCTACCCTTTAATTTCTTCCCTAGTGATTTCTCAACATGAGGAGTGTTGGCTTGGGTCTTCTTGGGAAGGGGCCTTTCTTCAACTTGTAGTTGAGTATGTGATTGAACTTGTGGCCGCTTCCCTTGTTGCTTGTGACTTTGG
This sequence comes from Hordeum vulgare subsp. vulgare, assembly GCF_904849725.1. Taxonomy (NCBI): domain Eukaryota; kingdom Viridiplantae; phylum Streptophyta; class Magnoliopsida; order Poales; family Poaceae; genus Hordeum; species Hordeum vulgare. The sequence goes on along the minus strand of NC_058518.1, from coordinate 228,432,685 downwards.
GGCTTCTTCTTTAGTGGGCAAGATCTAACACGGTGCGCTTAAATTTTGCACTTGAAGCAAATAATCTTGGTCGAATTCTTGATTTTTTCTTGGCCCTTCTTCTTGATGCTTTTGGACCGATTCTTCTTGTTGGAGTTGAATCCAAGTCGATCTTTGTCATTGGGGTTTTTGTCCCACACAAGACATTGTTTAGTGTGGACATTCCGTCATGACTCTTTTCCAAGTCTTTCTTCAAACTAGTGACTTGGGCCTTGAGCTCTTTGATTTCCTCTACATGGTTAGTATCAATACAAGTACAAAAGGAAGTATAAGCTTCATTGTTAGAGCAACAAGGCATGGAAAGTAGTTCATCACAAGATGTAGCAACATTATGAGTAGATGAATTATGAGGACTAGCACATGGCAATATAGCTTTTTGACTAGAAGTAGTGCTAATGTCCACATGAGGCTCACTCGATGTTACCTTGGTAGTAATAGCCTCATGAGCTATTTTTAGCACATTATGGGATACTAGAAGATCATCATGAGAGCTTGTGAGCATTACATGACTTTCTTCCAATTTCCCATAATTGCTAGATAGCAACTCAAGTTGAGCCCTTAGCTCAACATTATCCTTTAAAATGGATGCTTCACAAGAAGTAGAGTTAGTAGCAGAAGCATCATTACTAACAATAAGAGGAGAAGGCAACTTGTCAAGCTCTTTATCATATGAAGCTTCAAGTTGAGCATGAGACTTGGTGAGTTCGATGAGCGAACTCTTAATAGTCATTGAGCCATTTTTGAGGTGCTCATAGTCCTCAACGAGTTTAGCATGTGCAACTTCAAGATTATAGTTTTTAGTTCTAAAATCAATAGCCACATCGAGAGCTCTATCATGGGATTCCTTTAATCTAGATAATTCAATAACAAAGGTTTCCTCAAGAGATTCCTTGGTGGTTTGTTCATTTTCAAGAGCTTGAGATAGCTCCGCGATCTCGTTAGCATAATCACGCTCATGACCTTCCATTGTCTCAATGGTGGCCTCATGCTCCTCGAGATGAGCTTCCAACTCCTCAATGTATTTCTTGCCCTCAGTGGCAATAGACATGATTTCCAAGAAGTTGGAACAAGCAAGTTTATTTTTATAAAGAGATTTAAAAATCATTTCACCCTTAATTTTTAAGGATGCAATAATATCACTCTCTTCATCATTATTCTCATCCTCATTATCATCAACATCATCATCATGAGATAATGGGATTCAAAGTAGGAGATACCTTTGAAGCCTTAGCCATAAGGCAAAAGTGAGTAACAATAGATGATGATGTAGGATCCCTTGAAGGATCATTCAAGGCCACATCTTGTTCCATGGAGTGATGAATTTACTCTACATTCTTAGCACAACAACTCGAGGAAATATATACATTTTTTTTATCATGGCAATAATATATAGGAAGCATATCATCATGAGATTTAGTCAAGCAGTTTTTACATGATATACAAGGACTATCAACACAAGCATGTAAAACATTTAGAGTGCTCGAAGTGTTAATGCCCAAAGATGAAGCATTTCAATAATATAGTGATGAAGGATCATCAACAATAAGCCCACTATCATCATTGCAATGATCTCCACTACTCACCATATCATTACCTTGTGGCAATCCACATGTAGGTGAAGTAGATGAAGTTGAGAAGACCGCACGACCGGAGGTGGAGGGAGAACAATCATTCCCACAAATCTTGGACATACCATATTTATCTTGAAGCTTTGTCCACAACTGATGAGCTTCCCGGAATGGCGTGAGTTGAAATATAACTACATTGCTCAAAGCATCAAGAAGCACATTAGAAGCTTGAGCATTGAGATACGAGTTTTTCTCATCCTCTAAAGATATATTTTTAGAATACTTTGGAGAGCAAAAACCCATATCTACAATTCACTCTAAATTTGGGTCCAAGACCCAAAACTGATTAAGCATGCGAATTACCAAAACATCAAAATTTGTGCCATCGAAACTAAGAGTGTCAGTGAATCCTAAACCCTTAGTCGACATCCTTACTCTCTAGGTGGTCAAACCTAATAAAGAGAGACATAGCTCTGATACCAATTGAAAGGACGTGGATGTCGCCTAGAGGGGGGGGGGTGAATAGCCGCTTTAAAATAATTACGGTTTAGGCTTGAAGAAATGCGGAATAAAACTAACGTTTAATTTGTCAAGAACAAAACCTACAACAACTAGGCTCACCTATGTGCACCAACAACTTATGCTAAGCAAGATAAATGACTAAGTGATAGCAAGATATATCACAATAAACACTATGGCTATCACAAAGTAAAGTGCATAAGTAAAGGGTTCGGGTAAGAGATAACCGAGGCATGCGGAGACGATGATGTATCCCGAAGTTCAAACCCTTGCGGATGCTAATCTCCGTTGGAGCGGTGTGGAGGCAAAATGCTCCCCAAGATACCACTAAGGCTGCCATAATCTCCTCACGCCCTCACAAAATGCAAGATGCCGTGATTCCACTAAGGGACCCTTGAGGGCGGTCACCGAACCCGAACAAATGGCAACCCTTGGGGGCGGTTACTCGTACCCATACAAATTGCTCGAGGCAATCTCCACAACCTAATTGGAGACCTCGATGCTTGCCCGGAGCTTTACACCACAATGATTGAGCTCCAAGACACCACCAAGCTTCTAGGACGCCAAAGCATCCACGAAGAACAATCTCTAGGGTACTAAGTACCAAAAGGTAATATGGCTTCTCAAACTTCACTTCCACGTATCACCATGGAGAACTCAAACCGATGCAACTCATGCAATGGCAAAAACACACAAAGTGGTCAAGTCTCTAACACTCAAATCCGTCCACAACAACAAAAGCTATGGAGAAATATGAGAGGAAGAACAAGGAGCTCACAAAGAACTCCAAGATCAAGATCCAAGTGGTTCCCCTCACATAGAGGAGAAAGTGATTGGTGGAGATGTGGATTTAGATCTACTCTCTCTTTTCCCTCAAGAACAAGCAAGAATCATTGGAGGGATTGAGAGTTAGCAAGATCTAAGAAGGTCAACAATGGGGGAAGAACATGAGCTCAACAGATAGATTAGTCCAAGGGGGCAGAAGACCCCCTTTATATAGTGGGGGAAGAAATCAGACCGTTACCCCCACTTACAGCCCGAGCACAGCGGTACTACCGCTAGCCCTGGCAGTACTACCACTAGACCCTGGAGGTACTACCGCTAGCCCTAGCGGTACTACTTCTAGCCCTGGTGGTACTACCTCTAGAGAAAGTCTTCCCAAAAAGTCCGACGAAGAACAACTGCTCAGAGAAAGGTACTACCGTCCCGAAGCGGTACTACCGCCCACCCGGAGCGGTACTACCGCTCCTAGAGCGGTACTACCGCTAGGGAGCGGTAGTAATTAGTACCGCTCCGGGGGAAGTACTACAGCTCCGGGGGTGGTACTACCGCTACAGGAGCGGTACTACCGCTCGCACCAGGAGTGGTACTACCGCTGGATACTGAATCTGCTCTAAATTTCGCATACGGACTCCGATTTCAACGAAACCAAGTTTGTTGGAAATCTAACGACATGGGCTAACACAATCTTGATAGAAATATCAATAAAAAGCAAGTGAGAAATGACCCATAAGAAAATGGTGAGAGCCCTTCTTCGAATAAGACCGGTAAAAACTCCCAATATCGAAAACATCATAGAAGATGCATATGGACTCCGTTTTCGATGAAATCGAGCTTGTCATGAAGATGACCATAAGATCTAAAACTCACAAATATAAACACCAAACAAGAACCAAGAAGTATGATGCAAGGATGCAAATGGTTTGAGCTCTCAAGGAACGATACAATCAAGCTACTCACTTGAGAGCCCCCCTTGACAGTACAACAATCTATCCTAAAACAGAAAACTTATCAAGGGCAAACATATACCTTGCACCTCGTCCTATTGAGCTACATGATGATGATCTTGGCTACCACAAGATGGACCACCTTTCTTGATTGCGTTGGCTTGATGAAGACTAGTTGATTTCTTCCCCATACATACTATGGGTGACACACTCTTCAACATATCTTCACAAGTCCATTGCCACGACAATGGACGACAAGCTTCAAGCATGATTTATTCGTGCTGATCCACTTGAACTTGCACACCACAATCTTGATGACGATCACCACTTGACGTCATCCTTCATGGGTTGTATGAGATATTCCTTATGACGCAAGCCCATGGAAACACACCTAACCCCCACATAGAACTCTCACAAAGACCATGGGTTAGTACACAAACACGTAACGGACAATGCTTATGATACCATGGGATCACTTGATCCCTCTCAGTACATCTTGTAAGCTTTGTCTGTTGATCATCTTGATTTACTCTTTGTTTGACGATCTTGATCAACCTTGTGTCTCTATGACCATTCTTTGGATAATACCTTGAATACCATCTTGGTCATCATCTAAACTCCTCGAACCCAACAGATGGACTTCAAGAAGTGCCTATGGACAAATCCTATAAATGTTACTTAAGGCAACCATTAGTCCATAGGAATTGTCATCAATTACCAAAACCAAATATGGAGAAATATGCTCTAACAATCTCCCCCATTTTGGTAATTGATGACAACCACTTAAAGAGACTTTATATAAGGAAATAAGCATAACCAAGCACAAACATGCAAAGCAATAATGCATGCGTACAAGATGAAATGCATATGCAATAAAAGCAAAACCCTCTAAGCATAACCAAACTAAACTCTCTAAACTTCTCCCCCATTGACATCGATTGCCAAAATGGACAAAAAGTTTAGAAAGCCAATATAGTAGGTGGTCCTCCAAAAAGTGTGTACTTATCTACAAATGAGTGCAGAGAAATACACATATACAATGATAAGAAGTTGGAGGAAAACGAACTATATCGAGGACCCAAAGATTCCAAAATAAAAGGACCGTATGCCACAAGGACATACAAAAATAGAGGCAAGTAATCAAAAGATACCAGATGGAATAAACAATCATATGGTACTTCGAACCACATGATTAAAAGATATTATGATAAAGGAAATGGAGTGTTTTATCAAAACTAGAGAAGCTCCCCATGATTTGTGCACCAATAAGGGATTTTCGTATTTCCTACAAGTGCACAAAATAGGATCGTTGCTCCCCCAAAATTAATAAAAACACACAACGAGTGCAAGAAGACAGATGACACAATAAGCATACACTTGCACAAAACAAATGGTTCAGCAACATGTAAAAGAAGCAACTTAAGAATAGGCTCAACAAAAATAATGGGTGTGAGTCATGGCAAAGCACTTGAGAAGACTAAGATAAGGATGAGCATTACTCATCAACAGAGTCTTGATGAAATGAGAAACAAAGTGCAAGGCATATCATTCCCACACACATACTAGAAAATGGGTTCACAAGCTTACTAATAAACAAAATAAGAACCAACGCTTGTCACAACCCATGGTGAAGATAGGAAATAAGAACCTTGTCAAGAGGAGGGATATCAATCGAAATGGCAAAACCCTCATCAAGACAAGCATGAGGAAAAATAATCTTCACGGCCAAAGAGTGCATCAAGATGTAGGAAAATAAGATATGCACTCAAGACAAATCCTTTCACGAAGCAACCAAAACTGAAAAAGGAAATGCAACGGTGGACGTGAAAGAAAAGATGATATTAATTAGAGATGTAACTTCTCTCATGTGTAAAACATTCTAAGTAGAAGACAATCATGATGATACATATCCACAAAGAAGGATGTACACACGAAATGGTTACAAGAAGGAACAAACAAGATATCCGAAAGGAAGTTATAAATATATCAATAAGATCTTTGCTTGGAAGCATAGCACATGGCCTAATATTTTCTTATTGTACAATATGAACTTCCAACATACGAACATCAAAGACATCCCAACTAGCAATAAGACATCATCGTTCGGATGCTTTGAGAAAGGAAACAAGTACTACAAGAACGAATCAAGAGATTCCTGCCATGATGCAACTTGGAAAAGAAAAGACAGGTTTGGGCCTTTGCAAAACATGAGTGCATGAAGTAGATACTTGTTACCGAGACAACATTGGATTGATGTAGTAGATAGTTGTTCGTTGATCATCCTAACTTGGCTCCAATAATGACATGGTCTCAACACCTTACTTATAGGTGAGCCGAGCATCCAACGCATCTCCAATTGTTCCTCGAACAACAAAACAAACAAAATGGTGCCCAAGCTCATTGGGACCAAAGAGTTAGAAAACCAACAATACATAGGACAAACTCCACATACATATGTGCTCATAGATATGAATTTGAATTTCATGCACACTTTAGCCAATTTATGACAAGGTGGAGTTTCCCCTATATATTGGGTCAAAGAAAGAAAGCAAGCAAAAGAAGCTATATATAGTAAATATGCATGCTCAAGGCTTTTAAGAATAAACTCAACACAAAGTTGATAATACACCAAAAGACAAGGTATCAAGTGATAATAAGATACCAAACGGAAAACCATGACTTGAAGGATATCAATTAAAAGATACCTCAAGGAATGAGATATCCATTGACACATGCCAAATAAAAGGAAGCAAGATACCAATTGAAGGAAAACAAACACGAGGTATCTAGTTTCGAAAAGAGAGCTAGGTTCCAACAAACCAAACCCTCGACAAATTTTCATGATGCCACAAAGCATCATAAAGAGCAAATCTTGCCTGCCATCAACACACACTTGATGGGGATAAAAAGATTTTATGATGGGCGAGTAAAGAGAGTGTTCTAAAGAAAATAGGATAGCTCCCTCAAGATATGTGCATTATATAGAATTTGCATTTAAATAAAAAATGCACAAGATGGGATCATCACTTTCTCTATATCTATAAAAACACTAGACATGTTAAAAGAGATCCACAAGAGGCAAGGAAGACAAACGAAACAAAAATCCAATGTAAAGACGATTAGCAATTCCTACCACATGATGGGAATACCAATTGTCAAGGACAAGAAGTATTTTGGAAATAATACTCTTTGGTAGATCGCAAATATATCCAACATCATCTTTACCCATAAAACGCAAGCAAATGACACTTGGAGAGCTAACATGCCACCTAGGAACAAGATAATTTACAATATCAACATTAAGTGGCAATACCTCAAATGTACACATTTTCTAGGATTGTAATATGCACATAGCATATTAATGCCTCATAATGTGATAACCCGACAATATTAACAAGTGGAAAATTAAAACCAACAAGAGATAATTAATGGACCATATAGAATTTGAATTTCTCATGAGTAAGACATACCACATAGAAACTAGATAATCTTGAAATATCAATACTAAGTGGTATTCCCCATGTATACACATTTATAGGATTGTGAGGTGTGCAAAGCACATCACTCCCCCACAATGGAATAATCCATTAATCTTTCACAAGAGCCAACAAAGATACAAACAAGATGCAATAAGGCTCAATACAAGACTCACATGTACATGATATGCAAACCAACATACACATACTCGATTACTCAAGATAAGAAATTTGGAAGCACAACATATACAAACACATGCAAGGTACAAAACCACATCATGCAAAGGGGCAAGCAACTAACAATGTAAACAGTTTAAGTACAAGTTACTGTAAGGAGGCACTTTGGATATAAGATAGAAACTCGATAATCCAAATGACTTGGCTTGAGATAATATGAATGATGAAGACCCCTTAATTCTTCATTATGTATCCAAGTCTCTAATGTCCTCCAGATTCACCTATTGATCAAGTATGAGCTTGTTGGTCCCCAACCATGTTGGGTCCTAAGAGGTTAGTCACAATAGGCTTGGCAACCCAAATGGTACTTTTCTTGACACCACTTTGAGTAGCAACAAACTTGGCAAACACATTGCCAACCTTATCCTTCCCAAGAGAATAGATATCATCAATAATGATTGGGATGGATAAATTACCTCTCGTGCAAGAAGAAGCGAAGTGACCCTTCTCACGACATAAGTAGCAACATCTACCCTTTAATTTCTTCCCTAGTGATTTCTCAACATGAGGAGTGTTGGCTTGGGTCTTCTTGGGAAGGGGCCTTTCGAAATTTTTGAAAAGTTCATTTGATAGGTTCTCTGGATAGGTGAGGTCAAGAATAAAATCTAGGCGCTGGTTTCATCTAATTTGAGTGAACGAGTAAAAAGTTATGGCTATTTGAAAAATCAGGGCCAAGCTGTTTTACGGAAGAAAAAGTGTTGTCTAAAAGAATTCTAGTGCTAATGTGTAAATACGTAGACTGCGCTCGGGCGGCTGAAGGCCGTCGATGAGCGGCTGCGGCAGCGCGGCCAGGCATGCAACGAGCGAGCTGATGGCCAGCTCATGTACACAGAGGCACAGTGGCGAGCATGGGAGGAGCAGGAGCGTGGTGCACGGAACAACGATGACGGGCAGAGCATGGCGTCGGACAGCAGCGGCAACCATCGCTGGCACTGCTACAAGTGCGACAAGCGCGACCAGTTCAAGCGGGACTGCCCCGAGTGGCGGAGGGAGCTGGTGGCGGAGCGTGCGCTGTTGGCGGACATCGGCGTCGAGGACGGCGGCCTGTTCTAGGCCGTGGCTTAGGGGGTGAACTGTAGGGCAATAAGCCTCGGCTAGGGGCAACGCGGAGCGCGTGCGTGCGTGTGGTGGACGCGTCCGGCTTGACCCGTGGTAGGTTTGGTGTGCGTGAGTGTAGGAGTGGCAGTTGGCGAGCTGGGGGTGTGCGTTGAGCTGGTCCATCTCGGGCTCGCCGCACTCGGACGTGTGCGTGCATGTCGGGGCCGCGGGCAAAGCGGGTTGGACCGGGCGCTCGACATGGACAAGGTCGTGGGTGCGTGCTCGGCGCAACCCTGGGTATAAGAACCCCTTGTGTATGTTGTAACTGTGTGGACTCGCATCGAGTTCGTGCTTGAGAAATAGAGGAAGCCGTTCGTGCGGCGGCAGCGTTCGTGCACTGGGAAACCCTAGTGTCTATCGCGTCTACCTCCATCTTCCTCCTTCCTTCTGCTGGTTCCAGCCACAGGAAAAGCTAGTTAGAGCTAGGGTAGATTCCAATAGTGTTCGATGAAATGCCCGAGCCATATTTAAGCTTTCTGCTCTCGATTCTCCTTGTCCAAGATCCATTTCCCTCATGTTTTGTGTAACTTTGGAGGTCCGTCCTGTCCCATCCCCAGCATCACCGTCGTCGATCACCGGTGCTCATCTCGGCGCCGACACCACCGTGGTTAGTCTCTTCCTCTTATCTTCTTTCTAAAAGAAAAAAAATCTTACTTATATGATTTAGATAGATACTTATGTAATTTTCTTACTTTTATTATTGTTTGTTATTATATAGTGCAATGGTTTTGGTATCCGCCTCCATCGGCCCTCGTCCTGTCTATGATTCGGATGTGGTATATATTATCTTTTATAACTATTTGTTTGATTTAGTGTTTACGAAAATTGTGCCGACCAACGTGACATAGAAATTATTGCGAAGAAGTTAAATTTGGTTAAAAACAAAACAAATACTTGGAAGAAAAATTACAAAGAGTTGAAGAGAAGACGATGATATTGGAGTTGGATGTTGCCGACGATCACAAGATCAAGATGGATGTAATGCGCTTGAAGATTAGAAAGATTAGAAAATATGTCATTCATAGTGAGGCTTGGTATCATTATGCCATTGGATCAATTGGTACCTTAGTTGCTGTTATGATCGCATTTTTTGTTGCATTTAAATTTTATACTTTCAATGTATGTTCTAATTAGATTCTCTAGAGAGCTATATGTTGTTCAATAATGAGAACTATGTATGAACGTTATGTATTTATTTTGGTCACTACTGTACTTTGGCTTTAATGTGATGATGAATTTCGATTAATTTTGACACTTCTTTATTCATGATACGTTGTAATGGTTTTTAATACACTTTATTATATAACACACACAAATGAACCGGCAATGGATGTACGGTGACCGACGCACCTCCGAGTATATTAAGGGCCTGCATAATTTTCTCGAATCGGTTGAGGCAAACAAGTAGAATGGTTTTATGCATTGTCCATGTACTGTCTGTGAGAATACGAAGGCTTTCTCTGACTATAAAACCCTTCACTTCCACCTGCTTCAGAAGGGTTTTATGCGACACTATAATGTTTGGACCAAGCACGGAGAAAGAGGGGTTATAATGGAAGAGAACGTAGAAGAAGAGGATGATGTCAACTACCCGCCCCTGAATACAGTGATGCTGCAATGGGGGAAGCTGAAGATCAAGAGGAACCAAACGATGTGCCTGATGATGATGTTTGTCGGGTCATTGTTGATGCACATAGATAATGCGAAAGTGAAAGGGAGAAGGTGAAGTTCGATCGCATGTTAGAGGATCACAAAAAAGTGTTGTACCCAAATTGCGAAGATGAGAACACAAATCTCGGTACCACAGTGGAATTCCTGCAATGGAAGACAGACAATGGTGTATCTGACAAGGGATTTAGTTCGCTACTGAAAATATGAAGAAGAAGATTCCAAAGGATAACGAATTGCCCGACAGTACGTACGAAGCAAAGAAGGTTCTATGCCCTCTAGGATTGGAGGTGTAGAAGATACATGCATGCCCTAATGATTGCATCCTCTATCGCGGTGCGTACGAGGATTTGAACGCATGCCCGGTATGCGGCGCATTGCCATATAAGATCAGAAGAGATGACCCTGGTGATGTTGAGGGCCAGCACACCAGGAAGATGGTTCCTGCCAAGGTGATGTGCTATGCTCCTATAATACTAGTGTTGAAACGTCTGTTCAGAAACAAAAAGCATGACGAGTTGATGCAATGGCACATAAAAGACCGCCAGAAATACGGGAAGTTGAGAGCACCTGTTGACGGGTCGCAGTGGAGAAAGATCAAGAGAAAGTGGAGCGACTTTACACATGACCGAAGGAACGTATGGTTTGGTTTAAGTACAGATGGCATTAATCCTTTTCGGGAGCAGAGCGGCAAGCATAGCACATGGCCTGTGACTCTATGTATGTATAACCTTCCTCCTTGGTTGTGCATGAAACAGAACTTCATTAGGATGCCAGAGCTCATCCAAGGCCCTAGGCAACCCGGCAATGACATTGATGTGTACCTAAGGCCATTAGTTGATGAACTTTTATAGCTATGGAATGAAAATGGGTACGTGTGTGGGATGAGAACAACAGGAGGAATTTGACCTACACGCATTGCAGTTTGTAACCATCAACGATTGGCCTGCTCTCAGTAACCTTTCAGGACAGACAAACAAGGGATACAACGCATGCACACACTGTTTAGATGACATCGACAATATATATTTGGACAAATGCAGGAAGAATGTGTACGTGGGGAATCGACGATTTCTTCTGACCAACCACCAATGTCAAAAGAAAGGAAAGCATTTCAATGGTGAGGCAGATCACTGGAAGAAGCCCGCCGTCCGTACTCGTGATCACATACTTGATATGGTCAATGATTTACATGTAATCTTTGGAAAGGGTCCTGGCGGACTATCTGTTCGGCATGACGTTGCAGGACGCGCACCCATGTGGAAGAAGAAATATATATTTTGGGACCTACCCTAATGGAAAGACCTAGAGGTTCCTTCTGAAATCAACGTGATGCACATGACGAAGAATCTTTACGTGAACCTGCTAGGCTTCTTGGGAGTGTATGGGAAGACAAAAGATACACCGAAGGCATGGGAGGAACATCAACGTGTGCATGAAAAAGAGGACATGCATCCAAAGCAGTATGAAGGCCCTGCCAGCTACGCTCTTATCAAATAAGAGAAGGAAATCTTCTTTGAATGCCTGCTCAGTATGAAGGTCCCCTCTGGCTTCTCGTCGAATATAAAGGGAATAATAAACATGGCAGAGAAACTTGACTATGTACATATGGGAACTTGACTATGGACATGATTTCAAGGTCCCTTTGTTTCAGTGCAAATGGGTAAATTTGTCACGAGGCGGGGTACACATAGACCCACAGTACGGAATGACAACAGTGGATCTGAACAATCGTGGGTACACAGAAGAACCATTCGTCCTAGCCAATGATGTGTCGCGGGTTTTCTATGTGAAGGACATGTCTACCAAACGGAGAAAAAGTAAATATAAGGCAGCGAATAAATCATACGATGAGCCAAAGCGCCACATAGTTCTTTTAGGAAAAAGAGACATCGTGGGATTGGAGGGCAAGACAAACATGTCTGAAGATTACAAAAAGTTCCATGAAATTCCTCCCTTCAAAGTAAAGGCTGACCCAAGCACCCTATTAAACGATGAATCAATGGTTACGGCGCAATAAGCAAAGAACACAAGCAAAGAAAAAGTGAATAAATGAAATGCCTTTTGTAACAGATGAGTTTTCGTATGAAACCATGATACTTTGAAAGAGATTGTCGATTTGTACACGAAGTGCATCCAGTTTTTGCCGTAACCCTCTCAACTTTTTAGCACATGCTATGTGGGTGAAATGATGATACCATGCCAACTTTCAACCTTTTCAGAGTTCATTTCTAGTGCTTTTCAATTTCATGGTCATTTAGCTCAAAAAATCAGTAAATGCATGAAAATACCAAATGAAGTCAGAAATTGTTGATAATTGATGATGTGGCTTTGAATGGTGAATTTTGAACACAAAAAAATTCTGGAGTTCAAATAAGTTCAAAAAAATGAAATCCCTTTGTAACAGATTAGTTTTTGTTGAAACCCTGATACTTCGAAAGAGATTGTCTGTTTTGTACACGAAGTGCATCTAGTTTTTGCCGTAACCCTCTCAATTTCTTAGCACATGCTATGTGGGTGAAATGATGATACCATGCCAACTTTCAACCTTTTCAGAGTTCATTTGTAGTGCTATTCAATTTAAGGGTCATTTAGTTAAAAAGAATCAGTAAATGCATGAAAAATACCAAATGAAGTGAGAAATTGTTGAAAATTGATGATGTGGCTTTGGATGGTGCATTTTGAAAAATTTTGTGAACTAAAAGCAAAAAGAATCACTGAAAAATAGTAAGTAGGAACAAAATAAAATAAATAAAGTAAAAAAACAAAACAAAAAACTAGAATTGTTTTTTGAAAAATGCCACCTACTAGGCCACCATGGCCTGAATACGACTAGAAACCCAACCAGCTGGTTATGCCAAGATTCAGGCCCGCAGAAGACCCAATAGGCCCACAGGCAGTGACAGATTAGGCCCGGAAGCGTGCAGTTGAGAGGAGCTCGATAGGGTGTGCGCAGCAGCGCATATAAACCACCCGCGAGCTCTCTCGGCTACCGAGGTGGGACTAAAAATTTGGCCCGGGCAGCACCACACTTTGGTCCCGGTTGGTGGCTCCAACCGGGACCAATACCACCCTTTCGTCCTAGTTGGAGCCACCAACCGGTACTAAAGGTCTCTTCTTCCCACCCTTTGGGGCTGCTGAAAATTGATCGTTGGTCCCGATTGGTGGCTCCAACCGGGACGAAAGGGTGGCATTGGTCCCGGTTTCAGCCACCAATCAGAACCAAAGGTGTTCGCATATATGGCGAGACTTATCGAAATTTCCACCAACTCCCATTTCCCCCGTTCTCTTCTTTCATCGTCTTCTCCGTCGCCCCCGAGCCCGTCCTAGTCGCCGCCTCAATCCCGTCGCCGCCGGCCCGCGCCTCGTCCACGAGCCCATCATCGCCGTCGCCGCCTCGATCCCGTCGCCATCGGCCCGTGCCTCGTCCACGAGCCCATCGTCGCCGTCGCCGTCGCCCTGAAGCCCGTCGTTGCACTGAGCCAATCGCTGTTGCCGTCGCCCCCGTGGTCACCGCCGTCGTCCCGAGCCCATCGTCGCCGTCGCCCCAGAGCCCATCGCCGTCATCGTCGGCGTCGCCCGCGAGCCCATCGCCGTCGTCGTCGCCCCGCGCCCGTCGTCGCCCCTCGCCCATCGTCTCCCCGAGCCCATCGCCGTCGCTGTCACCCCGAGCCCATCGCCGTCGTCGTCGCCCCCGAGCCCGTCGACGCCGCCCCGAGGCCATCGTCGTCGGCCCGCGCCTCCTCCCAGATACCGTCATCGTCATCGCCCGTCGTCGTCGCCCATCGCCACCTAGAGCCCTCGCCATCCCGAGCCCGTCGGCGCCCTTCGCCGCCCCTCGCCCATCGTCGCCTAGTTTGTGCATTTTCTCTGTACATTTTCAAATGTTCACTATGCATTTTTGTATATTTTCATATATTCACTATGTACATTTGTTTATTTATATTTTTTTATGTATAATAATATCATGATAGCTGTTTCTAGTTTATGATTATACATAAACAAATAGTAAAATAGGACTCATGTCTACACCATGATTGGTACCAAAATAGGACTCCTATAGCTAAGATGACATTTAGTACAAGACCTTTGGTATTGGTCTTGGAAAAATATTGAACATTGTTGGATCATGTTCTATTGCTAACCAATTTTGGTGATACCCCTCCAAGTAGTAACGAGACACATTTCAAATTTGAGTCCCTGACTTGTTAGCGATGAAATTGTAGAATCTGTGACTTGCGAAGATTCCTTCATGGATGAACTAAACACACCCCTCCAAGTAGTGACGAGACACGGTTTTTTGTTCATAGAAGAAAGTTTTTTGTTTATAGAAGAAAGTTTTTTGTATAGAATCCGTTGTTTGACATTCATGAGAGAGGTGGTCCGGACGTCGGACATTCATGTTTGTATATTAATTGCGATGTTGTAATATTTGCAGAAACTATGTATCCAAGAAATTTGGAACAAGAACAGTTGTTTGGTGAGATAATCCACGACGGAGGTGAGATATCTTGGTGTCTCTACGACAATGATGGTCTGGAAGGAGAGGATGACGGCTCCGGTGATCGAACAATGGAGGAGGAAGGACATGATCATGATGGCTCCGGTGACCGAATGCCGGAGGAAGAAGGAAACCATGAAGACGGTTTCGGTGTTCGAACAGAGGAGGGAGCTGTTGCAAAGTCCAGATCGAGCCAAACTTCGGTTACGAGATGAGGCCCTCAGAGAAGGTTGCACAAGGATGAAAAGTTCACGATCACAACACTCGCGGATGATGGCCTACCGATTCTACCCAAGCGGACCAAGGACACATTTTCTGCTCAGTGCGGAGCTATTGCTAGGGACAACATCCCGATCAGCATCAAGCAATGGAATAAGCCTAAGGGCGACGACGTCCCTGAAGGTGATTATGTCACTGATAGGCAGAAAGATGATCTTTCAACCGCGCTGAAGGAGGATCCGAATAAGCCAGCATTTGTGGCCTACAAGATGAGAGATCACTGGTCCGCATTTGTGGCCTACAAGACATCGGACAAGAGTAAGAAAATGTCAGAGACAAACAAGAACAATGCTGCAAAGATGCAGCATCACCATCACACGGGGTCAGGTGGCTACCTTAAAGCCCGTCCGTTGTGGGACAAAGCTGAGAATGACCTGATTGCTAAAGGGATCGAACCACAGACATTTAACTGTCCAGACCGTTCAAGGACTTTGTTCTTTGGGGTTGGGGGAACTTTGGACCCTGAAACAGGGAAGTGTCGTTGGACAAACGAGAAATTTGCAATACACATCAAGAAGCTTCAGAAGTGTGTCACCGCATTGCCGGAAGGGACGTTCATTCCCGACAGAGAGACGTACGAGCTGACCGAGGCCCTAGGGAATGCTGAGAACCCTGGACGAACACGAGGGACACATGCTCCGTTCCGTGGAAGGTTGAGTTTCCCGACGGGGGCGGTTACAGAAGCCGAGAGAGAAAGAGGAAACGGGAGCTGAGAAACATGCAAAAGATCAATGCAAGACTACAAAATCTAGAGGAACTTGAGAACTAGCGAGCTGCCGGCCAACCTTCTTAGCGGCACGAAGCCACCCTAGAAGCTACCCCGCCATCTCAGCGGAGAAGCACTATGGCTTCCACGGAGCTCGTTCAGCCTTACTTCACGGCTCCTAGCTACCCCGTGGATACTATCACAAAGGCACAACATTGCGAGCTTATGTTGAAATGCCAGAACCTCACTTTCAAGGATGCTATCAGCTCCGTTGCACCTTCTCAACCCAACGAAACTTTTCATTGCCTTCTGATTCCACATGCCTTTGATGTTGTGATGGTGGATGAAGTAATGGAGGGATTTGAGGAGATCGAGCTTGAGCACCCTATAGGCGAAGGGGAGAATAAGCTGGTTCATGCTGTGAAGAGTACATGTCTATGGTAGAAGGAGTACATCAATGTTCCAAACTGGACGCCTCCGCCTCGTCCTACTCTTCCGGCGAGTCAGGGTACTCCGCCTCCTCCTTCTCCGGCGAGTGACCAGGGCACTCCGCCTCCTTCTTCTTCTCCTGTTGGAAATATGCCCTAGAGGCAATGATAAAATAGTTATTATTATATTTTCCGTTTCAAGATAATCGTTTATTATCCATGTTATAATTTTATTGAATGAAAACATAAATGCATGTGTGGATATATAGACAAAACAATGTCCCTAGTAAGCCTCTAGTTGACTAGCTAGTTGATCAAGGATGGTTAAGGTTTTCTGACCATATGCAAGTGTTGTTACTTGATGGATGGATCACATCATTAGGAGAATGATGTGATGGACAAGACCCAAACTAAAAACGAGAGTGAAATATGTATAGGGATACCGACGATCAAATCTCGGGCAAGTAATATACCGAAGGACAAAGGGGATGATATACGGGATTATATGAATCCTTGGCACAGAGGTTCAACCGATAAGATCTTTGTAGAATATGTAGGATCCAATATGGACATCTAGGTCCTGCTGTTGGATATTGACCGGGGAGTGTATCAGGTCATGTGTGCATAGTTCTCGAACCCGCAGGGTCTACACACTTAAGGTTTGGTGACGTTTCGGTATAGTTGAGTTTTAGGTATTGGTGACCGAAGGTTGTTTGGAATCCCGGATGAAATCACAAACATCATGAGGGTTTCCAGAATGGTTCGTAAACGAAGATTGATATATAGGATTGCTTCATTTGGCCCCCGAAAAGATTTCGGGCATTACCGACAGTGTACCGGGAGTGACGAATGGGTTCCACTTTTTTACCAGGAGGGGGCCACCCACCCGGGAGAGAACCCAATAGCCCATGGGTGGCGCACCAGCCCTTGGTGGGATGGTGAGGCCATCCCAATGGGGCTATGTCGTCTAGAAGAAAAATCAAAGGAGAAAAAAAGAGGGAGGTGGGAAGGAAGGAGGGGACTCCCCTTCCCCGAACCGAACTGGAGTTGGAGTCCCCTCCTCCTCCACTCGGCCGATGCCCTAGGGGCTCTCTTGAGCCCCAAGGCTAGCCCCTCCCCTCCTCATATAGATACTAGAGGTTTTAGGGTTTTTGAGACACAACTTTTCCACGTGCAACCCTAAACCTCTACTTCGTAGTTCTTCCTCTAGATCGGTTTTCTGCGGAGCTCGGGCGGAGCCCTGCAGGAATAGATCATCACCTTCACTGGTGCGCCGTCACTCTACGAGAGAACTCATCTACTTTCCCATATCTGTTGCTGGATCAAGAAGGCGGAGATCATCATCGAGCCCTACGTGTGCTGAACGTGGAGTTGCTGTTCGTTCGGCGCTAGATCGGAACGGATCGTGGGACGATGGTTATTTGAATCACGAATTTGTTTCACTACATCAACCGCGTTTCTCAATGCTTCCCGCTTAGCAATCTACAAGGGTATGTGGATCCGATATCCCTCTCGTAGATGAACATCACCATCATCGGTATTCGTGTGCGTAGGAAATTTTTTGTTTCCCATGCAACGTTCCCCAACAGTGGCATCATGAGATTGGTTCATGCTTAGATGTAATCTCGAGTAGAACACAAAAGTTTTTGTGGGCATTGATGTTCGATTTGCTGCCCTCCTTAGTTTTTTGTTGATTTGGCGGTATTGTTGGATTGAAGCAGCCCGGACCAATATTACTCGTATGCTTACGAGAGACCGGTTTCATCGACTAACATGCAACTTGTTGCATAAAGATGACTGGAGGGTGCTTGTTTCTTCAACTTTAGGTGAATTGGATTTGACCGAGGCGGTCCTTGGAGAGAGGTATAAATAGCAATTTGCACATCTCCGTTGTGGCTTTGCGTAAGTAAGATGCGATCATACTAGATACCCATAGCATCCACGTAAAACATGCAACAACAAATTGGAGGACGTATAACTTGTTTTTGGAAGGTATGCGTGTGATGTGATATGGCCAAAGACATGATGTGATATATTGGATGTATGAGATGATCATGTTGTAATAGTTAAATAGCGACTTGCACGTCGATGGTACGGCAACCGGCAGGAGCCATAGGGTTGTCTTTAAACTAACGTTTGTGTTTGCACATGCGTTTACTATATTGCTAGGTTGTAGCTTTAGTAGTAATAGCATAGATAGCACGACATCCTCGATGGCGGCATGATGATGGAGATCATGATGATGTAGATCATGGTGTGGTTCCGGTGACGATGAAGATCATGCCGGCGCTTTGGTGATGGAGATCAAGAAGCACAAGATCATGGCCATATCATGTCACTTATGAATTGCATGTGATGTTAATCCTTTTATGCACCTTATATTGCTTAGAACTACGGTAGAATTATAAGGTGATCCCTCACTAAATTTCAAGATAAAAATTGTGTTCTCCCCGACTATGCACCGTTGTGATAGTTCCTTGTTTTGAGACATCGCGTGATGGTCGAGTGTGATAGACTTAACGTTCACATACAACAGGTGCAAAACAGTTGCACATGCGGAACACTCAGGTTAAACTTGACGAGCCTAGAATGTGCATACATGGCCTCGGCACACATGAGACTGAAAGGTCGAGCATGAATCGTATATTTGAAATGATTAACATAGAGATGTTTACCATTGAAACTGCACTCAACTCACGTGATGATCGGACTTGAGTTTGTGAATTTGTTTCATGCCACACTCAAGTAACTGGAGGGATGTCTATTTGAGTGGGAGTTTATTAGTAATTTGATTAGCTAAACTCTAATTGTCTTGAACATAGTCTAAGTCCACTTTCCAATATTTTATGTTGTGGTTCAATGCCTCACGCAGTAGCAACCCTGAATTACAATACGTTCCTAGAGAAAGCTAAGTTGAAAGATGATGGTAGAAACTTTGTAGAGTAGACTCGTAATCCGAGGCTCAACCGACAAGATGGGAAAAAGAATTATGTCCTTGATGCAGCGCTAGGAGATGAACCACCCGCTACATCTGATCAAGATGTTTTGAACGCTTGGCAAGCACGTAAGGAGGACTACTCGGTAGTTCAATGTGCAGTCTTGTATGGCTTAGAACCGGGACTTCAACGATGCTTTGAACGTCATGGAGCATATGAGATGTTCCACGAGTTCAAGTTTATCTTTCAGAAGAATGCCCGGATCGAGAGGTATGCGACCTCCGATAAATTCTATGCTTGCAAAATGAAGAAGAATTTGTGTGTTAGTGAACATGTGCTCAAAATGTCTGGGTACTCAAACCGTCTAGCTGAGCTGGGAGTTGAACTTCTGCAAGAGGGTATCACTGACAGGATTCTTCAATCACTGCCACCTAGCTACAAGAGCTTTTTGTTGAACTATAACATGCAAGGGATGAACAAGTCACCCGGCGAGTTATTCGCAATGCTGAAAGTCGCAGAGTCAGAACTCCGGAAAGAACATCAAGTGTTGATGGTCAATAAAACCACTAGTTTCAAGAGAAATAGCAAATGCAAGAAGGGTAACTCCAAGAAGAGCGGCAAAACTGTTGCCACTCCGACGAAGAAACCCAAGGCTGGACCTAAGCCGGAAACAAAGTGCTATTATTGCAAGGGGATGGGTCACTTGAAGCGCAACTACCCCAAATATTTGGCTGATAAGAAGGCGGCGAATGCCAAACCAGGTATATGTGATATACGTGTTATTGATGTGTACCTAACCAACTGTCATAGTAGTGGCTGGGTATTTGATACCGGTTCTGTTGCTCACATTTGCAACTCGAAGCAGGAACTGCGGAATAAATGAAGGCTGGCGAAGGATGAAGTGACGATGCACGTGGGAAATGGTTCCAAGGTTGATGCAATCGCCGTCGGCACAATCTCACTTCAGTTACCATCGGGATTAGTTATGAACTTAAATAATTGTTATTTATTGCCTGCGTTAAGCATGAACATTATATCTGGATCTTGTTTATTGCGAGACGGTTACTCATTTAAGTCAGAGAATAATGGCTGGTCTATTTTTATGAGTAATATATTTTATGGTCATGCACCCAGTGTGAGAGGTTTGTTCATATTGAATCTTGATTGTGATGACACACATATACATAACATTGAGACCAAAACATGTAGAGTTAACAATGATAGCACCACCTTTTTGTGGCACTGCCGCTTAGGTCATATTGGTGTAAAGTGTGTGAAGAAACTCCATCCCGATGGGCTTTTTGAGTGACTTGATTTCGAATCACTTGACATGTGCGAACCATGCCTCATGGGCAAGATGACTAAGACTCCATTCTCCGAAACAGTGGAACGTGCAAGTGATTGTTGGAGATCGGTGCGGTCCAATGAGTGTGGAGGCGTGCGACGGATATCGTTATTTTCTCGCCTTAACTCATGATTTGAGTAGGTATGGATATATGTACTTGATGAAGCACAAGTCTGAAACATTTGAAAACTTCAAGAAATTTCACAGTGAAGTTGAAAATCATCGTAACAAGAAGATCAGGTTCCTACGATCTCATCGAGGGGGCGAATATGTGAGTTTCGCGTTTCGTGTTCACTTAAGACAATGTGGAATCGTTTCACAGTTTACACCGCTTGGAACACCACAGCGTAATGGTGTGTCCGAACGTCGTAATCGTACTATGTTAGAAATGGTGCGATCTATGATGTCTCTTACTGATTTGCCATTATCGTTTTGGGGTTATGCATTAGATACAACTGCATTCACTTTAAATAGAGCACCATAAAAATCCGTTAAGACGACACCATATGAGCTATGGCATGGCAAGAAGCCAAAGTTGTCGTTTCTTAAAGTTTGGGGATGCGATGCTTATGTCAAAACTCTTCAGCCTGAAAAGCTGGAACCCAAAGTGGAAAAGTGCGTCTTCATAGGTTACCCAAAAGTGATAGTTGGGTAAACCTTGTATCTCAGATCCGAGGGCAAAGTGTTTATTGCTAAGAACGAAGCTTTTCTTGAGAAGGAGTTTCTCTCGAAAGAATTGAGTGGGAGGAAGATAGAACTTGATGAGGTTGTGGAACCTCTGCTCCAACAGGATGGTGGCGTAGGGCAGAGAGAAATCTCTGTCGAGGCAACACCAGTTGAGGAGGAAGCTAATGATGATGATCATGAAGCTTCGGATCAAGTTACTATCGGACCTCGCAGGTCGACAAGTTCACGTACTTCTCCTGAGTGGTACGGGAATCCTGTTTTATCTATCATGTTGTTAGAAAACAATGAGCCTGCGAATTATGAAGAAGCAATTGTAGGCCCGGATTCGAACTAATGGTTAGAGGCCATGAAGTATGAGATAGGACCTATGTATGAAAACAAAGTATGGACTTTGGAAGTATTACCTGAAGGTCGCAAGGTTGTTCAGAACAAATGGATCTTTAAGAAGAAGACGGCTGCGGATGGTAATGTGACCATTTATAAAGCTCGACTTGTGGCAAAGGTTTTTTCACAAGTTCAAGGAGTTGACTATGATGAGACATTCTCACCGGTAGCAATGCTAAAATCATGTTAGCAATAGATGCATTTTTCGATTATGAAATCTGGCAGATGGCTGTCCGAAAGGCGTTCCTTAACGGTTTTCTTAAGGAATAGTTGTATATTATCCAACCCGAAGGTTTTGTCGATCCAAAGAATGCTGACAAAGTATGCAAGCTCCGGCGATCCATTTATGGACTGGTGCAAGCATCTCGGAGTTGGAATAAGCGCTTTGATGAGGTGATCAAGGCGTTTGGGTTTATACAAGTTGTTGGAGAATCTTATATATACAAGAAAGTGAGTGGGAGCTCTGTAGCGTTTCTAATATTATATGTGGATGACATATTGTTGATTGTAACAATGTGGAGTTTTTAGGGAGCGTAAAGGATTACTTGAACAAATGTATTTCAATGAAAGACCTAGGAGAAGCTTCTTACATATTAGGTATTAAGATCTATAGAGATAGATCAAGGCGCCTAATAGGAGTTTCATAAAGCACATGCCTTGATATAGTTTTGAAGAAGTTCAAAATGGAGCAACCAAGAAGGGGTTCTTGCCAGTGTTACAAGGTATAAAGTTGAGTAAGACCAAGTGTCCTGTAACTACGGAAGAGAGAAAAAAGATGAGTACACTCCGCTATGCTTCAGCCATAGGGTCTATCATGTATGCAATGCTGTGCACAAGACCGAACGTCAGCCTGGCCATAAGTATGGCATGCAGGTTTCAAAGTGATCCAGGAGTGGAACACTGGGCAACTGTCAAGAATATTCTGAAGTACCTGAAAATGACTAAGGAAATGTTTCTCGTTTATGGAGGAGACGAAGAGCTCGTCGTAAAGGGTTACGTCGATGCAAGCTTTGACACTGATCCGGATGACTCTAAGTCTCACCAGATACGTATTTATTCTCAATGGGGGTGCGGTAAGCTGGTGCAGTTCCAAGCAAAGCGTCGTAGCAGATTCTACATGTGAAGCGGAGTACATGGCCGCCTCGGAGGCAGCTAAGGAGGGTGTTTGGATGAAGAAGTTCATGACGGATCTTGGAGTTGTGCCGAGCGCACTAAATCCAATAACTCTGTTATGTGACAACACTCGTGCCATTGCTCTAGCAAAGGAACCAAGGTTTCACAAGAAGACGAGACCTATCAAACGACGCTTCAACCTCATCCGCGACTATTGTCGAAGGAGAGGATGTAAATATTTGCAAAGTGCACACGGATCTGAATGTTGCAGATCTGCTGACTAAACCTCTTCCACGAGCGAAGCATGATCAACACCAAAATTGTATGGGTGTTAGATTCATTCCAATGTAAATCGCATAGCAATGTGAGACTAGATTATTGACTCTAGTGCAAGTGGGAGACTGTTGGAAATATGCCCTAGGGGCAATGATAAAATAGTTATTATTATATTTTCTATTTCAAGATAATCGTTTATTATCCATGCTATTACATTATTGAATGAAAATATAAATGCATGTGTGGATATATAGACAAAACAATGTCCCTAGTAAGCCTCTAGTTGACTAGCTAGTTGATCAAGGATGGTTAAGGTTTTCTGACCATATGCAAGTGTTGTCACTTGATGGCTGGATCACATCATTAGGAGAATGATGTGATGGACAAGACCCAAACTAAAAACGTAGCATGTGATCGTGTCATTTTGTTGCTATTGTTTTCTACGTGTCAAGTATTCATTCCTATGACCATGAGATGATGTAACTCACTGACACCGGAGCAATACCTTGTGTGTATCAAACATCGCAACGATACTGGGTGACTATAAAGGTGCTCTACAGGTGTCTCTAAAGGTGTCCGTTAAGTTAGCATGGATCAAGACTGGGATATGTCACTCCGTCTGACGGAGAGGTATCTCGGGGCCCACTCAGTAATACAACATCACATATAAGCCTTGCAAGCAATGTGGCTAATGTGTTAGTCACGGGATCTTGTATTGCGGAACAAGTAAAGAGACTTGCCGGTAACGAGATTGAAATATGTATAGGGATACCGACGATCAAATCTCGGGCAAGTAATATATCGAAGGACAAAGGGGATGATATACGGGATTATATGAATCCTTGGCACAGAGGTTCAACCGATAAGATCTTCGTAGAATATGTAGGATCCAATATGGACATCCAGGTCCTGCTGTTGGATATTGACAGGGGAGTGTATCAGGTCATGTCTGCATAGTTCTCGAACCCGCAGGGTCTACACACTTATGGTTCAGTGACGTTTCGGTATAGTTGAGTTTTAGGTATTGGTGACCGAAGGTTGTTCGGAGTACCAGATGAAATCACAGACATCATGAGGGTTTCCGGAATGGTTCGGAAACGAAGATTGATATATAGGATTGTTTCATTTGGCCTCGAGAAAGATTTCGGGCTTTACCGACAGTGTACCGGGAGTGACGAATGGGTTACATGTTTTTATCGGGAGGGGGCCACCCACCCGGGATAGAACCCAATAGGCCATGGGTGGCGCAACAGCCCTACGTGGGCAAGTGAGGCCAGCCCAATGGGGCTATGTCGGCTGGAAGAAAAATCAAAGGAGAAAAAAAGAGGGAGGTGGGAAGGTAGGAGGGGACTCCTCCTTGCCCAAACCGAATTGGAGTTGGAGTCCCCTCCTCCTCAACTTGGCCGATGCCCTAGGGGCTCTCTTGAGCCCCAAGGCTAGCCCCTCCCCTCCTCCTATATATACTAGAGGTTTTAGGGTTTTTGAGACAGAACTTTGCCACGGGCAATCCTAAACCTCTACTTCGTAGTTCTTCCTCTCGATCGATTTTCTGCGGAGCTCGGGCGGAGCCGTGCAGGAATAGATCATCACCATTACCGGCGCGCCGTCATGCTGCCGGAGAACTCGTCTACTTCCCCTATCTCTTGTTGGATCAAGAAGGTGGAGATCGTCATCGAGATGTACGTGTGCTGAACACGGAGGTATCGTCCATTCGGCACTAGATCAGAACGGATCTTGGGACGATGGTGATTTGAATCACGGAGCTGCTCCAATATATCAACCGCGTTTCTCAACACTTCCCGATTAGCGATCTAAAAGGGTATGTGGATCCGATCTTCCTCTCGTAGATGAACATCACCATGATTGGTCTTCGTGCATAGGAATTTTTTTGTTTCCCATGCAATATTCCCCAACACCTCCTACTCCGATTAGTGATCTGGACACTCCGCCTCCTCCTCCTACTACTCCTATGATTCAGGGCACTCCGCCTCCTCCTCCTCCTCCTCCTTCTCCACCTCCTCTGGCGAGTGATCATGGCACTCCTCCTCCTCCTTCTCTCAAGTGGAAGAGAGGCGAGGCTGCTCCGGCAGCTTGCAGTGATGCAAGGTTAGCAAAACGAAGAAGTGGGAAAACAATTAATCAGCTCGCTAATAGGGGAAGCAATCATGCCCGCCGCTCAAGGTGTATAGCGATATCGTTGTTGCTAATCATCCGGGATGGTGCCCGGTACCAATCCTGATGATTACTTGGAGGATGATGTAATTTTTGAAACAACTGAGGTAATAAAATAAAAATATAAACACGCGCACGGGAAGCCTCTCATCAAACCTAGTCGTCCTCCTCTATCAACGACGATGCACAAATTGCATGAGTATTACATGAAAACCTGCAGGGAGTCTGGGAAAACACTATCTATATGGCAGTGAAACCCGAGCACGAATTCATGGGAGCTCAAGTGATGCCTGTTGAATTTGTGGAGTTATTTCTGTTATACAATCAACTGGCCTTCGACAAACAACTCATGACTTCCTATAGTTTTTAAGTATTAGTTCTATAGTTAAGTTTCTAGCCCAGCTCGTTCATCGCATGTATATATAATTATCCTCACTATATATATTATGCAAATTGAAGATCGTCGAATTAAAAAAAGCAGGATTCATCGACGTTGGGTTCATTAGCCTAGATGTCGTAAATGAATGGTCGGTATGAAAATTAATCAAAGAGACCGAGGAGAACTTGCTAAAGTTATTCCTTATAAATTATTCAAGTGAGTGTTGCTGTCTTCTCTGTATACTCGGTTTCGCTTACTCGAGGTTAAGTAATGTAATTGATGAGTTATATATGCATGCGCAGTTACCACTTTATTATGCTACCCATTAACCTTGACGGGGAAAAAGTAACTGTCTTAGACTCGAGACGTAAAGATCCCGAGTATTATGTGGACATGAATGCAATGCTCAAGAAGTAAGTTCAGTCAATACCGGGATCGTATCGGCATGCAACTTTCGTTAATTTCCTGATATCAAGTTATCATTTTCTTTGCCTGACAGGGTTTGGAAGAAGTTCACCACAAAGGATCGAGGTCTAAACTAAGAGTTGCAATTTATGCACCCCAAAGTAAGTAGTACTAGCTAGTTCCGCGCATCTCTAATTGATTCAAAATTTCATCAATATATCATTACCATGCTTGCTTATCAGCTTGATTGAACTGTATTCTCATAAAGTGCTTGTACTAGGAAGGTGGGATTGATTTATGGGCATACTATGTATGCGAGTTCATTCGCCTCTCGACCATGGAGCAGGCGGGCTTATCCGAGAAAGAATATCATGTACGTAAATCATATTCACAATTTTATTTTATAAATTACCATCAATTGTGTTGAGTTTTATTCATATATATGCATGTATTGACCCCCTTCTTTAAATTAGATCTGGCAGATGCGGGATGAACTCCTAACACATGATCGCATACGAGCAATTCAAGAGGAATTGACAGGATTCTTTCTTGGCCACGTCATACCAATGTGGGATGTTAGGGATTCTACCTAAGATCTCTTACAATCCCTAACATCATCTACCTAAGATCCAATCACACTAGTTAATATGGAGAATACTATGTGCATTATTTGGATCTTAGGTAGATGATGTTAGGGATTGTAAGAGATGTTATATTGTAAAAGATGTTAGGGATTGTAAATGTTTTCCTTCATTTTCTTATTAACTAGTGTCAAGTTCTCTCTATATGTATAGTAGCTAGTGTCGACCAAGCACGGAGAAAGAGAGGACACTTCTCTCTATTAGCTATGTAACACAATATGAAACCACTAAATTAACCCTCCAAAACCCCCCAACCCCCCATTCAGAAAGAAAGAAAACCCCAGCTCTGGCCAGATGCTGACGCGTGGATGCCATTTGGCCCTGGTTGGTGTGACCAACCGGGACTAAAGGCCCTCCTGCCGGGGCTCCCCGCAGCAGCCACGTGGAGACCCTTGTGTGCCGGTTGGTAAGCGAACCGGGACTAAAGGTTTTGGGCTTCAGTCCCGACCCTTTAGTCCCGGTTCCAGAACCGGGTCTAATGGGTCTCTAGAATCGGGACAAATGTGTCATTTTCTACTAGTGAATACGCCCGCTGTGATTCATAGACCCTGGCACTCTTGCACGCCGACCTCTGTTGTGTGTGCACTGCCGCGAGCCTCACGCCTACCCATAACCTACAGAAGTCTCGTGGCACCCCTAACCCATGAGCAACTTGTCTCACTGACAACCGCGCATCATGGCCCAGCTGGTCGCGAGCATCGCGTGCTAGCCACCAACGTGCTTCTCGAGCCACCGGGAGTCGCATGTTCCTCTCCCGCGCCGGATGCATGATCTCTTTCCACGTCAGCGAGAGACGTCGTGAGCATCCCTCTGACGAGTGCGGCAAGCCGCCACCGGGAGTCGCATGTTCCTCTCCCGCGCCGGATGCATGATCTCCTTCCACGTCAGCGAGAGACGTCGTGAGCATCCCTCTGACGAGTGCGGCAAGCCGCCATCGTTTCATACGTGTCGGATCTGCACTGCATCGACCGGATCATCATCCTGGTCATTTGTCTCCCGTCATTGTCGAACAAGTCCAACTCTATCAGAGATTCAGAGTAGCCCTAGCGTAGTCGTTATTGCCGTCGACGGAGGAGATGGGTGTGCTGATATGACGAGGACAACTTCATGGCACCGAGACCAAACCAGTGCTAGTTATTGTTGCCGCCGTTCATGTAGTTCCTACTAGCGTTGCTCGACACCTCGTGTTTTTGGTGCCTCCACATCTCGGTGCTCCTTGGTGACTAAGAAAGGACGAGCGAAACGACTCCAAATCCATGAAACCTGATGAGGACATGACTACCTTGGATATTATCACAATCATTGCATGTGCGTATTTATTTGATGTCATTTCTGATAAAATTCATGCAATAATTTATTTATGTTATATGGAACAAAAATACTTCACATGTTTTTATTTTATACCTAAATGCAGAATGGCCGAACACTTGTATGAACCACGTGTGATGACAAGGAAAAAGGAAATGGTTGGATGCTATTCAAGAGGTCCTCTCATGTCAAAGGAAATAATTAGTTGTTGTTCAAGAAGTTCTCTCACGTCACTCTTAGCCCAAGAGAAGATAGAGTCCAAGTCTCTCACGTTATGGACTCAGACTCGGACTACCACAAACATGCGTGTACAAAAACGCCAAGAACATTTACATCCGGACTCCGAATGGGATGATTCATTTTGGGCTGCAAAGTAGATTTTATGTGCTTTCCAGCCCAATTTGAATCACCTTCAAATTTGTTCGAAGCGTGGAGATATCGATGAAACAATATAATGTTGCACCAGAATCCGAGTCAAACAACGAGTCCAAATGTGTTGCATCACCTCCACTTGGGCCCATAGGCCTTGTACGACCTAGGGTTAGTTTTAGGCTGCCTTGGGACATCCTCCCACCTCGTTGGCCGCCACCCATTTGTCCTATATAAGTAGATCAACCTAGTAGCTTTTTGCTTGGGTTTTGTTTAGATTACAAGTTCGCCATAGCTGCAACTTCGCGTTTTTTGTTTGTGTTCCACGACGAGACAAAGGCGTCACAAAACCCCACCTTCATCAATAAAGCTTTCCTCTTATATTCGCAATATCTTGATTAAAATCTTGGTTTCTTGCTTGTTCTCCGTTTGCGTGCAGGAAACAGACCTACGTGGTCAGGTTGATCATGCCCCGGCATGATCGATAACCTCTCGGAGTTGGTTTAGCGATTTCTAAGGCACGCCGTCCTCACACATTCGTAGTCGCATGATCAAAGTCTAGTCCACCAAAATGATTTCGTCGTAATACAAGGACAACTTTGCCTCTATCAAGATGTATCAGAGCTAAAAGTTCTATTTATGTAATCGTGCAAGACGGTAGGTGGGAATCATGAGGTACGTCGGTTTTATGGAGAAAACAAGAGAGTTTGTATCATGTTTCGGCTTTTGATTGTAAAGTGGAAGCCGTGAAAAAACCCAACAACGGGTAATGATGGATTGCAAATTGATATGCCTATTCTGAGGGGGCTCAAACATAAAATAACATGACGGACTAAGAATACCTATTTCTAGTAGGTATATATATATATAGAAGATCTGTTTTCTACTGATCTCTATGTATCTTATGACTGATATTAACACAATTACATAAAGCAACATCAACACCAATTTTAGTCTACATTGGACACCACCATCAATTTCTAGCAAGTTTTTTCTTAAGACCACACAAAGAGCACACATATATACATACATACCTTGTAATCTTCAACTTCTTGTGACTTGAAACTACCGTCGAAGTATATGAGCTGTGTGACGCCCCGGTAGTTAAGCTACAATAACCACACACAAATGGTGCCACGTCATCAAGTTTAACCAAGTTAAAAAATGAAGTCAAATAAATTAATTCACTAAACTGTAAAATAAAAATGATGGCTGAGTAGCAAATATTAACTAAGTAATTGTCATGTTGAAACAAGCATCATTTGACTCACACATAAACCCCTAGGAAATTCATAGGTTGTTCAACCACAAATAACTTGATCATCTGACTTTCTAAAAATGTTTAAACCTTACAAAATTATGTGCCAAATTGTGCAACATCATGATATTGTGCAAGAATTATGTGCCAAATTTTATGTTCAACAAAAGGCATTTGTTGCACAAACGATTTTGCAAAACGGTAACTAACTAAATAATATTTTTACTAAAAAGAAAAAAACTCCCCCCTCCCATGGGCAAGCCCACCAAACCGGCCACCTAACCCCCGCCTCCTCAGCCGGCTTATATACCCCAGGGGGTATAAAAAACCAACCTAACCCTAGCCCACCAACCAGCCCCCATTCCCCCCATTTCCCTCTCCCTCCCAAGAGCCAGTCCAACCAGCGGCGCCCCACTCCCCTCGCCCCTCCCCATCCCCGGCGACGACTCTTTGCCTGCTCGCCCTCGTTCCCCAACGTTGCCCTGATGGTGCCTCGCCGACACCGCACATCACCGGCGACCTCCTTTACTCTCACCCCGAGCCCCACTCCACCCTGACAGCTCTCTCTACCCTCTCCCACCCTGACCAAGTCGGCAACCCCCAGCGAGCTGCCGACCCTGTGCCACGGCCGACGTCGCACCACCTCGTCACCGACCCTTCTCCGTCAACCTCCCTTGACGAAATCGGCCTCCTCCGCCCCTACATACGCATCGCGTCGGCCTACCCAACCTTCGACGAGCCTCAACATCCTGTACACGTGCAGTGAGCCCTCGGGGCTCTTCCACTCCCCCTCTCCAGTCGCACTCAGGTGGATCCCCCCCCCGCAGCTGCCCCGTCCTCTGCAGCCCCGACCACCCACGCACACCGCGCTCCGGCGCCCTCCTCCTCTCCCCTCACACAACCTCGCCTTGGCCCCTCCCATCGCGCCTGCCACCTCCCTCTCGCTATGCCTGATGTCGCGCGTCGGCGGATACTGCTACCGCGCGCTTCCCACGCCCCAGCCTGCCTTCGGGCACCCCAAGGGTTCGTGGGCGAAGCCCCATTCCCCTACCCCGTTCTCCCCGTTACCCCATTGGTGGCATGGGTCGCTGATCACACAGGCCCATGCTCCTGTTTTAATAGAATGTTAGATATAAATATATAAAAGAACAAGCATAATACATAAATAGCTAATTAATTGATTGATTAATTAAGTCATGAGTTAGTTAATTTTAATTAAGATTAGTTAGTTTAATTAATTAATGGTTAGTTTAAATAACCTATGACATGTGGGCCCAACCCAAATAAAACTAATTAAAATTGTCTAACTAAACCTGCTAATGAATTTAGTTTAATTAGTGTATGGAATATGGGTCCCACCCACCTAATTACTTATTTTTTTAATTAGTTAAACCTGATATTAAAATGTGACAATGACAAGTGGGGCCGAGTGGTCAGAATTGACGAGTAACCCCGCTGTCGACTGCTGATATCATGCTGATGTCATAAATGGAATTTTGAATTGAACTTAATCTACTTAAGTTCTTAATATTAATAAAAAAATAAAAAATAATATAAAATAATCTGGAATTTGGAAGAAAATAATTTGTACATGAAAGTTGATCAGAAAAACGAGACGATGAAAAATGAGACGAACCCGGGTACGCTATGTGTTCGTGTGTCACGTGTCCCTAGCAAAGTGAACATGGAACATTTCCCCTCCGGATCGGTTCTCCGATAAATCCAAAGACCTGGGAATTATCGTTAGTTATTCTCCCGCTCCATCTGATACATGTAGTACTGCGTTAGACTACCCCTAGCACTGCATGTAGACATGTTATGCATCGTGATGCACGTGTTTGCTTATATTTATTGTTTCTTCCCCCTCTTCTCTCTGGTAGACCCCAAGGCTAACTCTGCTACTGGGTACGGCTACCAACCTGACGACCAGCCATCTGCCGCAGAGCAACAAGGCAAGCAAAACTCCCTTGATCCTTCCTATATCGATTATTCTTTCTCCCTCATGCTTGCATTAGAATTTAACTATTGTTGTAGTTAGCTCCTTTGTCTAGTTTTTGATAAACTACAACTTTATTCTACTGCACCTTGAAATTGTTTACTATCCGAGGAGAAGTAATCCCCTTGCCCCCTTTGTCCAATTGTCCCCGCTTTATCGTCAAGTCTCGATCATCTGATCGACGAGCCATGACACGTCACAACACTCACCCCCTTAGTTGTACGATGCTGCAGAGCTACTATCTAGTACCGAGGGTGACACCTCGTTAAGTACTCCGATGTTAGCGTTGTAGTATAGTTGACCAGCGGTGGTTCTCGGAGGGTGATTCCTCCTTAACCACCTCTGATAATGACTCTGTCGTATAATCCATCAAGCATGATTCCTCCCTGACAACCTTGACGGTTACATCGTTTAGAATCCACCGAGGGTGATACCTCGGATCCCTCTGATGTCATAACCACACAATTACTTGACCGTGCTACTGGGAAGATGAATGGTGTGTTGCGGGTGGATTCCCGCGTGGATGAGATGATGAGTTAATTAAAATGCTAAGGATTTGGGTATTTGATCTGAGTTGGTCGGAGACCTTTTCGCACTAACCGTCTACGTGGGAGAAGTTATGGGTACTCGACATCGTAGTATCAGCCGAAGCTCTTTAGACATCAGCAATGGAGCCGCCCGCCCGAGTGGCCGGATAAGCATCGTTCTTGTATCAGAGGTGCGAGGACTGACTTCAGCCGACCTCGCATCATCCAGGAGCGCAAAGGTTGTTGGGACCATGACCCCTGCGCGCTTAGGATTTAAATCGGCGGGCTGGCCTATCTTTTGAGCCTAGGTGGGGCTGCAATGTGTTGATGTTCTGAGGCCGGGCATGACCCAGGAAAGTGTGTCCGGCGAGAGTTTATCAAGCGTAACGGGAAACTTGGTGCACCCCTGCAGGGATGAAAAGTAACAATTCGAATAGCCGTGTCCACGGTTACAAGACGATTTGGAGTTGTGCCTTGATCTTATACAACTACAACGGATACTTAACTGGAATGTTTGTTGTGAGATTGCTTCCTCGCAGCGAGTCGAGGAAGAATCTGTGGGCATGGCTTTAATTAATTTTGCTACAACAATATGACTATATATCTGTGTTACTTGCTCTAATCTCGTCTATAGCTGCAAGATCACTGAAGATGCTAGTCTTTGATAGGACTAGTCCCTCTCTCTATTCTCGCATTGTTGCAGTCAGTTCACATATAAGCCCTTCCTTTGATACTCATGCATACTTAGCATAGTTATGATGACAGTCTTGCGAGTACTTTGGATGAGTACTCACCGTTGCTTTTCTCCCACTTCTCCCCTTGATCCGTTGCTGTGACAAGATGTTGGAGCCCAGGAGCTGGCCTATCCCACGAAGACGAATGCTACCCCAACGGTGCCTACTACAACGTGGAGGCCGCTGACGACCAAGAATAGTTAGGAGGTTCCCAGGGAGGAGGCCTCACCTCGTTCGATCGTTGTTTCTTTTGTGCTAGCCTTCTCTAAGGCATTGTCATGTTTCATCTGTGTACCTAGATATTTGTTGCTTCATCTAACTCGTGTGTTTATTGAGCTTCTGTATTCTAGCCCTGGAGGCCCCTCGCTTGTAATATGAAGCTTGTATGTTTTTTATTTGTGTTTAGAGTTGTGTTGTGATATCTTCCCGTGAGTCCTTGAGCTTGGTCGTACGCATTTGTGTGTATGATTAGCGTATGATCAAATCGAGGGATTCACAAGTTGGTATGAGATCCAACTGCCCATAGGTAGCCGCCTTTCGAACTCCTTGGCCGAAGTTGAGTCAAGTACTTGAAAAACTTTACTAACATTGTTGTGTGGCTTACGAGCCCACATCTCAATCGGGTGGTATTAGTATCTTCTACTCCTTTTCTATACTCTGGGTTCTGGTCTCTCTTCTCTTTTGGGTTAAAGGTTTTTGCTAACTCTAACTTCAGGTTCTCGTAAATACTTCCCCCCAGAGAGCCCCGCATTCCAGATGATGTCTTGATTCATCAGAAGACTCCGAAGATACTCTTCGATGTTTTCCCTAGAACTTGTGCTCTTCGCTTTTGCGATTTCCCTTCCTCCATCAACACCAATGGATGACTACATACAAATGTCATTCATACTTTATTTTCCAATTGCCCTTGTTTTTGGGAGATGCAACGAATTATCTTATAAGGGATTTGTTCGTCCTCTGTTGTCATGCGTTTCGTAAGTCCTTCGAATTACTATTTGATCTTCCGAAATCCTCAGTAGCCTATTGTTCATGACCTTTCTCACCTACTTGCATTATGGTAAAATCCATATGTCTAGCAGCATTCATTAAAATTCTTTGTGATTGTCCATTGATCTTATTGATTAAACATGTGTTTGAATGCATGTGATCATATGTTGATACTCATAAATTAGCTTTCCGGCTCTTACATCCTTCCATAGAGGACCCGGTTCTCGACAAATCAACCTTGATTAATTGTCCATCTAAGTCCATTCAGCTTACTTGTATTTGATTGGAGCATCTAAATCAGATACACCAACCTGGAAATCATAAATTCCTTTGGTATTTAAGTATCAATATTTTTCAGATGTTCTATAATCCGATGCCTTGCATTCTTTCTTCCTCTCATTGAGTACCGATACTCTCATCAAGTCCTTTTTGAACCGCGAGACCAATTGATGGGTTATTATCCGATAGCATCCTTCACATTAGAAATTCTTGTGATATTCTTCCCCAACTACATGATGCCCTTGGTAAATTATGTCTCCTACCTCTGATAAGTTGTATACCATTCTTTTGTGAGACATGCTCTTCAAGCATGTGTTAATTACTGTTGAAGTTTGTGGTATATGATCCTAAGATGCCCCGATGGGTTGAACCTATGACTTCCTAATCCGTGTGATCCCAAGAGTTTTCTTGAGACTTACTCTTCTGGTGTTTTGTTGGATATTCTTTCACAGGTACAAGCTCATCAAAGGCGAGGAGTAAATGGTAAGTGAAACATTGATGAAGTGGGAGTCAACCTTGAACTTTTGTTTATACCCATGGAAACAACGTTGATCCTATCATACAAACTTCTCATATCAATAATCATTCATTGCATGATTTGATCCGGCATTTGTGATATTGACCTTTGCAATCGCAGTTCCGACCATGTTGTTCTACCTTGATTTCAATGTCAGACAATTTAAAGTGCTTTCCTTCGACAGATCGATACAATAGGCTAACCTCTTCGAACGCCCAAGATACGATCCTATGCTTATTTTGGCGTGCGGGACTTGACAGGGATAGAAGCGCATCTCGTCGTTTTGCAAGAATGGATATCATTACAACTGCATGTACTGGAAAGATGAGTATAAGGAATTGGATTACACTCGCCACAAGCGACGTCAGAGTCACATTAATACAACAACGTAATCAATCATCACAAAGAAGAGTAGGGCCTGTCTACGTACGAAAACAAATGATAAAAGAATGACGTCCATCCTTGCTATCCCAGGCTGTCAGCCTGGAATCCATCCTAGATCGATGCTGATGAAGAAGAAGAAACTCCAAATAGAACAATCATCGTGCTCACGTCAAAGTAACCCTTTACCTGTACCTAGAACTGGTGTTTTAGTAATCTTTGAGCCACAAGGGACTCATCGATCTCATTCCCAAAGGTATCAACACTAGAAAAGCTTAATGGGTGGGGTATCGTTAAGTGGTGAGGCTGCAGCAAGCGACTAAGCATTTATCTACAGTGGCTAACTTACGAGTACAAGAATAAAGAGGGGAGTGATCTACGCATAATCGGACGTGAACTAATAATGATCAAATGAATGATCCTGCTCACCTACTTACGCCATACATAACCCCACCGTGTCCTCTTCCAGATTCAGAACTCACGAGGAGAGACAGTCACAGTTACACACACAATTGGCAAGTTTTAATTAAGTTTACTTCAAGTTATCTAGAACCAGATGTTAAACAAAGTTTCCAAATTTGCCACATCACCGCGGGAACGACTTTCCAAAAGATTTAACCATGCAGGGGTGCTCCAACTAGTCCATCACAAATTACCACAAGCCGCATAGAAAGACTCGATCATGAAAGTCGTGATCTCCTCGGATTCCTTAGTGGAAAACCTCAACTTTGAGATGACCCAAAGAATCACCTGAATACCTATGCACATGATATTTTGTAAAAGATAAAACAAGTGCAGCAAGGCCGCCCGTCGTGTCGACGATCCCGATAGGAGCCACATATCTCGTTCTCAAGACACGACGGATTGTCCAAACTTCTGGTAGGAAAATCATAGAGTTGCCCCTGGTAGCCACCGGTGATTGACAGGTTAGACCAACACTCATGCGGAGCACTAGCGGAGTTGTCCCTATGCAAGTTTATTAGTTATGAGGCAAATGTACTAGCAAAGTTGGGCCTTGCCACACAAGCTTTAACCAAGAAGAGTTATCAAGGGGGTCCTCATAACAACCACGATCGTGTTAGGAGCGCTCAATTATGGAATATAACACCAATAGCCAATACTAAGGCAGCAAAGGTGGAACAAAACACCAAGCTAGAAAGGCCGAGGCTGCCACCTTTTACCAACTATATAGGTGCATTCAATTAAATAGCATTAATATGGTGATATAACAAGGAACCCTTTTTCACATGTAAATGATGACCCACAAGTATAGGGGATCAATCGTAGTCCTTTCGATAAGTAAGAGTGTCAAACCCAACGAGGAGCACAAGGATCTGACAAGTGGTTTTCAGCAAGGTAAAATCCGCAGGCACTGAAATTGTCGGTAACACGTGATTGTGTGGTGAGATGATTCGTAGCAAGCAACAAGTAACAAAAGCAGCAACGGTGCAACAAAGTGGCCCAATCCCTTTTGTAGCAAGGGACAAACCTAGACAAAGTCTTATAGGTGGAAAAACGCCCCCGAGGACACACGGGAATTTCTGTCATGCTAGTTTTCATCATGTTCATATGATTCGTGTTTGTTACTTTGATAGTTTCATATGTGGGTGGACCGGCGCTTGGGTACTGCCCTTACTTGGACAAGCATCCCACTTATGATTAACCCCTCTCGCAAGCATCCGTAACTACGAAAGAAGAATTAAGACAAAGTCTAACCATAGCATTAAACTAGTGGATCCAAATCAGCCCCTTACGAAGCAACGCATAAACTAGGGTTTAAGCTTGTGTCACTCTAGCAACCCATCATCTACTTATTACTTCCCAATGCCTTCCTCTAGGCCCAAATAATGGTGAAGTGTTATGTAGTCGACGTTCACATAACACCACTAGAGGAAAAACAACATACAACATATCAAATTACCGAACGAATACCAAATTCACATGACTACTATTAGCATGACTTATCCCATGTCCTCACGAACAAAAGTGACTACTCACAAAACATAATCATATTCATGACCAGAGAGGTAATGAGTAGCATCAAGGATCTGAACATAAACTCTTCCACCAAGTAATGCAACTAGCATCAACTAGAAAGCGTAATTAACACTACTAGCAACCTTACAAGTACCAATCGGAGTCGCGAGACGGAGATAGGTTACAAGTGATGAACTAGGGTTTGGAGATGAGATGGTGCTGATGAAGATGTTGATGGTGACAAGTCCCCTCTAATTAGAGGAGTGTTGGTGATGACGATGGCAACGATTTCCCCCTCCGGGAGGGAAGTTTCCCCAGCAGGATCGTCCTGCCAGAGCTCTAGATTTGTTCTGCTCAAGTTCCGCCTCGTGGCGGCGGTGAATCCACGAAAAAGCTCCTCCCTGATTTTTTCCTGGACGAAACCCTTCATATAGCAGAAGAGGGGGGCCAGTGGGCTAGCAGGCTGCCCACAAGCCCTCACGATGCGGCTTGGGGGGTGGCCGCGCCGTGCAGGCTCGTGGCCACCTACTGGCGCCCCTCTGGCGCTTCTTCGGCCCAGTATTTTTTATAAATCTGGAAAAAAGCCTCGTTGATTTTTACGGCGTTTGGAGTTGCGCAGAATAGGTATCTCATCTTTGCTCCACTTTCAGGCCAGAATTCCAGTTGCCGGCATTCTCCCTCTTCATGTAAACCTTGCAAAATAAGAGAGAAAAGGCATAAGAATTGTACCGTGAAGAGAAATAATAGCCCGAGAAGTGATAAATATCAACATGAAAACATGATGCAAAATGGACGTATACTCCCCCAAGCTTAGACCTCGCTTGTCCTCAAGCGAAAGCCTAGCTCAATGAATTTGTCCACATGTTTAGGGAGAGAGGTGTCGACAAAACAAGATACGAAGATCCATGCATCATGATCATGATCAGAACAACAATACCAACATATAATCTCTCATGCTAAAGTGATAATTCCTTCACAAGGTAAAGCATGGATCAAGAACCTTACCGAGAAGTAACAACCGATAGCCTTTAGTCATCGAAGCAATTGCAATTTATCACAACATCAGAAAGAGTCAAATAAGAGCTTGTAAGGCAAATCCACATACTCATGAGATCAAAGTTTCAGCTGGACACAAAGAAAGATAGGGGCTTACAGTTTTGCCTCCCAACTGCTTACCTCAAGGGTAATGTCAACAATAATAATTCATGAATACTTAACTCCAAGTTGACATATGAATATAGATCTTTCCCAAGCATATGACATTAGCCAAGATAAAGGCGAAATAAGGAATTGATGAAGATCACCATGAATCTTTCAAGGGCAAAAAGTAAAGGTACAAGATAGGCCCTTCGTAGAGGGAAGCAGAGGTTGTCATGCGCTTTTGAGGTTTGGATGCGTGTCCTCTTAGTGCGGAGGAACGTCACTTTATATTGCCTCATGTGATGAAGAACTTTATTATGCAGTCTGTCGGTTTTATGTCTTCCTCATCACAGGTTCGTACAAAGCTTATTTTCCACACACTAATAAATCATACATATTAGAGAGCAATTTTTATTGCTTGCACGAATGACAACTTACGTGAGGGATCTTATTCAATCCACAGGTAGGTATGTTGGACACTCATAACAAAACTGGGTTGATGGTTTATGGATGCACAAGTAGTATCTCTACTTAGTGCGAGAGGTTTGGCTAATGTGAGGTGGAAGCAATCGTCACATGCTATGGGATCTCTAATTATATAACATTTTTCGGAGCCAAGCAAACACAATTCATTATTTTGTCTTCCTTGTCCAACATCTACTTCTAGGCATGCAATAGTTTAGTGAGTGTTCATAATCATAGATGGTGTCAGAGATGATATATTTATATGTGAACCTCTCCTTCTTTATCACTTCCTGTTAATTGCAACAATGACCAAGGTCTACATTTGCCTACCCTCAATAAGTTTCAATCCTCATTCTTTTTATATGTGAAGCCATCACTTCCCATAAGATCATTACATGATCTTTCATGATTTTGTTCTGTTCTCACTCTTTAGATCATGGCAAGAGGCAAAGCCCTTCAACTAAGACACTCTTTATTATATGGCTCACGAGATCAAATACGTCAGGGGTGATACAAAGCAAAACTCAAGACTAAAACACTAAGACTTTTAATCTACTAGAGAAAGAGAAAACTGAAAAGGAAAACTAAAACAAAGGTAAATGCAAAAGATGTGATGGTGATACGATACCGGGGCAACTCCCCTAAGCTTGGCACAAGCCAAGGGGATTTCCCATACCAATGCTCAGTTGTCTTCCTTTGGTGGTGATGATGGTGGAGTTGCAATCTTTGACTCCAAGAGGGCCATTAATCTTTGATTTATACCTTGGAGATCTGCGATATGTTTTTCCAGCAAAACAACTTCACGAGTGAGACAAGTATTGCGAGCACGAGTTGTTTCACAAAACCTCAAGAGTTCAATCAAGGATGGAGACACTAGGTGGAGGTAGGGTTGGAGGAAATCCACTTCCTCAACTTCTTCCCCGTTGAGCACAGATTGCACTTCGTCCCACGCCTGATTCCTCTCCTTGGTTTTGCCCTTGGTTTCTTTAGGTAGCCTTTCCTTAGCCTCCATGACCTCCATCCTTTTCGGATCATCACTTACTTCTCCATAAACTTGAGGGTGATTGTTCTTCCCACAGATTCCTGAGACGACATCTTGCTCTAAATCTGCAGCAAAAAACAGGCTCGAAACGAAAAACAGAGGAAATCTGCGTGATGCAGGGGTCAGACCAAACGGGAGTATATATAATGATTTTTTTCAGACCAGAAGGAGTACCCCGCACGAAAATGGAGTCCGGGAGGCGCACGAGGTGGCCACAAGCAATCACGGCGCGGCCAGGGGGTGGGCCCGCGCCATGCAGGCTTGTCACCTCCTCGCGCACTTTCCGGACTACTTCCAATTATTTTATTTTTTCAAATATTCCAAAACAGAGAAAATTTTCTACTGGAAAAGTTTTGGACTCTGTTTTCTTACCGAATCACGTACCTCTTCGTTTTCGAAGTCTGAAATAGGCTGATAAATATCCGTTAGGTATTCTTCCGGAGTTATGGTATTGATAATATTGCTTTCAACATTTATGGGAGTACCTGAGATATAATGCTTGATTCTCTGCCCATTTACAACTCTCGGACAATTACCTTCCGTGTTGTTGATCTTGATAGCACCAGAACGATATACTTCCTCAACAACATAGGGACCGTCCCATTTAGAGAGAATCTTGCAAGACATAATCACCTACATTGAACTCACGCTTTTGTATCCTCTTACCATGCCACCTCTTAACATTCTCTTTGAACAGCTTGGCATTCTCATATGCCTGAGTTCTCCACTCATCAAGCGAGCTAATGTCAAATAACCTCTTCTCACCGGCGAGTTTGAAATCAAAGTTGAGCTCTTTGATTGCCCAATAAGCTTTATGGTATAGTTCAAGAGGTAAATGACATGATTTGCCATACACCATTTTGTACGGAGACATGCCCATGGGATTCTTATAGGTAGTTCTATAAGCCCACAGTGCATCATCGAGCTTTTTAGACCAATTCTTTCTAGACTTGTTGACAGTCTTTTGCAGAATTAGTTTAATCTCTGTATTGCTTAGCTCTACTTGACCACTGGACTGAGGGTGATAGGGAGACACAATTCTATGGTTGACATCGTACTTGGCAAGTGTTTTACGGAAAGCACCATGAATGAAGTGTGAACCACCGTCGGTCATTAGATATCTAGGGACTCCAAATCTAGGGAAAATAACTTCTTTAAGCATCCTGATAGAGGTGTTGTGATCAACACTACTAGTGGGGATAGCTTCTACCCACTTAGTGACGTAATCAACAGCAACTAGGATTTGAGTATACACATTGGATTTTGGAAAAGGTCCCATATAATCAAAGCCCCAGACATCAAATGGTTCAATGACAAGTGAATAGTTCATAGGCATTTCCTGACGTTTGCTAATATTACCTATTCTTTGACATTCGTCACAAGACAAGACAAACTTACGAGCATCCTTGAAGAGAGTGGGCCAATAGAAACCTGATTCCAGTACCTTGTGTGCAGTTCTATCTCCCGCATGGTGTCCTCCGTAGGCCTCGGAGTGACACTTCTGTAGGATATGTCCCTGTTCTTGTTCAGGTACACAACGTCTAATAACACCATCTACTCCTTCCTTATAAAGGTGAGGATTATCCCAAAAGTAGTGTCTCAAGTGAAAGAAGAATTTCTTCTTTTGCTGGTACGTGAAACTAGGTGGCATGTATTTGGCAACGATATAGTTTGCATAATCAGCATACCACGGTGCACTACGTGAAGCGTTGATGACATTCACTTGCTCATCGGGGAAGTTATCATCAATAGGTTGTGGGTCATCAAGAACATTCTCCAACCTAGACAAGTTATCTGCTACTGGGTTATCAACACCCTTTCTGTCGACAACATGCGAATCAAATTCTTGTAGCAAGAGAACCCATCTGATAAGTCTAGGTTTAGCATCCTTCTTCTCCATGAGGTACTTAATAGCAGCATGATCAGTGTGAATAGTGACTTTGGAGTCAACTATGTAAGACCTGAACTTTTCACATGCAAACACGACTACTAAAAATTCCTTCTCCGTAGTAGCATAGTTTCTCTGGGCACTGTCTAGAGTTTTACTAGCGTAGTGAATAACATTCAACTTCTTATCGACTCATTGCCCTAGAACAGCACCAACAGCATAATCACTAGCATCACACATGATTTCAAAAGGTAAGTTCCAATCAGGTGGTTGAACAATAGGTGCAGTTATCAAAGCCCTCTTAAGTATTTCGAAAGCTTCCTCACAATCATCGTCAAAAACAAAAGGAATATCCTTTTGCAAGAGATTGGTAAGAGGCCTAGAAATCTTAGAGAAGTCTTTAATGAACCTTTTATAGAAATGAGCATGACCAAGGAAACTTCTTATACCTTTGATACCTGTGGGGTATGGCATTTTCTCGATTGCATCAACCTTAGCCTTATCGACTTCAATACCTCTTTGAGAAATTTTATGTCCTAAGACGATGCCTTCATTAACCATAAAGTGGTACTTCTCCCAATTGAAAACAAGATTGGTCTCTTTACATCTCTGTAACACTCGATCAAGGTTGCTGAGGCAATCATCAAAGGAAGACCCGTAAACGGAAAAGTCATCCATGAAAACCTCGACAATATTTTTACAAAAGTCAGAGAATATGGCCATCATACATCTTTGAAAGATGGCAGGTGCATTACATAAGCCAAAAGGCATACGTCTATAAGAAAAGGTACCGAAAGGACAGGTGGAAGTGGTTTTCTCCTGATCAGATTGTGCAACTGGTATCTGGGAGAAACCAGAATAACCGTCTAGAAAGAAGAAGTGTGTGTGTTTGGAAAGCCTTTCTAGCATTTGATCGATAAAAGCCAAAGGGTAATGATCTTTCCTAGTGGTTTTATTCAGTTTCCTAAAATCGATCACCATCCTATAGCCAGTAATAATCCTCTGTGGGATCAATTCATCCTTATCATTAGGATCAACGGTAATGCCTCCCTTCTTAGGGACACAATGCACTGGACTCACCCAATCGCTATGAGCAACAGGATAGATAATACCCGCTTCCAGGAGCTTTAGTATTTATTTTATTAGTACTTCTTTCATCTTAGGATTTAATCTCCTTTGATGATCATTAACTGGTTTGAAGTCAGGATCAATTTTAATCTTGTGCTGTCATAGAGTGGGACTAATGCCCTTAAGATCATCAAGAGTATATCCAATAGCAGCACGCTGCTTCCTGAGAGTTTTTAGTAACTTCTTTTCTTCATGCTGTGAGAGGCTAGCACTAATAATAACAGGATATATCTCTTTTTCATCCACATATGCATACTTAAGAGTATCAGGCAACTGTTTAAGATCGAACACATGATCACCCTTTGGTGCGGGTGGATCCCCAAGAAGTTCAACATGCAGATTATTCTTAAGGATAGGATATTGTTCTAAGACAACTCTATCTATTTCATCCCTTTCATCCATATGCATATCATTTTCATGCTCAAGCAAGTATTGCTCTAAGGGATCAGCAGGAGGCACGGCAATAGAAGCTAAGGCAATAGTTTCATCCTTACTAGGCGACTCCTTTTCATGAGGTTGTCTACC
Source organism: Hordeum vulgare subsp. vulgare (assembly GCF_904849725.1). NCBI lineage: Eukaryota > Viridiplantae > Streptophyta > Magnoliopsida > Poales > Poaceae > Hordeum > Hordeum vulgare. Next base: position 228,389,580 of record NC_058518.1, on the reverse strand, counting down.
AAACATGGAGAAGTTGAACTCATGTGACACGCCTTCAAAGCCAACAATGACAGTTTGCTTCTCATAGTCAATATGAGCATTGACGATTTTGAGAAAAGGTGTGCCAAATATGATGGGACAAAAACTATCTTGTGCCGTAGCAAGAACGAGGAAATCAGCAGGATACTTCATTTTACCACACAATACTTCAACATCCCTAACAATTCCCACAGGGCAGATAGTATCTCTATTGGCAAGCTAAATAGTGACATCAATAGGCTCTATCTCAACAGGTGCAATCTCAGCTTTGATTTCATCGTATAAGGGTTGAGGTATTGCACTAACACTAGCACCCACGTCACATAAATCATGATAACAATGATCTCCTATCATAACAGAAACCACATGCATGACAACAACATGCCTATGCTTGTCTCTAGCGTCAGGTTTAGCAATTCTAGCAGCATCTTCACAGAAGTGAATATTATGTCCCTCAACATCACCGAACAGAAGACCTTTGATGATAGAAATCCTAGGTTCAACTCTAATTTGCTCAGGGGGTGTAGGTGTTCTAATATAGCCTCTACATATCTCAGTTGAAGCTTTAGAGTGATCCTTTATCCTAACAGGGAAAGGTGGTTTCTCAATGTAAGCACTTGGAACCACAGGATCATTATAGGCAATGACTTTCTCTTCAACTGGAGTGGGTTTAACTACATTGACTTCTAAAGGAGGATGATATTTAAACCACTTCTCTTTGGGGAGATCAATATGAGCAGCAAAAGATTCACACAATGAAGCTACTATCTCAGAGTCAAGTCCATACTTAGCGCTAAAGTCACAAAAAGTATTTGTCTCAACAAAGGATTTAACGCAATCAAACATGAAATTCATACCTGACTCCTTACCTTCTTCAAGCTCCCAATCTTCACAGTTGCGTTTAATTCTCTCCAATAAATTTTATTTGAAGTCAATATCTCTCTTCATAAAAGAACCGGTACAAGAAGTGTCAAGCATGGTGCGATCATCATGAGAAAGCCGAGCATAGAACTTCTAAATGATAATTTCTCTCGAGGGCTCATGATTGGGGCATGAATATAGCATTGATTTAAGCCTCCCCAAGCTTGAGCGATGCTTTCTCTGTCACGAGGCCAAAAAATATAAATATAATTCCGATCACGATGTACTAAATGCATAGGATAAAACTTTTGATGAAATTCCAATTTCAATCGATTGTAGTCCCATGATCCAGTATCATCACATAGCCTATACCATGTCAACGCCTTATCCTTCAAAGATAAAGGAAAGACCTTCTTGTTGACCTCATCCTCGAGCAAACCTGCAAGCTTAAATAAACCACAAACTTCATCTACATATATTAGATGCAAGTGTGGATGTGATGTTCCATCTCCTGTAAAAGGATTAGCCAGCAGTTTCTCAAGCATACCCGAAGGAAATTCAAAGAAAATATTTTCAGTAGGTGCAGCAGGTTGAGGAGCAACTCTTTGTGCTTCCGTTCGAGGTGAAGATACCCCTAACAAGCCCCTCAAAGGATTAGTATCTATAGTGACAAGTGACAACAAATTTCAGCACACTATATGAATGTTTCCTTACCAATTTCTACTTACCAAAGGCGCTTCACTCCCCGGCAACGGTACCAGAAAAGAGTCTTGATGACCCACAAGTATAGGGGATCAATCGTAGTCCTTTCGATAAGTAAGAGTGTCGAACCCAACGAAGAGCAGAAGGATCTGACAAGTGGTTTTCAGGAAGGTAAAATTTGCAGGCACTGAAATTGTCGGTACCACGTGATTGTGTGGTGAGATGATTTGTAGCAAGCAACAAGTAACAAAAGTAGCAATGGTGCAGAAAAGTGTCCCAATCCCTTTTGTAGCAAGGGACAAGCCTGGACAAAGTCTTATAGGAGGAAAAACGCTCCTGAGGACACACGGGAATTTCTGTCATTCTGGTTTTCATCATGTTCATATGATTCACGTTCGTTACTTTGATAGTTTGATATGTGGGTGGACCGGCGCTTGGGTACTGCCCTTACTTGGACAAGCATCCCACTTATGATTAACCCCTCTCGCAAGCATCCGCAACTACGAAAGAAGAATTAAGACAAAGTCTAACCATAGCATTAAACTAGTGGATCCAAATCAACCCCTTACGAAGCAACGCATAAACTAGGGTTTAAGCTTCTGTCACTCTAACAACCCATCATCTACTTACTACTTCCCAATGCCTTCCTCTAGGCCCAAATAATTGTGAAGTGTTATGTAGTCGACATTCACATAACACCACTAGAGGAAAAACAACATACAACATATCAAATTACCGAACGAATACCAAATTCACATGACTACTATTAGCATGACTTATCCCATGTCCTCAGGAACAAAAGTGACTACTCACAAAGCATAATCATATTCATGACCAGAGAGGTAATGAGTAGCAGCAAGGATATGAACATAAACTCTTCCACCAAGTAATCCAACCAGCATCAACTACAAAGAATAATTAACACTACTAGCAACCTTACAAGTACCAATCGGAGTCGCGAGACGGAGATTGGTTATAAGTGATGAACTAGGGTTTGGAGATGAGATGGTGCTGATGAAGATGTTGATGGTGACGAGTCCCCTCTGATGAGAGGAGTGTTGGTGCTGATGATGGCGACGATTTCCTCCTCCGGGAAGGAATTTCCCCGGCAGGATCGTCCTGTCGGAGCTCTAGATTGGTTCTGCTCAAGTTCCGCCTCGTGGTGGCGGCGAATCCACGAAAAAGCTCCTCCCTGATTTTTTCCTGGATGAAACCCTTCATATAGCAGAAGAGGGGGGCCAGTGGGTGAGCAGGCTGCCCACAAGCCCTCATGGCGCGGCCTGGCGGGGTGGCCGCGCCGTGCAGGCTTGTGGCCACCTGTTGGCGCCCCTGTGGCGCTTCTTCGGCCCAGTATTTTTTATAAATTCGGGAAAAAATCCTCGTTGATTTTTACGGTGTTTGGAGTTGCGCATAATAGGTATCACAACTTTGTTCCACTTTCAGGCCAGAATTCCAGTTGTCGGCATTCTCCCTCTTCATGTAAACCTCGCAAAATAAGAGAGAAAAGGCATAAGAATTGTACCGTGAATTGAAATAACAGCCCAAGAAGTGATAAATATCAACATGAAAATATGATGCAAAATGGACGTATCAGTAAACAACTGCACCTACAACTAGTAATGTTATCACATGGTTAAGGAAGCGCTAACATAGCCAATCAGTGGTTTGCTAGGTTTTAGAAGGTTGAAGGTTTCATGCCAATGTTGAGAGACTAACATTTAACAGGTGGTAGGCAACGAGACATAACGTAAGAAATGACACAACTAGCATGGCATTGATAGTAATGGTATCTAGGGAAATGGTCATCTTGCCTGAGATCCCTCTTCGAAGAAGAACGACTCTGTGAAGCAGACGAACCAACGTAGTCGAACGGATCCTCACATTTCGACGCGCATGCGGAGCTCTATCGAGACGAAGCAAACCAGAAACATCAATCAACACACGATATTCACCACGGCACATGCACAACATAAGATGAGGCATGTCAATTTAAATTATGCAAGGCACAGCATGGCAATTTACAACAATCAACACTACACATTAAGTGAAGCTCGATATGCAACGAGTTGCATATTGACGAAACTCCACATATGGATTATTTAGTCCACTCTCGTTAGGTACACGAGAATATTAAATGTTGTTAGACATGGCAAGAGTTAAAGCATGTGATTCTACACGACATTCTAGTCGGTTAACACCTAAGAACATTGAATAGAGCTACGGTTAAAAGATACGTGCAACACCAGATATTATGCCATCAATGCAACATGCATGCACTTTTATGAAAACACTGGCAAGAAGGATATGAAGCATGGGTCTCCATGAAGAACGAAAGGGAACCATGGTGACAAAACAGAAATGATGCCACAGCAACGTTCCGTCCCGATAATTCGATGAGATACCGGTACCAACGAATTGGGAGCGTGTGCGTGTCATGCCAAAGAATGATGGGATGATCCCGGTTACCGGGTTCCCATGTGTCGGGGGCATGACAAAAGAGGGACAACACGCAATGAGCAAACATATAAGGCGCAAAACATATGGTTCAACTCATACATCACATGCATTCAGTCCACGGGCATCGTCTCAACGGTTATACCTTTGAAGCGTGCGTTTCGGAGTGGACCGAGTCGTTGCGGTGTAGTTGTACATGGTCGTCATGGACGTAGTGGAAGTAGTCATTCCTGCAATGGTAGTTGAAGTAGTGGTACACGGGTCTTCGGCCATGTAGGCATACACGGTTGGTGACGAACTTGACGTATCCGATACCATTTTGAGTCGTAGTGAAAGTAGTCATTCTCACGCCCGTAGTTATACACGGTCGTCATGGAATTAGCGACATAATGGAACACGACAACGATCTTGTCGGATCCTCAGTAACATCAAATGTACACTTGTGGTAGTGGTACATGGTCGAGGCAGTCCTCGAATGGTCGATCGTTCGAGGCGGGACTTGGGGGACTTGGTGAACCAAAGTACCCGTGGTCTGGGTAACGTAAAAAAGGCAGCAAGGCAGGGCAATGAGACACTTCGCAGTAGCCATCCAAACCACAACTGAAGAAGGACCCGAAGACAGCAGCATGGTCAGCATAAACAAGGGGTGGCGCGGATAGGAGCACGAGGCAGGCAGGCGGCTACGAGGCTAGACCCTGGCGAAGGGCGCAGCACTGCTCAGCGACGACGACCTGAGTGGCCGGCTGAGGGAATCTCTAGCTTGGGATGGTCTTCATTCTTGGCGACTCGTGAGCCCGAGGACGAGCAAGATCGGGAGGAAGCATGGCCTCAGATAGCTGCTGGCAGCAGAGGCAAGGGGCATCAGGAACAAGGTTCGACGACGATGCTCATCACGGGAGGAGCAGGTCCAGGGCGAAGCTCCGGCTGGAACCCATGGCAGTGACGACCTCCTGAGAAGATGAGAGAGAGAGAGAGAGTTCAGGGTGGAGGGAGAGAAAGAAAGAGAGTAGGGGAGGTAGAGGGGACAAAGACACGAGGCTGGTCTTGGTTCTTCGGTCGGGCGACGCTCCGGCGGTTGAGGGGCGTGGCGACACAGCTTCGAGTGCGAGGAGCGGGAGCGGCCTAGGGCGGCCCTCGCGGCTGGATGTGGCGCGACGGGTGGCTGGTCGCCTGGTGGTTGCCGACACAGGGAGGCCGGAAGGGGAGCTCTGGTTGGCTCGCGGGCTGGAGGAAGGAGGAGACGGCTACGGTTCGCCCGATGGGGAAAACTAGGTGGGGCGGGAGCGCTGTCGGGAGGGGAATTGGTTAGCTAGGGTTAGGGTAGGATTGGACAGCATTTCGCATATAAATAGCCACCATTTTCTGAAAGGGGTCTAATTGGCCCTCCGTTCTAAATTGAGCGGCCGTGGTAAAAATAGGTTAGGGGGTCCTATTGAAAAATCGATGACGATTTAGGGTATTACGGGGTTGATCCGGACCCAATGGTCACGACCACCGAGTTCGGGTTCGGGGGAAGTTTTCGTACTAGGTTGCGGGCAGGTCGCTGCATTGTGTAGAGGGGCTAGGCGGAGATGAGAGGGAAAATGGGCAACCGAGCGACATAGTTTAAAATAACGAAAAATGCGTGACGATGGGCCGAGTATAGTCCCGCTATAGGTTTAACGGTTTGGGTAGCAAACGAACTCCGATTGCGACGAAAATTGACATGTGGCCTACCTATACTATGTTATGGCCGCACGAAAATCAGAGAATGTTTTATACACACTTTAAAAAACAATATTAAACAATGTCGCGGGCGCGTGCGTGTGTGGTTGGTCTCAAAATGGTGAGCGATAAACCGGAGAGAGCCGTGAACTAATAACGGATGCAAGTTTTGAAAACCGATGGCAACGGAGTGCCAATGTGATGCAATGATGCGCAAAATGCGATGATGAATGCGACAAACAAATAATCATATTGCGAAAAATGAATAAAAGGAGAATCTTCTAGAGCGTCGGTCTCGGGCTATTACACCTCTCCTACACTAACAAGAGATCCCGACCCGAGATCTAAGAATGAAAGGGGGAAGAGGATGAGAAAGAAAAGGTAAAACTTAGTCGCTTCTTTGAGAAATGAGTGAAACCAACGATCCTTGAAGGTTGCAAAGAGATGAAGAATGATATGAGAAACAAGCAAGAATTCACACAAAATTTCGGTAGCACTTCGGTAGGAAATTGAGGACAAAAAATTGATAGGATGGAAAGACTTGACAAGATTCAGAACAAACCAACTAAATTGATAAGCAAGGAAACAACATGAAATAAGACAAAACACTTCGGGTTAAAGGGGCAAGCAAGGGAAGAACATGATCTTGATAAAACTACATGATGATAGATTGAAGAGAGCAACATCACAACTCTGGAACAACAATATAGAAACTAGATCTTTGGGAAGAAAAAATGAAGAAGAAAATGACAACTACTATCCCAATTGAATTTGGCAACCATCCTTGCAAGAAGAATTGAACGGAGTTGCTGGAAAACCAACAACGAAAAGAACAAGCTTGTAGTGGACTTATGAAAACCATTCCAAAATAATGAGGTGACAACCAGCCACTAACAAAAACAAGGATTGCTTGGATGCAATAGGAAAGGCAAAACTTTTTACACCAAGAGGATATATTGAGAACTTGGGTCAACAATAATCGCCATATAGCAACAACCCTTAGGAAAAGATTTAGGTGAAATCCAAACCAAGCTAGCTCAATGGAAGAAAAGATGGGTTGAAAAATATATCTCATGATCAAAGAATTGGTGGGTTTAAATATTTCATGCTTGAAACAAATTTTCTTCTCGACTCCTCCACTAACAAGAACTCTATAACACCACCTCAAAGATAAAGGGGGAAGGATTGCACTTCGAAATGCAAGACAAAGAACAATTGCGCATGTTAAACAAGAATCTTGAAGAAAACATGAGAATGGATGAAATCTTGAAGAACCTCCATATACAAAAGAATGATCTAAAGAAATGAAGGTTGAAAACAATAAGATTAAGCCTTTGCAAAGAGATGAAGCTTTCCGAAGAGATACTTGAGAAAATTTGGAACTCCGGAAAAGAAAAGATAAGAACACTTGGTACAAAGAATTTGATATCATGAACAACTCCGGAAGAAGAATTAAATCAGTTTGATGAAACAATAATAAGAATTATGTTCTGCTCATCCTTCATAAAATTAAATTGATGACAAGCAACGGATTTAGCACACCACTTATACTTCTTAAAAAGATTGGAGAGAGAGATGGAGCACAATTGAATAAGTCTTGTAGGAAACACCCGTAGGAATTTGGAATGAAAGAGGCTAACACAATGAGCTCGACTACATGAGGACAAAGAGAGCATGATTCAATTAGAGAACGCTTGAACAAGTCACCGGTAAGAATTGCAAAATAATGGGAATACCATGGATGAATGAAGATACATGGGAATGAAGAGATCATGATGAACCTGAAGAATTTAGAACATATTGGGATATAAAAATGAATGGAAAACATGAGAACAAAGAGATCTTGAGCCGCCTAACAGAAAACTCGAATGAGGCACCAGAATAATTGAGATACGAACGAAGAGACACAATTGAGAAGTATTTCAGAATGAAAGCTGAAAGCTGAGAGCAAAGAGAAAAGAAATCTTCTGAAATGACGGCCTTTGGAGGATCGAAAAAGAAAACAAATCTAAAATGCACCAGATAAATATGGAAGGAATTAGTCCTGAGTGGAAACAATTGAGAAGATAACACGAAGCTGAAATGACAATCTTCAAAAGAATGGACAAAGATTTGAAAGAAACACTCCTTCGGTCTTCAAGCTGAGCATGATGAGAAGGGACACCACGAAAATTACTGAGACACTCAGGAATAAGGAATATGAAAAGGTTGAGCCAATGATGAAAATAATAAATTTGAAATGATCTTGGAGAAGGAATATGGCTGGTGAAAATCATACTTACGTCATATATGAAAAGAGCTTGAGATCTCCAGAAAAGATTGGAAGAGCAAGGTAAGATCCTGGGAAAAGCATGTGTGTTGTGGGCCCACTCAAAAGAAAACACCGTTCAAAGGATTGCTTAGAAAGAGAGATATTGCACCGGTACAATTGAAAACTTGATGAGGTAAGAACCTCGAAATAATTGAAAGGATTGAAAACAAGAAACTTCTGAGATATCTTGAGCACTCGAGATAGAATAGAGAGAGATGAAAAAACTTGATAAGAATTTCCAACATGGGAAAGAATTTAAAGGATGAAAAGGATATGATGAACACGGAGAGCTTAAGTTGAGTCCACCGGAGAAGAAACTAAAATGAAGAAATGATGAACTCAAAACTCCTGAGAATCTTCACAATGAATCACCGAATATAATATAGAAGAGAATATAGCAGAAGCATCATGAAAAGAACTGCACTTGGATGATAATTTAATCACTGAAGAAAAGGGCAGTAGGGCGAGGAAAAACAAAGACAACTTGGAACAGATGAGACAAACTCTGGAAGAAATGAGAGATTGATCTTCCAAATATTGGAGAGGATAGAATAACTTGAAGATAAGCACACCGGTTGGAGAAGAATTAACATGGCGACTCCGGTTGAAAAGAATTAATAAGACAATTTGAATGAGCAAAAGAATTTGCATTGCCATAAAAATAAGAGAACACCACTTGGAAATTTATGAATTTACCACTTGACACCGAAGCAACTTGAATTACCATACTACAACAAAACAAAGGATGAGGCTTACGAAACAAGCCACAATAAATTCATGACAAAGATTTCGTCCGATAATTTCGTGGATAGGATTGCACGGGCTCGATCATACATTGGATTGTGATATTGAAATGACGCTCGAATATGCTCCCTAGGCGTAGCAAACTACAAGGCATGTCCAAGCATACTGATGACATATATCGAGACTGTTCTGTGTAAAAACAACCGTGAACAAACGAATCCACTAGATCTCGAACCCCAACCTCACATCATGCATCTATTGGAAGATTGTCCTATAAGTAACTACTTGAATTCCCACCTAAGAACTCCTGAAATTTCTGGTCATGCAATCGGGTCCGCGGATACAAGGAGAAAATTCATCACTCAACTCCTAGCAATAATACTAACCCGTCCAATGTATCACATCCGTCAACACATAACCCGAATCTCGATAACTCATCTACCCTAGATCCTCGAAAACACAACGATACTAAGTATGGCGGTACCCCCGAACTCTCTACACCAGTACTGCGGATGCCGAGCTTATCTCGCCACTACTAGTATTGAAGTAATTTCGTACATCCTCCGTCCTGAGATACTAAGAAATCTGAATGATAACGATGTGCACAAGAATCCCCTGGATCTCAACTCCTCAAAATAAAATTAACACAACATGAGGAACCAAGTCAAAACTCAGTCACATCGACATCATATAGATTCCAAAAATATCCGCGTGACCCTAAAAAATATTGAGTGATAAGAGGAGTAGAATTAAAGTTATCACGTCAACATTCCTCACGAGAGCATAGAAGAGGAGAAGAAAGAATCCTACTCTCTGATATATAACTAGACTCAAAGCAGTTTTTCTCTAGACTCGACTCGGCCAAGTTCGATCAATCAAGGGGGCTCCTAGGTCGGTACTGCTCTGATACAAACTTGTAACGCCGAAGATGTGATCCTATCCTTATTTTGGCGAGAGGGACTCGATAGGGATAGAAGCACATCTCATCGTTTTGCAAGAGTGGATATCGTTACAAGTACATGTACTGAAAAGATGAGTATACATAATTGGCCTACACTCGCCACAAGCTACATCATAGTCACTTTAATACAACAACATAATCAATCATCACGAAGAAGAGTAGGGTCCATCTACGGACGAAAAAAAACAATAAAAGATCGACGTCCATCCTTGCTATCCCACACTATCAGCCTGGAAACCATCCTGGATCGATGATGAAGAAGAATAAACTCCAAATAGAACAATCATCGCGCTCACGTCAAATTAACCCTTTAACTGTACCTGCAACTTGTGTTGTAGTAATCTGTAGGCCACAAGGGACTCAGCAATCTCATTCCCAAAGGTATCAAGACTAGCAAAACTTAACGGGTGAGGTATGGTTAAGTTGTGAGGCTTGCTACGGCAACAGACAACAACGCCAGAAATTGACACGTTGACGGAGACTAGGCTTTCGTTGGTTTTTCCCTTGAAGAGGAAAGGGTGATGCAGCACAGGAGCAGTAAGTATTTCCCTCAGTTTGAGAACCAAGGTATCAATCCAGTAGGAGAATCTCGTCAAGTCCAGAGTACCTGTGCAAACACAAAAGAGCTTGCACCCAACGCTTTAAAGGGGTTGTCAATCCCTTCAAGATTGATTGCAAAGTGAGATCTGAAGAAGGAAAGTGCAACGAAGAAAAAGAGTAAGGCTGAAAATATGGTGTGGGGTAGACCCGGGGGCCATAGTGTTCACTAGAGGCTTCTCTCAAAATAGCAAGTATCACGGTGGGTGAACAAATTACTGTCGAGCAATTGATAGAACCGCGCAAAGTCATGACGATATCTAGGGCAATGATCATACATATAGGCATCACGTCCGAGACAAGTAGACCGATACTTTCTGCATCTACTACTATTACTCCACACATCGACTGCTATCCAGCATGCATCTAGTGTATTGATTTCATGACGAACAGAGTAACGCCTTAAGCAAGATGACATGATGTAGAGGGATAATCTCAAACCAATGATGAAAACCCCATCTTTTTACCCTTGATGGCAACAACATGATGTGTGCCTCGCTGCCCCTTCTGTCACTGGGTGAGGTCACCGCACGGTATGAACCCAAAACCAAGCACTTCTCCCATTGCAAGAATCATAGATCTAGTTGGCCAAACAAAACCCACAAGTAGAAGAGAATTACAAGGATATGAAATCATGCATAAGAGAGATCAGAAGAAACTCATATAAGATTCATAGATAATCTGATCATAAATCCACAATTCATCAGATCTCGGCAAACACACCGCAAAAGAAGATTACATCGGATAGATCTCCATGAAGATCATGGAGAACTTTGTATTGAAGATCCAAGAGAGAGAAGAAGCCATCTAGTTACTAGCTATGGACCCGTAGGTCTATGGTGAACTACTCACGCATCATCGGAGAGGTCATGGTGTTGATGAAGAAGCCCTACGTATCCGAATCCCCCGTCCGGTAGGGCACCAGAACGTGCCCTAGATGGGATCTTGCGGAGACAGAAGCTTGCGGCGGCGGAAAAGTACTTTCTATGATCTCCTGATTTTTTATGGATTTTTAGGGAATATATAGGCACAAAACCTAGGGCAAAGGAGCCTCAGGGAGCCCACAAGCCAGGGCACCGCGGCCCCCCTGGCCGCGCCATGAGGGCTTGTGGGGTCCCTGGTGGCCCCTGCCCTGATTCTCCGGCTCTCCTATCTTTTTCTGTTCTGGAAAAAATCTTTTCGGCAGTTTCATTCCGTTTGGACTCCGTTCAAAATCCTCCTCCGAAAGGGGTCAAAACATGGAAAAAACAGGAACTGGCTCTTGGCACTGAGTTAATAAGTTAGTCCCAAAAAATATATAAAAGGCATGCAAAACATCCAAAGTTTGACAAGATAATAGCATGAAACCATAAAAAATTATAGATACGTTGGAGACGTATCAAGCATCCCCAAGCTTAACTCCTTCTCGTCCTTGAGTAGGGAAGTGATAAAGAATGAATTTTTGATGTGGAATGCTACCTAGCATAGTTGTCCTTTGTAACTTCTTTCACGTGGCATGAATGTTCAGATCCGTAAGATTCGAAACAATAGTTTTCTATTGACATGAAAACAATAATACTTCAAGAAAACTAGCAAGGTAATCATGAACTTTCAAAATAACAAGGCCAAGGAAAGTTATCCCTACAAAATCATATAGTACGACTATGCTCCATCATCCTCACACAACTAATGTAAATCATGCACAACCCCGGTATTGGCCAAGTAATTGTTTTCGCACTCTTACTTTCTCAAACTTTTTATAACTATCACGCAATACATGAGCGCGAGCCATGGATATAGCACTATAGGTGGAATAGAGTGTGGTGGTGGTTGTGAGACAAAAAGGAGGAGATGGTTACATTGACTCGGCGTCTCAAAGGGCAATGGAGATGCCCATCAATAGATATCAATGTGAATGAGTAGGGATTGCCATATAAAAGATGCACTAGAGCTATAAGTATGTGAAAGCTCAAAAGGAAAACTAGTGGGTGTGCATCCAACTTGCTTGCTCACGAAGACCTAGGGCACTTTTGAGGAAGCCCATCATTGGAATATACAAGCCAAGTTATATAATAAAGATTCCCACTAGCATATGGTAGTGACAAAGCAAGAAGCTCTCAATCATGAACACACTAATGGTGCCACATCATCAAGTTTAACCAAGTTAAATTTCCACTTGATAAAATCAAAGCCAATTTCAAATTAAAAATGAAGTCAAATAAATTAATTCACTAAACTTGAAAACAAAAATGCTCATTGAGTTGCAAATATTGACTAAGTAATTTTCATGTTGAAACAAACATCATTTGACTCACAAATAAACCCCTAGGAAATTACTAAGTTGTCCAACCACAAATAACTTGATCATCTTACTTTCTAATAATGTTTAAACCTTACAAAATACTCTGAAACTTTTTGTGAAACACCATGTTATTGTGCAAGAATTATGTGCCAAATTTTATGGTCAACAAAATGCATTTGTTGCAAAAACTATTTGGCAAATCCGTACCTGACTAAATAATATTTTTATTAAAAAGAAAAAAAGAAATAAAACACCCTCACCCCTTGGGTCGGCCCAGCCAAACCGGCCCACCTACACTCCCAGCCGGCCTATATACTAGAGGGGGTATAAAAAAACCACCTAACCCCAGCCCACCGACCAGCCCCCATTCCCCCCATTTCTCCCTCTCCCTCCCGAGAGCCATTCCAATCGGCGGCGCCCCACTCCCCTCACCGCGAGCCTCTCCCCATCCCCGGCAGCCCAACGACGCCCGATGGTACCTCGCCGGCACCGCACACCGTCGGCGACCTCCCTCACTCTCCCTCCGAGACCCCCACTCCTTCCTGGCAGCTGTCTCTACCCTCTCCCGCCCCGGCCAAGCCGAGCACCCCCAGCGAGCTACCTACCCCGTACCGCTGCCTACATCGCCCCACCTCGTCACCGACGCTCCTTCGGCCGCATCCCTTACCAGATCCGACCGCCTCCTCCCCACCATCTGCATCGCGCCGGCGTCCCCAACCTCCCCTGTGCCCATCGCGCAGGCGTGGTGAGCCCTCGGGGCTCTTCCCCTCCCTCTCTCCAATCGCTCTCTGGCGGATCCCCCTCCCCTCGTAGCTCCGGCAACCACCGCACGTCGCGCTCCGGCGCCACCCTAATTTCCCCTCGCACAGCCTTGCCCCGTCCCCTCCCATTGATGTCGTAGCCCCCACCGCGAATTCCACCCTCCCCCTTGCTGCTCTTAGTGTCGCGCGCCGGCGGATACTGTTGTCACGAGCTTCCCACGCCCCAGCCTGCCTTCGGGCACCCCAGGGGTTGGTGGGCGAAGCCCCATTCACCCTGCCCCGTTTGCCCATTGGTGGCATGGGTCGCTCACCACACGGGCCCATGCTCCTGTTTTAACAGAATGTTAGATATCTTTACCTAATAATAAAGAGGCTATCGCTTCCGTCGGAAAACCCACCGAGGTGATTTTACAAAAAAATCCTTACTGACATTAAACTCATTGTATATATTAAATATTTTTTTAAATACTCATATCTTTTAAACCGTAACTCCAAATCTAATCTAACTCTAACCTAATAATCTTTACCTAATAATAAAGAGGCTATCGCTTCCGTCGGAAAACCCACCGAGGTGATTTTATAAAAAAGCCCTTACTGTTTATGACATTAAACTCGTAGTATATATATTAAATGTTTTTAAAAATACTCATATCTTTTAAACCGTAACTCCAAATTTAACATATTATATATGGAATTTGATTAGAAAAATATGTAGAATTTAAATATGATATTATTTTATCTGTTAAACGTTTAACAAAAAAACTATCTAGGGTGCAATCTTAATAAATAAGTCATTATTCATCTTTCTTTCGTACCGGTACTCATCCGGGTTGGGGATGAACACGTCAACAAAATCAGGATTAGAGATGAAACTGAAGGTCACTTGACTGATTCTTTGTTCGTATTAAATCTACATGCAAGCCGTGTTAAAATAGAAGACCTGTGAAATTTTGAACTGCATTGTGAAATTTTGAACTGCATTTTTGTAGGATAAGACCATCTTTATTTGTGTCGTAACTACAAATTCTCAGATTATAGACCATTTTTTATAAATTAAGAGCGTGTGGTATTTCTTTCTCCCGTTGAAACGCATGGGCCCTTTTGCTATAATAATAAAGCGGCTATTTCTTCCGTTGGAAAACCCACCGCGATATTTTTATAAAAAAGCCCCTGTAATTTTTATTATTCAACACATGCTCCATCATTTATCTGCAACGCAAAAGGAAAAAACGATTCGCTGCAAAAATTATATCCGTATGCATCGCCTCCTCCCGTCGACCCTGGGCCACCTTGGCCTGTGCCCAGGCCGCCGCCACACCACTCGCCGCCGCGGACGACCTCAACCGCCACTGCTGCCGATCTCAACCCACCCGCCTCCACGGCCGTACCTCTCCCCGCTTACTGTCCCTGTTGCGGCGCTCGAGCGCATCGCGTCGACCCTGATCCACCCTGGCCTGTGCCCAGGCCGCTGCCACACCACTCGCCGCCGCGGCCGACCTCAACCACCACTGCTGTCGATCTCAACCCACCCGCCTCCGCGGTCGTACCTCTGCCTGCTTGCTGCCCCCGTTTCGGCGCTCAAGCACAGCTTCTGGACCAAATCAACGCGATAGCTACAACGACTTGGGATGATGCGTCCGCTCGATGCAGAACGGCGGTGACGCGCGGATAAGGCGCGACGGAACGAAGTACTTGCAGGTGGAGGCAGGCCTCCATGGCTCACACGGGGAACTCAGAGGTTATGGCGCGGCAATGGCGACTCCTTATGGCCAGATAGAGGCGCCTAACCCTTGCTCCCCTCAATGTATCCCCTCCTCCCGCAGGAACTCATCATCTGGTGAGATCCCCTCCCCATGCCTCCAACCGTGTGCCAAGCACCGGCAAGAAATTTTGTTTTGTGGGAATTTGTTTGTTGATGAATGAATGTATTTAATGTAAGATTGCATTGTTGTAAAGAGAGAATGGAACACCACCTTTAGTTTGTCATCTGATCCCACATTCTCTATCCCATGAGTGAAATAAGATAACAGTCCATTGATCAATTCAGGTAGCCTCTTTGTTTTGCTTTGCTTGTCCCGCTCAATTTCTCATCATGGTGGAATTAACAATCGACGGGGTGATTTCCCAACAAAATAGGATAGGACTTACTACATTAGTTAGTTAGCTTATTATTTTAATAAATCAAAATGATTATAAAAATTGAAAGCGTGTGATATTTTCTCTTCCGTTGCAACGCACGGGCCTTTTGCTAGTAAATATATAAAAGAACAAGCAAAATAAATAAATAGCTAATTAATTAATTGATTAATTAGTTAAGTCATTAGTTAATTAATTTTAATTAAGACTAATTAGTTTAATTAATTAATAGTTATTTTAAATAATGTATGACATTTGGGCCTAGCCCAAATAAAACTAATTAAAATTGTCTAATTAAACATGTTAATGAATTTAGTTTAATTAGAGTATGACAAGTGGGTCCCACCCACCTAATTATTTATGTCCGTTAATTAGTTAAACCTGAAATTAAGATGTGACAATGAAAAGTGGGGCCCACTGGTCAAAATTGATGAGTCAACCCCGTTGTTGACTATTGATGTCATGGTGACATCATGCTGATGTCATAAATGGAATTTTGAATTAAACTTAATCTACTTAATTTATTAATATTAAGATAACTTTAAAAATTAATATAAAATAATCCATAATTCGGATGAAAATAATTTGTACATGAAAGTTCATAAAAAACAAGACAAACCCGGATACACTATTTGTTTGTTTGAAACGTGTCCCTAGTATAGTGAACATGGAACATTTACCCTCCGGATTTTCTATCCGATAAATAAAAATACCTAGGGATTATCTTCAGATATTCTCCCGCTCCGTCTAATACGTGTAGTACTGCGTTAGACTACCCCTAGCACTGCATGTAGTCATGTTATTCATCGTGATGCACGTGTTTCCTTATATTTATTGTTTCTTCCCCCTCTTCTCTCAGGTAGATCCCGAGACCGACGGCGTTGCCGGGTACGGCTACCCACCTGACAACCTGCCCTTTGCCGTAGAGCAACAAGGCAAGCAAAACCCCCTTGATCATTCCTATATCGCCTATTCTTTCTCCCTCATGCTTGCATTAGAATTTTGCTACTATTGTAGTTAGCTGCTATATCTGATGCATAGCCCGTTTTTTATAAACTCTACTTTATTCTACTGCACCTTAAAATTGTTTAGTATAGGTGGAGTAGTGATCCCCTTGCCCCCTTAGTCTAGTTGCCCCCGCTTTACCGTCAACTCTCGATCATCTGATCGACGAGCCATGACCCATCACAATACTCACCCCCCTTAGTTGTACGATGCTGCATAACTACTATTGAGTACCAAGGGTGACACCTCGTTACGTATTGCGATGTTAGCGTTGTAGTATAGTTGACCGGCGGTGGTTCTCGGAGGGTGATTCCTCCTTCAACACCTCCCATAACGACTCTGTCGTACAAGCCATCAAGCGTGATTCCTCCATGACCAGCTTGACGGTTACATCATTCGGAATCCATCAAGGGTGATACCTCGGATCCCTCTGATATTACAACCACACAATTACTTGACCGTGCTACAAGCAACATGAATGGTGTGTTACGAGTGGATTCCCGCGTGAATGAGATGATGAGTGAATTAAAATGCTAAGGTTTTGGGTATTTGATCTAGGTTGGTCTGAGACCTTTTCACACTAACCGTCTACGTGGGAGAAGTTATGGGTACTCGACGTCGTAGTATCATCTGAAGCACTTTAGACATCAAAAGTGTAGTGGCGCATGCCCGAGTGGCCTGAATAAGCATCGTGCTTGTATAAGAGGTGCCAAGACTAACATCTGACGCCCTCGCATCCTGCAGGAGTGCAACGGGTGATGGGTCCATGACCCCTGCGTGCTTAGGATTTAGACCATGGGTTGGCCTCTCTGTTGAGCCTAGGTGGGGCTACAACATGTTGATCTTCCCAGGCTGGGCATGACCCAGGAAAGTGTGTCCGACCAGAGTTTATCAAGCATGAGAAGAAACTTGGTGCACCCCTGAAGAGATGAAAATTAACTATTCAAATAGCGGTGTCCATGGTTACAGGACGATTTCAAGTTGTGCCCTGATCTTCTACAACTACAATGGTTACTTGAATGAAATGTTTGCTCCGGGATTGCTTCGTGGCTGGGATTCGAGGAAGAATCTCTGGGTGTGGCTTTAATTAATTTGCTGCAACGATATGACTATATATGTGTGTTACTTTCTCTACTCTCGTCTATTCCTGCAAGACCCCTGAAGATGCTAGTCTTTGATAGTACTAGTCCCCTCTCTCTATTCTCGCATTGCTGCAGGCAGTTCACATATAATCCCTTCCCTTGATACTGATGCATATTTAGCATAGTTTTGATGTTCGTCTTGCGAGTACTTTGGATGAGTACTCACCGTTGCTTTTCTCCCCCTTTTCCCCTTGAGCCGCTGCTGCGACCAGATGTTGGAGCCCATGAGATGGAATATCCGGCCGCCGACGACTGCTACCCCGACGGTCCCTACTGCTACACGGAGGCCGTTGATGACGAGGAGTAGTTAGGAGGTTCCCAGTCAGGAGGCCTCGTGTCATTTGATCATTGTATCTTTTGTGCTAGCCTTCTCTAAAGCATTGTCATGTTTCATGTTTGTACTCAGATATTTGTTGCTTCCGCTGACTCGTGTGTTTATCAAACTTATGTATTCTAGCCCTCGAGGCCCCTGGCTTGTAATCCGAAGCTCATATATTTTTATTTGTGTCTAGAGTTGTGTTGTGATATCTTCCCATGAGTCCTTGAGCTTGGTCGTACACATTTGCGTGTATGATTAACGTACGATCGAATCGAGGGCGTCACAAGGTAAAACTCCCATATATGGATGAACTTCTCATCAAAGCCGAGTTGCAAAACTTGACTGCAAAAAAGGAAGTGATAAGAAATTAATACTAACTAATCAACCAACTCGAACATATATGTGTACGGTCATCACAACATTATTATACATGTAGTGTGTGACAAGTGATAATTACTATTTGTTCGCCATGAGTTAAACATGTAAGTGATACTTCCTCTTACCACCAGTTGCACCTACTTTGCACCGCTGCTCGTAGGACATGGCAATGCATCCGCTGCAAATAAGCTTGGGAAACATTCAAGATAAGAAAAATCATATGCTTGCATGGGCATTCCAGAGTCAACAACATTCTCGTGCGAGGCATGGTCTCCAAGTGTCATATTACCAAGCCACATTGTTGTAATCCTCAGCAACATTTTAGATAATCTCCCTCGTGTTAGTTGAGGGACCAATTGTCTACATAGTCCACATTTTGTTCGTAACATTCGTCTTAAACCACCACATAAACATTGGATGATGTTATTATTTGATGAATAGACATAAGATGTTGGAGGTTCTCGTCTTCCTGTCAAGAAGTACTCTTAAAATTATTGTCTCAACCAGTAGAGATATATGACATGACCAGGTTGCACTTTACAGTCCTAAGAAGGCACCATGAATTCATACCAAAGGTATTTGATTAAACTACAGCTCAATTGAAGAACGGGATCACAATTCACAAGGAACTAAGAAGATTATATTTTTAGCAAGTGCAGGGAGAAATAAAACAACAACATGTGTTCAATTCAAACATATGTGCAAACATACAATAAGTACTACAATTAGGCTCCTACTAAGCTGAGATGGCAATACATGTAAGAACTATACCAAAAACCAACCCGAGTATTGTTAACAAACCATTTCTAAGTGCACCGACCAAGTCACCATAGAGCACGAATCATAACTTATAATTCAGAGATACGTGCATGCTCTTACTGGGAACCTCATTTCTATGTTTAGAAAAGAGGAATCCCCTTGAGATTGCGGAAGCCGTTGTCGGTCCACACGAAGATCACTCAGACCATCTTGAATTCCATGTAGAGAATAGCAATATGGACCCCAGCAACAAATTTACAAAAAATGGATCAAGCATACATGAGATTAAATTTGTGTTTCGAATGGGTTCCCTCATCTAGCTCGCTCTTCGCGACCGACTTCGCCAGCGATGCAGATATTGTTAGAAATGTTCCCTAGATGCAATAAAAAATTGATTATTATTATATTTCCTAGTTCATGATAATTGTCTATTATTCATGCTATAATTGTATTAACCGGAAACCATAATACATGTGTGAATATATAGATCACAACGTGTCCCTAGTGAGCCTCTAGTTGGCTAGCTCATTGATCAATGGATGCTCATGGTTTCCTAATCATGGGCATTGGATGTCTTTGGTAATAGAATCACATCATTGGGGAATGATGTGATGGACAAGACCCAATCCTAAGCATAGTACTGGATCGTGTTGTTCGTCTGCTAAAGCTTTTCTAATGCCAAGTATCATTTCCTTAGACCATGAGATTGTGCAACTCCCGGATACCGTAGGAGTTCTTTGGGTTTACCAAACGTCACAACAAAACTGGATCATTATAAAGGTGCACTACGGGTATCTCCAAAAGTGTTTGTTGGGTTGCACGAATTGAGACTGGGATTTGTCACTCTGTGTGACGGAGAGGTATCTCTGGGCCCACTCGGTAATTCATCATCATATTGAGCTCGGTGTGACTAAGGAGTTAGCCACGGGATGATGTGTTACGGAACGAGTAAAGAGACTCGCCGGTAACGAGATTGAACAAGGTATGGGGTTACCGACGATCGAATCTCGGGAAAGTATCATACCGGTAGACAAAGGGAATTGTATATGGGATTGATTGGATCCTTGACATTGTGGTTCATTCGATGAGATCATCATGGAACATCTAGTAACCAACATGGATATCCAGATCCTGCTGCTATTTATCGGCCAAAGAGATGTCTCAGTCATGTTTGCATGTCTCCCAAACCCGTAGGGTCTACACACTTAAGGTTCGATGATGCTAGAGTTGTAAAGGGAATTGTATGTGGTTACCGAAGGTTGTTCGGAGTCCCGGATGAGATACCGAACATCACGAGGAGCTCTGAAATGGTCCGAAGGTAAAGATTGATATATAGGAAGTCTAGTTTTGGTCACTAGAGAAGTTCCGGGCTCATCGGTAGTGTACCAGGAGTGCCGGGAGGGTGCCGGAGGCCAAGATCGCTCATCTTGAACAACTTCTGCATCTGATCCTTGAACTTAGTGATGTGTGTTGCATCCGTGCCAGTGATGATCAAATCATCGACATACACTCCCACGAGCAGATAAGATTGCGCATCTCCGCGTTGATAAACTGCATGCTGCAGCGGGCTCCTTCTGAACACAAGTGTGTAGGGAGTTTCATCCAGCTTGGCATACCAAGCCCTTGGTGCCTGACGAAGCCCATAGAAAGTCTTGCTCATCTTCAGAACTTCCCCTTCTCGACCATCGACGACGTATCCCGGTAGTTGTACCACGTAGACCCCCTCCACAAGGTTGTCGTTGAGACCTCCCAGCCAGAGTGCGCGGCGAGAGCGAGGAAGAGCCGCACGGTCTCCATTTCACGCCATGGGCACGAAAACTTCCTCAAAGTCCACGCCCTCACGCTGTGCGTATCCCTTGGCCACCAAGCTAGCCTTGTGCTTGGCAATGTTCCCATTGGGGTCGCGCTTCACCTTGTACACTCATTTGAGGCCCATCGGCTAGTGTCCGCGCGGAAGGGTGGAGAGTTTCCATGTGGAGTTCTCCGCGATCGCGTCCATCTCTTCATCCATAGCCTTTTTCCAGGCCATATTGTCCACGGCCTCACTGATGTTGGTTGGCTCCTCTGCACTGAGGAGACAATGCTCCATAGCCTCGTGCACGGCCTACCCCTCTGTCTCATTGAGGGTGCAGGAGATGCTCCAATAACATATGTTACCAGTGTCCACATCATGGAGATTCTCATCTTGACTTAGTAGTGTAGCCCAGCGGATTTGACGACCGACACATGGAGTGTCCGGACCCTCTCTTAGTGTTGTAGGTGAGCTCTGTGATGGTGAGACTATATCTGAGGACGCCACCCCTGCGGTTGGGGTACCATGCGCGCTTTGCGCCGGCGTGCCCACGCCTGGAGTCAACACCCCTGAGACTGGTGTAGCAGGTGTGGCTCCTCCTTGCGGTGATGCCGGAGGTGTAGTAGCACATGTTTCCACCTCGTGGATGCCGTGAGCCGTTGTGTATACCACAATGAATGTGGTGGGTATAGGCGCCACTCTGGACGCATCCGGAGCGAGCCACGTCCACGGCCGTCCCTCCTCGAAGACGGCGTCGCGTGTCAACTGCACCTTCTTGGTCGCGGGTCGTACGCACGGTAGACCTTTGAGCCCTCCTCGTACCCAACAAAGATCATGGGTGTCGAGCAATCAGACAGCTTGGAGATGCCCGGCCCTGTTTTCTTCAAATGCATCGTGCACCCAAACGTGCGCAGATAATGCACGTTGGGCTTACGACCGTGCCATGCCTCGTATGGAGTGAGACCCTCCAGGCATATTGTCGACGCGCGGTTGAGCAAGTACACCGCCGTCTTCATTGCCTCAACCCAGGAGAATGCCGACACACCCATGCTCTTGAGCATGCATCTCGCCATCTCCACGACCGTCTGATTGCATCGTTCGACGACACCATTTTGCTGAGGGGAGTAGGGCGTTGCGGTATAGTGCTTGACCGCCTGTTTCTCAAAATATTCCTTGAACTCGATGGAGTTGAACTCCCCTCCGCGATCTGAGCGAAAGGCCCGAAGCTTGCACCCGATGATAGCTTCGGCCATGACCTGAACTTTCTTGAAGTGTTCATGCGCCTCGTCCTTGAACCTCAGCAACTCAATCCACATGTAGTGGCCGTACTCATCAATGACCAATAGGAAATATTTGTTGCCACCTAGTGTCGCTGGAGTGATTGGCCCGCAGAGATCAGTGTGCACGAGTTCCAGAGCGCTCTCTACGCGGTATGTCGTGCTCTGTAGGAATGGGGCGTGATGTTGCTTTCCAAGGGCACCCATCACAGTACTTCTCGACCAGGTGAATGACGGGCATCCCACGGATGAGTTGCTTGGTGGACATGGTCCGGAGTGCGCGGAAGTGCAGGTGTCCCATGCGCGTGCCACCGCCACGACACATCATCACCTTGCGTCCTGAGGCACGCACGGGTGTCGATGGTGAGAACGTTGGTGTAGAGCCGGCTGCCCGACCACATAATGCGTGCCAGCATGCGCCTTGAAGGATCCCTAATGGCCATTACTCCGTCTTCTATGGTGATGATGTAGCCGGCCTCATCGAGCTGTCCCACCAAGACGATGTTGCTGCGCAGGGCGGGGATGAAGAAAACACCGGTGAGCGCGCGCTGATTCCCACTGTTGCAACGGAAGAGAACGGACCCGCACCCCTTGATGGACACCAACGATTTGTCACCAAATTTCACTGTCCCATGCACAGACTCAACCAGGGGCGCGAACGCTCGCCGATCACCAGTCATATGACTGCTGGCTCCAGTGTCAAAGAATCAGACACCGTCAGGGGAGGACATGGGAACTACCTTTTCTTTGTTTATGTATACCTACTGGGGTGCGCCGACGTGAGAGGTATTGATGTCGGAGACTATGGCCATC
Source organism: Hordeum vulgare subsp. vulgare (assembly GCF_904849725.1). Taxonomy (NCBI): domain Eukaryota; kingdom Viridiplantae; phylum Streptophyta; class Magnoliopsida; order Poales; family Poaceae; genus Hordeum; species Hordeum vulgare. Next base: position 228,366,565 of record NC_058518.1, on the reverse strand, counting down.
AACAGGCCTTGCTCATGCTCGTCGCCGCCTTGAACCAGGTTGGCATGCTCCTATGGCCCTTTCCCCTCCTTCTCCCGAAGCCACGTCCGACACTCCTTTTTTCCCGTGCCCTGGATTGCCACAATGATGGCACTTCCCTTTCTACTTCTTGCCCCCGAGCCGCCAGATCCGCATTCGCCCTGGTTCCTCGGTGCGGTCTTGCTGCTGCCAGATCCGCGTGCGCCCTAGTTCCCCGACGCGGTCTTGCTGCTGCCAGATCCGCGTGCGCCCTAGTTCCCCGACGTGGTCTTGCCGCCGCCTTGACCCTTAGGTTTAGTGGCAGATTTGTTCTTGCCGCCGCCCCCACCACTCGACGACCCACCGCTGCCTCCCTGCTTCTCTCTGGCCCGCCACACCTCGTGCATGAGCATAAGGCGCCCGATGGACTGTGTGGTGTCGTCGAGCTCGTAGTGGTCCTCGCATGTACAGAAGCATCAGATGAGCTCCTCAATCGACATGGTTTTCAGGTCAATCAAGGACTCAATCTACATGGCCATCGGGTGGTATCTCCATGGCACAATTCGGAGGAACTTCTGGACGGCCTTGTGCTCGATGAAACGGTGGTCGTACAGCTCCAGATCGGTGATGAGGCCGGAGAGTCGCAACCCGAAATCCATGATGGACTCCCCGTCCTTGAAGCACAGGTCCTCGAACTCGCGGCGGCACACCTGCGCCTTGGCCTCGCGAGCCCACTCGCTTCCCATGCAAAGCATGTTGATAGTCTCCCAGGCGATTTTCATTGTGTCCTTTGTGGCCAGCACCTGTAGCATCTCCGACGGCACACCGGTGAGGATAATCTGCACCGCACGCCGGTCATCGTGCTCTTTTGCACCTTCGTCGGTCACGGCGGACCACAGACCAGCGAGTTGCAGCTTGATTTGCATAAGGAGCGCCCAGTCCATGCAATTGGTGCGCGTGAGGACCATGCTTGATGTTGAGGTCTCGCTCTCGCGCACCACCCTGTCGATGATGCAGATCTCGCCGCTCCTGCCGGTTATGAGGCGCGCCACAGTCGTCCCGCCCGATAGTGACCGCTTCGTGGCAATCACCGCCCTCTTCTTCGACTCCACTCGTCGTCCGAGATGTGCACCGTGGATCATACACCGCCGACCACCGAAGAGTGGATCAAACACCAGGCTCTGATGGCAATTGTCGATGCGGAATCGAGAGAGAGAGAGAGATGAACTCTGGCGAGAGAGAGAGTTTTGTGCAGCCCAATCTCGCAGCTTTTCTCTCGAGTAATTTGTTTGATCTTCTTTAGTTACATACTAAAATCCACAACTAACTAACTCTCGGCGGGATCACCATGATACGCAATGGCCGCGCCATCCCACGACCGCATCACACAGCAACCAAGTCCATTGGGAGAGAAACTAGGGTAGAGAAAAGAAGAGGAGAGAGGATGTGCGTACATGCACTCCACTCCTACTACTACGTGCATGCGCTGGTCACATCCACCATGCACATGCATTATTCAACAGAAAAAACAAATGGACCTAAACTGCACAACCATGCATCCAACTAGCTTAGTCTAAAAGTGTCCCACGTGGCCGCCGGTGCGCGGAGGAGATAGACCTTGCCACCGCCAGTCCTGCTGCATCCCGCACCATTGCCTCTGAGGCAGGCCGATCCTGTCGCATCATGCCGATCCCGCTGAGTCCCACAGCACCGCTGCTCAACATAGGAGAGGAACCTCGCCACCGAGGATGAAGGCCAAGCCCGTTGTGTGTCAGGCCGCCGTCGCTGCTTGAGGGCGGAGAGGACCCTGACGCGTCCTGTGGCTGCCACAAGGAGGAGAGACAAGGTAGGGGCAGATGGAACGAAGGGAGGGTGATGTGGGCTTTCCTTTATGTGTCGATTCGACGGATGTGGGAGAACATGTGTTTAGCAGAGTATCATCCACGAGGTGATATTGGTAAATGTACTCGTGGCTGAGGGTTAGTGTGATGTAGACGGTTAGATTAAATTAAGTATTTTTATCGTGAGACTGTAATCGGTTGAGGATGTTATGTGTAGTTTAGGCTGGGTGCGTTTAGGGATGAATATATTTGCTTGTTTAATAGTAGAGAATCAGTTTGATAATCAGTGTGCCTACACGTGTTGGTTGAGTGTTATGAAAGAAAAGATGTAGAGTTGGAGTTATTTACCTACAAAATGCCATTATTGATACCAATCGTTGCACTACTCTATCCAGAAAAGAATATCCATCTTTTATCTGTTGTCACCGCCCGACATCCCCACCCACCATGCATCCTCCACGAGAGATAGAGGAAAAAGTGTCCCGGTATTTTGATGAGAGGTATCTATCTCTTTTTGTGAAAGTCGACTTTGACGATCCGACTATGAATGTGCAAATGTGTCGTGCCATAGTAATTGATAGACCAACTCCGAGAGGTTATTGACCATGCTAGATCACAATCAACCTGACGATGATGATTTATTTCCTGCAAGCAAACTAACAACATGCAAGAAACTAAGGTTGCAATCTAAATATTGTCAATTTAAAGAGAAAGCTTTACTAATCAAAGTGGGATTCTTTGACATCTTGGTCTAGTTGTTGGGCACAAACAAACGACGAGAGTTACAATTATGGCGAACTTTAATCTAAAAGAACTCAAGTCTAAATGGTGTGTTAGGGTTGTATTTATAGGGGAAAAGAGAGTGGATTGCTCACCCTTGGCAAGGTGGGACTAAAACACATGTTGTGTTGTTTTCCCTACAATGTGTACTTTTGAAAAAAGCCTAATAAGAGGTATTTTGAAATTACATGGGGCTGGTGCAAAAATAAGGTTGCGCAACACCTATAATAAGCTATGGATGAAATTTCTCAAAGGTTAACTTGTATATTTCGTCCATGTCATTATATGTCATTATGGGGGTTTCAAAGTGCTGAAAACTTCACTCGAAACTTCATCATTGTTTCTTCAGTGCATACCTTTATCTCCACACCTTATCATGCTCCAATGATCATCCCTCTTGTCCATGCTAGACCCTTGATTCCTAAGCAACAAAAATGTATCCAATTTTGGAAGCATCATATTCTCTTGAACATTAGAATCTTACCAAGAAATAGAAGTACCTGATAATTTAATTGGTGTACGAGAGCTCTAGTAATTGGTCCAATATGTAAAGTAGCAGGGCTATAGGTGTAAGAATGGTATTGATTTCATTATCCTCCTATTTTTTAATTGAAGTCGTCCTCAACTGAAGCTCATCTTACTCACCTGACCGGGCTTCAAATCTGCAAGGTTAAAAGTGAGACTAACCTCGAAATCAGCATGCAACTCAATTTTATATGCATTACCATTTATTTTTCCGAACACCCTTAAAGAACCATCAACACGTGGCACTAGCTTTGACTTGTGCAAATCGGGGACTTATCGTTATGTACATGTAACCAACCAAGACCTCCACGTGCAAAGATGACACGTTATCTACCCTATCTCCAACAAGTTTGTATTTAGCATTCATATGTTCAATGGCTTTCTTAGTCAACTCTTGAATATTATGGTCAATTCAGAACATTGTTTAGCATTCAAATTAACCTTCTTCGAAGATGGGAGAGGCAAGAAATCAATAGTTGCACGAGGTGGAAAGCATACATAATTTCAAAATGACACATCTTAGGAGTAGAATGCAACAAATGATTAAATAAAAAACAGTATGAGGCAAGTATTCTTCCCACATTTTTAGGGTTTTCTTTAAAATAACCCTAAGCATAGTAGACAAAGATCTACTAACTATTTCAGTTTGTCCGTCACTTTGAGGGTGGCATATAGTACTAAAAACAATTTCATCCCCTAATTAACCCATCAGGATCTCCAAAAATGGCTAATAAGTATGACGATCTAAAAGTTAAAACTGTGATACTTGGAATACCATGCAAGTGAATAATTTCATGAAATAAGAAATGAACAACATTGGAAGCATCATTGCTTTTATGACACTATATAAAGTGTGTCATTTTTAGAAATCTATCCATGACAACAAATATGCTAATCACCTTATTTGTTTGAGGTAAACCTATCACAAAGTCCATAGATATGTCCTCCCATAGAACACTAGGTACATGCAAATGCATATATGAACCAAAAGGATTGAGTCGTGACTTTGATTTTTGACATGTATAGCAAGAAACAAAATGCTCAACACCTCATCTCATCTTTGGCCGAAAATATGTGAAACAAATATGTCCTTCGTCTTCTTCATGCTAGAGTGTCCCATTAATCCTCCTCCATGAGCCTCCTGCAACAAAAAGAAGACAAACAGAACTAGTTGGAACGCATAACATGTTAGCACATAACACAAATCCATCATTAATAACGAACTTGTTCCACGTTCTTCCTTCTTTACAATTCTACATCACATATTTAAATTAAGCATCATGCACATATTAATGGTGTACAAACTAAATATTTTATGTTCAAGTTCTCAAAGCATAATATAATGATAAGACAATGCAACATCAGTCTACCCGTCTTGCTTTTAATGACATAAGGGAAAGTCTCAATGAATTCAACCCATTTAGCATGTTTACGATTTAGTTTTGTTTGACTTTTAGTGTGTTTCAAAGATTCATGATCAGAATGTATTATAAATTCTTTGGGTCATAAATATTGTTGTCATCTTTCGAGAGTCCAAACCATAGCATATAATTTATCATCGTAAGTACAATAAATCAGACTAAGTCCACTCCTTTTTTGAGAAAAGTATCCAACATGTTTACCAACTTGTGACAACACACCTCCTAATCCAATTGGCCTAGCATCACATTCAAGCTCAAATATTTTACTAAAATTCGGAAGTTGATGTAAAGTAGCATATGTCAACGTATCTTTCAATACCATGAAGGATTCTTCTTATGCACTACCCCAAACAATATGCGCACCCTTTTTCAAGATCATTGGGAGGTGCAACAATGGTGCTTAAATATCTCATAAAATACCTACGGAAACAAGCGAGGCCAAGAAACCCCTCACATATGTGACTGTCTTGGGCTACAACCAAATCTCAATATCTTCAATCTTGACTTTGTCAACTTCAATTTAGCGTAGAATAACAACATAGCCAAGAAAAGATACAAGGTTGATGCAAAAGGTGCACTTTCCAAAGGTACCAAACAAACTTGCAACACGTAGAACAATAAAATCAACAAGTGAATGTTCCAAATGTTCCTCCAAAGATCTACTATAAGTCAGTATATCATCAAAATAGACTACCACAAATCGTCCAACGAAAGCACGTAAAACTTCATTCATTGTCCTCATGAAAGTGATAGGTTCATTAATTAACCCATATGACATGAATAACCACTCATACAATCCAAACATAGTCTTAAATTTTGTTTTCCACTCATCTTCCAATTTCATACGAATGTGATGATATCCATTATGCAAATGAACTTTGGAGAATATGGTAGAGCCACTTAATTCATCAAGCATATCATATAGCCTAGGAATAGGATGACGATAACCAACATATCATCTGGCCTAGGAACGGCATGATGATAATGAATAGTGATATTATTAGTGGCTCTACAACTAGCACACATGCATGATCTGCCATCATCTTTTGGCAGTAGTTTAATAGAAACAACACAAGGACTAATGGATTCACATACAAAACATTTGTCTAATAGTTCATGTACGAGACACATAATCTCCTTCATCTCCTCTGGATTGATATGAATGGCGCATGGTTGGGGAGAGAGGCATCGGGAATTAAGTCAATCTGATGCTCAATCTGGTTAATAGGTGGTAATACCGGTGGCACATCTTGTAGAAAGACGTCAACAAACTCCTGCGAAACATGTTTGTGATATCAAGAGGCAAATACGGAGGCATGTCCTCAAATGAAAATAATGTTTGTTTGCACACAAAAGCATAGCAAACAGGTTTGCTAAAATCCAGATCGTTAGTATGGGAATTGGGGGTGTGACACCCCCGATTTCGATCGTACGCTAAACATACACGCGATGCGTACGACCAAGATTAGGGAGTCACGGGAAGATATCACAACTAAACTCTAGACACAAAATAAAAGTCATACAAGCTTCATATTACAAGCTAAGGGCCTCGAGGGCTCGAATACATAAGCTTGGGGAACACACGAGTCAGCGGAAACAATAATACCTGAGTACATACATAATAAACAAGTTTATGCCTTAGAGAAGGCTAGCACAAAAGATACATAGATCAAACTGTTGGAAATATGCCCTAGAGGCAATAATAGAGTGGTTATTATTATATATCCTGGTTCATGATAATTCTCTATTATTCATGCTATAATTGTATTAACCTTAAACCGTAATACATGTGTGAACATATAGACCACAATGTGTCCCTAGTGAGCCTCTAGTTGGCTAGTTTGCTGATCAATAGATGATCATGGTTTCCTCATCATGGACACTGATGTCATTGATAACGGGATCACATCATTGGGGACTGATGTGATGGACAAGACCCAATCCTAAGCATAGCACTAGATCGTATTGTTCGTCTGCTAAAGCTATTCTAATGTCAAGTATCATTTCCTTAGACAATGAGATTGTGCAACTCCCGGATACAGTAGGACTGCTTTGGGTGTATCAAACGTCACAACGTAACTGGGTGATTATATAGGTGCACTACAGGTATCTCTGAAAGTGTACGTTGGGTTGTACGAATCAAGACTGGGATTTGTCACTTCGTGTGACGGAGAGGTATCTCTAGGCCCACTCGATAATCCATCATGATACTGATCTTAGTGTGAGTAAGGAGTTAGCCACGGGATGATGTGTTACGAAACGAGTAAAGATACTTGCCGGTAACGAGCTTGAACAAGGTATAGGGATCCAACGATCATATCTCGGGCAAGTATCATATCGGTAGACAAAGGGAATTGCATACGAGATTGATTGAATCCCCGACATCGTGGTTCATCTGGTGAGATCATCGTGGAACATGTGGGAGCCAACATTGATATTCATACCCCGCTGTTGGTTATTAACCGGAGAGGTGTCTCGGTCATGTCTGCATGGTTCCCGAACCAGTAGGGTATACACACTTAAGGTTCGATGACTCTAGGGTTATTATGGGAATAGTTTACGTGGTTACCGAAGGTTGTTTGGAGTCCCGGCTGAATTCCCGAACGTCACGAGGAGTTCCGGAATGGTCCGGAGGTAAAGATTCATATATAGGAAGTGAGGATTTGATCGCCAGAATTGTTTCGGGCGTCACTGGTAATGTAGCGGGACCACCGGGAAGAGCCACCAGCCCCAAAGGCCTACATGGGAAAAGAGTGGAAGGGAACCATCCCCTAGATGGGCTGGTGCGCCTCCCATCTCATCCCAAGGTGCACAAGAGGGAAGGGTGGGCTAACCCTAGGTGTGGGGGCTTGCCTTGGGTGGCAAGCCACCCTAGGGCGTCGCCTCCTCCTCATGTTTGGGCCGGTACCCCTCCCATCTAGGGCCGCCGCACCACCTAGGTTGGAAACCCTAGGGGTGGGCACCCTCCTCCCTCTCCTCCTATGTAAACCCAAGGGTTTGGGGCTGCTAGACACAAGTTCTTTCACCTCCAGGGCGCAGCCCTACTCCTCCTGCTCGTCGTCCTCCGTAGTGCGAAGCCATGTTGGAATACCACGCAGCTCCATCGTCACCACGCCGTCATGCTGCCGGAGATCTCCCTCAACCTCTCCTCCCTCCTTGATGGATCAAGGAGTTGGAGACGTCACCAGGCTGCACGTGTGTTGAACGCGGAGGCACCCTTGTTCGGTGCATAGATCAGAATCCACCGCGATCTGAATTTCTGCGATTACGACTCCATCAACCGTGTTCTAGCAACGCTTCCGCTTAGCAATCTTCATAGGAATGAAGATGCTCTACCCCCTTTGCTCGTTTATGGTTTCTCCATAGATAGATCCTTGTGTGATGTAGGAATTTTTTTGAAATTACTATGTTCCCGAAAAGTGGCATCCGAGCAAAGTTCTATGCGTAGATTATATGCTCGAGTAGAACACAAAAGTTGTGGGCGATGATTTGTGAATTGCTTGCCGTTACTAGTCTTATCTTGATTCGGCGGCATCATGGGATGAAACAGCCCATACCGACTTTACACATACTCTTACGTGAGACCGGTTCCACCGACCGACATGCACTTGTTTCATAAGGTGGCTAGCGGGTGTCTGTCCCTCCCACTTTAGTCGGAGCGGATTCAATGAAGAGGGTCCTTATGAAGGGTAAATTGCATTTTCATGTCAACGTTGTGGCTATCACGTAGGTAAGAAGCGTTCTTGCTAGATACCCTAATCAGCCATGTAAAACTTGCAACAACAATTACATGACGTCTAACTTGTTTTTGTAGGGTATGCTTTATGATGTGATATGGCCAAAAAGATGTGATGTTATATATGCGATGTATTAGATTGATAATGTTCTTGTAATAGGATTCACGACTTGCATGGCGATGAGTATGACAACCAGCAGGAGCCATATGACTTGTCTTAGTTTATTGTATGAGATGCAACGCCATGTGATTACTTTACTTTATTGCTAAACGTTAGCTATAGTAATAGAAGTAATAGTTGGCATGACGACTTCACGGAGATACAATGATGGACATCATGGTGTCATGCTGTGGGGACCCCGACTTACGAGTCGAGAATCGCCGTGCTCAGTGATCCCAAAGATCAATGCTCACCGAACACAAATACCGAATAAAAGAGTCTTACATCCTTACATACCGTTTGATACAATAAATGACCACTTCGGTCTAGTCTTACATATATAGCGCCTTATAGGCCAACACACCAAACTGGACCAATAGCGGAATTATTGGTTGAAAGCGTGAACCCATGCCATCAGCCTTAACCTACAAGCATTCTGACTGGGAAACATCCTAGCTCGCAAGAAGGTCACCGAATTAATCCTCACCATATCCTGCTCTTTCATACGTGGTCAATGAAATAACCAGTGGCAAGCCAATGAGTACTTTGAATGTACTCCCAAACAGCCCATGATATGAACAATGAAAGTGAAGGATAACAATATCATGCATTTCTAGTATAACTCATCTGGGTGGAATGATCATGGATATGCATCAAGTTAAAGAATTACTTTTGAAGAACATGTTATAGATATCAACATATTTGCTAAGGGTTGGACCATCCGGGTTCACCCTATATGCCAAGTCATCGGACTTGTCATAACCTCAATGTATCAACTGAGGGCTAAACCATCCGGATTTACCCTATATGCCAAGTCACCAAACTTGGTCATATTATTCTTATTGTAACAACACCTTTTTAACACCACACACACACACTCACACTTGGTTTATGCAGAAACGCTGGACGTAGTTTAAGCAGGATTACCCAACTGTCCTTGACCGTGGACACGACTATTCAAATAGTTTTCCACTCTGCAGAGGTAGTACGCTGGACCCACGAGAAACGAGAAACTTCCGTGTCATCCACGACTCACGGTATATCACATATACCCGAGGTAAGTACCCGATCATCATCTTTCCCCTGACGATACTAGACAAACAGGTCCACTCGATTGGTACCCAGCCCACATGTTATACGTCTTCCGAGCACCGACTCTGGACAGTATCAACCATTTAGGGACCAACCGTGTGCCTGGAACTCATAATAATGGCATAGTCGTCCTACCTGGAACGACCCCATCACGAGAGCGACGACAATCACTCCCGCCACTAGTAATGTGGCTCTTTGCTAGTACCGACCAGAGTAATCAACAAAGCCCCATCCCATAAAGGGGTAACGTGGTCGTACTGGTAAGGTTGGGACGGTCGACACATCATAAATCTAATCCCATTTCCGAAACCATACTCACGCAAAACACCGGTGCATCACTTCACCAAAAGTGACCACCAACTCATCATCACCCTCGGGCATTAGTGCCACCCGACGGGGTTTTCATAAACCTTTGATTTAACTCATCATCATGCTCATGATAATATACTTTTACTTGTCAACATAGTATTAGAATGACCCTCAAGGGGTAGGGTCAAGCTCAATGCAATGATTTTCTAACTCTACTAGTCAAAAAGATAGTAGCATGGTCCTCATAGATGGTAGGGTCAAGCTCATCATGCTTGTGCTCCGAGGAGCCATATGTATAACATCACCATCATGCAAGTGCTTCGAAGAAGCCTTCGGTACCATCACACCAATGTTGAACCGGCACTATGATCACATGCGACGGAAAAGTACTTGCTATTCTAGCATGCATCAATTCATATGCTTAAGTAATGGTCAAAGGGTTGCTTGCCTTGCTCACGTAAGTCCTCTGGGTCTTCGAGGTCTTCCGCTCCGACGCCGAATACTCCGTCTACCGTCAACTATCGTCGAAAACAGTCATAGTAAGCCACATAGTAAGCAGAAATAAAAGTGCCACAAAAATAGAAGTTTTATTTTTCTTGGACCTCTTTAGTCATAAGAAAAAAACCTGAATCATCTCATATGAGATTTGGATCCTCAAGGATTTTTGAATAGGTGAAAGGAGCAATAGGTGATTATTGAAGGAGCCAACAGAAATCATTCTGTTAAAAATGAGTGAAGGCACCCATTTAACAGAGAATGATTTTAGAAATATTTAGAAAGTGGTTTCACTGGATTTGGAGTTGAAATGAATATTCTATAGATTTTACAATGAGAAATAAATAGCAATAGGAGCTATTTATTTATTGCAACAGAAGTAAGTCACACAAAAATGTTGACCAGAGTCCTAAAAATAGAGAATGATTTTAGAAGGCTCTGGGAGTTTGAATCACTCCATTTGGAGTTTATTTGCATCCTAGGGAAATTTCCAAAGTGGAGTCAATTATGGACATATTTGGATTTTAAATGAAATGCCACAGAAAGTGGGTAGGGAAAATTGTGCAAAGCACTTATTTGGATAGGCCTCATTTTTAGGATCCTGCAGAAATTTGAATCAATGAAATTGGAGTTAGAATGATATTATAGGAGATTTTAGAAGTTTGCATATAATGAATAAAAGGAAAATGGCCTCCAGGCTTGGCTATCCTGCGCACTGGGCGCTTGGTAGGCCACCAGGCCGGCCTAGCTAAGCTAGCTGGCCAGCTAAGTGGCCACGTCGATGGCGCAGTGGAGGAAGTGCGCCTTTGGCCTTGAGGAAGCGGAGTTCAGGGACGTGCTTCCACTTAAAGGAGCGGGCCCAACTGGTGAGCAGCTGACGAGGGGGTCCCACATGTCAGCTCCTTCTCCTACCTCCTGTTCGCGCAGGGAGGAGATGCAGGAGCCCGAAGGCTCGCTGGCTCTCGGTGCTCTGGCCACCCCCCGGGGAGGCCTAGCTCGCCAGCAGGTTTGGGCGGCCTCGCCTCGCCCACCCAGTGCCCACGCGCAAGCGGGGAGGGGCGGTAGAGACGCCGGCAGGGTGGCCCCGAGGGGAGGCCGACGGCTGCCATGGCCTTGGGCGCGCGGCGCCGAAGGGAAGAGGGGCGCAGAGGGAGGGACGCGAGGCAGTGGGGAGGTCCACCGGAGAGCCTAGGGCGAGAGCAAAACCCCTTGGGTTGGCTAGGCGTGCGCGGGGATTTCTTCGGGAGCTTCGGCCATGCCGGCCATGGAGAAGGGGAGGAGGCTTAGGAGAGAAAAGGGGGAGCTCTAGGGGTTCCAGGGAGTGAGGGAGAGGGTTCTGGAGTCTTAGGGCGCTTCGGGGGGAAGCCATATGGAGAGGGAAAGAGGAGAGAAAGCTGAGCAGCTTTTGGAGCTCTGTGTAGCTCTTAGTGCATGGTCGCCACGCACCCTAGGAGGAGCTTGGAGGCTAGCTGATGGATGGAGATGCTTTGAATGGTCAAGGGTAGCCTCTGAGACACACTAGGGCACGGAGAAATGGCTAGGCACGCCCTGGAGAAAGAAGACAAGGTGCAGATCACCATTTCTGCATGCCAGGGAGGTGGTCACCTCCCCACCTGGTGTCCTGGGCCACCCCTTGGCTAGGACAAGGTGTCAAGCATGCAAGGCATGCGTGCCACAAAGCACTGGAGGAGTTTGGAGCCAAGTGAAGAAGGTTTGAGTGGGGTTTGACTGTTGTAAACATTTCAGCAGGAAACTAGGGGCTGATACAAATGGTTTTCATAGGCAGAGAGGGGAGGTGAAACCTTGTCCTGAAGCATGTGGTATGAAAGGACTACACACCTGCAAAAATTTAGCTCAAGAAAAGAAGTGTAGCTAGCACTTGCTCTACAAAGCCACATTTCAGCCAAAAATGAACTTGAAGATGTTCTACTCATTTTCTCCACATGAGCATGCCATATCTTTGCTTGAAATGAAGCATTAACATACTAGAGAGGCTCTGGAAGGAATTGGGAGCTTTGGGTTAAGCAGAAGAATGGGAAGAAGGGTAAAACAGTGCTTACAAGGGTGAAAATGAGAGAAACTTACAAAGGGTCCATCCCCAATAATTCACCAGTGGCCATGGGAAAGTTACTGGAGGTATAATATGACTATGTGAGGCTGTGGTAGAAAGTTGAGCTCAAGGGTAAAAGTGAAAGGGGCAAAATAAGCCAAATTAGTGAGTGCACACAAGGTGTTTGATCTGTGGTTAGGCTACGAGATGGATTCCAATGGCTATGAAACTTAACAGGGTCAAATAATATATGAAAATAGACTTGCACACCAAATTTGGGATTTGCCGGAGGAGTTTTCCAATGTAGACTTCAAAAACCCTAGAAATGGGAAGAAATGAGTTTCTTCTTAGAACCCTATTCAAATAAATTCCCACAAATCCAATATTAGTTGTAGGGTCATTATTTGAGCATTAAGGCATGCAGAAAAAGTTTGAGTTCAATCGGAGAAACTTTATAATGTAAAGTTTACCAAAGTTAGAAATCAACAAAGAGGGTTTTGGGGGTCTTAGGACAAGTTCTTGTATTCTCCATGGTGTACCACTTGGTGTGGACACCTTATTGGAGTATTAGAACATGTCCACCAAATTTGAGCACAATTGGAGATACTTCACAATGTAGAGTTTCTCAAATTTGATTCTAGACAGATAGGGTTTTAGAGTGATTAGGGGAGCCAAATCAACTTGGATTAAAATGAAACTTGGCAAGATCATCAATGATATCATGGATGACAAGCTAGAATTTTACTGGAATTTATTGAGAATATTGCTCATAGAAATATTCCAAAAGCTTGGAATAGGCAGGAATGGTTTTGGAGGGGTTTGCCCAATATTTTGAACATGACCATGTGTTGAAACTCATAAATATGGAATAATTATATCCAGTGAGTTTCCCTAAATTTTCTTAAATATTTTGAAAGCAATAAAAATAATTTTCGTTCATAAGAGACAATTTCTGGCCTCACAGAAAGACTTTAAAATAAAATAATAAAATAACTTTTAAAATAATAATATGATGGCCTTTGGAAGAAATTTTGATAATAGGTTTTGAATAATATAATTGGTGCAAAAGAAATTCCCTAATTTGAGGACTTGTAGTAGAAACCTCATGTCAGGGTTTTGAAGTTTTAATTCAAGGAAATGCTCTTTGGTGAAAATAATATTTGGTGAAAATAGGTATTTATCCTAAACACATGGCATGATCATTAGGCAGGAGATCATGGAATGAGAAGGTGATTAGGAGGATGGAAAGAATTTAGTGGGGAGCCATCACATGCATTCAAGCATACAACAAACATTAGTCACTCCAAGCATCACAAGCATTCACAATTTTTTTAATTGGTCCTAAATTTTGAAATAAGTTAATTAATCAGGAAGGCCAAAAACTGGGGTGTTACACATGCCGGTAACAATGATAATCATGGTGCCCCGACGATGGAGATCAAAGCAGCAAGATGATGTTGGCCATATCATGTCACTATATGATTGCATGTGATGTTCATCATGTTTTTCATATTATTGCTTAGAACGATGGTGGCAAAGATAAGATGATCCCTCATTAAAATTTCGAGATATGTATTCCCCTAAGTGGGCACCGTTGCGAAGAATTGTTGTCTCGAAGCACCACGTGATGATCGGGTGCGATAGATTCTAACGTTTGCATACAACGGGTGTAAGCTAGTTTACACACGCGAAACACTTAAGTTGACTCGACGAGCCTAGCATGTACAGACATGGCCTTGACTACGAGAGACCTAAAGGTCGAACATGAGTCGGATGGTTGATACGATGAGCATGGAGATGCTCACCATTGATGACTAGTTCGTATCACGTGATGATCGGACACAGGCTAGTCGATGTGGATCATGTAACACTTGGATAACTAGAGGGATGTCGATCTAAGTGGGACATCATTATTAGTTTTATTCGATGAACTTAATTATCATGAACTTAGTCTAAAATTGTCTTTAAAAATATTATAGATCCAATGGCCAACACAAATTTCTCATTCAACTTCAACGCGTTCCTAGAGAAAACCAAGCTGAAAGATGATGGCAGCAACTATGTGAACTAGGCTCGTAACTTAAAGTTCATCCTCACTGCTTCCAAGAAGGCATATGTCCTTAATGCACAGCTAGGTGATCCTCCCGTTCCCGCGGCAACCCAGGACGTTAGGAATGCCTGGCAGTCACGCAGTGATGACTACTCTCCGGTTCAGTGCGACATGCTTTACAATTTAGAACCGGGGCTCCAAAGGCGTTTTGAGAAACACGGAGCATATGAGATCTTTGAGGAGGTGAAACTTGTTTTACAAGCTCATGCCCGGGTCGAGAGATATGAAGTCTCGGACAAGTTCTTTAGCTGTAAGTTGGAGGAGAATAGTTTTGTCAGTGAGCACATTCTCAGAATGTATGGGTTGCACAACCGCTTAACTCAGCTGGGAGTTGAACTTCCGTATGATGCGGTCATTGACAGAATACTCCGGTCGCTTCCACCTAGCTATAAAGTCTTTGTGATGAACTACAACATGCAAGGGATGGAGAAAACCATTCCGGAGTTGTATTCAATGCTGAAATCTGTGAGGTAGAAATCAAGAAAGAACATCAAGTGTTGATGGTCAATAAGACCACAAGTTTATAGAAGGGCAAGGGTAAGAAGAACTTCAAGAAAGACGGCAAAGCAGTTGCCGCGCCCGGTAAACCAGTTGTTGGGAAGAAGGCAAAGAAAGGACCCAAGCCTGAGACTGAGTGTTATTACTACAAGGGAACCAGTCAGTGGAAGCAGAATTTCCCTAAGTACTTAGCGGACAAAAAGGCTGGCAATGCTAAAGGTATATATGATATACATGTTGTTGATGTGTACCTTACCAGTGCTCGTAGTAGCTCCTGGGTATTTGATACCGGTGCTGTTGCTCATATTTGCAAGTCAAAATAGGAACTGCGGAACAAGCGTAGGCCGGCAATGGACGAGGTGACGATGGGCGTCGGCAATGGTTCGAAGGTCGATGTGATCGCCGTCGGCACGCTACCTCTGCATCTACCTTCCTGATTAGTTGTAAACCGTAATAATTGTTATTCAGTACCAGCTTTGAGCATGAACATTCTATCGGGATCTCGCTTGATGCAAGATCGCTACTCAGTTAAATATGAGAATAATGGTTGTTCTATTTATATGAGTGGTATATTTTATGGGCATGCCCCGCTGATCAATGGTTTATTCGTGATGAATCTCGAACGTGATGTTACACATATTCATAGTGTGAGTACCAAAAGATGTAAGGTTGATAATATTAGTCCCACATTCTTGTGGCACTGCTGCCTTGGTCATATCGGCGTCAAGCACATGAAGAAACTCCATATAGATGGACTTTTGGAATCTTTTGATTTTGAATCATTTGACACATGCCAACCGTGCCTCATGGGCAAGCTGACCAAGAATCCGTTCTCTAGAACAATGGAGCGAGCAACCAACTTATTGGAAATAATTCATACCGATGTATGCGGTCCAATGAGTGTTGAGGCTCGCAGTGGCTATCGTTATGTTCTCACCCTCAGTGATTATTTAAGTAGAACTGGGTATGTCTGCTTAATGAAGCACAAGTGTAAAACCTTTGAAAGGTTCAAGGAATTTCAGAGTGAGGTGGAGAATCAACATGACAAGAAAATAAAGTTTCTACATGCGATCGTGGAGGAGAATATTTGAGTCACGAGTTCGGCACGCACCTAAGGAAATGTGGAATTGTTTCACAACTCATGCCGCCTGGCACACCACCGCGTAACGGTGTATCTGAATGTCGTAATCGCAGTTTACTGGATATGGTGTGATCTATGATGTGTCTTACTGACTTACCGCTATCATTTTGTGGATATGCATTGGAAACTGCCGCATTCACTTTAAATAGGGCATAGTCTAAATCCTTGAGATGACACCATATGAATTATGGTTTTTAAGAAACCTAAGCTGTCGTATCTTAAATTTTGGGGCTGCGATGCTTATCTGAAGAAACTTCAACCAGAGAAGTTTCAACCCAAAGCGGAAAATGGGTCTTCATAGGATACCCTAAGGAAACTATTGGGTATACCTTCTATCTTAGATCCGAGGGCAAAATCTTTGTTGCCAAGAACGGATCCTTTCTAGAGAAATAGTTTCTCTTGAAAGAAGTGAGTGGGAGGAAAGTAGAACTTGATGAGGTAATCGTACCTCCTCTCGAACCGGAGAGTAGCGCAGCACGAGAAAATGTTTCTGAGGTGCCACCACCGGCTAGAGAAGAAGTTAATGGTGATGATCATGAAACTTTAGATCCAGTTGTTACTGAACCTCGAAGGTCCACGAGGGTACGTTCCGCACCAGAGTGGTACGGCAACCCTGTCATGGAAATCATGTTGTTTGACAAGAGTGAACCTTCAAACTATGAATAAGCGATGGCGGGCCCAGATTCCCACAAATGGCTTGAGGCCATGAAATCTGAGATAGGATCCATGTATGAGAACAAAGTATGGACTTTGGTGGACTTGCCCGATGATAGGCGAGCCATAGAAAATAAATGGATCTTTAAGAAGAAGATTGACGTAGATGGTAATGTGAACATCTATAAGGCTCGACTTGTCACTAAGGGTTATCGACAAGTTCAAGAGATTGACTACGATGAGACCTTCTCACCCGTAGCGATCCTGAAGTCGGTCCGAATCATGTTAGCAGTTGCCGCATTTTATGATTATGAAATCTGGCAAATGGACATCAAAACAACATTCCTCAACATATTTCTTAAGGAAGAATTGTATATGATACAGTCGGAATGTTTTGTCCATCCCGATAATGCTGACAAGGTATGCAAGCTCCAGCGCTTCATCTATGGGCTGGTGCAAGCATCACGGAGTTGGAACATTTGCTTTGACGAGGTGATCAAAGCGTTTGGATTTGTAAAGACTTATGGAGAAGCCTATATTTACAAGAATGTGACTCGGAGCTTTGTAGCATTTCTCACATTATATGTGGATGACATATTGTTGATGGGAAATGATATAGAACTAATGGAAAGCATAAAGGCCTATTTGAATAAGAGTTTTTCAATGAAGGACCTTGGAGAAGCTGCTAACATGTTATGCATCAAGATCTATAGACATAGATCGAGACGCCTCATAGGTTCTTCACAAAGCACATACCTTGAAAAGATATTGAAGATGTTCAATATAGATAAGGCTAAGAAGGGGTTCTTGCGTGTATTACAAGGTGTGAGGTTGAATACGACTCAACGCCCGACCACGACAGAAGATAGAGAAAAGATGAGTACCATCCCCTATGCTTCAGCCATTGGCTCTATTATGTATGCCATGCTATGTACCAGACCTGATATGAACCTTGTCATAAGTTTGGTAGGGAGGTACTAGAGTGATCCAGGAGTGGATCACTGGACAACGGTCAAGAACATCCTTAAGTACCTAAAAGGACTAAAGATATGTTTGTCATTTATGAGGTGCCGAAGAGCTTGTCGTAAAGGGTTACATCGATGCTAGCTTCGACATAGATCTGGATGACTCCAAGTCACAAATCGGATACGTGTATATTTTGAATAATGGGGCAGTTAGCTAGTGGAGTTGTAAGCAAAGCATCATGGCGGCAAATACATGTGAAGCGGAGTACATGGCTACTTCAGAAGCAGCACAGGAAGGACTCTGGATGAAGGAGTTCATCACCGATCTAGGAGTGATTCGGAGTGCGTCGGGCCCGATGACTCTATTTTGTGACAACACTTGAGCTATTGCCATTGTAGAGGAGCCTAGGTTTCACAAGAAGACCAAGCACATCAAGCGCCGCTTTAGCTCCATTCGCGGATACATCCAGGATGGACATATAGATATTTGTAAAGTACATACGGATTTGAATGTCGTAGATCCGTTGACTAAACCTCCTCCACGAGCGAAACATGATCATCACCAGAACTCTATGGGTGTTCGATTCATCACAATGTAACTAAATTATTGACTCTAGTGCAAGTGGGAGACTGTTAGAAATATGCCCTAGGGGAAATAATAAAGTGGTTATATTGTATTTCCTGGTTCATGATAATTGTCTATTATTCATGCTATAATTGTATTAACCGGAAACCATAATACATGTGTGAATATATAGATCACAATGTGTCCCTAGTGAGCTTCTAGTTGGCTAGCTCGTTCAACAATAGATGATCATGGTTTCCTGATCATGGACATTGGATGTCATTGATAATGGGATCACATCATTGGGAATGATGTTATGGACAAGTCCCAATCCTAAGCATAGCACTAGATCGTATTGTTCGTCTCCTAAAGCTTTTCTAATGTCAAGTATCAATTCGTTAGACCATGAGATTCTGCAACTCCCGGATACCGTAGGAGTGCTTTGGGTGTATCAAACGTCACAATGTAGCTGGGTGATTATAAAGGTGCACTACAGGTATCTCTGAAGGTGTTGGTTGGGTTGTACATCATTGGCATGGGGGTTTATAAAGGTGCACTATAGGCATCTCTCAAAGTATCTCTAAAAACGTCACAACGTAATTGAGTGATTATAAAGGATCACATTGTTGGCATGGGGGTTTTCCTTGGGTGGCAAGCCACCCGAGGGCGCCGCCTCCTCCTCCTGTTTGGGCCGCCGCCCCTCCCATCTAGAGCTGCCGCACCACCTAGGTTGGAAACCCTAGGGGTGAGCACCCTCCTACCTCTCCTCCTATATAAAGCCAAGGGTGTGGGGCTGCTTGACACAAGTTCTTCCACCTCCAAGGCCCAGCCCTACTCCTCCTTCTCGTCCTCCGTAGTGCTTGGCGAAGCCCTGTCGGAATACCACGCAGCTCCACCGTCACCACGCTGTCGTGCTGCCGGAGCTCTCCCTCAATATCTCCTCCCTCCTTGCTGGATCTAGGCGTTGGCGACATCACCGGGCGGCACGTGTGTTTAGCACGGAGGCATCGTTGTTCGGTGCATAGGTCAGAATCCACCGCGATCTGAATCGCTGCGAGTAGGACTCCATCAACCGCGTTCTAGCAACGCTTCCGCTTAGCGATCTTCAAAGGTATTAAGATGATCCACCCCTTTGCTCGTTGCTGGTTTCTCCGTAGCTAGATCCTTATGTGACTGAGGATTTTTTTTAAAATTACTATGTTCCCCAACACGAATGAGGCGAGACTTCCTGCCTGGGAGCCTCCTGAGCGACTCCTGGTCGAAACCGGCCTCTACGTAGTAGTAGGCACCGTCAGGGCACTAGTCGTCATCGGCGGGATACACCATCTCCTCGTCTCCATCATCTGGTCATGGCAATCGTATCAAGGGGAAAAGGGGGAGTAAATCAATGGTGGGTATTCATCTAAAGTACTCGCAAGACTGACATCAGAACTATGCTAAGTATGCATTAGTATCAAAGGAATTGGGTTATATCTGGACAGAGTGCAGCAATGAGAGAATAGAGAGAAGGGACTTGTCCTATCGAAGACTAGCATCTTCATTTGGTCATATTGTTGCAGCAAATTTAATTAAGTCATGCCAAGAGATTCTTCCTCGACTCCCTGCGAGAAAGCAATCTCGGAACCAAACAGTCCAGTTAAGTCATAATTCTAGTTGTATTAGATCGGTATACATCTCCAAGTCATCCTGCAACCGTGGACACGACTATTCAAATAGTTAATTTTCATCCCTGTAGGGGTGCACCAAATTACCCAACACACTTGATAAACTCTGGCAGGACACACTCTCCTGGGTCATGCCCGACCTCGTAACATCAACATGTCGCAACACTAGCTAGGCTCAACACAGAGGCTAGCCCGCCGGTCTAAATCCTAAGCGTGCATGGGTCATGCGCCCATCACCCTTTGCACTCCTGCATGATGCGAGGGAAAACAAGGTCAGTCCTGGCACCTCTAATGCAAGAACAATTCTTACGCGGACTACTCGGGCGCGCGCCGCTCCATTGGTGACGTCTGAAGAGCTTCGGCTAATACTACGACATTCAGTAAACATAACTTCTCCCACGTGAAGGTTACTGCAAAAATTTCAATGACCAACTCAGATCAAATACCCAAACCCCATTATCATTATAATTAACATTGCGGCGACGATCAGAATTCCACGATATGTAGCCTCATCACCTCGTCGCGAGGATGTGTGGCAAGTGCCAAGAATGCCCGACCACGCCTCGTCATTCGACGCGGGAATCCACCCGCAACACACCTTATCAAGTTTCTATTATAAGGTCAAGTAATTGTGTGGCCGTAACATCGAAGGGATCCAAGGTATCACCCTCGATGGATTCCGAATGATGTAACTGCCAAGGTGAACAGGGAGGAATCACCCTCGATGGTCCATGCTTGAGGGGTTGTACGACAGACTCGTTATTGGAAGTGGTGAGGGAGGAATCACCCTCCCTGAACCACCACCGGTTAACTACACTAGAGAGCTAACATCAGGAGTACGTAACGAGGTGTCTCCCTCGATACTTGATAGTAGCTCTACATCATCGTACAATAAGGGGGAGTGTGAGTGATATGACGAGTTTTGGCTCGTCAATCAGTAGATCGAGTGTTTGGTAATAAAGCGGGGGAACATGGACTAAGGGCCCAACGGGGATTGCTGCTCCACCTATACTAAACATTTAATGTACAGTAGAGTATAACAAAAAATTTATCAAAAAAAAGCTATGCATCAGAATAGGAGCTATCTACAACAATAGCAAAATCTAATGCAAGCATCAGGGAGAAGGAGTGGGCGAAATAGGAATGATCAAGGGGGGTTTCTTGCCTTGTTGCTGTGCTGGAAAATGCTGGTCGTTAGGAGGGTAGTCGTACCCGGCAGCAACGTGAGCGTCGGAGTCTACCGGAGAGAAGAGGGGGAGAAACAATAAATAACATCAAGCAGGTGCATCACGATGCATGACATGGCAACATGCAATGCTAGGAATGAGCTAACGTAGTACAAATGTCTTGGACAGATCATGAAAATATCTGAGGACATTTCCCGGGTCCCTCGCTATTACCGGACACGTGAAATCGATGGAACAATTCCATGTTCGCTATGCGAGGGGCACGTGACAAATGAACGAACAACCTATTCGTGTTTGTCTCATTTTATGATCAATTTTCATGTACAAAATATTTCCTTCCGGGTTAGGAATTATTTTATATTAATTTTCAAAGTTTTATTATTATTCTCAAATTAAGAAGATTTAGTTAATAAAGAAAAGTAATTATGACATCAGCATGATGTCATGGTGACATCAACACCAAATAGTCTTGTTGACTCCTCAACTAAGTAGTGGGTCTTATGTGTCATTGAGTGCTAATTTAATTCAATTTAATTATATTAAACAAGCAGGGAGATTCCACATGTCATACCCTCTAATTTAATTAACAAAATTAACTTAATGAGATTAGGTTAAATTAACCAAATTAAATAGGCAGGTTAATCGACACTTATTTTAGTTGAATAATTACTAATTAAATAATAATTCATTGATTAATTAATTAATTATAATATTATTTATTATTTATCTGATTATATTATTATTTATTTTGATTTTCCTTTGTTTTTAAAAAACGTTTACATGGCTGCGACCCCACTGTCAATGGGGCTTAAGGGGGAGGGGCTAGTGGGGTGGTTAGACCCCACTATCCATCGGGCAAAGGGGCATGCGCGCCCATGGTCGAGGCCACTTGCAGGTTGTCAAATGGGGAGGGGGTGCAGCTTGTGAGTGGGCCGGTGGTTCGCGAGTTGAGGTCGGCGAGGTGCACATGAGGCACGGGGGGCGACAACCGCGGGGCAGTGCGTGGGAGGGAGGGGTTGCACGCGCGCGACAGGGAGCGTCAGCAGTGACACGGGTGAAACGGCGGCAGCAGCATGGGCGAGGCATTGCGGGGCGCCAGTTCTCGCCGGAGGGGGGCTTGCCACACAAAGGGGACGGTGCGGTGGCTGCCGGAACGTGGGAAAGGGAATGGGGGGTCCTCACGTTACGAAGGAGGGGAGTGGCAGTGAGCTTGGGGGCGAGGCGGGGGACCAACGGTTGGGAGGAAGCTGAGGAGGCGCCGACGATGAGAAGGCGCACTCGGGCGGCACCGAAGATTGTCTGCGGGGGCTGGCGTGGCGCCGGAGCAGCCTGGATCCGCTCGGGCACATGGAGGGAAGACGGAGCCCCCGGGAGGGGTGGGGCTGAGGGTGAGGGTGTGACACTTTCCTTATTTTGCGGCGAGGCCTCAAAAGGGGAAAGAGGCGCATCTAAGTGTTTTGCAAGCAGGATAAACATTGCAATACATATTGGAAGGGAGAGTAATAAGATTTGCCTTACACACGCCAGAAGCTAAATTACAGAGTCACACAGTCATACATTATTCAAATGGAAAACAGTGTCCGACTACGGATAACATAAACGACAAAAACTAATGCTATCCCTCCTTGCTAGGCCCACGATCATGACCAAGTGCCTCTATTCCTCAGGATATGTCACATACAGTCTGCCACTGTCATCGTAGAACTCCCACTTCAGCTGGGTATCCTCGGGTGCATCTGCATCTGGGGTACCTGTACCTGTGGGTGGTTGTATTAATCTGTGAGCCACGAGGACTCAACAATCTCATGACCTTGGTATCGGGTCTAACTAAGCTAATAGGCGAGGTTGGGGTAAGTGTTTGAGTTTGGTGCAATCTAAGAATTTATGGTGGCTAACTTACGAACATCAGAAATAAGTTATGGTGGCCTACGTAAGAAGGTCGAGATCTAAGAATGATCACTATGTGATCCTGAAGACAAACTTACGTCATTCCTAACCCCACCCTGTTCTTTATTAGAGAGGGAACACTGAAAGAAACATCCATGATTGCGCACAGAGTTGGCAGGTTTTAGTTAAGTTACATTAAGCTATCTAGAACCGTATGTTAACAAAATATCCATGATTGACACATAACCACGGCCATGGCTTTCTGAAACATTTAACCCTGCACGGGTGCTCGAACTAATCCATCACAAATTACCACAGGCCACATAGAAATCCTCGCTCACGATACTCGCAACCTCGACGGATTCCTTAGTGCAAAACCTCAACTCTGCGGAGACCCAAAGTCTCACCGGAATCCCAATGCGCAAGATATATCGTTAAGGCAAGACAAGTCCAGCAAGACCACCCTACGTGTCAACGAACCTAATAGGAGCCGTGTATCTCATTCTCAGGACACGATGGATGAGCACTACGTACGGTGGCCGGATAGAAATCCCCCGAGTTGCCCCGGGTGGCCCTGCAAGTGCCTCTAGTTTGGACCAACACTGACGAGGAGCACTGGCCTAGGGGGTTGATTACATTCCTTAGGATAGTTATTCCCTATGCTTTTCATTATTAAGTTGTTAGCAAATTAACACCAAAGTTGGGTCTTGCTACACAAGCCTTACTGCTAAACGATTTACCAAGGGGGTCCCCATAATAACCCTGAACGTGTTAGGAGCGCTCAGTTATGGAATAAAACACCGGTAGCCGAAACTAAGGTGACAACAACGAAAGAAATCACCCGGCAAAAAGGCCCGACCTTCTGCTCTTTACCAAGTATATAGGTGCATTAATTAAATAGTATTTAAATAAGATGATATCAAATTGCCCATGTTATCACATGGACCAGCTTGCACCTCCAATTAGCAACGTTAATAAGAATGGTTGAGCAAGCCTAACTTAGCCAAATAATATTTGTTAGGAGGGGAGGTGTTTGAGGTTTCGTGGCAATGTTTAACGGCCTATATCTCATGTGGTAGGTAGCGGAGAAATAATGATGGAAACGCATCATTAAGCATAACAAAGCTAGAAACGATGTCAAGGTCACGATCATCTTGCTTGTGATATCTTCAGAGTGGAACAGTTCCTGATCTTCCTGCACGAACTCACCAGACTCCTCGAACTTGTTCACCATGTCCGATGCTACCCAAGGAAATAACAGAAAATGTCGTGGTTTTGTCACGGCAGATGCCCTCGTGAAAGGACTTCGTACTAGAGCCATCGCACTCTGGTGGCGACTCAAAGGGGTTGAACGGGAGAGAGACGGTGATTTACCCAGGTTCGGCCCCTCGTGAGGAGGTAAAGGCCTACGTCCTGCTTTGAGTTGTATTAATGGAGTTTCGATTACAAGGAGGGCGCAACTCGCCAGACCTAGCACTCGATGATTTCTAACCTCCCCTCTTCTTCCTGGGACTCGCCTTTATATACAGTTCGAGTCCCTAGGGTTTACAAGGGTACTTTCCTTTCTACAAACCGTGACCTTTACGATCTCCAAGTCGCCATCTTCCAAAGCTTGGAGACTTCCCGGAAATTATAAACCGCCATACAACCTTCGGTCTTGCCAGGCCAAGGCCCGAACCACGCTTAGATGTATCGCCTGATTTGATGACCCGGCCCAACTAGGGCGGGTTATCAACACATAATATCCCCAACATTAGGCCCCAGATTGACTTGAATTCTCTTCACGCCAATATTCTTGCTTAGTTAAGGGCGATTCATTTTTCATCCTTCTCCATACGTCATAAACTTAACCCGCCATCTGTCGTGGAAAAAACTTAAATCGCCAAACCATTTCTCGTTGGCATCTTCTTATCCCTTGAATTCCAGAAAAGACAATGACGTAATCCTAATGGATCCTTTGGTATCGCTATCCCAAAATTTTCGGAGTTCCATTATGGCGAATCTTTTATCCTTTGGCGGTTCCCGCTCACGGCGCCTCGATTCCAGCGCCTGCCCTGTTAAATAGGTGGGGGGGGACAGGTCTGGCGCATTCCACCCACCAGTCTCGTCAACCTTCTCCCCATTATCACTGCGAAAAACCCTTATTGCCTTCCGAGAGCTCCGCCACCGACCGTAGTTCTTGCCGTCTCCCGAAAGCTTTGGTGCCGCCCAAAGATCTTGTCGCCGTCAAGCACTTCACCGCGGCCGAGCTGCTCGCCGCCATCGACCATATCACCGTCGTCGACCACCTCGCTGTTGCCAGGCACTTCGTCGCTGCCGAAGATCTCCGCGCCCGACCGAGATTTTCGCGCCCCTCAAAAAGCCTTCGTCGCCGCCGACCATCTCTGGCCGAACCCACCAGGTTATGTCACCATTTGCTCAAGAGCAGATCCCCATTCTTTTTCGAAGTGCATCACTGCCATGTTCTTGATGCCTTCCGGAATAGTTGTTACTTATGTTTGATTAGTTGGTATCGATGACGACGAGAAAACCAATGTCTCTAATACCTTTACTTATCCGCCCTCGATTTGCATGCTTAGAGTAATACTTCATCAAACCAACAGCATTATCTCATCTTGGTTGTAGGTTGCCGTATCTAGTCATTTTCCTCATTTATTTTCAGTTGTCCGGTAGATCCATAATATACTGCTCATTGCGTGAAAGCTGTTTGTAGTCTTCATACTTCACCATTTTGGATAAATGCCTTTGACGCCTTAAGACACAACTCTTGTGAGTAGCGAAACTTCGTAAGTCGCCATAGCAAACTGACTCGGATCTTTATATGGCGGGTCAAGATTTCTCCTCAGTCCGCGGACAAATTACTTGGCGAGTCAAATGAAATTATTTCACCTCTTACGATAGATGTCCAGGCGTGTCAATTCACCCGTACTTTATTCCTTTGTAGCATGGGCACCGTCTTCAAAAGTGACTGGCTCCCTACCAAGGTCAATGATACCATACTAGAGGATTATGTGAAAACGGGAAATTTGGACCCTCAAGATGTTATCGGTTGGCGTACCGGGTTCGGAGAGGAAATCCCCAATCCCAAAGAAGGGGAGATAGTTGTTTTCATTGAACACCTTGAGCGGGGTTTTAAGCCGCCTGGATCGAAATTCATTAGAGATGCAATGGCTTTCATGAACGTCCACCTCCAGGATCTAGGACCCAATTCGATAAGCAACCTATGCCAGTTCCAAGTGTTTTGTGAGGCTTACCTGCGGATGGAACCCTCAATTCCCTTATTCTGGTATTTCTTCCACTTAAATCGCCAAACGGAATTTCACAACGGCCCCAGCTTGGAGCTCGGCGATGTAAATGTTCAGCGCCGCAGGGATAGCCCATTTCGGTCACTCGCCATGCCTAGCCACCCCAAAGGCTTGGCCGAGTTTTGATTCTATTGTCAAGAGACCTCGCCTGTAGGCGAAAACAAGCTTCTGGGTTATAGGGAAGATCGCCTTCCAACGAATTTCAAGCTCCCGGACAAGCTCACCGAAGAGGAGGAATCATATTTTATCCCAATATTGTCCGAGTTAAGATCTTTGACAAACAACGGCCTTACTGGGTTGACTTGATCCGCTGCTGGGTCGAATGGCGCATCCTCCCTTTAAGTCGCCGGGACAGGTTAATGTGCGAATTTGACGACACCCTAGATCATCCTCAATGTTACTTCCGCACGGCTTTAACGGAAAATGATATTGTCACCATCATCAAGAAGCTGACCGGTGAGCCTGCGGGAAAATGCGGCCAAATAGGCCTTAAACCCTTCTGAAAGATTAATCCGGCGCCCAAGGTAAGGAACTTTAACCCACCTTTTGTCTTTACTACTTATGTTTCATTCAAATTATGGCCTTTTATAACATATGCCATTTAAGAAAGGTGATAAATTTTGGTCCAAGAAGCCCAAAAAGCCAGCCATGAAGCAAGCTAAGCCGCCCCCAAAGAAGAAAACCAAGGGCAAGGGAAAAGCTGCTGTGGCCGAACCATCTGAGGCCGATGAATCTCAAGTCGGTGACGCACCTTCGGAGGTAAAAGCCTATCTTCTTTTCACCCGCCATCCATTACTGTTAACTTTGTATTTATATCTCTGCCTCTCTTGAATAGAATGAAGACAACGAAAGCCAGGAGGATTCCGTAGAGGTAATTTCTGTTTCCTCCGATTCATCTCCTTCTCCACCTAAGCCGGCCACGCGAATTTGTGGGAAAGTTCCCTTCTCACATCCAAATGCTTGTTTGGACCCAAATTTTCTTCTGAAGAAAGCACAATATACTTCAAATCGGAAGACCCGAAGTCATTCCGGTGATCGGGTGTCCGGCTTACCAACAAAGAACAAGAAAAGGCAAAATGAGGTACCCATGAACAACACTTCTTCATGTTTCTTTGGATCGCATTTGTAACCTGCTTATATCTTTTACGTACAACTCTTGCAGAATTCTCCTCCTACATATGGCGACTCAGTAATGTCGACACTTTCGCCAATGATCCGTGTCCCTAGGTAAGTCCTTTGATAATTTTACTTTGAATCTGATGGTGATGAATTTTCAGTCCTTAAACGCGCCTCTTCCCTCTTTCAGGGCACAGGCGAAGAAGAGGAAAACCAGCGGGTCAAATCCTATCATACTCTCAGAGCCCATCAAAGAGTCGGCGCCGATCCAAGATAACCCGGACCAAAACAATCCTGAGGATCAAGTGGATCTTCCTAGCTCGCCCAAGGAAACAATGGATGCCCCTAAGCCGCCAAGTCCATTGACAACAGCAGAAGACTCGGACGCTGTAATTATCACTGGTACCAGCTTCTCTAAACCGGCCACATCGGTTTTATCAAAGCATGTGCCATCTTCATCTCAAACCGTTCCTGAGTCTGGACTCTTCGAGGCTAAGCTCTCTGAATATGAACATCTGGGATTCAAAGAACTTTGCTCTGGTTTTGCAAGTCGCCTGGAGGCGAGTTATGAGATGGAGAAAAGTCTGCTTCGGATGCTAAAAAATAAACATGAGGTAAGTTTTGTTGTATACTATATTATCCCCATTAACCCCCAAGGCCCGGGTCATCAGTAAAAAGATGAGCCAGGTCTTGATGACTTTAAAAAACTTTCGACCAGTAACCCCCAAGGGCCGGGTCATCAGTAAAAAGATGAGTCGGGTCTTGATGACTAGAAAAAACTTTCGACCAGTAACCCCCTAGGGCCGGGTCATCAGTAAAAAGATGAGCCGGGTCTTGATGACTAGAAAAAACTTTCGACCAGTAACCCCTAAGGGCCGGGTCATCAGTAAAAAGAAGAGCCGGGTCTTGATGACTAGAAAAAACTTTCGACCAGTAACCCCCAAGGGCCGGGTCATCAGTAAAAAGATGAGCCGGGTCTTGATGACTAGAAAAAACTTTCGACCAGTAACCCCCAAGGGTCGGGTCATCAGTAAAAAGATGAGCCGGGTCTTGATCACTAGAAAAAACTTTCGACCAGTAACCCCCAAGGGCCGGGTCATCAGTAAAAAGATGAGCCGGGTCTTGATGCTGTATAATTTTGTCTGAAAAATTATACATTAGCCCCCAAGTGTCAGGGATATTGCTTGCAATAGTTCTGAGACTTGCCCCTTATTACGTATTTCAACAGAAATCTCTTATCCAGACTGAATCAGCACTTGGCGACTTGAAGAAAAGCTTATCTGATCAGCAGGATGCCCGAGCCAAATCGAAGGAGAAGTATCAACTAGTCTTAGCTTACATGGAAAATCTAAAAGCCGATTTAAAAAGGGCTCAAGCTGACCAAGATGCTTAAACAAAGCGAGCAGAGAAAGCTGAAGCCAAGCTAGCTACTTTGCAACAAGAGCTGTCCGGTTTGAAACGTCATATCTCAAACATGGCGCAAGCCGTCTTTGGTAAAATACTTAAACCTTTGACCTTTTTAAACAAATAACTCTTATCTTGAGTCGCTGATTATCATTACCCCTTGTACAGGTCCGAGAGCCGCCAACCTTCAGGATGATTGCGTGCTGATGCTGAAGGCGATTTACACGCTGATAGAGCAACTATATACCGGCAGTGTACTGACTGTGAAAGCAGTGATGGGCGCCTAGGAGCCTATGACCTCCATAAAGAAGATGCTTGGCTGCCTATCTACGCTTCCTCCCCAGATTGGCGAGTTGACTCGGTCAGCCGCCCGAAAGGGAGTGCTGACTACATTAAGTCGCTGCTTAGCATATGCTCCAGAGATCAACCCAGAAGAAGTAGCGGCAGGCTTTCCTCAACTCAAGGATGACGGGTCAGAATTCGCCGAAGAGGATTACCAGCGTGTCGTCAAGGACTCCCATGTGGCGGTGACTCAACTTGCTGCAAGTCTGGACTTATCAAAGTACCAGGCTGCTTATGATAGTAAGAGCAAGAAGGTCAACCCGCCAACCTTTGTGACGACCAGCTTAACTCCACGGCGACATAAGAACCCTTTTGACTTGGACACAGATCTTTCATCAATCTTGACCGATGAAGATGACTTTGCCGCTCTGGCCAAGTGTAACTGGGTGCTGGGCAACTTGCAGATTGAGGTTGGCCAAAGCTCGCAGCAAACTTATCCAAGGGCGTCAGCAGAATAAACTTCATTGAATTGGACATAAGAGCCATGTAATAGGTCTCCTGTAGGAATCGGTACTGTTTTTGTGATACCTTCAAAAAGAATCCTTATGTCGCCCTTAAGGCGATTTGAAATACTTGATCCGCCGTTTGAAGCTTCTTTATGATGCTTAACCCGCCATGGATAAAGTGATTTTGATCATCAACCTGTTCTAAGCTTGAAAAACATATGTGAAATCATCTTAATGAATAATAAGTGATAACAAATATTTCAAGATCAATCAGAAAAAAGTCTGGAAAACCTTGTGGGAGTGCCAGGAAGGTAAATAAAAATAGCAATTTCGTCGGCTGATAAGGTCGCGACAGGATGGGGCGAGTCAAAAAGCTCAAACGCCACCCAAGATAATGATTTCGTCGGCTCATTAGGTCGCGACAGGATGGGGCGAGTCAAAAAGCTCAAGCGCCACCCAAAATAATGATTTCGTCGGCTCATAAGGTCGCGACAGGATGGGGCGAGTCAGAAAGCTCAAGCGCCACCATAAATAATGATTTCGTCGGCTCATAAGGTCGCGACAGGATGGGGCGAGTCAGAAAGCTCAAGTGCCACCCTAAATAATGATTTCGTCGGCTCATAAGGTCGCGACAGGATGGGGCGAGTCAGAAAGCTCAAGCGCCACCCAAAATAATGATTTCGTCGGCTCATAAGGTCGCGACAGGATGGGGCGAGTCAGAAAGCTCAACTGCCACCCTAAATAATGATTTCGTCGGTCATAAGGTCGCGACAGGATGGGGCGAGTCAGAAAGCTCAAGCGCCACCCTGAATAATGATTTCGTCTGCTCATAAGGTCGCGACAGGATTGTTCGAGTCAGAAAGCTCAAGCGCCACACTAAATAATGATTTCGTCGGCTCATAAGGTCGCGATAGGATGGGGCGAGTAAGAAAGCTCAAGCGCCACCCTAAATAATGATTTCATCGGCTCATAAGGTCGCGACAGGATGGGGCGAGTCAGAAAGCTCAAGCGCCACCCTAAATAATGATTTCGTCGGCTCATAAGGTCGCGACAGGATGGGGCGAGTCCGAAAGCTCAAGCGCCACCCTAAATAATGATTGCGTCGGCTCATAAGGTCGCGACAGGATGGGGTGAGTCAGAAAGCTCAAGCGCCACCCTAAAAAATGATTCTGTCGGCTCATAAGGTCGCGACAGGATGGGGCAAGTCAGAAAGCTCAAACGCCACCCTAAATAATGATATCGTCGGCTGATAAGGTCGCGACAGGATGGGGCGAGTCAAAAAGCTCAAGCGCCACGCTAACTAATGCTTTCGTCGGCTCATAAGGCCGTGACAGGATGGGGCGAGTCACAAAGCTCAAGCGCGACCCTAAATAATGATTTCGTCAGCTCATAAGGTCGCGACAGGATGGGGCGAGTCAAAAAGCTCAAGCGCCACCCTAAATAATGATTTCGTCGGCTCATAAGGTCGCGACAGGATGGAAAAATTTATCTCAATGAGGAAGCCCCCAAGTCGGGAGGCGTTTTAATTTTATTGCTTCATAATAAAAACCGAAAAACTTACAAAATGCAGACCTTAAAAGCTTAAGTGTAATAAGGCCGCAAGTGGGCAATATTCCAGGGGCGAGTTGACTCAGCCTCCGTGGTTGGCCGGTTTGGCCGGAGATCCACCAGATAGTAAGAGCCATTGCAAAGATTTTTGCTGACGACGAACGGTCCTTCCCATGGCGGTGACAACTTATGCATGCCAGCACGATCGTGTATCAACCGAAGCACTAAGTCGCCTTCCTGAAAGGTTCGGCTCTTAACCCAGCGGTTGTGATAACGCCGTAGATCCTGCTGATAGATGGCCGAGTGGGCCGCAGCGAAGTCACGTGCCTCCTCTAAAGCGTCCAAGGAGTCTTGACACGCCAGTTCGTTGTCTTGCTCCACATATGCGGCGACTCTAGGCGAGTCATGCCTTATGTCAGTAGGAAGAACAGCTTCTGCTCCGTAGACCAGAAAGAAAGGGGTAAAACCCGTGGACCGGTTCGGAGTGGTCCGGATGCTCCATAGCACTCAAGGCAATTCTTCGACCCAACATCCCGGGGTTTTCTCCAAGGGAGCCACGAGTCGGGGCTTGATTCCTCGTAAAACCTCCTGATTCGCCCGTTCCGCCTGCCCATTAGATTGTGGGTGAGCAACCGCAGAAACATCAAGCCGGATATGCTCTCGACGGCAAAACTCCTGCATCGCCCCTTGGGACAGGTTAGTGCCATTATCAGTAATGATATTGTGTGGATATCCAAACCGGAAGATCAGCTTCTTCAAGAACTTGACCGCTGTCTCCGCATCGCAAGTTCCAATAGGTTCTGCCTCAACCCACTTGGTGAACTTATCAACTGCCACCAGCAAATGGGTTTTCTTGTTGGATGACATTTTAAAGGGGCCGACCATGTCTAACCCCCAAACCGCGAAAGGCCAAGTGATGGGAATCATTCTTAGTTCTTGAGCCGGCACATGAGCATGCCGTCCATAACGCTGGCATCCCTCGCACCGACGAACTATCTCTTCTGCATCTGCATGAGCCGTCAAACAAAAGAAACCATGACGGAATGCCTTCGACACCAAAGATCGTGACCCGGCGTGATGCCCACAGTCCCCGGAATGAATGTCATTTAGGATTATGCATCCATCTTCGGAGGAAACACATCGTTGAAAAACTCCAGAGGCGCTCCGTTTATATAATTCGCCATTGATGATTACCATGGATTTGCTCCGCCAAACGATTTGACGGTCCGAAACTTCGTGTGTTGGTAACTCGCCCCGGGCGAGATAAGCCAGATAGGGAAGAACCCAATCCGGCGTGACGTGGAGAGCCACCACGAACTGAGACTCAGGATCCGGTATTACCAACTCCTCCTCCGATGGTAAACTCACGGATGGATTATGCAAAATATCCAGAAAACATTGGGGGGAATCGGCTTTTGCTGGGAACCAAGCGTGAAAGGGCGTCAGCTGCCTCTTTGAGGCGCCGATCAATGTGGTCAACCTGATAGCCATGAAAATGACCCGCCACGTCAGGCACAGCTCTTATGTAAGCCGCCATCACGGGGTCTCGAGAATCCCATGTACCTGAAACTTGTTGTGCCACCAGATCAGAGTCGCCAAAACATCTGACTCGCGTCAGGTTCATCTCCTTGGCGAGTCGCAAGCCGTGAAGCAAAGCTTCGTATTCTGCAGCATTGTTAGTGCACGGAAACATGAGTCGGAGGACATAACAGAATTTATCTCCTTGAGGGGATACCAATACCACACCAGCCCCCGAGCGTTCCAGCTGTGTGGGTCCATCAAAAGAAATAGTCCACTATGTAAGATCAGGCCTGTCCTCCGGGGCCTGCAACTCCATCCAGTCATTGACAAAATCAACTAAGGCTTGAGACTTGATGGCTGTGCGAGGGGTGTATCGTACGTGATGCGGCCCAAATTCAATCGCCCACTTGGCAATCCTCCCTGTTGCCTCCCGATTCTGGATGATGTCCCCGAGGGGGGCGGAACTAACCACTGTGATAGGATGTTCCTGGAAATAATGCTTAAGTTTCCGACTCGCCATAAACACCCCATACACTAACTTTTGCCAATGTGGGTACCGTTGCTTGGAAAGGGTTAGCACTTCGCTGATAAAATACATCGGGCGTTGCACTGGGTAATCCTTCCCTTCCTCCTTTCTTTCAACGACCACTGCCACACTTACTGCTTTGGAGTTTGCCGCAATATACAAAAGCATGGGTTCTTTCTCAGTCGGGGCGGCCAAGACCGGCGGGATGACCAGTTGCCGTTTCACGGCTTCGAACGCCTCGTCTGCTTCATTTGTCCAAACAAAATGGTCAGACTTCTTTAGTAATTGATAAAGGGGAATCACCTTTTCTCCCAGGCGGCTTACGAAACGACTTAGAACCGCAATGCGACCCGCCATTCGTTGAACTTGATTAACATTTGCCGGTTTTCCAAGGGATGTAACTGCTTCGATTTTGTCCGGGTTAGCTTCAATGCCACGCTCAGACACCAGGAAGCCCAACAATTTCCCTGCAGGAACACCAAAAACACACTTGGTGGGATTCAGCTTCATCTGATAGACCCGCAGATTATCAAAAGTTTCCTTGAGATCCTCGAGTAGCGTCTCCCCCTGGCGGGTTTTGATCACAATATCGTCGACATAGGCATGGGGTTGCGCCCGATTTGGCTGCGGAGGCAATTCTGGATGCAGCGCTGATAAGTCGCCCCCGCACTCTTGAGCCCAAATGGCATGGACACATAGCAAAAAGCCCTAAAGGGGGTTATAAAAGCTGTTTTCCCTTGATCCTCCACAACCATCTTGATCTGGTGATATCCAGAGTAGGCGTCCAAAAAGCACAAATGTTCGCATCCCGCCACCGAGTCAATGATCTGGTCGATGCGGGGAAGAGCGAAAGGGTCTTTCTGACAAGCTCTGTTGAGGTCCTTGTAATCAATGCACATACGGAAGGTACCATTCTTCTTGAGTACCCAAACTGGGTTAGCCAGCCGTTTGGGGTGGAAAACTTCCACGATGAATCCGGCGGCTAAGAGACGGGCAACCTCCTCCCCGATTGCCTTGCGTCGCTCCTCGTTAAACCTGCGAAGATAGTACCAGATAGGTTTTGCCTTTGGATCAACATTAATATGGTGCTCAGCGAATTCTCTCGGCACACCAGGCATGTCAGAAGGTTTCCATGCGAAGATGTCCCGATTCTCACGGATGAATTCAATGAGCGCGCTTTCCTATTTGGGATCCAGACCCGTCCCAATGGTGAACTGCTTGGATGAATCGCCGGGAATGATATCGACTGTTTTAGTGTCATCCGTTGGTTTGAACTTGAGGGGCAACTCAGCATCTGTTGTTGGCTTCTTTAGGGGTGACATGTCCGCCGGGTCAACATTGGCCCGATGATGTTTGAGCTCCTCTGCAGCGCATGCGACTTCTGCATAAGCCGCGTCCCCTTCTTCACATTCCTTTGCAATCCTTCTATCACCATCAACCGTGATAGGTCCCTTAGGACCAGGCATCTTGAGCTTAAGGTAAACATAGCATGGGCGAGCCATGAAACGGGCATAAGCCGGCCGCCCAAATAGCGCATGGTAGGGGCTTTTCAATTTGACCACCTCAAACATCAGCGACTCGGACCTGTAGTTATGTGTCGTTCCAAATGCCACCGTGAGTCTGACTCGGCCGATGGGGTACGCCGACTTGCCTGGGACGATTCTTTGGAAAATCGTGGTTGAAGGCATCAAGTCCTTTTCCAATAGGTTCATCCTTTGGAAAGTGTCAAAATACAAGATGTTAATGCTGCTGCCACCATCCATTAGCACTTTGGACAGGGTGTACCCCCTAACTTGGGGAGCTACGACCAACGCTAAGTCGCCAAGATTGTCAACTCTTGGCGGGTGATCCTCCCTACTCCATGATATGGTCTGTTCAGACCAGTGGAGGTACCTGGGAAGCGCCGGCTCAGACACACTGTACGCCCGGTAACTCACCTTCTTATCACGTCTACAAGCATTGCTGGTGAAAATGTGATACTGCCCATTGCTTAACTGTTTGGGATTGTTGCGAAAGCCTCCGTTGTCATCCTCACCCTGCGAAGCCCCCTGTAGGGGCGGCTGCTGAAAGGCTCCTGGCGGGTTATACCACCGCTGGTGATGCACCGGATACTGGCCGCTGCTCGGCTATGAGCCTCCCTGAGCCCCCGGTTCGGGAAAACCGCCAAAGGGGTTCTGTCGTTGGTTGGGTGCAGCAAACTGCTCCTGCCGTTGGTCCGGGTCATCATTTTAGCTTTTCTTGATCGCCTCCTCCCGAAACTTCCGCATTACGAAACAGTTCTCCCAGAAGTGAGTCGCCGGTCCGTCTGCCGTGACATGATGCGGGCAAGGGCCCTTGAGTAACTCTTCATAGTGACGCGGCCTCTTACCACTAAATCCCATGTTTTCTTCTGCCGTTGGTTGCCACTGTTGGTGTTGGTATTGGCGACTAAATCTGAAGGTTCCTCTTGCTGCCTTCTCTTGCCATTGGCTCCTTGATTGTGGCGGTTACGCCCCTGGAACCGGGTATGATTTTTGGATGACTCGCCCTTCTTGGGGAATTAGCTTTACCGTCCTCACCGGGATCTTTGGTGTCATCCACTTTAGCGTACCTAGTGAGGGTATCCATCAGCTCCCCCTTGTCTTGGACCTTTCGCTTGAGTCGCCCCAATTTTTGTACCAGGGGTTCGTAATGGCAATTCTGCTCGAGGATCAACACAGCCTGAGCCGCCGTAATGCCGTCTGATGAATGGATAATTTCCGCAGCCCGCCGTGACCAATGGTGGGACGACTCATCGGTGCGCTGAACGCACTGCTCCAGATCAACGATCGTCATTGGACGTTTGCAGGTTCGTCGGATGTTTTTGATGAAGCGCTCTTTCAATTCAGCCCAGGTCTGGATGGAGTTGGGGGGGGGGGGGTAAGTTTTTTAACCAAGTACGTGCTGACCCCTCGAGCATCATCGTGAAGTATCTGGCGCATACTGCCTCGTTTACGTCGAGCATGTCCATGGCGATTTCATAACTCTCGACCCATGATGCCGGCTCAAGGTCTGGGGTGTAGTTAGGCACCTTTCTTGGTCCCTTAAAATCCTTGGGTATTCGTTCGTTGCGAAGGGCGGGGGCCAAGCACGGCACCCCCACTCGTCCACCGCTCCCGACGAGAGGGGCCGGGGCGACTTGGATGTTCGGGAGATCCCGGCCCGGCGGGTTCTGATGATCAGGCGGGTTGTCCTGGGGGATGAGTCGCGGCCCGCTGTTTACGGCAGGCTGGTCCTCTGGCCGACTCCTCGTGTAACTCGCCTGGGGAGTGGAATGCAACCTATCTAGGCTATGTGAGAACTGGTCGTTTTGAACCACCGCCGTCTTCAACATCTCAATGGCGTTCCTTGCTTCTATCTCGACAGGAGTGTTGCCGTGAATCGGAAGAGATTCCAAATAGCGAGTTGCAGCAAGGACGTTGTCCACTGGGTTGGAAAAGTGACCTTGAGGTGTCCGGAATCGGGGAATGCGATCCTCAATTGGCTGAACCGGCGGGTTAGGTGGTTGACCCGGTCCTCCCCCTGGGGCGGCTCCCGCCCCAGGAGTTCGTGGAGTATCGAACAGGCGGGTCGGGTTGAGATTAGGCGGCAGGCGACCCTGGTGTCTCCGCTGATGGACGGCGTCGGATGCGCGCTGGTGTCTTTCGAGCCGCCAGTTGTTAGTATTTAAGCGAGTTCTTTCGGCGGTAATTTGAGCTTGCCGGGTCTCGATCCTGGCGGCCTCCACCTCGCCATCCCGATGAGCCTTTGCCACTGCTTCTCTGAGTTTCCCCAACTCCACATTTACTGCCTCCTGGTTTTCTGGTGTGAGGGGAGTCGCCATCAGCCTTGTGATTTCGGCCGCTAATTCCACCAAGACAGCGGTTGGGCTTCTAGAGGTCTCGCCGGTTCCATCGCCTCCTGTTGGGTTTTGCGAGGGTTGAGTCGCCCCAGCCATAAGCGGCGGGTTCGGTCAAGGACTTTGGGGTCCATGGCCAGCGACAAGCCCCCAAGACAATCCCCATGCAGAGACCGGATTGAATCTGAATCGCCCATGGATGATTCGTCATCAGTGTTGACTCGTGTAGTTTCCTGGGACGCCGAGTTTTCTGGTTCCTCCGATCCCTACGTGAACCCAACAAAGACCGGGCGAGTCAGATTTGGCGTCACTACAGGGCGGACATACCTGGCCGGCTCGACGATGTCGGTGGAGATGTCCAGCTCAGGCACGGATGATCCGATCATGTCGATGAAGACGTTGATCTTGCCGAAGGGGACCCTATAGCCAGATTCGGTCGAATCTGCCTCGGGCCCCCATTGCAGGTTGTCGATGTAGATCTTCCCACGGCGGCTCCGGGTCATGAGCCCCGTCGCGTAGCTCCCAAACCCTGGTAGGGCTCCCTTTGAGAACTCAACTCCACCGTGCGCAGGCCCCACGGTGGGCGCCAACTGTCGTGGTTTTGTCACGACAGATGTCCTCGTGAAAGGACTTAGTACTGGAGCCATCGCACTTTGGTGGCGACTCAAAGGGGTTGAACGTGAGAGAGATGGCGATTTACCCAGGTTCGGCCCCTCGTGAGGAGGTAAAGGCCTACGTCCTGCTTTGAGTTGTATTGATGGAGTTTCGATTACAAGGAGGGCGCAACTCGCCAGACCTAGCACTCGATGATTTCTAACCTGCCCTCTTCTTCCCTGGGACTCGCCTTTATATACAGTTCGAGTCCCTAGGGTTTACAAGGGTACTTTCCTTTCTACAAACCGTGACCTTTACGATCTCCAAGTCGCCATCTTCCAAAGCTTGGAGACTTCCTGGAAATTATAAACCGCCATACAACCTTCGGTCTTGCCACGCCAAGGCCCGACCACGCTTAGATGAATCGCCTGATTTGATGACCCGGCCCAACTAGGGCGGGTTATCAACAGGTAATATCTCCAACAGAAAATAAACACCAGCAACTGATTATTCAATAGACAATATGATGCATGTATACACAAACTTCAAGATAAGCACACAAACAATCCTACTCAAACGACAAAGTGCCACCTCATCCAAAAATGGAACTCTTGTTGAACTGCTCAAAACTGAAATCCAGTGCCACCATCGGATTCCTGGGGTCTTTCTACCTGAAATCCAAGCTTGTCAGAATCGCCATTCTGAATCGGATCGGAGCTATGATGGTAGGATCATGAATCGTAGAATCATAACTACTAGGATCATAGAAACTTAGATTCTATGAGCAACATCGTAGAATCAGAGGGGCTAGTTTGGATCGTGTCGTAAGAGTCTAAGACTTGAGTCACGATTCTGACAACTTTGCCCAAATCCATATATCATACTGCTATATATGCATGCAGCAAAAAACCACAAAACAACAAAGAAATTCTACACAAGATCATAAACTACTTAGTCAAGAAGAGGGGTTGTTCTTGCACGTGCTAGATTTGGTATAAACCAGATTAGGCAATTCCATTTTTGGACTATTCCAAAAATGGAATTATCACAACAACAGGGTAAACAAAATACAAAAATATACTACAACCTAATCAGACACGGGCCCCACTGGTCATAGGTACTAGGGACCCCTAGTGCACGACATGTGGGCCCTGGGCCCACTTGTCGGTGGCACACCACACACAACTCAACATTAAGAAGAACAGAAAAAGGGGCTGGTGGGGGTCGAACACACCACATGTGCCTCACACACACACAGTTCCTCCCACTAGGCTACCACAGGGTACCTCCACTAATAGAGAGGGGTTGATGGAGATATGCACACCCTGCAAATTATCACACACGTAATTAAAATTGAAGGAAAAAGGGGGTGCGAGGAGGGGACTCGAACCCAAGACCCACAGGTCACAGCTCGTGCATCGAACGAGTTTGGCTAGCAATGGGAATCTGCAGGATATGGGGTACTAGCGTTGGTATAACAGGAAAGGGGGACTTTCCTCTACTTTAGCACAGAACACCAGCGACGGACCTCGCCAATGCACACACGGGATACACACAGATGGGCGCAACTACTGCTACTGATGCTGCAGCCAAACTGCTGCTGCTACGACTATGCTGTGAAGCAGAGGAACCACCTAGCCTACGCGACACTTCATGCACGGCTGCGCGAGAGAATGCGCTGCTACTGACCACACAAACTCCACACTCTTCTGAAGAAGGTTGGACAGAGGTTTAGTAATCTTTGAGAAGTTCTCAACGAACCTTCTATAGTAGCTTCCAAGCCCGAGAAAGATTCGAAGCTTCTTCACATTCTGAGGAGGTTCCCACTCAATAATGGCTTTCACCTTTGTAGGATCGACTTTCATGCCCTTGGCAGAGATGATGTCCCAAGGTACACAACTTCCTTCAACCAGAATTCACATTTGGAAAACTTAGCATAGAACTTATGATCTCTTAGCTTATCAAGAACAAGCCTGAGATGTTCTCCATGCTCTTCCTTAGTTTCAGAAACAAGATACACCAAGACAAATTCATTCTTGAATGGGGAGAAGATATAATTCATCATCCGAGAGAAGGTCGGAGGAGCATTGGCGAGACCAAAAGACATCATTGTGTACTCATAAGAGCCAAAGCTTGTCCTGAATAATCGATATAGAGTCGGTTCGTGCCATCCTTCCTCTTTACAAAAAGAACACCACAACCCAAAGGAGATGAACTTGGTCTGATCAGACCCATACGTTCTTGCTCATCAAGCTGCTTCATTTACTCTTTCAGGTCTTCGGTACCAAGTTTATACGGACGCTTGCAAACCATTCAGTTCCAGGGTCAAGTCCAATAACAAACTCAACTGGCCGATGCAAACACATTCCTGGCAATTCTTATGGAAAGACATCTTCATACTCAGATACCACTAGAACTTGAGAAATGGGATAGATCTCACCCTTCTCATTGAGGGAAAAGAGATGGATCATGCCATCACGAGTAGCGAAGATAATCACGTCCTTCGAAGGATGAGTCAACTTGACTTCTTTGGCTTCACAATAAATAAATGCCTTATTCATTGCCAGAAAATCCATGCCAAGGATCAGATCAATATCCGTCCTATTGAGGACAATGGGAGAAGCCAGAAAGGAATAGTTTCCCATCTTGACAGATACATCAGTAACAAACCGATTTGAAGTCATTTGCATGCTCGGAGAAATGATTTTAAATGGCCTAGGAGTGTCCTCCATCACTATATCATGCTTAGAAACAGAAGGATTTGAAATTAATGAATGCGATGCACCAGAATCGAATAAAACCTTTGCTGGAATAGAATTAACCAAGAGATTACTGATGATAACATCTGAGGAGTTCTCTGCTTCAGCTGCATTCACCATGTTCACCCTTGCAAAGTTGGGGTTGAAATTCACCATTGCATTGCCTCGAGGCCTGACTGGAGGAGTACGTGGAAGACGCTGCTGGTCGGTGCACTTGTTAGAGTAATGACCCTTCTGACCACACTTGTGACAAGTCATCTGTGACAGCGGAGGGAATTGCACTTGAGGATTTC
This sequence comes from Hordeum vulgare subsp. vulgare, assembly GCF_904849725.1. NCBI lineage: Eukaryota > Viridiplantae > Streptophyta > Magnoliopsida > Poales > Poaceae > Hordeum > Hordeum vulgare. Next base: position 228,325,778 of record NC_058518.1, on the reverse strand, counting down.
CTGAGTGCTGCTGCTGAAATCTCTGCTGGAAAGCTGGGTTTGGTGGGTAGGAAGAACCACGACCACCAAACTGCTTGAACTGCTGAGACTGCCAAGGAGGAGGAGAAACCCAGTATTTCTTTTGCTTCTGAAGCACGTGAGTTGAGGAAGAGGAACTTTAGTCTGTGAAGCTCTTCCTTGAGTTCTCAACTTTAAACAGGGCCGTCTCATCCTTGAGAGTCAAGTTGTAGAACTAGTCGAACTCGAGAAGATCATGCAAGGCAAGGACCAGCTGCAGGTCTTCCTTCAGACCACCCCGAAACTGATAAATCTTGCTCTTCTGATCTGGAATGTCTTGTTTAGTATAATGAGCCAGCTCCCGGAACTCCACGTTGTAATTGTACACAGACGAACTCCCTTGCTTCAAGCGCGTGAATTTCTCACGCATCTCTTCCACAAAACTTGCTGGAATATAGTGAGCCCTGAAATCCCTGCAGAAATCATCCCAGCTAATCACTCTATCGCCTCTGGAAACTTCCAATTGTTGCCACCATTCTGCTGCATGTCCCTTGAGCAGAAAAGTTGCAAACTTGACAAAGTCCTCTGGTCGTACATTACTGCACTCAAAGTGCTTGTTCATGTCACGAGTCCAGTCCTTTGCATCGAATGGACAGCCACAGGAGGTGAAAGACTTCGGCTGGTTTGCCAAGAATTGATTTGAGATGCAAACTGTTGACCACCATTGTTGTAATTTCCCTCGTGCCATTGGTTCCTCTCTTGCAACAACTAGAGCAACATCTGAGTGTTTGCATTGGTTGCCGCCATCAAAGCTTGCCATGCCTCTTGTGGAGGAGGCGGTGGCGGAGGGGTGGTGGAGGGTCAGCATTCTTAGGACCTGGATTCTGGCGAGTTGGTGGAGCCATCTTGGAGATGGACAACAACGTTAGACCAGAGATGAAAATTCAAAGATTAAGCTGATTCAATGGACAAAATTATCTGAACAAGAATTCTTGGCAAATGCACTCGAACTATAATTAGTAAGAATGTTTCCTCAAAATAATTGCCGACAACATCTCATTGAAAAGACACTTGTAAATGCCAAGTATGAGCTAGGATTGCTCGGAACAAATGTATATTCCCAACATATATCTGATGAAAGAATCCCTAAGTTACTAATGGAATTCCCACCTAAGAACTTCCAAAATTCCTGGTCATGCAATCTGGTCCACGGATACAAGGAGAAAATCATCAATGAACTCCTATACTAACCCGTGTAGTGTATCACATCCGTCAACACAGAACCAGAATATCGGAACCTCATCTATCTCAGACCTTCGTAATCACAACGATACTAAGTATGGCGGTACCCTCCGAACTCTGTGTACCAGTACTATGCCGGGCTTATCGCGCCACTACTAGTATTGCAGCAATTTCGAACATCCTCCGTCGTGAGATACTAAGAAATCTGAATGATAATGATGTGCTCAAGAATACCCTGGAGCTTAACTCCCCGGAATAAAATCAACACAACAGGAGGCACCAAGACAGAACTCCGTCAGATTGGTATCTTATAGATTCCAAAACATCCGCGTGATCCTAAATTTATTTTTAGCGAGAAGAGTAGTAGAATTAAAATTTCCTAAGTTGTGAACCTCACCAGAGCATAGAAGAGGAGAAAAAAGAAACCTACTCTCTGATATAACTAAGACTCAAAATAGTTTTTACTAGACTCGACTGTGCCAAGTTCGATCAACCGAAGGCTCCTATGGTCGTAAGGCTTTGATACCAACTTTTAACGAGTAAGATGTGGCCCTTTCCTTATTTGGGGGCAAGGCCTCAAAAGGGGAAAGAGAGGCATCTAAGTGTTTCGCAAGAAGGATAAACATTGCAATACATATTGGAAGGAAGAGTATAAGATTCGGTTTACACTCGCCACAAGCCAAATTACAGAGTCACATAGTTAGACATTATTCAAATGGAAAACAGGGTCCGAATATGGACAAGATAAACGATAAAAGCTAATGCTATGCCTCCTTGCTAGGCCCACGATCACGACCAAGTGCTTCTACTCCTCGGGATACGTCACGTACAGTCTGCCTTTGTCCTTGTCGAACTCCCATTTCAGCGGGGTATCCTTGGGAGCATCTGCATCCGGGGTACGTGTACCTGTGCACTACTGGAATTCAGTTATTTGTCGTCTGCCAGATCTTTGCCGTCGGCTGGTGGATGGCAAAGAGAGTCTTTGCCGTTAGCTGCCATAAAGCAGACATCAAAGAATTGGCAGATGGCATAGAGGGTCTTTGCCATCAGCTGCCATAAAGCAGACGGCAAAGAGCCGCACAGCAGATGGCAAAGCGACAGCTAGGCCCCACCTGACCGCGGGGTGGGTAGGTTAAATTTGGCGTCTTCTTTGCCATCTGCTAGTGGACGGCAAAGAGTCCCGAAGAAGACGACAAAGAGGCTAGCCTCTTTGTCGTCCGCCTGTAGAGGACAATGCACTAACGGGTACTAACGGCTGTCCCGCCCCCACCCCGGCCCCTCTCTCTCACACACACATTCCCACTCCCACTCCCCTCTCTCCCCGACGCCCAGCGCTGCCACCCATTTGGCCACCGCCCCCGTCGCACCGCTGCACCAGAGCCCCCGTCGCATCGCCGCACCACAGCACCCATCGCGCCCATCCTCCTCGCCGTCCCGGCTCCCCACCGCCCCAACGCCTTATCGTCCCCGCCACCAGCCACCCTGGCGCCTCGCTGCCCACGATGCCCCAGCCGCCCCCACCGGTGAGTCCCCCCCCCGGCCGGCCGCCCCTACTTTTGTTTTGTTTTCCCTTTTTTTATATATGTTAAATTAGTTAGGTTAGTTTTTTAGTTTATTAGGAAAAACATGATGCTGGGGACTGTTACTTGTGGAAGATTTTATTAGGTTAGTTAGTTTTTTAGTTAGGTTAGTTTTCAACTAGCTTATATGTTAGGTTAGTTAGGGCATGACCAACGAGCCACGCTGGACCAATGCATGTAAGTGCATCTACTGCCCCTTAGTGATTTTGGTGGTTTGAAGACTTATAGGTTAAGTATCTAATGTGTTCATGAGTGTACACAAGATCTATAAGTCATTGAGGAGTTTTAAATATACGATGAATATTGACCCCTAAAAATGTATATCTTTTTGGCTGAAGAAATTGGTCTTCTGCTGAAGACTTTGATTGTGAAGAAATTGCGATGAAATTCATATCCCTCAGGAAGATATTGAAGATGAGGAATTCGATGTGTCCTGAACAAAACCGAGCCGAAGAATTTGAAGCGTGAAGATTTATTCTTTCTGTTTCATTTTCTTCACTCTTGAGTCATACAAACACCGTACTGTTAAAGGGGGTCGAGGTAACACTACGGAATGAATTTCCTCATGATGCTCAACCCAAGCCTAATCCTACAAAAGTCTCAAGTAAGGAATATGAGAGATATGAGGACTCTCATAGTTGAGGGTCCCAACCGTTGCCGCAATTCGCGCCACATCATCGATCTTATCCACAAGAGCGGTCGTAATAATTAAGGGCATTAATGTCAAATGATGTCGAGATGCTCCCAGGCTATAAATAGCCACCCCGCATAACCGTTAGCTGGTTGGTTGCTCCGCAAGAAATTGACACTTGTCATTTAGAGCAACCCAAATTCCTTAGTGAGTTCGAGAGTAAATCATCAGTGAGGAAATATACCAAACACGAAACCACAAACCAAAAACGAAGTGATTGAGCATCACTGAAGAATGTGTTCCTGGTTTCAAAAAAAAAGAATTTGTTCCTATGTGGAACTGAAGCCTTTTACCTTTGAGGATTGTGCATCCTCCAGACGGTTAGGCGTCATGGTCTACAGCAATCCAGCAGTCAATTGTGAGGGTTTGGAAGACTGCCCTGAAGACTTACCACGAGTATTGGGCGAGGACTGTGTGTCCTTAGCTCAAGGACAATACGGTAGGGACTGTGTGTGCTAGGACTGTGTGTCTTTTGGTTTCAATACCAAGCCGCTCCAAACCAGATGTACAACTGTCACAACAGTTGGAACTGGTTCAGGAACCACGTCTTCACTGTGATACGGGTTCTATTTCTTCAACTCTTTCAATTCCTCAATATTGTATGCTGAAGATTTTCATTGTCACTGTTTGAAGAATATGTTGAACACTTTCTCTGAATTTCCTCAACCTCAAAGTCTTCACGCGAGTTAATCCTCACCTGCTTACTCTATGACTGCATATTGTGCAAACTGTTTTTCATATTCCTCATCTTCAAAACTGCTGTAGTGATACTTTGCACCCCTAATTCTTTGCTGTTTCCGCTGCAAGTTATTCATCACTGAGGAATTTCCTCAAAAGGAATTTCCTCAGCGATGAAATTCTAAAAATCTCCTATTCACCCCCTATATTCGATATAACGCAGTTTCAATTGGTATCAGAGTAAGGTACTCCCTTGTTCTGTGTGATGTTGGTTTAACCACCTGGAGTTTTAGTAATGTCGACTGCAGGCATTATCAAGGTTACTGCAGGATGTCCTACTTTCGAAGGAAAGGACTTTCCCTTCTGGAAGACCAAGATGGAGATGCATCTACAAGCTATTGACAATGATCTCTGGTATATTGTGGAACATGGTGTTCCCTCCATCACTGCTATTGTCTCTGCCGCTAATGTGACGAAATTCAAGCAACTTGATTCTCAAGCGTAGAATATAATTCGTGGCCATCTGAGCATAGGTCAGTATGGCAGAGTGAGTGCTTTGGGCTCAACAAAACTAATGTGGGAAAGGCTGTGCAAAGTCAATGAAAGAGTATCAACTCAGCGTGACTCTCGTGTTGATGTTTTTCGCAATCTCTTCAATCGCTCCAAGAGGCTTGACAATGAAAGGTGCCAAGATACCTTTGCTCGCCTCACTGACATATCAAATGAACTACAAGCACTGGGAGCTCGAGACATTATTGACCATGAAGTTGTGAAGAAACTTCTAAGATCTTTGGATTCATCATTTGATGCACTGGTTCTAAAGATTCAAGAAAGACTAGACTACAAGATGCTTGATTCTCTTGATATAATCGAAAGACTCAATACTCATGAATTCCAACAGGAAGAAAAGATAGATCTATATGGACCAAGCTATTCTAGACCTCGTGCACTGAAGGCCAAAGCAATTTCCTCATCTGAAGAAGAAGACTCGGATTGCAGCATTGGTGATCCTGAAGAACTTGGACAGGTGCTTGCAATGCTCGTGAGCAAATTCCAGAAGTTTACAAGACATGGCCAATTTGGTAAATCTTCAAGAAGAGATATGAGGAAATGAGAATCTTCATCTGAGGACTACAAGAAAAGAACCTGCCACAAATGCAAAAAATCAGGTCACCATATTGTTGATTGGCCTCGTTGGGTGAAGGAATCAAAGAAGAAGAAATACAAGGATGAAAGTTCTGATGACTCGAAGAAAAAGAAGAAATCTTAAAAATCCTCTTCCTCAAAGTCCTCATCGCACAAGAAGACTAGTTTCAGAAAAGCTCGGGCACTTATTGGCAAGGAAATGGATTCTGAGGCAGAATTTGAGGAATGTGATGAAGACGAGGGTTCTGAAGAAGACTCATAATCTGGTGTGGCTAGTATTGCACTGGCTACCACTTTCGTCAGCAAGTCAATCTTCAACCTTGAAGAAAACGACAACACCATCTACACTGATGACTATGATGATGACTTCTCTCCAACCTATTGCTTGATGGCAAAAGGTTCAATGGTACCGAATGACACTTCCTCCTCTGATTCAAGTGACGGTGAACCTGATGATTATAGAAAACCCACTTATAGTAAACTTGCCAACATTGCAACTAAACAACAAACTGCCCTTGAAAAGCTTCAGAAACTACTAGACAGAAGCGATGACCTATTGAATGATGAAATGAATCTTACCCAAATCCTAACTGAAGATATGAAAAGTCTTCAGTCCAGATTTGATAATCTTCAAGATCGTCATGGCACATTCATGGCTGATCATGAGAAGCTTTCCTATGAATTTCTTCAAAGGAAACGTGATGTTGAGAAGCTAAGGATGTCTCATGATGATCTTTGAATGTAAAATGATTCATTACTTGCTCAACAGATCAATGACACTCAGGTTGAATTCATTCCACCATGTCTCAAATGCATCGAACGTGAAACTGCCAATTGTTCACCAGAATAATCAAATGCTTCTATTGCTACAAATTCTTCAACTACTCATGTGGTATCAAATTCCTCACTTTAGGAAACCACAAATGTCACTGACGAAAATGCAGGGCTGAAGGCATTGTATGTAACAGGCGTGTACAAAAGTCTCAAAGGGCATCAAACCCTTTGCGATGTGCTCAAAAAGAAGATTTTGAACAGGAACCCGAGGAAAGAAGGAATTGCCTTTGAGATGAAATTGAATGCTGATGGATCATAGTGGAAACCTGAGAAGTATCCCAAAACCTGATGGGTAGCTGCTAAAAGTTCTCATGTTGATCCATCCAATCTAACATGCTTTGTATGTGAATTATCTTATTCCTCAGTTGAGTCATTTGACTCCAACTATAAACTGTTCAAAAATCAATCTGGTGAAGTATTTGCTCGATATGTTGGAACTAACTACAGGAATGGACCACCACTGAGGAAAACCTGGGTCCCCAAAAGTTGCCTTGAAAATCTTCACGTGAATGTTCTCATGACATCACCTCCCAAGAATCTGAACCCCACATCAAATTTCTCAGGAGGACCAAAATCTTCAAGAGGATCAAAATCCTCAGCTGGTCAAAACTATGCTCATACTCGTGCTAATGCTTTTGATATGAAAGGAAATTACAAGGGATCTGAATACGAGCATTATACCTCAAATCATTATGTTCATAAATCCTCAAAGAACTTCTCTGCCTATTCATTTGAGTACTCTAACCCCCTTACTGTGAAGAGAAGTGCATTAGCTGCAATGCCTCCTTTCTCATATGGTGCTCGCAGGATGATGAACTCTTTGCCACCCCTTCAGATGTGGGTGGTGAAGAAATCGAACTAATCACTTCTGCAGGTTAGGGCTCCAGATGAAAATCACCATCTGAGGAATTTGCGGGAGACCTGAGGAAAATGCTTGATTGGACGCAAGAAAACATTGATGAAATGATAATATTTCACACGTCCTCAAATTTACTGTTAATGATGAAATTCCTATTCGATGAAATTGACATCATATTCTTCAAGTCTGAAGCATATGAGATGGTAAGTTGTACTAATTTATCTACAGGATGAGAAACTCAAGAGTACTGAGTGGGTTCTTGATAGTGGCTGGACACACCACATGACTGGTGACAAAAGCTTGCTGATGAATATGCCACTGACTCAATCACCACTTAAGCAAATCACGTATGCTGACAAAGGTAAAAGCAAGGTATTGGGACTTGGCAAAGTGGCTATTTCCAAGGACAGACATATGGACAAAGTGATGCTTGTTGAATCCCTTGGGTTTAACCTCATGTCAGTCTCAATGCTTTGTGATCTTGATATGGTTGTTATCTTTGGAAAATATAGATGTGTAGTCATCATGGAATCTGACAGATCCAAAGTCTTCGAAGGTGTTAGACGAGGAGACTTGTACATTGTTGATTTTTCTAGAGGTCCTCAACTAGCGACATGCTTATTAGCAAAAATCCTCGGAAGGCTGGCTATGGCATCGAAGACTTGATCATGCACGCATGAGGAATTTGCACACACTGGCGAAGAAGAAGCATGTCATTGGCATCGAATCAATCAAATTCCCGAAGGACCACCTCTGCGGTGCTTGTGAGTCTGATAAAATGACCAGATCCAAACATCCCTCGAAGACAATCATGACTACTACTCGTCCATTTGAATTGCTTCACATGGATCTATTTGAACCTACTCATTATGCCACTCTAACAAATGCAGCATCTTTATACGACTTTGTCATACTTGATGATTATTCTAGATATACTTGGGTGCATATCATTCTATATAAAAATGAAGTGCAGGAAGTCTTCAAACGATTTTACTCAAGGGCCTCGACGAACTTCGGTGTCAAGATCAAACACATCAGGAGTGATAATGGGGGAGAATTAAAAAATAATGGTCTTGATGTTTACCTTGATGAACTTGATGTTACTCATGAATTATCTGCTCCTTATACTCCTCAACAGAATGGCGTCGTCGAAAGAAAGAACATGACTCTTGTTGAGATGTCATGAACCATGCTTGAAGAATATCAGACTCCTCATCGTTTCTGGCCTGAAGCAATCATCGCTGCTTGCCATATCATCAATATGGTATATCTTCACAAATTCCTCAAGAAAACTTCATATGAACTCCTCACTAAAAAGAAACCCAATGTAAGTTATTTCAAAGTCTTCGGTGCAAAATGTTGGATTAGAGATCCTCACCATAGTTCAAAGTTTGCACCTAAAGCACACGAGGGTTATATGCTCGGTTATGGAAAAGACTCACACACCTACAGAGTCTTCAACAACTATCACAACAAGGTTGTTGAAACTATAGATGTGCGGTTCGATGAAACTAATGGCTCGCAAAGAGAGAAATTGCCTCCTGATACAGATAATTTGTCTCGTGAGGAAGCAATTAAGCTCAAAGCTACTGAAGACATAGTTCCTACTGAGGAAATTGCTGAAGAAATCACTCCCAGCACTGATGAAAATCAGGAAGATGCTCTTGAGGAAATTGCTCCAGAACTAATTCCTCAGCCCAGACAAAATCCTCAACCAGCTCATCCGAGGATTGCAAATGAAGTAGAACTTGACAAAATCCTCGATGACATCAACGCTCCAGGTCCCCTCACTCGCTCAAAAGCTTCACACTTAGTTAACTTTTGTGGGCATTCTTCTTTCGTGTCTATCACAGAACCTTCAAAAGTTGCTGAGGCTTTCATGGAACCTGAGTGGATTCAAGCCATGCAAGATGAACTTCTTCAATTCAAGCTAAATGACGCGTGGGAGCTCGTCAAACGACCAGATCCTCGCAAGCACAATATCATCGGCACCAAGTGCATTTTCCGAAATAAGCAAGATGAGGATGGTCAAGTGGTGAGGAATAAGCCACGACTTGTAGCCCAAGGCTACACACAAGTTGAAGGAATTGATTTCGATGAAACTTTTGCACCTGTTACTAGACTTGAAGCTATTCGAATACTACTTGCTTATGCTAATCATCATAACATTACCTTATATCAAATGGATGTGAAAAGTGCATTCCTTAATGGTAAGCTTGAGAAAGAAGTATATGTTGCTCAGCCCCCAGGTTTTGAGGATTCGAAGAATCCGGACAAAGTTTTCATACTCAAAAAGGCACTCTATGGCCTCAAGCAAGCCCCTCGGGCATGGTATGATAGATTGAAGGGATTCCTCATGAAGAAAGGCTTCAAACATGGTTCACTCGATCCAACTCTTTTCACAAAATCCTATGACAATGAACTATTTGTGTGCCAAATATGTGTAGATGATATCATATTTGGCTGTACTGACAAACATCACAGTGATGAATTTTCTTACATGATGAGTGAAGAATATCACATGTCTATGATGGGGGAGCTGAAATTCTTCTTAGGTCTTCAAATTCATAAAAAACGCAATGGCATCTTCATATGACAGGAGAAATACCTCAAGGATGTTTTGAGGAAATCCGACATGCATGAATGCAAAGGCGCCAAGACTCCCATGATTACCAACAGCCACCTCTGCATTGACGAAAATGGTAAAGAATTGGATCAGTAGGTATATCGCTCAATGATTGGCTCCTTAATGTATTTATGTGCATCTAGGCCAGATATAATGCTTAGTGTTTGCATGTGTGCTCTTTTTCAAGCAAAATCGAAGGAATCACACCATAAGGCTGTGAGGCATATTCTTCGATACTTAGCTCACACACCAACACTAGGATTATGGTACCCCAAGGGCTCAAATCTTCATCTTGTAGGATATTCTGATTCTGACTATGCTGGTGACCGCGTGGATCGCAAGTCAATTTCTGCCACTTGTCATTTCCTCGGAATATCATTAGTCTGCTGGTCCTCAAAGAAGCCGAACTGCGTTTTTCTCTCCAATGCCGAAGCTCAGTAAATTGTTGCTGGACCATGTTGTGCTCAATTTCTATGGATGAAGCAAACCCTCAAGGACTACGACATCAACATGAAGAATGTGCCTCTCTACTGCGACAATGAGAGTGCAATCAAGATTGCATACAACCCAGTACAACACTCGAAGACTAAGCACATCAAGATTCGTCATCATTTTCTTCAGGACCATGTCCTCATGGGCAATTTCATCATCGACCATGTGAAGACTGACGAACAACTAGCTGATATCTTCACTAAGCCTTGGATGAGAAAAGGTTTTGCAAGTTGCGGTGTGAGCTAAATATCTTAGAATCTTCAAATGCTTTGTAAAAACATGCACACATCCTAACACTTATGCAAAATTGATGACTTAGATGTGCAACACATGAAAAATCGATTTTCTTCAATCAATGAAGAATATCACTCTTAGTGTGAGTAAATCAGTGAAAAATCTAGGTTTGAGGGCCCTACGACAATTTGTACGCGGCGCCTGAAATCATCATTCTTATACGGTGGGTCATGCCACCACCCAACTTTGAAATTCGTCAAGTTGTTTTTCTTCAAAGTTGAAATTCATAAACCTCACGCTTTGTCAGAAAATCCTCAAGTTTGTCAAAATCTTCGAAATCCTCAAAATACTTGATGATTTTCATTTGCCTATATATATATATATATATATATATAGACTGTGATTTCAAAGTCCTCAACAACATTCACTTAGAGCTATTTCCTGAATTTGATATTTCATCTAAGTGAATGTGATCGGACCCTACTCCCCTCTATGCTATACTCACCCAGTCTATTCAATTCTTCATATGCGTTCTACTTGAAACTTTGTTCAAAATCCTCACTGTATCCTTGTCAGCTGAGGATTTTGCAACGAAATCCTCAAATCTTAAAAAATGAATTTTATATTGTTACACACTAACTGAACCCCACTTCGCACGATCCGATAAGCACGATCTCCACCGCTTTAATCTCAAGGTACATGTGTCATGCAGAGAAGAATGGGCAAGGACAGTTCGGTCCGAAAGTTTCGGACGAACCGGTTTCACCTGAGGTATAAATATGTCCCTACCCCTTCTGTCGAAACTCTTTGTCATCTCGTCCTTCTCTCCGCCTCAAGCAAAAACCTAGCGCCACCACTAGCAATCTCGTCGCCGGCAAGGAACAACTTCACTACCTCGACCTCTCCATCGCTGAACTCACGCCTGAAGCGGAACGTCTACATCTGCCGCCGCATTAGCCATCCTCTGTCGCCAAGTTAGGGCGCACCAGACTCGAACCGAAGAGCATACTACTGTTACTGCCACTGTTCTTCGTGCTCGCCATATAGGGTAATTAAAATCCTATTTTACTGTCCCTTTTGATCTACTATTTTACCTTAGATTCGAGAAATCTGTTTTTCCTCAGTGTCTATCAGCTTCGCACACTCTATTCCTCAAACACTTGATGAATTTCACTAATGCACTAAAATTCTTCACGTGATTCCTCAATTGTGCAAGTTTTCGAATCTTCACAACTCTGGAACCCAAGATCAGAGTGCTTAGACAAATTCCTCAACCCACTCGTCAAATTCCTCAACTTTAAAATTTCAATTTCTTAAAATCTGAGAACGCGTATGACCTCTCCAAATTCCTTGCACCTATACTGTGTTCACAGGTACAAAATGTCAGCCGATGAATCTCTAAGTTCTCATCGACTTAACTCATTTGTAGCGTTCCTTGAAGAAACTTTGTCGGTGTCATCAGAATCTTCAAGAGTGCAAATTCGTCAGCAAAAGCATCACTTGAAGAAAATGGAGGATGACAGAAAGCAAAAGGGTGGAAAGAAACTTGAACAAAATACTGCAATTGATATCCCTGAGGATATATATCTTGATTACTGTATGCCAGATGAGCAAGAACCTATGCCAAAGCACAAAATTAGGCTTCAGAAAATAGAACGCAGGTGGACTAAGGAGTGGAAGGAATGTCGCTTTGTCACTCCGAAGTATGCGAAGACATTCTCCCTCAAGCCACCTTGCAAAAGGCCTCCTCTTGGTGATCATCAGGTTGCACATCCCTCAAGCATCAAAACTGTTGAGCATTACCCCGAGGAGAAAGACAAACCCTTGTCTAAGCTTAAGACGAAAGCAGAAGCTGTAATGAGGAAATTCAATGAGGAATCTGCTGCTGCCACTGCAGCCACCTCTTCTGATGCTGAATCTTCTGGTACAGCTATTCCTAAACTGAAGTGTGTGCCATAGAAACCAAAGGCTACAAAGCCTAATGAGCAATTTCCCCAGAAGGCTGCACCTACACCAAAACCCTCAACACCTACACAGGCCTCAAAGCCTGAACACAAGCAGATTGTCAAGCAACAGCATGCTCACTCCAGCTCGTGTGTACCATCTGCCACAAGCTTTGAGACAAAATCTTCACCTACACATTTGAAGACTAAAATGACTGCTGGAAGGGGCATAAGGCCAATGCCAAGCGAAGTCATCAACGTCCCTTCTGCATCAGAAGGAAGTGATGAATTTGATGATGAAACTCTCCAAGCCATCATCAGAAACAAGCAGGAATGAGTTGCACAAGCTTCAGGCAGCGCTATTCCTCTTGCCATGGATCCAAAGGTTATGCTGGACTACATCAATGTCTGGTATGAAGATCCAAACACCCCCATTGATGATTTGAAGCTTCCCCCAGGTATCAGCCATATGGTGGCCACATTTATCAATGAGGCCAAATGGAAATAGACGCAAGCCAATCAAGCAAAGGCTGCAAAACTAAAGAAGGAGAAATTCCTCAAGCAGAATCTCCTCAACCTGGCGCTTGAAGATCTTGTGTCCACCTAGGTTGAACTGAAGACTTTGACCCACAAGTACACGAAACTATCTCATCGTCAAAGTATCAAGTCAAATTTCATCAAGTTTCCAACTACTGCAGTTGATGAATATAACAAGAAGGCTGCTCCTCCAGCAAAACCAAAGCAGCCTGAGCCCAACTATTCTGTTCAGCTGACTGAGGAACATGAAGAAGAAGAACCTCCTACTGAGGAAATGCCTCAAGATAGTCGAGCTAATGAACCAGTAATTGAGGAAATACCTCAAGACACTCCAGCTGATGAATCTGCTCCAACTGAAAAAAATGCTTCAGCTGAGGAAACTGCCAAGACTGGTACTACACCAGCTCCTGGAGAACAAATTCCTTAACCTCAATCCTCAAAGGTGAAGAATATAGTTCTGTCTGCATCAGACGTGAAGAAAACCAAGGCTGCTAAGAAAGACGTGAAGAAAAGAAAAGCTCCCTTGACCCTAGAATTATCAGAGGCCAAGCGCCTCAAGACACTTGATGAAATTGCTCCAGTGGATGCTGTGCCTCTGAAGGTAGCTACATCATATACATTGGTTCCCTTCGGAATTGACTATGTCATTCCTGAAGAAGATGAGGGAATTCCGATTGATGAGGAAATGAGAGATGTTGATTCTGAAGAAACCATGGAAGAGGAAATTCAAATTGATGATATTCCTCGGTCCTTCATTCCTGAGAAGACGTCTAATGAACCTGCTCAAGGATCAGCTGCAACAGCTGAAGATTTTGCCTCCTCCACCAAGCAAATTCCTCAAGCTGAGGAAAATCCTCAACCGGAGGAAAACCCTCAACCGGAGGAAAATCCTCAACCTGAGGAAAAGCCTCAACCTGAGGATCGGGCTGAAGAAAATGCTCCTGCACCCAATACTAAAACTACTATTGTTGTGGTCAACTCTGAAACAACAATGATAGTATCTCCTCAAGAAAAGCAACATAATATTCAATCAATGCAAAATCAGCCTTTTTCAAAGAGGCCAAAGTTTAGAAGGAAGAGTTCTATGAAGAACGTATGTATTTCATTGGCGACAATCCATATGACAAGCTTCGCATCAGGCACATGAAGTTTTGGACAAGGACTCAGCTAAACTACTATGCCTCTGTGCTCTGTGGGAGAAACAAAATATTTCAGCACAAGCATATTCCTATTGTTGAGATGGAAGAAATTCCTTGCTTCGCCCCAGTCCTCAATGTTCTTCATGAAGCCGGACTACTGCCTCGCTGCACTGATATCAGTGATTGGAACAGTAATATTGTTCTTCAGTTTTATGCTACTTTGCACATCTCTGGAGACCTGAAGGATATCAACACTTGGGTGCTGGATTGGATTACTCAACACACACATTACGAAGCTCCTGCCACTTAGCTGATGCGAGTGCTTCCAGTTTCAATTCCCTCGGAAGAAGTTGTGCTGATGTATGACAAAAGGGAGTTACCCAACAAGCTGATGGAAGTCCTCATGAAGCCTTTGGCCAAGGATCAACCTCCAAGAACAACCTTTCTGGTTCAAGACTTGAAGTATGAACCAAGGACTGTCTACAGGATCCTGTGTAGTGTCATCGCTCAAATCAAAGGCCACCATGATGAAGAAGATGTCATAAGCATCATGAACAATATCCTATTCAACATCATCCATGGCATACCAATAAACCTTCACGACTTCTTCCTAAGGACTATGGCTGACAATGCTATGTCACCCTTCAATTTGAAGATTTATGATCCATGGATCATGAGATTCATCAGACGAAGGTCAGGCCTCAACTATTATGCTGGTTTCAACAATCACATTGGATATCTGCCTCCTATCAGAGTCAATAAGAAGACTTTTGAGCATCTTTAAGGAAAAGGAAAATCTGTCATCGATGAAGGAAGTCGGCCCCTTGATGGCCAGTTTCGCGAACCAGAAGCATATTCTTCATGGGATGACACTGAAACTCAGGAGCCGTCTAGCCCTGTTGCCCGAAGCATAATGAATAACAGAGAACTACTCCTCAGTCTTCATCAGAAGGTCGATCGCAATCACAAATGAGTCAAATATCAATTCAGCGCCATTGTGAAAACCACAACTATCTTCATGAGGTTTTTGATCGCACCTGGGCCGCTCTGGCTCATCTGAAGACTCAAGAAGAACTTGATGAATTGGAGTTTACTCAGGACTTCGACTAGTCATGGCCTCCCAAGAAGAAACTCAAGCCAATTCAAGTTCCAGACCTTGAGGACAGTTCCTTTTGTACATTTCGCACTGCAGAATCTGATGAAGAACCAGAAGACACTGCCACTGGCCCAAGAAGGAAGCCCGTCGTCAAGAATCCTCACGGGTCTTCTTCATTAGCCAAGAAGTGAAAGTCTTCATGGGGCGTTAGTCCTCAATTTTTTCCCTTTTCATCACTTGATGACAAAGGGGGAGAAATCTGAGAGTTAGTCTTCACGCGGGATATATTTAGGGGCTTATTAACTTTATTAGGTTACAAACTCTTGGTTCTTCTGAAGTGTTTTATGTAATGATTTGTAACTTAAACCCGACGGTACTCTGACACTTTTGAACATTTTTCTTCGCATGCTTATTCCTCAAAATATTAATGCACGCATACTGAAATTTGTCAGATACCATTTCTCATCATGCATTCTCAAATTCTTCATATTATATGTCATATGTGTGCATGATTTACAAGATACAGGGGGAGATCACCATGATATACATCATCAATGTGCATTTGCTGTGAAAGGCAAAATCATCAAGAAATGCACATATTCAGGGGGAGTCTCTCAGTATCTTGATTTCAAATTCCTCAAAATGAATATTTACACTTCATATTTTTATCCCCGTTGAAGACTCAACCTAATTGTCATCAACCACCAAAAATGGGGAGATTGTAAGTGCATCTAGTGCCCCTTAGTTATTTTGGTAGTTTGAAGACATATAGGTTAAGTATCTAATGTGTTCATGAGTGTACACAAGATCTATAAGTCGTTGAGGAGTTTGAAATATACGATGAATATCGACCCCTAAAAATGTATATCTTCGGCTGAAGAAATTGGTCTTCTGCTGAAGACTTTGATCGCAAAGAAATTGCGATGAAATTAATATTCCTCATGAAGATATGGAAGATGAGGAATTCGGTGTACCCTGAAGAAAAACGATCCAAAGACTTTGAAGCGTGAAGATTTATTCTTCTGTTTCATTTTCTTCACTCTTGAGTCATAGGAACACCATACTATTAAAGGGGGTTGAGGTAACACTATGGAATGAATTTCTTCATGATGCTCAACCCAAGCCTAATCCTACAAAAGTCTGAAGTGAGGAATATGAGAGACATGGGGACTCTCACAGTTCAGAGTCGCTACCGTTGACGCAATTCGTGCCACATCATCGATCTTATCCACACCAACGGTCAAAATATTTAAGGTCATTAATGTCAAATCATGTCGGGATGCTCCCACGCTATAAATAGCTACCCCCAACAACCATTATTGGTTGGCTGCTACGCAAGAAACTGACAGTTGTCATTTAGAGCAACCCAAATTCCTCAGAGAGTTCGAGAGTAAATCATCAGTGAGAAAATACCCAAAACACCAAACCACAAACCAAAAACCAAGTGATTGAGCATCACTGAAGAATGTGTTCCTGTGTGAAACTGAAGCCTTTTACTTTTGTGGACTGTGCATCCTCCAGACGGGTAGGCGTCATGATCTAGAGCAATCCATCAGTCAACTATGGATCGCCGGGTGACCAAGTTTGTGAGGGTTTGGAAGTCTGCCCTGAAGACTGACCACGAGTGTTGGGCGAGGACTGTGTGTCCTTAGCTCAAGGAGAATATGGTAGGGACTGTGTGTCCCAGGACTGTGTGTCTTTTGGTTTCAATACCAAGCCGCTCCAAACCAGATGTACAACTGTCACAACAGTTGGAACCGGGTCATCGATCACTGTCTTCACTGTGATACAAGTTCTATTTATTCAACTCTTTCAATTCATCAATATTGTATGTTGAAGATTTTCATTGTCACTGTTTGAAGAATTTGCTGAAGACTCTCTCTGAATATCCTCAGCCTCAAATTGTTCACGCGAGTTAATACTCACCTACTTACTCTGTGCATGCGTACTGTGCAAACTGTTTTTCATATTCCTCATCTTCAAAACTGTTGTAGTGATACTTTGCACCCTTGATCCTTTGTTGTTTCCGCTGCAAGTTATTCATCAGTGAGGAATTTCCTCAGCGATGAAATTCTAAAGATCTCCTATTCACCCCCTCTAGTCGATATAACGCACTTTCAGCACCCCATGCGCCACATCACCTTGCCAAATGACACCTCCGATGAACATCTTGCTTGCACAGGGAAACTGACTCCTGCAGAAGAGATCGCCTCCTCGGTGACAAAAGCTACCAGGAAGCCCCTGAGGCGATGCGGTGTGAGCTTCAGATCTATGCTCTGTCTAGGACCACACCATGGTGATGCACTATTTTGCATGAAGTGGAGGTTGCATGCGTTGTGTAGTGAGTGAGAGAAACAAAAATGATGATGACATAAAAAAACTAGCATCCGTTGAGTGATTGTGGCACACACTATAGCTTCATTTAAATTTATCTAGGCGGACGAGGTGAGGCAGTACGAAGGTGATGCCTCCATTGTACATGCCCTTAGTTTGCTTAGTTTATTAGGTTAGCTGGGAGATTTCGAAGCAATGTCCAGGGCTGCTACTTGTGGAAGCAACGTTGCTCTTAGTTGGTGTAGATGGGATTGCATTTCTAACCGAGAGATCGTACCATGGAGATGCATTCTTTTTACTCGGACTTTTCCTATGATAAGAAGCAATTAGAACAGGTTCATGTAAAACAACTACGGTGTTAGAACTAGACAGAAGCAAGTAATTTTTTTACCTTTTCTTTGTTCCATTTGTAGGACAACCAACTTCTCTATGTCCTACCTCTCCACATTTTTTGCATTTGTTCAAAGTCCACTTCCTTGATCCACCTTCCCACCATTGCTTGAACAATTGGTGTATGAAAAATGGCAGAATTTTCCCGTAAAATCTTTCTCCAATCATTCTTCTCTTTCTAAATAGGTCCATAATCATCTCTCTTATCATGTTAGCTAGCTGAACAATAGGCAAGTCCTTGATATCCCGCACCCAAGCATTAAAGCACTCGGCAAAGAGAGGGAGGGAGGCAGACGACAAAGAGAGGGAGGGAGGCATACGACAAAGCCTCTGTTATCCCTAACAGAGGCGTTGCCTGTCGGCTGCCGTCTAAACATGTTTGTCGTCTGCTCGGTGCCAGAGGCTGACGGCCAAGACCTTTGTCGTTCGCTTAAGGCAGACTGATGGCAAATAAGGTGATATGCCGTCGAAAGTAGTCATAGGAACTTTGCCGACAGGAGGCTGACGACAAAGACCTTTGCCGTCGGTGGAACACCTATTTGCCGTCCGTTATGGCAGACGGCAAAGGATCTGATTCGTGTAGTGGTGGGAGGTTGTAGTAATCTGTGAGCCACAAGGACTCAACAATCTCATGACCTTGGTATCGACTCTAACTAAGCTAATAAGCGAGGCTGGGGTAAGTGTTTGAGTTTGTTGGAGCCTAAGCATTCATGGTGGCTTACTTACGGAGAACATAAATAAGTTATGGCGGCCTATGTAAGACGGTCGATATCCAAGAATGATCACTAAGTAATCCTGAACAACTACTTACGTCATTCATAACCCCATCATGTTCTCGATGAGAAGGAACTCTGAAAGAAACAGTCACTTCTACACACACAGTTGGCAGGTTTTAGTTAAGTTACTGTAAGTTATCTAGAATCGGATGTTAACAAAATATCCATGACAGCCACATAACCGCGGGCACGACTTTCTGAAAGATTTAACCTTGTAGGGGTGCTCCAAGTAATCCATCACAAATTACCACAGGACACATAGAAATCCTTGATCACGATACTCGCGACCTTGTCGGATTCCTTAGTGGAAAACCTCAACTCTGATCAGACCCAAAGTCTCACCGGAATCCCTATGCGCAAGATAAATCATTAAGGCAAGACAAGTCCACCAAGACCACCCAACGTGTCGACGAACCCGATAGGAGGCGCGTATCTCGTTCTCACGACACAACGGATGAGCACTACGTACCGTGGACGGATAGAAATCTCCCGATTTGACCCGGGTGGCCCCGCAAGTGGATCTAGTTTGGACCAACACTCATGAGGAGCACTGGCCTAGGAGTTGATTACTTTCCTCGGGGTAGCTATTCCTTATGCTTTTTATTATTAAGTTGTTAGCAAATTAACACCAAAGTTGGGTCTTGCGAGACAAGCCTTAAGTCTAAACTGTTTAACAAGGGGGTCCCCATAACAACCCCGAACGTGTTAAGAGCGCTCCATTATGGAATAAAACACCGGTAGCCGAATCTAGGACGGCAACAGCGGAAGAAATCACTTGGCAAAAGGCCCGGCGCTCCGCTCTTTACCAAGTATATAGGTGCATTAAGTAAATAACATTTAAATACGATGATATCAAATGGCCCATGTTATCACATGGACCAGCTTGCACCTGCAATTAGCAACGTTAATAAGAATGGTTGAGCAAGCCTAACTTAGGCAAACAATATTTGCTAGGAGGGGAGGTGTTTGAGGTTTCATGGTAATGTTTGATGGCCTATATATCCTGTGGTAGGCAGTGGACAAATAATGATGGAAACAAATCACTAAGCATAACAAAGCTAGAAACGATGTCGAGCTCACGGTCATCTTGCATGTGATATCTTTAGAGTGGAACTGTTCCTGATCTTCCTGCACGAACCCAACAGACTCCTCCAACTCGATTCCCATGCCCGATGCTATCCAAACAAATAACAACAAATAAACACCAGCAACTGATAATGCAACAGACAATATGATGCATGTATGCACAAACTTCAAGATAAGCACAGAAACAATCCTACTCAAACGACAAAGTGCCACCTCATCACAAAATGGGACTCTTGCACAACTGCTCAAAACTGAAATATAGTGCCACCATTAGATTCCTGGCGTCTTTCTACCCCAAATCCATATATCATACTATTTTATATGAATTCAGAAAGACACCACAAAACAACAAAGAAATTATACGCATGATCATAAACTACTTATATCCAGAACATGGGATATTCTTGCACCTGCTAGATTTGGTATAAACTAAATTAGGAAATTCCATTTTGGACTATTCCAAAAATGGAATTATCACAAAAACAGGGTAAAGAAAATATAAAAATATACGACAACCTAATCATACACAGGGCCCCACTGGTCATATGTACTAGGGACCCCTAGTGCGTGAAATGTGGGCCCTCGACCCATTTGTCAGTGGCACACTACACACAACTCAACATTAAGCAGAAAAGAAAAAAAGGATGGTGGGGGTTCGAACCCACCACCTCTGCCTCACACGCACACAGTTCCTGCAACTAGGCTACCACACGGTAGCTGCACTAATAGGGGGGATGATGCAGATATGCACACCCTGCAAATTATCACAGAGGTAATTAAAATCTAAGGAAAAAGGGGGCGCCAGGTGGGGACTCGAATCCAAGACCTGCGGGTCACAACGCATGCAACAAACCAGTCTTGCTAGCAAGGGTAATCTGCACAATACAGGGTACTAGCGTAGGTATAACAGGAAGGGGGCGCTTTCCTGTGATTTAGCAAAGAACACTGGTGACGGACCTCGCCAGTGCACACGTGGGATGCACACACAGATGGGCGCGGCTACTACTACTGATGCTACAGCTGAACTGCTACTGCTGCGACAACGCTACCAAGTAGAGGAACACACTTCACGCACGCCTACGTGAGAGACTGTGCTGCTGCTCCTCGGCTTGCCATATATCGATGGTGACGGCGGGGCTGCAGGAAAGAGAGGGGTAAGCGGAGAGCTTCTCACCTAAGGCGTAGAGGAGGAGGGCACGCGCAACGAAGAGGAGTGATGCGCTGCTGCAACCGACGAACCGATGCAGAAGGAGATCGCTGGAGAGGAAGAAGAGCCGCTCGTCACCTGCCGTCGTGTCATAGACCATGACGTCGGGTTGCCGCGGGAATGGAACCCCACGACCCTCCGCGAGCTCCTGGTCCAGATGGGGAAGAGGATGGGCATCGATCTGCTGCCGGCGTCGATCTCACCAGGAATTGATAGTGGAGACGACGGTGTTAGGTGGCTCACCCCAACGGTGCTAGGAGGAAGGGGAGGAGGAAACTGGGTGGAGGAGGAACCCTAGGCACAGGGCATGGCCAAATAGGCCGGAGGGGGAGCCCTGGTGGCTGTCCCATGGAGGAGGAGATCGATCTAGTGGCGCCCATGGAGTCATACAAGCTGATGTACGCGAGGTCGAAGAGAGGGACGCCAGCTGGGTTGTGGGCCGAATGAAACAGCACTCGGCCGCTTTCTCTCTCTCTCTTTTCAAAATCCCTTCGCAAATCAAATTTAACGTTGTTTTGATAAAAATGCGAGAGGCAACAGGAAAAAAAATTAACTACACCAAAAATAATTTTGGACTTCTAAAATCATGTGAGAATTTATAAAAATAAATTGGGCAATTTTGGAAGAGTTCAAATAAAACCCTTTTATTTACAAGGAGGCCCTATTTTTAGATAATACCAAAAGTAAAATAATTTCAAACACAAGGGTGTTGCACCCCAAATAATAAGAAGGTAATAGGAGGGGAGGAACATATTTTTTTACCCAAAATAGAAACTTTAAATCTGCCACAAAATTAAAATGAAGAGATGGTTTAAGGTGCAATGGGGCAACAAGGGGTTTTGAGAAGAATCTTGTTGCACCAACATCACAGGACCATCACATGCCACTCTCACACATGCACTCCACTCAAACACCAAGGTGCAAGACAAACAACCAAGAGAAAAGATAAAAGATGTTATGCATGATTCCATGATGCACATGAAATGAAGACACCATCAACTCAAAACACTTGATCATCATAATAATGTTGCCATACATGGGAAGAAACTACAAGAGGGGGAAGGGAAAGCATTGGGGCTGTCACAGGAACTGAGGTGCCTAGGGGTAGATTAGGGTTGGGGGAGGGGTTATATACCCCCGATGGGTGGTGGGCCAGTCGGTGGGGGTTAGCTCGGCCGGTCAGTTGGGCCGAGGCCAAGAAGGGGGGGGTCTTTTATTGACTTTATTTTATTTTTCTTTTCTCTCTTTATATTTATTGTAGTGTCTTAATCCTTTAGTAAAAATCTCTCACTTGGCCTAACTTCTATTTTTGCAATTTATTGAACTATAACAAAACTTTTGGGACCATGGGTTTTGTTTGAAATTTAATTGAATGATTGGCCTTGGTTAATATTTACTTTTGAGGCACCAAAACACTTTGTAAAATATTGGTTACAGTTTTATAATTTAGTAGGGAATATTTGTAACCCAACCATATTTTTTATTTACTGATTTACCAAAGATTTAAATCCACTTTTCGAATGAATTTAAATTGCAAGAAAAATGAATTAGGGTTTGATTACAACAATGATCATATTTGGATTAGCGAAATGGATTAGCTTAGTCCTCATACTACTGTAGCTTGATTACACGGATTTTTGTAGCACTTAATCGAGGGTGTCACAACTCTCCACCACTAAAAGAAATTCTTGTCCTAAGAATTAAGAGGTAGTTTTATGGGGGAAACGTTTGGTTATGAAATTCTAACGAGTCTTCTCGGTCTTGTTTGTTCTTCCCAAAAAGTTTATCCTCTTCTTTGGAGTCTTCAATTCTCTGACTTAGGTCATCCTGACGAATTCTTCATCCTTCCTTCGGGATCTTCGTCATCCTACAAATGCGATAATAGGGAAAACTTTGGAAGAACGTATCTACACAAAGTTGGGCATCTGTCGATAAACTCAGGGAAGAAGGTATCTCGGGGAATTTATCGAGAGCAACATGTAATGGTACAAAAGTTTCAAACGGGTAGGCAACCATTCAATGCGTGATCACAAGGTGAAAGTGGGTTCAAGGCAACGAAATTAATTATTGCGCCTGTTAACAGAATAGATCATTCCTTGGGTGGTGGCTCGGGAATTACATACGAAGCCAAGTGCAAAGGATACTTTGGAATAAAAGGTCTATAGGAGAGTCAGGTTTCAATCCTATGGAACTGTGGGTTATGGGCCCACCATGCGGGCCAAGATTAGGCAGAGCGGTGACATCTTGCACGGTCTTGGATAGCTTGTGAGTTATGTTGGCAACAACATTGGTACCAAGGGTGGGGGACAAATAGAACCATTTTCCTGCTCGTTGAAATGAGGCATACCAATAGGCAAAGTTCTCATCCACTAGAGGCTACGAGAATGTTCTGCACAATAGTAACAGGGTCTTACTCATAGAGTTATACACCGAGATTTTTTACCAAAGCAGGGCATTACCATTGCTCAGATAAATTTAGATTTCAAGAAAATATTAAGCAGACCAATGTGAAGGAAAATGTAATTATAATTTCAAACAGACCAATGGAAAGGAAAATCTGTTCACACACAAGTACTAGAGTATACCTTTCCCTAGGTATACACAACATGGTGTACATGATAGGTCTTGAAGTACATAAACTTTTAGGTAAAGGGGCAAGGAGAATTATGATGCTTACCCATGCAATACTATTTGGATAATTGATCAAGAATATTTTAGCATGACGCTTCCAATGTCCCTATTGAAATTTGAAGTACCACATTCGTGCTTCGGGGTAGCATCAACATGGACATCAGGAAACGGTCAGACTTTGTGTACACAAGGATCCATGAGGAACAACTTATAAAATAAGTCATACAATTTCCTCATGGAAGAATGGTGAATCTTGCTGAACAAGATACTATAAGAGTAGGTCCTCCAACTAGGTGTGCTAGGCAAGACATCACCCTACCAGGTTACATATAGACCAAATTTATGATTATTGGGAAATGTTCCAACCATCATATCTGCCCAAGATCCCGATCTAATTGGTGTCAGGATACCTCACACTCAGGATGCCCGAGAACAAAAAGGAGGCAACAAATTTTGTTATGAGATGATGATGCAAGATTTTCGGGATATGAACTATGGAAGCAAGTCTTAACTTATGAGTTGGATCGTAAGACACATGAACACGACGTCAAGACATTTGTGCCCGCATGGGATTCTTACCAACAATGTGTTGGAAATATGCCCTAGAGGCAATAATAAATTAGTTATTATTATATTTCTTAGTTCATGATAATCGTTTATTATCCATGCTATAATTGTATTGATTGGAAACACAATACTTGTGTGGATACATAGACAAAACACTGTCCCTAGTAAGCCTCTAGTTGACTAGCTCGTTGATCAAAGATGGTCAAGGTTTCCTGGCCATAGGCAAGTGTTGTCACTTGATAACGGGATCACATCATTAGGAGAATCATGTGATGGACTAGACCCAAATTAATAGACGTAGCATGTTGATCGTGTCATTTTGTTGCTACTGTTTTCTGCGTGTCAAGTATTTGTTCCTATGACCATGAGATCATATAACTCACGGACACCGGAGGAATGCTTTGTGTGTATCAAACGTCGCAACGTAACTGGGTGACGATAAAGATGCTCTACAGGTATCTCCGAAGGTGTTTGTTGAGTTAGTATGGATCGAGACTGGGATTTGTCACTCCGTGTAACGGAGAGGTATCTCGGGGCCCACTGGGTAATACAACATCACACACAAGCCTTGCAAGCAATGTGACTTAGTGTAAGTTGGGGGATCTTGTATTACAGAACGAGTAAAGAGACTTGCCGGTAAACTAGATTGAAATAGGTATGCGGATACTAACGATCGAATCTCGGGCAAGTAACATACCGAAGGACAAAGGGAATGACATACGGGATTATCTGAATCCTTGGCACTGAGGTTGAAACGATAAGATCTTCGTAGAATATGTAGGATCCAATATGGGCATCCAGGTCCCGCTATTGGATATTGACCGAGGATTCTCTCGGGTCATGTCTACATAGTTCTCGAACCCGCAGGGTCTGCACACTTAAGGTTCGACGTTGTTTTATGCGTATTTGAGTTATATGGTTATTTACCGAATGTTGTTCGGAGTCCCGGATGAGATCACGGACATCACGAGGGTTTCCGGAATGGTTAGGAAGCGAAGATTGATATATAGGATGACCTCATTTGATTACCGGAAGGTTTTCGGAGTTACCGGGAATGTACCGGGAATGACGAATGGGTTCCGGGAGTTCACCGGGGGGGAACCCACCCCGGGAAAGCCCATAGGCATTGAGGGTGGCGCACCAGCCCTTAGTGTGCTGGTGGGACAGCCCAAAAGAGCCCTATGCGCATTGGAAGAAAAATCAAAGAGAAAAGAAAAAAAAGAGGAGGTGGGAAAGGGAAGAAGGACTCCACCTTCCAAACCAAGTAGGACTCGGTTTGGGGGGGGAGACCTTCCCCCTTTGGTTCGGCTGACCCCTTGGGAGTCCTTGGACCCCAAGGCAAGGCTCCCCCTCCTCCTCCTATATATAGTGGGTTTTTAGGGCTGATTTGAGACAACTTTGGCACGACAGCCCGACCACATATCTCCACGGTTTTACCTCTAGATCGCGTTTCTGCGGAGCTCGGGCGGAGCCCTGCTGAGACGAGATCATCACAAACCTCCGGAGCGCCGTCACGCTGCCGGATAACTCTTCGTCTCTCTTGCTGGATCAAGAAGGCCGAGATCATCGTCGAGCTGTACGTGTGCTGAACGCGGAGGTGCCGTCCGTTCGGCACTAGATCGTGGGACTGATCGCGGGATAGTTCGCGGGGCGGATCGAGGGACGTGAGGACGTTCCACTACATCAACCGCGTTCACTAACGCTTCTGCTGTACGGTCTACAAGGGTACGTAGATCACACATCCCCTCTCATAGATGGACATCACCATGATAGGTCTTCGTGCGCGTAGGATATTTTTTGTTTCCCATGCGAGGTTCACCAACAGTGGCATCATGAGCTAGGTTCATGCGTAGATGTCTTCTCGAGTAGAACACAAAAGTTTTTGTGGGCGGTGATGTGCGTTTTGCTGCCCTCCTTAGTCTTTTCTTGATTCCGCGGTATTGTTGGATCGAAGCGGCTCGGACCGACATTACTCGTACGCTTACGAGAGACTGGTTTATCGCTACGAGTAACTCCGTTGCTCAAAGATGACTGGCGGGTGTCAGTTTCTCCAACTTAAGTTGAATTGGAATAGACCAAGGAGGTCCTTGGATGAGGTTAAATAGCAACTCATATATCTCCATTGTGGTGTTTGCGTAAGTAAGATGCGATCCTACTAGATACCCATGGTCACCACGTAAAACATGCAACAACAAAATTAGAGGACGTCTAACTTGTTTTTGCAGGGTATGCTTGTGATGTGATATGGCCAACGATGTGATGTGATATATTGGATGTATGAGATGATCATGTTGTAATAGTTAATATCGACTTGCACGTCATGGTACGGCAACCGGCAGGAGCCATAGGGTTGTCTTTAAACTAACGTTTGTGCTTGCTGATGCGTTTACTATTTTTCTAGGATGTAGCTTTAGTAGTAATAGCATGAGTAGCACGACAACCCCGATGGCGACACATTGATGGAGATCATGATGATGGAGATCATGGTGTGACGCCGGTGACAAGAAGATCGTGCCGGTGCTTTGGTGATGGAGATCAAGAAGCACATGATGATGGCCATATCATGTCACTTATGAATTGCATGTGATGTTAATCCTTTTATGCACCTTATCTTGCTTAGAACGACGGTAGCATTATGAGGTGATCTCTCACTAAAATTTCAAGACGAAATTGTGTTCTCCCCGACTGTGCACCGTTGCGACAGTTCTTCGTTTCGAGACACCACATGATGATCGGGTGTGATAGACTCAACGTTCACATACAACGGGTGCAAAACAGTTGCACACGCGGAACACTCGGGTTAAGCTTGATGAGCCTAGCATGTGCAGACATGGCCTCGGAACACATGAGACCGAAAGGTCGAGCATGAATCGTATAGTTGATATGATTGCCATAGAGATGCTTACCATTGAAACTACTCTCGACTCACGTGATGATCGGACTTGAGATAGTGGATTTGGATCATGTACCACTCAAATGACTAGAGAGATGTACTTTTTGAGTGGGAGTTCTTAAGTAATATGATTAATTGAACTAATTGTCATGAACATAGTCTAATGGTCTTTGCGAATTACGATGTAGCTTGCGCTATAGCTCTACTGCTTTTTATATGTTCCTAGAGAAAATTTAGTTGAAAGTTGATAGTAGCAAACTTTGCAGACTAAGTCTGTAAAACCAAGGATTGTCCTCGTTGCTGCGCAGAAGGCTTATGTCCTTAATGCACCACTCGGTGTGTTGCACCTCGAGCGTCGTCTGTAGATGTTGTGAACATCCGACATACACGTTTCTGATGACTACACGATAGTTCAGTGCAAAATACTTAATGGCTTAGAGGCAGGCGCCGAAGACGTTTTGAAACGTCACAGAACATAAGTGATGTTCTAAAGAGATGAAATTGTGATTTCATGCTTGTTCCCTTGTTAAGAGGTACGATACATCCAACAAGATTCTTTGTCCACAAAGTAAAGGAGAAAAGCTCAATCGTTGAGCGTGTGCTCAGATTGTTTGAGTACGAGAATCGCTTGAATCAAGTGGGAGTTAATCTTCCAGATGAGATAGTGATAGTTCTCCAAAGTCACTGCCACCAAGTTGTTAGAGCTTCATGATGAACTATAACATATCAAGGATAGATACAATGATCCTTGAGCAATTCGCGATGTTTGACACTGCGAAAGTAGAAATCAAGTAGGAGCATCAATAGTTGATGGTTAGTAAAACCACAAAGTTTCGAGAAAGGCAAGGGCTAGAAGGGATACTTCGTGAAACGGCAAAGCAGTTGCTGCACTAATGAAGAGACCCCAGATTAAACCCAAGCCAGGGACTAAGTGCTTTTGTTATGAGGGGAACGGTCACTGAGGCGGAGCAACTCTAGATACTTGGTAGATAAGAAGGCTGGAAAAAGTCGAAAGAAGTATATTTCATATACATGGTGTTGATGTGTACTTTACTAGTACTCCTAGTAGCACGAGGGTATTGGATACCGGTTCGGTTTCTAAGTGATTAGTAACACGAAATGAAAGCTACGGCATAAACGGAGACTAGCTAAAGGCAAGGTGACGATACGTGTTGGAAGTGTTTCCAAGATTGATATGATCAAAACGTCGCACGCTCCCTCTACCATCGGGATTGGTGTTAAACCTAAATAATTGTTATTTGGTGCTTGCGTTAAGCATGAACATGATTGGATCGTGTTTATTGCAATAAGATTATTCATTTAAAGAGAATAATGGTTACTCTATTTGCTTGAATAATCACCTTCAATGGTTTATTGAATCTCGATCGTAGTGTTACACATGTTCATGATATTGGTGCCAAAAGATACGAGGTAATGATGATAGTACCACTTACTTGTGGCACTGCTGCTTGAGTCATGTTGGTATAAATTGCATGAAGAGGCTCCATGCTGATGCATCTTTATACTCACTTGATTTTGAATCACTAGTGACATGCAAATCATACCACATGAGCAAGGCCTTGTTTTCATTCAGATGAAACAAGATAGTAACTTGTTGGAAGTGATACATTTTGATGTATGCAGTCCAATGGGTGCTGAGGCACGTAGTGGATATCATTATGTTCTTGCTTCAATGACGATTTGAGCAGATACAAGAGTATTTACTTAATGAATCACAAGTCTGAAATATTGAGAAGTTCAATTTTGTTTCAGAGTGAAGTTCGTCGTAACAAGAGGATAAACTGTCTACGATATGATCATAGAAATGAATATCTGAGTTACGAGTTTTGGTACGCAGTTAAGACAATGTGGAAATTGTTTCGCAGTTCATGCCCACCTGGAACATCATAGTGTGATGATGTGTCTGAACGTCATAGCCACACACTATTTGGTATGGTGCATGCTGTGATGTCTCCTATCGAATTACCACTATCGTTTATGGGTTATGCATTACAGACAACCGCATTCACTTTAAATAGGGCACCGCGTGTTTCCGTTGAGATGACACAGTATAGACTGAGGTTTAGAGAAATCTAAACTGTCGTTTCTTGAAAGTTTAGGGCTTCAACACTTATGTGAAAAAGTTTTAGTGTGATAAGCTCGAACCCAAAGCGGATAAATGCATCTTCATAGGATATCCAAAACAGTTGGGTACATCTCCTATCTCAGATCCGAAAGCAAAGTGTTTGTTTCTAGAAACGGATCCTTTCTCGAGAAAAGGTTTCTCTCGAAAGAATTGAGTGGGAGGGTAGTAGAACTTGATGAGGTTATTGAACCATCACTTCAACCAGTGTGTAGCAGGGCGCAGGAAGTTGTTCCTGTGGCGCCTACACCAATTGAAGTGGAAGCTGATGATGGTGATCATCAAGCATCGGATCAAGTTACTAAAAATCTCGTAGGTTGACAAGGTCGTGTACTACTGCAGAGTGGTACGGTAACCCTGTCTTGGAGGTCATGTTGTTGAGAAACAGTGAACCTACGAGTTATGAAGAAAACAATGGTGGGCCCGGATTCCGACAAATGGCTGGAGGCCATGAAATCCGAGAAAGGATCCATGTATGAAAACAAAGTGTAGACTTTGGAAGAACTACTTGATGGTCATAGGACTGTTGAGTAAAGATGGATCTTTAAAAGGAAGACAGACGATGATGGTGATAAGTCACTATTAAGAATAGCTCGACTTGTCGCAAAGATGTTTTCGACAAGATCAAACAGTTGACTATGATGAGACTTTCTCACTCGTAGCGATGCTAAAAGTCTGTTAGAATTATGTTAGTAGTTGTTGCATTATTTATGAAATATTGCACGTGGGATGTCAAAACATTGTTTCCTCGACGATTTCCTTGAGCAAACATTGTATGTGTAACATCCCAAAATTATAAATTTTGGAATGTTAATATAATTATTAGATTGATTGTTTGTTTGTTTGAGTGATTGAAACCTGAGTGGAATTTGAAACTTCTCAAAAAAATGAGAGGGAATAAAATGACTTTCCCAAAATTTTCTATTTTGAATCCCTTTTCAATTTTGAGTTTGAATATTTTCAAAACCCTTTGATTAAAAAAAAAATCAAACGAGAGGAGGAAAATGACACTCCAAAATCAGAGACAATGTCTTGATTCAAATTTTAAGTATTTGTAATTTATTTGAAATTCAAATTCATTTTCATTTTAAAGTTATTGCAAAAAAATAAAAAAGTTTAAAAAGTATTTTTTTTTTGGTTTTAAAAATATGTTCATGTTTTAGAAAATTTTATTCTGAAAATTTTGATATATAATATGCCTATATAAAATGTTCTCTCTTTTTCATTTATACATTTTTCTTCTTTGTTTTTTTAAAAAAAAATTTTGTTCATCCGCAAAAAAAAAAACAAAAAAAACAAAGTTCGCCGAGGCCAACCAGCCCAAGCATGTGCATGTGCTGTGCGGTGGCCGATTCCTTTGGCCCATGAGGCACCTTTTTACTTCTTTTTTCTAGTTTCCCTACATTACGTATATATTTGGTCCCACATTGTTTATCTATGGACCTTTACACCTTCCTTTCACCTTTAAATATAGACCCATAGGAGCATCCAAAAATCATCTAATTCAGGTTAAATCATCTTTTGGTTTAACTAGATTTATTAAATAAAAATATTCTTTTTTCTCTTCGGCGGGATTTCTCGAAGTCGTCTCCTCATTGGAATTAATTCTTACTCTGCATTCTAAAGGTATTTTTCTTCGTATTTTTTTACTCCCGTAGTTTATTATTTCTAGACTAGTATTCCTACACTAGTATACGGTAGAGTAATTAGATATATTATTTAGTCTTCGTATTTACAACTTGGTACTAGAATTCTTTTAGACATAGCACTTTTCTTCCATAAAACAGCTTGGCCCTGATTTTTCAAATAGCCATAACTTTTTACTCGTTTATCCGAATTAGATGAAACCAACGCCTAGAGTTTCGTCTTGGTCCCACCTATCCGATGAACCTATCATATCAACTTTTTTGAAATTTTCAAATTTCGAAATTTGTTCATATTCATATTCAAACTTCTTTTGATCATATCTTTTTATCCGTAGCTCCGTTTTAGATGGATCCAATTGCGTCGGATTCGTATCAAAGTAATCTTCCCGTTTGTATCATTATTTTTAACTTCTCAACTTATAATTTTGATAAAATCTGATTTATCTATTAGTGCCCAAAAGTGTTCACATCGTTCTAAGCCGATTCAATGTTATATTGAAGTATTTGTATCTTTTGATCCGCTAGTTCAAATCTAGTAATTCTTTTTTCTACACGCTCATATTGATCTCCTATATCCAGTAGCATCATTAGTTTCGACCTTTGAACCTTACAAATTTGAGAGATTCAAATTTGTATTCGAACGTTCATTTGATCTTATCTTGCAGATCGTACCACCTTTTCAATTTATTCATTTCACCCCTAAACACTCATGTCATATATTTTTGTACATAACCATCGTACTTCAGTTCAACTTCTCTTGACCTTTTTAATGCAAATTTAATTCATACTTCAATTCGCTATAACTTGCGTTGTAGTGCTCCATTTCAAGAAATTCTTTCTACAAATAAATTCTTATGTCTTATACTATTTGTCAAACAACATTCATGTTGTTCTCCCAATATTTTTGATCATCTCCCATAGTGTATGCAAGTCGAGCTTATATAGCAATAGTTCATCATCCATTACCTCTTTTGATCTCATTCATGCACCTTCACTTTACAAGACACTCAGACCTTTTATTAAACCTTAGTACATTGTTATTTTGCACCAAGACATGCTTTGTTCTTATGTTCTCTTGGTTCTTCCTTTTTGGCATGAATGTTTATTGAATGCTATTCATTTACGATAGATTGCTCGGAGTGTGGCGAGTAGAATTATCAGGATTTTGAGAGCGACTATCTTCATCAAGTAATACCAGGCAAGTCACTTTGATCATACTATCACCTATGTTTTATGCATCGTAGTTCTACCATCCTATGCCCAATTGCATGCTGCTTAGGTACTTGGAAATTTTAGTATAGATTGTAGTATCATGTGGTAGGCACACAACAACCCCGATACTTGGCCCGGGACGAAAAATTTCATATTGCTATGCTTGAGTAGACGGGATTTCGGTTGAGTGCATAACACGAGTGATGCGAGGTTGGTTAAATAATCAAGACCGGTTAAGACAAGATTTTCAAGACCTCTGACGCAATGCAACTCTGGGTGAAGGACGGTTGATCGGCTCCCTGGAGAACCCAGTGGATGCCGGGGATGCTGGGGACGGCTATGACATCCTAAGGAAAGCTTCACCCAGGCTCAAAGAGACGGACGGATATTTTCAAGACCCAAGGCTTACCTGCATAGCCACAAGTCATTATGGGCTCTGGCTTGGTTGGACAACGCGGTGACTCTGGACAGGCGGTGCTAGCAGATGTAGAAGAACGGTAGGATTGGATGGGTACCGACAGGGATTCAGAGGGACCCGTTGAAAGACCATGTTTTGATCATCCGGTCTTCAAACACCCTGAAGTGCGAGGACATACTGGGAGGCGATCAAATCTTGTGGGGAACGTGTGCAAAACTCTGCAGAGTACTCAAACCTAATCGATTAGCCGTGTCCACGGTCATGGACGACTTGAGCCAAAGGAACTGAAGTTATCTGGATTTCTCAACACCATTATATATATTTGATGAGGGTAATTATTGACAACTCAGGTACAAGAACTGGTTGGCGGAACCATCTCGTTAACAACCAACAATGTAGTAACATTTTTCTTTTAGCCCTCTCTTGATGTAGGAGAAACCTTGCTTTTCGCTAAAAACTTATAGCCCCACCTTCCATATATGCATATAGTATAGATGATTACTTTTCACCCCTCTCTTATGTGACTTGCCGGCATATTCAATATGCTGACCTACACGACTGCAATGTCTTATGTTGCAGATACTTTTCTTCGACGAGTAAGAGTACGATTCAGGGTTACGGCCTACACTCAACTTGCCGTTGGTGTTTATTGGGACTCCACTCCCTTGACTGCTTCCGCTGAGATAATTAAGGTATATATCAGTTTTACGCTATTTACATGTGATTGCACTTTGATATATACATTGATGTACTGTGTGTGCCAGCATACTGATCCAGGGATGGCACAGAAACACAGAGGCTTGACTCGTTTTGAGTCGGGTCGCTACAGTATGTGATACAACTAGGAGGTTTTGTCGATCCTAAAGATACTAGCAAATATGCAAGCTCCAATAATCCTTCAATGGACTGGTGCAAGCATCTCGGAGCTGGAATATACACTTTGATGAGATGATCAAGGTTTTTGGGTTTGTACAAGGTTTATGAGAAACTTGTATTTCCAAAGAAGTGAGTGGGAGCACTGTAGAATTTCTGATAAGTATATGTGGTTAACATATTGTGGATCAGAAGTAATGTAGAATTTCTGTAAAGCATACAAGGTTGTTTGAAAGGAGTTTTCAAATGAATACCTGGATTGAGCTACTTGAACGTTGAGCATCAAAGATCTATGGAGATAGATCGAAAGCGCTTAATGAAAGTTTCAATAAGATGCATGCCTTGACAAGTTTTTGAAGGAGTTCAAAATAGATCAGCAAAGAAGGAGTTCTTGGTTGTGTTGTAAGGTGTAAATTTGAGTAAGACTCAAAACCCAACCACGACAGAATAAAGAGAATAGACGAAGGTCGTCTTCTATGCCTTAGCCGTAGAATCTAAAGTATGCCATGCTGTGTACCGCACCTGATGTGTGCCTTGACTCAAAGTCTGTTGAGAGGTACAGAGAGTGATCCATGATTGAATCACTAGCAGCGGTCAAAATTTATCCTTAGTAACTAATGGACTAAGGAATTTTTTCTCGATTATGGAGGTGGTTAAAGAGTTCGTCGTAAACGGTTACGTCGATGCAAGGTTTGACACTAATCCGAAAAACCATGAGTAGTGAAACGGATTCGTATAGTAGAGTAGATATTTGGAGCATTTCCGAATAGCACGTAGTAGCAGCATCTATAAGATGACATAAAGATTTGTAAAGAACGCACCGATCTGAAAGTTTCAGAACCGTTGACTAAAACCTCTCTCACGAGCAAGACGTGACCAGACCCCAGAACTATATGGGTGTTGGATTCGTTGAAATCACATGGTGATGTGAACTAGATTATTGACTCTAGTGCAAGTGGGAGACTGTTGGAAATATGCCCTAGAGGCAATAATAAATTAGTTATTATTATATTTTTTTAGTTCATGATA
The DNA here is from genome assembly GCF_904849725.1 of Hordeum vulgare subsp. vulgare. NCBI lineage: Eukaryota > Viridiplantae > Streptophyta > Magnoliopsida > Poales > Poaceae > Hordeum > Hordeum vulgare. Next base: position 228,291,479 of record NC_058518.1, on the reverse strand, counting down.
ATCGTTTATTATCCATGCTATAATTGTATTGATTGTAAACACAATACTTGTGTGGATACATAGACAAAACACTGTCCCTAGTAAGCCTCTAGTTGACTAGCTCGTTGATCAAAGATGGTCAAGGTTTCCTGGCCATAGGCAAGTGTTGTCACTTGATAACGGGATCACATCATTAGGAGAATCATGTGATGGACTAGACCCAAACTTGTAGACGTAGCATGTTGATCGTGTCATTTTGTTGCTACTGTTTTCTGCGTGTCAAGTATTTGTTCCTATGACCATGAGATCATATAACTCACGGACACCGGAGGAATGCTTTGTGTGTATCAAACATCGCAACGTAACTGGGTGACTATAAAGATGCTCTACAGGTATCTCCGAAGGTGTTCGTTGAGTTAGTATGGATCGATACTGGGATTTGTCACTCCGTGTAACGGAGAGGTAACTCGGGGCCCACTCGGTAATACAACATCACACACAAGCCTTGCAAGCAATGTGACTTAGTGTAAGTTGCGGGATCTTTTATTACGGAACAAGTAAAGAGACTTGCGAGTAAACGAGATTGAAATAGGTATGCGGATACTGACGATCGAATCTCGGGCAAGTAACATACCGAAGGACAAAGGGAATGACATACGGGATTATCTGAATCCTTGGCACTGAGGTTGAAACGATAAGATCTTCGTAGAATATGTAGGATCCAATATGGGCATCCAGGTCCCGCTATTGGATATTGATCCAGGAGTCTCTCGGGTCATGTCTACATAGTTCTCGAACCCGCAGGGTCTGCACACTTAAGGTTCGACGTTGTTTTATGCGTATTTGAGTTATATGGTTGGTTACCGAATGTTGTTTGGAGTCCCGGATGAGATCACAGACATCACGAGGGTTTCCGGAATGGTCCGTAAACGAAGATTGATATACATGATGACCTCATTTGATTACCGGAAGGTTTTCGGAGTTACCGGGAATGTACCGGGAATGACGAATGGGTTCCGGGAGTTCACCAGGGGGGGGGGCAACCCACCCCGGGGAAGCCCATAGGCATTGAGGGTGGCGCACCAGCCCTTAGTGGGCTGGTGGGACAGCCCAAAAGAGCCCTATGCGCATTGGAAGAAAAATCAAAGAGAAAAAAAAGAGGAGGTGGGAAAGGGAAGAAGGACTCCACCTTCCAAACCAAGTAGGACTCGGTTTGGGGGGGGGGGGACCTTCCCCCTTTGGTTCGGCCGACCCCTTGGGTGTCCTTGGACCCCAAGGCAAGGCTCCCCCCTCGTCCTCCGATATATAGTGGGGTTTTAGGGCTGATTTGAGACAACTTTGCCACGGCAGCCCGACCACATATCTCCACGGTTTTACCTCTAGATCGCGTTTCTGCGGAGCTCGGGCGGAGCCCTGCTGAGACGAGATCATCACCAACCTCCGGAGCGCCATCACGCTGCCGGAGAAATATTCTACCTCTCCGTCTCCCTTGCTGGATCAAGAAGGCCGAGATCATCGTCGAGCTGTACGTGTGCTGAACGCGGAGGTGCCGTCCGTTCGGCACTAGATCATGGGACTGATCGCGGGATAGTTCGCGGGGCGGATCGAGGGACGTCAGGACGTCCCACTACATCAACCGCGTTCACTAACGCTTCTACTGTACGGTCTACAAGGGTACGTAGATCACACATCCCCTCTCGTAGATGGACATCACCATGATAGGTCTTCGTGCGCGTAGGAAAATTTTTGTTTCCCATGCGAGGTTCACCAACAGAATGCAACCGAGATCTGAATTGGGAACCATCAGGATATCAAGGTCCTTGTGTAAGCATGTATTAGCTCTTATGAAGGAACTTCTTTTCCTTGATCAAATCAGTAAGTGGCTTGGCATGCTAATAAAGTTATATGAAGTGAGGGTATCAAATCTTCAAAACATATAACACTCTGCACATGCGTTAATTATTTGGGATGATCCCACAGGAAGAGAAACAAAACTTTCTCATCATCAGGGTGGAAAAACTCACATGAACTTAGAGAAAGACACTTCTACCAAACAATTTTTTCACGAGCTAGGCACAAAGATAATGCTCTTTAGAGCTTCATCATGAAACATAGAGAAGTTGAGGGCGTGGCCGATGGGTTCAGCAACAATCCCTCAAGATTTTGATAGGGATGAACTTCCAAAATTATAATAACAAGGAGATAGCATTTGTCAGATCTATTGACATAATGACGTATGGTTGAGGAAACATTAATTATTAACATTGATTGAAGGGCACACTCAGAATGCGTACTGAATAGCACGACCGATGTTAAAATGGTGAGTCAGTAACCAACACCCAAGAATGAAACTATCCGTCCTAAACTTCAAAGCAATAGGGTTGCCACAAGTATTGAAATCACACATTAGAGTTCACTTGTCCGTATTCCGATTAGAAACGACATGGGGACCAAGAAATAAATGGTGATGGCGAGAAGTATCACTATATCAAGAATTCTTAAGAGGTGCACCAATCCTCACAACACTCTTGACATAAAAGATGGTAATACTCCAAGGTAGAAGATAACATAATATGGATAGCAAGGAACTCAGGGGGCAAGAGAAAACATGAACAAGTTTGTGTTGGAGGGAAGGCAATAAGGTTGTCGATGATAACATAAATCATCGAGGGGGCAAGGATGGTATTTGTCATCATGAATTCGATTGATACCCTGGAAGAGCTCAGAATGCTGATGGTGATCATGACACATTTGTCAGGAAGTTTCTTGAAGATGTAATTGTTCAGCGACAACATCAAGCAAAGGAATGGTGAACCGATAGGTTGTCGGAAACACAAATAAGATTGTTAGATCACAATCAAAATTTCCTTTCAAGACAACCAACATGATGTTGAAATCTCGTTGTAAGCTTAACACACAGTTTGAAATGTGTTCCATAGACGAAGGATGGAGATAGTGTGGTCAAGCTCTAGCATGACATTGTTGATGTAGCCTAATATCTTGGAATGATATGATCGAGTACAAACTCATAAGAAAATAACATTACTAAGGGTTGTTGAATTGCAATGCGTACTCGATTCAGTTATTGGTGGCCTTGAGTATCCAACAACTCAAAATACGAGGAAACTGGAATCAGTGAAATATCATAGTAGATGAGGAGCTCATAAGAAGTTATATAGCTCTGATATTCTTGATATACCAAGGATAATACTCGAAGGTAGATCAGCATCAAACCTCAGTATGATGTTGATCTATAGAAGACAAGTGCTTTAACTTGCCTAAAAATGGGATCACGGAAGAACAATCATGGTCAGAACCACGATTGCAAAGGACAAGATCACAAATACCAGATCAATTTATACCAAGGGAATTTTATTGTTACGAGAAGCTTCCATGATAAGACATACATTGTTTCCATGGGTATGAACACAACGTTCAAGGTTGACTTCCACTTCATCAATGTATCACCTGCCATTTACTCCTTGCCTTTGATGACCTTGTTTCCTTGAAATATTATCTTGCAAAACACTATAAGGTTAAGACTCGTGATCATGGCAAAACACCAAAAGGTTGCCTTGAAATACTATCTCGCAAAACTCTCGGGATCACACGGATTAGGGAAGGCATAGGTTCAACCCATCAGGGCATCTTATGAACATATACCACAAAATTCATGAGTAATTAACACATGCTTGAAAAGCATGGGTGACAAAAGCATATGATACAACTTATCAGAGGGAGAAGACACAGTTTACCAATGGAACCATGCATCAGGGGACGAATTTCACACGAATTTTGAATGTAAAGGATGCCATCTGATAATAACCCAACAATGGGTGTGGCAGTCCGCAACGGTGCTGCTGTCAGTATCGGTACTCAATCACAGGGACAAAGAATGCAAGGCATCGGATTATAGAACACCTGAATAATTTGATGTTTAAATAATAAAGGAATTATGATTTCTAGGTTCGTGTATCAAAATGAGATGCTCTGATCAAATATAATTAAGTTGAATGGACTTAAATGGACAATCAATCATTGTTTGACTTGCCAAGAACCAACTCATGTTGGGAAAGATGTCTGAGCTAGAAAGATAATATAAAAGGATAAATTGATGATTGCGTGCATTCGCGCACATGTTGAATCAATAATATCAGAATAGAAATCACAAAGGATTTTGATGAATATTGTTAGACATATGGAATTAACCATAATGCAAGCAGGTAAGGAAGGTCAAGAGCAATAGGCTACTCAGGATTTTAGAATATCGAATAGCAGTTTGAAGGATTTTGAGAAACCCATGACAACTGTGGACGAACGAATCGCTAGTAAGATAATCCGTTGTACCTTGTAAAAAAGAGGAACTGGAAAGGCAAGTATGGACGACATTTGTACGTAGTCATCCATAGGGATTAATGGAGGAAAGGGATTGCAATGGCGATGACCACAAGTTCTCGGGAGAACTCCGGAGAATATCACTGGAGTCTTCTCATAAATCAAGTCAGCGTCTGTAATTAGCGGCTCACCGGGAGGCAGTAGTTACAAGAACATACTGTTAGATTTAGCAAAACCTTTAACCCCAAAGAGAAGAGAGATTAGAACCCATAGTATAGAAGATGAGTAAAATATACTAATACCACCTAATTGAGATGTGGGCCCGTAAACCACACAACAATGTTTAAAAGGGGGCTACCTACATGCAGTCGGCTTTGATACGAACTTGGGGCGCCCCCGCTTTTTCTCATACGCTAAACATACACGCAATGCTTATGACCAAAATTAGGGACTCGTGAGAAGATATAACAACACAACTCTAGACAAAATAAAAGTCATACAAGCTTCATATTAGAAGCTAGGTGCCTCGAGGGCTCGAATACATAAGCTCGGGGAACACACGAGTCAGCGTAAACAATAATATATGAGTACAAACATAAGAAGCAAGTTTATGCCTTAGAGAAGTCTAGCACAAAAGATACATAGAATGAACGAGGCGAGGCCTCCTTCCTGGGAGCCTCGTGAACAACTCCTGGTCATTAGTGGCCTCCACATAGTTGTAGGCACCATCAAGGCAGTAGTCGTCATCGGCGGGATACAACATCTCCTGGGCTCCATCATGTGGTCACGACAATCGTATCAAGGGGAAAATGGGGAGCAAAGCAACGCTGAGTACTCATCCAAAGTACTCGTAAGAGTGACATTAGAACTATGCTAAGTATGCAATAGTATCAAAGGAATGGGGTTATATCTCGATTGATTGCAACAATGCGGGAATAGAGAGAAGGGACTAGTCCTATTAAAGACTAGCATCTTGAGTGTCTTGCAACATTAGACGAGAGTAGAACAATAACACATATAGTCATATTATTGTAGCAAATTTAATTAAGTCACGGCCAAAGATTCTTCCTAGACTCCCTACGAGAAAGCAATCTCGGAACCAAAATTCTAGTAACTCATACTTCGAGTTGTATCAGATCGGGATGCAACTCCAAGTCGTCCTATAACCATGGATATGGCTATTCAAATAGTCAATTTTCATCTCTTAAAGGTTTTACCAAATTAAGTAACATGCTTGATAAACTCTGACCGGACACACTTTCTTGGGTCATGCCCGGCCTCAGAACATCAACACGTCACAGCCCTACCTATGCTCAATAGAGAGGCCTTCCCGCTGATCTAAATCCTAAGCATGCATGGGTCATGGGTCCGTCACCCTTTGCACTCCTGCATGCTGCAAGGGTGGACGAGGTCTATCCTGGCACCTCTAATACAAGAACAATGCTTACGTGGACCACTCGGGCGCGCACCGCTCCATTGCTGATGTCTGAAGAGCTTTGACTGTTACTACGACGTCGAGTACCCATAACTTCTCCCATGTGAAGGTTAGTGAGAAAAGGTCAATGACCAACTCAGAAAAAACACACAAATCCCATTAGCATTTTAATTAACACTGTTGCGACAATCAGCAATCCACGATATGTGGTCCCGTCGCCCCGTCTTGAGGATGTGTGGCAAGGGCCAAGAATGCGTGGCCATGCCTCATCATATCCACGCGGGAATCCACCTCCAACACACCTCATCAAGTTCCCAATAGTAAGGTAAAATAACTGTGTGGATGTAACATCAGAGGGATCCGAGGTATCACCCTCGATAGATTCCTAATGATGTAATCGTTAAGGTGACCACAGAGGAATCACCCTCGATGGTCCACACTTGTGGGGTTGTACGACAGAGTCGTTATCGGAAGTGGTGAGGGAGGAATCACCCTCCGTGAACCACCGCCTGTTAAATACACTACATAGCTAACATCAAGAGTACGAAAAAGGTGTCACCCTCGATACTCGATAGTATCTCTGCAGTGTCGTAAAACAAGGGGGTGTGAGTGGAGTGACGGGTCTTGGCTCGTCGATCAGTAGATCGAGTCTTTTGTGATAAAGCGGGGGCAACTAGGACTAAGGGGCCAATAGTGATCAGTGCTCCACCTATACTAAGCATTTAATGTACAGTAGAGTATAACAACACTTTATCAAAAAAAGGTATGCATTAGAATAGGAGCTATCTACAACAATAGAAAAATCTAATGCAAGCATGACGGAGAAGGAATGGGCGATATAGGAATGATTAGGGGGGGGTTCTTGCCTTGTTGCTCGGCTGCAAAAGGCTGGTCGTCAGGAGGGTAGTCGTACTCGGCATCAGCATCAACATTCGCGTCTACCAGAGAGAAGAGGGGGAAGAAACAATCAATACCAGCAAGCAGGTGCATCACGATGCATTACATGCCAACATGCAATGCTAGGCATGAGCTAACGCAGTACTACACGTATTGGACGGGTAGGGAAAATATCTAATGATATTTCCCGGGTGTGTGTCTACTACCAGACATGTGAAATCGATGGAAAAAAATCCATGTACGCTATGCTAGGCGCATGTGACAAATGAAGGTTCATCGTATCCGGGTCCATCTCGTTTTTATGATCAACTTTCATGTACAAAATATTTTCATCTCGGTTACAGATTATTTTATATTAATGTTAAAAATTATTATTATTCTTAAATTAAAAATATTTAGTTAATTTAGAAAAGTAATTATGACATCATTATGATGTCATGGCGACATCAATAGTCAACAGTCCCGTTGACTCATCAACTCACTAGTGGGTCCTATGTGTCATTGACTGCTAATTTAATTTAACTTAATTTAGTTATATTAAACAAATAGGGAGGTCCCACATGTCATACCGTGTAATTTAATTAACAAAATTAACTTAATTATATTAGGTTTAATTAACCTAATTAATTAGGTATGTTAATCATTAGTTATTTTAATTTATTAATTACTAATTAATTAAACAATTAACTAGTTAATTAATTATAATATTATTTATTATATTTTTTATTTTCCCTTTGTTTTCTTTGAAACGTTCACACGGTCACGTCCCACTATCATTGGGGCTTAAGGGGGAGGGGTTAGTGGTGTGGTTAGCCCCCACTAACCCGTATGGCAAAGGGGCAGGCGTGGCCAAGGCAGAGGCCACCAGCGGGGTGCCCAACGGGGAGAGGGGGAGCGGTCTAGTGGGCCAGTGACCGGCGAGATGCACATGAGGCACAAAGGCGGCAGCTCCGGGGCAGCATGGGGGAGCAACGGCGTGTGTGCGCGGCCAGGAGCGGCAGTATTGGGGCATAAGAAATGGCTGCAGCGGCACGAGCGAGGCGTTGCGGGGTGTGGGGGCTCGCGGGAGGGGCCGGGGGGCTCGCCGTAGCGAGGCGATGATGCCATGGCTGCCGGACCAAGGGGAGGAAAGCGAAGGGGGTCCTCACGTTCCGATGGTGGGGAGTGGAAGTGACCTCGGGGGGCTAGGCGGGGGAGCCGATGGTGGGTTGGAGGCCGGGAGAGGCGCAGACGGTGAGGATGCGCGGCGGGGCGGCGCTGGCAACGGTCAGCGGGGGCCGACGGGGCGCCGGAGCCGCCTGGATCCCTTCCGGGCGTGGGGAGGGAAGAGGGTGCTGTTGGTGGTGGTGGGGTGAGGGGCGAGGGGGAAATGAGGTGGCTCGGGGTATATTAGGGTTGGGGAGAGGTTATATAACCTAGGTGGGTGGTGGGTCAGCCGGTGGGGCTTAATTGGGCCGGTCATTTCGGCCAAGGCCCGGGAGGGGGGTTTGTTTCATTTACTTTATTTTCTTTTAGCTTTTCTCTGTTTTTATTTAGCTAAAATCTATCACTTGGCCTAGCTTTTACATTTGCAATTTATTGCACTTTCACAAT